>NC_133526.1:68683089-71183089 GCF_048544455.1 Silene latifolia | reverse complement strand
TTGTGATACAAGCATTCTCATTAAATATGTCGACTCGCGATCTCTTCTCTCTCCATCTCATTTTGCTAATTGAGCAAGCTGAGACTCGAGCTCATCAAATCGCGAGACATATTCTTGCACTTGGAATGCAAGTTCCTCCATCAAGAATTTCAGCTCCGCAAGGTCTTCTTCTTGTATATCAGGGGAATCTTGTTGCGGTGGCCATTGACAAGGCGGATGTGGCGGCACAACTACAGCTGCATTGTGCTCGGTGAGAACCACATCTCCGCGGTAAATCACCGTGTTCCATAAAATGGGACATCGGTGGTGGGTCAAAGGTACTCAAGCCTTCCCTTTGACTATCTTTCACCTAGAACTGTCTAGGTAGTACCTGTAAGGCCTATCAAAACAGCACTAAACAAAAGATTAAAACGGCCTCAAGGGAAAAATCCCCTGAGGCTAAAAACGAATAAAATTAAACAAATAAATAAATAGATTGCCTCCCGGCAACGGCGCCAAAATTTGATGCGGTCGTTCTACACCAAAAATAAAATACCTAGATTATCGCTAATGAAGTCGGCGGCAAGTAGGGTCGATCTCCACGGGGAGGCGGTGTACTATCTATTTGTCTGTTTATCTGTCTAAATGTCACAATGCTGGGGTTTGATTGAATTAACTATACTAATGATTTAGGCAAGGGAAATGAATAAATAGTAAGAGAAAGAAGTATGCTAAGAGTCGGTCCACCGTGGCAGCTATTAGATCTATTATATCAGGAATATTAAGGCGATTAGACTATTGATAGGAAGAGCTATGGTCGTCACCTTTCGGTCCTTAAACCGCCCTAGAGTGTAAATGACTTAACTTTCGCCCTCACTTTGCAATACCCTATTGTAATTAAGCAAGCCTTCCCTTCCAATCTTTCGATCCAGGTCGGGGTTAACTAGATTTATGGTCTCCTGCATGCATTCATTCGACCGGATAACAATTAAATTGCCTAATACAATTCCTACCGCAAGGCTAATCTATTTAATACAGTTAAAGCATCGCTACCACGGCTTCCCTAATCCTAACATACTAGGGGATTTAGCTACGCATAATTAAAGGAAGAACAAGAAATAAAGAAGAAACAATAAATAACATTAAGAAATTAAGGAGAAAAAGGGAGAGAAATTACTAAATTAAATAGTCCGGAAATGGAAGAACAAAGTATCAGTGTATAGAGGAAGGGAAAAGGAGTAACGTGATCCTTCCCGGATTGTTGGATGATTACAAATGACAACCCTTACTCCTATTTATAAGAAATTAGGAGTAGGGTTAAACCTAATTAACGAATTAAAGCTTAAAAGCCCAACCCGTCAGCGAAGCCACTCGATCGAGTAAAGAAATCACTCGATCGAGTGAACTTGACTCAAAAACCTGCTCGATCGACTTAGAATGTCCTCGATCGAGTAAATGCATAAAAAGAACTGGTCGATCGAGTAAACTAACCACTCGATCGACTTATTATTGAACCTAAAACCACTCGATCGAGTAATAAATCACTCGATCAAGTGAAACTTGACTTCAGCAGCTTGTATCCACGCTAGTTTGACTTTGACTTGTCCTTTTAGTGCCCGAAACACCTTCACGCATCCCAAGACAGCAACATTTCCCGCTCCAAATCCACTCTTCCTCCAAATGCATGCAAAATGGACGGTAAATGACTTGATTTCGCTACTTTCTGGTTCATTCCTGCAATTAAGACAAAATACACCAAAGTAGCATATTCGGGGCATTTCGTAGCATAAAACCACGATAAAAGCATAGAAATACGTGCATAAAATAGGCTAAAAAGACTATATAAAATGCACGTATCACGACTCATGTATTGTACTTTGCCTAGAAATCCTCTAACTTCTTTCTCCGTTTGAGGTTGCGGCATTTCGATTAGAGCTTTCATCTTAGAAGGGTCTATTTCTATTCCTCGTTGGCTAACAACGTATCCCAGGAGTTTACCAGATGTTACTCCGAATGCGCATTTCTGAAGATTGAGCCTCATGTTGTACTTTCGTAGCCTTGAGAAGAATTTGCGAAGGTTCACAATGTGCCCCTCTCTATCCTTGGACTTGACAATCATATCATCTACGTATGCCTCAACTTCTTTATGCATCATGTCATGTAAGAGCGTAGTTGCGGTGCGTTGGTATGTAGCTTGACGTGGGCGTGTCGTTGTACACCCAATCAAAACACATTTATAATACTCAACATACAACTAGTTAGCGGTAAGTCGAGGTCGATCCATGGGACGGTGTGCTTTAGGTTCTAAGTCTATCTATGTCAATTTATGCTAGTGTCACAATTTGTTTGGGTTTGTAGTTCTAAACTAATGAAAGTAACAAAGTAGAGCAAACAATGAACTAAGAAATGTAAACAATTGACTAAAAGCACTAGGATGTCATGGGGTCATAGGGGATTCATGGTGTTGATCATACAAACATGTTTACAAGGTTGCAAGCAATTAATGTTGTAGGGGAACCGAGTTGGTTTATGTCTTACGGTTCTTAGGAAGAGTTGGGTCCCGGAGCCGAATCGATTAGATTGTACAACACCTACAAGTCGACTTACTTTCTTCCTAATCAACTTCTATGCATGGTCTAACAAGACTCGAGTTGGTTTATATCTTACAAGTCAAGTTGAATAGATAAGAGATGGTTGTAAATGCAAGGATTCATAGGCTTGACATTTCATCAAACATAACATGTGCATAAAGTTGACATCACAACAAGCAAGTAATTTAATCATGTGAACATATTAGATTAAGCATGAATCAATCCCATGTTGGTTTCCCATAATTACCCACTAATCCTAGCTAAGAGACTAATCACTCATGATCAAGTTTAACATGTTAATAAGGTTGTCAATCATACTAACAAAGCCAAACATGATGAATAAATGAAAGTAATTAACAATAATTAAAGAGGGATGAAGAGAATTATACCTATGGAGATTCCAAAATAATAATGCAAAGAATAATAGAAGAAACTTGATTGATTGATGGAAGGTTGTCAATTTCCCAATAATAACCCAATAATCTTCAATTACCCAATAATAAACTTGAATAATAATTAAGGAAAGATTAATATGAGATTTGTGGAAAGATTAGAGAGTAATCTATTCTAATCTACTCCTAATCTAATTTAAGAGAACTTGATTTAATCTAAGGAAACTTGATTATAGTCTAATAAAACTTGATGGTTTGATTATTACAAATGGGGTATTTATAGTAGGGATTCATTAGGTTAACTAAGGCTAAATTAGTAATTACACTTTTGAGTTTTAAGCAGGTAAACGCCGGTATTTTTCGAAGGATGGGCATCTTTCATTGAAGCTTGAAGAAACGAAATTGTGCTGCCTTGGAATCCGTGCGTCTTGGGGTCGGGACGGGCGCGGATTGGTGGTGTGCCGGGCGTCTTGGGGTGAAGACGGGCGTCTTCGGAGTCGTTGCCGGGCGTCTTCAGGGGAAGACGGGCGTCTTGTGGTTCACGTAGCCAGGGAAGACTTTCTGTCCAGGAATACGCTCGTCCCGAGCGAAATATGGGCGTCCTGGGCTTCAACCCGAGCGGGTTGAGCTGTATCTTGAGCTCGGATTGTAAAACGGACGTCATTTCCTCATCCCGACTCCTATTGGAGTGATTCAAAAGCCTAGATCACTTGTTTTTTCGACGCCGTTCCATCTAGCATATTTTCAGGGCCAAATGAGCAACTCTTGGTTTGGTTTTCGAGCGATTTCTTCTTGTAATGCCTTCCCTCTCGTCATTCTTACTTTTAACCCTTTGATCCTTCTTTTTTTTTGGACAAAAGGAGCATTATATAAATAAATAAGCAAACAGAGTTAAGAAGTACATCACGGGGGCGGGTCAGGGGAAAGAGGCACGCAGGCCAAAACAGAGTCTAAAGTACAGAGTTCTATAACAAAAGGAGGGGTGTGATCCCACTCAAAACAACCCAACGAAATACTAGAGTCCCTAATGGAATAGTGGGCAATGGCGTCGGCGACCCGGTTGGCCGATCTCTTCTCAAAAACAAGCTTCAAATGCGGGTAGTCCTGCAAGAGGGTCCTACACTCAAGAACAATTTTAGTAAAAGGTCCACAGGGGGCAAAGGTGCCCAAAATGGAAGTAACCGCATCCAGACAGTCAGAGGCAATCAAAACGTTATTCACAAGGACTCGAGAGCGTAAAATCCCTTCCCGAATGGCAAGGACCTCACACAGGTAGGGGTTAGGACCAAGGAAGCGGGTGGACCAACCTAAAACCCAGGAACCAAAACCGTCTCTGATGACACACCCCAGGCTAGTAACAGAGGAAGAAGGGGAGAAAGCCGCGTCAACGTTGGTTTTAAACCAACCAAGCGGCGGAGGGGCCCAGCTCAAAGGGTAGCTAAAGGCATCAAGGTGGGTGGAACAAATAACGGGGGCGGTGAGAGGATGGTTAAAGGCACAGGTCCAGGCAAAGGATTGGGAGGCAACCAAGGCGCAGAAAGTGGAGGGGGAGGAGGCGACAGAGGCGGAGGGGGAGAAGGTTAACTTGCAGCGACGCAACCAAAGGCGCCAAAGGATGAAGGTGTAAAGGGTAATCCAACTACGGGATTTGGAGGTGCAGTTATGATAGATCCAGTGATGGAGGTCGGCAGTGAATAAAGATTCAGGGGCGTTAAGGATAGACCAAGAGTGGGAGGCGAAGCTACAATCACGAAGGGCATGAAGAGAGGTCTCGGGAATAGAGGGGTTAGGACACATGGAGCAGGATGAAGAGGGTAAGATGTTCTTTCCGAAAAGGGAAGCTTGATGTGGTAATTTGTTCCACCACAAAAGTCAGAGGAAGACTTTAATACGAGGTTGGGTTGGGAGATCCCAAAGCCAGTTGAGGTTATCAGGGAAGGGGGGGAAAGGGTGGGGGCGAGAGGAGGGCGGCAAAGGGAGGCATAAGCGTCACTGATAAAGAACTTGCCTTTGGGGGCAAGGGAGGTGGAAAGGGTATCCGGCCTAGTAGTAACTGGGATGGGGGTGGAAAGAATGCTGATCTTGATGTGATCAGGGAGGACGAAGTCCAAGGAGGTAAGGTCCCAGACTCCATTGGTGATAATGGAGCAGAGTTTAGCGTTAGAGGAAGAAAAGCCAAGAGGGCCCAGAACGAGGGCTCTTAGAGGATCGAAGTCGAGCCAAGGGTCATCCCAAAGCCTGATGGTGGAGCCGTCTCCAATTGACCAAGTGAGATGATCTTTAAGAAATGTTCCACCCTTTGCCAATGTTCTTCCAGATATGGGAACCACTAGAGAAGGAGCGGCGGGAGGGGGTGCAGTATTTACTGTGGATGGCTTTAGCAGCAGGGGAGGAGCGGTTTAGGAGGATATTGGAGCTGAGTTTAGTTGAGAGGGCGTCATTAAGAAACTCGGCGGCTTTGATTCCGAGGCCGCCTAAGGAGAGGGGGAGGGTGACAAGGTCCCAATTTGCGAGATGAAGTTTGTTGGCAGATTGGCTCGACCAGAGGAAGCTCCTAGTGGTCTTATCAATGTCGCGGAGAATGGAGGAAGGAAGGCGAATGCATTGCATCGCATGGCTGGGGATAGCATTTATGGTGGATTTGATCAAACATAACCTACCAGCTCTAGACAGAAACCTAGATTTCCAAGTGGCAAGTTTTGACTGGATGTTATCCAAGATGAACTAAAGATCAGAACGCTTAGGTTTCCTGCCAAGGAGGGGAAATCCAAGATAAGTGCCAAGGTTTTTGGTTCTCTTAATATCAAGAGCGTTCTCGAATAAGGCGGCCTCAGAAGGGGGGTGTGTTTCGAGAAAATGATTTTACTTTTGGAGCAGTTGATCTTTTGACCGGAGTTAGAACAGAAGGAGAGGATGGTGTCTTGGAGGGCGCACAAGTTTCTTTCAGAAGTTCTACCGAAGACCCGAATGTCATCGGCAAAGAGGAGATGAAAGAAGGAGACTGGATGAGACGCGAGAGGGCTTCCATGCAGATTATAAAAAGGTAAGGGGAGAGAGGGACACCTTGCCTAATTCCTCGAGAGGGGGAGAAGGTATCGAGAGGTGTGCCATTAAAGGTCACAAAGGCAGAGGACGTGGAAATGCAACTCATAATGAGTGAGATAGTTTCGGGGTCAATGTTAACAGAGATAAGGCAGAAACGGACGAAATCCCACTCGAGCCTGTCAAAAGCTTTCTCAAGGTCAAGTTTAAGTGCAAACCATCCAATCTTACTTTTAGAGACGTGCATGGTATGAAGGATCTCAGAGGCAATGATGAAGTTAGAATCGGTTCCTCTTCCGGGAATGGAGCTCCCTTGATTTGGAGAAATCAAAGAATGTAAAAAGGGCTTAAGTCGGTTAACAATGATCTTCGTAACAATCTTATATGTGCTGTTGCAAAGGCTGATGGGTCGGAAGTTGGTAATAGATTGAGGGGAGGGAATCTTAGGGATGAGGGAGATGGAAGTCAAATTAATGACAGCGGGGATGGTTTTTGAGTGGAAGATGTTTTGGATGAAAGGGATAAGGTCAGCTTTGATAATGTCCCAGCATCTTTTGAAAAAGCCAGCATGGAAACCATCAGGCCCAGGGGCCTTACTGGATCCAAGGGAAAAAAGAGCAGAACGGATTTCTTCCACAGAAGGGGCATGGAAGTTAGTGGTGAAGGGGGGGCCAGGATGGGATTGGTGAGCAGATGGGCTAAGGTAGGCAACATCTTTGCCCGAAGTGAAGAGATTAAGGAAGTAGTTGGTGATGTGAGAATTCAAGGCATCGTGTCCCGTGATTACATGACCAACATTATCAGTAAGAGAGAGGATGCGGTTGAAACTTCTTCTAATAGTAACAGATTTTTGGAAGAAAGAAGTGTTGCGGTCACCATCGGTTAGCCAGTTGATGCGGGAGCGGTCTTTCCAATAAAAATGTTCGAGGTCAAGGATGCAATCTAGTTCTTTGGTGAGGGAGTCATTAAGGTTCAGGAGGAAGTACGAGTCGGGGTTAGTGCACAGGTTGCGTTGGACCCCGAGGAGGCGGGAGGATAGTCTACGTTTCCTATTGGGAAGATTTCCAAAGATCGCATTAGCCCAGTCAGAAATTGTCAGACTCAGGTTAGAGAGTTTGGAAGGAATGCCATCCGAGAGGGAAGGCCAAGTGTTGGCAACGAGGGGGTAAAAGGACGGTTCGCACGTCCAAAAGGTTTCGAATTTGAAGGCTTTATAAGCAGGGTGAGGGGGGAGAGTTGTCTTAAGCAAGATGGGACAATGGTCAGAGGAGAGGCGGGTCAGGTGGTAGTTGTGGGAGTTCGGGTAATGATCCAACCAACCCTGGTTAACCCAAACCCGGTCCAGTCGCTCAAGAATGGGATTAGTACGATGTTTATTAGTCCAAGTGAATTTAGGTCCCGAAAAGCCAATGTCAATCAAGTTTCACGAATCAAGTGAGGACTTGAATAGGTTAACTCTGTTCATCCTAACACCCCGGCCCCCAATTTTATCGGCACTACTAGTAACTTCATTAAAATTACCTAAGCAAACCCAATGGAGGTCAAGGTTTGTCGAAGTGCTTATGAGGTCCAGCCACAAAATTTTTCGCAGTCTAAATTTTGGACTCGCATAGATTGCAGATAATAAGAAAGTAAAGGAAGTAATAGGTACCTGGACCACCACATTGATCAATTGGTCAGTTTTATTCAGGAGAGAGACGTTTGCCTTTCCCGCATTCCAAAGGATGATGATGCCGCCAGTGAACCCCACCGGGTCCAAGATTTCAAAGGAGTCAAAAGGAAGCCTACGCACAATGACCAGGGAGTTGGGTGAGTGTACTCGGGTCTCAGAAAGGATAACAACAGTCAGGTTGTGAGCATTGATAAGGTAGGATAAATGGGTTCGGAAGGAAGGTCTAGCAATGCCGCGGCAATTCCTGTACAAAATATTCATGTGGGAAGGGAGGAGGAAAGGGGTGGCCCGATTACCTAAGCCGGGTTGAGGACCCGCGGCCTCTGCCATGCCTGGCGCATGATTTTGGCAGCTGCTGGGCAGACTGGGAGTCAATCCGGATATGGTCAGGAGGAATTCGCGATAATCCGTCCCCGGTACAAGGTCCCAACTGGCCCACACGTCCAGAGCATGCAGGCGTGTTGCTGTTCGAAAGCCCACTACAGAATTCGAAAAGCTCGCAGTTCGAAGGTCCTTCGAGGTTGAACTCAATAGATAAATTTTCCTCAATCGAGGCAAGATGGGTGCACGGTCCAAGAGGAATTGGAGCTCCGGCGGTACCACCAGACTGGGGTGGAGTATATGCCACTCCTTGAGGAACCATATCAGGTAGCATTTCAGAACTGGCGGTAAGGTTTGTAAGTCCGAGAGGTCCAGCATGTGAGCTGGATGAAGGCAGCCCGACATTGAATTGGTGTTGATGAGACAGATGTTGAGGCAAGACGGAGGAGGGTTTTGCGGGTTTGCGAGTAAGGCTCGAAGATTGGAGACGGTTGCTTGAGGCGAGACGAGGCGATGTTCTTGGGTGTAGGTGTTGTTGTTGATTAGTAGCTCGGGTAACGTGAGAGTTGGGGGTTGGAAGTAAGCCTCGGGTGTCGCATCCAGGGGAAAAAGAAGGAGTTTTAGGGAAGTTCGGGTTGGATGTGGGCCGGGTTTGAATAGCGGGGTTGGTGGGAGATAGGAGGAGGGGATGGTTAGGGCTAGGTATGGGGTGTTTTGGTGAGGAGGAGAGGTTTGGTTTGTCATTTTCGAAAGCTTGAGTAAGTGACTCTGGTTGAGATTTTTTAAAGAGGGAAGTGGGGAAAAGAGGGATGGTCTGGGAAAGGAGGGAAGATATAGGAGGTAGTTTAAAAAGTTGGTCAATGTATAGTTTTGGGTTGGGAATGGGGATACTTTTGTTGAGGTCAGAGGGGTTCTTGTCAAAGGAAGGGCATTGTTTTGAAAAAGTGGGGACAGGGGGAGGTAAAGTACTGGATAAAGGGAGCATACCTTGGACTTTGTATGGTACTATGCTCCAACCCTCAGAACAGGACAGTGCCCTGTCACAATCAGATGCAGAAGTAGCCTTAGATGGCACGTGAGTCTCGGATTTTGGGGGAGAAGCAACGTTTCCATTTTCTGCTGTACTCAGACAAAGTCCTTTGCAAAAACCGTGGCAAGATTGACAATAGATTTGTTTATCCGCCAGTTTAATTTCTTGCCTGAACTTACCCAGCCAGCCGGATTCCGGTATCGGTTTCGACTGATCCAAATGAACAGAAATCCTGGCAAACCACGCATTGTTCCTGTACAGGCCATTTGGGTCATGTTTAATGAAGATTCCAATGGAATTTCCGATGGCTTTGAGAATATCAGCACGGTGGTATTCGATAGGGAGTTCGGGCAAAATTAGCCAAGTGGGGATAGAGGTGATGGAGGCCGTTGAAGGTTGAAAGTTGGGAGTCCATGGTTGAACATGGAGGTAGTTGCCTTGAACAAACCAAGGCCCATTCTCTTTGATCCGGGTAAGGTCAGAGACCGATTCGATTTTGCACGAATAAAACCCTTTTCCGAGCCCAATTAAGTGTAAATTGCTCTTACAATTCCAGAGATTCCTGATAGAAGTGGCAAGATGTGAAGAATCAATAGATTTCCCAGTCAATTTGATGATTAAGGAGTTTTCCCATTTGGAGCGGATTGATGTTATAACTTGTGGTGGTAGATCAATGGCGGGTTCGCGCCTGGTAGAAGTCTTGCCCGGAGTGGGTGAGAAGATGGGGAATTTTGGTGAAGGTGTTTGATTGGTTTGGGGGTCAAGGAGGGAGTCGGTAAGGGCGGATCTATAAGAGATCGGGGTGGCAGTTGATGAGGGGGCGGTTTTGTCTGGTTTTTGTTTGGTGTTTGGGAGGGGTGGCGGGTTAAGGTCAGGTAATGGGTTGGGTTGGTGGTGGAGGCCATTGTGCGAGGAGCTTCCAGAAGAGTTTATTCCTACATCTTTGGTCATCATTCTTGCCTCCTCTTCATACTAGTCCATCTAATATCATCAATAATCTTCCAAATATGCACGAAAGACGGGAATTTCCGCCTAATTATCTCCTTTTCTACAAAACATATGAAATGCAATAGAAAAGCAAATAGGAAGGTTTTGACGGATAAAATGGCCATAGAATGTTATAATAGTATGCAAAATAGGCTCAATTAGGGGACTAAATGTGCGCAAATAATGGTCACATCAAATATCCCCAAACCGAACCTTTACTCGTCCCGAGTAAAGAGGTGACTAAAACTAGACCTTTATTTAAACTATCCTAATAATATAGCCGATGTGAGACAATTAGCGGGTCTCACTCCGCCCCTTCAACTCACAACAAGACAACCATGAGGTAGAATGCCTTCTTGCAAGGCAAGGTGGGTCTTGCCAAAATGGCGACACATCCAAGCATTAAAGCACACAAAACAAATAATGGATGCATCTACTAAAGGAATAGCCACTTTCCTCATCTAAGTGGCGGAAATTATCTACAAGGGAAGCAATTCAAGGGTACACACTCCTTCATAGATGCAATTTCTTCAAACTACTAAACCTAGAAGGATACCAATAAATCACCTCCAAATTGTGTCAAGCTAGGGTACCTTTGTCCTCAATCGTTAAATGCTTTTGTCAAGAGTAGACTCCCTATGGTGTTAGAAACACTGGAGGATCGCGGAATTCCCCCTCTTGCCTAGATAAGAAGAAGGGTTGTCCCCTCTCTACCATGCACAAAAATGGATACGATGGATAAAGGGATCGATAGAATTTGAGTTTCACTTTAGGAGTTTGTCTTTGTTTTTGTTTTTCCCCCCAAATTCTTGTGGCATATAACATTTGAGAACACTTTCTTGCCATTTCTTTTTGATTTTTGGCATTTCAACACTTGACAACTTTCAACTTTTCTTTGCATTTCTTTTGAACATTTTCAAAGTCACCCCATATGTAGTGAGGGTGGCTTATATTTGAAGCTTTAGGAGTTCTATTTTTGCTCCTCTTTTCATTTGATGCATTTTTGCAAACTTTCTTTCACTTTTCATTTCATTGAACTCAAATTGATTTCTTTTTTTGTGCCCATTCCCTTTGATGACAAAAATGTGGTAGAACATGGATGATGAATGGATGGATGTATGGTTTCAAGGGTCACCTTGGAATAAACGGTAGCCAAGGAGTTATCACACCACAAGGTACTCTTGACTACGCCTTAAACCATGGGTCAAAGGATACTAGCATGACACATCCTAGGGTGTTTTACAAGTATTCTAACAAACAAAGTCTTAAGAAGAAAAAGCATCTACTAGGGCCTATATACACTTGTCAAGCTTCCCAAGTAGACGGTTTCACAAAATTTTTCTAACATGCAACTACATGCCATGATGCAACTAGCATATAAACATCCTAATGCATATGCTTCTACCAATTAATATGCCATATAAACTAAATGCAAGTCCTAAATTCACATTGTTATACCGCATCAATCAAAATAAAGCCACATAGTCATTAACATAAAGAGGAAAAAGGAGATTGGAAAGATCATACCATGCGGTCTTCAATATCCTCATGTCTCGGATGTGGCGTAGTCGATCAATGTGAACAAGGATAAAACAAACAAAATATATACAACAATATATACATGACCACACTACAAAGGAAATGAACTTGTTTTTGGATTTTTGATTTTCTGAAATTAAAAAGACATATTTTTGTGATTTTTCGAAATTTTTCAATTTTTATGTATTTTTGGAATATAAATTCCCATCCCCCACTTTATTTTGGACATTGTCCTCAATGTACATGTAGGAGTAGGAATGAAAAAGAAAGTACATGTTTTTGGATTTTTGATTTTATGGAAATGGAAGTACAAATTCAATGATATGATATGAATGAATGCATGCTCTGACTAAATGCAATTCTATATGACATATATAACAAATGAATGCAATCTAAACTATATTATATGATGCATGATAAATGCTTAAGTCACCTATGATCAAACCTCCCCAAACCGATTTAAACACTATTTCTAGTGTAGAAGTGAATAGGTTTGGCCATTAGTAGCTATGCATGAATTCTAGTCTATATGCAACTAACTACATGAATCATGTGAGATATATTACAATGTAACTATACTATATGAACTAACTAATGTAAATGCAATATGAAATATAATACAAATGCAAGCTAAATGTATATGTATATAACTAAATGCAAGTGTAAATGTAATGCAAAGTTAAAGGAAAGGATATCTTACAAACGGTGGTTTTAGGTAGAACTCCACCAAACTAGTTCAAATTGTAGAAATTCTTGTCCATAGAGCTCAAGGCTCTCAATAGAAGATCAAAAGCTTGTGAACAAGCTCCAAATAAGCATAAGTATGGTTTGCTTAACTTCAAGACGAAGCTTGGCCAAGGGACTTTGTCATTCATTCTTGTTTTCTTTCCCTTCTTGGCACTTGGATATTCACGATGCTTCAAACCAACTAGCCCATGATTCTTGTCATTATATGGTAAGAAGTATGGTTCACATTCGTCCGGAGACTTTAAATTACCACCTTCTCTTTCACTTTCGGTGATGATGATAGCATTTGAATTTATCAATCCTTCATGAGTAGAAGGAGAATCCTTATGACCTTGATGACCGAGTTCCTTGGAAGTGGACATTGTGGGTGCCAAATTTCCACAAGTAGCTTCACGTGCAAGTTTCTCTTTGAGCTTTGCCACCAAGTAGCTTTTGTATGATGCCTTGACCTTTTGAAGAAGGTCCACCATATCCTCTCCAACAATCATTGGCTCCATGGTAGGGGCCAAGTAGTCTTCATGGGAAATGGGGAAAAGGAATTCATCTTCTTGATGGAAGCATACCTCAAACTTCTCAAGGATGGGCTCCTCAAGTAAGGCAATCTCACAACTCCATTCCTCTTCTTCATTGCAAGACACATATCCCGCATAAGCTTCTTCCATAGGCTTGTCATCATCGCTATCTCCATATGAATCATAAATGGGAGCTTCACTCCTCTTCATAAACTCTTTATCCAACACCTCAATGTTCACATCAAAAGTCACACCCTCATACTCACAAAGGCTAAGAGTATTTGGCTTACTTAACCTCATGTCTTCCTCATCAAACACCACACTTTCATACTCACAAGAGCTCAAGGAAATTGGCTCTTCCCATTTCTCATTTTCCATATCAAAAGTTACTACTTCAAATTCACATTCATGATCAATGTCCAAGGAACGGTGGGGAGTGATTGCTTGGGATTCTTTTATTTGGGCGATTTGAATCTCCAATTCCTCACCTTGGGCAACAATGCCTTGAAGAACATTGTCCCTCTTTTGGCTTTCCTTTATCATTTGTTTGAAGAAGTTTTGTTGATCTCCCATCATTTGGAGAATCACATTTTGAATGGGTTCATCTTCTTGTTGTGGGTAGGTGTGAAAGTGGTTGTATTGTGGCAATTGAAGCTCATTTTGAAGTGGGTTTTGGGTGGGTGGTTGTTGTTGATATTGGATGTGGTGATTTTGGTGGGAAAAGTTGGGGTAGTGGTTAGGATTTTCATTGTACAAATAGTAAGGTAGGTTTGTGTTGACTTGCTCCTCAAACTCCCCATACCCATAGTCATACTCAAAGAATCCGCCACATACTCCATATGTCAAGTCTTGAGCCATCATAGCTAAGACAAAGAAACAACTACAAGCAGGGAAACTACACAAAAACGGTAAGAACAATCCTTGAGGAACAAGTTCCTCAAGGTGAAAGCACAATTAAAATAGACAAACAAGTAAGAACTTAATCACATAGCACCATCCCCTGCAACGGCGCCATTTTTGACGTGGGCGTGTCGTTGTACACCCAATCAAAACACATTTATAATACTCAACATACAACTAGTTAGCGGTAAGTCGAGGTTGATCCATGGGACGGTGTGCTTTGGGTTCTAAGTCTATATATCTCAATTTATGCTAGTGTCACAATTTGTTTGGGTTTGTAGTTGTATTCTAAACTAATGAAAGTAACAAAGTAGAGCAAACAATGAACTAAGAAATGTAAACAATTGACTAAAAGCACTAGGATGTCATGGGGTCATAGGGGATTCATGGTGTTGATCATACAAACATGTTTACAAGGTTGCAAGCAATTAATGTTGTGGGGGAACCGAGTTGGTTTATGTCTTACGGTTCTTAGGAAGAGTTGGGTCCCGGAGCCGAATCGATTAGATTGTACAACACCTACAAGTCGACTTACTTTCCTCCTAATCAACTTCTATGCATGGTCTAACAAGACTCGAGTTGGTTTATATCTTACAAGTCAAGTTGAATAGATAAGAGATGGTTGTAAATGCAAGGATTCATAGGCTTGGCATTTCATCAAACATAACATGTGCATAAAGTTGACATCACAACAAGCAAGCAATTTAATCATGTGAACATATTAGATTAAGCATGAATCAATCCCATGTTGGTTTCCCTTAATTACCCACTAATCCTAGCTAAGAGACTACTCACTCATGATCAAGTTTAACATGTTAATAAGGTTGTCAATCATACTAACAAAGCCAAACATGATGAATAAATGAAAGTAATTAACAATAATTAAAGAGGGATTAAGAGAATTATACCTATGGAGATTCCAAAATAATAATGCAAAGAATAATAGAAGAAACTTGATTGATTGATGGAAGGTTGTCAATTTCCCAATAATAACCCAATAATCTTCAATTACCCAATAATAAACTTGAATAATAATTAAGAAAAGATTAATATGAGATTTGTGGAAAGATTAGAGAGTAATCTATTCTAATCTACTCTTAATCTAATCTAAGAGAACTTGATTTAATCTAAGGAAACTTGATTATAGTCTAATAAAACTTGATGGTTTGATTATTACAAATGGGGTATTTATAGTAGGGATTCATTAGGTTAACTAAGGCTAAATTAGTAATTACACTTTTGAGTTTTAAGCAGGGAAACGCCGATATTTTTCGAAGGATGGGCATCTTTCATTGAAGCTTGAAGAAACGAAATTGTGCTTCCTTGGAATCCGTGCGTTTTGGGGTCGGGACGGGCGGATTCAGTGGTCTTTGCCCGGGCGTCTTGGGGTGAAGACGGGCGTCTTCTAGAGCTGCTGCCCGGGCGTCTTCAGGGGAAGACGGGCGTCTTGTGGTTCACGTAGCAAGGGAAGACTTTCTGTCCAGGAATACGCTCGTCCCGAGCAAAATATGGGCGTCCTGGGCTTCAACCCGAGCGGGTTGAATTTGACCCGAGCGGGTTGAGCTGTATCTTGAGCTCGGATTGTAAAACAGACGTCATTTCCTCATCCGGACTCCTATTGGAGTGATTCACAAGCCTAGATCACTTATTTTTTTGACGCCGTTCCATCTAGCATATTTTCAGAGCCAAAGGAGCAACTCTTGGTTCGTTTTTCAAGCGATTTCTTCTTATAATGCCTTCCCTCTCATCATTCTTACTTTTAACCCTTTGATCCTTCTATATACACTTTATTCCTACATCTTTGGTCATCATTCTTGCCTCCTCTTCATACTAGTCCATCTAATATCATCAATAATCTTCCAAATATGCACGAAAGACGGGAATTTCCGCCTTATTATCTCCTTTTCTACAAAACATATGAAATGCGATAGAAAAGCAAATAGGAAGGTTTTGACGGATAAAATGGCCATAGAATGTTATAATAATATGCAAAATAGGCTCAATAAGGGGACTAAATGTGCGCAAATAATGGTCACATCATAGCTCCGGCGTTAATTAACCCAAACGGCATAACTGTGTAGCAATAGGTTCCCCATTGAGTGACGAAGGCGGACTTATGCATATCTTCTATGGCGATCTTGATCTGGTTATATCCTGCGTATCCATCCATGAAGGATAGTAACGCGTGATCTGCTGTATTGTCCACCAATATGTCGATATGTGGTAGAGGAAAGTCATCCTTAGGACTCGCTTTGTTTAAGTCTCTAAAATCAACACAAACACGGATTCTCCCATCCTTTTTGGGTACGGGTACTATGTTAGCTACCCAGTCTGAGTACTCGGAAACATTGATGAACCTGGCTTTGAACTGTTTATCGACTTCTTCTTTGATCTTGAGAGCCCATTCGGTCCTCATTCGACGAAGCTTCAGTTTCACGGGTTTGAAACCCGGTTTGATTGGGATTCTATGCTCTGAAATGTCCCTGTCGATCCCTGGCATGTCTTTGTAGGACCAAGCAAAGACGTCTTTGAACTCGTGTAGGAGGTCTATGAAACTGGCCCTTTCGGTAGAGCTCAAGGTCGTCCCTATCCTAAGTTCTTGGGGTTCTAGTTCGGTTCCTACGTTGATGGGTTTAGTGTATTCTATTACTGGTCCCCCTTCCCCCTCTTGTAGTATTTCTTTGGTTATGTAGGGAGGTATCTCGATCGAGTCTGGGTCTGGGTCATCCTCAGTATCATCGTAAACCGAATTGCATTCAAAATAACACGAAGAGTAAGCAGAACCTCATTTATTCATATTAAAGTTTGAGAAAAGTTAAAACAAAGAAGCCATCTGATTTCTAGTCAGTGGCGGTAAAGGGACAACCGTTGGGACATTTTCCGAACTACTGTTACTATCTGATACTAAGCTAGGAGAAACAAGGGGAGTGGGAATGACGACAGGAGGAGACTCTCTAGGAACTTCTCTAGACTCCGACTCTGACTCCGACTCTGACTCTGACTCGAATTTGTCATCTTCTGGTTCTCCTTTGAACATCTCTCCTTCTCCAGTGGTGAGCTTGAAGAGTCTTCCTTGATTGTTTGTCCATTTGATCGACTTTCTCCATCCTTTCTGCTGATTGGTGTTGGTTTCTGTGATTAACGCGGTAGGGTTGAAGTGATCGTCTTGAAGTATCATGGTAATAATCTCATCCTGCGCGGCTCTAACAAATCGATCTTCTCCAAATAGTAGACTAACAGCTTGTTCGTCTAAGCAAGGTGCTTGACGAGTCTTGACGGTAGGAACCGTTTCTGGAGGAATGAAGTAGCAATCGTGAAAGATCTCGATTCCGGCTAGCTTTCTTTTGAGATAGTGCCAAGGTTCGGGAAATCCGTGAAAGATATCTTGACTTCCTTCCCTAACGAAGTATCTATTTAGGGTAGGGAGGTAGGGTCGCATTTGGATTCCCACATTCTTACGGTTTTGAACTTGAGCGAGCATCTCGAGAACTTCCTCTTTAGTGGGTTTGTATCCTAGTCCAAGTGGTACTCTTTGTGAGTTGCCTTCTTTGTAGGGTACGAAGGTGTTCCTTCGGATAGGATTCAAAGGCATTCCCGGGAAGTATCCCTGGGATTTGAGCATGTGGTTGACCACTAAATTAGAGTAGGGATTGAAGTATAAGGGTGCCAACTCACTTTCTATGACATTTATGCTATGGAAGCCCCCCAAGTTCATGTACTGGATCCGCAAGGACTTGATTACTTGACTTCTTTTCGATTATTGCCTTGATGGGTGACGAAGTGATCGTCACCACTTTACCATTTAGTGGGATTTTGATTTTCTGGTGGAGGGTGGATGTTACCGCTTTGGAAGCGTGAATCCAAGGTCTTCCCAAAAGTATGTTAAAGGATGCTTCAATGTCCACTATTTGGAAGTTAACCTTTCGCTCAATCGGCCCTGTGGCTATGGTTAGGTTAACAAGTCCTACTACCTTTCGTCGTGTACCATCATATGCGCGAACACCTTGGTTGGTAGGGGTCCAATCCGACTCTTTCATGCCCAATTTGTATGCCGTTTTCAAGGGTATGACATTGACTGCGGAGCCATCATCTAGCAAAGTCATTGGCACATTCTTCTTTAAGCAAATGACAGTGATATAGAGAGCCAAGTTATGACTAGCACCAAAGGGTGGCAAATCTTCATCCGAGAAAGTAATAGGATTACTTAGCTTTGGTGATTCTTGGAAGACCAAGTTGACTACGTCATCGGGTGTGAAGTTTTGTGCCACATTTAGTTTGGCCAAGGCTTGCAGTAAAGTTTGGCGATGTGGGAATGAGCTTGGCACTAGTTGCCAGACTGAAAGATCAGCCTTTGTGTTCTGTAGTTGCTTTAGCAAATGGTCGGTAGAGTCATCTTCATTATCATTTGGTGTGACCAAATTGGTCGGACCATTCGCCATGGGACCATTTTGAGAAGTGTTTTGGTATGGGCGACCCGAACGAGTAAGGTGGTCTACATATTGATCTTCACAATTTTGGACTATTTGCTCACTGATTTTGACTAGGTAGTGTTCAGTGAGATACTCATCTTCATCATCATCGGCCCAAATTCCATTGACAGTAGCAAGTTCCCTCATTCTTATGATTTCGGCCTCCAATTGGATAATTTGGTCGACTAGTTCATCAACCATGGCTACTACTTCTTGCATCGTAGTGTTTTGAGAGAAGATTAGTGGTGCACGTTCTTTTGGTGTTGCGTTGGGATCACGTAGGGTTGCCACTACACTCTCTAGTTCCATGACTTGCCTATTCACACTTTTTGCCCATGCAATGAAATCGGTGATGGTTGGGGAAATGGTAGAGTAGTTCCCTTCATTCTCTATTGCATGAATTTCATCTTCGACTGGAGAAATGAGGTGTGAACAATCTATGGTAGATTCTTCACTTGTAATCACTAGAATTCCAAGAGGATTCTGAGTGTTGTTTGGCTTACCTCCAGGTAGGATTGGTAGGCGACCGTCTTCAATCATGTCTTGAAGTACATTTTTCAGTTTGTAGCATTTCTCTGTATCATGTCCCTTACCTCTGTGGTATTCGCAGTACGAATTCTCATCCCAGAACTTGGATTTCTTTTCTGGTTCGGGTGTAGGGCCTATGGGTTGAAGTTTACCCAGTTTCATCAACCGTTTAAGAGCATTGGAATATGTGTCCCCAATATTTGTGAATTTTCTTGGTGGGGTACTCTTCTTAGATGGCTCGAGAAGGTTAACTTCATCAGTTTTGCTAGTAGAGCCATAGGAACGACTTGTTGAGCCTTGATATCCACGACCTACCGTTTTGGACAAGAGCCCTTTACGGATGTCATCTTCGATCCTTGTTCCTAGTACGGTTAACTCTTTGAAGGTCTTAATATTTTGGTACCTCAAATGACTTGCATAGATGGGCTCTAGGTTGTCCACAAATTTCTCCACGAGGGTAGCTTCATCTGTTCGTTCAACAAGTTGAGTACCAGTCTTCCTCCACCTACTTAGGAAGTCGGTGAAACCTTCTTTGTCATTTTGGGTAAGAACCTCTAAAGTGCGCATGTTGACTTGGATCTCAGCATTATCCGCATATTGCTTGGCGAACTCAATTGCGGCATCGTCCCAAGTAGCAATTTTCTGGTGCTCTAGAGAATAGAACCATTATTTTGGGATGGTGTCAAGAGATGAAGGAAAGATCCTTAAGAACATCTCGGGTTTAATGCCTTTGATAGACATGTAATCCTTGAAAGCACGGATATGGTTCAAAGGGTTTTCATGCCCCTTGAATTTAGGGATATCCGTCATGTTGAATTTGGTTGGTAACTTGGAACTCACGGCTTCATATTTGCGATTATTTTCCCTATAAATGTCATCCCCTTTGAGCTACATCAATTGTTCCTCCAAGTATTAGAGTCGTTTCTCAGCTGTAGTCATACCTATGGGAGGGTTTTCGTCCCCGAAGTTATTCACAAATTCATCAGACACTTCACTTTATCGAGGAGGCATCCTCGTTTCCACAGCATATATTCGGCCCTCGATTGTGTCAAGGCGATCATACACTTGGTCTTGAGTGACTTGGAGACGAGCTAGTGCGGCTAGGATTTGATCATTACCATTCTGGGGTTGGTTATGGCTCACGTCGCTTGTTTCAGGCTTCTTGGAAACTGAATAACAGATCGACGACGAATCAAAACACGATCGACTATTCTAGCACACTTACTCGAAAAAAGAAATGTTTGGACTCGTGAAGTGGGAGTGTGCCACTTGTGTCAAGTGAGTTTTGAGGAAATGACAAAGTTTGAAAATGTTGGTCCTAGTCAACTTTAGTGTAGTTGTAGGAGTGGAATCGAAGTGAGGTTTTGAAATGGGTTTTGAGGCCCGAATTTTGACTCGACAATTGGACAGAGTTTTGACTGGTTTTGCACTAATATTAGGCCTATGTTTCGAAAAATTTTACATTTTTAAAAGGGATTTTGATTTTACAAAAATCTTCATGGTTTTGTTTAGAAATGGTGATCATATATGGTACAAACATTATACAAGCATTATAACGGGATGCTGAGTGCATTTAGGAGGGTTTTGGTTTTAAAGGTTGGGTTGACATACCGAACAATCAAACCCGAGGTCTGTGGAGAGGCTCGTACCAAACAAGAGTAAGGCCGATTCCTAGTCCATTTCCTCAAGTAGTGAAAGTCCTTGATACAAACAAGAATAAGTACCATGGTATGGATGACGTCAATCACTATCCATCCTTAGGCCCAACTAAGAATTAGGACCGTTTAGACGGGACGATTGGTCGAATGGGTTGGGTTGGGCCTAGGAAGGCCGAATGAAACGATCTAGGAAGACCGAGTTATGAAAACCGACAATTGTCTTATACAAACTATTCCCTAACCTTGTTCAAGTTTCACCCTTTTGGCTACACTTAAGTGTATTATCCCCAGCGGAGTCGCCAAACTATGGACGCGGGCCCACGGGGGTGAAAAGCGAAGCAAGCTTTTCATCTTTGTTTGTTTTGCATTTGTGGAGTCGCCACCAATTTATTGTGGAAAATTGGAAACCGTTCGAATACCTCGTGTCATGTCAAGACACAAAGTAATGACATGAACACTAAGCACTCGTCACCCTTAGCATTCTATGTCTAGAATGACTCTCGTGGATGCCAATGAACACGGATGTTCACAGAGATCTGGAGTAAGGGGTGAGGGTACGTATTAGGAAGCTCTTTTGATTGAACACCTAATCCCGCCCGCCTCGATAGCGGCCTCTACTAATGATTAGGGAAGTTGTCTATACTCGATATGTTGACGGTTTATATGCATGCAATGCAACATCCAATAAATTTATCCTAGCATGTGAGAATTTACTAAGTCGGTAAACACGTAATTTAACATACAATTAATGTCGAAGTAGAAATTTAGGTTAATTGCATGTGAAAGCATACAAGCCATACAATAAAAGAAATACAATAATAATACAATAAAGAAAAATTACAATAATTACATCGGATTTATTGATTTATGTCGAAAATATATTTAAAACGGATGGTTTTAGAAAAGAAAGAATAAATGAATAAACGAACAGATTATAGGTGATAATACGATTAACAGTTAATTAAACACGTAATTAATAAACTAGGTCAAGGCAGAAACGGAAGTTCAGGGTCAGAAATCAACCGGGAACAGGCGCAGCAGAGCTGCGTCCCTTGGAAGAGGCGCAGCAGTCGCTGCGTCTGTTCCTGGGTTGAGTTCTGGCTGTGAAGCCGGAACCGCATCTCGTTAATGTTCATTGGTGAATTTAATGGTCGATTAATGGTATTTGACTCGGATGAAAGTGATTAACATATTATTTACATGTGAATGAGGTCATAAAAAACGATAAAACATGGATGAAACTAAATAGAACGAATTATTTACAAGATTAATAAGGTTAATTAAAGAATTAAACAAACCAAACAAATTAATTAAGTTAAACAAGTTATTAATGATGAATTAATGATGGTGACGGTAAATAACAGATACAAGTATATCAAAGATGAATTCCAGAGATTCAATATGGGTAAATCGAATCTCTAAAACCCGAATTGACTTAATGACGAAAACCCGCAAATATGGATTATGAGGGATTTAAGTCGGGATGTTAAAAGACGAATTAATTAATGATGATTAATGAATTACAGGTCAAAATTATCATATTCAAATTGTTATGTTAATGAAACAATGAACAATTGATAACAAAACAAAAAACAAAAGGACGAACAAAAGACGAAGGAAGAAGAAAGGAAGCAGGAACTGCGGCAGCCTCACGAAGAGGCGCAGCAGTTGCTGCGTCCTTTCTCGACGGTTGTCTTCTGATAATCCGTAAAAAGGGTTTTAAAATAAGGTTTTACAAATCGGTTTTAAGAATACTTTCGACATAAATCTTACAATATTAATTACGATAATAAAGAACAATAAACAAAAGAAGGATTTACACCCTCAGACTTGCATGTTTGACAAAACGAGATGAACTAAGTTAACATTTAGTGATGCTCGACTCGAATGTACGACGAAAGTGCCCTCTAGGAGGAAAACGAATAAGATTGATTAATGGTGATTGACGTGCAGTTGGTCAAATTGGTCGGTCATGCAAAATGAGGCTGGTACTCAGAAAGTTCCGAGCTTACGTGGTCGAAAGTTCAAGCACGTAGACGCCAAAAAGTAAGAACGTGGTCTAGAATGCAAAGGGAGAAGAGAAGGGCGGACACTCACGTGAGAAATATGTGAGACCGAAGGTCTCTATTTATACTAATCACACGAAAGAACTAGGGTTTTCGGAGAAACTTTGGAAGTGAATCTCGAAAAGATACGAAAAATACGCAGAAAAGGACTGAGGAAGAGGCGCAGCAGGCACTGCGTCCCTTGGAAGAGGCGCAGCACTTGCTGCGTCCTTTCCTCAGTGGTTTCCTCCTGCGGAAGAAAGATTTCCGCGTTTCTATTGTGGAATAGCGGATTAATCTCTTTTCCTTAATATTTTGTGTGAATATTACGGGTGATATGTTACCAAAGATCAAAAGATTGGAAAATATGGAATAGAAATATCCGGAACATTCCAGAACATTCTGACTCGGTTATTAGAAAATGAAGACGGTTTTTTGACCCGGACTCCAAATGTACTCTAATTACTGCCAAAACGACCGTATCGGCACGTAGATGATAATTAAGAGGTAGACACAAGTGTTTGAGCAATCACTTGATGATAAACTTACGAACTGTCACAAATCATTCCGTATACCAAACATGCGGCCCAATCATCACCGGGTGGTTTACGGGAGGTGCAGAAATGAGGTATCTACACTAACCTATACTTGAATCGTGTTATGCATTGTTCATGCATATAAACTCATAAAAACAGTAAAAACATGAAATAAATGAGTTGTTTACACCCTCAAACTTACGTGTATTGATGTTTGCGAGGTAGACGACTTTTGAGACGGTTTTCTCGTTGTGACTACTCGCGATCAAAGAAGTTTACAAGAGTGCCTTAAAAAAGGATTTTGTTTTGAAAATATGTTGAAAATATGTTAATTAAAACATGTTGATTGATGAATTGAGTTGGTCAAATGGGTCGGTCGAATGCACGGCGATGGTACCAAACAAAATGTGTAAGGCTTGTGTTTACGATCGGTAGGTCATAAACACGTGTCGATTTTGTGACTTAGGAAGTCGAGTCTAGAAGTTTAAGGGAGATGTGAGGGGGCGGACGCTCGCGTAAGGATTATGGTGTGTGAAGATTGATATTTATAGAGAAATATGGGATGTTAGGTTGGTTGAGTTTGCTTAGAGGCTAAGCAGACACCCCAAAGAGGCGCGAGCCACCTTGTGACTGAAAAGGGTGTACTGTCCCTTTCAATTTCGACGTGGCCAATTCTCCATCCATTGTTTGGTTGGTTTGATGTGTGGTATCCAAATAGGATATTTTGTAACAATATGGACATCTAATAAGATGTATTTGGGTGTTATTTGAGGTAGGTATTTTGTGTTTGACTCGGGTTTGACCTGTGTGAGTCGGGATTTGAATTTCGAGTCGGTTTTTGGCCCGGTGTCGGTTTTGACTCTAATTAGTTTCATTTTAATGCAAATGGCAAGATAAAACCATTCATGGCATTATTTTTGACATTCGAGATTTGGGTTGACTCGGGTTGACTCAGATTGACTCGAGTTGCGGGTTTCTGAGTCGGTTTTGGGTCCGAAGACGGTTTTAACTCTAAATAGTGTTGTTTTAATGCAAATGAAGTTAGAAAACCATTTTTGAAATCATTTTTCATATCCGAGTAATACATTAAACCGTCTCATGTATACCCAATCCACGCACGCATATCAAAAACACGTTATAGTCCGATCATCATCGGGTGGTTTTTGGAAGGTGCAGATACTGGGTATCTACACCATCCTTGAGAAATTTGAGGTATCCTTGTTCGATTCATTAATCTCATTAATTTACATATTCATATATGAATTAATTTATTTAGTCATAAAATAAATGCTAGATCTTATGCATGCAAACTAAAACAAGATAAGAGAAGAAATCGTCTTTCTTACTTTAGGATTTCGGATATTAGGGCACCAACAAATTCACCTATTTCTTAGTTCTTGAGCTTCCTTATAATGGATGAACAAAAGGTCCAAAATAGAACCTCTTCCAAAAGTATATACCCAAGGAAACCTCTTAATAACTAATATTATTATGATCTAGTAATAATATAAGTCTTACTATAAAATTGACACATAAATATTTTGTATTTGCTCTTGAATATTTTCGACCAAGAGGAGAGATTTGTGAGGTTTTATTTCTCTAAGTTTTCACAAATTGTAGAGAGAATGAAAATTTCTTACACTATAAATTATATTATGAAAGAGTGAATAATAATCGAGAAAAACACTTAGTATTTCTCATCAAAAAACCGGTTGGAGGGGGAAGGAGAGGCCAATGCATGGTCTTGTGTTCTTCTCAAGATAAGACTAGGCATGCATGGCTAGTCATTAGGCTTAATCATTGTGTTTTCTCTTATTAAAATAATCAACACAATTTATCCACTAATACCCCCTCCAATTTTTTTTCGGCACATATACATATAATGGAAGATCCATTTTATTTTGTCATTTGTCAATTTTGTCATGTGTCACATGTTACATGACATGTTACACCATAATGTATTTTTAACATATTAAAAATCAACATATTAATAAAATATGTCACATACAAAATTCACTAGTAATTCGTAATCACTTGTACCAAAATGGTTTATCAAATTATAAATTACAATGTCTTGTATTTATAATAAATTATTCATTCAATTTCAATTTCAATTGTTTCGTAAACAATAATTTTATATAAGTAATAAAACAATTCGATTACTTAGACCGTATCTCATTTAATCAAATTACAATAAGACACGTTAACTTTACTCACAAAATCACCCGTCAATTTTAAGCAATTTAATTAACTCGTATCGGCATACGATTAATTAAATAATCAATTAAGAGTATTTCCCTATAGGTATGACCTAAGGGGATCAACTGATCACCACCGTCGCACGACAGTAATGTCAAACTCTAGTCAGCCAATCATTACCAATATGTGTGGACCAGTTGACTGTAAAATATTACATCCCACATGTATTCTTAAAATGAGATTTAAACATGTGATCATCATGATCGACAGTTGTGATCGCATTATTGTCGGAGGACACTTATTCCAACAATCCTATCATGAAGAAGATGAATGTCTCTTTCCTATTACCTATGAAGACCATTTCACACCCACCATGGAACCTATGATTGTTGGAGATGATATGGTGGACCTTCTCGAAAAAGTCAAATCATCATATAAAGGGTATTTGGTGGAAAAGCTCAAGAACAAACTTGCAAATGAACTTACTTGTGGAGATTTGGCACCCATAATTTCAACTCCTAAGGTGTCCGGTCATCAATGTTATGAGAATTGTCCTTCTACTTTGGAAGGATTGACAAATCCAAGCGCTATCATCATCACCAAAATTAGAGGAGAAGGTGGTAAGTGGAAGTCTCCGGATGAAAATAAGCCATACTTCATGCCTCGTGTTGACAAGGATCATAGGCCTATTGGTTTGAAGCATTGTATAGAACAAAGTGCCAAGGGCAAGGTGAAAAAGAGAATGAATGACAAGCTTCCTTGGCCAAGCTTTATTTTGAATTGGAGCAAACCATACTTATTCTTATTTGGGGCTTGTTCACAAGCCTTTGACCTTCTTCTAAGAGCCTTGAGCTCTATGGACAAAGAATCTCGACAATTCAAACTAGTTTGGTAGAGTCCTATCTCAAACCACCATTTATAATATATGTCTTCCAATAATTTTTGCATTGTACAATATTTTTTTTTTTGCTAAAATGTAAGAATTCTCATTAATGATCAAACATCCGCATTACACACTACTCAATGAACACAATTTTAGTGCTAATATTACATCAAATGCACTCTAGACAACCAAAGCTTATCATTATCATTGATAAACTTAGGACTCAAAACTCTAATCCTAGTGTGGATAGCACGCCAAGCTTGCTCAGCTATTAACTCAGGTCGTGAAACCTTAAAGAATAGCCTAGCCTCATTACGCTGGTTCCAGATCAGATACCAAGCTGCCAGAAGAATAGCAGTTGTCACCTGTTTCCTTAGCCTGCTCCATCTCTTCTTCCTGATACACTGCAACTGATTAGTAGCATCTAGCCGAGCACCTAACTTCATAGCCAGAGAACTATAAATCTTATGACTGAAGCTGCACTCTTGAAACAGATGGGCATGACTCTCAGTAGCAAGAGCACAGATACAGCACTTGTCATCAGTAGAGATCTTCAATTTAGCTAACTTCTCCTTCAGCATTAAAGCGTGACTAGCAATAAGCCAGGCAACGAAGCAATGCTTTGGAGGAGAAACAGCATTCCAAACAGATATGTGCCTGTCTACCACTGGCCTTTTTTCTCTCAACCAAGAATAGCACGACTTCACAGAATAGTCACAAACACCTATACTCCAGACTCCATCAGAAAACCCTTCCTTGATAGTATCTCTAACATGACAAAACTTTCCTCCAACGCCAGCTGGTATCAGAGGACGGATTATAGGATTGTTTGGACTGCCCCTTTAAATACACATGATGCACCCACTAAACCCACAGCTTATCAGGCTTCACTAATAGCCACCAGACCAGCTTGGCAATAGTAGCTATATTCCAAATAGAACTGACTCTGAGACCAAGTCCCCCTTCCTTCTGAGGAACACAAACCTTATACCAGGCAAGTAATGGAGCTTTATTATGCTCAGTACACCCTTCCCACAAGAAATTCCTGCAAATGGCATCTACTCTATTTATGACTCCTTTAGGCAACACAAATAAAGAGGCCCAGTAACTAGACATGGTAGAGAGCACTGCTTTAACAAGGACAAGCCTCCCTGCAAAAGAAAGTTTCTTAGCTTCAAGACACCTGATCCTCTCAACTATTTTATCAATGAGTACCCCACAGTCACTCTTTTTTAACCTACCTGCTGTAATAGGGACACCTAAATATTTAAAAGGCAAGGTGCCTTCTTTAATGCCAGAAACAGACAAGATATCCTTTTTTAAACCAGAGGGAACACCATTGAAATAAGCACAGGACTTCTGTGGGTTCATCTTAAGTCCTGAACCTCTAGAAAAGGATTCATAAGCCCTCAGCAAGACCATAATAGACTGTGCATTCCCTTTACAGAATAAAAGTAAATCATCTACAAACATCAGATGAGTAAGCCTCATAGGTTTGCCAAGGGGATGAAAATGAAATGATAACTTCTCAAAAGCACAGTCAATGATTCTTGTTAAGTATTCCATACACAGAGTGAAGAGTAGTGGGGACATAGGGTCACCTTGCCTCAGACCTCTCTTCCCAGGAAAGAAGCCAATGTTATCCTCATTAAGACTGAGAGTATAGGTAGCACTACTCACACATTCCATGATAAGCCTACTAAAAGAAGATGGGAAATTAAAAGCATCAAGGATCTCAGCTAAAAATTCTCAACTAACTGAGTCATAGGCTTTCATCAAATCCATCTTAAACATACAACGAGCAGAATAAGCCTGTCTGTTGTACATTCTCACCAGATCTTGACAAACCATTATATTTTCTAGTATACTTCTCTCTTTTATGAACCCTCCTTAATTCTTGCTAATCAACTCAGGCAGAATAAGAGCCAGTCTGTTGCACAAAATTTTGGAGACTCACTTGTAGAGAATATTGCAGCAGGCAATGGGTCTGAATTGATGAACATAAGTAGGCATCTTGCATTTAGAGATCAGGGTAATAGTAGTGGCATTCAACTGCTTAAGAAGTTTACCAGAATTAAAAACATCTTGAACAGCAGCACAGACTTCATCACCAATAACTGTCCAGGAGTCCTTAAAGAAAGCACTTGAATAATCATCAGGTCCAGGTGCTTTGTGATCAGGGATTGAAAAGATGGCTGCTTTAATCTCCTAGTCAGTCATAGGGAGTACAAGAATATCCTGAAGACCAGCATCACACACCCTACCTCTCTTAATGATCTGAAAGTTAACTTTGTCAGTGTGGACAGCAGTCCCCAAGAGCTCCTTGTAGTACTTTAAGAATGCTTCTTTAACAGCCTGAGGAGCAGAATGTTCCTGTCCCTTAGTATCTTTCACACTCAAGACCTGGTTCCTAATAACACGGCTCCTTATGACTCCATGGAAATACTTTGAGTTATAATCTCCATCTTTACTCCATGCTAATTTGGCTTATTGACTGAGAAACAAGTTACAGTCTACTTGTAATTTCTTGTACTCCTCAGCAGCTTGTGTCTCCATGATCAACATCTGCAGATTGCTAGGATCATCAATGAGCTTGGTCTGAATGGCCTCAAGGTTCCTTAAAGCCAAAGCAGCAGCATTTTCAATATCAGCAAAGTGATCTTTGTTAAATTGTCTTAGATGGACCTTTAAGATTTTTAATTTCCTAACCACTTGAAACATCTTAGTACCCTGACATTGCACAGTCCACCAGCCAATTAAATTCGGAATAAAGCTCTTATCCTTACCCAACATATTATAATATTTAAAAGGCCTCTTGAAATTATCAGACTGATCAGAGCTCTTTATAATGCAAGGAGTATGATCAAAGGTTCCTTCAGGTAAAAAAATGGGCATACAGGGAAGGCATCTTCTGACTCCACTCACTATTAATAAGTACTCTGTCTAGCTTACTGAAAACTCTGGTGCTTGCATCCTGTTTATTATTCCACGTATAATAGGCCCCTTGGGAAGGGCTATCAACTAGACCACAAGCATCCAAACAACTCTGAAACTCATCAATCTCTGCATCAGTACTAGTACCACTAAGCCTCTCAGTGTGAGATAACACACAATTAAATTCTCCAGCTGCCATCCAAGGCCCATTAATAACAGATGCAAAGTTGATAAGTTGATTCCATAAACTTCTTCTATCAACAAGGTCATTAAAAGCATAAACTATAGAGACAAAAAATTGAGTAGTAGAAGCAACTTCAGTGACTTTCATGTTGATGCATTTAGCAGAAAATTCATAGAAATCAAGAAGAAAAATAGTTGGATTCCATAATATCCAAATTCTACCTCCTTTGTGCCAACTATTATTAGTAGCTATACGCCAACCATCAACCATTAGAATATTTATAATATTTAGAGATAAGGCCTTAACCTTTGTCTTAAGGAGCCCAAACAGACCTACCTTATTCATATGTGTTTAGGTCTTTTTTACCTAAGTCGATTTAGGGTCAATGTAGTCTATATTCGTTGGTTGATTGTATTATGATTTGTACGTTAATATGTAAACGGGAAATAAAGTGCGTAATGTAAATTGACACGTAAGATTTTGGTGACGCGGAAAACCCAATGTGGGAACAACCGCGGGAGGGACGGTACCCTGCCAAGTATTGCACTATATGAATTGGAGGATGATTACAATTATGGTACGAAGCTAATCCTGTTGGCCCTAGGTGCCAGGCCTGCAAGATCGAGAATGAACGTGTATTATTTGCCGAGATGTGATCTTGAGTGTTGATGTACGAATGCGGATGTTTTATGAATGTCCTTCTTGATTTCCTTCTTCTGCTATTTATAGGGTAAGAACCCTAGATATACTCTATCTCGAATATGGAAAGAGAATATTATTTCCATAAAGACTTCTTTCCTAATCCGGATTCTCTTGCCAATTCTCCCCGATCTCCCTAACTTCTCCCTAACTTCTCCCTAACGTCTCCCTGACACTCCTTTTCTTAACACGGGCGCCTACTGTGATGGGCTCTTGATCCTTCTTAAGCCCGTTCCCCCTTCTCCTGACTGCGGGCTCCCATCCTCCTCACCTCTTCTCTATAATCTTTATTTCATTAAGTGGGCTTTCTTTATTACGCTATTTTTAGCCCAAACAGTTTGCCCCAAATTTCTTGCGAAGTACGCCTTCAAGATTCGAGCAAGGAATTTACGTAACCAAATATTTAAAACCCTACGCCGCCCTTTTACTCCTTCCCATGCAAGCCGCCTTTCTCCTCTTTCTTCGCACCCAACTCCCTCTCTCCTCTTTATAACCCCAACGTCTCTCTTCCACTCTCATTAATCACTCCAAATCATTTCAAAAAACTCTCCTCTTAAACCCTCAATCTTCTTCCCTTTAATCTTTATCAGCTTCACTGTTTCCTCTCCCGTCTTCATCATCAGGTAATCCATCTTCTTTATTTCTTTCAGTCTTCATTTTCTCTCTCCATTATGGGCAAAACTCGACAGTCTTCGTCAACCTCGACGCCCTCCGATCGTAATCTCGACCCTACTTTCCCTTCTCGGAGACTTTTTAGACATCCACATGATTGTTATTCCGCCCTAACTCCGGCCGACATTCCTAGGATCAAGAGTCTGCTTGGTCTTGGTGACGGGGTGGATATCGCCATCCTTGAACCGGGACAGAAAACTGACGCCCTCCGTCCGGGGTGGGTTTGCTTCTACTTGTACCCGTTTAGATATGGCCTTCGTTTTCCTTTCCCAAAACTCGTCCAAGATTTCATTTTTACCAACAATTTCGCCATGGCACAAATCTCTGCCGCCATTTGGAGAGTTCTTCTCTATTCTCTGGCCGCTGGTCAGAGTACTGGCAAATCTATCACTCTGGGCGATCTGGCCCATATGTATAGCATCACATCCCTGGGCAGGGGTCAGTTCTCCTTCCGGGGCCGTGGAGAGGCTCCCTTCAAACATGTGTTAAAATCTCGCGATGAGAAATGGTTCGAGGACTTCTTCTATGTGAGGAAGGACTCCATCCAGCCTCCTGCTGATTATATTTTCTAGAAATGGGTTCTGACTTCGAGTAAGTAGCCTCCCTGTCGCCTGAATTATGTTATCTCGCTGCTTACTAGCTTACTTCATCGTCTTCGTGCAGGCCCCTGTGACCTTACCCGTATTGGTGCCAAGATCCCTACCTGCAGCAAGCTGTTCTGTATCTCTGAATCTGAGAGAAAGTTTCCAGACCTGCTTCCTGGTTTTTCGCCTGCTTCCTCCTCCAATCCTCCTCAATCAGCTCACAGTATGTCTTCTGGTAAGATTTCTGCAACCACTTTCGTTTGCGTGCTGTTGTTGCTGATGTTTTAAGCATTCTGTGGTATGAGACTGTGTATGCTTGCAGGTTCAAAAGTCGATCAACTGTAACTCATCCTCCAAAGTGCTAAAAGAAAGAGACCTTCTGCCAGCCCTGATGTGGCCTCTGCCTCCAAGAGGAGTGCTCCTGCCGCCTCTTTTCAGACTCCTCTTGCAGTTTCTAGTTCTGCTGCTCGCGTGCCCCTGGAGGTCGATCCGTTATCTCGCCATCCGCCTACTCCTCCTGCCAGTCCCCGTGCTTCTACTAGTGGAGGCATCATTGCTCATTTTCCAGAAGGCTTTGGGAATGTTGACAAGGTGCCCTACTGGCCGGAGATTGACCAGCTGCTCTTTCCTCCTGTTGAGGAAATATTTTCGGAGTTCTCCCCAGAGGAGATGGCTGAAAATGACGTGCACAACGCTTTCATGGTAAATATTCTTCATTTTCTACCTGTCTGTCTGTTTGTTTCTTGCTTGAATTCTGCCTCCCAACTCTTTTGCTGACTTCTGATCATTTATGCCCCAGACTCTTCAGTCTGCACTCTACAACAGGAAGATGATCAACATAGTGCAGACCACCAGTCGTGCTACCAGCGCCAAGAACCAGGAGTGAAGGAAGCGTTGCAGATCGGCACGGCGGCGGGTTGATCGAAGGAGCGTGTGGTGGAGCAAGGCGAGCTTTTTGTCACCAAGAAGAAGTTGAAGGAGGGAGCTGATCAGCTTGCTCGAACCCAGGCGGTGTGCAGCACTTTTTCTGACTCTCTGAAACAGTCTGAGGAGAAGATCACTGAGCTGATCTCCCTGGCCACCAATGTCGTTGCTTATGCCACCTGGCGGGGAAAGATCAGTGGGATGCGTGCTGCCCTCGAGGAGGCTCCCACCCAGCAGGCCATAGAGGAAGAGGAGAAGCAGCTGGAGATGCTCTACCCCACTCAACCTGATCTGAGCATGCTGATGCCTGAGGTTGGTGAGGTGAATTCTCTGTCTTGGTGGCCGAGCTTTGGGGGTGATCTTTGGAATGTCTCAGAATGCTGCTGACGGAGCTCAGGGAGCTATGGCGGCTGAGGATATGAAAGCTGGTGCAGTACCTGAAATGAGTGGTCGTGAGCGGAGGAGGTACTGAAGTGGAGGTCATTAATGTGACCGATAATTAAGTTTTTATGTTTTGATAAACTTTTTTGGCAGTCTGGCGCAGAGGTGGCAGACTTTGTAAGTTTTTAAACTTGTTTTGTGTTTGCTCTGCCAGGGTGGCGGTTAAACTTGGGGCCGTATTTTGGACATATTTTGAATGCCCCTTGTCATAGTTTGGCAAGGTTTTTACATATTATGTACTTGTTTGTTTATTCTCCCTATTTTATGGAGTTTATGCCGTGTCAGCCTGCTTGACGGATTTAGGCAAGTCCTGTCACCCTGAAAAGGCTAACGTTTTGACTCAGCTAGCTGCCGTGTCAGCCTGATGGCTGATTTAGGCGTATGCCGCAATGTAAGGAGGAGTGGCCGTGTCAACCTGTGGGGGGCTGATTTAGACCAACCCGGTCGACTGAAAAAGACCGATCCGGACCAAGCTAGTCGCCGTGTCGGCTGGGCTGATTTAGGCGTATGCCGCGGATTTGTGGACTACTTAACCTTGTTCATGACGCAAGGTGTGTTCGTCTCGTTTTATGCCAGCAGGTGGCGTCATTGAGGCAAGTTTATCGTCATTCTAGGACCAGATGGAGACGCTGCAGGATTCTGGTAGCGCAGATATCCCTATGTTCCATGTTCGTTTTTGCATGCATGCTGGGGCCCTTATTAAGTGCGATTAGTGCGAGCTACGTCCAGGGGGTGGTATCAGGGGTAGCTGGATAAGCGTATTCAGCTATCAACTAGGCTCCCTTTCGTATGTTCCACAGTCCGCCTGGTGAGGGTGCTCCTTGTGGAGAAAATAGGTTAGGCATGTTGGAGTGGCATGTGCCTTGTCACCCGCGTTGGCGGTTGATGAGTCTGCTAGACATCCTTTCAATGTACCATAGATACGAGAATTCAAAGTGATGTACTTAGAGAAGCACGAAAATAAGAAAATCTATCGAATGATGTGAAGTACTGTCGCCATCTCATGGGGTACGGAGCAATTGTGGTCCCGGACGCCGCGGACCACACCATCCAATAGTAGTTTAAAGTTTTAAAACAAATAAAGACACCAGAAATAAGAGTGGCGGCGGTATGCCTACTACCAGGATTTTTATTTTATCTTTAAAAATGATTTAGCTTCTCATAGTACATTATTTTGAAAGCTAGAGTCTACTTATTATCAAAAGTAATATCTCTTCAGGTGAAGTATGTTCCATGGGCGTTGTATGATTTGACCGTCCATAGTCATCAGTCTGTATGCACCATGGCCAACAACTCCTTCTACCTGGTATGGTCCTTCCCATTTGTAGGCGAATTTGCACCTTTTTGATTCTTGGTGTTGGAACACCTCTCGGAGAACCAGGTCTCCTACCTCCAGGAGCCGACCACGACATTCTTGTTGTAACTCCGGCCTGCATTGTTTGTAGGCGCCAGACGGATTTTTGCGCTTGCTCGCGGCTCGTTAATCGTGTCCGGGCTTCGGTCATCTCTCGCATTGTTCGGTTCCTCGTCATATTTTCATACCCGTGAGTGGGAACTAGAACTTCGATGGAATGATCTTCTGCGCCAAACACCAGGCTGAACGGTGTTTGACCTGTTGCTATCTTTGGCGTCGTCCTGTCTGACCATAACACTAGTGGCAATTCATCTGCCCACTTTCCTCCTAACTCTTGTAGCCTCCTTCTTAGATTGTCCATAATGATTTTATTCTTTGGATTGACTTGTCCATTGGACTTTGGAGTCTGGGTCTTGACTTTTTAAGGTGATATTCCACCTGGCACAGTATCCTTCGGTATCGTTTGAGATGAATTGTGAGCCATTGTCCCATATGATTTCTGATGGGATACCAAATCTGCAGACGATGTTTCGTTTTATGAATGAGATGACCTGTTTGTCCTTTACTTCCGTGAATGCTTCTGCCTCTATCCACTTGGAGAAGTAATCTGTCATTGCTAGCATCCAGGTCCTGTTTTCTGTGGCCCGTGGTAGGGGGCCTACTATGTCTATGCCCCATGCCATGAATGGCCAAGGAGAGATAATAGGGTGCAGAGGCTCTGCTGGCTGGTGGATCATAGGCGCTGAGCGCTGGCAGGCATCACTCTACGCCAATAATATCCCTGTCTGAGGGCTTTGTTTGCCAGACTCCTGCCCCCTGCATGGTTTCCACATTCGCCACTGTGGAGAGCATGCAACACAGTCTGTGCTTCTTCCTTGTCCAGGCACCGTAGGTAGGGACCTGCTAGCGATTTTCTGTATAGTGTATCATCAATGAGTATGAACCTGGAAGCCTTTATTTTAAAAGCTCTTACTTCCTTCTTATCGTCTGGTAGCTTGTTATGGCGCAGCCAGTCTAGGTAAAGTGTGCGCCAGTCGTCTGCTAGGTCGGCTACTTGGTCAGGCGCCTGCCTGTTTGGCCGAGAGCTCTCACCTTCCTCTGTAACTACTTGGATTTCCTTTTTGCTTTGTGGATCCTCCAGTTCACCTCTGTCTATTTCGTCTGCCTTCTGGATAGAAGGTTTCAGCATATGTGCTATTGGTATGCTGGATAGCTCTGTTGGTTTGAATGTTGCCCCCAGGGTTGCTAGGGCGTCGCTTCCACGTTCGGTCTCTCGGGAACTGTTTAAGCTTGAAAGTTTCGAATTTTTGTTTTAATTCCTTTGCTACTTTCAGGTATGCAATCATCTTCGAATCTCTGGCTATAAACTCATCATTCACGTGGTTGACTATTAGCAAAGAGTCACTGGATATGAGCAGGTGTCTGACCCCTAGCTCCAGAGATAGCTTCATTCCCAATATCAAGGCTTCGTATTCCGTTTCATTGTTGGTTGCCTTGAATTCACATCTTACAGCTTGTGCTATCAGATCTCCCTGTGGTGATCGCAGGATTAATCCTACACCTGCCCCCCTTTGGTTGGAGGCTCCGTCGATATGCATCAGCCAGACGTCTGTCTGCTTGCTTCTTTCTAGAGTGAGGATTTCTGTATTTGCCATATTCTGGATGGCTGGACTGAAGTCTGACACAAAATCGGCCAGTGCTTGTGATTTGATTGCTGGCCTAGGGTCGTACTGGATGTCGTATCCACTGAGGTGTCCGACCATTTAGACATTCTTCTGACGATTCGGGCTTCCTCATGATAGCTTTTAGCGGGTAGTTTGTCACAACATGTATGATGTGTGACTTAAAAAGGGACGCGATTTGCGAGGTGCTACTACCAATGCTAGTACTAATTTTTCAAGTGATGTGTACTGGTCTCTGCCGCAACGAGAGACGACGTAGTACATCGGCTTCGCTCCTTTTTTGCTCTCTGACTAGAACAACACTCACTGCTACTTCTGTGACGGCTAGGTATAGGAATAATGGTTCTCCTGGCTTTGATTTTGACAGCAGTGGCGGGCTGCTGAGATTGTGCTTCAGGTCTCTGAAGGCTTGCTCGTGTTCTGGGGTCCATTCAAACTTCTGACTCTTCCTTAGTACGTCGTAAAATAGCCTGCACTTGTCTAAAGACCTTGAAATGAACCTGTTCAGGGCTGCTACCTTCCCAGCTAGCCTTTGAACATCTTTAGGCTTCTCCGGTGATTCCAGCTGTAAGACAGCTTTGATCTGCTCGATGCTGGCTTCTATCCCTCTTTGAGTCACGATATAGCCCAAGAACTTACCAGAAGATACCCCGAAGGTGCATTTAGATGGGTTTAGTTTAATCTTGTATTCCCTGAGGGTGCTGAATGTTTCTGCTAGATGCCGCATATGATCTTTAGCTTTTTCTGACTTCACCACCATGTCATCAATGTACACCTCCATGGTTCTTCCTATTTGTTCTTTGAACATGCGGTTAACCAGCGTTTGATATGTGGAGCCTGCGTTCTTTAGGCCGAATGGCATGACGTTGTAGCAATATATTCCTCTCTCGGACATAAATGCTATCTTCTCTTGATCCGCAGGATCCATCTTGATTTGATTGTATCCACTCCATTCGTCCAGAAATGTTAGCATCCCATGTCCAGCTATTGCATCTACCATTGCTTCAATATGAGGCAGCGGGAATGGATCTTTGGGACACGCTTTGTTGAGATCAGTGAAGTCCACACATACTCTCCACTTCCCATTCTTTTTAGGCACCACCACTACATTAGACAACCATTCTGGGTATTTCACTTCTCTTATCTTCTTTCTTTGCTGCCAAAGCAGTGTCTACTTCCTGGTTGATTACCTTATTTCTCTCTGCACGCAAACTTTCTCCTTCTCTCTTTGGATGGGTTTACACTTTGGGTCCACGCTAAGCTTGTGTGTTATGATGGATGGATCTATGCCTACCATATCATCGTGTGACCATGCAAAGCAATCCATGTTATCTTGTAAGAATTTGACTAGCTGCTGTCGTAAGCTCCATGTACATCCTGCTCCAATGAGCACGGTTCTCTCTGGGTGCAACTTATCCAGGTTAATCTGGTCCAGCTCTTCTGCTGGGGGCTCGATGTATTCGTCCTGGACAGGCTGCTTCTGTAATTGCTATGCGGGAGGGCTGGCAGTGCCCCTTAGTGCCTTCATGTAGCAGCCTCTAGCTTCCTCCTGATCTCCTCTTATTGTTTCTACTCCCCATGGGGTGAGGAACTTTATGCACTGGTGATATGTTGAAGGGACTGCTTTCATCTGGTGCAGCCATGGTCTTCCTAGGATGACGTTGTAAGTAGAGGGGCCATCTATAACCAGGTACCTGACTTACTTGTTGACTCCTCCCACATAGGTTGGGATGACTATCTCACCAAGCGAGCTGGCTGTTTCCCCGCTGAAGCCTACTAGCGGAATAGTCTTCTTCTGTAAATCCTTCTCGCTGAATCCCATGTTTTCTATGGTTTTCAGCATAATTAAGTTAACCGAGCTTCCTGTATCTACCAAGACCTTTCTTACTGTGCAGTTGGCCATTGACAAGGTGATGATAAGTGCATCATGGTGTTCTCTTTCATCGTATGTATCTCCCTCATCGAAGCCGATCTCGCTGGCGAGATCTTTGTGAGATATTCTCGCAAGAATTGGTGGTCTGTCTCCTTTGGTCTCGGTGGCATGCCTTTTAGCTGCTGAGTATGTCAGGCCGCTTAAGTTTGAGCCGCCTATTATCACGTTTATAATTTTGGTGCATGTGGGTGGGTCTACCGGCTTGGCGGAACCTACCTTATCCTGCTGCTTGCCCCCACGTGGTAACAGGTGGCTCAGCTTTCCTTGTTCGTACAGGCGCTTGATCTCTCTTCTCAATGTATAGCAGTCCTCAGTATTGTGCCCAATATCACGGTGAAATTTGCACTTCTTCTTGCTATCCTTTCTCCAGGCTTGCTCTCCTACTGGTGGGTTAGGCCACCTGACTCCATCTCCCATCTCTCTTAGTGCCTTCAAGATTCCTCCGACACATGTAGTGAATCCATATTCTGCCAGGGTGGGGAGTAGCTGATTTTCCTCGATTCTGTTGACTCCCCTCCCATATGGTCTGTATCTCTCGTCCTTCTTCTTTGGTGGTTTGCTTTCTTCCCGATTTCTCCACGGTGAAGTACTAGAAATACTGGGTGTGCTCTGTAAGCTGGCTCTGGCTAGAATATATTCCTCCAGCCTGATCGCGGCAGCTGCCTTCTCCTGCACTGCTTCGAAACTATGGCAAGGATGCATAGTCAGCTGCTTGTATAGGTCGGAGTCGTGGTGGAGGCCTCTTCTGAAGGCTTCTACTGCCGTTGAGACGTCACACTCTCGTACTGTTACCTTCTCATTGTTAAATCTCGTATTGTATTCTCCAATGCTCTCTTCGACCCCGGACGATTCTCGCATAAGTCTTCGCGTGCTTCGTGGCTTTTTCTGCTTTGCGAATCTGTTGAGTAAATGCGTTCACCAACTCAAAGCAAATGTAGATATTGACTGTTGGGCGGTGACAAACCATCGAAGTCTTTGGTCCGTTAAGGTGGACCCAAATCCTTTGTACATGCAAGCCTCCTTGACCGCCCTATAGCCGTTACCGTCATCATTTTTCGCTTGTATTGGCCGACATGATCAAAGGGATCGATGTCCGTCAAAGAGAGGCATGTTTGGATTTGTGAATCCTTTTGGCATGGTTGTGATGGATATGGTGTCCACGAATGGTGACTCGGCATAGATTTGTCTAGAGAGCGCTTTCTCGAGTGGGGGTGGTAGCCCTGGGACCCTTCTCAGCATCTCCTTTAGTTCCAAATCCGCGATTAGTTATATTGGTCGAAACTGGAGTCCTCTGTCATTTGTCCGCATATTTCCTCCTGATCCGGTTTCTTGAAGGTTCTGATAAGCTCCGGCAGCCAGGGGGTTGCGGTAACGATTGTCCCCTGCTGCCAGTTCACTTTATGGCTTGACACGGATCCTGCTGCAGGTGTCTGATCGATTGCTGCAGGACTGCTGACGGAGAGGCCACCTGTTTGTACCCCCCACGCAGCCGGCTGGCTGCCAGCTATCTGGCGTGAGGTATCCTAACCCTCGTGGGGTTATCCTTCCATCTGATGGTGTCGTAGCCAAATCCAATCTTGTGATTATTTCAGCTGGTATCTGCCTGCTGCCTGAGGCTCCTTTCGTCAGATCTACCAAAGGAAGTCTTCCTTCACCTGTCTTGTTTGCTGGAGTGTTGGACTGCTGCTTTAGGAGATCAATTTGTGCCCAGAGCTCTCTGTCTCTTCTTCTTACCTCAGCATCTGCTCTCCTTTGATCTTCTCTCATATTTTCCATAGCTTTCTGAAGATTTTCCACGCCGGCGAGCAGAATCTGTGTGGGACTGGGCGGTAGAGTGACGCCTGAGCTTGATGTTCCTTTGTCTGATCTGGACTGCGTTGAGACAGCAGGGGTCTTAGGAGGTAAAGTAGATTTTGTTGTCGGCATGATTCTTGGGGTATGTCCGGGAGCCTGCGTGGCCACTGTCGATGTTGGATTTTGAGTAGACGATGGTGGTGGCGATGGCTGCCTGCTCCCTGACATGGCTTCAGATACTTGCTTTTCCATTGTATATTCAGAATATCAACGATTGACGACCACAATGCCCCACGGTGGGCGCCAAACTGTTTAGGTCTTTTTTACCTAAGTCGATTTAGGGTCAATGTAGTCTATATTCGTTGGTTGATTGTATGATGATTTGTACGTTAATATGTAAACGGGAAATAAAGTACGTAATGTAAATTTACACGTAAGATTTTGGTGACGCGGAAAACCCAATGTGGGAACAACCGCGGGAGGGACGGTACCCTGCCAAGTATTGCACTATATGAATTGGAGGATGATTACAATTATGGTACGAAGCTAATCCTGCTGGCCCTAGGTGCCAGGCCTGCAAGATCGAGAATGAACGTGTATTATTTGCCGAGATGTGATCTTGAGTGTTGATGTACGAATGCGGATGTTTTATGAATGTCCTTCTTGATTTCCTTCTTCTGCTATTTATAGGGTAAGAACCCTAGATATACTCTATCTCGAATATGGAAAGAGAATATTATTTCCATAAAGACTTCTTTCCTAATCCGGATTCTCTTGCCAATTCTCCCCGATCTCCCTAACTTCTCCCTAACTTCTCCCTAACTTCTCCCTGACACTCCTTTTCTTAACACGGGCGCCTACTGTGATGGACTCTTGATCCTTCTTAAGCCCGTTCCCCCTTCTCCTGACTGCGGGCTCCCATCCTCCTCACCTCTTCTCTATAATCTTTATTTCATCAAGTGGGCTTTCTTTATTACGCTATTTTTAGCCCAAACAATATGCATGAACCACTTAACATGTTTTTGTTTGGTAGGATTATTCAGGTCCCTAACATTCCAAAACCCAAGGTTATGCATTCCTCACCACAAGGTGAGGAACACTACCACTTATCACAATGCCTACCTTGGGTGTAGGAGTATTCAAGGTTTCCAAAAAGGTATGTTGCCCAAATCTGTGTACAGTATACCCCCTTCCCCCCCCCCCCCTTCACTGATATCTTGTCTACTGAGTCTCCCTATTGCAATAGCTTTAGCAGGAGCAGGAGCAGGCCCCATAGAATAACTCCCAGAGGATTGCCAAACCACTGGGGTTTGAAGTTGTGTTTCAACAGGGGTAGCTGCTGCTATAACTACAGCAGGGGGAGAATGGACTGGAGTCTTGACTGGTTTATCTTTCTGAACATTCTCAGTAGGTTTGGTCTTAGGTTTCCATACTTTTGCAGCAGGTTTCTTGGTATTAGGCACCACTGACCGTTTCTTCTTAGTTTTCCTACACGCAGCTGTATTATGCCCAATACCTTTACAACCAGCACACACCACAGGCTTCCATTCAAACTCAACATCAATAATAACGAGATCACCATGTTCATCTAAAAACTTTACTTTGTCAGGTAGAGGGTCACCAATCATTAATTCAATCATAACCCTAGCATACCCAATCCTAGTTTTATCCTCTGTAGCCAAATCACATTTGATAAATTTCCCAATTAGTCCTGAGATACGAGGAAGACCTTTACCCCAGAATTTCAGAGGGAGTTTATGTAACTTGACCCACACAGGTACAGATTTAACTTCATGCTTAACAAGTTCCACATCAGGGGTCCAAGGCTTAACTATGAGGGGTTTATTGTCAAAAAGAAAGTGTACTTGCCTTAAGACAGTATCATTAGCAGCCTTTGAGTGAAAGCGTACCATGAACACACCATTAGGTAAAAAAGAAAGCTTATCTACCTGATGGTTAATCCATAGTCTCTTGATGTAGCCTTCAACAATGTCCCAGGGAGGGTTAGCTCCTAGGATAAAGCAATAGACATAGTTCTTCCAGTATTCAAGCTCCACCTTCACCTCCTCAGCAGTAAATTGAAGTAAACCAGAAGGCTCCTCCTCAATGACTGGCAAAGACATAACATTGTTGCTATCCTCTGCCTCCTCTGTTTCATCTTCCACCAAGACCTCAAGATTCAAAGCAGGAATTCCGACAACTTCATGAACGGCTTTCTCCTTAAGAACATCCGCACTTGTAGGTCCTTGGATAGTTTTGGTTAGAGCTGGAAATTCTTCAATACTAGCATGAGAAAGAAGATCGAATTTATTATTACAAACAGTTTCTGAATTTTTTTGATTTTTTGATGGATTTTTTGGTGTTGTTTTCGATGGGGATTTCGCAACAGTCATTGCTGAAATCTAGGGTTTCTTTTTTGGAATTTCTTAGCTTTTTCTCTCTCTATCTCTAACCATGTCCGATCCTCTTAGTTTTGTTTTTTTGGTACCATCCTCTTGTACAATATTGTATATACCTTTATATTTCTTGCATTTTCTTAAATGAGAGTAGTGAGAGAGGGTTGCTTACCCATTCATTGAGTATATATTCAGAAAATGATAAGAAGGAATCACAAAAGGGTGCAAGGGAAATAATTCAAATGAAAGAAATGAGGGATTGACGAATAGCAGCTCAGGACGCTCGTCCTGAGCCCTGCTGCAGGCAAAAATCAACTCTGTCTAAAGATCCGCTCAGATTGCCAGAGGGACGCCCGTCCCAACAAGAATCCGCTCGAGCCGACCCTGGGATGCTCGTCTGGGGCAGTACCTTGTGTAACATTCTGCACTGGATGAAAATCTGCTCGGATCCTCCAGAATCCGCTCGTCCCAGCAGAAGACGCTCGTCTCCTCACCAATCCGCTCGTCCCCGCCTGAATGCAAAACACGAGGACTCAGTGACTGAGAATCCGCGCGGCTCCTGAGCAGGACGCTCGAGCAGCAGCTGCAAGACGCCCAGATCGTCCTCGGGACGCTCGGGTTGGCACGGTATTTGGCTGGGTTTTTAGATTGTCCGCCCGAGCCTAGCCCAGGTCCGCCCGTCTCCCACCATTTCCTTGTTGTAAACACCCCCACTATCCCTCTTTTTCCTTATCTTATCTTCTAAAAATCACATCTCATCACTCAAAAACAATCCCCATCACAAAAACGCACCAAAATCCTAACATTCCCATCAAGAAAATGATGAACCTATGAAGCAAGAGCAAGAAATCCGCCAATGCCCCACCTAAATGTCGCAAGGGTGCTACTTCATCCACCCCAAGGGAGGCAAGGGGCCGTCAAAATGTAGAGATACACGGTGTTACGCAACTTGAATACTTCCCCGAGGTACTCTTCACTAGGGATGACCACCGCCAAATATTTGAGCAATTGTTAGGTAAGCACTATGAGCTTACTCAATTTATTGATACCAATGTTTTAGAAGTTCTTGGCATAAGGCATCAAACCGAGATGTTCTTCAATGGTTTGGGGCTTGGGAAGTTATTCTATGCTCATGAGGATACTTACTTAAGTCTTACCCTCGAGTTCTTGTGTAGTCTCCGTGTTATCACTAATCAACGGAGAAATGTTGGTTTGGAGTTCCGTCTTTGTAATCGAGACCATAAGTTAACCATAGACCAATTTGCAAGCATTTTTGGTCTTGAAGTGCCGAGGGAAAACACCGATAAGCCCTCCGACTTCACCGTTAACCACATATGGAGAGCCATTTCTGGGAGAGAACTCCATTCCTTTAAACAATGCTATACCTTTTCCATCCAACATCCGGTGATTCGGATCACCGAGCGCTTTATAGCCGGAACCGTCAATGGGAGGCTAGAACAAGATAGGTGCACCCTTCTTGACTTGACTTCTTAGAGTCCTACTTGAATGTACAAGGGACAAGGGCTTACAATTTCAACACGCCCCTTGAGATGCTTACAAGGCTCAATGACTATGCTCAAGGTAATTCTAATATCAAGACCTTTGTGATAGGAGGCCTAATCACAATTTTGGCCAATGAACTTTGCCCCGGGTTTAACCTTCATGGGAGCTATGAAAAGCTCAAAGGGGGCACTTTGATAGATGAGGATGCTATCTTAAACCACCACCGTAGTGCACTTACAATCAAGCCGGAAGTGTAGAGTGGTTCACAAAGGGATGCTCTTCACTTGTTCTCTTGGGGTGGAACATACCACCTACCGAGCCCCGGTTGAGCCAGTATTCACCTAGGCCGAACTACCTCCTCCCCATTGAGATTTATAACAACCCACCACAAAGAGAAGAAGCACCTCGTCAACCTCGTGAGTTGCCGGAATTGGGAGATGCACCACCATCCTATGTACCCAGTCCACACCCTACCCGACACCACATGTACAATTCACTCCCCAATATCCAAGAGCTCCAAACATAAATGATTTAATACAACTCATGCAAAATGTCGATCTTGGAGTGCACGAAGGGAGGGTCGACAACTACTTGGCCCAATACCCCTTCTACTACAACATGGCTCAACAAGGGTACATCAACCCTAGAGGCCCTCACCCATCTTGGGCTCAACCACACCTTTTGTTCCCTAACTATGGGAACCCAGAAGGGAACTTTGGTGGCCAAAGTGGAGGATTCTTTGGCCAAGGAGGAGGATATGACCAAGGAGGCTCTAGCGGACATGGGTACCGCAATGATGATGATGATGATGACGAGTGAGACGATGCCAAGAAGTGTTTGACCACACCACCTCCATTTGTATGATACTCTCTTTTCCTTTCTCTCATGTATAGTTGCATTGCATTTTAAATTATCTTGCATTTAGTTTACACCTCACTTGCATTTGTATTATATTTCATATTGCATTACCAATAAATAGTTCATATAGTATAATTGCATTGTAATATACATCATATATATGATTAGGTTAGTTTGCATTCTAATATATCTCACATGATTCATATAGTTAGTTGCATATATACTAGAATTCATGCTTAGTCACTAATGACAATAGTGCTTAAATCAGTTTGGGGAGGTTTGATCATAGGTGACCATAGCTTAATAGAAAACATGCATCATTTAGTGTAGTGTAGATTGCATTCATTTGTTATATATGTCATATAGAATTGCATTTAGTTAGAGCATGCATTCATTCATATCATTGCATTTATTTCCATAAATTCAAAAATCCAAAAACATGTATTTCTTTTTCATTCCTACTCCTACATGTACATTGAGGACAATGTCCAAAATAAAGTGGGGGATGGGAATTTATATTCCAAAACACATAAAAATTGAAAATTTTCGAAAAATCCCAAAAATATGTTCTTTAATTTCATAAAAACAAAATCCATAAAAATTTGAAAATTTCAAAAACCAAAAACATGTTCTTTAACTTAGTAGTGTAGAATTGTATATACTTGTGTTTTTGTTCTCTTCTCACATAGATACAACACTACATTTGAGGCATTGTCAAGGGAATGTGAAGACTGCTTGGTATGATCGCTCTAATCTCTATTTCCCTTCCATTTATTTTCTTTATTCATATGAGGAGGATGGGCTTACATGTCAAGGAGGATGTGGTGTATTTTGTTATTGCGGTTTGTGTATCTATGTGTTGTTAGGAGTTGTATTTATTTTATGTGGCATAATAGTTGATAGAAGCGTATGCATTAGAGATGTAAATATATTAGTTGCATCATGGCATGTAGTTGCATGGTTAGAAAATTTTGTGAAAATGTCAATTTGGGAATCTTGACAAGTGTATATAAGGCCCTTGTAGATAATTTTTCTCCTTGAGACTTTGTTTGCTAGAATACCCTCAAGACACCCTAGGATGTGTCATACTAGTATCTTTTGATCCATGGACTAAGGCCTAGTCAAGAGTACCTTGTAGTGTGATAACTCCTTGGCTACCGTTTATTCCAAGGTGACCTTTGAAGCCATGCAACCATTCTTACACTTCTATCATCATATTTTGTCAACAAAAAGGGAATGGGCACAAAATCACCAAATGGAGTTCAAGTACGAAAATGAAAATTAAAAAGTTTGCACAAAAATGCATCAATGAAATGAGGAGCAAAAAAAGACTCCTATGCTTCAATAAAAGTACCCTTTCTACAAAATGGGGTTACTTTGAAAAATGTTCAAAAATGCAAAGATTGAAAAATTTGCCAAGTATCAAAATGCCAAACATCAAAAGTGGCAAAAGAAATGTTCTCAAAAGTCAAATACCACAAGAAATTGGGGGGAAAAACAAATCAAAAGCAAACTACCATTGTGAAACTCAAAGCATATTGAACCCTTTCTATCCTTTGATGATCCTACTTTGTTGCATGGTGGAGAGGGGACGACCCGTCTTCTTCTCTAGGCAAGAGGGGGAATTCCGCGATCCTACAGTGTTTCTAACACCATAGGGAGTCTACTCTTGACGAAAGCATTTAGCAATTGTGGACAAAGGTACCCTAGTTTGACACAAATTGGAGGTTATTTGTTGGTATCCTCTTAGACTTAGTAGCTTAGAGAAATAATAACTACAATAGAGTGTGTACCCTTGAGTTACTTCCCCCTTAGGTGATTTCCGCCACTTAGATGAGGAAAGTGGCTATTCTTTTGTAGATGCATCCATTACATGCTTTGTGTGCTTAATGCTTGGATGTATCGCCATTTTGGCAAGTCCCACCTTGCCTTACAAGAAGGCATCTTACCTCATAGATGTCTTGTTGTGAGTTGACGGGGCGGAGTGAGACCCGCTAATTGTCTCACATCGGTTATATTATTACTAGGATAGTTTAAATAAAGGTCTAGTTCTAGTCACCTCTTTACTCGGGACGAGTAAAGGTTTGGTTTGGGGATGTTTGATGTGACTCTTAATGGCGCACATTTAGTACCCTAATTGAACCTATTTTATATACTAATATAGCATTTCTTGGCCATTTTATCCGTCAATTCCTTCCTATTTTGCTTTCCTATTGCATTTTATATGTCTTGTAGGAAAGAAGATAATGAGACGGAATTCCCATCTCCCGTGCATATTTGGAAGCTTTTTTGACGATCTTGGATGGACTAGTATGAAGAGGAGGCAAGAACGAAGACCAAAGATGTAAGATCATAGGCCTTTAAGCAAGAGGATGAAATCCTGTGCCAGGATCCGTGCGTCCTTGGCACGGGACGGGCGGATTGCAGTGCCCTGATCCGAGCGGCTCTTTACTTGGGACGAACGGATCTCCAGACAGACTGGCCGTGCTTCAAGCCGATCCGAGCGGATCGTGGTGGGAGTAGCAGCCTAATCTGCGCATTTCCCTCGGGACTTGCAATTCTCTATCCAAACTTAGCATTGTTATTTACTAACCCACCCTTGCTTAACCTAATGATGTACTACTATATATACTCCATTTGTAATAATCAAAAAATTAAGTTCCCTTAGGAGAAAAAGCCCTCTTAGAGGAGGCAAACCTTCCTTAGATTAGATTAGAAGTAGATTAGAATAGATTAATCTCAATCAATCCACAAAATTACACATTAATATTTCCTTAATCATTGTTCAAGTTTATTATTATTGGGTAATTGAAGATTATTGGGTTATTATTGGAGAATTGACAACTCTTCATCAATCAATCAAGTTTTCTTCTATTATTCTTTCCTTTCCAATTGTTCATCTTAAGTTTGGTATAATTCCTTTACTCTTTATTTTTTTATTTCCTCACTCTCTTATCATGTTTATACTTATTGTGATGATTGACACCATTGATGACATGTTTTCCATGATAATGAGTGAGTAGTTACTTAACTAGGATTAGTGGGGGATTAAGGGAGTTAATCATGGGATAGGTTTATGCTTGATGATTTCATATGAATGCTTGCTTATTGTTCTTCAACTTATGCACATATCATGTTTGATGAAATGCTTGATTGACAACCTAGCATATTTCTCTTATCTTTTCAATAAGGCTTGTAAGATATAACCCAACTCAAGTCTTATTAGACCTTGCATATTGTTGAGTAGGGAAAACCCAAATCGAGTTGTAGGTGTTGTACAGTCACAAATCACTCGGCTCCGGGATGTAAGTTTCCCTAGGATTTGGTTTATCATGTATGTGGTTTAATAGGAAGAATTAAGTCGAGTTGTAGGTGTTGTACAGTCACAATTGACTCGGCTCCGGGACCCAAATCTTCTTATGAACTATTTGACACGAATTAACTTAATTCCGGCAATAACAAATTGCTTGCTTCTATTTAACTCATCTATGCTATCTTACCATGATTCCCCTATGATCCCATGACATCCTAGTATCCTTTATTGCTTATTTACATCTCTTAATTTATTGTTTATTTTACTCTATTGCTTCTAATAGTCTAGACTCACCAACTCCAACCCAAATCAATTGTGACACTAGCATAAATTAAGATAGATAGGCTTAGAACCCAAAGCACACCGTCCCGTGGATCGACCTCGACTTAACCACTAACTAGTTGTTTGTTGAGAAATATAAATGTGTTTGATGGAGTGAACAACGACTCGCTCAACATTAGATGGTAAATCCCGTTTGGTGTCTCGAAAATTGATTTGAGAGAATTCCTCCTTGATCATGAATCGAAGAGGTGTAATTTGTGAAAAATGTTCATTATCATGTGAGCACACTAAAAAGTGGACCTTAAGGGTGAAATTGGGTATGTCCCGTTCTCGGTAATAAAGCATTCGAGGACACTATACCTGGGTCAGGGTGAAAATGGCTTCGACATTAGGGAATGTGGAGCTTGGTAATAATAGGTTTGTTTGACAGATAAAAATCTGGAGTTGATGGTCACGACGGTAAATTCCGTTTGGTGACTTGAAGGTTGATTGGAGAGAATTTCTCCTTGATCATGAATCGAAGAGGCGTAATTTGTGAAAATGTTTCTTGTTATGTGAGCACACTAAAAAGTGGACTCTAAGAATGAAATGGGCATGTCTCGTTCCGGGGAGCAATGTTTTTTGAAGACTCCGTATCTGGGTCAGGGTGAAAATGGCTTCGACATTATGGAATGTGGAGCCTGGTAATAGTAGGTCTGTTTGACAGATAAAAATCTGGAGTTGACGGTCACGACGGTAAATTCCGTTTGGTGACTTGAAGGTTGATTGGAGAGAATTTCTCCTTGATCATGAATCGAAGAGGTGTAATTTGTGAAAATGTTTCGTGTTATGTGAGCACACTAAAAAGTGGACTCTAAGAATGAAATGGGCATGTCCCGTTCCGGGGAGCAATGTTTTTGAAGACTCCGTATCTGGGTCAAGGTGAAAATGGCTTCGACATTATGGAATGTGGAGCCTGGTAATAGTAGGTTTGTTTGACAGATAAAAATCTGGAGCTTGTATTTGTGGTGTTTAAGCTGATGGGTTACGACTTGTAATGTGGTGCGGAATGGGGTCTCAAGCTTGATGTGGCATGTGCACGAAATGGTTGGTAAATAATTTAGGATAAGAATCCCATGTCTGGACCTTAAAAGTTAAGGTGTGATATTACGAGCTTGAGGAGAATCCTCAAAAGCCTAGATAGGTCTCCCTGTAGCAGTCTCTAGAAGGACTTAGGGGTGAAGCAGTGTTGGTTGAGGTTTTGGTGTTCGGTGTTCGGTGTTTTGGACTCATCGGTCCGGGATTTTGTGTGTTGGACTCATTGGTCCAGGGCTTTGGACTTGTTGGTCCTGGACTTGGTGTTTTGGAGTTATTGGTCCTGGGCTTTTGTGTGTTAGACTCATGGGTCATGAGCTTTGGACTTGTTGGTCCTGGACTTGGTGTTTTAGACTTATTGGTCCGGGATTTTGTGTGTTGGACTCATTTGTCCGGGGTTTTGTGTTTTGAAAAGTGACGGTTTTTAATTCCGTCGTTTGAGTCTTTGTGAAGATAAAGAATTTAAATTTCGCTATTTCATTTTCTTGAAACGTGATGGTTTTTAATTCCGTCATTTAAAATTGTGGGAAAATAACGAATTTGAATTTCGCTATTTCGTTTTTTTGTTTGTAAAGGACGGTTTTTAATTCCGTCATTTGCAATTGTGGGAAAATAACAAATTTGAATTTCGCCATTTCGTTTTTTTGAAAAGTGACGGTTTTTAATTCCGTCATTTGAAATTGTGGGAAAATAACGAATTTGAATTTCGCTATTTCATTTTTTGTTTGAAAAGTGACGGTTTTTAATTCCGTCATTTGAAATTGTGGGAAAATAACGAATTTGAATTTCGTTATTTCGTTTTTCGTTTGAAAAGGACAGTTTTTAATTCCGTCGATTGGAATTATGAGAACATAACGAATTTTGAATTCCGTTATTTGTTTTTTTGTTTGGGTTAGACTAACATTTTTGTTAGACGTTTGTTTGTGCTTTTTGGATTTCGGCCTTTCGAGAAGGGTTTCAATCTGGTTTTGTTTTAATTTTGGCTTAGGCCTTGGTTTCGGCCATGGGTGAGTAGCTTTGATTTGGCTATGGGTTTTGCTTTTGCTTCGGCTGGATGGCTTTTGCATTGGCTGAGTGGCTTTTGGTCTTTGTTTTTTTTTTTGCTTTGGCTTTAGCCTTGGCTTTCGCTTTGGGCTTGGTTTTCGATTTTGTTTTGGCTTGGATATATTGGTTCTTTGCCGTCCTTTGTTCGATGAAGGTAAAGGTGTAGACGGGGATGTACCCGTTAGTGAGAGGTTGATACTTGGTGATGAGATGTTTTTGTGGGGAATGGGCTTGCCTTCCGTCATTGATCATGAACAAGGAGATGTTCTGGTTTGTTATTTGGGTTCGTCGTAGAATCCCTTTGATAAGAGCTCGTTCTAGATTGGGTGCTGATGAAAGGTTTATATTGCCAGACATGGAATGGGTAAAGAAAATGGACACAGAGTTTCGAGTCCTCTGCTTACTCGGTACGAAACGTCACTCGAGTGTACTCACATTGAATTGGAATATGTTGTTTTTTTAAAATCAATTCTCAAATCAATTCTCGTTGTCAACGGGAAATGGTAAAGGGGAGAATATACGATAGTTGACAATCGTGCTTTTATTTAGATAAATAAGATGTTAGCACAGACTCGATGAATACGTGTGACTCACGGGGACAGCCCCCAGTTTGTCACTTAGAAATAAAAGGACAGACACTAGGATAGATATGAGAAAGCCTAAGACTCGGACTCGGACTCGGACTCAATCGTAGATACGGACTCCTAATAAACACTTTCCTCCTCGAAGGTCTCCTTCGCAGCATCCAGCGGCTTAAATGTTTGGTCTTGAGCATTAACCTACTTGAGCACTTCACTCCCGTTGTTTGGGATGATATAAGGATAATAGTCCATAGGGCTTTCATCTCCTTGCAGAATGGGATGTTCATTAGGGTTGTTTTCATCACTTGGTTGGCCTAGGGATGAAGCTATCAGCTGATGGTTGTCGATCAAGTTTTGAATAGCATGTTTCAGTTTGAAGCATGTTTCAGTGTCATGGCCATTTCCTCGATGATATTGGCAATAGGAATTGTCGTCCCAGAAACGGGTTTTCCTGCTTTCAAACGGGTCTGGAGTGGGCCCGATTGGTTGGAGTTTCCCTTCAATCACAAGCTTTTGAAGAGCTGCGACATAGGTTGTGTTGAGGTTGGTGAATGTCCTTTGAGAACGTTCAACCTTGCTGTTTGACTTGAGACATCCAGGAGGATTGTCTGGACTGCGAGGTGTGACTGTGATTTTGCCAGCTTCGATCATATCTTGAATGACATGCTTGAGTTTGAAACAAGTTTTGGTGTCATGGCCCTTGCCTTGATAGTATTGGCAATAGGCGTTTTCATTCCAGAAACGGGTTCTTTTGTGTTCAGGTTTGTCCGGAGTCGGACCAATGGGTTGGAGCATTCCTTCTGAAGCAAGTATCTCCAGAGCGGTGTGGTATGCTATTCCTAGATCTGTGAAAACCCTTTGATGTTTTCCCATGGTTCCAACATTGATGTTTTTTGGGATGTTTTTGTGAGTTTTGTTTTTGTCAATCCTGGGCGGAAACAGGATTTGATTGTTGTCAATGGGAAGTTTTGGGGATGTTGCTTGGTATTTTGAAGGGTATTTTGGTGAGGCAATTTCATGTTCTTTGTTGGTGGGTTCATGGGTGTGCGAACCATTAGATGATTCCTCACTTTCAGCAGCTGTTGGTTGGTGAACCAAGGGTTTGTTTTCCCCTTGATGGTCAGGTTCATTTTCGGTAGTGCCGACCCTTTTCTCCAAATTAGCTATTCGAGTGTTCAAGTCATCGATAGCCACTTGCAGCTTTGAGAATATGTTGTTGATGGAGACGGAGAGCATCATTATAGCGCTTTGTATGCCATCCTCATCAATTGCATGAATTTTCTCATCGTTAGGGGAGATGAGGTGAGAGCAATCTAGGAAAGATTCCTGACTGTGTCCGGCAGGGTTTTATGGAGGGTTGTTTTTGTTGTTTGTTGAGGGAGGTAATGGTAACTCGTCCTTTTCTATCATATCAAGGATGACGCCTTTTAGGGGGAGACACATTTCAGTGTCATGTCCGCGACCTTGGTGATATTGACAAAATAGTTTTTCGTCCCATCTACGCCCTCGCTTGTTTGGTAGAGGGTCTGGAGTTGGACCAATCGGTTTGAGCTTTCCTTTGGAGATTAGCCTTTCCAAGGCTGTGGCATAAGGCATACCCAAATCAGGGAAGGACCTATGAGGTCGTCTGGTTTTGATTGGTGGAGCACCTAAGGAATTGGCTTCAGTGGTTTTGGTAACCTTCCAACTAGGGTTGCTTTTGTCGTTGGCAAGTAGTCGGCTTTCAAGGAGCTTTATCCTTTGCTCAATATCAGAAGAGGGAAAATTCCCGGTAATCATTTTGTCCTCAACTTGGGAGAGACGAGTGCTCAAGTTTTCCACGGTAGCTAGGAGTCGAAGGACCATGTTGTTGATTTCAACAGAAGTCATGGCGGATGAAGGTTGATCAGCCTCTTGAGTTCCTGGTTGGTAATTGATGGCACCCAAGGGATTCCTAATTGACATAACGATAGGCGTTATAACTTGTCTTGGCAAGGTACTGCACAAATAAAGGCAAGTGCGACACATATGTATAAAAGGCAGTTATATCGTGAAGGCGCGACAGTGTGACTAGGTTATGAGTTCATTAAAGATCGTGAATGACCTCTTGTGTTTGAACTCTTGGTGCATGACTTTGAATTTAGACTCGAGTGTCGACTTTGGCATAGTGATGCCTAGATGTGGACATGCCCCACCTGCGTATGCTCAGCCGATCTGTGGACAATGGCAGCGGTGTTTTGAAAGCCACGCTCGGCGGCGTAAAAATGCTTTCGACCGGATCGTTTTTCGATCGGTCGGTTTCGTCTCGGTAAGGGCCTCGAAACGATTAGAGATGTTCGGAGTCGCCACCAAGAATTTGTGGGATGCCTGGAACCCATTCGAATTCCACTTTATACCTCGGTCAAATCGAAACACAAAGCAGCGTTTGACATAGGTACTAAAGATAAGGAAATCGTCCCTCTTTAGCATCCTATCTCTAGAATGACTCTCGTACGCTCTGGATAAGGTCGTCCACTATCCAAAGTTTCTGAGTAAGAGGTGAAGGTACGTATTGGGAAGCCCTTTAATCAGACACCTAATCCCCCGCGCGTTAGCGGCCTCTACTGATCGATCTTGGTTGGTTGAATGCAAAAGTTGATAAAACGGTTTAAATGCATGAATGTGCATCCAATAATTTAAACCTAACATGTGAGAGCTTTCTAAGTCGGTTGATTTAATCTAAGTATCAAGTATAAGATGTCGAGTTGGATTAATGATTGATTTGCATGCAAGACGGAAATTAAACATCCATTTACCGTATTAGGTTTAGGGTGCATAACATGATCCATTTGTCTTAGTATTTTGCAAACATGATTTTGAATAATCAAATAGTCATCTGATCCGTCCTATATCCGGGCTAACCGGAGTCGGGATCGTCCTAGACTAATGCTGGAAGGGAACATGCCCTGTATCAGATGGCTATATGAGGCGCGAGCCAGCCGGCGATACAAGGGGCCTCTCCCTTGTTTTGGAAATGAGAAATGGAGGGCCTGTTTAGGCGCGGGTTAGCCCACGGTTTATGTGCCGTGTTCTGACCTTTTAGAAAACGTTATAAAACGTGTTTAGAAATGGGCATTTGAACCAGGTTTGATTTGAAAGGGTCGTTTAGACCGCATTTGTTAATGTGAAGAACTAGACTCGAATAATCATCATTATTTTGATAATATTCGGTGTCGGGTTCGATTTGACAAACTTGACATGAATAGTTTTGAAAATAATTGTGGACTAATTGTTTTAAGTCCATTTGAATGTCATTAGTCGATACTCATCATCGTACCCGGGTTAAAATCCGGCATGGTATGTAGAACCAAGGATGACTTTGTGTTGGGGACTAATATGCTTGTTTGAAAATGTAAAGAAATGAAATAAAAGGTTTTAAAATACCTTTTAAATGTCATTAACCAAATATTATCACAGAAACACGGATTTAACCGTCATGATATGAGGAACCAAGGGTGAACAATGTTTTATGGTTAAAACAAGTGAAATAAAATAAAAAGGGTTCGAAAATATTTGGAATGGTAAAAACCGATTACAAATATGAAAATGAATTAAAAGGAAATGACGAGAACAAACACGGTTTCGACCCGTTTATTCCATATTTTGGTTCATGTTATGCATGTTTTAGCATGTTATAGTCATGAAACAAATGAAAACATAATAAAAGAGGATTTTTACACCCTCATACTTACATGTTTGGTTATGGCGAGTGACCGACGTAAGTGTAACAACTCGTTTGATCGGAAAAAACTCGGTTTAAAACCGTTTTGGTAAGTAAAAAGAGTTTTTTAATGTTAGTGATGGTGTAGTGGTCGAAGTGTTCGGTCAAGTGATTTAATGCACGCTGACGGTACCAAAAAATGTGTAAGGCTCGTGTTTACGATCGGTAGGTCGTAAATACGCGTCGGGTTGTGACTTAAGAAGTCGAGTCGAGAATTGTATGGGAGAAAAGAGGGGGCGGACACTCGCGTAAGTCTCAAATGGGTGGCATTTGAGGTGTATTTATAGGAGAATGAGTGGTTGTGTGAGTTTTGAGCGACGTGGCCACTTGGGCTGCTCAAAGAGGCGCGTGCCACGTCGCGGTTCTTCAAGTTGTGTTGTCACTTTCATAACAAACGCAATCATGATTTGTTCTATCCTAGGTTTTGTAGTCACATGTTTGGTACTTGACCAACATGAATCCGGGAAAACTTAAGGTAGAAGGTTTGAAATGTTTTGTTTTTAGTAGTTGACTCGGTTTGACTCGTTGTTGGAGTCGGGATTTGAATTTTTGAGTCGGTTTTTGGTCCGGTGTCGGTTTTGACTCTAGTTAATGTCATTGCGACCCCGTCGTCGTGCATTAAACACTCCAGGTATTTTTGAAATGTTTTAAAATATTTTATTTTCGAAATCGTTTTAAGTTTTCCGACGTAAAGTTGTACACAAACTGTCGATCAAACGCCGCGATTCCAAAACATGTTATAGTCCGATAATCATCGGGTGTTTGTTGGAGTCTCAGCAGATATCGGGTATCTCTGAGCCCCCACTTTGACCGAGGCTTGGACAGGGCGAAAGTCAAAGTAGAGCCCCCAGGTCAATCGAAGATTGCAACCTGGAGACCCAAGCGACGTCGAGGCGGCTCGAAAGGATTCGGGCCAAGGACCTGCCGTTGGGAAGGGCGACACCAAGGCGACTCAAGGGTACGAGCCAAGGACCTGTCGTCGGGAACAGTTTATAGTCTGTCGACTATCCGTGCGGGTCGTTTAAAGTCCATTAGACTACGTACAAAGGCTCGCCAGCCATAGGAAGGAGTCATACCTGAGGCATCTTCGGATATGTCCTCGCATGTTTGCGGTCAAAGTCTCGCCAGCTGTGGTAAGGAAATGTACCCGAGGCATCTTCGGGATCTGTCCTTGGATGTTTGCGGACAAAGGCTCGCCAGCTGTGACAAGGAAATGTACCCGAGGCATCTTCGGGATCTGTCCTTGAATGTTTGCGGACAAAGGCTCACCAGCTATGGTAAGGAAATGTACCTGAGGCATCTTCGGGATCTGTCCTTGAATGTTTGTGGACAAAGGCTCGCCAGCCATGACAAGGAAATGTACCCGAGGCATCTTCGGGATCTGTCCTTGGATGTTTGCAGATAAAGGCTCGCCAGCCATGGTAAGGAAATGTACCCGAGGAATCTTCGGGATGTGTCCTTGAACGTTTGCGGATAAAGGCTCGCCAGCTATGACAAGGAAATGTACCCGAGGCATCTTCGGGATCTGTCCTTGGAAGGTTTTCGGACAAAGGCTCGCCAACCATGAGGCGGTCGATTAATGGACCGTGAGAATAGCCGTGTCAAAAGGGCATGTTTGAACGTAGCGAACTCGTGATGCCGCCGTGAATTTGAATGAGAATAGTCGCGTCAAAAAGGCTTGTATTGAAAGTAGCGAACTCATGATGCCGCCGTGGAAATAGTAAATTTGGACTTTCACTATCACTGTTTTCGAAATGAGCGGGTTCCGCGGGGAAGCCCCCCTGCTTGTGTTTGAAGGAATAGTGAATTTGGGATATTCGCTACTCGTTGTTCTTCTTTGAATTTGAAATGGCGGTTTCGATCGCCGATTGTTTGAATTTTGAAGGAAATAGCAAATTTTTAAATCTGATATTGCGTTTGAAGTAACGGTTTATGTGCCGCCGTTGACGTTTGAAAGAAATAGCGAATTTGGAATCTTCACTATTAATTGAAATGACGGTTTATGTGCCGTCGTTGACATTTGAAAGAAATAGTGAATTTGGAATCTTCACTATTAATTGAAATGATGGTTTATGTGGACATGGCCCACCTGCGTATGGCCAGCCGATCTGTGGACAATGGCAGGGGTCTTTTGAAAGCCACGGTCGGCGGCGTAAAAATGCTTTCGACCGGATCATTTTTAGATTGGTCGGTTTCGTCTCGGTAAGGATCTCAAAACGATTATAGATGTTCGGAGTCGCCACCAAGCATTTGTGGGATGCCTGGAACCCGTTCGAATTCCACTTTATACCTCGGTCAAATCGAAGCACAAAGCAGCGTTTAACATAGGTACTAAAGATAAGGAAATCGTCCCTCTTTAGCATCCTATCTCTAGAATGACTCCCGTACGCCCTGGATAAGGTCGTCCACTATCCAAAGTTTATGATTAAGAGGTGAAGGTACGTATTGGGAAGCCCTTTAATCAGACACCCAATCCCGCCCGTGTTAGCGGCCTCTACTGATCGATCTTGGTTGGTTGAATGCAAAAGTTGATAAAACGGTTTAAATGCATGAATGCGCATCCAATAATTTAGACATAACATGTGAGAGCTTTCTAAGTCGGTTGATTTAATCCAAGTATCAAGTATAAGATGTCGAGTTGGATTAATGATTGATTTGCATGCAAGACGGAAATTAAACATCCATTTACCGTATTAGGTTTAGGGTGCATAACATGATCCATTTGTCTTAGTATTTTGCAAACATGATTTTGAATAATCAAATAGTCATCTGATCCGTCCTATATCCGGGCTAACCGGAGTCATGATCGTCCTAGACTAATGCTGGAAAGGAACAGGCCCTGTATCAGATGGCTATATGAGGCGCGAGCCAGCCGGCGATACAAGGGGCCTCTCCCTTGTTTTGGAAATGAGAAATTGAGGGCCTGTTTAGGCGCGGGTTTGCCCACGGTTTATGTGCCGTGTTCTGACCTTTTAGAAAACGTTATAAAACGTGTTTAGAAATGGGCATTTGAACCCGGTTTGATTTGAAAGGGTCGTTTAGACCGCATTTGTTAATGTGAAGAACTAGACTCGAATAATCATCATTATTTTGATAATATTCGGTGTCGGGTTCGATTTGACAAACTTGACATGAATAGTTTTGAAAATAATTGTGGACTAATTGTTTTAACTCCATTTGAATGTCATTAGTCGATACTCATCATCGTACCCGGGTTAAAATCCGGCATAGTATGTAGAACCAAGGATGACTTTGTGTTGGGGACTAATATGCTTGTTTGAAAATGTAAAGAAATGAAATAAAAGGTTTTAAAATACCTTTTAAATGTCATTAACCAAATATTATCACCGAAACACGGATTTAACCGTCATGGTATGAGGAACCAAGGGTGAAAAATGTTTTATGGTTAAAACAAGTGAAAAAAAATAAAAAGGGTTCGAAAATATTTGGAATGGTAAAACCCGATTACAAATATGAAAATGAATTAAAAGGAAATGACGAGAACAAACACGGTTGATCTCTGGTCTGAACACCCCATTTAGGCGCGGGTAAGCTGGCGACCTAAGGGGCTTCTGCCTCAGACCAAAAATCAGTTTTGGCCCGTTTATTCCATATTTTGGTTCATGTTATGCATGTTTTAGCATGTTATTGTAACACCCCCATACTCCGAGTGCCTTACCAGGACCACTCAGGTATGAAGACATCACCATCTCGGTTGCCCGAGGTATGATAATCAAGTAGACAAAACAGAAACAATATTTATTATAAGTAATTTAATGAATAAGTACAATCCTCGAAACCAAACTAAAAGTACAATACATTATTCCAAACTGTCTATTCTCAACTGAAATGTAAATAAAACTAAACTACAGCGGAAGACTCTATCGTCATGTCGTGGCCATCCCAGCTATCCCCGTATCATCTCTATACCTGCTCAATATCTGCTCACCATCCCCGAATGGATCACCGCAGGTTTTACAAAACAACACCGGGGTCAGTACTAATCACACAATCAAAATAGATAACAACAATAAGACAAACAGACAGCTGAACTGTCACACACACACACAACACCACCAACTCCCATCATCTCAATCCGATCGTCCACTTTGGACCAGCCCGCCGATGGGGGACCGCAGCCCGTTCCCACCTAAGCCCCGCTCATCGTACGAGCGATAACCCTGTCCATTAATATGCACATCCCCTTTCGTGGCGGGTTCCACGAAGGGCGAAACTAGGGCGTGAGATCACTCCCGCAAGTGACCACACTCAGCCGAGAACGCATCTCGAGAACCATCACAAACACAACCACAAACACTATCACAATTACAATTACAATCATCATATCAATCAACTAACAACAGCACATCACCAATATCCCATTATGGGACTAATACTGAGTAGGAAATCCTACCTGGAAAGCACAACACGCAGACGGTATCTCTTTGTCTCAAAACGCCTCTTCTATGAACTCTCCTCCTACCATACAACACATAGATACTACTATTCAATTACTATTCATAAAAACCCCCAATTCCTAAATTAGGGTTTCACTATTCTTAACAAAACATTATACCAATTACATTAAAGGCTTACCCTTGACGCAAGGAATCCAACGACGCAAACTACGATGCAAACCGACCGTCTGAACTCCGGGAATTGTCAAGAACGCGATTAGGAAGAAGACAAGTTGCTTTCTCTCTTAAACAGGTTTTAGGTTTTGTAAAAAGTGATTTAGAACAAAGACGAATTGGTTTAAATACCTTAATCGCATAATTAACAAAACCCGAGAAAACTCCCCGTAAACCGGACACTCGATCGAGTACCCAAGGTACTCGATCGAGTACCCCTTTACTCGATCGAGTGCCCCAGCTACTCGATCAAGTGCCCAACAGGTCAGAAACTATTTTATTCTGCAACATACCCTTACTCGACAGAGTAAGGGCTACTCGATAGAGTACCCCCAAGACCATAAATACGGAGTATTACAGTCTTCCCTCCTTAAAAGGAACTTCGTCCCCGAAGTTCAAACCACTACCAAACAAAGGTACTCCCATAAGCTTCCCGACTCGAAGGTCAAAATAAACACAACGTAAAACATGCTACAACCCAACTTATCCCGACAACATACCGACACAACATATAAAAGGGGTGTAAAAACTCTTAAAAACTCTCGCGATCCTCTCCTACCCCCCTAAAAGAAACAAGGTTACGTCCCCGTAACCATACATACCTGATCAAAAAGGAAAGGGTAACGCTCTTTCATGATATCCTCCGCCTCCCATGTAGCTTCCTCAGTCTCATGGTTAGACCAAAGGATCTTAAGCAACACTGTCTCACCACTCCTGGTCTTTCTAACTTTTCGGTCTAGGATCTGCTTAGGCACCTCAAGGTATGATAAAGACTCATCAAGCTCCAAGCTCTCTGCCTCCAACACATGTGACGGGTCACTCACATACTTCCGCAGCTGCGATACATGAAACACATTATGCACTCTCTCCAAAGCAGCCGGTAAAGCCAAACGATAAGCCACTTCCCCAACTCGCTCTAAGATCTCATAAGGCCCTATAAACTTCTGACTTAGCTTGCCTTTCTTCCCAAATCTCATAACTCCTCGCATAGGGGACACCTTTAGAAGAACCTTGTCCCCAACCTGAAACTCTATGTCCCGACGATGTAGATCTGCATAACTCTTCTGTCGATCTTGGGCTGCTCTCATCCGTTCCCTGATCATCTTAATCTGTTCCACCATCTCATGTACCATCTCTGGTCCTAAAACCACTGCCTCAACACTATCGTCCCAACAGATTGGACTCCTACACCTCCTCCCATACAAAGCCTCAAACGGTGCCATACCTATACTGGTGTGATAGCTGTTGTTGTAAGAAAACTCTATTAAGTCCAATCTCTGCTCCCAGCTACCACCAAAATCCATCACACACGCTCGCAACATATCCTCAAGAGTCTTGATTGTTCTCTCAGTCTGCCCATCTGTCGCAGGATGAAATGCTGTACTCATCTTCAAAGCTGTTCCCAACGATTCCTGCAACTCCTTCCAAAACCTTGATATAAACCTCGCATCTCTGTCAGACACTATGTCCTTAGGGACTCCATGTAACTTAAGCACGTTCTTTCGATAGGCCATAGCCAGTTGTGCCTTAGTCCATGTATCTTTCATTGGAACAAAGTGAGCTGACTTGGTCAACCGATCCACTATCACCCAAATCATATTGTTACCTTGTTGACTCTTTGGCAAACCCACAATGAAATCCATGGAAATGGATTCCCACTTCCACTCCGGCACCTCCAAAGACTGAATCTTACCCTGTGGTCTTCTTTGTTCCCCTTTAACTCTCTGGCATGTCAAACAACGGGACACAAACTCAGCTGTCTCTTTCTTCATCCCAGGCCACCAAAACGTTTTCTTCAAATATTTGTAAAGCTTGTCTCCACCCGGATGAACTGAATATGGTGTGCAATGCGCTTCTGTCATGATTGTCTTTTTCAACTCCTCGTCATTAGGAACACACCACCTACCATCAAACCTCAAGCTACCATCTGTATGAATGGAAAAGCGGGACACTGTCCCTTTCTCTACTCCAGCTCTCCACTCCACTATCTTAGGATCCAAAGCCTGTTTACCTCGAATATCATCATAAAACTCCATGTGTACTGTCATATCACCCAAAGCATCCCCTTTCTGCATCATATGAATCCCAAAGCTCGCTACCTCATCCCTCAGCCTCATCAAAGATAGAGCTGTACTCATGGAATGTACACTTTTCCTACTCAAAGCATCAGCAACAACTTTGGCCTTCCCTTCATGGTAGATGATTTCCATGTCGTAATCACCAATCAGCTCCATCCACCTCCTCTGTCTCATGTTCAACTCTTTCTGCGTGAAGATGTACTTGAGACTCTTGTGATCCGAAAATACCTTAAAGATTGCTCCATAAAGGTAGTGCCTCCAAATCTTGAGAGCAAACACCACTGCACCCAACTCCAGGTCATGAGTAGGGTAGTTCTCCTCATAAGGCTTCAACTGCCTAGAAGCATAGGCAATTACTTTACCATTCTGCATCAACACACATCCCAACCCATTCTTCGAAGCATCTGTATAAACCTCGAAATTCTCGCTCCCTTCGAGCAATGCCAAGACAGAGTCGTGGTCAAACGCTCCTTTAAGGTTTGGAACGCCGTCTCACAACTCTCATCCCAACGGAACCTGTTCTCTTTCCTCATCAACGCCGTCATTGGTCTGGCTATCTTGGAGAAATCCTTCACGAACCGCCTGTAGTATCCAGCTAAACCCAAGAAACTCCTCACCTCAGCAACATTCTTCGGTGCTTCCCACTTTGTCACTGCCTCAATCTTCGCCGGATCCACAGCTACCCCATCTTTAGAGATTACATGCCCCAGAAAAGCAACTTTCTCCAACCAAAACTCACACTTAGACAGCTTAGCATACAACTCATGATCTCTCAACGTCTGCAACACGATCCTCAGATGCTCCTCATGCTCCTCCTTAGTCTTAGAGTAGACTAGGATATCATCGATAAACACTACTACGAACGATCCAAGAACGTAAGAAGATCCTATTCATCAAATCCATAAACACTGCCGGCGCATTAGACAACCCAAATGGCATCACCACATACTCATAATGGCCATACCTCGACGTGAAAGCTGTCTTCGGTATGTCCACATCTCTAATCTTCACCTGATGGTATCCCGACCTCAAATCGATCTTGGAAAAGACCGTTGCACCACTCAACTGATCGAACAGGTCATCTATCCTTGGCAAAGGATACTTGTTCTTTATCGTCACCCGGTTCAGCTCCCGGTAATCTATGCATAACCTCAACGTTCCATCCTTCTTCTTCACGAAAAGAACTGGTGCTCCCCAAGGCGATACACTTGGTCTAATGTATCCCTTCTCTATCAAATCATCCAACTGCTTCCTAAGCTCCTCCATCTCCTTAGGACCCATACGGTACGGTGCCTTAGAGATTGGCCCCGTCCCTGGCTTCAACTCAACGGTGAAATCTATCTCCCTCTTCGGTGGCAACCCGGAATCTCCTCGGAAAAACATCTCGCATACTCTCCCACCATGGTATCTCGTCAATCGCTAGGGCTCTCTATCCGGTCATCTCTCACATGGCACAAAATCAGAGGACATCCCTTCCTCAGATACGACTTCAAAGTGACAGCTGCAATCAACTTAACTTTGGGTTTGACTAAAAACCCACGGTAAGACACACTTACACCCTTAGGACCTCTTAGGGACACTTTCTTTTGATGACAGTCTATCTTAGCCTTATACTTTCCTAACCAATCCATCCCAACTATCATCTCAAAACCATTAAAAGGAAACTCTAGCACGTCTACAGGGAAATCGACTTGCCCAACTATCAAAGATACCTCTCTAAACAACTTCCCACACGATACAGACTCACCTGAAGTTATGAAAACTTGCTCCCTAACAGACTCGTATACTCTCAAACCCAACTGTTTTACATGACTCGAAGACACAAACGATTGAGAAGCCCCCGAATCAAACAAAACAAACGTAGGAATACCATTAACAAGGAATGTACCGGTGATAACGTGCGCATCCTCCTCAGCTGCCTTCTTGTCCATCATGAACAACTTGCCACTGGTCTTCTGCCCACCTCCCTGGACAAGACTGCCGATGCGATCGGCTTAGCACCCGACCCTTGATTGTTGTTGTTGTTCATCGGTGTCTTCTGATAAGAATTACCGCCGTTGCGGTTGCCTCCACTCTGATAGCTCTGACCTCCTCGGTTTGGCCATGATCCAGCTAGCCTATTGCTCGCAAAGCTCTGTGCAGGTCTCTGAAAAGATCCCGGTGCGCTCGTGCACTCATGTCTCTTGTGGCCTACGCCACCACAACCAAAGCAGTCACTCCCGTTTGTTGCTCACACTCCCACGACCTCGCCCAAAGGATGTTCCAAAGACTAAACCCGAACAGAAGAAAATCCCTTAGATTGATTGTGGTTGCCTTTCTTGAAATTAGATTGGCCACCACCCTCGCTCTCCGACTTCCTCTTCTCTCCACCGACCTCTCCGAGCCATCTCCACTAGCCTCTCGGCTCTCCCGGCCCTCTCATATGCTTCCTTCACATCGGTAAGGACTCCCACGGGTAACTTATCCATAATTTTCGTGGTTAGCCCTCTCTCAAACCTCAAAGCCAGATTCTCCTCACTCAAACCCATGTCCTCAACATATCTGGATTTCTCATTGAACCGCACTGTTTTTCGGCCACGAGACATCTCGGTAGTCATCTTAAACTTGTCGAACTCCTCTCTCAACTTACTCCTCACATGTTCAGGTACGAACTCCTTCCTCACAGCCCTACGAAACTCCTCCCAAGGTATAGCGGGTAACCCCTGGTTGGTATATATCTCCTTGGCACTCACTTTTACGGAATCCCACCACTTGCCACTGCCTCCCTCGGATAGAATGCGGCTGATCCACTCTCATCTCATCGGGACAACGAACTAAATCTAGTATGTTCTCCATCTCCCTCACCCAACTATCAAGATGGTTAGGCTCCTCAACTCCCTTGTACTCCTTCGGGTTAAACCTCGCGATATAGAGGCTGACTTTGGCATGGTCAACCTCCTTCTCCTTACTCTTATCCTTGTCCTCATTCACTCTCTTGGGGTCTGTAAGAGCGTCTTGGTGTTCCAACATCTTAACGATGTCATCCGTAGTCATAAGCTCGGCTCTCGCGTACAAGGCATTTCTCTTGGGCGGCATCTTGAAGCTATAGAAGAAAGGGATAAACATAAACACGCGTACTAAACCTCAAAACACGAACACGCGTTGCCCAGAACCCACTCGATCGAGTATCCAAACCCACTCGATCGAGTAACGGGCTACTCGATCGAGTGCCCCCATGTACTCGATCGAGTACCCAAACTCCAGAACCAAACAGACCTTCTGATCTCTAACCCACTCGATCGAGTATCTAGGCTACTCGATCGAGTGACCCCCTACTCGATCGAGTACCCTTAGTTACTCGATCGAGTGCCCCAAAACTCGATTCTGGACTCAAAATCGCCAAAAACCTACCCGATCGAGTCAGCCTCACTCGATCAAGTACCCCCAAAACGCAAAAGCTACCCGCATATTACGTCACATATTAACATGCTAAACTTATAAATCATATTATATCATCATAAACATATTACGCATCCTTCTACTAACTACGAAATCATTTCATTACGCTATTAAAAGCCACATCGTAAATCATTCAACTTGTTATCACTCATTAACATGTTCAACATATAATCATTCTCTTTCACATGCTCAACCTCCTACTTCAACACCAAACAATCAACACACTTCATCACTTTGTTGCACAAGTTAAACAATCACACAGACGACTCAACAAACACGTTCCCATGTGACCGGTTCAAAGTTGTAGGGCGACCCCCGCGACTTTAGGACGTCTCCCAAGCCTTTGCACTAGCTCCTACAACTTTTACCCCGGGTTCATTTTAATTGACTCCTATGTTCATTAAGTTCATTGGTTACGAGTTTCGGGATCGTCGCTCGATACCATTTGTAACACCCCCATACTCCGAGTGCCTTACCAGGACCACTCAGGTATGAAGACATCACCATGTCGGTTGCCCGAGGTATGATAATCAAGTAGACAAAACAGAAACAACATTTATTATAAGTAATTTAATGAATAAGTACAATCCTCGAAACCAAACTAAAAGTACAATACATTATTCCAAACTGTCTATTCTCAACTGAAATGTAAATAAAACTAAACTACAGCGGAAGACTCTATCGTCACGTCGTGGCCATCCCAGCTATCCCCGTATCATCTCTATACCTGCTCAATATCTGCTCACCATCCCCGAATGGATCACCGCAGGTTTTACAAAACAACACCGGTCGTACTAATCACACAATCAAAATAGATAACAACAATAAGACAAAACAGACAATTTGAACTGTCACACACACACACAACACCACCAACTCCCATCATCTCAATATCGACGTCCCTTTGGGACCCGCCGCGAGTGGGGGACCGCACTGCCGTTCCCACCTAAGCCCCGCTCATCGTACGAGCGATAACCCTGTCCATTAATGTGCACATCCCCTTTCGTGGCGGGTTCCACGAAGGGCGAAACTAGGGCGTGAGATCACTCCCGCAAGTGACCCCACTCAGCCGAGAACGCATCTCGAGAACCATCACAAACACAACCACAAACACTATCACAATTACAATTACAATCATCATATCAATCAACTAACAACAGCACATCACCAATATCCCATTATGGGACTAATACTGAGTAGGAAATCCTACCTGGAAAGCACAACACGCAGACGGTATCTACAGCTGTCTCAAAACGCCTCTTCTATGAACTCTCCTCCTACCATACAACACATAGATACTACTATTCAATTACTATTCATAAAAACCCCCAATTCCTAAATTAGGGTTTCACTATTCTTAACAAAACATTATACCAATTACATTAAAGGCTTACCCTTGACGCAAGGAATCCAACGACGCAAACTACGATGCAAACCGACCGTCTGAACTCCGGGAATTGTCAAGAACGCGATTAGGAAGAAGACAAGTTGCTTTCTCTCTTAAACAGGTTTTAGGTTTTGTAAAAAGTGATTTAGAACAAAGACGAATTGGTTTAAATACCTTAATCGCGTAATTAACAAAACCCGAGAAAACTCCCCCGTAAAACCGGACACTCGATCGAGTACCCAAGGTACTCGATCGAGTACCCCCCTACTCGATCGAGTGCCCCAGCTACTCGATCGAGTGCCCAACAGGTCAGAAACTATTTTATTCTGCAACATACCCTTACTCGACAGAGTAAGGGCTACTCGATAGAGTACCCCCAAGACCATAAATACGGAGTATTACAGTTATAGTCATGAAACAAATGAAAACATAATAAAAGAGGATTTTTACACCCTCATACTTACATGTTTGGTTATGGCGAGTGACCGACGTAAGTGTAACAACTCGTTTGATCGGAAAAAACTCGGTTTAAAACCGTTTTGGTAAGTAAAAAGAGTGTTTTAATGTTAGTGATGGTGTAGTGGTCGAAGTGGTCGGTCATGTTGGAATATGTGTCCTCCGACAATAATGCAATCACAACTGTCGATCATGATGATCACATGTTTAAGTCTCATTTTAAGAATACAATTGGGAAGTAATATTTTACTGTCAACTGGTCCACACATATCGGTAATGATTGGTGACTAGAGTTTGACATTCTTCGTCGTGCGACGGTGGTGATCAGTTGATCCCCTTAGGTCATACCTAAAGGGTAACACTCTTAATTGATTATTTAATTGATCGTATGACGATACGGGTTAATTAAATTACTTGAAATTGACGGACGATTTTGGAAGTAATATTTACGTGTCTCATTGTAATTTGATTAAATGAGATACGGTCTAAGTAATTGAATTGTTTTATTGCTTAGATGAAATTATTGTTTACGGAAGCAATTGAACTGAATGAATAATTTATTATAAATATAAAATGTTGTGATTTATAATTGGTAAATTATTTTGGTAGAAGTAATTATGAATTACTAAGTCCTTTCTTACTGTGCAGTTGGCCATTAGATTGTTCGGGTTCTATGGTTTTCAGCATGATTAAGTTAACCGAGCTTCCTGTATCTACCAAGACCTTTCTTACTGTGCAGTTGGCCATTAACAAGGTGATGATAAGTGCATCATGGTGTTCTCTTTCATCGTATGTATCTCCCTCATCGAAGCTGACTGCTGGCAGATCACTGTGAGATATTCTGCAAGAATTGGCTGGTATGTCTCCTTTGGTCTCGGTGGCATGCCTTTTAGCTGCTGAGTATGTCAGGCCGCTTAAGTTTGAGCCGCCTGTTATCACGTTTATAATTTTGGTGCATGTGGGTGGGTCTACCGGCTTGGCGGAACCTACCTTATCCTGCTGCTTGCCCCCACGTGGTAACAGGTGGCTCAGCTTTCCTTGTTCGTACAGAAGCTTGATCTCTCTTCTCAATGTATAGCAGTCCTCAGTATTGTGCCCAATATCACGGTGAAATTCGCACTTCTTCTTGCTATCCTTTCTCCAGGCTTGCTCTCCTACTGGTGGGTTAGGCCACCTGACTCCATCTCCCATCTCTCTTAGTGCCTTCAAGATTCCTCCGACACCTATAGTGAATCCATATTTTGCCAGGGTGGGGAGTAGCTGATTTTCCTCGATTTTGTTGACTCCCCTCCCATATGGTCTGTATCTCTCGTCCTTCTTGCTGGTGGTTTGCTTTCTTCCTGATTTCTCCACGGCTGAAGTACTAGAAATACTGGGTGTGCTCTGTAAGCTGGCTCTGGCTAGAATATCTTCCTCCAGCCCGATCGCGGCAGCTGCCTTCTCCTGCACTGCTTCGAAACTATGGCAAGGATGCATAGTCAGCTGCTTGTATAGGTCGGAGTCGTGGTGGAGGCCTCTTCTGAAGGCTTCTACTGCCGTTGAGACGTCACACTCTCGTACTGCTACCTTCTCATTGTTAAATCTCGTATTGTATTCTCCAATTCTCTCTCCTGACCCCTGGACGATTCTGCATAAGTCTCCTGCGTGCTTCTGTGGCTTTCTGCTGCTTGCGAACTGTTGAGTAAATGCGTTCACCAACTCAGCAAATGTAGATATTGACCTATTGGGCAAGCTGACAAACCATCGAAGTGCTGGTCCCGTTAAGGTGGACCCGAATCCTTTGTACATGCAAGCCTCCTTGACCTGCCCTATAGCTGTTACCGTCATCATTTTCTGCTTGTATTGGCTGACATGATCAAAGGGATCTGATGTGCCGTCAAAGAGAGGCATGTTTGGATTTGTGAATCCTTTTGGCATGGCTGTGATGGATATGGTGTCCACGAATGGTGAGTCGGCATAGCTGTCTAGAGCTGCTTTCTCGAGTGGGGGTGGTAGCCCTGGGACCCTGCTCAGCATCTCCTTTAGTTCCAAGTACTGCTGATTAGTTATATTGGCAAGTGGAAGTAGTCGATTTGATCGAAGAACTCGACCGCTTGATTGATCTTTGCTCGGTAGGGAGCTAAGCTGTCAGATCGGATTTTCCATGATCCGGACACCCGATTGATGATGAGCGAGGAATCGCTATGGACCCTCAGTCTCTTGATGCCAAGTGTAATGGCTGCTTGTAGGCCGATGAGGCATGCTTCGTATTCAGCGGCATTGTTGGTGACGGTGAAGTCTAGCTTGACCGAGATCGGAACATGTTCTCCCTCTGCTGATATTAGAAGTATTTCTACCCCGAAACCTCTCAGATTAGATGCACCATCGAAGTATAGGTCCCATGCGTCGGAGTCGGCACAAAGGATGTCTTCGTCAGGAAGTGATCATGTGTCGGTTGTTGGATCCTCGTTGACGGGGTTTTCTGCTAGGAAATCGGCGACTGCTCTTCCCTTGATAACCTTGAGGGGTACAAACTTGAGATCAAACAAAGGATGTCTTCGTCAGGAAGTGACCATGTGTCGGGTTCGATTTGACAAACTTGACATGAATAGTTTTGAAAATAATTGTGGACTAATTGTTTTAAGTCCATTTGAATGTCATTAGTCGATACTCATCATCGTACCCGGGTTAAAATCCGGCATGGTATGTAGAACCAATGATGACTTTGTGTTGGGGACTAATATGCTTGTTTGAAAATGTAAAGAAATGAAATAAAAGGTATTAAAATACCTTTTAAATGTCATTAACCAAATATTATCACCGAAGCACGGATTTAACCGTCATGGTATGAGGAACCAAGGGTGAAAAATGTTTTATGGTTAAAACAAGTGAAATAAATATGAAAATGAATTAAAAGGAAATGACGAGAACAAACACGGTTGATCTCTGGTCTGAACACCCCATTTAGGCGCGGGTAAGCTGGCGACCTAAGGGGCTTCTGCCTCAGACCAAAAATCAGTTTTGGCCCGTTTATTCCATATTTTGGTTCATGTTATGCATGTTATAGTCATGAAACAAATGAAAACATAATAAAAGAGGATTTTTTACACCCTCATACTTACATGTTTGGTTATGGCGAGTGACCGACGTAAGTGTAACAACTCGTTTGATCGGAAAAAACTCGGTTTAAAACCGTTTTGGTAAGTAAAAAGAGTGTTTTAATGTTAGTGATGGTGTAGTGGTCGAAGTGGTCGGTCAAGTGATTTAATGCACGATGACGGTACCAAACAATGTCTAAGACTCGTGTTTACGATCGGTAGGTCGTAAATACGCGTCGGGTTGTGACTTAAGAAGTCGAGTCGAGAATTTTAAGGGAGAAAAGAGGGGGCGGACACTCGAGTAAGTCTCAAATGGGTGGCATTTGAGGGGTATTTATAGGAGAATGAGTGGTTGTGTGAGTTTTGAGCGACGTGGCCACTTGGGCTGCTCAAAGAGGCACGAGCCACGTCGCGGTTCTTCGAGTTGTGTTGTCACTTTCACAACAAACGCAATCATGATTTGTTCTATCCTAGGTTTTGTAGTCACATGTTTGGTACTTGACCAACATGAATCCGGGAAAACATAAGGTAGAAGGTTTGAAATGTTTTGTTTTTGGTGGTTGACTCGGTTTGACTCGTTGTTGGAGTCGGGATTTGAATTTTTGAGTCGGTTTTTTGTCCGGTGTCGGTTTTGACTCTAGTTAGTGTCATTGCGACCCCGTCGTCGTGCATTAAACACTCCAGGTATTTTTGAAATGTTTTAAAGTATTTTATTTTCGAAATCGTTTTAAGTTTTCCGACGTAAAGTTGTACACAAACTGTCGATCAAACGCCGCGATTCCAAAACATGTTATAGTCCGATAATCATCGGGTGTTTGTTGGAGTCTCGGCAGATACTGGGTATCTACACTAGACAGGCGACTTGTGACTTAGATTGAAGGTTTGTCGACGGAGTGACGTCGTTGGACGAGACATGTACACAAACTTGACCTTTGACCCGTAATGTGGGGGAAAGACGGGTTTAATACCCAAGAGGTTTTGACTCTGCTAACGCCATTGAAGATGTCTCGACAATTAGGTGACACGACCTAGACCAGAAGGTAGGTACTAACTTCGGCGGAGATTCGACGTTATCTATGCGACTTGACTTGAAATCGACTGGACTCTAATCGACTCGAGGCTGAATCAGAAAGGTGGACTGAACTTTTCGAAAAATAGAAATTTTCAAAAAGATTCATTTGTCGTTTTATGGACGGCTTCCGAAGAGTAGGGATCTTTAGAAGGTCGGCCAGTTGAAAGGGTTGTCTTATGTTTGTTTTCAAAAGACAATTTAAGTTGGGATTGCGGCGGCTCTGAAAACAATGTGTTGTTTCCGAAGATGGTTTTTGAAATTTCGAGTCACAGATTTGAAAATCGAGAATTGAAGAATTTGGAATCGTCATCACAATGGCCATGAAAACAATTAAATTTGTTTTCAAAGGATTTAAAATTGGGTTGAAAATTTGAAAACTGTTAAATTTGTTTTCAAAGATTTGAAAATTGGGTTTGAATTTTGAAAACGGTTAAATTTGTTTTTAAAGATTTGATATTGGGTTTGAAATTTGAAAACGGTTAAATTTGTTTTCAAGGATTTGATTTTGAATTTGAAATTTGAAAACGGTTAAATTTGTTTTCAAGTGATTTGAAATTGGATTTGAAATTTGAAAACGGTTAAATTTGTTTTCAAAAATTTGATTTTGAAATTAAATTTGAAAACGGTTAAATTTGTTTTCAAATGGTTTGATTTTGAATTGAAATTTGAAAACGGTTAAATTTGTTTTCAAAGATTTGATTTTGAATTTGAAATCCGAAAACGGTTAAATTTGTTTTCAAAGATTTGCTTTTGAATTGGTATTCGACAACGGTTAAATTTGTTTTCAAAGAATTCAAAATTGGGTTGAAAATTTGAAAACTTGCTTTCAAAGATTGAGTTTTGATTTGAAATCTGAAAACGGTTAAATTAGTTTTCAAAGATTTGTTTTTGAATTGATATTCGAAAACGGTTAAATTTGTTTTCAAATGATTTGAAATTTGATTTGAAATCTGAAAACGGTTAAATTTGTTTTCAAAGATTAGATTTTGAATTGATATTCGAAAACGGTTAAATTTGTTTTCAAACAATTTAAAATTGGGTTGAAAATTTGAAAACGGTTAAATTTGCTTTCAAAGATTGAGTTTTGATTTGAAATTTGAAAACGGTTAAATTGGTTTTCAAAGATTTGTTTTTGAATTGATATTCGAAAATGGTTAAATTTGTTTTCAAATGATTTGAAATTTGATTTGAAATCTGAAAACGGTTAAATTTGTTTTCAAATGATTTGATTTTGTATTGATATTGAAAACGGTTAAATTTTTTTTCAAATGATTTGAAATTGGATTTGAAATCTGAAAACAGCTAAATTCATTTTCAAAGATTTGATTTTCAATTGAAATTTGAAAACGGTTAAATTTGCTTTCAAAGATTTGATTTTAAATTTGATATTTGAAAACGGTTAAATTTGTTTTTAAATGATTTGAAATTAGAAATTAATGAGGATTGAATTCGTCATTACGACGGGTTAGAAAACCGTTAAATTTAATTTCGAAAACAAGGTTTGAAATTTGGAAAGTTGCACGGGTCGAAATCGTCATTACGACGGTTTGAAAAATGTTTTTGTTTAAAAATTGATTTCGAATTTTGAAAATTCGAGGGTAGAATTCGTCATTACGACGGCGTAAAAGGGCGCTTTGAGAATGCAACGGTCGGCAAGGGATCGAGGTTTGAAACGGCCATTACGACGACGTAAAAGGGTATTTTGAAATGGTTTGTGAAAAACCGAGGTTTGAAATTGTCATTACAACGGCATGAAAAGGTGCATTTGTAATGGTTATAAAAAACAGGTTTTAAATGGCCATTATAACGGCATGAAAAGGTGCATTTGAAATGGTTATAAAAACCGGGTTTTAAAATGGTCATTATAACGACATAAAAAGGTGTTTTGAAATGGTTGTGAAAACCGGGTTTGAAAATCGTTATTACGACGGCCTAGAAAGGCGTGTTGTTTGAAATACAACGGTCGGTGAAAGACCGAGGTTTGAAACGGCCATTATAACGGCGCAAAATGTGTTTTTGAAACGGTTGTAGAAAACCGGTTTTGAAAGTCGTCATTAGGACGGCATAAAAAGGTGTATTTGAAATGGTTTGTGAAAACCGAGTTTGAAATCGTCATTACGACGCCATAAAAAGATGTGCAACGGTCGTCGAAAGACCGAGGTTTGAAACGGCCATTATAACGGCGTGAAAGGGTGTTTTGAAAGTTTGGAATGACACGGAAGGACTTATGATCACAAAACACATAAGCACTCACAGTTCATTATATTATGCATAATGTTGACACGGGTTTTGGCTTAAAAGGGTGGGTTACACACCAAGCAATCAAACCCCGATTTTCGAGAGGATACCAATCAAAACAAAATGTGTAAGGAGGGTTCCCTAGCCTCGTGCTCGAAGGTGATGAAAGCTCTTTGACGAAACAGAAATGTGTAACGTTAATGGTAGGCTTGACTCAATCGGGATCCGAAACGCGGGGATGAGAAAACTCACGCCGACGGGGCGAGCCAATTGGTCGATAAAGGTTAGGTTGTGGGTCCAGACAAGGAACCCGACTATGACCGTAATATCAATTAATGCACTTTGACCACGACCTCGTTCGAGTTTCACCTCTAAGGATCACAAAGACACAAGTGTCTTAGTTATCCCCAGCGGAGTCGCCAAATTGTGGACATGGGCCACGTGTTATGCGTACATGGGCCACCGCCGATCCGTGGACGTAGGCCACCTACACGCTCAACCAATCTGTGGACGCATAGCGGTCGGAAAGCCACATTTGGAGGTGTAGAAATGTTTTCGACCGGATCGTTTTAGATCGGTCAGTTTCGTCTCGGCAAAGGTCTCGAAACGATGTTTGAGATGTTCGGAGTCGCCACCAAGCATTTGTGGGATGCTTGGAACCCATTCGAATCCACTTCATACCTAGGTCAATCAAGGCAAAAAAGCGGTGCTTGACATAGGTACTAAAGGTAAGGACTCGTCCCCCTTTTAGCATTATATGCCTAAGATGACTCTCGTGTGCCCTGGATACAGTCATCCACTATCCAAAGGTTATGAGTACGGGGTGAGGGTACGTATTGGGAAGCCCTTTAATCGAACACCAAATCCCGCCCGCGTTAGCGGCCTCTACTGATCGATCGTGGTTGTTGAAGTGCAAGAGTTGATAAAACGGTTTAAATGCATGAATGCGCATCCAAAAGTCTAAACCTAACATGTGAATATTTCTTAAGTCGGTTGTTCATGCATGTACCAAGAAATTGGTGTCAAAGTTGGATTTAGATTGATTGGAATGTGAAACGGAAATTAAACATCCATTTACCAAATTCGGATTATGGTGCTTAACACGATCCATTATTTTGAAAAAATGTGTCAAATGACAAAGTGTAAAAACGTAAACTTGTCAATATGATCCGTCATGTATTCGGGTTAACCGAAGTCAGGATCGTCCTAAACAAGTACTAAAACGAGGCAGAACAGTGCCAGGCAGCCCCTTTGGGGCGCGAGCCACACGGCGAGGCAATAAGGCCTGACCAGGTTTATAAAAGATGAAAACAGGAGCCTTGGGGCGCGAGTCATGAGCCGAACCAAGAGGTGTCTGTTGGTTGCAAAAGGGTTGTTTGAAACCATTTTAAAAGGTTGTTAAAAAGGTTATTTAAAACCGTATTTGTGATGAATGATTTCAAATGTTGTTTGTATGACTCGGAATAATTACTATTGTGTTAGTAATATTCGTTGTCGGATTTGCAAGTTTGAAAAGTATAGTTTATAAATAAAAATGTAAAATGTTTATGCTTAACCGCTTTATCACCGTACTCGAATTAAATCGACATGTTATTTATTTTAACCAAGGGTGACATATGATATGGTCAAGGCAAAGATGAAAATGAAATGAAATAAAAGTGAAAAGAAAATGTTTGATTTGAACTAATTATGTTAAGTTCATTTATTTTGTAATTAGTCAAGTTTGTCATCGTACTCGGATTAAACCGACATGGTATAAGGAACCAAGGATGATTATGAATTATGACAAATATGTTTCCAAGTGTAAGTAAATGAGAAAAATGGTAAATAAAAGAAAAGGGTGTTAAAATACCCATTAAAATGTAATTAACCAATAATATCATCGAGTCACGGAATAAACTATCATGGTATAAGGAACCAAGGATGATTTTTGTAATGGTCAAAATATTTGTCATAAAAATGAATTAAAATGGTAAAAACCGTACAAGGAAAGAAGTAAAAATAAAAGAAAGTGTTGAAGGAAAGACGAACTCAAACACGTTTGAGTCTGACCTGGACACCGCATTGAGGCGCGAGCCTCCTTGCATAGCAAGGGGCTTCTGTCTTAGGCCAAAACTCGGTTTTGGCTCGTCTAACCTATATTTGAATCGTGTTATGCATTATTCATGCTTATAAAGTTATGAAAACAGTAAAGACATGAAATAAATGAGTTGTTTACACCCTCAAACTTACGTGTATTGATGTTTGCGACGTAGACGACTTTAGAGACGGTTTTCTCGTAGCGACTACTCACGATCAAAGAAGTTTAAAAGAGTGCCTTAAAAAAGGATTTTGTTTTGAAAATGAGTTGAAAATATGTTGTTGAAAAACATGTTTATTAATGTTGACTTGGTCAAATGGGTCGGTCGAATGCACGGCGATGGTACCAAACAAAACGTGTAAGGCTTGTGTTTTCGATCGGTAGGTCGAAAACACGTGTCGATTTTGTGACTTAGGAAGTCGAGTCTTGAAGTTTAAGAGAGAGGTGAAGGGGCGGACGCTAGTGTGAGGATTATGGTGTGTGATGGTGGGTATTTATAGAGAAATGTGGGGTGGTAGGTCGGTTGAGTTTGCTTAGAGGCTAAGCAGGATAGCCCATTGAGGCGCGAGGCACCTAGTGGTCCAAATTGGTGTACTGTCCTTTTCGCATATTTGGATTTTCCATTTGTTCTAACCAATGATTTGTTGGTTGTGATTTGTGGTCTTAGGTGATTGCTTAGCCGTGTAAGCTTGATCTTGGGTGTTATTTGGGGTAGGTATTTTGTGTTCTTGACTTGGGTTTGACCCGTGTGAGTCGGGATTTTAATTTCGAGTCGATTTTTGGCCCGGTGTCGGTTTAGACTCTAATTGGTGTCATTTCAATGCAAATGGCAAGATAAAACCATTCATGGCATTATTTTTGACATTCGAGATTTGGGTTGACTCAAGTTGACTCGAATTGTGGGTTTCTGAGTCGGTTTTGGGTCTGATGACGGTTTTAACTCTAAATAGTGTATTTTAATGCAAATGAAGTTAGAAAACCATGAAATCATTTTTCATATCCGAGTAGTGCATCAAACCGTCTCGTATATAGCCAATCAACGCACGCATATCAAAAACACGTTATAGTCCGATCATCATCGGGTGGTTTTTTTGGAAGGTGCAGATACTGGGTATCTACAGGTTGCTCTTTTTTTTTTTTTTTTTTTTTTATCAGGTAAATGGAAAAAGGAAGGAGAGTAGTGGGTTGGGGATTGGTCCAAATTTTGTGAGAGTGGGTGTAAAACTAAAATTATTATTTTAGTTGGGTGTTAAATTTGAGAAATGTGTTGTCGATATGGGATAGGGCGAGAACAGATTAATCTAGTCTCACGTGTGACGGTCTTTGCTAGACGGAATTTCGTCTTAAACCTACTATAATTTAAGATGGAACTTTATTATTAATATTACTATTATTATTATTATCATTATTATTACTATCCGACTAAAATACGTATTTTTATATAAATTAAGCTTTAAAATATTACTTTTATAAAAATCAGGTTTAAAATGAATTAATTACATTAAATAATTTAAAAATATAAAATAAAGTAATTAACCGGTTAAATAAATTTTAAATGCCAAAATGAGAAATTCGCGGGTGTTACAACACAAGTAAAGTACTATGTATCTTATCGATAGTATAGTTTAAGAGGGATCTCTCAAAATAATCATATAGTATGAAAAGAATAAATAAAAGTAAGACAAATATAGGTTAATCATCATCTTTATCATCTTTTCACATACTCCACATTAATATGGTATAATTATTATTTTATTACCCTGTAAAAACCAAATGAGGTCTTTACCTCAAGTTGTTGCCTTTTTATTACTCTGAATTGATTTCTTCTAATTTGACAAAATTTCATTAGGTTTCGATTCAAATTGGACCTTCATGACCACTTGGACGGATTTTTCTCTCCCCGTTTGTGGATAAATGTTTTCTTAATTACGTTTCTTTATATGTTGACATGCGTTTATGTGTTCAAGCTGTAAAGCCAATTGGATTTTTTTTTCGGTTTGATTAAATAAAAAAACATCTTAAAAATATTATCAAACGACATTTTCAAGGAAATTTTAACATAAACAATTTCAAGTTTATACTACCTTTTCATAAATATCCATGTTTTAATAACCCACGCAATTGCACGGGACATAAGATCAACTTGAATGGCAAGCAATACACTCAAAAGGGGCTTCTAAATGATCTTGAGCAATCCAACCAATACATACCAAAAGAGCAGACGGCTAACATTATGTGGGAGTATACCCCCACCAAGCAAGCTACAAGAAAAGAAAATTACAATGCTTGGTACATGTAGAACATAATCATTTAAGGTTGGCCATGAAAAGAAGGGTAATGTGAGGGTAAGAACACTCTTTAGAATAAGAGAATCCTAAGGAGAAACTTTTAAAATAGCATCGAAAGTTGATATAACAGTCACAATAGGGTTAAGAAGAAATCGAGTAACAAGAATATTTTGATGATGAAAAAAGAGTACATTAAACTCATTGTCAGAAACGTTTCAAGAGACATACAATAATAAAGATATGAACACATGGTTGAGGTGGGGAGGACAAATCCAAAAAGAAGGGATCTAAGAGGCTGAAAGGTATAATGGATGACTGCATCAATATTAGTTGTTTATCATACTTTAAATTTAAAGATCATAAGAGAGAATACATGTACATGTTGTATGAACACATGCAATGTTAAACGAATTAAAATATAGGGATATTCTCTCGTGTACCCCTCAACCTTTTCATTTTCTACGATATACCCCTCTTTTCATGTAAAAAAATTTTGACCGTCAATAACTCTTGGCTATAAGTTCAGAGTACGATAAATTTTGTTTCCACATTGACCGTCTTTAAGAGGTCTTCGGTTTGAGAAAAAGTTCACCAACGTCTCAACTCGTAGTCGGGAATTATGGTCGGTCAAAGTTTATTCGTTAAAAAATGTTTGACCAACCATAACTACCGGCTACGAGTTCAAAATGCGGTGACTTTTTTTTCAAATTCAAGGCCTTGACGAGATAATTTGTTTGAAAAAAAAATTACCATTTTCTGAACTCGTAACAGAGAATTGTTGTCGGTCAAAGTTTTTTTGTGAAAAACGAGGGGTACACCTTAGAAAACGAAAAAGTTCAGGGGTACACGAGAGAATATCCCTAAAATATAAATGGATTGTCATCTTTTGTTTTGTTTTACCAATTAAACCTCTCCAAACTACTATCTAAGGGAAAAATGTGTTATAATTGTCGATTAGTTTAGCATTAACTACTATCTAAACAATATTTATTGTTAATCAAATATGTTAGCATTAAAATTGATCTATAGTCCCCTTTACACAACAAAGGCTACGGTATCCTTACACATTTTACATTTATTTAGACAATTATTTTAGAATCCGTGCAACGCACGGGCATCACACTAATACTCAATACTCGTAGAAACTAGTGTGATTCTACTATTCCACTACTTTAATTCATTTTTCCTAGTAATTCCAAAAGAAGATGAGCAACGACTATAATGTTTCTAGCCACGTGAAACATGTACGAACAAATCACTCATTCTCGTTTCACCAAAATTTGCCTTTGTCCACCTATAAAGATTATCTAGACTCTCTCCTGGTCATCAATTATCTAGCCAGCAGCCTGAATTGGCCAAGTCTTCTAAATATAAAATTCATCAAAAGAAACTCCTAATTAATTAAAATACTAATAGTCTAATACAAATCCGCCGTTGACCGTATTCAAAAACCTTGGTATTTGTCTCATTGATCAGTACTAATTCGAATGCAGAACTCAGCCATTGGATCTCCAATTTGCGTCTATGCTAAATTTCATATTCTAGACACTTATATTGACGTATATTTTTGAATTGATTTTTGATCTGTGATGTATATTTTAATTAAAAAAAAGTTATGATCGAAGTTCCTTTTTTTTTGGAGCGAAAGAGGGGCGAAGCCCCGATAAAATAAACTACTAGCTATTACACAGGGAATAGCCACCCCAAATATGTCCTCCCTAAGAATGAGACGTAACTCACTAGAAGGAAAATCTAAGGAGCCGTTTGGTATGGGGTGTAAAAGAAAGGGTAAGGGAATGAAAACTAATGATACCCTTTGTTATTGTTTGTTTTGCCAATTTTTCAATTCACTTTCCCCTTCCCATTACTCCAAAGTCTTTTATATCCTTACCCCCCCTAAGGAATCACATTTCCTTTACCCCCTAATCCGGCCACCCAACCACCAACACACCCTTAACGTCCCTCCACCTCCAACGTCCACCACCGCCCATCACCGCCAACTGTCGCCTGCCACTAACGCGCCGTCGGCACCGGCGACACTCAGCCGTCGCCGTCACCATTCGTTGGGCACTGTCCCACCACCCTTCTATTCAACCGGAAACATCAACATCCACCTCGTAAACCACCACGCATCACCCTAAATCTCCTCCCTTTACCGCCGAAATCTCCCCCTCCACCCTCTAAAACGCCAAATCTGGTGTTTCTGGCGGTGTGGGAGGAGATTTCAGTGGTTAAAGAGCCTGGCGGCAAGTCGTTATGGTGGCTGTCGTGGGGGTTTCGTCTGAAGGAAAGGGCTGTCGGTGAGGAAAAATGGACTCCGGCAGTGGTGCCCGGTAATAAAAGGTGCCAAAGCAATATGTAACCGGCGATGGTGGTGGTTTGTGGCGGGTAGTGATGGTGGTTTGTGGTGGGTGAGTGAATGAATGATTGTTGATAGATATGGTATTCCCTTTCATATAAACTAACCAAACAATAAGCAAACTTATGGGTGATCTCATTCCTTTCCCCACCTTACTCTTTCTTGTTTCCATCCCTTACCCTTTGTTGAACCAAACGTCAATGCGTAATTAAAGTACTAGAATTGACTCCTTTCTTAGTTAGGAAATCAGCAGCTCTGTTAGCTTTTCTAAACGTATGCTCCAGCTTGATCCTCCACTGGTTTTCTTCTATCAACTCTTTGCATCTTCTGACGATGAATTCCAGATTATTGCTCATCATTTGAACTTTGTTAATAAGGTTGACACATGGAGAATTATCTATATGAATGAGTAGTCTCGAAATATGGAGAAATTTCGCTCTCTCTAGCCCAGCTAGTAAGGCGAGAAGTTCGGCCTTCATAGACGAGCAAATACCGCATAAAAAATAATAAGTTGTAATAAAATTACCAGTCTCATCTCGAAATATACCTCCCCCACCCGTAGGGTCTGGATTACCTTTAAAAGATTCGTCCGTATTTAAAATTACCCACCCGTGTTGTGGAGGTAACCAACGGATAAAAATCTCTGTGGTCTTGTTCCTTTGTAATGGGATGAAGATATTATGTTGATCGATGTTCCTTTTTCAAAGTGATAAAACTAACTAGGATTAAATTAATAGGATCAAATCGTACAATTGTAAAATTGTACAAAATAATTCACAAATTATACAATTAGAACTTTTAATCAACTAAATTGTAAGATAATATAAACCTAACATTCTTCAATTAACAAAACTCTAATGTATCTAGCTTAATTGCATTTCTCAAATAATGTCGAAAAATACAGTTTTATAAAAAGAGAAAACCCGCATACAGAAATTAGGTTCAATTAATTGTTTCTACTCAAAATATTACAACAAAAAATGAGTTCATATAGTTGATGCTCCCACGTACCGTAGTTGCACCAACTCTTTTATTTTATTTATTTTATTTCTTATATCGATCCTAGTTAGATAACTATTACTCCCTCCATCATAAATAATTAATTTTCGCCAAATGGGACAATACAAATTTAATAGACAATAGAGGGAGAATTATGTGTGTATCTAAATCTCTTTTTTTATTTATTTCAATGAATTAGATTATTTACACAGAGTAATAATGATGAACTAATAATTATAGACCCAAGTCTATGAATTGCACTTTCTTGCTTGTCTAGCTAGCTAGCAACTAAATATATATAATTAATCCTAATAATTTTCAAAATTTGTTAATTAACAAGGCAAAGATCCAAGAATATGATTAGGAGCACAAGGAGAGTTCTTCCAAGCCTTGCCATGCAACTTCAAGATATCCCTTGCCTTCTCCTTAGTCTTAACATCACAATCAACTTGCAAAACCAAGCACAATTTCACCACCACACCTAGCTCCAACATTTGTTGCACCACACTCGAACTCCCCGAAAACCTAGCAATCGAGTATAAAATCCTTACACCCTTTTCACTTGCAAAGTGTGAAACCCTAAGAATTTTCTTAGACACCACTGCTAAGCCCGCGCCATGGCTAAGCAGCTCAGCTCTCCCCTCTGCGCACCCACATAGTTGGTCCAATACCGCGAATGCCATTTCCATTGTCCGCTTTTCCTTGGACTCAAGCATTAGGTCTACAAGTACGTGGACCGCACCAGCTTCGACTGCCCTAACACGGTTCCTTCCCCATGGACAAGCTAGGGCTAGAAACTTTAAACCGTTTTTAGTTGCCTTAGGGGATACCTCATCCTTTAACAATTGGACTACTTCAATAAAATGGTCAACCCTAAGAGCAACCACTTGGGTTGGTTCGGCTGCTTGTACAAGAACCTTCATGAACCCCATTGCGTATGCCCTAGAGTCGTAATTACTCTTTTGCATTATCTTTATTAATGACTCGAAAATCGCTCCATCCTTTTCAGCTAGGATAGTTTTTAGTACTCTTTCATCTGTTATTTGCAATAGAGCTAAGATACTTAATGCTTGAGTTCCATTGTTGTTGTCTTGGATGATTACACGGGCTAAAAACTCGATAGCTTGTGAAGTAGTCTCTAAGCAACGTTTGTTTGCACTACTTTCATTAGCAATGGACTTCAATTTCTCAATGGACCTTATAAGTCGTTGAGGCGAGTTTGAGGCCGAGGCGTCTTGAACGAGTTTAAGAATTTGGCATTTTGAGACGGGTGGTTTCGGTGTAGGAAAGCGTTCAACGCCATAGGGTGCATTGATAGTGCACCATGATTGAATGAGGCGCCTTAGGGTGTGGTTTGGTGTAAGGAAATTATCATTAGTTACATTAAGTGGTTGTTTGGTTACCGGACATGTATCGTTATTGTTCGAAAACACCCATTTCTCGATGCTTTCCCGGTCATAGGTTATACCCGTTGAAACTGTAACCGGATCTCTCATGGTTTGTAAGGAGATTGGGCATAGGAAAAATGATGGCACATCAATTTCTTGGTGATCCATTTCTATTAAAATTTATTGGTTGGTTGACTTTTTAAGAATTTGTTGGAATCTAAATAAGGAATAATGAACAAAGTAAGCTTTGATTTGCTTGATTGTTATGAACTATGAAGGTTTAATTTGATGATATTTTTTGGAATGAAAAGGGGAGAAGACTTTGAGGGTTATATATATGAGATGAAGAGAGAAATAATTCAAAGGGAGGAAATGGTGAAGTCAAAACACGGAAAAAACAAGCAATAATATTTGTAAGATGAAGACTTTTCAAACTAATTGAAAGGCTCAAGGCAAAAGGCAAAGGCAGTTGAATTAAGACTCCGTATGTCACTCAAGACACTTTCTTTATTTATTGCTACTAACCCACCTCCAAATATTCATTACCCACATTTTTAATTTACTTATATTTTAATTTAATCTTCCGAAATCTCACTTCAAAGCGTCTTGCTTGTGACGGGTTAATCCCGTCACAAACTGAAGACCTTTCACAAAAAAGGAGAGGGGTCAAGGTGGGGCATCCCCCATGTGCTTCCCCACTTGGCTCTCATGGTTTTTTTGTGAGAGGAAATGGTATCCGTCTTCAGTTTGTGACGGATATCGCCGTCTTCAATGAGATTTTGTGATCTCACTTACCACTAAATACCAAAAAATATCATTTAAATATCACTTAAATTGGTCTCATTTTAGTGAATAGATCTCATTTTAGGTGTAGCAGCCATGAAAAATTGTATTGTGAATTAACTAATAGAGTAATAGTTAGTCTAGTTAGAGCGATAAATAGCGACTTGCCTGATAACACAACACAAACTCAGCACGGAGTTAGTGGGCACGGGTTGAGTCATTTTAACCCATTTATATAATTTTTTTTTTTTGGTGAAAGGTAAAAATTCCATTAAGCACAAACAGCTATTACAAGCTACAATTTACAAACACACTGTTTAAATATCCCAACGGACATACCCATTACATTTGAAGACTATTAAACCATACTCTATCTCTACTATCCATAGCCATTTCAGTTTTAGTCTTCAACCATACATTCATCTCCTTGATTAGCTGCTTGAACACTAGTTCAGGTCGAAGAATGCATCCCTCAACTCTAGCTTTGTTCCTCTGCATCCAAATTTGATAAAAGGTAGATTGCAGAAAAGCCAACAACACTCCTTTTTTAGTCTTTGAAGCTGAGCACTGCCCAATCCACATGATAAGATTGGTATTAGGTGTGGACAGCGGGGCCCACGAGGACGCTTGGGAACAAGAGTTTACATTTGTTGGAGTCGCCACCAATTTTTATGGGAAATTGGAACCGTTCGAATACCTCGTGCCATGTCAAGACACAAAGTAGAGACATGAACACCAAGCAATCGTTACCCTTAGCATTCTATGTCTAGAATGACTCTCGTGGATGCCAATGAACACGGATGTTCACAGAGATCTGGAGTAAGGGGTGAGGGTACGTATTAGGAAGCTCTTTTGATCGAACACCTAATCCCGCCCGCCTCGATAGCGGCCTCTACTAATGATTAGGGACATCATCTATACTCGATATATCGTCGATTATATGCATGCAATGCAACATCCAAGTTTTAATCCTAGCATGTGAAGAATAGACTAAGTCGGTGAAACACGTAATTTAACATACAATTAATGTCGAAGTAGGAATTTAATGCTCAATTACATGTGAAGACATACAAATGATACAAGAAATATGATAAATATAATAAATAAAATTACAATAAAGAAAATTACAATAATTACATCGGGTTTAGCGATTTATGTCGAAAATACCTTTAAAACGGATAAATTGAGAAAAAGAATAAAAGAATGAACAAAACAGTAGACGATAATACGGTTAATAATTAATTATACGTAAACTAATTAAACTAGGTCAAGCAACAACGGAGTTCAGAGACAGAACTCAACCTGGAACAGCGCACAGATGCGCCCTTTGGAAAGAGCGCAGCGATTCTCGCGTCATTCAAGGGTGAGTTCGGCCGTGAAGCGAATCGCAAATCGTTAATGTAAATTGGTGATTTTAATGGATTGATTAATATATTTACTCGGATGGAAGTGATTATCAGATTATTTACATGTGATTAACGGTCATAAAAGCAATAAAACATGGATGAGACGGATGCAAACGAATTATTTACATGAATGAATGACTAATTAGATAATTAACAAATATAAATTAACTAAACAATATAAACTAGCTAAACAAATTAATTAGTTTAAACATGACAAATTAAAGATGAATGTGATGAACAAACGATGAATAATAGGTGCAAATATGTCAACGACGAATTCCAGAGACTCAATATTGATTGAATCGAACCTCTAAAACCCGAATTGAATTTAATGACGAAAACCCGCAAATATTGGTTATAAGGGATTTAAGTCGAATTTAATGACGAATTAATTACTAATGATGATGAATAATATACATGTGAAAATATGCTATTATGACGAAGAATTAACAAGAGACGAATAAAAGAAATAAGGCTTTGACGAATTACAGAGGACGAAGGAAGAAGAAAGGAAGCAGGAACTGCGGCAGCCTCACGAAGAGGCGCAGCAGGTACTGCGCTCCTTCGAAGAGGCGGAGCAGTTGCTGCGTCCTTTCTCGACGGTTTGTCTTCTGAAAATCCGTAAAAAGGGGGTTTTAAAGCATGGTTTAGAAATCGGTTTTAAGAGGTATTTTCGACATAAACCTTACAATTGTGATACAATAAATAAAAGAGAGATTATACACCCTCAGACTTACATGTTGACGAAATGAGAAGGACTAAGATATCGATTAGTGATGCTCGACGCGAATGTAAAGAAAGTGCCCTCGTAAGAGGAAAACGATTAGATTTGATTAAGTTGATTGATGTGTAGTTGGTCAAATTGGTCGGTCATGCAAACGAGGTTGGTACTCAGAAGGATCCGAGCTTACGTGGTCGAATGTTCAAGCACGTAGACGCCAAAAAGTAAGAACAAAAGTCTAGAATGCAAAGGGAGAAGAGAAGGGCGGACACTCGCGTGAGAAATATGAGGAGCGAAGGCTCCTATTTATACTAATCACGGAATTAGGGTTTAGGAAAGGAGAGAAAGATCCGAAAACAACCGACTTAGGTTAAACACGGAAACTTGGACAAAAACAAAGCCTTGAGGAAAAGGCGCAGCAGGCACTGCGTCCCTTGGAAGAGGCGCAACACTTGCTGCGTCCTTTCCTCAGCGGGTTCCTCCTGCGCAAGAAAGCGCGTTTTGACAGTCTGTCGTATTTTAGGCATAACATTCTCTACAAGACTCGGATTAAGGTGATTTCGGTGGCGTTTGAAAGCTAAGAAAGAGATCTAGAACTTTCTGTGAAATAGGCCTGACCCAAAAAAAACTCGTTACGGCCTCGTAAAACGGGCCTAAAGCTCGGGTTGTCAATTTAACTAAATGAAATGCACATTTTGTAATGTAAACTTTAAGTTTAGCCTAATGAAGTGACATGGGACTCAAAATGAGATATAATCTCAACATTTTATAACATCCTAACCTTAGGTAGACAAGCACATTGCTTTTGACTCGGGATTTGACAGTTTTAGGAAATGAAGACGGTTTTTTACCCGGACACCAAATGTACTCTAATTACTGCCAAAATGACCGTAATGACACCTAGACGACAACCATGAGGTAGATATAAGTATTTGAGCGATCACTTGACGATAAACTTACGAACTGTCACAAATCGTTCCGCGTAGCAAACATGCGGCCCAATCATCACCGGGTGGTTTGCGAGAGGTGCAGAAATGAGGTATCTACAGAGCCCCCACTTTGACTGAGGCTTGGACAAGGCGAAAGTCAAAGTATAGCCATCAGGTCAATCGAATATTACAACCTGACGACTATGGCGACGCGAGGCGGCTCAAGGGGTCTGAGCCAAGGACATGTCGTCGGGATCATTTTAGAGTCTGTCGACTATCGGGGAGGGTCGTTTAAAGTCCATTAGACTACGTAAGGAAGCTCGCCAGCCATAAGAAGAGACCATACCTGAGACTTCTTTCTCGAGATGCTTCTGGAGGTGCATAGGAGCTATGGGTAGGCGTAGGAGCTAAGGTAAGCGTAGGAGCTAAGGGTAAGACCTAAAAGATATATAAGGATTGTGCTAGGGTGTGGGACCCTAAAGGAAAACATCGACGGGAAGGAGGCCAAATATAAGTTCAACTTAAGGGGTAACCAAGGTTTGAGTGTCGGAACTCTAAGGAAGTGATGATCCTAAAGAAATATGATTCTAAAAGGAAAAGGTGATCCTAAGGAATATGATCCTAAGGGTAGAAGTGTATGAACTCTAGGGAGTTTGGGAACTTAAAGGCTTGTGAACCTATAGGAATTGGGATCCTAAGGTTAAGTTTAGGAACTGCTGGGTTACTAATTCTTGTTTTAAACGCGTGCGCTTAAGCTTTCTGAGGTATGAGAACTCCAAAAGGATTTATGGGTTTATGAACCTAAAGATTTTGGTGTGGGAGCTTAAAGGCTTATGAACCTATGGGAAGCCATTTTGGGATCAAAGAATCTAGGGGTCACAGGGATTCTGAAGAAACTTCTTAACACTTCCGAAGGCTAACTCTGAAGGCTATCTCTTACTAAAGGAAAGGCTGAAGGACAACTCTCTCTAAAGGACTGAAAGGGGACTTAACTGAAAAGGGGTTATCTGAAGGTTACTGAAAGGATCAACATATGAAGGATTAACTTGAAGGGATAAGGCTGAAGGAAGGATTATCCTGAAAGGGTCATCTAAGGGTTATCTGAAGGTTATCTGAATATACGAAGGTTATCTGAAGGGTTGTCTGAAAGATTAAGGCAAGTTTCTGAAAGATATGAAGGTTTATCCTGAAAAGGGTTATCTGAAAGGATATAAAGGTTTATCCTGAAAAGGGTTACCTAAAGGGATGAAGGATCGCCTGGGGGTATTTGCCTGTCTCTGTCCTCAAGCAAACTCTCACCGGGGAATAAAACGATGATTTTGGGGAATCAGCCTGTCTCGATCCTCAAGCAAACTCTCGTTGGGGAAACATAATCGGGAACTGATCTCTGTGTCTCGAGAGGGAATGTCTGTCCGTGTAATCTCGCTGGGGGATTGTTGAGGTGTGTCGAAACATCGTCAGATAAAATCCGCTCGTTGTTGCAAGCGAAGTCTTGATAAAGTACTGCTTCTGATACTTACCTGCATGGTTAGTAGCCACACAAGAATGCAAACTAATATATGCACGTAAGCGATTATTACATGGATCTCGAATGAGGAAACACATAGGTTTGCAAAAGTCGTTTCTTTTTAAAAGTCGTTTAAAACTTGTTCAAAGTAATTTGTCGTTTGTAATGCGTTATGCATACTCAATGGGCTTTAGACATAAGTCTAACATGACACAGATCTACTAGGATGCGACGCGAAATGTAGACTTAGGTTTGACTGACGCGACACTAACTTAGATTTAACGCGTGATCGAGGCCATTTCGTGTTCACAATTAAGTATATGTGGTCGTTGGTCAATGGTCGATACAAAACACAATTTATACTTCACAAACAACTCTACAATTAGTAAAGAGGCAAGTAAAGGTCGGATCCCAAGGGACGGGTATTGAAATGAGAATTCTATTGTAACTAGTAGTGTCTAGGGGTGTCACAAATTGGGTTGATGTAGAAGGTTACTAAACTAGAATAACAATGAAAATAAACAAGCAAGATGAATAAAAAGGGGTGTAAACAATTGATTAAAAGCACTAGGGTGTCATGGGGTCATAGGGGAATCATGGGATATGATCATACAAACATGTTCTCAAATTATAAGCAAGCAATTATTGTTGTGATGGATTGAGTTGGGTTATGTCTTACAATCCTAGGAAAGTTTGGGTCCCGGAGCCGAATCGATTAGATTGTACAACACCTACAAGTCGACTTAATCTTTCCTACTCAACACATGCATGGTCTAACAAGACTCGAGTTGGGTTATGTCTTACAAGTCTCATTGAAAAGATAGGAGATGATAGTAAATGCAAGGATTCATAGGCTTAGCATTTCATCAAATATAACATGTGCATGTATTAAGATCAAAACAAGCAAGCAAATAAGATATGAAAGCATATTGATTTAAGCATGAATCATCCCCCATGTTGGTTTCCCCTAATCACCCATTAAACCCTAGCTAAGAGACTACTCACTCATTATCATGTTGATCATGCTAGCAAGGTTGTCAATCATACCAACAATATGAAACATGATGAATAAATGAAAGCAATTAACAATAATTAAAAAGGGATTAAGAGATTATACCTACTAATGATTCCAATAATAAAGCAAGAATAATAGAAGTACTTGAATCCTAGATTGAGAGGTTGTCAATCTCCCAATAATAACCCAAATAATCTTCAATTACCCAAAATAAAGGAAGAACAAGAGAGAGATTAAAGAACTAAAACTTGGATTAAAACTTGATTAATACTTGATTACAATATTGAAGAGAGATTTGATTGATATTAACTACTCTAAATATTGATAAGAAGAACATGCTCCTCTAATTAGCCTAATGGGGTATTTATAGTGAAAATTAGGGAGGATGCATTAGGGTTAACTAAGGGCTAAACTAGTAATTACACTTTTTAAGTTGAGCAAGGAGGACCCGGTATTTTATGAGAGAAGGGCTTCTCTTTTCGTAGCTTGAAGAATGAAATCCGTGCTGTGCAGGAATCCGTGCGGATTAGAGTCGGGACGGCCGGATTTGGGCTGTGCAATCCGAGCGGATTCAGGAGAGGGACGCTCGGATTGTCGAGGGGGAATCCGAGCGGATTCCAAGGAGGGACGCTCGGATTGTCTTTGGCCGGACGGACGGATTGTCCGCAATCCGTTCGGATTGTTGGTCGGCGTCAATTCTTCTTCTTTTCTTCCCTTTTCTTCATAAATTCCTTGGGGATTTCCTTGGGGACGCAAGGATCCTTTCTCAACATTGTTCTTCTACTATGATATGTACAAAGGCCTTCTAGTCTTGTCTCTTCTTGATGCTTGGTCATTGAATACAATCAATTTAGCCTCGTTTTGCCATGAAAATGCAAGATTCTTACTCCTTTCCTACCAAGGGATCAAAATCTCAAAGAATATGCAAAACAAAGAACTAAAGATAAGAAATGACCCAAATAGGCACTAAAAAGCATGGAAACAATGGTAATTCGGGGGCTAAATATGCGCCAATTATGGTCACATCAACGCGACACAGGGATGACTTTGACAGACTTTACTTAAGTATGCGCAACCCCTAACCAAGTGTGGGTGACAATGCGTATCAGTTCCAAAGATATAATAATTGCAAGAATGATGAAGGCATATAAAGGTAAGGCATGAGCCATGGAACATCTGTCTATTGGGACACTTTTCACCATCGTTTGCTGTAAAAGAGACCCCTCTTGAGGCACGATAAATCGGAGAATAGATCTAAGACCCTTGTCATTGTCCGAACCGAGTACTAACTTGGCTTAAAATAAGAGAGGAATAAAGGAAGGGTGGCATCTCGGAAGAGAAGCCCCCAGGATGAGAAGATGACTCTGGACTTTGGAAAAAAAGAGGTTGGGTGACAATAAGGAGCCCCCAGTATAGAGGTGTTGTTTGTGGAAGGGATGTTAATTGAGGTTGGAAGGTTGAAAATTGTGATGGTCGAGATGGTTGTGTCCTTGAGGACTGCCTACGTATTCACGTGAGGTGAAATTAAACCAGATCGTAGTTCTGAGGTTTGGTTAATTTTGTTTGGGTGTTGTGGTTGTATCCTTCTTGGGTAAGAAAAGACTGCCTACGTATCCACCTGAAAAGGTGAAATCAAACCATGCTCGTAGTTCAAGTGTGTGCCTAAGCTTATGTTGTTAGGGCCTTAAAGTGCATGGGTCAGGAGAGTATTTTTCTTTGGTGACTCGAAGAATCGATTTGAGATAACTCCCTCTGATCATAGACCAAAGAGGTATAATTAATTTTGTAAAAATTTCCTTGTTATGTGAGCACACCTAAAAGTGGACCCTAAGGATGATATGGGTTCGTTCTGTTGGGAAATGTGTCCTCAACAATAGTGCGATCATATGATTTAAATATCATCATTAAAATCTCATTTTAAAGAATACCATTGGGAAGTATTTATACTGTCAATTGGTCAACATATATCGGTAATGATTGGCTTACTAGAGTTTGACATTACTGTCGTGTGACGGTGGTGATCAGTTGACCCCCTAGGTCATACCTATAGGGCAACACTCTTAATTGATTATTTAATTGATCGTATAACGTTACGAGTTAATTAAATTAATTGAAAAATTGACGGACGATTTTGGAAGTAAAATTTACGTATCAAATTAAAATGTGATTAAATGAGATACGATCTGAGTAATCGAATTGTATCATTGCTCGGATGAAATTATTGTTTAAAGAAACAATCGGAATTGAATGAATTATTATAAATATGATTTATAAATTGGTAATATATTTTGGTACAAGTAATTATGAATTACTAAGTCGATTTTTGTATATGACGTATTTTTATTAATACGTTGATTTTTAATATGTTAAAAATACATGACAATTTTATGTTACATGTGACATGTGACATATTGACAATTGACAAAAATAAAATGGATTCATGTTATCCATATGGACCGAAATATTGGGCATAATTAACATATTCTTATAATGTTAATTAAGTTAGTGGAAGATGTAATTATTCCTCTAATTTAGGCATGCATACCTAGTGTCTTTTGTGTAAGAGCACAAAGACCATGCATTGGTCATCTCCCTTCACCCTACCCGGTTTTCCCTTAGAAAGAACAAGGGTTCTTTTACTTATTATCTTTATCATTCACCATATGGAGTGGTGTGTTAGATAATTATTCATTCACTTGATAAAAATTATTTTTAGAGAGATAAAAATAACACTCTTCCTCTCCTCTTCTCCTACCCGGTTTTAGGAGCCAAAACCAAACAATTTTTGGTTCAATTTTTCACAAGATTAATATTATACTAGCTCATATAATATTAATTTGATTAAGAGTAAGCTTTGGGTATTATTCCTAAGGAGAGATCCTACACTTGGATCTTGTTTCTTCCATTAAAGGAAAGCTCAAGAACAAAAGAAAAGGAGATTTCTTTTGTGCCCATAAAACCGAAATATCCATTGTAAGAATAATGTTTCTTTCTCATTTTATTAATTAGTTTGCATGCATAAGTTCCATATTTAATTTTATGACAAATTAATTTATACATATGAATATATAAGAATGTATATAGATCTACATTTCCTTCAATTGGTATCAGAGCCATGGTTGTTTGCATGCAAATCGGTTAAAAGTTTTTTCCGAGTTATAAGAATAACAAATAAAACTTGTAAAATTTGTGTTATTATGATATATCACGAAATTAATTCATGCATGTTAATATTTCTGGTCCTAAAATGTTTTAGGATATTTTGGTTAATTTTACGGATTTTTATTGTTCATATTATACATTAATGGCATTTAAATATGATTTTATGAGTAAAAATGTCATTTTCGGTCTAAAATTAGCTATACTTCGAATTTTTCATTGATTTTTGGATATGTTGTCACATATATTATTTTGAGATGACCTGTACATTTTCATAATTTTTGGACTTGTTATGCTCGAAAAATGGATTTTTCATTATTAAATTAGGATTTAGGTGAAAAATAGGTTAATATGAGTTAAATTTCGAATCTGGTCATAGAAAATAATATGTTGTCACATGCAATTTTACAAGATGTGTGTAAAATAATTGGCTATAAAGAAGTCTTTTTGCATGATTTATGGATTTTTGAAGAAAAATAGCATAAATAGTGACATTATTAGTGAAAAATTAATAAAACATAATCTATGACTTAGAAAAAACGTCTAATGTTGCATTTTATTATCTTTTTCAGATCTAAAATTGAAAAGTTAATGAAAATAATTTTTCCATGTTTTTATGATTATTTTATTAAAAATCGATAAACCGCAACATTGTTTTTCCGGGAAAATTTCAAAATTTTTAACCTAAGTTTTTGAACATTATGAGTGTCATGGTATTTTTCCAGAATGTTCATGAGTTTAAATTTCAAATTTTGAATTTATTTGAAATTTTGTGATTTATTTGAAGTTTAATAGCTTATTTTTGTAATTTTGGACCATTAATGAACAAATTTTATAAAATATAGGTTAATTATGGTCAAATTATTAGTGAAGACTAAATTTTGAGTCCTAAGAGGTTAGGGTAATTAACTTATGCATAAATATGAGTTTATGTATTTTTTGTGATTATAAAATGTTGAAATCACGCAAATCCGTAAAAACCAAAGTAATATACGATATTGGCTAATTAAAGGCGATTTAGAATAAAATTGAGCATGTTCATACATATTATAATGCTGCATTTTCTTTATGATTGTCATAATTTTAATTTATGTAATTTTGAATTATGTAATTTTACTTAGTATGGCCTTAGATTTTAATTGGTATTTCCCGAAATGTATGGGAATATCGATTCGGTTGTATTTTTATTGTGATCTCGTATCACCGTTTTGTAATTAATAGATTTATTTTATTTTAGTTACAAATATATAATAGGAAATTATGTAATTTATTATGTAATTTTATTCATTCCGGAGTTCCCAAAGACGGATTTCTTCAAGAATGGCGATACATAAAGACGGTGTTACCTCGAGATGCGTGCCACAACCGAAGTTCAAGGGACCAATGGAGTTGGTTTCCGAATATGTAATAGTTAAATAGTTTTTCTATTTTAGGAAAGGCCATACTAGGATTTATTTATCTTTTTGCTTGCATTTTATTTTATGTCACATGCATTGCTAAATCGCCATAACTAAACATGCATTGTCATTTTATCGAGTTTATCGACCGTGTCAATTAGAATTATCGTAGTTCACCGCTTTAGTTCACTTAAAACGTGATAGATAATAAATTGACATGACCTCTCGCTAAAACAATTAATTGAGACATAGCCTTACCAAATAGTAGAAACCATGAAAACCTATTTCGCGAGGGAGTGCGCTCGGCCCCACCGGGGTACAAACCTTGTTACGTAGGGGAAGTGGGTGATAAATGTCTATCCACCGAATTCATGTTGATAAGGGATGTATCGGCCACACCGTGCCCAAGTTAATGTGGGTTTGGATCATGGACACATTTATTCGAAATTTGGATTGAACTCAACAAAAGTTTTTGATAAGGGATGTATCGGCCCCACCGTGCCCTTGTCGGATGTGTTTTGGGCTAAAGATAATTGTTAATGTAATATTATCGATCAAGAGTTCTAAAAGTAGAATCGATTAAACGTTAATCCACCGAGTTATCTTGATAAAGGATGTATAGGCCCCACTGTGCCTAAGTCGATATGAATTTGGGTCTTGGAATCATTTATTATAGTTGGGTAGAGGTCACTATATAAATGTTCATATCTTGTTAATTTGCAAGTATGATTTTAAAAGACAAATGTTAATATTTCCTTTTTCCTCCATATTTGTAGTTCTTTACAATGAATCCATCAAATGCTACCGCACCAATAACTATTGAATCTTACCACAATGTTTTTGACGACGTATGCTCCAACAATGATTTCGATACTACTAGAGAACTTTATTTCGGGATAGGTTCGGATGGAAACCTTAACTTCATCACTTCTTCTAAACCACCTACTACTACTAGACCTCGTGTGAGTCCGTCTCAGGAAGACTACCTCATACAATCTATAGGGTCTTTGTCTCTGGAAGATAAAGATGCCAAAGCTAGTGGGAGCTCAAGCAATCAAGCTCTTGCTTCAAAGGGCAAAAGGTTCAAGAAGAAAGGAAAGAAAATCAAAAACTTCAAGCAAGTTAATGATGAGTGCCATTATTGCTATGGCATGGGACATTGGCTTAGGAATTGTCCCGTATATTTGCGAAATATAAGGGAAGGACTCATTAATCCAAAAGGTACAATTCCTAAAGAAATTTATGTTATTGATATAAATTATACTTCCACTACGACATGGGTACTAGATACCGGTTGTGGTTCTCACCTTTGTAATCATTTACAGGGTTTAAGAGATGTGAAGAGGCTTAGCAAGGGAGATGTGGATCTACGCCTTGGAAATGGAGCTCGGGTAGCGGCCGAATCCAAGGGAACTTATGTTTTAGCTTTGCCTAATGGATTTGAGTTGTATTTGCATAATTGTTTTTATGTGCCTACGCTCTCTAAAAACATTATTTCAATCGCCATGCTAGACATGGACGGATTTTGTTTTGTCATTAAGAACAATCGTTGTACTATTTCTAGGAATGATTTGGTTATTGGCCATGCTTCTTCCATTAATGGCATTTACATTTTAGAGACCTCAAATCCGACGAATGATATTTATAACATTCAATCAAAGAAACTCAAAACAAGTGACCCAAGTGAAGCGTTCATTTGGCATTGTCGATTAGGTCACATAAACGAGAATCGCATCAAAAGATTAATTTCGACTAATGTGATTACACCATTTGATTATCAATCATATGGTACATGCGAATATTGCCTACTTGGCAAAATGACTCATAATCCTTTTAGTGGTAAAGGGACACGAGCTAGTGAGCTATTGGGACTCATACACACCGATGTATATGGACCAATGACTATCACCGCTCGTGGTAATTATGACTACTTCATAACCTTCACCGATGATTTGAGTAGATATGGGTATATCTATTTAATGAAACATAAGAGTGAAGCGTTTGAGAAATTCAAGGAATTTCAAAACGAAGTAGAGAACCAATTGAAAAAAAGGATTAAGGCACTACGATCCGATCGTGGTGGAGAATACCTTAGCCTTGAATTTGATTCACACTTGAAAAGTCGTGGTATTATATCACAACTTACTCCACCCGGAACACCACAACTTAATGGTGTTGCCGAAAGGAGAAATCGAACCTTACTTGATATGGTTCGATCCATGATGAGTCAAACCGAGTTACCGAACTCGTTTTGGGGATTTGCAATTCAAACCGCAATTAGATCTTTAAACAATAGTCCCACCAAATCCACCGAGAAAACTCCATGTGAAATGTGGACGGGAAGGGTTCCCAATATATCCTATATGAAGATTTGGGGATGTGATGCTTACGTCAAAACTAAGAACGACAACAAGCTTGCCCCAAGATCCGAAAAATGCATCTTTGTAGGTTAACCCTCGACCTCTCGAGGATATTACTTCTACAAACCTCAAGATCATAAAGTGTTTGTGTCTTGCGAGGCTGTCTTCTTAGAAAGAGAATTTATTTCTAAGAGACAGAGTGGGAGAAATTTTGAACTTGATGAAGTTCAAGAGCCACAAACCGAGATAGAGACGCAAGAAGATGTTCCTGCGTCGTCTAACGCGGTTGTACCTCCTCCACTAAGAAGGACGGGCCGAGTAATTCGCCATCCCGATCGATATGTGGGACTTATCGAGGAAGATGGAACATTCGATGTGTTGCTTATAGAAAGTGACGAGCCCGCCACCTACAAGACCGCAATCTCTAGTCCTAATTCTTCTTTATGGCTTGAAGCCATGAAGTCCGAAATGGATTCTATGCTTGAAAACCAAGTTTGGGACTTGGTAGATTTGCCTAAAGGGGCAAGACCCCTTCAATGCAAATGGATATTCAAAATCAAGAATGGCATAGAAGGACATGACGATGTCTACAAAGCTAGGCTAGTGGCAAAAGGATTTACCCAAGTCCAAGGTCTCCATTATGATGAGACCTTCGCCCCCGTAGCCATGCTAAGATCCATACGGATTTTGTTAGCGATTGCCGCATTTCATGAATATGAAATATGGCAAATGGATGTCAAAACCGCTTTTCTAAATGGGCATTTAGAAGAGGAGGTGTACATGATACAACCCGAAGGTTTTATTGATTATAAAAATCCTAACAAAGTGTGCAAACTTAAGAGATCCATTTATGGTCTTAAGCAAGCATCTAGAAGTTGAATCATCGTTTCAATCATGTAATAAAGGAAAATGGTTTCACTCGAAGTGTTGAGGAACCATGTTTATACATGAAATTCAGTGGGAGCAATGTTGTGTTCCTAATCTTGTATGTCGATGACATACTACTCATTGGAAATGATATTCCAATGTTGTCTTCTGTTAAGAAGTGGTTAGGTAACCACTTCCAAATGAAGGATTTAGGAGAGGCACAACGCATATTAGGTATCCGGATCTATAGAGATAGATCCAAGAGGATATTGGCACTAAGTCAAGAGTCTTATGTTGATAAGATTCTTCGACGGTTCAGCATGGACAAATCCAAAAGGGGTTTGGTACCTATGGTAACCGGAACGATATTGAGCAAGACTCAATCTCCCTCTCTAAACCCCATGATGTTGAACGCATGAAGGAGATCCCTTACGCTTCCGCTGTCAGATCAATCATGTATGCCATGATATGCACACGCATACGATGTCTCGTATGCCTTGAGCATGACGAGTAGATATCAAGGAAATCCGGGTGAGAGTCACTGGATTTCCGTCAAGAACATCCTTAAGTACTTAAGAAGAACTAAGGACTCTATCCTAGTGTTTGGAGGCGATCCGAGTTGCGTGTTAATGGATACACGGACTCAAGTTTTCAAACAGATAGAGATGACATGAAATCACAAGTTGGTTTTGTTTTCATGCTCAATGGTGGTGCCGTTAGCTGGAGAAGCTTTAAGGAAGTCAGAATCGCGGATTCTACAACGGAGGTGAGTACATAGCAGCATCGAAGCGCCAAGGAAGCTGTGTGGATCGTGCAATTCACGGAAGGTCTAAAAGTAGTACCTACCGCCAATGATCCCATCACTCTCTATTGTGATAATAGTGGGACGATCTTCCAAGCTAAGGAGCCAAAGTCTAGTAATAGATCTAGACATGTACTTAGAAAATATCATGTAATAAGAGATTTTATGGAAAGGAAGGAAATTGCGATTTGTAAGGTTGGGACGGATGACAACATAGCCGATCCGCTCACCAAGCCTTTATCGCAGGCTAAACATGATGGACATGTTACGTCCATGGGACTTAAACGTGTACCAAATTTTTGTTAGATTTTGAAATGAAATAAAAGTGTTGTTTTTGTTCATGTTTACAATCACATTTGTCTTTTATCTTTAATTTATACATTGTTACATGCAAACGGGTTGTGAAGACAATTGAACCCCGTTAAAGTGAACACGGATTAACATAGTATTTGCCCATAGTCACTTGTATGAGGTGACGTCTCAAAGTGACTAGAGTGTGAGGCGATTGATGGCAAGTTCAAGTGCCATAGAGTCATGTGAGATGACTAGTCGATCACATAGGCAGACTGTTAGGAACTTTTTGTCGGGCCTAATGACCGCTTATAGAGTTCTGGCAAATTTATATAGCCTGGTCGTGGCGAGAGCTACTATAGTATTCTAATGAGTCGATTCTTTTGACTAAAGACTATTCACCTAAGATGGCACGGTTTCAGATTAACTTTGATTTGTGTTACTACGACCTTCGTAAATGGGGTCAAATGGGCATATTTTGGGTTATGATGGCTGTGGCTAGTCGAAGGGAATGAGTGCGATAGGAATTGTCCACCCCTAGTCAGGGTTATAACAATATCTCAGGGCCACTCGAGGAGTAATTAACTGGAAATGCGTGGCCACGCTCGGAAAGTATCTATGATAGATAAGTCCGGTCAAACAGTTATTCTCCAGATCGAGGAAACCACTCTCGATATGATCACTTGCAAGTACGACCTGAAAGACACCTTGCATTGAGTGGGAGATAGTAATAGGACAAGAGAATTGGTGACGCACACTTGTCGAGGACAAGTGGGAGATTGTTGGGAAATGTGTCCTCAACAATAGTGCGATCATATGATTTAAATATCATCATTAAAATCTCATTTTAAAGAATACCATTGGGAAGTATTTATACTGTCAACTGGTCAACATATATCGGTAATGATTGGCTAACTAGAGTTTGACATTACTGTCGTGTGACGGTGGTGATCAGTTGACCCCCTAGGTCATACCTATAGGGCAACACTCTTAATTGATTATTTAATTGATCATATAACGTTACGAGTTAATTAAATTAATTGAAAAATTGACGGACGATTTTGGAAGTAAAATTTACGTATCAAATTAAAATGTGATTAAATGAGATACGGTCCTAGTAATCGAATTGTATCATTGCTCGGATGAAATTATTGTTTAAAGAAACAATCGGAATTGAATGAATTATTATAAATATGATTTATAAATTGGTAAAATATTTTGGTACAAGTAATTATGAATTACTAAGTCGATTTTTGTATATGACGTATTTTTATTAATACGTTGATTTTTAATATGTTAAAAATACATGACAATTTTATGTTACATGTGACATGTGACATATTGACAATTGACAAAAATAAAATGGATTCATGTTATCCATATGGACCGAAATATTGGGCATAATTAACATATTCTTATAATGTTAATTAAGTTAGTGGAAGATGTAATTATTCATCTAATTTAGGCATGCATACCTAGTGTCTTTTGTGTAAGAGCACAAAGACCATGCATTGGCCATCTCCCTTCACCCTACCCGGTTTTCCCTTGGAAAGAACAAGGGTTCTTTTACTTATTATCTTTATCATTCACCATATGGAGTGGTGTGTTAGATAATTATTCATTCACTTGATAAAAATTATTTTTAGAGAGATAAAAATAACACTCTTCCTCTCCTCTTCTCCTACCCGGTTTTAGGAGCCAAAACCAAACAATTTTTGGTTCAATTTTTCACAAGATTAATATTGTACTAGCTCATATAATATTAATTTGATTAAGAGTAAGCTTTGGGTATTATTCCTAAGGAGAGATCCTACACTTGGATCTTGTTTCTTCCATTAAAGGAAAGCTCAAGAACAAAAGAAAAGGAGATTTCTTTTGTGCCCATAAAACCGAAATATCCATTGTAAGAATAATGTTTCTTTCTCATTTTATTAATTAGTTTGCATGCATAAGTTCCATATTTAATTTTATGACAAATTAATTTATACATATATGAATATGTAAGAATGTATATAGATCTACATTTCCTTCACGTTCCGTTCTGGGTAGCAAAGTATTGAAGACTCCGTGTATGGGTCAAGGTGAATCTGGATTGGATATTTGGAATGTGGAGCTCGGTAATAAGAGGCTTTGATGAGCAAATCTCTGGAGCTTGATTTTGTGGAGTTAAGGCTTGTAATATGGGTTGGAAATGGAGTCTTTTGGCTTGATGTAGCCTGGGCACGTAAGGGTAGGTTAAAATGACGTGGGTTCAAGTTTCCATGTCTTGGCCCTAAAGGATGGGTATACTTGACAACCTTGAGAGGATTCTCAAAATTCCTAACCATCTCCCCATAACGGTCTCGAGAAGGGCTTAGGGTGTGTGATGTGTGAAAGGCTAAGTGGGGGTGCTAGGTAACCATCTTCATTGATGTCTTGATTCTACCTAGACTTCAGCAGTATTCTGTATAGCATTGTTCTTAATTCAGATTTGGATTCTTGGTCTAGGGTATATCTTGGATTTCTGCTCAGATTTTTGATCAGTTTTTGAAGGATAACGTTGTCTTTGGATATTGACTTGCTTGATTGAGCCTTCTTCTTTTGACTCTTTTGTCTTGGATCACAGGCACAACTGCGGCCTTGGATATTGATTTCGGTCATCTCTCTTGATTGAGCCTTTGTCTCTGATCATGGCTCGTATCGTCTTGGATGGACTTGGGTCAGATTAGCACCTTTAGTGTGAAAAGGGTTGGTATTTTAGTAACACGGGTTGTTTATTGTGGGGAATGGGCTTGCCTTCCATCATGGATTGTCAACAAGGGAGACGGTCTGGATTCGTCCTAGAATCTCTTGAGATATGCTCGTCCTAGACTAGGGTTATATTGTGGTTTCTATTACCAGACATGGAATAGGTAAGAAAAGAACACGGAGTTTCAGGTCCTCTACAACTTTGAATGGAACATCATATAAGTGCACTCACATTGACTGCCATGCGTTGTTGGTCGTTTTAAAATGTCTCAAATCAAATCTTGTTGTCACAGGAAATGGGTAGAGGAAGAGATATGATAGAATATGTGGATTGAAAAGTGTGCTTTTATTGAAATGGATAATAAATGTATTTAACATAGATATGAGAAGACACGTGACTCATGGGACAGCCCCCAGGTTGTCACTAGGAATGAAAATGGAGAAAGATACTAGAACAAATATGAGATACAAAGTCTAAGACTCGGACTCGGACCCGGACTTTGACGTGATCTTAGACCTAGACTCGTAATCCTCGGCCCATGCTTGAGCATTTTCCCTTCCATCAATTGGCTTCGGCATCTGACTTTGAGCATTCACCCATTTGAGCACCCCGTCCTCATCGTTGGGAACACTGAAAGGATAATAGTCAAGAAGGGTTTCTTGAAAAGTTGCATATCCATGAGGATCGCCTAAGCTGCCTTGTGGGTTAAAGGTTAAGAGGGACAACTTCCCACTTTCAATCATATCTTGGATGACGTTTTTTAATTTGTAACATTTCTCCGTATCATGCCCTTTGCCTCTATGGTATTTGCATTAGGCATTCTCATCCCAAAACTTGGATTTCTTCTCTGGGTTACGCGTAGGTCCTATAGGCTTCAACATTCGTCACTCTATGAGTCTCTGAAGGGAATCGGTGTATGTAATACCAATGTTGGTAAATTTCCTAGGAGGTGTGCCCTTATTTTTGGAAGCCTTTATAAATGACCTTGGAGGGTTTTTAGGTTTCTTTGACGAAGGGTCCATGAGGTTGCCTTTGTTGATTTTGATTCCCGGATGAGAAGAACTAAGAATAGATTGTCCACTTGTTGCTTTCTCCTTAGGACTGTCAAGTTGAGGGTTTGTCTGGATATTTTTCATCTGAAGAGGCTGGGCATCAAGCTTCTTACCCATTTCGGCAAACTGGTTTTCTATGTTGGAAAGCCAAGAGTTTAGGCTATCAATAGCTCCCTCTATTTTGGAAAATTTGTTGTTGAAGGCAATGGAAAGCATGAGCATTTCACTTTGGATATCGTCATCTTCGAGGACATTGATCTCTCCGTCGTCATAAGGATCAAGGAGATGAGAACAGTCTAGAGATGATTCTTCATCATGTTTAATGATATTAGACCCAAGAGGGTCGATTTCTTGGATTGCGCGACAGAAGGTGACTTAGGAAGCTTGCCCTCTTCGATCATATCTTGGATGGTGTGTTTCAAGAGAAAACACTCTTCATTATCATGGCCTCTAACTTGGTGATATAAGCAGTATTTGTTGCCCTTCCAGAGGTTCACCTGTTTCTCTAACGGTGGATCCGGAGTCGGGCAGAGAGTCTCTTCAAAGCATCGGCATAAGACATGCCTAAATCGGTAAGCACTCTTTGATGCCTCCCATATTTCCTTTCAGCTGTTTTCGGCTTTTTAGGATGATGGTTATTGCAAGAGGTAAGCTTTGGACGACCTAGACTAGAGGTTGCTCTAGGTGGTGTGTTCTTTTCCACCATTCTATTCTCGAGGGTGAGGACGCGAATGCTCAAATTTTCCACTGTAGCTTGAACTCCTAGGACCATGACATAAACATCTTGGAGAGACACAGTGATTGTGGCTTGAACTGCTTCGTGACTTTGCTGAGTGACAGAACTTGCTGGATTCCTACTCGACAGAAATGACGCGCATTACAACTCGATTCGACATGGGATCACGCATACTAAGGCAACAAACAAAGGAAGGGATAAGATGACAAATCTAGACTTAACTTGTGAATTCGTGAAATGTCGTGAGCGACTTCTCGTGTTTGAATTCACGGTGTTTGACTTTAATTTTAGACTCGAGTGTTGACTTTGACGGAGTGACCCTTATATGATTGACTTCATTGACGGGATTGATGACACATGTTGATTCTAACTTGTGGGTTTAAGACAGACTTGACTCGAGGTTCGGGTATGTGTGTCCCGAACGTGTCATTAGGAGAATTCAAGAAACGGATTTTGGAATGACACGATATGTTAGCCTCGAGCGTGTGAGTCGAGGTGTGGAAATGTTTAGCTCCTAATTGAATTGGGGTAGGGGGTCCAAAATGACGGCGTGACGCCTTAGGACTTGACTTGAATTTTGAAAAGACCCAAAATGTGAAGGAAGACGGGTTTATGACTCGACAGAGTTCCGACTAGGACATAGTCGGTTTGAATTTTGACTCTAACTTAGCTCAATTGAATTTACATATTTACATTTACATGATTTGAAAATCTTTTGATTAAAACATTTTTGGTTTTTTTTTGGACTCTTTTTTTACGTTTTTTTTTTGTTTATTTTTTTTGGTTTTTTTTTGTTTTTGATGGGTTTTAGGCCCGAAGTTTGACTCGACATATGGACAGAGTTTGGACTGGTTTTGCGCTAAATTTGGCCTTTTTCGAAAATTTACATTTTAAAAGAGGTTTTGATTTTCACAAAATTCGTCATGGTTTTGTTTAGAAATCGATGATCACATATGGTACAAACATTATAAAGCATTATAACGGGATGCTGAGTGCATTTAAAAGGGTTTTGGTTTAAAGGATGGGTTGCCATACCGAACCATCAAACCCGAAGTCTGTGGAGAGGCTCGTACCAAACAAGAGTAAGGCCGATTCCTAGTCCATTTCCTCAAGTAGTGAAGGCCCTTGATACAAACAAGAGTAAGTACCATGGTATGGATGACGTCAATCGCTATCCATCCTTAGGCCCAAATAAGAATTAGGACCGTTTAGACGGGACGATTGGTCGAATGGGTTGGGTTGGGCCTAAGAAGGCCGAGTGAAACGATCTAGGAAGACCGAGTTATGAAAACCGACAATTGTCTTGTACAAACTATTCCCTAACCTTGTTCAAGTTTCACCCTTGGCTACACGTAAGTGTATTATCCCCAGCGGAGTTGCCAAACTGTGGACAGCGGGGCCCACGGGGGCGCTTGGGAACAAGCGTTTGCATTTGTTGGAGTCGCCACCAATTTTTATGGGAAATTGGAACCGTTCGAATACCTCGTGCCATGTCAAGACACAAAGTAGAGACATGAACACCAAGCAATCGTTACCCTTAGCATTCTATGTCTAGAATGACTCTCGTGGATGCTAATGAACACGGATGTTCACAGAGATCTGGAGTAAGGGGTGAGGGTACGTACTAGGAAGCTCTTTTGATCGAACACCTAATCTCGCCCGCCTCGATAGCGGCCTCTACTAATGATTAGGGACATCATCTATACTCGATATATCGTCGATTATATGCATGCAATGTAACATCCAAGTTTTAATCCTAGCATGTGAAGAATAGACTAAGTCGGTGAAACACGTAATTTAACATACAATTAATGTCGAAGTAGGAATTTAATGCTCAATTACATGTGAAGGCATACAAATGATACAAGAAATATGATAAATATAATAAAGAAAATTACAATAAAGAAAATTACAATAATTACATCGGGTTTAGCGATTTATGTCGAAAATACCTTTAAAACGGATAAATTGAGAAAAAGAATAAAAGAATGAACAAAACAGTAGACGATAATACGGTTAATAATTAATTATACGTAAACTAATTAAACTAGGTCAAGCAACAACGGAGTTCAGAGACAGAACTCAACCTGGAACAGGCGCAACAGGACTGCGCCCTTTGGAAGAGCGCGGCAGATTCTTTGCGTCATTCAAGGGTGAGTTGGGCTGTCTTGAAGCGCAATCGTTAATGTAAATTGGTGATTTTAATGGATTGATTAATATATTTACTCGGATGGAAGTGATTATCAGATTATTTACATGTGATTAACGGTCATAAAAGCAATAAAACATGGATGAGACGGATGCAAACGAATTATTTACATGAATGAATGACTAATTAGATAATTAACAAATATAAATTAACTAAACAATATAAACTAGCTAAACAAATTAATTAGTTTAAACATGACGAATTAAAGATGAATGTGATGAACAAACGATGAATAACAGGTGCAAATATGTCAACGACGAATTCCAGAGACTCAATATTGATTGAATCGAACCTCTAAAACCCGAATTGAATTTAATGACGAAAACCCGCAAATATTGGTTATAAGGGATAAGTCGAATTTAATGACAAACTAATTACTAATGATGATGAATAATATACATGTGAAAATATGCTATTATGACGAAGAATTAACAAGAGACGAATAAAAGAAATAAGGCTTTGACGAATTACAGAGAACGAAGGAAGAAGAAAGGAAGCAGGAACTGCGGCAGCCTCACGAAGAGGCGCAGCAGGTACTGCGCTCCTTCGAAGAGGCACAGCAGTTGCTGCGTCCTTTCTCGACGGTTTGTCTTCTGAAAATCCGTAAAAAGGGGGTTTTAAAGCATGGTTTAGAAATCGGTTTTAAGAGGTATTTTCGACATAAACCTTACAATTGTGATACAATAATTAAAATACAATAAATAAAAGAGAGATTATACACCCTCAGACTTACATGTTGACAAAACGAGAAGGACTAAGATATCGATTAGTGATGCTCGACGCGAATGTAAAGAAAGTGCCCTCGTAAGAGGAAAACGATTAGATTTGATTAAGTTGATTGATGTGTAGTTGGTCAAATTGGTCGGTCATGCAAACGAGGCTGGTACTCAGAAGGATCCGAGCTTACGTGGTCGAATGTTCAAGCACGTAGACGCTAAAAAGTAAGAACAAAAGTCTAGAATGCAAAGGGAGAAGAGAAGGGCGGATACTCGCGTGAGAAATATGAGGAGCGAAGGCTCCTATTTATACTAATCACGGAATTAGGGTTTAGGAAAGGAGAGAAAGATCCGAAAACAACCGACTTAGGTTAAACACGTAAACTTGGACAAAAACAAAGCCTTGAGGAAAAGGCGCAGCAGGCACTGCGTCCCTTGGAAGAGGCGCAACACTTGCTGCGTCCTTTCCTCAGCGGGTTCCTCCTGCGCAAGAAAGCGCGTTTTGACAGTCTGTCGTATTTTAGGCATAACATTCTCTACAAGACTCGGATTAAGGTGATTTCGGTGGCGTTTGAAAGCTAAGAAAGAGATCTAGAACTTTCTGTGAAATAGGCCTGACCCAAAAAAAACTCGTTATGGCCTCGTAAAACGGGCCTAAAGCTCGGGTTGTCAATTTAACTAAATGAAATGCACATTTTGTAATGTAAACTTTAAGTTTAGCCTAATGAAGTGACATGGGACTCAAAATGAGATATAATCTCAACATTTTATAACATCCTAACCTTTGGTAGACAAGCACATTGCTTTTGACTCGGGATTTGACAGTTTTAGGAAATGAAGACGGTTTTTTACCCGGACACCAAATGTACTCTAATTACTGCCAAAATGACCGTAATGACACCTAGACGACAACCATGAGGTAGATATAAGTATTTGAGCGATCACTTGACGATAAACTTACGAACTGTCACAAATCGTTCCGCGTAGCAAACATGCGGCCCAATCATCACCGGGTGGTTTGCGAGAGGTGCAGAAATGAGGTATCTACATTAGGCAGCACCAATCCACACTTCTGGGCTACCAAAACCAGAAGCCTTCTGCTATACTCACATTCCTAAAATAAGTGATCCACAGTTTCAGAAGCATTAGAGCACAACACACAAAGATCATCACTCACTATGCCCAGACGAAAAAGTTTTCCCTTCAATTGCAAGGCATTCATTTGAATCAACCATCCAACGAATTGATGCTTGGGAATGCACCAATTATTCCATATATGGTTAGCCCACACCATACTCTGGAACTTGTTTCTCAGCAACTCATACCCTTGACTGACAGAGTAACCCTTGGTACCAAGTATCCGTTGCCCATTAGAGTAACCAGATGCCAACATATCCCTTACTCTACAGACATTCTTCCACCCCCAACTAATGTCACCACTGGGAGTATAATCATTCCAATTACTACCCTTTAAATAGATTTGATTGACCCATCTCACCCACAACCTGTTAGGGCAATAGTAGATCCACCAAACCAACTTTCCAACTGTAGCATAATTCCAGGCTAGGCTATCTCTGATACCTAAACCTCCTTTATGCTTAGGAGAACAAACCTTTTCCCAACTGACTAAAGGAACTTTGATATAATCAGCACTACCATCCCACAAGTAGTTTCTGCAAATAGCATTAACTTTGTTCAGAACTCCTTTTGGGATCACAAAGATATTAACCCAATAGCTATATAAGGCTGTAAGCACAGAGTTAACCAGGAGCAATCTTCCAGCATATGAAAGTTTTCTTGAACCAAAGCTCCTAATTCTTGCTATCAATTTCTCCACTAGAATATTACAATCACATTTCTTCATCCTCCCACAAGTAATAAGGACTCCCAAATATTTGAAGGGGAGCTGGCCTTCAGTAAACCCAGCTACCTGAAGGATATCTAGTTTTACCCATTGCTGAACCCCATTAAAGTATGCATTGGTCTTACTTGGATTCATCATCAGCCCAGATGCACAAGAAAAGGTAGCAAAAGATCTAAGAAGAACCATAATAGAATCAGTGTCCCCCTTACTGAATAGAAGAAGGTCATCAGCAAACATTATGTGGGACAACTTCAGCTTGCTGCAAAGGGGATGATGCTTAAAAGGCATACTAGTGGTTGTATACTGCAAAACTCTACTCAGGTATTCCATAGCTATAGTAAAGAGGAGAGGGGATAAGGGATCCCCCTGCCTTAACCCTTTACCACCCTTGAAGTGCCCAAATACTTCACCATTCAAAACCAAAGAATAGGAAGCTGTCTCCACACATTCCATAATCATACTAATAAACTGTAGAGGCAAGTTCAGAGCAAGCATCATCTACTTTAAGAACTGCCAACTGACAGAATCATAAGCTTTTTTTAAGTCCACCTTAAGCATAAATCTTAGAGAGGCAGCTTTCCTGTTGTAGCATCTTACAATATCCTGACAAACTAAAATATTCTCAACTATACTCCTTCCCTGAATAAATCCCCCCTGATTATCACTAATGATAGAGGGCAAAACTTTGGCAAGTCTGTTACACAGCAGCTTAGAAATACACTTGTAAATCACATTGGAGCAAGAGATAGGTCTAAGCTGGGTAACATTCTGAGGAAGGTCAATTTTAGGGATCAAAGTGATGAGGGTGTGGTTAATTTGTTTAAGCAACTTGCCATTAAGAAAGAAGTCATGAATATCCTTACAGGCAAGCTCACCCACCACTTCCCATGCATCCTTAAAAAACGCACTTGAGTACCCATCAGGACCTGTAGCTTTATGAGAAGGGATTGAGAACATGACATGCTTGATTTCAGCATTAGTAACAGGTTGAAGTAGAAGGCCATGATGTTCTGAAGAGCAAACCCTTCCCATTTGGACAGTAGCCAATGAGACATCACTGGTACTAACAGCTGTTCCCAACAGATGTAACACCCCGGCCCAAACCGGGTCGGGAGCGGTTACTTATGATAGCTCACCAGGCTGTGTACATGGCCCACAGATCAACACGGGTCCTTTATAGCGCATTTTGTCCTCACTCATGTGCATCCCGGGAACCTTCCCAGGAGGTCACCCATCCTAAGACTACTCTCAGTTAAGCACGCTTAACTTTGGAGTTCTTTCGCATGGATGACCATAAAAGAAAGTGCACTTTGTTGATATGAGTAGTACTTCGAATCCCTTTAAGCACTAGTCATTTAAGCCTATCACTGGACCTCTTCAATTACTGTGGGGTGTTACAACAGATCCCTATAGAAATCCAAGAAGGCATTCTGAATCTGGGTAGTATCTTCACACAGATGTCCTTTGACATCCTCAATTCTGAGTACTTTATTTTGAGCATTCCTACTCTTAATCAGGCTATGAAAGTACTTAGTATTATGATCACCTTGCTCTAACCACACAGCTTTAGATTTTTGTGTCAAGAACTCATAAGCAGCCTGGTCAAGAAACCTGAGAGCACTAGCAGCTTCCATTTCTTGTTGGATAAGATCAGCATTGAGTGGATCATCCCTCAGCTTGCCCTGAATATATTCCAGAGTCATTCTAGCTCTGGTAGCATTGTTCACCACATCATCAAAATCCAACTTATTCAAATTCTTCAAAGGCATCTTAAGATCTTTTAGCTTTTTAGTGAGCTTGAACATGTTGGTCCCATACCTATCATTATCCCAAACAGTCTTCACACAAGGCAGGAACTCCACAGATTTACTCCACATATTATAATACTTAAAATGCCTTCTCTTCTGAGGCCCCATATTCATATTCTGAACCACACATGGGCAGTGATCAAAATTTCCTTCACAATAGAAGTGAGCATACACATTAGGCTTCTGGATCACCCACCCCTGATTGACCAACACTCTATCCAGAGGACTATACACCCTAGTAGCCACATCCTGTTTATTATTCCAAGTGTACAGGGACCCACTTGCTGGACAATCAGACACTTCACATTCATCAATACAATTCTTAAAATCATCCATTTCTTCATTAGTACAAGTTCCACCTAATCTTTCAGTAGGTACTAAGACAGTATTAAACTCCCCACAGATCACCCAAGACCCATGGATAGTCCTTTTGAATCCACATAATTTATCCCATTTATATAATTGAGTCAACACAAACACGACACTACACGAAAGGTAAATGATTCGGGTTAGAGTTAGGTTTTTACGACATGAATCCGAAACAAATAACAAGTTTATTTAAATGTTTAGAAATTAGGTTGGGTTGACCTGCTAAGTCGTTTAAGCCGTATGACCTCTTATTATAGAAGGGCATATACTAAGCTAAAAAAAATATCCAAATGAAATGTTGATTTCCTACATTTTTACTATGACTGTCACCTAACAAATAAGGGCATATACTAAGCTAAAAAAATATCCAAATGAAATGTTGATTTCCTACATTTTTACTATGACTGTCACCTAACATTTAAATAACGGAAGTTTTTTTTACTAAAATCTCACTTTGAATTAATTTTTTTTCACACTTTAGTTAAATCATCTTATGTGATAGAGGATGAACAAGTCATTTGGATTAAACGAATTATTTTGGGTCAAACATGTCATTTGGGTCACATGGGTTATATGGATCGAGTAAGATGATATTGATTTTTTTTTTTTTTTAAATAAACGGGTTAAACAAGCCAGGTTGGGTTATATGAAAGTTATATGGATTGAGTTACTTTTAATTTACTTATATAAAATGTGAATTAGCTAAGCATAATTATACCCCGTATAATTTAATCCAGAATTAATTAATTTTGTTATTCTTAGAAATACCCCATATATACAAGCAAAATGTCATCAATTTGGTTTTTCAATTGAATTAAAAGGTCCCAGGTTAAAAACACTAGGCGTATGTATATTTGTTTATGCTCAGGACATAAAACACACATTTAAGTATTTTTCTTTTACGTTGGTGATATATCCGAAACAAAACATGAGTTGAAATTGTCAAATAAGACAAGTATTATAGGAGTAGCAAGTAGTGTAGCATAGTTACACATGGGGTAGAAGTGCATGCATGAAATAAGTAGTGTAGCATAATAGTAGTCGAAACTAGAAAGATAGGTACGTTACGTAGGACTAAGCCGCAAACAGCATGCATAGTAAGTAAGATGCGGCGTTCTTAGTTTTGACTTTCTATTTGTCAAATGAAGATTACGAAGAGAGTGATGAAAAATAAAAGAGCTCGTGGTGTAAAAGAAGGAGACCTGAAGGATGAGTGCAGGTGCCGACATAATGGATTAGATGATTGGTGGAATCAAATTAAATGAATCTTCTTGGTGGCTGCTGCATGCTGTACGTTTTGCAATGTTTCCAGCCTGCCCAATACCAATAATCCAACCCCTTGTTATTTGTTGTGCGCTTCCTACCTTTGACTAACCAAAGTCCCCACATCCACAACTTCATAAATCCTATTCTTCGTCGGTCCCTACCCCCTTGGCCCCTACCGCAAAAGTCTAATATTCCCTCTTATTCGCTATAATGTTCGCTCTTTTCCGAAACGGATTATTCAAGTATTGTTCCCCTTTCCTTTTTTGGTAACTTTTACTCTTATTTTATTCATCCCTCTCTCCTATCACCAAACCCCACAAAACTCTTTTACTCCTATTTTATTACTTTTCTTAATGTTTTGGCCCCACAACTCCTTATTTAACTCCTAATAATTCATCTCTCTCTCCTAACACCAACCCCACCAATGTCCTTTATTCATTTTTAATAGTATTCCTTAAGTATCGTGTCAAAGACAAAGGAGAACATTATAACAAATTGGAGGGAGTAATATTATATTGAAAATCGAACAAAACTAATACTCTATTCTCGGTTATTTGTTTACCTATTTCATTTTATAAGTGTCTTATTTATTTGTTTACCTTTCTACATTACGTATATTCTTGTCACTCAATAATAACACCGATAAATGGTCTCCTCTCATTTCCTTGGTTTTTGTATTAAAAACAAAGATAAACAAATAACTGGGACGGATAAATTATATGATGATAATTGTTTATTCATTATTCACTTTTCTACAAAATAACATTTTTGACAAAATTTAGTTTTATCTAGATGCCATATAATACGAAATTTGGAAAAGAAAATAATTATGGAAAGAAAGAAAGAGTACATGTGTATAGAATTCTTAACTCATTTCCATACATCTCTTGGGGCATATTTGCTGACATGTGGTAACTTGTGAATAGATCTGTCAAACAGGTCGGCGAGTCGGGTTAAATACGGGTTATGGGTTGGGTTAATTTCATAATACGAGTCAAAAATAGTTTTTGACACCTATTGTTTACCATTTTTAAATCATTTTTTTTAAGTTATACTTATATTCTCTATAATAACTAGGGTTTCTATTGCACTATGGCAAAGAAAACCAAACTAAAAATTTCCCAAAACAAACAGAAACTTAGATCTAGATCTAAAGTACGTCTTTCTTTTAGTGATCTTTCCAATTTACACTTACACGATTTCGAAGTTATGCAGAATCAATTTATGTGGCGAGGGAATTGCACAATCCGCTGATGCAAGGACTACAAAGACGGTCAGTGAGACTATAGGCATTCCGGTTCTCGAGTTGGATTCAATTGTGGAGGATGATTCGATTATTCCTAAGTTGGAGGAGGTAGTCATTGCTGATGAAGGAGGGTGGACTCAAGTTACTGGTAAGAAACGTACTCGATCTCCAACAAGTGTGTCTAATTCTTCTAAGTAATTACTCCAAATCACCCTGGAAAATGTTCTACCTGAATTAGATTATTGGGTTACTGCCGTAATTTGTTATGTGTTGGGAGTAATCCGCCTTGGGAGATCCTATCTAGGTTCGTTAAACGGATTTGAAGGAAGTACAAATATGCCAAATTTCATTCTTACCAAATGGACTCTTCCTCGTGAGATTTCTCACCATAAAATGTAGAAACTCCATTTGTACTTAAGTAGGGTTTTCCTATATTTGACAAGCCTCTAGTTGTCAAAACCTGGACTGAAAAATCTTCACTCGCAAAAGAATATGCCAAATAAGTTCTTATATGGATTCGCTTGTGTGGTCTTGGCCTTATGTTTTGGGGTGAAAAATGTCTGGCAAATCTAGTTTCATTAATGTAATACTACAGTTTTCTAAGTCTGTTACTCGGCCGAATATGGCTTACTCGGCCGAGTAATGCGTCGTGTGTTTCTGGTCAGGCTACTTTCCAGGAATACTCGGCCGAGTATGGTAATACTCGACCGAGTAAGGGATACTAGGCCGAGTATACTCTATACTGGACCGAGTATCCGGTCTGACGTGATTATTTCCGCGGTTTGATTTAGAGAGGATTAGAGTAATAAAACGGGATTTACAGTTTCACTTTTATTTTTTACAAAACCTAAACCTTCAAACGTAACTCTAATCATCTCTAATCTCTCTCAAGTTCGTGGACTGCTCGTGAGTCTTGTTCATTCCTCTCTTGCGTCGATTATGTCGGTAAGCCACTAGTCCTATGAGTTTTGTCACTTTGTTTTTTTACGGTTTACCCTAGTTTTGTGATTTGAGGGAAAAAAGGGATTTTGTGCATGATTATGATTGGATTGTATGGTTATTGTTAGGTGAAGATTTCGTAGAGAGCCGTTCTAGCTTTCTTGATTGACTCATTTCAGATTTGTGCTAAGGTAGGGTTTTCCTACTCAGTTGATTGTATAATTGATTTAAGATGCGTCGTTGTGATTTAATTGATATGATTAATGTTGTTGGTTGATTGTTGTTGGTGGATTGGAGTATGGAGTATTGGAGTTGAGATGGTTTGATGATGTTTGCGAGGTGTGTCCTCGGCTGAGTGGAGTCACTTGTAGGAGTGGCTTCACGCCCTTGATTTGCCCTTTGTGGAACCCGCCACAGGAAGGGGATGTGCACATTAATGAACATGGGTTATCGCTCGTGTGGTGAGAAAAGGTGGGCAAGGCTGCGGTCCCCTACTGGCAGCGCTACACATTTTAGTGTGTAGTCAGTTACGAGATGTGATTGGGAGTTGGTGATTGGTTATGGAACAATTGTTTTACCCTTGTTGTGTTTGTCTTATTTTGATTATGCAGTGAACTGACCCATATGTTGTTTTGTAAAATCTGTGGTGATCCATTCGGGGATGGTGAGCAGATTGTGAGAGGTGATGATGGTCTTTAGCTATGGGGACGAGATGGGGAGTCATCACTTCGAGTCTAGCTTCCACTGTTACGAGATTAGTTATTTTAGATTTCAGTTGTTTTGAGTAGTAGTAAACATTTCTTTGGTTTGGTTTTTGGAACTATGTAAACATTAACTTTATATACTTTAATAAATTATGTGGAATGGTTTCTTTTGATATACTATCCTCGTACAACCGAGATGGTAACAGTCTCTCATGCTGGGGTGGTCCTTGGTAAGGCACCTTGGTATGTGGGGGTGTTACAAAGTGGTATCAGAGCGACGATTCTGGAACCTAAAACCAATGAACCTAATGAACATAGGGAGTCTAAATAAAATGAACCCAGGGAGAGTTGTTTGGAGCTACCGCAAAAGACTTGGGAGACGTCCTGAAGTCGCATTGAGGCCCTTACAATTTCGAGCCGGTCAACATGGGGGTGTCTTGGGAATCGTTATGTGTTTGGAGAATGTGTGTGGTACTAGTAATTGTGGTTTGTATGAAATTGTTGGATGAAATGAGAAGGTGAATTGTGTAGTTGAACATGATAGACTTTGAGCATGATATGTGATTTATTACTTGGCTTTTGAAAAGGGTAGTAAAGTGTTGAATATAGAATTGCATGTTTATGTTATCGTATATATATAGCTCGTTTTTGGCATGACTCGGCTGAGCAGGGCGGGTACTCGACCGAGTAACCAAGCACTCGACCGAATGTTCGTTGGTGTGTACGTAGCATTAGCTACTGGTTGTGAACACTCGGCCGAGTAATAGTTATACTCGACCAAGTAAGGCATATTCGACCAAGTAATATCCATACTGGACCGAGTATGTTCTCTGTGTTTTAGACGTTGGCTACTGGAGTGGAATACTCGGCCGAGTAGTAGCATTACTCGACCGAGTAGTCCATACTCGAACGAGTATTTCACCATACTCGGTCGAGTGCTTCTTTGGCAGAGGGTCTTGTTTATTTTGAGTCGTAGGCTATGTGCTTACGTTTCCTTGCTTTTATCAGCTCAAAATGCCGCCAAAGAAATCAGCAGCATACATCCAAGCCACTGAGATAACTATGGATGAGGTCGCCCGTATGATTGAGCAGCAAGATGCGCTCATGGAGGCTCTCAAGAACGTGGGTAAGGGAAGTGAAAAACCAGTGGACGCATCCTATCTAAGCACCATCATTTCTCGCTTCAACCCCTCGACTTATGAGGGTACTGGTGAGCCAAAGTTGCTCGATAACTGGCACCGCGAGAAGGAGAGTCTTCTTGAGGTTGTGTAGTGTCCGGCGGAGATGGCGGTAGAACAAGTCGCGTACTACCTAAGAGGTGAGGCTGGGGTTTGGTAGGAGAATATGAAAGAGGATGCTATAGCATACTAAAAGGACCAGAGATACGATGCTATACCGTGGGCAGGTCTCAAGAGCGCCATGAGGGAACATTTTGTGCCGGAGCACATCCGTCACAAGCTGAGGGCTGAGTTTGATTCTTTCACCATGGCTGATGATGTGACTGTCACAGAGTACTATCACCGGTTCCTAGAGTTATCACGTTACGCAGAGAATATGCAGTTGGGTCAGCGAGGTTTAGCCCTTCGTTTCTAAAAGGGGTTGGCACCTAAGATCATGGATAGACTACCAGCTGGGGTACTTACCGATCTGAAAGAGGTATATGCACGAGCTGGGCATGCTGAGAGGTTGGTGGACTTGGCCAAGGACGCCAAGGAAAGAAACGCTGAAAAGAGAAAGGCAGAGAGTGAGAGTGGCAACCAGTCGGGCCACAAGAAGAGCAATTATGGTCACTCTAGGGCTTTTCCTGGAGGGTCTGGATATGCATGGGGATATCGAGCATGGGGAATAGGTGGTGGTTGGAGTACTAGTAATAACTCCAACCTTACCTGCTTCAACTGTGGCGGAGTGGGTCAATAAAGACATGATTGTACCTGTGCCAGAGTGGGAGGACGCTTTTCGGGGACTTATCAGTGGAACTTTTCTCAGGCTTCGAGCCAGAGTTTTGCTAGAAACAGGCCATCTGGGTCATGGGGCAATCGTGGAGGGCAGAACAACAATAATGGCGGCTTCAACCGCAACAATGGGGGGTCCTATCATCGCCCGAATAACAATGTGACTCAGAATTCGGCAGCAAAGCCAACTACTCCGACTACCTCGGTCCAGGGAGGAGGTCAGAAAAGTGAAGGAAAAGTAGATCTATATACTCAACATATTCATATATGTTTTGATTTTAATTTGTCATAAAATTAAAAGTGATCTTATGCATGCAAACTTATAAACAAATAAGGAAGAAAATAATTTCCTCACCATAAAAATCGGATCATAAAGGGCACAAGTGGAGAACTCCTTCCTCCACTTGATCTTGAGCTTTCCATATGTTAGGATGATCCTCCAAGCACTCAAAGTAGAATGCCTCCAATTAGTTGCACCCAAGACTAATCCCATAATTCGTACACTATTATTAACTAGATAATAATATAAGTAACCTTAAAATTATTCTAATATTTTATGATTACCACATTTGTAATCTTGAGAATATATTAGAAATTAAGAACAAATTCCATAAAAAACAATTTTATGTATTTAGAGAGAAGTTAGAGCATTTCCTTTTCAAAAACATGTGAAAAATGAAAACACCACTCCAAAAATGAGGAGGGAGGGACGGTCCAAAGAAGGAGACATGGGCAGTGCAATTTTGATGTTATTTATGCCCAATAGCTTTTGGCATGGATTAGAGAAAAATTATGGAAAAGACAAAAGCCAATCAAAAACAATGGCTTGTCTCATGTGTGTCTAATTGTGTCTAGTGCACACAATTCAAGGCACATTTTACATGGTCCAAAATGACCCATTTACGGGTCCATTTTGGTTCTTATATTTGTCGCACAAATACGTGTAATTTTATTTTAAACATCGTCTCATGTTTTAAATAATTCCCAATTAATTTCGTCTAACATCACTCCGCAAATATACGTGTACAACTGCACATATATTTTACGTACCAATATTAATCACATTAATCGATTAGTACAAATTTAATAATCAACCGCTTAATTATTAATTCCTATCTCAAAATTCATTATTCAATTATCGCATAATAAAAATAATAATTTCCGTGCCTTGAGTTCAAAACTCGAACTCTCTCTAAATAATTTGTTCGACTACCTTTTAGTCAATTTTAAGGAATTAATTAACTCGTATTGTCATACAATTAATTAATCTTTTCTATTATGGGAATCGTCCTTTAGGTGTGACCTCAAGGGATCAACTGACCACCACCGTCAAACGACAGTAATGTCAAACTCTAGTCAGCCAATCATTACCGATAAATGTTGGTCAGTTGACTATATATAATAGAATTATCCCAACCGTATTCTTGTAATGAGATTTAATAATGATATTTAAATCATGTGATCGCACTATTATTGAGGACACATTTCCCAACAATCTCCCACTTGTCCTCGACAAGTGTGCGTCACCAATTCTCTTGTCCTATTACTATCTCCCACTCAATGCAAGGTGTCTTTCGGGTCGTACTTGCAAGTGATCATATCGAGAGTGGTTTCTTCGGTCTGGAGAATAACTGATTGACCGGATTTATCTATCATAGATACCTTCCGAGCGTGGCCACGCATTTCCAGTTCATTACTCCTCGAGTGGCCCTGAGATATTGTTTTAACCCTGACAAGGGGGTGGACAATTCCTATCGCACTTATTCCCTTCGACTAGCCACAACCATCATAACCCAAAATATGCCCATTTGACCCCATTTACGAAGGTCGTAGTAACACAAATCAAAGTTAATCGAAATCGTGCCATCTTAGGTGAACAGTCTTTAGTCAAAGAATCGACTCATTAGAATACTATAGTAGCTCTCGCCACGACCAGGCTTTATAAATTTGCCAGAACTCTATAAGCGGTCACGGCCCGACAAAGTGTTCCCAACAGATCGCCTATGTGATCGACTAGTCATCTCACATGACTCTATGGCACTTGAACTTGCCATCAATCGCATCACACTCTAGTCACTTCGAGACGTCACCTCATATAAGTGACTATGGGAGAATACAATGCTAATCCGTGTTCACTTTAACGGGGTTCAATTGTCTTTACAACCCGTTTGGATGTAACAAAGTATAATAAAAGAGTTTTAAAGTAAAACTCGAACGACAAATGCGATTATCACATATGAATAGTCAATGCCTGATTACTATTTCATGTTCTATAATCTAATTTGATCTTGTACGTAGTTGTTCATTTTAATTCAATTGAAATGACATGACTCATCATGTTTAGCCTTTGAGAAGGCTTTGGTTAGTAGGTTTTATCAATTTCTTGTACCTTACTCAACCTCACTACATACTAGTTTTCCTTTGTAATGTATACATTTGCATTACAAAACTTTCTGAGTACGTGTCGAGATCCAATCAAGACATAGGCCCTCTAGCCTAAGAATAGCTCCTACTGTTTTCACAGTGTGCAGGACTCATCTTTCTTGCACATCTCATGATCGCAAGTGTACTCAATTTCCGTTATAAATATCTCTCATTGTTCTTTATTGCCTAGAACGATTCTAGAAAATCTACTTCTTAATTAACATTGCCACAATGGTATCTTAACCATCCTAATGTGTTTTGATTATGGTTTTGTCGGAAACCATGCGCAATCTCAATTGTCAATTGTCACTTGTGTAACACCCTTACACAATATTGCATCATAAACACTTTGCTTTACTTCCTTAATGCTTCTGCAAGCACTTAAGGGTAATCTTTATAGCTTACTTGGTAAAGATTACTTAAATTCGATTTTGAAAACAATTCATCATACTCAAAGCATATGAAGTGTTATACATCATTACTCATTTAATTGATCCGGCAGCGGAAGCAAATGGAATCAATCAAATATGTTCAAATTAATTGAACTAGTCATGAATCTTATCAACATAAGACTTCTTATTGACGCTAATATCATGTGGATTTATCTTCATAAATCCGGATAATAAAGATGTATTATAATACTCCAAAAGTCTTATATCATTCGCAATGATCAATATGTCATCCACATATAAGACTAATTAAAACTTCCGTAACTCCCACTAAACTCCATGTATAAACACAACTTCTCGACTTATCGAGAAAAGTTTTATCACATGATCAAAATGTTGACTCCAACTCATTGATGTCCTACTTAAGATTCTCTCTTAAGTTTCACATTATCTTAGGATTGCAAGAATGTATAAAACTCATGACATGTATTGAATACATTCCTTCTATTGAAGAAGTGGGTTTTATATTCACTTGCTGTATGCATATCCTCATAATGAAACACAATCCCTAAGAAGATCCAAATAGACTTAATCATTTCAATTAGTGCAAAACCCTTTGCAACCAATCTTGCTTTGAAATATCTCTTTATTAGTGCAAAACCCTTTGTCACTAATCAAGCCCTTTCGTTTCGGATTTTCATGGCTCTAAGCCTTGTATTGAGTTGTGACTTAAACACTCTTATGTAAGTCATATGTTCATTACTTTCTAGAAGTAATCAACTTGAATCAAACAATTTCTTTTGTAAGTTATAAGCTCTTTACTTTCTTAAAAGTAGCATGAATTCATCATTTTTAACAAGTGACGAATTTAACCTCCTAGGTTTTAAAGAAACAACGTCTTACACAAAATGTCTCATGTAGCCAAGAAAGACCAGTTTCTTGCGACATAACATTCTTTGTGGCACTTGAATAATTTCTCCCACTCTGTCTTCTAGAAATAAACTTGTATTTTACCAAGGCAGCTTCACGAGCCGCAAACCCGTCGTACTCGTGATAATTGAAAAGGGAAAAATGAGCATTTGTTTCTTGTGAAAACTTACAAACATGGTACCCTTACCATTTCATATCTCATATGATTCGATTTAGTGGAAAAATAATTTAGACAAAAATGATAAAATCCCCAAAAGGATCAAGTAACTCAAAGTAACTTGATCGAAGTCCAAACCATATCGAATAGCGTTTGATTTCTTATCCATCCACACATTATTTCATAATGCGTGCTAAGAGAGATTAACTTGTGATACTATATCACATTTCCTTTGGCTTATATCAAAGTCTTCACTTTGATAATCCCATCACGACTAAATCGTGATTCCTTGAACTCTTTAAACTTCTTTAAAGATTTTTCTATTTACCTTATTAAGTGAACACATTAGCGTCAACTTAAATCGTTGGTAAAAGAAAATGATTAACCTATTTTGGATCAATGATTTAAAACCTCGATCTCCTTTTCAACCAAAAGGCACGAGCTATCTTGCTTTGAATACAAGATATGCATATACCATTAACAATCTAATGGTTTCAAGAGTACTCGATAACTCTTTGCGTTCATCATTCCAAAATTTAAGGTTTAATCTTGGGTTACCAATTTGAATCTTACATCATCTACATGATATATCATTCTAGTTTGTTTTAAAATATAATCACCTTGATAATGGGCTAGCCATACATCAAATCGTGGTGTATAGGGTCACAAAAGTGAAAACCTCTTTTGTATCTTAACAAGTTTATATTCTTATTTAGAGTTTATGCACTTAATAGTCACAATTAAGTACAACTTTAAATCCAAAAACTAGATTGAGTACACAATGACTCTATCTCTTGACTTCATTGTTGCTAGTCGTCATATTCTAATCATCCTATGTATCAAACATAATGATGAAAACCACCACCGGTTTCTAATATTGACGAAGTAATACTAGCAAAATTTATGTTTAATCAAATAAACATTTAACGAAGAAGGTCCCATTAGATGTCCCACAACTAACTTGTTGATTCTTCAATAATTTGGGGTAGTTTCCTTTCTCGTGTCTAACATTTAAGACAATGGAAACTTTATTGGTCGGGATTGATAGGTTTAGTATCGTCATTTCTTAATGACTTTACTTTTAACATTACCTTGTATCAATTCCATTATTATCTTTACTTCTTGAACCTTGTCCTCATCTTAACGGTTTAAGAGAATGCTCCCACTCATTTCAATGAGTCTTTGCTTTGAGAAGCAAAATTGAATTCATGAAGATTACTCTTCATTTGTTCGTTTTAGTCTTAAAACTTTCATTGAAGTGGTTGCGTTATTTTGGTCAATTTTGATTTCCAACAAATCTAGTTACCAAAATTAGAAACAATTCATTGTAAGTAGATGTGTTAGTCAAGAATCAAAAACCTGTTTGATAATGAATAACTTTAATCTATACTCTTTACAAGAGATCCTTAGCAATGGTTCATTTGAGGTTTTAGAAGCAAATTCATATTTGTCTTTAGTTACGATGTTTTAATGGAGATTTGAATCAAAAACCGAAATGATATCGTATATGAATTGTGGTAAAGAAATAGAACAATATAATAACGAAATAATGGAAAACTTAACATTTATCGTTTTATTAATACTTGAAAAAACAAGTATAGCATTTACATAGTGACCTCTACCCAACTATGATAAATGATTCCAAGATCCAAATTCATATTAACTTGGGCACGGTGTGGCCGATGAAACCCTTATCAATATAACTCGGTGGATTAACTCTTTAATCGATTCTACTTTTAGAACTCTTGGTCGATAATATTACATTAACATTTATCTTTAGCCCAAAACACATTCAACAAGGGGACGGTTTGGCCGATAAAACCCTTATCGAAAAACTTTTGTTGAGTTCAATCCAAATTTCGAATAAATGTGTCCATGATCCAAACCCACATTAACTTGGGCACGGTGTGGCCGATGAAACCCTCATCAACATGAATTCGGTGGATAGACATTTATCACCCACTTCCCCTACGTAACAAGGTTTGTACCCCGGTGTGGCCGAGTGCACTCCCTCACGAAATAGGTTTTCATGGTTTCTACTTTTTGGTAAGGCTAAGTCTCAATTGTTTATTTAAGCGAGAGGTCATGTCAATTTATTATCTATCACGTTTTAAGTGAACTAAAGCGGTGAACTACGATAATTGTAATTGACACGGTCGATATACTCGATTAAATGATAATGCATGTTTTAGTTATGGCGATTTAGCGATGCATGCGACATATAAATAAAATGCAAAGCATAAATTAAATCCTAGTATGGCCTTCCTAGAATAGTAAATCTAATAAACTATTACAAATTCGGAAACCAACTCCATTGGTCCCTAGAACTTCGGTCTTGGCACGCATATCAAGGTAACACCGTCTTTAATGGATCTCCTTCTCGAGTGGCACCGTCTTCAAGGATCTCCGGAATAAATAAATTACATAACAAATTACATAATTTCCTATTATACATTTGTAATTAAAATAAAATAAATCTATTAAATTACAAAACGGTGATACGAGATCACAATAAATTACAACCGAATCGATATTCCCATACATTTCGGGCAATATCAATTAAAAACTAAGGCCATACTAAGTAAAATTACATAATTCAAAAATTACATAAATAAAATTATGACAATCATAAAGAAAAATGCAGCATTATAATATGTATGAACATGCTCAATTTTATGCTAAATCGCCTTTAATTAGCCAATATCGTATATTACTCGGTTTTTACGGATTTGCGTGATTTCAACATTTTTATAATCACAAAAATACATAAACTCATATTTATGCATAAGTTAATTACCCTAACCTCTTAAGACTCAAAATTTAGTCTTCACTAATAATTTGACCATAATTAACCCATATTTTATAAAATTGTTCATAAATGGACCAAAAATTACAAAAATAAGCTATAAACTTCAAATAAATCACAAAATTTCAAATAAATTCAAAATTTGAAATTTAAACTCATGAACATTCTGGAAAAATACCATGACACTCATAATGTTCAAAATCTTAGGTTAAAAAAATTTGAAATTTTCCTAGGAAAAACAATGTTGCGGTTTATCGATTTTTTAATAAAATAATCATAAAAACATGGAAAAATTATATTCATTAACTTTTCAATTTTAGATCTGAAAAAGATAATAAAAAGCAACATTAGACGTTTTTCCTAAGTCATAGATTATGTTTTATTAATTTTTCACTAATAATGTCACTATTTATGCTATTTTTCTTCAAAAATCCATAAATCATGCAAAAAGACTTCTTTATAGCCAATTATTTTACACACATGTTGTAACATATTAATTTTCTATGACCAGATTCGAAATTTATCTCATATTAACCTATTTTTCACCTAAATCCGAATTTAATAATGAAAAATCCATTTTTCGAGCATAACAAGTCCAAAAATTATGAAAATTTACAGGTTATCTCAAAATAATATATGTGACAACATATCCAAAAATCAATGGAAAATTCGAAGTATAGCTAATTTTAGACCGAAAATGAAATTTTTAACTCATAAAATCATATTTAAATGCCATTATTGTATAATATGAACAATAAAAATCCGTAAAATTAACCAAAATATCCTAAAACATTTTAGGACCAGAAATATTAACATGCATGAATTAATTTCATGATATATCATAATAACACAAATTTTACAAGTTTTATATGTTATTCTTATAACTCGGAAAAACTTTTAACCGATTTGCATGCAAACAACCGCGGCTCTTGATACCGATTGAAGGAAAAGTAGATCTATATACTCAATATATTCATATATGTTTAATTTTAATTTGTCATAAAATTAAAAGTGATCTTATGCATGCAAACTTATAAACAAATAAGGAAGAAAATAATTTCCTCACCATAAAAATCGGATCATAAAGGGCACAAGTGGAGAACTCCTTCCTCCACTTGATCTTGAGCTTTCCATATGTTAGGATGATCCTCCAAACACTCAAAGTAGAATGCCTCCAATTAGTTGCACCCAAGACTAATCCCATAATTCTTACACTATTATTAACTAGATAATAATATAAGTAACCTTAAAATTATTCTAATATTTTATGATTACCACATTTTTAATCTTGAGAATATATTAGAAATTAAGAACAAATTCCATAAAAAACAATTTTATGTATTTAGAGAGAAGTTAGAGCATTTCCTTTTCAAAAACATGTGAAAAATGAAAACACCACTCCAAAAATGAGGAGGGAGGGACGGTCCAAAGAAGGAGACATGGGGAGTGCAATTTTGATGTTATTTATGCCCAATAGCTTTTGGCATGGATTAGAGAAAAATTATGGAAAAGACAAAAGCCAATCAAAAACAATGGCTTGTCTCATGTGTGTCTAATTGTGTCTAGTGCACACAATTCAAGGCACATTTTACACGGTCCAAAATGACCCATTTACGGGTCCATTTTGGTTCTTATATTTGTCGCACAAATACGTGTAATTTTATTTTAAACATCGTCTCATGTTTTAAATAATTCCCAATTAATTTCGTCTAACATCACTCCGCAAATATACGTGTACAACTGCACATATATTTTACGTACCAATATTAATCACATTAATCGATTAGTACAAATTTAATAATCAACCGCTTAATTATTAATTCCTGTCTCAAAATTCATTATTCAATTATCGCATAATAAAAATAATAATTTCCGTGCCTTGAGTTCAAAACTCGAACTCTCTCTAAATAATTTGTTCGACTACCTTTTAGTCAATTTTAAGGAATTAATTAACTCGTATTGTCATACAATTAATTAATCTTTTCTATTGTGGGAATCGTCCTTTAGGTGTGACCTCAAGGGATCAACTGACCACCACCGTCAAACGACAGTAATGTCAAACTCTAGTCAGCCAATCATTACCGATAAATGTTGGTCAGTTGACTATATATAATAGAATCATCCCAAGCGTATTCTTGTAATGAGATTTAATAATGATATTTAAATCATGTGATCGCACTATTATTGAGGACACATTACCCAACAAAAAGAAGCGGGAAGCTCTTTATGATGGGCAAGTAGGAGGAAGAGAACGATGCTCATGTGATTACCGGTACCTGTCTTGTTCATAATACACCGTCTTTCGTTTTGTTTGACTAAGGGGCAACCCATTCTTTTGTGTCTAGGGGTCATGCCTTAGCTATGGGTAAGGGAGAATATGAACTTATAAAAGATAGTGTGTTTATACCTTCTGGGGAGTTGGTGTCTTGTTCTAAGTTGTATAGAGATGTGTCCATGTTAGTAGGGGAGGTAGACTTACCGGTCAACTTGTTAGAGTTTCCTATGGATGAGTTTGAGGTCATCGTTGGTATGGACTGGTTGGGCAGGTATGATACTAAGATACATTGCAGACAAAAGAAAGTGTCCTTAAAGGGTCCCAAGGGTGTCAGGGTATCATATAAAGGGGTTTGTAGTGAGACCGAAGTGTAAGTTTATTGCAGTGATGACTTTAAAGTTATGTCTAAGGAAGAAGTGTCCCTTGATTCTTTGCCACTTGAGGGATATGCGTGTGGAGGAGCCATCGGCATCTGATATACCTGTGGTTGGGGAGTTTAGTGATGTTTTCCCAAATGAGATATTGGGATTACCACCTAAGAGAGATATCGACTTCAATGTTGAGCTCAAACCGGGGACAGATCCTACATCTAAATCACCGTACCGTATGGGGCTTAAAGAGTTGGAAGAGTTGAAGAAGCAACTGAACAATCTGTTAGAAAAAAGGGTATATACGGTCTAGTGTGTCCCCATGGGGAGCACCAGTGTTGTTTGTGACAAAGAAAGATGGGAGCATGAGGCTATACATCAACTATAGAGAGCTGAATCATGTCATGGTGAAGAACAGGTATCCTTTGCCAAGGATTGATGATCTTTTTTACCATCTGAGTGGCGCAGAAGTGTTTTCTAAGATTGATTTGAGGTCGGGCTACAATCAGTTGAGGATAGCAGATGAGGATATTCCTAAGACTGACTTCGGTCACGTTATGGTCACTATGAGTATGTAGTGATGCCTTTGGGGTTGACGAATACACCAACAGTTTTCATGGATCTTATGAACCGAATTTTCAGCCCGCTCTTGGACAGTTTGTGGTCGTCTTCATTGATGACATCTTGGTCTACTCTAAGACCAAGGAGGAGCACGAGGAACATCTGAGGTTAGTTTTCCAGACTTTGCAAGATAACCAGTTATATGCCAAGTTATCTAAGTGCGAGTTTTGGTTAGACAAGGTGGCTTTTCTCGGTCACGTGATATCTAAAGAGGGAGTGTCGGTGGATCCTAACTAGATTGAGGTAGTGACTAAGTGGGAATCACCGAAGAATGTTGCTGAGATTCGAAGTTTCTTGGGCTTAGCTGGCTACTACAGGAGGTTCGTCACTACGCCAAATCTGGCAATCAATAAGGAGCGTATCACAACAGTTTAATGCATTTAATAACGACACTTAGATTACCATTTTCCAAATATTGGCGGAAACCTAGACCGCGATAATGAGAATAATGGTTTCCCACGAAAACCGTTGTTATTATAATGTGACAACGGCTACTTAACAAACCGTTATTAAAAACATTTTAACGGTTTCCAAAAGCTCGTTATAAAATCGCTCTTATCAACGGTTGTTAGACAACCGTTACCAGTTTAAGAAAACGGCATTTCAAAAACCGTTACTAAATTAGCACCAGCAACAGTTTGTGGTACCCGTTGTTATGTTATAGATACGGGTTTCTTGTAACCGTTATCATTTTTAATTATGAAAGAGCGGTTTTTCAATTCAAGCGTTGTCACTATTTGATTAGATTTCTCAGTTTGACCACTGCATGCAAAACTTTATCAGAATTTTAATAAATATTCAATTTGACCAATAATATTCAATTTGACCAAAATAATTCTATAAATATGTCTTCATAATGTTTTAGGTCAAAATCTAAATTATCAAACATTTACTCTTTAATTTCTCTCTAAATTTCTCTCTAAAAAAAATATGGCTTGTGTATCGGAGCTACAATCACGTAATCGTTACGCATAGCCTTTTACTTGCATTCTCCATAATCTCCCGGTTCGTTATGATGGGAGTGGAAAGGGATTCAACCCTAATTTTGGGAGGTTGACGCAAATGCTTCATGACTCTAGTTTCACTGCGGTTAAAAAAGTGTACCCTGTGTCTACAAACAAGCAAGGTTTTGTAGGCTTCGCTTTTATCGAGTTTGACGAAGCCAACTGCCATGATAGTTTTCGTCAGGTAAGAACATTAGGGGCTAGATTTGCGGGGAAAGATGCGGGGAAAGAGGACTTCTATTCGGATGCTAAACAAAAGGGCCCTTATCTATGGGTTGCGAGCCATGTTGATCATCGTCTGCTGACACATTACAGAAGGCATCACATTCCTGCCACCGTGCCTATGTCATGGGAGAAAGAGGCCATTCCACGTGCGCTGCCCGCTGATGATGAAGAGTCGATCTACGACTTGATCTATGCCGAAATTGGGCATGAAGACTATCCTAATTCTTCATCAGATTGTAATTAAGTCTTTAATTATTATCTGACATTATGAGTTGTATTTTGATTATGGTGGTTATTTGAATTAAAGTTTAATTATTTATGTTATTTATTACTACGTTTTAATTAAGTCCTTACACGCAAATGCAATCCACCAAATAAAATATTATAAGGACTGACTTTCTACTTATAATAATAAAAAAGAATGGAAACGGCATAATAAGATAATAAGAATTGGAACCGTTATAATAATAATAAGACAAAATGATAACGGTTCTTTATTAAGCCGTTATCATATTACATATATCAACAACGTTTATTTTAAAGCCGTTGTCATATTACACCAATTAACAATGATGTTTCTTAAAACCGTTGTAAAAACAGATCCACTGTGAAAACTGAAAAGTTTGTGATTTTAGTTTACCAATGCATGCCCTATTTACTGGTTGTTTGACCATTATTCACCTCATGCATGCTTGCACAATTACAACGGTCTTATAAGAACCGTCTTAGATTATGCAACTCTAAAAATAAATGAAATTTCAAAGGTATTAATAATAGAATGACTGATGGTGAACAAGTCATCTTTGCCGTCGTCGCCGTCATTAATCTTTATAGCTTAAAAAAGGTAATCTCATTTTCATAGCTACTGGCTTATAATTGGGTCGTACTTGGATGATTGATGGTGAAATTGGTGATCCCATTTATAATGATGGAATTGCTGAATTTTACAATTTCGTTAGTGAAAATTTTCATCTCCACTCATCAATCCCCTGCCCTTATAATAGATGTGGTAATATTAGGGTTTTGTCTATCCCAGATGTCAAAATACACTTAGAAAAGAATAATTTCATTAGAGATTATAGGCGTTGGATTTTTCATGGAGAATTAGAGGATGAGGATTGGGAATCTGATGTAGAGGTAAATAATCATACACCTGAAGCTGCTGGTTTAGATATAGGGGATGGGGCATATGATGTGTGTGTAAACAATCGTTCACCTACACCTGAAGTTGTTTTAGGTGAGAAGTTTGCTGAAGATGATGGATTCGATGATTTTGAAGCTACCGGTGATGGGGAAATAAATGCTGATGATTTAATTGAGAAGTTGAGTCAATCTGAAATGTCTTTATTTACTGATTGTAAGAAGTATACCAAATTGTCCGCGGTGGTAAAGTTATATAACTTGAAGGGGGCAAATGGGTGGAGTGATAAGAGTTTTATGGATCTTCTAGCTTTGCTATGTGACATGCTTCCTGACGATAATGTTATTCCGAGTCGGACATATTAGGCTAAAAAAATGATTAGAGAATTGGGCATGGAATATGAGAAAATACATGCTTGTCCCAATGACTGCATATTGTACCGTAACGATTATGAGAAATTATCATATTGTCCGCGCTGCTCTGTATCGCGTTATAAGATTAAGGAAGGGATCCCAGCTAAGGTGTTGTTATATTTTTCAATAATACCAAGATTCATAAGGATTTATTTGAATGAAGAAGATGCAAGAATGTTGACTTGGCATAATAGTGGAAGGATTGAAGATGGAAAGTTAAGACACCCAGCGGATGGTCAACAGTGGAAAGAGTTTGACGCTAAATATCCCGACTTCGCCAAAGAAGCAAGGAACTTGCATCTAGCGCTCTCCACAGATGGAATGAACCCTTATGGAAACATGAGTACCCAACACAGTACTTAGCCAGTTGTGTTGGCCATCTATAATTTGCCCCCATGGGTTTGCATGAAACGGAAGTATCTGATGTTGTCTTTGTTGATATTTGGCCCTCAACAACCTGGAAATGACATAGATGTGTATTTGGAACCACTTCTAGATGATCTGAAGATTCTGTGGGAAAGAGGGATACCAGTGTTTTGATGGTTATAAGAAGGAAAGTCTCAATCTGAGAGCTATGTTATTGTGTACAATAACTGACTTTATGGCGTACGATGATCTTTTTTGGCATACTGTACATGGGAAAGAGGCTTGCCCATTATGCGGGGAGGGGGGGGGGGGGATGTTGAATCAGAATATTTGAAGCATTCTCGCAAGCATGTGTACAGGGGAAATCGTCAATGGTTATGCCCTGATCACCATTATTGTAAGCTTCACAAGGCATTTAATAGGTGTCCTAAGCAACGTGGGAGTCCTCAGATTTTGAATGGTCATGAAGTGTATGAGAAAGTGAAAGATATTGAGATAACGTATGGGAAGAAGGGACTTAAGTTGTCTACTCGTGGTTATAAAAAAAACCATATTTTTTACCAAACTTCCGTACTGGCTTGACCTCCCGGTTAGACATTGCCTAGATTTTATGCACATTAAAAAGAACGTTTGTGATAATATAATCAATACTCTGCTGAATGTTCCGTGTAGGACAAAAGACAATAAGGCAGCTAGGGATGATATGGTTGAGATGGGTATTAGGCCTGAGCTGGCAGCTAAAACAAAAGGAAATCGGCCTTTTTTTTCGCCTGCAGCTCATACTCTTTCAAAAAAGGAGAAAAAAGAGTTTTGTGAATGCTTGCATGGTATTAAGGGGCCAGAGGGCTATTCATCTAATATGAGAAGCCTTGTTTCGTTGCAGGACCTAAAACTTACTGGTTTAAAGTCACATGACTGTCATACATTGATGCAACAACTACTAGCTGTGGCCGTTCGTTCCATTCTACCTCCAAAGGTTCGACATGCTATAATTAGATTTTACTATTTCTTCAAATCAATCAACAGTAAAGTCATTGATCCCGATGAAGCGTAAACTTTGCAGGAGATCCTCATCACCAGTCTTTGTCAGTTTGAAATGTATTTTCCTCCCTCATTTTTCACTATCATGGTTCATTTGACTGTCCACCTAGTCCGGCAGGTTTTGTATCTCGGGCCAGTGTATTTGAGATATCAGTACCCATTCAAACGATTGATGAAAGTTTACAAGGATTACACATCTAATAAGTATCGTCCAGAGGGGTGTATTGTTGAGCGAGCAATTATCGATGAAGCTCTTTCGTATTGTTACGCGTACCTCTCCTTGGATGAGTTAATTGGAACTCCTACGAATCATCATAGTGACTGGATGAATGGAAAAGGTGTAAGGGGTCGTGTTTCCAAGGATATGTCATCTGACATGCGACATAGAGCTCATACATACGTTCTATTTAACGACGATCATGTCCAGCCTTACAATATGGAACACCAGTGTTACCTTAAGGGAAAACACCCTCATAAGAACGAAAGGTGGTATGCAAATGAGCATTACAAGCAATTTAGTGACTGGTTTAAGGATACTATTTACGATGATGACAACCCAATTGATGATTGCTCAACCAGCCTACGACATCTCGCTATCGGTCCTGATGCTCGTGCAACTTTTTATAGCAGGTATGCGATCAATGGGTACACTTTATACACCCGCATTCAAGATGAGGCGAGCACAATGCAAAACAGTGGAGTTTGCGTAGATTCTGAAGAAAGATACTTTGCTAGTTCAAAGGATAAAAATCCTATTTTGGGTACAATGCAACATTATGGAGTTATTCAAGAGATATTGGTTTTAGACTACATAGATTTTGAGATACCTCTATTTCAGTGCAAGTAGGTTGACAACAACAATGGTGTTAGAAAGGATGATTTAGGATTCACATTAGTAAATTTTTACAAGGTTGGAAACAAGTACGATCCTTTTATATTAGCGTCACAAGCAAAACAAGTGTTTTATGTTACCGATCCTATGGATAAGAAGTGGTCAGTTGTTCTATCTTGCTATCACCGAATTCCAGATTATGAAGACGTCGAATTTGAAGGACTTGATCACAATGCTATATCGCAATTTGGCAATGATGTTGAAAATGTTAACATTCAAAACATATATACACGGGATGATCATGATGAAGGTATTTGGGTTAATGAAGAGACTAGCATATCCAAAAAACGTTCCCGGAAGCCATGAAAATATCAGCAATCCAATCAAGATATCTTACGTCATGTGTAATTATTGTCTTGTTGTTATATATCAAACTGTTGTTGTAAACTTTTTCTGCTGTTATAGCGGGAGGGTTAGGGAAAAATCGTATCAAATAAAATAAATTATTAAATAAAACGGTTATACCTAAACCGTTGTTCAGGACGTGTACAGTTATAACGGTTCAGGCCGTTGTTATCTATATGAAAATGATGCTTTATTTCTTGGCGGTAAAATCAAACACAATGAAATATAAAGTAAAACGGTTATACCCAAACCGTTGTTAAGAACGTGTACAGTTATAACGGTTCAAGCCGTTGTTATGTATAAAAAAATGATGCTTTATTTTTTGGCTGGAAAATCAAACAACATGAAAATATTACAGACAACGGTTATTTCAAATCTATTGTAGATAGTACTAATCAATTACGGTTTCAAACAAAACCGTTGTCTGTTTGTGAACAAAATACAACGGTTTTTCTTATACGGTGTTTATTACTTTCCAATAAACACGGTCTTGTAAGTGTTGTATTATTCACACATATATATACTCTGAGCTTCCCCTCCCCCACATAATATCCTCAAACATTGAGCTTCCCGTCAACCACCAGCCTACCCCATCGTTGTCACAGTCATCGTTATCATCGCCATTGCCGCCGCCAGATCAATCCGGATTCTCCTATTTAAAGAAGTAATAAACCCTACTCTGTAGAGATTTATTTGTTATTATAAGTATGCATTGTTATTATTTGTTTATCAATTTCTACTTTAGATATGGTCCAGAAGCGGAAAAGAAACGATGGAAATGCATCAGGCGACGACTCAGGTGATGAGAATAATTTGCAACACACTGCGGCTCGAATGCGCCAAAGGGTTTTCCTAGAAGCAATAAATTCAAAGATACCTAATCCTTTACAGTGGGATAAAGATACGGGGCTGCCATATGGTGAGTATGCCGGGTATTTTGTGTGTTGGTTTGGTTGTTGTGTAAGACAGTATGTGCCTCTCGGTACGTCGCATATCAGTGAACTGAGTAAAATACGGAACACCATGCTAATAAACAGAATAAAGGTATGTATATACAATAATAAATGTTTTAGCTGAAATTAAGTTACTACTTGATATGTGTATTAGCCGAAACACTTGTACCAACTACGCTCATCATATATGCAGTTAGCTTACGTTGTCCCCGAAATGTATGATAAGTACCTAAAAAAAAAGACAGGGGAAGCCCTCAGATCTTGGAAGTTAAAGATTGCTGATAACCACTTGTTCAACAAGGAAACTGGGGAGATGAACAAGAACCCACCAAAAAAGAAGTATCCGTATGTCAGTCAGGACCATTGGGATAGCTATATCGCTTATAGGCAGTCTGACAAGTTTAAGGTAACTTAATAATAATAAGTAAAGAAGTATACTTAGTTTAGTGTTTGGTCATGCTTGCGTTTCTTGATACAATTTATTTGATGAAGGCTATGAGTGAGAAGAACAAGGCGAACATTTCAAAGAAAAAGACCGTCTTTTACGGCTCCTGAGGTGGTTATAGATTGATTAAGAAGAAATTTGTAAGTACATAATTCTTATAGTATTAGACTATTAGGTGATGAATGTTATATATGTTCATAGTAATCATACATATTTTGAGAGGATATCAATGTGATGAATGAATTGTAGGTAAAGCTTGGAAAATTCAGTCGTCACGACGCTTGGGTGGAAGGTCACATTCCTAAGAATGGAAATACGAAAACTGAATATGATAAGGACATCAAAGAGAAAATTGTAAGTTTGAATAAATATGTCACTCCTACCACTGGTAGTCGGAGTTATATAATTGTGAGTTGCTTAATGGTTTTATGTGTATGTAGAGGATCTGTGAGAAGGAGGTACAAGAAGGAAAATGGAAGCCTGAAGGACGTGATGACATTCTTGCTAGGGCAATCGGCAAAGCATAGCATCCAGGTCGTGTGACAGGGGTAGGAACGCATGTTGGTATCCCTAACTATTTTGGGAAAACTACTCGACGTGGTGATGATTCCTAGAAGGTAATCTATAAATACTGTATTTGAAACAACGTAATTAATTTACAACTATATATGTGTAGATACCCAGTATCTGCTGAGACTCCAACAAACACCCGATGATTATCGGACTACAACATGTTTTGGAATCGCGGTGTTTGATCGACAGTTTGTGTACAACTTTACGTCGGAAAACATAAAACGATTTCGAAAATAAAACATTTCAAAACATTTCAAAAATACCTGGAGTGTTTGATGCACGACGATGGGGTCGCAATGACACTAACTAGAGTCAAAACCGACACCGGACCAAAAACCGACTCAAAAATTCAAATCCCGACTCCAACTGATGTGACCATAATTAGAGCATATTTAGTCCCCGAATTAGCCTTGTTCCCATGCTTTTTAGTGCATATTTGGGTCATTTATTGTCTTTAGTTCTTTGTTTTGCATATTCTTTGAGGTTTTGTGTCCTTGGTAGGAAAGGAGTGCAAACCTTGCATTTTCATGGCAAAATGAGGCTAAATTGATTGAATTCAATGACCAAGCATCAAGGAGAGACAAGATTAGAAGGCCTTTGTACATACTATAATAGATGGGCAATGATGAGAAAAGATCCTTGCATCCCCGAGGAAATCCTCAAGGATTTTATGAAGAAAAAGGAAGAAAAGAAGAAGGAATGAAACTATTTGACAATCCGTGCGGATTGCCCTGAAGACGCCCGTCCAAGGCCTACAATCCGAGCATCTTCCTCCAGAAGATGCCCGGCCAAAACCTCCAGAAGACGCCCATCTTCCCCCTCTGGACGCCCGTCCAGAAGCTGCCAAATCCGCCCGTCCCGTGTCAAAAACGCCCGGATTCCCTGACAGTACTTTCGTCTTCTACAAGCTTCAAGAAAGGATGCGCATCTTTTTCTAAGACCGGCGAAAAAGAGACCGGAGTCTCCCTAGAGACCGGCGATTCCTCAAGGACTTAATCGTCATTTAAGCCCTTAGTAAACCCTAATTTATGTAAGTAATCCCCATTATAAATACCCCATTAGTCTAGTTAGAAGAGCATGTTCTTCTTAGCAATCTTTAGGGTAGTTAATATCAATCAAATCTCTCTTTAATCTTGTAATCAACATTTAATTAAGTTTTAATACAAGTTTTATTTCCTTAATCTCTCTCTTGTTCATCTTTTATTTTGGGTAATTGAAGATTATTTGGGTTATTATTGGGAGATTGACAACCTTCCAATCAAGCATCAAGTACTTCTTTTATTCTTTGCTTTATTATTGGAATCATTAGTAGGTATAATTCTCTTAATCCCTTTTTAATTATTGTTAATTATCTTCATCTATTCATCATGTTTTACTTTGTTGGTATGATTGACAACCTTGCTAGCATGTTCAACATGATAATGAGTGAGTAGTTTCCTTAGCTAGGGTTAATGGGTAATTAGGGGAAATCAACATGGAGGATGATTCATGCTTAAATTAATATGTTTTCATAGTTTATTTGCTTGCTTGTTGTGATCTCAACTCATGCACATGTTATTTTTGATGAAATGCGAGCCTTTGAATCCTTGCATTTTTTACCCATCACCTATCTTTTCAATGAGACTTGTAAGTCATAAACCAACTCGAGTCTCATTAGACCATGCATGTAGTTGAGTAGGGAAGATTAAGTTGACTTGTAGGTGTTGTACAATCTAATCTTTTCGGCTCCGGGACCCAAACTTTCCTAGGATTTTAAGATATAAACCAACTCGATCCATCACAACAATAATTGCTTGCTTATAATTTGAGAATATGTTTGTATGATCAATTCCCATGAATCCCCTATGACCCCATGACACCCTAGTGCCTTTTATCAATTGTTTACATCCCTTTTAATCCATCTTGCTTGTTTACTTTCCTTGCTATTTAGTTTAGTGATCTTCTACTTCAAACCCCAATTGTGACACCCTTAGACACCACTAGTTGCAATAGAAATATCATCTCAATTCCCGTCCCTTGGGATCCGACCTTTACTTGCCTCTTTACTAATTGTAGAGTTGTTGGTGAAGTTATAAATTGTGTTTTGGTCTAGGTGCTCCTAACGACAAGTACTGAAAACTAAACCCCTCACGAGGGATCACGGCCAAAAATGGCGCCGTTTCCGGGGACGGTGTTAACTTGATTTAGATTTTCTTATATTGTTGTTAGTTGTGTCTTTCTTTACCTTGGGGAAGTAAAACTCCTCAAGGTTTGTTCTAATTATTTTCAAGTTGTTTGATATTTTGCAAGATGGACCTTATAGATTGTTTTGTAGAGGACCACTTAAGTATACCTTTCTTCAAAGATCCCATGAAAGCATTGGAGGCCTTGGAAGCAAGTGAGGCTAAAAATATGTATTAGGAATTGGAGGTAGATCTTTTCGGGGCCGCTCTAGCCAACAAAGAACTTACTCATGCACAATCCGAATTAGTACATAACATCCTTGTGGAAGCATGTCAACCTATAGAAGATGAGCAATCCATCCTAGAAGACATCTTACAAGCTCAAGAGCAAGAGGAATTCGTCATGGAATTCGAATGTGATGAGGTTGATGAGAATGAAGAACAAGTTGAATATGCAATGAGAATGGAATGTCTAATGGAGATTGAGCAAATTCTCAATGAATCTACAGAGGAGAAAAGTGAGGTACAAACTCCTACTTTAAAACTCCTTCCCCCAAATTTGAAATATGCTTACCTTGATGAATCTAAGACCAAACCCGTAATTTTTAATGATAGACTTGATGAGAACCAATTGGGAAAATTGCTTGATGTGTTAAAACAACATGAGAAGGCTATAGGTTATAGTCTAGGTGACCTTAAGGGGATAAGTCCCAACTTTTGCATGCATAGAATTCATCTAGAGGAGGACCATAGACCTACCATTCAACCTCAAAGAAGGTTAAACCCCCACATGCAAGAAGTTGTCAAAGGAGAGGTTATGAAATTGCTTGATGCGGAAATCATATATCCCATATCGGACTCTTTGTGGGTTAGTCCCGTTCAAGTGGTACCTAAGAAAGGAGGTACCACGGTAGTGACAAACGAAAAGAATGAGCTAATACCCAAAAGGAAGATCACCGGTTGGCGTATGTGTATTGACTATCGAAAATTGAATTCCGCAACAAGAAAGGATCATTTCCCCCTACCATTCATTGACCAAATTCTTGAGAGGTTAGCCTCCAACAAATTCTTTTGTTACCTTGACGGGTATTCGGGATTCTTCCAAATCCCTATACACCCGGATGACCAACATAAGACCACCTTCACATGCCCTTATGGTACTTTTGCATATAGGAGGATGCCTTTTGGTTTATGTAATGCCCCCGCCACTTTCCAAAGATGCATGATGAGTGCCTTCTCCGACTACCTAGAGACCATAATGGAAGTTTTTATGGATGATTTTAGCGTTTATGGAAAGGACTTTGACTCATGTTTGCATAATGTTTCTCTTGTATTGCAAAAATGTGAAGATGTTAGCCTTGTTTTAAATTGGGAAAAGTGTCACTTCATGGTCAATGAAGGAATTGTTTTGGGTCATTTAATTTCGGAAAAGGGCATCGAGGTCGATAAGGCTAAGGTTGAGGTGATAGAGAAACTCCCACCTCCTGTGAATGTTAGAGGGGTGAGAAGTTTTCTCGGTCACGCGGGTTTCTATCGCCGTTTCATAAAAGATTTTTCAAAAATAGCGAAACCCCTCACTCAACTCTTACTTAAAGATGCCCAATTCCATTTCACTGATGAGTTTATTGAAGCCTTTAATAGAATCAAGGAAGCACTAATCTCGGCACCGATCATTCAACCTCCAAATTGGGAACTACCGTTCGAGATTATGTGTGATGCTAGTAACTACGCCGTTGGAGCGGTTCTTGGCCAACGGGTAGGAAGAGCTCTTCATGCCATCTATTATATAAGCAAGACTCTTGATCCCTCCCAAGTGAACTATGATACCACCGAGAAAGAGCTTCTTGCCATTGTCTATGCTTTGGACAAATTCCGTTCCTACCTACTTGGATCCAAAGTAATTGTGTTTTCGGATCACCGTGCTCTCCGATATCTCTTGATAAAGAAGGAGGCAAAACCAAGGTTGTTAAGATGGATTTTGCTTCTTTAAGAATTCGACTTGGAGATAAGAGACAAGAAAGGAGTCAAAAATGTAGTGGCGGATCACTTGTCAAGGATCCGGTTTCATGATGAACAAGGAGAAACACCGATCAATGACTCATTTCCCGACGATATTTTGATGGCCATTCAAACACAACTTGAAAGGCACATCACCCCATGGTTTGCCGATTATGCCAACTATATTGTTGTAAGAGTACTCACTCCAAATTTGAACCACAACCAAAGGAAGAGGTTCCTATTCGATGTAAAGAGGTACTTTTGGGATGACCCAAACCTCTACAAAGAGTGTAGTGATTGACTCTACCGGAGATGGATCCCTCAATGGGAAGTCCAAGGAATCTTGAAAGGGTGTCACTCATCACCCTACGGTGGGCACCATGGAGCAAGGAGAACCATTGCAAAAATTCTTCAATCGGGCTTCTATTGGCCTACAATGTTTCAAGACACGAGGGAATTCATCATTCATTGTGATGCTTATCAAAGAACGGGGAATATCTCTTGGAGGAATGAAATGCCACAAAGGGGCATACTAGAGGTGGAGATCTTCGATGTTTGGGGGATCGACTACCAAGGTCCGTTTGTGACATCCAATGGGAATAAGTATATCCTTGTGGACGTAGACTACGTCCCAAAATGGGTGGAGGCAATTGCCACTCCAAACGATGATGCAAAAATGGTCACCAAGCTCTTCAAGAAAATAATCTTCCCATGATTTGGAGTTCCTAGAGCAATCATAAGTGATGGAGGAACGCATTTTCATGAAAAGAAACTCGCATCCCTTTTGACCAAGTATGGTGTTCAACATAGAACCGGCTTGGGATATCATCCTCAAACAAGCGGTCAAGTTGAAGTTTCAAATAGAGAGATCAAGCAAATTCTTGAGAAAGTTGTGAACAAGACCCGAAAAGATTGGAGCACAAAGCTTGATGACGCTCTTTAGGCTTATAGGACGGCCTATAAGACTCCCATAGGAGCCTCCCCTTACAAGCTTGTCTATGGAAAAGCATGCCACTTGCCAATCGAATTGGAGTACAAAGCTTTTTGGGCAATCCGAGCACTTAACCTTGATCTCAAATTAAGTGGTCAAAAGAGGATGATTCAAATTCAAGAGTTGGAAGAATTCCGACTACAATCTTATGAGAATGCCAAGATCTACAAGGAAAGGACAAAATTGCTCCATGACAAGAGGATTAAGCAAAAAGCCTTGCACAAAGGGGATAAAGTCCTTCTATTCAATTCCCGCTATCGACTCTTTCCAGGAAAGTTGAACTCTAGATGGATGGGTCCCTATGTGATCACCGAAGTTGGAAAATATGGGGATTTTGAAATCAAGGCGGAAGATGGAAGCAAATTCAAGGTCAATGGTCAAAGATTGAAGCCATACTATGAGGGAGCGTTTATTGGAGAGGTCGAGGTCGCCTACCTCGGGCCTCCTCATCCTTGAAAGAATCATCAAAGGGAGAGTTTGGTGGAGTCCTCCCTAAACCACCACTTGTAAATATACTAACCCTCTAACTTGTATTTATAATTTTGTTGCATTTTCTTTAACATAAGCATAAATTCTTTCATGAGAGTAAGTGACGGAGGGTCACTAATGAATTTTGAATGAAGGAAGGAATCAATTTTCAAGTGTGGGGAAACTTTTATCGGTATTAATGAAATCAAAGGAAAACCCGCAGCAAGGAACCCGAGCGTCTTCCCTGGAATCCGCCCGTCCGGCTCGAATCCGAGCGTCTTTGGCCAAATCCGCCCGTCCATCTGAGCTGAAAAAAATGAAAATTTGGGACTGTCGAAGAATCCGAGCGTCCTGGCAGAGAAGACGCTCGTACTGAAGAACCCGCTCGTCTTTGCAAAAGGACGCCCGTCTTTTTGCCAGTGCATTTCAAGAAAGGTTCCTGTCACAAAATCCGCCCGTCTTTGGGAAAAGACGCCCGTCTCCTTTCAGAAAATCCGAGCGTCTTGGGCTCGAGACGCTCATCTTGGCTGCGTCAAATTTTTGGAAAAATTACCTGTGACAGAATCCGAGCGTCTTCCCTCAAATCCGCTCGTCCCGAAATGATGGAATCCGAGCGTCTTGTGCTCGAATCCGCTCGTCTTCCTGCGGTAAATCAACCCCCAGTTTTCCTAATTTTATTACACCCCACCACACAATTTGTGACAAATCACCCTTCCTTCCACTTGTATTATAAAAACCCACCTCCTTATGACTCCAAAGCATATCCCAATCACTCTTTCCTTCCAAAAAATCAAAAAGCCCCAAATTTCTAGGGTTTCAGAAACAACATTCAATCCACAAAGAGCATCTTTATACCTTAACAAAGTCAAAAATTCCAGCTCAACAATCAAAGAATGCCACCAAAGGGATCTTCCTTTAGGGATAGAAGAAGACCAAGGGTAAGGGGAAGTTCTTCTACCTCCCACATCAATACCTTAAGAAGAGAGCATGAAGAAATTGTAGATCTTACAAGGCTTGATGACTTCTCGAATGTTGGATTCGTCAATGATGTGCAAAGACTCGTTTTCCACCGGCTTCTTCGTAAGAACATTCTCCCTACTAAGTTTTTATGTCATGATACTTTAAGGAAACTTGGGATTTATCACCAAATGGAAGCTCTCTTTGAGATGTTTGGTCTCTCTACCCTTTTCCACATGCATGAGCAAACTTACCGATCCCTTGTGCTCGAATTTTTGAGCTTCTTGAAGATTACAACCTTGAATAGAACAATATGCATAAAATTTAGGCTGGAAAGTGTTTCAAGAATGATGACTCTAGTGGAATTTGCTAATGTGCTTGGTCTCGATGTCTCGCCTACCCGGACATCAAAACCGAAGAGATATAGTGTTGCACCCCTATGGAGGGCCAAGACCGGCCGAGATTTCATGTACATCAAGGAGTGTCTAGCTTTCCATATCCAAAATCCTATTTTGAGACTTGCTTACCGGTTCCTTTGCGGCACTCTACTTGCTCGCCGAGACCCGACAATAGTGAACGAACTTGACCTTGTGTTCATGGAGTCTTATCTCAATATCCAAGGAAGGGGTAGGTACCACTTCAATGCGCCTCTTGTGCTACTCGAAAAATGGGTAAAGTTTAGGAACGGTGATGATGATGGGATGAAACACATTGTTAATGGAGGGCTCATTACGAAGATTGCAAAGCATTTCAATCCAAAATTCAATGAGAATAATGAGTATGCTCCTCTTTCCGGAAATACAAAGATAAATGAAGACCTTCTTCTTATTCATCATCATTGGATAACCCTTGAGGGAGTTGATAAAAGGTCAAGTGGATAACGAAAGGAAGTGATCCAATCTACCTACCAATGACCGGACTTCCAAGAATCTCACCAAGAAGGGGACCTTTATCACCAATCTCATCCTACCTCATCCCTCCAAACCCAACCCAAGCAAGTCAAGCACCACCACCTCCAAATCCCCAACAACAACAAGAGCAACAACCTCAAGATGAGAAAATCAAAGTGCCTCCCTACCCATTTCCTTATCAATCGTACAACCATCCCAACCCCTTTATCCTCCCCCGTGATGACTTTGTAACGGGAATTCTACAAGATTTGCACTTCCGACAATATGAAGCTACCGTGGAAAATTATTATGCACTCTATCCTCAATACCACGATATGATTCAAAGGGGAAAGATTAGTGAAGAGGGAGCATTTCCCTCTTGGGCACAAATGGATTTACTCTTCCCCAATTTGCAGAAGGCAAATGAAGGGGCAAACGGACGACAAGAGGAAGGGAGTAACAATTCTTGCGGAGGGGACACGGTGGAGCTTGGAAGCGAAGAGAACGAGTTCATGGACCCGAATACAAGTGATGCATCAAAAGAAATATGGGATAGTGATCTAGAGGGAGATGATGCCGATCTCTAGAAGATCTCTTCATAAGCTAGATGGAGCGGGCGTGCGACACCCATCTCAAGCTCAAGTGAAGTTTCCTCATCTCCTCTCTTTAATTTCAATTCTAATGAAAGAAGTTTGTGTTTTGTTAACTTGTATAATTTTTGACTTTGTCTATGGTTGGAGAGTCCTAGCAACATAGAGGACTAACACCTCGGCCCCATTGAGGTGTTCTTATTTCATTGTTCCCACTTTTGAAAATCCAAAATGACAAATTTAGTTTCATGCATTGCATCTTGTGTGCATGAACTACCCCCAACTTTAGGACATTAGAAATAATGTCTATCTCGGTTTGGGGAAGTACATGCATACGCAATGGGAGGTAATCTAAATTACGCTCTCCGTCATAAACAAAAACCCATGCATCATGTAGTGTAGATTAGTATAGTTTGCATTTAGTATAGAATTCATGCATCATGTTTGCATAATTTCCCATCATTTTGGCCATTGAGGACAATGCCCATATTAGTGTGGGGATTGGGAATTCTAACTTAACTTTTATTCAAAAATCCAAAAAAATCAAAAATTTTGAAAAACCATAAAAATTTGAAAAATTGAAAAACCAAAAACAAGTTCATTTCCTTTGTATTGTAGTCATGTATATATTGTGTTTGTTTTATCCTTGTTCACATTGATTGACTACGCCACATCCGAGACATGAGGATCATGAAGACCGCATGGTATGATCTTTCCAATCTCCTTTTTCCTCTTTATGTTAATCACTATGTGGCTTTATTTTGATCGATGCGGTATAACAATGTGAACTTTGGACTTGCATTTAGTTTATATGTCATATTAGTTGGTAGAATCATATGCATTAGGATGTATATATGCTAGTTGCATCATGGCATGTAGTTTGCATGTTAGAAATTTTGCAAAACCGTCTACTTGGGAAGCTTGACAAGTATATATAGGCCTTAGTAGATGCTTTTTCTTCTTAAGACTTTGCTTGTTAGAATACTTGTAATACACCCTAGGATGTGTCATGCTAGTATCCTTTGACCCATGGATTAAGGCCTAGTCAAGAGTACCTTGTGGTGTGATAACTCCATGGCTACCGTTTATTCCAAGGTGACCCTTGAAACCATGCATCCATCCATCATCCATGTTCTACCACATTTTTGTCATCAAAGGGAATGGGCACAAAAAGAAATCAATTTGAGTTCAATAAAATGAAAAGTGAAAGAAAGTTTGCAAAATGCATCAAATGAAAAGAGGAGCAAAAATAGAACTCCTATGCTTCAAATATAAGGCACCCTCACTACATATGGGGTGACTTTGAAAATGTTCAAAAGAAATGCAAAGAAAAGTTGAAAAGTTGTCAAGTGTTGAATTGCCAAAAATCAAAAGAAATGGCAAGAAAGTGTTCTCAAATGTTCTATGCCACAAGGAATTGGGGGAAAAAACAACAACAAAGCAAACTCCCAAAGTGAAACTCAAATATATATTGATCTCTTTATCCATCGTATCCATTTTTGTGCATGGTAGAGAGGGGACGACCCTTCTTCTTGTCTAGGCAAGAGGGGGAATTCCGCGATCCTCCAGTGTTTCTAACACCATAGGGAGTCTACTCTTGACAAAAGCATTTAACGATTGAGGACAAAGGTACCCTAGCTTGACACAATTTGGAGGTGATTTATTGGTATCCTTCTAGGCTTAGTAGTTTGAAGAAATTGCATCTATGAAGGAGTGTGTACCCTTGAATTGCTTCCCTTGTAGATAATTTCGGCCACTTAGATGAGGACAGTGACTATTCTTTTGTAGATGCATCCATTACTTGATTTTGTGTGCTTAATGATTGGATGTGTCACCATTTTGGCAAGACCCACCTTGCCTTGCAAGAGGCATCCTACCTCATGGTTGTCTTGTTGTGAGTTGAAGGGGCGGAGTGAGACCCGCTAATTGTCTCACATCGGCTATGTTATTAGGTTAGTTTAAATAATGGTCCTAGTCTTTGTCACCTCTTTACTCGGGACGAGCAAAGGTTCGGTTTGGGGATATTTGATGTGACCATAATTAGAGCATATTTAGTCCCCGAATTAGCCTTGTTCCCATGCTTTTTAGTGCATATTTGGGTCATTTATTGTCTTTAGTTCTTTGTTTTGCATATTTTTTGAGGTTTTGTGTCCTTGGTAGGAAAGGAGTGCAAACCTTGCATTTTCATGGCAAAATGAGGCTAAATTGATTGAATTCAATGACCAAGCATCAAGGAGAGACAAGATTAGAAGGCCTTTGTACATACTATAATTGATGGGCAATGATGAGAAAAGATCCTTGCATCCCCGAGGAAATCCTCAAGGATTTTATGAAGAAAAAGGAAGAAAAGAAGAAGGAATAAAACTGTTTGACAATCCGTGCGGATTGCCCTGAAGACGCCCGTCCAAGGCCTACAATCCGAGCGTCTTCCTCCACAAGATGCCCGGCCAAATCCTCTAAAAGACGCCCATCTTCCCTCTCTGGACGCCCGTCCAGAAGCTCCCAAATCCGCCCGTCCCGTGTCAAAAACGCCCGCATTCCCAGACAGTACTTTCATCTTCTACAAGCTTCAAGGAAGGATGCGCATCTTTTTCTAAGACCGGCGAAAAAGAGACCGGAGTCTCCCTAGAGACCGGCGATTCCTCAAGGACTTAATCGTCATTTAAGCCCATAGTAAACCCTAATTTATGTAAGTAATCCCCACTATAAATACCCCATTAGTCTAATTAGAAGATCATGTTCTTCTTAGCAATCTTTAGGGTAGTTAATATCAATCAAATCTCTCTTTAATCTTGTAATCAGCATTTAATCAAGTTTTAATACAAGTTTTATTTCCTTAATCTCTCTCTTGTTCATCCTTTATTTTGGGTAATTGAAGATTATTTGGGTTATTATTGGGAGATTGACAACCTTCCAATCAAGCATCAAGTACTTCTTTTATCCTTTGCTTTATTATTGGAATCATTAGTAGGTATAATTCTCTTAATCCCTTTTTAATTATTGTTAATTATCTTCATCTATTCATCATGTTTTACTTTGTTGGTATGATTGACAACCTTGCTAGCATGTTCAACATGATAATGAGTGAGTAGTTTCCTTAGCTAGGGTTAATGGGTAATTAGGGGAAATCAACATGGGGGATGATTCATGCTTAAATTAATATGTTTTCATAGTTTATTTGCTTACTTGTTGTAATCTCAACTCATGCACATGTTATGTTTGATGAAATGTGAGCCTATGAATCCTTGCATTTTTGACCCATCACCTATCTTTTCAATGAGACTTGTAAGACATAAACCAACTCGAGTCTCATTAGACCATGCATGTAGTTGAGTAGGGAAGATTAAGTCGACTTGTAGGTGTTGTACAATCTAATCGATTCGGCTCCAGGACCCAAACTTTCCTAGGATTGTAAGATATAACCCAACTCGATCCATCACAACAATAATTGTTTGCTTATAATTTGAGAATATGTTTGTATGATCAATTCCCATGAATCCCCTATGACCCCATGACACCCTAGTGCCTTTTATCAATTGTTTACATCCCTTTTAATCCATCTTGCTTGTTTACTTTCCTTGCTATTTAGTTTAGTGATCTTCTACTTCAAACCCCAATTGTGACACTCTTAGACACCACTAGTTGCAATAGAAATCTCATCTCAATTCCCGTCCCTTGGGATCCGACCTTTACTTGCCTCTTTACTAATTGTAGAGTTGTTGGTGAAGTTATAAATTGTGTTTTGGTCTAGGTGCTCCTAACGACATGTACTGAAAACTAAACCCCTCACGAGGGATCACGACCACCAACAACGAGTCAAACCGAGTCAACCACAAAAAACAAAACATTTCAAACCTTCTACCTTAAGTTTTCCCGGATTCATGTTGGTCAAGTACCAAACATGTGACTACAAAACCTAAGATAGAACAAATCATGATTGCGTTTGTTATGAAAGTGACAACACAACTCGAAGAACCGCAACGTGGCTCGCGCCTCTTTGAGCAGCCCAGGTGGCCACGTCGCTCAAAACTCACACAACCACTCATTCTCCTATAAATACCCTTCAAATGCCATCCATTTGAGACTTACGCGAGTGTCCTCCCCCTCTTTTCTCCCTTAAAATTCTCGACTCGACTTCTCAAGTCACAACCCGACGCGTATTTACGACCTACAGATCGTAAATACAAGCCTTACACATTGTTTGGTACCGTCATCGTGCATTAAATCACTTGACCGACCATTTCGACCACTACACCGTCACTAATATTAAAACACTCTTTTTACTTACCAAAACGGTTTTAAACCGAGTCTTTTCCGATCAAACGAGTTGTTACACTTGCGTCGGTCACTCGCCATAACCAAACGTGTAAGTATGAGGGTGTAAAAATCCTCTTTTATTATGTTTTCATTTGTTTCATGACTATAACATGCTAAAACGTGCATAACATGAACCAAAACATGGAATAAACGAGCCAAAACTGATTTTTGGTCTGAGGCAGAATCCCCTTAGGTCGCCAGCTTACCCGCGCCTAAATGGGGTGTTCAGACCAGAGATCAACCGTGTTTGTTCTCGTCATTTCCCTTTAATTCATTTTCACATTTGTAATCGGTTTTTACGATTTCAAATATTTCCGAACCCTTTTTCATTTTATTTCATTTGTTTTATCCATAAAACATTTTTCACCCTTGGTTCCTCATACCATGACGGTTAAATCCGTGTTTCGGTGATAATATTTGGTTAATGACATTTAAAAGGTATTTTAAAACCTTTTATTTCATTTCTTTACACTTTCAAACAAACATATTCGTCCCCAACACAAAGTCATCCTTGGTTCTACATACCATGCCGGATTTTAACCCGGGTACGATGATGAGTATTGACTAATAACATTCAAATGGATTTAAAACAATTAGTCCATAATTATTTTCAAAACTATTCATGTCAAGTTTGTCAAATCGAACCCGACACCGAATATTATCAAAATCATGACGATTATTCGAGTCTAGTTCTTCAAATCAACAAATGCGGTCTAAACGACCCCTTCAAATCAAACCGGGTTCAAATACCCATTTTCAACACATTTTATAACGTTTTCTAAAAGTCAGGACACTGCACATAAACCGTGGACTAACCCGCGCATAAACAGGCCCTCCATTTCTCATTTTCAAAACCAGAGAGAGGCCCTTTACACCGCCGGCTGGCTCGCGCCTCATATAGCCGTCTGGTACAGGGCCTGTTCCCTTCCAGCATTAGTCTAGGACAATCCCGACTCCGATTAGCCCGGATATAGGACGGATCAGATGACTATTTGATTATTCAAAATCATATTTGCAAAATGCCTTACTAAGACAAATAGATCATGTTATACACCCTAAACCTAATACGGTAAATGGATGTTTAATTTCCGTCTTGCATGCAAATCAATCATTAATCCAACTCGACATCTTATACTTGATACTTGGATTAAATCAACCGACTTAAAAAGCTCTCACATGTTAGGTTTAAATTATTGGATGCGCATTCATGCATTTAAACCGTTTTATCAACTTTTGCATTCAACCAACCAAGATCGATCAGTAGAGGCTGCTAACGCGGGCGGGATTGGGTGTCTGATTAAAGGGCTTCCCAATACGTACCTTCACCTCTTACTCAGAAACTTTGGATAGTGGACAACCTTATCCAGGGCGTACGAGAGTCATTCTAGAGATAGGATGCTAAAGAGGGACGATTTCCTTATCTTTAGTACCTATGTCAAACGCTGCTTTGTGCTTCGATTTGACCGAGGTATAAAGTGGATTTCGAATGGGTTCCAGGCATCCCACAAATGCTTGGTGGCGACTCTGAACATCTCTAATCGTTTCGAGACCCTTACCGAGATGAAACCGACCGATCTAAAAACGATCCGGTCGAAAGCATTTTTACGCCTCCAAGCGTGGCTTTCAAAAGACCGTTGTATGTCCACAGATCGAAGTGGGCTTGCAGGTGGGCCATGTCCACAGATTGGCGACTCCGCTGGGGATAACTAGGACACTTACGTCTTTTGTGATCCCTAGATGGTGAGACTCGAACGAGGTCTTGGTTGGAATGCCTTAATTGATATTACGGTCACGGTGGGTTCCTTGTCCGGGCCCACAACCTAACCCTTTTCGACCAATTGGCTCGTCTCATCGGCGTGAGTTTTTCTCATCCCCGCGTTTCGAATCCCGATTGAGTCAAGCATACCATTGACGTTACACATTTCTGTTTCGTCAAAACGCTTTCATCACTTTCGAGCACGAGGCTAGGGCACCCTCCTTACACATTTTGTTTGGATTGGTATCCCTCTCGCAAATCGGGGTTTGATTGCTTGGTGTGTAACCCACCCTCTTAAGCCAAAACCCGTGTCAGCATAATGCATAATATAATGAACTGCGAGTGCTTATGTGCTACTTGATCATAAGTCCTTCCGTGTCATTTTCAAGCTTTCAAAAATCACCTTTCGCGCCGTTATAATGGCCATTTCAAACCTCGGTCTTTCGCCGACCGCTGCACGCCTTTCTAGGCCGTCGTAATGACAATTTTCAAACCCGGTTTTGTATAACCATTTCAACACGCCTTTCTAGGCCGTCGTAATGACGATTTTCAAACCCGGTTTTGTATAACCATTTCAACACGCCTTTCTAGGCCGTCGTAATGACGATTTTCAAACCCGGTTTTGTATAACCATTTCAACACGCCTTTCTAGGCCGTCGTAATGACAATTTTCAAACTCGGTTTTCTACAACCATTTCGAATCACCTTTTTACGCCGTTATAATCGCCGCGTCTAGACACGGATTTTAACCCGTTTCGCGCCGATAATGGCTCTTTCAAAACCCGAGAAATGCACACACCCTTTTCTCGAGACACTTTCGGGATCCCGAGGACCACTCACCGTCCCCGAGACCCCTTCGAACATTTCAAACCCGATTTTCAAAACATACAATTTTGAATTTCAAAACCGTCTTGGGAAGCAATGCACTGTTTTCCGAGCTGACTCAAACTTAAACTGTCTTTTGCAAATAAACTTAAGACAACCCCTTTCAAACTGATCGACTTGCGGAGATCTCTATCTTCAGAAGCCGTCCATTAAAGCGACGAATGAATCTTTTTTTGAAAATTAATATTTTCGAAAACTTCAGTCCACCATTCCAATTCCGCCTCGTGTCTATCGAGTCAAAGCAAACGTACTTATGGTTCTTTACTTATGAATCGTTTCACCACGAGACCCATCCAATGGCGTCATGCCGTCATGTTGGACTCGTGCCAAAGGTTCAGTCAACACCGTCACGTCATAAATCGAGTCAGCACCGAGGGACCACACACTGTCACCCCCGTCTTGTTGAGTCTGATCTTTGTCTCGTCCTTTGCGTTGTCTGCGTTCAGTCTTGGAACCGTGTCGGATTGAGTTGTAATGTAAGCCGTTTTTCTGCCTCAGAGCCATGGCCCCGTCTTCAGCTTCGTCCAACAACAACAATGATAACAACAGAGATGTCACAACTAATCAGCTAGCCAGCCTACTTACCGCTCTTAAGGTCACCCTGGATCGCGTTGAGACCCGTATCGACGCCCTGGAGAACAAGGAAACTGGGGAACATAATACCCCACCTCTGACTGAAACTGAGAAGAGGCTAAAGCTCTTGGAAGAACAACTCCTAGCCCGGGGTAACAATATCCATCTTGAGAACAACCGAAGATTCGAACCTGTTGGGGATCAATTACCCGACAACTTCACCCTGACTGATGTGCCTAAGTTCAAAGGAGTGGAGGACCCACTCAATCATATCCGTGCTTTCAAAGACTACATGGCCATTAAAGGGGTCAAACAGGAACTTTTCAACCGGATCTTCCCATCCTCCTTGGAACCGATCCCTCGATAATGGTACTACTCTCTTGATCAGAAAAATCTTATTACTTGGGATGAGATCGCAGTTGAGTTTGCCAAACAGTATGCCGACAATGTCGAGATCCAGGACAATACCCGTACTCTCGAAGTGCTAACCCAGAACGACAAGGAGGGGTTCACTGAGTTCTTGACCCGTTGGAGGAGGGTGAGTACTCAACTGGTCAGTAAGCCGAGTGAGTCGACTTTGGTGGAAAAGTTCGTCAACAATATCCGCCCAGTTTATGCCAACCTACTGAGGTATCAGAATATTAAGACCTTTCAAGACCTGCAAATCCTGGGGACACGCATTGAAGATGACCTCCGAAAGGGTGTCTTGGCCAAGACCACTGGCAGAGGCTACCAAGGATCCACCTCAACCGGATCTCGCCCTTATGGTCAAATGAACAAGATCGATGAGGTTAACCTCGTCGAACCATCTGCTAAGAGAACTGAGCGCCCCCAGAGAGTGTTTACCAACATAGGGTCGACTTACGCAAGTGCCCTGAAAAAGCTCATGGACCAGGGGAAATTACAACCGATCGGACCCACCCCGAATCCGACCGATGCCAAGAAGTCCCGGTACTGGAACCCCAATGCCTACTGTCAGTATCATCGAGGGAAAGGGCATGATACCGAAACCTGCTTTAAACTCAAGCACCTCATTCAGGACATGATTGAGAAAGGAGATTTGCCTTTACCCCCACCAACTAAGCTAAACAACAAAACGAATCCTCTGGGAATCCACGCCATCTCTGACGATGAGCCGACTCTAGACTCCTCTCACCTCATCCTGCCAGTTGATGACGAGGTGAATGCTTTGGAAAAAGATCCTTCAGACGGAGTGTTCGTGTTTAGTGCTGCCACTATGCTCACTATGTTTCAACAGGTTGAAGAAACCATAGCCAGCCTCTCTGAGAGAATCACCCGACTCAACGATGCCTACCGTCGACTTATCTTCTAGCCTCCACCGCCACGCCCAAATGAGAATTCCCCAAGCATTCAAAACTACCCACACCAGGATGGATTGCTCCCGCGACCATTCTAGCATAGACCTCACGAAAATCACCCTCGAAATAACTACCCTCAAAATAACTACCCTCAAAATAGCTACCCCCACAAAAACCACCCCCACAAAAATGTCCCTCACAAGAACTGCCCTCCGAGGAATACCCCTCCAAGGTACCCTCGAGACTCTGAAATTAATGGCATATGGAGAGATGATGTTGAGGATGTCTATATCATCCCAGGGAAAGAGAAATGGGCGAAATAAATCGGACATCTTACCCGGTCCGGATGCCCCTATCAGAATCCGAACAATCCAACGGTCGTTCCAACAACGAATGACCAAGTCGTCCCGGAAGTGGACACTCAACCAAAGGCTCCTGAGAACTCAATTCTGAAACAGCTTCAGAAAGCAAAAGCCGAAATCTCAATTTGGCAACTGATCGCAACGTCTTTTGAGCATCGACAGGCTCTGCTACAAGCCTTGGGAAAGTTAACCGTGCCCTCCACCTCTTCCCCAGAAGAAATAGTGGCACATATGACGAGGGACGCCCCTGATCTGAACAACCCAGTCGTCTTCTCCGACGAGGATATCCCTCCGTTCGGAGCCAATCATAACCTGGTCCTGTATATCACCGTACAATGCCTCCAGAAAAATGTACCCATGGTCCTCGTGGATGACGGTTCCGCGGTAAATGTCATTCCTCTTAAGACTACCCACAAGCTGGGGATTAAGGAAGAGGATTTGGTCCCAACGAATCAAGGAGTATGCGCCTACGACGACACTCGTCGCAAGGTCGCTGGGCTTATCACCTTGACCGTCGCAACTAGACCACTGGAAAGACAAACCAGTTTTCAAGTGGTCGACATCGACGCTTCTTTCAATATGCTCATGGGACGTCCCTGGATTCACGCCGTCAAGGCGGTTACCTCAACTCTCCATCAGAAAATCAGGGTCCCCTTCAACGGGAAAACGATCACAATTCCTGCTTCCCCGATCAAAGCTGTTATGAGAAGGGGAATAGCCTCCCAAGCCATTGAGGAGGATGACAATGAAATGTGGGGTTTCCAAGCCGTGAACGCCATAACTGATGAATCGACGCCCTCTGATTATGACCCGTTCACCAACCTCACGGTCAACCGTATCATGATGCGTCAGGGTTACTTCCCGGGTTTGCCGCTCAATCCAATGAAAGACCCATTGCCTCCCTTGAAACAGGCTAAGGTCCCCAACATTCCCTTTGGGCTGGGATAAGAACCTACCGACAAAAATATCCAGGAGATGAACCTCCTAGTAAAAAAACGCAAGAAGCACGGGGTTATCCTCCGTCCCTATCATCTGACTCTCAACGGATACTTTGTCCCCGAGGGAGCGTTCGAGCTCTACCATGGCTTTCCAGAGCCGATCTATGACTCTTTGGCCAGGGCTAGGTGCCCGGGGGTGGAAGTCTTCTAGGACTGCTACTTTATCCCCGACAACACCGAAGCTACATCAACCGAATCTAAGCCGTCACCATGCCTCAACGGACAAGCTGTCACTCTCCTCTTTGGGGAAGATAACATCAAGCGCCTTGACTATGAGGACATCATCAACATCGCCCTGAAGGACAATCAATTTGATCCAACCGCCTTGATCTCTGATACTGACCCGGAGAAGGCTACTCAAGGCTGGAGGAAAACTGTCAAGTGGACCGATCGCCAAGGCCGCATCCTCAAGATCACAACTGGAGAAGGCCCTAAGTTCAAGGAGGGAAGTGAAGAAGGATCTGAGTCTGAGTCAGAGTCAGAGTCAGAGTCTGTCGTAGCTCCTAACACTCCTGATGTCCCAGTCAAGGTCCCCTTCCCACTGTTTTATCACAAAGTCGTGGCTGATTCAGAGGCTGAGTCTACTAGGGTCACCCCCACGCCCATGAAAGGTGACAACCTGGAGCCTGTTCCAGGAGCCGCCTCCTCTGTTGTGTTGCCTCTGACTGACCACGAGATGTCTGTCCTTTCCGAGCTTTTAGCTCGTGTCACCTTAATGAACGCTAAGTTTGCTTATGATTCGTCTCAATTTAACTGCAATGCAATTCTGAATGACTATGAGGAATTTGACTTGAGTGACTACCCACCTCACCTAGCCAAAGAACTTGACAAACGGGAAACCAGAACCCCCATCATTGAGGAGACCGAACCTATTAACGTAGGAACCGACAATACACCTCAAGAACTTAGGATAGGGACAACCCTGGACCCCTCGGAAAGACAAAAGTTCATTGACCTCCTCCACGAATACAAGGACGTGTTCGCCTGGTCTTACAGAGACATGCCTGGGATTGACAGAGAAATTGCAGAGCACCGGATACCCATTAAACCCGGAGCTAAACCTGTGAAGCAGAAGCTACGCTGGATGCGTCCTGAATGAGCCCTAAAAATCAAGGAAGAAGTGGATAAACTGTAATATTCAGAATAAATAAAATTTATATACTACGAGGTATAAATAAAATGTTACCAATTTTATTTTTAAAAAAAAAAAGAGACCACTATGTAACTTTATTTAGTCATTCCTATTTTAACTTGATCTACCTTGCCACATTAATAATTTCTTAATTCATAATAAGTATACCACTAAAACAAATAACTTTTTTATATAAATAATAGTATGGGAAGCATATGTATGTATAAAATGTTAACTAGTATTAAGTATATAGTAGCTAGCCTTGATTGACCTTCTAGAATAGTGGACTATACATTAGTAGATTACTACATGCATAAACCCACGTAGTACATGTTTTACACCAAATTTTTACAGATCTAAGGTCTATATAGGGACCTAGTATTGATTAGTAAGCAAAGTTATGATTTTAACCGACAATGAATAGCTATAAAAAGGGGAGTTTGGCTAATGATTCATGCACACACAAAAAAAAAACTATCATTATATAAAGAATAAGAAAAGGGAGGGGCACGTGAGGAAAAAGGAGGATATAATAAAGGAGATCTTGAGTGCGTTTGACAATCCCGACAATAAGGTATGGTTTCGGGACCCTTCGTCGTAGTAATTATTTAATTACCGTCATACTGTTATATTGCTAAGAATAAAATAAGTTAACATATCATAATGGTAGTAGTTATGTTCTCGTTTTAATGTCATTATATGACTCACATGTTATATAAATTGTCCCATGTGTTTTTGCTTATGTTGGTACTTTTATAATGTATATTTGGCCATTCCATTTGTATACGATTATTGAAGGGAGATGACATTATTATTTATCCTGTGTACACGGAGGAGGGCATAGCCCAAGGGAACAATGGTTCCAAATATACCTGGTAAAAGACCAGGGAATTTCAAAAGTGGTTACATTATCCCGTGTACATGGAGGAGGGCTTAGCCTAAGGGAGTCTTGGCTCCGTAATGTGTCTCTTTTCAGTAATAGTATACCATGGTTATTAAGGAAAACTGTTTATCCCAGGTAAGATATATGGGAATGTCATTAGGGGCCGGTGGAGGTTACTGGAGCCATATTCAGCCGGTGGTTGGCTGACCCCATACTGTTCATATCTTTTTCAGGTGTCAGAAATGAGGAAGAGCGTGAGTAAGGAAAATTTAAAGGATGTCCGATATGAAGAATTGTATACGAATAATAATGTTTCGAGTAAAGAACAATCATGTTTAGGCGAGTAACAAGTTTTCTTTTGTAATTTAGCCTAGTATTTCCTACAGGGGAGATACGGCAGTAACGCTATTGTAATTTTCACCGTTTTTATAAGTTTCCGCTGAAGTTTTAATAATAAAATAAAGTTATACTATTTTGTTACTCCCTGCGTTTTCGGGGCGTTACGGAGTGGTATCAGAGCCTAGGTTAAAAAAAAAAAAATTGTTCAATAAATTATATGGAAAAAGAAATGGGGTTTAAAATTATAATTGATTGAGAGAGGGGTAGATCGTATTAGGATTTGGTTATTAATTTTTTTTTTCTTCTATAAATATATTTTTTTTCTTTTATATTTTTTTAATTGATATAGTTGGTTAATAATACTATTTTTTGTGATAATGTTTAGCATGGCAGCACCCTTCCCAGATCCTCGGGAGATAGTTATGAAAGAAAATGATCGAATGACTGACCATATCCATCGACTGAAAACTACCCTGGACAGTTATAACCACATGTTTCCCCAGTTTGCTTTGTCTATCCCATTTGAAGCTCACTGCCTTGTTAAGACATTGCCAAATACTGCACCATGGGCTGGGTTCAAGGCAAGGTATTCTGATTTGATTGTTAATGGGATCCCAAATCATGAGAAATATCTATATATAAGAGAGGTGCTTAATTGCATCTGGTATCCATCTTTTGAGGATGTAGTCATGGAGCTACTCAATCATGAATTGGAAAATGTGGTTTATCTATCTGATGGAGAATTCGTCAACAATGAGGGGGTGGAAGATTGGGACCAGGTGGACGATAGGGATGAGGTTGAAGAAAATGAAAGTGAAATCTCGAGTGAAATTTCTGTCTCGGAATATTAGCCAGCTCGCTCCTCCGATGAAGATGACCAGTAAGGGGGTGGTGATCCATGTAACATAAACTAATATGAAGTAGTCAGGTGTCTAACAAAATTTTGTCTTGTATAAAAAAAACAAGGGTGGCTTATGTATGGTATAACATAAGGAAGGTAGACGAATAAAGGGTAGTCACCTCGGATTATACTAGTTAGTCACCATATGTTTTCAGGTATTGTATGGTAGTGTGTATGTACAATAACGTTAATGTTTCATGACGTTATGTATGATGCAGTTAATATATGATATCAGTAACAGTTTATGTATAAAATAGTCAATTTTCTTTAAGTAAAAGTTTCTCATATGTTTTGTAACTAATTTATTTTTTTCATCCATGCTATAGGATGACTAACACAAATAGTTCCGACATAACCCAACCAATGACAAATGATACGAGGGGTCTTGTAACAATTATAGCGGAAGCAATAAGAGGCAACCAACAAAGTGAGGAAGAAGAGAGTATGAAATATTTTAAAAAAATGGCAGGTTATAATCCAAAGACTTATGATGGTAAGCCTGATCCAGTAGAGTTTGAATATTGGGTCAGGAGTATGGATAAACTATTTGAAGCAATAAATTGTCCTGAAAAATGGAAAGTGGGATTTGTGGTTTACCACCTCATAGGTCAAGCTGACATTTGGTGGGAAACAGTAAAAGAAAGACGAAATGAGGAAGGATTTGGATGGACTCAATTTAAAGAACTTATGAGATCAAAATTTTATCCTCAATCACTTCGACGATAAAAGAAAGAAGAATTTAATGAGTTAGTACAAGGTTCAAAATCGGTTATGGATTATGCCACCAAATTTATGGAATTGTCCCGATTTGCGTCTCACATGGTGGCGACTGAGGAATTAAGAATGAACTGTTTTGAGAGAGGACTCAATTGGAATCTTCACGATAGGCTATCTACCCATACATGTTTAAATTATCAAGAGATGTATGATAAGGCCACAAATGCGGAGAGAATATTCAACGAAAGGGGAGACCAAACCAAGCCAAAAAGAAAGTTTGAGGGAGGTGAGACACTAGGTAGGGATTTTCATAAACAACCTAACTTTCCAGGACGAAAGTTCTCAGTTGGGCAGTTCCAAGGAGGGTACCAGTCTCCCCGCTGTGCAAAATGTGGATTTACCAATCATACCACAAACCAATGTAGATACCCAAACCTACGATGCTTTGAATGTGGAAATCCTGGACACAAAAGAATCAATTGTCCAACTTTGAGAAATAAAATGACAACTGGAGTAGCCACCAACTCTAACTATAATGTTTCAAGAGTTACTCCTAAGTCACAAGGAAAAATGGTTCAAAAGCCAAGTCCCATACCAGGGCGAGTGTATGTAATGAGCTCTCAGGAGGTGGAACCTTCAGACAACATAGTTACGGGTAACATTTTTCTCACCTCTACTCCTGTTAATGTGTTATTTGATACTGGAGCATCCCACTCATTTATATCTCTTTCCTTGAGTAAAAGACTTAAACTTGTCCCTAGCATTCAAAATATAAAATACGCGATAGGGTTACCCAATGGAAACACCGTTATGTGCTCAGTTGTATATAAGGACTGTATCCTGACCATAGAAGGAAATCCTTTCTTGGCTAACCTCGTTCAACTTGACCTACATGATTTTGATATTATCTTAGGGATGGATTGGTTTATAGAAACATGTTATAGTAGACTGCCAAGAACGAGTGGTAACTATTACGAGTCCAAATGGGGATAAAGTAATTTTCCATGGTACCAAAACAAACAAAACCAAGAGGATCATTTCCCTAATGAAGACCTTAAAGTTATTACGTCAAGGGTGCGAAGGATTTCTTTGTGAGATTCATTATATTCAAGGGCATGAACCCTGCATAGCAAACATACCCATAGTTAGAGAATTTAAAGATGTCTTTCCAGATGAAATACCAGGGATGCCCCCACATAGAGAAGTCGATTTTACCATTGAACTAGTTCCGGGTGTTAGTCCTATCTCTAAGGCACCTTATAGGATGGCTCCTGCAGAGTTAAAGGAACTTAAAAGCCAACTCGATGAATTATTAGAGAAAGGATACATAAAACCTAGTACATCTCCATGGGGTGCACCTGTACTTTTTGTTAAAAAGAAGGATGGAAGTTTACGATTGTGCATAGACTACCGTGAGCTTAATAAAATAACCATAAAGAACAAATATCATTTGCCTAGAATATATGACCTGTTCGACCAGTTGCAAGGTTCAACTATATTCTCAAAAATTGACCTTCATTCAGGATACCATCAATTGAGAATAAAACCAGAAGATGTTTCAAAAATAGCTTTTAGAACCCGATATGGACATTACGAATTTCTTGTTATGCCTTTTGGTCTTACCAATGCTCCAGCAGTTTTCATGGAATTAATGAATAGAGTGTTTAGACCATACTTGGATAAATTTGTGGTTGTTTTCATAGATGACATATTGGTTTATTCTAAAAACCAAGAGGAGCATAGAGAGCACTTGAGGATAGTCTTAGAAACACTGAGAGGAAATAAACTTTATGCTAAGTTAAAGAAATGCGATTTTTGGTTGGATAAGGTAGTTTTCTTAGGACATGTTATATCAAAAGAGGGAGTACAAGTGGATCCACAAAAGGTAGAAGCAATTACAAATTGGCCCAGACCCAAAAATGTGACGGAAATCCGCAGTTTCTTAGGATTAGCTGGTTATTACCGTCGATTTGTGGCAAATTTTTCAAAGATTGCTCAGCCCCTCACCAACCTTATAAAGAAGAATACCAAATTTGAATGGAGTGATAAGTGTGAGAAATCATTTTCTGAACTTAAGGGTCGACTTACCTCTGCACCTATACTTAACCTTCCCAATGGCACTGACGGGTTTGAAATATTTAGTGATGCCTCAAAACAAGGATTAGGATGTGTATTATTGCAAAATGGGAAAGTAATTGCATATGCTTCCAGACAATTAAGACCACATGAGCAAAATTACCCCACACATGATTTGGAACTTGCAGCTGTAGTTTTTGCCTTGAAAATTTGGAGGCATTACCTTTATGGAGTCTCAATATGAGGCAACGAAGATGGCTTGAATTTCTCAAAGACTATGACTTAGATATCCAGTATCACCCTGGCAAGGCTAATGTGGTAGCTGATGCGCTTAGCCGAAAACCTCCCACAACTTTAGATATATTTAATATTGAGGAGCCGACTATTCAAAGAGACATAGAAAGGTTGGATATAGAAATGGTTAAGGGCAACCTAACCGGGCATATAACAGCACTAGAAATGAGACCAACCTTGTGCGAAGAAATAAAAGAACTTCAAGAAACGGATCCCCAACTTGATAAGATTCGTAAGAATATCCAAAAAGGAAAAGCACATGGTTTCATCATCCAAGAGGATGGATCACTATGGTTTCAAGAACGGTTATGTGTGCCTAACTCGGGGACTCTCAAGAGAAGAATATTAGGTGAGGCTCATCACTCCCGATATTCAATACATCCAGGGGGTAATAAAATGTACAAAGATCTTCGACATACATTTTGGTGGAGTAATATGAAACAGGAGGTAGCAGAATTTGTGGCCAAATGTTTGACTTGTCAAAAAGTAAAAATAGAACATCAAAGGCCGGGAGGACTCTTACAACCCTTGGATATTCCCACTTGGAAATGGGAATCAATTGCTATGGATTTCGTGACTGGCTACCCGTGACATCGCAAGGGATGAATGAAATATGGGTAATAGTGGACAGATTAACTAAGTGTGCTCACTTTCTGGCCACTAAGACTTCATGGAATTCCGAGCAATTAGCAAAGAAATATATAAAAGAAATAGTTAGACTACATGGGGTTCCAAGGACAATCATATCAGACAGGGATACAAATTTCTTATCTAGGTTTTGGAAAAGTTTACAAACAGCCCTAGGATTTCAACTTAAATATAGTACTGCTTTTCACCCGCAGACAGATGGTCAAACCGAGAGAACTATTCAAACATTAGAGGATCTATTAAGGGCATGTATTCTGGATTTCCACGGATCATGGGAGCAACACTTACCTTTAATAGAATTCTCTTATAACAATAGTCATCATGCGAGTATTGGTATGGCTCCGTATGAGGCTCTGTATGGACGAAAGTGTAGAACACCTTTGTGTTGGAGTAATATTGATGAATCCAGAGTCATTGGACCTGATATAATTCAAGAAACCATCGATAAAGTAAGATTCATACAAGAGAAAATGAGAACGGCACAAAGTCGACAGAAGAGTTACTCGGACTTAAAAAGACGACCTATAGAATTTCAAGAAGGTGATTCTGTATTTTTAAAAGTGTCATCTACAAAAGGAGTGATCCGATTTGGAAAGAAGAGAAAACTAAGTCCGAGGTATGTAGGACCATTTAAAATAATTGAACGAGTAGGAGAGGTGGCATATCGACTACTCCTACCGATGGAACTGTCAAGGATTCATGATGTCTTTCATGTTTAACTTTTGAGAAAATATATCTCTGATCCTAGCCATGTTGTCAAAACGCCACTCTTGCAAGTTAGAGAAGATCTTACTTACGAGGAGCTACCCATTCAAATCTTGGATCACAAAGAAAAAGTTCTTCGTAACAAAACTATTCCGTTGGTAAAAGTCCTTTGGTCCCATCATGATGTGACAGAAGCGACTTGGGAAACAATGATGGAAATGAAAGACAAATACCCCCATCTATTCCAATAAGTAAGGTATGTCCAGTTTCGGGACGAAACTTATTATAAGGAGGGTAGAATGTAATATTCCGAATAAAATAAATTTATATACTACGAGGTATAAATAAAATGTTACCAATTTTTTTTAAAACAAAAAGAGACCACTATGTAACTTTATTTATTAATTCCTATTTTAACTTGATCTACCATGCCACATTAATAATTTCTTAATTCATAATAAGTATACCACTAAAACAAATAACTTTTTTATATAAATAATAGTATGGGAAGCACATGTATGTATAAAAATGTTAACTAGTATTAAGTATGTAGTAGCTAGCCTTGATTGACCTTCTAGATTAGTGGACTATACATTAGTAGATTACTACATGCATAAACCCACGTAGTACATGTTTTACACCAAATTTTTACACATCTAAGGTCTATATAGGGACCTAGTAATGATTAGTAAGCAAAGCTATGATTTTAACCGACAATGAATAGCTATAAAAAGGGGAGTTTGGCTAATGATTCATGCACAAAAAAAAAAAAAAACTATCATTATATAAAGAATAAAAAAAGGGAGGGGCACGTGAGGAAAAATGAGGATATAATAAAGGAGATCTTGAGTGCGTTTGACAATCCCGACAATAAGGTATGGTTTCGGGACCCTTCGTCGTAGTAATTATTTAATTACCGTCATACCGTTATATTGCTAAGAATAAAATAAGTTAACATATCATAATGGTAGTAGTTATGTTCTCGTTTTAATGTCATTATATGACTCACATGTTATATAAATTGTTCCATGTGTTTTTGCTTATGTTGGTACTTTTATAATGTACATTTGGCCATTTGTTCATTTGTATACGATTATTGAAGGGAGATGACATTATTATTTATCCTGTGTACACGGAGGAGGGCATAGCCCAAGGGAACAATGGTTTCAAATATACCTGGTAAAAGACCAGGGAATTTCAAAAGTGGTTACATTATCCCGTGTACATGGAGGAGGGCTTAGCCTAAGGGAGTCTTGGCTCCGTAATGTGTCTCTTTTCAGTAATAGTATACCATGGTTATTAAGGAAAAATGTTTATCCCAGGTAAGATATATGGGAATGTTATTAGGGGCCGGTGGAGGTTACTGGAGCCATATTCAGCCGGTGGTTGGCTGGCCCCATACTGTTCATATCTTTTTCAGGTGTCAGAAATGGGGAAGGGCGTGAGTAAGGAAAATTTAAAGGATGTCCGATATGAATAATTGTATACGAATAATAATGTTTCGAGTAAAGAAAAATCATGTTTAGGCGAGTAACAAGTTTTCTTTTGTAATTTATCCTAGTATTTCCTACAGAGGAGATACGGCAGTAACGGTATTGTAATTTTCATCGTTTTTATAACTTTCCGCTTAAGTTTTAATAATAAAATAAAGTTATACTATTTTGTTACTCCCTGTGTTTTCGGGGCGTTACATAAACATTTCAAAGCTGGTTTCATCAAAGTGTCTGAATACTCTGATTGGGTGGCCAACATTGTGCCCGTACCAAAGAAAGACGGAAGAATTCGGGTTTGCGTCGACTTCAGGGATCTGAACAAGGCAAGTCCAAAGGACGACTTCCCTTTGCCACATGTTGACATTCTGGTAGACAACACTGCCGAACATGCTCTCCTATCATTCATGGACGGGTATGCTGGGTACAATCAGATTAAAATGGTTGAGGAAGACATGCACAAGACTGCGTTCACTACACAATGGGGTACATATTGCTACACGGTCATGCCTTTCTGTCTCATCAACGCCGGAGCAAGCTATCAAAGAACCGCTACCACTCTCCTACATGATCTGATGCACAAGGAGGTAGAGGTATATGTCGATGACATGATTGTCAAATCAAAAGAACGGGACGGCCACATCAGTGCCCTCCGGAAATTCTTCGCTCGTCTGCGGAAATATAACATGAGACTAAATCCTCAGAAGTGTGCATTCGGGGTCACCTCCGGAAAACTCTTGGGACATGTCGTCAGCAAAAGAGGCATTGAGATTGATCCAACCAAAATCAAAGCCCTTCAACAAATGCCTCGGCCTAGGAACGAGAAGGAGATTCGGGGATTTCTCGGTCAGGTCCAATACATCAGCCGCTTCATTGCCAAGCTCACTATGATTTGTGAACCAATATTCAAAAAGCTTCGCGCCTCCGATCACACCGATTGGGACGACGACGTCGAAGGCCTTCGACGGGGATAAAGGAAATCCTATCCAAACCTCCTGTCCTTATGCCACCTCAACCGGGGATTCCTCTATCCCTATACCTGACTGTTACCAACACAGCCATGGGAGCAATGTTAGCACAAACAGTTGGCAACGAAGAACGGGCCATCTACTATATCATCAAAAAGTTCATTGAGTACGAGACGAGGTATACCCAACTGGAAAAGACATGCCTTGCCCTAGTATGGTCAACAAAGAAGCTGCGGCATTACATGCTCAGCTACACGGTCCACATCTACTCCAAGATGGACCCGGTTAAATACATTTTCGAAAAACCCGTACTAAACGGAAGGCTGTCTAGGTGGACACTCCTGCTGTCCGAATTTGATCTCAAGTTTGTGCCCCTTAAGGTTATCAAGGGAAGAGCAGTCGTCGATTTCCTGGCAGAGAATCTCGTCAACGAAGATCCAACGACCGACACCTGGTCACTTCCTGACGAAGACATCCTTTGTGCCGATTCCAACGCATGGGACCTATACTTCGATGGTGCATCTAATCTGAGAGGCTTCGGGGTAGGAATCCTTCTGATATCACCAGAGGGTGAACATGTTCCGATCTCGGTCAAGCTGGACTTTGCCGTCACCAACAATGCCGCTGAACATGAAGCATGTCTCATCGGCCTACAAGCAGCCATCACACTTGGCATCAAGAGGCTGAGGGTCCACGGCGATTCCTCGCTCATCATTAATCAGGTGTCTGGATCATGGAAAATCCGATCCGACAGCTTAGCTCCCTACCGAGCAAAGATCAATCAAGAGGCCGAGTTTTTCGACCAAATTTACTACTTTCACTTACCACGAGAGGAAAACTAATTTGCTGATGCCCTGGCAAAACTTGCCGCACTCGTCAACATACCTGACGACATGACATCGATGCCCTTATGTGTCGAGAGAAGGAGCGAGCCAGCTCATATTTGTGCCATCAACGACGACGAGGAAAGCTATGATGAACCTTGGTACCAAGCCATCCTTAATTACAAAACCAAAAACGAATTCCCTCCCAACTCTGATCAAAGAGGACAAAGAGCCATCCGTTTGCTTGCATCACAATTCGTGATAAACCAAAACCAACTATACAAAAGAACACCCCAAGGAATTCTCCTCCTTTGCATTGACCATCACAAAGCAAAAAAAGTCATGGGAGAGGTTCACGACGGAGAATGTGGCCCTCACATGAGCGCAATGATGCTTACACGGAAAATCATGCGGCTAGGTTACTACTGGACCACCATGGAAGCCGATTGCCGTAACTACGTCAAACATTGCCACACTTGCCAAATCTTCGCCAACATACAACACATACCGCCATCCCTTTTATACACCATGACGTCACCCTAGCCTTTCTCAACCTGGGGCATCGACATCATCGGGAAAGTCAACCCGATAGGCACCAAGGGGCATTGCTTCGTCCTCGTCGCCATCGACTACTTCACCGAATGGGTAGAAGCACAGTCATATGCAGTCTTGACCGCCAAACAAGTGGCCAAGTTCATTCAAAATAACATCATCTGCTGATACGGGGTACCCCATGAAATCATCAGCGATCAAGGCTCTCACTTCCGAGAGGAAACTCAAGCTTTGCTGGACAAATACAAAATCAAGCAACATCGGTCATCCCCCTACCGTCCCCAAACCAAAGGAGCGGTGGAGGCAGCGAACAAAACTCTTGTCACCATTATCAAGAAAATGCAAGACAACTACCGCGATTGGCCGAGCAAACTCCCATTCGCACTCTGGGGATACCAAACCTCCATTCGAACACCGACAGGCACCACACCCTTCTACCTAGCATACGGTATGGAGGCAGTTCAACCGGTAGAGTTAGAGGTCCCTTCTCTACGCATCCTACTTGAGAGTCAAGTCCCTGAGGCGGAATGGACCCGTCAAAGGTACGAGCAACTCACTCTTCTAGACGAACGGCGACTCAACGCCTTGCACAACGTCCAGCTATACCAACGACGTATACAACGGGCATTCAACAAGAAGGTCAAACCCAGGAATATCCAGAAGGGCGACTTGGTCCTCAAGTCAGTTCGAGCACCATTACCCGTCGATCCGAGGGGGAAATTCAAACCCAACTAAGTCGGGCCATACCTGGTCAAGAAAATACTTTCGGGGGGCGCAGTGAGACTGAGTGACCTAGATGGAGAGGACTTTACAAACCCGACCAACCTAGACCAACTCAAGAAATACTACCCTTGAGCCATAACAACCAACGACCTATCCTAGTTTTACAACTAGCAACGACCTCAACCCTTTTCAAGTCAAGTTCCTCAACGTGTTCTGATTTGAAATTGCATGTTTTATTGAGTCTAAGCTGCGGCACCTTGCCCGTTTCGAATGTCCTTTGATCAGTCAAAGGCAACGTCCATTTGCACTAAAACAAATCCCCTGAACTACGAGCATGGTTTGATTTCACCTCTTCAGGTGAATACGTAGGCAGTCCCTCTTATGCCTGAGGGATACAACCACAAAACCCGATCAAATTTACAAAACGTTTCGAACTACGATCATGGTTTGATTTCACCTCTTCAGGTGGATACGTAGGCAGTCCTTTCTTACACAAGAAGGATACAACCATCCCCATATACAAAAAAATCCCACGTACAAAAAAAACATCCCAAAAAAAAGGGAAACCATCCCCTTTCCCACCAAAATACAAAATGAGCCTTTCTCCCTTTCCACAAAATACCACTTTCCCAAGTGCAAATGTTTAGGACGATTCAAATCGAGTTGCCTTTATAAAATGGATGGAAGAAACAAGCGTTCATAATTTTCGACACGAGCAATCCTCTTATTTAATTAATAATGGGAAGGATTACAATTTCGACAACAAATAAAGCTCGACGAGTCTACAACTTGTCAAAACTAAGGTGTCAACTAAAACACCTCACATAATAAAACTAGCACAAAACACACAAAACATAGCTAGTACAACATAATAAAAACTCACAACAATAATACAACATAATAATAAAGAGGGTAATGGAGGTCTTCACTCTTCCATTCTACCCTTGCCCTTTCCCTCGGGGTACATCTTCCCCTTGTTCTTCTTGTTGGCCCGCCTAGCATGGACTTCCTCCTCGGAGCGAATCCTCAACGGGTCTAAGACGGCGACGGCCTCCGGTCTAGCACAAGACCCCATATTCGACCCAAGACGACCCAATGCACGGCCCACCATATTCTTGGGGCCGGAACTCCTCCTCTTCGGTGGTCTCATCACATCAGGGGTAGCTCCATCAACATACTCCTCAAAGAAGGCGCGGTTGGCTTTGCCAACCTCCCGATACTTCAAATCGACAACCTTGTCCTTACGAAATTTGGATCTCTCTTCCAAGGACGGAGCTCGTGACCACTTGACATAAGCGGGAGTCACCCATGTCGTGGCAACGGGGTTTGGTACCTCCCAAAGCGGCTGAGTGGTCCACCACCTTTCGAAGACCTCCACAAGCTCGGAGTTCCGGAAAACATTCTCTTAGACAAGAGTATCTTGAGCGGGCACCTTTTGGTGACGCCCCATTTGCCTCATGAGCCTTTCGGGATAAATGAAGGAAGCAACCTTCAAACCCACCACCATCAAAGAACGAGGACTAGCACCCGAAGCGGGCAACCCCGTGAAGGACCTCAAGTGCCCCCACGGCACCACCCAACGGATATGAGGACCACCCTCCTCCGCCAATCTTGCGGCCCAATAGGCCTCGGTGGAAGCAAAACTATCCGGGTACAACTTCTTCCTCATGGTAAGATGACGGAAGAAATAAGAAGAAGAATCAACCGGAGGCTCTACATACCTTAGCCTCTCCAAGAGCCACATTTGAAGGATCCTCGGGGATCCGAAAGAGGGAGCTTCTCCGCAAGAGACTTCCTTGTCCAAAGCTTGGATGATCTCTCCAAGCACCAACCACGATGGATCTCTACCATGCTCCATTTGCTCAATCACATGAATGAGGGTCATGCTACCATAACATTTTGGCCCCTCCTTCTTCAAGACATCGACAAAGAGGTACACATGGACAAGGCAAAATGCAAGAGCCCTTCTCCTAGCCACCTCCGAGACATTAGCATCTAATCGGTTTGAAAAGATGTTGATAAGAGCCACCATGTCCACACCATGTGGAGCAAGAAGAAAGTTGATTTGGCTTGTTGACAAGCCCAACATGGAATGGAATTTCTCCTTATAGCACAACCGAGTCGGAGGAAGCACCGGAGCACAACCCGGCCACCCACCAATGGCTCCAACTTCTTCGGCAAGAGGACAAAGCTCACCTTTTGGGAAAACGAAAACATGATGTTTCGAATCCCAAAACCGAGAACATGCTTCAAGAAACGAAGGTTGCACCTTGACTTGACGAAGCACCAACAATTGACCAACTCCCATACAAACGAGTTGATACTTTTCGGGAGGCGACAAATCCCGGCACCATTGTCGCAATGCGTTCTCAAAAGCATCCATGAAATATTTTTGTGGAAGAAGAAGAGGTTTTGTAGAGATGATTTTGTGTTTCGGATGATGAAACAATGAAGCGCAAACGTCCCTATTTATACCAACTGATCAGCGCGTTTTTTCGGAAAAGGGGAGAGCCGGCTTCCATCGCCAGGCTGCTCGCGCCTCTTTGAAGCTTCCCCAGGATTCTCGCTGTTGACTTGTCTCTTTCAACTTGTGTTTCCTCCTGACACCTCAAACCTCCCGCCAGGAAGCCCGCGCCTCTTCGGGATGATTCAGGATATTTTGTGTTTCCTCACACTCACATTTCCTTGCTTTCGCGTTTGCCGAAATCCGACACGGTTTCCATGACGCAGCTTTAAACATACGGATTTTTCTTTCTTTTTTAAAGGGGGGAAGGGCTAGTCGCCCCGATCCGCGACGGATCGTTTCCATGTCAGTCGAAATTCAGAAATTGTTTTTCGCTTTTTTCGCAATTTTCCATCAAAAATAAAAATCGAAAATTGATAACACGACATCAGTTTTCCTCAAAAATTCAAGCACTCACAAATTCGAGTCTTGACCTCAAAAATCAAAAATCAAACATACTCGCAAAATTCCTTTTCTAAAATTCTTTCCTGACGGTTTGAGTTTGAATTTTTCGAGTCGCAAATCAATTTCAATAATTTCAATGCAATTTAATTCACAACACGAGTTAATTGCTCAAATTTTCAAATCAACTCCTTTTGAAAACCGAACGTGACGACTCGACGCGGAATTTTCAAAATTCATTTCAAATTTCAAAATTCAATTTTAACTCCAAGTCATCTTGGTTAATTTTGGTTTTCGATCAAATGCTTTACGTGTTTTCAATCAAATGCTTCTACGTGTTTGCGTTTATGTATATATGCTATCTGTTTCCTGTTTTCTACACTAACGATGAAGGAACCAGTGCGAGGCAAAAGGAGAATTGACAGTCGACAGCGCTCCTCCGAAACACAACACAAAAAAGCCAAAATCACAAAACGAACCACAATCCAAAAACACACATATACAAACCGCCTCACGCAAAATATATCCGCATACGTTTAATACGGACAACTGACCGTACAAACAGGATCTAGTACAGACATCTATCATACAGACACTGGCCTAAAACAACCGTCTATCATACAGACACTGGCCTGAAACAACCGTCTATCATACAGACACTGGCCTAAAACAACCGTCTATCATACAGACACTGGCCTAAGACAACGAACTGGGGGCTATCCGCCACCTACCGAACTAAGCACTCTATATCCTCTCAAACAGAAAAGAAAGAAAGAAACACAAGAAACAAAGGAGCAACAACAGAAGCAGAGGTGATTACCATTATGGTAATACCCCGTTTCTGCTCCACGACAAAAAAGAAGACAGTGTCTTGCAGACTTCGGATGATGAGAAGGCCAAGAACCATGATGCGATGCACCACTCCGGTGCTGACCCCCAATCATCAGCCATCCTGTCTATGAGCCACAATGAAAAGGACAAGCCGGCCACGCCAGCCGCCTCTCCTCCTCTACGGAAGCATCCTCCACCACCGCCTCAAATCCGGCAGCCTCTTCGGTCGTCTCTTCCCCTCCAGGATCGTCTACCTCCTCCAGTGCGTCCACAACGGACCCCATAGGTCCCAAACGGTACTCTGCAATAAAAAAAACAACAAAAAAAACGTCAGCCAAAATTTCGGCATTACGACGACATGAAATGGATAAATCCAAACAAAAAAAAACGCAACCTGCAAAGCAAAACAGGGGCAATCCCGCCCAAAATCCAACCAAATAAAACAATTCGCAAAAAAAAACGCACAAAAAACGACTCGCCCATCTTTTCAAGCAAAAGACGAGTCAAAACCACAAAAACGGCATTTCAAAACCCATACAAGGTCCGCCTACAAACCAAAATGCATTCCCGACACAATGGGGTATTTTTCTACGGCTCAAAAAGGCAATTCATACGCTAATTTGAGCCCAAACCGGTCAAAAATTCGAGAACGGCCGCAAAAAGCAAACGTGATTTTATCACGCCTCAAGGTGACCTAAATTACCAATAAGGTCCATTTCAAGGCAAACTGACTCAATTCAAGCCCAAACAGACGCTTATTTTGTCAGACATAAGACCGTCACAAAAGGCAAAAATCCAATTTTGCCCACCATACCCAACAAAGGTCCATAAATGGCGAATACGGGTTTTTCCGACTACAATGCAACCTAGTGGGACCCACTACCCAAGCAAATAAACTTGGCATTGTAAAATGAGGCGGTTTCTCACCTCAATCACGTTTTTCGAGCATAAGAAGCGGGAACGGGGACCAAAATGCAAATTAAAAGCACCCCTATACCCCTAAACAGGTTTCTAACCTAATGCAAGCATCAATTTCACTCAAATTGGGCTCAATCAAAAACGCCCAGTTCGATTTTCTAGGGTAAAATTCCGCCCTAATTCAATCAAGCTAAAGATCAACAAATTGAAATGGACGCAAGAGGAAATACATACCTTGAGATGACATTGTTGATGATGGCACGATTTCGAGCAAGCTAGAAGGTCCAACAATGGCGATTTTGGCTTGTTTTGTCGAAAAATGAAGAAGACGAGATGATGAATGGGATGCAGCCTGAACTCGTGTCTTTTACAGAAAAAAGGGAAGCCCCTTTGATTAGCAAGATGGCTCGTGCCTCAATCAGGTGTCCACTTGCTTTTTCAGCGAATTTTGGGCTTTAGCCCAATTTCCACATAACAAAATTCGGATTTTCATGGACGATATTGAAAATCGTCATTTCCTCAAACACAAAAAAAAAAACAAATAGTGAAAATTTAAATTCGCTATTTTCGAAAATTTCAAACAAACGGCGATAAAAACCGCCAATTTCAAAAATAATAGTGGAAATTCAAAATTCGCTATTTCTTCAAATTTTCGAACGACGACAATTAAAACCGTCATTTTCAAAATGATAGCTGGAAATTAAATTCCACTATTCTCACCACACATGTCAACGGCGGCACATAAACCGTCATTTCAATCAATAGTGAAGATTCCAAATTCACTATTTCTTTCAAATGTCAACGGCGGCACATAAACCATCACTTCAATCAATAGTGAAGATTCCAAATTCACTATTTCTTTCAAATGTCAACGGCGGCACATAAACCGTCACTTCAAACGTAATAGCAGACTTAAAATTTGCTATTTCCTTCAAAATTCAAGCAAACGGTGATCAAAACCGCCACGTCAAATTCAAAGAAGAACAACGAGTAGCGAATATCCCAAATTCACTATTCCTTCAAATACCAGCAGGGGGCTTCCCCGCGGAACCCGCTCATTTCAAAAAACCGTGATAGTGAAAATCCAAATTCACTATTTCCACGGTGGCATCATGAGTTCGTTACTTTCAAAACAAGCCCTTTTGACGCGGCTATTCTCATTCAAGTTCAAGGCGGAATCACGAGTTCGCTACGTTCAAACAAGCCCATTTGACGCGGCTATTCCCAAGGTCCATTAATCGACCACCTCTCATGGCTGGCGAGCCTTTGTCCGCAAACATTCAAGGGCAGATCCCGAAGATGCATCGGGTAAATTTCCTTGTCATGGCTGGCGAGTCTTTGTCCGCAACCTTCCAAGGACAGATCCCGAAGATGCCTCGGGTACATTTCTTTGTCATGGCTGGCGAGCCTTTGTCCGCAAACACCAAAGGAGACATCCCGAAGATGCCTCGGGTACATTTCCTTACCATGGCTGGCGAGCCTTTGTCCGCAACCCACCAAAGGACACATCCCCAAGATGCCTCGGATACATTTCCTTACCACGGCTGGCAAGCCTTTATCCGCAGATACTCAAGGACACATCCTGAAGATGCCTCGGGTACATTTCCTTACCACAGCTGGCGAGCCTTTGTCCGCAAAACACGCAGGGACATATCCGAAGATCCCTCAGGTATGACTCCTTCTTATGGCTGGCGAGCCTTTTGTACGTAGTCTAACGGACTTTAAACGACCCGCACGGACAGTCGACAGACTCTAAACTGTTCCCGACGACAGGTCCTTTACTCGTACTCTCGAGTCGCCTTGGCGTCGCCCTTCCCGACGGCAGGTCTTCGGCCCGAATCCTTTCGAGCCGCCTCGACGTCGCTTGGGTCTCCAGGTTGTAATCTTCGATTGACCTGGGGGCTCTAATTTGACTTTCGCCATGTCCAAGCCTCAGTCAGAGTGGGGGCTCTGTAAATACCCAGTATCTGCTGAGACTGCAACAAACACCCGATGATTATCGGACTACAACATGTTTTGGAATCGCGGCGTTTGATCGACAGTTTGTGTACAACTTTACGTCCAAAAACTTAAAACGATTTCGAAAATAAAACATTTCAAAAATACCTGGAGTGTTTTATGCACGACGACGGGGTCGCAATGACACTAACTATAGTCAAAACCGACACCGGACCAAAAACCGACTTAAAAATTCAAATCCCGACTCCAACAACGAGTCAAACCGAGTCAACCACAAAAAACAAAACATTTCAAACCTTCTACCTTAAATTTTCCCGGATTCATGTTGGTCAAGTACCAAACATGTGACTACAAAACCTAGGATAGAACAAATCATGATTGCGTTTGTTGTGAAAGTGACAACACAACTCGAAGAACCGCGACGTGGCTCGCGCCTCTTTGAGCAGCCCAGGTGGCCACGTTGCTCAAAACTCACACGACCACTCATTCTCCTATAAATACTCCTCAAATGCCACCCATTTGAGACTTACGCGAGTGTCCGCCCCCTCTTTTCTCCCTTAAAATTCTCGACTCGACTTCTCAAGTCACAACCCGACGCGTATTTACAACCTACCGATCGTAAATACAAGCCTTACACATTGTTTGGTACCGTCATCGTGCATTAAATCACTTGACCGACCATTTCGACCACTACACCGTCACTAATATTAAAACACTCTTTTTACTTACCAAAACGGTTTTAAACCGAGTCTTTTCCGATCAAACGAGTTATTACACTTGCGTCGGTCACTCGCCATAACCAAACGTGTAAGTATGAGGGTGTAAAAATCCTCTTTTATTATGTTTTCATTTAATTCATGACTATAACATGCTAAAACGTGCATAACATGAACCAAAACATGGAATAAACGAGCCAAAACTGATTTTTGGTCTGAGGCAGAAGCCCCTTAGGTCGCCAGCTTACCCGCGCCTAAATGGGGTGTTCAGACCAGAGATCAACCGGGTTTGTTCTCGTCATTTCCCTTTAATTCATTTTCACATTTGTAATCGGTTTTTACCATTTCAAATATTTCCGAACCCTTTTTCATTTTATTTCATTTGTTTTAACCATAAAACATTTTTCACCCTTGGTTCCTCATACCATGACGGTTAAATCCGTGTTTCGGTGATAATATTTGGTTAATGACATTTAAAAGGTATTTTAAAACCTTTTATTTCATTTCTTTACACTTTCAAACAAACATATTAGTCCCCAACACAAAGTCATCCTTGGTTCTACATACCATGCCGGATTTTAACCCGAGTACGATGATGAGTATCAACTAATAACATTCAAATGGATTTAAAACAATTAGTCCATAATTATTTTCAAAACTATTCATGTCAAGTTTGTCAAATCGAACCCGACACCGAATATTATCAAAATCATGACGATTATTCGAGTCTAGTTCTTCAAATCAACAAATGCGGTCTAAACGACCCCTTCAAATCAAACCGGGTTCAAATACCCATTTTCAACACGTTTTATAACGTTTTCTAAAAGTCAGGACACGGCACATAAACCGTGGACTAACCTGCGCCTAAACAGGCCCTCCATTTCTCATTTTCAAAACCAGGGAGAGGCCCTTTACACCGCCGGCTGGCTCGCGCCTCATATAGCCGTCTGGTACAGGGCATGTTCCCTTCCAGCATTAGTCTAGGATGATCCTGACTCCGATTAGCCCGGATATAGGACGGATCAGATGACTATTTGATTATTCAAAATCATATTTGCAAAATTCCTTACTAAAACAAATGGATCATGTTATACACCCTAAACCTAATACGGTAAATGGATGTTTAATTTCTGTCTTGCATGCAAATCAATCATTAATCCAACTCGACATCTTATACTTGATACTTAGATTAAATCAACCGACTTAGAAAGCTCCCACATGTTAGGTTTAAATTATTGGATGCGCATTCATGCATTTAAACCGTTTTATCAACTTTTGCATTCAACCAACCAAGATCGATCAGTAGAGGCCTCTAACGCGGGCCGGATTGGGTGTCTGATTAAAGGGCTTCCCAATACGTACCTTCACCTCTTACTTAGAAACTTTGGATAGTGGACGACCTTATCCAGGGCGTACGAGAGTCATTCTAGAGATAGGATGCTAAAGAGGGATGATTTCCTTATCTTTAGTACCTATGTCAAACACTGCTTTGTGCTTCGATTTGACCGAGGTATAAAGTGGATTTCGAATGGGTTCCAGGCATCCCACAAATGCTTGGTGGCGACTCCGAACATCTCTAAAAACGATCCGGTCGAAAGCATTTTTACGCCGCCGAGCGTGGCTTTCAAAAGACCGTTGTATGTCCACAGATCGAAGTGGGCTTGCAGGTGGGCCATGTCCACAATATGCTGACATTAATTTCTACTACATAGCTACAGAAAATAGCCAGGTTGATGGTGAGAATGTTGGAAACTGGGAAAAAGCAATCAGAAAAGGAGTTGGATATGGTTCAACAAGTCATAAAGGAAGAAGATGAGGAGGAGGAGGAGGAGGAGGAGGAGGAGGAGGAGGAGGAGGAAAAAGAGGTAATAATATTGATGTCTTATATACAGTGTGTTATATGATTTGGAAAATCAGTACGTGTTATATGGACAAGTGTTAATGTACAGAAGAAAGCCGAATGACATGACAAGGGAGAAGGAAATGGGAAAGGAGACTGAAGTGGGAGCCGAGGATCGATATCAGGCAGTTGAAGAGGAAGAGGATGCCAGAAAGACCGTGACACAGGATGAAGTGGAGGTAGTTGATGATCAGAAGTTCTTCTCAACACCGAAAAAGATAATAGCTGCTAGTTTATAATTATTCATATCATACACGTTTTTTACTTATGAAATTTATTAATGGTAGTGAATGTATGTGTACTAATTGATTAAAGCTGACTTGAAGGGCGATTGCAAGGTGGCTTGTCGTCTGTCCTATTTACAGGGGAAATAGAAAATTGTTGTTGCCAGGGGATACGTGTTCAATTACGACCGGCTTTAGCAAGTTAAGGTTCATGGTATACCCCTTCGTCACAATTGCAGGAAAGTGGAAGTGTCCTAATTATATAAAGACAAGTATGGGGAAGTAAAAGTACCATTTCCTAATGAGGAGGTCACTTATTTGAAAGAAGCCCTAAGCTCTTATGTGCAATGGCCTGCCAACCTCATTAATGCTGTCATCCCCGAGGTACCTATATGCAGACATTAATTATTACTTCTTCTTTAAATAGATTAGGGTACGAATATTAACATATCGTAAGTACTTTAATCTTTACATTTGCAGAACTTAAGCAAAGCCATGATGGCAGCTAAACCAATTACTACTAAGTAAACAAAAGTTGTTGCAGTCAAGCCTGCTTATAGTTCTTATTGTGAATCGTGTGAATATTAGAAAAAGATGAAAACTGCTTCGCTAAAGGCTTTGGACAACCTGGTTGTAAAGAGGTCACATACAGGGGATGTAGTCATGATTAACATTGAAAAGGAAGTTATGGGCGCAACTGATATAGCCATACAGGACCCGAAGCAACTGATGGAATTTGTCGACCTTGACAATTTAGATGTTGTTCACATTTTGATTTGGATGAAGTAAGTTTTACTAATAAAACTATTTAGTCATTTCCATTTACGAATAATGATGTTTGTTTAAATTATCAATTACAATAACAATCTTCGTTCCATGTGGCGTAATAGGTACCTCAATAATCAGTTCGCTGAGTGGAAGGTCCCAATTCACGCCCACGGATTCTTGAGTCCTAAGGCGTTCTCTGTGCACAAAATTTCATACGAAGAACAAATCAATAGTATAGCTCATCGGTTGATGTCGTCCAAAAAACTATGGCTTGCCCCCTACAATGAGAATATGTATGTATAGTACGTGATTATTGTAATGAATCACGGTTCTATAAATTTATTATTAACATGCTTAAATGCGTGTTAATGAACTAACAGTTCAATGTTCCAAAATGAATAGGAAGCATTGGGTGCTACTGGCAATCCAAGTAGAAATAAAAACAGTGTACAGGATTGACTCTCGCGAAGGCAAACCCTCCGACAGTTGTGTAAGGATGATAACTGAGTAAGTTTACAACCTTCTATAATGTCATTTGTTATTGTATAACTTGAGCCATATATATGCAAATAACAATGGCATGTGTGTATATTTATGAATTAGTGTTTTTGAAGCAAAAAAAAGATTATGTCCACTTGGGAAATATGAAAGCAACACTGATCCCAATTTTATCACGCCAATAGTAAGTGTATTCTTAATAATTACTCGTATAATTTAATTAATGTTTATGCGAGCAGTTGATTATCTAATTCAGCTGATTTGTGTGTGATCTATATAATAGTCTCCTAAAGCACCAGACGACAAACAATGCGCCTTTTACGTTTGTCAGTCCATGTGGAAGGTTATCGACGGAAAACTTTCTACCATTCTGATACGGGTTAGTGTGATTTAAAAACAATTTCAGACGTAAATTGAGTTCAATTCTGTATACTTCCATGTATTATATCTATTTTGATTATATATATTTTGAATTGTAGTTTCCACTAATACTCAACAAAGCCTCAAAATATTCGCCAGAGAACATCAATCAGATGAGAAATATGTGGGCCAGTTATGTTGTTTCATTAGCGGAGTCTCAATAGTTTGCTAATGCTTTATGTACGTGTGTGTAGCACCCCCATACTCCAAGTGCCTTACCAGGACCACTAAAGGCATGAAAATGCTACCATCTCAGTTACCCGAGGCAATGATAATCAAATAGACAATAACAAAACATACTTTAATAATAATAAAGTCTAAAGCGATACAACCAAAACCGAAACTGATAAAAGAAAATACAAAGGTTCTCAAATATTAAACCAACTAGCTAAAGAACGACGTTCGACACAGTGGAAGGCTTCTAAAACAGCTCGTGATGACTCAACTTAGCTATCTCATGCGCATCAAACATACCTGCTCAATAACTGGTCACCACCCCCGAATGGATCACCACAGTTTTTAAAACATTTAAACGTGGTCAGTACTGATTACATAAAACAAACAGCAACAAAGAAACAGTATTACAAACAACTCAATCAACACAACACAATCTCCACAACTCCATCTCCTCTCCACACATCTGACTACACGCCGAAGTGTGTAGCCCTGCCAGAGTACCCATCGCAACAAGTACTTCTCGCCGCCAGTGGGGGACCGCAGCCGTTCCCACCTAAGCCCCGCTCATCTCCTTCGAGCGATAAACCCATGTTCATTAATGTGCACATCCCTTCTATGGCGGGTTCCACAAAAGGCGAATCAAGGGCGTGAAGTCACTCCCGCAAGTGACTCCACTTAGCCAGGGACGCACCCCGAAGATCACAGACAGTTACACAACCAATCAACAATATACTAACATCAATCACCAAAACCAAACCAATATTATAATTAATCAACAATCACGACAACAATCACCAACACATTATGTAGCCAATACTGAGTAGGGAAACCCTACCTGGAAAGCAATCACCAAGATCGTCACAATCAGCTAATCACAATCGTTCTTCAACGAAATCATCTCCTATAAACACACAATCAAATAATCACAATCTAACATCAACCATACTCCCCAAAACCCCCAAGTTACCCAATTAGGATTTCAACTAAAATCAATTAAACGATATAAAAAAAATACTAGGAGCTTACACACAATGCGACGGTCTCACAAGCGTAAAGAACTCAACGATCCGACGACTCTAGCCCTTAGGTTTTGCCAACAACGCGACGAGAAAGAACTACGTAACTTCTTTTTCTTTTGAAAGGTTTAGAAAGGTGAAAAAGTGATTAAAGAAAATGACGGAAATCTTTTATATTAAACTTCGCGTTATTAGCAAAACCCGTCAAAACAAACCCGTAAATCACACTTACTCGATCGAGTAAGTGACTTACTCGATCGAGTGCCCCTTACTCGATCGAGTGCCACACGTACTCGATCGAGTACCCATCTGTGACACCCCCATACTCCAAGTGCCTTACCAGGACCACTCATGTATAAAGATGTCACCATCTCGGTTTCCCGAGGCAATGATAATCAAAAGACAATAAAGAAACAACATTTAAATAGTATAAAGTTTAGTGAATACAAACCAAACCACTGATAAGAATACGGTTACATGCTCTTAAACCAACTGTCTAAACAACTAAATAAAATGTCTGACAAACTATCAAGCTACAGCGGAAGACTCTATCATCTCGTGGTGACTCATCCCAGCTAGCCCATATGTCTCGACTCATACCTGCTCAATAACTGCTCACCATACCCGCATGGATCACCACAGTTTTTCAAAACAAAGATGGGGTCAGTACTAATCACACAATCATATATATAATCACTATAAGACATAAACCAACACATCTCAACCGTCACATAACCCAAACTCCATAATCACTCCTCATCACCGACTACACACTAAAGTGTATAGTCCTGCCAGAGTACCGGTCGCAACAGGTTACTCCACTCCTTCAGTGGGGGACCGCAGCCGTTCCCACCTAAGCCCCGCTCATACCATAGAGCGCATAACCCAAATCCATTAATGTGCACATCCCTTCTGTGGTGGGTTCCACAGAAGGCGAATAATGGGCGTGAAGCCACTCCCGCAAGTGACCCCACTCAGCCAGGGACGCACCCCAAATACCACGGACAGATACAAACAATTACAACTATCAACAGTAATCAATTCCAACAACCGTCACAATACGAATACGATATTATACAACAATCACAACCAACAACCAACACATTATGTGACTAATACTGAGTAGGGAAACCCTACCTAGAATGCAACACACGCAGACGATCTCAACAGCTGTATCAAAAAGCCTCCTCTACGAATCCTCCTCCTAACATATCATCACATAATCACTAACCATACATAAACTAACACAAATCCTCAATCTCCCAAATTAGGGTTTAAACAAACTTGATTAAATAATATAAAATCGGTACGTAGATCTTACCCTCGACGCAAGGATCACAAAGATGTAAAGAACGATGAAATCCGACCTCTCAAGCTCTGGGATTTGTCAATAACACAGATGAATGCGAAGAACGTAACTTAATTCTCTTTTCAATGTAATTAGGTTTGTAAAAGTGTATTATGAAGATGACAGAATGATTTAAAAACTAATCCGTGTTATTAAAAAAACCCGACAAAACATCACCCGTAAACCGAGCTACTCGATCGAGTAGCTGACGTACTCGATCGAGTGCCACTTACTCGATCGAGTACCCAGGATGCTCGATCGAGTACCCTACAGGCAGAAACTCTTCTAAAAACCAAAACACCCTTACTCGACAGAGTAAGGCCCACTCGATAGAGTACCCAGAGGCTCATAAAACCGTAGTATTACAGTCTTCCCTCCTTAAAAAGAACTTCGTCCCCGAAGTTCAAACCACAACAAAACAAAACCTACCACCACACTCCTGACACAACAACCAAAACAAAACTCAACATAAAAACATGCTACCAACCAAACTCAACCCGACTCAAACCACTACTCAAACCACTACAAAACATACCGACACAACACAAAAAGGGTGTAAAAACTCTTTGCGATCATCTCCTACCCCCCTAAAAGAAACAAGGTTACGTCCCCAAAACCATACATATCTGATCAAAAAGGAAAGGGTAACGCTCTCTCATGGCCTCCTCTGCCTCCCATGTAGCTTCCTCTACCTCATGATTAGACCAAAGGATCTTAAGCAAAACTGTCTCACCGCTCCTAGTCTTCCTAACCTTCCGGTCAAGAATCTGCTTAGGCACCTCAAGATAATACAAGGATTCATCTAGCTCTATGCTCTCTGCCTCTAACACATGTGACGGATCACTCACATACTTGCGCAACTGAGATACATGAAACACGTTATGTACCCTATCCAAAGAAGACGGTAAAACCAAACGATAAGCAACCTCTCCAACCCGGTCTAGGATCTCATATGGCCATATGAACTTCTGACTCAGCTTGCCTCTCTTCCTAAATCTCATAACCCCACGCATAGGAGACACCTTCAGAAGAACCTTGTCCCCAACCTGAAACTCGATATCCCGGCAATGTAGATCGGCATAACTCTTTTGCCTATCCTGCGCTGCTCTCATCCTTTCCCTGGTCATCTTTATCTGCTCAACCATCTCATGTACCAACTCTGGTCCTAAAACCACTGCCTCTGCACTGTCGTCCCAACAAAATGGACTCCTACATCTCCTCCCATATAAGGCCTCAAATGGCGCCATGCCAATACTAGTGTGATAGCTGTTGTTGTAAGAAAACTCAATCAAATCCAACCTCTGTTCCCATCTACCACCAAAATCCATCACACAAGCTCGTAACATATCCTCAAGAGTCTTGATTGTTCTCTCTGTCTGTCCGTCTGTTGCAGGATGAAATGCTGTACTCATCTTCAATGTCGTTCCCAAAGATTCCTGCAACTCTTTCCAAAACCTTGAGATAAACCTCGCATCTCTGTCAGATACTATGTCTTTAGGCACCCCATGTAACCTTAACACATGCTTCCGATAAGCCATAGCTAATTGTGCCTTAGTCCAGGTATCTTTCATTGGCACGAAATGAGCTGACTTGGTCAGTCGATCCACTATAACCCATATCATGTTGTTACCCTGCTGACTCTTTGGCAAACCCACGATAAAATCCATAGAGATGGATTCCCACTTCCACTCAGGTACCTCAAGAGGATGAATCTTACCTTGTGGTCGGCGCTGTTCCCCGTTAACTCTCTGACATGTCAAACAACGGGCCACAAACTCAACTGTTTCTTTCTTCATCCCAGGCCACCAGAACGTCTTCTTTAAGTCCTTGTACAGCTTGTCACCACTTGGATGTACCGAATATGGTGTACAATGTGCCTCTGTCATGATTGTCTTTTTCAGCTCCTCATCATTAGGGACACACCACCTCCATCAAACCTCAAACGACCGTCTGTATGAATAGAGAATCTAGACACTGTCCCTTTCTCTACTCCATCTCTCCACTCTACCACCTTAGGATCCAACACCTGTTTACCTCGAACATCATCATATAGATCAGGCTGCACTGTCAAATCTCCCAAGGCATCCCCTCTCTGCATCATATGTATCCCAAACCTCCCAACCTCATCTCTCAACCTCATCAAAGATATAGTTGTGCACAAGGAATGTACACTCTTCCTGCTCAAAGCATCTGCAACTACATTGGGTTTCCCTTCATGGTAGATCATATCCATGTCATAATCGCCAATCAACTCCATCCACCTCCTCTGTCTCATGTTCAACTCCTTTTGAGTGAAGATGTACTTGAGACTCTTGTGATCTGAGAATACCTTAAAGGTCGCCCCATAAAGGTAATGTCTCCAAATCTTGAGAGCGAACACCACTGCACCCAACTCTAGATCGTGTGTAGGATAATTCTCCTCATAAGGCTTCAATTGCCTAGAAGCATAGGCAATGACTTTACCGTTCTGCATCAACACACATCCCAACCCATTCTTTGAGGCATCTGTATACACCTCAAAGTTCTCACTCCCTTCAGGCAAAGCTAAGATAGGAGCTGTGGTCAAACTCTCCTTTAATGTTTGGAACGCCGTCTCACAACTCTCATCCCAACGAAACCTGTTCTCTTTCCTCATCAAAGCCGTCATAGGTCTAGCAATATTGGAGAAATCCTTCACGAACCGTCTGTAGTATCCAGCTAAACCCAAGAAACTCCGGATCTCAGCTACATTCTTCGGTGCTTCCCACTTGGTAACTGCCTCAATCATTGCCGGATCCACAGCTACCCCATCCTTAGAGATCACATATCCCAGAAAAGCAACTTTCTCTAACCAGAATTCACACTTTCACAGCTTAGCATACAACTCATGCTCCCTCAAGGTCTGCAACACAATCCTCAGATGTTCATCATGTTCCTCCTTAGTCTTGGAGTAGACTAAGATGTCATCGATGAAAACCACAACAAACTTGTCCAGAAACTGACTGGAAACTCTGTTCATCAAATCCATAAACACAGCCGGTGCATTAGATAACCCAAAAGGCATCACCACATACTCATAATGGCCATACCTCGACGTGAAAGCTGTCTTTGGTATGTCCACCTCTCTAATCTTCACCTGATGGTATCCCGACCTCAAATCAATCTTGGAAAAGACTGATGCACCACTCAACTGATCAAACAGGTCATCTATCCTTGGCAAAGGATACTTGTTCTTCACCGTCACTCGGTTCAGCTCCCTGTAATCTATGCACAACCTCAAACTCCCATCTTTCTTTTTCACAAAAAGAACTGGTGCTCCCCACGGTGATACACTAGGTCTAATGTATCCCTTCTCTATCAGATCATCTAACTGTTTCTTGAGCTCCTCCAACTCCTTAGGACCCATCCGGTACGGTGCCTTAGAGATTGGCCCTGTCCCCGGTTTCAGCTCAACCATGAAATCTATCTCCCTCTTCGACGGCAACCCCGGAATCTCCTCTGGAAAGACATCTGAAAACTCCCCCACCACTGGTATCTGATCAACTGTCGGACTCTCTACCCGGTCATCTCTCACATGGCACAAGATCAACGGGCACCCCTTCCTCAGATAGGACTTCAAAGTCACAGCTGCAATCAACTTAACTTTGGGTTTGACAACAAACCCACGATAAGACACACTAATGCCCTTAGGACCTCTAAAAGACACTTTCTTTTAATGACAGTCTATCTTTGCTTTGTACTTCCCTAACCAATCCATCCCGACTATCATCTCAAAACCGTTTAAAGGAAACTCTAGCAAGTCTATAGGTAGTTCAACTTGCCCAACTATCATAGATACATCCCTAAACAACCTCCCACATGTTACAGACTCTCACGAAGGTATAAAAACTTGTTCACTTACATACTCATACTCTCTCAAACCCAACTGTTTAACATGACTCGAAGATACAAACGACTGCGACGCCCCTGAATCAAACAAAACAAAGGTGTAAACACCATTAACAAGAAAGGTACCAGTGATAACATGTGCGTCGTCCTCAGCTGCTTGTTTCTCCATCATAAACAGCTTTCCACTGGTCTTCTGCCCATCTCCTTGGACAGTACTGGCAGAGGTAGTCGGCTTAGCACCCGACCCCTGGTTGTTGGTGTTCGTAGCTGGCTTCTGATAAGAATAACCGCCATTGCGGTTACCTCCCCCGTTGTTGCTCTGACCTCCCCGGTTGTTCCATGACCACCCGGTGTCTGTTGCTCGCAAAACTCTGTGCCGGCCCCTGAGAAAAACTCCCCTGTCCTAACCTCTGGTAACCCTCGTTCGCCGCACTGGTGCACTCATGTCTCTTGTGGCCTACACCGCCACAGTTAAAGCAGGTCACACCCCAACTACCACCACTACTACCACGACCATGCCCGTATGAAGCCCCAAAGACTAAACCCCGAACGAGGAAGAATATACTCTAGCCCGAGTGTGGTTGCCCTTCTTGTAGCTAGATTGGCCACCACCCTCGCTCTCAGCCTTTCTTTTCTCAAAGACCTCTCTCCGGGCCATCTCTACCAACCTCTCGGCTCTCCCGGCCCTCTCATAAGCTTCCTTAACATCAGTAAGGACTCCCACGGGTAACTTATCCATTATCTTGGGGGTCAACCCCTTCTCGAACCTCAGAGCTAGGTTCTCCTCACTCAATCCCATATCCTCAGCATATCTAGACTTCTCATTAAACTGCTTGTAGTACTTAGCCAGAGACATCTCAGAGGTCATCTTGAACCCATCAAACTTCTCCCTCAACTTACTCCTCACATGCTACGGCACGAACTCCCTCTTCATAGCTTTCCTAAACTCTTCCCAAGGGATAGCAGGCAGCCTCTGCTTCTCATACATCTCTCTAGCACTCACTTTCACCTTATCCCACCACTCTCCTACTGCCTCCCTCAAGTAGAACGCAGCTTGTTCTACCCTTATCTCGTCCGGACAATGTACCAGATCCAGAATATTCTCCATCTCACGATGCCAATTGTCAAGAAGAATTGGCTCCCCAGTTCCCTTATACTCTTTCGGGTTAAACCTCGCTATATAGAGACTGATCTTAGAGTGATCAACCACCTTATCTTTCCCCACTCTCTTTAGGGCCTCCGTAAGAGCATCTTGATGCTCCAACATCTTAACTATATCGTCAACGTTCATGCTCTTAGCTCTCGCATACAAAGCGGTTTTCTTTGGCGGCATCTTGAAACTATATAAGAAAAGGTAGATATAAACATACATACCATAACCCAAAACACGAAAACAACTTGCCCAGAACCCACTCGATCGAGTGCCAAAACCTACTCGATCGAGTGGCGGCTACTCGATCGAGTGGCGGCTACTCGATCGAGTGCCCCGACTCCAGATCCCAAACAGACATTCTGATCTCTAACATACTCGACCGAGCTGACAAGCCACTCGATCGAGTGCCCCCTACTCGATCGAGTGCCCCTATGTACTCGATCGAGTACCCCAAAACACGGTTCTGACCATAAAAACGTCAACTATCCACTCGATCGAGTCAAACCCACGCGATCGAGCACCTCACCCACTCGATCGAGTGCCCCCCACTCGATCGAGTCATGCAGACTCGTGAATTCTACCCGCATGTTATCTCACTTCCCAATCTTACATATATTACCACACTTTCAATACTATCACAAATACTCATGTTTTCTAGCAATTCAATACACAATCAACGAACAATTCTACTCATGTTAACAAAATGCCACGTTATAAACAACCAATATGCCTTTAATTCAATTCACATATAAAACACATCTCTTCTCTTCTAACCATACTTTCAATTCTCCACTTCCAACATCCAACAGTTCACAACACACACCGTTATACACACACTTGAACCAACAGACAACACATACGACCTTGACACATACCCCCCTTGTGACCGGTTCAAAATTGAAGGGCGAGTTCGCGACTTTAGGACGTCTCCCAGGCCTCTGCATTAGCTCCTACAACTTTTACCCCGGGTTCATTTTTAATTGACTCCCTATATTCATTAAATTCATTAGTTACAGGTTTCAGGATCGTCGCTCTAATACCACTTTGTGACACTCCCATACTCCAAGTGCCGTGCCAGGACCACTCAGGTATAAAGATGTCACCATCTCGGTTTCCCGAGGCAATGATAATCAAAAGACCATAAAGAAACAACATTTAAATAGTATAAAGTTTAGTGAATACAAACCAAACCAACTGATAAGAATACGGTTACATGCTCTTAAACCAACTGTCTAAACAACTAAATAAAATGTCTGACAAACTATCAAGCTACAGCGGAAGACTCTATCATCTCGTGGTGACTCATCCCAGCTAGCCCATATGTCTCGACTCATACCTGCTCAATAACTGCTCACCATCCCCGCATGGATCACCACAGTTTTTCAAAACAAAGACGGGGTCAGTACTAATCACACAATCATATATATAATCACTATAAGACAGAAACCAACACATCTCAACTGTCACATAACCCAAACTCCATAATCACTCCTCATCACCGACTACACACTTTTCCTGCCAGAGTACCCGTCGCAACATGTTACTCCACTCCGCCAGTGGGGGACCGCAGCCGTTCCAACCTAAGCCCCGCTTATACCATAGAGCGCATAACCCAAATCCATTAATGTGCACATCCCTTCTGTGGCGGGTTCCACAGAAGGCGAATAATGGGCGTGAAGCCACTCCCGCAAGTGACCCCACTCACCCAGGGACGCACCCCGAATACCACAGACAGATACAAACAATTACAACTATCAACAGTAACCAATTCCAACAACCGTCACAATACAAATACGATATTATACAACAATCACAACCAACAACCAACACATTATGTGACTAATACTGAGTAGGGAAACCCTACCTGGAATGCAACACACGCAGACGATCTCAGCAGCTGTATCAAAAAGCCTCCTCTACGAATCCTCCTCTTAACATATCATCGCATAATCACTAACCATACAAAAACTAACACAAATCCCCAATCCCCCAAATTAGGGTTTAAACAAACTTGATTAAATAATATAAAATCGGTACGTAGATCTTACCCTCGACGCAAGGATCACAAAGATGTAAAGAACGATGAAATCCGACCTCTCAAGCTCCGGGATTTGTCAATAACACGGATGAATGCGAAGAACGTAACTTAAATCTCTTTTCATTGTAATTAGGTTTGTAAAAGTGTATTATGAAGATGACGGAATGATTTAAATACTAATCCGTGTTATTAACAAAACCCGACAAAACATCACCCGTAAACCGAGCTACTCGATCGAGTAGCTGACGTACTCGATCGAATGCCACTTACTCGATCGAGTATCCAGGATGCTCGATCGAGTACCCTACAGGCAGAAACTTTTCTAAACACCAAAACACCCTTACTCGACAGAGTATGGCCCACTCGATAGAGTACCCAGAGGCTCATAAAACCGTAGTATTACACCATCAGGCAGACTACTGTTTCGTATAAAAACATACTTACTCGACAGAGTAAGTTCCACTCGATAGAGTACCCATAGACATAGAAAACCGTAGTATTACAGTCTTCCCTCCTTAAAAGGAACTTCGTCCTCGAAGTTCAACCCATACATAAAAACAAACATACTAACTCGATCAAGACACAACAACGCAACTAAGAACTCAAAACAAAACCCCAACCTATAAAACATGAACTCTTAACACCAACTCCACCAACTATTCCTACCTCCACAACATGGCTCACGATATCGTATCAACTACATTATAGTCTCTCTCGACACTAACTCCATACACTACCAACTACCATCCACAAACGCTGCTAGCTCCGTTTCACTAACATATTATCCACTAGAAAATCCAATATCAAGACACTCATAAACATCAAACGAAATGTTACATTCTACCACCCTTAAAAGGAACTTCGTCCTCGAAGTTTACTCACACTCATAAACATCATCATCCCACTGTCAACACTCTCGAACTCCTAAACATCACCATTCAACTGTCAACACTATCGAAGTATTCTCCCATTCCTAAACATCGAACTACTACAAGCACGGCCATGACCTTTAATAAAATCAATCACAACAAAGATCCATCCTTTATGCTACGCCAACACTCTACTTCCAATTATACTAAAACATGCATAACCATCAAACTCTCTTTTATCGCATCTTACTCCTCTTAAGATAAATGTTACGTCCTCGTAACTCATTAATACTAGATCCTTAGCTATATCTTTTCATTATTCTCACCACCACGACATGTCAACGATAACCGCCTATGACCTCAACACCTATAACCATTCCTATTTCCAAGGCTCTCTTACTTAAACAGTTCTCATACCTCAATTCTTTCGGCACACCACCTAACCTATACCACAAGATCTTTAGCTTAACCAAAACTTCAACTGTTCCTTATTACCGCCAAAACGACATAGTCTTCTATACATGCACCTATCTCCATACTCAGAACTCACGATCCACAATTATTACACACACTCACACTAGGTCCTCAAGTTCTCCCTTTTATTACCACAAACTTATCCACAACTTACCATGATACTAATGTCCAACACCCTATACTCACTGTTTCAACAAAAGATTATGGACCACCTGCAGCTTTCATATCTGTACAACACATGTTCCACGAATCACTTGCCATTACTAAGTCAACCAATGCCTCCTCTAAAAGAACATCACAAGTACTCGAACAACCTCTCGCAATTGTGTCCCATCAACAGGATATCACTATACCATGACAACAACGAAAACATACACAACTCTCTTCCATGTCATACTCTACCCTTACTCCCAAACTAAAACTGGTAAGAAACATCAATAAACAAAACAACCATCTATATGTACAACCCGAAACTCACAGGAAGCAACATCAAACAAAACGACTATCTATGTATAACTGGTATGTACTTTCGAAACTCGAATCGTAATCATCCCGCCTACTCCACCACAACCGATAACGGCATTGCAACACCGCCACCAACAGCCGCACCGCAGCGCAAAAATACTCGCATCACAACACGAAGTATCGTGCCCTGATCACCACCCAAGGCACAACCACCACATCGATAGACATCACAACTTATACAATTCCCATAAACACAACTTCCCGGACAAGCAAACTTACTCAAAACCGCTTTTCCAGATCACAACGCAACATATTACACGGAATAAACAGGTAAGAACCTCATGAATATCATCCATACCTTTTTCATGGAATAAACATGTAGCATGAATACACATGCAAGTTTAACTAGCCATGCCAGATCACTCAAACTGTCAGTTTTGAACATCATTCCATTAGGTTACCGTATCCAACATATATTACAGAACATTCAGATAACAACTTTATGACTATCAGACCATACCACTTATCGTGAGGTCAGAACCTCACACAAACGTTTATACACATCATAGACCCATAATCACATCCAACTAGTCAATCCTGATCACGTAAGTTACCACTTGATAAAGGTTACCTCTCGCCCGAGCTTAACTCGTATGCCCCTCATAACATATTCTCCCATTCGCATAACCATCACCTCCTGCCAAGTATAACCATACCATTAATATTCAACTACTAGCACCCGCCTCATATAACCACATCTTATACTTCCTTACAACCGTACATTTCAATCCGGCCTTTACAAAATCAACCTCTTTAGAATTGCAATCTTTCTTATCCATCATCACCTTTAACCACTATTGACAACACCACAATACCACCACTGCTCGTATAACAATCTCTTACACTCACCTCTAAATATAACAGTTCATTTCCTATCTTCGGTTAACATTCCAAATAACGAACATCAAATCCACCAACAAAATTTACCTCAACATTCTTCCCAATACTATCCTTAATTGTATCGTCATCTAACTCTCCACCAAAATCTCATATCATGGAGATACTCTACCAACTTCTTACTCCCTTAATTCCTCGAAACTCGTGACTAATCATATTGTCCTGAAACTCCTATATAACCATTAACTCACATCCTCGTGATAGTATCGTACATCTCGACGATTCCTTACTTCTATATCACATAACTCCGGTCAATATTTTTTCTCAGCTTACTTTTATCCTTCTTTTCTCTTTACACTCAACAATACCAATTAATAGCTCAACTCCTTATTACTTCTACCTAACTCGTTAGTGCTCCGGTTACCTTCTCATTGCTCCAAAGCTCAAATCCCATTATTTCGTATCAGGACCATCTCAATCTTTCTTACCATATATCTTCTCTCATCATGCTATTACTCACACTTGTCACTAATCAATCCACAAGAACAAAATCTACCTTCCAACACTTTTTTTTTAACCAAAACTCGTTTCACACCGTTACTTGCCCAAGGAAATCACACACTAGTTTCACCTCTTAATAAATCAAATTCCTCAACTCACTCACTATCTACAGATCCACGTCGCGACATGTCTCCATTAAGTTCACTATACCACTCTTCTGAATCCCTCTAAAACGACCTTTCACTACATATATTCTTAACCCACACGATTCCTAACCATCTCCCTCCATAATTCTTTACACATCTGAAGTTGCCACTATCCACATCCTTCCTTTCAATCTTTTCATTCTCACGTTCCTTAGACACGCATCATCCCTTGCCCACATTCACTTACTTTTACATTACTCAACACACAATCATATCGCTCATATCATCTCACAAAACATGCTCCATGCCTTAATAAGCCTTACCAATCTTCCTTTTTTTTTCCACTACCGATCACAACCACATATAACGCATGTCCTCCCCACCGAACTCATACTCACCACAGGTGCCACTTCTTACATCACAAGATTGGGTAACTTACGCATCAGGACCGACACATATGTAAAACAATGCATAAGGAAGTAAAAGAACACCTTTGAATTAAACATAATAGGCAACGAAGTCAAAATATAAGCATATGACCCAAAACAGGGGTCACTAGATCGAGTACAGGTCACTCGATTGAGTGAGTGACTTGCTCGATCGAGTAGGTGAAGGTCAGAGACATGTAAAACAAATTACCAGGGCTACTCGATCTAGTAAGGGTTACTCGATCGAGTAACAAGAGGTGCACTCGATCGAGTAAGGCCCACTCGATCGAGTACCCTACGCATTTCTCAGCACTGTCCAATTTTTGTAAAACGGTCATATCTCACTCGTTTCTTGGTCATTTTGGGCGTGTGACCTATCGTTAGAATCGTAAAAGAACAAGCTACCACCTACAATTAGAATCACATCAAAATCATATGTACATCTCAATTTATAACAGTTTAAATACAACCTCTCTATAATCGAAAAACACAACTACTTGATTTCTACTTCCAAACAACTTAAACGACAACAAGGTAAACAAAAACAACTCAATACTCATAAAACCAGTATTCCTAATCACATGTTATTATCTTCAAAAGCCAAGCAACAACATTCATCATGCACATAGATTATTTAACTTGTCAATCATGATTTACCCACATGCTTTTATTCTATAACTTTACGTACAACAATAACATAATATACAACATAAAATCCCCTATTCACATGTTACTAACATAGCCAAAGTAGAAAATCCACTTCCATCACATAAACATGTTCTCCACATGAATTTCATATTCTCATGCAATTCCTTACTTAATCTTCTCAAACCAATTCATAGATCATATTCATACCCGTATTCATACAATTTATTCATCCAATCATATGCATATAAACAATAGTAACTAAGTAGCGATCCTCACCACAATTCATGTTGTCATGAACAATTACCTTCATCTTTTCCACCACACCTCCATTCAACCATATAACACTCATCCATCCAATATATTCATACAACACATCATCCAACATACGCAATAGAACATTAGTAAACACATAGCGATCCCATGACACCCCATAGTGACTGGTTCAAAATTGTAGGGCGAGTTAGCGACTTTAGGACGTCTCCCAAGTCTTTGCATTAGCTCCTACAACTTCTACCCGGGTTCATTTTAGTTTGACTCCCTATGTTCATTAGGTTCATTGGTTACAGGTTTCAAGATCGTCGCTCTGATACCACTTTGTAACACCCCCATACACCAAGTGCCTTACCAGGACCACTTAAGGCATGAGAATGCTACCATCTCAGTTACCCGAGGCAATGATAATCAAATAGACAATAACGAAACGTACTTAAATAATAATAAAGTTTAAAGCGATACAAACAAAATCAAAACTGATAAAAGAAAATACGAGGGTTCTCAGATGTTAAACCAACTAGCTAAAGAACGACGTTCGACACAGCGGAAGGCTTCTAAAACAGCTCGTGATGACTCAACCCAGCTATCCCATGCGCATCAAACATACCTGCTCAATAACTGCTCACCACCCCGAATGGATCACCACAGTTTTTAAAACATTTAAACGGGGTCAGTACTGATTACATAAAACAAACAGCTGCAAAGAAACAGTATTACAAACAACTCAAGCAACACAACACAATCTCCACAACTCCATCTCCTCTCCACACATCTGACTACACGCCGAAGTGTGTAGCCCTGCCAGAGTACCCATCGCAACAAGTACTCCTCGCCGCCAGTGGGGGACCGCAGCCGTTCCCACCTAAGCCCCGCTCATCTCCTTCGAGCGATAAACCCATGTTCATTAATGTGCACATCCCTTATGTGGCGGGTTCCACAGAAGGCAAATCAAGGGCGTGAAGCCACTCCCGCAAGTGACTCCACTCAGCCAGGGACGCACCCCGAAGATCACAGACAGTTACACAACCAATCAACAATATGCTAACATCAATCACCAAAACCAAACCAATATTATAATTAATCAACAATCACAAACACATTATCTAGCCGATACTGAGTAGGGAAACCCTAACTAGAAAGCAATCACCAAGATCGTCACAATCAGCTAATCACAATCGTTCTTCAACGAAATCATCTCCTATAAACACACAATCATACAATCACAATCTAACATAAACCATACTCCCCCAAAACCCCCAAATTACCCAATTAGGATTTCAACTAAAATCAATGAAACGATATAAAAAAATCATACTAGGAGCTTACCCACAATGCGACGGTCTCACAGGCGTAAAGAACTCAACTATCCGACGACTCTAGCCCTTAGGTTTTGCCAACAACGCGACGAGAGAAAACTACGTAACTTCTTTTTCTTTTGAAAGGTTTAGAAAGGTGAAAAAGTGATTAAAGAAAATGAGAGAAACCTTTTATATTAAACTACGCGTTATTAGCAAATCCCATCAAACAAACCCGTAAAACACACTTACTCTGTGACACCACCATACTCCAAGTGCCTTACCAGGACCACTCAGGTATAAGAACGTCACCATCTCGGTTTCCCGAGGCAATGATAATCAAATGACAATAAAGAAACATAATTTAAATAGCCAAACTGTTTAAAGTGATTACAAATCCAAACTGATAAAAGGTACAATACATGTTCTCAAAAACCAAAGGTCTAAACAACTAAAGTATGACAGCGGAAGACTCTAATCAGCTCGTGGTGACACATCCCAGCTAGCCCAAAAGTCTCTAGGCAAACCTGCTCAACAACTGCTAACAATCCCCGAATGGATCACCACAGTTTTTAAAACAATTAAACGGGGTCAGTACTAATTACACGAAAACAAGATACAATACAACAATTACCAAACAGCACAATCGTCACATCAAACCCTGGTCTCCATAAACAATCTCCACGTAACTGACTACACACTAAAGTGTGTAGCCCTGCCAGAGTACCCATCGCAACAGATACTCCACACCGCCATTTGGGGACCGCAGCCGTACCCACTAAATCCCCGCTCATCTCCATCGAGCAATAAACCCAAGTCCATTAATGTGCACATCCCTTCTGTGGCGGGTTCCACAGAAGGCGAATCATAGGCGTGAAGCCACTCCCGCAAGTGAATCCACTCAGCCAGGGACACGCCCCGAAGAACACAGACAGATAATCAGCAATCACAATACAAACTCAACAACCGTCTGAAACAATCAACAATAATAACTACAGCACAATTCACCACACATATCATGTAACTAATACTAAGTAGGGAAAACCCTACCTGAAATGCAATCACAAGCAGCAGACGATCTAACAACTGTCTCAAAAACGCTCTTCTACGAATCCTCCTCCTATTCACATAATCATATAATTACTAACAATCACAATCCCACCAAAACCCCCAATCCCCCAAATTAGGGTTTAAAAAAAGTTCATTAAATGCTATAAAATTGGTACGTAGATCTTACCCTCGACGCAAGGATCACAAGGACACAAAGAATGATGAAATCCGACCTCTCAAGCTCCGGGATTTGCCAATAACACGGATGATGCGAATAACGTAGTCTCAATCTCCTTTTTAAGATTACTAGGTTTGTAAAAGTGTTTAATAAAGATGACGGTATGAATTATATACTAATCCGTGTTATTAACAAAACCCGTCGAAATAATACCTGTTAACCGACCTACTCGATCGAGTAACTAACGTACTCGATCGAGTGCCACTTACTTGATCGAGTACCAAGGCTACTCGATCGAGTACCCTACAGGCAGAACACTGTTTCTAAAATCAAAACACCCTTACTCGACAGAGTAAGGCCCACTCGATAGAGTACCCAGAGACTCATAAAACCGTAGTATTACAGTCTTCCCTCCTTAAAAAGAACTTCGTCCCCGAAGTTCAAACCACAACAAAATAAAAACATACTACCACACTCCCGACACTACAACCACAACAAAACTCAACACAAAAAACTCCGACACATGCTACCAACCCAAACTCAACCCGACACAACTCACTACTAACTATACCAAAAACAACATAAAAAGATGCAAAAACTCTTCGCGATTGATGCGTGTCATTTATATGATATTTTATACCTCATTTTACACGCATTTCAGAGCTCATTCATGTAGTTTATGCTACATTTCTCCCTATTTCCGTCTACTTCCGTATTTTTGTACATTATTGCAGGAATGTGAAGAATTCAACAGAAATTGAGCTAAATCCATCCCCGAGTATCCTGCATTGCATTTGACGTGAAGTATTCACTAAAGGAACGAGCTTGGTGCGCATTTCAAGGCCCAAAAGACAAATCCACGAGACTATAGAAGTCAAGAACCAGCTAAATCAGTCGATCGACCAGTACCATCAGTCGATCGACCAACCCACGGGATCCAGAAGCTACTGCACACTGTGTCCCAGTCGATCGACCGGTCCCAGCAGTCGATCGACCAAGACGCTACTTCAGACGAGAATTAAAAGATTGGGAAACTTGAAGCCCATTGTATTTAGGTTTTGGAAATAAAAGTTACGTTGGTTTGCTATATAACGTAACCTAGAAACATCAGAGTAGGCATTCAGAAATTTACCTAATTTTACATTCAGTTTTAGTTTATCAAATAATTAGGGTTTGGAATATTGGTTTGCATCGGATTTTCGTTCGTACTTCTAATCATTCCGTTACAATTCCTCTGAAATTTTGGTATTCCCTATTCTTATTTCAGTTCATCTTTATTGCGTTGATAGTATAGAAATTGTTAGTTAGTTTCCCGAAACCGAATTATCGTTTATGTTAATTGTTTGTTCATTCATTTTAAGCATGAATTATTCTGTCTATTTCGTTAATTTCATTGTTGTTATCATCCCTAGTATGAGTAGCTAATTTATTCGTGCTAGGATGTAGGGGAATTATAGTGTTGGCGGCGTAGATTAACATGGCCTGAAATCGCGTGTCAGTCGATCGACTGCCATACCTGGTCGATCGACTGACCACGTGAGGTTTACCTTCGTTTTAATTGATTTAAATGTTGTATTTGACGAATCGAATGCATGCGACTAGTTGAATGCTTAATTTTTGACTGACCCATTAGATCGAAAGATAGGGAAGGTTGTTAGATCACCAATTAAAATGACTAAACTATGCTGAGATCGAAAGATAGGTAAAGTTTAGATTATCAGTCACTTTTCAGGACGAGAGTCAGTATTAGTGATATTAGGGACTTATAGCGAGATCGAAAGATGCTATCTGTTGAGAGTGGACCGAGAGGACCTCTTGTTTTCCCGCCTCATGTGTTTGATTTAGACCGTCTTAGTTTTTTGCCGAAACTATAATGAACCGACCATCCTAGTACCCTTCTTTATATTTGATTTAATATATTTCTTTAGTTTAATTTTTATTGTTATTAGCTATAGACCAAATCAAATCAATCCCCACACTTGTTACCTTAGACTAAATTTAGACAACTTTTAATTTCATTCGCCTCCTTGTGGTTCGACCCTGTTACTACTAGCCTAGGTTAGTTTTAATAGGAATTATAAATATTATTTTTGGTGCTCACAACGACGGGTATCAAATTTTGGCGCCGTTGCCGGGGAGGCAATTGTTCTAATTTTTAGTTGTTTTATTTTAGTCTTTCTTTAGTTTAAGGGACTTCTGTTCCTTAGGCTCTTCTTACATTCTTCCTGTAGTTTCTTCTTATGCGCAGGTCACAAGGTGGTGAACTACTACCATTCAATCTAGAGATTGAGAGAACCTTGCGCGCAAAGAGGAGATTGTTTCAAGACCAACAGCTGGAGGAAGAGTCTGGTTCTCATTCTAGCTTTTACGAGAACGAGTTGTTTGAGGAGGATCCACCTTCCTCTCCAGTTTCCAATTCATCAGCTGAGACCGTTACATCTCCAGATTTTCCAGTCATGGCCGAAGAAGCAACTATTGCTAGTCACTCAGAGCCGACAGCTGCGAATCTCTACAAAGGATTCGAACTACCAGGGGAGGCAAGAAAATTCGAGCCGAAGCCTTCCTATATTAACTTGGTTGAGAGAAACCAATTCGGGGGAGCTGCAAATGAAGATGCAGCCAAGCATATGGAGATTTTTATCGATTATTGCTGCTCTATACCCCCGCCGACTGGCGTGACTCAGGACCAGATAAAGGAGACCATGTTCATTTTCTCTCTTCGTGATGCTGCGAGGGAGTGGTATAGAGACCTGGATCGAGCTGCTCATGGGATCATCGACTGGAATTCTTTGGCCTTGGCATTCTACAAGAAATACTTCTCTGCCTCGAAGACGAATGCCATTAGAGCTCAGATCACGAGCTTTAAACAGGGACCTGATGAGAACTTTCATGAAGCATGGGTCCGTTTCAAGAAGCTGGTGCGAACCATACCGCACCATGGGTTCGAAAAATGGAGTCTTTGCAATCAGTTTTATAACGGGTTGTATGACGATCAGAGGGCTATTTTGGATGCTGCAGCCAATGGCCGATTTGCTGAGAACATGGGAGAGACCAAGGGGTGGAAGATCATAGATGACTTAGCCACCCATAAAGCTGAATATGGGAATTCCAGAGGCAATCAAAAGAGAGCTGCTGAATCTTCTTCTGTAGCTGCATTAGAGGCTCTCACGGCGAGGTTTGACAAATATGAATTGGGAGGATCTTCAAAAGGAGGGATGTACCATGTTAATGCTGTTTCAGACGGTCCTTTCGTCTGTAGAAGATGTGGAGCTGAGGGACATGTCTCAGAAAATTGTCCTAGTCCCTTCGAGTCTTGTGCTGCCTTTCAACATTACAGGCAGACAAACACGTACTATGAGCCGAATGTCCACCCAAACTTGAGGTGGAGTAGCCAAAATGTCCTGAATCTGACTCAACCTCCACAGCAGCAGCAGCAGCAGCAAGCTTATGTGCCCCCTCACAAGCAACAACCATATCAAAAACCTCCCTATGTGCCGCAGCAGCAACAATCTCAAAATTCTGACTTTGCTGAGTTGAAGAATATGTTGCAAAAGGAGTCCCAAGCTAGAGAGGCCGGAATGAAACTTTTAGAGAGCCAAATTGCTCAATTGGCTAGCAAGAGTACCACTCGAGCTCCGGGACACTTACCGACTCAAACTGACCAAAAGGAGACCCTTAATGCCATCACTTTGAGGAGCGGGTCTACCTTGGAGGGGCCTGCTATGATTGAGGATGCCCCTGAAAAAGATAAGCCGGAACCGAGTCAAAACAAAGCTGGAACGAAAAGTGGAAAGAAAAAGGCGTCTACCAGGTATATCAGTCGATCGACTTATATACCCGGTCGATCGACCGAAGTGCGGGTTACAAGAGCTTCTGGAACTGTAGACCTCAGTCGATCGACTGGCCTCACTGGTCGATCGACTGAGGCCGCTGCTGATAGTGAACCTTTTCGTCCTCCGATGCCCGACAACTTGAGGGATCACTTATTTCGGGGTACGACAGTCCCGAAAATATTGGGGCAAGACCCGAGTGCTGATGGGTCCGTCCCGATTCCGAAGTACGACCCGATGTCGATCAATGGTTCACATTTGAGACGGTCTGAAGAGGGGTCAAGCTTCAATAAGGAGAAGGTAGTGGACTTCCAGCCTAAGTCCACCGATGCCGGCATGAGAGATTTAGAGGAGAGGGCTAAGTTGCTACTTACAGCCCCTTATCTAGAGAGACTAGTGCCGACGAAGGAACAGGTATCTTTCAATAAATTTAAAAAAGTTATTCGTAGTTTGAATGTACAAGTTCCTATCCTTGAGTTGGTCAATCAAGTGCCTGCCTACACTAAATTCATGAAACAACTCTTGTCTAAGAAAAAGTCACTTGAAACTGTGCATACTGTCGCATTAACTGAGGAGACATGCTCTTATTTGTCTCATACTGCGCCCCTTAAGCTAGAAGACCCGGGTAGTTTTTCTGTTCCTTGCAATATAGGTACCTTCTCAATTGAGAAGGCATTATGTGACCTAGGAGCTGGTATTAGCGTCATGCCCTTGAGTCTAGCTAGGAAGCTGAAGTTGAATAGGTTTGCAGTCACCAATATGACAGTACAGATGGTTGATCGCTCCGCGGTCCAGCCGATAGGAGTCTTAGAGGACATCCCCATGCAAATAGGGAAGTTCTTCTTCCCTGTAGACTTCGTTGTACTCGATATGCCCGAAGATGCCCACATTCCCATTATTTTGGGTAGACCATTCCTGCACACTGCTGGTGCAGTCATAGATGTTGGTTCTGGGACCCTGACCTTCAAAGTGGGGAAGCATTCTATTGTCTTCGCCCAGACAGCTAGGAAGAAAGACCCCATGTGGCCTGTCACCTGCAATACGGTTTCTGAAAAGAAATCATACTTTGTGCTTCCTGATATGCCTGTCTCTATTCCTATTCCTGTTGTAACACCTCCGCCCCAGACTGGGAGCAAGAAGGAGGAAGATTCTGTTGTTTTAGACATTGCAGGAGCTGGTTTGGGGAAGGAAGAGCCGCATGTTGCTCCAGCTGTGAAGGAGCCAATCATTTCACGAGGCGGTCTTGGTTGCCTTAGCTATGGCACTGATGAGGAAGTTGATGACGAGCCGGTCAAAGTGAGAGAGTCCGATTTGGATTCTGACGAGTCCGAAGAGATCATTGACTGGGGAGAGATATAAGCTATTGACCCGTTGAGTTCGGCGGATGTTGAAGCTAAGAAGAGTGCAGCTAAGAAGATGAGCACAGTTGAGGCTACCTCTAGTAGCCAGAAGCCAACCAAGTGGGCCATTCCATGGCCGTTCTTGATCAACTATTAGTTGATTGAGACTTCTTTCAAACATTTACAATTTATTGCTTTCGTTGAACCTTTTTATTTATTGTTTTGTGTGCGCGAGACTTCGCATTTTATTTTGCTTGCTTAGGATTTTAAGTGCTTTAGACTTTACTTTGGGTTTTGCGCAATTTTTGGGCGCGTATTATTGTGGATTTGCAGGTTTTTAGACCTCATTAGCTCAAGTAATTGAGCAAATACGAAGAAATCTGAAGTGACAGCAGTATTTCCAGTCGATCGACTGGTATGTATGGTCGATCGACTGGTCTGCGGTTCCCAGGAGCTACTGTTCCTTTCGCCTTGGTCGATCGACTGGTATGAGTGGTCGATCGACCAATGTCGCTGCTGTACCTGTTCACGACCTCTCCCCTGCTGTGTTTGGTCGATTTGCGGAATTGAGGGAGTTTTCTACTCCACTTTATCTCCCGTCATTATTTATTTCTTCTATTTTCTCAACTTTGCACATAAATATCGCTTCTTTATTGCTTTCTCGATTTTATGCGTGGTACTTTGTTTGTCTTTTCAGGTACTTATTAGTAGCACTGCTGGCTACTGAAACCTCCTAGCTCACGCTGGTTTGGGGAGGTTTCCTTTGCTGCGCTTAAAGTCTTGTGAGTTCCCGATTTCCACTTCACGTCGTTTTTACTTATTTGCTCGCAACTTCCCGTTTCTCTTTTCTTCATTACATGATTTTGCACAATGGGGACATTGTGCGATTTGGTTTGGGGAAGGGTTTTGTGTCGCAAATCATTTGCTTGCATTCACGTTTATATTTTTGGCTTGCATCGTTTATTTCATTTCCTATATATACAGAAAATTCAAAAAAAATTGAAAAATTTAAAAAATTCAAAAAATTGCACGTTTATTTTAGCATAAAGGTTGAGTCGGAACGGTTGTATTTCAATGATGACATTGCATTTTCAGCTGTTTATGCCTAAGCCTTGCTAATTGACATGTTATTAGTAGAATCGTATATGCATAATCTACGAGTTTTCGTTAAATTTCTTGCTGAACTTGAGACTTGACTTAGATTTTTTGGCAAGCTACTTATATATTCTGAGAATTAGAGCCGTACAACTGGTGTCATTCATGACCAGTTTGTCTAGGATGTGAGTAGTACTCCTTATGAGACATGTTACATAAATGTGCATAAATATGAACTTAATCTGCTTAATACCTGTATGCATTCGGTTTGTGGTTTGTTGACACATGTGGTAGAGGTTTCCCTTTTCTCATTTTACCCATAAGCTTCACACTGCCAAAAACAGCCTTTTTGTCCCGTTAACTACATCCTACATTTGGCCTGCCCTTGTCAAGCTAGTAGTTTAGTTTTTGGGATTGTCACTTTGTTTTGGTAGCCTTTTGCTCGATTGAGATGTTGTTGGGAGAATGAAAAAAATGAAAAGAAAGAAAAAGAATTGAAAAAGTTGGAAAAAAATAAGAGAAAAAAATGATTCGAAAAAGAAAAAAAAGAGTTTTGTACTGTTCAAAGCAGTCGATCGACTGCCAATTCTGGTCGATCGACTGAGATTCGAAAGAGAAGAAGAATCAATTCGCATATTCAAGCCTTTATCTTATGGCGATTTTTGCTCCCATGTATTATTCATATCTTATGGGGAGCTGGTTGATTACTTTTATACTGGAGATTGTGAGTTTTGTGCTTGATATGGCACCGTTTCGTTTGATTATGAGCAAGAAATTGGATGTTGCCATATGGTTCCGTTTTGGTACTAGCTTGATCACCTGTACCTCCACTTTTCCATAAATGTTTTGCCTCTTCTTACCCATACCTCACATATCCACATATATATCTCGGCATGTGTCATGGTCATTTGTTGGTTGGAATGCATGTGTACGGTCATAGAGATTGCTTTCATATTATATTGCAGGCATGTTCTTATAGGTCGTAGTTAGGTGAGAGTCTCTACAAAATGAATTATTTCTATCCTCTTATATATTCACCTGTGCTTATGTGTGATATGAGCGACCCGTGAGAGTCCAATTTGATAAGTCTCTATAGTTAACGGTTCAGCAATTTTTAACGACTTCATAACTCGGTTGCATGATTTATAATTGCTAATTGATTGTTGGTTATTGCATTAAAATAGTTTAGGCTTTATAGTTTGCAATTCGCTCTGAGATTGAACTCGTTCCATTAGGTCATTAGATCGAGTCTAGTTCTTGCTTGGGGACAAGCAAGGGTTTGGTTTGGGGAAGTTTGATGCGTGTCATTTATATGATGTTTTATACCTCATTTTACACGCATTTCAGAGCTCATTCATGTAGTTTATGCTACATTTCTCCCTATTTCTGTCTACTTCCGTATTTTTGTACATTATTGCAGGAATGTGAAGAATTCAACAGAAATTGAGCTAAATCCGTCCCCGAGTATCCTGCATTGCATTTGACGTGAAGTATTCACTAAAGGAACGAGCTTGGTGCGCATTTCAAGGCCCAAAAGACAAATCCACGAGACTATAGAAGTCAAGAACCAGCTAAATCAGTCGATTGACCAGTACCATCAGTCGATCGACCAACCCACGGGATCCAGAATCTACTGCACACTGTGTCCCAGTCGATCGACCGGTCCCAGCAGTCGATCGACCAAGACGCTACTTCAGACGAGAATTAAAAGATTGGGAAACTTGAAGCCCATTGTATTTAGGTTTTGGAAATAAAAGTTACGTTGGTTTGCTATATAACGTAACCTAGAAATATCAGAGTAGGCATTCAGAAATTTACCTAGTTTTACATTCAGTTTTAGTTTATCAAATAATTAGGGTTTGGAATATTGGTTTGCATCGGATTTTCGTTCGTACTTCTAATCATTCCGTTACAATTCCTCTGAAATTTTGGTATTCCCTATTCTTATTTCAGTTCATCTTTATTGCGTTGATAGTATAGAAATTGTTAGTTAGTTTCCCGAAACCGAATTATCGTTTATGTTAATTGTTTGTTCATTCATTTTAAGCATCAATTCTTCTGTCTATTTCGTTAATTTCATTGTTGTTATCATCCCCAGTATGAGTAGCTAATTTATTCGTGCTAGGATGTAGGGGAATTATAGTGTAGGCGGCGTAGAATAACATGGCCTGAAATCGCGTGTCAGTCGATCGACTGCCATACCTGGTCGATCGACTGACCACGTGAGGTTTACCTTCGTTTTAATTGATTTAAATGTTGTATTTGACGAATCGAATGCATGCGACTAGTTGAATGCTTAATTTTTAACTGGCCCATTAGATCGAAAGATAGGGAAGGTTGTTAGATCACCAATTAAAATGACTAAACTATGCTGAGATCGAAAGATAGGTAAAGTTTAGATTATCAGTCACTTTTCAGGACGAGAGTCAGTATTAGTGATATTAGGGACTTATAGCGAGATCGAAAGATGCTATCTGTTGAGAGTGGACCGAGAGGACCTCTTGTTTTCCCGCCTTATGTGTTTGATTTAGACCGTCTTAGTTTGCTGCTGCCGAAACTTTAATGAACCGACCATCCTAGTACCCTTCTTTATATTTGATTTAATATATTTCTTTAGTTTAATTTTTATTGTTATTAGCTATAGACCAAATCAAATCAATCCCCACACTTGTTACCTTAGACTAAATTTAGACAACTTTTAATTACATTCGCCTCCTTGTGGTTCGACCCTATTACCACTAGCCTAGGTTAGTTTTAATAGGAATTATAAATATTATTTTTGGTGCTCACAACGACGTGTATCAGCGATCATCACCTACCTCCCTAAAAGAAACAAGGTTACGTCCCCGTAACCATACATATCTGATCAAAAATAAACGAATAGCGCTCTCTCATGGACTCCTCTGCCTCCCATGTAGCCTCCTCAACCTCATGATTAGACCAAAGAATCTTAAGCAAGACTGTCTCGCCATTCCGAGTTTTCCTAACCTTCCGGTCAAGAATATGCTTAGGCACCTCAAGGTAAGACAAGGACTCATCTAGCTCTATGTTCTCTGCCTCTAACACATGTGACGGATCACTCACATACTTCCGCAGCTGAGATACATGAAACACATTATGCACCCTATCTAAAGAAGACGGTAAAGCCAAATGGTAAGCAACCTCTCCAACCCGGTCTAAAATCTCATATGGTCCAATGAACTTCTGACTCAGCTTGCCTTTCTTCCCAAATCTCATGACCCCACGCATAGGAGACACTTTCAGAAGAACCTTGTCCCCAACCTGCAACTCTATATCCCGGCGATGTAGATCTGCATAACTCTTTTGCCTATCCTGAGCTGCTCTCATCCTTTCCCTGATCATCTTAATCTGCTCAACCATCTCATGTACCATCTCTGGTCCCAAAACCACTGCCTCAGCACTGTCGTCCCAACAAATCGGACTCCTACATCTTCTCCCATATAAGGCCTCAAATGGCGCCATGCCAATACTAGTGTGATAGTTGTTGTTGTAGGAAAACTCAATCAAATCTAACCTCTGCTCCCAGCTACCACCAAAATCCATCACACAAGCTCGTATCATATCCTCAAGAGTCTTGATTGTTCTCTCTGTCTGACCATCTGTTGCAGGATGAAAAGCTGTGCTCATCTTCAATGTCATTCCGAAAGACTCCTGCAACTCTTTCCAAAACCTTGAGATAAACCTCGATTCTCTGTCAGATACTATGTCTTTAGGCACCTCATGTAACCGTAGCACATTCTTCCGATAAGCCATAGCTAATTGTGCCTTAGTTTATGCATCTTTCATTGGCACAAAATGAGCTAACTTGGTCAGTCGATCCATTATAACCCATATCATGTTGTTACCCTGCTGGCTCTTTGGCAAACCCACGATAAACTCCATGGAAATGGATTCCCACTTCCACTCAGGTACCTCTAAAGACTGAATCTTACCTTGTGGTCGTCACTGCTCCCCTTTAACTCTCTGACATGTCAAACCACGGGCCACAAACTCAGCTGTTTCTTTCTTCATCCCAGGCCACCAGAAAGTCTTCTTTAAATCCTTGTACAACTTGTCACCACCTGGATGTACCGAATATGGTGTACAATGTGCCTCTGTCATGATTGTCTTTTTCAGCTCCTCATCATTAGGGACACACCACCTCCCATCAAATCTCAAACTACCATCTGTATGAATAGAGAATCTAGACGTTGTCCCTTTCTCTACTCCAGCTCTCCACTCTACCATCTTGGGATCTAACTCCTGTTTACCGCAAATATCATCATATAGATCAGGCTGCACTGTCAAATCTCCCATGGCATCCCCTTTCTGGATCATATATATCCCAAACTTTCCAACCTCATCTCTCAACCTCATCAAGGATATAGCTGTGCACAAAGAATGTACACTCTTCCTGCTCAAAGCATCTGCAACTACATTGGCTTTCCCTTCATGGTAGATAATATCCATGTCATAATCGCCAATCAACTCCATCCACCTCCTCTGTCTCATGTTCAACTCCTTTTGAGTGAAGATGTACTTGAGACTCTTGTGATCAGAAAATACCTTAAAGGTCGCCCCATAAAGACTCTGGTACCACTTTGTGACACCCCCATACTCCAAGTGCCTTACCAGGACCACTCAGGTATAAGAACGTCACCATCTCGGTTTCCCGAGGCAATGATAATCAAATGACAATAAAGAAACATAATTTAAATAGCCAAACTGTTTAAAGTGATTACAAATCCAAACTGATAAAAGGTACAATACATGTTCTCAAAAACCAAAGGTCTAAACAACTAAAGTATGACAGCGGAAGACTCTAATCAGCTCGTGGTGACACATCCCAGCTAGCCCAAAAGTCTCTAGTCAAACCTGCTCAACAACTGCTAACAATCCCCGAATGGATCACCACAGTTTTTAAAACAATTAAACGGGGTCAGTACTAATTACACGAAAACAAGATACAATACAACAATTACCAAACAGCACAATCGTCACATCAAACCCTGGTCTCCATAAACAATCTCCACGTAACTGACTACACACTAAAGTGTGTAGCCCTGCCAGAGTACCCATCGCAACAGATACTCCACACCGCCATTTGGGGACCGCAGCCGTACCCACTAAATCCCCGCTCATCTCCATCGAGCAATAAACCCAAGTCCATTAATGTGCACATCCCTGTGGGTTAATATCCGTATACTACCCTTTAAATTTAGGACTATAACGTAAATTTAATCATGTGATTATTGTCATAAAACATAAATACAATAGAAACGATAAGGAACAAGAAATAACCTCGGGTCCTTTGATGCACGGCGTAAAGAACAGAAATCAAACGAGATTCCCTCCTAATTGTTGCACCCAAGACTTGTCCGAGATATGCCCTTGTGCTAGAACGTGTTCTCCGATTGCCTTGCAATATTGGGAGAACTTGTTGTGAGTTATTCACTGGATGAGAGATCCGAATTTCGAGAGGCACTGTTCTCGAAACCCTAATTTCTTTTGGCAAATGATAATTAGGTTACAAAGAGGAGAGACTTCCTCTTTGTATGGTTCGGCCGTGAGCTATGAATGGGGAGAGTGGGCTTTCCACTTTCTCTAATTTTTAACTCATGGTACGACCCGAAATCCTAAATGTATATGACACGGTCTCGATCATAAATCGTTATCGGTTATCGGAATTTAAGGCATCGCTAATAATACGGGTTAGTGAATTATTAATACGTGTCCGACAAAACAGTATTGTATAATTATATTCAATATACATTTAATTAAATATAAAACGCTTATATTTAATTTTACGAATTAACTGGTTAATTCGCCTTAGCCCATGATATTTAATCCGTATTAAATATAATATCTCAACATCACATATTTGACTAATTACTAGTCAAATAACTCGGACTAACTGGTTAGTCAATCTTGGCATCTACATGACAGTATTTTCATACTGTCACGTCTCTCGAACGTATCCTATAGGTGTGATCGATGCCATTTGGTGTTCACAATTAAGCATATGTGGTCGTTGGTCAATGGTCGATACAAAACACAATTTATACTTCACAAACAACTCTACAATTAGTAAAGAGGCAAGTAAAGGTCGGATCCCAAGGGACGGGTATTGAAATGAAGATTCTATTGTAACTAGTGGTGTCTAGGGGTGTCACAAATTGGGTTGATGTAGAAGGTCACTAAACTAAAATAGCAATGAAAATAAACTAACAAGGTAAATGAAATAAGGGTGTAAACAATTGATTAAAAGCACTAGGGTGTCATGGGTTCATAGGGGAATCATGGGATATGATCATACAAACATGTTCTCAAATTATAAGCAAGCAATTATTGTTGTGATGGATTGAGTTGGGTTATATCTTACAATCCTAGGAAAGTTTGGGTCCCGGAGCCGAATCTCTTGGATTGTACAACACCTACAAGTCGACTTAATCTTCCCTACTTAACACATGCATGGTCTAACAAGACTCGAGTTGGGTTATGTCTTACAAGTCAAGTTGAAAGGATAGAAGATGATAGTAAATGCAAGGATTCATAGGCTTAGCATTTCATCAAATATAACATGTGCATGTATTAAGATCAAAACAAGCAAGCAAATAAGATATGAAAGCATATTAATTTAAGCATGAATCATTCCCCATGTTGGTTTCCCCTAATCACCCATTAAACCCTAGCTAAGAGACTACTCACTCATTATCATATTGATCATGCTAGAAAGGTTGTCAATCATACTAACATAATGAAACATGATGAATAAATGAAAGTAATTAGCAATAATTAAAAAGGGATTAAGAGATTATACCTACTAATGATTCCAATAATAAAGCAAGAATAATAGAAGAACTTGATGATTGATGGAAGGTTGTCAATCTCCCAATAAACCCAATAATCTTCTAATTACCCAAAATAAATGAAGAACTAGAGAGAGATTAAAGAACTAAAACTTGGATTAAAACTTGATTAATATTTGATTACAATATTGAAGAGAGATTTGATTGATATTAACTACTCTAATTATTGATAAGAAGAACATGCTCCTCTAATTAGACTAATGGGGTATTTATAGTGAAAATTAGGGAGGATGCATTAGGGTTAACTAAGGGCTAAACTAGTAATTACACTTTTAAGTTGAGCAAGGAGCCTCCGGGATTGTCCGAGAGAAGGGCTTCTCCATTTCGTAGCTTGAAGAACGAAATCTGTCTTTGTGTTGTGATCCGTGCGGGCCGGGAGTCGGGACGGCCGGATCTGGGTGGACGATCCGAGCGGATCGAGGAACAAGACGCTCGGACTGGGCATGGGGAATCCGAGCGGATTCCTGGTGAGGACGCTCGGACCGGGAGGACGGACGGATTCTCTACAATCCGTTCGGATTGTAGTTCAGCCAGCCTTTTCTTCTTCTTTTTCTTCCCTTTTCTTCATGGATTCCTTGGGGATTTCCTTGGGGACTCAAGGATCCTTTTCTCAACAATGCTCTTCTACTATGCTATGTACAAAGGCCTTCTAGTCTTGTCTCTCCTTGATGCTTGGTCATTGAATATGATCAATTTAGCCTTGTTTTGCCATGAAAATGCAAGATTCTTACTCCTTTCCTACCAAGGGATCAAAATCTCAAAGAATATGCAAAACAAAGAACTAAAGATAAGAAATGACCCAAATAGGCACTAAAAAGCATAGAAACAATGGTAATTCGGGGACTAAATATGCGCCAATTATGGTCGCATCAAATATCCCCAAACCGAACCTTTGCTCGTCCCGAGTAAAGAGGTGACAAAGACTAGGACCAATACTAACCTAACCTAATAATAATAGCCGATATGAGACAATTAGCGGGTCTCACTCCGCCCCTTCAACTCACAACAAGACAACCATGAGGTAGGATGCCTTCTTGCAAGGCAAGGTGGGTCTTGCCAAAATGGCGACACATCCAAACATTAAGCACACAAAATCAAGTAATGGATGCATCTACAAAAAGAATAGCCACTTTCCTCATCTAAGTGGCGGAAATTATCTACAAGGGAAGCAATTCAAGGGTACACACTCCTTCATAGATGCAATTTGTTCAAACTACTAAGCCTAGAAGGATACCAATAAATCACCTCCAAAAGGTGTCAAGCTAGGGTACCTTTGTCCTCAATCGTTAAATGCTTTTGTCAAGAGTAGACTCCCTATGGTGTTAGAAACACTGGAGGATCGCGGAATTCCCCCTCTTGCCTAGACAAGAAGAAGGGTCGTCCCCTCTCTACCATGCACAAAAATGGATATGATGGATAAAGGGATCGATAGATTTTGAGTTTCACTTTGGGAGTTTGCTTTGTTTTTGTTTTTCCCCCCAATTTCATTTGGTATTTGACATTTGAGAACACTTTCTTTGCCATTTCTTTTTGATTTTTGGCATTTCAATACTTGACAACTTTTTGCATTTCTTTTTGAACATTTTCAAAGTCACCCCAATTAGTAACGAGGGTGCCTTGTATTTGAAGCTTTAGGAGTCTATTTTTGCTCCTCTTTTCTTTTGATGCATTTTTGCAAACTTTCTTTCACTTTTTCATTTCATTGAACTCAAATAGATTTCTTTTTGTTTTGTGCCCATTCCCTTTTTGTGACAAAAATGTGGTAGAACATGGATGAATGATAGAAGTATGCATGGTTTCAAGGGTCACCTTGGAATAAACGGTAGCCAAGGAGTTATCACACCACAAGGTACTCTTGACTAGGCCTTAATCCATGGGTCAAAGGATACTAGCATGACACATCCTAGGGTGTTTTACAAATATTCTAACAAGCAAAGTCTTAAGAATAAAAAGCATCTACTAGGGCCTATATACACTTGTCAAGCTTCCCAAGTAGACGGTTTCGCAAAATTTTCTAACATGCAAACTACATGCCATGATGCAACTAACATTTATACATCCTAATGCAAATGATTCTACCAACTAGTATGCCATATAAACTAGATGCAATCCTAAGTTCACATTGTTATACCGCATCAATCAAAATGAAGCCACATAGTCATTAACATAAAGAGGAAAAAGGAGATTGGAAAGATCATACCATGCGGTCTTCAATATCCTCATGTCTCGGATGTGGCGTAGTCAATCAAAGTGAACAAGGATGAACAAACACAATATATACAAAACAATATATACAAGGGAAATGAACTTGTTTTTGGTTTTTCAATTTTTAAATTTTTATGGTTTTTGAATTTTTTTCAATTTTTATGGTTTTTGAATAAAAGTTAAGTGTTAGAATTCCCATCCCCACACTAATATGGGCATTGTCCTCAATGGCCAAAATGATGGAAATTATGCAAGGATGATGCATGATTTTCTATACTAAATGCAATTCTACACTAAACTATACTACATGATGCATGATTTTTGTTATGACGGAGAGGATAATTTAAATTACCTCCCGTTGCGTATGCATTAACTTCCCCAAACCAAGTAAGACACTATTGCTAATGTCAAAGCATGGGGGAGTTCATGCACATGCTATGCTATGCATGAGACTAGATTGTCATTTTGGATTTTACAAAAGTGGGAACAATAAAGAACACCTCAAAGGAACCGAGGTGGGAGTCCTTTGATGTTGCTAGGACTAAACCAACAATGAGTCAAAGTAAAATAAAATACAAACAAACAAAATGCAAAGTTCTTTTCATGAAAAATAAAGATAAAGAGGAAAGATTTGAAAACTTCACTTGAACTAAGGTGGGTGCCTCTTGCCCGCTCCACCTAGTGATGAAGTAATCTCCTAGAAATCGGCATCATCTCCTTCAATATCGGTATCCCAAATATCCCTAGAAGCATCACTTAAACTTGGATCCATGAATTCATCTTCTTCACTCTCAAGCTTCACCGTATCACCTCCACAAGAGTCGCCGCTCTCTTCCCCTTTGCGACCGTTTGCCCCTTCATTTGCCTTGTCCGAGTTAGGAAAGAGCAACTCCATTTGAGCCCATGAAGGAAAAACTCCTTCTTCACTTATCCGTCCCTTTTGAACCATGTCGAGGTATTGAGGGTAAAGAGCATAATAGTTGTCCACCTTGGTCTCATATTGACGGTAGTGCAAGTCTTGCAAGATTCCCGTGACAAAATCGTCACGGGGGAGGATGAAGGGATTCGGGTGGTTGTAAGGTTGGTAGGGAAAGGGGTAGGGAGGCACCTTTATCTTTTCATTTTGGGTTTGTTGTTCTTGTTGTTGCGGTGGAGGAGCTTGTGGGGGTGGAGCTTGTCTTTCTCGACTTTGAATGAGGTAAGAGGGTATTGGGGACAAACTTCCTCTCCTTGGGGAGACTCGAGGTAGGTCGGCCATCGGAAGGTAGATAGGATCACTTCCTTTCGTCAACCATTTGATTCTTTTATCAACCCCCTCAAGGGTTATCCAATGGTGTTGGACAACAAGGAGGTCTTCATTAATTCTCATTCCTCCCGAGAGTGGGGTGTACTCATTATTCGCATTGAACCTAGGATTAAAGTGCTTTGCAAGTCGTGTTATGAGTCCACCATTCACTATATGCTTCTTCCCATCATCATCACCATTTCGGAATTTCGCCCACTTTTCTAGCAAGACTAGCGGTGCATTGAGATGATACCCGTCTTTCCCTTGAATGTTTAGATAGGATTCCATGAACATGAGGTCTATTTGATTCACAATAGCCGGGTCTCGGCGGGCGAAGAGGGTACCCGAAAGAAATCGGTAAGTGAGCCTCAAGATTGGATTTTGGATGTGAAAAGCAAGACACTCTTTGGTAAGAATGAAGTCCCGGCCCGTCATGGCCCTCCACAAGGGTGCGACACTATATTTCTTGGGTCTTGATGTTCGGGTAGGCGAGACATCAAGACCGAACACTCTCGCAAATTCCACAAGGGTCATTGTTCTAGAGACATTCTCCAACCTAAACTCTATGCCAATCACCTTGTTCGAAGTTGTAATCTTTAAGCAACTCAAGAATTCGAGCACAAGAGATCGATAGGTGGGTTCAAACATGCGAAAGAGTGTTGAAAGGCCAAAAACCTCAAATAAAGCCTCCACTTGGTGAAAGATTCCAAGTTTTCTCAAAGTATCATGACAAAGGAATTTAGTGGGAAGAATATTCTTACTTAAGAGTCGATGAAAGACCAATCGCTGCACATCATCAAGGAATTCCACATTCGAGAAGTCGTCGAGCCTTGTGAGGTCTACAATTTCCACATGCTCCCTTCTAATGGTGTTGATATGTGAGGTAGAGGAACTTCCCACCATCCTAGGTCTTCTTGCATTTCTAAAGGAGGATCTTCTAGGTGCCATCCTTGAGTTCTTTTGATTTGTAAGAGTAAGATTGCTACTTGTTGATTGAGTGTTGAAAACCCTAGAAAATTTGGGGGTTTTTGACTTTGAGGGTGAAGAGAGTGATTTGGATATGTATGGGAGTTACAAGGGGGGTGAGTTTTATAGGGTGAGTGGAAGGAGTAATGATGTGTCATTATATGGGTGGTGGGGTGTAATTTAATTGAGAAAAGTAGGGTCGAGAAACGGGCAGGGAGACGAGCGGATTCGAGGCTGAGACGCTCGGATTCTCCTTTCACGGGACGGGCGGATTCTGGGCAGGACGCCCGGATTCTGCCACAGAGTAAAATTCCAGAATTTTTCTCGCCTCAAGACGAGCGTCCCGAGCATAAGACGCTCGGATTCTTCAGGGTCGGGACGGGCGTCTTTCGAGAAGACGGGCGGATTCTTCGACAGAGATTTTTCTTTGAAATGCTCAGGGGAAAAAACGGGCGTCTTTCCACTAATCCGGCCGGATTCTCTCAGACGGGCGTCTTCTTCCTTAGGACGCTCGGATTCTTCATCAGTCCATAAACCTTCAATTTCTCAACACAGCTGGACGCGCGGTTTTTCCCTCGACGTCCGTATTCGCCGCCAGACGTCCGGATCTCCAGAGAGACGCACGGATTCTTGCCGCGGGTGTTGACTTTCTTTCTCCTTTCTTTAAATGCATCCCCACACCTAGGAATTTTCTCCTTCCTTCATTCAAAAACTCATTAGTAACCCTCCCTCACTTGTGCTCATGAAAAGAATTTATGCTATTTAAACAAATGTAATTAAATAATAAGTTAGAGGGTTAGTATATTTACAAACGGTGGTTTAGGGAGGACTCCACCAAACTCTCATTCTTGATGAGATGTCAAGGAGAAGGAGGACCGAGGTAGGTAGCCTCGACTTCTCCAACAAATGCTCCTTCATAGTATGGCTTCAATCTTTGACCATTTACCTTGAACTTGCTTCCATCTTCGGCCTTGAGTTCGAAATCTCCATACTTCCCAACTTCGGTTATCACATAGGGACCCATCCATCTAGAGTTCAATTTCCCCGGAAAGAGTCGGTAGCGGGAATTGAATAGAAGGACTTTGTCCCCCTTGTGCAAGGCCTTTTGTCGAATTCTCTTATCATGAAGCAATTTTGTTCTTTCTTTGTAAATCTTTGCATTCTCATAAGATTGTAGTCGGAATTCTTCCAACTCTTGGATTTGGATCATCCTCTTTTGACCGCTCAATTTGAGATCAAGATTGAGTGCTCGGATTGCCCAATAAGCTTTGTACTCCAATTCGATTGGCAAATGGCATGCTTTTCCATATACAAGCTTGTAGGGGGAGGCACCTATGGGAGTCTTATAGGCCGTCCTATAAGCCCAAAGAGCATCATCAAGCTTTGTGCTCCAATCTTTCCGAGTCTTGTTCACAACTTTTTCAAGAATTTGTTTGATCTCTCTATTTGAAATTTCCACTTGACCGCTTGTTTGAGGATGATATCCCAAGCCGGTTCGATGTTGAACACCATATTTGGTCAAAAGGGATGCAAGCTTCTTTTCATGGAAATGTGTTCCTCCATCACTAATGATAGCTCTAGGAACTCCAAATCTTGGGAAAATTATCTTCTTGAAAAGCTTGGTGACCGTTTTTGCATCATCATTTGGGGTGGCAATTGCCTCCACCCACTTTGAAACGTAATCTACGGCCACAAGGATGTACTTGTTCCCGTTATATGTCACAAAGGGTCCTTGGTAGTCAATTCCCCAAACATCGAAAATCTCCACCTCTAGAATACCCCTTTGTGGCATTTCGTTTCTCCAAGATATATTTCCCGTTCTTTGACAAGCATCGCAATGAATGATGAATTCTCTTGTATCTTGAAACATCGTGGGCCAATAGAAACCCGATTGGAGGATTTTTGCAACGGTTCTTCTTGCTCCATGGTGCCCACCGTAGGGTGATGAATGACATCCTTCCAAGATTCCTTGGATTTCCCATTGAGGGATGCATCTCCGGTAGAGCCCATCACTACACTCCTTATAGAGGTTTGGATCATCCCAAAAGTACCTCTTCACTTCAAATAGGAATCTCTTCCTTTGGTTGTGGTTCATATTAGGAGGGAGCACTTTTCCAACAATATAGTTAGCATAATCGGCAAACCATGGGGTGATGTGCCTTTCAAGTTGAGTTTGAATAGCCATCAAGATATCGTCGGGGAATGAGTCATTGATCGGGGTTTCTCCATTTTCATCATGAAACCGGATCCTTGACAAGTGATCCGCCACTACGTTCTCGGCTCCTTTCTTGTCTCTTATTTCCAAGTCAAATTCTTGAAGTAGCAAAATCCATCTCAACAACCTTGGTTTTGCCTCCTTCTTTATCAAGAGATGTCGAAGAGCACGGTGATCCGAAAATACAATCACCTTGGATCCAAGTAAGTAGGACCGAAATTTATCCAAAGCATATACAATGGCAAGAAGCTCCTTTTCGGTCGTGTCATAATTTACTTGAGAAGGGTCGAGGGTTTTGCTTATGTAATAGATGGCATGAAGAGCTCTCCCTACCCGTTGGCCAAGTACCGCTCCAACGGCGTAGTTGCTAGCGTCACACATAATCTCAAAAGGTAACTCCCAATTTGGGGGTTGGATGATTGGTGCCGAGATCAATGCTTCTTTGATTCTATTGAAAGCTTCAACACACTCACAAGAATTGGAATTGGGCATCCTTAAGCAAAAGTTGAGTGAGGGGTTTTGCTATTTTAGAAAAATCTTTTATGAAACGACGGTAAAAACCCGCGTGACCGAGAAAACTTCTCACCCCTCTAACATTCACGGGAGGTGGGAGTTTCTCTATCACCTCAACTTTAGCTTTATCTACCTCGATGCCTTTTTCCGAAATCAAATGACCCAAAACGATTCCTTCATTAACCATGAAATGACACTTTTCCCAATTTAAAACAAGACTAACATCTTTACATTTTTGCAATACAAGAGAAAGATTATGCAAGCATGAGTCAAAGTCCTTTCCATAAACACTAAAATCATCCATAAAAACTTCCATTATGGTCTCTAGGTAATCGGAGAAGACACTCATCATGCATCTTTGGAAAGTAGCGGGGCATTACATAATCCAAAAGGCATCCGTCTATATGCAAAAGTGCCATAGGGGCATGTGAAGGTGGTCTTATGTTGGTCATCCGGGTGTATAGGGATTTGGAAGAATCCCGAATACCCGTCAAGGTAACAAAAGAATTTGTTAGAGGCTAACCTCTCAAGCATTTGGTCAATGAATGGTAAGGGGAAGTGATCTTTCCTTGTTGCGGAGCTCAATTTACGGTAGTCAATGCACATACGCCAACCGGTGATCATTCTTGTGGGTATTAATTCATTCTTTTCATTTGTCACTACCGTAGTACCTCCTTTCTTAGGTACCACTTGGACGGGGCTAACCCACAAAGAATCCGATATGGGATATATGATCCCCGCATCAAGTAATTTCATGACTTCTCCTTTGACAACTTCTTGCATGTGGGGGTTCAATCTTCTCTGGGGTTGAATGGTAGGTCTATGGTCGTCCTCTAGATGAATCCTATGCATGCAAAAGTTGGGACTTATCCCCTTAAGGTCATCTAGACTATAACCTATAGCCTTTTCATGTTGTTTCAACACATTAAGCAATTTACCCAATTGGTCATCATCAAGTCTATCATTAACAATCACGGGTTTGGTCTTTGATTCATCAAGGTAGGCATATTTCAAATTTGGGGGAAGGGGTTTCAAAGTAGGAGTTTGTACCTCACTTTCCTCCTTTGGAGTTTCATTGAGAATTTGCTCCATTTCCATTAAACATTCCATTCTCATGACATATTCTTCTTCACTTTCATTAACCTCATCATATTCAAATTCCATGATGGGTTCCTCTTGCTCTTGAGTTTGTAGAATATCTTCTAGGATAGATTGCTCATCCTCTATGGGTTGACATGCTTCTACTAGAATATTATGCACCAACTCGGATTGTGCATGGGTGAGTTCTTTGTTAGCTAGAGCGGCCTCAAAGAGATCCACCTCCAACTCCCAATACATGCTCTTAGCCTTACTTGCTTCTAAGGCCTCTAATGCTTGCATGGGATCCTTGAAGTAAGGGATACTCAAGTGGTCCTCTACAAAACAATCTATGAAATCCATTCTTGCAAAATATCAAACAACTAGAAAACAATTAGAACAAACCTTGAGGAGTTTTACTTCCCCAAGGTGAAAAAAAAAAAAAAAACTGATAATAATACCAAAGTATGACTTTTAGGGACCAGTTGATCACCGCCATCTGTATGACAATAACGTCAAACTTATCTAGCAAGCCAACCATTATTGATAAACGTGGATCAACTGATAATAATACCAAAGTATGCCCTTTGATCCTTTTAGAGGTTTATAAGTCCTTGCACTAACTGTTAAGGACACCAACCCCAACAAGCTCCCACTTGTCCGTACAAGTGCATGTGCAATGACGTTATCCGCACTAACTGGAGGACACAAGCTCCAACAAACTCCCACTTGTCCGTACAAGTGTATGTGCGATAACCGATTCTCATATTCATTTAAAAATTTCTCCCACTCAATGTAAAACAATTTGCAGATCTGGATCCACAAAGGTCGTATTTTACAATCGATCTGTATCTAGAGTGGTTTCCCCGACTAGAGAGTAACTTAACCGATAAAACGAATCCGTATCCGAGCATGGCCATGCATTTCGATTCTGACTCCTCGAGTGGCCCTGAGAAATATCAAGTACCTGATAAAGGCTGAATATTTCCTTCAACTCGACTCCTTCCGATCTAAGCACAGCATGAAATGACCCAGAAAAAATCTACTTGGCCCCCTGTTACGGATGACCGTGAGAAAGAAACCAAAGTCACCCAAAATGCCTTAGTCTCAAGAGACAGTCGATAGTCAAAAGAATCGACTCTTAGGATCACCATGGAAGTCCTATCCACGACCGGGCAACAAATGTCATAAAACATTTAGGACTCCACGTCGATGTCACAAGTGTGTCCTACGAAATATCCGTATAAATCGCCTTTGTGATTGGTCAGTCAACCGGTTGACTTATGGCTCGTTGAACCCACCATCAACCAACGTCACAAAATAATTGCCAGAGTTATCAGCTCATGTGGGCAATTAAGGACTGAAAATATATAATGTTCGTTCAGTTCACTTTGTGGTGTTCAAGAATTGTCGTACAATTCCACATGAAAAACAAAATATATATATAAAATATCAAAACGATGATGTCGTATAGAGTACAAAAGAGAATGAATCTAATCCATAAAAGAGTACTACAACTTAGGAACACGTTTAATTCCCATGGAATTAACATGCCCTTCATGCTTATCTTGTCGTAGTGGTTTAGTGAGAGGATCTGCTATGTTATCATCAGTAGCAATCTTTTCTATCACTACTTCCTTTTGCTCCACGTAATCTCGGATTAGATGAGCTTTCCGTTGTACATGTCTAGACTTGTTGCTAGACTTTGGCTCCTTAGCTTGGAAGATGGCACCACTATTGTCGCAATAGATGGTGATCGGGTCATTCGAACTAGGCACTACAGATAGCCCATGTAAGAATTGACGCATCCATATCGCTTCCTTTGTAGCTTCAGACGCGGCATAGTACTCGGACTCAGTCGTAGAATCTGCTGTAACAGTTTGTTTCGAACTCTTCCGGTGATCGCAGCGCCATTAAGAGTAAAAACGAATCCAGATCGAGATTTCGAGTCATCTCGATCCGTTTGGAAGCTAGCATCTGCAGAACCGGTTGCGCATAGCGTTTAAGAGCCTCCATAAGTCAATGCCCAATCTTTAGTCCTCCGTAGGTACTTAAGAATGTTCTTGACACCCCACCAATGTGGTTCACCCGGATGCTTTGTTGGAATCGACTTGTCATACTCAATGCATATGCCACGTCCGGACGTGTGCATATCATGGCATACATGATTGATCCTATAGCCGAAGCATAAGGAATCCGTGTCATGCGCTCTTTCTCTTCCGGTGTCTCGGTGCCGAGATCGGCTCAAATGCACCCCCGGAGCCATAGGAAGGAACCCCTTCTTGGAGTTAGTCATACTGAATCTCTCTAGGACTTTGTCTATGTAAGACTCTTGACTGAGAGATAACATCCGTCGTGATCTATCTCGATAGATACGGATGCCTAGAATTCTTTGTGCCTCCCCGGATCTTTCATCTGGAAATGGTTTTTCAACCATACTTTCACCGAAGTTAAGAGAGGTATGTCATTCCCAATCAGGAGTATGTCGTCAACATACAATATTAGGAAGACAATCTTGCTCCCACTCGACTTGATATATAAACATGGTTCCTCGACCGATCGAGTAAATCCATTTTCTTTTATCACTTGGTCGAAGCGATGATTCCAACTCCTTGATGCTTGCTTAAGTCCATAAATGGAACGCTTAAGTTTGCACACTTTCTTAGGATGTACTGGATCAATGAAACCTTCGGGTTGTACCATGTAATACTCTTCCTCCAAAAAGCCGTTTAAGAAGGCGGTTTTCACGTCCATTTGCCAAATTTCATAGTCATGAAAAGCGGCGATCGCTAAGATAATCCGAATGGAACGCAGCATGACTACGGGTGCAAAAATCTCATCGTAGTGCAAACCTGGCACTTGGGTGAAACCTTTAGCAACTAGTCGTGCTTTGTAGATATCTTGCTGACCTTCCACAGAATGCTTTATCTTGTAAAGCCATTTGCATTGAAGGGGACGAACCTTAGCAGGTAAGTCAACAAGATCCCACACGTTGTTCTCATACATGGAGTCCATCTCGAATTGCATGGCCTCAAGCCATAGCTTTGAGTCGAATGGTCATGGCACCTTTATAGGTTGCGGGTTCACTACTCGTTAAGAGTAGAACGTCATCTATGTCATGTTCCTCGACCATACCAATGTATCTGTCCGGAGGAATAGAGACTCTTCCCGACCTCCTAGGTTCCTCAGAATATTCACGCAGCCGGGATTGAAGGAATAGGTTCCTCCAATGATTGCTCGGTATTTGGTTCTGGAATCTCCGACAGGTCGAAGGTTCTATCACTCTTTGCATTCTCGAGAAATTCCTTCTCTAAGAATGTCGCACTAGCCGCAACAAAAACGCGTTGTTCGGTTGGCGAATAGAAGTAATGACCACGTGTTCCTTTAGGATAACCTATAAAGTATGTCTTGACCGATCGCGGGCCGAGCTTATCTTCAGGTCTCCACTTGACATAAGCCTCGCAGCCCCAAACCCGTATAAAGGACAAGTTAGGGACCGTTCCCTTCCATAGTTCATATGGAGTCTTGTCAACAGCTTTAGACGGACTTCGGTTAAGTATTAGAGCGGCTGACATAAGAGCATAACCCCATAATGAATCAGGTAAAACCGTGTGACTCATCATGGATCGAACCATATCAAGTAGTGTTCGATTTCTCCGTTCGGACACACCATTCAACTGAGGTGTTCCAGGTGGAGTTAACTGTAGGGCAATCCCAAAAGTCCTTTAGGTGTTGATCAAACTCGTGAGAAAGATACTCGCCACCACGATCCGAACGCAGTGTTTTTATCTTTCTACCCAATAGGTTCTGTACCCTATTTTGGTATTCCTTGAATTTCTCAAAGGATTCACTTTTGTGCTTCATTAAGTAGACATAGCCATATCTACTCAAATCGTCCGTGAAAGTGATGAAATACCTATAGCCTTCTCGTGCGGTGATTGACATAGGGCCACATACATCCGTATGTATGAGTCCTAATAGGTCAGCAGCGCGCATTCCAACACCTTTGAAGGAAATACGAGTCATCTTACCGATGAGACATGATTCACACGTGCCAAATGATTGAAAATCAAAGGCTGAGATAGCTCCATGTTTGATGAGCTGTTTTACGCGTTTCTCATTAATGTGTCCCATACGGCAGTGCCATAGATACGTTTGATCTTTGTCACCAACCTTTAACTTTTTATTCATTACGTGTAATATTTCCATGGTCTGATCTAAAACATAAATTCCGTTCATGGAGACGCTTTCAGTAGAATCATATCGTGTAATGAGAAAATGCAAGTATTATTTTCTATTACAAATGAAAAACCAAGTTTATCAAGTGCATAAACTGAAATAATGTTTTTGGAAAGACTAGGAACATAATAGCAATCATATAATGACAACTCAAATCCGCTAGGAAGTCGGATCACATATGTCCCCTTGGAGATGGCGGCTACTCTTGCTCCATTCCCAACACGCAGGTCCACCTCACCCTTTACGAGGGGTTCGATGTTTCGGAGCCCCGGCACATGATTACACAGATGAGAACCACAACCAGGATCAAGTACCCAAGTTCCGTAACTTGCGTGGTTAATCTCAATCATATGAATAAAAGTAGAAGAAGAAGACATACCAACAGGTTTAACACGACCTGCTTTTAAGTCCTCATGATAAACAGGACATGTGCGTCTCCAATGCCCAGTCATGTGGCAGTGATGGCATTCCATGTTATCTTTCTTGCTCTTTGTCGCGCCTGATGAGTTACTCGACTCACCAGGACCACTCTTACCTGAGCCCGACTTCTTGAACTTCGCCTTACCCATCGCTAGGTTTGCCTGAGCTTTGCCCTTACCCTTTCCTTTATTTGACACAACGAGAACATCCTGTTTCATGCTCCCACTGACTTTCATGTCCTTCTCGGTCTGTACGAGGAGGGAGTGCAGTTCATGGGGAGTCTTCTTCAAATCATTCATATAGTAATTCGCTCTAAATTGCGAATAACCATCGTGGAGTGAGTGAAGTATGCGGTCGATAACAATGTTCTCGCCGATGTTGATTAAAGGTCTCAGTTTCTCGACATTCTCAATCATGCCGAGAATGTGTGGGCTAACCGGTTGGCCCTTCTCGAGTCTCGCATCAAAGAAGCGAGTGGTGTGCTCATAGGTCACGATTCTCGGTGCTTTCGAGAATTCCTTAGTGAGCGTGGTGAAAATCTTGTTTGCACCATGGGCTATGAAAGCGTTTCGCAAGTTGGGTTCCATTGCAAAAATGAGTACGTTTTTAATCGCACCCGCTTCCATACGTAAATCATTGAACTTGGTGATTTCAAAGACTCTAGCCGTGGGACCCGGGTTTGCCGGGATGGGCTCTAAAAGATATTTGAGCTTCCCGTCGCCAGCAGCCAGCAGCATTCCGTAATGCCGCCTCCCGATCCCGCGAAGTTGGATCCATCATTCTTGATCGAGTAGACCGATTCATCCGATTCATGAAGATCCGAAGCCAGGACTCACGGTCCAATGTGGCACTTGGCATTGGGTTATCGGTAGAACCAGCCATTTGTTGTTTAGCAGTTTAAAATACGTGATCTACATCGAAAAAGAAAGAAAAACAAAAACGAAATAAGCAACTCATCGAGGTGATTTAAGTCTATTTTAAAATTCATTTTAAACATGTAGACTCTCGCACTTGCATAATTGATCTCCTCAAGAATGATACAAGTGATCCCAAGACTCAATTTCTGTAAATTGATAAGCCAACTGTTTAGCTAATTCTTCCGGAAGAACTCTTGGTCGATAGATTTCCGTAAATCCTATCTATAGTCCACCATGATCACAGGATCGTACGAGTGACCATAGTGTTGAGATAAAATAGGTCAATCGGTTCCAACTTACCCGACGTAGAAGGGGTCATATTATGCCTACCGACGAAGAAGGGATTCATTGGAGTTTGACCTATAAAGACCGTTCTCAATTTTTGTTTATACGAGGAAGATCCCATCAACTTAATTATAATTCATTTTAAGTGAACGAATAACTAGCGTCTGCGTGAATGAATCAATTTAGATGATGGCTTAGCATGATCGTGTGACATACGAATGTCAATGAAAACTAACTCGTGACCTCTATATGTGTCAGTTTTCATGCAATAATTAGGTAGTTTGGTTTTTAGGCGGAAAATGATGCATATTATCGTTACGAAAAATAAATAAAGGAATGCAATACGTAAATAAAAAGGTCCTAGTGTGGCCTATCCTAGTAAAAGAACATAATACAACTTTGGAATCCATCGTTGGACCCGAAAAGCTTGTCTTGATGTTCCATCTTGATCCAAGTAGCGGGAGTGAGCATCCGGTCTCCATCTTTGGTCTTCTCAAAAATTACAAAATATAAACCTATTTACATTCTAATTAAAAACTGTAATTACAAGTGAAAAATCCAAAACGGAGATACGAGATCTCAAAATACAACCAAGACCGTGTTCCATCATTACGGTAACACGTTCTACTAAGGCCACACTAAGTTACAACTGATTGTAAAAATTAAATACGTAATAAAAGGCATTCACAAGCATTCAAAAATAACGATAAATAAAAATGCATCAACTAAAAACAAATTCATTCGTGACATAATTCCGTAATTATGTTAAATTTATCCAAACCACCTTTTAATGATTAAAATTCATGTGATAAAACCGCTTCTATCATTTAATTTTAATCCATTACAATCCGTTACTTTAAAAACGCTTTAAAATAACTTAATGGTACGTGTGTGAACCGTTTCACAATCATAGCGAGTGTACTATATCCGTATAAAGTACATATTGAAGCCAAACGAAAATTTAAATCAAAAGAAACAAATTTTCAAAGTCATCAAAGATTTAAATCCCTCGATCCAGGGACATAAGTGCTCGATCGAGGGACAAAAGGGCTCGATCGATGAATTGGAAGTCGATCGAGGGGTGTGCTAATCAGAGGTGCTCGATCGACAACAACACTGGTGGTCGATCGAGGACAAATATCAAGACATCGCTTCGATCGAGTACGAGGACTTCTCGATCAAAGGGGTTTTAAAGGTGTCGATCGAGTACAACAAGGACTCGATCGAGCAAAAACTTGTCAGAAAAGCCACTCGATCGATTGAAAACTTGGTCGATCGAGTGCAAAAACCTCTGAAAACTTCAAACCCTCGTGAAACAAATTTGGCGAGACAAAACAAACGCTATTTTGATCAAAACTGATTGAAAACAAATCTACAAAATGCTAGACATTAACATATTGTTATAATGATCGTGTAAAATAACAATATGCATAATATCAAAACGAAAAACCCGTGTAAAACATGTCACGGTACGGTTTTCGAGACAAAACAACAACAAGAGCAACCGTGTAAACAGGACACGGTTCCCAAAACAACCAAAAAAAACGCAGCAATAACAGGGAAAAATTTTCTGCCGTGAGAAAATTTGGCTGATGCCGCACGGTTTTTAAGACAAAAACAATCGTTTCAAAATCGTTTTATGAAAAACACATAGAAAATTTACGTGGCCTCGCTCTGATACCACTTGTGGGTTAATATCCGTATACTACCCTTTAAATTTAGGACTATAACGTAAATTTAATCATGTGATTATTGTCATAAAACATAAATACAATAGAAACGATAAGGAACAAGAAATAACCTCGGGTCCTTTGATGCACGGCGTAAAGAACAGAAATCAAACGAGATTCCCTCCTAATTGTTGCACCCAAGACTTGTCCGAGATATGCCCTTGTGCTAGAACGTGTTCTCCGATTGCCTTGCAATATTGGGAGAACTTGTTGTGAGTTATTCACTGGATGAGAGATCCGAATTTCGAGAGGCACTGTTCTCGAAACCCTAATTTCTTTTGGCAAATGATAATTAGGTTACAAAGAGGAGAGACTTCCTCTTTGTATGGTTCGGCCGTGAGCTATGAATGGGGAGAGTGGGCTTTCCACTTTCTCTAATTTTTAACTCATGGTACGACCCGAAATCCTAAATGTATATGACACGGTCGATCATAAATCGTTATCGGTTATCGGAATTTAAGGCATCGCTAATAATACGGGTTAGTGAATTATTAATACGTGTCCGACAAAACAAAAGTATTGTATAATTATATTCAATATACATTTAATTAAATATAAAACGCTTATATTTAATTTTACGAATTAACTGGTTAATTCGCCTTAGCCCATGATATTTAATCCGTATTAAATATAATATCTCAACATCACATATTTGACTAATTACTAGTCAAATAACTCGGACTAACTGGTTAGTCAATCTTGGCATCTACATGACAGTATTTTCATACTGTCACGTCTCTCGAACGTATCCTATAGGTGTGACTTTTAGGGACCAGTTGATCACCGCCATCTGTATGACAATAACGTCAAACTTATCTAGCAAGCCAACCGTTATTGATAAACGTGGATCAACTGATAATAATACCAAAGTATGCCCTTTGATCCTTTTAGAGGTTTATAAGTCCTTGCACTAACTGTTAAGGACACCAACCCCAACAAGTTCTGTGGCGGGTTCCACAGAAGGCGAATCATAGGCGTGAAGCCACTCCCGCAAGTGACTCCACTCAGCCAGGGACACGCCCCGAAGAACACAGACAGATAATCAGCAATCACAATACAAACTCAACAACCGTCTGAAACAATCAACAATAATAACTACAGCACAATTCACCACACATATCATGTAACTAATACTGAGTAGGGAAAACCCTACCTGAAATGCAATCACAAGCAGCAGACGATCTAACAGCTGTCTCAAAAACGCTCTTCTACGAATCCTCCTCCTATTCACATAATCATATAATTACTAACAATCACAATCCCATCAAAACCCCCAATCCCCCAAATTAGGGTTTAAATAAAGTTCATTAAATGCTATAAAATTGGTACGTAGATCTTACCCTCGACGCAAGGATCACAAGGACACAAAGAATGATGAAATCCGACCACTCAAGCTCCGGGATTTGCCAATAACACGGATGATGCGAATAACGTAGTCTCAATCTCATTTTTAAGATTACTAGGTTTGTAAAAGTGTTTAATAAAGATGACGGTATGAATTATATACTAATCCGTGTTATTAACAAAACCCGTCGAAATTATACCTGTTAACCGACCTACTCGATCGATTAACTAACGTACTCGATTGAGTGCCACTTACTCGATCGAGTACCCTACAGGCAGAACACTGTTTCTAAAATCAAAACACCCTTACTCAATAGAGTAAGGCCCACTCGATAGACTACCCAGAGACTCATAAAACCGTAGTATTACATACTCGATCGAGTAAGTGACTTACTCGATCGAGTGCCCCTTACTCGATCGAGTGCCACACGTACTTGATCGAGTACCCATCAGGCAGACTACTGTTTCGTATAAAAACATACTTACTCGACAGAGTAAGTTCTACTTGATAGAGTACCCATAGACATAGAAAACCGTAGTATTACACTTTATAACACCCCCATACTCCAAGTGCCTTACCAGGACCACTTAAGGCATGAGAATGCTACCATCTCGGTTACCCGAGGCAATGATAATCAAATAGACAATAACGAAACGTACTTTAATAATAATAAAGTATAAAGCGATACAACCAAAACCGAAACTGATAAAAGAAAATACAAAGGTTCTCAAATATTAAACCAACTAGCTAAAGAACGACGTTCGACACAGCGGAAGGCTTCTAAAACAGCTCGTGATGACTTAACCCAGCTATCCCATGCGCATCAAACATACCTGCTCAATAACTGCTCACCACCCCCGAATGGATCACCACAGTTTTTAAAACATTTAAATAGGATCAGTACTGATTACATAAAACAAACAGGAACAAAGAAACAGTATTACAAACAACTAAATCAACACAACACAATCTCCACAACTCCATCTCCTCTCCACACATCTTACTACACGCCGAAATGTGTAGCCCTGCCAGAGTACCCATCGCAACAAGTACTCCTCGCCGCCAGTAGGGGACCGCAGCCGTTTTCACCTAAGCCCCTCTCATCTCCTTCGAGCGATAAACCCATGTTCATTAATGTGCACATTACTTCTGTAGCGGGTTTGGTCGGTCGCTTTCTTAGCTTAGATTTCGGTTACTTGTCGTTAGGAGTACCTAGACCAAAATAATATTTATAATCTTCACAAACAACTCTACTATTAGTAAAGAGGTAAGTAAAGGTCGGATCCCAAGGGACGGGTATTGATGTAGGATTTTCGATTGCAAGTAGTGGTGTCTAAGGGTGTCACAATTTGGGTTGAGATAAGAAGATCACTAAACTAAATAACAATAAAAGTAAACAAGCAAGATGATTAAAAAGAGGTGTAAACAATTGATTGAAAGCACTAGGGTGTCATGGGTTCATAGGGGAATCATGGGATTTGATCATACAAACATGTTTTCAACTAGATGCAAGCAATTATTGTTGTGATGGGATCGAGTTAGTGTATATCTTACAATCCCTAGGAAGGTTTGGGTCCCGGAGCCGAATCGATTAGATTGTACAACACCTACAAGTCGACTTAATCCTCCCTATCCAACAATATGCATGGTCTAATGAGACTCGAGTTAGTTTATATCTTACAAGTCTCATTGAAAAGATAAGTGATGGGTAAAAAATGCAAGGATTCATAGGCTCACATTTCATCAAACATAACATGTGCATAAGTTGAAATCACAATAAGCAAGCAAATTAATTATGAAAGCATATTAGATTAAGCATGAATCAATCCCCATGTTGGTTTTCCCTAATTCCCCATTAACCCTAGTTAAGGAAACTACTCACTCATTATCAAGTTTAACATGTTAACAAGGTTGTTAATCATATCAACAAAGCAAAACATGATGAATAAGTAAAGATGATTAACAATAATTAAAAAGGGATTAAGAGAATTATACCTAATGATGATTCCAAAATAATAAGCAAAGAATAATAGAAGTACTTGATGAATGATTGGAAGGTTGTCAATCCTCCAAATAAACCCAAATAATCTTCAATTACCCAAAATAAAGGATGAACAATAGAGAAATTAAGGAAATGAGATTTGTATTAATACTTGATTAAAAGTTGATTACAAGATTAAAGAGAGATTAGAATAATATAAGCTACACTAAAGATTGATAAGAAGAACATCCTCATCTAATTAGTACAAGGGGGTATTTATAATGGGGATTAGGTGCACAAATTAGGGTTACTAAGGGCTTAAATGACGATTAAGTCCTTAAGAAAAGTTGAGGAAATGCTCCTCTCGAAGAAAGATGCGAGCCTCCTTTTTGCTAGTCTATCGAAAATATGCGCATCCCGAGTAGAACAAGAAGAAGTCGGGCTGCACTGGAGAACAATCCGAGCGTCCAAAAGGTTGGGACGAGCGGATTGTGCAGGCGGTGGACGAGCGGCCAGGCAGGTGGGACGCTCAGATTGTGGAGCTCTTAGACGAGCGTCCCGATGCTGGGACGAGCGGATTCCAGTCCAACGAGCTTTTTTCCTTCTTTCCTTCTTCCAACAATCCTCAGGGATCTTGTCGGAGATGCAAGGATCTTCTTCATCATTGCCCATCTACTACATTATTTACAAAGGCCTTCTAGTCTTGTCTTCACTTTGATGCTTGGTCATTAGATTCGATCAATTTAGCTCTATTTTGCCATGAAAATGCAAGGTTTGCACTCCTCTCCTACCAAGGAAACAAAACCTCAAAGAATATGCAAAACAAAGGACTAAAGATAGTAAATGACCCAAATATGCACTAAAAAGCATAGGAACGAGGCTAATTCGGGGACTAAATATGCTCAAATATTGGTCACATCAAATATCCCTAAACCGAACCTTTGCTCATCCCGAGTAAAGAGGTGACAAAACTAGGAGCCTTATTTAAACTAACCTACTAATATAGCCGATATGAGACAATTAGCGGGTCTCACTCCGCCCCTTCAACTCACAACAAGACAACCATGAGGTAGGATGCCTTCTTGCAAGGCAAGGTGGGTCTTGCCAAAATGGCGACACATCCAATCATTAAAGCACACAAAATCAAGTAATGGATGCATCTACAAAAGGAATAGCCACTTTCCTCATCTAAGTGGCGGAAATTATCTAAAGGGGAAGCAATTCAAAGGTACACACTCCTTCATAGATATGATTTCTTCAAACTACTAAGCCTAGAAGGATACCAATAAATTACCTCCAAATTTTGTCAAGCTAGGGTACCTTTGTCCTTAATCATTAAATGCTTTTGTCAAGAGTAGACTCCCTATGGTGTTAGAAACACTGGAGGATCGCGGAATTCTCCCTCTTGCCTAGACAAGAAGAAGGGTGGTCCCCTCTCTACCATGCACAAAAGTGGATTCGATGGAAAAGGGATCAATAGAACTTGAGTTTTATTTGGGAGTTTGCTTTTGTTGTTGTTTTTCCCCCCAATTTCTTGTGGCATATAACATTTTGAGAACATTTTCTTTTTGCCATTTCTTTTGATGTTTGGCATTTCAATACTTTACAACTTTCAACTTTTCTTTGCATTTCTTTTTGAACATTTTCAAAGTCACCCCATTTGTAGGGAGGGTGCTTATATTTGAAGCATAAGAGTCTATTTTTGCTCCTCTTTTCTTTTGATGCAATTTGTGCAAACTTTTTTCACTTTTCATTTCATTTCTTGAACTCAAATTTGAACAATTTTTTGTGCCCATTCCCTTTGATGACAAAATATGGTAGAATATGGATGAATGATGGTTGCATGGTTTCAAGGGTCACCTTGGAATAAACAGTAGCCAAGGAGTTATCACACCACAAGGTACTCTTGACTAGGTCTTAATCCATGGGTCAAAGGATACTAGCGTGACACATCCTAGGGTGTTTTACAAGTATTCTAACAAGCAAAGTCTTAAGAAGAAAAAGCATCTACTAGGGCCTATGTACACTTGTCAAGCTTTCCAAATAGACGGTTTCACAAGATTTTTCTAACATGCAAACTACATGCCATGATGCAACTAACATTTATACATCCTAATGCATATGATTCTACCAACTAGTATGCTAAATAATCTAAATGCATGCAATCCTAAATTCACATTGTTTTTACCGCATCAATCAAAATGAAGCCACATAGTCATTAACATAAAGAGGAAAAAGGAGATTGGAAAGATCATACCATGCGGTCTTCAATATCCTCATGTCTCGGATGTGGCGTAGTCGATCAATGTGAACAATGATGAACAAACACAATATATACAAAATAATATATATACAAGACTACACTACAAAGGGAAATGAACTTGTTTTTGGACTTTCAATTTTTCAAATTTTTTTTGGTTTTTTCGAAATTTTTTGATTTTTTTTTTTGGATTTTGTATAAAAGTCAAGTTAGAATTTCCCATCCCCACACTAGTATGGGCATTGTCCTCAATGGCCAATACGATAGGAAATTATGCAATTTATATGAATATGCATGATTTCTAAACTAAATGCAAATGATATATAAACAAGAGTAAATGCAACTAAGTTATGCTATATGATGCAAGGTTTTTGTTATGGTGGAGAGCATAATTTAGATTAGCTCCCAATGCATATGCATAAACTTCCCCAAACCAAAATAGACACTACTTCTAATGTCAAAAATTTTGGGGGAGTTCATGCACATAAAATGCAATGCATGAAACTAAAAATTGTCATTTTGGATTTTGAAAGTTGTAAACAATAAATATGAACACCTTAATGATGCCAAGGTGTTAGTCCTCCAATGTTGCTAGGATTTCTTAAACACAAAACAAATATGGTACAACAAATTATCAAAACATCAAATTCTTTTCATGAAAATTAAAGAGAGGGGATAAACGAAACTTCACTTAAGCCTTGATGGGTGCCTCTTGCCTGCTTCATCTAGCTATGAAGTGATCTCTAGAGATTTCCATCATCCCCCTCTAAGTCACTATCCCAAGCTTCTTTGGATGCATCACTCGCATTGAAGTCCATGAACTCATCTCCCTTACTATTGAGCTCCACCGTATCTCCACCACAAGACTTATCACTCCCTTCGCCTTCTTGCCCATTTGCTCCTTCGTTGGCCCTTGCCGAGTTTGGAAAGAGAATGTCCATTTGAGCCCAAGAGGGAAATATTCCCTCCTTGCTAATATTCCCTTGTTGAACCAAGCGGTGGAATTGTGGGTATAGAGCATAGTAGCTATCCACGGCGGCCTCATATTGACGGAGATGCATGTCTTGGAGAATCCCCGTCACAAAATCGTCTCAAGGAAGGATGAAGGGGTTAGGGTGATTGTAAAGTTGATATTGAAAAGGGTAGGGAGGTATCTTTATCTTATCATTTTGTTGTTGTGGCTCGTGTTATTGTTGTTGTTGGTTTGGAGGTGGTGCTTGATTTGCTTGGTTCGGGTTCGTGAGGATGAGGTATGACGGGATTGGGGATAGAGGGCCCCTCCTTGGTGAAATTCTCGGTAAACCGTTCATTGGCAAGTAGATAGGGTTGCTCCTTTTTGTTATCCATTTGATTCTCTTTTCAAAACCCTCGTGGGTTATCCAATGATGTTGCACAAGAATTAGCTCCTCATTGATCCTTATATTTCCCGGAAGGGGAGTGTACTCATTGTTCTCATTGAACCTTGGATTGATGTGTTTCGCGAGTCTTGTAATGAGTCCTCCATTGACGATATGCTTCATCCCATCGTCATCCCTATTTAGAAACTTAGCCCATTTCTCAAGGAGTACAAGTGGTGCATTGAAATGATATCCACTTCTTCCTTGGATCTCAAGATATGATTCCATGAATACGAGATCAAGCTCATTCACAATCGCCGGATCTCGGCGTGCAAGAATAGTTCCGGATAAGAACCGGTAAGTGAGCCTTAGAATAGGGTTTTGGATGTGAAATGCCAAACATTCCTTGATATACAAAAAGTCTCGACCGGTCATGGCTCTCCACAATAGTGCTACACTATACTTCTTTGGTCTTGATGTTCGGGTAGGCGAAACATCCAAACCGAGCACATTTGCAAACTCAACAAGACTCATCATCCTTGTTACATTTTCCAATCTAAACTCTATGCAAATCGTTTTGTTCAAAGTTGTGATCTTTAAGAAACTTAAGAACTCAAGAACAAGAGGTCGGTAGGTTCGCTCGTGCATGTGAAACAAGGTAGAAAGACCGAACAACTCAAAAAGGGCTTCCGTTTGATGGTATATTCCAAGCTTTCTTAATGTTTTATGGCATAAAAATTTGGTAGGAATAATATTCTTACCAAGTAGCCGGTGAAAGATAAGCCGTTGAACATCGTTCACAAACTCAATGTTGGATAAATCGTCAAGCTTGGTGAGATCTACAATCTCCTCATGTTCCCTTCTTAGAGTATTGAGGTGAGAAGTAGATGAGCTTCCCCTCACTCTTGGTCTTCTTCTTTCCCTAAATAAAAATCCTCTTGGTCCCATTCTTGGATTGTAGAATTGGAAATTGATTCGTTGAAATATGGAGGTGCTCTTTGTGAATTAGATTTTGCTTTTGAATCATTATGAAACCCTAGAATTTGGGGGTTTTTGTTTTTGTGGGGTGAATGAGTGCTTGAGATGTGCTTTGAAGTCTTAAGAGGTGGGATTTTTATATTATAAGTGGAAGGAAGGATGAGGTGTCACAAATTATGTGGTGGGTGAGAATCTAATTCGCGAAAATATGGAAAATAAAGCGCAGGGAGACGAGCGGATTCGACATCGGGACGCTCGGATTTCTGGGCATTGGGACGAGCGGATTCCTTACGGGACGCTCGGATTCCTTTCCAGGGAAAAATCCCAGATTTTGAAGTAGCCAGGACGAGCGTAGGGTTGTCGGGACGAGCGTCTTGCTGTTGTAGGACGAGCAGATTCTACTGAGGACGCTCGGATTCTCTTCCAGCGAGGAATGCCAGAAATCGTTGCTAAAGAGACGAGCGGATTTCTGAAGCGACGGGCGTCTAGATCCAGACGAGCGTATTGCGATGGTGGACGTTCGGATTTCGGATCAGAACAAAACAGCTGCTTGTCAGCTCTTATAGGACGAGCGGATTCCCAGTCGGACGCTCGGATTCCTTGCTTGGACGGGCGTCTTCCTCACGGGACGCTCGGATTTCTCCTGCTTTTCCTTCACTTCAATAGAAATGTTTCTCCACACTTGAAAACTAGTTCCTTCATTCATCAAAATGATTAGTGACCCTCCCTCACTTACTCTCACGGCGAGAATTATGTTTATGATAAAAATACAATAAAGTTAAAAGTACAAGTAAAAAGGGTTAGTATATTTACAAGTGGTGGTTTAGGGAGAACTCCACCAAACTCTCCTTTTGATGATCTCTTCAAGGATGAGGAGGCCCGAGGTAGGTGACCTCGACCTCTCCAATGAATGCTCCCTCGTAATATGGCTTCAATCTTTGGCCATTGACCTTGAATTTGCTTCCATCTTCCGATTTGATCTCAAAGTCTCCATACTTCCCTACCTCGGTGATCACATAAAGACCCATCCATCTAGAGTTCAACTTCCCGGGAAAGAGTCGATATCGGGAATTGAATAGAAGGACATTATCTACTTTGTGCAAGGCTTTTTGCTTAATTCTCTTGTCATGAAGCAACTTTGTCCTTTCCTTGTAAATCTTGGCATTCTCATAAGATTGTAGTCGGAATTCTTCCAACTCTTGAATTTGTATCATCCTCTTTTGACCGCTTAATTTGAGATCAAGGTTGAGAGCTTTGATTACCCAAAAAGCTTTGTACTCTAACTCAATTGGCAAGTGGCATGCCTTCCCATAGACAAGTTTGTAAGGGGAAGCTCCTATGGGAGTCTTATAGGCCGTCCTATAAGCCCAAAGAGCGTCATCAAGCTTCATGCTCCAATTCTTACGAGTCTTGTTGACAACTTTCTCAAGAATTTGCTTGATCTCTCTATTTGAAACTTCAACTTAACCGCTTGTTTGAGGATGGTATCCCAAACCGGTTCTATGTTGAACACCATATTTGGTCAAAAGGGATGTGAGCTTCTTTTCATGAAAATGCGTTCCTCCATCACTTATGATTGCTCTAGGGACCCCGAATCTTGGGAAGATTATTTTCTTGAAGAGCTTAGTGACCATTTTTGCATCATCGGTTGGGGTGGCAATTGCCTCCACCCATTTTGAGACGTAGTCTACGGCCACAAGGATATATTTGTTCCCTTTGGATGTCGCAAACGGCCCTTGGTAGTCGATCCCACAAACGTCGAAGATCTCCACCTCTAGTATGCCCCTTTGTGGCACATCATTCCTCCAAGAGATATTCCCCGTCCTTTGACAAGAATCACAATGAAGGATGAACTCCCTAGCATCTTGGAACATCGTAGGCCAAAGAAGCCCGATTGAAGAATTTTTGCAATGGTTCTCCTTGCCCATGGTGTCCACCATAAGGGGATGAGTGACATCCTTCAAAAACTCCTTGAATTTCCCATTGAGGGATGCACCTTCGGTAGAGCCCGTCACTACACTCCTTGTAAAGATTTGGGTCATCCCAAAAGTACCTCTTTACTTCGAATAAGAACCTCTTCCTTTGGTTGTAGTTTAAGTTTGGAGGGAGTACTCTTCCAACAATATAGTTGGCATAATCGGCAAACCATGGGGTGATATGTCTCTCAAGTTTTGTTTGAATAGCCATTAAGATATCATCGGGGAAAGAGTCATTGATCGGTGTTTCTCCTTCTTCATCATGAAAACGGATTCTTGACAAGTGATCCGCCATTACATTCTCGGCCCCTTTCTTATCTCTTATTTCCAAGTCGAATTCTTGAAGAAGCAAAATCCATCTCAACAACCTTGGTTTTGCCTCTTTCTTTATCAAGAGATGTCGAAGACCACGGTGATCCGAAAAGACAATCACCTTGGATCCAAGTAAATAGGAACGGAATTTGTCCAAAGCATGGACAATGGCAAGGAGCTCTTTCTCGGTGGTATCATAGTTCACTTGGGAAGAATCAAGAGTCTTGCTTATATAGTAGATAGCATGTAAAGCCCTTCCTACCCGTTGGCCAAGAACCGCTCCAATGGGGTAGTTACTAGCATCACACATAATCTCGAACGGTAGTTCCCAATTTGGTGGTTGAATGATCGGTGCCGAGATTAGTGCTTCCTTGATTCTATTAAAGGCTTCAACACACTCATTAGTGAAATGGAATTGGGCATCTTTAAGTAAGAGTTGAGTAAGGGGTTTCGCGATTTTTGAGAAATCTTTTATAAAACGGCGATAGAAACCCGCGTGATCGAGAAACCTTCTTACCTCTCTAACATTCACGGGAGGTGGAAGCTTCTTTATCACCTCAACCTTAGCTTTATCGACCTCGATGCCCTTTTTCGAGATTAAATGACCCAAGACAATTCCTTCATTGACCATGAAGTGACACTTTTCCCAATTCAAAACGAGACTAACATCTTCACATTTTTGCAATACAAGAGAAAGATTATGCAAGCATGAGTCAAAGTCTTTTCCATAAACGCTAAAATCATCCATAAAAACTTCCATTATGGTCTCTAGGTAGTCGAAGAAGACACTCATCATGCATCTTTGGAAAGTAGCGGGGGCATTACACAAGCCAAAAGGCATTCTCATATATGCAAAAGTACCATAAGGGCATGTGAAGGTGGTCTTGTGTTCGTCATCCGGGTGTATAGGGATTTGAAAGAATCCCGAATACGCATTAAGGTAGCAAAAGAACTTGTTGGAGGCTAGCCTCTCAAGCATTTGGTCAATGAACGGTAGGGGGAAATGATCTTTTCTTGTTGCGGAATTCAATTTTCGATAGTCAATACACATACGCCAACCGGTGATCTTCCTTGTGGGTATTAGCTCATTCTTTTCATTTGTCACTACCGTGGTACCTCCTTTCTTAGGTACCACTTGAACGGGGCTAACCCACAAAGAGTCCGATATGGGATATATGATTCCCGCATCAAGTAATTTCATAACCTCTCCTTTAACAACTTCTTGCATATGGGGGTTTAATCTCCTTTGAGATTGGATAGTACGTCTATGGTCTTCCTCTAGATGAATTCTATGCATACAAAAGTTGGGACTTATCCCTTTAAGGTCATCTAGACTATAACCTATAGCCTTTTCATGTTCTTTCAACACATCAAGGAATTTTCCCAATTGGTTTTCATCAAGTTTGTCATTAACAATTACGGTTTTGGTCTTAGATTCATCAAGATAAGCATATATCAAATTTGGGGGAGGGGGTTTTAAAGTTGGAACTTGTACCTCACTTTCCTCCATTGAAGGTTCATTAAGAACTTGCTCCATTTCCATTAGACACTCCATTCTCATGGCATATTCAACTTGTTCTTCAAGTTCACTAATCTCATCATACTCAAACTCCATGATAAATCCTTCTTGCTCTTCGGTTTGTATGATATCTTCTATGATTGCTTGCTCTTGTTCCATGGGTTGATATGCTTCCACAAGGATGTTATGTACTAATTCGGATTGCTCATGAGTAAGTTCTTTGTTGGCTAGAGCGGCCTCAAGAAGATCTACCTCCAACTCCCAATGCATATTTTTGGCCTCACTTGCTTCCAAGGCTTCCAATGCTTGCATGGGGTCTTTTAAGAAAGGTATACTCAAGTGGTCCTCAACAAAACAATCTATAATATCCATTTTGCAAAATATCGAACAACTAGAAAACAATTAGAACAAACCTTGAGGAGTTTTACTTCCCCAAGGCAAAGAAAGACACAACTAATAACAATCAAAGAAAATCAAATCAAGTTAACACCGTCCCTGGCAACGGCGCCATTTTTGGTCGGTCGCTTTCTTAGCTTAGATTTCGGTTACTTGTCGTTAGGAGTACCTAGACCAAAAAAATACTTATAATCTTCACAAACAACTCTACTATTACTAAAGTGGAAATTAAAGGTCGGATCCCAAGGGACGGGTATTGATGTAGGATTTTCGATTGCAAGTAGTGGTGTCTAAGGGTGTCACAATTTGGGTTGAGATAAGAAGATCACTAAACTAAATAACAATAAAAGTAAACAAGCAAGATGATTAAAAAGAGGTGTAAACAATTGATTGAAAGCACTAGGGTGTCATGGGTTCATAGGGGAATCATGGGATTTGATCATACAAACATGTTTTCAACTAGATGCAAGCAATTATTGTTGTGATGGGATCGAGTTAGTGTATATCTTACAATCCCTAGGAAGGTTTGGGTCCCGGAGCCGAATCGATTAGATTGTACAACACTTACAAGTCGACTTAATCCTCCCTATCCAACAATATGCATGGTCTAATGAGACTCGAGTTGCTTTATGTCTTACAAGTCTCATTGAAAAGATAAGTGATGGGTAAAAAATGCAAGGATTCATAGGCTCACATTTCATCAAACATAACATGTGCATAAGTTGAAATCACAATAAGCAAGCAAATTAATTATGAAAGCATATTAGATTAAGCATGAATCAATCCCCATGTTGGTTTTCCCTAATTCCCCATTAACCCTAGTTAAGGAAACTACTCACTCATTATCAAGTTTAACATGTTAACAAGGTTGTTAATCATATCAACAAAGCAAAACATGATGAATAAGTAAAGATGATTAACAATAATTAAAAAGGGATTAAGAGAATTATACCTAATGATGATTCCAAAATAATATGCAAAGAATAATAGAAGTACTTGATGAATGATTGGAAGGTTGTCAATCCTCTAAATAAACCCAAATAATCTTCAATTACCCAAAATAAAGGATGAACAATAGAGAAATTAAGGAAATGAGATTTGTATTAATACTTGATTAAAAGTTGATTACAAGATTAAAGAGAGATTAGAATAATATAAGCTACACTAAAGATTGATAAGAAGAACATCCTCATCTAATTAGTACAAGGGGGTATTTATAATGGGGATTAGGTGCACAAATTAGGGTTACTAAGGGCTTAAATGACGATTAAGTCCTTAAGAAAAGTTGAGGAAATGCTCCTCTCGAAGAAAGATGCGAGCCTCCTTTTTGCTAGTCTTTCGAAAATATGCGCATCCCGAGTAGAACAAGAAGAAGTCGGGCTGCACTGGAGAACAATCCGAGCGTCCAAAAGGTTGGGACGAGCGGATTGTGCAGGCGGTGGACGAGCGGCCAGGCAGGTGGGACGCTCAGATTGTGGAGCTCTTGGACGAGCGTCCCGATGCTGGGACGAGCGGATTCCAGTCCAACGAGCTTTTTTCCTTCTTTCCTTCTTCCAACAATCCTCAGGGATCTTGTCGGAGATGCAAGGATCTTCTTCATCATTGCCCATCTACTACATTATTTACAAAGGCCTTCTAGTCTTGTCTTCACTTTGATGCTTGGTCATTAGATTCGATCAATTTAGCTCTATTTTGCCATGAAAATGCAAGGTTTGCACTCCTCTCCTACCAAGGAAACAAAACCTCAAAGAATATGCAAAACAAAGGACTAAAGATAGTAAATGACCCAAATATGCACTAAAAAGCATAGGAACGAGGCTAATTCAGGGACTAAATATGCTCAAATATTGGTCACATAAGGCGAATCAAGGGCGTGAAGCCACTCCCGCAAGTGACTCCACTCAGCCAGGGACGCACCCCGAAGATCACAGACAGTTACACAACCAATCAACAATATACTAACATCAATCACCAAAACCAAACCAATATTATAATTAATCAACAATCACAACAACAATCACCAACACATTATGTAGCCAATACTGAGTAGGGAAACCCTACCTGGAAAGCAAACACCAAGATCGTCACAATCAGCTAATCACAATCGTTCTTCAACGAAATCATCACCTATAAACACACAATCATACAATCACAATCTAACATCAACCATACTCCCCAAAACCCTCAAATTACCTAATTAGGGTTTCAACTAAAATAAATGAAATGATATAAAAAAATCATACTAGGAGCTTACCCACAATGCGACGGTCTCACAGGCGTAAAGAACTCAACGATCCGACGACTCTAGCCCTTAGGTTTTGCCAACAACGCGACGAGAGAGAACTACGTAACTTCTTTTTCTTTTGAAAGGTTTAGAAAGGTGAACAAGTGATTAAAGAAAATGACGGAAACCTTTTATATTAAACTTCGCGTTATTAGCAAAACCCGTCAAAACAAACCCGTAAAACACACTTACTCGATCGAGTGCCCTTACTCGATCGAGTGCCACACATACTCGATCGAGTACCCATCAGGCTGACTACTGTTTCGTATAAAAAACAAACTTACTCAACAAAGTAAGTTCCACTCGATAGAGTACCCATAGACATAGAAAACCGTAGTATTACAGTCTTCCCTCCTTAAAAGGAACTTCGTCCCCGAAGTTCAACCCATACATAAAACCAAACATACTAACTCGATCAAGACACAACAACGAAACTCAGAACTCAAAATAAAACCCCAACCTATAAAACATGAACTCTTAACACCAACTCCACCAACTATTCCTACCTCTACAACATGGCTCACGATATCGTATCAACTACATTATAGCCTCTCTCGACACTAACTTCATACACTACCAACTACCATCCACAAAAGCTGTTAGCACCGTTTCACTAACATATTATCCACTAGAAAATCCAATATCAAGACACTCATAAACATCAAACGGAATGTTACAGTGTGTGTGTGTATATATATAGAGCCATTGTGTATTGGCTTCTTTTGTTTTTTTGAGGAAGTTGTGTTTTATGGCTTTTGATCATCCTGTTTGTACTGTTTTGAAACTACGTTTAATTGATCACGGAGTGTAATATTTTGATGCAAGATTGAATTTTTGCAGTGCACAGCTGCTTGAATGCTATTTTCAGCAGCTGCTACCAACGCTGCTGAAAAAATAGCATTTCAGCAGTTGCTAGAACAAGCTAAAAACATTTTTTAAAAAAAAAAAGTTTAAAAACGATAACGGTTAAAAACAACCCGTTGCAAACAATTATTTGACAACGGTTTTATTTTGATAAATAACCGTTGACATCTTTTTCCTCCCATTCAAACCGCCAAAAATATAAGATAACGAACGATAACCGTTGTCGAGTTCAAAATGTTAAAAACGGTTTATTTAAGAAGAACCGTTGTCAAAGTTTCATCAACTGATAAATATAACAACAGTTTAGCACGCAATAAAACCGTTGTTAAATTTTGACATTTAATTAAATAAGATAACGAAATAAACCGTTATCATATATAATATTTAACAACGGTTTTTAAACAACTAAACCGTTGTCAAGAGTAAACTAGGACAACGGGTTTGAAACCATTATTAATTAATAACGGTTTCTTAAAAGTATACCCGTTGCCATAAACATATTTAACAACAGTTTTATAATGGTTCTTGAGTTGTGATAACGGTATTATAGATCCGTTATTGATGTTATATAACGGTCGCGTGTTTGTATACAACCGTGGTATATATTTTACAACAGTCGTTGCAATAATGGTTTCGTGTTTCTATTTAATAACGGTAATTGCATTATCTGACCGTTATTGAAGGTCTTTTTTGGCGTAGTGCGTGAAAGACTTTTCTAAGATCGCGAGGCCTATGACAACGTTGATGAGAAAAGAGACCAGGTTTCATTGGGATGAGAGTTGTGTGACGGCGTTCCAAACCTTAAAGGAGCGTTTGACCACAGCTCCTATCCTAGCTCTACCTGAGGGAAGTGAGAACTTTGAAGTATACACTGATGCTTCAAAGAATGGTTTGGGTTGTGTTTTGATGCAGAATGGGAAGGTTATAGCGTATGCGTCGAGGCAGCTGAAGCCGTATGAGGAGAACTATCCTACTTATGATTTGGAGTTGGGTGAAGTTGTTTTTGCTCTTAAGATTTGGAAGCACTACCTTTGTGGGGCAACCTTTAAGGTGTTTTAAGATCATAAGAGTCTGAAATATATCTACACAGAGAAAGAGCTGAACATGTGACAGAGGCGATAGATGGAGTTGATTGGGGACTATGACATAGAGAACATCTATCACGAGGATAAGGCCAATGTTGTGGCAGATGCTTTGAGTAGGAAGAGTGTTCATTCGTTATCTACAGCTATGTCTTTGCTGAAGCTGAGGGATGAGATGTTCAAGATGGGGATTCACATGATTCAGAAAGGGGATGTCATCGAGGACTTGACGATCGAACCGGACTTGTATGATGTCATAAAGAAGAAACAAGAGCTTGATCCAAAGATTCAAGAATGGAAGTTAAGGGTAGAGAGTGGCACGGTTTCCAGGTTTTCTATCCACACAGATGGGAGTGTTCGTTTTGATGGGAGATGGTGTGTTCCTAGTGATGCGGACTTAAAAAGGGTGATTGATGTGACCATTATTTGTGCACATTTAGTCCCCTAATTGAGCCTATTTTGCATACTATTATAGCATTCTTTGGCCATTTTATCCGTCAAAACCTTCCTATTTGCTTTTCTATCGCATTTCATATGTTTTGTAGAAAAGGAGATAATAAGGTGGAAATTCCCGTCTTTCGTGCATATTTGGAAGCCACTTGACGATACTAGATGGACTAGTATGAAGAGGAAGCAAGGACCAAAGACCAATCCTACAAGAATAAAACGAAAGTGAGCAAAAGGGAAGAAAAGAAGGAGAATCATCTTTGAAGAACAATCCGAGCGGATTGTCTCCAATCCGCCCGTCTCCACGTAGCACAATTCGAGCGGATTTCTACCAAAGACGCTCGGATTGCCCCGCCAGAATCCGCCCGGATTCCTTCAAATCCGCTCGTCTTCCATCAACAGAATCTGCCCGTCCCGACACCAATCCGCTCGGATTCCTTTCCAGCGATTTTCGTGTTCTTCAAGCTCCGTGAAAGACTCCCTTCCTCCGAAAAATACCGGCTCCTCCCTGCTCTAAACTCAAAAGTGTAATTACTAGTTTAGCCCTTAGTTAACCCTAATGAATCCACCTAATTTCCACTATAAATACCCCATTTGTAATAATCCTTTGACACAAGTTTTTAGAGTAGAAAATCCTCCTTTAGATTAGATTAGGAGTAGATTAGAATAGATTACTCTTTAATCTTTTCACAAATTACACATTAATCTCTTCTTAATTATTGTTCAAGTTTATCATTCAAGTTTATTATTGGGTAATTGAAGATTATTGGGTTATTATTGAGAGATTGACAACCTTCCATCAATCATCAAGTTTCTTCTATTATTCTTTGCTTTATTATTTGGATCATCTCAAGTTTGGTATAAATCCTCTACTCTTTACTCTTTATTGTTTATTTCCTCATTCTATTATCATGTTTATACTTGTTGTGATGATTGACACCATTAATGACATGTTTCCCATGATAATGAGTGAGTAGTTTCTTTAGCTAGGATTAGTGGGTAATTAGGGGAAACCAACATGGGATTGATTCATGCTTAATCTAATATGTTCACATGATTAAATTGCTTGCTTGTTGTGATGTCAACTTTATGCACATGCTATGTTTGATGAAATGCTAAGCCTATGAATCCTTGCATTTTTACCATCTCTTATCTACTCAACTTGACTCGTAAGATATAAACCAACTCGAGTCTTGTTAGACCATGCATAGAAGTTGATTAGGAGGAAAGTAAGTCGACTTGTAGGTGTTGTACAATCCAATCGATTCGGCTCCGGGACCCAACTTTTCCTAAGAACCGTAAGATATAACCCAACTCGGTTCCTCCACAACATTAATTGCTTGCAACCTTGTAAACATGTTTGTATGATCAACACCATGAATCCCCAATAACCCCATGATATCCTAGCACTTTTAATCAATTGTTTACATCTTTCCTTTTATTGCTCGTTCTACTTTATTGCTTGCATTAGTCTAGACACAACTACAAACCCCATCAATTGTGACACTAGCATAAATTGAGATAGATAGACTTAGAACCGAAAGCACACCGTCCCATGGATCGACCTCGACTTACCGCTAACTAGTTGTTTGTTGAGTATTATAAATGTGTTTGATTGGATGAGTGACGACCTCGTTCCACATCAAAATGGCGTCGTTGCCGGGGATGGTGCTATGTGATTAAGTTCTTATTTGTTTGTCTATTTTAATTGTGCTTTCACCTTGAGGAACTTGTTCCTCAAGGATTGTTCTTACCATTTTTGTGTAGTTTCCATGCTTGTAGTTGTCAACTTGTCTTAACTATGATGATGACCCAAGACTTAACATATGGAGTATGTGGTGAATCTTTGGAGTATGACTACCATGGGTATGGGGAGTTTGAGGAGCAAGTCAACACAAACCTACCTTACTACTCATACAACGAAAATCCTAACCACTACCCCAATTTTTCCCACCAAAATCACCACACCCAATATCAACAACAACCACCCACCCAATACCCATTTCACAATGAGCTTCAATTGCCACAATACAACCACTTTCACACCCACCCACAACAAAAAGATGAACCCATTCAAAACATGATTCTCCAAATGATGGGAGATTAACAAAACTTCTTCAAACAAATGCTTGAAGTGATCCAAAAAGAAGATAATGTTCTTAAAAACATTGTTATCCAAAGAGAGGAATTGAGGATTCAAATTGCCCAATTAAAAAAATCCCAAGCAATCACTCACCACCGTTCTTTGGACATTGAGCATAAATGCGAATTTGAAGTAGTGACCTTTGACATGGAAGATGAGAAGTGGGAGGAGCCAAGTTCCTTGAGCTCTTGTGAGTATGAAAGTGTGGTATTCGATGAAGAAGACATGAGGTTGAGTAAGCCAAATACTCTTAGCCTTTGTGAGTATGAGGGTGTGTCTTTTGATGTGGACGTCGAGGTGTTGGAAAAAGAGCTAAATGAAGCCCCCATTTATGATTCACATGAAGATAGCAACAATGATGATGAACCTAGAGGAGGGACTCACAATATCACCTTACTTGAGGAGCCTATCCTTGAGGCATTTGAGATACCCTATCATGAAGAAGAACGTCCTTTCTTTATCCTTCATGAAGACCACTTGGCACCTATCATGGAGCCAATGATCATTGAAGAAGATATGATAGATCTTCTTCAAAAGGCCAAAGTTTCTTACAAGAGCTACTTGGTGAAAAAGCTCAAAGAGAAAATTGCTCATGAGGCTACTTGTGAAGATTTGGCACCCGCAATCTCAACTCCTAAGGTATCCAATCATCAAAGTCATGAAAATTCTCCTTCTACCTTGGAAGGATTGAAAAATCAAAATGCTATCATCATCACCAAAATTGAAGAAGAAGTTGGTAAGTGGAAGTCCACGGATGAAAATGAACCACACTTCATGCTTAGTGTTGACAAGAATCATGGGTTTACCTATTTGAAGCATCGGGAAAGCTCTAACGCTAAGGAGAAGGCAAGGAAAAGAACATTCTACAAGCCTCCTTGGCCAAATTTCATATTCAAATTGAGCAACCCATACTTGTGCTTATTTGGAGCTTGTTCACAAGCTTTTGATCTTTTATTAAGAGCTTTGAGCTCTATGGATAAGAGTTTCTCTGATTTGAACTAGTTTGGTGGAGTCCTATCTCAAACCACCATTTGTAAGATATTTCTTGGACCCCTTTACTTTGTATAATATTGTATATTTCCATTTGCATTTAATTTCTTGCATGAGAGAGAGAAGAGAGAGAGAGTCATCTTACATGTTTCATGAGCAAATTTCAGAAAAGGACAAGGAAAAAGAGAAAACCGGTGAAAAGGGGTGTGTTGTTTCACGAAGAAGAAAGAAGTAGAAGGAAAAGAAGCAGAAGACGCCCGGATTCGAGAAAATCCGCCCGACCAAGACCCGCGGAAAAGAAAAAGGCTAAAACTGAAGGAGAATCCGTGCGGATTCGAGGGAATCCGCCCGTCCTGGACAATACGTCCGTCTTCTTCACGGGACGCCCGTCCCCTATGTCATCCAGAAGCAAGGTTTTAAGCTGTGAAAGAATCCGTGCGGATTATTCACAATCCGCCCGTCCCGACAAAGCCGTGCGTCCTATGTACAATCCGCCCGTCTTTCCCCGCTTCTCAGCCAACGAAATTCTATGTCCTAGAATCCGTGCGGATTCTAACAAAGACGCCCGTCTTCTTCTCCGAGAATCCGCCCGTCCCGACTGAAATCCGCTCGGATTGTGCTGTTCCTGCGGATAAAACGAGTCCGACCCAACCTTATCCGTTCGGATTCCCTACTCCTTCTATATAATCACCCCCCTTTCTCCCTCATTTCCTCACCTTACCAAACCCTAAAACACTCATCTCAATCCTCAAAATCACCATCCCATCCTCAAAAACACCCCCATCATCAACATCCAAATGGCACCATTGACAAACACCAAAGGAAAGGCCAAGAAATTGGTTGAATCATTCGGGAAGAAGCGCAAGGGATCAACCTCTTCAACACCGTGAGAGGTAGTACTACCAAGGAGCACCCGACCCTTAATGAGGGGAGGCATTGAGCAACTCAACCACTTCCAAGAAGTGCTCTTTCAATCCGACGACCACCGCCAAAAATTTGTCGAGTTACTAGGTAAGAAGTACGAACCTACTCAATTTTTAGACACTAGGGTGTTGGAAATCCTTAAGATAAGGTACCCTACCGAGATGTTCTTTAATGGCCTTGGCATTGGGAAACTTTTCCATGCCCATGAAGAGACTTACCTTAGTCTCACCCTTGAATTCTTGAGTAGCCTTCGCATTATGGCGGACACCCACAACAATGTGAGCATGGAGTTTAGGTTATGCAACCTAGACCATGTTCTTTCTCTTGAGGAATTTGCCTATGTTTTCGGTCTTGAAGTACCCACCGACCATACCGAGAAGCCCGATAATTTTGGTGTGGACTTTCTTTGGAAGGCTATCTCCGGGAGGGACTTTACCCATATAAAGCGTTGCTATACCTTTGCCATCCAACATCCGGTGATTCGATTCACCGAACGCTTTGTAGCCGGTTGCATCAATGGGAGGTACGAACAAGATAGGTGTACTCTCATCGACTTAACTTTTCTTGAGTCCTATTTGAATGTTCGAGCGGTGAGGCGTTATAACTTTAATACGCCACTTGAGATACTTACTAGGTTCCATGATTTTGCTCAAGGGACCACCCAACTCAAAACCTTCGTGATGGGAGGTCTAATTACCATTTTGGCTCACCACCTTTGTCCCGGGTTCAATACCCGAGGAACCTATACTCCTCTTGAGGGGAGGACTTTGATTGATGAGCACACCATCTTCCACAGTCACCGATGGTGTAACTACACTCGAGATGGGAGTGTGGAGTATAGTGGTAAGTATTCCCGCCTGTCACGCGGGTGACCCGGGTTCGATCCCCGGCAACGGCGCCATTTTGATATAGGGATTTGCCGTCACTTCCCAATCAAAAACAATTTATAAAACCAAATAAAAGTAGTATTTATTCGGGTGTCGAACACGAAGATGGCGGGGGTTAGATACTTGGTTTGTTTAAGTCTTTAGTTTAGTCAAACAAAATAAGATGTTGATTTATCTAAATTAAGATGCAAACAAGTTAAATTAAACTAAATGAAATTGTTTCTTAATTAATAAGGGAAGGCTAAGGTCTTTGGGTTCACAAAGGGCAATTAGGAGGAGAAACAAGGTCTAACAAGATAATGGTAATAATGGTGGTCAAGGGTTTAAGACTAATTTCTTAGTCACCTTAAGCTCCTCAATAAGTTGTCACTTGATCGAGATGAACTAAATACAAATTAAGCATAGAGACTACCCAATAGCATGAGCACCAAGACGGATCGAATGCATCAAAGAGATGTTCTAACTTTCATTAAAACTCATCTATAAGCACTTCTAAAACTATCTAATAGCACAATGCACCAAGGTAAGCCAAACATGTTAATGAAATGTCCAATTTTCATTGAGGCATTTCCACAAACACTTCAAATGCATTAAGAGTAGAAACCACATAATCACCCAATTCAAAAGGTTAACAACCCAAATTCATCCCCTTAATTACCCAAATTCCCCCTATGACCTTAGATAAGACTACTCACTCATGTTCATGGGTGAGAAATTACCAACAATTTCCAATAATAAACAAGTAAACATTGTAAACATGATAAAGACTAATACTTTTGATGAATAACAATTAAACAACATGAGAAATGTAAACAAATGAAAATAATGTAAGCAAAAGATGAGAATTGTACCAACAAAGAGGAAAGTAACAATCTTGGATAATAATGGAAGAATGAATTTCTTCTAATCTTCAAATACAACCCAAAATATTAATTGTATACTAATGAGGGATGAAGAACTTGCATAAACAAAGGAAGAATTAAACTAATAATTAAAGAAAGATTGCAAATTTTAGTGAATGAAAATGAGAGAGTAAATATTAGGGTTCTACAATATTGAGAGAGAAGGATGGACTAATCTAATTTCTATTCTAATTTCTAAGGGTAGTGTTTAATGTAAGGTAGTGTCATGTCTTTTTATACTACTTCTACTAATATACTAATTACTACTACTAATAATGACACTAATAATCTAATAATAATAATAATAATAATAATAATAATAATAATAATAATAATAATAATCCTAACACTCCAAACCAAATACACGGCTCTTTTTTCTATCATAACAAAACAAAACAAATTAAAAGGGGAAAGGGGAAAAGACGACAAAACGCAGCAAAAGGGGGGCTCTGCCGGTCAGCCGGCGGTCGGTGCGGGGTGCCGGCAGCGAGTACTTGAAGAAAAGGCGAAAATTCACTAGGTGTGTGTGGTTGTGGGGGGCTGCCGGGCACCGCATAGGAATAAAAATTAATGCGAGAATGTTGTCTCTGCGTTGTTGTATGCGGTTTGTTGTCTGCTGCCGGTGGCTATGGCCGGTAGCGAGTTCACAAAGAAAAGGAGAGGAATTGATGTTGGTGCCTGCCGGTGTGGGTAGTCGACTGTCGGGGTACCGGTAGGGGACTCGCAGCTTCAATTTAGCTCGGTTTCGAGCTAGAGTTTAGAGGTGCGTGAATTTGATGGTGGTAATGGGGGGTTGGTAATGGTGATGCGAGGTCGATAACGAAGGTTAATGGTGGACGAGTGAATGAAGGATGGATGGTGGCTTGATTTGTGTTTGTTGTCGGATTTCTGGGTCGGGTTTGTTGGTTTCTTGGTGAAGATGGAGGTTGTTAATGGTTGAGGATGGAGTTTGAATGGTGAATGGAGGACGAGTTTGATGGTGATGTCGAAAATGGTGATGAAGTGGTGGTATGAATGGAGGTTGAAGAAGAGTTGCAGGGGATCAAAAAAAATGGTGATGGAGTGATGCTTGATGACGGCATGCAGGAAAAGTGAGGTTGATGGAGTTTGGTTTGCTAAAGTCAAGAGTTGACTTTGCTACATTTGTTTAATGTATTAACCCGCTTTGATCTGCTTCGCTTCATTCGGATTTCCTCTTATCATTCCTCCTTCATTTCTTTACCATTTGACTCCACTTTGACCCGCTTTCACTTCAATTTTTGCCTTGCTTTCAGCCTCACCTATATAATATTAATAAAGTAATTATAAAACTAATATTAGATAAAAATCACAATTAATTATTAATTATAACTAAAACGACTAATTATTATAAATTAGTAAATAAATGAGCTATTAATCAATTAAGCATACAAAATCGAGTCGGAATAAAGGATTAAATATGGGGTAAAAGACACTAAAATTATACTTATCAAATCTCCCCACACTTAAACCTTACTCGTCCTCGAGTAAGCTCATTTAAACTAAACTAAGACCCGTAATATAAAAAACTAGCTAAAATAATAATATCCGATGAAAGGCAATTAACGGGCCTTCTCCGTCCCTTCAACTCACAACGAGACACTTATGAGGTAAAGTGCCTCCAATGCAAGGCAAGTGGGGGCTTGCGGAAAATTTTTGACACATCCAACATTTAAGCACGTAATCAATCATAAGGTGCATCAATCAAAAAGTCAAACCGCTTTCCTCATCTAAGCGGCCGTTTTGCTTCAAAATTGAAAGGTCTAGGTTAGGTGAAACCGTCTCAAAACCTCAACGAGGTGCCAACTCCCTAAACGTGGCACAAGCAACCCAAATATGTTCACAAAAGCCAAAGAAACACATTCTAAGGCGGGGAAAAGGGGAAGCAAGGCTAGTCCTCCAAGAATGACACGACACGCGCAAGATTCAACCAAAAGAGACCCATGGCTAAGGGGACTTAGACCATCGACAACCTCACGGATTTCACTCGTCACTCATTTAAAGACCGGGTGTTTTTGTACAAAAAGTATCCAAACACTCTCCTACTACGACTCGTGAGAACGTGTCCGCAATCTAATGTGTAAAACAGTCCTATGTCCAAATGAGATGCAAAATGTAACAATGCGCAAGCCATGAAATAAGGGTTGTAATGGGGCTAAGGAGTAGGACGGAACGGGATTGGTGCAAGCACCGTTTGGATATGTGGAGTTCAAATCAAGAATTATCGACACATCACATCCCTTTCCTTATTGCAACACTTGAGACACGTCTATGCCCTAACATAGAATGGATCACCAAAACTATGCAAAAATTGCATAAACCCAACTCAAATTGGAAAAATTTGAAAGTACTCCTCTTATTTCAACAAATGGTAACGTCTACACCCTAACAAAAACCCGGTTTCCCAAGTCATGCAAAAATTGTGTAAACCCGACTCATTTTGGAAAAACATCAATTTGCCCCTTTATTTAGCAACGGCTCTTTCTACCCCGTTTAATGATGAGGAGGGGTGTTGCTTGCCTTTTTCTTCTTTTAACACAAATATATACAAAACAACCAAATCTTTTGTTTGAATTTTTCACAACTTTTTCACTTTTCTATTTTGTTTTTCATTTCTTTTTCAAAACCTCTTAATTATATACAATGCCAAATGCATACCAAGTTCCGACCCAAGTGGATATGTATACTATCCACCACTATGACCCAAATCACCTCCTAAAACACTACTACAAAACCGACCAATTCTTGATCAAGGAAGGGTGGTTATGGGATGTAGCTATTTTAGTGAGTTTGCCAAATGAATAGGTTGAGGCTCAAAGGGGGTGAATCAAAAAGGGAAATAATGGAAGGGACAAAACAAGGCAATTTGGCTATGTGAGGTTCATATGCATGTGGAAACAAATTTTATTTCATAACTTGTGCACAAAAAAATGAAATGCAAATCATGGCCTAAGGACGGAATGACACACTTATGCGTCTAGACATAACACGTCTCGCAAGGAGACCTACTCACAATCCTAAGTGGGGGTCGGGTATGAATGCGCCGACCCTAGGAGGCTCTAATCCTCACATTTGAGTAGTTAGGTCGAGGTCTAGGTTTAGCCTACGGTCCTCTCGGTCTCACAAGGCGGCCAAAACTTGGTGGACATGCCCTTTTTCCCATATGCTAACCATGTGACACGGGTGCGAGCCATAGGGAGGGGGAAGGCACGGTCAAGACATAAATCATCATTGGGGTATCATAATCCCTCCCTAGACCACATTTTTTTGAAAACATGTATTCACAAACTCAATGCAAACGCAAATTAAGCACAAACAAATATATACAAGACACAATGCATGCGGAAATTAAACAAACATGAATTGAAACGTGCAACAAGTTGGCTAATTCTAACAACACATCAACACCAACAATCCAAAGTTCCCCGAAGGAACATCCAAGGCACAAAAATCCCATCCTCCTACATATTATACAACAATATAAAAAGAGAGAGAATGCAAAAGGAGAAAGAGATAAGAACGAGTTTACCAAGCGGTCTTCTAGTCTCCTTTTTGCCTCAAATGGTCAACGTGCTATGCCAAAGGTTAGCCAAACATATATATACACAATGCAATATTTTTGTATTTTTCAGAAATTTTTCAATTTTTAGGCATTTTCTTGCTTTTTCTTAAATTTACAAGTATATAATGATATGGACAAATATAGACAACATTCAGAAAGTGGATATTTCCCTCCCCACACTTGAAATTTACATTGTCCTCAATGGAACAAAGTATAGGGAGAGAATAGGAAAAATAAACAACATATTTTTGGTGGTTTTTGAATTTTTCGAAATTAAAGAACATGTTTTTTTGATTTTTTGAATATTTGAAAATAAATAACATGTTTTTGGATTTTTGAATATTTGAAAATAAATAACATGTTTTTGTATTTTTAAAATGATGGAATTTCCTCCCTACACTTATTTATTTACATATTTCCAATGGAAATAAATGTGTGGAGGAAATTCAGAAATGAAATACATGTTTTTGGTGATTTTTGATTTTTCAAATTTTTAGTGATTTTCAAATAAATATGCAATGCATGATCTAATCTATATGCAAAATTGAAATACGATGCAACTATACTATATGAATGCAAAGAGAGCTCATTTAGATTAGCTCCTTATCGAATCATGTCACTAAATGCAAAATGCGGTAAAAACTTAATTAAAGAGAAAGAGAATATATACATTGCGGTGGTTCTTAAGTAACTCCACCAAACCTCTTCATTCAAAGACTTCACTCAACCGGGATCAATATCCTGAGATCCCACCAACCTTCCAACTTCAATACAAGGATCAACAACACATGAACCCTTGTTCTTCATCATCAAAGCATGCAACTTACTCATGGCATCTTGAATCTCTTGCCATTTTCGGTTCATTTCTTCTTCAAACTTTTCCTTAGTCTCTTTGTCAACATTAGGGTCACATACCCTCTTTCCTTTCGATCTATTCCTCCATATTTTTGGTTTCTTCTTTTCAATTCTTGGTTTTGAATTTGGAGGGGCATTGGTGCTAGAATTGAACTCGGTTTCCCAAGTCTTGCCCATTTCCCCACACTTATCTTTAGCATTCACTTCTTCTTCAAGGAACTTATCCGGTGGCTCATCATTAACTTTCGGCTCACAAGAAATTAAGAGCTCCATGTTCTCATCTTCATTCTCATGGAGTTCTAATGTTTCCACGGCAAACATGTTTTGAACCACGGTTTTCTTTGAAGCATGTGGTAGCTTGAATTCAACTTTCTCCTTCCCAACTTTGAATGACAATTGTCCCTCTTTGACATCTATGACGGCTCCTCCCGTGGCCAAGAATGGCCTACCAAGAATGACACGAGAGCGTCTTCCCATAGGTATATCCAACACAACAAAGTCGGTAGGAATTGAAAGCTTACCAATTTGAACCATGATATCCTTGAGAATCCCATTTGAAGATTTGATTGTTCCATCGGCAAGTTTAATTGTAATGGAAGTGCGGGCTAAGCTTGAAATATTCAACCTCTTCACAAGGGCAAGTGGTATGACACTCACACTTGCCCCTAAGTCACACAAAGCACTATCCACCTTTTGGTCACCAACGGTACATGGAATTGAGAAACTCCCGGGGTCATCAAGTTTGATGGGGATTTCTTTAGATTTGACCACATTGCACTTCTCACTTGAGGCATCAACCTCATGGCTACTAATGTCCACTCTTCTAGAAATGACTTCTTCTTGCTTGGCCAAAGAGTGTTCTTCCATCATGACCATCTCTTCTTTTTCCGGGTTCTCCTCAACTTCTACCATCACATTTGGTGCTTTCACAATTTCCTCAAGCACAAATTCTTCACTCATAATGGTTGGTGTAGTCATAACCATCTCTACCTTATCCGGGTCAACTTCAACATCCAAGCTTGTACCATGAATTGTCATTATTTGCTCAAGTACATAGTCTTCTATGCTCTCTTTTTCGGGCTCATGGTCAACTTCTTGGAATGTTTCCATAGCCATGGAAAAGGGAGTAGTGTAAGATAACTCCTCTTGACTTGGCAAATCAAATGACTCTTCTTTTTCCTCTTCAACTCCAACCATGATAGCATTAACTTCCTTTGACTTCATAGGGTCCCTTGGATTTTGACATTGTCTTAGAAATACACCCGGTGGTTTTTGAGAACTCATGAGAGCTTGGGAAGCCACTTTAGCTTCAAGACTCTTGATTTGTTGTTGGGTATTACTTGCCAAATCCCCTATCAACTTCACCAAGTTTTCATATTTATCATCTCCCATGGTATTGCTTGCTTGGGGTGGTGGCTCTTGGTTGAAAGGTTGGTTGGAAATTGGAAGAGAAAAGCCATATCCTTGATCTTTAAAGTTGGAATTTTGGTTGTTCCCTTGGTACCCTTGATTGAACCCTTGATTTTGCCCTTGGTTGTACCTTTGATTATTGTTGTATCCTTGATTGAACCCATTGTTGTTGTTCCATTGATTGAATCCTTGGCCAAACCCTTGGTTAGCTTGGTTTCCTTGGTTTCCTTGGTAAAAGTTTTGATTACCTTGGTTCCCTTGGTTACCCCTATAATCTTGGTATGCTTGAGATTGGTTGGCAAAGTTTTGGTTGGATCCTTGGTTGTTGTTGAATGAGGGTCTAGGTGGACGGTTGGAAAAATTGTTAAATGCTTGGAAAGCATTCACCTCTTGCACATTGTTCCCATCAAAGTTGTTGTAATTGTTGGCACACAAGTCATATGTGTGACCACTTCCTCCACAAAGTTCACAACTTGAGACTTGAGCCACTTCCTCCATGGGTGCCCCATGTGAGGTTGCGGCTTGGTGCACTTGATTTCTTTGAAACTTCTCAAATTGTTTTGTGAGTAAGTCGGGCTTGGCATTTGTCTCGGAGTTGGAGGAGTTTTCCTTAGGAAACTTCCCATTCCTTCTTAGCATGTTTCCTCTAGAACCATAGTTTGCTTCCGAATCTACCATTTTCTTGATCAATGTCGTGCCCTCTTCATCACTCAAGTGATCAAATCATCCCCCCGCGGAGGCATTTACCATCTCCTTAGTCCTCGGTAGCAAAGTTTGGAAGAATGTTTGAGTGATGTACCATTCCGGTATTCCATGGTGGGGGCAACTTGCTATCAAGTCTTGATAACGGTCCCAAGCCTCACCCAAAGACTCTCCATCCTCTTGTTGAAATGTATGAATCTCGTTACGGAGCATCGTGGTCTTTGAGGAAGGGTAATATTTGGCCATGAATGATTTAGCCAAGGCATCCCAAGTAGTGAAAGTATCCGGTGGGTGAATGTTCAACCATCGGTCCGCTTTGCCCGTCAATGAAAACGGAAACAACATCATTCTCAAGGTGTCTTCGGACACCCCATTCTTCTTCATCATTGAAACTTTTCTTTTAAACTTCCGGAGATGAGCATGGGCATCCTCTTCGATATGCCCCCCAAACAAATCCTTCTCAATCAAACCGACTTGGGCGGGATGCATCTCAAAGTTGTTGGGAGCCAAGGCGCCAAAATTAATTGGGTCACAAGCATCATTGTGGTTAGGACGGTTATGGTCACGTAAAGCCATTGGTGGTAGATTTGGTATATGAGGGGGTGGTGTTTGAGGTGGAGTATTTGGGAGTTGGAAATTGTAGAAAGGATTTTCTAGGGGGTGATCAATGGTGTTGTTTGGTTGTTGTTGTGTTGTGTTTTCAAAGAGAGGTTGGGTGGGTGAATTTGCTTGGTTTATGGTTGCTTGAGAAGAGGTTCTAACCCTTGCAATGGTTCTATTCCTTAAGGCTCTAAAAAGCCTTTCCGGATCGGAGTCAAGGAGCAAAGCTTGGTGGTTCCTCCTAGGCATACAACTTGACAAACCGTAAGACTCCTAGTGCTTTTACACACTAGGGTAAGGCAAAAATCACACACACTCTACAAGAAGCACACAAGCTACACAAACAAGCAAACAACAAGTAAAGACTAAAGCTAGAAACTTCAACTAACTAAGCATAACCTAACGCCATCCCCGGCAACGGCGCCATTTTGATGACCGAGTTTTGCCGTCACTTCCGGTACCAAAAACAATTTATAAAACCAAATAAAAGTAGTATTTATTCGGGTGTCGAACACAAAGATGGCGGGGGTTAGATACTTGGTTTGTTTAAGTCTTTAGTCTAGTCAAACAAAAGTAAAGTTGATTTATCTAAAACTAAGATGCAACAAGGTATAAAATTTAAACTAAATGAAATTGTTTCTTAATTAATAAGGGAAGGCTAAGGTCTTTGGGTTCACAAAGGGCAATTAGGGGGAGAAACAAGGTCTAACAAGAAAATGGTAATAATGGTGGTCAAGGGTTTAAGACTAATTTCTTAGTCACCTTAAGCTCCTCAATAAGTTGTCACTTGATCGAGATGAACTAAATACAAATTAAGCATAGAGACTACCCAATAGCATGAGCACCAAGACGGATCGAATGCATCAAAGAGATGTTCTAACTTTCATTAAAACTCATCTATAAGCACTTCTAAAACTATCTAATAGCACAATGCATCAAGGTAAGCCAAACATGTTAATGAAATGTCCAATTTTCATTGAGGCATTTCCACAAACACTTCAAATGCATTAAGAGTAGAAACCACATAATCACCCAATTCAAAAGGTTAACAACCCAAATTCATCCCCTTAATTACCCAAATTCCCCCTATGACCTTAGATAAGACTACTCACTCATGTTCATGGGTGAGAAATTACCAACAATTTCCAATAATAAACAAGTAAACATTGTAAACATGATAAAGACTAATACTTTTGATGAATAACAATTAAACAACATGAGAAATGTAAACAAATGAAAATAATGTAAGCAAAAGATGAGAATTGTACCAACAAAGAGGAAAGTAACAATCTTGGATAATAATGGAAGAATGAATTTCTTCTAATCTTCAAATACAACCCAAAATACTAATTGTATAATAATGAGGGATGAAGAACTTGCATAAACAAAGGAAGAATTAAACTAATAATTAAAGAAAGATTGCAAATTTTATTGAATGAAAATGAGAGAGTAAATATTAGGGTTCTACAATATTGAGAGAGAAGGATGGACTAATCTAATTTCTATTCTAATTTCTAAGGGTAGTGTTTAATGTAAGGTAGTGTCATGTCTTTTTATACTACTTCTACTAATATACTAATTACTACTACTAATAATGACACTAATAATCTAATAATAATAATAATAATAATAATAATAATAATAATAATAATAATAATAATAATAATAATAATAATAATAATAATAATCCTAACACTCCAAACCAAATACACGGCTCTTTTTTCTATCATAACAAAACAAAACAAATTAAAAGGGGAAAGGGAAAAAGACGACAAAACGCAGCAAAAAGGGGGCTCTGCCGGTCAGCCGGCGGTCGGTGCGGGGTGCCGGCAGCGAGTACTTGAAGAAAAGGCGAAAATTCACTAGGTGTGTGTGGTTGCCGGTGGGGCGGCTGCCGGGGCACCGGCATAGGAACACAAATTGATGCGAGAATGTTGTCTGCGTTGTTGTATGCCGGTTTGCCCGGCTGCCGGTGGCTATGGCCGGTAGCGAGTTCACAAAGAAAAGGAGAGGAATTGATGTTGGTGCCTGCCGGTGTGGGTAGTCGACTGCCGGGGTACCGGTAGGGGACTCGAAGCTTCAATTTAGCTCGGTTTCGAGCTAGAGTTTAGAGGTGCGTGAATTTGATGGTGGTAATGGGGGGTTGTTAATGGTGATGCGAGGTCGATAACGAAGGTTAATGGTGGACGAGTGAATGAAGGATGGATGGTGGCTTGATTTGTGTTTGTTGTCGAATTTCTGGGTCGGGTTTGTTGGTTTCTTGGTGAAGATGGAGGTTGTTAATGGTTGAGGATGGAGTTTGAATGGTGAATGGAGGACGAGTTTGATGGTGATGTCGAAAATGGTGATGAAGTGGTGGTATGAATGGAGGTTGAAGAAGAGTTGCAGGGGATCAAAAAAAATGGTGATGGAGTGATGCTTGATGACGGCATGCAGGAAAAGTGAGGTTGATGGAGTTTGGTTTGCTAAAGTCAAGAGTTGACTTTGCTACATTTGTTTAATGTATTAACCCGCTTTGATCTGCTTCGCTTCATTCGGATTTCCTCTTATCATTCCTCCTTCATTTCTTTACCATTTGACTCCACTTTGACCCGCTTTCACTTCAATTTTCGCCTTGCTTTCCGCCTCACCTATATAATATTAATAAAGTAATTATAAAACTAATATTAGATAAAAATCACAATTAATTATTAATTATAACTAAAACGACTAATTATTATAAATTAGTAAATAAATGAGCTATTAATCAATTAAGCATACAAAATCGAGTCGGAATAAAGGATTAAATATGGGGTAAAAGACACTAAAATTATACTTATCACACACCAAGGGATGCACTTCAATGATCCTTGAAGGATGGAAGATACCGGGCATTGACCCAAGATTGAGTCCATACTCTCCTCCACCAAGCTACCTCCTTGATATCCAAATTCTTGATAATCCCCCTCAAAGGGAAGAGTCACACCGTCAACCACCTCGTGGAGGGCCGGGAGTACCTATTCGCCCACCTTCCTACGTACCCATCCCGCCATACCCTACCCCATATACCGAATTTCAACCAAAAATCCCCAATACCCCGGGCATTAATGATTTGATGGCACTCATGAATAGAGTGGACCTTGGGGTGCATAAAGGGAGGGAAGACAACTACTTGGCCCTCTACCCCCAATACTATAACATGGCTCAACAAGGGTATATTGACCCCGATGGTCCTAAGCCCTCTTGGGCACAACCGGAGCTCTTGTTCCCAAATTATGGGGACCAAGCTTGGGGTCGAGGAGACGGAGGGCATTCTAGCCAAGGTGGAGGGTACTCGGGTCATGGAGGAGGATTTGACCAAGGAGGATATTGGGGCCAAGCACCTGGATTTGATCAAGCCGGAAGCTCTCATGGTTATGGCTATGATCAAAATGAGGATGACGAGTGAACGAGGCCTACTTCACCACTTCCATTTGTATGATACCCATCTCTCCCTCTCTCTCTTTGTATTTACATTGCATTTAGTGTAGCTTTTGCATGCATTTGTATTATATTTCATATTGCATTTACATTAGTTAGTTCATGTAGTATAGTTTGCATTGTAATATATCTCACATGATTCATATAGATAGTTGCATATAGATTAGAATTCATGCATTGTCATTAATGACCAATCCTATCCATTTCTACACTAGAAATAGTGTTTAAATCGGTTTGAGGAGGTTTGATCATAGGTGACCATAGTTTACTAGAAATCATGCATCATATAATATAGTTTAGATTGCATTCATTTGTTATATATGTCATATAGAATTGCATTTAGTTAGAGCAAGCATTCATTCATATCATTGCTTAAAATCAAAAATTCAAAAACATGTTTTCCTTTTTATCCCTACTCCTACATGTACATAGAGGACAATGTCCAAAATAAAGTGGGGGATGGGAATTTATATTCCAAAATGCATAAAAATTGAAAAAATTTCGAAAAATCACAAAAATATGTCTTTTAATTTCATAAAAACAAAAACCCATAAAAATTTGAAAAATTGAAAAAACCAAAAACAAGTTCATTTCCTTTGTAAGTGTAGTCGTGTATATATTGTTTTGTATATATTATCTTTGTTCTATCCTTGTTCACATTGATCGACTATGTCACATCCGAGACATGAGGATATTGAAGACCGCATGGTATGATCTTTCCAATCTCCTTTTTCCTCTTTATGTTAATGACTATGTGGCTTTATTTTGATTGATACGGTAAAAACAATGTGAACTTAGGACTTGCACTTAGTTTATATGTCATACTAGTTGGTAGAAACATTTGCATTAGGATGTTTATATGGTAGTTGCATCATGGCATGTAGTTGCATGTTAGAAAAATTTTGCGAAACCATCTATTTGGGAAGCTTGACAAGTGTATATAGGCCCTAGTAGATGCTTTTTCTTCTTAAGACTTTGCTTGTTAGAATACTTGTAAAACACCCTAGGATGTGTCATGCTAGTATCCTTTGACCCATGGATTAAGGCCTAATCAAGAGTACCTTGTGGTGTGATAACTCCTTGGCTACCGTTTATTCCAAGGTGACCCTTGAAACCATGCATCCATCATCCATGTTCTACCACATTTTTGTCATCAAAGGGAATGGGCACAAAAAGAAATCAATTTGAGTTCAATGAAATGAAAAGTGAAAGAAAGTTTGCAAAAATGCATCAAATGAAAAGAGGAGCAAAAATAGACTCCTAAAGCTTCAAAAATAAGGCACCCTCACTACATATGGGGTGACTTTGAAAATGTTCAAAAAGAAATGCAAAGAAAAGTTGAAAGTTGTCAAGTGTTGAAATGCCAAAAATCAAAAAGAAATGGCAAAAAGAAAGTGTTCTCAAATGTTATATGCCACAAGAAATTGGGGGGAAAAACAAAAAACAACAAAAGCAAACTCCCAAATGAAACTCAAATTTTATTGATCCCTTTATCCATCGTATCCATTTTTGTGCATGGTAGAGAGGGGACGACCCTTCTTCTTGTCTAGGCAGGAGGGGGAATTCCGCGATCCTCCAGTGTTTCTAACACCATAGGGAGTCTATTCTTGACAAAAGCATTTAACGATTGAGGACAAAGGTACCCTAGCTTGACACAATTTGGAGGTGATTTATTGGTATCCTTCTAGGCTTAGTAGTTTGAAGAAATTGTATCTATGAAGGAGTGTGTACCCTTGAATTGCTTCCCTTTTAGATAATTTCCGCCACTTAGATGAGGAAAGTGGCTATTCTTTTGTAGATGCATCCATTACTTGATTTTGTGTGCTTTAATGTTTGGATGTATCGCCATTTTGGCAAGCCCCACCTTGCCTTGCAAGAAGGCATCCTACCTCATGGTTGTCTTGTTGTGAGTTGAAGGGGCGGAGTGAGACCCGCTAATTGTCTCATATCGGTTATGTTATTAGGTTAGTTTAAATAAAGGTCTAGTTTTAGTCACCTCTTTACTCGGGACGAGTAAAGGTTCGGTTTGGGGATATTTGATGTGAGCATTATTTGCGCACATTTAGTCCCCTAATTGAGCCTATTTTGCATACTATTATAGCATTCTTTGGCCATTTTATCCGTCAAAACCTTCCTATTTGCTTTTCTATCGCATTTCATATGTTTTGTAGAAAAGGAGATAATAAGGCGGAAATTCCCGTCTTTCGTGCATATTTGGAAGCCACTTGACGATACTAGATGGACTAGTATGAAGAGGAAGCAAGGACCAAAGACCAATCCTACAAGAATAAAACGAAAGTGAGCAAAAGGGAAGAAAAGAAGGAGAATCACTGCTGAAGAACAATCCGAGCGGATTGTCTCCAATCCGCCCGTCTCCACGTAGCACAATCCGAGCGGATTTCTACCAAAGACGCTCGGATTGCCCCGCCAGAATCCGCCCGGATTCCTTCGAATCCGCTCGTCTTCCATCAACAGAATCTGCCCGTCCCGACACCAATCCGCTCGGATTCCTTTCCAGCGATTTTCGTGTTCTTCAAGCTCCGTGAAAGACTCCCTTCCTCCGAAAAATACCGGCTCCTCCCTGCTCTAAACTCAAAAGTGTAATTACTAGTTTAGCCCTTAGTTAACCCTAATGCATCCACCTAATTTCCACTATAAATACCCCATTTGTAATAATCCTTTGACACAAGTTTTTAGAGTAGAAAATCCTCCTTTAGATTAGATTAGGAGTAGATTAGAATAGATTACTCTTTAATCTTTTCACAAATTACACATTAATCTCTTCTTAATTATTGTTCAAGTTTATCATTCAAGTTTATTATTGGGTAATTGAAGATTATTGGGTTATTATTGAGAGATTGACAACCTTCCATCAATCATCAAGTTTCTTCTATTATTCTTTGCTTTATTATTTGGATCATCTCAAGTTTGGTATAAATCCTCTACTCTTTACTCTTTATTGTTTATTTCCTCATTCTATTATCATGTTTATACTTGTTGTGATGATTGACACCATTAATGACATGTTTCCCATGATAATGAGTGAGTAGTTTCTTTAGCTAGGATTAGTGGGTAATTAGGGGAAACCAACATGGGATTGATTCATGCTTAATCTAATATGTTCACATGATTAAATTGCTTGCTTGTTGTGATGTCAACTTTATGCACATGTTATGTTTGATGAAATGCTAAGCCTATGAATCCTTGCATTTTTACCATCTCTTATCTACTCAACTTGACTCGTAAGATATAAACCAACTCGAGTCTTGTTAGACCATGCATAGAAGTTGATTAGGAGGAAAGTAAGTCGACTTGTAGGTGTTGTACAATCTAATCGATTCGGCTCCGGGACCCAACTCTTCCTAAGAACCGTAAGATATAACCCAACTCGGTTCCTCCACAACATTAATTGCTTGCAACCTTGTAAACATGTTTGTATGATCAACACCATGAATCCCCAATAACCCCATGATATCCTAGCACTTTTAATCAATTGTTTACACCTTTCCTTTTATTGCTCGTTCTACTTTATTGCTTGCATTAGTCTAGACACAACTACAAACCCCATCAATTGTGACACTAGCATAAATTGAGATAGATAGACTTAGAACCCAAAGCACACCGTCCCATGGATCGACCTCGACTTACCGCTAACTAGTTGTTTGTTGAGTATTATAAATGTGTTTGATTGGATGAGTGACGACCTCGTTCCACATCAGTGATCATGACGGAGGCTCATTGCACTCCTTATTTAGTTCACCCAGGGGGTGACAAGCTCTATAAGGACCTAAAGAAAACGTTTTGGTTGCCTAATATGAAGAAGGATGTGACCGAGTTCGTGGCTAAGTGTCTAACCTGCCAGAGAGTAAAGGGTGAGCAACGAAGACCACAAGGTAAGATTCAGTCACTTGAGGTGCCAGATTAGAAGTGGGAGTCGATATCTATGGACTTCATCGTAGGGTTACCAAGGACTCAGCAAGGTAACAATATGATTTGGGTGATCGTCGATCGTTTAACAAAGTCAGCTCACTCCATTCCGATGAAGGATACTTGGACCAAGATTCAGCTAGCTTTGGGTTATAGAAAACATGAGGTTCGGTAACATGGTGTACCAAAGGATATAGTGTCGGATCGAGATGCGAGGTTTATATCACGGTTTTGGCAAGAGTTGCAAGATTTGATGGCAACAACCTTAAAGATGAGTATAACTTTTCATCCGGCGATAGATGGTCAGACTGAGAGGACTATCAAGAGTTTGGAAGATATGTTGAGGGCTTGCGCCATGGAGTTTGGTGGGAGTTGGGAAGATAGGCTGGACCTGATTGAGTTTTCATACAACAACAGCTACCACACCAGCATTGGAATGGCACCGTTTGAGGCTGTGTATGGTAGGAAGTGCAGGAGTCCGGTATGTTGGGACGATAGCACTGAGACTGTGGTTTTAGTATCGCAGATGGTGTAGGACATGATTGAGCAAGTTCGTCTGATTTGTTAAAAAATGAAAGCAGCTCAAGATCGTCAAAAGAGTTATGCAGATTTGCACCGCAGAGACATTGAGTTCGCATTAGGTGACAAGGTCCTTTTGAAAGTGTCACCTATGTGAGGGGTGATGAGGTTTGGCAAGAAAAGGAAGTTGAGTTAGAAGTTTATCGGCCCATATGAGATCTTAGATCGTATAGGTGAAGTAGCCTACCGGCTAGCTTTACCACCATCGTTGGATCGAGTCCACAAAGTGTTTCATATTTCACAACTCCGGAAGTATGTGAGTGACCCGTCACATGTGCTTGAGGTTGAGAACATAGAGTTGGATGAGTCTCTAACTTATGCGGAGGTTCCTAAGGAGATCTTAGACCGGAAAGTGCGTAAGACAAGGAATGGTGAGACCGTCTTACTAAAGGTACTTTGGTCTAATCACAATGTGGAAGAGGCCACATGGAAACCAGAGGAGTCGATGTGAGAGCGTTTTCCTCACCTTTTCGAGCAGGTATGTTTGGTTACAGGGACGTAACCGTTGTCTTTTAAGGGGGGGGGGGGGGTAGGAGTTGGTCGCATGCTTGTTTTAGGGTTAGTTTGAGTTAACATAGCTATGTTTTGTCTTCTGTTGAGTTTGAGTTGGGTGTTTTGTCATATATAGTGGGAGTTGTTTGGTACTTGGAGTAGTTGTTGTTGTTGTTGTTTTTGTGTAGCAGTTGTGTTGTGGTTGTTTGTTTTATTTTGAGTATAGTGTGAACTTCGGGGACGAAGTTCTTTTTAAAGAGGGAAGACTGTATTACTACGGTTTTCTAAGTCTATTACTCGGCCGAGTAATGCGTCGTGTGTTTCTGGAAAGGCTCCTGTCCAGGAGTACTCAGCCAAGTATGGTAGTACTCGACCGAGTAAGGGATACTCGGCCGAGTATACTCTATACTCGACCGAGTATCCGGTCTGACGGGATTATTTCCGCGGTTTGATTTAAAGAGGATTAGAGTTATAAAACAGGATTTATAGTTTCACTTTTACTTTTTACAAAATCTAAACCTTCAAACGTAACTCTAATCATCTCTAATCTCTCTCAAGTTCGTGGATTGCTTGTGAGTCTTGTTAATTCCTCTCTTGCGCCGATTGTGTCGTTAAGCCACTAGTCCTATGAGTTTTGTCAGTTTGTCTTTTTAGGGTTTACCCTAGTTTTGTGATTTGGGGGAAAAAGGGATTTTGAGCATGAGTGTGATTGGATTGTATAGTTATTGTTAGGTGGAAATTTCGTAGAGGAGCCGTTCTAACTTTCTTGATTGACTCGTTTCAGATTTGTGCTAAGGTAGGGTTTCCCTACTCAGTTGATTGTATAATTTATTTAAGATGCGTTCTTGTGATTTAATTGATATGATTAATGTTGTTGGTGGATTGGAGTATGGAGTATTGGAGTTGGGATGGTTTGATAATGTTTGCGAGGTGCTTCGTCGGCTGAGTAGAGTCACTTGCGGGAGTGGCTTCACGCCCTTGATTCGCCCTTTGTGGAGCCCGCCACAAGAAGGGATGTGCACATTAATGAACATGGGTTATCGCTCGTATGATGAGCGGGGCTTAGGTGGGTAAGACTACGGTCCCCCACTGGCAGGGCTACGCACTTTAGTGTGTAGTCAGTTACGAGATGTGATTAGGAGTTGAAGATTGGTTATGGAACAGCTGTTTTACCCTTGTTGCATTCGTCTTATTTTGATTATGCAGTGAACTGATCCTGTTGTTTTTTTGTAAAATCTGTGGTGATCCATTCGGGGATGGTGAGAAGATTATGACAGGTGATGATGGTCTTTAGCTATAGGGACGAGATGGGGAGTCATCACTTCGAGTCTAGCTTCCGCTGTTACGAGATTAGTTGTTTTAGATTTCAGTTGTTTTGAATAGTAGTAAACATTTCTTTGGTTTGGTTTTTGGAACTATGTAAACAATAACTTTATATACTTTAATAAATGTTGTGGAATGGTTTCTTTTGATATACTATCCTCGGGCAACCGAGATGGTAACAGTTTCTCATGCTTGGGTGGTCCTTGGTAAGGCACCTTGGTATGTGGGGAGTGTTACAATTGATTGGTAAATACATGCATGATGATGGTTCTACAATGGATAAAGCCAGATTGGAATATGCTAGATTGATGGTTTAGGTTCAAGTAGAACAGGATTTCCCTGAAAAATATATATTATAGATGAGAAAGGGAATAAAATTATTTTCCTGGTCGTTAAATATTAATGAAGTCATGTTATTTGCCCTATCTGTAAGGGGATTGGCCATTCTTCTAAGGACGAATTTAGGAAGAATGCTTCTGCTCCTAAACAGGTTCACGTTTGGAACCAGTTGTTAGGCCTATACATGTGTTTGTTCATAAGGGTTAATGGGGTTCTAATTTACGCACTTTTGACCCTTTATAACTAATCCCATTTGCATGTCAATCGACCTAATTATCGTCACCTTCATAGTCATTTGTTTCATATTTGTTATTTCCTCCCTTTTAGGTCATTTTGTAGAAAGGAGCTAATTGGAGCGGTTTTAGCTTGATTTCGGGCTTAATTAGTGATGTGGTTCATATTTGCGCATTTTTAACCCCTTAACCAACCTCATTTTGCATGCTATTTTGGTCTTTTATAGTCATTTTCCTAGTCATTGCTTCTTATTTGCTTTCCTAGTGCACCTATACGTGTTTTGTAGGAAATGAGCTAAAAGGGTCGGAATTCCAGTATTTTATGCGCATTTGATAGTTATTTCACGACACATGAGGTTTACCATTAAGAGGATAGGAGAATGACGACCCGAGGACATTAGATGCAAGGTTTAGGAGGAATATGTGAAAGCCCCTTTGACTACAAGTTGTTCTCAAAGAGTTGTGAAGCCATTAGAAGCCAAGAGCAGGAAACTGAAGCCTATCCCGCTCGAGATAATCCTATCCCGCTCGAGATGAGCAATGTACAGTAATCCGCTTGAGTTTCTCCTATTCCTCTCGAGATACAACCTGGAAATGCTTAACTTGCTCGAGTTGGCCACAGCCTGCTCGAGGCAACGACCAACTTCGTATTTCCGCATTTCCACTTAACACTACACTTAACTTAATCTTGTAACGAAGATAAATACCTTATTTGTAATAATTCTAGGGTTATGCTGCATTAGACTTAGGAAGTCTCCCCAACTTAGATCTCTCTCTATACTAGGAGTAGTTTAGATTTAATCTTTTCACAATTTAAATATAAGCTTTCAATAATTTTCTTTTATTTACATCTTTAATAGTTTACATATTTGGATCTCTTGGGTATGTATTTGAAGACTAAGTGACAATTTTTCATCTTCATTAGACTTAGAAAGCCTCCCCAGCTTAGGAGTAGATTAGATTTAATTTTCCACAATTTAGATTAAGCTTTCAATAATTGTTCCTTTTATTTACATCTTCAATAGTTTACATCTTTGAATCTCTTGGGTATGTATTTGAAGACTAAGTTACAACTTTTCATCTATATACAAGGATCCTGCTTTGCTTATGTTCATCATTACTTTCCAAGTTGGTACATTTCTTATCTCTCTTCAATCACTTGTTATTATTACTTGCTTTATATTATCATGCTTAGTTTAGATTCTTTGTTTGTTATTGTTATTCGCATAGTTCTCATGATGATTAGTGAGTAGTCTCTTATCTAGGGTTACTGGGGGATTAGGGGGATGATTAAAGGGTAGATCCATGCTTAATAAGTCTAATAAATTGATTAAAAGTTGTGGTTTCAACTAGTGCATATTAAGTGTTTGATGAAATGGTTCTTTGACAAACTTATATGATTCTCTATCTACTCAACACTCCTATAAGATCGAGAGCCTTAGGTGTGTTAGACCATGCACTATGTTGGTGGGTAGAACAGGTGTGCGTGAGAGCTAACCTGACTCGATCTAGGTAGGACCGTAAGATTGAGAGCCTCGGCCCATAGTCCGACTACAACCTTGACCCAATTTAGACTCACATGTGTAAGCTCTTTTGATTAACTCTATGAACCCATGACACTCTAGTGCTTTTATTTGATTGTTTACATCTTGTCTTTGTTGTTAAATTTCATTGGTTTAGTTAAACTCAAAACCTTAATAATGGTGACACCCGTACGAATTAGAATAGATAGACTTAGAACTCAAAGCACACCGTTCCGTAGATCGACCTGGCTTTAACCGCTTGCTAGTTGTTTGTTGAGATTATGTGTTTGATTGAACAAACAATGACCCGCTCATCAAAATGGTGTCGTTGCCGGAGACGGTGTTATGTGTTTAAGTTCTTGTTGTTTTTCTATTTTATTTGTGCTCTTGTCTTGAGAAACTTTGTTTTTTTAAGATGGTACTAACCGTTTAGTGTAGTTTTCTTGTTTATGTTTACTAACAATGATGAACCAAGGCTTGGTACATGGAGTATGTGGTGGATCTTTTGAGTATGACTACCATGGGTATGAAGAGGTTGAAGAGCAAGTCAATACAACCTTATCGTAAAACATATATAATGAAGATTCCAACTACTACCCCAACCTTACATACCAAAGCCCACATGAACAACCCACATAACAATTCTTCCAAAATCAAACTTTCTACAATAACCCATACAACCATTCTCCTATTTGTCGACAAGAAGAGGAGTACCATCACCTTGACATGCAAATGTTGGTCTACCAAATGTTTCAAGACCTACGAAAATTATATCACCAAGTGCAAGAAGATGTGCAAGCAAGGGACTTGGTTCTCATTAATATCATGGAGCATGGAAGAAAGTTCGCAACTCGAATAGCTCAATTGCAAGTCGATCGAAAACTCTATGAAGAACACATTGAAGAGGAGAGTGATGAGACCAAAGAGAATAGAGTATTCTCTCTTACCCATTGCCACTCACCCTCGTAAAATGCCAAATAGAAGACTTGGGAGGAAGATGCAATTGAGGAAGACAGCGCGGGTGAAGAAGAGTTTGGAGGCCACTATGAAGTAACTTATGCAACTATCTCACCACATTATCAAATTCTAAGCATTGAACACCTCATATTCCAACTTGAACCAATTTTACAAACATTCTCGATGAATGTGAACACGAGGGTGTGAGTTTTGATGAAGTGGATATGAAGTTGAACGAGCCAAACCACCTTGATTCATGTGAGTATGAAGGAGTTTCCTTTGAATTGGAGCTTGAGGTGGTGGAGAAAGAGTTGTTGAAAAGGATTGACGCCCCCATATATGACTCTTATGAGGAAAGTGATAAAGAAGACCAAATGGAAAAGAGTGATTTTGAGGCTTCACCTACCATTGTTAATGATGAATTGATTGGATTTTCCATGGCTAAAATTTATGAAAACCACACTTTTGAGGAACTTAGTGGTGTAACAATGATGATAGAAAACCCACTCTTCTACTACATGGTAGAGGAAGCTAGTGGTGAAAGAAAATACTCCTTACATAAAGTGAAGGGATGTTTAATTACATGCAACACGGGCTAGAATTGGGAAAATAGTGAAGGGATGTTTAATTATATGCCTTATGAGGAGCGTGGGAACTCCTTAAATATATAGCCCGGAAGAGTAGTGAGGAGTCAGAGATGAGGTGGAAAGCTGGAATGGCGGAGCTTAAGGAGGAGTTTAATGCGATTATGCAACGATATTTAGATATGTTAGCTTTAGATCAAAACGAACATGGTACTCCATGTGAGTTAAAAATTAGAGTTGATCCCCCACCCTCAGTTGACCATATTTTGAGTGACTCGATTACATCTATTAGAGATGAAATAGATGTCTTTGACGATGATGATGATGAATGTGTGCAGAATTGTGCCTCAATTTATTTGACTTTGCCATCTCACATAGAGGACACAAACGAGGCTTTCCCTTCTGAGAAAGATGATTTGTTGAAGGAGTTTTCTTGTGAGTTACTTGTTTTAAGCCCTTTGAATTGTGAACCATGTCTAGAGGATTCTGCAGGTGATTCTTGGGAAGCTTAAGTGGATGTTATAGAAGCTGCCATTTTAGGTAATGGATATGACTATGCTCCAAGACATGAGCCAAATATGTGTGAGAGTCCTCTGAGCCCATTTTCTAAAGGGTCTTATGATAGAGTTTGTGAGGAGGCTTTGGATAAAGATCTTGAAGTACGGTGAGATAATTATGATGATTTTACGGATGAAACACATGAGCTCATTGATCTTGTTTTTAAGAAACTTAAGGTGAACCCGTTAGGTGATGAAAAAGATGGAGCATCGGTTGGGGTGAAAATTTATGAACATATTGGGCTCTTTCCGTCAAAAGAACCTCTTGTACCTTACATAAATGATCCACATATTAATTACTTGATATCATCATGCTTAGTTTAGATTATTTGTTTGTTTGTTGTTATTAGCATATTTCTCATGATGATTAGTGAGTAGTCTCTTAGCTAGGATTAATGAGGGATTAGGAGGTGATTAAACGGTAGATCCATGCTTAATGAGTCTAATAAATTGATTAATAGTTGTGGCTTCAACTAGTGCATATTACGTGTTTGATGAAATGCTTGTTTGACAAACTTGTATGATTCTCTATCTATTCAACACTCCTATAAGATCGAGAGCCTTAGGTGTGTGAGACCATGCACTATGTTGGTAGGTAAAATGGGTGTACGCTAAAGCTAACCCGACTCGAGCTAGGTAGGACCGTAAGATCGAGAGCCTCGACCCATAGTCCGATTACAACCATGACCCAGTTTAGACTCACGTGTGTAAAATCCTTTAATTACCTCTATGAACCCATGACACCCTAGTACTTTTATTTGATTGTTTACATCTTGCCTTTGTTTTTTAACTTCATTAGTTCACTTAAACTCAAACCCTTAATAATTGTGACAACCGCACGAATTAGAATAAATAGACTTAGAACTCAAAGCACACTATTCTGTGGATCGATCTCGACTTAATTGCTTGCTAGTTGTTTGTTGAGATTGTAAATGTGTTTGATTGAGTGACAACGACTCGCTCATCAATTAGAGGCAAATCGACACCCTTGATGATTGGCAAGGAAGAGGAACAAGGCACGAGGACACGTAAGCCTTAGATGCAAGATTTGTGTGATATAGGAGCAATCCCCACGACCTATGGACAGCCCCCACGGAATATGGGGCAACAATTATGAAGATGGAGCATTCATAGGAGGATTCAAGTGAGCCCAACCTCGACTCACTCGAGCCTAGAGTCGAGATTCGCAGAACTCGCCCGAGCCACGACAACCTCTCAACATTTTTGCACTCTTCTAATCTTTCCCTAAACCATAATCTTGGAGCCACTATATAAATGATGCCTTATAATAAGGGGGGGCATCTGTTTTTCTTAGCTGATATTACCTCCTCTTAGCTTAGCCTAACCTCCTTAGTTAGAGACCTTGTCCTTAGTTTAGATCTTGATACTTTTATGACTCTTTAATTTTTCAATAATTGTTCTTTCATTCACTCTTTAATTATGTTTACATCTTGGATTTCTTGGGTTCATATTTAAAGACTAATGACAAGTCTCCATCTTTATTCAAGGGTCCTCTTTACTTTATGTTCAGCTTTATTAATTAACTTGGTATATTTTCTTCTCTCTATTTAATCGTTTGTTATTACTTGTGTCTTAATTCATTATGTTTTGTTTAGATTATATGTTCATTGTGGTTGTTGGTATATTTAATATAATGAATAGTGAGTAGTGACTTTACTAGGATTAGTGGGGAAATTATAGGTAAGATTAAAGGATAATCCTTGTTTGTTGAGTTAAATTGTTGAATATTTGTCTTGCTTCTAATTTATGCACACTACATGTATGATGAAATGCTTATATGACAATTTGCATAATTCTTCACTTGTTTATACACACCCATAAGATCGAGAGCCTTGGATTGTGTTAGGATTTGCATAATGTTAGTAGACTGACTTGTGTACGCGAGAGCTATCTCGTGTTGGTCTATGTTGGGGTTATTAGACTGATAGACTCAACCCACTTGCCTAAGTAAGACAACCTTTTAACATGTGACTCGACCTACTTGGAACCCAAATCACACATAGGAACCCACTCCTCATAGTCTTTCCTTTTGATTATTCACATTGTCGTTTAGATTCATTGGTCATCCCCCTTATACTAAAAGAATAAGAGCTTACTGAAAGTTTCCCGCCTAAATAAATTATTCTATAATTAGACTTTATCATTTTATCATATCTACAAGTGAGCCCTACTATTCCAAACAATAAATAATTCTATTCCATTTAAAAAGGTATAATATTTTTTTCAATTTGCATAGACATATTAATAAGATATTCTGATTTTGTTCCACAAATGAAATTACACTAACTAAATGTATGATGTGATAGAAATACTTTACTGTTATTATTTGTAAAACTATAAACATGATGGCCACGAACACTTTTTAGCAAATATTTTCTAAATAATTCTACTATTCCGTCTTTTGATACAAACTTATGTACTACAAATTAATAGTATTCATAGATATTTTTACTTCTAAAACGTAAAAACTTACGAGTTATATATTTTTTTTCTTTCCCTTTAACTTAATAGCTAACCCCACTCTATTTTATGTGAACATTAAATTTTGGTTAATTGTTTAAATGTTTTATATAACATATAAGGAGTATATAAGTATATTTATTACAATACATATCTTATCTGATTATATTACAAACTAGATTTCATGCCCGTGCGTTGCACGGAAACTAATTAATGTTTTATTTTAAGTGAGGTTATAAAAAATATATGTTCTTGCATATTCAGAATTAGTTATTTTCGATAGGTATTAAAAAAATGATTACTCTGTAATCCCACGTTATATTGAGAACAATTTAAGTGTAAAGTTGTAGTTTATTTAGATGGTTAAGTAATATTCATGTCCAAGTTACAAAACTATTAGTATAAAAAGATGTTTTTAGTCCCTTCACACCATATGAATATCGGTTAAATGGTGCTCCCTCCTATTCAAGGTTTTCTTCCCCTTTGATGTAGGCACAAGATTTTAGGAGATGATTAAAGAATGAATAAAGGAAAATGGTGGGGTTTGTGGATTTGAGAGATGAATGAATAATTAGGAATTAAATAAGGAATTATGAGTTATGTGGGGTTTGGTGATAGGAGAGAGATGAATAAAATAAGAGTAAAAGTTAGGTGGGGTTTGGTAATGGGAGAAATGAATGAATAAAATAAGAGTAAAAGTTTCCAAAATAAGAAAGGGAAGAAAATATGAATAATCCGTTTAAGGAAATAGGGAAGAAAACAATGGATAGAAGGAAGTATTTTATTTTATCTTAGTAATTTTTGCAGAGTTCCATTTATTAATTGGGTTTTTCTAATGTGTTCCCTTAGAGCACACATTAATAAACCAAATACGGAAAGATTCACAACATATTCTCACGATAAATGTAATTATAAAATTAGTTTTACCATAATTAGTGAGAATATCCTATTAATCTTTCCTTATTTGGTTTATTAATGTGTGCCCTAAGGGCACACGTTAGAAAAACCCTAATTAATTAGGTGAAAAAAGATTGAAAATAGGTTCCTATAAATTTATGATTTTAGTAGTTATTACTTTCATAAGTTAGGGTCCACTTTTACGTATTACTATTACAATTTAAGTTTTATAAGTTAGATCATTTCCGGCTATATCTTAAAACACTAAAAAAAATCCAAGAGAAAATATGAGCTGTTTTCTAAGTGAATATAAAATTGATGTTTGTATTTGATCTATCAACAAAAATTTTACTCCAGTTAATGGATCAGATTAAGTCACCTTTGTCTCAATCATTTATTTGTTTTTTTATTTTCTATGAGCGATATTTTAATCAAAGACAAATAAATATAATTACAACAGAGGAATAAATTTCTAGCACCAAATTACCAAACACAAATACAGATTACAAAAAGCTTACTACCGAAGTTATCAATGGCAAAGGCCGACGACAAAAGTCCATCAAGAAGTGAATTAACGTCTTCCATTCACAAAATTCTCGTTTTTTTTTTACAAGCACAAAATTCTCGTTGATCTTTTGTTAAATCTTGAACACCTATTTGAAAACCCTCCAGTATTATATACAACAGAGTCAAATCGAATCATTATCCTTTACCAGCCCTATAACCGTGTACCAAATTGCTAATTATCTGTCACTTTGCACAAGGCAATGACAACCATTAACATAAAATATTATCAGCTACAATTATAATTTTACTTTATTCGCGCTAACAAATTTAGAGTACATCCTATATAATCTCATTAATTGACTTATTTAAAAATTCTACCAAATATGGTATTAAACTTGTAGTATAACTTGTACTCCCTCCAATCTCATTTATCTTTTTTCTTCCCACTTTAATAAAATACTACCCACATATAGTAGGAAGAAAAAAAATGAATGGAGGGACTATATGATTGCCCACATCAAATATTAGACTCAGTCAAATATCGATCTATGCTTTTTTTATAGGACTTGATATTGAATGTTCATGTGGTAAGAATTCTCTTACTCCAACCATAAAGTTGGGAATTTCGCTTATTTAAACCAAAGAAAAATATTATAAACATGAACACCGATATCCAATTTTAGAAACTGATTTAGCAATTATTTTTAAACCATAATACATGATTGAGAAAGAGAGAGTAACTATAATAATTGTAATTATAATTAAAAATTCTCTTTAAAGTTACCATCCAAACAATAAATCAAGAATATAAACATGAACACCCAATTGTAGAAACTGAATTAGCGAGTGAGACTCCACGAGAACCATGCTGAACTTCTACATGCTCAAATCACCTCTACGAAAATAATAATCTGCATGATATAGAATGAAGGAAATTGCCCAGAATTATGGAAGAAATGGGAATTTCGATGTTCTATACAAAGTTCACAATTATGAGAAGAAATGTAAAGAATTGAAAGATAGTTGAAAGATTAGAATTTTATTGAGATATTGTGTAAAGATTATGAATGAATCAATTACAGAAGATGAATGTTGCTTTTATACTAAAAATGACAGCTAATTTGACACTAACTGACAGCCTGGCTATAACAACTTCTCAACTAACTTTGGCGCCAAAATGACAGGTTGTTATTTCTGGTATTTATTTGCCAATTTCAGTTACACTGCATCATATCTTCCCTCTTCAAAAGAGACTTGTCCTCAAGTCTCAGCTATCTTTCTGGCAAACTCAGGGTGTTGATGTTCAATTATATCAGCAAATTCCCACGTAGCATCATGAACTGGAAATCCCTCCCAATGCACTAGATACTGTACAACAGCTTTATTCTGCCTTTTCACAATTCTCCTTTCTAAGACAGCTGCTGGTTGCAAAGTATTATCAGTAGAGAGACCTTGCATCCAATCTGGAATGTGAGGTGCTTCAGGAAGTGTGCCTCGAAATGCTTTTAACTGGGACACATGAAAGACCCTATGAATCTTGACAGCATCAGGAAGAGTCAACTTATATGCTACTTTCCCCACAGTGTCTTCCACTTGAAAAGGTCCATAGTATTTAGGTGATATTTTCTCATTCATTCTTTGCTGAACTGACCCTTGTCTGTAGGGCTGCAACTTTAACCACACCCAATCTCCCACCTTAAACACCCTTTCTGTTCTGTTTCTGTCAGCCTGTGTTTTCATCCGTTGTTGTGCTCTGGTCAACTGTTGTTTGAGTAGTGTTAGCATGGCTTCCCTGCGCTGCATAGTTCTATCCACTGCGTCCACTGAAGATTCCCCTGGTAAGTAAGGAAGATGAAGAGGGGGAGGTTGATTGTATACTGCCTCATATGGTGTCAACTGGGTAGCAGAATGATATGTGGTATTATACCACCACTCAGCAAGAGGCAACCACATAAGCCATTCCCTTGGCTTTTCCCCACACATGCACCTTAAGTAGGACTCAATACACCTGTTGACCACCTCTGTCTGTCCATCTGTCTGTGGATGGTAGGCAGATGACAACAGCAGCTCAGATCCCTGAAGCTGAAACAAAGCCTGCCAGAATTGGCTAGTAAAAATGGCATCTCTGTCACTCACTATACTCCTGGGCCAACCATGTAATTTGAAGACATTATCTAAATAAGCTGGAGCAACCTCCAAAGCTGTATAAGGATGAGCTAAGCCTATGAAATGAGCATATTTACTCATCCTGTCTACTACCACAAAAATGACCTCCCTCCCTTGAGACTTTGGTAAACCAGTGATGAAGTCCATAGAAATATCCATCCAAACCTCAGCAGGAATGGGCAATGGTTGTAATAACCCAGGGTAAGCTGAATGGTCATACTTATTAGCTTGACAAGTAGTACAGTGTCTAACAAAGTGACTAATGTCCTTAGTCATACCCCTCCATACAAACAGCGCCTTAACCCTTCTAGTGGTAGCATCTCTGCCTGAATGCCCACTTTGAGGTGCACAATGGAGCCACTCCAATATTTTAGTCCTCAAGGACTGATCAGGACCTACCAAAACTCTGCCTTTCTTTTGGAGTAAGCCATTAACTAGCTGGTAACTTGAAACAGGAGAAGAAGTCGTCTGCAATTGATCCCTTACAGTACTCAAAAAAGGATCAATGTCATAGCTCTTTTGAATGAGGTCTGGTAAGTCAGAGTGAGCATCAGACAAGGCTAAACACATTAGCTCACTTCCAGAAACTCTAGACAAAGCATCTGCAGCTAGGTTCTCCTTTCCAGATCTGTAATGTATCTCATAATCAAACCCCATTAGCTTAGACAACCAGAACTGTTGAAAGGGAGTAGAAATTTTTTGCTGTAATAGCCATTTAAGACTCTTTTGGTCTGTTTTAATCAAAAATTTCTGGCCTGTAAGGTATTGCTCCCATTTCTGTACAGCAAAGACAATAGCTAATAATTCCTTCTCATATACGGACAATTTCTGCCATTTAGGGCTAAGTGTCTTGCTAATAAATGCTAGTGGGTGCCCATCTTGCATCAAAACAGCTCCAATGCCATTATTAGAAGCATCAGTCTCTACCACGAAAGTTTTATTAAAATCTGGGAGAGCCAAGACAGGAGCACTACTAAGAGCAATTTTTAGTTGCTGAAAGGCAGTTGTAGCATCTTTACTCCATTTGAATTCCCCTTTTCTTAATAACTGAGTAAGTGGTTGACTGATTACTGCATAGCTCTTCACAAACTTCCTATAGTAGCCTGCTAACCCAAGGAAACTTCTCAGGTCCTTCACTGTTTTGGGTTCAGGCCAATTGGACACTGCCAACACTTTAGAGGGATCGGTCTCCACCCCTTGGCCAGTGATGAAATGGTCCAAATACTCTACTTTATCAATAGCAAAAGAACATTTGCTACTCTTAGCATACAGTTGGTTTGACCTCATCAACTCAAAAACTGCAGATAAATGCTGCCAGTGGACTGCTAATGACGGGCTGTAAACTAAGATGTCATCAAAAAAGACCAAAACACACTTCCTCAATAATGGCTTGAATATATTGTTCATCCAATTTTGAAAGGAAGCAGGGGCATTTGTTAACCCAAATGGCATAACAAGAAACTCATAATGACCTACATGTGTTTTGAAGGCAGTCTTATAAATGTCACTTTCAAACACCCTTAATTGATGATAACCTGCCCTGAGGTCCAGTTTTGTGAAAACTTGTGAACCTGCAAGCTCATCAATAAGCTCATCAACCACAGGTATAGGAAACTTATCTTTGACAGTCCTCTTATTAAGTTCCCTGTAGTCAACACATAACCTCCATGAGCCATCCTTTTTACCTACCAATACCACTGGGGAAGCAAAAGGACTGCAGCTGGGTTGGATAATTCCCTGATCCAACATATCTTGAACCAACTTTTCTATGATATCCCTTTGCTTAAGTGGATATCTGTATGGTCTGATATTGACGGGTTGTGCCACCTGATTCAAGGGTATCCTGTGGTCATAAACTCCTCTATTTGGGGGAAGACAAGTAGGCTCCTCAAAAATATCCTTGTACTGCTGTAACAGTCTGACAAGCTCTACAGGTTGTTCAATGTCCCCTTTGACCTGTTGAGCACAACACAACACTTGGGAACTGTCCTCATCTCCCTGTGAAGCCAACTGTATAAAACATAGATGGGCAGCATTATTCAAGACCTTTGAAGATGGATTAACTGCTCTGACCTTTTGAGGGCCTAATCCTCTTAACACATGTTTCCTATTCTTGTATTTGAACTCCATTCTCAAATTCTGGAAGTTCCAGTTAACTGTTCCCAGGGTGCTCAACCATTGTACCCCTAAAACCATATCACATCCCCCTAAGGGAATAATCAGCACATCAGCTTCAAACTGAGTATGTGACAGGTGCCATGAAAATTTTTTACTCATAAGCTGACAAGGAAATTGGCTCCCATCAGCCACTGTCACAGATTGAGGTGCTATAGTATCCAACTTACAACCCAACTTCATGGCCATTTCTTGATCCAAGAAGTTATGTGTACTTCCTGAATCGATTAAAATATGGATGGCCTTCTTTCCTACATGACCCGTGACCCTCATAGTCTGAAACCCAGGGCTCCCAGACAGTGCATGCATTGAAATGCAGGGGTCAGAAGCAACCATTTCATACCCTACATCATTTTCCTTAGTCTCCTCTTCCAACTCCACATCTACTTGCTCATCACCCTCATCTCCCACAATTTCTACTGCAAATAATTGGGTCCCTTTAAATTTGCAGTTGTGATTCCTGTCAAAAGGTTCACTGCAAAAATAACATTCTCCCTTTCTAATGTTTTCTGCCCTTTCAGCTGCACTTATGAAACGTGTAGGTCTTGTTGAATTAGTGGAAGATGTTTGTTGAGTATTATTTGAGTGAGGAGTAGGTAGTAACCCTTTAGCACTAGAATTTTTAACAAAAGCAGTTTGAGATGGGAAAGTCTTTGGAACAGAAGTAGAATTTTGGGAATTATATTTGGGGTTATACTTTGATACAGACAAAGATTCCTCCTGCAATATTGCATACTCTACAGCAGAAGCAAGAGACTGAGGCTTAAAAGCTCTAACAAAGGGTTTTAAAGCAGGTTTTAATCCGCCAATAAAACTATCCAGAAAATATTGGTCAGGCAATAAGGGATTTCTCTGGAGCATTAATCCTTTCAAGTTTTCAAAAGCATCTAAGTAATCATCAATGGTACTGGTCTGATGCAATTTATTAAATTCCTCAAGAATATTCCCAGCAATTTCTTCTTTAAATCTAGCACACAAATCGACAATAAACTCATCCCAAACAACATTCTGTCGAACAACAATGTAACTATTAAACCAAGATTCAGCTCGTCCAATCATGTACATACTAGCCAAATCAACTCGTTGATTATCAGGAATTTTACATAAATTGAAGTATTTGAGGCATTTCTTCATCCAAATTCGAGGATTATGACCATCAAAGGAAGGAAACTCAAGTTTTGGAGTGAATTTGAGAGGATGTTGATTACCTTGATTAGAAGAATCGCCATTTACTAATACAAAATCCCGATTATTAATCTCCTTGTCCTGCTCTTTTGCCTTTAATAATGCCATGATTTCTGCAAGAACTGTAGTCTGCTGCTCCAACTGTTGCTCTAATGTGGAAATGCGCCCTTCCATTGCAGTTTGCAATTGTTGAATTGTTAATTTCGCCAGTTTAGGGTTCTTATCAAATTTGGGGATAAATGGGAAATGCAAAGATTACAGCGCAGAAGCGACTATAGAGGATCGAGAAGATGATACCAATGATATAGAATGAAGGAAATTGCCCAGAATTATAGAAGAAATGGGAATTTCGATGTTCTATACAAAGTTCACAATTATGAGAAGAAATGTAAAGAATTGAAAGATAGTTGAAAGATTAGAATTTTATTGAGATATTGTGTAAAGATTATGAATGAATCAATTACAGAAGATGAATGTTGCTTTTATACTAAAAATGACAGCTAATTTGACACTAACTGACAGCCTGGCTATAACAACTTCTCAACTAACTTTGGCGCCAAAATGACAGGTTGTTATTTCTGGTATTTATTTGCCAATTTCAGTTACACTGCATCACTGCATGGCATAACAAGGAAAAAATTGTTAATATAACCTAATCATGTGAAAATATTGAAATCTAATTGGAGCAAATACATAGGACTATAGAAGTACATAACTACATATAAGAGAAGAAAGGGTACGTAAGATAAATTGAGTGAATATGCAATACAATCAATAATTAGTCAATGAAAATATTAGAGAATCAAAAGCAAGTTCAACGTGGATTCATGATAGGATATTAGGATGCATTCATATACACATTCTAATAATTTTTTTATTTTAAGAGATAAAGTTATAGCTTATAAAAAAAAAGAAAAGTTATCTTTTAAGATTAATATTTACAAATTAATAAAATTATTATAATTAGGGTGTTTTAAAAAACTTGGAGACTACCACGTGCTCCGAAAAAAGCTTCTTTTATATATATACGTTGATGTAATTACTGCACGTTTATATTGCGCCTTTAGAAAATATAATGATATAACAACAATATTTTTTAAAATAAAGTTAATAATATAATTTCAGTAAAACTGTAATACCCCGTATTTGTCCTAGGTGATTTATTTATGAACATGTCGCTGAAAAGTCCGCGAATCTGATTTGGTTGTGGAAAATGATTTGAAACCCTAATTTTATGTCGATTCAGTTATGAGGCTTCTTCATACATCATCTTTGTATAGTCTAGATGATAATAGGATTTGGAATTACTGCAAAATAATGTTTTAAACTCGTTTTATGAATCAATACTTTTTATGCGACGGTTTCTGTCAGTTTTTGGAAATCAGTCTGAAAACTCTTGATAAGTTTGGAATTTAAGAAAAACACGTTAGATATAATTGGTAGCTAAGACTCATGGGGTTCCAATCCAATTGGTCTTGTATCAATTTGATTTTTCTGGAATTAGTTATGTATTTTATTCCGAGTCTGTCATGTGCTGGAAAATCAGGAAAAATCGTGTTTGTTCTTTAAGTTGATATTCCTATTAAGTTATGATGAGTCTAGGTTATGTGCATGATTATTTGATTGAGTAGGTGGTAATTATACATAATTATGTTATGTAGGTGATGGATATGTGAAGGATCATAATTGATTGCTTGTGTGCTTGGATTGCGAAAAGGTAGGGAAATACACTTGACTTATTATCGTTGTTGTTGAATTGTGTTGACTTGTTTGTGTTTCATATGACCAAACTGTGAACGTTGACGTGATTCGTGGTTGTTGATTCATGTTATGATTCATATCCTGGAATGTGCTTGACTGAATTGATCGTATTGAGTATATTATCACAACATTGATAGAACCGGCATGATTCTATGATTTACCAGTTCAATGATATACATATTGTGTTGCATTAATTTCTTGAGCATTCATATGCATTGGAGATGGAGGATGTTGTGGTGACGTGGTGTGGTGATGATGATGTTGTGATAAGGCCCAGGCGGGTTCTGCAGGACTTGCCCTGGTGTCCTCACAAGGAAAGCAGATCGGCTACGGTCGATATATAGTCTACCGGGGATCGGTATGGCTGGGTTGTACGGGTTATGAGATATGAGATATGAGTTGAGATGGAGGTGGAGGTGACGGAGGAGCATGCATATCATATTTTGTTGTTTCATTGTATTCCCTACTCAACCTCGTGGTTGACTCTGTGTATTCGTGAACACCTGTGATGACCCAAATATTGGCGAGCAGACTTGACAGGTTTAAGAGATAGGACGGGAGCTTGATGGGCGTGAGACACTGGATCAGAAGACTTAGTAGCTAGATCATCATTTAGAAGACTTTCACTTTTATTTATGTTAGTTCTTTGCAATTTGATGTAAAAGAGGTTTGTAAAAATTAAGTTAAAGAAATTATATAATTCGCCTTGGAGTTTAATTTGTTATTCACTACCTCGGGAAACCGAGATGGTAACAGTTCGGTTTATTAGGGAATGTCTTGCTAAAGGCTCCTTCATAAATCGGGGTGTTACAAAAACTGACAATCTTATTAGGAGTAAAAGTGTTAGAGCTTCTATTTTCTACCTCTTAATATCAAAAATTACTAATAGTAAATTTTGTGATTAAATTTCAAATGGAGTTATACCAGTGGTGTAATTATTAAAGTCTCTGATATCTCTATCTAAAAAACCGCGCATTAGCGCGGGATCTATACTAGTTAATACTATTAAAACAAAATCTACTAACTGCCTTTTTGGAGCAAAAATAAAGTTGGCGTGTCAAGCTTGGAGCACAAATAGGATCCTACATCATGTTGTATAGTAGCATTGTACAACGGGCCCATATATATATATATATATATATATATATATATATATATATATATATATATATATATATATATATATATATATATATATATATATATATATATATATATATGTATATATATATATATATATATATATATATATATATATATATATATATATATAGTAATAAGATCATCTAAGTCCATGTCTTACACTTGAGTCCATGAGTTCCATTGTCTACCCTTAGATCATGTTATTGAATGGCTTAGATTAAAAGTAAAAAGCAACTAATAATATTATTCTAATGGCTAAAATAATTACCTCTCTCCTCCTACCACTCATAGGGTATTAGCATGCATGCAGGGTTGTCAATCAAAACATCACTCACACACGTCCTACTAACTTCCCCCCACTTATCATCTCTCTATTATTCAAAATTAATTTTCCCCCAAAACATTTCCCCCCAATTAAACGCCATTCATTTCAACTGCTTAAGACGAAACTGCTCTAAAAATCCCACAATTTTATCGCTTTTTTGTTACCTTATTATCGTTTTTTTCTCCATTTTCTTTGCTCACTTGCAAACTGCCATTGTCGTCCTTTCAATCACTTTAGAAGGTAATTTTTTTGGGGTTTTTAGAGTTTTATGATTTTTTTCTGGGTTTTTAGAGTTTTATTATTTTTTCTCTTCATTTATTTAGACGTTTTTTTTAATTTATTGGACATTGTTATGTTATAGGACTGTATTTGATCACTGTACTTTGTCACCATTGTTGATGTACTGTTCTATTTGATCACTGTATTTGGTTTCTTCATTTTGATTAGCCAGTTATTTTTAGCACATTTAGGACATGTAGGAAAGTTATTTTTTATCACTGTATTTTGTCAACTAACGTTTTTAGCATATATGTTCATATTCATTAAGATTAGTCAGATTTTTTTGAAAAATCCTACTTTTGTTGCTTACAATTACTCTTTCTTTGTTAAAATTATAGTTTATCCATTTTTTTATTTGGAGAAATCCCACTTTTGATTACCCTTTTGTTAGAATTACACTTTTGTTGCTAAAATAACACTTTATGCTGCTACAATTACACTTTTCTTTGCTAAAATTACACTGTAGCCTGTTAAAATAACACTTTATCTTGTTAGAATTACACTTTTGTCAGCTAAAATCACACTCTTTTCTGTTAAAATGTCACTGTTGCCTGTTAAAATAACACTGTATTTTGTTAGAATTACACTTTTGTAAGCTAAAATAACACTTTATTCTGCTACAAATCCCACTTTTGATTACCCTTTTGTTAGAATCACACTTTTGTTGCTAAAATAACACTTTACGCTGCTACAATTAGACTTTTTTTGCTAAAATTACACTGTTGCCTGTAAAAATAACACTTTATCTTGTTAGAATTACACTTTTGTCAGCTAAAATCACAATTTTTTCTGTTAAAATGTCATTTACTGTTAAAATAACACTTTATTTTGTTAGAATTACACTTTCCTCTGCTACAATTACACTTTTGTTTGTTAAAATAACACTTTGTCTTTGCTACAATCACACTTTTTTTTTTTTCTTTGAGAGTTTTTTTTTGCTGTTAAAATAACACTTTATTTTATTAGAATTACACTTGTGCATTGCTATAATTACACTTTATCTTTGCTATAATTTTAACTTTTTTTGTCTTATTTTTTTTTTGTATGCAACAATTAATTTTGAGTAATGTTAACAGATGTCAGGTGGAAATGAGGGTAAATCAGGCAAGTCCAAAAAAGCAAAGGTGCCTGTCAAGTTGAATAAGGAGCTTGTTGTTGCCAAACCAGCCAAACCAGCGAAACCAGACACGAACAAAATACCAAAGGTGGCTGTCAAGTGTCGGCCGAAGCAGCTTGTTGAGCTCGTTGAAAAGCTTAATGATGCACAGCGAGATGCGGTACGGAGGATCGGTTTCGGTGGTATTCTGGAGCTTAAGCTCAAAACATATCCGATGGGTCATGTTAAAGATTTTCTGAAAGCATTCAGTGATGAATCGTATATTTTTCGGGCTAAGGATAAGGAGTTCATGGTCACCAAGCATGACGTGTATGACTGTTTTATGTTACCACTTGGTCCTAAAACTCTTGATCTAGTACCTACGGGCCGCCAAAAGGATTCTCAAGCGCCGGAGAACAAGCAATTGAAAGATAAATGGCGAAAAGCGTACAACATAAAAGGGGTTAACGAAGGCATTAATTTAGGAATTGTCTTCCAAGATATTTTAAAAAAAAATACAAAAAAGGAGGTCCGCACTGCAGTGTTTGTTCGCTCGCAATGTCATCATTCCTAACTCCAACGTCATACGGTGGGGTTGACTTCAAGCTTTTGAGAGTGTTGAAGATGTGGACTCGATTACACAAGATACGATTGGTGTACTTATGTGCTGGAAAATTTGGTGAAGGCTGCGGCAGCTACTGGTGAAAATAAACAGACGCTGCTGGGGTGTATCCCCTTCTTAATGATTACGTACTTTCAACGTTTCGATTTCCGTGGTAAGAGTTGTCGCCACAGCCTGCCTCTCATTAAGCATCGGGACCGCAGACGCTTTCTGACAGACTACATGGTGAGCTTGACAAGAACCGTTTGGGTCGGCTAACTTGGTCCTTGGTCAAGTATCCTCGGTGCCTTCAAAAAGAACTGTTAAGCATTGGTGGGGTGCCTAATGACAGCCAAGTGTTGGCCATTGGAAATGTGGTTAGTGATGCGGCATTACAAGTGACTTCAACTTCAGACAGGAAGAAGTTCATCGAGATTGAACTCCTTCTCGGTGTTGATGATGACGAGGAGTTGAAAGCTCGGGCTGTAGATGTAAGTGCTATTTGTTTATTTGTCAAGGCTAATTTTAATGTTTTAAAGTTACTTTTTCTTTCACTACAATTACACTACAATTGTAATTGCGATATTAATCAGTAATTGCTTAAATTACAAGGTTGTCAGTTAAAATTATACTTTTTAAAGTTAAAATTATACTTTTGTATGTTACAATTACACTTTTGTCCTTTAAAATTATACTTTTTAAAGTTAATATTTTACTGTTGTAGCTTACAATTACACTTTCGTCCGTTAGAATTATACTTTTTGCCCTTAGAATTACACTTGTCAAGGTTAAAATTATACTTTTGAATGAACACTTTTGACTGAACAATTGTCCAATTATCTGTATTTTAATGTAGGATGTGCATGAGCTTTACTTGAAGATGCAAAGGAATGCTACTGTCTTCTATTCATGGTATGCAGATGCAGCCATGACGCTCAAAAGGTTAACAGGAGGGATGAACCATTCTAGTGACCCTGTCGCTACACAATGCACGCAATCATTCTTTCAAAGCCAAAGGATGAAGGATTATGTGGAAATGCAGGAGATAGTGAGCGAATAAATCATTCCGTGAAATCAAGACTGTTCGCAACAAAGTCCAGGTGATCGATGATCGAATGACGAGGTAGACGGCGACGATGCGGGTACGAGCAGCATGTTGGTGACGATGATGAAGAGGAGGACAATGGTGATGAGGACGAGGGAGATGAGGAGGATAGTGATAATGTTAACGATGAGGAGGATGGTGATGATATGGAGGATGATGGATACGATAATGAGAAAGAGGTGACTGTAGATGTGTTGGGGCTGGTGTCCTTAACAGTTAGTGCAAGGACTTATAAATCTCTAAAAGGATCAAAGGGCATACTTTTGGTATTATTATCAGTTGATCCACGTTTATCAATAACGGTTGGCTTGCTAGATAAGTTTGACGTTATTGTCATACAGATGGCGGTGATCAACTGGTCCCTAAAAGTCACACCTATAGGATACGTTTGAGAGATGTGACGGTATGAAAATACAGTCATATAGATGCCAAATTTGACTAACCAGTTAGTCTGAGTTATTTGACTAATAATTAGTCAAAATGTGATGTTGAGATATTTTATTTAATACGGATTAAATAATAATGGCTAAGACGAATTAAGCGGTTAATTCGTAAAATTGAATATAAGCGTTTTATATTTAATTAAATGTATATTGAATATAATTATACAATACTGTTTTGTCGGACATGTATTAATAATCCAACTAACCCGTATTATTAGTTGATGCCTTAATTTCCGATAACCGAATGATTTATAATAAACACGCGTCGTATACATTTTAGCCTCGGACCACGAGTTAAACATAAGGAGAAAATGGAAGCCCATTTCCCCCTTGATCCACTCGGCCAAACCGAGATTAGGAGAACAAAAGGGAGAGTTTCTCCTCCCTTCTAACCTAATCATTTCATTTGTATGAAAACTAGGGTTTTGGGAATTGTGCCTCTCGAAATTCGGATCTCTCATCCAACACAAACTCACAAAACAATCCCCTCAATATTGCAAGGCAATTAGGGGATTCACTCTAGCACAAGGGCATTTCTCGGACTATCTTGGGTGCAACAATTAGGAGGAGATCTACCTTGATCTCTCATTGCCATTTTGCACTAGGACCGAAGGTTATTTCTATTTCTTAATCGTTTCATCATGTTATTCGTTTTATGACCATAATCACATGTAAATTTTGCGTTATAGTCCTAATTTTATAGGGTAGTATACGGATATTACCCCACAAGTGGTATCAGAGCGAGGCCACGTAAATTTTTCTATGTGATTTTCATTAAACGATTTTTGAATCGATGAATTTTTGTCTAAAATTTGGTGCGGCTGAATTTTTTTTATTCGGCACAAAATTTTTTTTTTTGCCCTCGGCAATTTCTTAATTGCTGCGTTTTTTCCTTGGGAACCGTGTCCATCTACACGGTTGTGGTTGTGATTTTGTCTTGTTTTCGGTTTTGATTTAATCTTTGCATATTATTTGTAATCGATATTCATTATAGTATGTAAAGATCTATCAATTGCAAAACGATAAACCGTGTGGCTGTTTTTGTCTCGGCTGTTTTTTTTTTTAACACGGACTGTTTTTTTTTTGCATTGGGAACCGTGTCAAGCTTACACGGTTGCTTTGTCGATTTTTGGTTTTGTTTACGATTTGTTCTTTGCGATTGTTGTTTTAAACGATAATTACAACAATATGTGAAGATCATGTCAATTGTATTTTGAATTCTATACGGATTAGATTAAAATTGCAATTGAGTTTTGTCAAATCGTTTCGGCATTGTTTGTTGTTGCTCACGGTTTGAGCAATATAATTTTTATTTTTTTTGTTCTTTTTGTTGCTCACGGTTCAGCAACATTTAATAAAAAAAAAAAAAAAACCAAACCACCTAATTATTGCATGAAAACTGACACATATAGAGGTCACGAGTTAGTTTTCATTGACATTCTCATGTCACACGATTTTTAAGCCATCACCCAAATTAATTCATTCACGCAGACGCTAGTTATTCGTTCACTTAATATGAATTATAATTTAGTTGATGGGATCTTCCTCGTATAATCAAAAATTGAGAACGGTCTTTATAGGTCAAACTCCAATGAGTCCCTTCTTCGTCGGTAGGCATAATATGACCCCTTCTACGTCGGGTAAGTTGGAACCGATTGACCTATTTTATCTCAACACTATGGTCACTCGTACGATCCTGTGACTATGGTGGACTATAGATAGGATTTCGTAAATCTATCGACCAAGAGTTCTTACGGAAGAATTAGCTAAACAGTTGGCTTATCAATTTACAGAAATTGAATCTTGGGATCACTTGTATCATTCTTGAGGGAGATCAATAATACAAGTGCAATGAGTCTACACGATTAAAATGAATTTTAATAGACTTAAATCACCTCGATGAGTTGCTTATTTCGTTTTTGTTTTCTTTCTTTTTCAGTGTAGATCACGAACTTTTAAACTGCTAATAACAAATGGCTGGTTCTACTGATAACCCAATGCCAAGTGCCACATTGGACCGTGAGTCCTGGCTTCGGATCTTCATGAATCGAGATGAATCGGTCTACTCGGATCAAGAATGATGGATCAAACTTCGAGAGGCGGGAGGCGGCATTACGGAATCTGCCGCGCCGCGACGGGAAGCTCAAATATCTATTAGAGCCCCTCCGGCAAACCCAGTCCCACGGCAGAGTCTTGAAATCACCAAGTTTAATGATTTTCGTATGGAAGCGGGTGCGATTAAAAACGTACTCATTTTTGCAATGGAATCCAATTTGCAGAAACGCTTCATAGCCCATGGTGCGAACAAGATTTTCACCACGCTCACCAAGGAATTCTCGAAAGCACCGAGAATTGTGACCTATGAGCATACCACTCGCTTCTTTGATGCGAGACTCCAGAAGGGCCAACCGGTTAGCCCACACATTCTCAGCATGATTGAGAATGTCGAGAAGCTGGAGACCTTTGATTGTAACATCAGCGAGAACATTGTTATCGACCGCATGCTTCATTCACTCCACGATGGTTTTTCGCAATTTAGAGCGAATTACTATATGAATGATTTGAAGAAAACCCCACATGAATTGCACTCCCTTCTCGCATGCACCGAGAAGGACATGAAGTTCAGTGGGAGCTTGAAACAGGATGTTCTCGTTGTGTCAAACAAAGGGAAAGGTAAGGGCAAAGCTCGTGCAAACCTAGCGAGAGGTAAACCGAAGTTCAAGAAGTCGGGATCAGGTAAGAGTGGGCCTGGTGAGTCGAGCACCTCATCAGGCGCGACAAAGAGCAAGAATGAAAACATGGAGTGCCATAATTGCCACAAGACTGGGCATTGGAGGCGTACATGTCCTGTTTATCATGAGGACTTAAAGACAGGTCGTGTTAAACCTGTTGGTATGTCTTCTCTCTCTTCTACTTTTATTCATATGATTGAGATTAACCACGCAAGTTACGGAACTTGGGTACTTGATACTGGTTGTGGTTCTCATATGTGTAATCATGTGCGGGGGCTCCGAAACATCGAACCCCTCGTAAAGGGTGAGGTGGACTGCGTGTCGGGAATGGAGCAAGAGTGGCTGCCATCTCAAAGGGGACATATGTGATCCAACTTCCTAGCGGATTTGAGTTGTCATTATATGATCGCTATTATGTACCTAGTCTTTCGAAAAACATTATTTCAGTTTCTGCACTTGACAAACTTGGTTTTTCATTTGTAATAGAAAATAATGCTTGCATTTTCTCTTTACACGATATGATTTATGGCAAGGCAGTCTCCATGAACGGAATTTATGTTTTAGATCAGACCACGGAAATATTACACGTAATGAATAAAAAGTTAAAGGTTGGTGACAAAGATCAAACGTATCTATGGTAATCGCCGTATGGGACACATTAATGAGAAACGCGTAAAACAAAGCTCATCAAAAATGGAGCTATCTCGGCCTTTGATTTTCAATCATTTGGCACGTGTGAATCATGTCTCATCGGTAAGATGACTCGTATTTCCTTCAAAGGTGTTGGAATGCGTGGCTGCGACCTATTAGGACTCATACACACGGATGTATGTGGACCTATGTCAATCACCGCACGAGAAGGCTATAGGTATTTCATCACTTTCACGGACGATTTAAGTAGATATGGCTATGTCTACTTAATGAAGCATAAAAGTGAATCCTTTGATAAATTCAAAGAATACGAGAATAGGGCTGAGAACCTATTGGGAAGAAAGATTAAAACACTACGTTCGGATCGTGGTGGCGAGTATCTTTCTCACGAGTTTGATCAACACCTCAAAGACGGTGGGATTGCCTTACGATTAACTCCACTGGAACACCTCAATTGAATGGTGTGTCCGAACGGAGAAATCGAACACTACTTGATATGGTTCGATCCATGATGAGTCACACGGTTTTACATGATTCATTATGGGGTTATGCTCTTTGTCACCGCTCTAATACTTAATCGAAGTCCGTCTAAAGCTGTTGACAAGACTCCATATGAACTATGGAAGGGAACGGTCCCTAACTTGTCCTTTATACGGGTTTGGGGCTGCGAGGCTTATGTCAAGTGGAGACACGAGGATAAGCTCGGCCCGCGATCAGTCAAGACATTCTTTATAGGTTATCCTAAAGGAACCCTTGGTCATTACTTCTATTCGCCAACCGAACAACGTGTTTTTGTTGCGGCTAGTGCGACATTCTTAGAGAAGGAATTTCTCGAGAATGCAAAGAGTGATAGAACCTTCGAACTATCGGAGATTCCAGAGCCAAGTACCGAGCAATTATTGGAGGAACCTATTCCTTCAATCCCGGCTGCGGTTAACATTCCTGAGGAACCTAGGAGGTCGGGAAGAGTCTCTATTCCTCCGGACAGATACACTGGTATGGTCGAGGAACATGACATAGATGACATTCTACTCTTAACGAGTAGTGAACCCGCAACCTATAAAGGTGCCATGACCAGTTCTGACTCAAAGCTATGGCTTGAGGCCATGCAATCCGAGATGGACTCCATGTATGAGAACAACGTGTGGGATCTTGTTGACTTACCTGCTAAGGTTTGTCCCCTTCAATGCAAATGGCTTTACAAGATAAAGCATTCTGTGGAAGGTCAACAAGATATCTACAAAGCACGACTAGTTGCTAAAGGTTTCACCCAAGTGCCAGGTTTGCACTACGATGAGATTTTTGCACCCGTAGTCATGCTGCGTTCCATTCGGATTATCTTAGCGATTGCCGCTTTTCATGACTATGAAATTTGGCAAATGGACGTGAAAACCGCCTTCTTAAACGGCTTTTTGGAGGAAGAGTTGTACATGGTAAAACCCGAAGGTTTTATCGATCCAGAACATCCTAAGAAAGTGTGCAAGCTTAAGCGTTCCATTTATGGACTTAAGCAAGCATCAAGGAGTTGGAATCATCGCTTCGACCAAGTGATAAAAGAAAATGGCTTTACTCGATCGGTCGAGGAACCATGTCTATATATCAAGTCGAGTGGGAGCAAGATTGTTTTCCTAATATTGTATGTTGACGACATACTCCTGATTGGGAATGACATACCTCTCTTAACTTCGGTGAAAGTATGGTTGAAAAACCATTTTCAGATGAAAGATCTGGGTGAGGCACAAAGAATTCTGGGCATCCGTATCTATCGAGATAGATCACGTCGGATGTTATCTCTCAGTCAGGAGTCTTACATAGACAAAGTCCTAGAGAGATTCAGCATGACTAACTCCAAGAAGGGGTTTCTTCCTATGGCTCCAGGGGTGCATTTGAGCAAGTCTCAGGCACCAGAGACACCGGAAGAGAAAGAGCGCATGGCACGGATCCCTTATGTTTCGGCTATAGGATCAATCATGTATGCCATGATATGCACACGTCCCGACGTGGCATATGCATTGAGTATGACAAGTCGATTCCAACAAAGATCCAAGTGAATCACATTGGCTCATTTGTCAAGAACATTCTTAAGTACCTACGGAGGACTAAAGATTGGGCATTGACTTATGGAGGCCCTCAAAAGCTATGCGCAACCAAGATTCTGTGATGCTAGCTTCCAAACGGATCGAGATGACTCGAAATCTCGGTCTGGATTCGTTTTTACTCTTAATGGCGCTGCAGTCATCTGGAAGAGTTCCAAGCAAACGATTCTGACAGATTCTACGACCGAGTCCGAGTACTATGCCGCGTCCGAAGCTACAAAGGAAGCGATATGGATGCGTCAATTCTTACATGGACTATCCGTAGTGCCTAGTTCGAATGACCCGATCACCATCTATTGCGACAATAGTGGTGCCATTTTCCAAGCTAAGGAGCCAAAGTCTAGCAACAAGTCTAGACATGTACAACGGAAAGCTCATCTAATCCGAGATTACGTGGAGCAAAAGGAAGTAGTGATAGAAAAGATTCTCTGAGATGATAACATAGCAGATCCTCTCACTAAACCATTACGACAAGATAAGCATGAAGGGCACGCCAATTCCATGGGAATTAAACGTGTTCCTAAGTTGTAGTACTCTTTTATGGATCAGATTCATTCCCTTTTGTACTCTATACAACATCATCGTTTTGATATTTATATATTTTGTTTTTCATGTGGAATTGTGCGACAATTTTTGAACACCACAAAGTGAATCGAACGAACATTATATTTTTCGGTCCTTAATCGCCCACATGAGCTGATAACTCGGCAATTATTTTGTGACGTTGGTTGATGGTGGGTTCAACGAGCCATAAGTCAACCGGTTGACTGACCAATCACAGAGGCGATTTATACGGATATTTCGTAGGACACAATTGTGACATCGACGTGGAGTCCTAAATGTTTTATAACATTCGTTGCCCGGTCGTGGATAGGACTTCCATGGTGATCCTAAGAGTCGATTCTTTTGACTATCGACTGTCTCTTGAGACTAAGGCAGATTTTGGGTGACTTTGGTTTCTTTCTCACGGTCATCCGTAACAGGGGGCCAAGTAGATTTTTTTTGGGTCATTTCATGTTGTGCTTAGATCGGAAGGAGTCGAGTTGAAGGAAATATTCAGCCTTTATCGGGTACTCGATATTTCTCAGGGCCACTCGAGGAGTCAGAATCGAAATGCATGGCCATGCTCGGATACGGATTCGTTTTATCGGTTAAGTTACTCTCTAGTCGGGGAAACCACTCTAGATACGGATCGATTGTAAAATACGACCTTTGCGGATCCAGATCTGCAAATTGTTTTACATTGAGTGGGAGAAATTTTAAATGAATATGAGAATCGGTTATCGCACATACACTTGTACGGACAAGTGGGAGTTTGTTGGAGCTTGTGTCCTCCAGTTAGTGCGGATAACGTCATTGCACATACACTTGTACGGACAAGTGGGAGCTTGTTGGGGTGGTGTCCTTAACGATTAGTGCAAGGACTTATAAATCTCTAAAAGGATCAAAGGGCATACTTTTGGTATTATTATCAGTTGATCCACGTTTATCAATAACGGTTGGCTTGCTAGATAAGTTTGACGTTATTGTCATACAGATGGCGGTGATCAACTGGTCCCTAAAAGTCACACCTATATGATACGTTTGAGAGATGTGACGGTATGAAAATACGATCATATAGATGCAAAATTTGACTAACAGGTTAGTTCGAGTTATTTGACTAATAATTAGTCAAAATGTGATGTTGAGATATTTTATTTAATACGGATTAAATAATAATGGCTAAGACGAATTAAGCGGTTAATTCGTAAAATTGAATATAAGCGTTTTATATTTAATTAAATGTATATTGAATATAATTATACAATATTGTTTTGTCGGACATGTATTAATAATCCAACTAACCCGTATTATTAGTTGATGCCTTAATTTCCGATAACCGATAAATGATTTATAATAAACACGCGTCGTATACATTTTAGCCTCGGACCACGAGTTAAACATAAGGAGAAAATGGAAGCCCATTTCCCCCTTGATCCACTCGGCCAAACCGAGATTAGGAGAACAAAAGGGAGAGTTTCTCCTCCCTTCTAACCTAATCATTTCATTTGTATGAAAACTAGGGTTTTGGGAATTGTGCCTCTCGAAATTCGGATCTCTCATCCAACACAAACTCACAAAACAATCCCCTCAATATTGCAAGGCAATTAGGGGATTCACTCTAGCACAAGGGCATTTCTCGGACTATCTTGGGTGCAACAATTAGGAGGAGATCTACCTTGATCTCTCATTGCCATTTTGCACTAGGACCGAAGGTTATTTCTATTGCTTAATCGTTTCATCATGTTATTCGTTTTATGACCATAATCACATGTAAATTTTGCGTTATAGTCCTAATTTTATAGGGTAGTATACGGATATTACCCCACAAGATGTTGGTACAGACCGTGAAGGCACGGTGGCCGCCTCAATTGTTTCGGATGAAGCAGCCAGTGAGAAAGCACGGGAGGTGTCTACACAACAGATAATGGAGGCCGTGCAATTTTACGGCACGGCTGAATTTACGGACTCCGCTAACAGAGACGAGTACAGTAAGGACACCGACGTGGATGTTGGTAGTACTCGTGAGATTTCCGTTATTTACAGAAGGAGGAAGGTAGATGGAAAGCAGGTGGCTGTTAAAGAACCACCAAAATTTGACCGGGAAATTCTCGAAGATATATATTCAAAAGAAGATCTTGATAAGGCTGAGAAGAAGTTCTATGCGAATGCTGCAGCTGCAAAGGAAGAAGAGCAGACGATGGATATGGACGTGCATGTGGCCGGGGATATTGAGATAGCTGACAATAAAAATGAGGAGGATGGGCCCACCGACGCTGATCCACCCGTCACTCAATTGCTGATTTCGTCTGCGGAGATTATTGAAGCAGAGCGCCGAGCAGAAATGCCGGCCAGAGAAGACCATGTTGGAGAGGTAAGAGAATTGGTGAAAGTGGCCTCCGACGCTACGGGAGTGGTTGTACATGTGAGTGAAGTTCTGAATGCCGAGACGGACAAGGATGATGACAAGATTGGGAAGGGTAATGCTGACCCTGGTCTCCAATGTTCAAGTACAATAGTGGTTTCTGCAACACTAGACGATGCTGTACAAGTGGATTCTAAATCCTCGGAATTTTGTGGGCCTGATGCCGGGGAGCCTGAGAAGGCGGATAATGCTTTGGTGGAAGTTCAGAACATAGAAGTTACCCCCCTGCCACTCAGTTCCTATTCTCGACTGCTGAGATATGTGATGCAGAGCGCGCAGCCGAACAACAATATGAAGAGGGTGCGAGAAACGGCGGATCGCAACGATCGACGAGCGGTTGTTAAAGGAAACGAGCGGCCGGAATATGTATATGCGTTGCGAGCAAAGGAATTTATGGACGTAGAATAGACAACATCGTATATATTCTCTCATGGACGTAAACGCGTTGTTCTAGGAGAACCCAATATCTGTGCATGCTGAAAATGAGGAGGGGTGGAATAATGATGAGCCAAATTTGGATACAAGTTCTCAGACAGTGGTAGAGAAGGTGGTGGATGGGGTCATCTTGAAGGATCATGGAGGTAATGCATTGACCTTCGAGTTTAGAAGTCTTTGGATGAAGTTATTTAGTTAGAATTACATTTTTCTCTTTTAAAGTTACACTTGTTTTAGTTACAATAACACTTTTTTGGCTTAGAATTACACTTTTCTCTGCTGCAATTAGACAATTGTTAGTTAAAATCACACTTTATTTAGTTAGAATTACAATTTTCTCTGCTAAAACTACACTTTTTTAAGTTAAAATTATACTTTTGTAGCTTACAATTACACTTTTGTCTTCTAGAATTAGACTATTTTTAGTTAAAATTACACTTATTTGTGATAAAATAACACTCTATTTTGTTTGAATTATAATTTTGTCTACTAAATTATATTTTCTTCTCTCCACGATTACACTTACTTACCGATGATGAAATAACACTATTTTTATTACGAGATGCGGCGATTGAGGATGTTCCGGAAGTCTTCGGAAGGACTATCGAGAGAAGAGAGGTAACAAATGGTGACGTAGTACGCAGGAGGCGAGAACGCCGACATTCCTATCCCGGTCCCGTACGTCCCTCACAGTGATCTGAGCTACACTCCTTTTTTACTTCACTCGAGTGAGCCCTTACCATGCATGGATCACGTCATTGAGAACCTTGGGTGTTCTATTGATTGTGGGGCACCTAATCCTGAATTGTGCTTTGCGACGAGAAACCTAGCATTCAGTCAGGAGCTCCTAGTGCCAATGTTTAGTGACAGGAAATACGTGATTGACTATGCGTTCAATCAGTCAGACGCGTTTAACGAGTTGTAAGTGTATTATTTTTTACAAGAGGCCCTTAACATTCCTAATTATATATATATTTGTTGGCTAATTAAATTTTATTGTTGTAGGGAACGATTGGTCCGATTCAATGAGTTTTATTTCATTACCCGGAAGATATTGCAACTTTGAACCCTCGGGAGCAAATCATGACAAGTGTTATTGATGGTTGGTGCTTGCTACTCAACCACATCATGAAACCTTCGGACATATCCCGTTCTTTCTTTGGACTAAGTCACACTGTAAGTTAAAATGTTACCTTTGTGGGTTAAAATTACACATTTGTCCGTTAGAATTATACTTTTTAAAGTTAAAAAGTTTGTTTTGTATGTTAAAATTGCACATTTGTCCGTTAAAATGATATTTTTTGCCGTTAGAATTACACTTTTGATTGTTTAAATTATATTTTTAACATCTCCTTCGAGTTTATTCTAACACTTTTTTGGTTAAAGTTTCACTTTATTTTTATAAAATAGCTCTTTTAATTATCTGTTCACGCATTTAACACTTTTCAAATTAAAGGACCCCGCAAGGTATATTTGGAACGCTCAAAAGCTTGGGAAAGTGTTGAACAAAGACGAAGACATTTATGGTGGCTGGGATGCCTGGGCTGAAACCTGTCGTGCACCATTCCAGCTTGATACGGACATGGTAGGTAACAAAACATGTAATCTTGTCTCATGGTTTTTAAGTTTTCCTTTTTCTGATCTTAGCGACACACGGTGCAGATCTTTCTGCCCGTGTTATCTAGCGACGGTGATCACTACAGCTGCGTGTGCATTAACTTTCTCACCGAGCAGATTGACTACCTCGACAACCGCAAGTACGATGACCCAATAGAAACGCTGCCTTACGGAGGGATAGCGCGTATTTCGGTAAGTGTCCGATATCCAAAAGTCAACCAATTTATATGGGTCGTACTACGTTAACACACTGACGTTTTTTCATGTTCAGGCAAATATAATGGGGAAGTATTTGGTGTCTAAAGGGCTGTCTAAGGGGGCAAAGGTCAGCGGGTTCAAGATTGTCAACATTGAGTTCAGCTGGCAAGGTCAAGGGTATTCGAGAAATGATTGTGGTGTTTTCATGATGCTACATATGATGTTCTACCGCGGAAGCCCTTTTCAATGTGACCTCGGGAAAGAGGATGCTATGAGTTTGTACCGTGCTGAGATTGCTGCAACACTCGTCCTCTGTGACATTAACAGTATCAGAGAAGAGATCTTGATGCGAGTTGGTTATTTCAAAACGACTGCTGGACATCCGTTGACAAGAAAGTTGAATGCTGTTAAGAGGAAAACAGATGGTGACATAGGGCCGGAGTCCACAAAACGTGCTCGCGTAACTGATTTTGAAGAGCCCGTTATGGAGGCGACGCCTATTGCCATGCGCATTCCATCTGGTAAAGTGCTATCCTCTGTTAAGAGCCATCCCCGTGGAAAGGGGGACGGGTTGGGCTGCTCTCTCGACTGTGGTAGAGGTGGTCTCAACACAAATGTGGTGTCGAAGCTGCTCCGGGGCAACCAAGCGTTAATCAAGGATATTAAAAACAGGAGGAAGCATGTTGCCGACTATTGCTTGTTAGATGACCACACTTATGATGAGCGGTCTGTCAATCTGGCTTAATTAACTACTTCTTTAATCAAGGATACTCAGATTATTTTTCACATTTATTTTACTTTAATTAACGACTTCTTTAATATTACTGAGTGCAGTGTGAAGTGGTCTGGTACACCCGTCACGCAACGCCGGAGAAAAGACATTATGTCCTTGATGCCCGAAAACCTTATGTCGTTAAATGTCATCGAGTCTTTGGTCAATTTTGATGAACCATTTGGAGAAGGAGGAATATGGCGACCAAATGAGGATGTCATTCTTTGGTATACGTCACATGGTAATTCCATTAATCATTGCATAATATTTATGTCCACTTCTATTACACCTTTGTTACTTAGAATGACACTTTTCTTAATTACAGTGTTATTATGTGAATGTTTCACTTTAGTTCTTTTAATCAACAAAAGTGTCATTCTAACCGTGTGAAGTGTAATTTTAAGGGACAATAGTGTAATTTTGGGTGACAATGTAACCACATTAATCATGTTCACTATTGCCTTTTCAAGGATTTCTTGTTGGGTATGCTCGGGACGTTTGAACAACCAGGCACACAATCGACAAAGAACTATGACAAACTGTACCGGATCCTGGGACACCTTCATCGTCGACAGTGAGCGTATCGTTAACTTGAAAACAGACTTGCTATTTGTCCCGTTCTGCATTGACGACCATTTCGCATGCGTATGTATCAATCACAAATCAAATACGATCGACTTCTTGGACGGGCAAAGGCATTCGATTTGAAAAAGTCGCAGATTTGGCAAAAGTAGCGTTTAATTGTAAGTTATTGTCGATCGCTTTTTTCCGAATGCTATCTTTTTTGTTCAATCAGTTTTTATAAGGTAATTATGTACATTTGCAGGCTAGCGCAGTGAGTGATTATTTAGAATCACGGGATAAGGAAAAGAAGAACACTAGGGCACGGGAAATTCCTAATTATGTGTTGCGCCAGATAACTTTCAGCGGGATGTCACCTACTCTCAACCAACCAGAGTCGGGTCTGTTCACCATTGTTGTCAGAATCGCGACTCGATCCAACGATTCTACGATTTTACGATCCAAAAATGATTGACCGATCCTGGATCCTACGATTCTATCACAGTTGTAGAATCTTACGATCCTATTAATTTGAAAATTTCTAGAGATGGGATCATAATACGATCCTACGATTCTACGATCCTACGATCCGATTCTATAATAAAAAAAAATTAATATATATTTTTATATAATGACACCGTAAAACCCAAATTTCGTGCAAGTTGTTCATATAATGATACAAAAATCATTAATTACCAATATTTTATGGATAAATATTAATAAATAAGTGTTTTGATTTTCAATTATATGTTTTTACCAAATAAAAAATTATATTTAGTGAGTTTGTAGAATCTTACGATTCTACGATCCGATTCTACCGATTCGATCCTACCCTCCCCATCGATCCAAAGTAGAATCCCGATCCTGACAACATTGCTGTTCACCATGATGGCTATGCTCTTATATGAGAGTCTTCCTTTTGAGCATGAAGACCTCGAGAAGAAGAAATCACGGCGCTATTTGGTGATCCAGCTGGTAGCTACCCTCGTTCTGGCAGACATGAACATTTTGCGCGAAGGTGTGCTCGAGAAGGTCAAAGCTTTTGTTAGCACGAAGGACAAACTGTGGAAGGTATTACAACAGAAGCGTAGACAGCCCCGTGCCAATGTGAAAAAATAACAAACTTAATTTAGTAGTTCTGTTTTTGTGGGAATATTCCCTTGGCTATGTAAACACTTATTTCATACTTTATATTATTTGCAGATGTTAGCAACCTTAATGTAGACAGTTAGTTTTTGTGTAAACAATCTTACAACATTCTATAAAAGAATGCCTTTTCCTCTCAAGCAAGATGCAGCCACAACTGTCTTTCAATGTATCTAGTTCAACAATATAGAGTAATATGTTAGTTAAATCGATCGAGAAAAAAAGTGTGACCGTAATACACAAAAGTGTAATTCTAACCGTCGAAGTGTAATTCTAACAGGCCATAGCAAAGATGTGAGATAGACCTTACATTACATAAAATATAAATGTAATTTTAAAAGGCAAAAGTGTCATTTTAGGAGTTTTATTTATGAAAATATAGTTATGTTGTTTTACCTATTTAAAAGATGGTGCAATAATAACTATGTTATAAGGCTTTAGTATAGACGAAGTGTAACTGAAATTGCATACTCTGTAATTATAATGAGTTTAAGTGTAATTCTGATCATAACAATCCTACCCTAAGCAGATATGAGGCCATTGCAATTTTATTCCCTAGATATGTGTACTTTTAAGAACATAATTTGTCATAATAGTCAAGAGTGAAAATTTCAACGTTCTGAATTTGCACATTATAACTGTGTCGTCTAATAAAAAATAGTTCATCAAAATACATTGTAATACCAACGGCGACCAATTGTCTTCCTGGCAGTTTGATGTCTAAACACAATACGAAACATCATGTTGTACCTCGTATTTTGTGTAGACATCCCCAAAAAATTGTACTACTTATTACGTATTATATTGATTATTCTAAGATGCCTTCTTCTTCTTCTTCTTCTTCTTCTTCTCCGTCTTCTTCGTCTTCTCCATCTTCTTCTTCTTCCGACGAGGTTTCTGACGATTGCGACACTGGCGGGTGCTCTGCGAATGGGTTAGGGCAGTTCCTTTTGTCATGGTTAGCTAATCGCTTGCAATTTTTACACATACGTTTTGGCTTCCTTGCCAAAGCAACTGCTTTTTCCTTCATCGACAACATTCTCTTTCCGCTCCCTTTGTTCTTGGATTTCTTGGGCGGCAAAATGGTTATCTCCTCACTAGGAGAACATCCAAGAATTTTCTCCAACTGTTGTCGTTTATTCAATGGTGATCCTAACGGTGAGAGTTTCTCCTTAAACTGTCTAATTAGACTAGAAAAGTTCTCGACATCATTCTTCAATTTGCCCATGAGCAACCCAACTGTCTGATGAATCTCCGGCCACATTACTGACATCGCAATCTGTTTTCCATCTATTATATCAATGTCCTCAGTTGCTTCACCATTACAATCGAACATTTTAGACAACCTTGCATCTTTACACCAACTTTTAACAACACATTCTTCTGAAATAATCTTCACTCCGTTTGATGAGTAAATCCATATGACATGCCGGCAAATAATGCCTTTCCTCTCAAGCATTCTGCAGCTACAAGTGGCTTTCAATGTATCTAGTTCAACAATATAGAGTAATATGTTAGTTAAATCAGTCAGATGAAAGTGTGACTGTAATACACAAAAGTAGCAATTTAATCAATAAAAGTGTGATTGTAACGGATAAAAGTATAACTTTAATCAATTTGTAATTTTAACTACCCAAAGTGTAATACTAATCAATAAAAGTGTAATTTTAACGGATTAAAGTATAACTTTAGCAACCCAAAGTATTATTTTAACAACCCAAAGTATAATTCTAACAACCCTAGGTGTAAATTTAATCAACAAAAGTATAATTTTAACGGATAAAAGTATAATTTTAACAAACAAATGCTACAGAATGATACCTGGACAGTATGTGACCTCATAATTTCTGTCCCTGTTTGCATCTCTTACAGTGGTCACTTCTAAAGAGCCACAATCCTCTACTTTTACAAGTACCAATTGAGCACTTGGCCTCTTTTTTAAATTCCTCGAATACTTTATGACTGTACACTTACGCCCCGTGCACTTCAATAGCTAGATGCGTTGATATTTCAGGGAAACTATGTCTCATTATGAGTTGTCAACTTTCGTGTGTGTCTTTCTTTGGTCCATCGCTGTCAAAACGCATCGTAAACTCAACTAATGTTCCCGACTTACTCTCAAATCTCTTAAAAAAACCTTTTTCGCTCTCTGATCTTTGGATTGTCCTCATAACACCTCCCATATCTAGGTCCCTACAATGAGCCATAACCCACTGCTTCCTTTTAGCGTACATTTCTTGGAACCAGACAATGTTATTAACATTGTGTTCCCTACCAATTTCTTCCCATTTTGCATCGAACTCTGCCGCTTCAATGTCTTCATCCCATATTATGGCATTCAATTTCTTAAGAAACACTGAATAATCATCTCTCGCCATTCCATACTTGCTTGGAACCTTGTTCATGATATGCTACATACAATAGCGGTGGCGTATTTGTCTTGAACACCAATGGCACCGCTTTAAGAATACCAGGATCCTGATCGGTGATAATGTACTTAGGCTCTTTGCCACCCATCGCACCCAGAAAATGGGTGAACACCCATTTAAACGAGTCTGCATCTTCATGAGCAACAAGCGCTCCACGTAAAGTGACCGACCGTTTATGATTATCAACCCCGTGAAAGGTGTGAACGACATGTCATACTTATTGGTGGAATACGTCGGATCGAACGACACTGCATCCCCAAAAACTGAGTAGTTCCTTCTAGCGATCCCGTCGGCCCATATAGCTTTACTAAGGCTACCGTCAGAATAAACATCATAGTCAAAGAAGAACCCTGGTCTAGTAAATGACCAATTCCTTAAAGTGGTCCACGAACATCCGACCGTCCGTTCATGAATGTAGCATTTCACATCCCTGTGAAAGTTCTTAAAAGAATTCAAACTAGCACCGATGTTTTCAAACCCATTAACATGTTCCTTCAGAATTTTGTAAGTCTTCGTTGCTCCTATCTTCAGCTGTTGATTATTGACAATCTTTTAGATGTACGGATTTTAATCACCAAAAACATAATTAAAACAGATACAAATATATCAGTTCAAAAAAAGAAAAGTGTTGTTTTAACAATAGAAAATGTAATTGTAGACTCAAAAAGTGTAATTTTAGATGACAAAAGTGTAATTCTAACAAAATAAAGTGAAATTATAACATAAACAAGTGTAATTTTAATCAAGAAAAGTGTAATTTCAATCAACTCACCCTTGAATTATAAAGGATTATCATTTTGTGATAGTCTGTTATGTTGCATGCCAACTTTTGAAACTCTCTATCTCTCGGGCCGATACGAGTTCATGGTTGTGGCCACCTTTGTGGAATCATCAATTCGTAATTCCCCATTCATCACAAATAGCCTAATCCTCGCTTTGCAACCAACACGCCTGACTTTGTGTCTCCTACCTGAGTCCTGGCCGCCACTACACTCCAATTGTCCCTTCTGTTTGAACCCCTCCCGGTTGCAAACCAACAGTTTAGATTTGATCTCCCCTCCACGCCATCTCTTAGTCGTGTACTTACGCACATCAAAACCACAAGCAACAAAGATAAATTCTATAAAATGTCACTTGCTTCCTCTATTTCCGGAATTCCCGACCAACATAGGGGTGAACTTAGCTTCAACATCTTTGCAAAATTCTTCTTCGTTCGGCTTTCGTTTTCCATTGTGCTCAATATTATCTGACAATAGCGTAATTATTATCAATTGTTTTCATAACAACTTAAAGTAACCCATATATTTATTAAAATTATATATTTCTTAAAATTACACTTTTCGTAGTTATCATTACACTTTTGCCTGTTAGAATTATACTTTCTACTATTACAATTATAGTTTATAAACTTACAGCTTTTCTGTGGACAGCGGGCCGCCCACGGGGGCGCTTGGTGAAGGTCGGAAAACAAGCGTTTGCATTGTGTAAGGAGTCGCCACCAATTTTTATGGGAAATTGGAACCGTTCGAATACCTCGCGTCATGTCAAGACACAAAGTAGTGACATGAACACTAAGCAATCGTTACCCTTAGCATTCTATGTCTAGAATGACTCTCGTGGATGCCAATGAACACGGGTGCTCACGGAGATCTGGAGTAAGGGGTGAGGGTACGTATTAGGAAGCTCTTTTGATCGAACACCTAATCCCGCCCGCCTCGATAGCGGCCTCTACTAATGATTAGGGAGTTTATTCGTACTTGATATATCGTCGGCTATATGCATGCAATGCAACATCCAAGTTTTAATCCTAGCATGTGAGAATTGATACTAAGTCGGTAGACACGTAATTAGCATACAATTGGGTCGAAGTTGGAATTTAATGTTGATTACATGTGGAAACATACAAACAATAAAAGCAATAATAACAATAAATTACAATAATGAAAATTACATTAATTACAACGGATTGGGCGATTTATGTCGAAAATACCTTTAAAACGGACAATTTGAGAAAAAGGAATAAAAGAAAGAAAGAAAGAAATTAACGAACAGGAATTAGCGTGATATTACGGATATTAGTTAGTTAATACGTATGCTAATTAAACTAGGTCAAGGCAGAAACGGAGTTCGGGACGAACTCATCTCGAACAGCGCAGCAGATCGCCCTCTGGAAGAGGCGCAGCAGTTGCTGCGTCTGTTCCAAGGGTGAGTTCTGGCTGTGAAGCCGGAACTGCAAATCGTTAATGTTAATTGGTAATTTATGGATTGATTAGATTATTTGACTCGGATGGAAGTGATTAGCATGTTTATTTAACATATGAATGGGTCATAAAAGCAATAAACATGGATGAGACGGAATTATGATGGATTAATTATAGGAGTGAAAAATATTAACAAGTGAAACAAATTAATTCAATTAATTAAGTTAAATACGATGGATTAATGACGAATATGTGATAAATATGACAAATAACAGATGAAAACTATATCAAAGACGAATTCCAGAAACCCAATATTGATGAATTGAATCTCCACAACCCGGAATTGAATTTAATGACGAAAACCCGCAAATATTGGATTATTTGGGATTTAAGTCGGATTTGTGATGATTAAAACATATTAATGATGATGAATAATAATATACATGTGAATTATTAGACTATGATGATGAAGAATTAAAGAACAAACGACACAAATAAGAAAAACTTGACGAATAACAGAGGAAGAACGAAGAAGAAAGGAAGCAGGAACTGCGGCAGCCTCACGAAGAGGCGCGGCAGAATCGCGCTCCTTCAAGAGGCGCGCAGCGATTCTTGCGTCCTTTCTCGACGGTTATCTACTGGAAATCCGTAAAAAGAGGTTTTAAAGCATGGTTTTAGAAATCGGTTTTAATGGTATTTTCGACGTAAACCTTACAATTGATGATACAATAAATAAATACAATAAATAAATAAGGATTATACACCCTCAGACTTACATGTTGACGAAACGAGAAGGACTAAGATATCGATTAGTGAATGCTCGACGCGAATGCAAAGAGGGTGCCCTCGTAAGAGGAAAACGATTGATTAATTAAGTTGATTATTGGTGTAGTTGGTCAAATTGGTCGGTCATGCAACGGAGAGGTGGTACCGGAAGATCCGAGCTTACGTGGTCGGAAGTCCAAGCACGTAGGCGCCAATTAGTAAGAACAAAGTCTAGAATGCAAAGGGAGAAGAGAAGGGCGGACACTCGCGTGAGAAATATGAGGAACGAAAGCTCCTTTCTTTATACTAATCACGCGACGGAATTATGGTAAGACTAGGATACGGAAGGAAAGATCCGGAAATAACCGACTTAGGTTAAAACACGGAAACTTGGTCAAAAAGAAAACCCTGGGAAAAGGCGCAGCAGGTGCTGCGTCCCTTGGAAGAGGCGCAAAGACTTGCGCGTCCTTTCCGGGTAGGTTCCTCTGCGCGTAGAAAACGCGTTTGACAGCCTGTCGTATTTTAGGCATAACTTTCTCTACAAGACTCGGAATTAGGTGATTTCGGTGGCGTTGGAAAGCTAAGAAAGAGATCTAGAACTTTCTGTGGAATAGGCCTGACCCAAAAAAGTCGTTGTCACCTCGTAAAACGGGCCTAAAGGTCGGGTTGTCAATTTAACTAAATGAAATGCACATTTTGTAATGTAAACTTTTAGTTTAGCCTAAAGAAGTGACATGAGACTCAAAATGAGATATAATCTCAACATTTTATGACATCCTAACCTTAGGTAGACAAGCACATTGCTTTGACTCGGGATTTGACGGTTTTAAGAAATGAAGACGGTTTTTTGACCCAGACTCCAAATGTACTCTAATTACTGCCAAAACGACCGTATCGGCGCGTAGATGACAACTAAGAGGTAGACATTAATGTTTGAGCAATCACTTGACGATAATCTTACGAACTGTCACAAATCGTTCCGCGAATCAAACATGCGGCCCAATCATCACCGGGTGGTTTGCGGGAGGTGCAGAAACGAGGTATCTACAGAGCCCCCACTTTGACTGAGGCTTGGACAAGGCGAAAGTCAAAGTATAGCCATCAGGTCAATCGAATATTACAACCTGACGACTATGGCGACGCGAGGCGGCTCAAGGGGTCTGAACCAAGGACCTGTCGTCGGGAACATTTTAGAGTCTGTCGACTATCGGGGAGGGTCGTTTAAAGTCCATTAGACTACGTAAGGAGGCTCGTCAGCCATAAGAAGAGACCATACCTGAGACTTCTTCCTGAGATGCTTCTGGAGGTGCATAGGAGCTAAGGGTAAGCATAGGAGCTAAGGGTAAGCGTAGGAGCTAAGGGTAAGACCTAAAAGTTATGTAAGGATTGTGCTAGGGTGTGGGACCCTAAAGGAAAGCATCGACGGGAAGGAGGCCAAATATAAGTTCAACTTAAGAGGTAATCAAGGCTTAGGTGTAGGAACTCTAAGAAAAGGTGATGATCCTAAAGGAATATGATCCTAAAAGGAAAAGGTGATCCCAAAGGAATATGATCCTAAGGGTAGAAGGTGATCCTAAAGAGCTAGGCGTGTGAACCTGGGTGTACGAACTTAAAAGGACGGCTGGTATGAGAACTTAAAGGCTTGTGAACCTAAGAGGATTGGGATCCTAGGGTTAAGTTTAGGAACTTACTGGGTTACTAATTCTTGTTTTAAACGCGTGCGTTTAAGCTTTCTGAGGTATGAGAACTCCAAAAGGATTTATGATTTTATGAACCTAAGGATGATGGTGTGGGAGCTTAAAGGTTTATGAACCTAAAGGAGGCCATTTTCGGATCTAGGGGTAAGAATCCTAACTTTGGGTTTACGAACCTAAGGAAGGAGGCTTTGGTTTGGGAACTTCTGGAGAACAACACCTTTGCCGAACTCCATGAGGAAACAATAATATTGAGGGTAGCAAAACGTCGGTAGAAACTGCTGGGGAATCTGCTTGCGTCGGTCTCAAGCGAACTCTTGTTGGGGAATATATTGACGATTAGGAACATCTTGATCGTCATGGGAGAAATCTTGAGTGAGCAATACTGCAAAATACTGCTGCGTTGGGGACAAATATTTTGACGACTAGGAACATCTTGATCGTCATGGAAGAAATCTTGAGTGAGCAATACTGCAAAATACTGCTGCGCTGGGGAGAATGAAGACTTGGGTGAAGCCCCTAGTCGGAGCGAGCACTGCTTCTGATACTTACCTGCATGGTTAGTAACCACACAAGAATGCAATCTAGTATATGCACGTAAGCGGTTATCACATGGACCTCGAATGAGGAAACACATAGGTTTTGCAAAAGTTGTTTCTTTATAAAAGTTGTTTATAACTTGTTCAAAGAAATTTGTCGTTTGTAATGCGATATGCATATTCAATGGGCTTTAGACATAGGACTTGTCATGACACAGACCTACTAGGATGCGACGCAAAATGTAGACTTAGGTTTGACTGACGCGACCCTAACTTAGATTTGACGCGACATAGGGATAACTTTGACAGACTTTGTTTAAGCATGCGCAACTCCCAGCCAAGTGTGGGTGACAATGCGTATCAGTTCCAAAGATATAAGAATTTCAAGAATGATGAAGGCATATGAAGGTAAGGCATGAGCCATGGACCATTTGTCTAGTAGGACTTCTTTCACCACCGTTTGCTGTAAAAGAGACCCCTCTTGAGGCACGATGACTTGGAGAATTGATCTAAGACCTTTGTCATTGTCCGGATCGAGCACTAGCTAGACTTAGAGGAATAAAAGAAGGGTGGCATCTCGGAAGAGAAGCCCCCAGGATGAGAGGATGACTCTGGACTTTGGTAAAAAAAAAGGTTGGGCGACAATAAGGAGCCCCCAGTATAGAGGTGTTGGTTATAGAAGGGATGTTAATTGGAAAATTGGGATGGTTGATAATTGAGGTTGGAAGTTGATGGTTGAGATTGAAAGTTGGAAGTGGGGATGGTTGTGTCCTTGAGGACTGCCTACGTATTCACGTGAAGTGAAATCAAACCAGATCGTAGTTCTGAGGTTTGGTTAATTTTATTTGGGTGTTGTGGTTGTATCCTTCTTGTGTAAGAAAGGACTGCCTACGTATCCATCTGAAAAGGTGAAATCAAACCAGATCGTAGTTCAAGTGTGTGCCTAAGCTATGTTGTTAGGACCTTAAAGTGTATGGTCACAAGGGTGTATTTCTTTGGTGACTCGAAGAATCGATTTGAGATAACTCCCTCTGATCATAGACCAAAGAGGTATAACTAATTTTGTAAAAAATTTCCTTGTCATGTGAGCACACTCAAAAAGTGGACCCTAAGGATGAATTGGGTATGTCCCGTTCTAGGTAGCAAAGTATTGAAGACTCCGTGTATGGGTCAAGGTGAAATTGGATTGGATATTTGGAATGTGGAGCTTGGACATAAGAGGCTTTGATGAACAAATCTCTGGAGTTTGATTTTGTGGAGTTTAAGGCTTTATGGGGTTATGGCTTGTAATGTGGCTTGAAAATGGAGTCTCTTGGCTTGATGTAGCCTGAGCACATAAAGGTAGGTTAAAATGACGTGGGATCAAGTTTCCATGTCTTGGCCCTAAAGGACAGGTATATTTGACGAGCTTGAAAGGATTCTCAGAATTCCTAACTATCTCCCTGTAACAGTCTCGAGAAGGACTTAGGGTGTATGAAAGGCTAAGTGAGGGTGCTAGCTGAACATCTTCATTGATGTCTTGATTCTACCTAGACTTCAGCAGTATTCTGTATAGCATTTGATTTCAGGCTTGTTCTTGATTCAGATTTGGATTCTTGGTCTAGGGTATATCTTGGATTTCTGCTCAGATTTTTGATCAAGTTTTTGAGGATAACATTGTCTTTGGATATTGACTTGACTTGCTTGATTGAGCCTTTTCTTTTGACTCTTTTGTCTTGGATATTGATCTTGGTCATTTCTCTTGATTGAGCCTTTGTCTTTGATCATGGCTCGTATCGTCTTGGATTTGCTTGTTACCATGGATTTGGGTCAGACTAGCACCTTTGGTGTGAAACGGGTTGGTCTTTAGTAAAGAGGTTGTTTATTGTGGGGAATGGGCTTGCCTTCCATCATGGATTGTTAACAAGGAGATGGTCTGGATTCGTCCTAGAATCTCTTGAGATATGCTCGTCCTAGACTAGGGTTATATTGTGGTTTCTATTGCCAGACATGGAATAGGTAAGAAAAGAACACGGAGTTTTAGGCCCTCTACAACTTTGAACGGAACATCATATAAGTGCACTCACATCGACTGACATACGTTGTTGTTGTCATTTTAAAAATGTCTCAAATCAATTCTTGTTGTCATAGGAAATGGGATGAAGGAAGAGATAGGATAGAATATGTGGATTGAAAATTGTACATTATTGAAATGAATAATGAATGTATTTAACATAGGCTCGAGAAGACATGTGACTCGTGGGACAGCCCCCAGGTTGTCACTAGGAATGAAAATGGACATGAAGAAAGATACTAGAACAATTGGGGAAAGAAAGCCTAAGACTCGGACTCGGACCCGGACTTTGACTCGATCCTAGAACTAGACTTGTAATCATCGGCCCACGCTTGAACATTTTCTCTTCCAGCAACTGGCTTTGGTATTTGACTTTGAGCATTCACCCATTTGAGCACCTCATCCTCATCATTGGGAACTTTGGAGGATAAAGGCCCAAGAGACCTTCTTGTCTTTGAAGAGTAAGACACCCATGAGGGTCATTCTGTTCTCTTAACGGATCGAGGGTCGATAAAGATATCTTGCCGTGATCGAGCATATAGTGGATGGTATATTTGAGTTTGGAACATTCTTCAGTGTCGTGTCCATTACCCCTATGGAATAAGCAATATTGAGAACCGTCCCAGAAGCGACCTCTCCTCTCGTACTTAGGGTCTGGGGTTGGACCGATTGGTTGGATCAGTCCTTTGGCAAAGAGTCTTTTAAAGGCTACCGTATAAGGCATGCCTAAATTGTAGTATGACCTTGAATGCCGAGTTCCTCTTTCCGGTGAAGGTTCTATAAATTTTACGTCGGTAATGCGGATTGTTTGATTGTTGGGTGTAGATGTGGACGGTGAACCTCCTTGGATGACTTCATTGCTACGAACAATCTCTGCCGATAAGTTTTCAACGGTTTTGATGCCATCTTTCAAATGAGAGGCGTAAACTGGGTGTAGACAGTCAATAACGCCCTCAACCAATGTCGCCTCCTTTGACTGGTCAGGCATTTGTGCATCTATTTTTCTTCTTTTCACCAAATTATTGGTGGATCTTTCATCCTTTTGATCATCTGTGATATTGAACTCCCTATAAGATCGCTTAACTTCTGTACCCAAACATTTTAGGAGTGAGATAGAAATCCTATCATCCTCAATCCCGTCTTGTATAACATGCTTGAGCTTATAACAATTTTCGGTGTCATGCCCCCTACCCCTATGGTATTGACAATATGAATTGCCATCCCACGATTTAGATTTCTTTTCTGGATCTGGTGTAGGTCCTATTGGTTGAAGAAGACCTAGAGAGGATAATTGGTTCAAGGCTAGGGCATAAGGTATTCCTAGATTTGTGAATAATCTGGGAGAGTTGTTTAATTCCTTTGAGGAAGGCTCCATGAGGTTGCCTTGGATTTTGACTTCTGGATGAGAAGAACTAGGAATATATCGCTCACTTTTTGCTTTCTCCTTGAAACCATGAGGTTGAGGGTTTGTCTGGATATTCTTCATCTGGAAAGATTGGGTCTCAAGCTTCTTATCCATTTCAGCAAATTGATTCCCCATGTGGGAAAGCCGAGAGTTTAGAGTATCAATGGCTCCCTCTATCTTGGAAAGCATGAGCATTCCACTTTGGACATCGTCCTCCTTCGGCGCTTTTATTTCTTTGTCATCACGAGGATCGAGGAGATGAGAAAAGTCTAGGAACGATCCTTCATCGTATTTAGCGCTATTAGACCCAAGAGGGTCGGTCCCATCGAATTGCTCCACAAATGGCGGCATTGGAAGCTTGCCATCCTCGATCATATCTTGAATAATATGCTTCAAACAAAAGCATTCCTCTGTATCGTGTCCCCTACCTCGATGGTACTAACAATATGAATTGCCCTTCCATCTAGGCAGTATCTTTTCAGGGTCCGGGGTTGGACCAATTGGATGAAGTTTCCTTTGGGAAACTAGTCTTTGTAGAGCTACTTCATATGTGATTCCGAGGTCAAGGAATTCCCTATGAGCTCGTCCCGGCCTTCTGGGTGGAGTTTCCAAGAGGTTAACCCCCTTGTCTTCATTGGACTTCTTAGATGGGTGAGTCGTGTTGAAGCTATAACCTGGCCTTGGGGTATGAAAGGATGGTAAAGGTTTCATCATGTCTATCTTGTCTTACATATTGGTGACGCGAGTTCTCAAGTCTTCAATAGTGGCCTGAAGCTTAATGATTGCAGCACTTAGTCCCTTGACGTCGACAGATAAACGTTCTTGAATACTTTCATTGGAAATTTCGGAATTCCTACCGAGAAGAAAATGATGCGCATTACAACTTGATTTGACATGGGATCACGCATACTAGAGCAAACAACAAAGGAAGGGATAAGATGACAAATCTAGACTTGACTTGTGAATTCATGAAATGTCGTGAGCGACTTTTCGTGTTTGGATTCACGGTGTTTAACCTTGAATTTTAGACTCGAGTGTTGACTTGGACGGAGTGATCCTTATATGATTGACCTTATTGACGGGATTGATGACACATGTTGATTCTGGACTGGAGGTTTGCTTATAGGTGTTAAGAAGACTGTTGTAATTTAGACCCAAATATGAGGCCCATTGAGACTCGTGTGTTGAGCCTCGAAGCGTGTGACTCGATGTGTCGAAAATGCTTAGATCCTAACTGAAATGGGGTAGGGAGTCCAAAACGACGGCGTGACGCCTTAGGACTTGACTTAAATTTTTGAAAAGACCCAAAATGTAATGGAAGACGAGTTTATGACTCGACAGAGTTCCGACTAGGACATAGTCGGTTTGAACTTTGACTCTAACTTAGCCCAATTGAATTTACATATTTACATTTACATGATTTGAAAATCTTTTGATTAAAACATTTTTGGTTTTTTTTTTTTTTTTTTTTTTTTTTTTTTTTTTTTTTTTTTTTTTTTTTTTTTGTTTTTTTTTTGGTTTTTTTTTTTTTTTTTTTTTTTTTTTTTTTTTTTTTTTTTTTGGACTTTTTTTTGTTTTTTTTTTTGTTTTTTTTTTTATTTGGTTTTGAAATGGGTTTGAGGCCCGAAGTTTGATTCGACATTTGGACAGAGTTTTGACTGGTTTTGCCTTTTTCGAAAATTTACATTTTAAAAGAGGTTTTGATTTTTGAAAAATCGTCATGGTTTTGTTTAGAAATGGTGATCACGTAAGGTACAAACATTCATACAAGCATTATAACGGGATGCTGAGTGCATTTAAAAGGGTTTTGGTTTAAAGGGTGGGTTGCCATACCGAACCATCAAACCCGAAGTCTGTGGAGAGGCTCGTACCAAACAAGAGTAAGGCCGATTCCTAGTCCATTTCCTCAAGTAGTGAAGGCCCTTGATACAAACAAGAGTAAGCATCATGGTATGGATGACGTCAATCGCTATCCATCCTTAGGCCAAAATAAGAATTAGGACCGTTTAGACGGGACGATTGGTCGAATGGGTTGGGTTGGGCCTAGGAAGGCCGAGTTAAACGGTCTAGGAAGACCGAGTTATGAGAACCGACAATTGTCTTGTACAAACTATTCCCTAACCTTGTTCGAGTTTCACCCTAGCTACACGTAAGTGTATAGTCCCCAGCGGAGTCGCCAAACTGTGGACAGCGGGCCGCCCACGGGGGCGCTTGGTGAAGGTCGGAAAACAAGCGTTTGCATTTTGTAAGGAGTCGCCACCAATTTTTATGGGAAATTGGAACCGTTCGAATACCTCGCGTCATGTCAAGACACAAAGTAGTGACATGAACACTAAGCAATCATTACCCTTAGCATTCTATGTCTAGAATGACTCTCGTGGATGCCAATGAACACGGGTGCTCACGGAGATCTGGAGTAAGGGGTGAGGGTACGTATTAGGAAGCTCTTTTGATCGAACACCTAATCCCGCCCGCCTCGATAGCGGCCTCTACTAATGATTAGGGAGTTTATTCGTACTTGATATATCGTCGGCTATATGCATGCAATGCAACATCCAAGTTTTAATCCTAGCATGTGAGAATTGATACTAAGTCGGTAGACACGTAATTAGCATACAATTGGGTCGAAGTTGGAATTTAATGTTGATTACATGTGGAAACATACAAACAATAAAAGCAATAATAACAATAAATTACAATAATGAAAATTACATTAATTACAACGGATTAGGCAATTTATGTCGAAAATACCTTTAAAACGGACAATTTGAGAAAAAGGAATAAAAGAAAGAAAGAAATAAATTAACGAACAGGAATTAGCGTGATATTACGGATATTAGTTAGTTAATACGTATGCTAATTAAACTAGGTCAAGGCAGAAACGGAGTTAGGGGATGAGAACTCATCTCGAACAGCGCAAAGCAGCTGCGCCCTCGGAAGAGCGCGCAGCGATTCTTGCGTCTGTTCAAGGGTGAGTTTCGGGCCGTGAAGTCTTGAATCGCAAATCGTTAATGTTAATTGGTAATTTATGGATTGATTAGATTATTTGACTCGGATGGAAGTGATTAGCATGTTTATTTAACATATGAATGGGTCATAAAAGCAATAAACATGGATGAGACGGAATTATGATGGATTAATTACAGGAGTGAAAAATATTAACAAGTGAAACAAATTAATTCAATTAATTAAGTTAAATACGATGGATTAATGACGAATATGTGATAAATATGACAAATAACAGATGAAAACTATATCAAAGACGAATTCCAGAAACCCAATATTGATGAATTGAATCTCCACAACCCGGAATTGAATTTAATGACGAAAACCCGCAAATATTGGATTATTTGGGATTTAAGTCGGATTTGTGATGATTAAAACATATTAATGATGATGAATAATAATATACATGTGAATTATTAGACTATGATGATGAAGAATTAAAGAACAAACGACACAAATAAGAAAAACTTGACGAATAACAGAGGAAGAACGAAGAAGAAAGGAAGCAGGAACTGCGGCAGCCTCACGAAGAGGCGCAGCAGAATCGCGCGCTCCTTCAAGAGGCGCAGCGAGCTTGCTGCGTCCTTTCTCGACTTGGTTATCTCTGGAAATCCGTAAAAAGAGGTTTTAAAGCATGGTTTTAGAAATCGGTTTTAATGGTATTTTCGACGTAAACCTTACAATTGATGATACAATAAATAAATACAATAAATAAATAAGGATTATACACCCTCAGACTTACATGTTGACGAAACGAGAAGGACTAAGATATCGATTAGTGAATGCTCGACGCGAATGCAAAGAGAGTGCCCTCGTAAGAGGAAAACGATTGATTAATTAAGTTGATTATTGGTGTAGTTGGTCAAATTGGTCGGTCATGCAACGGAGAGGTGGTACCGGAAGATCCGAGCTTACGTGGTCGGAAGTCCAAGCACGTAGGCGCCAATTAGTAAGAACAAAGTCTAGAATGCAAAGGGAGAAGAGAAGGGCGGACACTCGCGTGAGAAATATGAGGAACGAAAGCTCCTTTCTTTATACTAATCACGCGACGGAATTATGGTAAGACTAGGATACGGAAGGAAAGATCCGGAAATAACCGACTTAGGTTAAAACACGGAAACTTGGTCAAAAAGAAAACCTTGGGAAAAGGCGCAAAGAAAAGTGCTGCGTCCCTTGGAAGAGGCGCAACACTTGCTGCGTCCTTTCCCGGGTAGGTTCCTCTGCGCGTAGAAAACGCGTTTGACAGCCTGTCGTATTTTAGGCATAACTTTCTCTACAAGACTCGGAATTAGGTGATTTCGGTGGCGTTGGAAAGCTAAGAAAGATATCTAGAACTTTCTGTGGAATAGGCCTGACCCAAAAAAGTCGTTGTCACCTCGTAAAACGGGCCTAAAGGTCGGGTTGTCAATTTAACTAAATGAAATGCACATTTTGTAATGTAAACTTTTAGTTTAGCCTAAAGAAGTGACATGAGACTCAAAATGAGATATAATCTCAACATTTTATGACATCCTAACCTTAGGTAGACAAGCACATTGCTTTGACTCGGGATTTGACGGTTTTAAGAAATGAAGACGGTTTTTTGACCCAGACTCCAAATGTACTCTAATTACTGCCAAAACGACCGTATCGGCGCGTAGATGACAACTAAGAGGTAGACATTAATGTTTGAGCAATCACTTGACGATAATCTTACGAACTGTCACAAATCGTTCCGCGAATCAAACATGCGGCCCAATCATCACCGGGTGGTTTGCGGGAAGTGCAGAAACGAGGTATCTACATTTTCTGTTACAATCAACCCTTTGGTTGTTAAAATTACACTTTTCTGTGTTACAATTATACTTGTTTCTATTAGAATTACAGTTTGAAAACTTACAGCTTTTCTGTTACAATCAACCCTTTGGTTGTTAAAATTACACTTTTCTGTGTTACAATTATACTTGTTTCTATTAGAATTACAGTTTGAAAACTTACAGAAATTGTCTTTTGCAATAACACTTTTACTAGTAAGAATTAATGTTTACAAATTTAGAACTTTTGCCTGTTATAATAACAATTTAACCTGTTAAAATTACAGTCCAATCTGTTAGAATTATACTTTTTATTATTAGAATTACAGTTTGAAAACTGACATATTTTGTCTCTTACAATAACACTTTTACCTGTTAAAATTATACTTTTATCAGATATAATTACACTTTTATAAGTTATACTTACGATATTGACAATTTTAATTTAAGATACAAATATTACACTTTTGAAATTCAATTCTACCATGATAATTACAATAATACTTTGGTGGCTTAAAATCACACCTTTTGCAGTTAAAATTACAATTTCATCGAATTATAATTACACTTTTTAATGTTACAGTCATGTTGCAGATACTATATTCACTGTTATAAATTTCAAGCCTGACATATGATGTTGAACTCTACCATATAAATAACTCCATCATCGAGAAGTTTAACTTATTATTCACAGAGTTGATATTGAACTCCGTAATGATGGAGTTCATGTTAAAAGAGTGGATTTACAGATTTTACATAATAAAAAAGCTTCAAAAATAACCTAAAATACACTTCCTCATCATATTTAAACAACTGTTCATATCTAACCTAATGTTTTCATAAAAATATGATATATAAACTAACATGAAGAAAATAAAAAAAACAATCCAATAATTACCATGGCCAAATGGAATCATTTGCATATCTGTCATTTTTTACGTTGGACGTTGGTCTTGTTGTTTGTTTCTGAGCTTGGAGGATAATAATGGAAGATGATCAAGGAAGCTGATACTGCAAGCTGATAAAGGAATATGAGAAATGAAGAAAGTAGGATTTGCTCTCAATTTTCGCCAGTCTGATGAGTTTTTTTTTTCAAATTGTGTTTTGGTGGAATATGTTTAGAAATGTGTTGAGGAAGGTTGTTGAGTGATTATGCATGTGTTTGTGTGTGCACAGTGGGTAATAGCCAATTGTACTGACACAAACATCCTCTCTCCTGCTCACCCTATTTCCTTTTTTTTTTCACGCCTATAATGGGCTTAAAGTAGGCAAATTTCCACTCTCCATTCTCCTAATCCAAGGGCCCTAATAAAGACTTAGGGACTCAAAAGATATTAAGGACTTAGAAGAACTTATCACTATATATATATATATATATATATATATATATATATATATATATATATATATATATATATATATATATATATATATATATATATATATATATATATATATATATATATAGCCGGATCCGGTGAGGCACCTCATTATGGCGAGGCGGCGTCGGTCTCACCAAATTACTACCTTGGACTGATTTGCATTATACATGGATGGGCTGATTTTGTAATGTTTGGGTGAAAAAATAAGGATGAAAATTAGGGGTCAACAAGAAACTTTTCATTTGGTCCAAAACACTTTCTCTCTCTAATCTAAAAAAAGCCCAAATACCTTATTCTCTCTAATCTAAACAAAAGGCCCAAATTCTTTCCTTCCAAAACTACTGAGTTTGTGCGCTTATACAAAATCACTCAATTTGGGCGTCGATTTCAAAGAGGCGATATCATCAAATTTGTGAGACGATTTCATCAAAATAATCAAATTCTGACAATCAAAGAGGCGAATTCATCAAATTAATCGATTTCTTAGAAGATTTCGAGGTAATTTCAGGTAATTTCATATTATTTGATGAAAAATTGATTTTCTTAACTTCGTTCATTAATTGATGATATAATGATCAAATTTGAACAAAATCGAACTGTTTTGTAAATTTATAAGGATCAAAATTGAAGTATTTCGTTAGTTTAGGGGTTGAATTCGATCAAAAGCGAGCAATTGAGCAATTTCGTCATTCGCGGTGTAAAATTTGTTGATTTTGTTTAATTACATCCAAAAAATGATCTAATGATATCTACTAATGATAGTTTGGATGAAGATATGCAATGTCATTTTATGCAAAGCATTAGTAGGTATTATATTACCACGTTTTTCATAGCTAGAGTACCAAATCGACAGTTTGGCCTATCTTCAACAATCAATGATATTAATCCAAACTATCATATTCTCAAAGACGGTAAGTTGTATCAGTTGAAGTGTTGTACTTGCAGGCTACAATAAGCAAGTACAACAATGTAAGGAGTTTCTTATGAAAAGTTGCTGCAACAGTGATGAAAATTTTATACATAAACAAGAATGAACTAATGAAGTAATGTGGATTAGGGAGAAACATTTAATAGATCACCTATTTTGTTCTTTGCCTTATTTTGTGAATCTCAGTCCTTGTGTTGTGAATCCTAGAGCTTGTTTTGTGAACTTGTAAGATAATTTTCTAGAACTTGGTCACCATAAGTGTTAGGAATCACCTATTTTGCTCTTTACCTTATTTTTGTGAATCTCAGTCCTTGTGTTGTGAATCCTAGAGCTTGTTTTGTGAACCTGTAAGATCATTTTCTAAAACTTGGTCACCATAAGTGTTAGGAATCACCTATTTTGCTATTTGCCTTATTTTGTGAATCTCAGTTTTTGTTTTGTGAATCTCAGACCTTGTTCAGTGAATCGTAAGGCTTGTTTTGTGAAACTTGCTCATCATAAGTGGTTAAAGTCGCCTATTTTGCCCTTTTCCTTATTTGGTGAATCTCAGACCTCGTTTTGTGAATCTCAGACCTTATTCTGTTAATCTCAAACCTTATTATGTGAATGTCACTTAGAGCTTAATTTGTGAACTTAGAAGCTAATATTCTTAAATTTTGTTATAAGTGATAAGAGATAACCTGTTTTGCTCTTCTCCTGATTTTGTGAATCTCGGTCCTTATGTTGTGAATCCTATAGCTTGTTTTGTGAACCTGTAAGATAATTTTCTAAAACTTGGTCATTATAGGTGTTAGGAATCACCTATTTTGTTCTTTGCCTTATTTTGTGAATCTCATACCTTATTTAGTGAATCTTAAGGCTTGTTTTGTGAAACTTGATCATCATAAGTGGTTAAAATCACCTATTTTGCTCTTTTCTTTATTAGGTGAATCTCAGACTTTGTTTTGTGAATCTCAGACCTTGTTAAGTGAATCTTAGAGCTTGTTTTGTGAAACTTGGTCATCATAAGTGGTTAAAATCACGTTTTTGCTCTTTTCCTTATTTGGTGAATCTCAGACCTTATTTTGTGAATCTCATATCTTATTCAGTGAATCTTAAGGCTTGTTTTGTGAAACTTGATCATCATAATTGGTTAAAATAACCTATTTTGCTCTTTTCTTTATTAGGTGAATCTCAGACTTTGTTTTGTGAATCTCAGACCTTGTTCAGTGAATCTTAGAGGTTGTTTTGTGAAACTTGGTCATCATAAGTGGTTAAAATCACGTTTTTTGCTATTTTCCTTATTTGGTGAATCTCAGACCTTATTTTGTGAATCTCATACTTTATTTAGTGAATCTTAGGGCTTGTTTTGTGAAACTTGGTCATCATAAGTGGTTAAAATCACCTTTTTGCTCTTTTCTTTATTCGGTGAATCTCGGACTTTGTTTTGTGAATCTCGGATCTTGTTGAGTGAATCTTAGAGCTTGTTTTGTGAAACTTGGTCTTAAAATCACCTTTTTTGCTCTTTTCCTTATTTGGTGAATCTCAGACCTTATTTTGTGAATCTCATACCTTATTCAGATTTTAAATGCATATAATGTGCCTTATACGGTCATCGACGGAACTAGTTTGTCTTCAGATCAATAGAATTATATTGGTTTTTCGCGCTTTATAATCCGTAACTATAACTATGTTATCATAATAGGATATTGTGTTATAATATCTGGCTTTTGTGTCACAGAATATTATTTGGCTCTATGGAATAACGTAACAAGTTAATAGAATAACACGGTTACTCTATGTGATAACATGACAAGTTCTTTGGAATAACACTACATGCTCTTTGGAATAACATGAGAAACATATGACTCGAATACTCAGGTGAAGTGGTGACTTATAAACTTATATTGTGGCCATTACATCAACTGTAGTGTGTTGGTGGAATATTCAGTTTCTACTAAACTAGCTCATTAGCTCAATTGGTAGAGCATTTGTGCAATTGCACAAAGGATGTAGGTTCAATTCCTACATGAGCTTCTATTATCAATATATGTAACATAAGTGTTACTTTATCAAATAAACAGTGTTATTATATATACGAAACAATGTTACATTATCAAATAACTAGTGTTATTCTTAGCTAACATCACTTTGTTCGATAATTATTGTTACCACATAGAACAACTAATGTTACTACAAAGTGTAACTAGTGCTTTATATATGTTCGTCTATGTGGGGCTCGAACCCACACCATGTGCAATAACACATTGCTCTACCTTTTGAGCTAATAGACGACAATGGCCAAATCCGATATGAAAGTAGACAAATAACAACTTATACTCGTAGATAAGAATTTTTCAACCCAAACTAGCACTAACAAGGCTCAGTGAGTCAGTGCATGTGTAGCCCTTTTCGGGTATAGTAGAAAACCTCTCTCGCATTCGGGTTAGTCCAATGTTAAATTACATATGTAAATGCCTTAAAATTCCATGTTAACATCCCAAGACACCCCTATCTCCATTTATTAAGATTCCACAGTTAAGCTGAAAAGTATTGACAATATGCTATGTATCCATGAACATACCATTTAAAACATGACCATTTTACAGCAGCTTCAAATCAGACCAAACTTGCAGGCATGATAGCTCCTAACTACGAATGAGTTGGGGTGCCCCACAGGTACCAAATGAAAGCTGCAAGTATTTGAGTTAGCTTTCACCTCCAACAAGAATCACCCCAAAATCTTGCCTGGTTTGGGAGATATGTCCAACAACGTCGTCTTGCATTCATGTCATTCAAAATATCAGATACTTGTCGTACTTCCTCTAATTTAATGCACCTTCCTAGAATAGTCATCAATAGCCTACCAATATATCGTTGATCTTAGCAATTTATATAGTACGATCCAAATGATATACAATGCCAAAAAAAAGGTTGAGAATTGGGCCTGCAACAAACAAATTCTACAATAATGTAAGACACAAATCATGAAACATGCTACATTTCATATGGAGTACTATTTTAATGTGAGACGGTTATCACCTATTTTGCTATTTTCTTTATTAGGTGAATCTCAGACTTTGTTTTGTGAATCTCAGACCTTGTTCAGTGAATCTTAGAGCTTGAATTTCATCAAATACTTCGAAATGGACAAAGCTAAGAATTTCATCAGGTATAACATAGTCTGGTAGTAATAATATCAATAGAATAGCACAATTTTAACATTACCGTAATATAACTCAAGAATGCAGAAGATTAAGTCTAAAAATTCAGCTAAAAATGCAATCAAACGCTATGAAATTCATTAGGCACATAATAAGATTGCGATCCTACAACCTAATATTCAAGCGATTACAAAGTTGAACGAAAAATTGAAATCAATAATGAAACACATATACAAAAACATTTAGAGAAAAATATTCAGAAATCCGAACATAAATACAAATTCAAAACCGACAACAAAAGTATACTAACTATCATAAATAATTCACGAATTTCGACACAATTGACGAACTATAAACCAGATCAAGTTAGGGTTTCGACATTTAGCCATTTAGGAATCAATTGAAACTAATAGTTTTACACATAAACTGAAAAAATTAATGTACAAAGGCACATAAAGGTAAATAAGAAAGAATTTAAACAAATAAAAGACTCACCAGCATCATAGAACAAGCTTGAAGAAGATAGAAAGACGTATGATTGTAAATTTGTAATTGAGAGGAAAAAAAGAGGAGAGAGAAAGTGAAATGGACAAATGAATGGATCTACTGAGTGAAGAAGCGCGTGTTTTCTTATTGGAAAAATAAGGGGGGACACGTGGCATCATCTGGGGAGTCTATAATTATTAGATCTGACGGTTTAGAAGGTGTCCAGCCGCCTCACCCTAAGAAGGGTGTCTCACATGATTCAATCTCTCTCTCTCTCTCTCTCTCTCTATATATATATATATATATATATATATATATATATATATATATATATATATAGTGATAAGTTTTTCTAAGTCCTTCCATCAATTGAGTCCCTAAGTCTTTCTAAGGGCCTTAGGATGAAGGGAATGGAGGGAGGAGATTGCATCTCAATGGATGGCCACAAATCAATCTAGTCTAATTAGCTCCCTTAATCCTTCAACCTTCCTTAAACACTCACCTATCCTAATATCCTCCTCTCATTATCCACCTCCAAATTTCTCTCTACACCACATACCCTCTAAAATTCCCAACAAAATAAAAACCAAAAAAAAAAAACCCAACTCAAAAAACCCAACTCTAATCCTCACCCGGTTCACCAACCCAACCACCCCACCACTTCTTCCCAACCCAACAACCAGCCCGCCGCCTTCCACCGACGGCCGCCATCCACCAATCACTCTTCCTCCTTCTCCACCCACGCCCTCCACCCACGCCCTCCACCTCCACCCCACGGCCACCACACCGGCGCAGCCACCACCACGACGATACCACTACTACCACCACACATCACCACCACATCCGCTTGTTCTCCCACTTCTCTTCTATTTTAGGCCACCAAAACAACATCCCCCGTCGCTCCTTGTCTTTCACTATCTGAGATTTTTTTTTTTTTTTTTTTAAATTATTCTTAGATCTAATCGGAAAAGTGGGGTTCATTGTGGAGGTGTTCTTTGTTGAATGTTGAATGTCGGTTGTTCTTTGTCGTTGTTGGCAATTTGTTCAAATTTGGGTGTTTTGTAATTTGTTTGGCTAATTTGGTCAGCAACAACACCCAACATATTTCTTTGGCTAATTTGTTGTTGGATGTCGTGTTGCTGTTGTCTTTAGTTTGTTTGTTTTTTTATTTTTATTTTCTTTTTCCTTCCTGTTTTCTAAGATCTACGCTTTATTTTTTTTTTATTTTTTTTTTTTTTTCAAATTTGGGTGTTTGTATTTTGGGTTGTTTTGTTTGTTTTATTTTTTGTTTTGTTTTATGTTTTTGTCATTTATTTTGTGTCTTTTATTTCGTTTTTTTAATTTTATTTGTTTAAATTTACATATTGTGTGCTAAAAATTCTGCCTCTAATGATTTCAAAATTCAAATTTTGAAAATCCCGCCTCAAATTTTGAACATCTCACATAAGTTGTTTAATTTTGTGAGATCTTCCATTAAATTACACTTTTTTCCTTTAAATTACACTTTTTGTTGTTGTTAGAATTACACTTTTTTCTGTTAAAATTACACTTTTCTCCATTAAAATTACACTTTTTTCTGTTAAAATCATACTTTTTTCTGCTAGAATAATATCTTTTTCGGCTAAAATTACACTTTTTGTTGTTAGAATTACACTTTTTTCTGTTAGAATTACACTTTTTTTCTGTTAAAATTACACTTTTCTCCATTAAAATTACACTTTTTTCTGTTAAAATTATATTTTTTTCTGCTAGAATAACACTTTTTTCGTCTAAAATTACACTTTTTGTTGTTAGAATTACACTTTTTTCTGTTAGAATTACACTTTTTTTTGTTAAAATTACACTTTTCTTCATTAAAATTACACTTTTTTATATTACAATTACACTTTTTCTTATTGGAATTACACTTTTTTTTGTTAAAATTACACTTTTTCTTGTTGGAATTACACTTTTTCTTGTTGGAATTACACTTTTTCTTCTTACAATTACACTTTTTTTTGTTACAATTAAACTTTTTATGTTAAAATTACACTCAATTCTGTTGGAATTACACTTTTTCTTGTTGGAATTACACTTTTTCTTGTTACAATTACACTTTTTCTGTCACAATTTCACTTTTTCTTCTTACAATTACACTTTTTTTTGTTAAAATTACACTTTTTCCTGTTAAAATTACACTTATCTTTATTAATGACTAAAGTTACACTCTTGGACTAAAGTTAGACAGACTAATTTGGACAATTTGGACAATTTGGACAATTTGGACTAACTAATTTGGACAATATGGACTAATTTGGACTATTTGGACTAACTAATTTGGACAATTTCGACAATATGGACGAACTAATTTGGACTATTTGGACTATTTGGACGAACTAATGGAGTTTACGACTAAATTGAATACAATATTTACAACATTTTTGGACTAAAAATACACTACTTACGAATAATTTTGAACTAATAATACACTATTTACAACTAAATTTAGAGTAAAATTACACAATTAGAACTAAAGTTACACAATTCATTTATTTTGAGTCATTTAGATTGTGCAATTCCAATCATTGTCCACTAAAGTGTAACTTAGTAAATTGATAGTGTGTGCATCTTTTATCATATTATGAGTGTAATTTTAGTCCACAAAAGTGTAATTTTAGTACAAAAAAGTATAATTTTAGTCTACAAATGTGTAACTTTAATCCACAAATGTATAAATTTAGTCTACAAAAGTGTAATTTTAGTCCACGGAAGTGTAATTTTAGTCCATAAAAGTGTAATTTTAATCCAAATGTATAACTATAGTCCAAATTTGTGTATCTTTAGTCCAAATTGTGTAATTTTAGTCCAAATTGTGTAATTTTAGTCCAAATTGTGTAATTTAAGTCCAAATTGTGTAATTTTAGTCCAAATTTGTGTAACTTCAGTCCAAATTGTTCTAACTTTAGTCCAAAAGCGTAACTTTAGTCATTGAGGAGATAACCTTAGTAGAGATAAATGTAATTTTAATGAAGACAAGTGTAATTTTAAAGGAAAAAAGTGTAATTTTAACAGAAAAAAGTGTAATTTTAACGGAAAAAAGTGTAATTTTAACAAGGAAAAAACTGTGATTTTAACAAAAAAAAAAGTGTAATTTTAACGGAAAAAAGTGTAATTTTAACGGAAAAAAGTGTAATTTTAACCGATAAAGTAATTTTAATAGATCCTAAATCACACAATACCAAAAGAAAATTTTAAATACGAAATTTGGCAAATATATATAACAAGACGGATATTAACAAAGTGATATCAACAAGAAAAAAGTAAAAAATTAGATTTCATAACTAATAGATTTAATACTATAATTTTTACCGGAAAAAAAAGTGTAATTTTAACACAAAAAAGTGTAATTTTAACGGAGACAAGTGTGTTTTTAACAAGAAAAAACTGTGATTTTAACCCAAAAAAAGTGTAATTTTAACGAAAAAAAGTGTAATTTTAACGGAAAAAAGTGTAATTTTAACGGAAAAAAGTGTAATTTTAACGAAAAAAAGTGTAATTTTAACCGAACAAGTAAGTTTAATGGATCCTAAATCACACAATACCAAGAAAAAATTTTAAATACGAAATTTGGCAAATATATATAACAAAACGGATATTAAAAAAGTGATATCAACAAGAAAAAAGTAAAAAATGAGATTTCATAACTAATAGATTTAGTACTAAAATCACACTATAATTTGTAAGAATGTCAATAACCGAAAAAAAAAGACCAAAACATCAAAATTGAAAAAAAAAAAAAAAAAAAAAACGAAAATGAAAAAAAAAAAAAACGGGTCATAGAAAATTGATCTACTTTAGTAGATCTAAGATTAAAATTAAAAAAAACTCACAAATTTAAAACAATATTATATAGCAAGACGATATAAGGAGAAAAAAAAAAAAAAAATAAAATAAAAAGAACACCCAAACATCAATTTTAAAAAAAAAAAAAAAAAAAAAAAAAAAAAAAAACGTCGGGGCGGCGGCGGCGGTGGCGGTGGTGGTGGTGGTGGTGGTGGCGGTGGCGGTTGGCATTGTGGTGGTAGGTGGGTGGTGGTAGGTGGATGGTGAATGAGGAAAAGATGAGTAAATGATTTAATTGGATTTTTGGGGTTTTTTATTTGTTTTTTTTTTTTGGGTTTTTTTTTTGGTTTTTTGGAGAGAATATGAAGAAGTGAGATATAGAGACAGAATAAGGAGATGTGATAATGAATTGATGAATGAAAGATGAGGAGGATTATTGTAGTTAATGAGAAAATTAGAGGAAGATGGCAAAATTAGAGTATTAACCTTAATTTTTGGGTTCTCATCTTAGCCCTCCATTTCCAAGATCCAATGGCCCATAATGGGACTTATGGACTCAAATGTAAGAGGTGGACTCACTTGATCTTATTACTATATATATATATATATATATATATATATATATATATATATATATATATATATATATATATATATTTAGGATCCGGTGAGAACGGTCACTCGGTGAGAACGCACTATATACATTGAGATATATGTTAGTACACTTTTTTTTTTTTTTTTTTTTGTGAAATCTTAGATACACTTTTCACTATCGTAGGTACGTTTTTTACCTAAACTCTATATACACACTTTTTAATAATGTAGTTTCACTTTTTTTTTTTTTTTTTTTTTTTTTTTTTTTGTGAAATCTCGTATACACTTTACACTATAGTAGATACGCTTTTTACCTAAACTCTATATACACTTTTTAATAATGTAGTTACACTTTTTTTTTTTTTTGTAAAATCTTAGATACACTTTACACTATCGTAGGTACGCTTTTGACTTAAACTCTATATACACTTTTTAACTATGTAGATACACTTTTTTCGATCGTAGGTACACTTTCTCACACATATAAAATAATGTATCTAAGAATATAATTGATGCAATTAATAATATTTTTAAGGTAAATAAGTACAATTATCCTCCTATTACATAATTAATCTCACTTAAAATTCAGACAAACCCACATATGACCTCACAGAGTCACATGCGTAAAGATCAGCCAAATTAGTCGACTTTTGGTACTTAGTAAATTTTTGTTCGCAAATTTTGTTTACTGAACATATTCTCAATATACTCAATCATAAAAATGCGTTCCATTTCATTGCTCTTTTGATACACTATCAATTCTTTTTATCTTCAAGTATGAAAAACACCATGATTAATCGCTTCAAGTATCAATGCTAATATCTTCAATCCTTTAAACATAATAAGCACTCCCTAATTATAAAGAGAAACCAGTAAGATCTTTTTCAGCGGTTGATTTGAGTTTTTGACTAGGTTTATTAATCTGTACATTCAATTGATTAGACTAATTGATCACGTTTTTCTTGGTTAATTGCAGTTTATTAAGGCGGAGACGCTTCAATTGAAGAATTAATTCGCGCTTCAATTCCGCTTCGACTACGGTAATTATTTACCTGTCATAAAATGGTGACGTGGTGTAAATGTAAGGGAGATAGAGTGGTTGTAGAGGAGGGCGAGGTGCTGTCGGAGTGGATTTTGGTGGTGGTTGTCCGAGCTTCGATGTCAGCGTCAATAGGTGGAGAACGACAACTGAGTACCTGCGCAACCTCTGGGTTGGTCGACGGTGATGCAACTACGTCTTCAATGGAGACCGTCGGCGTCTTCATGGTGGTAGCCACCAGCGTCAGGTGGTGGTGTATAGGGAATAGGGATATGAGAGAAAATAAGATAGTTTGGCGTTTGTGAGATCTGGGTTTTATTATAATTTGAGTTGTGTTGTAATGGAGCGTATGTCCTTGATAAGGGTTGTTCTCACCGTTCTCACCGAGTGATCGTTCTCATTAGATCTTGACTCTATATATATATATATATATATATATATATATATATATATATATATATATATATATTAGGTTTGGTCTTATTCGCCTTAATTACCTTTATTTAACATTTAAATTTTATTTTATATGAAATATGATTTCTCTAAATTTCCATATTTCCAATGGAGCCAAAGACTCATTATTCTTTGGTTATGGATTATAATGGAATAAATCAAAATGGCTCACTAAAGTGGTCGCGCTTCTTTCTTTTGTAAAGTGGCGGTCCTTCGATGCACTTCTCGACGCAATTTTCATCTTGGGCCATTCGGAAACAGCGTCTTTGTGTTGCTAACACAAGGGTAAAGGCCACAGACATCCGTCCCTTACCCTGCAATTTGCGGGAGGCACTGGGGTAATGTTGTTGTTGTTGTTGTTGTTGTATACATTTACAATTTATATATTGAAATTATGATGAGAGGTAAAATTAATCAACAAATTATGAGACACGTTCACCTCTCCCGCTGTTAATATTATTACTTTCACTACATCCCTTGTTGATACTATTACGTTCACTACTTCTTCGGTTACTGTTGTTTGTTTTACTATTCCTGCTATTTTTAGGATTAACCCGTTAGTTTTAGTTTTGTCAAGCTCGTATATTTAAATAAATTAATATTTTCTTAAAATAGAATTGTTAGTTAATTTTTCATACTCTTTCCGTTGTTCTCTTTTTATTACTTTCATTATATGTGTTGTGACTACTATTACTTTCACTTCTCCTGCCGTCATTATTTTTTCTTTCACTACTCCCGCATTTATTATTGTTAATTTTACTATTATTTCCGCTAGTATGACTTTCACTACTCTCATTGCTATATATTATTGTTGCTTTTACTACTCATATGGAAGGTTACTATCATAATAGTTGATTATTATATATTTAAATAAATCAAATATTAGTTTAGAATATTATTTAAGAGCAAACATTATTATTTACTAATTTACTACTCATATGGAAGGTTACTATCATAATAGTTGATTATTATATATTTAAATAAATCAGAAATATTAGATTAGAATATTATTTAAGAGCAAACATTATTATTTACTAATTAAATTACAAATTTAATGAATTATGGAATGTTATATTTTTGGAAATCAATTGATTTACTTACCTTTTAATAGTTTCCAAAATATAACATATACTTATATATTATATTTATGTATGTTAAATAATTAACATATTTATACTAATTAGTACCATAAGTGGGACCCGTTTATTTTAAGGAAACTCGCCATATTCTAATATTTTCTAAATTTATATTTTTAACCAAACCTATATAATATTTGCATTGAAGTCCCTTGTTCAGGTCCATCACACGGCGCTAGCGATTTAAAACTATATAGTATAATTAATGTGTATAGATTTATTTAATTGCATGAAAGTCCCTTGGTTTCTGGAATTAATATATAGTATTGATTGATATATATATATATATATATATATATATATATATATATATATATATATATATATATATATATCTAAGCCCAATAATAATAAAAATAAATTCTACGCATCTTCTTTTTCCCTAATTCTAATTTCTCTTCAGTCGACAAACCCTCTTCTTTCCCTTCTCTAAATTTCTGTTAAACGACAGTCGACAAATCTCTCTTCTCCATAATTTTGATTCTAAAATGGTGAAAGGGAAGCAATTTACATCATCATATCAAGGAGGAAAAACGCATCTAACAATATTTCGTGAACGAGAAGCAATTTATATCATCATCAGGAAGGAAAAATGCATCTAACAATACTTTGAGGTAAATTTCTACACCAATCATACGAACTATTATTAAAAGAATACGAACTAAAAAATACGAGCACCTAAGAATACGAGCTATTAAGATAAGAATACGAGCTAATGTAAAAAGAATACGAGCTTAAGAGGATCACGAACTTAAAAAAAAAACGAGAACATAAGAATACGAGCTATTAAGATAAGAATACGAGCTAAAGTAAAAAGAACACGAGCTTAAAAGGATCATGAGCTTAAAAATACGAGCACATAAGAATACGAGCTTTTAAGATAAGAATACGAGTTAATGTAAAAAGAATACGAGCTTAAAATGATCATGAGCTTTAAAATACGAGCACATAAGAATACGAGATATTCAGATAAGAATACGAGCTAATGTAAAAATAATACGAGCTTCAACTATTTTCATGCATTAGAAATTTTGGATAAAAAAATTCCTTCAAGATGATGCTCAGTTCCGCATAGTCAATTAATTATAATAATTTAAGGGAGAAGATGATTCATTAACTGGATGATGGAGGAAGATGAAGATAAGTTAGAAAAATATGGAAACAGTCAAAGAGAAATGAGGATTAGATTGAAAATTGAATTACGTTACTTTTTTTTTGCAAAAATATTTAAAAATAAAAATAAAATAACCTTGGATGTACAATGCTCATTATACATCCAGTTGTATAGTCTTGGAACTGGGCTTGGAGAGAAAGGTCGTATAAATTGTAAATATACGGTATACATTGCGTACATACTAAGAGAATGTGATACACATATAACTACATCCGCCTAAAACTCTACAAGCACTACCTGTCAACTGTGTTAACCCATTTTCACATAAACTGCCCGCTATTATACCACATTATTTAAATAGATGTGACAAGGTTTTGTTATTTTCTAAATAGTATTCCGTTTATTCTAGTTTTTATTCATGTAAGTAGATAATACTTGACCTGTTTTAACAATCAAACGGATAAATTTTCGTCTTAAACAGGAATTTGTGACTCTAAATAGGCATCGGTGTGTAAGAGTAAGTCCAATGGTAAGTTGTTACTAACTTAACTTTACCGCATCATATTTTAAACTACAACAATTTTGAGCTATCAAACTATTCCAATGGTTTAACTTATTTTGATACTAGCTTGAATGAATCACTAATTTAAGCTTCTTCAAATTAGAAAGGGTTTTTTTGATAACTGTTACCATTGGTAAACCACTTTTTGAGAACTGCTACCAAGGTAAAAAAAAAAAAAAAGTTTAAAAACTGCTACTATATTCATTGGTTCGGTTAAAAGTAGTACCAATTCATTAAACGTGGCTAAATGAATGAATCTCAGCCATTCATTTCAAATCTTTAGATTAAGTTATATTTTCTATTCCTATTATATCCTTCCCCTCTTCCTTATAATATTTCCCTCTTCCTTATAACACTACAATCTTCTACTCCATTAATCCCTCTTCAATCTCTCCTTTATTTGTTTTTCTTATTTCATCAGGTAATATTTTCTTTCAAATCTATTCTTTCATTCTCTCTTTGAATCTATTATATCACGTAACATTTCCTTTCATCTCATTCATTCTCACCCCTTCTACTCCATTAATTCCTGTTTTTTTTTTTCCAGAAACAAGGACACCACCAACATACTGTGTTTTTTCAGAAATAAACTCAAAACGCCAATCAACATGAAGTCTGATATCAATATAAAAGGGAGTATCTATCCTCAAATAAACAATAGGTTTATACAACTTTACAACGTTAAATAAAGGAAAGCTTTCAACTTTCTAGAAAGAAACCAATTAAATTAGTCAAATATATGTAATCAATCAGGTTTAAAGTGATAAGAGCAATAGCAATAGAAGAACTCTATATAAAGTTTTTCTCATGCCATATCATATTTGTCTATTTCCAATATTTAAGAACTTTAATCCACAATAGAGGAACTTTTTTTTCCCTTGAAAATAGACAAAGTTTAAAGACACTTCACATTTTCTATGCATTCTCATTAGTCATCACATTTCCATATGCTTATCAACCTAGTTCTTATTTTAGAACTCAATTCTTAAAATTAAGAACCAACTTTATGATTTAGTTGATCAACTCTTTAAATAAAGTTCTTGTTAAAGATCTCAAGAATAAGAACTACTATTGCTAATGCTCTAACAAAGACAAAAATTTAGTTAAAGAAATCAATGGAACAAATTTCAATGAAATTAAAAATTTGAAAATTAGGGTTTTATGGATACTAATAAACAATTCAATAAGTCAATCTAATAAACAAATAACTAAGGAAATTAATGAACATTGTGAAATTTGTACCACTAAATTAAAGGGTTTTTTTTTTGGAAAAAGGTAAGTTTTATAAATGCAAAATCGCCCAATACACTTACAAGGGATTCACCCAATAAAACTTAACTACGAGCAAACACAATATCAGTCCATTGCTTAGCTATACTAGACACCCCTTTCTCATTTTTACATCGAATCCTAGCACACACTTGCGTCCTAACCATGTGAAACACCATAGCAGGTCTAGGAACTACCTGCTCAAGTCTACAACAATTCCTGTAATACCAAATTTGATACATCAGAGTAGCAATTCCAGCAGCTATAATCTGTTTCACCATCAATGATTGCATTCTGAGATGAATCCACCAGTCAATCACACCATTCTTAGGTATTATCACCTGCAGCCACTGCATCAATAGCTGCAGACACCTTTTACTAAACACACATTTGAAGAACAAATGATCAACGCTTTCCTCTTCATCTCCACATAAGAAGCAGCAATTAGCCTGAATAATGTGCATTTTAAGCAGCCTGTCCTGAGTTAGTAACCTATTTTGAGCAACTAACCAGATAAAAAAGGTGTGCTTGGGTTGCAGCATCCTGTTACTCATCCAAGGGTGCCACACCACCTGCATCCCATCTTCCTCCAGCCAACTATACCCAAGTTTACTCGTATACTGCTGTCCACTAGCCTGCCAATTAGCATCATAAAGGAAAGGTTTGAGTAATTCCTTCACCCAGCAAATCTTCCTCCAAGCCCAGCTTGAAGAAGGTGAAGGATTATAATTGAGCCAATTCTGATGTTTTAGGTAGATAGCATGAATCCAAAGAACCCACAAGTGATCTGCTTTAGCTTCAATCCACCAAACATATTTACCAAGAGAGGCAATATCCATTTTCTGCAAATTCTTAAAGCCAAGACCACCCTGCTTAACTGGCTTACAGATTCTATCCCATGAAACCAACGCAGGGCTCTCTTTAGCCTCATTCCCATGCCACAAAAACCACTAAATTAAAGGTTAATTAAGAATAAAGAGTAAAATAGGAAAACAAACCTGAGAATGGGTAGAAAATGTCGACAAGGGGCTTTTCCAATTAAATAAACTTAAGTGATGAAAGTGAATTTTGTTAGGTTAAATTCTTCAAATGAATAGGTTAATTTAATAGAGTATGAGTGATAAGTTGAAAATTTAAGTGATGAAGATGAATTTGATAGAGTAGAGTGATGATCGAAGTTGAAAAGTTTATATGTTTGGGTAAGAAGGGATAGTTTAGTCTTTTCAAGTCACAAATTGGCTTCGGTATTAATTGATAATGACTTTCAACCGAACCATTGAAGACGGTAGCAGTTTTTAAATTTTTTTTTTTAAATCTTGATAGCAATTCTCAAAAATGATTTACTCGTGTTAAAACAAGCCCCTGGATCAAACCATTGAACTTCCTCTAACTCAAAATCCTAGGTTATACTCGGTAGTCCGTACTACGTACACTAGAATCACTAGAGACACAATGAGCTCAACACCTGTACACATGGACACTCACTCACACAGTCACACACATCTTAAAAAGAGAGACAATAGCAGGGCTCTAATTTCTCAACTCATGCGCTCAATTAAATGCAAACCAAGCTTAATGGTATCTCTTCTTCCTTGTTTCCTTTCCTGTTTTCTGTTGCATCTTTATGATTTGTGCTGCTGCTACTTCAGTACTTTGTATGAATCTCAGTCTTATGAGTTTGTAACTTTTGTTTAGCTTAATGTTTTTTTGTTTTTTTTTCAGTTTTAATGGGTTTTGATTCATTCTTAATTGTGCAAATGATGGAGTTAATTAAGAAAGTTTAAAGCTTTTTATAGGTTTTGAGCATTGTTTGTTATCTACTGATAGATTCCAGATTGCAATACCCAGTTACATATTCAGTGTTTCTGCTCAACTTGTTTCATTATGTAGAGGTGATTAAACCTTTCACGGAATGGTGATACGACAACAACGTTACCCCAATGCCTCAAGGGCTCCCGCAAATTGCGAGGAAAGTTGGGGTCATCCATCATACACCATTAAATTTAGAAAGACTATGCCTTTGTTTTCGATCGAGAAAAAAAACCATTTATCTGTGTCATGATTCTAATACTAGCATAGGCGGATTAGTACTTAAGAAACAGTGTTTGTTTGTGTCCATTTGGATGTCATTGAGCTCGATTGTAGCATAATTAATGTTCTTGTTTAGGGAGGTCTAGATTGGTAATTTTTTCACAGGCATTTGGATTTATAGAGAGCACGATTAATTGTAACGTTCTAGAGATTTTGGTGGTAAGTGGGTAAGAACGTAAAAAAAGGTACAAGGAAATATGATTTTTATTATATTTGGAGTTTTAAGGGATTGTTTGCACACAATGGCAGGAAGGGAGAAGAGGGAAATGGTGAAAGGGAAATGGAGTAATGGTGTTTGAGTCCAATGTTTTGTTTGTTGAAAGGATTTTAACGTCTTTAGGTGGAGGATGAAGCCCTCCATTAGGTGGAGGATGAAGCCCTCCATTTCCCTCCATTAGAATAAAATTGCAAATGCGTTGCTTACAAGTGTTTCTACTGAGCCAAAAGGTGCAATTCAGTATGTTTGCGTGCGTCAAGTTGCCCCATAGTGAATTATGTTATTTCCTTGACATTACAACAAATGAATACAGCGAGGCGTTTATAAAGTACTGAGGATCTATGTTGAAATTATCCATAGCTGCTTGATCTTATGGACATTTGGTGTTGGTGCAGTAAGGCTAATATTGAGTTTACGTAACAAGGGTTATACTCGCTGAGCTCCTATTAATACTCACTCTCAGTTTTCAACCCGGGCAACTGTTTTGAAAGTCCTTTGACAGTTAAATTGTTCTATCGTTGTGCCTGCTAAGCGGACTCTTAGAGTTTCAAGTATGAAAGCCTATTTTTTTATGACATAATTTAGCGCAAAGCAGTTTGGAACTTTTTTGTCCAAGAATAGTTCGTTACCTATAGAAAAATGCATCTGCCAGAGCAGCTAAGCAGGCTATATTGTTAAAGCTTTCTTCAACTTCTCTGGAATTTCCAAAATCTAAGATAAGGTAATCGTAATGTCCTAAAATATACCTGATTCTCATCATATCACAATATTTTCCAAATTGTGACTTGTAAACTTGTTATTGTTCTCTGTTTCTTGACAATAGTCCGTCTTAAAGATCCTTCCCAGGTAGTCATGGACAGCTTGACTTGAAAAAAAGGCAATGACAGAGTCAAGGTAGCTTAGTTTGTGGCAGAAAATGGGAGGTCTTGGAGATAAAAAAAAGGCGTTCAATGTTGAACTCCCAATCTGCACTTTAAATTATTCATCCCTCAACCATTGAGCCAAACAGGGCAGCTAATAATTTATTTACTGGAATGTATGTGAGCGTAAAAGGCCAGCTGGGGCCAGGTCCCCCTATCATATAGGTAATCTGCCACCGCCCATCCGTGGTAAACAGTATTCTTCTCCTTCAAATGCTTCACAATGGGAAATAGGAAATATCAGGCATTATTTCAGCTCTCTTTTCTACACTTCGATTCTTCTGAGCTTTTAAAGCTGAACAGATAAAAGCTAGATGACATTTTCTTGAAATGTATGTGCCTTTTTGTTTCGGTCATCATGTATGGAGCTTCTATGAATTACTATATGGCACCTTGAATAAACATTTGAGGTTGTTCACGTGTTCCATTCACATAATGTCATAAGGTCTTTCACAGTCATATTCAATCTCATTTTCCAAACATTTCTTAAATAGCATAATAATTCTGATGACCAGTTAACCATCCACAGTAAAGCCTAGTAAATACCGTCTGAAACTCCTGCAATCTTTTACATTGGGCTTCTTCATCTTCAGCAAGTATTTTACATTCTTTTTTACTTCCTCTCGTGGGTCTGATCAAAATGTTAGGACGACAACGGAGATATGCATCTAGTGCCAATTAAGTTTTTCAACCGATGTGCTCCATACATAGTCGTCATAATGACTGCTGTAACATATGACTAAAATATATCTATATGCCCTTCACAAATTGACTTGTGAAGCATTTGAGTTGCTCAGGTAATCAAATGATTTTGCTCCTTGGAACGAATATACTGTTTCTTGAATTGGAATCTGAGAAAGCATCTTAAAAGCACTGTTCAAGGAGAATTGTTCTCTGAATGTAACTATTATAAAGAGTAAACAAATTCGGAAAATGTGAAATTCGTCATGTTTTTATTTCTGGCTAAACTGTATCAGCCAAAATCGTGGGAAGTATTGATATATCATCATACCCATATGTGTTTATAATCTTCTTTAACAATTTTTTTAATGTTTATTTGCAATTGTAGCTGCAAAGACGGGTGCTTAACTTCAAGAGATGCTAATCAATTGAATGGAAAATTCTGCAAGTATTTGTGTCGCATACCTTCAACCTTCTAACTTAGGATTTGCAAACACACATTTATCTAGCAGGCATATTCTGTTTCTTTTACAACTTTATCCCACTTCTTTGCATTACTTCAATCTCTGAAAATACATATAGAGAGAGGAAGATTGATTATGAAGTCGGCTTTTTTTGCTCAGATCTGAGGTCTTAGTTGGAAGAATCAATTAGAAATCCAGGTTCAAATCTTAAAAGTCTTAACCTAATGATTAAGAATGCAACTATCGTGGACATCAGGAGGTTCAACCTCCATCTTTCAATTAAACAACCTTTGCGTCCCATACAGAACAAAAAAAATAGGAATCCTTTTTTTAGGTGTAAAGGAGCCACATGAGCATTTTTGGTTCCGACGTGCTTCAACCCATGTCATGAGTTCCACCTTTTAGTAATTTTTATCAGCTAACCTAGTTCAGAATCTGCTACAATGGGACCTCCTTTAACTACACTCTTCACTGGTTATGTACCTGTGTATTCGTTTGAATTGGTGACTAATTTATCGCAGGCAGATAGGAAAGAGTGTCCATTCAAATTTGGTGATCGATCAACGAGTGATGTCGTTGTTAGGTTGCGGACTCCTGAAGGTCGTGATGAGTGGCTATATTGCCACACGTCCATCCTGATCAAGAAAAGTAAGTATTTTGCTGACCGTCTCTCTGACACTTGGCCAACTTGTCAGATCCTCGATGCACGCACTTGTGTGGAGGTTCTCTGCCAAGAATCTGACTTTGACTACAATATCATCCTTCTGCGCCTCCTCTATGTTGTTTCCGACAGCTTGATTTCTGAAAGTGGATATGGAGTTAAAAATTCCCTCGGCATCCTACGTGTAGCGATTGACCTCGAGTGCCCATTTATCGTGTCATCTTGTGCGGAGTACCTGGAATCGGTGCCTTGGGAAGAGACTGAGGAGGAAGAAATTCTTCAAACTATTCCAACCTTGGGACCTGCAGTGAACCCAATTCTTTCCCGACTCCAACCGGTTGACCCCACTACCATTTTCAGGATCTTCTTATCAGCTCTTCGGTTGGCGATGTCATCGCCACCTCATTCTTTGAGGGATCTCAAAACTTCAGCTCAAGAGCAGCTTGAATACATGCTAACTGATGACGATGATGCTCCCTTGCTCGCAGCATGTGATGAGGTGAAGTTTGAGGTGAGAGAATGTACAAAAGGACTATTTTCAAGTCTCCGATCTCTTTTAGAATCGTTGTCAAAGGAGGAAATTCAAGAGACAACTATTCCAAAGACGGTGAACTTTGAGCTTCTACAATTATATCTCTCGGATCTATCCTGGGTTTGTCAAATCTCTTGTAAACTCGAAATAATGAGGGATTTGGTAACATTTTGGTCTGAAGTTTCTGACACATTAATCAAAACTCTCGAGGATGAAACTCCGGAAGTTGAAACATTAGATATAAAATTCAAGGTAATTGAGGTAGCAACAAAGGCCATAGAAGCCATAGGGTATGGACATGTTATTTTGCCAACCTTAAAAAGGCTTCATATGGTGAAGGTATGGCTACCCTTTGCTAGGTCGACAAAACCTGTGATCGATGCAGCTTCGACCGACATAGATGACGAGAGTGGGAGGGCGAGAGTCGACTCTGATGTATGGCAGACATTAGAATCTGCATTTATTTCAATCATACTTGCCTTACCTTCTGAATACCAGGCAGATATCTTGTCAGAATGGTTAGGAAATCAGCATATCCAGTATCCAGATTTGACGGAGGCTTTTGAGGTATGGTGTTATAGGTCTAAGATTGCCAAAAAGAGATTTGCATCGTGTAGTGCTCCATTTGTGTAATTCTTTTCCAAGATTGCAGATTTGCAGCTGTGTACATGTACGTATTGTAAAGTTGTCGTCACTAGATGTAATTTTGGATGCAATTTTTACAGGGGGGTCATTGGGAAACCACCTCTTTATATTGCTAACATAGGGTAAGGCTGCGTATATCTAGTCCGCTTACCCTACAATTTGCAGTCGCTTTTGAGGCACTTGTGTACAAAGAAGGGGTGCTCTTCCTTTTAGCATTCTGTTTCTCCTTTTGCCTAAAGCATTTTCTCTTCTAGCTTGTTCTGTATATTGGGTGTAATTAGTCCCGACAAACCCGGCCCAAATAGCCTGAAACGGGCCTGGTCCAACACCCAAACTGAGGACTGAGCTTGGCCTCTAACTCGAATTGACCTGACACGAATATTTATTGTTTCACGCTGTTCATTATCTCTAAATAACTTGATAATAAAGACCTGAAATTGTCCAAAACTAAAATGATTCGACCTGAACTCTTGGAAACCTGAAATGACTTGATTTGATCCCGTTGACCTATATGGCTATATGGCACGCATGGGCTGTGGGTCGTGTCTAGGCCACCATTTCCATTTCACTGACACGGGACGGCACGGCACGAAACCCACCTTCATAGACCTGAGCTATGCCATTTTCTCCACTAGGCACGGTGGACTGACACGGCCGACCATCTGTACACTAGACATGTAAATATGTTGGCAAAATTTTGTCAAATCAATTTTACTGATCTTTCATCACAAGTTCAAAATCAGAAAGGAAGACTAGGAATCAGAACAAAGAGAAAGAGGCCCTTTTACAAACCAACTTTTATTTCTCTTCTTTTTTTAAGAGAGAGAGAGAGGGGCCACAGAGCACTGGTGTTAGTGGACAAAGGACAAGAATGCTGAAGAGGGAAGTTCAAAGTTGTCAAAAGATACAAGTTCTGTGAACCAAATTTCCTTTCAAAAGGTAGACAATTTAAAGGGTGAGAGTGTGGGACCCTACAAAAATTGCTACTTGTATCATCATACATCTATCTAATGGTCCTAAACCAAGACAATGACCAAACTATGTTTATGATAATTTCTTTAGCTAATTTGGTCCCCTCCATTTAATTGCCTAACCATTTTCTTACTCATTTAGTCATTTTATTTTGTTAATCCTAGTGCTAATGTTGAAGTTAATCTTATTGCCGTGAGACAACATGACAGAATCGTGATATCACGCTCATCTTCTAATTTAAATTTACGTATTCTAAACTCATTAAATAAGTTAGGGATCATTTGAATCCTTCTTAGTTCTCAATAACAAATCCGAGAACATATCGATTCAAAGGTAAAATGTTAGAAATTAGTTATATCGGGTAAAATTCAGAAAATAGTCAAGTGGTAATAGAAGAAACACTTAACAAAATAGTGTAAACATGTGTTACTGCAAATTGAATTCAAACTCGCGCATATTCAGCTTTAATTATCTCCAACACCCTGTAACAAAATCATACCTAACGGTTTTTATTTGTAGATATTATTAGCCTGCAAAAATCTGTTAACCTTTGTTTTTTCGACCGTCGCTAAGGCCTCTCCTTTAATGAAAAAAAAAATTCTTGTCATGCCCTTGCCATAGTATACCAACTTTAATGGATGGCGATAGGGCGTCACCGGGTGGTGGCGATAGGGCGCCACCGGGTAGTACCGAATCTCGGCGCCACCATAATTAAAGAAAAATAAAAATAAAATACCTATATTTTAGTTTTCAATTTTGCTCCAAAATCCTAAGGATAGGTATGTAATTTTATATGTATTCATATTATTTAATATAATTAAACTCTTCATTAAACCAAGTTTTATCAATAATATTTTACATCAAAAATAACTTATTGAATATTAACTTAATTTACCCTTAATTATATTGATCACTAACTAGTTTCTTCATGTTATATCATGTTTTTCATCTTTTTCGTTTTACATCACCCGAAGAGACGAGTCAAAGTAGAACTTGAGTCGTCGTGACTCGATCTCTATAGGGTCCGCTGCATCTCTAACCACCAAGCAACCCACATCTCCGGCACCAAGAACCACTGCTTGTCCACCAATCGACATATCGTCGGCCGCCGCCGCTCAATTCGTTAACCATGGTTGTTGCCTACACTAAACCCCTTATGGCGCCTTATCAATATACAAATCTACGTCATTTAGTTGTTAAATACGGAGTATATTAGTATGTTGAACATAGTTTGGCAAAGAACCGTGCAAACAAACAATTAACAGAGAGAACAATCTTGTTTGTTGCAAAGTTTCAGGAAGACAATCCTACTGATATTATTTTTTGCTATTAATTATATTACGAGGATCACCGTGTTCACACCATAACAGCTAGTAAATATACTAAATAAGGCAACAAATCTCCTTTGCCTTATATGTTGATATTATTACCGTTGTATTCTAGCAAAGCTATAGCTATATATATTGATAGCATTTCTGATGTATGAGGAGGGAATGAATATACAACATATCAAACTTATATGAAATATGATATTCAACATGGTATCAGCTAGGTCAACATAATCAATAATCATCCTCCATTTGCATAACTCTTCCTCCTCGTCTCTTCACAAAAAAAAAAAAATATACCACAATTTATTCATCAAACGATGACAAAATCAAACGATTCAATCGAATCATCACATAATACATCTATCTCATATGTTCATGTCGAGAGTCCAGGCGCCAATATCACACAAACTCTTTTCAATGGTAGCAATTATGATGCTTGGTCTCGTGGTTTTCAGTTGGCTATTCTTGCCAAAGGAAAACTCGGCTATATAGACGGAACAATTAAGAAGCCGGCTGCTACGGATCCAAAGTTTGAAGCCTGGTTGTCCACTAATGCCTTGGTGACGGCTTGGTTATTTAATTCGCTCGCTCCTGCTACCAAAGACACGATCTCGCTTCGTCCTGAAGCGCGACAGGTATGGCAAGATATTAAGAATCGTTTTTGTCGCGATAACGATACTCGTCTCTATCAATTACAGGCAGATTTAACCGCGTGCCGCCAGTCCCCAACTGAATCCCTGATGGCCTATTACGGTCGCCTGACCAAACTCTGGGATGACATCGCCGCTATTGATACTCTCCCTCAATGCTCATGTGCTGCTTGCCCGTGTGATTGGGTAAGTCTCATGGATAAGCGTCGTGCGAAGAAACGGGTATGTGATTTTCTGATTGGTTTAGATATTCGTTATGATAACACTCGGTCCCAGATCTTAGGCACCACTGTAATACTCCGTATTTATAAGTCTTGGGGTACTCTATCGAGTAGGCCTTACTCTGTCGAGTAAGGGTAAGTTGCGTTTTAGAAACGTTTCTGACCTGTTGGGTACTCGATCGAGTAACTAGGGTACTCGATCGAGTGTCCGGTTTTACGGGGAGTTTTCTCGGGTTTTGTTAATTATGCGATTAAGGTATATAAGCTTTGTCGTCATTATTCTAAATCACTTTTGCAAAACCTAAATTATTGTTTAAGAGAGAAAGCAAGCAAGTTCTTCATCCTAATCGCATTATTAGCAATCCCCGGAGTTTGGAAGGTCAGTTCTTAGCGTTGGTTATACCGTTGAGTTCCTTGCGTCAAGGGTAAGATCTGTGTACCCTTTTTATTGTCTTTCCTTTGATTTGGTTAAACCCTAATATAGGGATTTGGGGGTTTTTGAGTAGTATGTAATTGGGTAGCATTTATGTGTTGTATGATAGGAGGAAGTTTCATAGAGGAGGCTTTTTGATACAAAGCAGAGAGACCGTCGGTGTGCTTTCCAGGTAGGATTTCCTACTCAGTATTAGTCCCATAATGGGATATTGGTTGATGTGTTGTGATTGTTTGTTTGATATAGTAATTGTATTGTGATTGTGGTTGTGATCGTTGTCTATGGTTCGCGAGGCGTGGCCTCGGCTGAGTGAGGTCACTTGCGGGAGTGGCTTCACGCCCTAATTTCGCCTTCTGTGGAACCCGCCACAGAAGGGATGTGCACATTAATGGACAGGGTTATCGCTCACTATGTGGAGCGGGGATTTGGTGGGTACGGCTGCGGTCCCCCACTGGCAGGGCTGGTCCAGTGGACAGTCAGTGATTGAGATGATTGGATTTGGTGTGATTGTGTGTGTATGACGGTTAAGCTGTCTGTTTATCTTATTGTTAATATATATTAAGTTGTGTGATTAGTACTGACCCCGGTGTTGTTTTGTAAACCTGCGGTGATCCATTCGGGGATGGTGAGCAGATATTGAGCAGGTATGAGATGAGTACTGGGATAGCTGGGATGGCCACGACATGATGATAGGAGTCTTCCGCTGTAGCTTATTAGTTTATCTACATTTCAGCTAGAACAGTTAGTTTGAGAACATGTATTACACTTTTGGTTTGGTTTTGAGAATTGTAACTCTTCGCTAAGTATTTATATTTAAACGTTGTTTCTTCATTGTTTATTTGATTATCATTGCCTCGGGTAACCGAGATGGTAATGTATTCATACCTGAGTGGTCCTGGTAAGGCACTTGGAGTATGGGGGTGTTACAAATGGTATCAGAGCGAAGATCCTGAAACCTGTAACCAATGAACCTAATGAACATAGGGAGTCAACTAAAATGAACCCGGGGTAAAAGTTGTAGGAGCTAATGCAAAGGCTTGGGAGACGTCCTAAAGTCGCGAACTTGCCCTACAATTTTGAACCAGTCACATGAGGGGTGTATGTCAAGGTCGTATGTGTTGTTTGGTTAGCTTGTGTAAGAATGTGATGAAGTGTGTGTAATTGTTGGATGTTTGAAGTAGAAGGTTGAGAATGTGAAAGAAAGGTTAATGATATATGTAGACTTGTTGTTGGAGTGATAACATGTTGGATGTTTATAAGGTGGCATTTAATAACATAATATAATGATCTCGTAGATCGTACGAAAGGATGCGTAGCATTATATGCTTAGTTATGATATAATATGTGGTTTTATAAAGTTTTTAGCATGTTAGCATATGATATAGCATGCGGGTAGCGTTTCTGAGTTAGCATGACTCGATCGAGTGGGACTGACTCGATCGGGTGGATTTTGATGATTTTGAGTCCAGAATCGTGTTTTTGGGCACTCGATTGAGTACCTGGGGCACTCGATCGAGTAGGGGGTCACTCGATCGAGTAGCCTAGCTACTCGGTCGAGTATGTTAGAGATCAGAAGGTCTGTTTGAGGTCTGATGTTGGGGCACTCGATCGAGTATGTTGGGCACTCGATCGAGTAGCCCGTTACTCGATCGAGTATGTTTGGGAACTCGATCGAGTAGGGGTCTGGGCAGCGTGTTTTCTTGTTTTGAGGTTTTGGCGCGTATGTTTATATCCACCCCTTTTTCTATGATAGTTTCAAGATGCCGCCCAAGAAGACTGCTTTGTATGCGAGAGCTGAGCTTATGAACATAGATGTGTGGGTTAATATCCGTATACTACCCTTTAATTGCAGGACTATAACGTAAATTTAAACATGCAATTTATAGTCATAAAACGAAAAACATAATGAAAAGATTAATGTATAGAAATCAACCTCGGGTCCTTTGATGCACGGCGTAAAGAACAGAAATCAAACCAGATTCCCTCCTAATTGTTGCACCCAAGACCTTGTCCGAGATATGCCCTTGTGCTAGATGGTGTTCTCCGATTGCTTTGCAATATTGGGAGAACTGATGTGTGTTTTTTCGAGATGAGAGATCTCAGGTTTTTCAGAGGAGAATACTCTTCAAAACCCTAATTTTGTTTCAAATGATGATTAGGTCAGAAGGGAGGAGAAGCTCTCCCTTTTGATCCCTCTCACTCGGCAAAACCGAGACCCACACAAGGGAAGTGGGCTTCCACTTCCTCTTGGTTTTAACTCGTGGTCCGGTTCATTAAATTGCAAATGTATATGACGCGGTTTGATTATAAACTGTTATCGGTTATCGGAAATTAAGGCATCAGCTAATAATACGGGTTAGCTGAATTATTAATTCGTGTCCGACAAAAACAGTATTGTATAGTTATATTCAATATACATTTAATTAAATATAAATCGTTTATATTTAATTTTACGAATTAACTGGTTAATTTGCCTTAGCCCATGATATTTAATCCGTATTAAATATAATATCTCAACATCACATATTTGACTAATTATTAGTCAAATGACTCGGACTAACTGGTTAGTCAATCTTGGCATCTACATGACAGTATTTTCATACTGTCACGTCTCTCGAACGTATCCTATAGGTGTGACTTTAGGGACCGATTGATCACCGCCATCCGTATGACAATAACGTCAAACTTATCTAGCAAGCCAACCGTTATTGATAAACGTGGATCAACCGATAATAATACCAAAAGTATGCCCTTTGATCCTTTTAGAGGTTTATAAGTCCTTGCACTAACTGTTAAGGACACCAACCCCAACAAGCTCCCACTTGTCCGTACAAGTGCATGTGCAATGACGTTATCCGCACTAACTGGAGGACACAAGCTCCAACAAATAACTCCCACTTGTCCGTACAAGTGTATGTGCGATAACCGATTCTCATATTCATTTAAAAATTTCTCCCACTCAATGTAAAACAATTTGCAGATCTGGATCCGCAAAGGTCGTATTTTACAATCGATCTGTATCTAGAGTGGTTTCCCCGACTAGAGAGTAACTTAACTGATAAAACGAATCCGTATTCGAGCATGGCCATGCATTTCGATTCTGACTCCTCGAGTGGCCCCGAGAAATATCGAGTACTGATAGAGGTGAATATTTCCTTCAACTCGATCTCCTTCCGATCTAAGCACAGCATGAAATGACCCAGAAAAAATCTACTTGGCCCCCTGTTACGGATGACCGTGAGAAAGAAACCAAAGTCACCCAAAATCTGCCTTAGTCTCAAGAGACAGTCGATAGTCAAAAGAATCGACTCTTAGGATCACCATGGAAGTCCTATCCACGACCGGGCAACGAATGTTATAAAACATTTAGGACTCCACGTCGATGTCACAATAGTGTCCTACGAAATATCCGTATAAATCGCCTTTGTGATTGGTCACCAACCGGTTGACTTATGGCTCGTTGAACCCACCATCAACCAACGTCACAAAATAATTGCCGAGTTATCAGCTCATGTGGGCAATTAAGGACCTGAAAATATATAATGTTCGTTCAGTTCACTTTGTGGTGTTCAAAAATTGTCGTACAATTCCACATGAAAAACAAAATATATATATAAAATATCAAAACGATGATGTCGTATAGAGTACAAAAGAGAATGAATCTAATCCATAAAAGAGTACTACAACTTAGGAACACGTTTAATTCCCATGGAATTAACATGCCCTTCATGCTTATCTTGTCGTAATGGTTTAGTGAGAGGATCTGCTATGTTATCATCAGTAGCAATCTTTTCTATCACTACTTCCTTTTGCTCCACGTAATCTCGGATTAGATGAGCTTTCCGTTGTACATGTCTAGACTTGTTGCTAGACTTTGGCTCCTTAGCTTGGAAGATGGCACCACTATTGTCGCAATAGATGGTGATCGGGTCATTCGAACTAGGTACTACAGATAGCCCATGTAAGAATTGACGCTTCCATATCGCTTCCTTTGTAGCTTCAGACGCGGCATAGTACTCGGACTCGGTCGTAGAAGAATCGCATGTAACAGTTTGTTTCGAACTCTTCCGGTGATCGCAGCGCCATTAAGAGTAAAAACGAATCCAGACCGAGATTTCGAGTCATCTCGATCCGTTTGGAAGCTAGCATCTCACAGAATCGGTTGCGCATAGCGTTTGAGAGCCTCCATAAGTCAATGCCCAATCTTTAGTCCTCCGTAGGTACTTAAGAATGTTCTTGATGACCCACCAATGTGGTTCACCTGGATGTTGGAATCGACTTGTCATACTCAATGCATATGCCACGTCCGGACGTGTGCATATCATGGCATACATGATTGATCCTATAGCCGAAGCATAAGGAATCCGTGTCATGCGCTCTTTCTCTTCCGGTGTCTCGGTGCCCGAGATCGGCTCAAATGCACCCCGGAGCCATAGGAAGGAACCCTTCTTGGAGTTAGTCATACTTGAATCTCTCTAGGACTTTGTCTATGTAAGACTCGATCGAGAGATAACATCCGTCGTGATCTATCTCGATAGATACGGATGCCTAGAATTCTTTGTGCCTCTCCCGGATCTTTCATCTGGAAATGGTTTTTCAACCATACTTTCACCGAAGTTAAGAGAGGTATGTCATTCCCAATCGGGAGTATGTCGTCAACATACAATATTAGGAAGACAATCTTGCTCCCACTCGACTTGATATATAGACATGGTTCCTCGACCGATCGAGTAAATCCATTGTCTTTTATCACTTGGTCGAAGCGATGATTCCAACTCCTTGATGCTTGCTTAAGTCCATAAATGGAACGCTTAAGTTTGCACACTTTCTTAGTATGTATTGGATCAATGAAACCTTCGGGTTGTACCATGTACAACTCTTCCTCCAAAAAGCCGTTTAAGAAGGCGGTTTTCACGTCCATTTGCCAAATTTCATAGTCATGAAAAGCGGCGATCGCTAAGATAATCCGAATGGAACGCAGCATGACTACGGGTGCAAAAATCTCATCGTAGTGCAAACCTGGCACTTGGGTGAAACCTTTAGCAACTAGTCGTGCTTTGTAGATATCTTCCGACCTTCCACGAATGCTTTATCTTGTAAAGCCATTTGCATTGAAGGGGACGAACCTTAGCAGGTAAGTCAACAAGATCCCACACGTTGTTCTCATACATGGAGTCCATCTCGGATTGCATGGCCTCAAGCCATAGCTTTGAGTCGAAACTAGTCATGGCACCTTTATAGGTTGCGGGTTCACTACTCGTTAAGAGTAGAACGTCATCTATGTCATGTTCCTCGACCATACCAATGTATCTGTCAGGAGGAATAGAGACTCTTCCCGACCTCCTAGGTTCCTCAGAATATTCACGCAGCCGGGATTGAAGGAATCGGTTCCTCCAATGGTTGCTCGGTGTTTGGTTCTGGAATCTCCGACAGGTCGAAGGTTCTATCACTCTTTGCATTCTCGAGAAATTCCTTCTCTAAGAATGTCGCACTAGCCGCAACAAAAACGCGTTGTTCGGTTGGCGAATAGAAGTAATGACCAAGTGTTCCTTTAGGATAACCTATAAAGTATGTCTTGACCGATCGCGGGCCGAGCTTATCCTCGTGTCTCCACTTGACATAAGCCTCGCAGCCCCAAACCGTATAAAGGACAAGTTAGGGACCGTTCCCTTCCATAGTTCATATGGAGTCTTGTCAACACTTTAGACGGACTTCGGTTAAGTATTAGAGCAGCCGACATAAGAGCATAACCCCATAACGAATCAGGTAAAACCGTGTGACTCATCATGGATCGAACCATATCAAGTAGTGTTCGATTTCTCCGTTCGGACACGCCATTCAATTGAGGTGTTCCAGGTGGAGTTAACTGTAAGGCAATCCCACAGTCTTTGAGGTGTTGATCAAACTCGTGAGAAAGATACTCGCCACCACGATCCGAACGCAGTGTTTTTATCTTTCTACCCAATAGGTTCTGTACCCTATTTTGGTATTCCTTGAATTTCTCAAAGGATTCACTTTTGTGCTTCATTAAGTAGACATAGCCATATCTACTCAAATCGTCCGTGAAAGTGATGAAATACCTATAGCCTTCTCGTGCGGTGATTGACATAGGGCCACATACATCCGTGTGTATGAGTCCTAATAGGTCAGCAGCGCGCATTCCAACACCTTTGAAGGAAATACGAGTCATCTTACCGATGAGACATGATTCACACGTGCCAAATGATTGAAAATCAAAGGCCGAGATAGCTCCATGTTTGATGAGCTGTTTTACGCGTTTCTCATTAATGTGTCCCATACGCGATTGCCATAGATATGTTTGATCTTTGTCACCAACCTTTAACCTTTTATTCATTACGTGTAATATTTCCGTGGTCTGATCTAAAACATAAATTCCGTTCATGGAGACCGCCTTGTCAGTAAATCATATCGTGTAATGAGAAAATGCAAGAATTATTTTCTATTACAAATGAAAAACCAAGTTTATCAAGTGCGTAAACCGAAATAATGTTTTTCGAAAGACTAGGTACATAATAGCAGTCATATAATGACAACTCAAATCCGCTAGGAAGCTGGATCACATATGTCCCCTTGGAGATGGCAGCTACTCTTGCTCCATTCCCAACACGCAGGTCCACCTCACCCTTTACGAGGGGTTCGATGTTTCGGAGCCCCTGCACATGATTACAGATGAGAACCACAACCAGTATCAAGTACCCAAGTTCCGTAACTTGCGTGGTTAATCTCAATCATATGAATAAAAGTAGAAGAAGAAGACATACCAACAGGTTTAACACGACCTGCTTTTAAGTCCTCATGATAAACAGGACATGTGCGTCTCCAATGCCCAGTCATGTGGCAGTGATGGCATTCCATGTTATCTTTCTTGCTCTTTGTCACGCCTGATGAGTTACTCGACTCACCAGGACCACTCTTACCTGAGCCCGACTTCTTGAACTTCGCCTTACCTCATCGCTAGGTTTGCCTGAGCTTTGCCCTTACCCTTTCCTTTATTTGACACAACGAGAACATCCTGTTTCATGCTCCCACTGAACTTCATGTCCTTCTCGGTCTGTACGAGGAGGGAGTGCAGTTCATGGGGAGTCTTCTTCAAATCATTCATATAGTAATTCGCTCTAAATTGCGAATAACCATCGTGGAGTGAGTGAAGAATACGGTCGATAACAATATTCTCGCTGATGTTACAGTTAAAGGTCTCCAGTTTCTCGACATTCTCAATCATGCTGAGAATGTGTGGGCTAACCGGTTGGCCCTTCTGGAGTCTCGCATCAAAGAAGCGAGTGGTGTGCTCATAGGTCACGATTCTCGGTGCTTTCGAGAATTCCTTAGTGAGCGTGGTGAAAATCTTGTTTGCACCATGGGCTATGAAGCGTTTCTGCAAATTGGGTTCCATTGCAAAAATGAGTACGTTTTTAATCGCACCCGCTTCCATACAGAAATCATTGAACTTGGTGATTTCAGCAACTCTAGCCGTGGGACCTGGGTTTGCCGGGATGGGCTCTAATAGATATTTGAGCTTCCCGTCAGCAGCAGCAGCATTCCGTAATGCCGCCTCCCAGTCCGCGAAGTTGGATCCATCATTCTTCAGTCGAGTAGACTGATTCATCTGATTCATGAAGATCCGAAGCCAGGACTCACGGTCCAATGTGGCACTTGGCATTGGGTTATCAGGAGAACCAGCCATTTGTTGTTTAGCAGTTTAAAATACGTGATCTACACTGAAAAAGAAAGAAAAACAAAAACGAAATAAGCAACTCATCGAGGTGATATAAGTCTATTTTAAAATTCATTTTAAACATGTAGACTCTCGCACTTGCATAATTGATCTCCCTCAAGAAAGATACAAGTGATCCCAAGACTCAATTTCTGTAAATTGATAAGCCAACTGTTTAGCTAATTCTTCCGGAAGAACTCTTGGTCGATAGATTTCCGTAAATCCTATCTATAGTCCACCATGATCACAGGATCGTACGAGTGACCATAGTGTTGAGATAAAATAGGTCAATCGGTTCCAACTTACCCGACGTAGAAGGGGTCATATTATGCCTACCGACGAAGAAGGGACTCATTGGAGTTTGACCTATAAAGACCGTTCTCAATTTTAGTTTATACGAGGAAGATCCCATCAACAAAATTATAATTCATTTTAAGTGAACGAATAACTAGCGTCTGTCGTGAATGAATTTATTTGGATGATGGCTTTAAACGTGTGACATGAGAATGTCAATGAAAACTAACTCGTGACCTCTATATGTGTCAGTTTTCATGCAATAAATAGGTGGTTTGGTTTTTAGGCGGAATATGATGCAAATTATCGTTGCAAAAATAAGAGAATGCAATACGTAAATAAAAATTTCCTAGTGTGGCCTATCCTAGTATAAGAACATAATACAACTTTGGAATCCACCGTTGGACCCGAAAAGCTTGTCTTGATGTTCCATCTTGATCCAAGTAGCGGGAGTGAGCATCTGGTCTCCATCTTTGGTCTTCTCAAAAATTACAATTAAAATTACAAAATATAAACCTATTTACATTCTAATTAAAAACTGTAATTACAAGTGAAAAATCCAAAACGGAGATACGAGATCTCAAAATACAACCAAGACCGTGTTCCATCATTACGGTAACACGTTCTACTAAGGCCACACTAAGTTACAACGATTGTAAAAATTAAATACGTAATAAAAGGCATTCACAAGCATTCAAAAATAACGATAAATAAAAATGCATCAACTAAAAACAAATTCATTCGTGACATAATTCCGTAATTATGTTAAATTTATCCAAACCACCTTTTAATGATTAAAATTCATGTGATAAAACCGCTTCTATCATTTAATTTTAATCCATTACAATCCGTTACTTTAAAAACGCTTTAAAATAACTTAATGGTACGTGTGTGAACCGTTTCACAATCATAGCGAGTGTACTATATCCGTATAAAGTACATATTGAAGCCAAAAGAAAATTTAAATCAAAAGAAACAAATTTTCAAAGCTGTCAAAGACGAAATCCTTCGATCCAGGGACATAAGTGCTCGATCGAGGGACAGGGGGCTCGATCGATCGAATCGCAAGTCGATCGAGAGGTATGCTAATCAGGAGGTACTCGATCGACGTAATCGGTGTCGATCGAGGACTTATATCAACAAAAAGCGCTCGATCGAGTACGAGGACTCCTCGATCGAGCAGTGGGGTTTTAAAAGTGGTCGATCGAGTACAGCAAGGACTCGATCGAGCAAAAACTTGTCAGAAAAACCACTCGATCGATTAAAAACTTGGTCGATCGAGTGCAAAAACCTCTGAAAACTTCAAACCCTCGTGAAACAGTTTTGGCGAGACAAAACAAACGCTATTTTGATCAAAACTGATTGAAAACAAAACTACAAAATGCTAGACATTAACATATTGTTATAATGATCGTGTAAAATAACAATATGCATAATATCAAAACGAAAAAAAACCCGTGTAAAACATGTCACGGTACGGTTTTCGAGACAAAACAACAACAAGAGCAACCGTGTAAACAGGACACGGTTCCCAATGCAACCAAAAAACGCAGCAATAACAGAAAAAAATTTCTGCCGTGAGAATTACTGCTGCCGCACGGATTTTTAGACAAAACAAAAATCGTTTCAAGATAGTTTTATGAAAAACACATGGAAAAATTCACGTGGCCTCGCTCTGATACCACTTGTGGGTTAATATCCGTATACTACCCTTTAATTGCAGGACTATAACGTAAATTTAAACATGCAATTTATAGTCATAAAACGAAAAACATAATGAAAAGATTAATGTATAGAAATCAACCTCGGGTCCTTTGATGCACGGCGTAAAGAAGTAAATCAAACCAGATTCCCTCCTAATTGTTGCACCCAAGACCTTGTCCGAGATATGCCCTTGTGCTAGATGGTGTTCTCCGATTGCTTTGCAATATTGGGAGAACTGATGTGTGTTTTTTTTTCGAGATGAGAGATCTCAGGTTTTTCAGAGGAGAATACTCTTCAAAACCCTAATTTTTGTTTCAAATGATGATTAGGTCAGAAGGGAGGAGAAGCTCTCCCTTTTGATCCCTCTCACTCGGCAAAACCGAGACCCACACAAGGGAAGTGGGCTTCCACTTCCTCTTGGTTTTAACTCGTGGTCCGGTTCATTAAATTGCAAATGTATATGACGCGGTTTGATTATAAATCGTTATCGGTTATCGGAAATTAAGGCATCGCTAATAATACGGGTTAGTGAATTATTAATTCGTGTCCGACAAAAAAACAGTATTGTATAGTTATATTCAATATACATTTAATTAAATATAAATCGTTTATATTTAATTTTACGAATTAACTGGTTAATTCGCCTTAGCCCATGATATTTAATCCGTATTAAATATAATATCTCAACATCACATATTTGACTAATTATTAGTCAAATGACTCGGACTAACTGGTTAGTCAATCTTGGCATCTACATGACAAAGTATTTTCATCTTCGTCACGTCTCTCGAACGTATCCTATAGGTGTGACTTTTAGGGACCATTTGATCACCGCCATCCGTATGACAATAACGTCAAACTTATCTAGCAAGCCAACCGTTATTGATAAACGTGGATCAACTGATAATAATACCAAAGTATGCCCTTTGATCCTTTTAGAGGTTTATAAGTCCTTGCACTAACTGTTAAGGACACCAACCCCAACAAGATGACATCGTTAAGATGTTGGAGCATCAGGATGCTCTCACTGAGGCTTTAAAGACTGTGGGGAAAGATAAGGATAAGGATAAGGAGAAGGAGGTTGATCATTCTAAAATCAGCCTCTATATAGAAAGGTTTAACCCGAAAGAGTATAAGGGAGTTGGGGAGCCTAACCTTCTCGATAGTTGGCTTAGAGAGATGGAGAACATACTAGATTTGGTTCACTGTCCTGATGAGATGAGAGTGGAACAGTGCGTTCTATCCGAGGGAGGCGGTGGCAAGTGGTGGGATACGGTGAAAGTGAGTGCTAAGGAGATATATACAAACCAAGGCTTACCTGCTATACCTTGGGAGGAGTTTCGTAGGGCTGTGAGGAAGGAGTTTGTACCGGAGCATGTGAGGAGTAAGTTGAGAGAAGAGTTTGACAGTTTTAAGATGACCGCTGAGATGTCTGTGGCCGAGTACTACAGGCAGTTCAATGATAAGTCTAGGTATCTTTGAGGATATGGGTTTGAGTGAGGAGAACCCGGCGTTGAGGTTTGAGAGGGGTTGACCCCTAAGATTATGGATAAGTTACCCGTGGGGATCCTTACTGATGTTAAGGAAGCTTATGAGAGGGTCGGAGAGCCGAGAGGTTGGTGGAGATGGCTCGGGAGAGGTTAGGTTGTGAGAAAAGGAAGTCGAGAGCGAGGGTGGTGGCCGGTCTAATCACAAGAAAGGCAACCACGGTCGTCTAAGGGGTTTTCTTATGGGTCAGGGTTCAGTGCTGGGGCTTCCTTTGGGCGCGGCCGGGGAAGTGTTAGTGGTAGTTGGGGTGTGACCTGCTATAGCTGTGGTGGTGTAGGCCACAAGAGACATGAGTGCACAAGTGCACCGGGATCTTTCCGGAGACTGCGCGCAGAGCTACGCGAGCAACATGACCGGCGGGATCATGGCCAAACCGGGAAGTCGAGTTACCAGAGTGGAGGCAACCGCAACGGCGGTAATTTTATCGAAACCACCGACGAACAACAACAACAATCAAGGGTCGGGTGCTAAGCCGACCACCACATCACCCAAGATCTTGTCCGGGGAGGTGGATGAAGACCAAATGGAAAGTTATTCATGATGGAGAAGAAAGCGGTGAGGAAGATGCGCACGTTATCACCAGTACATTCCTTGTTAATGGTATTCCTACCTTTGTTTTGTTTGATTCGGGGGCTTCTCAGTCGTTTGTGTCTTCAAGTCATGTTAAACGAGTTGGGTCCGAGGGTATATGAGTGTTAGTGAGCAAGTTTTTATACCTTCGGGTGAGTCCGTATCATGTGGGAGATTGTTTAGAGATGTATCTATGATAGTTGGGCAAGTTGATCTACCTGTAGACTTGCTAGAGTTTCCTTTTGACGGTTTTGAGATGATAGTCGGGATGGATTGGTTAGGAAAGTATAAAGCTAAGATAGACTGTCATCAAAAGAAAGTGTCTTTAAGAGGTCCTAAGGGTGTTAGTGTGTCTTATCGTGGGTTTCTAGTCAAACCCAAAGTTAAGTTGATTGCAGCTGTCACCTTGAAGTCTTATTTGAGGAAGGGATGTCCTTTGATCTTGTGCCATGTGAGAGATGACCGGATAGAGAGTCCGACAGTTGATGAGATACCAGTGGTGGGAGAGTTTACCGATGTTTTTCCTGACGAGATTCCGGGGTTGCCACCAAAGAGGGAGATAGATTTCACCGTAGAGTTGAAGCCAGGGACGGGGCCAATCTCTAAGGCACCGTACCGTATGGGTCCTAAGGAGATGGAGGAGCTTAGGAAACAGTTGGAGGATTTGATAGAGAAGGGATACATTAGACCTAGTGTATCGCCGTGGGGAGCACCAGTTCTTTTTGTAAAGAAGAAAGATGGGAGTCTGAGGTTGTGCATAGACTATAGAGAGCTGAACCGAGTGACCGTGAAGAACAAGTATCCTTTGCCAAGGATAGATGACCTGTTTGATTAGTTGAGTGGTGCATCAGTCTTTTCTAAGATTGATTTGAGGTCGGGGTACCATCAGGTGAAGATTAGAGAGGTGGACATACCAAAGACGGCTTTCACGTCAAGGTATGGCCATTATGAGTATGTGGTGATGCCGTTTGGGTTGCCTAATGCACCGGCAGTGTTTATGGATTTGATGAATAGAATCTTCAGACAGTTCTTGGACCAGTTTGTAGTGGTATTTATCGATGATATCTTAGTCTACTCTAAGACTAAGGAGGAGCATGAGGAGCATCTGAGGATCGTGTTGCAAACTTTGAGGGAGCATGAGTTGTATGCTAAGCTGTCCAAGTGTGAGTTCTGGTTAGAGAAAGTTGCTTTTCTGGGGCATGTGATCTCTAAGGAGGGGGTAGCTGTGGATCCGGCGGCAAAGATAGAAGCAGTGACAAAGTGGGAAGCACCAAAGAATGTTGCTGAGGTTAGGAGTTTCTTGGGTTTAGCTGGTTACTACAGACGGTTCGTGAAAGATTTCTCCAAGATAGCTAGACCTATGACAGCGTTGATGAGGAAAGAGAACAGGTTTCGTTGGGATGAGAGTTGTGAGACGGCGTTCCAAACATTAAAGGAGCGTTTGACCACAACTCCTGTCTTAGCATTGCCTGAAGGGATCGAGAACTTTGAGGTTTATACAGATGCCTCGAAGAATGGGTTAGGATGTGTGTTGATGCAGAACGGTAAAGTGATTGCCTATGCTTCTAGGCAATTGAAGCCTTACGAGGAGAACTACCCTACTCATGATCTGGAGTTGGGTGCGGTGGTGTTTGCTCTCAAGATTTGGAGACATTACCTTTATGGAGCAATCTTTAAGGTATTTTCTGATCACAAGAGTCTCAAGTACATTTTCACTCAAAAAGAGTTGAACATGAGACAGAGGAGGTGGATGGAGTTGATTGGCGATTATGACATGGAAATCATCTACCATGAAGGGAAAGCCAATGTTGTTCTTTGATACTTTGAGTAGGAAGAGTGTACATTTCTCGTGTACAGCTCTATCTTTGATGAGGCTGAGAGATGAGGTAGCGAGGTTTGGGATACATATGATGCAGAAAGGAGACGCCATGGGTGATATGACAGTACATCTTGAGTTTTATGATGACATTCGAGGTAAACAGGCGTTGGATCCTAAGATAGTGGAGGGAGAGTGGAGTAGAGAAAGGGACAAAGTGTCCCGATTTTCTATTCATACGGATGGTAGTTTGAGGTTCGATGGTAGGTGGTGTGTTCCTAATGATGAGGAGTTGAAAAAGACTATCATGACAGAGGCACATTGTACACCATACTCAAAGACATCCGGTGGTGACAAACTGTACAAGGATTTGAAGAAAACGTTTTGGTGGCCTGAGATGAAGAAAGAGACAGCTGAGTTTGTGTCCCGTTGTTTGACATGCCAAAGAGCTAAAGGGGAACAGCGACGACCACATAGGAAGATTCAGTCTTTAGAGGTACCTGAGTGGAAGTGGGAATCCATTTCCATGGATTTCATTGTGGGTTTGCCAAAGAGTCAACAAGGTAACAACATGATTTGGGTAATAGTGGATCGACTGACCAAGTCAGCTCACTTTGTTCCAATGAAAGATACATGGACTAAGGCACAATTGGCTATGGCCTATCGAAAGAACGTGCTTAAGTTACATGGAGTCCCTAAGGACATAGTGTCTGACAGAGATGCGAGGTTTATATCGAGGTTTTGGAAGGAGTTGCAGGAATCGTTGGAACAACTTTGAAGATGAGTACAACATTTAATCCTGCGACAGACGGACAGACTGAGAGAACAATCAAGACTCTTGAGGATATGTTGCGAGCTTGTGTGATGGACTTTGGTGGTAGCTGGGAACAGAGGTTGGACTTGATATAATTTTCTTATAATAACAGCTATCACACTAGTATTGGTATGGCACCGTTTGAGGCTTTGTATGGGAGGAGATGTAGGAGTCCAATTTGTTGGGACGATAGTGCTGAGGCAGTGGTTTTAGGACCAGATATGGTGCATGAGATGGTGGAACAGATTAAGATGATCAGGGAACGGATGAGGGCAGCTCAGGATAGGCAAAAGAGTTATGCAGATCTACATAGCAGGGACATAGAGTTTCAAGTGGGGGACAAAGTTCTTTTGAAAGTGTCTCCTATGCGTGGGGTTATGAGATTTGGGAAGAAAGGAAAGTTAAGTCAGAAGTTTATCGGGCCTTATGAGATTTTAGAGCGAGTTGGGGAAGTTGCATATCGTCTGGCTTTACCAGCTGCATTAGAGAGAGTGCATAATGTGTTTCATGTATCGCAGCTGCGGAAGTATGTGAGTGATCCGTCATATGTGTTAGAGGCAGAGAGCTTAGAGCTAGATTAGTCCTTATCATATCTTGAGGTGCCTAAGCAGATTCTAGACCGAAAGGTTAGAAAGACTAGGAGTGGTGAGACAGTTCTGCTCAAGATCCTTTGGTCTAACCACGAGACCAAGGAAGCTACATGGGAGCCAGAGGAGGCTATGAAAGAGCGTTACCCTTTCCTTTTTGATCAGGTATGTATGGTTACGGGGACGTAACCTTGTTTCTTTTAGGGGGGTAGGAGATGACCGCGACGAGTTTTTAAGAGTTTCATACCCTTTTTGTATGTTGTGTCGGTATGTGTGTCGGGATGAGTTGGGTTAGTAACACGTTTTATGTTGAATTTTGTTTTGGTTGTTGAGTCGGGAATGTTATGGGAGTACCTTTGTTTAGTAGTGGTTTGAACTTCGGGGACGAAGTTCCTTTTAAGGAGGGAAGACTGTAATACTCGGTATTTATAAGTCTTGGGGTACTCTATCGAGTAGGCCTAACTCTGTCGAGTAAGGGTAAGTTGCATTTTAGAAAAGTTTCTGACCTGTTGGGTACTCGATCGAGTAACTAGGGTACTCGATCGAGTAAGGGGGTACTCGATCGAGTACCTCGGGTACTCGATCGAGTGTCCGGTTTTTCGGGGAGTTTTCTCGGGTTTTGTTAATTATGCGATTAAGGTATATAAGCTTTGTCGTCATTATTCTAAATCACTTTTGCAAAACCTAAATTACTGTTTAAAAGAGAAAGCAAGCAAGTTCTTCATCCTAATCGTATTATTAGCAATCCCCGGAGTTTGGAAGGTCAGTTCTTAGCGTTGGTTATACCGTTGAGTTCCTTGCGTCAAGGGTAAGATCTGTGTACCCTTTTTATTGTCTTTCCTTTGATTTGGTTAAACCCTAATATAGGGATTTGGGGGTTTTTGAGTAGTATGTAATTGGGTAGCATTTATGTGTTGTATGATAGGAGGAAGTTTCATAGAGGAGGCTTTTTGATACAAAGCAGAGAGACCGTCGACACAGTGTGCTTTCCGGGTAGGATTTCCTACTCGTATTAGTCCCATAATGGGATATTGGTTGATGTGTTGTGATTGGTTGTTTGATATAGTAATTGTATTGTGATTGTGGTTGTGATCGTTGTCTATGGTTCGCGAGGCGTGGCCTCTCTACCGAGTGAGGTCACTTGCGGGAGTGGCTTCACGCCCTAGTTTCGCCTTTCGTGGAACCAACCACGAAGGGATGTGCACATTAATGGACAGGGTTATCGCTCACTATGTGGAGCGGGGATTTGGTGGGTACGGCTGCGGTCCCCCATCGCGGTGGTGGGTCCAAAGTGGACGGTCGGTGATTGAGATGATTGGATTTGGCGTGATTGTGTGTGTATGACGGTTAAGCTGTCTGATTATCTTATTGTTAATATATATTAAGTTGTGTGATTAGTACTGACCCCGATGTTGTTTTGTAAACCTGCGGTGATCCATTCGGAGATGGTGAGCAGATATTGAGCAGGTATGAGATGAGTACTGGGATAGCTGGGATGGCCACGACATGATGATAGGAGTCTTCCGCTGTAGCTTATTAGTTTATCTACATTTCAGCTAGAACAGTTAGTTTGAGAACATGTATTACACTTTTGGTTTGGTTTTGAGAATTGTAACTCTTCGCTAAGTATTTATATTTAAACGTTGTTTCTTCATTGTTTATTTGATTATCATTGCCTCGGGTAACCGAGATGGTAATGTCTTCATACCTGAGTGGTCCTGGTAAGGCACTTGGAGTATAGGGGTGTTACAACCACTCCCCTTCCTAATATTGATATAGTTTATAATCGTCTCTTACAAGACGAGGGTGTCCGTGCTATCTCACACCCCCCTGTTAACACCCAGCCAGACACAATGGCGTTCGCTACCCCCGTCAGTCAAGGTTCTCGATCTGCAGGGGAGGGATGGGATCAGAAACAGTCCAGTCATGGCCAAAATTTTTCTGATAAGACTAAGTTCTGTATTGCTTGTAAGAAAAATGGACATCTGTTTCAAAAGTGCTTTCGGGTAACTGGTGATTATCCAGAGTATTGGGGTGATAGACCGCGAGATCGTATTTACGTTGATCCCAATGCCACGGATTTGAGTAACGTAATTTTCGTGCCTGATACTGCTGGTCGTGCCCGCTATAATAGTACCCGTCAGTCTGGCCCCAAAACTGACACACCTCGTGTGCATATGGTATCTGTTCCCGCAAACAACTCTGGTAATACTTCTGCACCATATTCTGCTTCTCTGCCTATTTTTGATAAAGTTGATTTAAATCAACTTAACCCACAGCAATTGGAGGAGATTGCTTAGTTATGGCACGCTTCTCAAGCCTCATCATCTACCCCACGTCTTAGTGGTAATTTTCTAAACCTATCTTCTTGTTGGTTAATAGATACCGGGGCATCCCACCATATGTCGGGAACTTTGTCTCATTTTACTAATTTACGCAATATCAACCCGCTATCTGTCGGATTACCAAACGGTGATCTCACTCTCGCTACTCAATGTGGAGATATTTATTTATCATCTCGTCTTATTTTACGCAATGTCTTATATGCTAAAAATTTACATTGCAATTTACTTTCGGTTTCAAGCTTATTATTTGACACATCTCTTATTATACAGTTCTCTCACAAATTTTGCCTTATTCAGGACCGTTTTTCGAAGACGGTGATTGGTGCGGGTGAACAGCATGAGGGACTCTATTATTTAAGGGGTGTGCGCTGCCTCGCTTGTGCCATGACTATATCCGATCCCGTTGAACTTTGGCATCGTAGGTTGGGGCATCCCTCTACATCTATCACTCCTTTTATTCCTTCTTTTAATCCAAGTTTTAAATCTACGTTTATTAGCAAACATTGTGATATTTGCCTCCGAGCCAAACAGACTCGAGAACATTTTCCCTTAAGTACTAGTATTTCAGACGGAATTTTTGATTTAGTTCATTGTGATTTATGGGGTAAATACTCCGAAAATGCCTCTTGCGGGTCAAAATATTTCCTAACTATTGTTGATGATTTCTCCCGCTGCACATGGGTTTATTTATTACGCGACAAAAGCGACACACGCTCTACTTTATTACATTTTTTTTCTATTGTCGAGCGCCACTTCAACAAGAAAATAAAAATTTTACGAAGTGACAATGACACGGAATTTACTTGTTTAAAACAATTTTTCTTTGACAACAGAATTTTATTTCAAACTTCTATGGTCGACACTCCCCAACAAAATGGGAGAGTCGAACGTAAACATCGTCACATATTAAATGTGGCGCGTGCCATATTGTTTCAAGCTAGCCTTCTAATCCATTTTTTGGGTGAAAGTATTTTAACTGCTGTTTACCTTATAAATCGTACCCCATCCTCTATTCATAAAGGGAAAACACCATATGAGGTTCTATTTAATAAACCACCGCCCCTTACCCATATCCGCACCTTCGGTTGTCTATGCTACGCTAAGAACATAAACCGCTCCCGCGATAAATTTGCCTCCCGCAGCCGTAAATGCATTTTTCTTGGATACCCGATTGGCCAAAAAGGATGGCGGGTTTACGATCTAGATACCAGTACCCATTTCACATCACGGGATGTCGTGTTCCTAGAGCATGAATTCCCTTATCAAACTCTCAATATCCAAGCCAATTCCCATACTGACATCTCCTATTTTGATGATACCCTTATACCTCTTGTTCCTGTTACACGACCCTCTGACACACCAACCTCCACTCCACCACTTGATTCTCCTCTCGCCGACCATCACAACGCTGCCCCACCTCACACCACTCTATCACCTACCCTCACCTCTTCCGCTACCACTGACACGGGCACAAACCCCCCTCCCATTATCACATCCCAGCCTGCCACGGACTCAACACCGAGCACCACCGTTTCTACCTCCACCGACCATACAGCCTCATCCGTCCCCATCACCACCGAGTCATCCACCATGGGCAAAGGGCAGCGCACGAAAATCCCTAACTCTTTATTAAACGATTTTGTCCTCGACAAGAAGGGTCCCTCGACGCGTGCTCACCTCGCATCCTCATCGTCTTCAGGTACCCAATATCCAATTTCTCACTTTATTACTTATGACAAGTTTTCCCCTCAACACCGAATTTTTTTGTCGGCCGTGACCAAACATCACGAGCCTAGCACTTTTAAAGAAGCAATGCAGGTACAGGAATGGAAAGATGCGATGGCTAAAGAAATTGACGCTCTTGAACGGAATAACACGTGGACCCTCGAGGATATCCCATCTGACAAAAAGGCAATTACCTCAAAATGGGTATATAAAATCAAGTATAATGCAGACGGCACAATTGAATGACATAAAGCACGCCTCGTGGTCATGGGAAATAGGCAAGTTGAGGGAGTGGATTACAACGAAACCTTTGCTCCAACGGTTAAAATGGTCACCGTGCGAACTCTCCTCACCATTGCCGCGGCTAAAAATTGGGATCTCTATCAAATGGACGTCCATAATGCATTTCTCCACGACGATCTCAACGAAGAAGTCTACATGAAGCCTCCACCCGGATTTCAACGTAGCACTAATGGAAAAGTCTTTCGTCTTCGGAAATCTTTATATGGCCTCCGCCAAGCTCTGAGATGTTGGTATGCCAAACTTGCTTCCGCTCTTAAGAATTATGGTTTTAAACAGTGCCCTTATGATCACAGTCTTTTTTCCATTATCGAAAAACAAACTGAGGTCCATGTACTAGTTTACGTGGATGACCTTGTAATATGTGGGAATAATCCAGCCATGATCACCAAATTCAAGGCATATCTCAGCTCGTGCTTCTACATGAAAGACTTAGGTCCTCTAAAATATTTTCTTGGGTTGGAAATTGCAAAGAATAAAACTGGCCTATTTATGTCACAAAGGAAATACGCTCTTGATATCCTCACTGAAACTGGTTTGCTAGGCTCAAAACCAGCCCCCATACCCATGGAACCAAATCATCACCTTCCCATATCCCAGTGCCCCCTCATTGAGGACCCACAGCCATATCGAAGACTTGTTGGGCGCTTGGTCTATATTACCATTACTCGACCTGAATTGATTTATTCGGTGCATATCCTGGCGCAATTTATGCACTCACCTCGATCTGATCATTGGGAGGCCGCCTTACAAGTGGTCAGGTACATTAAAAATAGTCCAGGTCAAGGGTTACTTTTTCGCTCTGATAACCCTCTTACACTGCATGCATATTGTGACGCATCCTATGCAAGTTGTCCTACCAGTAGACGCTCCCTGTCCGCCTACCTTATATTTCTTGGGCCATCTCCGATATCTTGGAAAACCAAAAAACAGGGCATCGTCTCCAAATCATCCGCCGAATCAGAATACAAAGCCATGGCATACACCGTGGGTGAACTTAAATGGCTCAAAGGGCTCCTAGTCTTTCTCGGCATTCCACACACCAAGCCAATCGACTTACGATGTGACAATGAATCCGCGCTCCATATAGCCCGCAACCCCGTTTTTCATGAGAGAACAAAACACATCGAAGTCGACGGCCACTTTGTCCGTGATGAAATCCTCAACGGCACCATTGCTCCCACCTACGTCCACACCAAAGCTCAATTGGCCGACATCTTCACGAAAGCACTTGGCCGAATATCATTTGATAACCTTCTTCCCAAGTTGGGCGTGTCTACCATCCACTTACCAACTTGAGGGGGGTATTACGAGGATCACCGTGTTCACACCATAACAGCTAGTAAATATATTAAATAAGGCAACAAATCTCCTTTGCCTTATATGTTGATATTATTACCGTTGTATTCTAGCAAAGCTATAGCTATATATATTGAGAAAAATGCTACGGTTACACTCGGTGTATAGAATCTTCTATACACCACCAATAAAAGTTAAACATGCGGCGGAATCTATTTCTTAATTAGAGAAGGAATAATTTTCAATATCGAGGAAATTATTAGAGATTTTATTAGTTTTAAAATTACAAATTTATTATTTTCACCAAAATCTTATCCCACCTTTTATTTTTTCAATTTTTTTTTAAAAATCTAGCAGTATAGGTACTGCGTTGTATGCGTGCACATTCCAAGTCTCCAATCTTCCCCTCCCCTTCCGGCTACCACCATCCTTCAACATCTCCCTATCATCAACCTCCTTCAGCCACCCATCCAACCCTACAACCGCCACCACCACGCCGACCACCGGCGACCTGCACGCCTTCCCTGCCACAAACTAATAACGTCAATGGTTCGATTTGCTTTGCTTTAATAACGTCAATGATTCGATGACTCGATAAGGTTGTTGGTGGGAAGACGACATTTGTGGTGATCGGCACGGTAAGGGCGGCTTGTGGAGGGAGACGAATAGGTTGAAGAGGGCGAGGAGGTAGTCGGCGGCGTAAAATGGTGGTGTACGGCTGTACGGGCGTCAGATTCTTCGGGGTTGGAGAAATTAGCATCTGCTTCTAACGCCGTGAAATAGGTAGAGGAGGCTGGTGCGTCGTTAGGTTTAACGGCGGGGATGAGGCAGCGTGGTGGTAGGGACTAGGGGATGGTATTGAGAGGTACTCATAAATGTTAGGGAAAAATAATTACACTGATGGCTAGAGGGTTCGTCGACGTGAGATGTTGTCGGGGCTGGTTGGTGTTTGACAGCGGAGAGGAGGCAGTGCTGGTAGGTTGGTTAGTGTCGGTAGGGTGGTTTTACAGATTTACCCATAAACATTAGGTGAAGAAAATATCTGTAAAAAGGAAAGAATTAGAAAATAATATTCCAAATCTAAAAAAAATATTGATAATAATTTTTGAAAAAAAAAAAATTAAAGTTGAGTTTTAAAATTTGGCTTCCAAAATATAACAAAAATAAAAGTTGAAAAAGATACTATCTCATGTCCCTACTATAGCCACGTGTCATGACGTTACTCGTAGTGTATAGAAGATTTTATACACTGATTGTAACCGTAGCCTTTTCCATATATTGATAGCATTCTGATGTATGAGGAGGGAATGAATATACAGCATATCAAACTTATATGAAATATGATATTCAACAAATTATAATTAGTTATTCAACTTTATTTTCCTAATCTACCCTTTCTCTACTAATTAGTTTGAAATTCAAATTTTGGGGAAGGAAATTGAAAATACATACGTAATTTACTTTAATAACCCTGATGGCGCCCAATTTAAATACCACCGGGTGGTGCCATCTCATTTTCCTACCAAATAAAAGTAATATTATATCATATAAAGATTTGTGAAGGGCATTATTGGGCATCCATCCCATACAAGCAACAGCATGCATACAAAGGTCTTTTATAAAAAAAATCCAAATCCATTGACAAAGTGATGAATTTTGTTCAACTGTCATTTAAAAATGGTAATTGTTTAATCTTGGTAGATCAATCATGCAATACATGACCAACTCGTTGGATTCACATTCAAATAAATCTTGTCTTTTTAACAAAAGTTGGTGACATCTGGATGTTTACGTCGTCCTATGTTTCTAGACTTTATGTATGTAGGTACTCTAATTGATCATCGACTATTATTTTTATCTATAATTCTACTTTTTGTAAACAAATGACATCAATGTTGTCATTTTCATCAATCAATTAAACAAAACCAAAACTAATTCATAACTTTTGTCTACAGTGCGTTATCAGACATTAGTGAAAGATCGTGATTTATGCGCAATATAACCAATTACTCATATTTATTACTCCGTAATATTAATAACTTGATAAAATCCTCGGCTGAAAAGCTCAACAATGTTGCTAGCAATCTAGCATAGGCTTATCTTTCAATTAAAAAATAAATAGTCAAGTATGTACAAAAAAATAAATAGTCAAGTATGTACGAAAGCAAGATTTGTTCCCCGGTCGCAATTATTACTATTAGGAAAATGAGATAGCGTCACCCGGTGGCACTTAAATTCGGTACCACCGATGGCGTTTTTGTAAATAAATAGCAATTTTATTCCCTTTTCTAAAAATTCAAATTACAACCTGTAAAAGACATGTAAGGGTATTAATGGAATTGAAATTATTACTTCATCAATTCAGGTGGATATAAGGGTATTAATCAATTCACAGCTTTCATGTCTTCATCAATCGAATATTTAATATGTACAAGATATTAAAGGTTACTAATTAACAGTATAACTTCATCCATCAATTTGCTGCGATAAACAAATCTGGGAATGCACGTCGTGGTTTTTCAAAGAGGATTGGAGGATAATCAAATTGCAGATTGATGGACAATTAACATTTCATTTATGTAAGTGTGTATTCAGAACTTAAATAATTTGTAGAACTCTTTCATGTTAATGTCAATAAACCACAAAAAGTGTTTCGATCGCAGATCAACACCATTTTTCCAGTAAACTACGGAGTATATAACAACTTTATCAATGGGTTAGTTGAATCGATGAAGGTGAAGGAATTAAATGAGTAATTACTTAACTTGATTCATTATTTGCATAGTAAATTACGTAAGAACCCCTTACTTTTTGGCGTAAAAGTTGAAAAAAAAGTTTCTTTTTCATTTAAATTTATTATTTAATTATGGTGGTGCCGAAACTCGGTGCCACCGGGTGGCGCCCTATCACTTATTATTATTATTATTATTATTATTATTATTATTATTAATATTATTATTATTATTATTATTATTATTATTATTATTATTATTATTATTATTATTATTATTATTATTATTATTATTATTATTATTATTGATGGGGCATATTCTCGACCATGACTACCAACATATTGAGCAAGGTCAAAGATATCCACAAAGAAGTCAACGGCTTAGACAAGACCCCTAACCGACGCGCATTGCTTCGGTCTGTCTCTTGGGTCCTTACTGGGCAACTAGCCACCGAGGCACACATCCGCGAACTCATATCCAAGACCCCTCGGCGGTGTGTCAACAGGGCCCGCCGGCCTGCCATGGGTCCCTCGGCCGAGGGGTAGATCAGTCTTTCCACCTGCTAGCCACTTGGCCACTTGGCCACTACGTGACAAAAGGTGAAAATCTATAAATACTCCTCAACTCTCATTGAGGAGGAGATCCAGAATTTAACCTAAGAATCACTATTCATCTGGTAATATCTTCCTTATCTCTCTACAATATATACTTCGCCAAGTAACAACAACTTATCTCTCTAAGTTTACTGACTTGAGCGTCGGAGTGAGATCGCTCGGCCCAAAGCCGAGCCCTCAGTTTGTTCATCGTTTCAGGAGACCGCAGGGAGGATTCAACCAAAGACGTCATTCTACAAGCACGGGTGGTAACAAATAACTGCTCTGGAATTACACCCGGAACAATTGGCGCCGTCTGTGGGGAAAAGATACTAAAAGCTAGTCACATTCATTCCCAAAAAAAAAAAAAAAAAACAAAACAAAAACCCACCCAAAAAGCTAAGAGGATGTCAAAACAACAAGAGGTATTCGTGACTGACGAAACCGAATTCTACCAGGACGATACCGTCCACACTCGAGTTGCGCACCCTCCACCGGCCGGGTAATTCAACCGAGTACGGGATGCCAATAATACCGAGATACGCCACGCTTCGCCAACCAGGTCACCATCATGGGACATGTGGTTGATGTAGCAAAACCGAAGCTACTCCCGACCTAATTGGTAGTACGTCGGCTCACACCGTCACACCGACAAGAGCGGCGGAACCCGTCCAGAGACCGGGGCCGAGAATGTGACTCCAAGAGACTTGAACGGAGCACTAGAGGAAGCTGGCCCTGTCAAGACGCCGGGGAGCCTGAATGCTAGTGGTAGACCGAGTCCTTCCCGCACTCGCGGGAGGACGGCGTCGCCGCAAAGACCGACGAGGCATTCCCCAGGAGTGAAAGAAGTCCGACTCGCCGCAGTCGGAGAAGGAGTCCGACTCACCGAGTCGGAGAAGGAGCCCGACTCACCGAGCCGGAGAAGAAGCCCTTCCCGCCACGGGGAGAGGAGCCGGACTAGGGATGTGAGGAGCCGATCGCCGCGTGTCGTTCGACACGTGGTCGACACCCCTCGCCGCCACGTCCTAGATACCCCGGTGCCGACTAAGCTGAAGTTGCCACCCATAGCATACAAAGGAGAAGGCGACCCGACCGACCACACGGAGGCTTTCGAGTCTTACATGTCGGTTTGGGAGCAACCTGATGAGGTTTGGTGCCGAGTCTTCCCAACGACACTGCATGGGATGGCACAAAGTTGGTACAAGGGGCTAGCCGATGGGTCGGTATACTGTTACGCCGACCTAAGGGACACGTTTTTAGCCCAATATTCTTGCAACAAGAGGTGGGCCGTTGAGACGTCGGACCTCCTTACTATCAGACAGGAGGGAGGCGAGTCTCTCCGAAGTTATGTGAAGAGGTTCGACGCCAAGGTTCAGCAGATTCGTGAGCCGAAGCAATGAATCGGCGGCCTTTGGCACGATGAAAGGCCTCCCAAGAGGGGACCTAAAGAATGAGCTCATCAAGTGCGGCGGCCTGAACCTGGAGTCCGCCAGGAAGATGGCCGATCAAGCCATAAAAGTGGAGGACTATCACAAGACCTGGGTAGGCCCCAGCGAGGCCGGGCACTCAGAGAGAAAGAGCCACCGGGAGGACAACCCGGATGAAAGACGCCGTGACAATAATAGGTCACGGTCAGACAGGTCCGCCAGGAAACAAAGCTCGGCGGGCGCCGGGGGGAGTTCGGGAACGTACTACCAGAAGCGGTATAGTGATCACACCCCCGGTCGTATCCGCGCCGAGGTCTTCGCCCGAGTAAGAACGAGGGCCGAAGTGGGAAAGGCCCCCAAGCCGAAGGGAGACGGTGACACGAGCGATCGCGAGTACCACGGCCACACCGGTCACCTTATCGACAACCGCCGCATCTCGAAGAATGCCATTGAAGAGCCGATCCGGAAGGGGAGCCTCGGCAAGTATGTTGCCAAAGGCCAAAAGATCGAGGCCGGCGGTTCAAATAAAAAATCCGTCTTTGAACGGATAGGAGTGATCCATGTTGTCATCGGGGGCAACGAGAACGGTGGGTCCGCTCATGGGCACAAACGGCACCTGAACGAGCTGTATCAGGTCATCAACTTTGTGCCCAAAACAGCGGTCCCCGCTTCCAGCATCCCCGACATGACTATCGAGAAGAAGGACTACGAGGGAGTCATCGCCCCTCACAGCGACCCACTTGTAGTCCACTTGGACATATCCAACCACCTGGTCAAGAGGTGCCTGATTGACACAGGCGCCTACACGAACATCATGTTCAGGGAGTGCTTTCTCAACCTCGGCCTGAAGGTTGAAGACTTGAGCCCCTGCACCAATCCGTTGTACAGTTTTTCCGGGGCCGGCCTGGTACCCCTGGGGTTGATCAGATTGCCAGTGATGTTCGGCGAGGGAGATGCGGCTAAGAATATCCTAGCTGAGTTCGTAGTCATCGACGGCTCGTCCGCCTACAACGTTCTCATAGGCCGAGTCACTCTGAGCGAGGCCGACGCAGTGATGTCCATCCGGGCCCTGACACTGATGTATGTCTCGGACCGGGGGGAAGCGCATAAGCTCGTCTCCAAGGACGAGAAGGACGAGGTGGTCAACACCCAGATATCCGCCAGAGGGTGCAACATGCAATCCCTCAAAGTGGCAAAGAGGTCAGAGAAGGGGAAGAGCCCATCCTTGCAGCAGGAGGGCGATCCGATGAATACCAACGTCAGCATGGTTGAAGGAACCCCGACCGACCAAGAAGAACCGCATCTCGGCATATGGGAAATAACTATCGACGGGTCCCCTACGGCGAAAAGCTCAGAGCCGCATCCTTATCACCGGCCCAAACGGGACGTGTTTGAGCACGCCTTGAAATTTACCTTCTCGGCCTCAAACAACAAATCCGAATACGAGGCGGTGATAAATGGAGTCGAGTTAGCTAGGGTCTGCCGGGCGGAGCACGTCGTGGTAAAAACATGCTCACTATTGGTGGCCAACCGAATCAGGGGAGAGTATGAGGCTCGAGACGACGGGATGGTAAGATACCCGGAAAGGGTAAAAGCCGACACCGCCAAATTGAAGTCCTTCCCGGATACAAGACATTCCCTGTGTCCGACGCTCTCTCAAGACACACCGGCTGACAGACATGGAGGGTGCGCCTTTGATAAGGCATTGGGACGGACAATCTCGGGGAAAATTTTGTGTAGCGGCGGAGGTGCCCGAGACAACTGTGGGCACCCCGACGCATGTTTATATCTAAATGAAGAATCATCCAAGTTTCCATCAAAGTGTTCATTTTCCCCCATAGTCACAATCAAGAAACAGACGCAACGGCAGTCACCCCAAGAAGTAGACGCTACGGCAGTCACCCCAAGAGGTAGACGCCGCAGCAGTCACTCCAAGAGGTAGACGCCACGGCAGTCACCATCAAGAAATAGGCGCCACGGCAGTCACCCCAAGAAGTAGACGCTACGGCAGTCACCCCAAGAGGTAGACGCCGCAGCAGTCACTCCAAGAGGTAGACGCCACGGCAGTTACCATCAAGAAATAGGCGCCACGGCAGTCACCCCAAGAAGTAGACGTTACGGCAGTCACCCCAAGAGGTAGACGCCGCAGCAGTCACTCCAAGAGGTAGACGCCACGGCAGTCACTATAAGGAAGCAGGCGTCACGGCAGTCACTACCAGCACTGTTGATACTCGCGAAAGCAACCGAACATGCCTTAGAAACGTTAAACATAGTTGAGATACGCACTCCAGACTGCCTCGGCCAGGCCGAGGCGTAAACAAAAGAAGCGCTCAATTAATAACGTAAGAAGACAACTCAGACGAAGACAAGAAAAGACCTCGTCCAAGCCAGAGGCAAAATAAGCAAACTCTTATTAAGAATGATAACAGGTTACAAGGAGAATACAGACGACGGCCGTCCCCATAAGGATAAGCCAAAACACAACCTACCAAAGTTGTACAAAATACAAGGAAAAGAAAAGCAAAAGGTTACAGACATATCATTTGAAGCGCCAAAAAATGGCAGGGAGGGAAGGCTTAATAATTGGCTCCCGAACAGCTGAAGCTATCCGAGACGCCGGTGAGCCTCGGTTACGACCGCCCGTCTCCCTATGCTCGTTCTTCTTGCCATCAGCAAAGCGTTAGCAAAGATCGTCTTTGATGGACGACCCAGTCGCTGTCTTGCGAGTCTTAGCTTTCTCAGCCACCTCGGCTTTCTTGGCGGCCTCGGCCTCAAGCGGCCTCGGCGGCCTCAGTTTGCCTTCATCCTCTCGGCTTCCTCTTTGGTCGCCTTAGCCTCCTCAAAGAAGGGTCGCCTTCTCCGCGGCCGCCTCTTCCTCCTTCTTCACCCTTACCTCCTCCTTGGCCTTCTCCTCCGCGGCTTTCTCCTTAGCTTCGAGCTTATCATCAAACAGCTCGTCAAATTTGTCCCACGGAAAGGAGCCATCAAGAGGGAAGAGCTCCCCAATCACTTCCCTGGCGGCTTCTTCGGCCGGGTCCCGTATTGGGCGCACATGTTAGGGAGGATAACGGTTTGGAGCGTCTCAATGTCCTCCTCCCTTTGGGTGATGATAGCATCCTTGTTCCGAACCACCTTCTCCGGACTCGGAACAAGCCCCTAAATTCGTCCCTCTGCGACGGTAAAGGTCGGCGTGCTTCGAACAAGGTCACGCATCTCCAAAGCGGCTTAGCGGCTTCAGCCGCCGCAGCCCTCGGCCTTGGCTCTCTCAAAGAAGGTCTTCCTTTTCAAAGATCCTCCCCGAGTTTTTCTCTCAAGACGGACGCCTCTTGACCTCAACCTTGGCCCTCTTAGCCTCCTTGTTCGCCGCGTCGAGTTCCAGCCTTAGCCGCTCGAGGCGTGGGGCGCTTCACCATGGTCTTCTCTTGCTCCATAATGTGGGAGCCGCTAGCCGAGTCCATTTCGCCGACCTCTTGCATATTCTCATCCCCTCCGCCACAAGCTCGGTGGGGAAACCTTCGGAGTAAGGAGTCGACGGTGACATTTCTATCACCCGCCTTGTCGTTCGCTTCTCTAATTGCCGCATAGTGATAACGGCGGCCGCCGACGGTTGATCTACAAAAATCAATTAAAACATCCGTGTCAGTATACATGGACATATCGGAGAGCTTGTCATCAGGAACGCCTAATGAACCGGCTAAGTCCGAGCCAGGATATATCCGTACCATGCTTGGCCTTCTTGCTCGGAGGACGCATCTCCTCGCCGACGGCGATTTGCGGCGATAGAGCGGAAGCATCAGCAGCAGGGTGGGCTCTTTCTTTTTTACGGACAAGGGGAGACCCTCCGCATCGGAGTCCTCCCCATTGGTAATATCAACGATCACCACCGTCTCCTTTCGGGATGAAGGGATGGGAGGCGGAATCGATGTCGACGCGTCGCCGCCGAAGGCTTTGTCTTCCGCGTTCGGCGCGGCATGTTACTAGCAACCTTCGCCTGGGCCGCCTCCACATTCAGGCCTTTCAGCTCCTGATCCATCAGATCATTCGGCGACGCCCTACGATCACGGGCGAGCCTTAGGGTGCAAATCGCAACGGTCTTATCCTTGTGCGGCCCCACTCTCAGGAGGATATCCTCGAGCAGTCCGGTCCAAAGTGGTCGCAAAGGAAACAAAGCAAGAGTTAAGTAGAAGTAAATCGAAATTCAAGAAATAGAAACATTGAGAGCCAAGATGGGCCTCACACCGACCCCACTCACCCTGTGCTAGGGCCGGTATGAGGCCGACGTGGCAGAGCAGCTCGTCCTGAAGAATGATCTGCGTTGGGGGAATCCATCTTTTCGGCACCCCACTCTTGTCCGCTCAAAAAGCCTCATCGCCTTGACCTCTCATCCTCATTAAGAGGGACCTTCAAGCGTCCATCTTAAGCTTATTCGGGTGACCCATTTGTCATGCTCCGCCTTAGTCTCGCACCGCAAATTGACTTCGTCTTTGAAAGGACCGGGGGGCAATGGATAGTCATCCAAGCACCTCAACGTACACCCACCGATCTTTCCAGTCTTTGCAAGAAGTAAGCTTATCGACGGAGACGTAACCCGGCTCCATTTGCACGCTGTACCATCCGACGCGACCAGGGAATGACGGTCGAAGGTGGTGAAGCCGACGGAATAAATTAACCGTTGGAACCTCCCCCTTGAAGAGAGAGAGAGCGACAAAGCCGACTATGGTCCTAATAGCCAACGGGTGCAGTTGGGCAACGGCGACATTCATGGCCCTAATGATGGCCATAACATAGTCATTCAGCGGAAACCGGAGCCCGTACTCCAAGTGCCGGATGTATACGCCGGTGCAACCCGGTGGGGGGCAACAAACGGCCTGACCCTCCTCAGGGATAACAATTTTGTATCCCCTGCCAAAGTAGAAATGGCCCTCGAAAAATGTCTCGCCGGAACAACTGGTGAACTTATGGGTCCAAGCACGGTCAAGGCGGACCTTACAGGCCTCGCCGTGATCCATGATGAACTGCCTCGCAACACCAGAAGGAATCCTTTCCTCACCGTCATCATCAAAGTCTTCATCAGCTTCATCGTCATCCTCCCAACCCTCCAGAACTTTCGGGTCAACTTCGGGAGAAGGCGACCTAGGACCCCCGGACCTTAGCGGGACGGCGGCCAGTGCCTCCTCTTCATCAAGATGCGACGGGGAACCCCCCGGCGCACGGTTACTAGGACCGGCATCAGCAGAAGACATGATTCACAGCGAAAACTTAACAATGAAAAAGTTAAAAATTTGTTTGTTTACCTTGAAGAAAAGTGCTACGCCGGAGTAATGATTCTGAAAGCTAGAGAGAAGTTTCGTCAAAGAGGGCTAGAAAGAAGAAAATTTTTGAGAAAATGAAATTAGTGGCCAATTTCAGGGATTAACTGCCCTATTTATAGGGGAAGGCCCATGAAGAAGGACCAATCAGGGCACTGACCCATGAAACGTCACCAATCAACGGACACATGTCGGACATGCAACCACGGAATGTCAATCGTTGCAACAGTTGAACGTCAATCAATGCAACAGCGACCAAGCGTCTTCAACACGCCCCTTCATATCTCTCTGCCTATTCATCTTCCTCAACAAATTCCTAAGTATCCGTTCTCCGCCGGCCACATGATCAACCAAGCCGTAAAGCACCGGCCGGGGGCAATCGAAACAACCAAGCACTCTCCACCCTGGTCTCGGCCCGGCGTCATTGCCTTTTCCACATCGGATGTCCATTACACAACCATGTGGAGGGGGATATGGTACGGCCATAATACGATCAAGCCGAGGAAGAAGAAGCGGGGCGTAAATTTTTACTTGCGCGAGAATATACGCTCAACATACATCGGAGCCCATACCACGACATAGACTACGCTGGGGCCAAATTGATGGGGCATATTCTGCACCGCCGACTCACCAACATATTGAGCAAGGTCAAAGATATCCACAGCAAGTCAACGGCTTAGACAGCCTAACCAACGCAGCCTGTCGGCCTGTCTCTTGGGTCCCGGCTGGGGCAACTAGCCAGCCGAGGCACACATCCGCGAACTCATATCCAAGACCCCTCGGCGGTGTGTCAACAAGGCCCGCCGGCCTGCCATGGGTCCCTCGGCCGAGGGGTAGATCAGTCTTTCCACCTGCTAGCCACTTGGCCACTTGGCCACTACGTGACAAAAGGTGAAAGTCTATAAATACTCCTCAACTCTCATTGAGGAGGAGATCCAGAATTTAACCTAAGAATCACTATTCATCTGGTAATATCTTCCTTATCTCTCTACAATATATACTTCGCCAAGTAACAACAACTTATCTCTCTAAGTTTACTGACTTTAGCGTCGGAGTGAGATCGCTCGGCCCAAAGCCGAGCCTTCAGTTTGTTCATCGTTTCAGGAGACCGCAGGGAGGATTCAACCAAAGACGTCATTCTACAAGCACGGGTGGTAACAAATAACTACTCTGGAATTACACCCGGAACAATTATTATTATTATTATTATTATTATTATTATTATTATTATTATTATTATTATTATTATTATTATTATTATTATTATTATTATTATTATTATTATTATTATTATTATTATTACTCCAACTAATGGCAGAGTCTGGATTAGAAGTTAGTCAGGGTAGAAAATTTGAGCCGGTAAGGGTATAAGACCATCTCCAACAATGATCACTTCTCTTCCTCATCTCACTCTCTCTTATCATTTCTTACTCATCCACCTCATTATTCCTCAACTTTTCAATTTTACTCCTCCAACAATAATTTACATTTATTCCTCATCACTCTCTTTCATCATTTATCTCTCTTACTTTAACATACCCCACTCATTTTTTACATTAAAATCTATTTTCGTAATTTGTTCGGGTTTTCAACTCGATAATTAATCGACTTCAGTTTTATTATAGAAAAAAAGGTTAAAACGTCTATTAAAAAAAGAATATTTAAGAGAGTAAAGAAAATCAAAGAAAGAAGATAAGAAAAAGTGAGCGGATATATGTCAATACTACTACCTATTTGTAGAGAGAAAAAAAATAGAAACTATAGTGTAATTAGTTTTTTGAAAAATAATAATTACATATTAAATTTTGGTAAAAATAAAAAATAGGTTAAAACTAATTAGTTGGGTAAATGTGTATATAATAAATAATACATTGCACATCTACTTTTTGAGAATTATAAAATTGAAAAAGTAACAAAAGAGATGATATGGACAATGTTTGTGATGTTTCAATCCTTGAGTAACCGCGCAGTGTTTCAATCCTCATCCCAAATTTGACTCCACCTGGCACTTTTTTGTACGGCATGGACAAACGCGGAGAGTGAAAAGCGTTGTTGGAGATGCTCTAAGGTAAAGTTGAAAAAAACTCGAAATTTTAACTAAATACTCCTTCCACTTCATTGTTTATTCACATTTAAGTAATTTTCATGGTTTTCTTCTCATTTGAAAACTTTTTATTTTAGTCTAATAAACGCCCCAACTTTTCACCAAAATGAACCTATTTTACCACTATTTATATTGCACTATATTAATATTATACTCTATTTCTCGCATAAAATTATATTTTGAAATTTTATCCTCGGGCGAATGCCAGCATGGGACACCCCTAAATTAGACAATAGAATAGAGAGCAATGAGCATGATGCACAATCAAGGGTAAACTCCCTGTCACAAAAAGCTGACCCGATTGCACACTGTGAAAGTCATTTTCCAGGACCAAACAAAACAGTTCTGAATCTAGAAAGTTATTGATAAATGACTTCGTTAAGATCACTCGCAAAACAAAACGTTTTCAATCAAACCTATAGGAGTTTGATTAAAACATCCACATATACGGAGTTATATTATTCCTCTTATGATATGAATATATGATACTCGTTCCGTTTCAATTATTTGTTTGTCCTTAATTAAAATACCTTTATAAAGAATAATACTTCTAGAAAATAAAACAAACAAATAATTGGGCAAAAAAGAGTAAATAATAAGAGGACTACTGAAAACAAAATAAATATGATGCTATAAATCCATTCTATTTATTACCCATATACGGAGTACTATATAATGAATAGTAATACATTACTACAAAAACAATATGCATTCCCAATCCCTTTATAATCCAAGTCTTAAAGCTAATTAATCAAACATTTCTAAGCTGTTGTATGCAAAATCAAACAAGGTATTGTAATGGCTATATGCACTACGGTAATGTTGTAGTAGACGTACATAAGACACCAAATTTAAACAAAGGTATAGTAGTACGTAATTCACTATGTATGCACTATAATGTTGGTGTAGATGGGTTTAATTTATACACCTGACATGGTCTGGATTACTTCAAGCAACAAAGTCGGGTAGCAACTGAGCCACGAACCCTTTTCGACTTTGAATGTCGATTGAACCAAAATCATTCCCCCGTGGAAAGGAGATGTTTTGATTTGAAGACATGAAGGAATGACTATTGAAGTGTTGTTGTTGATGGTGATTATTATTATCACAAGGAGGGAGTCCAACTCCTAAGGAAAGTGAAATGCCACCATTATTCCCTTGAACAAAACTTGGTGCTGGGAAATCCTCTGTTTCAAATCTCCCTAGTTCATTCATAGGGTATGATCCTATCCCTAATTCACCTCCTCCCATAAAATTCATTCCCCCTGAAATCATGGGATACACATTGTTTCCCTCTTCCTTGTCATCATTTCCGAACTTGATCAAAATCTCTCCATTATTATTCACCACTTGATTATTGCTTCTTTGTCTCTTAGGACTCGCTTGCGCAATTCCCTCCATTTCAAGTGAGCCTGTAAGGGTAAACCCGTGTTGATAAGCGGAATTGTTGAGTTGGGTTTGATCACCATTGTTGAACTTTTCTTGTTCTATAATCGAATTTGAAGCACCTTCTATGTCTTCATTATTGCTGTTTTCTTTGTCCTCTGAATTGTTTTGTTCACGATCCTTAAGCTCTTCATTGTACATTTCTTCGATCATTGGCTTCCAAAGACGTACTCTTGCGTTTATGAACCAATTCGAAACCTTTTTGTTATCATATCAATTAAGATAGGGAATTAGTATAATCTTCATTTCGCAAACTGACAATTAAACAATTTTAAGGAAATTTCCCTCTTCAATGTACCTGGCTCCTAGTAAGTCCAGTTTGTTTGGCAAGCAAGATTTTGTCCGAATCCTTTGGGTACCTGAAAAGCCAAAATCCGAAAAACAGATGTTTTAGTTTCAAGTAGTTACACGACCTACGTACACTCCCTAGTATGTACAAGTAATACTACAGTGGTCCTATTCAAATGTAAATAATTATAGTGAAGAAAAGAGTATATATGCTTACGGGTGCAGGAAGTGCTCGAAAAGCCAAGCGCGAAGGACGGAAACCGATCTCTCAGGTAATCCACGTTGAGGCCTCCAAGCATTGTGGTTCTGAATCATTCCCAATTGCTGCAAAGCTCTTTGCTGCCTAATTTGATGATCAATGAATTTCAACCTCGACCCTTGAATTTTCCCTCCTGATGATCCAACCCCTCCATCATCTTCGCCTAAGCTTTTATTGGCTACTCGAATTTGGTCTTGAATTGCGTCTTTGAGACACCGGAACTGCTTAGAAATCGTCTTCAATGCCAAGGCTGTGTATGTCTTTGCTGATCCCATCCCCGCCACTCTCTCAAATGATTCTATTACCATTTGCATTTGGTTGTTGTAATGCCTGTACCTTTGCTCTGCCTACATACATATATATATATAAAGAAATAACTGTGAATCATTATAGCATATAATTTGTAGTATAAAAATTTAGTTCCATTCCCAATGGAGTTTCTCACATTATTTAGCGGGGATAAATGTAATTCTCGACACAATTTTCATTATAGTCATCTTTATATTAAATCGACCCCTTTACTCCGTCATGAGCACAAGTTGATGAAGTCATGAAGAGATATAATTATTATCGTAGACTCGTAGTAGTAGTAGTAATAAATTCATAAGTAGTATAGGAGTTATAAGGGGAAAGAAGAGGTGTTCTTGAAAATCATTTGACAACTGAAGACAAAAAAAAAAAAAAAAAAAACAGTCTAAGTAAGCTATAGAATGATAGTAACTCGTAACAGAAAGTTCTGACACACAATACTTAAAAATCATTCTCAAATATTGCTGTTAAAAGCTGCTAAAACAATTTCAGTTGATAAAGACACTCCTATCAATTTCCCATACCCTCGGAAAAAAGGGAATTTAAATTATACATGGATCATATCTCGGAAATTGATGAAAGCGAATAAATAATAAAAGGGAGTAGTTTAGAAAAAGTTTAAAAGAAATTTGATTTAGAAAATTCATTTATGTTACTAGAATTGTACTGTAGTAGTCTATGTTAACCCTCGATCTTAGAATAAACTTTGTAGGTATATATACCTCATCAAGCATAGATACAAGCTTGGCCTTTTTCATCTGAATCTCCTGCCTTTCCGATGTACTAAGCTGCGTAGCGCCACTGTGTTTTTCATTCTCATCGGATTGTGTATCATCAACACCCTTACCCTTACCAGGAGAATGAGAATGGCCATCAACACTGGATGTATTATTTGTATTTGGATTAGTAGTCAACGTATCACCAACATTAACAACTTGTTCCAACAACTCTTGAGCTGCCCTTAAGTATTTAGACCCCAAAACCGACACCTGTCCACCACCAGTACCGGCGACGTGACCGACACCACCGGGGTTCTGAGAATTCAAGCTCAAAGAAAGCCCCTGGCTTGCGCGTGTAATCTCACGCGTCTCCTCTTGTGGGTACCCATAGAGGGTAATGTTTTGGTGGTCAGGACGGCCAAACTGGTGGTGAAACTGCTGAGGTGGTGGGTGGGAGAAGGCAGCGGCGGCAGCAGCGGAGTTAAGTAGAAGAATATTATTAGATTGTTGTTGTTGTTGTTGGTGGTGTTGTTGCATAAGAATCAAAGTGTGCAAATTAGCATTTTCAGGGATTTGTTGTGGTGTGGTGGTGGTACTAGTAGAAGTAGAATTATCATGAGGTACATAATATGATGCCATTATTATTTATAAATGGTGTTTTAATATGAAAAGATGGCTTAAATATAATAATAATAATAATAATAATAATAATAATAATAATAATAATAATAATAATAAGTTTAGTTTAGTTTAGTTTAGTGTAGTTAAAGATAAAGCCATGGAAGAGGAAGCAGGAAGATGGGAAAGAGAGAGGGAATGGAAAGTGAGAGGAGAGAATTGAAAGAAAGAGAAGGGAGTAGGGAGAGGAGATGATTGGGTGAGAGAATAATAAGTAAGGAAGGCTACTTGTCTTGTTTTTGTTGATTCATTAGGGAGGGGAGAAAATGGAGAATATCTGATGGTGCACGTGTTCCGCAATTATCTGCTGTTTACTGCCCTATATTTCATCATTTCTTCATTTTTACTGCCATGCACTAATCCACTTCTTTTCTAACTTTTATCATCATTAGACCATTCCTAAGCGCAAAGTCGAGTTAATCGGGTTATCAATATTTTTCCTTTTAATCACATCTTAATTATGTTGACCCACTTTCACCTTTTTAAGCAAAAGGTCACGACCTAAATCAACAACCCAATCATTTTCCACTTTCCAATCAATGAGAGAGTGTCACCTACCGGCTCACCATACTCAACCAAAGGTCACCTTCCCTTTGTTTTAAGGGTTGACCTTTTTTTTTGTTCCCAGCCAATGGAAGAGTGCCACCTACCGGGTCACCAACAAGGTCACCAATTTAACTGAAGGTCAACAATTGACCCTAAGTACGTACTTCAAGGTCACCAAAATCATTCCCTTAATCTTAATTTAAGGTATCATTAAGGTGACCCAACAAGGTCACGACCTAGTCGATGACCTTACTTGGGGATGATCTTACAAACAACATTACTTAGGGTAAGATTATTGGTGAGTCTTGAGACAAGACTTACATGAATTTTGAAACAAAACTCATTCAAGACTTCCAATAATCTACCCAAGTTTTAAGAAAATCTTAATTAAGTCTTGAAAATTCAAACCACAAGAGTTTAATTACTCTACAAATAGGGAAAAGGAGTATAGTAAATAGTAAATGAGAAAAAGGGAAGAGCAGTTGAGATAGTGGAATTACAATGTAAAGCTTCCACTTTGAAAGATACCCATCTTTGGCACCCTACCCTTCTATTTCTATCCTCAGTTTTTTCATTCTTCAAATATGGTCCATGTTTGAGTTGGAACGCAGTGGCCGAGTTATTATGGGGTTAGTAGAGTTTGTAATCGTACGTATAGTTTTCACTTTCATCAATTAATAATCTGATATGTAAAATAACTACTAAAATTGCATGGATAAATGGTTAACAAATACTCCGTAGGTTATTTCGTGTACTTTTGTTTGGTCGAGCAGTAGCGATTCTAGGATTTAGAAATTGGAGTTGTATAAATTGACAAATCATGAGGCATTGGATTAGCCTGAGATTAGTGTTAGAATAATTGTACATATCAAATGTTATTTACTTACTAGTTTGTCGTATATATTTTTTTTTTTTGGATGAAAGGAACATATATTAAATAAACCAAAGTTAAGAATACATCACGGGGGCGGGTCGGGGGATAGAGGCACAGAGGCCAAAACAGAGTCACTAGTACAAAGTTCAACAACAAAAGGAGGGGCAAGAGCCCACTCAAAACAACCTAAAAGAGAACTAGTATCATGAACGGAATGGTGAGCAATAGGATCCGCCACACGGTTAGCCGTCCTCTTCTCAAAAATCGACTTCAAATGGGGTGAGTCTGCAAGAGGCCCTACACTCAAGAATGATGTTAGTGTAAGGACCACAAGGGGCGATGTAAGTAAGCAAAATAGAGTTGACGGCATCCGACAATCGACGCAATCACGACATTGTTCACAAGGACACTAGAACGTACAAGCCCATCACGGATGGCAAGGACTTCACACAGGAAAGGGTCACTCCCGTGGAAGCGGAGGGACCACCCTAAAACCCAAGACCCAAAGACAGTCTCTAATGACACACCCCAAATCGGCTAAACAAGAAGAGGGAGAAAGGGCGCATCAACGTTGGCTTTTAGCCAACCCGCGGCGGAGGGGCCTGACTAATAGGAAAGCTAAAGGCATCAAGGGGGGTGGTACCGGTGCAAGGGGCAGAGGGGGTGCGGTCATTAGTTCTGGTCCAGGTAAAGGTTTGGGAGAAGATGGAGGTGGAAAAGGAGGAAGAGGGTCGAAGGTTAGAAGGGGAGGGGGAGAAGATAAGGTCGCAGCGCCTCATCCAAAGGCGCCAGATGGCAAAAGTGAAGAGGGTGTTCCAGCTAGGTGAAGGGGAGTTACAGTTGTCAAAAATCCAGGAGTGAAGGTCATGGGTGAAGAAAGAATTTGGGACATTAATTGAGGCCCAAAAGTCAGAAGCGAGACTACAATCACGAAGAACGTGAAGGGAAGTCTCAGGGAGGGAAGGGTTGAGGCATAGGGAGCAAGAAGGGCAAGGGATAATGTTTCTAGCAAAGAGAGAAGCTTTGTGTGGTAATTTGTTCCACCACACAAGCCAAAGGAAGACTTTGATCCTAGGTTGGGTATGGGTTTCCCACAACCAAGCCAAGTCCAGGGTGAGGGGGGAGGTGGGAGGCAAGGCGGGAAAAGGGGGCCCAGAGAGGTGGTGGTAGGTGTCCCCCACAGAGAACTTGCCTTTGGGGGCGAGGGAGGTGGAGAGGATGTCACCTCGGGGAGAGGAGGGGATTGGGATAGAGAGAATGGTCTGGGTAATGTGGTCGGGAAACTCAAAATCAAGAGAGTCAAAGGACCAAGTACCATTAGTGATGATGGTGCAAAGTCTCGCAGAAGAGGAAGTAAGACTGAGAGGGCCAGTGATGACAGCCCGGAGAGGCCCCAAACTGGTCCAAGGATCATCCCACAACCGGATAGTGGAGCCATCTCCAATAGACCAAGTGAGATTATTTTTCAGGAAGCCCCATCCGATTCCCACATTTTTCCAAATATGAGAACCGTAGGAGAAAGAACGGGGGCGGGGGGTAAGATATTTACTGTGTAAGGCTTTGGCAGCAAGGGAGGATTTGTCAAGGAGGATTTTCCAACTCAGTTTAGTGGAGAGGGAGTCATTATGAAGTTTAGCAGCCTTAATACCCAGTCCACCCAAGGAGAGAGGAAGGGTAACAAGATCCCAATTTGCAAGATGAAGCTTCCTAGAAGACTGGCTAGACCAAAGAAAGCTCCTGGTAACTTTGTCAATGTCACGGAGAATGGAGGAGGGGAGGCGGATGCATTGCATAGTGTGACTGGGAATGGCATTAAGGGTGGATTTGATGAGGCAGATTCTCCCAGCTTTTGATAAGAAGCGAGATTTCCAGCTGGCAAGTTTTGTTTGGATGTTGTCGAGGATGAAGTGAAGGTCAGCTCTTTTAGGGTTTTTACCATGAAGAGGGTAGCCAAGGTAGGTTCCAAGGTTACTGGCTTTTTTAATGCCTAAGGCATCTTCAAAGAGGTGGACATCAGAGGGGGAAGTATGACGGGAGAAGATGATTTTGCTTTTGAGGCAGTTAATTTTTTGGCCAGAGGCGGAGCAAAAGGACAGAATGGTGTCTTGAAGGGCACAGAGGTTTTCCTCAGAGGTTCTGCCAAAGACAAGGATATCATCAGCAAAAAGAAGATGGGAGAAAGTGGCTCCCCCTTTCCCGAGAGGGTAAGGGGTCCAGTCGTTGTCATGACAAGACTGATGGATGAGACGAGAGAGGGCCTCCATACAGATAATGAAAATGTAGGGGGAGAGGGGGTCACCCTGTCTGATACCCCTGGAGGGAAGGAAGCTGTCAAGAGCGGTACCATTAAGGCTAACCTGAGCGGAAGCCGTGGTGATACTGACTCATGATAAGGAGATAGTGTCAGGGTCAATGTTGACCGCAAGAAGGGAGGTTCTAATGAAATCCCACTCAAGTCTGTCAAAGGCCTTTTCAAGGTCAAGCTTAAGGGCAAACCAACCCAGGTTACTTTTGGAGAAGTGCATGGAGTGAAGGATCTCAGAAGCAATGATGAAGTTAGTATCAGTCCCTCGGCCAGGGACAGAGCTTCCTTGGTTAGGGGAGATGAGGTTGTGCAGGTGGGGTTTAAGACGGCTAACAATAATTTTTGTTATCATCTTATAGGTGGTGTTGCAAAGGCTAATGGGCCGGAAGTTTATGATTTTTTGAGGGGAGGGAATTTTTGGGATAAGGGAGATAATGGTTTGGTTGATGGAGGAAGGAATAGTCTTTGTTGTGAAGATATTTTTAATGAAGGGAATGAAGTCAGGCTTTATGGTGTCCCAGCATCGTTTGAAAAAGCCCGCGTGGTAACCATCGGGTCCGGGGGCTTTGTTAGAGCCAAGAGAAAACAGGGCAGATCTAATTTCCTCATCAGAAGGAGTCAAGAAGGTAGTGACGAAGGTGGTCTCCGAACTAAAGGGACAGGAGTGAGGAGGGAGGAGAGTGAAGTCTTTCTCGGTGGTAAAAAGTTTGGCAAAGTAGTGAGTAATGTGACTGTTAAGGGCGTCATGACCGGAGATGATGGAACCCACATCATCAGTCAGCGAGAGGATACGGTTGAAGCATCTACGAAGGGTGACAGATTTCTGGAAAAAGGAAGTGTTCCGGTCCCCATCAGTAAGCCAGCTAATGTGGGACCTATCCCTCCAGTAGTGATGCTCAAAGTCAAGGACACAATTGAGGTCGTGGGTGAGAGAGTCATTAAGGTCAGAAAGGAATCTAGAAGTGGGGTGGTTACAGAGGTCTTTCTGGATCCCAAGGATACGGGAGGTAAGTCTCTTTTTCGATTTTGGGAGACTGCCAAAGGTAGTGGCAGCCCAGTCAGTCAGTGTAAGGCCGAGGTTAGTGAGTTTAGTGGGTGGGCAGCCGGGCAGGGAGGGCCAAGTCAAAGTAACAAGGGGGAGGAAAGAGGGGTCATGGTTCCAGAACCCTTCGAATTTGAAGGGTTTACTCACGGGAGGGGTGGGGAGGGAAGTTTTGAGGATGATAGGGCAATGGTCCGAGGAGAGACGAGTCAAGTGGAGGTTATGGGAATTAGGGTAATGGTCAAGCCACAACTGGTTCACCCAAACCCGGTCAAGTCTTTCCAAAATGGGGTTCATACGTCTTTTATTAGTCCAAGTGAACTTGGGTCCAGAGAACCCGATGTCAATGAGATCGCAAGAGTCGAGTGCATTCTTAAACAAGTCAGCTCTGTTCAGTTTGATTCCACGGCCTCCAATTTTTTCGGAGGGGCAAGTGACTTCATTAAAGTCGCCTAAGCAAACCCAAGGGAGACTATGGGTGCCAGACAAGTTACCGAGCTCAGTCCAAAGGGTTCGTCGGAAACGAAATTTAGTGCTAGCATAAACAGCAGAAAGGAGAAAAGTAAAGGGATTGAGGGGTACCTGAACCACCACATTAATGAGTTGTTTGTGTTTGTTGAGGAGGGTAACTGTTGCCTTTCCCGAGTTCCACAAAATAATAATCCCGCCTGTGAAGCCCACCGGATCCAGAACCTCAAACGAGTCAAAAGGAAGCTTGCGCACAATGCTCAGAGAGTTAGGGGAGGTAACCCGGGTTTCGGAAAGGATGACAATGGTGGGGTTATGGGCATTGATAAGATAGGCAATGTGAGTGCGAAAGGAAGGTCTCGCAATACCCCGACAGTTCCAGAATAAAATATTCATATTGGGAGGGACAGAAAACAAGTCACAAAGCTCGGCTTGAGCTCCCGGGTTGACTCCTGCCACGGCCACGTCCCCGTCTAGCCCGTGACCTGGAAGAGTGGAGTGGGGGCTGCTTCTAATCTCGCACAGAGATAAAAGGAGTTTTCTGTGTACAGAGCAAGGCACCTTGTCCCAACTGCACCAAAGGTCCAGGGATTTCAGGCGGGTTGCAGTACGAAAGTTCACTACTGCATTCGCGAAGCTCTCCACCCAGAGGTCCTTGGAAGCCGAATTCAATAGATAAATTTTTCTCAATCGAGGCAAGGTGGGAGTAGGGTCCATCAGGAATTGAAGTTCCGGAGGAACAACCAGGGACGGGTGAAGGTGATGATGGTGATTGAGAAACCACTTCAGATAGCAGATTAGGACCGGAGGCAGGCTGGGCAGGTCCGATAGGTCGGGTAGGTGGGCCGGGTGAAGGCAACCCGATAGCATCCGGGTGTTGATGAGACAAATGTTTTTGCATTGGGGTGGCGGGCTGTACGGGTTTGCAAGTATGGATCTGAGATTGGTTACGGTGACTTGACGCGAGACGAGGAGACGTTCGTAGGTGAAGGTGGTCTCGTTGATGGGTATCTCGGGGTGAGTGAGAGGCGGGGGTTGGAAGTATCCCTCGGGATTCGCATCCGGGTGGAAAAGGAGGAGGGTGGTAATTTTTCGAGGTGGTGGTGCGGGTTGGAACAGGGGTGGGGGTGGAAGGTAGGTTGTTGGGACGAGGAAGGGGAGAGGAGCCGGAAGCAGAGTCTGGGTCGGGTCGACTTGGGACTGTTGTTTCGACATTTTTTGGAGGTTTGGAGAGTGGAGAGTTTGAATTTAAGAATGAGTGGGAAAGAAAGGGTAAAGGGGGGTTTAGTAACGGTTGATTTAGTAAAGAGGAGAGGGAGGGGAAGTCAAAAAGGTGATTAAAATTAAAGTTGAAGAGGGAAAGGGGGGAAGTGGGGTTGAGGTCAGAGATGACAGTAGTAGGTTCAGGGGTAGACTTTCCTAGAAAATGGGTTGAGTGTGGAAAAGGAGAAGGAAAGGATAATTTACCAGGATCATGGAAAGGGACAATGGTCCAATTTTCGTAAAGAGAAGAGGGTGGGCCCTTTGAGGGAATAGCAACAGTCGCCTGAGACTTGTCACTATCATTATTGACTTGAACAGTCTCGACCCGGGTTCGGTTCTCCGAGATGGAGCAGAGACCTTTGCAAAAACCATGGCAACTCACACAATAGATTTGTTTATCCGCCAACTTAATTTCCTGGCAAAAATTTCCAAGCCAGACCTTGCTCGGGATCGGCTTCGCTTGGTCTAAATGAACGGAAATGCGGGCAAACCTGGCATTGTTCCGGTTCAGACCATTAGGGTCATGCTTTATAAAAACTCCAATAGAATTCCCAATAGCTTTCAGAATATCAAGACGGTGATACTCAATGGGGAGCTCGGGAAGGATTAACCATGTGGGGATTGTTGAGATTGACGCCGTAGAAGGTTGAAAATTGGGTATCCACGGTTGGACGTGGAGGTAGTGTCCTTGGATGAACCAGGGGCCATTATCAGTAATGTTTGCAAGATCCGATGGAGAATCAGGTTTGAAAGAGTAAAAACCCTTACCAAGACCGATGAGTTGGGGGTGTTTCTTACAGTTCCAAAGCGTCTCGATGGAAGTAGAGAGGTGGCCGGAATCGATTGATTTTCCGGTCAATTTTATGATAATTGTGCTTTCCCATTTGCATCTGATGGAATTAATAACTTGTTGTGGGATCACAATCGAAGGGTCGGAATTTTTCTGGGAATTTTCCAGAATTGGGGAGAAAATAGGGAATCTGGGTTTTCCTTGTGGTTGTTGTGAGTTGAGGATGGAGTCTGTTAAAGCAGATTTGTAGGAGGCTAAGGGTGGGTTTATTGGTGGTGGGGTTGGCTATATTGATAGCCACAATCTCGTGTAATTAGGCAAGTATATTTGCATAGCATTTGTATTAATATTGAGATTATTGAATAATAAGTCAAGCATTACACTTTCCAATATGGTATCAGGTTCTTAGAGCATCTCGATCTCTCGCTTCCACTCGAACCCTAACGTTTTTCGCAGTGACGAATCTAGGATTTATGGAATGAGGGTGTTTAATAAAATTTATAGCACACACAAAAAAAAAAAAAAACGCCAAAATATAATCAGGATCATCCCTAACATTTTGGAGGCCTTGTGCGATATTTAAAAGATAGGCCCTTTTAACAATAACTTATATCAATAGTTAAGTTTTAATTAATGTTTGATAAATACTAAAACAATCTATAATAGAGAGCGCTAGTAAGGCTCACCAAAGTACGTATTTTTAAATATGATTACCCTTTTTTAAAATATCACTATATTTTCATCGTCACGGTAGTTTAATGAATGTAAATTGCAAATAAGATGATGCAGGTTCAATTCTTCCTAAGAACGTATTTACAACTCATTATTATAAGAATGAGTTTGTGTTATAAATGAATAAGAGTGACTCCACTTCGACAGTCTTATACCCAGATACGTGACGACTTATTAACATTATAAAACTCGTGCACACCATCCATGTTTCACAACAGTATAAGACCAGTATGGATCCTCTCCATTTCCTAAAAGAAATGGAGAGTCCATTTCCTAAAAGAAATGGAGAGTCCATTTCTCTCTCACAATGTAATATTATATTACACTCCTCTCTTTACTATCTTTTACCTTTATTTGTCGCGATAAAACCCGAAGCGTTGGATCGTCCCCAAATGAAATCTTGTCTGTTAAAAAGAAATGGACCCTCCATTTCTTTTAGGAAATGGAGAGAGTCCTCATTGGTATAAGACCCATGCCAATTTTGCATACCATACCACACTCCCCTTATACTCGACTAACAGAAACAACTCACAGCCAATTCAAGTACGTACAAGTAACACCAACATCCCTCCTATTCACCCCATCGACATCCAAGCCCATCGTACATCTACACCTCGCACTACTCGACCAAAACAAAGAATGTACAATGATAGAACGAACATAACTCCTGAGACGGTCTGAAAACTTAGCATAGTTACTGCTCTATATATAACTAGTCCCTAATCCAACTTTATTACACCATGAAAACACACTCAAATGCAACCCCCATCCATGCACTAGCAACCAACAACAATGCACACGCAGCTGGACTCCCCAATGACCCAAAACGTCCTCAAAAGTCAAAACGACTCAAAAGCAAGGACGGTAAAACCGGCTATATTCAACAACTAAAACAAGTGTTCCTTTATACTTCCTCCATTCCATTCATTTCTATACATTTGCTTTATACACGTGTATCCATGCTCGTTTTCTTTTGTTCATATCTTTAGTTACACTAGTTGTTTCTCCGCGCGCGGAGATCCAAGACGCGTTTTGTTTTGTTGTCGAAGCTATCATGTTTATGTCTTATGTTAATTGCGGCCTCGTTAATGTAAAAATTTAAAATATTGGACTCTCGTACGCAATTCTCATAATCGAGTGAATGAGTATAATAATTAACATTAATAATACATGGAGATTAACTTTGATGCTGTAACACTACGGCTTTCCCTTGGTGACTACTCGACCGAGTAGAGCCTACTCGGCCGAGTAGTGTTGAGGTTGTGTGTGTTTTGGTTCTGCCGAGGAACACTCGGCCGAGTATAGTGAACACTCGACCGAGTATGGGACACTCGGCCGAGTATACACTTACTCGACCGAGTGTCCGGTTTAGCGGAGTGTTATTTTGACGGTTTGATTGGGAAACGTTTAGGGTTATTTTTATATCCCGCGTCAGTTTCTAAAACATTATTTCAACATCATCATTTTGACGATTACCCTAATCATTCCCTAATCACTTCCTAATCATTCCCTAGCATCGTGCTGTGTACAATCTTCGTAGTTTTGCGTATAATTCCTCATCCTTCTGTTGGTAAGTCCTTTTCTATGTTGTTTGTATTCTTTGGGATTACTGTATTCATACATGGAGTTGGGAATATGGGGAAATTGTGCAATATGTAATTGTGTATGCGATTATTGTATAGGAGAAGACTTCATAGAGGAGCCTTTCTGATTGTTCGGTTTCCGCATCATCTAACATTGATTGCGAAAAGGTAGGGTTTCTCCTACTCGATCGTTAATTGATTGAGATTGCATATGTTTTATAATTGTTGTTATCTACTGATCATCGGAGGTTGGGTGTTGTGGTGACGGTATTGGTGTGGTTGTGCCGTGACGATTGTGGTGTTGTGACAGTAGTGATCTTTGTGTGTGTGATTGTGGTGGAGTCACTTGCGGGAGTGGCTTCACACCCTAGTTCGCCCTCCGTGGAACCCGTCACGGGAGGGGATGTGCACATTAAGGGACGGGGATTGTTAGTCGCTCGTTGATGAGCTGGACTAGGTGGGGATGGGCTGCGGTCACCCATCTGGCGAGGATTACATTGCGATGGGTAATCTGGCGGGCTACACACTTGAGTGTGTAGTCGATTCATGTGTGAGATCGATGATCATTTGGTTGTATTGTTGTTGTCTTATATTGATTGAGTAATCTTGACCCGTGTTGTTGTTTTGTAAAACCTACGGTGATCCATTCGGGGATGGTGAGCAGATTGTGACAGGTAATGCAGATGTTTAGCTATGGGACAGTCATGGGGAGTCATCACGTCAAGTCTAGCTTCCGTTGTTATGAGTTTAGATGTCTTGGATGTCTTTTGTATTGAGACCTTGTACATTTAGTTTGAGTTGGTCTGAGATAATGTAATCTTTAACTTTTATACTTTAATAAATGTTGTTTGGAATTTGTAACTTTGATATACTAACCTCGGGAAACCGAGATGGTAACAGCCTTTCATGCTAGGGTAGTCCTTGGTAAGGTACCTTGGTATGAGGGGGTGTTACAGATGCACTTAATGTTGTTCATTGAATAGAGATATGAAATTAAAACAATTGAACAATTAGTTTTGTTGAATTTGGTGCATTTAACGTAGGATGTTTCAAGTTTGACCATTTCTCTCCAAATTCTTCAATTTAAGAGGGTGTTTCACATTGACCATGTCTCTTCAAAATCTGGAATTGAAGTTCATAAATAGCCATTTGAAAACTCAATACTTTTCGTAGAACTATTGTTGAGAATACTTTCAAAAAACTTGACATGGTATACCAATTTGTAGCTCCGTATACATGTATTATGACTAATGTGCCCGGGAGGACGCAGTATGGCGTATATGTTTCGCGTGATTTAATGGTTTATGAGAGGCGTGGAACCCCAATGCCTATCTCCGTCTCTTTTCAAACTATCAACCTTCGCGAGAGATGCAAGAGTAACACCTCCTGAACATTGAAATCAACCCTTTAAAAGCAATGTTTGAAAGCAATGTTTGAAAGGAAAATTAGTCATCGACTGATCAAGTATGATTTTTGATTTGCAGCGAAGTCCAAAGTCCTAGAAGTCAGAAAAGGATATAGGCATTCCAGCACTCCTAAATTTAGGATTCCCAAATAATAAAGTTTTTGCATATGAGCTCCAATTAAGGTAAGAAGAATCCGAATATAGATGGAGTTGTACATAAACGTACAACACATTTCTCCAACTATAACAATCAATATAAGTGACATGAAGTTTCTACTTAAGTTTAAAAAGTTCAACAACGATAAGCTCATGAAACTCTCACAAATTTTATAATCTCATTAAAAGATCCAAACAGAAGAGAACCCCACAAATTTTAGCTATCCTTCTACATAATCTAGATTGTTAGTACATCCATCTTTAAGATGAACAACAATTATAAACTCATCTAGTCGATATAGCTAAGCAACAATTATATCGTTCATTTGTTTCCCATTCTCGTGTGGAACATCTCTCGTTCTGTGAGATTAACTTTAGTATTTTGGTAATATAGCTAAAGCTTGATGGACAAAGACTCCTCGTTTAAAAATGTTTATGAGAGACAATAATCAATCCACATGTTAAAAGCAACTAAAATTTGCAAATATCAGCCAACTCATGGTAGTTACCGAAGATGATTATAGGAGTGTTATTATATGTGATGGGGCATATTCTGCACCGCTGACCAAGTCAACATATTGAGCAAGGTCAAAGACATCCACAGCAAGTCAACGACTTAGACAAACCTAGCCGACCCCCATCGGCTGTCATGTGGTCCCGCATGACAACCTCCAGCCGGGACACATATCCGCGTACTCATATCCAAGACCCCTCGGCGGTGAGTCAACAGGGCCCGCCGGCCTGCCATAGGTCCCTCGGCCGAGGGGTAGATCAGTCTTTCCACCTGCTAGCCACTTGGCCACTTGGCCACTACGTGACAAAAGGTGAAAGTCTATAAATACTCCTCAACCTTCATTGAGGGATCGATCCACAACTGAACCTAAGAAACACTATTCATCTGGTAATATCCTCCTTATCTCTCTACAATATATCCTTAGCCAAGTAATAACAACTTATCCCTCTAAGTTCACTGACTTGAGCGTCGGAGTGAGTACGCTTGGCACAAAGCCAAGCCCTCAGTTCGTTCATTGTTGCAGGAGAGGCCGAGAGGAACGATTAAGGAAAGAAGGATTCAACTCAAGACATTATTCCACAAGCCACGGGTGGTAACAATACTTGCTCTGGAATTACACCCGGAACAATTGGCGCCGTCTGTGGGGAAGCGCTACTAGAAGCTAGTCACATTCATTCCCAAACAACAAAAAACCCACCCAAAAAGCTAAGATGTCAAAACAACAAGACGCAGTCGTGACCGACGAAACCGCATTCTACCAAGATGATACCTTCAACAATTCTGGAGTCGTGCAGCCCTCCACAGGCGGAGTAATCCAACCGGAGTTCGGGATGCGGTAATACAGACACGCCGCCGCCGACCAACCGAGATCACCATCATGGGACATGTGGTTGACGTAGCAAACCGAAAATGCTCCTGGACCTAATTAGTAATACGCCCGCTCACCGTCACGCCGACAAGAGCGGCGGAAACCGTCCAGAGACCGGGGCCCAAAATGTGACTCGAGAAATTTGAACGGAGCACTAGGAGAAGCTGACCCAGTCAAGTCGCCGGGGGAGCCCAAAGTGGGCGTGGTAGACCTAAGTCCTTCCCGTACTCATGGGAGGACAGCGTCCCCGCAGCACGAACGAGGCTTACCCCAAAGGAGCCAGAGGAGTCCGACTCAGCAGAGTTGGAGGAGAAGTCCGAGTCGAAGAAGGAGTCCTTCCCGCTACGAGGGGAGGAGCCGGATTAGGAATGCGAGGAGCCGATCGCCACGTGCCGTTCGACACTTGGTCAGACAGCCCCTCAACGCCTACATCCTAGAAGTCCAGGTACCAACTAAGCTCAAGTTGCCACCCTTGTCATACAAAGAAGATAGTGATCCAGCCGACCACGCCGAGGCTTTCGAGTCTTACATGTCGGTATGGGAGTAGCCCGATGAGGTCTGGTGCCGAGTTTTCCCAACAACTTTGCATGGGATGGCTCAAAGTTGGTACAAGGGGCTCCCCGACGGCTCGGTATAGTATTACGCCGACCTAAGGGACGCCTTTCTAGCCCAGTACTCTTGCAACAAGAGAAGGGCCGTGGAGACGTCGGACCTCCTAACTATCAAACAGGAGGGGGGCGAGTCTCTACGAAGCTATGTGAAGAGGTTCGACGGAAAGGTCCAGCAGATTCGAGAAATTAATCCCGAATTGGCGGCTTTCGCGCTGATGAAAGGCCTCCCAAGGGGAGACTTAAAAAATGAGCTCATCAAGTGCGGAGGCCGGGCTTGACGCCGCCGGGAAAATGGCCGACCAAGCCATCAAGGTAGAAGACTATCACAAGACTGGGTAGGCCCGGCGAGGCCGAACACTCGAAAAAGAAGAGCGCCGGGAGGACAACCCGGATGAAAGACGCCGTGACAACAACGGGTCACGGTCCGATGAAAGACGCCGTGAGAATAATAGGTCACGGTCGGACAAATCCGCCAGGAAAAAGGACTCGACGGGCGCCGGGTGGAGTTCAGGAACGTACCACCAGAGGCGGTATAACGATAAAACCCCTTTCGTCGTATCAGCCGCCGAGGTCTTCGCCCTGAGCAAAACGAGGGCCGAAGTGGGAGACCCCCAAGCCAAAAAGTGACGGTGACACGAGCCGATCTTGTGAGTACCACGGCCACACCGGCCATTTAACCAACGATCGCCGCATCTCGAAGAATGCCATTGAAGAGCCGATCCGGAAGGGGAGCCTCGGCAAGTACGTTGCCAAAGGCCAAAAGACCGACGCCGACGGATTCGGGTAAGAAATCCGTCTTCGAACGGATAGGAGTGATCCATGTTGTTATCGGGGGCAACGAGAACAGAGGGTCCGCTCATGGGCACAAACGGCACCTGAACGAGGTATATCAGGCCATCAACTTTGTGCCCAACACAGCGATCCCCGCTTCCAACATCCCCGATATAACCATTGGAAGGAAGGACTACGAAGGAGTCATCGCTCCTCACAGCGACCCACTTGTAGTTAATTTGGACATATCCAACCACCTGGTCAAGAGGTGCTGATTGACACAGCGCGTACACGAACATCATGTTCGGGAGTGCTTCCTCGGCCTCGGCCGAAAGTCAAGGACTTGAGCCCCGCACCAACCCACTATACGACTTCTCGGGGCCGGCCTGGTACCACCGGGATCAATCGGACTCCGGTGACGTTCGGCGAAAGGAATGCGGCTAAGAATGTCCTAGCTGAGTTCGTGGTCATCGACGGCTCGTCCGCCTACAACGTTCTCATAGGCCGAGTCACCCTGAGCGAGGCCGACGCAGTGATGTCTATCCGGGCCCTAACACTAATGTATGTCTCGGACCGGGGGGAAGCGCATAAGCTCATCTCCAAAGACGAGAATGACGAGGTGGTCAACGTCCGATAATCGCGCGAGGAGGATGCAACATGCAATCCCTCAAAGTAGCAAAGAAATCAGAGAAAGGGAAAAGTCTATCCTTACAACAGGAGGGCGACCTCATGGATGTAGCTAGCGGCTGACCGGGAAGGTGTGCCTTTGATAAACCGTTAGGACACTGGTAATCTCGGGAAAACTCTGTGTAGCGGCGGATGTGTCCAAAACAGCTGTGGGCATCCCAACGCATGTTTTTATCTAATGAAAAATCGTCCAAGTCTTCCATCAAAATGTTCATTTTCCCATAGTCACTAGGAAGCAAGAGACGCTCGCCAGATCGTCATACCGACAAGAGCGAGATCTCTCTGTCGAGAATGACGCCGGCTCGCACTGTCATACCGACAAGAGCGGCAGTCTCTGTCAGTAAGTAGACGTCGACTCACACTGTCATACCGACAAGAGCGGCAGTCTCCATCAAGAAGTAGGCGCCGTCGCAGTCACCCCAAGTAGTAGACGCCACGGCAGTCACCCCAAGAGGTTTGACGCCGTCGCAGTCACTCCAAGTGGTAGACGCCACGGCATCTCCATCAAGAAGTAGGCGCCGTCGCAGATCACTCCAAGTAGTAGACGCCATGACAGTCACCCCAAGAGGTTTGACGCCGTCGCATCACTCCAGTGGTAGACGCCACGGCAGCGATCTCCATCAAGAAGTAGGCGCCGTCGCAGTCACCCCAAGTAGTAGACGCCACGGCGATCATCCCAAGAGGTTTGACGCCGTCGCAGATCACTCCAAGTGGTAGACGCCACGCAGCGATCAATAACAAGGAGCACTCGCCGGCCGACACCGTCACACCGGCAAGAATGGCAATCACCCTCAAGAAACAAACACCTCGACGGTCTCGACCAGCGCAGTTGATACTCGCAAAGCGATCAAAACGCCTTAGAAGCGTTACACAGTTAAGGAACGCACTCTAGACTGCCTCGGCCAAGCCAAGGCGGAAACAAAGGAGACGCCCAATTTATAACATGAGAAAAAACTCAGACAAGGACGAGAAAAGACCTCGGCCGAGCTAGAGACAAAGTGAAAACGTTAAGTACAGATTGAGACGCTCAACTATTAGCACAAGAAAAAGGAATGAGGTAAAGACCTCGCCAAGCCGGAGCGCGAAGAAACGAGCTCTTATTAAATATGTTCAACAAATTACAAGAAATACAAACGACGGCCGCCCCCATAAGGGTCAGCCAAAGGACAACCTGCCAAAGTTGTACAAAATACGAGAGAGAAAAGACAAAAGGGTACGGATACCATCTCCCTATGTCCTGTTCTTTGCTCGCCATCGCCAGCAGCAGAAGATCTCCTTCGATAGGCAACCCAGCGGTTTTCATGGCAGCCTCAGCTTCAGCGGCCTCAGCCTTTGCCTCGGCAGCCTCAGCTTCCCTCATTCTCTTGGCCTCCTCATTGGCCGTCTTAGCTTTCTCAGCAAAAGCTGCCGCCTCCTCGGCCGCCTCCTGCTCTATCTTCACCCTCACCGCCTCCTTGGCCCTCTCCTCCACGGCCTTCTCCTTAGCTTCGAGCTTGTCGTCAAACAGCTCGTCGAATTTGCTCCACGGAAAGGAACCTTCAAGAGAGAAGAGCTCCTCAATTACTTCCCTGGCACTGCCGGCCGATCCCGGTCGGAGCACATGTCGGGAGCATTTTGGTTTGGAGCATCTCAATGTCGTCCTCCTTTTGCCTGTTGATGGCCTCCTTGCTCCGAATCACCTTCCCCTGAATCTGAAACCGTTCCCTGAATTCATTCCTCTGCTGGAAATAGAGGTCGGCGTGCCTCTGAACGAGGTCACACTTCGCCAACAGTTTTTCAACTTCGGCCGCAGCAGTCTCGGCCTTGGCTCTCTCAGAAGGACCTCCTTTTCGGCTCCTCCCTGAGCTTTCTCTCAGCCAAGAGCGCCTTCTCGGCCTCCCCCCTAAGCCTCTGCTCATTGAGAAGATCCAGCTTCGCCTTCGCGGCCACCTTCTTAGTGGCATTAAGCTCAAAAGCGGATTGAGCCACGGCCTTCTCCTGCTCCATGATACGAGCACCGGTCAGCTCGTTCCACCTCGCTAGTCTCTTGATCAACCTCGCGCTTTCCGCTACAAGCCGAGAGGGGAAGCCTTCTAGGATGAAGAGCCAGTGGCGACGTTTCGATCGCCAGCCTGCGGTCGGGAAAGGGAAACCTTCTGGGATGAAGAGTCAGTGGCGACGTTATGATCACCAGCCTGCGCGGGGTTCTCCTCCACCTGCTGCTCAACAAGAGCGGCGGCCTTCTGCGGCTGATCTACAAAATTTAAAGTAAGCATCAGTATCAACATACATAGACATGCCGGAGAGCCTGTCACCGGCAGCGCCTAATGAACCGGCTAAGTCTGAGCCACAGGATAGATCAATACCGTGCTTGGCCTTCTTGGCCGAAGGGCGCATTTCCTCGTCAGCAGCAGAAGCAACGGCAGCGGTAAAGGCTGTCTGCTTTCTTTTACGGACAAGGGGCGACCCCTCTTCCTTATCGGAGTCATCCCCATTGGAGATATAAACGATCTCCACCGTCTCCTTCTGAACAGGGGGGATGGAAGGCGGAGCCGATGTCGACGCCATCACCGCCGAAGGCTTTGTTTTTCGCGTGCGGCGCGGCATGTTACTTACAACCTTCGCCTGGGCCTCCACCACATTCAAACTTTTCAGCTGCTGGTCCATAAGATCATTCGGCGACGTCCTACGGTCATGGGTAAGAGCCTTGGGATGCAAGTTAGCAACAGTCTTGTCTTTGTGCAGCCCCATTCTCCGGAGGATATCCTCAGACAAATCCGGTCCAAAGTAGTCTGCGAAGGAAACAAAGCAAGAATTAAGTAGAGGAATTAAATCGAAGTTCGAAGAACAGGAACATTGACAGCGGTGATGGGCCTCATACCGACCCCACTCACCCTGTGCTAAGGCCGGTATGAGGCCGACATGGCAGAGCGGCTCATCCTGGAAGAATAATCTGCGTTGGGGAATCCATCTTTTCGGCACCCCACTCTTGTCCGCCTCAAAGAGCCTCATCGCCAACCTCTCATCCTCCCTAAGAGAGACCCGCGGCATCCATCTTGAGTTTTTTCCGGGTGACCCATCCGTCATGTTCCGCCTTAGTCTCACACCGCAAGTTAACTTGGTGTTTGAAAGCAATGGGCGCGGATAGTCATCCGGCACCTTAACGTACACCCACCGATCTCTCCAGTCTTTGCAAGAAGTAAGTTTGTCAACAGAGACATAACCCTTCTCCATGTGCACACTGTACCAACCGACGCGGCCAGAGATTGTGGTACTGGAGATAATGAAGCCGCGGAATAAATTCACCGTTGGGGCCTCCCCCTTGAAGAGACAAAGCCACACAAAGCCGACTATCGTCCTCATGGCCAACGGATGCAGTTGGGCCACAGCGACGTTCATAGCTTTGATGATAGCCATGACGTACTCGTTCGGCGGAAACCGAGCCCGTACTCAAGTGTCGCATGTATACACGGTATGGCCCGGCGGGGGCAACAGACGGTCGACTCTCCTCGGGGATAACAATCTTGTATCCCCGCCAAAGAAGAAATGGCCCTCGAAAAATTTCTCACCAGAACAACTGGCCAACTTATGGGACCAAGCTCGGTCAACGCGTACCTTACAGACGTCACCGTGATCCATAACGTACTGCCTCCCCTCTTTGGGACGAGCCTTTTCAGCATCATCACCAAAATCGTCTGCGTCATCATCGACATCAGAGTCATCCTCCCATTCCTCCAAAATCCGAGGATCGACTTCAGGAGAAGGAGACCTAGGGCCCCCAGGCCTTATCAGGAGGGCGTCCAACTTCTCCTCCTCATCAAGACGCGACGGGGAACCCCCCGGCGCCGGTTTACTAGGCCCGGCATCAGCAGAAGACATGTTTACAATAAAAACTTACAAAGTTAAGAAATTGGGAGGTTTGTTTGTTTACCTTGAAGAAAAACACTCGCCGGAGTAACAACTCTGAAAATTAGAAGAAAGAAGAAGCCCTTGAAAGTTTAGAGAGGAAAATTTTGGAGAATGAAATTGGTGGCCAATTTCACGGAATAACTGCCCTATTTATAGGGAAAAGCCCATAAAGAAGGACCAATCAGCGAACAGCCCATGAAGCGTCATCCAATCAGCGAACAGACACGTGTCGGACATGCAACCACGGGATGTCAATCGTTGCAACAGTTGAACGTCAGTCAATGCAACAGTGACCAAGCGTCTTCAGCACGCCCATTCATATCTCTCCGCCTATTCACCTTCCTCAACAAATTCTCAAGCATCTGTTCTCCGCCGGCCACTCGATCAACCAAGCTAAGTAGCGCCGGCCGGGGGCAATCAAAAACAACCGGCACTCTCAACCCTGGTCTCGGCAAGCGTCACTTTCTTTTCCACATCGGATGTCCTTTACACATCCATGTGGAGGGGGGATATGGTACGGCCTAAGAAAGACCAGGCCGAGGTAAAAGAAGCCGCCGCAGAAGAAGCCGATGCAGAAAATTTTTTACAAATTACTTGCGCAGAATATACGCTCAAACGTACATCGGAGCCCATACCACGGCATAGACTACGCTGGGGGCAAATTGATGGGGCATATTCTGCACCGCTGACCAAGTCAACATATTGAGCAAGGTCAAAGACATCCACAGCAAGTCAACGACTTAGACAGCCTAGCCGATGCAGCCCATCGGCCTGTCAGCCCAGGTCCCGGCATGGCAACCTCCAGCCGGGACACATATCCGCGTACTCATATCCAAGACCCCTCGGCGGTGAGTCAACAGGGCCCGCCGGCCTGCCATAGGTCCCTCGGCCGAGAGGTAGATCAGTCTTTCCACCTGCTAGCCACTTGGCCACTTGGCCACTACGTGACAAAAGGTGAAAGTCTATAAATACTCCTCAACCTTCATTGAGGGATCGATCCACAACTGAACCTAAGAAACACTATTCATCTGGTAATATCCTCCTTATCTCTCTACAATATATCCTTAGCCAAGTAATAACAACTTATCCCTCTAAGTTCACTGACTTGAGCGTCGGAGTGAGTACGCTTGGCACAAAGCCAAGCCCTCAGTTCGTTCATTGTTGCAGGAGAGGCCGAGAGGAACGATTAAGGAAAGAAGGATTCAACTCAAGACATTATTCCACAAGCCACGGGTGGTAACAATACTTGCTCTGGAATTACACCCGAAACAATATGATGATGCATTATTTTTGTTTTGAAAATGTTGAAAATAAATGATGCGTTAACATTTTTGAAAATAGTTATCGCATTACAAATTGAGCTAACATTATTAGGGTACATTTTTTTTCTCTCCACAAAAATGTTCTAAACTACCGAACTTGAAACGAACGACTCTTTTATGAGCACAATTACTCCTCAAAGTTGTTTCCTCCTCATAATCTCTCTCTTTCTCCTTTGCCCCCTTTACTTATTCCCTTCCTCCCAAGGGTTACCCCATCCTCCTTATACTCCTCATCCTCCTCAACTCGTACACAGCTCATATCCCCTTGTCCAATTCTCCTTCGCACGGACTCTTTTTCATCTTGTCATTACACTCATCTTTCTCCTCTTCGTTCCTCTTTTTCTTTCTTATTCTCCTTTTTCTCATTATACTCCATTTCACTTCCCTGCTCTACTGCCATCACCCCATCTTTATCTCATTCTCCTTCATTTCCTTTTCGTCGCTTCTTATAGACTCTTCTCATGCTCCTCATTAATTCTGATTTATTCTCCGCCTTCCCTTCCCCTTTTCCTTACCCCTACCCCCCCTTTTCCCTTCCCCTTTCATTTCATGTCCGTCTCCTTTTTACAATTTCCCTCATCGCCACATTTTCCCTTCGCCATTGTCGCTAGCTCCTCCTCTCTTCCTTCTCCTTTGTCGTCGTCTCTTCCCATTCTCCACCCCCCTTACCTCTTTCCCCTTGTTCTCCCTTCACCCCCTTACCCTACTTTTCATCCATGGCCATCCTTCACCTCCTCCGCACCCTCCCATTCTTTCTTCTCCGTTTTGCCTTTTTTCCTTTCTCCAACTTTCTAATGTTGTCGTAAATAATAGAATAAGTAATTTTCAATTTGTATAGAATTAAGTTATTTCTATCAATTTTTTTTATTTTAAGTAGACCTGACAAACAGACAAGTGCTTGCAGTCTAGTGATAGACTTGGGTAACCTCAAAGCTTGCAAAGGCAAGAATTGCGAGGTCCCGTGTTCGAACCCACGGATGAGCAATTGCATGCGGTTATCTCTCGGCCCCAATTGGGGTGGTTTACATGGTCCGGTGGTGACGCCGAATGCTCTGGGCCCGGGGGATTAAACCCTCGTCACCAAAAAAAAAAAAAAAAAAAAAAAAAAAAAAAAAAAAAAAAAGAAGACAAACAGACAAGTCATGTTAGGTCGTGTAGTATTCGTATCAACATTAACCGGGTCATTTGTCTCAACCAAATCCGTTTAACCCAATAAACTACGTTTTATAACCCTATTATCCCAAAAATGATGAATCATACTTGATCGCTATTATCCCAAAAATAATGAATCTACATTATCCGTTAGAATCACTATGTAACCACAATTTCTCGACCACAACGAGCAATAATAAATGGGTATATAATGATTAACTCATACTTGATCCATACAAAAGGAACACTTGAAAATGCTACTCGTACTGCAACTTATTCTCTAGGAGGAATAAATGATGACTGCTCAATAAGTTGCTTAGTGCATCGGGTGATGGGGTTAGAAACATGAAACTCATTTCTACTATCATTATTCATGAAGCAAACGAAGCCAAATGGGGAAGCGATGAACCAATTTGAGTTCACAAAATCAGGAAGGTCAATGCTATACCACTTTTTAAGGGTGCGATCATAAGAATACCCAAAAAATTCATCAGTGTGCGTAAACATGAAATACCAAGGCTTTTGTGGTGAGGTAATGAAATAGAAGTTCCATAAGAAGCGCTTTTGTGGTGAGGTAATGAAATAGAAGTTCCATACGAAAGTTACTGGCCTACTGTTCATAAGCAACATTTTCCCAAACTTCATACATCAAGACGATTAAATTCCTGTTTCAGGAAATTCTGACCATCTGTACACATCACCTTTTGGAACAACCTACTTGACAATCTCTCTAATGCAAGACATGAACTCACAGAAGGATAGTCACAAATTTGTATACAATTTGAAGTATAGTATTAACTATTACCATTGTAAAAATAGAAAAAGGTATTCTACATATAGTTGAAAAATAAAGGAAAGCATAGTCACACACAAATAAATGCACCAAACTTGGTAAATTATTCACACCATGATCCTAGCTTGACCAGGAGATCGTCATCGTAAATTTTCTATCAGTCTTAGAAGATTTAGAGCTTTGGCAGCATATGATCCAGTTTTCCGGAGAGGTAAGACCGTGATAAGGCAGTATGAAGGGTAATTATTGTAGCAATTGACCCTTTGTTGCTTCATATTCTGCCCGTCTCATAGTACATTTTCTGCGATAAAGAATGAGATCAAATTAGACCGACATTTTAGATGTACAATAGGCCAACAATATACACTACCCGTGACTTCAAAATAATATCATAAAACTCGGAAAAACAAAATTCCGATTCAAGAGCTTCGACTACTGTATACATAACAACACCACAACCAATGGCAAGAGATACTACTTTGAATTCAATTTAGTTGCGTATTGCAGGCTTGGTACACACACGACAGGACACTTCATTTGAAACAAAAACATGATCTATAATACCTAACCCATAATGAGCGTGATTTCAACAACGCACACTTCAATTCACATCAACGCACTGCGCTTGTGTATGGTTTTAATGCATAGAAGAAAAGAAGTAACTGTAACAATGGCTTAATGAAAGTAAAGAGAGAAAGCATTGCCAACAATTTTTAAAAATGGAGTTTACCATTTATGAAGGACTTTACTTGTCGAGATAGGAGCTCATGGATCAATATATCATTTATATCAAACAATTGTAATAAAGATGACTAAGAAAACCGCGTCAACCATAAATATATGGAGTGTAACACTAACCATACTCACTTGAGCTAAGCGTATATTAGTGTTGACAAACGATGCTCAAGTATTCATTAGAAGGATGGAAATGCACCATGGATTCACCAATTAATGGGACACTGTAGCCCTACTCATGGGAACCAGTTACTGAAATAAACATGAGCAAATTAATCCTAATGTAGCAGCTGATCAAAAATCCACTGCACTATAATCCCACCCATAGTTTAGTGGAATAGTCAAATTACCAATAATCTTAACAATCAAACTTAGGAATAAATCTAAGATTTATCAGAAGATTCATCTCTCGCTACACCTCACTCTCTCTCAATCCCTTTACAACCTAATTCAACTCACACACCTCCTTCCCAAATCCTTTAGTATTCATCCAAGTTGATGAAACCCAAAGCTATGAAATCCAGACCAAAAGCAAACATATATTAAGCTGGGGTGTTAAGAAACGCATAGAAATCAAAAACTATGAAATCCTTCAATAAAAAGCCAAAGCTGCAGAGCAGTTACGAAAAGAGGAATTGTTGATCTACTTTCAAATATCTAACCAAGATAGTAAAACTCTTTCTACCGTCTTATATGAAGAAACTACATCACTCGTGTTTTAGAGAATGTACGATAATAAGATATATGGACAGTTCGCTCTCCGGCCATGACTCCATTAACACTCTCACTTCTTGAATAGCCTGAAGTAGCTATCTCTCTGTTGGCTACACATAACTTGTTTTTAAACAAATACTCAATAAAGCTACAATATCACACCCTTTTTTTTAAAACTCACGTTTGACATGTAGCTTGAGCGGCTATTTGTAGACATGTTAGTGCGACGATAAACAGGGAATTTCGCTATAAGCGGCTATTAGTAGACATATTAGAAATATTTCAGACGAAACTGGCGTGCTATCCAGAAGCCTACGTCTAACAACCATAACAATTTTAGCGGGCTATGCAGAAGCGCAGATTTATAATTAGACCTCGAGTCGGGCTTAGATGTAGAGTACCAAATTTAAAGTAAGCGCTAACTACACCATATATAGTATTGTAAAAAAAAAAAAAAAAAAATAGCAAATGCAGGTTAAAGATATACCCACCTCACAGTTGACGGTGCCTTTAATCACCCCCGGCCACGCAACTATGCACATCCTTGCGCAGGCCTGCAATGCAAATTAACCAGAATTGCATGTGTAAGGAAAGTAACACCTGATGGACAACATAAATATCCCAGAGGGAAGGTGATTTTCAAGTTTAGAACACCTAAAAAATAAGTTATTCATAGGTCGATTTTTAGATAACTAAAAAGCAAGCATTCTAACACGATTTCGTTTCCCAACAAAGACTATTATATTATTTAATCACACAGTATGTGACAACATTAAAAAGAAAGCATTCTAACACGATTTCGTTTGCCAACACTCTTATATTATTTAATAACACAATATGTGACAAATTTATATTATTTAAGGTGTAGTTTAGCGGAGAACTTGTGTAACAGTCCCAAGATTAGCCCTTGTAAGTAACCATTCTAGCACATTTATAATCAAAGGAATCACAAGTAGGTCACACTGTGAAGTAAGTAATCAACGATTGTTAGACATAGTGCATACAGAAACAGAACATTTGCATGAAACGATTATTGCAAAGCGCACACAGAGCACATTAAAACCATCGCAGCACCATAGATACTGGGTACATCAGATGTAGACACTACGTACATAGTTACACTATTGACAACTAATCAAACATGATTTAGATGTATCTTTGAACACCACTTCCAAACAATGACACTCTCTCGAAACCGCACAACACACGCGCTAAAACTATGACCTGGAAAAAGGGAGACTATTGAAGAAGAGCTCCAAACCACAACCAATTGGTAAATGACGATGTGCTCTTGAAAAGAGCATGCAAATTGAAGAGGAATTCGGAAGAATGCGAGACATTAGCAACCACAAAATTAGGGCGGTATGATGGTGATAATGGCGAAGGACCGAGAAAGATTAACTAAAATAGTGGATTAGTAGGACATAAATATTCGTAAAAGTGAAATGAGTGAAGGAGAGGAAAAGAGTACATCTAAAATAAAAACTAAATCAGAAAGTGAAGTTTACTTTACCCAAGGAAAAGTGACATAAATCTATTAACAAAAACAGTTTTATGAACATAAGTGAAAGCACTAAATAGCACAAACAACACCTTACAGCTGTTTAGACTTTAGATCACTATTGAGTACTGCTTTCCTGAAGGAAAAATCGTTATTAGTATTCTGAGTAACTCGACAAATGCAAAGATAATATACCATTGTAAATTGAGCAACAACTTACCATACAAGCAACACCAAATACAATATGCAACTTAACCTTTTGAGTTGTCTGATAGTACTTAGTTAATTACAAGAATGCAATGACTTCTGATAATTAAGCGTCAACCTGCAGCAACGAAACAGATCACTAATTGAAATAATTAAAGGGTTTGAGAGGATACTTAACCATACTTCCGACAAAACAGATCACTTATTGGACAGCTCTCAATCTACATAAAGTACAGAACTAAGGGCTGCTTGGATTTGGATGGTTATTTGAGTTGGCAAGTAACATAATGAACCTTGATTAAACTCGCCTTCCTGAGGTTCATAACCTGCAATGAAGTTTATAGAAAATGATTTTAGGGTGTATAATATGTAAGAACAGATACCTGGATAATCACAATTCATCAAATTAGCCAAATTTGATCTATGCAGTTAAAAGCATTCTACCTATTTCATATCATCCTCACAATCAGTATTATTAAATCTTTCCCAAGAATGAATCGAATATTTCATGTCAAAATCTAACAAGTATGAATGTTTGATCAAAAATAAGTACTCGCTTTATAAATTAGATAATTCTTTTTTCCACTGAAATGAATGTTTCATGAAACTCTTCATCTCATAGTTTTTCAGAGATGCGATAGTGGAAATAAAATAACATCAAACTAAACAATCATCAACTGGGTGTAGCCCTTCACCTTAAAATTGAAATCCTAAATCAAATAAATTAAAGCCAACGAACAATGACAAAGGAGGGTCTATAAACAAATAATTTACAAATGGTACATAGATCAAATGAAATTATCCAAAACTTTAGAAACCCAAATTCATAAAAGAGACATAGAACAAATGAAATTGAGACGAACCTTAGAACATGTAGATCAAGCAATCAATCAATCAGCTCTAAAAAAACGCAATACATGAACAATTAACACAATGAAAAGCGTACCAAAGAAGCAATCGAAATCAACAAATAGACAAAAAGAAGAAATCAGCAAATGAAATCAATCAGCTATGAAAAACGCAATACATAACAATTCACCCAAATGAAAAACAGAACAATAATCAGACCACTAAATCGAATCACAAGACATAACCCCAATTAGTTTCTAACCACAAATGGAATAATATACCAACGAAATTAATCACTAACCTCTGTTAAACCGGCGTGCAAATGAAACGATTAATCGTATTGTAAAAATTAATTAAAGTACAGAGAGAGAATGAAGGAAGAGGCGAGACCGAAAGGGAAGGAGAATGAAAGAGGAAGAGGTGAGCAGGAAAGACAAGGAGATTGAAAGATTAGGGTAGCAGGAAGAAGAACAAAGAATAAGAAATGAGGAGAGAGGGAGAAAAGTTGAGATTGCTGTTCATCACGCGTGAGGCACGAAAACTACTGCTCTACTGTTCATAAGCGACTTTGAAAACTACTGCTCTACTGTTCATAAGCGACTTTTTTGCAAATTTTGGACATTTATAAGGGTTTTAGATATTAATAAAAATTATAAAAATTTGATATTCACACTGTAGTCGGGAAGACAATTCAAACATGATCTCACATGACTATTTTTTATGTTATATATCGGAAGATATATCGATGATTCTCCCCACATATGAATAGTGTCAAAAAAGCAAATGTATATAAATGAATGGAATGGAGGAAGTATAGTATTGTACTACCATGTCCTAAAAATTCCAGAGCAAAGGAAGCTAAAACGAATGTATGTACTGTAGCTTTACGAATCTTTACCAAAATCGACCCAAAACAGAGTATTTTTACTGCTGCTGTCCAGCTACTATCCACGCATTAATCTAACTTTTCAATTGATTTTAGTACTAGTATAGATACTGTGTATTCCGCGGTATATATATATTTTTGTACATTTACAGTGTTTACTTATAGATTTTAGATTAATATCTCATTAATTTTAATATTTTCACTCATTGAATTGTAATTTGATTTGAGAAAAAAAGTTCATCTAAAAATTAATCAAGATAATTGAGTAATTTCACGAAATGTGTTTTTTTTATGAAAATATTTTAATTACCTCAAATCTGGTGATATCATTTTTATAAATTTTCTTAAATTTTTATTTTCGTCACAAAGTTAATAATAACAGTTTAGGGTTATGTATAGTTTTAGTTTTATTTATTTATACCAATTTTAATTCATTTTAGTTAAAAGGTTAAACTTTAAAGTTTAATGATGAAAATATTATAGGTTGATGAAAAGATTATTATTTTTTTAATGAAAAATTAGTTTATTAATTTGAGAAAATCTATTTTATTTTCATATTTAAGCATTTTGGAAGAAATTGTTTTTGAGGATCTTTATTCTCTTACTAGATAGAGGATTACATTTGTGTAAAAAATAATAAAAGTTGTTGTATAGAATAATTGAAAGGTAAATATTGTGAAATAAAGTTACTCATGTATTGGGTATTGATATCTATAGCAAGTGGATTTATTTTAATTTGTGAAATACTTAGGAGGGAAAACTGAGCGGGATTATTTGGAGGAGTGTTATTGTAATACCCCGTATTTTAGAGGATGGTAAAAGGATTGGTCAACATCATTTTATTAAAATGTGATTTATGAAAATGGATATTGTATATTAATTATTTATTAATTATTGAGACGTGTAATTATGAGACAGGAAATAATAAGTAAATAATACATAATAATATATGACGGTGGATGTATACGTATGACGCATACTAGTATAAGTATACATGGTGACGGTATTATACAACTAATAAGGTAATACGTATTTTATATAGTATTTATACAATATTATATATAATATGACATAATAAGATTAGGAAAGAGCCTAGAAGGTTCTTCCACCTACCTTCTATAGTATTGGTCGGACTCACGATGGAGGTTTAGTTTTCAGTACTTGTCGTTAGGAGCACCTAGACCAAAACACAATTTATAACTTCACCAACAACTCTACAATTAGTAAAGAGGCAAGTAAAGGTCGGATCTCAAGGGACGGGAATTGAGATGAGATTTCTATTGCAACTAGTGGTGTCTAAGGGTGTCACAATTGAGGTTTGATGTAAAAGATCACTAAACTAAATAGCAATGAAAGTAAACAAGCAAGATGAATTAAAAGGGATGTAAACAATTGATAAAAGGCACTAGGGTGTCATGGGGTTATAGGGGAATCATGGGAATTGATCATACAAACATGTTCTCAAATTATAAGCAAGCAATTATTGTTGTGATGGATCGAGTTGGTTTATATCTTACAATCCTAGGAAAGTTTGGGTCCCGGAGCCGAATCGATTAGATTGTACAACACCTACAAGTCGACTTAATCTTCCCTACTCAATTACATGCATGGTCTAATGAGACTCGAGTTGGTTTATGTCTTACAAGTCTCATTGAAAAGATAAGTGATGGGTAAAAAATGCAAGGATTCATAGGCTCGCATTTCATCAAACATAACATGTGCATGAGTTGAGATCACAACAAGCAAGCAAATAAACCATGAAAGCATATTAATTTAAGCATGAATCATCCCCCATGTTGGTTTTCCCTAATTACCCATTAACCCTAGCTAAGAAAACTACTCACTCATTATCATGTTGAACATGCTAGCAAGGTTGTCAATCATTCCAACAAAGTGAAACATGATGAATAAATGAAAGTGATTAACAATAATTAAAAAGGGATTAAGAGAATTATACCTACTAATGATTCCAATAATAAAGCAAAGAATAAAAGAAGTACTTGATGCTTGATTGGAAGGTTGTCAATCTCCCAATAATAACCCAAATAATCTTCAATTACCCAAAATAAAGGATGAACAAGAGAGAGATTAAGGAAATAAAACTTGTATTAAAACTTGATTAAATGTTGATTACAAAATTAAAGAGAGATTTGATTGATATTAACTACACTAAAGATTGCTAAGAAGAACATGCTCTTCTAATTAGACTAATAGGGTATTTATAGTGGGGATTAGGTACATAGATTAGGGTTTACTAAGGGCTTAAATGACGATTAAGTCCTTGAGGAATCGCCGGTCTCTAGGGAGACTCCGGTCTCTTTTTCGCCGGTCTTAGAAAAAGATGTGCATCCTTCCTTGAAGCTTGTAGAAGACGAAATGGAACTGTCTGGGAATCCGAGCGTCTTTAGCACGGGACGGGCGGATTTGGGCGTTCCTCGACGGGCGTCCAGAGGGTGAAGACGGGCGTCTTCTGGGGGTTCTGCCCGGGCGTCTTGTGGAGGAAGACGCTCGGATTGTGGTGGTGGACGGGCGTCTTCAGGGCAATCCGCACGGATTGTCAGGCAGTTTCTTTCCTTCTTCTTTTCTTCCTTTTTCTTCATAAAATCCTTGAGGATTTCCTCGGGGATGCAAGGATCTTTTCTCATCATTGCCCATCTACTATAGTATGTACAAAGGCCTTCTAATCTTGTCTCTCCTTGATGCTTGATCATCGAATTCAATCAATTTAGCCTCATTTTGCCATGAAAATGCAAGGTTTGCACTCCTTTCCTACCAAGGACACAAAACCTCAAAGAATATGCAAAACAAAGAACTAAAGACAATAAATGACCCAAATATGCACTAAAAAGCATGGGAACAAGGCTAATTTGGGGACTAAATATGCTCTAATTATGGTCACATCAAATATCCCCAAACCGAACCTTTGCTCGTCCCGAGTAAAGAGGTGACAAAGACTAGGACCATTCTTTAAACTAACCTAATAACATAGCCGATATGAGACAATTAGCGGGTCTCACTCCGCCCCTTCAACTCACAACAAGACAACCATGAGGTAGGATGCCTTCTTGCAAGGCAAGGTGGGTCTTGCCAAAATGGCGACACATCCAAACATTAAGCACACAAAATCAACTGATGGATGCATCTACAAAAGAATAGCCACTTTCCTCATCTAAGTGGTGGAAATTATCTACAAGGGAAGCAATTCAAAGGTACACACTCCTTCATAGATGCAATTTCTTCAAACTACTAAGCCTAGAAGGATACCAATAAATCACCTCCAAATTGTGTCAAGCTAGGGTACCTTTGTCCTCAATCGTTAAATGCTTTTGTCAAGAATAGACTCCCTATGGTGTTAGAAACACTGGAGGATCGCGGAATTCCCCCTCTTGCCTAGACAAGAAGAAGGGTCGTCCCCTCTCTACCATGCACAAAAATGGATACGATGGATAAAGGGATCGATAATATTTGAGTTTCACTTTGGGAGTTTGCTTTTGTTTTTGTTTTTCCCCCCAATTTCTTGTGGCATATAACATTTGAGAACACTTTCTTGCCATTTCTTTTTGATTTTTGGCATTTCAACACTTGACAACTTTCAACTTTTCTTTGCATTTATTTTTGAGCATTTTCAAAGTCACCCCATATGTAGTGAGGGTGCCTTATTTTTGAAGAATAGGAGTTCTATTTTTGCTCCTCTTTGAATGAAATGTAGATCTTTATACATACTAACATACTCATATATGTTATAAATTAATTTGTCATAAAATTAAATATGGATTTTATGCATGCAAACTAAAATAAAAGAAGATAAGAAAACATTTTCTCACCATATGAAATTCGGTCATATTGGGCACCAACAAGATCTCCTTCTTGTTAGTTCTTGAGCTTTCCATTAATGGATGAACATACTTGACTTCAAATTAGAAGCCCTCCAATTAGTAGCACCCAAAACTATCCCTTAATCCCACAAACTAACATGTACTAGATGTTTGTAGTGTAGTTTACCTTAAAATCTATTACTAATACTCATATACTACTTTTAGTATTATTAGTGTTTGATTAAAACAAATTAGATTCACAAAAATGAATTTTGTGAAGAACAAGAGAGAGAGGGGAAATTTTTCATAAAAAGTAAGAATGAATTAATTAGAGAAAATTCTCTCTAATTTCCTATATGGAAAACCGGTTGGGAGGACATAGGTTAGACAAATTTTTCTTCCCAATTTGCTTTTTGTTCTTCACAAGAAAAGCTAGCTAGTAGTAGGTGTCATCATGATGTTTATTTTATTATTTAAATAACAAAAACCATCAACACCCACTCACTACATAAAAAACGGTTTTCCTTGTAATATTGAGTCCATTTTATTTTTGTCAATTGTTCAATTGTATGTCATGTGACATGTGACATGTCTTATGTCTTGTTTTAATTTAAAATGCATATTTAACAAATTAAATATCATTTATAAATTAAATAAATCATATTTAACAAATTGACTAGTAATATAAAATTACTTTCTCATAAAATGGTCATTTAATTACTAGTTAGTATAATTCACAATATCTTGTAATTATAACTAACTCATCATTCTCATCTCGCGTGTTTCGCAAACACCGATTAATTTTAGTAATATAACTTCTTAAATTACTAAATGAAATCTCATTTAATCACATTATAATAAGATGTCATTATTCTCTCTCTTATAATAATTTGTTCAATTTTAAGGAATTAATTAATCTGTATCGGTATACAATTAATTAACCTTTTCAATTAAGGGAATCATCCTTTAGGTGTGACCTCAAGGGATCAACTGATCACCACCGTCGCACGACAGTAATGTCAAACTCTAGCCAGCCAATCATTACCGATATGTGTGGACCAGTTGACTATATATATGTAATGTATCATCCCTTTCGTATTCTTGGTATGAGATTTAATAATGATATTTAAATCATGTGATCGCACTATTGTTGAGGACACATTTCCCAACAATCTCCCACTTGTCCTCGACAAGTGTGCGTCACCAATTCTCTTGTCCTATTACTATCTCCCACTCAATGCAAGGTGTCTTTCGGGTCGTACTTGCAAGTGATCATATCGAAAGTGGCTTCCTCGATCTGGAGAATAACTGATTGACCGGAATTTATCCACCATGGATACCTTCCGAGCGTGGCCACACATTTCCAGTTAATTACTCCTCGAGTGGCCCTGAGATATTGTTTTAACCCTGACAAGGGGGTGGACAATTCCTATCGCACTTATTCCCTTCGACTAGCCACAGCCATCATAAGCCAAAATATGCCCATTTGACCCCATTTACGAAGGTCGTAGTAACACAAATCAAAGTTAATCTGAAACTGTGCCATCTTAGGTGAACAGTCTTTAGTCAAAAGAATCGACTCATTAGAATACTATAGTAGCTCTCGCCATGACCAGGCTTTATAAATTTGCCAGAACTCTATAAGCGGTCACTGCCCGACAAAGTGTTCCTAACAGTCTGCCTATGTGATCGACTAGTCATCTCACATGACTCTATGGCACTTGAACTTGCCATCAATCGCTTCACACTCTAGTTACTTCGAGACGTCACCTCATTTAAGTGACTATGGGCGAATACAATGCTAATCCTTGTTCACTTTAACGGGGTTCAATTGTCTTTACAACCCGTTTGGATGTGACAAAGTATAATAAAAGAGTTTTAAAGTAAAACTCGAACGACAAATGCGATTATCACATATGAATAGTCAATGCCTGATTACTATTTCATATTCTATAATCTAATTTGATCTTGTACGTAGTTGTTCATTTCAATTCAATTGAAATGACATGACTCATCATGTTTAGCCTTTGAGAAGGCTTTGGTTAGTAGGTTTTATCAATTTCTTGTACCTTACTCAACCTCACTACATACTCATTTTCCTTTGTAATGTATACATTTGCATTACAAAACTTTCTGAGTACGTGTCGAGATCCAATCAAGACATAGGCCCTCTAGCCTAAGAATAGCTCCCACTGTTTTCACAGTGTGCGGGACTCATCCTTCTTGCACATCTCATGATCGCATGTGTACTCAATTTCCGTTATAAATATCTCTCATTGTTCTTTATTGCCTAGAACGATTCTAGAAAATCTACTTCTTAATTAACATTGCCACAATGGTATCTTAACCATCCTAATGTGTTTTGATTATGGTTTTGTCGGAAACCATGCGCAACCTCAATTGTCAATTGTCACTTGTGTAACACCCTTACACAAAATTGCATCATAAACACTTTGCTTTACTTCCTTAATGCTTCTGCATGCACTTGAGGGTAATCTTTATGGCTTACTTGACAAAGATTACTTAAATTCGATTTTGAAAACAATTCATCATACTCAAAGTATATGAAGTGTTATACATCATTACTCTTTTAATTGATCCGGCAGCGGAAGCAAATGGAATCAATCAAATATGTTCAAATTAATTGAACTAGTCATGAATCTTATCAACATAAGACTTCTTATTGACGCTAATATCATGTGGATTTATCTTCATAAATCCGTATATTAAAGATGTATCATAATACTCCAAATGTCTTAAATCATTCATAATGATCAATATGTCATCCACATATAAGAGTAACAAAATTTCCGTAACTCCCACTAAACTCCATGTATAAACACAACTTCTCGACTTATCGAGAAAACTTTTATAACATGATCAAAACATTGATTCCAACTCATTGATGTCCTACTTAAGATTCTCTCTTAAGTTTCACATTATCTTAGGATTGCAAGAATCTACTAAACTCGAGACATGTATTGAATACATTCCTTCTAATTGAAGAAGTGAGTTTTAGATTCACTCGCTATGTATTTCATAATAATGAAACACAATCCCTAAGAAGATCCAAATAGACTTAAGCATTTCAACTGGTGCAAAACCCTTTGCAACCAATCTTGTTTTGAAATATCTCTTTATTAGTGCAAAACCCTTTGTAACTAATCAAGCCTTTTATTTCGGATTTTCATGGCTCTAAGCCTTGTATTGAGTTGTGACTTAAACACTCTTATGTAAGTCATATGTTCATTACTTTCTAGAAGTAATCAACTTGAATCAAACAATTTCTTTTGTAAGTTATAAGCTCTTTACTTTCTTAAAAGTAGCATGAATTTATCATCTTTAACAAGTGACGAATTTAACCTCCTAGGTTTTGAAGAAACAATGTCTTACACAAAACGTCTCATGAAGCCAAGAAAGACCAGTTTCTTGCGACATAACATTCTTTGTGGCTTTTGAATAATTTCTCCCACTCTGTCTTCTAGAAATAAACTTGTATTTTTAGAAAGACAGCTTCACGAGCCACAAACCCGCCGTACTCGTGATAATTGAAAAAGGGAAAAATGAGCATTTGTTTCTTGTGAAAACTCACAAACATGGTACCCTTACCATTTCATATCTCATATGATTCGATTTAGTGGAAAAATAATTTAGACAAAAATGATAAAATCCCCAAAAGGATCAAGTAACTCAAAGTAACTTGATTGAAGTCCAAACCATATCGAATAGCGTTTGATTTCTTATCCAATCACACATTATTTCATAATGCGTGCTAAGAGAGATTAACTTGTGATATTAGATCACATTTCCATTGGCTTATATCAAAGTCTTCACTTTGATAATCCCATCACGACTAAATCGTGATTTCTTTAACTCTTTAAACTTCTTTAAAGATTTTTCTATTTACCTTATTAAGTTAACACATTAGCGTCAACTTAAATCGTTGGTAAAAGAGAATGATCAACCTATTATGGATCAATGATTTATAACCTCGATCTCCTTTTCAACCAAAGGGCACGAGACATCTTGCTTTGAATACAAGATACGCATATACCATTAACAATCTAATGGTTTCAAGAGTACTCGTTAACTCTTTGCGTTCATCATTGCAAAATTTTAAGGTTTAATCTTGGGTTACCAATTTGAGTCTTGCATCATCTTCATGATATATATTATTCTAGTTTGGTTTAGAATATAATCACCTTGATAATGGGCTAGCCATACATCAAATCATGGTGTATAGGGTCACAAAAGTGAAACCTCTTTTGTATCTTTAACAAATTGTATTCTTATTTAGAGTTTATGTACTTAATAGTCACAATTAAGTACAACTCCAAACCCGAAAGCTAGATTTAGTACACAATGACTCTATCTCTTGACTTCATTGTTGCTAGTCGTCATATTCTAATCATCCTATGTATCAAACATAATGATGAAAACCACCACCGGTTTCTAATATTGACGAAGTAATACTAGCAAAATTTATGTTTAATCAAATAAACATTTAACGAAGAAGGTCCCATTAGATGTCCCACAACTAACTTGTTGATTCTTCAATAATTTGGGGTAGTTTCCTTTCTCGTGTCTAACATTTAAGACAATGGAAACTTTATTGGTCGGGATTGATAGGTTTAGTATCGTCATTTCTTAATGACTTTACTTTTAACATTACCTTGTATCAATTCCATTATTATCTTAACTTCTTGAACCTCGTCCTCATCTTAACGGTTTAAGAGAATTCTCCCACTCATTTCAATGAGTCTTTGCTTTGAGAAGCAAAATTGAATTCATGAAGATTACTCTTCATTTGTTCGTTTTAGTCTTAAAACTTTCATTGAAGTGGTTGCGTTATTTTGGTCAATTACGAATTCTGAAAATCTAATCACCAAAACAATTTATCGCTTCAAGGTACTTAATTCAATTAAGTATATGAAACATAATCCATTGTAAGTAGAAGTGTTAGTCAAGAATCAAAAACCTGTTTGATAATGAATAACTTTAATCTATACTCTTTACAAGAGATCCTTAGCAATGGTTTATTCGAGGTCTTTAGAAGAAAAATCAAATTTTGTCTTTAGATACGATGTTTTAATGGAGTTTTGAATCGAAATGATATCGTATATGAATTGTGGTAAAGAAATAGAACAATATGATAACGGAATAATGAAAAACTTTGACATTTATCGTTTTCTTAATACTTGTAAATAACAAGTAAAACATTTACATAGTGACCTCTACCCAACTATGATAAATGATTCCAAGACCCAAATTCATATTAACTTGGGCACGGTATGGCCGATGAAACCCTTATCAATATAACTCGGTGGATTAACGCTTTAATCGATTCTACTTTTAGAACTCTTGGTCGATAAAATTACTCTAATATTTATCTATAGCCCGGAACACATGCAACTACGGTCGCGAATACTTCCGTTGAGCTCAATCCAAATTTCGAATAAGTGTGTCCATGATCCAAATCCACATCAACTTGGGCACGGTATGGCCGATGAAACCCTCATTAACGTGAACTCGGTGGATTAACACTCATCACCCACTTCCCCTACGTAACAAGGTTTGTACCTCGGTAGGGCCGAGTGCACTCCCTCGCGAAATAGGTTTTCATGGTTTCTACTATTTGGTAAGGCTATGTCTCAATTGTTTGTTTTAGCGAGAGGTCATGTCAATTTATTATCTATCACGTTTTAAGTGAACTAAAGCGGTGAACTACGATAATTCTAATTGACACGGTCGATAAACTCGATAAAAGATGCATGTTTTAGTTATGGCGATTTAGCGATGCATGTGACATAAAATAAAATGCAAGCATAAAGATAAATAAATCCTAGTATGGCCTTCCTAAAATAGAAAAACTATTTAACTATTACATATTCGGAAACCAACTCCATTGGTCCCTTGAACTTCGGTTGTGGCACGCATCTCGAGGTAACACCGTCTTTATGTATCACCATTCTTGAAGAAATCAGTCTTTGGGAACTCCGGAATGAATATAATTATATAATAAATTACATAATTTCCTATTATACATTTGTAACTAAAATAAAATAAATTTATTAAATTACAAAACGGTGATACGAGATCACATTAAAATTACAACCGAATCGATATTCCCATACATTTCGGAAAATACCAATTAAATCTAAGGCCATACTAAGTAAAATTACATAATTTAAAAATTACATAAATTAAAATTATGACAATCATAAAGGAAAAATGCAGCATTATAATATGTATGAACATGCTCAATGTTATGCTAAATCGCCTTTAATTAGCCAATATCGTATATTACTCGGTTTTTACGGATTTGCGTGATTTCAACATTTTACAATCACAAAATTACATAAATTCATATTTATGCATAAGTTAATTACCCTAACCTCTTAGGACTCAAAATTTAGTCTTCACTAATTATTTGACCATAATTAACTCATATTTCTAAAATTGTTCATTAACGGACCAAAAATTACAAAAATAAGCTATTAAACTTCAAATAAATCACAAAATTTCAAATAAATTCAAAATTTGAAATTTAAACTCATAAACATTCTGGAAAATTACCATGACAATCATAATGTTCAAAATATTAGGTTAAAAATTTCGAAAATTTTCCGGAAAAACAATGTTGCGGTTTATCGATTTTTAATAAAATAATCATAAAAACATGGAAAAAATTATTTTCATTAACTTTTCAATTTTAGATCTGAAAAAGATAATAAAATGCAACATTAGACGTTTTTCCTAAGTCATAGATTATGTTTTATTAATTTTTTACTAATAATGTCACTATTTATGCTATTTTTTTTCAAAAATCCATAAATCATGCAAAAAGATTTCTTTATAGCCAATTATTTTACACACATCTTGTAAAATTGCATGTGACAACATATTAATTTTCTATGACCAGATTCGAAATTTAACTCATATTAACCTATTTTTCACTTAAATCCGAATTTAATAATGAAAAATCCATTTTTCGAGCATAACAAGTCCAAAACTTATGAAAATTTACAGGTTATCTCAAAATAATATATGTGACAACATATCCAAAAATCAATGGAAAATTCGAAGTATAGCTAATTTTAGACCAAAAATGACATTTTTACTCATAAAATCATATTTAAATGCCATTATTGTACAATATGAACAATATAAATCAGTAAAATTAACCAAAATATCCTAAAACATTTTAGGACCAGAAATATTAACATGTATGAATTAATTTCGTGATATATCATAATAACACAAATTTTACAAGTTTTATTTGTTATTCTTATAACTCGGAAAAACTTTTAACCGATTTGCATGCAAACAACCGTGGCTCTTGATACCGATTGAAGGAAATGTAGATCTTTATACATACTAACATACTCATATATGTTATAAATTAATTTGTCATAAAATTAAATATGGATTTTATGCATGCAAACTAAAATAAAAGAAGATAAGAAAACATTTTCTCACCATATGAAATTCGGTCATATTGGGCACCAACAAGATCTCCTTCTTGTTAGTTCTTGAGCTTTCCATTAATGGATGAACATACTTGACTTCAAATTAGAAGCCCTCCAATTAGTAGCACCCAAAACTATCCCTTAATCCCACAAACTAACATGTACTAGATGTTTGTAGTGTAGTTTACCTTAAAATCTATTACTAATACTCATATACTACTTTTAGTATTATTAGTGTTTGATTAAAACAAATTAGATTCACAAAAATGAATTTTGTGAAGAACAAGAGAGAGAAGGGAGATTTTTCATAAAAAGTAAGAATGAATTAATTAGAGAAAATTCTCTCTAATTTCCTATATGGAAAACCGGTTGGGAGGACATAGGTTAGACAAATTTTTCTTCCCAATTTGCTTTTTGTTCTTCACAAGAAAAGCTAGCTAGTAGTAGGTGTCATCATGATGTTTATTTTATTATTTAAATAACAAAAACCATCAACACCCACTCACTACATAAAAAACGGTTTTCCTTGTAATATTGAGTCCATTTTATTTTTGTCAATTGTACAATTGTATGTCATGTGACATGTGACATGTCTTATGTCTTGTTTTAATTTAAAATGCATATTTAACAAATTAAATATCATTTATAAATTAAATAAATCATATTTAACAAATTGACTAGTAATATAAAATTACTTTCTCATAAAATGGTCATTTAATTACTAGTTAGTATAATTCACAATATCTTGTAATTATAACTAACTCATCATTCTCATCTCGCGTGTTTCGCAAACACCGATTAATTTTAGTAATATAACTTCTTAAATTACTAAATGAAATCTCATTTAATCACATTATAATAAGATGTCATTATTCTCTCTCTTATAATAATTTGTTCAATTTTAAGGAATTAATTAATCCGTATCGGTATACAATTAATTAACCTTTTCAATTAAGGGAATCGTCCTTTAGGTGTGACCTCGGGATCAATCGATCACCACCGTCGCACGACAGTAATGTCAAACTCTAGCTTGACCAATCATTACCGATATGTGTGGACCAGTTGACTATATATATGTAATGTATCATCCCTTTCGTATTCTTGGTATGAGATTTAATAATGATATTTAAATCATGTGATCGCACTATTGTTGAGGACACATTTCCCAACACTCTTTTCTTTTGATGCATTTTTGCAAACTTTCTTTCACTTTTCATTTCATTGAACTCAAATTGATTTCTTTTTGTGCCCATTCCCTTTGATGACAAAAATGTGGTAGAACATGGATGATGGATGCATGCATGGTTTCAAGGGTCACCTTGGAATAAACGGTAGCCAAGGAGTTATCACACCACAAGGTACTCTTGACTAGGCCTTAATCCATGGGTCAAAGGATACTAGCATGACACATCCTAGGGTGTTTTACAAGTATTTTAACAAGTGAAGTCTTAAGAAGAAAAAGCATCTACTATGGCCTATATACACTTGTCAAACTTCCCAAGTAGACGGTTTCGCAAAATTTTTCTAACATGCAACTACATGCCATGATGCAACTAATATATAAACATCCTAATGCAAATGATTCTACCAACTAATATGACATATAAACTAAATGCAAGTCCTAGATTCACATTGTTATACCACATCAATCAAAATAAAGCCACATAGTCATTAACATAAAGAGGAAAAAAGGAGATTGGAAAGATCATACCATGCGGTCTTCATGATCCTCATGTCTCGGATGTGGCGTAGTCAATCAATGTAAACAAGGATAAAACAAACACAATATATACAATAATATATACATGACTACACTACAAAGGAAATGAACTTGTTTTTGGTTTTTCAAATTTTTCAAATTTTTTGGATTTTCGAAATTTTTTGATTTTTTTTTGATTTTTGAGTAAAAGCTAAGTTAGAATTCCCCATCCCCACACTAATATGGGCATTGTCCTCAATGGCCAAAATGATGGGAAATCATGCAAACTTGATGCATGAATTCTACACTAAATGCAAGCTATACTAATCTACACTACATGATGCATGGGTTTTTGTTTATGACGGAGAGCGTAATTTAGATTACCTCCCGTTGCGTATGCATGTACTTCCCCAAACCGAGATAGACATTATTTCTAATGTCCTAAAGTTGGGGATAGTTCATGCACACAAGATGCAATGCATGAAACTAAATTTGTCATTTTGGATTTTCAAAAGTGGGAACAATGAAATAAGAACACCTCAATGGGGCCGAGGTGTTAGTCCTCTATGTTGCTAGGACTCTCCAACCATGATCAAGATAAAATAAATAAAACAAAGAAAGGAGTAGACAAACCTCAAGAGGGTAGGAGCCTCCAAAGCTTGCTAGTCTTCCACCATATCACCATTGTCATCATCTTCCTCAATAGAAGTGGACTCATCTCCACTTCCCTCTTCACTTCCTTGCTCACTTCCTTCATCATTTTCTTCTTCTTCTTCATTTACCTCTTCATCAATGCTTTCATCAACAACCTCATCACCGACAACCTCATCGTCACCCGGTATCTCACCCCTAGATGCACTTGGAAAGAAGACTTCCCTATCCGCCCAACTAGGCAAAGGACATGAAGGATCAAGTAGTCCTTGCCTAGCTAAATGAAGGAGGGGTGGATATTGGGCTAAGTATGCATCTTCCCGATCCTTAAAAGCTTGTTTGTGCATCTCTTGCATAAGTAGAGTCATGTAGTCATTACTTGCTTTAACACCTTCGGGTTTGAACTCTTGATACTTGAATGGATAGGGTGGTGTGACAATGGAGGAGGAGGTCATTTCAATTTCACCCCTTTGTTGACGGATGATGTATTCGGCTTCTTTTGAGAGGGGAAGGAGGTAGTGGGTCCGATGGACACTCAAACGGCATATCTTGGAAGGCAAAGTAAAAGATCTAGCCTCATTGGTGAGCCACCCATATTTGGTGTCAAGAGGATTATGGGTAACCCACTTGTACTTGTTAATCATGGCATCCATGTCAATGAGATGACCCCCCTTTTTCGCCACATACTTGCTATCCTTGTTGAAATTCGGATCAAAGTACTTAGCCAAAAGAGTGACTAGACCTCCATTTACAATAAAAGTGGTGCCTTGCTTTCCACAATCAACATTTAGCCATCTTTCCACCAAAAGCCTTAGAGAATTGTAAGGCTTGGTGAATTCCCTTCCAATATTTAAGGCCGACTCAAGTAGAATACAATCGAGCTTGGTAAAGTGGTTAGTGTCTTTTCTTGCAATGATAGTATTCCCGATGACCTTGTGCCACACTCTAATGCCTGGATGGTGGACTAATAGAGCGCGACTAGCATGATAGTTCTCAAATTTCCTCCCGGAAATCGCCTCCCAAAGAGGAGCAGGGTCATATTTTTCGGGATTCTTGTAATAACTAGGTGAATCACTAAGACCAAATACTTTACCCAATTCATCAAAGGTGATGCGCCTACTCATATTAGCAAGGCGGAACTCGATGTGTTCTCTAGTCTCTACCTTAGTAACTTTCAAAGAACTCAAGAATTCCAAGGTACGGGAGGGGTATGTCAATTCTCTTGTAGCAAACAATTTTCCCAACCCCATGGCTTCAAAGAAGGCTTTTGTTTGTTCAAGGACACCCAATTTGTTCAAGGCATCTTCACATATGAATTTGGTGGGTAGAAAGGATTTCCTAGCATACTTGGCAAATGTATCCCTATGGGAGTTAGAAATGAAAATTACCTCCGGATAGTTTGATAATTGAGCAATTTCCGGAGTTGTTGATGTTGTTGCTTCCAAGGGAGGATTTTGTTGTTGAACTTCCAAGTTTGAACTAGCTACCACCATAGCCAATGAGGCATTCTTTGCTTGAAGACATTTTTGTCTTGTTGAGAGTGCATTTGCCTTAGGTGCCTTTGTTGATCCTTTTGTTCTTGCCATTGATGATTATACCAAGAAAAGAGTGAAAATCTTCAATTTCCAAGTATACCCAAATCGATTTTAAGATGAAAGGCTTTGCCTTTGTAATTTCAAAAATCGACTCAAAGGTTGAAGATTTTGGTGCTTGGTTTGATTTTTGTTGGAAGAGGAGTGACTAATTTGTTGTTAAAAGGAAGTTTGGATTTGATTTTGTTGAATTTGGTTGAGGAAATCTTGTTTTGGTGATGGAGAGGATGAGGGTTTTGAGTTTTGGGGTTTATGGGTAGTGTTTTGAATGAATGAATGAAGAAATGAATGAGGAAGGGGGTACTTAAAATACCCGAAAAATTTGAAACTGCAGGGGAAGACGAGCGTCTTTCCTTCGGGACGCTCGGATTCTGCCTATTTTGGGTTCAGGATTCTCGCCTAAAGACGAGCGTCTTTCAGCAAAGACGCTCGGATTCTTTGATTGCAGGACGGGCGTCGTCTACTGAAGACGGGCGGATTCATAGACAGCAAGCTTTCTTGTTTTTCACAGGCAAAAAGACGGGCGTCTTTCGTGCTAAGACGGGCGGATTTCTGAAGACAAGCGTCTTCTCTACCAGGACGCTCGGATTATTCGACAGTCCCAAAATTTCAATTTTTCAGCTCAGATGGACGGGCGTATTCCCTTGAAGACGCTCGGATTCTCCCTATTTTACCCGGATTCAGTTCCATCCGTGTACTTGCATATCCCTTGTCATTTTTCATTCTTCAAATCCCGTGTTCTTCATTGTAGGGGCACTACTAAGGCATGAATAGCCTAGGCAAATGCTATCCCCACACTAAGCTAAAGCACTACACATCAATTAAATCATTAGTCCCTCCCTCACTTCTCTCAAAAATGATAATTATCTTGATCAAAGCATAAAAATCCAAAAATGACAAAAAAAATGCAATGTAAGAATTAAAATGCAAGTTAGGGAGTTAGAAATATTTACAAATGGTTGTTTAGGGAGGACTCCACCAAACTCTCATCCTTAGTGAGATGTCATGGGGGCATGTCCAAGGTGTTTTTGATGTTGCTCAACACCTTGAAGAAGTAGTCAAAAGCTTGTTCATTATTATAGTAAAGATCCTCAATAGATCTTTGCACTTGTTGTCCTTCATATTGGTCTTGATCGATAGCATTACCAATGTAGGGATTGAAAATCCCTTCAAACTCATCGTCCCAAAGACCACAAACTTCATCTACTTGATCACTAAAGATCTCTTGAGTTGATAGAGACAACTCTCCCACTTTCTTATCTTGGCCAATAAGGCCATCTTCTTCATTGCTTGACTTTGGTGAGCTTTTCAAGCTCTCTTTGTTACAATTCACTTGCTCTTTGAATGGAGCATCTTCAACTTTCTTCGTCCATTGGAATTCCGACTTCTTCCTATCATCCTTTCGGCTATAATGATCAACCATAAAACATGGTTCATGCAAACGGGGAGCTCTCATGGTCTTGTCAAGATTGAAAGTTATGCTCTAATCTCCCACTTCTAGAGTGAGCTCTCCATGCTTCACATCAATCACCGCACCCGCGGTGTGTAAGAAAGGTCTTCCTAGAATGATTGGAATGTTGGAGTCTTCTTCCATGTCAACAATGACAAAGTCCACCGGGATGAAAAATTTCCCAACTCTTACGGGAGCATCTTCCCATATCCCTAACGGTGTCTTCGTCGATCTATCAGCCATTTGGAGTGTGATATTGGTGCTTTTAAGCTCTCCCATCCCCAACCTTTTACTCACTGAGTACGGCATAACACTCACATTAGCCCCTAGATCGCATAAGGCTTTGTTGATCGTGGTGTCGCCAATGGTACACGGTATTGAGAAGCTTCCCGAATCTTTGAGTTTTGGAGGTGAACTCCCTTGAAGTATTGCACTACTCACCTTAGTGAAGGCGATAGTCTCAAGCTTCCGGATCGACTTCTTCTTTGTGAGGATGTCTTTCATGTATTTTACATAGGCCGGCACGTGATTGATTAATTACGTGAAAGGAATCGAGACTTCCAAATTCTTCACAATTTCCATAAATTTTCCAAGTTGGTCATCAAATTTGGGCTTGGGTTGACGACTCGGAAAAGGAAGTCTAATCACAATGGGCTCCTTCTCCTTGACCTTGTCTTCATTTTTCTTTGAAATTTCTTCTTTTGATGGTTCTCCATCCTTGGAGTTTTGCGCAATTTCTTCTTTGTCACTAGCTTCCACAACTTCATCCTCAACTTGCTTCTTCGGTGCTTCATACCTTGTACCACTCCTCAAGTGAATGGCACTAACCGTTTCATGTCTTGGGGGATTACTTTGAGGTGATAATTGCCCCTTTTGTCTTTGTGAGCTTGAAGATGCTAGTTGAGTCAATTGGGTTTCCAACATTTTGGTGTGAGCTAGGATGTTGTTGATGGTGATTTCCTTTGCTTGACTATCTTTTTGCATTTGAGTGAAAAACTCTTGTTGATTCTTTTGCATTTGGAGGACCGCTTTTTGAACATCAAAACCTTGGTCATTTTGTTGATTGTATGGAGTTTGATTTTGGTAACCTTGGTTTTGGTTGTAAAAGGGTCTTTGATTTTGGTTTCTTATGGGAGGTAGGGTGTATGTTGGTTGAGGGTTTTGAACATTTTGGCTTTTGTATGAGAGATTTGGATGGAATTTGGTGTTTTCATTGTAATAGTTTGAATAAGGGGTACCACTCTTGTATGCTTGGAAAGCATTCACTTGTTCATTTGTTCCCCTACATTCACTTTGGTCATGTCCCAAAGTTCCACAATTCTCACATATCCCACTTGGGATTGATGAAGATGCCGTCATGGCATTAACATGATGCTTTGGTGATTTTGAGGCTTCTTCAAGTCTAGCCATAGCTTTTTCAAACTTCAAATTGATGGTATCAATGTGAGCACTAAGTTGAGCACCCAATTGAGTAATGGAGTCCACTTCATGCTTTCCTCCTCTAGTAGCCTTGCGAGGTCTACTATATTGTGAGTTATGGACCGCCATTTCCTCAATTTTGTTCCAAGTTTGATTGTCATCAACTTCGGTGAACATTCCATTTGATCCCATGTTGAATCTTCATAAAGACTGTTCCAAAATTGTTGTTGTACCAAGAACCACTCGCTAAGTCCATGATGAGGACATGAGCAAAAAATTCCCTTGAATCGCTCCCAAGCTTCTTACAAAGATTCCTCATCTCTTTGCTTAAAGCCCGTAATTTGAGCTCTTAGCATGTTAGTCTTTTCCGGTGGATAGAACTTTTTGTAGAAAGCTAGAGCCAACTTCTTCCAAGAATCAATTCCGAGGGTAGCCTTATCAAGGCCTTTCAACCATTGTTTTGCGGTGCCAATTAGAGAAAAAGGAAATAAGACCCATCGAATTTGGTCTTGAGTTACACCGGTTTGAGAAATCGCATCACAATAGTCACAAAAAGCCTCCATATGAGAATGAGGGTCTTCACTTGGCATCCCCCCAAAATGGCTTCTTTCGACTAATTGGATAAATGCGGATTTGGCAATAAAATTTCCAGTTAGATGTTGTGGTGTGGGAGTACCATTGGGTATGTTCTCCTCGGTGGGTACGGAATGTGATGAAAACTTAGGCATTGTGGGTTGATTTTGTGTTGGATTTTGTGTTGGGTTCTCCTCACCTTCTCTTGCAAAAGGGTTGATGAACTCAATAGTATTTGGTTGAATAACCTCACTAATACCTCTCAAATTTCTCCTAGCAAGTCTTCTATTGGTTGACAAAGTCCTTTCAATTTCGTGATCAAAGGGTAACAAGTTACCTTGTGACCTTCTAGACATGCAAAATATCAAACAACTCGAAAATAATTAGAACAAACCTTGAGGAGTTTTACTTCCCCAAGGCAAAGAAAGACACAACTAATAACAATACAAGAAAATCTAAATCAAGTTAACACGAGTCCCGCAAACGCGCGCCATTTTTGGTCGGACTCACGATGGAGGTTTAGTTTTCAGTACTTGTCGTTAGGAGCACCTAGACCAAAACACAATTTATAACTTCACCAACAACTCTACAATTAGTAAAGAGGCGAGTAAAGGTCGGATCCCAAGGGACGGGAATTGAGATGAGATTTCTATTGCAACTAGTGGTGTCTAAGGGTGTCACAATTGAGGTTTGATGTAGAAGATCACTAAACTAAATAGCAATGAAAGTAAACAAGCAAGATGAATTAAAAGGGATGTAAACAATTGATAAAAGGCGCTAGGGTGTCATGGGGTTATAGGGGAATCATGGGAATTGATCATACAAACATGTTCTCAAATTATAAGCAAGCAATTATTGTTGTGATGGATCGAGTTGGTTTATATCTTACAATCCTAGGAAAGTTTGGGTCCCGGAGCCGAATCGATTAGATTGTACAACACCTACAAGTCGACTTAATCTTCCCTACTCAACTACATGCATGGTCTAATGAGACTCGAGTTGGTTTATGTCTTACAAGTCTCATTGAAAAGATAAGTGATGGGTAAAAAATGCAAGGATTCATAGGCTCGCTTTTCATCAAACATAACATGTGCATGAGTTGAGATCACAACAAGCAAGCAAATAAACCATGAAAGCATATTAATTTAAGCATGAATCATCCCCCATGTTGGTTTCCCCTAATTACCCATTAACCCTAGCTAAGGAAACTACTCACTCATTATCATGTTGAACATGCTAGCAAGGTTGTCAATCATACCAACAAAGTAAAACATGATGAATAAATGAAAGTGATTAACAATAATTAAAAAGGGATTAAGAGAATTATACCTACTAATGATTCCAATAATAAAGCAAAGAATAAAAGAAGTACTTGATGCTTGATTGGAAGGTTGTCAATCTCCCAATAATAACCCAAATAATCTTCAATTACCCAAAATAAAGGATGAACAAGAGAGAGATTAAGGAAATAAAACTTGTATTAAAACTTGATTAAATGTTGATTACAAAATTAAAGAGATATTTGATTGATATTAACTACACTAAAGATTGATAAGAAGAACATGCTCTTCTAATTAGACTAATGGGGTATTTATAGTGGGGATTAGGTACCTAAATTAGGGTTTACTAAGGGCTTAAATGACGATTAAGTCCTTGAGGAATCGCCGGCCTCTAGGGAGACTCCGGTCTCTTTTTCGCCGGTCTTAGAAAAAGATGTGCATCCTTCCTTGAAGCTTGTAGAAGACGAAATGGAACTGTCTGGGAATCCGGACGTCTTTAGCACGGGACGGGCGGATTTGGGCGTTCCTGGACGGGCGTCCAGAGGGTGAAGACGGGCGTCTTCTGGTGGTTCTGCACGGGCGTCTTGTGGAGGAAGACGCTCGGATTGTGGTGGTGGACGGGCGTCTTCAGGGCAATCCGCACGGATTGTCAGGCAGTTTCTTCCCTTCTTCTTTTCTTCCTTTTTCTTCATAAAATCCTTGAGGATTTCCTCGGGGATGCAAGGATCTTTTCTCATCATTACCCATCTACTATAGTATGTACAAAGGCCTTCTAATCTTGTCTCTCCTTGATGCTTGGTCATTGAATTCAATCAATTTAGCCTCATTTTGCCATGAAAATGCAAGGTTTGCACTCCTTTCCTACCAAGGACACAAAACCTCAAAGAATATGCAAAACAAAGAACTAAAGATAATAAATGACCCAAATATGCACTAAAAAGCATGAGAACAAGGCTAATTTGGGGACTAAATATGCTCTAATTATGGTCACATCAAGTATAAATAGAGGCCTTGTGCTATTCTATTGTTCACATAAGATCACATAAAATCACAATTAAAAGTAAAAGAGAGAAAAAAGAAGAAAAAAGGGAGTTTTACATCTAGCTTACAACCGTCTTAAAGGTAACCGTCTCATAAACTCTTTCTTATAATTAAATTATTAAAATAATATGTTGACTCGACCCAAGACCCGACCTTGGCCATTGACCCGACCTAGTCCGACGTTGACCACCCCGTTGACCGGCGTTGACCGTTAGGACTTGAATTGAATTATAGTTGTTGTATTATTGTTATTTTGATCGATGAAAGAGACCCTTCAAACCCAAACCCTTGACTGTTTTGACCCAACCAGGTTCTGGGTAGGGTTAGGACGTCGTGCAGGGGCCATCTTGGTGGTGTTATTGGTTGAGGTCAGGGTGGCAGTAGGTTGTGGTGGCCGGTTTAGCAGGTGGTGTCGTGTTGTTTGTTGTGGGTTAAACCGAGATGTTGCACCAATTGCTGGTCGTGTATGTGCTCGACTGACCAAGGGGGTTATGGGCGGTTGTCAGGGTGGTCGAGGGTAGGTGTAGGGAGGCTGTTAGGGCAGAAGCATGGTGGTTGTTGGTGGTTTCAGGGCCATTTGCTACCGTTATCAGGCTTCTGCTGTTGTTGCTGCGTTGTGGTTGTTGTGTTGGTGTTGGGACGTAGAGTGGCTGAGCGTGGTGGCTATGGGTGGTAGGTGCGGCGGCTGTGAGAGGTTGTGGTGGTGCTTCTAGTGGTTCATGGTGGTGATTGGCTGGTGAAGAAGGAAAGGGGGTTTCGTGGTTGTTGTTAAGTGTTGTGGTTGTGGTTGTGTCAAGAGAGAGGAAGGGGAAATTGTAGAAGGGTGTAGCTGGTGGTGATGGGCTCGGTGGTCAGACCAGAGCTTGGTGGTGGCAGGCGTGGCTGCCACGGCCTGTTATGGTGGTTGATGACGGGTGTAAAGGAGGGAACACGTGTGTGTGGGTAGTGGTTTGATTGTTGTGACGGGTTTTATGAGTCATAATGTTATTTAAGTATTGTGAGTGTCGTAATTATTATTATTACTACATTGCTAGGTGACGGGTTTTGACTCGGGTGTATTGGTGTCTGGTCATGTGGAAATATGGGTTGAAGGCTTGGGCCGTGTATGGGGTTGTGTGGGATTGTTTTGGAGTCGGGTTTAATTTATTTGTTGGTTGAGTCGGGAAATTAATCAAGTTTAGTTAAAATGAGTCGGGATAATTGGTTAGTGAGTTATTAACCCGGATTTAATTAATTATTGGAATATATTAAATATATTAAATTATTATTAGAATGTAATTGTCTATTATTATTATTATTATTATTATTATTATTATTATTATTATTATTATTATTATTATTATTATTATTATTATTATTATTATTATTATTATTATTATTATTATTATTATTATTATTATTATTATTATTATTATTATTATTATTATTATTATTATTATTATTATTATTTATTATTATTATTATTATTATTATTATTATTATTATTATTATTATTATTATTATTATTATTATTATTATTATTATTATTATTATTATTATTATTATTATTATTATTATTATTATTATTATTATTATTATTATTATTATTATTATTATTATTATTTATTTATTTAGGTACCGACCTTGTGAGACGGTAATATTATTATTACTTGGATCGCGTGCTTGTTATTCAGATTTGTTGAAGGAAGGTTTTGGCATTATTATTTCGCTTGCTTGACTCGGAATTTGCTATTGAGGTAGGATAGCTACTAAATCACTTTAATGTTTACTTGAATGATCTTATCTGATTGTATCGGTTGAATTAATTGGAATTGTGATGGATGATATATAATTATTGGTTGGTTGTATTAAGATGATTTGATTATTGACTACCTCGGCTCGTGTCTGAGATGAATTATACTATTGGTTTCCTCAGCCTCGTGTCAGAGATGGTAAGAATATGGTATAGCTCAATTGTTTGCATACCATATCATGAGCACTTGCATTGGTTTCCCCAGGCTGGTTCTGCAGGACTTGTCTCTCGAATGTTATTGAGATTAACCCGACCATGGATTGGCGGGATGAACGAGAGCCTCGGAGGATGATCATGAGCATGCATTTTATTTGCATTTAATATTGTCTTATATTCATTTATTGTCTTTGTTTAGCTATTCCTACTCAACCGTTGGGTTGACGTGTATTCGATAAACACTTGTGATGAACCAAATTTTGGGGAGCAGTTTGATTGGCAGGTTACATATTGGGACGAGTGGACTGACGAGACAAAGATAGAGACCTTCACGAGTTCTATAGAAAATGTAATAAAGACTTAGTTACATGTATTTTCCGCTGCGAGCTTTGTAATTTAATTTAAGACCGTATTTTATTTAAGTTGTAATAAGACCATTTGAGTAATTTAATTAATAAAGTACTTTAGATTGCTATACTTTGTAACTACTGCCTCAGGAAACTGAGATGGTAACACACTTATTTAATTAGGAATGTCTAGTAAAGGCTCTTGATTAAATGAGGGTGTTACAGTTATTCTTTTAGTATATAAAGGGCAGTTGCAAGGGCTCGAACTCGGGTTGTTTTAAAGTTGGGAGGTTGCTTGTACCATTGAAGAACTAAGGTTTTATGAAATATAAGCATACAAATAAATATATATATCTTTTTTTTTTTACAAAGATTAATGGGGGTGAGGGTTCACCCCCATCACCCCCTATAAATCTGCCATTGGTTTCTCGTCTCATCCACGACGACTTATACCTTCTCTCTTTAGCCGTTAATAATATCAAGAACTATGTTACCGTCGAACTCGGGATGGATAACGACCAATATCCTCTTTGGTTAGCACTTTTTACGAACCATGCTAAGTCGAATCGAGTGCTACACCACATCGTCAAGCCTAAACCCGATGGACCCAAACCTCCTGTGACTGATGATGTGACCATAATTAGCGCATATTTAGCCCCCGAATTAGCCTTTTTCCCATGCTTTTTAGTGCATATTTGGGTCATTTCTTATCTTTAGTTCTTTGTTTTGCATATTCTTTGAGATTTTGATCCCTTGGTAGGAAAGGAGTAAGAATCTTGCATTTTCATGGCAAAACGAGACTAAATTGATCGAATCCAATGACCAAGCATCAAGGAGAGACAAGATTAGAAGGCCTTTGTACATATTATAGTAGAAGAGCAATGTTGAGAAAGGATCCTTGAGTCCCCAAGGAAATCCCCAAGGAATTTATGAAGAAAAGGGAAGAAAAGAAGAAGATGTCTTGCTGAGTGACAATCCTTAGAAAAATTGGGTGTTCTTGAGCAAACTAGAGCCTTTTTCAAAGCCATGGGGTTAGAGAAGTTGTTTGAATCAAAAGAGTTGACATACCCCTCCCTTACCTTGGAATTTTTGAGTTCTTTGAAAGTCACCAAAGTTGAGAGTAGGGAGAATCTCGAGTTTCGTCTAGCTAATGTTAGTAGACGCATTTCCTTTAGAGAATTGAGTGAAATTTTGGGTCTTAGTGATGAACCGCGTTATTTTAAGAATTATGGAAAGTATGACCCCGACCCTCTTTGGGAGGCAATTTCCGGGAGGAAATTTGAGGACTTTCATGCGAGTCGTGCTCTTTTGGTCCACCATCCGGGCATAAGAGTATGGCACAAGGTCATGGGAAACACCATAATTGCAAGGAAAGATACCAACCATTTCACCAAACTTGATTTTATTCTCCTTGAATCGGCTTTGAACATTGGAAGAGTACACACCAAGCCTTACAATTCTTTGAGGCTCTTGGTAGATAGATGGCTCAACATTGATTGTGGGAAGAAGGGCACTACCGTTATTGTCAATGGCGGCCTAGTCACTATCCTAGCTAAGTACTTTGATCCTTACTTCAATAAGGATAACAAGTACAAAGCAAAGGAGGGTGGTCATCTTGTTAATTTGCATACTATGATACACAAGTACAAGTGGGTTGCCCATAATCCTCTTGACACTAAGTATGGATGGCTCACTAGTGAAGCTAGATCGTTCACCTTGCCTTCAAAGATTTTCCGTCTAAGCGTCCACCGGACCAATTATCTACTTCCCCTTTCTAAAGAGGCCGAGTATATTATTCAGCAACAAAAGGGTGATCTTGAAACTCCCTCCTCTTCCATTGTCATACCACCTTACCCCTTTGAGTATCAAGAGTTCAAGCCGGAAGGAGTTGAAGCTAGAAATGATTATTTGACTCTTCTCATGCAAGCAATGCACAAGCAAGCCTTTGAGGATCGGAAAAATGCTTACTTGGCTCAATATCCACCCCTCCTACACTTAGCTAGGCAAGGAATACTTGATCCATCATGTCCTTTGCCTAGTTGGGCGGATAGAGATGTCTTATTTCCGGGTGCATCTAGGGTCGTTTCGGATGACAATGAGGTTGTTGGTAATGATGAAGAAGTTGATGATAACATTGATGAAGAAGCAAGTGAAGAAGGAGAAAAGGATGGTGAAGATGATGATGAGCAAGATGAGGAAGAAAGTGAAGAAGCAAATGACGAGGGAAGTGAAAATGTGACCACTTCTAATGAGAAAAGTGATGGTGATAACATGATGGAAGATTAGCAAGCCTTGGAGACTCCTACCCTCTCATGGTTTGTCTATTTCTCTCTTTGTTTTAATTATAATTTTGATCATTGTTGGAGTAGTCCTAGCACCATAGAGGACTCACACCTCGGTACCATTGAGGTGTTCTCATTTTATTGTTCCCATTTTCAAAATCCAAAATGACAAATTAGTTTCATGCATTGCATAGTGTGTGCATGAACTACACCCATCCTTGGACATTAGCAATAATGTCTCACTCGGTTTGGGGAAGTTAATGCATACACAACGGGAGGTAATTTAAATTATCCTCTCCGTCATAACAAAAACCATGCATCATGTAGTGTAGCTTAGTATAGATTGTATTTAGTATAGCAATCATGCATCATCTTTGCATAATTTCCATCATTTTGGCCATTGAGGACAATGCCCATATTAGTGTGGGGATGGGAATTCTAACATTTAACTCTTATTCAAAAACCAAAAAAATTGAAAAATTTCGAAAATCATAAAAATTTGAAAATTGAAAACCCAAAAACATGTTTATTTCCTTTTGTAGCCTTGTATATATAATCTTGTATATATTGTGTTTATCCTTGCTCACATTGATTGACTACGCCACATCCGAGACATGAGGATAATGAAGACCGCATGGTATGATCTTTCCAATCTCCTTTTTCCTCTTTATGTTAATGACTATGTGGCTTTATTTTTATTGATGCGGTATAACAATGTGAACTTAGGACTTGCATTTAGTTTATATGTCATATTAGTTGATAGAATCACTTGCATTAGGATGTTTATATTAGTTGCATCATGGCATGTAGTTGCATATTAGAAATGTTTTGAAAAATGCCTAATTAGGAACTTTGACAAGAGCAACTAAGCCATTACAAATACTTGTTCAACTTAAGACTTTGTCTACTAGAATGGTTGTAAAACACCCTAGATAGTGTCATACTAGTGTCTTTTGACCCATGACCCAAAGCCTAGTCAAGGGTTTGCATGTGAGTCACCTATCCAACCCCGTGATGCGATGTGGACTTGGTTAACTTGTCTAGGTGACCTTGATTGACCTTGTGGTAAGGCAACCCAAAAATATTTTCTATCAATAAGCTTGAAGTGCTCATTTCAAAAAATTTTGTCATGTGGAAGTAATCTAATGCCAAAGAAACCTCAAATGTTATGAATTGTTGAATGTTGAGAAACTTAAGTTGTTTTGATGGAGGCGTACCACTTCGATGTGCTTTGGTGCGGGATCCATTGAATTGGGCCCCCATACGGTTGTGAATTCGGCCGCCCAGAGACAGAGTGACTATCACCCCGAAAAGCTATTGTCTAGAGGTTAACCGGTTACCTAATAAGCGATTGGCAAAAGCAAAGGACACTAGCCCGGAAGGGACAAACCTCATCTTAAATTTTTGAAATGTGAAAGTGAAATGAGGACAATTTTGAATACTAGTCATATCCACCCGTTGTGAATAAAGATTTGAGCATTTCATTCCCAAAAAGCCTTTTTGTCAAGCCACTTGGTCGAGCTTGGGACGATCCATGACCTTTACTTTTGTAGAGAATTCGAGACTTGTCATGTCATATGCTACTAGCATCATAGGGATCATCATTCCACCACCATCCGATCGCTCTTGACGAAAGCATTTGGAAATTGAGGACGAAAGTAGTCTAGTTTAACACCATTTGGAGGTGATTTAGTGCCATCCTCTTAGACTTAGTAATTTGTTGAACTAGTATTTGTGAAGGATTACATGCTCTTAAATTTGTTCCTCTTTAGTGCCTCCGCCACTTGATGAGGAAGTGGCTATTCTTTTGTAGATTCATCCATTATGTGATTTTGTGTGCTTAATGTTTGGATGTGTCGCCATTTTGGCAAGACCCACCTTGCCTTGCAAGAAGGCATCCTACCTCATGGTTTGTCTTGTTGTGAGTTGAAGGGGCGGAGTGAGACCCGCTAATTGTCTCATATCGGCTATATTATTAGGATAGGTTAGTATTGGTCCTAGTCTTTGTCACCTCTTTACTCGGGACGAGCAAAGGTTCGGTTTGGGGATATTTGATGTGACCATAATTAGCGCATATTTAGCCCCCGAATTAGCCTTGTTCCCATGCTTTTTAGTGCATATTTGGGTCATTTCTTATCTTTAGTTCTTTGTTTTGCATATTCTTTGAGATTTTGATCCCTTGGTAGGAAAGGAGTAAGAATCTTGCATTTTCATGGCAAAACGAGACTAAATTGATCGAATCCAATGACCAAGCATCAAGGAGAGACAAGATTAGAAGGCCTTTGTACATATTATAGTAGAAGAGCAATGTTGAGAAAGGATCCTTGAGTCCCCAAGGAAATCCCCAAGGAATTTATGAAGAAAAGGGAAGAAAAGAAGAACATGTCTTGCTGAGTGACAATCCGTGCGGATTGTCCCCAATCCGTGCGGATTGTCCCCAATCCGGCCGTCCCCCAGCTGCACAATCCGTGCGGCTTTCCTCTAATCCGCTCGGATTCCACCTCCACAATCCGCCTGGATTCCCTCGAATCCGCTTGGACCCCATCGCGCGAATCCGCCCGTCTCGACCTTATTCCGCCCGGATTCCAAAGACAAGCGTGATTTCCTCTCTCCAAGCTACAAAGAAAGAAGCCCTTCCTTCAAAAAAATACCGGCTCCTCCTTCCTCAATCTAAAAAGTGTAATTACTAGTTTAGCCCTTAGTTAACCCTAATGCATCCTCCCTAATTTCCACTATAAATACCCCATTAGTCTAATTAGAGGAGCATGTTCTTCTTATCAATAATTAGAGTAGTTAATATCAATCAAATCTCTCTTTATTTTTGTAATCAACAATTAATCAAGTTCTAATACAAGTTTTATTTCCTTAATCTCTCTTTTGTTCATCTTTTATTTTGGGTAATTGAAGATTATTTGGGTTATTATTGGGAGATTGACAACCTCTCAATCAAGCATTCAAGTACTTCTTTTATCTTTGCTTTATTATTGGAATCATTATTAGGTATAATTCTCTTAATCCCTTTTAATTATTGTTAATTACTTTCATTTATTCATCATGTTTCATATTGTTGGTATGATTGACAACCTTGCTAGCATGATCAACATGATAATGAGTGAGTAGTCTCTTAGCTAGGGTTAATGGGTGATTAGGGGAAACCAACATGGGGAATGTTTCATGCTTAAATTAATATTCTTTCATGTTTTATTTGCTTGCTTGTTTTGATCTCAACTCATGCACATGTTATATTTGATGAAATGCTAAGCCTATGAATCCTTGCATTTACTATCATTTTCTATCTTTTCAATGAGACTTGTAAGACATAACCCAACTCGAGTCTCATTAGACCATGCATGTTGTTGAGTAGGGAAGATTAAGTCGACTTGTAGGTGTTGTACAATCTAATCGATTCGGCTCCGGGACCCAAACTTTCCTAGGATTGTAAGATCTAACCCAACTCAATTCATCACAACAATAATTGCTTACTTATAATTTGAGAACATGTTTGTATGATCAATTCCCATGATTCCCCTATGATCCCATGACACCATAGTGCTTTTTAATCAATTGTTTACACCCCTTTAATTCATCTTGCTTGTTTATTTTCATTGCTATTTTAGTTTAGTGACCGTCTACATCAACCCAATTTGTGACACCCCATAGACACCACTAGTTGCAATAGAAATCTCATTTCAATACCCGTCCCTTGGGATCCGACCTTTACTTGCCTCTTTACTAACTGTAGAGTTGTTTGTGAAGCTATAAATTGTGTTTTGATTCGGACGTGACCCAATGACCACACCTTTAATTGTGAACACGAAACGGACCGATGAAAAATGGCGCCGTTGCCGGGGACGGTGTTTACTTGATTTAGATTTCTTTTTATTGTTATTAGTTGTGTCTTTCTTCGCCTTGGGGAAGTAAAACTCCTCAAGGTTTGTTCTAATTGTTTTCGAGTTGTTTGATATTTTGCATGTCTAGAAGGTCACAAGGTGATTTGTTACCTTTTGACCGTGAAATCGAAAGAACCTTGACGAACAATAGGAGACTTGTTAGGAGGAATTTAATAGGTATTAGTGAAGTTGTTCAACCCACTAGTGAGTTCGTCAATCCTTTCGCAATAGAAGGAGAGGAGAACCCATTACACAATACCCCACAAAATCCACCTACAATGCCTAAATTCTCGTCACACTCCGTACCCACCGAGGAGAATCTACCAAATGGTACTCCTACACCGCAACATCTAACCGGAAATTTTATTGCCAAGTCCGCCTTCATCCAATTAGTTGAGAGGAGCCAATTTGGGGGGATGCGTAGTGAAGACCCTCATTCTCATATGGAAACCTTTTGCGACTATTGTGATGCAATCTCTCAAACGGGTGTGATTCAAGAACAAATTAGATGGGTCTTATTTCCTTTTTCTCTAATCGGCACCGCGAAGCAATGGTTGAAGGGCCTTGATAAGGCCACCCTCGGAATAGATTCTTGGAAGAAGTTGGCTCTAGCTTTCTACAAAAAATTCTACCCACCGGAGAAGACTAACATGCTAAGAGCTCAAATCACGGGTTTTAAGCAAAGGGATGAAGAATCTTTGTATGAAGCTTGGGAGCGGTTCAAGGGAATTTGTCGCTCATGTCCTCACCATGGACTTAGCGAATGGTTCTTGGTACAACAATTTTGGAATGGTTTATATGAGGATTCTAGGAACATTCTCAACATGGGATCAAATGGAATGTTCACCGAAGTTGATGACAATCAAACATGGAACAAGATTGAGGAAATGGCGGTCCATAACTCACAATATAGTAGACCTCGCAAGGCTACTAGAGGAGGAAAGCATGAAGTGGACTCCGTTACTCAATTGGGTGCTCAACTTAGTGCTCACATTGACACAATCAACTTGAAGTTTGAACAAGCTATGGCTAGACTTGAAGAAAACTCAAAATCATCAAAGCATCATGTTAATGCCATGACGGCATCCTCATCAATCCCAAGTGGGATATGTGAGAATTGTGGAACTTTGGGACATGACCAAGGTGAATGTAGGGGAACAAATGAACAAGTGAATGCTTTCCAAGCATACAAGAGTGGTACCCCTTATTCCAACTATTACAATGAAAACACCAAATTCCATCCAAATCTCTCATATAAAAGCCAAAATGTTCAAAACCCTCAAACAACATACACTCCACCACCCATGAGAAACCAAAATCAAAGACCCTTTTTCAATCAAAACCAAGGTTACCAAAATCAAAATCCATACAATCACCAAAATGACCAAGGTTTTGATGTCCAAAAAGCGGTCCTCCAAATGCAAAAGAATCAACAAGAATTTTTCACTCAAATGCAAAAAGATAGCCAAGCAAAGGAAACCACCATCAACAACATCCTAGCGCACACCAAGATGTTGGAAACACAATTGACTTAACTAGCATCTTCAAGCTCACAAAGACAAAAGGGGCAATTACCACATCAAAGTAATCCCCCTAGACATGAAACGGTTAGTGCCATTCACTTGAGAAGTGGTACAAGGTATGAAGCACCAAGGAAGCAAGTTGAGGATGAAGTTGTGGAAGCTAGTGAAAAGGAAGAAATTGTGCAAAGCTCCAAAGATGGAGAATCATCAAAAGAAGAAAGTTCAAAGAAAAATGAAGACAAGGTCAAGGAGAAGGAGCCCATTGTGATTAGACTTCCTTTTCCAAGTCGTCAAGCCAAGCCCAAATTTGATGATCAACTTGGAAAGTTCATGGAAATTGTGAAGAATTTGGAAGTCTCAATTCCTTTCACGGAATTAATAAATCACGTGCCGGCTTATGCGAAATACATGAAAGATATCCTCACAAAGAAGAAGTCGATCCGGAAAATTGAGACTATCGCCTTCACTAAGGTGAGTAGTGCAATACTTCAAGGGAGTTCACCTCCAAAGTTAAAGGATCCGGGAAGCTTCTCAATACCGTGTACCATTGGCGACACGACGATCAACAAAGCCTTATGTGATCTAGGGGCTAGTGTGAGTGTCATGCCGTACTCGGTAAGTAAAAAGTTGGGGATGGGAGAGCTTAAATGCACCAATATCACACTCCAAATGGCCGATAGATCGACGAAGACACCATTAGGGATATGGGAAGATGTCTTCGTACGAATTGGGAAGTTTTTTATCCCGGTGGACTTTGTCATTGTTGATATGGAGGAAGATTCCAACATTTCAATCATTCTAGGAAGACCTTTCCTACACACCGCGGGTGCGGTGATTGATGTGAAACATGGTGAGCTCACTCTAGAAGTGGGAGATGAAAGCATAACTTTTAATCTTGACAAGACTATGAGAGCTCCTCATTTGCATGAACCATGTTTCATGATTGATCATTATAGCCGAAAGGATGAAAGGAAGAAATCAGAACTCCAATGGAAGAAGAAAATTGAAGATGCTCCATTCAAAGAGCAAATGAATTGTGACAAGGAGAGCTTGCAAAGCTCATCAAAATCAATCAAGGAAGAATAAAATGGCCTCATTGGCCAAGAGAAGAAATTGGGAGAGTTGTCTCCATCAAATCAAGAGATTTTCAATGATCAACTTAATGAAGTTTGTGGTCTTTGGGACAACGAATTTGAAGGGATTTTTAATCCCTACATTGGTAATGCCATCGATCAAGACCGACAACAAGGGCCAAGGTCGATTGAAGACCTCTACCATGATAATGAACAAGCTTTCGATTACTTTTTCAAGGTCTTGAGCAACATCAACAACACCTTGGACATGCCCCCTTGACATCTCATCAAGAATGATAGTTTGGTGGAGTCCTCCCTAAACCACCACTTGTAAATATTTCTAACTCCCTAACTTACATTTCAATTCTTGTATTGCATTTTTTGTCATCTTTGGATTTTTATTTACTTTGATCAAAATAATTGTCATGTTTGAGAGAAGTGAGGGAGGGACTAACAATTTCAATTGATGTGTAGTGCTCTATCTTAGTGTGGGGATGTCAATTGCCTAGGCTATCCATGCCTTAGTAGTGCCCCCACAATGAAGAACACAAGATTTGAAGAAGAATGGAAGAATGGTAAGGGAAATGCATTGTGCACGGATGGAACTGAATCCGGGTACAAGGGGTCGAATCCGAACGGATTCCAGAGAATCCGCCCGTCTTCAGTAATCCGAGCGTACTGGGTTGAAGACGCACGACTTTATAAGCTGAGATTTTGGAAGATTTTTGACTGTAAGAGAATCCGGGCGTCCCGACAAAGCAATCCTCCCGTCTCTCGCAAATCCGTCCGTCCGGGATCAAGACGCCCGTCTTCTCTGCTGAGGAAAACAAGAAAAATTTCCTGGACTGATATCCGTCCGTCTTCAGGCAAATCCGCCCGTCCCGTATCAAGCAAATCCGAGCATATTCTACGGAATCCGCCCGTCTTTAGGCGAGTTTTATAAAACCCAGAAAGAGCAGAATCCGCACGGATTGGGCAGAATCCGCACGGATTGCCCCTGCAGTTCGAAAATTTCGGTCTTTATAAAATCCCTCCCACCTTCCTTCATTCATTCATTCATTCATAAACACTACCCACAACATCAAAACCCTCATCCTCTCCATCACAAAAACAAAATCCCTTAACAACATTCACCAAAAACAAATCAAATCATCCTTCTAACAACAAATCAATCACTCCTTCTTCAATAAAAATCAAAATCAAGCACAAAATCTTCAACCTTTGAGTCGATTTTTGAATTCATAAAGGCAAAGCCTTTCACCTTTAAATCGATTTGGGTATACTACAAATTGAAGATTTTCCATTCTTTTCTTGGTTAGTTCATCAATGGCAAGGACTAAGGGAGCAACAAAGCCACCAAAGGCTAAGGCACTCTCACAAAGGCAAAAGGCTCTTCAAACAAAGAAAGCATTGGCTATGGTGGTAGCAACACCAAACTTGGAAGTGCAACAACAACAACAACTTTCTATGGGAGCAACAACACCTTCTACTTCGGAAATTGATCAACTTTTGCATTATCCGGAGGTAACTTTTATTTCCGAAACCCATAGAAATACTTTTGCCAAGTTTGCTAGGAAATCAATTCAATCCACCAAATTTATATGTGAAGATACCTTAGAAAAATTGGGTGTTCTTGAGCAAACTAGAGCCTTTTTCAAAGCCATGGGGTTAGAGAAGTTGTTTGAATCAAAAGAGTTGACATACCCCTCCCTTACCTTGGAATTTTTGAGTTCTTTGAAAGTCACCAAAGTTGAGAGTAGGGAGAATCTCGAGTTTCGTCTAGCTAATGTTAGTAGACGCATTTCCTTTAGAGAATTGAGTGAAATTTTGGGTCTTAGTGATGAACCGCGTTATTTTAAGAATTATGGAAAGTATGACCCCGACCCTCTTTGGGAGGCAATTTCCGGGAGGAAATTTGAGGACTTTCATGCGAGTCGTGCTCTTTTGGTCCACCATCCGGGCATAAGAGTATGGCACAAGGTCATGGGAAACACCATAATTGCAAGGAAAGATACCAACCATTTCACCAAACTTGATTTTATTCTCCTTGAATCGGCTTTGAACATTGGAAGAGTACACACCAAGCCTTACAATTCTTTGAGGCTCTTGGTAGATAGATGGCTCAACATTGATTGTGGGAAGAAGGGCACTACCGTTATTGTCAATGGCGGCCTAGTCACTATCCTAGCTAAGTACTTTGATCCTTACTTCAATAAGGATAACAAGTACAAAGCAAAGGAGGGTGGTCATCTTGTTAATTTGCATACTATGATACACAAGTACAAGTGGGTTGCCCATAATCCTCTTGACACTAAGTATGGATGGCTCACTAGTGAAGCTAGATCGTTCACCTTGCCTTCAAAGATTTTCCGTCTAAGCGTCCACCGGACCAATTATCTACTTCCCCTTTCTAAAGAGGCCGAGTATATTATTCAGCAACAAAAGGGTGATCTTGAAACTCCCTCCTCTTCCATTGTCATACCACCTTACCCCTTTGAGTATCAAGAGTTCAAGCCGGAAGGATTTGAAGCTAGAAATGATTATTTGACTCTTCTCATGCAAGCAATGCACAAGCAAGCCTTTGAGGATCGGAAAAATGCTTACTTGGCTCAATATCCACCCCTCCTACACTTAGCTAGGCAAGGAATACTTGATCCATCATGTCCTTTGCCTAGTTGGGCGGATAGAGATGTCTTATTTCCGGGTGCATCTAGGGTCGTTTCGGATGACAATGAGGTTGTTGGTAATGATGAAGAAGTTGATGATAACATTGATGAAGAAGCAAGTGAAGAAGGAGAAAAGGATGGTGAAGATGATGATGAGCAAGATGAGGAAGAAAGTGAAGAAGCAAATGACGAGGGAAGTGAAAATGTGACCACTTCTAATGAGAAAAGTGATGGTGATAACATGATGGAAGATTAGCAAGCCTTGGAGACTCCTACCCTCTCATGGTTTGTCTATTTCTCTCTTTGTTTTAATTATAATTTTGATCATTGTTGGAGTAGTCCTAGCACCATAGAGGACTCACACCTCGGTACCATTGAGGTGTTCTCATTTTATTGTTCCCATTTTCAAAATCCAAAATGACAAATTAGTTTCATGCATTGCATAGTGTGTGCATGAACTACACCCATCCTTGGACATTAGCAATAATGTCTCACTCGGTTTGGGGAAGTTAATGCATACACAACGGGAGGTAATTTAAATTATCCTCTCCGTCATAACAAAAACCATGCATCATGTAGTGTAGCTTAGTATAGATTGTATTTAGTATAGCAATCATGCATCATCTTTGCATAATTTCCATCATTTTGGCCATTGAGGACAATGCCCATATTAGTGTGGGGATGGGAATTCTAACATTTAACTCTTATTCAAAAACCAAAAAAATTGAAAAATTTCGAAAATCATAAAAATTTGAAAATTGAAAACCCAAAAACATGTTTATTTCCTTTTGTAGCCTTGTATATATAATCTTGTATATATTGTGTTTATCCTTGCTCACATTGATTGACTACGCCACATCCGAGACATGAGGATAATGAAGACCGCATGGTATGATCTTTCCAATCTCCTTTTTCCTCTTTATGTTAATGACTATGTGGCTTTATTTTTATTGATGCGGTATAACAATGTGAACTTAGGACTTGCATTTAGTTTATATGTCATATTAGTTGATAGAATCACTTGCATTAGGATGTTTATATTAGTTGCATCATGGCATGTAGTTGCATATTAGAAATGTTTTGAAAAATGCCTAATTAGGAACTTTGACAAGAGCAACTAAGCCATTACAAATACTTGTTCAACTTAAGACTTTGTCTACTAGAATGGTTGTAAAACACCCTAGATAGTGTCATACTAGTGTCTTTTGACCCATGACCCAAAGCCTAGTCAAGGGTTTGCATGTGAGTCACCTATCCAACCCCGTGATGCGATGTGGACTTGGTTAACTTGTCTAGGTGACCTTGATTGACCTTGTGGTAAGGCAACCCAAAAATATTTTCTATCAATAAGCTTGAAGTGCTCATTTCAAAAAATTTTGTCATGTGGAAGTAATCTAATGCCAAAGAAACCTCAAATGTTATGAATTGTTGAATGTTGAGAAACTTAAGTTGTTTTGATGGAGGCGTACCACTTCGATGTGCTTTGGTGCAGGATCCATTGAATTGGGCCCCCCATACGGTTGTGAATTCGGCCGCCCAGAGACAGAGTGACTATCACCCCGAAAAGCTATTGTCCAGAGGTTAACCGGTTACCTAATAAGCGATTGGCAAAAGCAAAGGACACTAGCCCGGAAGGGACAAACCTCATCTTAAATTTTTGAAATGTGAAAGTGAAATGAGGACAATTTTGAATACTAGTCATATCCACCCGTTGTGAATAAAGATTTGAGCATTTCATTCCCAAAAAGCCTTTTTGTCAAGCCACTTGGTCGAGCTTGGGACGATCCATGACCTTTACTTTTGTAGAGAATTCGAGACTTGTCATGTCATATGCTACTAGCATCATAGGGATCATCATTCCACCACCATCCGATCGCTCTTGACGAAAGCATTTGGAAATTGAGGACGAAAGTAGTCTAGTTTAACACCATTTGGAGGTGATTTAGTGCCATCCTCTTAGACTTAGTAATTTGTTGAACTAGTATTTGTGAAGGATTACATGCTCTTAAATTTGTTCCTCTTTAGTGCCTCCGCCACTTGATGAGGAAGTGGCTATTCTTTTGTAGATTCATCCATTATGTGATTTTGTGTGCTTAATGTTTGGATGTGTCGCCATTTTGGCAAGACCCACCTTGCCTTGCAAGAAGGCATCCTACCTCATGGTTGTCTTGTTGTGAGTTGAAGGGGCGGAGTGAGACCCGCTAATTGTCTCATATCGGCTATATTATTAGGATAGGTTAGTATTGGTCCTAGTCTTTGTCACCTCTTTACTCGGGACGAGCAAAGGTTCGGTTTGGGGATATTTGATGTGACCATAATTAGCGCATATTTAGCCCCCGAATTAGCCTTGTTCCCATGCTTTTTAGTGCATATTTGGGTCATTTCTTATCTTTAGTTCTTTGTTTTGCATATTCTTTGAGATTTTGATCCCTTGGTAGGAAAGGAGTAAGAATCTTGCATTTTCATGGCAAAACGAGACTAAATTGATCGAATCCAATGACCAAGCATCAAGGAGAGACAAGATTAGAAGGCCTTTGTACATATTATAGTAGAAGAGCAATGTTGAGAAAGGATCCTTGAGTCCCCAAGGAAATCCCCAAGGAATTTATGAAGAAAAGGGAAGAAAAGAAGAACATGTCTTGCTGAGTGACAATCCGTGCGGATTGTCCCCAATCCGTGCGGATTGTCCCCAATCCGGCCGTCCCCCAGCTGCACAATCCGTGCGGCTTTCCTCTAATCCGCTCGGATTCCACCTCCACAATCCGCCTGGATTCCCTCGAATCCGCTTGGACCCCATCGCCAGAATCCGCCCGTCTCGACCTTATTCCGCCCGGATTCCAGCACAGCGTGATTTCCTCTTCTCCAAGCTACAAAGAAAGAAGCCCTTCCTTCGAAAAATACCGGCTCCTCCTTGCTCAATCTAAAAAGTGTAATTACTAGTTTAGCCCTTAGTTAACCCTAATGCATCCTCCCTAATTTCCACTATAAATACCCCATTAGTCTAATTAGAGGAGCATGTTCTTCTTATCAATAATTAGAGTAGTTAATATCAATCAAATCTCTCTTTAGTTTTGTAATCAACAATTAATCAAGTTCTAATACAAGTTTTATTTCCTTAATCTCTCTTTTGTTCATCTTTTATTTTGGGTAATTGAAGATTATTTGGGTTATTATTGGGAGATTGACAACCTCTCAATCAAGCATTCAAGTACTTCTTTTATCTTTGCTTTATTATTGGAATCATTATTAGGTATAATTCTCTTAATCCCTTTTAATTATTGTTAATTACTTTCATTTATTCATCATGTTTCATATTGTTGGTATGATTGACAACCTTGCTAGCATGATCAACATGATAATGAGTGAGTAGTCTCTTAGCTAGGGTTAATGGGTGATTAGGGGAAACCAACATGGGGAATGTTTCATGCTTAAATTAATATGCTTTCATGTTTTATTTGCTTGCTTGTTTTGATCTCAACTCATGCACATGTTATATTTGATGAAATGCTAAGCCTATGAATCCTTGCATTTACTATCATTTTCTATCTTTTCAATGAGACTTGTAAGACATAACCCAACTCGAGTCTCATTAGACCATGCATGTTGTTGAGTAGGGAAGATTAAGTCGACTTGTAGGTGTTGTACAATCTAATCGATTCGGCTCCGGGACCCAAACTTTCCTAGGATTGTAAGATATAACCCAACTCAATTCATCACAACAATAATTGCTTGCTTATAATTTGAGAACATGTTTGTATGATCAATTCCCATGATTCCCCTATGATCCCATGACACCCTAGTGCTTTTTAATCAATTGTTTACACCCCTTTAATTCATCTTGCTTGTTTATTTTCATTGCTATTTTAGTTTAGTGACCTTCTACATCAACCCAATTTGTGACACCCCTTAGACACCACTAGTTGCAATAGAAATATCATTTCAATACCCGTCCCTTGGGATCCGACCTTTACTTGCCTCTTTACTAATTGTAGAGTTGTTTGTGAAGCTATAAATTGTGTTTTGATTCGGACGTGACCCAACGACTACACCTTTAATTGTGAACACGAAACGGACCGATCAACTGATGATGAGAAATAGATGTGGGAAGTTATTGATGCAACGGTCTTCAATGGATCTATGGAATGGTCACTAATGACCTCCTCGAGTCTATTGTTCAAGCCGAATCGACTGCCATGGCATCTTGGGATCACATTCGAGACATATTTTTTAATAATCAACATTCCCGGGTTGTTATTCTTGAGCAAGAGTTCTCCCACACTGTTATGTCATATTTTTCAAGTATTTCAGCGTATAGTCATCGACTCAAGAGTCTAGCCGATCAACTCATGAATGTCGGGTCTCCTGTCAGTGACACTCGGCTTGTTCTCCAGTTAGTTTCTGGTCTCACGGAAGCGTACAACGGGGTTGACACGTTAATCAGACAAAGCAATACTCTTCCTCCTTTCTATCGTGCTTGTTCAATGCTAACACTAGTGGAAGCGGGTTTCGCTAAAAGTGCCGCCACTGCTACTTATTACTCAGCCCTTTATGCAAAAACTGCTGACAATGGCGCATCACAATCCATTCTTGGACGCCCTTCATCAACTCCTCACAGTAAGAACAACAACAAGCACAAGAAGAAAGGCAAAGGCAGCAAAGGTAACAACAATGGAAATAATTCCTCTAATGCCCTTATTTTAAGCGGTGGACAGACCACTCCTTCATTTGTTCCCGTCCCTCCTGCGTCTCTTTGGTCAGGTGGTGGTTTTGGTGGGTGGCCGTGGGTGCCTCTCCTTGGGGCTATCCTCCTTTTCCTTATCCAACCTCTCTGTGGCCGAGTGCACCTGCAATTCCGCGTCCTACATATTCTCCTCGACAACAAGTTTATTCAGTAGAGCACCCTCCATATCAGACTGATATAGAGGCATCGATGTACACTATGGGAATTTATCCTTTCGAACCCTGTTGGTTCATGGATACTGTGGACAGCGGGGGGCCCACGGGGGCGCTTGGGAAACAAGCGTTTGCATTTGTGGAGTCGCCACCAATTTATTGTGGAAAATTGGAAACCGTTTGAATACCTCGTGTCATGTCAAGACACAAAGTAGTGACATAGACACTAAGCACTCGTTACCCTTAGCATTCTATGTCTAGAATGACTCTCGTGGATGCCAATGAACACGGATGTTCACAGAGATCTGGAGTAAGGGGTGAGGGTACGTATTAGGAAGCTCTTTTGATCGAACACCTAATCCCGCCCGCCTCGATAGCGGCCTCTACTAATGATTAGGGAAGTTATTCGTACTCGATATATCGTCGATTACATGCATGCAATGCAACATCCAAGTTTTAATCCTAACATGTGAGGATTAGGCTAAGTCGGTGAACAATTAATTTAGCAAACAATTGGGTCGAAGTAGGATTTAATGTTCAATTACATGTGAAGACATACAAAGGATACAAGAAATAATGATAAATACAATAGGAAAATTACAATAAAGAAAATTACAATAATTACAATGGATTAGGCGATTTATGTCGAAAATACCTTTAAAACGGATAATTTGAGAAAACGAATAAAAGAATAAATCAACGAACAAGACAGAAGGTGATAATATGGTTAATAGTCAATTATACGTAAACTAAATAAACTAAGTTAAGCAACAACGGAGTTCAGGGACAAAATTCAACCCGGAACAGGCGCAGCAGAACTGCGTCTCTTGGAATAGGCGCAGCAGTTGCTGCGTCTGTTCCTGACCTGAATTCTGGCTGTGAAGCCGGAATTGCGTGTTGTTAATACTCGTCGGTAAATTTAATGATTGATTAAATTATTTACTCGGATGGAAGTGATTAATATGTTAATTACATGTGATTAAGGATCATAAAACAACAAAACATGGATGAGACGGAATAAAGACGGATTATTTACATGAACGAATGATTGATTAGTGAGATGGGTGAAATAAATAAGCTACACATGATGAATTGATGACGAACATGCGATGAATATGACAATAAACAGATGAAAATATGCCAAAGGGCCGAATTCCAGAAACTCGATATGAACAAATCGAATTTCTACAACCCGGATTGAATTTAATGACAAAAACCCGCAAATATGAGATTATAAGGGATTTAAGTCAAATTTAAAGATGAATTAACGTGTTAATGAATGATAATTAATATACATGTGAGTTATTAGACTATTGTATCGAAGAATTAAAGAAAACAAACGAAACAAATAAAAAGACGAACGAATTACAGAGGACGAAGGAAGAAGAAAGGAAGCAGGAACTGCGGCAGCCTTACGAAGAGGCGCAGCAGGTGCTGCGTCCCTTCGAAGAGGCGCAGCAGTTGTTGCGTCCTTTCTCGACGGTTTGTCTTATGGAAATCCGCAAAAAGAGGTTTTAAAGCACGGTTTTAGAAATCGGTTTTAAGGAGGTATTTTCGACATAAACCTTACAATAGTAGTTACAAAAAGATAAATAACAATAAATAAAAGAGAGAATTACACCCTCAGACTTACATGTTTGACGAAACGAGAAGGACTAAGTTATCGATTAGCGATGCTCGACTCGAACTATAATGCAAGTACGAAAGTGCCCTCGTAAGAGGAAAACGATTAGATTAATTAAGTTGATTGATGTGGAGTTGGTCAAATTGGTCGGTCATGCAAACGAGGCTGGTACTCAGAAGGATCCGAGCTTACGTGGTTGAAAGATCAAGCACGTAGGCGCCAAAAAGTAAGAACAAAAGTCTAGAATGCAAAGGGAGAAGAGAAGGGCGGACAGTCGCGTGAGAAATATGTGAGACCGAAGGTCTTTATTTATACTAATCACACGACGAAAATATGGAAAGGAGAGAAAGATCCGGAAATAACCGACTTAGGTTAAACACGGAAACTTGGACAAAAAGAAAACCTTGAGGAAGAGGCGCAGCAGGTGCTGCGTCCCTTGGAAGAGGCGCAGCACTTGTTGCGTCCTTTCCTCAGCGGGTTCCTCCTGCGCAAGAAAGCGCGTTTGACAGCCTGTCGTATTTTAGGCATAACTTTATCTACAAGACTCGGAATAAGGTGATTTCGGTGGCGTTGGAAAGCTAAAAGAAAGATCTAGAACTTTCTGTGAAATAGGCCTGACACAACAAAGTTGTTATCATCTCGAAAAGTGGGCCTAAAGTTCGGGTTATCATTTTAGCTAAATGAAATGCACATTTTGTAATGTAAACTTTTATTTTAGCCTAATGAAGTGACTTATGACTCAAAATGAGATATAATCTCAACATTTATGACATCCTAACCTTAGGTAGACAAGCACATTGCTTTGACTCGGGATTTGACGGTTTTAGGAAATGAAGACGGTTTTTGACCCGGACTCCAAATGTACTCTAATTACTGCCAAAACGACCGTAATGACACCTAGACGACAACCATGAGGTAGACACAAGTATTTGAGCGATCACTTGACGACAAACTTACGAACTGTCACAAATCGTTCCGTGTACCAAACATGCGGCCCAATCATCACCGGGTGTTTTGCGGGAGGTGCAGAAATGAGGTGTCTACAGAGCCCCCACTTTGACTGAGGCTTGGACAAGGCGAAAGTCAAAGTATAGCCATCAGGTCAATCGAAGATTACAACCTGACGACTATGGCGACGCGAGGCGGCTCAAGGGGTCTGAACCAAGGACCTGTCGTCGGGAACATTTTAGAGTCTGTCGACTATCGGGGAGGGTCGTTTAAAGTCCATTAGACTACGTAAGGAAGCTCTCCAACCATAAGAAGAGACCATACCTGAGACTTCTTCCTGAGATGCTTCCGGAGGTGCATAGGAGCTATGGGTAGGACCTAAAAGAGATATAAAGATTGGTGCTAGGGTGTGGGGCCCTAAAGGAAGGCATCGGTGGGAAGGAGGCCTGGATACAAGTTTAAACTAAAGGGTAACTAAGGCTTGAGTGTAAAAAAAAAAACTTCTATTGGTTTGGGCACTTAAAGGCTTATGAACCTAAAAGGATTTGGGAACCTATGGTTAAAAATCCTAATTTCGGGTTTACGAACCTAAGGAAGAAGGCTTTGGTTTGGGAACTTCTGGAGAACGACACCTTTGTCGCACTCCGCGGGGAAACAAGAAATATTGTGAGTAGCAGGACACAGGCGGGAACTGCTGGAGGAAAATCTGCTTGGGTAGATGTTAAAGAAATATTGGAAGCGGCAGGACACAGGCGGGAACTGCTGGAGGAAAATCTGCTTAGGTAGATGTTAAAGAAATATTGGAAGCGGCAGGACACAGGCGGGAACTGCTGAGGAGAAATCTGCTTAGGTAGATTTTAATCTCCATGTCTTGAGAGGGAAAGTCTATCCGCTTACTCTCGTTTGGGGAACAGAATAGAGGTGTGTCGAAACACCTGTCAAAGAGTATTCGCTCGTTATGGCAAGCGAGGTCTTGATAAAGTACTGCTTCTAATACTTACCTGCATGGTTAGTAACCACACAAGAATGCAATCTAATATATGCACGTAAGCAATTATCACATGGACCTCAAATGAGGAAACACATAAGTTTTCAAAAGTTGTTTCTTTTTTTTTTAAAAAAACGTTTAAAACTTGTTCAAAGAAGTTTATCGTTTGTAATGCGTTATGCATATTCAATGGGCTTTAGACACGTGACTGACGCGGCACAGACCTTGCATGGACGCGAAATATATAATTAGGTTTGACTGACACGACACTACTTGAATTTGACGCGACACAGGGATGACTTTGACAGACTTTGTTTAAGTATGCGCAACCCCTAGCCTAGTGTGGGTGACAATGCGTATCAGTTCCAAAGGTATAATAATTTCAAGAATGATGAAGGCATATAAAGGCAAGGTATGAGCCATGGATCAGTTGTCTACTTGGACATTTTTTCACCACCGTTTGCTGTAAAAGAGACCCCTCTTGAGGCACGATGACTCGGAGAATTGATCTAAGATCTTTGTCATTGTCCGGACCAAGTACTAACTTGACTTAGAGGAATAAAAGAAGGGTGGCATCTTGGAAGAGAAGCCCCCAAGATAAGAAGATGACTCTGGACTTTGGTAAAAAAAAAAAGGTTGGGCGACAATAAGGAGCCCCCAGTATAGAGGTATTGGTTGTGGAAGGGATGGTTGAAAATCGGGATGGTTGAAAATTGAGATTGAAAGTTGGAAGTGGGGATGGTTGTGTCCTTGAGGACTGCCTACGTATTCACGTGATGTGAAATCAAACCAGATCGTAGTTCCGAGGTTTGGTTAATTTTGTTTGGGTGTTGTGGTTGTATCCTTCTTGGGTAAGAAAGGACTGCCTACGTATCCACCTGAGTAGGTGAAATCAAACCATGCTCGTAGTTCAAGTGTGTGCCTAAGCTATGTTGTTAGGACCTTAACGTGCAGGGGTCACAAGGGTAATATTCCTTTGGTGACTCGAAGAATCGATTTGAGATAACTCCCTCTGATCATAGACCAAAGAGGTATAATTAAGTTTGTAAAAAATTCCTTGTCATGTGAGCACACTTAGTGGACCCTAAGGATGAATATGGGTATGTCCCGTTCTAGGTAGCAAAGTATTTAAAAACTCCGTGTATGGGTCAAGGTGAAACTGGATTGGATATTTGGAATGTAGAGCTTGGTAATAAGAGGCTTTGATGAAACAAATCTCTGGAGCTTAACTTTGTGGAGTTAAGGCTTTATGGGGTTATGGCTTGTAATGTGGCTTGGAAATGGAGTCTCTTGGCTTGATGTAGCCTGAGCACATAAAGGTGGGTTGAAATGATGTGGGATCAAGTTTCCATGTCTTGGCCCTAAAGGATGGGTATACTTGACGAACTTGAGAGGATTCTCAAAATTCCTAACCATCTCCCTGTAACGGTCTCGAGAAGGACTTAGGGTGTGATGTGTGAAAGGCTAAATGAGGGTGCTAGATGACTATCTTCATTGATGTCTTGATTCTATACTGTAACTTGATTCTATATAGACTTCAGGAGTATTTTGTTTAGTATTTGATTTCAGACTTGTTCTTGATTCAGATTTGGATTCTTGGTCTAGGGTATATCTTGGATTTCTGCTCAGATTTTTGATCAGGTTTTGAAGGATAACGTTGTCTTGTTTGATTGAGCCTTCTTCTTTTGACTCTTTTGTCATGGGCTATAGGCATAACTACGGCTTTGGATATTGATTTTGGGTATTTCTCTTGATTGAGCCTTTGTCTTTGATCATGGCTCGTATTGTCTTGGATTTGATTGCTACCATGGATTTGGGTTAGACTAGAACCTTTTGATGTGAAAGGGGTTGGTCTTTTAGTAACACGGGTTGTTTATTGTGGGGAATGGGCTTGCCTTCCGTCATGGATCGCTAACAAGAGAGACGGTTTGGATTCGTCCTAGAATCTCTTGAGATAGGCTCGTCCTAAACTAGGGTTATATTGTGGTTTCTATTGCCAGACATGGAATAGGTAAAAAAAAAATGAACACGGAGTTTCAGGTCCTCTATAACATAGAATGGAACATCATTTAAGTGCACTCACATCGACTTGGAACGTGTGGTTGTTTCTGTTGTTTGTTTTTAAAAATGTCTCAAATCAATTCTTGTTGTCACAGGAAAATGGTAAAGGGAAAGATATGATAGAATATGTGGATGAAATAGTGTGTTTTTATTGAAATGAATATTGAATGTATTTAACATCGATATGAGAAGACATGACTCGTGGGACAGCCCCCAGGTTGTCACTAGAAACGGAAATGGACACGAAGAAAGACACTATGACAAAAATTATGGGATAGAAAGCCTAAGACTCAGACTCGGACTCGGACTTTGACGCGATCTTAGATCCAGACTCGTAATCATTGGCCCATGCTTGAACATTTTCTCTTCTAGCAACTGGTTTCGGCATCTGACTTTGAGCATTCATCCATTTGAGCTCCCCATCCTCATCATTGGGAACACTGGAAGGGTAAAGGCCCAAGAGACCTTCCTGTCTTTGAAGAGTAAGACACCCATGAGGGTCATTCTGTTCTCTTAACGGATCGAGGGTCGATAAAGATATCTTGCCGTGATCGAGCATATAGTGGATGGTATATTTGAGTTTGGAACATTCTTCAGTGTCGTGTCCATTACCCCTATGGAATAAGCAATATTGAGAGCCGTCCCAGAAGCGACCTCTCCTCTCGTACCTAGGGTCTGGGGTTGGACCGATTGGTTGGATCAGTCCTTTGGCAAAGAGTCTTTTAAAGGCTACCGTATAAGGCATGCCTAAATTGGAGTATGACCTTGAATGTCGAGTTCCTCTTTCTGGTGAAGGTTCTATAACCTTTACGTCGGTAATGTAGATTGTTTGATTGTTGGGTACCTGTGAGTCTGTTTTCCTTCTTTTCACCAAATGATTGGTGGATCGCTCATCTTCTTGATCATCTGCGATATTGAACTCCCTATAAGATCGCTTAACTTCTGTACCCAAACATTTCAGGAGTGAGACAGAAATCCTACCATCCTCAATCCTATCTTGTATGACATGCTTGAGATTATAACAATCTTCTGTACCATGCCCCCTACCCCTATGGTATTGACAATATGAATTGCCATCCCACAATTTAGATTTCTTTTCTGGATCTGGTGTGGGTCCTATTGGTTGAATAAGACCTAGAGAGGATAATTTGTTCAAGGCTAGGGCATAAGGTATTCCTAGATTTGTGAATGACCTGGGAGAGTTGTTTAATTTCTTTGACGAAGGCTCCATGAGGTTGCCGTTGATTTTGACTCCTGGATGAGAAGAACTAGGAATAGATCGCTCACTTTTTGCTTTCTCCTAGAGACCATGAGGTTGAGGGTTTGTCTGGACATTCTTCATCTTGAAAGATTGGGTCTCAAGCTTCCTATCCATTTCAGTAAATTGATTCCCCATGTGGGAAAGCCGAGAGTTTAGAGTATCAATGGCTCCCTCTATCTTGGAAAGCATGAGCATTCCACTTTGGACATCGTCCTCCTTCGACGCTTCGATTTCTTTGTCATCACGTGGATCGAGGAGATGAGAAAAGTCTAGGAATGACCCTTCATCGTATTTAGTGTTGTTAGACCCAAGAGGGTCGGTCCCATCGAATTGCTCCACAAATGGTGGCGTTGGAAGCTTGCCATCCTCGATCATATCCTGAATGGTGTGTTTCCAGAGAAAACACTCTTCAATATCATGGCCTCTACCTTGGTGATATAAGCAGTATTTATTGCCCTTCCAGAGGTTTACCTGTTTCTCTAAAGGTGGATCCGGAGTCGGCCCTATTGGACGCAGCTTGCCTTGGGCAGAGAGTCTCTTCAAAGCATCGGCATAAGACATGCCTAAATCGGTAAGCAACCTTTGATGCCTCCCAGGTTTCCTTTCAGCTGTTTTCGGCTTTTTAGGACGATGGTTATTGCAAGACGTAAGCTTTGGACGACCTAGACTAGAGGTTTCCCTAGTTGGCATGTTCTTTTCCACCATTCCATTTTCAAGGGTGAGGACGCGAATGCTCAAATTTTCAACTGTAGCTTGAACTCGTAGAACCATGGCATAAACATCTTGGAGAGACACAGTGATTGTGGCTTGAACTTCTTCGTGACCTTGCTGATTGACGGAACTTGCTGGATTCCTACTCGACAGAAATGACGCGCATTACAACTCGATTCGACATGGGGTCACGCATACTAAGGCAACAAACAAAGGAAGGGATAAGATGACAAATCTAGACTTGACTTGTGAATTCGTGAAATGTCGTGAACGACTTCTCGTGTTTGAATTCACGGTGCTTGACTTTAATTTAGACTCGAGTGTTGACTTTGACAGAGTGACATTTATATGATTGACTTTGTTGACGAGATTGATGACACGTGTTAATTCTAATTTGTGTTGTTTAAGACAGACTTGACTCGAGGTTCAGGTATGTGTTTCTCGAACGTGTCATTCGGAGAATTCAGGAGACGGATTTTGGAATGACTCGATGTGTTAGCCTCGAGTGCGTGAGTCGATGTGTGGAAATGTTTTAGATCCTAATTGATTTGGGGTAGGCGGTCCAAAATGACGGCGTGACGCCTTAGGACTTGACTTGAATTTGAAAAGACCCAAAATGTAATGGAAGACGGGTTCATGACTCGACGGAGTTCGGACTAGGACATAGTCGGTTTGAACTTTGACTCTAACTTAGCCCAATTGAATTTACATATTCGCATTTACATGGATTGAAAATATTTTGATTAAAACTTTTTTTTTCGTTTTTTTTTTCTTTTTTTTCTTTCGGACTCTTTTTTCGTTTTTTTTTTTTTGGTTTTTTTTTTACACGGGTTTTGCAATGAGTTTTAGGCCCGAAATTTTGACTCGACAAACGGACAGAGTTTTGACTGGGTTTTGCGCTCATTAATGGCCTTTTCGAAATTTTCATTTGAAAATGGGTTTTGATTTTTTACAAAAATCGTCATGGTTTTGTTTAAAAAATAGTGATCACGTAAGGTACAAACATATATACATGCATTATAACGGGATGCTGAGTGCATTTAAAAGGGTTTTGGTTTCAAGGGTGGGTTGCCGTACCGAACAATCAAACCCGAAGTCTGTGGAGAGGCTCGTACCAAACAAGAGTAAGGCCGATTCCTAGTCCATTTCCTCAAGTAGTGAAAGTCCTTGATACAAACAAGAGTAAGCATCATGGTATGGATGACGTCAATCGCTATCCATCCTTAGGCCCAAATAAGAATTAGGACCGTTTAAATGGGGCGATTGGTCAAATAGGTTGGGTTGGGCCTAGGAAGGCCGAATAAAACGGTCTAGGAAGACCGAGTTATGAAAACCGACAATTGTCTTGTACAAACTATTCCCTAACCTTGTTCAAGTTTCACCCTTGGCTACACGTAAGTGTATTATCCCTAGCGGAGTCGCCAAACTGTGGACAGCGGGGGGCCCACGGAGGCGCTTGGGAAACAAGCGTTTGCATTTGTGGAGTCGCCACCAATTTATTGTGGAAAATTGGAAACCGTTTGAATACCTCGTGTCATGTCAAGACACAAAGTAGTGACCTAGACACTAAGCACTCGTTACCCTTAGCATTCTATGTCTAGAATGACTCTCGTGGATGCCAATGAACACGGATGTTCACAGAGATCTGGAGTAAGGGGTGAGGGTACGTATTAGGAAGCTCTTTTGATCGAACACCTAATCCCGCCCGCCTCGATAGCGGCCTCTACTAATGATTAGGGAAGTTATTCGTACTCGATATATCGTCGATTACATGCATGCAATGCAACATCTAAGTTTTAATCCTAACATGTGAGGATTAGGCTAAGTCGGTGAACAATTAATTTAGCAAACAATTGGGTCGAAGTAGGATTTAATGTTCAATTACATGTGAAGACATACAAAGGATACAATAAATAATGATAAATACAATAGGAAAATTACAATAAAGAAAATTACAATAATTACAATGGATTAGGCGATTTATGTCGAAAATACCTTTAAAACGGATAATTTGAGAAAACGAATAAAAGAATAAATCAACGAACAAGACAGAAGGTGATAATATGGTTAATAGTCAATTATACGTAAACTAAATAAACTAAGTTAAGCAACAACGGAGTTCAGGGACAGAATTCAACCCGGAACAGGCGCAGCAGAACTGCGTCTCTTGGAATAGGCGCAGCAGTTGCTGCGTCTGTTCCTGACCTGAATTCTGGCTGTGAAGCCGGAATTGCGTGTTGTTAATACTCGTTGGTAAATTTAATGATTGATTAAATTATTTACTCGGATGGAAGTGATTAATATGTTAATTACATGTGATTAAGGATCATAAAACAACAAAACATGGATGAGACGGAATAAAGACGGATTATTTACATGAACGAATGATTGATTAGTGACATGGGTGAAATAAATAAGCTAAACATGATGAATTGATGACGAACATGCGATGAATATGACAATAAACAGATGAAAATATGCCAAAGGGTCGAATTCCAGAAACTCGATTTGATTAAATCGAATTTCTACAACCCGGATTGAATTTAATGACAAAAACCCGCAAATATGAGATTATAAGGGATTTAAGTCGAATTTAAAGATGAATTAACGTGTTAATGAATGATAATTAATATACATGTGAGTTATTAGACTATTGTATCGAAGAATTAAAGAAAACAAACGAAACAAATAAAAAGACGAACGAATTACAGAGGACGAAGGAAGAAGAAAGGAAGCGAGAATCGGCGGCCTTTTACGAAGAGCGCGGCAGTGCTGCGTCCCTTCAAGAGGCGCAGCGATTCTGCGTCCTTTCTCGACGGTTTGTCTTCTGGAAATCCGCAAAAAGAGGTTTTAAAGCACGGTTTTAGAAATCGGTTTTAAGGAGGTATTTTCGACATAAACCTTACAATAGTAGTTACAAAAAGATAAATAACAATAAATAAAAGAGAGAATTACACCCTCAGACTTACATGTTTGACGAAACGAGAAGGACTAAGTTATCGATTAACGATGCTCGACTCGAACTATAATGCAAGTACGAAAGTGCCCTCGTAAGAGGAAAACAATTAGATTAATTAAGTTGATTGATGTGGAGTTGGTCAAATTGGTCGGTCATGCAAACGAGGCTGGTACTCAGAAGGATCCTAGCTTACGTGGTTGAAAGATCAAGCACGTAGGCGCCAAAAAGTAAGAACAAAAGTCTAGAATGCAAAGGGAGAAGAGAAGGGCGGACAGTCGCGTGAGAAATATGTGAGACCGAAGGTCTCTATTTATACTAATCACACGACGGAAATATGGAAAGGAGAGAAAGATCCGGAAATTACCGACTTAGGTTAAACACGGAAACTTGGACAAAAAGAAAACCTTGAGGAAGAGGCGCAGCAGGTGCTGCGTCCCTTGGAAGAGGCGCAGCACTTGCTGCGTCCTTTCCTCAGCGGGTTCCTCCTGCGCAAGAAAGCGCGTTTGACACCCTGTCGTATTTTAGGCATAACTTTCTCTACAAGACTCGGAATAAGGTGATTTCGGTGGCGTTGGAAAGCTAAAAGAAAGATCTAGAACTTTCTGTGAAATAGGCCTGACCCAACAAAGTTGTTATCACCTCGAAAAGTGGGCCTAAAGTTTGGGTTATCATTTTAGCTAAATGAAATGCACATTTTGTAATGTAAACTTTTATTTTAGCCCAATGAAGTGACATATGACTCAAAATGATATATAATCTCAACATTTATGACATCCTAACCTTAGGTAGACAAACACATTGCTTTGACTCGGGATTTGACGGTTTTAGGAAATGAAGACGGTTTTTGACCCGGACTCCAAATGTACTCTAATTACTGCCAAAACGACCGTAATGACACCTAGACGACAACCATGAGGTAGACACAAGTATTTGAGCGATCACTTGACGACAAACTTACGAACTGTCACAAATCGTTCCGTGTACCAAACATGCGGCCCAATCATCACCGGGTGTTTTGCGGGAGGTGCAGAAATGAGGTGTCTACAGATACCGGAGCTGCATCTCACATGACAGCGGATGAAGGTAATCTCTCGTCCTATGTTAATTTGATTATTAATAACGGTATTCTTGTCGGAAGTAGCAAAACTTTACCAATTAAAGGATTTGAGCATACGAAAATAAATGAAACAACCCGCTCCTTCACCCTTAAGAATGTTCTTCATGTTCCAAACATAGTCAAAAACCTCGTGTCAGTTACAAAGTTTACAATCGATAATTCTGTGACAATCGAGTTTGGCCCTTTTTCCTTTTGTGTGAAGGATTACATGACGAGGATACGTCTAATGAGGTGTTGTAGTCGGGGCGAGCTATATCCAATAAGGTCTTCACCATTTCCTAATCAAGCGTCATATCCAGCCCTTGCTCCCTCTATTTGGCACGCACGTTTAGGTCATCCTGGGAGTCATGTTTTTAATTCTCTTAGACAATATCATTTATTTTCGTGTAAATGTGTTAGAAAAAAATTTGTCTGCTCTTGATCTTGTTCTACTGGCAAAGCAGTTAAGCTTCCTTTTATGCCATCTCATACTAAGACTTATATGCCTTTTGATATCTTTCACTGTGATTTATGGACCTCTAGCGTGCGGTCCTTAGTTCAGCTGGTCATCGATACAATTTGGTGGTTCTCCGCGATTTTACAAATTTTGTATGGACTTTTCCGATAGCTAAAAAATCTCAAGTTTATTTGCTATATGATCAATTTCGAAAATACATCGAAACACAATTTGACAGTGCCCCTGTTTGGGATTTATGTTCTAAACACGTCATGTCCTTTCGGCTTTCTGTCCTTATACTTCCTCCAAAAATGGTAAAGAAGAACGTAAAATTCGATCCATTAATAATATTGTTTGTACTCTTCTTTTACATGTGTCGGTTCCTCCATCTTTTCGGCATCACGCTCTTAGAATGGCTACATATTTATCTTAAACGTGCTTCCTAACAAACAATTAGAGTTTTAAACACCAACATCTAAACTGTACCTCAAGCATTCGTCTTTCTAATACCACAAAATTTTGGACACAATGAATTCGGTCGAGTAGGCTGTACTCGACCGTGTAGGTTGGCGAGTTCTTTTTGACAAGCTACTGTTTTGGGTGCACTCAGGTGGGTTATTTTTCGCGGTTTGATTAGAATGATAAGGGAGTTATATATTTTGCTAATCACTCGTTAATCAGTTTCCTAAAACCTAAAAACATATCTAATCTTCTCCCTAATCATCCTAATCATATGCTATCATCTTTTGGGTGGTTTGTCAAGCATTTGGAGTCCGTAGTTCCGAGATTTACCGCACTAGTAAGTATTTATTGTCTGTAATCAATTTTAATCACTTTTGTTAAGTTTAATTAAATCCTAATCTGAGTAATTAGGGGGGATGGTTTAATTAGGGATTGATCTTGATGCTAGGATTGTTGTGTATGAATTTTAGCTTGAGATTTCCTAGAAGAACAGTTCTATTTTGCATAATTGTTGTCTGTGGAATTTGCGAATAAGGTAGCGTTTTCCTACTCAGTCCTTTGTGCGATTGTTGTCAGTATTGTGGTATTGTCTGATTTTATATTGTGTTGGTATTGTGGATATTAGTTATTATTGATGTTATTGTTGTTGATTGTGAACCAATTGTCGGGAGATGGTCTTCACCCCCATGTTCGCCCTTTGTGACTCCCGTCACAAGGGGGAAGTGCACATTAATGATGTGGGATTTTTCGTCGCGATGAGCGGGGCTTAGATGGCAAGGGTACGGTCTCCCACTAGCGGTGTGGGTAACCTCTTGCGATGGGTTACCTGGGAGATCTGGGCCACGACTAAGATAATGATACTTGGAGGTTGGAGTTTGTATTGTTGTAGGATTGAGATTGGATGGTTATTGTTGTTGTTATAGCATGTTTTATTGTGCAGTTGACTGACCCCTTTCTGTTGTTGCAAAACCTGTGGTAATCCATTGGGGGATCGTGATCAGATATATATCTAGCAGGTTATGATTACTCGAGCACTCTCTTACGGGACATATGAGATGTCGTTGAGTCTAGTTTTTCCATAGCTTATGACGATCGCTAGTAGACTTTATTTTATAACAGTCGGTTGTATTCACTTTTCCTTTAAGGTTTTGGAGTTTGTAACTTAATTTATTATACTTTATATAGTTCCGTTTTATTATGGTATCTGTGATGCTTACAACCTCGGGTAACCGAGATGGTAGCACTCCCGTTTTCTAAGGTAGGCCTTGGTAAGGCACATTGGTAGATGGGGTGTTACAAAGTGGTATTAGAGCGACGATTTTGGAATCTAAAACCAATGAACAAAATGAACATATGGTGCCTAAATAAAATGAACCCGAGTATGAGTTTTTTGGAGCCACTGCAAAGGTTTGGGAGACGTCCTAAGACCGTAAATTTGGCCCTTACAACTTCGAGCCGGTCACTACGGCGTCTGTCGAGGGATCATTGTATGTGTGTGTATGTTTCTTTGTAAGTATGTTGGATGGAAGGAGTTGTGATGTGAATTGGATGGATATGGAGTAAATAATATGATTAATGTGTTATAAAATGGTATGAACATGCTTTGGTGTTTATTGCTGGGCATTTTGTTACTTAGTAACATGTCAAATACGAAGTGTTGGGTCATATGTTAAATGGTAAAAAGATATCGTTTTTGCATGAATCGGCCGAGTGTGGTAGGGTACTCGACCGAGTAGGGGGTACTCGACCGAGTACGTTGGCATTCAATCGAGTAGGAGAAGTTGTGATTTGGCAGTAGGTACTGGAATATGACCACTCGGCCGAGTAGAGGCAGTACTCGACCGAGTACATGAGGTACTCGAACGAGTATGCTTTATGTGCATTTTAGATCAGCTATTGGAGTTTGAGCACTCGGCCGAGTAGTCAGTATACTCGACCGAGTGGCTCGTACTCGACTGAGTACCTCCGTGTACTCGACTGAGTACCTCTTTGGCGGATGTGATATTTGTTTTGAACCATAGGCCTACAAAAGCAGAGGCTTTCGAAATCTAGCTCAAGTTCATAAACCCAAACATCCGGGATTCCAAGTGCCGTCGTATTACCATACACTGAATGGGTATTTCATCAAGGAAGGAGACCATTAATCTTTTCACGGGTTTCCTGAACCTTCGATAGGAAACAAGCTAACTAGAATCAAAGTGTTTTACGATTGCTACTTCATACCTCAAGATGGTAATGGTAATGGTACGAATCAAATCTTGGCTGCACTACTCTGGCTCCAAGCAAGTCTAGATGTTGGATACGCTCGTTTCCGAGCAATCGAAGGCCGTATTGTGGCGGTAGAAGCCATGCTCCCTCCTGCGGATGTTCCTATTCCTGACATACCAGTGCGCGACGATCCTCAACCCTTTGAAAGGCCTGAGCATTTAGAGATCAATCCTCCACCTATTCCACTGAATTAGAAAAACGTCTTCAATATCTGGAAGATCAACTAATGTACCTCAAGGGGGATGACATCTACAGAGAAAATAGCCGAAAGTATGAAGTAGTTAATACTCAACTGCCAACCAACTTCAACATGACTGACATTCCGAAGTTTAAAGGGCACGAAAACCCTCTACACCACATTCGTGCTTTCAAAGACTACATATCTATCAAGGGCATTAAGCCAGATATGTTTCTAAGGGTCTTTCCTTTATCTCTTGACACCATTCCCAAAAAATGGTTCTATTCTTTAGACCACAAGAAAATTGCTACTTGGGATGATGCTGCTATCGAGTTCACCAAACTGTACGCAGATAATGCTGAGATCCAAGTCAACATGTGTACTTTAGAGGTCCTCACCTAGAATGAAAACAAAGGCTTCACCGATTTCCTAAGTAGGTGGAGAAAGACTAGCACTTAACTTGTTGAGCGTCCTGATGAGGCCACTCTTATGGAGAAATTTGTGTAAAATCTAAAGCCTATCTATGCCAATCACTTGAGGTACCAAAACATCAAATCTTTCAAAGTTTTAACAGTACTGGGCACAAGGATCGAAGACCATAGTTGCAAAGGACTCTTGTCCAAAACTGTAGGGCGAGGATATAAAGGCTCAACATCAGCTGGAATTCGTTCCTATTGTTCCACTAGCAAAACCGACGATGTCATTGTCTTCGGGTCATCTAAGAGAAGCGGTACACCAAGAAAGTTCACTGACATTGGTGACACATACTCAAATGCGTTGAAAAGGTTGTCAAAACAGGGCAGAATCCAACCAATAGGACCTACACCTGGCCCAAAAAAGAAGTATCACAGGGGTAAAGGGCATGACACAGAAAAATGTTATTAGTTGAAGCATGCTCTTCAGGACATGATCGAAGATGGGCGCTTGCCTATCCCTCCCGCAAGTGAGCCTAACAACACTCAAAATCCTCTTGAAATTATGATGATCTTGGATGAGGAATGCACCTTGGATTGCTCACACCTTATATCTCCAGTCGGAGATGAGATCAACATGATTGACCACAGAGAAACCTACTCTACCATCGCACCCACTATTTTAGATTTTGTTGCATGGACAAAGTGCGTGAGTAGACAAGTTGCTGAATTGGAGGCTATCGTGTTGCCCCTATGCAACTCCAATGTCTCGGCGCAAGAAAAGGAAGCCACACAAATGGCCATTACTCTATACCATGAATCTACAATGCAAGAAGTCATGATGGTAGTTGATGATTTGGTTCAAAAGATCATCGATCTAGAAGCCGAACTTCTGCGTTTGAGAGAGCTCAACACTATCAATGGCGTTTGGGCAGACGATGATGGAGATGTTTTCCTCAAAGAACACCCTCTAGTCAAAGCCTTAGATTATCTTGACGTGGATCATCTTACTCGATCAGGTCGCTCATATCAAAATTTCACCCCGGGACAGACGAGTAACTCAGATATGAATGAGAATGTCGCGCCTCCAGCAGATAATAATGAGGATTTAGCCACTGATCACCTAATGAAACAACTACAGAAGGCAAAGGCTAATCTTTCAGTCTGGCAGCTAGTGGCTAGTTCATTTCCACATCGTCAAGCTTTAATGCAAGCATTGGCTAAACTCAACGTGGGACACGACTCTACTCCTGATGATGTAGTCAATTTAGTCCTCCAGGACTCAATCAAGCTAAGTAACCCAGTTACTTTCTCAGATGAGGACTTGCCACCTTTTGGCGTCATTTACAATCTAGCCTTTTACATCACTGTCACGTGTCTTAAGAAGAATGTACCCATGACACTAGTGGATGATGGCTCCGCAATCAATGCCATACCACTAAAAACGCCATATAAGTTAGGCATAAAAGAGTCGGATTGGACCCCGACTAATCAGGGTGTTCGTGCATACGATGGGACACGCGTAAAGTAGTAGGTCTTATTAAACTTACTATAGCCACTGGGTCAGTTGAAAGAAAGGTTAATTTCCAAATAGTAGACATCGAGGCATTCTTTAACTTACTTCTAGGCAGGCCATGGATTCACGCTTCCAAAGCTGTGACATCCACGCTTCACCAAAAGATTACGATCCCTTTAGATGGCCAAGTAGTGACGATCACTTCGTCACCCATTAAGGTAGTAATCGAGAAAATTTCCAATAATCAATTTGTGTCGGATCCAGTGCACGAGCTAGGAGGATTCCAGATCATCAATCTTATAGAAAGTGAATTGACTCCTCTATACTTCAACACATATTCTAATTTGGTGGTCAACCACATACTCAAATCCCAAGGATACTTTGCAGGAATGCCACTAAACCCTATCAGGAATAGTACTTTTCCGTGTTTCAAGGAGGGTCATTCCTAGACGATACCATTAGGATTGGGATATAAACCTATAAAAGCAGAGGCTTTCAAAATCTAGCTCAAGTTCATAAACACAAACATCCGGGATTCCAAGTGCGGTCGTATTACCTTACACTGAATGGGTATTTCATCAAGGAAGGAGACCATTAATCTTTTCACGGGTCTCCTGAACCTTCGATAGGAAACAAGCTAACCAGAATCAAAGTGTTTCAGGATTGCTACTTCATACCTCAAGAAATGGTTCCTATCGTCAAAACTCGCCCGACACCTTGTCTCGACGAACAAGCTGTTAGGCTTCTGTTCGGAGAGGATTGATTTGTCACGGCAGCCCAAGATGAGATTATTACGATGATACTACGTGATGACCGTTTCAAACTTGCAGCGCTCATCACAGATGCAGATCTAGCCAATCAGGTGAAAGGATGGAGGAAGTCGATCAAATGGACCAATAATCAAGGAAAGCTCTTCAAGCTCATAACTGAAGAAGGAGAGATGTTCAAAGGAGAACCGGAAGATGAAAAGTTCGAGTCTGAGTCGGATTTGGAGCCGGAACCTGAGTCTAAGTCCAGAGAAATCGCTAAAGAGTTTCCTCCTATTGTCACTCCCCATCCCATAATTTCTCCTAACGTAGCGTCATCTAGTAACACTAATCTAGGGAATATCCCAGCCACTGTCTCTCTGCCGCCACTGACTACTGTGCAGATGGCTTCTTTGTTTCAGCTATTTTCAAAGATTAATATGAATAAATCTGATTCTGCTTACTCCTCGTGTTTTTTTGATTGCAATTCTGTTTATGATGATATTGAGGATGATCCTGACCCAGACTCAATCGAACTACCTCCCTACATAATTAAAGAAATACTAGAAGACGGGGAAGGGGCACCAGTTATAGAGAACACTGAACCTATCAACGTAAGGACAAACTTAGAACCTCAAGAACTTAGGATAAGGACGACTTGGACCCAATTGAAAGGGCTCTCTTCATCGACATTGTTCACGAGTTCAAAGACGTTTTCACTTGGTCTTACAAGGATATGCCAGGGATAGGCATGGATATTGTAGAACATCGAATCCCAATCAAACTAGGTTTTAAGCTTGTAAAGAAGAAGCTTTGCCGAATGAGAACATAATGACTCTCAAAATTATAGAAGAGGTAGACAAGCAATTCAAAGCCGAATTCATCAAAGTTTCCAAGTACTCATATTGGGTGGCTAACATAGTCCCCGTACCCAAAAAGGATGGGCGAATCCGGGTTTGTGTTGATTTCAGAGATCTAAACAAGGCCAGTCTGAAAGATGACTTTCCATTGCCACACATCGACATACTAGTAGATGATACAACAGATCACTCGCTCCTTTATTTCATGGATGGGTATGCAGGATACAATAAGATAAAAATGGCTAAAAAGGATATGCATAAATTGGCGTTCGTCACTCAATAGGGTACCTATTGCCACACCATTATGCCATTCGTGTTAATCAATGTTGGAGCAACATATCAACGCACCGTAAATACCCTGTTGCACGAGATGATGCACAAAGAGGTAGAGGTACATGTAGATGACATGATCGTTAAATCCAAGGATAGGCAAGGTCACATCGCCAACCTTCGCAAGTTCTTTCTCAGATTGCGCAAGTACAACATGAGACTTAATCCTCAGAAGTGCGCATTCGGGGTAACGTCCGGTAAGCTGTTGATATATGTAGTCAGTCAAAGAGGGATAAAGATTTATCCATCCAAGATCAAGGCTTTAATCGAGATGCCACAGCCGCAGACAGAAAAAGACGTTCAAGGTTTCCTAGGCAAGGTACAATATATAAGTCATTTCATTTCAAAGCTCACTATGATCTGCGAACCCGTATTCAAGAAGCTCAAGAAGACGGACCACACTATGTGGGACGATGATTGTCAAAAGGCATTTGACAGAATCAAGGATATCTTTGCTAAGCCACTGATGCGTGTCTTTTATATAAGGTTTTCACCTCATTTTTACACGCATTCTTGTGCTTTTTATGTAGCATCTGGCTACAAATACCCCCGAATATTCTACTTTGGTCCGTTTATTGTAATTTGCAGGAATTGACCGAGGAGGAGCTAAATCGAGCCTTAATTGTCCCAATTGTATGCATTCATGGGAAATAAGGAGCTGGAGTTTAGGAATCTTACAGTTGGAGGACGTATGAGCTGAGTTAAGGAAGATATTCAAGTCCTGATGCGCCTATATAGCTCGATCGAGTGCTTTAGTGCTCGATCGAATGCTTTACACATTCAAGGTTGGTCGATCGACCAGCTTAAGGAGTCGATCGAGGAGGTTCAGCAAGCAGTGCTCGATCGAGAGGATGCCCTTACTCGATCGAGGGGATTTCGCGTGTTTTTGGTTTATTTCCGCCTAATCTTTTATGGGCTTTTATAATCAGTCCATAGATTAGGTTTAAGACAATTTTTCAGTATAAGACTGAGGAGAACACTACGTTACTCCGATCTCCTTCACTACGTACATTTTCATCTGTTACTTTTTGACTGTTCTTGGAATTCTATTCTCTACCTTGCTACTCGAGTTCGGTATTATCAATTCAATTTAATCCTTTATCGTATTTATTGCTTTAATTCCTTTTCTCTCTTATTTTATAACTGTTCAATCAATTAGATTATTCATCATGTTTAGTTTAAATTATTTGATTATTGTTATTGTTAGTTCGATGATTATGAGTAGCTAATTCCCTATGCTAAGACTATAGGGGACCCATGATTTGAAGGGAGAGTAATCGAATTACTAGATCAATGCCGGTACCGTCTTTGTTGTTTAAATGCTACAAATAATTGTAATTGCCTAATTGAGTCGACGCAATTAGACCCTTATCCTTGGTGGACCTTGACCTGGACCGAAAGGTTGGAAGAGGGAGACTAGTAGCGAACAATAGAGTATTGCAGCGAGGGCGAAAGTTAAACTGTTTACACTTTAGGGTGAATTAAGGACCGAAAGGTGACGTTCGCTACCCCTTAGACCGTACTGCATTGATCTGGGACCTAGATTACTCGACCAGGTGATTATGGTGAACCGCTTGTCTTAGCTATTCCCTTTTATCTGTTAACTCCTCCTTTTATTTCTCTTTCCCTTACTCTTTTAGTTTAGAAATCACAAATTATAAACCCCCATATTGGTTACTTAGACGAGCCTAGTTTTAGCAGTCAATTTCCTACCTCTCTGTGGATTCGACCCGACTTCCCTAGCTATATTAGTTAGTTGGCCAGTTGGTTATTTTTGACAGGTACGCGACAGACGTGTCAAATTTTGGCGCCGTCGCCGGGGAGGTGGCGCAATTTTGTTGCTTAAATTAAGTTTGTCTTTCGTCTCAAGGAATTTATTCCTTGAGGCTGATCTTATTTTCTGCAAAGTTTTTGACAATCTTGCAGATTAGCTGTTGCTTTGAAGGTTGGTTGACAATATGCCTACGATTACAGAGCATACTGAGCCATGTGGTAGATGTGGCGAGGAAGGACATGACCTCTACGAATGTGTAGCGAGTATAGAGCGCGCTCTTGCATATAAGAGGTACAAGCAGGGAGTTCCTTTCTCCCAGCTATATGAAGAGATAAAGAGCGTTGCCGCCCCTTCTACGCCAGTATCACGACCGGCCTCTCCCTCCGCGAGAGAAGAAATTGCCGAGTTGAAATCCATTATGCTGAGTATGTCACAGAAATCTGATACGGTCATATCGGAATTGAAAGAACAAGTCGCACAGTTGACACAGGCGACGGATCAAGCCAAGTTTATTCCAATTTGCGATCCAGTCAGTGCAATGAACTTCCAAAATGACCCTCCTCATGAAGAAGACAAAATACTGGCAGCTAATGATGATTCAGATGATGATTTAGACGAGTTCCTGCAGGAAATACTTGCTGCGTGTGCAGTAACCACTCGATCGAGCAACTCATCTACTCGATCGAGCGGTTCTAATCATCCAGTCACTCGATCGAGTGATATTGACGGTCGATCGAGAAGTATAGAACTCCAAGTTACTCGATCGAGAGACCATGCTGAAGAAGACACTCGATCGAGTGTCAAGATAGGTCGATCGAGTGATATTGAAGAAGAAACCGGTCGATCGACCGGTGAAGGTACTCGATCCGAGTGCATTAAGTGGCGGAATTCCTAATTCAAAGTATCTAATACCGCCACCGTGTCATCTTCCCTGCTTTGTGGAGACGTCACGCGTTGATAAGGGTAAAGGAAAGGTTGCGGGACCACTTATCGCTACCAGGGTACCCTTCCCAAGTCGTCTGAAGGACGCACGGGTCGAGCAACGATGACGGTAAGTTCGTGGACATCGTGAAGAACCTTCGTAATCTGTCCCTTTTTCTGAACTTGTTACTCAGGTTCCTACTTACGCTAAGTTTATGAAGGATATTGTGACGCGTAAGAGGAATTTGAGCGAATTTGAGACGATTTCATTTATGGAAGAGTCTAGTAACCTGCTGTTAAATAAGGCCCCTCCAAAAATGAAAGACCCGGGCAGCTTTTCTATTACTTGTGTCATAGGTAATATGGTTATTGATAACGCCCTTTGCGATTTAGGTGCCAGTGTCAGTGTCATGCCCCTTCTTGTTTGCAAGCAATTGAAGATGAGTCACTTCAAGGTGACTAACATTACCCTACAGATGGCCGATAGATCTGTTAGGAGACCTTTAGGTGTCTTGGAGGATGTGCCTGTGAAAATAGGCAAGCTTTACATCCCCGTAGATTTCATTGTTTTGGATATAGCTGAGGACACCCGGACCCAAATTATTTTAGGAAGACCGTTCCTTTGTACAGCTGGGGCCGTTATTGATGTCAGACAAGGGCGTCTGACTCTTGCAGTAGGGGATGACGCTATCACATTCAGTTTGCCTAGTACTTTAGCCCACCCAATGATAGAGGACACTTGTTATTCGGTCGATATCATTGATGAGTCTATTTATGACTTCTGGTCGGGTTCTTTTATGAGGGACCCACTGGAAGCTCTCATGCTTTTTGATGAGTGTGCAAATAGCCCAGAGAACGATGACGCTGCGTTGGATTTGCTTGTTGATGATCTAGATGAGCACGAGGGAGAGCAGGTGGAACAAATGATCAGCACTCTTTGCTCCATTGAGGTAAAGGTACCGGAACGTAAGCCTCTCCCATCTCATCTTAAATACGCTTTTCTAGACGATACAGAGCAGTATCCAGTCATTGTTAGTGCCAAGCTTAGTGATGATCAGCTAACCTCTTTGTTAGCTGTACTTAAGAAAAACAGGAAGGCAATGGGCTATTCACTGGATGATATCACGGGGATTAGTCCCGATATTTGTATGCACAGGATAGAGCTGGAGGAGGATCACAAACCTTGCAGGCAGGGTCAGCGTCGGTGAACCGAGAAGATGCGAGGATGTTGTGATGGTGAGGTAATGAAGTGCTTTGGATGCGGGTATTATCTATTCGGTAGGTAATTCTAGATGGGTAAGCCAAAGACAGGTAGTCCCAAAGAAAGGAGGGACAACTGTAGTTAAGAATGATAAAAATGAATTAATACCTACCCGAGTAGTGACTGGTTGGCGGATGTGCATAGATTACAGACAGCTGAATGCCGCCACCAAGAAAGACCACTTCCCCCTTCCTTTTATTGATCAAATGGTAGAAAGGTTAGCTTCTCATAAATTTTTCTGCTATTTAGATGGGTATTCAGGGTTCTTTCAGATCCCTATCCACCCAGCACGATCGGCCAAGACTACTTTTTGTCCTAAGGGCGTTTTGCGTATCGCAGAATGCCTTTTGGTTTGTGCAATGCCCCTGCCACCTTCCAACGGTGCATGATGGGGATATTTTCAGAGTATATTGAGTCTATCATGGAAGTTTTTATGGATGACTTTAGTGTATATGGAAGTGATTTTTCTGACTGTCTGTCTAACCTTGAGAAAGTGTTGCAGCGCTGTATTGAGGTTAACCTTGTGCTGAACTGGGAGAAGTGCCACTTTATGGTCAACGAGGGAGTTGTCTTAGGGCACTTGGTTTCTGATAGGGGAATAGAAGTTGACAAAGCAAAGGTGGAAGTGATTCAGCAATTACCACCTCCTGTTAATGTTAAGGGGGTGAGGAGCTTCCTTGGTCACGCGGCTTTTGTGGACAAGGCCCTCCGGGAACTGCGTCCGCGGGATCCACACTAGGCATAATCGACTCGAGGTTCTTTCGAATCGAATTAAGACCAATTAGAGTCGCCACCAAGTTTTTTGGGAACTTGGAACCGTTCAAGTCAACTTTACACCTTTCATCGAAAAGCATAAAGCCAATCGACTACGAGTGATTAAAGATAAAGACTTGTACCCTATATCACTCAATTTGAATGACTCTCGTAATCCAATGGTATTTAGACGGATCCACAAACCATAGATCTTGAGTAAGGGGTGAGGGTACGTGTTAGGAAGCCCATAAGGACACCCAACCCCGCCCGTCAATAACGGCCTCTACTAAGTCAAGTGTCGGATTCCAAACAAGGTCATAGCTACTACGATATATGAAATGCAAACATTGTTGTAAACCCTAACATGTGACAACAATTTCTATGTCGTTTTAGATGCAACTAAACTAACTTTGTCAAAGTTGTAATTTAGCATGTGGGTTGATTAATCTAACAACATTCAAACGAATTAAACAAGGCTTGGTGGGAATGGGGGAGCCGTTGGGATCTACCTATTACAAACCAGGCATTTCATGCCGACACAACAACAAATTAAAGGTACAACTCGATCTAAATACAAATGCTACATACGACGCAATACACGACAACACACACGGCCGTTGGCCTAGAAAACCGTGCACATGAGGGGTGGCCCACGGCTCACATGACACACGGCCTTGGGTCACTCCTCGTAATGTGTGCTTTCACTTAATCCCATCGAATTAGACATAGGGCTACGCACCAAAGCATGCATTAGCATAAACCGGGCCATGTTGCTTTAAACAACATGCGGTTTACTACGCTCCTACAAGCATTGGGGAACAACCGTCTAACCAAACAAGACTAAGGTTTTAGAAAAGGTTTTGACTCAATAAAAGTAAAACAAGCTCGAAAATTACAACTCGATAAACAAATTACAAGCAACGAAACAACGAAGAACAAAAGGTATAAAAAAACGAAGCAAGAAAGACAAAGAAGACGACCAAGCTCACGGCCCAAACCACGACCACCCTCACGGCCAAGACAAGGCCATCCTAGTTCCTAGGTTAGGTTCATTGGTTAGATCGAATGATTGCGAAACGGATTAGAAAACGAGTTAGAAAACAAGTTATAAAACAGGTTGATCGATTGAGAAGAAACGCGCGAGTGTGTATTCTACACGGCCTAAAGGGTCCAATTAGGTCACAATATCATAAGATTAATGCTTACTCGTCGAGTGTTAATAGGAAGGTGCTAATCACGCACTCCTATGCTAGCGAGAAATCAAGTGATAAGAAAGATGTATTCAATTAGGTTATAGAATTGTTAATCGATTTTAAAAGCTATGTCGATGCCACCTAACATGTCTAATTAGGTTATTAAAATGATCGAATGTCGTCTAAATACGTCATATGTTAACAATCAGAGGTTAAACTAACATACAACGGATCCTAGGGTGTGTCGAGTTGGCCGAAATAACAAAGGGGTCAAAAGCGAAGAGCGAAGTTAGAAATTCGTTTTATTTATGCCCTACCTTGAACACGAGGATATGTAAATGAGACGGGGGTGTACGACCGACTGAAGTAGCGGTTTCTTTTCCCATCTCAAGTCAACGCGGGTGTTCATGGTGGTACTTTAACTCATACTCGGACTAACTAGTTTCATAGTTAATTTAAAACAATCGATAAACAAAACGAAAACAAACCAAAAAACAAACTAAAAAAAAGGCATAAGGAAACGAAATAAAAAGAGGAAAGAGAAGGGGATTTGATGCACCCTCAACCTACATGTATCGTTGACACCGTCTTGGGTCGTAATCGATGGTAGATTTTATCTCGAGAGGCCGTCGTCGACGAAGAATAAAGCAAACACGCGTTTTGGAAAGTTTATGGACAGCGATTTTAAAACAGTGATATCTCCCTCGTTTCACGACGAAAATTCGATCTAAAAGATGTTTTGGAAACTATAAAGAGAGTAGAACAAGGATCTTAAAGCAACCCCTGCTCGTTTTGGGTTATTGGGCACGAAAAACGAGCACAAACAGAACTGGACAGACAAGAAGAAACCGCGAAAACAGAGTGTTATTTCACTCTGTTTTTCGAGGGATTTCGTGTACTCTCAAGGGCAATTTGGCTCGTAAATCTTTGTCTAATGTGTATATGGATGTTATGTGGTTAATTAGGAACAAGAAAATCGAGTTTTGATGGAGGTTTGATGGAGGAACGAATGGGTTTTCGAAGAGGACACACAAACAGTTTCAGTTTGTGTGTCGGTTTTGTTTAGGGTTTTTGGAGGATGTTTAGGGTTTGTTTCTGAGGTTTAAAGCTTATGGGTGATGGTAGGATGTATGTAGAACTTAGAGGAATGAATGTATGGTGAAGGGGTGGTATTTATAAGGAGTTAAAGTAGGTTAAAAGAGAGGGAGAGGCAATCGGGCTTCATCCCGTATGGCTGCTGTCCAGCAGTTTTTGTGAGGGTTTGAGGGGGGTTTTCTTGGTGATTAAGCTAGGATAATATGGGTAGGATACTAGGGTATGGGTTAGGGTTAATGGGTACGGGTCTTGGTGGTATTTGGAGCGGGTTTTGGGCTCGGGATTGAGCTGCCAAAACAGGGGGGCTGCTGTATGCGCGGGCTGGTTGGGGGGTGTTTGGGATGGAATTTGGGCCGTGGATAGGGGGTTCGAACTAGGGTGGATGGGTATTGGTCTAGGTTGGTTAGTGTACTTGAGATTCGTGCCAATTCGTAAAGAAAACGGGCCCAAAAACCGAGCTAAAATCGCGCTCCAAAACACGTGGTTGAAACGAGTTTTTCTCGATTTTTAAATCGATTTTTCAAATCAATTAACACATTAAAATAAATGATTTTTCAAATCAAATATACTCATAAAATGATTTTTCAAATCGAATATTTATTTTATTTTCAATAAAATAAACTCAAGAAAATAAATTCAAAACAAAATAAAATAAATTGAAATCACCTTAAAAAAGGCTTTAATTTAAATATCATTTAAATTAAAATACTCCGTCGACAATGCTCATTCTACATCGTAAAACGAACCCAAATAATGACAATGACAACTAAATAAATACATGTGTCCTATCATCATCGGGTGTTTGTCGGGTTCTCTATAAATTCCAATATCGACGGATACGGGTATCTGCAGAGCCCCCACTTTTTGACCGAGGCTTGGACAAGGCGAAGGTCAAAGTATACCCAGTACCTCTCGACCGAGGATTCTCGCGGGTCGTTTATAGTCCATTAGACTTGCGTATATAAGCTCGCCTTGACCATAAGAAGAGATCATACCCGAAACTTCGTTGGGGTTGACTCTTGCTTCGTTGTGTCAAATTATCGTCGTTGGTCGTCGACCCACAAATTGCATATATGGTGGATTGAGCCTTATCCTTAGGCGCCTACGTATCCGTTTTTGACGGAATCAAACCCGCGTCGTAGTTCGGCAATCGCGACACATGCCCAAAGTTTATCATCCTGGCATTTGTCCAAAATTCATCATCTGTTGACACTTGCCCAAAACTTATCATCTGCTGGCACTTGTCCGAATGGGACGGGACTTTCCAAGTAGGTTGCCGCCGCTTTCATCATTTGCTTTCAGCTACGGAATTCTTCCCTTTCATACTCTTGTATTGAATTGAATTCTTGGTGGATATCATCCTTTACATCTTGGTAATGGTCTCTCGAAGCCCACGGCCAGAGCCCCTGATTTGTGATGGCTCTAAAGTCGAAGACTTTAGAGCCCCCAGTTGAAGCATATCCTGCTGCATTTGAAACACAAAAACGTACTAGCAATAATCATCACTTAAGCACATTTGGATCATCGATCTTGAAATTGGATCATTTGAAAGATTGGGTCATCGACCCGAAAATAGAATTTGAAAATTTTGAGTAATTGGGTCATCGACCGAAATTTGAGTTTGAAAGACGGGTCATCGACCGAAATTTGAACATGTTGAAAATTTTGAATAATTGGGCCATCGACCCAAATTTTGAATTTGACATAACTTTGATGTTGGGCCATCGACCCGAAATTTGAATTTGAAACGAATCATTTGGGTGTTGGGTCGTCGACCCAAAATTTGATTTTGAACTCTGAGGTTTGAACCTTGACTTGGATCATCTATCCATAATGCGCAAAAAGTTTTTGAAATTTTGAAATTTTGAAATATTTGGCATTTTGAAATCGAACCTTGACGGGTGAGCATGAAATACAACACAGACACTCTGTATGACTCGTAAACAACGTGGGCGTAGCCCGCTACCGTAAAACAAAAAAGGAAAATAAAACCGTAAGTGTGCACGGGTTTTAATTCAATTATTGACTTGTTGGGGGTAGAAATGTAAATTGGCCATTCTGGCGCCAAAAGATGGCAAATGGGAATCACAAGGTTGTCGAACTTAAGATGGAGATATCGTATGGCATGGGCGTGGTCCCAAGGGCACATGGGAATCAAGATCGCTTGGCATTGACAAGGTGGATTAAACTCATTGAGCAACAACGTTGGCTTCGCCCAGACACTAAACACGGACTCATTTTATCAGAACACTTAGACATCACACATCACTCTTGTTGGGAACATTCTGTCACTCTTCTCCTCGCCTTCTTTCTTTTCAGCGGGTTTTCATCATTTCTTGCCACCGCCTTCTTTCTTTTCAGCGGGCTTTTATTATTTTTCTTCCACGCCTTCTTTCTTTTCAGCGGGTTTTTCATATTTTCTGTTCCCAACACAAACCTACATCTATATGACTCGGCATCTTTGCCTAAACCGCTAGATAAAGCTCATTCCGAGATTTGACACTACTTATCTGAACCTATATCCTTATCCTAGCCTACATCGAGTACTAAGACCGACTCAAACAAAAGGTGGCTTCATTTGGACTTGGTTAAGACCCGTAAGAAACCGACAAGATGACAACTTGGTTGATGAGTGGATTGAATCCCTTATTCTGAAGGACTGCCTACGTATTCGCGTGGAGCGAAATCAAATCCGACGTAGTTCGATCATGGTGCATAAACTTGGCATATTGATTGTGTGTACACACTCGAAGGTTTCACCTAAGGTATCATGTCATATCCCATTCTAGCCTGTAAGGTACCGTTGTATCCCGTGTCTAGGGTCGGTGAAGAAGGCTGTGATTTTCTGGGATGTGGAGCTTGGCAACAAAAGGCTTGAATAGTGGACCGTCATTCTGAAGGTTCATTTTGTGGTGTTAAGGCTAAGGGCTATGGCTTCTGATGTGGTTGGAAATGGTGTCTCGGGTTTGATGAAACCCGAGTGCAAATGGGTTGGAAAATGATGTGGGTTCAAATTTCCATGTCTGGACCCTAAAGGCTGGGTGTAACAACACAAGCGGAATAATTCTCAAAATTCCCGACTATCCCCTCAGAATCGTCTCGGGAAGGACTTAGAGGGTAAAGAGGTCACTACTTACGCTTTTGGGCTTCGCCCATTGAACCTCAACTATGGGTACTTGACTTGAATTCTGGCTTCTGTAACTTCGACTTTCAACCAAAAGCATTCTGCAATAACTTCAACATCTTTTTTTCTTTTTTTTCTTTTTCTTTCATCACTTTTCTTTTTTTCATCTTTTCATTCTTTTTTTTTTTTTCATCTTTTCATTCTTTTATCTTTTTTCGCTCTTTGAAAATGATCTTCTATTCATTCTCTTAGTCATAAATGGATACACCTTGAAAACTGGGCTTCGCCAACTAATTTGGGTAGGAACTAACAATTCCTTGTTAGAACGGGTTGATATCTTCTCTCTTCGAGATAGGATGATTTTGTTGGGGAAAAGGCTTGCCTTCCATCATCGATATGGGAAACAAGGAGCTAGTCCGGGTTCGTCATAGAATCATCTAAAAGCTTGTCATAAGCATTGGTTCTGATGGAGGTTTTCTACCGCCAGACATGGAATAGGTAAAGGAATCAAACACGGAATCCTATTGTACCTTACGTTTTGAAACGGGACATATTTCTACCCCAGGGATGCCTTTGAGTGTGTTGTGCATTTTATCATGTTTCGGAATGATTGAGGATTGGAAACAAGACATATTTGGAAACGAACTGCAACTTTTTATTGGAAAGACAAATGCTTAACAGACTCGAAGGAACAATTCCTAGGACACACCCTAGGTCATCGCGGAACAAACGACTCAACTTCAGGAAAAGAAAGTCCTAGACTCAACTCGACTAAGATAAGAAAACAGATCCCGACTCATAATTTTCAAATCTAGTTTTGAGCTTTCCATTGTTCAGCTGTCAGCTTAGATGCTCGGCTCTGGTCCTTAGTTCCTTTGATGGTCTGCCTCCATCCCGAGGTAATCCTCTGAGGATCTACGCCGATGATGAAGGTCGTTGAATCGAATTATCCTTTATTAACTTCGTTAACGAGAGGAGTACATTCTGGAGCAAGACTCCCGACTTGAATTTCATTCTTCGGGTTTGGCAAGAATTCAAAGCAATCCACAAATATTTTCTCGATAAACGCCCCTTTCAAGTGACATGGGCGGATAAGATGGGAATAATCGACATTGTCTTCGACAGAAACAAAATTGGTGTGATCACCAAATGGATTGGTGATGTTATTGGGTTTAACAGTTGGGATTGGGAGTGTTCCATTCTCAATCATGTCTTGGATTTCGTGCTTCAGTCGATAGCACCTTTCAGTATCATGGCCTTTCCCTTGATGAAAGGCACAGTAGGCATTTGGTTTATACCATTTACCTTGTTGATCGGCGGGAGGGTCCGGAGTTGGACCAATAAGCTTCAACTTTCCTTGGGCTATGAGCCTTTGGAGAGCATATGTATAAGTGCATCCGATATCGGTGAATGCCCTAGGTGTTTGGCGCTGCGACTTCTTCGATTGCTCTTCTAAGAGATTGATGGCTTCATCAATATGGGTCGTTGCTGGGGCCTTGGCCTTAGACAATGAGGCCCCTTGGTACCCTTTCGGCTTTTCAGCCTCTGCCATTCGGACATCGTCCTCTACCTTTATCCCGATTCTTATCAATTCTTTGAAAGAACCAAAATTTTGGTATTTCAGAGCATTACGGTAAACAGGTCGTAAATTCTTCACGAACTTATCTACCATTTCAACTTCATCAGGCTTCTTAGCTAGTTTTACGCTTTCAGCGCGCCATCTTGCGAGGAATTCAGTAAAGCCCTCTTTCTCCTTTTGTGTCATAACCTCCAAAGTTCTTATGTTGGTTTGAATCTCAACATTGTCAGCATAGTGCTTACAGAACTCCACCGTAATATCTTCGAAAGTGGGGAAGTTCTTGAGGTCAAGGTTATAGAACCACGCCTTTGGGTGTTCACCCAGAGATTGGGCGAAAATTTCAGAGAGCATATCAGCGGTACTCCCTTCGAGTGCTAAGTACCCTTTATAGGCCTTAACATGCGGATGGATCTTGGTGCCCTTGAACTTTGGGATGTCGGTGAGTACCATGTTCGTGGGCAACTTATCCTGAACCGGGGCATAGGCCCTAGCATTCTCATAGTGAATGTTCTTCCCCGGGAGAGTTTGAGACGGTCTTCGATGAACTTGAACCGTTTTTCCGGATCGTCGGTGGTGGAGGGGAATCTTCACACTTGGATTCGATTGCATCCATTCGGGTCATCATGAGGTTCACGGCCTCGGTAAGCTTGTTAATGACATCTTCCATTGCTTGACGTCGGGTTTTTGGCGGCCTTTCTACAAGAAAACCCCGTACTGAGTCAATATTTAAAGTAAGAGCCCCTGCACACTTAAGGACACGACCCTAACTTGACTCAAACAAAGAATCGACTTGAGACTGACTAACCAGAGGTTCGACTCACGGTTTGATTTAGACCTCGGTTCATTTTAGACTCGACAAAACGACATGACTCAAACTGTCATAACTCGATTCTAAACTGGACTTGGTGTGACTAAACCCGTGATTGGGCTAACATAGCCCATGGGTTCGAGTGAAAACGTCCTAAAGGGCCTAGCTTGGACGTTTTTTGTGGACTATTCTAGACCAAACGGTCGACCAACATGACTCTAAGCCCAAGAGGTGAGCTTGGGTGACCCAACAAGGTCGTGTTCTAGACTCTTAGAACGAAACACACCCGGCCTAACACGGCCATGACCTGGACACGACTCGACGCATTTCATGCTTGGTTGAGGTTCGAGGAACATTTGAATTGATTTTGGAAAATGAAGGATTGATTTGAAAATGAGATTTGAAATGGGCAGGCAGCATGCCGGCTATAAAAGCTCATTTTGGGCCGAAAATTCTAGTCCTATTTGGGCAGCATTCCGCGTTTTTTTTTAAAACCATGCTATTTGAGAATAAGTTGTTCAAAAGTTCGGTTTTGAAAAGGACATGGGAATTTTCGAAAATAAAGACTCGGGAAAACACATTGCACATTGTCATTCTCATGTTATAAGGATGTATGCTCCTAGACATCTCTAAGTCTCGGCAAGTCTTCTACAAGAAGGTCTATGCCCTCCATCCTTTTGCGGTCTTATAGAGCAAGGTGTCTTAAGGTAAAGTACCTAGAAGATCGTCCCCACTCCCAAGAACCACGCGAGGCGAAGTGGAAGCGAGCAATGTGCAGCTTCCTGGCATAGTGGGACGTCGCCCCCCACGCATCACGAAGAAACGCTGGGACAGCCCGGGCAAGTCCTTAAGGGTTTATGCATGAATCGTAGCACTATGAGTAATGTTTTACTTTCCAACACTTTCTTTTCAAGTTTCACCTCGGAGGAAAAGACCCTAGAAACACAGTGTAACTAGTCCTCTTTTCCCCCGTGAGTCGCCAAGCGTGGACAAGGCCCTCGGAAGGCTGCGTCCGCGGGATCCACACTAGGCATAATCGACTCGAGGTTCTTTCGAATCGAATTAAGACCAATTAGAGTCGCCACCAAGTTTTTTGGGAACTTGGAACCGTTCAAGTCAACTTTACACCTTTCATCGAAAAGCATAAAGCCAATCGACTACGAGTGATTAAAGATAAAGACTTGTACCCTATATCACTCAATTTGAATGACTCTCGTAATCCAATGGTATTTAGACGGATCCACAAACCATAGATCTTGAGTAAGGGGTGAGGGTACGTGTTAGGAAGCCCATAAGGACACCCAACCCCGCCCGTCAATAACGGCCTCTACTAAGTCAAGTGTCGGATTCCAAACAAGGTCATAGCTACTACGATATATGAAATGCAAACATTGTTTTAAACCCTAACATGTGACAACAATTTCTATGTCGTTTTAGATGCAACTAAACTAACTTTGTCAAAGTTGTAATTTAGCATGTGGGTTGATTAATCTAACAACATTCAAACGAAACAAACAAGGCTTGGTGGGAATGGGGGAGCCGTTGGGATCTACCTATTACAAACCAGGCATTTCATGCCGACACAACAACAAATTAAAGGTACAACTCGATCTAAATACAAATGCTACATACGACGCAATACACGATAACACACACGGCCGTTGGCCTAGAAAACCGTGCACATGAGGGGTGGCCCACGGCTCACATGACACACGGCCTTGGGTCACTCCTCGTAATGTGTGCTTTCACTTAATCCCATCGAATTAGACATAGGGCTACGCACCAAAGCATGCATTAGCATAAACCGGGCCATGTTGCTTTAAACAACATGCGGTTTACTACGCTCCTACAAGCATTGGGGAACAACCGTCTAACCAAACAAGACTAAGGTTTTAGAAAAGGTTTTGACTCAATAAAAGTAAAACAAGCTCGAAAATTACAACTCGATAAACAAATTACAAGCAACGAAACAACGAAGAACAAAAGGTATAAAAAAAAGAAGCAAGAAAGACAAAGAAGACGACCAAGCTCACGGCCCAAACCACGAACACCCTCACGGCCAAGACAAGGACATCCTAGTTCCTAGGTTAGGTTCATTGGTTAGATCGAATGATTGCGAAACGGATTAGAAAACGAGTTAGAAAACAAGTTATAAAACAGGTTGATCGATTGAGAAGAAACGCGCGAGTGTGTATTCTACACGGCCTAAAGGGTCCAATTAGGTCACAATATCATAAGATTAATGCTTACTCGTCGAGTGTTAATAGGAAGGTGCTAATCACGCACTCCTATGCTAGCGAGAAATCAAGTGATAAGAAAGATGTATTCAATTAGGTTATAGAATTGTTAATCGATTTTAAAAGCTATGTCGATGCCACCTAACATGTCTAATTAGGTTATTAAAATGATCGAATGTCGTCTAAATACGTCATATGTTAACAATCAGAGGTTAAACTAACATACAACGGATCCTAGGGTGTGTCGAGTTGGCCGAAATAACAAAGGGGTCAAAAGCGAAGAGCGAAGTTAGAAATTCGTTTTATTTATGCCCTACCTTGAACACGAGGATATGTAAATGAGACGGGGGTGTACGACCGACTGAAGTAGCGGTTTCTTTTCCCATCTCAAGTCAACGCGGGTGTTCATGGTGGTACTTTAACTCATACTCGGACTAACTAGTTTCATAGTTAATTTAAAACAATCGATAAACAAAACGAAAACAAACCAAAAAACAAACTAAAAAAAAGGCATAAGGAAACGAAATAAAAAGAGGAAAGAGAAGGGGATTTGATGCACCCTCAACCTACATGTATCGTTGACACCGTCTTGGGTCGTAATCGATGGTATATTTTATCTCGAGAGGCCGTCGTCGACGAAGAATAAAGCAAACACGCGTTTTGGAAAGTTTCTGGACAGCGATTTTAAAACAGTGATATCTCCTTCGTTTCACGACGAAAATTCGATCTAAAAGATGTTTTGGAAACTATAAAGAGAGGAGAACAAGGATCTTAAAGCAACCCCTGCTCGTTTTGGGTTATTGGGCACGAAAAACGAGCACAAACAGAACTGGACAGACAAGAAGAAACCGCGAAAACAGAGTGTTATTTCACTCTGTTTTTCGAGGGATTTCGTGTACTCTCAAGGGCAATTTGGCTCGTAAATCTTTGTCTAATGTGTATATGGATGTTATGTGGTTAATTAGGAACAAGAAAATCGAGTTTTGATGGAGGTTTGATGGAGGAACGAATGGGTTTTCGAAGAGGACACACAAACAGTTTCAGTTTGTGTGTCGGTTTTGTTTAGGGTTTTTGGAGGATGTTTAGGGTTTGTTTCTGAGGTTTAAAGCTTATGGGTGATGTTAGGATGTATGTAGAACTTAGAGGAATGAATGTATGGTGAAGGGGTGGTATTTATAAGGAGTTAAAGTAGGTTAAAAGAGAGGGAGAGGCAATCGGGCTTCATCCCGTATGGCTGCTGTCCAGCAGTTTTTGTGAGGGTTTGAGGGGGGTTTTCTTGGTGATTAAGCTAGGATAATATGGGTAGGATACTAGGGTATGGGTTAGGGTTAATGGGTACGGGTCTTGGTGGTATTTGGAGCGGGTTTTGGGCTCGGGATTGAGCTGCCAAAACAGGGGGGCTGCTGTATGCGCGGGCTGGTTGGGGGGTGTTTTGGGATGGAATTTTGGGCCGTGGATAGGGGGTTCGAACTAGGGTGGATGGGTATTGGTCTAGGTTGGTTAGTGTACTTGAGATTCGTGCCAATTCGTAAAGAAAACGGGCCCAAAAACCGAGCTAAAATCGCGCTCCAAAACACGTGGTTGAAACGAGTTTTTCTCGATTTTTAAATCGATTTTTCAAATCAATTAACACATTAAAATAAATGATTTTTCAAATCAAATATACTCATAAAATGATTTTTCAAATCGAATATTTATTTTATTTTCAATAAAATAAACTCAAGAAAATAAATTCAAAACAAAATAAAATAAATTGAAATCACCTTAAAAAAGGCTTTAATTTAAATATCATTTAAATTAAAATACTCCGTCGACAATGCTCATTCTACATCGTAAAACGAACCCAAATAATGACAATGACAACTAAATAAATACATGTGTCCTATCATCATCGGGTGTTTGTCGGGTTCTCTATAAATTCCAATATCGACGGATACGGGTATCTACAGCTTTTATCGCCGGTTTATCAAGGATTTCTCCAAAATTGCTAAACCACTTACACAGCTGTTGCTTAAAGATGCCCCTTTTGTGTTTACTGACGCTTGTCTTTCTGCTTTTAACAGGTTAAAGCAGGCCTTAGTCTCCGCGCCGATCATACAACCTCCCAATTGGGACTTGCCGTTCGAGATCATGTGCGACGCGAGCGACTATGCACTAGGAGCGGTGCTAGGCCAGAGGAAAGACAAAGCCTTGAATGCTATTTACTATGCGAGCCGAACTCTGGATGAGGCTCAAGTGAAGTATACTACCACTGAGAAGGAGCTTTTAGCTGTAGTTTATGCCTTAGAGAAGTTTCGTACTTATCTAGTTGGGTCGAAGTCACCTTGTTTTTCCGACCATGCAGCTTTGAGGCATCTCCTTGCCAAGAAGGAGGCTAAACCGCGGCTACTTAGATGGATACTCCTTCTTCGGAGTTTGACCCGCAGATCAAGGATAAGAAAGGGGCCGAGAACGTTGTAGGCGATCACTTGTCGCGATCGATGCGACAAGAAGGGGAAGATTCTCTCCTATTGATGATTCTTTTCCGACGATACTTTAATTCTTTGTTATATCGTCTATTGTTGACCAGGAACCCTGGTATGCAGATATAGCTAACTTCGTTGTCGGTGGCAAGCGTCGCCCGACCTTTCTTCTCGGCAGAAGAAGCGTTTTCGTATAACGCTAAGCAAAGATTTCCGGGATGACCCTTACTTGTTTAAGGAATGTGCAGACGGTCTCTACGGACGGTGTATTCCGCAGTGGGAGACCAAAATAGTCCTGGAAGGCTGTCACTCCTCTTCATATGGTGGTCACCACGGTCCATCGCGCACCGTGGCTAAGGTACTTCATCTGGTTTTTTGGCCTTCTTTGTTTTGCCGACGCCAAGTCTTTTGTTTCACTTGTGATGCATGCCAACGATCGGGAATATTTCGAAGAGACATGAGATGCCACAAAACCGCATCCTAGAGGTTGAGGTTTTCGATGTCTGGGGCATTGATTTCCAAGGACCGTTCCGTCCAAGAAAGGTAACAGTACATTTTAGTAGTCATGTAGACTATGTGTCAAAATGGGTTGAGGCAATTGCTTCACCTCATTGTGATGGTAAGACCGTGATAAAAATGTTCAAAAAGATCATATTCCCCCGCTTTGGTGTCCCTAGGGTCGTCATTAGTGATGGGGGATGCATTTTAAGGAAAAGAAACTCACTTCCATATGTCAGAGTTGGTGTCCAACACCGGCGTGGTTTGGGGTATCATCCCCAAACTAGTGGTCGCAGAGGTCTCTAATCGCGAGTGAAAGAGATCTTGTCTAAAGTAGTTTCTAAATCACGGAAAGACTGGAGTCTTAAGCTAGATGACACATTATGGGCTTATAGAACCGCCTTTAAGACACCAATTGGTGCATCACCTTATAGGTTAGTTTATGGGAAATCGTGTCACTTACCTCGTTGAGTGGAATGTAAGGCCTGGTGGGCAATCCGTGAACTTAATTATGATCCTAAATTGTGTGGTCAGAATCGTCTTTTGCAGCTTGATGAATTAGAGGAATTTAGGCTTAATGCCTATGACAGCTCGCGCATTTACAAGGAAAAGACGAAGAGATGGCATGACAAGAGAATCCTACCTCGGGAGTTTCATGTGGGGTAGAAGGTGTTCTTTGTTTAATGCCCGGTTGAGACTATTTCTCGGCAAGTCAAGTCCAGGTGGACTGGTCCATACACGGTGATTTGTCTGTCACCAAATTTGGATCCGTAGAACTTGAAGACTCCGAGGGCCACAGATTCAAGGTGAATGGCCAATACGTGAAGCAGTACCACGAGGCGGGTGAAGCGGACAACCGCGTTGAAGTCTTGCGCTTCGACGAGCTCGACGCGCCAGTAAATTAATGCCAGAAAGGTCGTGCGGGACCTATTAAACCAGCGCTCTCCGGGAGGCAGCCCGGACAGTTTTATTTGTAGCTTTTGTTGAACTATTTGTTTTATTTGGTTTTCATGTTTTTCTTTAGCTTTACGTTAAACTTTAGACGCTGCTTTTTGAACAATTTTTGTGCTTCCTTGCTTTTATGCGTCTTTTGCAGATTAAAAGTACTCGATCGAAGGATTTTGAGCTCGATCGAGCACTTTCTGACGCGGCTGCTACTCGATCGAGGGATGCTGTCCTCGATCGACCAGATCCATAACCATGCTTACTCGATCGAGTGGGTTGTCGCTCGATCGAGCCCTTCCCATACACTGGTTCACTCGATCGAGCTGTTCCAGGCGCTCGATCGAGTGGTTATGACTTCCAGCCGCTGTTTTTACGTCTACAAGGCCACTATTTGACTTTCTTTGACCTCCCATGTTCATGGTCGGTTTGGGGAGGTCCCTCCTTATGACGTTTTGTAAGTTTCCAACTCCACTTCTCCTTTTCCTTTCAGTTTGCATTTCTTTCCCTATTTTTGGTACAATGAGGGCATTGTACGGTTTGGTTTGGGGAGGTATGCATCCATATCTGTGTCTGCATGTTTCTTGCATTTTTGCTTTCACGTTTATTTATTTCCGCATGCATTGTGTTTTAATTAATTCCAAAAAATCATATAAAAATCAAAAAAATTCAACAATTTTCAAAATTTTCATGTCTAAATTGAGTCGGAACGTTTGAACATTGACGCTACTCTGAATCTTTACTTGAGCCTGGCATAGTCTTGACATTTAGCTGGCATGATTATGTGCATAATCTACGAGTTTTTGTTTCTCTCTTATCTGAACGAATAGACTTGATTCTTTATGTCGGCAAGCTACAATACATTCCGAGGTTAGAGCTTATTAAACTGGTGGCATTCATGACCGGTTTCATTTAGGATGTGAGTAGTACTCTCTTTAAGACATGTAACATCAAATTGCATAAGCATGAGTCTAGTCTTCTTAATACCTGTATGCATTCGGTCTGTGGATGGTGGCACGTGTTAGGAGAGGCAGTTCCCCTTATTTCATTCTACCCATGAGCCTCACATAGCCAAATTGCCTTTTTGTCCCATCAACTACTTTCTATAATATTTCCTACCCTAGCTGAGCTAGTAACGAGTAGTTCTTGGAATGTGTTACTGCAATATGGTTATTTCATCTGATTTCAGAAGATGGTGGAAGAATTGAAGGGAAAGAAAGAAAAAAAATGTGTTGAATGGTTGAAAAAAATGGAACGAAAAGAAAAGAAAAGAAAGAAAGCGAAAAAAAAAGAGACAGGAAAAATTCAAATGAAAAAATGAATGAAAAAGAATGAGAATTGCACAATGTTTCACACTCCCATGCCTTATTTATATCTTATGGGGAGTTGACGACTTTTGGTTTTGTGAGCTTAGTGCATAATTTTGCACCGTTTCATCTTGCTGTTGTGAGTACGAAGTTGGGATGCAGTCTATTTTTGGATCCGTTGTTGCTAGCCTAGCTATTAACCCCACATATCCAAATTCATTTTGGCCCCTTCTTACCCATTACCTCACTAACCCAAATGTAAGTCCTCGGCACGTGTCTTGGTCACTAGTATGGTTGGAATGCGTATGTACGGTTGTAGAGACTTTATTCATGTTAACTGCATGCATGTTCTTATAGGTCGAGTTAGGTGAGTGTCTTGCTTCTTCCTATCTTTCACATACATACTCACCTTGTACCTGATTTTGAGTGACGAGCGACCCGTGAGAGTCCGACATCTTTGAATCTTGCAAGGTCGACGGTTCAGTAAGCTTGAGACATTAATTTAACTCGTTTGCACTTTTCGGTTGCCACTTTGTCATTTTGTTGCATTAAATTGGTTCCGGTGGATGATTTGTAGCTGATGTGTTGGTCCCGTTCTTTTGTTCACCCTTAGTTGCATTCATATTTGCTTGGGGACAAGCAAGGGTTTGGTTTGGGGAGATTTGATGCGTGTCTTTTATATAAGGTTTTCACCTCATTTTTACACGCATTCTTGTGCTTTTTATGTAGCATCTGGCTACAAATACCCCCGAATATTCTACTTTGGTCCGTTTATTGTAATTTGCAGGAATTGACCGAGGAGGAGCTAAATCGAGCCTTAATTGTCCCAATTGTATGCATTCATGGGAAATAAGGAGCTGGAGTTTAGGAATCTTACAGTTGGAGGACGTATGAGCTGAGTTAAGGAAGATATTCAAGTCCTGATGCGCCTATATAGCTCGATCGAGTGCTTTAGTGCTCGATCGAATGCTTTACATATTCAAGGTTGGTCGATCGACCAGCTTAAGGAGTCGATCGAGGAGGTTCAGCAAGCAGTGCTCGATCGAGAGGATGCCCTTACTCGATCGAGGGGATTTCGCGTGTTTTTGGTTTATTTCCGCCTAATCTTTTATGGGCTTTTGTAATCAGTCCATAGATTAGGTTTCAGACAATTTTTCAGTATAAGACTGAGGAGAACACTACGTTACTCCGATCTCCTTCACTACGTACATTTTCATCTGTTACTTTTTGGCTGTTCTTGGAATTCTATTCTCTACCTTGCTACTCGAGTTCGGTATTATCAATTCAATTTAATCCTTTATCGTATTTATTGCTTTAATTCCTTTTCTCTCTTATTTTATAACTGTTCAATCAATTTGATTATTCATCATGTTTAGTTTAAATTGTTTGATTATTGTTATTGTTAGTTCGATGATTATGAGTAGCTAATTCCCTATGCTAAGACTATAGGGGACCCATGATTTGAAGGGAGAGTAATCGAATTACTAGATCAATGCCGGTACCGTCTTTGTTGTTTAAATGCTACAAATAATTGTAATTGCCTAATTGAGTCGACGCAATTAGACCCTTATCCTTGGTGGACCTTGACCTGGACCGAAAGGTTGGAAGAGGGAGACTAGTAGCGAACAATAGAGTATTGCAGCGAGGGCGAAAGTTAAACTGTTTACACTTTAGGGTGAATTAAGGACCGAAAGGTGACGTTCGCTACCCCTTAGACCGTACTGCATTGATCTGGGACCTAGATTACTCGACCAGGTGATTATGGTGAACCGCTTGTCTTAGCTATTCCCTTTTATCTGTTAACTCCTCCTTTTATTTCTCTTTCCCTTACTCTTTTAGTTTAGAAATCACAAATTATAAACCCCCATATTGGTTACTTAGACGAGCCTAGTTTTAGCAGTCAATTTCCTACCTCTCTGTGGATTCGACCCGACTTCCCTAGCTATATTAGTTAGTTGGCCAGTTGGTTATTTTTGACAGGTACGCGACAGACGTGTCAGCCACCTGTTTTGAAGCCAATGCAGAAAGACCAACCTTTATCTCTGTACCTCACAGTCACATAAACAACCATGGGGCCGATACTCGCGTAGACCGTTGGAAAAGAAGAAAGGGCTATCTAATACCTTAGCAATAAGTTCTTAGAATATGAGACTAAATGTACACCTTTTGAAAAGACATGCCTCGCTCTTGTGTGGGCAACCAAAAAGCTACGTCATTATATGCTTAGCTATTCCGTTAGGGTGTACTCGAAGATGGACCCTATAAAGTACATTTTCGAAAAACCCGTCCTAAACGGGCTTTTAGCAAGATGGACTTTAATGCTCTCGAAGTTCGATCTCAAATATGTACCTTTGAAGGTCATTAAAGGACGGGCGGTAGCCGAATTATTAGCAGACAATCCAATCAATGATACCCAAGTAATAGATACATGGTCGTTTCCAGATGAAGACATTCTACACACCAATGTGGAATCATGGGATCTCTATTTCGATCGGGCTTCCAATCTCATAGGGTACCGTGTAGGAGTGTTGCTCATTTCTCTTGAAGGCGAGTATACACCGATTTCTGTCAAACTCGACTTCGAGGTGACTAATAACGCGACAGAATATGAGGTCTGTCTCATTGGTTTACAAACAGCGGTTAGTTTAGGCATCAAGAGACTCCGAGTTCATGGCGACTCGTCCTTAATCATTAATCAAATTACCGGATCTTGGAAAGCCGGAGTGAAAGCCTTGCCCCATATCAAGCTAGGAGAGATCAAGTCGCTCAATTCTTCGACCAAGTTGTCTATTTGCATCTACCTCGAGAAGAAAATCAGTTTGCAGACGCTCTTGCAAAACTTGCATCCTTGATCAACATGCCTGACAACATGATGGAAATACCATTATGCATCAAGCGACAGTCCGAACCGGCTTATGTCGACTTTCTTACCGATAAAAACAAAAATCAAGAGGTGCCTTCGTACCAAGCCATTTTGAATTACAAGCTCAACGACGAATACCCGCCAGATATGGAAAAGACGGGACAACGAGCAATACGTTTACTGTCATCTCAATATGTACTGAATCAAGGGGAGTTATACAAGAGAACGCCACAAGGCGTCATTTTGCTTTGCCTTGATCATTCAAAAGCAAAGAAAGCTATGGAAGAAGTACATGATGGAGAATGAAGTCCTCATACGAGTGGACCAATGATGGCAAAGAAAATAATTCGTCTAGGCTACTACTGTATGAGGATGGAAACGGATTGCATCAAATACGTAAGATATTGCCACAATTTCCAGATCTTCAGGAATGTGCAACACGTCCCACCATTTCTTTATTTCATTGTAATTTATTTCTTTGTAATTTCTTTATTTCATGTAATTTATCTTGTATGATTTATTTTCTTGGCTTTCATATGTAACAAACCTAAATTTGAACTTTGACCCCCAATTGAGTGATAAATTGCTTACTAATCGACATAGTATATATTCATACGCTAGGTTTAAAACATAGATGTTGCATAGCATACATAAAATTGACAACATATCGAATATAAATAACTTCCCTGATCAATAGTAGACGCCGCTATCAAGGCGGGTGGGATTAGGTGTTCAAATAAAGAGCTTCCTAATACGTACCTTTACACCTTACTCTGACATCTGTGAGCATCCGTGTTCGGAATCGAGAGAGTAATTCTAGACATAGAATGCTAAGGGTAACAAATTTCTTAGTGTTCATGTCACTACTTTGTGTCTTGACATGGCATGAAGTATTCGAACGGTTCCAATTTTCCATAAAATTGGTGGCGACTCCACAAATTCAAGTTTGTTAAACCTTTTGCCGGTTTCAATGCCTTTTATATTGGTAACGGTGCATGACGTGCTTTGTCCAACCACAGTTCCGTGGGAGAAGTGTCTCCGCCTCAAAATCTAAGCAACGCGCAGGTGCGTGCGGCCCGGATGGCTTGGTTCACACTTTGGCTCACTCCGGGCCAGTTAGTACCTTGGGGCGGGTTCCCGAGGCATTTTTGGAGGACGTTGTTGAGGAGGAGCCTTTGTTTGAGGCTGTAGGTGCTGAGAGAGTTGCTGAGGCTCGGAAAGAGCCTAGGGTAGTTGCTGGTGTGAGAGGGACTCGGATGGAGTCCACCAGTAGGAGGAGAGCTCCTCGGGTCTCCTGGCAGGAGCTTGAGAGGGTCGTGCGGGTTGTTGAGAGGGGTCCTTGTCATGCCGAGCAATCTTGCGGTGCGAAGAGACGGAGGCGGACGACGCTTTTGTTAGGGAGTTTGAGAGTAGGCGAGTTTGGGTTCGGTGAGGAACGTACCTGCATGCAATGCCTGCTTGGGCCGAGGGCTGGGACGGTAGCCAGTTGCTTTTGTGGCTTGACACCCACATCTCTTACCGTGCCCACGAGGGCTTGGTGAGTTTGCTATTTTGCTGGGCTTCGTCACTTTTGTTGTTTCTAGCCTAAATAGGCGTTCTGATCCTGTTTGATTTTTTTTGTATTTCAGGAGGCTGCTACCATGAGGACGTTCTCAGGCTTCTCAACTTGCATGGGTTTCTACGACGTCCTGCGAGCAGGTTCTAGGTCAATTATAGAGAGGTCGGCCATGGGCCCGCTGGTCGCTGCTTGGCGCGAGATTCACGAGGCTTCTATTAGGCCGAACCTGTGTTTGATCCGTGCCATGTTGGATCGTTACTGGGACACGACGTCATTGTTCCACATTCAGTTTGAGGAGACCAACATCACCTTAGAGGATTTTGCTATAGTGTTGGGTCTTCATTGTGGCGAGACGTCAGTCGAGTTTCCGGAGACACCGGAGAGAGTGTCTTCTACCGTGAGCGCGGGTTTAATCGACAATATTTGTCCTCCGCTGACTAACGTTATCCTTTTCTTGACGGCGAACTCTTACGTGAGAGATCACTTCAAGGTGAGAGTGTCCGGGTTCGTTCTAGTGCCGTTGGCGAGTCCTAAGACAGAGGCTCAGGATGACGCGGAGGAGGCGCGATTGTGGTTGTGGTACTTTCTAGGTAGCACGTACTTTGGTGACAAGGGTGAGCGCTTGTTGACCAAAGTACTTCTGTTGCTTGCTGACTTGGATGTCTTGGGTTAGTACGACTAGGTGACGCCTGCTTTGGCCCGATTGACTCACTACCTGCACACCGCGGTCCGTCCAGAGAAGATGGACGAGGGGAGTGCTCCTACTGTGGCTGCTCCCGGCTTCATCCTGGAGGTACGGGTGCTTCTTGTGGTGAAGTTTTGCTTTTGTTTTTGTGGATTTGTGGGTGTTGTCATTCGACGTTTTTGAAAGGTGGATATTTTGTGGTTGTTCTATTTTATGTTGCAGGCTTGGTGGTTTTCTTACCTGCCCGCCTTGCGTCTGAAGACGGTGGGCGAGGCGCCTCTGTTTACCCGGCTGTGAGGGATTGGACGGTGGCTCAGAAGAAGTGTAATACCCCCATATTCAGAGGAGCCTTAACTAAGCCTTCCTTAGCATATAAGAACGTTACCATCTCGATTGCCCGAGGAAGTAATAATCAAATGTCGATAAAAGAACTATTATGTTACTTTACAAGTGATTTAAAACCAACTAATGATATAAAGATACAACTCAAAGACTACTCGCTATAACTATCAAATCTCGTGAAGACTCATCCCTGCCCGAACTCCAGCTATCAACCATATCAACACCTGCTAAGACAGACTGCTCACCATAAGGGATCACGACAGACACATAAACAAACAAGACAACCACACAAGGTCAGTACTGAGATAAGATACACCAATATCAACAACAACTATCAATACAACTCAACACAATCAGTCACACAAACAAACACACCCACTCCAATCAATCTCCGTCACCGACTGTCCACTGGACCAGCCCTGCCAGTGGGGGACCGCAGCCGTTCCCACCTAAGCCCCACTCATCATACCGAGCGATAACCCTGTCCCATTAATGTGCACATCCCCTCCCGTGGCGGGTTCCACGGAGGGCGAAACTAGGGCGTGAAGCCACTCCCGCAAGTGACTCCACTCAGCCGAGAACGCATCTCGAGAACCAGAGACAAACAATCACAATCATAATCAGAACCGTCACACAACGAATGCGATAAAATACAACCACCATACAACCACAACATCCGACACACTAGACCATCTACAGAAACTGAGTAGGCGAACCTACCTTTAAGCAACTGCAACCCATCCATGCCAACACACGACATATCCAGCAACCAAGCAAAGCCTATATGCAGAACACGATCATCTATTACTACAAGCAACCTTAATTGAAAAGATGAGGATAGTGATGATGATTATGACATACCTATAAGGAGATACCGGGCAAAAGACCGCTACCCGACTCAAGCTACGCTCTCCTAAGGCACAAGGACCTTCAAAGAGCTTCCATGGAGGTTTTGTGGTGAAGGGAAGGCAAAGAGGCGACTGATGGTTGGGAAGAATGAGGCGGAAGTGAATTGCGGATTTAACAAAACGCGATTAAAAACCCTCGCTGAAAACTCGATACTCGATCGAGTGACCCCCTACTCGATCGAGTAACCTAGCTACTCGATCGAGTAGCCTCTACTCTATCGAGTACCACTCCTAACACGTAACTCTAGATAGTTTTGGCACGCATTTCTAAGACTATTCCCGCACCCAAGGTCAGTCAACGCTGGTCAAAGGGTCTCTAAAAGGGCGGGTATTACAGTCTTCCCCCCTTAAAAGAACTTCGTCCCCGAAGTTCAACTCACCTATCTCAACGCACGAGACACGGGATAACACGCCTTCACCAATCCTCCCACTCGAGTCATTACTCTCCGGAAATACCATCCCCCATGTCATCATCATCACTATCTAACGCTCTATTCGTAACGACTCTTACTCCTATCATACACACATTATCATCATCAACTGTTACTCTATATGTTATATAAAACATCAACCTCGTAATGCGAAGCACAAACAACGATTACTCATCGTATGATAACAACTATCAACCCGAACATGTCTCATATCAACTTCATGCTGCACAACTAATACCACTATGTTACTTAACCGCGCGATTCAATTACGATCCATTGCACCATAACTATCTCGCGATTCAATTACGATCCATTACACCATAACTATCTCTTCATGACCGTCCTTTAAAACATACCATCACATTCACTTTAATTAACTAAAGTAACCACTTACACTTCATTTAAGCAATGTGATCAAAGTACTAGAAAATTTTGTAATTGAACAACAAAACATTATAGACAAACGAAACATAATTTCAAAATAGGTCTTTTTATTTCGCGACATTACTCTTCCCCTCTAAAAGGAACTTCGTCCCCGAAGTTCGCCACCAAAAATTACAACACACATTACCTATTACTTGCATCATAACATAAAATAAAAACCATACTATTTATTATGGACATTACTCGCTAAGCATATACTCGTTAAATTCGAAATCATACACAAACCTCCAGAATATCTAGTCACCGCCGACAACGCATGTTAATATGGTATGCACAAGTGTACAAGAAGTTATAACTCCGATAAATAGATCGTAATAGGGCGTATGCAACATTAAAGTAACAAGAAACTATCACCGCTTCACTAATTGTGACAAATATGCTTATAAAACTTCAAGCACGACTTCCTTCATATGAAATTAACGGTTCAAAGGTGTTACTACGCACTAATAACCACATTAAACATCAAACTTGCAATTATAAAACAATTGCACACTTTTGATTTTCGAAAACTTCCTGTAACAGTGCTACTCGATCGAGTATGTAGTGGTACTCGGTCGAGTGCCATGCTACTCGATCGAGTAGCCCGTAGATCAGAATGCTTTAATTCTTTCCTTCCTGCAGCTACTCGATAGAGTACGGGGTACTCTGTCGAGTACCTACGGGCCAATGTGCCTTATAAAACCTGTCATAACTAACACATATATACATAGTCGTCACGTAATTTGAGTCGGGATGATTTCCCGACCCCCAAGATCAATCCTGCAACAATGTTAAGTAACAAATCCGGCCTTATGGCCAACAATACAAATCCATAACCAAAGTTTCAACGAAAACAACTACCAAAATCTAACCATACCACCAACACCTACTACCAACAACCAAAAACAAGGATAAAAACAAGGAGCATCACTCCTCCTGCTGCTGCTGCTGCTGATCAACCATCACCTCATCCTCACCACCACCGCCTCCAGACGTACCCGCTCCTGATGAACCAATGCCCGCATCAACTCCTGCCCCGGCTCCCGGACTCACGTACCATGGGGTCAAGCCACCGTAGGCAAAGGACTGAAGGGTCCCCCACGTTGACTGATCCACCCCGTAGGAGTGAAAAACCCCGGTATAGTCCCCAACTCCACTCCACCAAACCGGATGCGGTCCCTCAGTCCCTATCCCCTGAGTGTAAGCCATCTCGTGCATGTTCCTGAGTGTCAAGGTAGATGACACTCTCTCTGTTAAGTAGCTGGATCGCGTCTCCGGGGTGTCAAGGTAAGGGTAGCACGGTAAGAAAGGACGCCGCTCGCCGAGGTGCTACCACCGTGGCCTAGTCTCCGAGGCCCTCTCCTCACTCGTCGGGGTCCTCTCCCCAACCTGGGTCTCTCCACCACCACAACCGCCGCGTTCTCGCCCTTCGTCGGCTCTGGCATCACCTCGAGAATCGTGTCGTCGATGAGGTAGGTCTGCAGATGGCGGGGTCTATCAACATCCTCCTCCTCCTCCTCATCATCGAGTCCACAGCCCACAACCGCCGCTCCAAAGGCTCCGTCGGTGGAAGGTGCTCGGGAGCGGAATCTTCATCCAACTCATGCCCCACACCCTCCAGGCAAGGCTACCGTCAGCCAAAGTTCGCAACCATTTCAGGTCGAGATAGTAGTCACGGTCCATAGTCGGCACTGGGGTAGCTAGAGGCACATACTCTGAAGAAGCCTCAAAGGAGGTTAGCTTTTCGGCTAACCGAGTGGCGATAGCGCCACAGCTCAAGTACCGCGAGGAAGCAGTAGCCATCAAGGCAAAGGCAGCACAGACGATGGAAGGAGCATTAAAGACCACTTTCCTGGCCCGCTCCGGGTTGAGGTAAGACATCAGAAGCAACACCTTATGATTATTCAGTTTACTGATATCTTTTCTGTCATAAAGGAGGTTTGAAAGAGAACGGAGAAAGACCCTCAAGATTGTTGGAGTTAGTGTCCTCCACAATAGTGCGTTAACATAATAAATCTCATTAATAGAATATCATCAGATATTTAATTATTTGATCCTCGTCAGTTGATTAACGTAAATCGATAACGGTTGGCTGACTAGAGTTTGACGTTATTGTCGTGAGACGGCGGTGATCAACTGACCCCTTTCGGTCACACCTAAAGGAACGAACCCAAATTGATAACTAATTAATTGTATGAGATACAATTCATTTAGTCCCTTGATTTATAGATTAAGAGGTTAGTCGATTATTGTTAGAGAGATTTCGAGTTGCGAACTCGAGGAGCGGCAGTTATTATTTAATTATGCGATAATTAAATAATAAGTTTTGGGAAACGGGTTTTAGTTAATTAACTGTTAATTTACTAAAATTGTACTAATTGATTAATGTGATTAATATTAGTACGTAAATAATATGTGTAGTGGTACACGTATATTTACGGAGTGAATTGGACGAATTTATTATGGAAGCATTTAAACATGATACGATGTTTAAAATGAAAATTACACGGATTTGTGCGACAAATATAAAAACCAACATGGACCCGTATATGGTCATGTGGACCGTGTAAAATAAGTGTGATGGATGATTACTTACATAATCAATTTACCTTATTTTGTATACTACCATAATATAAGTCTTATACTACATTTTGCATGTGATGTAAGATAAAAATTATAAGACAAAATTGTCCACTCAAGTACTCCTCCACCCGCCACTTCCTTCCTTCACATCCATCTATTTATTCACTTCTTCACACTACCTTCTTACATATATTTCATTATGTTTTGCATGTGAAAAAACCTCTACCATCTCTCTACAATAATTCCTCTCTAGTATACTATTATTACTAAGAATAGTTAGTAATATTACTAGTATTATTTTCAAGGGCACATATTAATAAGTTACTAGTTCTTACTTATTAATATTATTTGGGTTGTTCTTGGGTGCTACTTGGAGGAGACTTTCTAATTGAAGGTTATACAAGGAGGATCATCCACATATATTTAGCTCAAGAACAAATTAGTAAGGAGAACTAATTTGTGCCCATTTTACCTTATAATCAATGTAAGGAAATTGTTTTTCCTTATACTTTGTTTTTATGCTTTTATATTAGCATGCATGTTACATAGATCACATTAACATCAATTTATGAGATAAATTTATTTTATTAGAGAGTCTAATATGGATCTATGATCTTTCAAGTGGTATCGAGCATAGGCTTGTAATTTGCATGTTGATTTTAAGCATTTTTATGAATTATGAGATAATTAGTAAAAACTCAAAAATTGTGTTAGAAGAGGTTTTGGCACGAAATTTTTGGGACATGCATACCTACTGATCTCAAAAGGTTTGTGGAATTTTTTGGTGATTTTTCAAGTAATTTTGCTAATTTTAATGTTTTTTGGTAGAAAACCGAGTCAAAATGTCGCATTTTAGTGAAAAATTGACTAAAATTAGTTAAATGTTGATTCGGTGCATGGCCTTTTTATGGCATTTCATGCATGTTTTCTACTGATTGTATGCAAAAGGTTGAAGGTTGGTTCGAAATTTTTGCATGTTTATTGATTTTTTGAGTAAAAAGTCGATAAAAGTCCAATTAATTAATCATAATTTCGAAATTTTTGATTCTGCCCATGATAAATTTATGTACATTTAGAAATATTATTTAAATGTCAAAAGTGATTTTGCATGTGTGTTTTCACTTTGTTTTGATGATTTATTGGTTTTAGTGGTTAAAAACCGATAAATATCGATCTTTTTCTTCACAAAATTTATCCGAAATTTTTGGGCAATTTTTATGACTTTTTGGTGTTCTTGGGAGTGTTCCAGAATACTAAAAATTTTTGTTTCAATTGTTTGGGTAATTTTTCAATTATTTTGGATTTTTACTTAAATATTATGATTTTTCCGATTTAATTAGCAAATTATCACCAAACCAAACTAATAATTTGTCATAAAATTAGTGAAGACTAATTTTGAGGTTCAAAACAGTTTGGACTATTAGTTTGGACTTAAATGAGATTTAAGAGTTAATTATTGATTTTTACATGTTAAAAATCGATTAAATCCACAAAACCGAGATGGATACCAATGAATGATAGGTAGGGCGATTTTGGCATCATATTTACAGCATTTTAAGCATATTTATTTAAGTTGAATGAATGATTGTCATTTATTTAAAGTATTTATCTTTTGTACCTAGTATGGCCTAGTTAATTTTTAATCGTTATTACCCGAAATGAATGGGAATATCGATTTGTTTGTAATTAAATACGATCTCGTATCGTCGGTTTGTAATTAATTAATAGTTTTATTCATTTTATTAATTAATGTATAATAGGAATAGCTATGTAATTCATTTGTAATAGTTATTTTACCGGCGTTTCCAAAAGACGGATTACAACGAAACGGAGTCTATTTTTGGAAGGTGTTCCAAATCCCACAAGGAAGAGCCACTTAAGGAATGAAGAGGCAAGGGACCAAGGAGTTGGTTTCCGAAATGTAATAGACTAGTTGTTTATTAACTAGGAGGCCATACTAGGATTTATTCATATGCTTACATGTTTGCTTGTTTTATTTTCGCGCATGCCAAAATCGCCATTCACATGCATTTTATTTTTCGCGGTTGTCAATTCACGTCATTTACATTCGTTGAATTAATTCACTTATAAGGAATTTATGACTAAATTGACAAGATCTCTCACATAACTAAAATTGAGATTAGCCTTACCAATTAGTAACACCTATGAATCTCTTGTTCATTAGAGCCACGCCGCCCTAGCGGGGTGTTCTCTTTTTACCTTGGGTAAGTAGGGTGGTAAGCGGTTATCACACGCCAAAATTGGTTGGACTCAACGGGATATAAGACGGTCTTGTGTTCCGGGGCTAGTAGATAAATTTGAGGAAATTTGTCGACCAAGAGTTCTAGAGGTAGAATTAGTCAACGTGACTTACCGAATTTACGCAATTATGGGATGTTTCGCCCAAGCGATGCTCATTTTGTTTAATATTTGGGTCTTGGAATCATTTATATAATTAAGTGGGAGGTCATTATATAAATGCTAAAACTTGCTAAACATGTTTTTACAAGTAATTTTAAAACAATGAATGTTAATTTCCCTTTTTTGTTGTAGCATTTTAATTCGCAATGGCAACTTCATCAACTCCATCGACTACTTCACTAGGCAAAGATTCATGGCTAAGGTCCGTAATGGACAAATGTATTTTAAAAGATGACGGTAGTAACTTTCTTGAATGGGAATCCAACATCAAAAGTGCCGCGTTGTCCGACAATGTGCTCACTTACTTAACCGATGCTCCTCCTATCGAGCCCGGTGCAAGAGCTTCATCGGCGGTGCGGACCGCCTATGATGACTATGTGAGGATGTTGAATGATATCAAGAATGTGTTGATATGGTCAATATCGCCAAAGCTCAAGCCATCATGCATTTCTTTAAATGCTTACGAGATATTCACTCGTATGATCACTATGTTTTCACAAACACCTAAAGTCCGTCAATACGATGCGGCGGCACGCTTCTTTGAAGCTAAGCTTGAGAGGGGCCAAAAGGTTGGTCCCCATGTCCTTCAAATGGTCGAATATGTTGACATCCTAGAGCGTCTAGGGTGTAAGATTCCTAAAACTCTTGTGGTGGATCGTATCCTTCACTCACTTCCCACCAAGTTTGCCCACTTTAGGGTACACTACAACATGAATGGTATGGATAAGAGTTACCATGAAATTCATGCACTCCTCACCCAAGCGGAGAGGGATATGGAGGCTAGTGGGAGTGAAAAGGGAGATGTTTTAACCATGAAGTTAAAGAACATGTCTCTTGGAGTCAAGAAAGGAAAAGGGAAACAAAAGTCCCAATTCAAGAAATCGTCAAAGAAAATTGACAAGGGAAAGGGGAAGGCCGTTGTGAATGACAATCCCAAGGCAAAAAGTGTCAAGCTCTCCGAGGCCGAATGTTTCCATTGTAATGGGAAGGGGCATTATAGGAGGAGTTGTCCCAAATACTTGGAGGATCTCAAGGAAGGGCATGTGACGCCTATTGGTATGATTTCCTCTCTCTATGTGATAGACGTTAATTATGCTTGTACTTCCACTTGGGTACTTGATACCGGATGTGGCTCTCACCTTTGTAACCAATTGCAGGGTATAAGGGACGTGCAAGCACTAGCAAAAGGTGATGTGGATCTCCGCATGGGCAATGGAGCTAGAGTAGCCGCCGTTGCCGTAGGGACCTATGTGCTCACTTTAGCTAGTGGTTTAGAGTTGTATTTAAATAAGTGTTATTTTGTACCAACTTTAACTAAGAACATCATCTCCATTTCGCGTTAGACGCGGAAGGCTTTTGTTTTATGATCAAGGACAAGTGTTGTACTTTTTCTTTAAATGATGTGGTTTATGGCAAGGCCATTTCAATTGGAGGCATTTATGTTTTAAATGATGTTAATGACGTTTATCATATGGAAACTAAAAAGCTCAAAAAGGGTGATCCAAACGAATCCTACCTTTGGCATTGTCGTTTAGGCCACATAAACGAAAGACGCATTAAGAGACTTGCTTCATCAAAAGTGCTCAAACCATTTGGTTTCGAATCTTATGGTACATGCGAGTCTTGCCTTTTAGGCAAGATGACTCGTGCACCTTTTGCGGGAAAAGGGACACGAGCTAGTGAGGTTTTGGCTCTCATACACACGGATGTGTGTGGACCATTAACCATCACCGCTAGAGGAGGTTTTCACTACTTCATTACTTTTATTGATGACTTAAGTAGATATGGGTATGTCTACTTAATGAAGAACAAAAGTGAAGCCTTTGACAAGTTCAAAGAGTTTCAAAAGGAAGTAGAGAACCAATTGGATAAAAAGATAAAGACTCTACGGTCCGACCGTGGTGGTGAGTATCTAAATATTGAATTTGATTCACACCTAAAAGATTGTGGTATAGTATCACAATGGACTCCTCCTGGCACACCGCAATTAAATGGTGTGGCCGAAAGGAGAAACCGAACTTTACTTGATATGGTTCGGTCAATGATGAGTCTAATTGAGCTTCCTAGTTCATTTTGGGTTTTGCCCTTGTCTGCAGTATTTTCACTAAATCGAAGCCCGACTAAAGCGGCCGATAAGACTCCATATGAGATATGGACGGGGAAAGTCCCTCATTTGTCATTCATGCGTATTTGGGGTTGCGAAGCGTACGTTAAGATCAAGTCCGACAATAAGCTTGCACCTAGGTCTCGACAAATGTCTTTTTGTAGGATATCCAAGGGAAACACGTGGCTATTACTTCTACAATAAACACGAGAACAAAGTGTTTGTGGCTCGTGATGCTGTCTTCCTAGAAAAGGAGTTTATTTCTAGGAGACAGAGTGGGAGAAAATTTGAACTTGAAGAAGTTCGAGAGCCACAAACCGAGAATGAGGTAGAGGAGAACGTGGAGGATAACATTCCCTCTTCCTCTGAAACGGTAATTATTCCTAGAAAGTCAAGTAGGATTTCTAATCCACCGATCGATACCTTGGTAACATCGAAGAGGATGGTGTTTTGTTACTTCTTGAAAGTAATGAACCCACTACCTACAAATCGGCCATGTCTAGTCCCGACTCCTCGCTTTGGCTAGAAGCCATGCGGTCCGAAATGGATTCCATGTACGAGAACCAAGTATGGGACTTGGTGGATTTACCCGAGGGAGTGCGACCTCTTCAGTGTAAATGGATATACAAAATTAAACTCGGCGTGGATAAACATGTGGATGTTTACAAAGCTAGATTGGTGGCAAAAGGTTTCACCCAAGTTCATGGTTTACACTATGACGAAACCTTCGCTCCGGTCGCTATGCTTAGGTCCATTAGGATAATCTTAGCGGTTGCCGCATTTCATGATTATGAGATTTGGCAAATGGATGTCAAAACCGCCTTTTTGAATGGGATTCTAGAAGAAGAGGTGTACATGATACAACCCGAAGGTTTTGTGGATACATCTAACCCTAAGAAGGTGTGTAAGCTCAAGAAGTCCATCTATGGTCTTAGCGGGCATCTAGGAGTTGGAACCATCGCTTTGATCATGTCATTAAACAATACGGATTCACTAGAAGTGTGGAAGAACCGTGTTTATACATGAAGTTTAGTGGGAGTAAGGTTGTATTCCTTGTCCTATATGTGGATGACATATTGCTCATTGGGAATGACATTCCATCGCTCACTTCCGTTAAGGAGTGGCTAGGAAAACACTTCCAAATGAAGGACTTGGGAGAGGCACAACGAATCTTAGGTATCCGGATCTATAGGGATAGGTCCAAGAGGATACTAGCATTGAGTCAAGAAGCTTATATTGACAAAGTTCTTGACCGGTTCAATATGAAAGACTCCAAGAGAGGATTTCTACCTATGGGCCAAGGGATTACTTTGAGCAAGTCACGGTCTCCCTCTACCCCTAAGGAAATTGAACACATGAAGACCGTCCCTTATGCTTCCGCTGTTGGGTCTATCATGTATGCTATGATTTGCACTCGTCCCGACGTTGCGTATGCCTTGAGCATGACAAGTCGGTATCAAGCCAAGCTTGGTGAGAGTCACTGGATAGCCGTAAAGAACATCCTTAAGTACTTGAGAAGAACTAAGGATTCGTTCTTAGTGTTTGGAGGAGAAACTGAGTTGTGTGTAAGAGGTTACACGACGCAAGTTTCCAAACCGATCGGGATGACATGAAATCCCAATCCGGCTACGTGTTTATGCTAAATGGAGGAGCTGTTTTTTTGGAAGAGCTTCAAGCAAAGTGTTACTGCGGATTCTACAACAGAGGCCGAGTACCTTGCAGGCGCCCCGAGGTCGCGAAGGAAGTTGTTTGGATTAGGCAATTCATGGAGGGGCTAGGAGTAGTCCATTCTGCCAAAGATCCTATCACTCTATATTGTGATAACAATGGAGCTATTTTTCAAGCCAAAGAGCCTAAGTCTAGTAACAAATCTAGACACATTGAAAGGAAATACCATGTAATTAGAGATTATGTGGAAAGGAAGGAAATTGACATTTGTAAGGTTGGGACAGAGATGACAACATTTGATCCTTTAACCAAGCCTTTATCAAAGGCCAAGCATGATGGTCATGTCGTCTCTATGGGATTGAGACGAGTACCGAATTTTCTTTAGATTATGGATATGTAATAATTGGATAGTGTATCTTTTATTATATATATGATAATCACATTCATTGTTTTCGTATTCATTCTTTTATGAATTTTTATTTAGTGTGACTAAATTTTAATACCTTGTTTATCCGAATAAGTTGTGGAGACAATGTTGAACACTATTCAAGTGAATAAGATGAACATTGTATTTTGTCCCTAGTCACTTAATGAGGTGACGTCTCGGAGTGACTAGATTGTGAGTCGATTGATGGTTGTTCAACACCATAAGGTCATATATGATGACTGGTCGATTACATAGGCGGAGTGTGTGACACTTTGCCGGACAGTGACCATTTAGAGAGTCCCTAAGTTCTATTATAGACGCCTGGTCGTGGCGGGGATCTCTAAGATGTTCTAATGAGTCGATTCTTTTGATTGGAGACTATTATCCGAGCAGTGCGATTTCCGAGTGACTTTGGTTTTGTCCTAGGTCGTGCCGTGAAAGGAGGCCAAAAGGGCATTTACTAGGTCATGGTGAGTCAGACATTGTGCAATAGGATAGATAGGGCATACAGAATTGTCCACCCACGTTGGGTAACTATATCTCAAGGCCACTCGAGGAGTTAATGACTACAAATGCGTGGCCACGCTCGGAAGTAACCTGTGAGAGATTTTTCCGGTCAGGTAGTCACACTCCCGATCGAGAAAACCACTCGCGATGTGTTCATGTGCAAGTGCGACTGTAAGACACCTTGCATTGAGTGGGAGATTAAAACGGACAAGAGAATTGGTAGCGCACACCTTGTGTCGGACAAGTGGGAGATTGTTGGAGTTAGTGTCCTCCACAATAGTGCGTTAACATAATAAATCTCATTAATAGAATATCATCAGATATTTAATTATTTGATCCTCGTCAGTTGATTAACGTAAATCGATAACGGTTGGCTGACTAGAGTTTGACGTTATTGTCGTGAGAGGCGGTGATCAATCGACCCCTTTCGGTCACACCTAAAGGAACGAACCCAAATTGATAACTAATTAATTGTATGAGATACAATTCATTTAGTCCCTTGATTTATAGATTAAGAGGTTAGTCGATTATTGTTAGAGAGATTTCGAGTTGCGAACTCGAGGAGCGGCAGTTATTATTTAATTATGCGATAATTAAATAATAAGTTTTGGGAAACGGGTTTTAGTTAATTAACTGTTAATTTACTAAAATTGTACTAATTGATTAATGTGATTAATATTAGTACGTAAATAATATGTGTAGTGGTACACGTATATTTACGGAGTGAATTGGACGAATTTATTATGGAAGCATTTAAACATGATACGATGTTTAAAATGAAAATTACACGGATTTGTGCGACAAATATAAAAACCAACATGGACCCGTATATGGTCATGTGGACCGTGTAAAATAAGTGTGATGGATGATTACTTACATAATCAATTTACCTTATTTTGTATACTACCATAATATAAGTCTTATACTACATTTTGCATGTGATGTAAGATAAAAATTATAAGACAAAATTGTCCACTCAAGTACTCCTCCACCCGCCACTTCCCTTCCTTCACTCCATCTATTTATTCACTTCTTCACACTACCTTCTTACATATATTTCATTATGTTTTGCATGTGAAAAAACCTCTACCATCTCTCTACAATAATTCCTCTCTAGTATACTATTATTACTAAGAATAGTTAGTAATATTACTAGTATTATTTTCAAGGGCACATATTAATAAGTTACTAGTTCTTACTTATTAATATTATTTGGGTTGTTCTTGGGTGCTACTTGGAGGAGACTTTCTAATTGAAGGTTATACAAGGAGGATCATCCACATATATTTAGCTCAAGAACAAATTAGTAAGGAGAACTAATTTGTGCCCATTTTACCTTATAATCAATGTAAGGAAATTGTTTTTCCTTATACTTTGTTTTTATGCTTTTATATTAGCATGCATGTTACATAGATCACATTAACATCAATTTATGAGATAAATTTATTTTATTAGAGAGTCTAATATGGATCTATGATCTTTCAAAGGTAACATGCTGAACATCATTAATCAGCATGTTGCTTGAGGTGGGAGCTGGCTTTCCGGTCAAGCAAGGCATTAGGCGGCAGACACCGCACTCAGCAGGAATATCAGTGATAGAATCCTTGGGAGGCTTGGCCAACCCAAGGTGAGACGCAAACAGATCCATAGTCAACAGAAAACTGGTGTTCATCAACCGAAACTCAACGGTCTGGGCAGCTGGGTCATAGCTAAATGAGCTCATAAACTCCAAGGTAAGAAAAGGATAAGAGTGTTTCCTCAGCCTGTACAAACCCGTAAAACCCAAAATCTCGAATATGTGACGGACATCCGTCTCTATTCCCAAATCCTCCAACAATGTAGTATCTATACATCTCGTTGGTCTCATCTTGCGTTTTTGCAAATCTACAAAACGCTCTCTCTGTTTGAAATCTACAAACACAACAGAAGGGTACTCCGAAACTGCAGGTACCACGAGTCCACTCCCCTCCCCAGTCTCAGGCTGTGTAACCCTCTCCCGTTTACTCTGACGGATCCCTACGTTCGGTCTCGGCATCTGTTTCGGCATATGATTTAAACATACTTGTATAAACATGTAAACATATACTTCACGTAATTTGGATTTTACATACTCAGTTAAGTACACAAATTCACCAACAAAGTCGACATGTGAAGCACTTAAATCATTACATTAAACCTCGAATATTCAGCTATGTACACACATTCACCAATGGATTCCCAATTTGATATGCAAACTCAGATTATAGCAACTTATATCCAACAATTGTGAAAGGTTAAGCATGTTAAACACATCTTTCCCGACCAATCCTGACATCCTAGCACAATTCAAATGTTACTCTCTACGCATACCTAATAACGTGTGAGACATTTGTACATACTCATGGCAAAGTGATTTAGGACATATTATCATCATCTTCAATATTAGAAACAAATAACTCAGTTAAACTTGTCAGACGGTCTCTACAGCTGTAATTATTTTGACATATTCTTCATGAATCAACACCACTACTATCATATTGAAGTTCAACCTTTATTTAAAAGTTATATACAACACCGAATTCCACATATAAATCACGAATTTCCATTCGAGGCACTTTTAAGACGGAGTTTTAAGGCAACTTTTTCTAGGGTAAAAATCATCAAAATTCATCCTTCAACATGTTATATACAGGGTATAGTACTCGATTTCATCATCTAATCAATGTAAAACTCCCAAAATCGATTTTGATTTCTGTAACCCTAGAAATTTCGGCCCCCAAATTGCAAATTTCTAGTCTATATTACAGCAATTAAACATCAACAATCAAGAAAAGAAGGCATGTGAATCATATTTCAACATTTAAAAGCAACAAATTGATCATATGAATCGAAATTTTCGGGTTATATAATCCTCCTCAACAAGTTTAAAGCATAAAAACATGTAAATAGGGTAGAAATCATACCTTGATCAAGTAGTAAAGTAAAGGAACGAAATTAAACAAAGAAAATAACCCCAAATTAACCACTACCAACACAAGATATGAGAGATTTTGAGGATTTTGAGAGGAAACAAGCTTAGGGCTCGAAATATAGAAGAAGAATGAGAAGGATTAGAAAGATTAGGGGTTTTAAGAAACCCGTAAGATTCACTGTACAGTAACCTACTCGATCGAGTGTCTAGGGTACTCGATCGAGTACCACCCTACTCGATCGAGTAAGAGCTATTTCGTCGAGTATCTGCAGAAAATTTCCACATCCCGACGTCATAGCTTCCTAACTAGATCGAGTGAGGTCTACTCGGTCTAGTAAGCACTCGCACTCGGTCAAGTATAGTTAAGTACTCGGCCAGAAATACGAAATAAATCGAAGATTCCTGCAAAAACAACATCGCGTGTCGATTCCGAACTAAGTTCGGAACTCGACACTAATTATCACACTTGTTCACGCATTACCACAATTGTTCAAGCATAACATATCGTCTCAACTAATAAGGTGTATGTCACATTACGCTACTCAAGTTACCCAACTCGGGTTACCTGCTACCGAATCTTCCATAAACATAATCACGTTATCATATTACACTTAACTTACTTTATACATTACTACCAAATTTGTGTTCATTCAACTTAAAACATGTAAATTATCATTAGTTCATTCTTTCAGATAACATATAATTGCATATTCTTCTTAACAAATTAATCTATTATGTTCCACATTCTATCATAAGTAAATCATTTTACACAAATCAATTATTACGCAGCGAAAAATTTCAACTAATAAACAAGGCATATGCGCATTATTATAAGCTATGTTTCATATTATAACTCAACAATTCCGTAATTATCATCATCGTAATCACGGTAGGGTTTATAAACTCGTATATGACTACCGTCATCATCACTTATAGCAAACACCAACATGTTCACTCTTCAAGTCACGACATACACTTCCACATTTTCACGCATCTCAATCACGTAAACCTTTATCACGTATCTCATAACCATCGTATAAGCTCACTAATCACGCCAAAAAATTTACTAATTCCATTAAAGATTACTATACACGGCCCAAATACCACTATCACACCCCCTTAAAAGACTTAACCAGAGGTAGCTCCGGCGCAATTAACATACACATCACACATAGACACACGGACTCCACATTCCCGTATCATGTGACTGGCTTAAGTATCATGGGGCCCAGATTTTGAGATGAGGGCGCCTACTCACCCAAAATCTAGCATCAGCGGGGCTCCCATTATGCATACACCAGGTTCATTTTATTAGACTCACTACGTTCATTAAGTTCATTTGTTACAGGTTCACAAATCGTCGCTCTGATACCACTTTGTAACACCCCCATATTCAGAGGAGCCTTAACTAGGCCTTCCTTAGCATATAAGGGCATTACCATCTCGATTGCCCGAGGAAGTAATAATCAAATGTCGATAAAAGAACTATTATGTTACTTTACAAGTGATTTAAAACCAACTGATGATATAAAGATACAACTCAAAGACTACTCGCTATAACTATCAAATCTCGTGAAGACTCATCCCTGCCCGAACTCCAGCTATCAACCATATCAACACCTGCTAAGAAAGACTGCTTTTAATACCCGCCCTTTTGGAGATCCTTTGACCAGTGTTGACCGACCTTGGGAGCGGTAATAGTCCTAGAAAGACGTACCAAAGTTATCTTGGGTTACGAGTTGGGAGTGGTACTCGATAGAGTAGAGGCTACTCGATCGAGTAGCTTAGTTACTCGATCGAGTAGGGGGTTACTCGATCGAGTAGGTTGGGTACTCGATCGAGTATCGAGTTTGCAGCGAGGGTTTTATATCGCATTTTGTTAATTCCGCAAATCATTTCCGCCTCATTTCTTCCATCCATCAGTTGCCTCTTTCCCTTCCCTTCACCACAAAACCTCCATGGAAGCCCTTTGAAGGTCCTTGTGCCTTAGGAGAGCGTAGCTTGGGTCGGGTAGCGGTCTTTTGCCGGGTTTCTCCTTATAGGTATGTCATAATCATCATCACTTTTCCCATCGTTGCGATTAGGGTTTGCTTGATAGTAATAGATAGTTGTTTTGCCCTTATAGGCTTTGCTTGGTTGCTAGTTATGGCATGGGTCGGCGTGGATTGGTTGCGGTTGCGTAAAGGTAGGTTCGCCTACTCAGTTTCTGTAGATAGTCTAGTGTGTCGATCGTTGTATCGTTGTTGTTGTGCTGTGATTGCGGTTGTGTGACGGTATGTAGACGATGTTGTGATTGTGATTGTGATTGTTTGTCTGTGGTTCTCGAGATGCGTTCTCGGCTGAGTGGAGTCACTTGCGGGATTGGCTTCACGCCCTAGTTTCGCCCTTCGTGGAACCCGCCACGGAAGGGGATGTGCACATTAATGGGACAGGGTTATCGCTCGGTATGATGAGCGGGGCTTAGGTGGGAACGGCTGCGGTCCCCCACTGGCAGGGCTGGTCCAGTGGATAGTCGGCGATGGAGATGGAGTGGAGTATCTGATTGTGATCGATTGTATTGTGTTATTTTTTTAGTTGTGGTTAACTTCGTTGTGTCTTATCTCAGTACTGACCTTGTGTGGTTGTCTTGTTTTTTTATGTGTCTGCCGTGATCCCCTATGGTGAGCAGTCTGTCTTAGCAGGTGTTGATGTGGTTGCTAGCTGGAGTCCGGGCAGGGATTAGTCGCCACGAGATTTAATAATTATAACAAGTAGTCTCTTTGAGTTGTATCTTTTATATCATTAGTTGGATAGATGGCTTGTAAACTAACTTAATAGTTCTTTTATCGACACTTGGTTATTACTTTCCTCGGGCAACCGAGATGGTAACGCCTTTATATGCTAGGAAGGCCTAGTTAAGCTCCTCTGTATATGGGGGTGTTACAAAGTGGTATCAGAGCGACGATTTTGGAACCTGTAACAAATGAAAATAATGAACGTAGTGAGTCTAATAAAATGAACCTGGTGTATGTGTAATGGGAGCCCAAGCCGATGCTAGATTTTGGGTGAGTAGGCGCCCTCATTTCAAAATCTTGGCCCCGTGACACTTAAGCCAGTCACATGGTATGGGAATGTGGAGTCCGTGTGTGTATGTGTGATATGTATGTTAACTGAGCCGGAGTTACCTCTGGCTAAGTCGTTGCTAGAATTAATAAGTGTGATAGTGGCGTATGGGCCGTGTCAAGTAATCTTTGGTGGCATTCGTAAAGTTCTTGGCGTGATTAGTAAGCTTACACAATAGTTATAAGATACGTGATAAAAGTTACGTAGTAGAGATGCGTGAGAATGTGAAAGTGAATGTCGGGACATGAAAAGTGAAAGCGTTGGTATATGTGATAAGTTTACGGTAGTCATATACGAGCTTATGAGTTATATCGTATTTGTTATGATGACAGTTATAGACTAGTTGAGTTGTAATTTGAAGCATGGCATATAGTAACGCGTTAATACCTTGTTTATTGGTTGAAATTTTTCCGCTGCGTAATAATTGATTTGTGCAAGATGATTTACTTATGATTGAATGTGGAAAGTGATAGATTAATTTGTTATGAAGTATATGCAATTATATGTCATGTGAAAGAATGAATTAATGTTATTTACATGTTTCAAGTTGAATGAACGCAAATGGGTAGTAATGTATAAAGTAAGTTCAGGTACAACATGATGGCATAATTATATTTATGAATGACTCGGCCGTGGGTAAACCGAGTTGGGTAATTGTGTAGCGTAGTGTGGCATACACCTTACTAGTAAGGCTATATGTTATGCGTGGGTAATGATTGTAAAACGTGATTGAATGTGATAATTAGTGCCGAATCCCGAACTTAGTTTGGAATCGACACGCAATGCTGTTTTGCAGGTATCTTCAAAGTTACTTCGTACTTCTGACCGTGTACTTAACTACACTTGACCGAGTGCGGGTGCTTACTAGACCGAGTAGACCTCACTTGATCAAGTTAGAAAGCTATGACGTCAGGATGTGGAAATTTCTGCAGACACTCGATGAAATGGCTCCTACTCGATCGAGTAGGGTGGTACTCGATCGAGTACCCTAGGCACTCGATCGAGTAGGTTACTGTGCAATGAGACATACGGGTTTCTTAAAACCTCAATTCTTTCCCTTTCTCCTCATTCTTCATCTATATTTCGACACACCTAAACCTTCATTCCTCCCAAAATCTCTCATACTCTTGGGTTAGTAGTGATTCTTGGGGTTGATTTTCCTGTTTAATTTCGTTCCTTTACTTTATCACTTAATCAAGGTATGATTTCTTCTCTATTTCTATGTTTTTATGCTTTAAACTTGTTGAGGATAGTTATGTAAACTGAAATTTTGGATTCATATGGATAGATTGTTACTTTTAATGGTTGAAATATGATTCACATGCCTTCTTTTGGGGTTTGTTGGTGATTAATTGTTGTAAATTAGACTAGAAATTTGCAATTAGGGGGCCGAAATTTCTAGGGTTACAAAATTGAAATTGATTTTTGATTGTTTTACAATGATTAGATGATGGAATTGAGTCTTATGTACTGTTTATATCATGTTGAAGGATGAATCTTGATGATTTTCACCTTAAAAAGTTACCTTAAAACTCCGTCTTAAAAGTGCCTTAAGTGAAAATTCGTGATTTATAATTGAAATTTAGTGTAGTATATGAATGTTTAAGTGTAGATTGAACTTCAATATGATAGTAGTGATGATAATCGATGGGAAATATGCCAAAATTGTTACAGCTGTAAAGACCGTCTGAAAAGCCTATTTAAGTTGTTGTTTCTAATATGGAAGACGATGATGATATGTTATAAGTTATTTCTCCATGAACTTATATAATTGCCTCACATGTGTTTAGCAGTGTGTTGGAACAACCTTAGAGTCATGCTAGGATATTCGAATTTGCTGAGTAAATGTGTTCAAATGCCAAATTTTCATAACTACGGTTTATAAGTGACTACAAACTGAACTATATGTGAAAATTGAGGAAACTATTGGTGAAATGTGTGTAACTAGCTGAGCATTCAAGTTTAATGGCATGAATTATGTGCTTCTAATATCAAACTGGTTGATGAATTAGTGAACTTTGCTGAGTGTATAGAACTCAAAATGCATGAAGTATATGTTTACATGTTTTATACAAAGTTATTTACATCATGTGCCGAAACAGATGCCGAGACCGACCAGGCCACGAGGGGAACCGTCGAGTAAACGGGGAAGGGCTTCACGGCCCGAACACAGGGAGGGTAGTGGACTGTGGTACCCATAGTTTCGGAGTACCCCAATGTTGTTTTTGTCGATTTCAAGCAGAGAGAGCGTTTTGTAGCTTTACAAAAACGCAAAATGAGACCTACGAGGTGTATAGACACTACTTTGTTGGAGGATTTGGAGATAGAGACGGATGTCCGTCACATATTCGAGACCTTGGGTTTTTCGGGTTTGTATAGGCTGAGGAAACATACTTATCCTTTCCTCACTTTGGAGTTTATGAGCTCCTTTAGCTATGACCCAGCGGGCCAGACCGTCGAGTTTAGGTTGATGAATACAAGTTTTCTGTTGACTATGGATTTGTTTGCCTCTCACCTTGGGTTGGCCAAGCCTTCCAAGGACTCTATCACCGATATTCCAGCCGAGTGCGGTGTCTGCCGCCTGATGCCTTGTCTGACTGGAAAGCAAGCTCCCACCTCGAGCAACATGCTGATTAATGACGTTCAGCATGTTACCTTGAGGGTTTTTCTCCGTTCTCTTTCGAACCTCCTTTATGACAGAAAGGACATCAGGAAACTGAATAATCATGAGGTCTTGCTTCGATGTCTTACCTCAACCCGGAGCGGGCCAGGAAAGTGGTCTTTAATGCTCCTTCTATAGTTTGTCTTTGCCCTTGCCTTGATGGCTTCTCGCCTCTTCCCGCACACGAGTTGTGGCGCTATCGCCACTCGGTTAGCTGAGAAGCTAACCTCTTTTGAGGCTTCTTCGGAGTACGTGCCTCTAGCTACCCCAGTGCCTACCATGGACCGTGACTACTATCTCGACCTGAAATGGTTGAGGACCTTGACTGACGGTAGCCTAGCGTGGAGGGTGTGGGGCATGAGTTGGATAAAAATTCCAGCTCCTGAGCACCTCCCACCGACGGAGCCCTTAGAGCCGGCGGTAGTGGCTGTGGATGTGGACGATGAGGAGGAGGAGGAGGAGGATGAGGACAGACCCCGCCAGCTGCAGACCTATCTCATCGACGACACCATCCTCAAGGTGATGCCGGAGCCGACGAAGGGCGAGAATGCGGGAGTTGCGGTGGTGGAAAGACCTAGGTTGGGGAGAGGACCCCGTCGAGTGAGGGAGAGGGCCTCGGAGACTAGGCCACAGCCGGTAGCGCCACAACAGCAGCAGCATCCTTTCCCGTGCTACCCTTACCTCGACACCCCGGAGACGCGATCCAGCTACTTAGCAGAGCGAGTGTCATCTACCTTGACACTCAGGAACATGCACGAGATGGCGTACACTCAGGGGATATGGACCGAGGGACCTCACCCAGTTTGGTGGAGTGGAGTTGGGGACTACTCAGGGGTTTTCCATTCCTACGGGGTGGAATAGTCGACGTGGGGGACACCTCAGTTCTTTGCCTACGGTGGATTGACCCCATGGTATGTGAGGTCGGGAGCAGGAGCAGGAGTTGATGCGGGGGTTGGTTCATCGGGTGCAGGTATGCCTGGAGGTGGTGGGGGTGATGATAAGGTGATGGTTGATTAGCAGCAGCAGCAGGAGGAGTGATACTCCTTATTCTTTTCTTTGTTTATGGTAGTTGATGTTGGTAGTATTGTTAGATGTTAGTAGTTGTTTTTCTTTTATTGAGACACGGTTTATGAACTTGTATTGTTGGCCATAAGGCCGGATTTGCTATTTCGACCTTATTGCAGGATGACTGGGAGTCGGGGCATCATCCCGACTCAATTTATGTGACGGTCATGTATATATATGTTGGTTTATGACAGGTTGTGTAAGAAACTGGGCCTGTAGGTACTCGACAGAGTACGGGAATGTATATATATGTTGGTTTATGACAGGTTGTGTAAGAAACTGGGCCTGTAGGTACTCGACAGAGTACCCCGTACTCTATCGAGTAGCTGCAGGAAAGGAAGAGAGAAAGCATTCTGAACTCAGGCTACTCGATCGAGTAGCCAAGACACTCGATCGAGTAGCATGGCACTCGATCGAGTACCCTCACATACTCGATCGAGTAGCACTGTTACAGGAGGTTTTCAAAAATTAAAAGTGTGTAATTGTTTTATAATTACAAGTTTGATATTTAACGTGGTTGTTAGTGCTTAATAACATCTGGAAACCGTTAATTTTATATGTTGGAAGTCGTGCTTGAGTTTCCTATGTATCTATTTGTAACAAGTAGTGAAGTGGTGATGATTTCTTGTTGTTTTTAATATTCCATATGCCATATTTCCATCTATCCTTTGAAGTTACACCCTTTCTTACATTTGGACATACAATGTTAACATGCTTTATCAACGGCGGCTAGTTATTCCGGTGATTTGTGTATGATTTCTAGGTTATCAAGCACATAGTAAGTAACGTCCATAACAAATAATATAGCTTTTAACTAATGTAATGCTACAAGTAATAGGTAATGTGTCTTGTGATTTTGACGGTGAACTTCGGGGACGAAGTTCCTTTTTAGAGGGGAAGAGTAATGTCGCGAAAGGAAAAGGCTGCTTTGAATTATATTTTGCTTGTTTATAATGTTTTATTGGTATTATGTTTTGCTTTAATTACAAAATTTCCGAAGTATATGTGATTACTTTAGTTCTATAAGTGAATGTGTTGTATATTTCAATGGGCGGTCATGAAGAAATAGTTATGGTGCAATGAATCGTAATTGAACCACGTTGTTGAGTAACATGATAGCATTAGTTGTACAGCATGAAAGTTCATATAAGACATGTTCCGGATTGATAGTCTGATAGTTGTTACCATATGTTGGGTGATCGTGGATTGTGCTTTGCATCGCGAAGGTGATGTTTTATATATATATAGAGTAACGGTTGACGGTGATAATGTGCGTATGATAGTAGTAAGAGTCGTTACGAGTAGAGCGTAGATAGTGATGATGATGACATGGGGGGATGGTATTTTTGGGGAGTCATGACTCGAGTGGGAAGAATAGCAGTGTCGTGTTTTTTCGTGTCTTATATGTTGGGATAGGTGAGTTGAACTTCGGGGACGAAGTACTTTTAAGGGGGGAAGACTGTAATACCCGCTCTTTTGGAGATCCTTTGACCAGTGTTGACCGACCTTGGGAGCGAGAATAGTCCTAGAAAGACGTACCAAAGTTATCTTGGGTTACGAGTTGGGAGTGGTACTCGATAGAGTAGAGGCTACTTGATCGAGTAGCTTAGTTACTCGATCGAGTAGGGGGTTACTCGATCGAGTAGGTTGGGTACTCGATCGAGTATCGAGTTTGCAGCGAGGGTTTTATATCGCGTTTTGTTAAATCCGCAAATCATTTCCGCCTCATTTCTTCCATCCATCAGTCGCCTCTTTCCCTTCCCTTCACCACAAAACCTCCATGGAAGCCCTTTGAAGGTCCTTGTGCCTTAGGAGAGCGTAGCTTGGGTCGGGTAGCGGTCTTTTGCCGGGTTTCTCCTTATAGGTATGTCATAATCATCATCACTTTTCCCATCGTTGCGATTAGGGTTTGCTTGATAGTAATAGATAGTTGTTTTGCCCTTATAGGCTTTGCTTGGTTGCTGGTTATGGCATGGGTCGGCGTGGATTGGTTGCGGTTGCGTAAAGGTAGGTTCGCCTACTCAGTTTCTGTAGATAGTCTAGTGTGTCGATCGTTGTATCGTTGTTGTTGTGCTGTGATTGCGGTTGTGTGACGGTATGTAGACGATGTTGTGATTGTGATTGTGATTGTTTGTCTGTGGTTCTCGAGATGCGTTCTCGGCTGAGTGGAGTCACTTGCGGGAGTGGCTTCACGCCCTAGTTTCGCCCTTCGTGGAACCCGCCACGGAAGGGGATGTGCACATTAATGGGACAGGGTTATCTCTCGGTATGATGAGCGGGGCTTAGGTGGGAACGGCTGCGGTCCCCCACTGGCAGGGCTGGTCCAGTGGACAGTCGGCGACGGAGATGGAGTGGAGTATCTGATTGTGATCGATTGTATTGTGTTGTTTTTTTAGTTGTGGTTAACTTCGATGTGTCTTATCTCAGTACTGACCTTGTGTGGTTGTCTTGTTTTTTTATGTGTCTGCCGTGATCCCCTAGTTAAGGCTCCTCTGTATATGGGGTTGTTACACTGCTCACCATAAGGGATCACGGCAGACACATAAACAAACAAGATAACCACACAAGGTCAGTACTGAGATAAGATACACCAATATCAACAACAACTATCAATACAACTCAACACAATCAGTCACACACAAACACACCCACTCCAATTCCGTCACCGACTGTCCACTGGACCAGCCCTGCCAATGGGGGACTGCAGTCGTTCCCACCTAAGCCCCGCTCATCATACCGAGCGATAACCCTGTCCCATTAATGTGCACATCCCCTCCCGTGGCGGGTTCCACGGAGGGCGAAACTAGGGCGTGAAGCCACTCCCGCAAGTGACTCCACTCAGCCGAGAACGCATCTCGAGAACCAGAGACAAACAATCACAATCAGAACCATCACACAACGAATGCGATAAAATACAACAACCACCATACAACCACAACATCCGACACACTAGACCATCTACAGAAACTGAGTAGGCGAACCTACCTTTAAACAACTGCAACCCATCCATGCCAACACACGATATATCCAGCAACCAAGCAAAGCCTATAAGCACAACACGATCATCTATTACTACCAAGCAACCCTAATTGAAAAGATGAGGATAATGATGATGATTATGACATACCTATAAGGAGAAACCCGGCAAAAGACCGCTACCCGACTTAAGCTACGCTCTCCTAAGGCACAAGGACCTTCAAAGGGCTTCCATGGAGGTTTTACGGTGAAGGGAAGGGAAAGAGGCGACTGATGGTTGGGAAGAATGAGGCGGAAGTGAATTGCGGATTTAACAAAACGCGATTAAAAACCCTCGCTGAAAACTCGATACTCGATCGAGTACCCAACATACTCGATCGAGTGACCCCCTACTCGATCGAGTAACCTAGCTACTCGATCGAGTAGCCTCTACTCTATCGAGTACCACTCCTAACACGTAACTCAAGATAGTTTTGGCACGCATTTCTAAGACTATTCCCGCACCCAAGGTCAGTCAACGCTGGTCAAAGGGTCTCTAAAAGGGCGGGTATTACAAGAAGTCCACCAAATAGACTTACTTGGACGTAGAGTGTAGGTGTAATACCCCGTATTTTTATATAATAAATTAAATGGATATTATTATATATTAATTATTATGTATTTTATATTACTAATTATGTCGGGATAATAATTGAGTCGATAATTACTTTAAGCTATCATGAGTTATTTGAGACGGGTTTATAAGAAATACGAATTGCGAGCTAACCCATGTAAGTCGGCCCAATATATGTTCAGCCCATTAAACCCTAAAGCCCATTTAAACCCTAACCCTAACCCTAACCCTAATAAAACACTACCCTAACCCGCCTCCCTCCTTTCTTTCTCCCTCAGCCGCCTCCCTCACTTCACCAGCTGAAATGGCAGCCTTCACGCATAGAGAGAGAGAGAGAGAGTGAGAGCTGGATGTTGACGGCGCAGCAAGGAAGCCTTAGGGTGGTTGGCGACGACCGGGAGTGGCCCCTGGTGGCTGTTGTGGTGGCGGAAAAAGGTGACGGATTCGTGAAGGATCGATAATCAAATTCATTGCTTTACTTTCTGGACTGCTTAACTGCTTAATTGGAATTGCTGGCACTTGAGGTAGGGAAATACACTTGTCCTATTATCGTTGTTGTTGAATTGTGTTGACTTGATTTCTGGTTGTTGATTTAAGTACGATTTATATACGGAAGGTGATTGTCGATTTGATCATATTGAGTATGATATCACAACATCGGATAACTGGCATGATTTTATGATTCATCAGTTCATTGATTTTTATATATATTATGTTGCATCAATTTCTTTTGAGCATTCATATGCATTGGAGATGGAGGATGTTGTGGTGATGTGGTGTGATGATGACGATGTTGTGATAAGGCCCAGGCGGGTTCTGCAGGACTTGCCCTGGTGTCCTCACATGGAAAGTGGCAGATCACTACGGTCGATATATATAGTCTACAGGGGATCGGTATGGTTTGGGTTGTCGGGGTATGAGATGTGTGTGATGAGTTGAGATGGAGATGGAGGTGACGGAGTATCATGCATATCATATTTATTGTTTCATTGTTTTCCCTACTCAACCTCGTGGTTGACCCTGTGTATTCGTGAACACCTGTGATGAACCTTTTAATGGGGAGCAGACTTGACAGGTTAAGAGATAGGACGGGAGTTTGATGGGCGTGAGACACTGGATCAGACGACTTAGTGGCTAGATCATCATCTAGAAGACTTTCACTTTTATTTATGTTAGTTCTTGCAATTTGACGTAAAAGAGGTTTTGTAATAATTCAGTTAAAATAATTATATAAATTGCCTTGGAGTTTTATTTGTTATTCACTACCTCGGGAAACCGAGATGGTAACAGTCCGTTTTATTAGGGAATGTCTTGACGAAGACTTCTTTTATAAACCGGGGTGTTACAAAGTGGTATCAGAGCGAACGATCCTCAGGCCTAAACCAATGAACCCAATGAACCTAGGATGTGTCTAATTAAAATGAACCCGGGATAGTACTGTAGGAGCACACTAAGGTAAGGTATGAGTTAGGGGCCCCCTCACACCGGACCTGTGGCCCTCTCAGTTGACCGGAAACCCCGAGTGTATATGAGAGAAAGGGTAGAAAAGTTACTTGAGGTTGAACAAGGAAATTCATCTATCGTTGCCTAAGTGTTAATTGATTGATACATTGATTATTGCAGGACAACGCTATGGTAAGTAATTTGTATGAATGATGTGTTGATAGCACTACTATGACTAAGTAATATGCGGTTATGTGATCCCAAAGCCATGCTAGTATAGTATTGTGATAGTAATTAGAAACACTATTGAATTGCATGTTCTTAGTCATAGCAATCATGATTAGACGTAAGGGGTAGATCGAGATGCGAACTGATTCTACGGGGTAGATGTTACGAAGTACACAGTGCGAGATTTCAGTTAGAATGGATTAGTATCGATAGTATAGTTGTAAGAATTGGGACATAGAAAATGAATGACATAGTGCTGAAACTCGTTTAGTTGATGTTACTCTTTAAGCGACGTTCTTCGCCATTTCTTTTCTGTTTATTGCCTATGGATGAAAATTTTATGGGAGATATTCTCGTGAGTTAGTGTTCCTTTGGCGTTGGTTCCATGCTTATAGGATATACGGATTCAGAGTAATAAATATTTTAGTAAGCTGTGGCTAGGAAGTTCCTGTGCAGTGATGTTCGACCAACGATTTTGTAAAAATCCTCATTTAAATTGTATTAATAATTTTTATATAATTCCAACTCCATCGATCAGAAAATTCACATATGTGTTCAAATTATTAAGCCACAAAAAAATCTTGATGTTTCAATATTAAATAATAATATTTTGCAAACTGACCCAAGTTTTGAACCAATAGCTGTCACATGTTTGTTTGGACCAACTGAGTTGTAAAATTCTTTAAAAATGAAATTCTTGTGCTGTAGACCTAATTATTTTTCCCCTGTGTTTTTAACTCTCTGTGTTTTATAAAAATAATATGAATCAAGTTTTAATCGAACGGTTATTTATTCGTGATCTTTGAAAGTTACAACGTGAATCATAACTTGTAAAATGTGTGTTCTAGGTTGAGTTTTCATATAGTTGTTTGAGTAATTCATGAGCCTTAGTAATGTGAATTTATAATGTTTTATATAACGATAGTAGCACGCATGTTCAGTAGTTATGTACCTTAACAAGTGATAAAATTAAAATTTAGTTGATAACATTGTTGGCATGATAGTATGAGTAAAATTGAATAGCTTAAATTGATTCTTAATCAAGAGTAAAATATTTTATACGAGTCCAGTTGTTTGCATACGTTATATACATCTGGCATGTTGTAATATCTCTAGTATGTTCATCATATTTGCATAGTGGTCGGATATATATAAATATAAAACTATATTGTCATATCTTGGTAAAGTTGTTGGTATTAAAAGTAATTTGATTGTTCTAATATACTCGCGTGAAAATTATAATAGTTATGTTTAAAGGTTTACACATGGATGGTAGTAATGATTGTGTCTAAATGTTCACACGTGTAGGATGTCATCTGAGTTCTAATGCCTTTTTATGTGAGTTGCTGTGCCTATAGTATATTTATTACTTACATTGCATTAATCTATTTCAGTGGACCTAAACCTAGGACATGATATTAAACGGTGTTGTTAATTCTTAGTGGATATGTTCATCATTATATCGTCATAAAATACTAAAGGGATTCTTGAAATTGTAGGAGCATGATATAAAGGAAATTGTTTGATATAATACGACATTTGGCATATCGATATTCTCGAGTCATTACTATCAATTATATTTTAATAAAGATTGTTTATGATAATTATATTAGCAATTAAAATGGGATAACCCTTTAATGATTCACATGATATGCATTGGTTCCAATAATAGTCGTTATAGTTACGTTTAGTTGAGCCGTGAATATAACTGAGTAAAGAAGTGCAACTAAAATCCTGATGATTGAAGTAATAGTCGTTCATTAATAAAGATAGGACTGAAATGAATAAGGTGAACCTGTAAATTACGATGTATGAGTCGACACCTAAGCTTGTTTTGTTTAAAGGAATTGAATTAAGTTTATCTGATTTTGAGTTTTGTAGTAAGCTGTAAATGGATTCTATGACGGCTCTGTTATAAGATTATGTTAAGAAAATTATTCACCGTCCAGTAGAAAAGTAAAAGTTTTGAAAATGAAGTTAATTTTGTCGAGTGAGTATAAATTCAGAGTGAGATTTCCAGTCAGTGTCTGGTGGTATGGTTCCATGATAATTGCTAGCTGGAGGAATAAAACTAGAACGGAGTCATAAATAGTGGGATAATTTAGTCATGTTGTTCGTTCATATAGCGAATTGGTGGGTTGTGGTTAATTACGAATGTCAAAACAGGAAATGTAATGTGGAGATTTAAGTGAGTTGTGTGTCAACATGGTATGTTAATATTAGCATGACAGGTAACGAATATTTGTAAAATTGGTGTAGTTAAATACATTAATCTTTTATGTCTTTGTGTTAGGTGCAGTCAAAATATATTTAAAACCAAGAACGAAATTTTATGTATGATAGTCTTGTAGGTAAACTTTCCAATATCGCTATTTACTCGCTTGTTTGACTCGACCAATAAGTTTGTAGAATTTGCCAATCAATGTGCATTCGTCATTCGTGAATAAATCCCAAGCCCTTTGTTATAAGGATTAAAAATATTTCTGGGACGATAAATACTACGAAACTGGTTGTCTTCATTTTATTGGTGATTCTGTGTCTTGACCTAAATCTGTACAATTAAGTAAAGGAAAGTCAGACTGGACCTATTAGGTTATAAATTTTCATAAAGCGATTTATCAAAGTGTTGACCCTAATTCTTTCTTATGTTGATTGATCCCCTATGTTTTTAAAGGTATGAGATTACAATGATTGGTAAAATGAATAATTACTAATGATTTTTACTGATAACGGTAGCTTCCTTGAGAGAGCTTGTACATTGATTGTCTTTGGTAAGAACTAGTTAACTTAACCGTGAGTTGGGAATCTTTCAGTTGATTGAGATTAGTTATAATAATGAAGGTTACGAGGACGTAACCATGTTTTTAGTTGGGGAGGATTGTAAAATCTTGATGTTTAATTTGCACTTGTTTGTAGATTATAGTTGACCAAGTTGATGTTTAGTTGTGGGGTACCAATGCAAATGAGTTCTGTATGTTTATTCCTACTTCCGTTAGTTGGTTGAGGTGTAAAAGGAGAGTATAGTTAAACTACTGGTATTGAGTTAGGAGTTGTGGGGCCTTTGTGCCGAGTTACATTTGCGGTCCAGTGAGACCATGGTTATTGAGTTACTTGAGTTTGAGATCGGAATTGAGATGAAAGATGACGGTGTTCTCAGATGATTATTTAGTTGTTATACAGTTGCGTTCTGAGGTAGTTATCAGTCGTAGTTATTTGGGTTAAGGGAAGATGAGTTAAACTTCGGGACGAAGTTTATTTCTAGGAGGGCAGAATGTAACATTCCGTGTTTGCTATGTTTAATTGATGGTCAAAAGTGTGTGTTAACCGTGTTAGAAATGCGTGACGTCCGTATGAACATTATACAATACCCTTCTGAGGTTTGAGTACGGGAGCGAACTTCGGGACGTAGTTCACTCTAAGGGGGGAAGACTGTAATACCCCGTATTTTTATATAATAAATTAAATGGATATTATTATATATTAATTATTATGTATTTTATATTACTAATTATGTCGGGATAATAATTGAGTCGATAATTACTTTAAGCTATCATGAGTTATTTGAGACGGGTTTATAAGAAATACGAATTGCGAGCTAACCCATGTAAGTCGGTCCAATATATGTTCAGCCCATTAAACCCTAAAGCCCATTTAAACCCTAACCCTAACCCTAACCCTAATAAAACACTACCCTAACCCGCCTCCCTCCTTTCTTTCTCCCTCAGCCGCCTCCCTCACTTCACCAGCTGAAATGGCAGCCTTCACGCATAGAGAGAGAGAGAGAGAGAGAGAGCTGGATGTTGACGGCGCAGCAAGGAAGCCTTAGGGTGGTTGGCGACGACCGGGAGTGGCCCCTGGTGGCTGTTGTGGTGGCGGAAAAAGGTGACGGATTCGTGAAGGATCGATAATCAAATTCATTGCTTTACTTTCTGGACTGCTTAACTGCTTAATTGGAATTGCTGGCACTTGAGGTAGGGAAATACACTTGTCCTATTATCGTTGTTGTTGAATTGTGTTGACTTGATTTCTGGTTGTTGATTTAAGTACGATTTATATACGGAAGGTGATTGACTGATTTGATCATATTGAGTATGATATCACAACATCGGATAACTGGCATGATTTTATGATTCATCAGTTCATTGATTTTTATATATATTATGTTGCATCAATTTCTTTTGAGCATTCATATGCATTGGAGATGGAGGATGTTGTGGTGATGCGGTGTGATGATGACGATGTTGTGATAAGGCCCAGGCGGGTTCTGCAGGACTTGCCCTGGTGTCCTCAGCTGCGAGCTGGCAGATCGGCTACGGTCGATATATATAGTCTACCGGGGATCGGTATGGCTGGGTTGTCTGGGGTATGAGATGTGTGTGATGAGTTGAGATGGAGATGGAGGTGACGGAGTATCATGCATATCATATTTATTGTTTCATTGTTTTCCCTACTCAACCTCGTGGTTGTTCCTGTGTATTCGTGAACACCTGTGATGAACCTTTTAATGGGGAGCAGACTTGACAGGTTAAGAGATAGGACGGGAGCTTGATGGGCGTAAGACACTGGATCAGACGACTTAGTGGCTAGATCATCATCTAGAAGACTTTCACTTTTATTTATGTTAGTTCTTGCAATTTGACGTAAAAGAGGTTTTGTAATAATTCAGTTAAAATAATTATATAAATTGCCTTGGAGTTTTATTTGTTATTCACTACCTCGGGAAACCGAGATGGTAACAGTCCGTTTTATTAGGGAATGTCTTGACGAAGACTTCTTTTATAAACCGGGGTGTTACTGTAGGCGTCAGATGAACGTCATTCGGCTTGGCGATGTAAGTTTCTATTTCTTATGCAGTTTGTTGCGAGACCCTGGGAGCACTACACATGGGTGTCTGCCTTTTTTGAAGAGCGCTTACAGCCTGGTAATTGTTGTCGTCTGTACTTACAGATGGCGATTGAACCAGTCTGGTACCTTGGTGAGCGTTTAGCTCGCCAGTGCTTCAACATGACTTTTGCGGTGCCTGTCGACCCGCCTAAGGTGCCGTTTCAGGATTCGACGCCTGACGAGGCTTCGGAGCACCTTGACGGCCGTGGAGGTGAGGAGTTTTTGTTGTCGGGAGTGTCTTACGAGACTTTCCGCTTGTTGAGGCTTTCTTGGTATCCGATTGAGGTATGTCTTCATCACCCTGCATTTGTTGCTTTTGTTTTTGGTAAAGGGAGTTGGCGGTCTTTTTTATGTGGTTTCCTAAAAAGGGTGTTGACCACCTCAGGAGGATCCAACCCCCAACTTTCACGGCATAGACCACCTACTTGGGACTGTGTGGTGAGGAGTTGGAGTTGCGTCTGCTAGAGTCTGGGGTTCCTGAGGTGACCGACGTCCTCATAGAGTGGAGGCTGACAGTTTTGAGAGTGAGTTTGTGCTTTGAACTCTTCCGTCCGGGTTTTATTTTTGAATTGTGTTATGTTTTTTTTTTGTTGAGTGTTTTGTTTTGTTGTGTAGGTGTCGACTGTAGTCATCAAGGCTTTGTGGCAGATGGCTAACAGTTGGAGGGCACTTTCTAGTGACCTGACGGGGAGGCTCGACTCGGCTCGTCCAAGTACCTTTTGTTGGTTCTCCTTGTGATTTGCTTTTACTTTGCTTTTATGGTTCACGAGCTTGATGATCCATGTTATGTTTTAAAGAGTACTGTGGATCCGGCGGAGTTGGCTCAGGTCAGTGCTGATTTGGATGAGGCGAGAGCGACGATCCAGGCACAGGAGTTTGGACTCACCACTCGAGACCAAGATTTGAGGCGTCGCGAGGAGGAGCTACGGAGTCAGGACGCTCAGATCACTTCTCTTAGAGCTCAATTGGCTATGGTGGAGGCTTCTCGCAGTGCTTCGGAGCCGGGGATTGGGATGGAGTGGGAGACGCTGGAGAGTTCTCCTGAGAGTGCATCTGACTGTGAGACCGTGTTTGGCCTGGCTGCGACTAGGGATGGCAGTCCCACCATTACCCTGTGGATATCCATCCACCCGAAATTAAACGGGTGGGATATGGATGACGAATTTTTTTCGAATTTAGGGTAGGATATGGATATGGGTGAATTTAGGGTGGGATATGGATTATCGTCTCTCACCCGCTTAACCACCCTGTGGATATCCGAAATTAATATTTATAATTAATTTTTTATTAAGTTAATAATATTTAGGTCATTAATGATTTCCCTTCTAAAGTATATTTTTTTTATCAGAAATTTTACTTAATTTTAATATCATACTGTTATTTAGGAAAAGTAAAACTTGTGTTTATGTGGATATTGTTATTTTCACTATTCAAAGTAACTTACTTTTGTTAGTTTAATCCATAATATAATGCGTTGGTGGTTTCTTTGTAGTTGGCGTGGCGTATTTGTATGGTCACTTGCTTTGCAAAGACACTTTGTTGTTGGATATATAATGGGTTGCTATTTGCTAACACATATTGTTACTTGAATTATGTATGCCTTTTAATTTTATCGCCACAATTTTTTTACGATATATTATCTTTAAATTTTATGAGCTGTGAAAATATCCAACGGGTACCCGCTCCACCCGCTTCACCCGGTGGATATGGATATGGATGGATGAGAAAATATTAAATGGATGAGGGTGGGATATGGATGACCATAAATTAAATGGATATGGATATGGATATGGCTCCACCCCATCCATATCCCACCCATTGCCATCCCTAGCTGCGACTCTTGGTGATGGCGCAATTGGCCCGCCATGAGGTGTTGAGTAGTTTGTAGTTGCCTTTCGGACTTTGGTTGTATTTTGTGTATAGGTATATTTGCTTGAGGCGATTTTGTATATATGGCCTTTTGTGTGTACTTGGTTTGTTGTTTTTTTTTGCTTGGATTTTTTTGTGTTGTGTTTCGGAGAAGTGCGGTCTATGGACGGCTTCTCGGTTGCCTTGCTAAACTTGTAACTACAATGTTAGTGTAGAAAACAGGCAACAGGCAGCACATATTTACACATTCACATATGCACATAAACACGTAAAAACAGGCAAAAATGCTGTTGAAATAACCGCGGTGACTCGAAGTTAGAAATTGAAATTGCTTATTTGAAATTGAATTTTTGAAAGTTCCGCGACAAAATGTCATGCTTGGATTTTCCCAAAGGGATTATTTTGAAATTCTAAAAAATTAATTCGTGTTTGAATTAAATTCGAAAAATTGTGTCGAATTTTGCCGAAATTGATTTGAAAGTTAAATTGAAACTCAAACCGTCTTTTGAATTTAAGACGAGGAGTTTGTAAATGTGCTGTTTTTTGAATTTTTCAAAATCGAGACTCGAATTTTTCGAAGGCGAATTGCGAGATCAAAATTTGTAAAATTGATTTTGCAAAAAAAATTTGTCAAGGAAACGATCTGTCGCGGATTGGGGCGACTAGCCCTTCCGTCCTTTTTAAAAAAGAAAAGGAAACTCGTATGTTTAAAGCTGAGTCGCGAAAACCGTGTCGAATTTCTTAAAATGTGAATCCATGGAAATGTGAGTGTGAGAAAAAAACAAAAAATCCTGGGCTAGTCACAAGAGGCGCGAGCATGATGAGGCCGCCTAAGAAGAGGAGCTTGGGTCCCAAGGAGGCTTTGGGCCGCGTGTGGGCTCGACTTGGGCAGTGTAGGAGCCCGAGTGGGGTGGTTGTTATGGATCCATTGAGAATCCGTCCCGAGGAGGAAATTCGTGCTAGGCGAGCTAGCAAGAAGAACAAGTGGAAGATGCGCCCCGAAGGCAAAGGCAAGAGTAGGATGGAAGAGTGAAGATCTGCCTCCCCTGTTTATTAATATGTTGTATAAGTATTTGGGTGTGTATCATTATTATGCCGTATTAGTTGTGTATTGTGCTTGTGTGTGTTAGTTTTACTATGTAAAATGTCCAAGTCGGTGCTCTAGCTTTGCAAGTCGTGGACTCGCTTACCCTCTTATTGTTGCCAAGTTTGTAATTCCACCTATTTAATTAAATAAGGGAATTACTCGAGTTTGAAAATTATTGTGGAGATTTGTTGTTTCTTCATCCATTTCTTCAAGGTAATTCGATTTGAATTATCCTAAACTTGCACATGTGAAGGGGGATTTATTGTGGAAAGGGAGAAGGGCTTTTTTTTTGTTTTTCGCTTTTTGTTTTGAAAAAGGGGTATGTTTGTTTTTTGTTTTGAATTTTGTGTGGGTTGTTGTTTTTGTTAATGTGGGTGTGGTTGTATCGTTCTTGTGTATGAAAGAACCGCCTACGTATTCGCGTAATGCGAAATAAAACCATGCTCGTAGCTCAGATGCTTTTGTTTGTTGGTGTTTTGTGGGTGGGATGGTTGTGTCCTTCTTGTGTAAGAAAGAACTGCCTACGTATTCACGCGATGCGAAATTAAACCATACTCGTAGTTCAGGTGCTTTTGTTTGTTGGTGGGATGGTTGTGTCCTTCTTGTGTAAGAAAGGCGTGCCTACCTATTCGTGTGATGTGAAATCAAACCATGCTCATAGTTCAAGTGTTTTTTTTTTTTGCAAATGGATGGGGCTTTTGACAGATCAAAACCTACTGGAAACATGGCAAGGTGCTGTAACTTAGACTCGATAAACATGCAATTTCAAATCAGAACTTTTGAGGAATTCACTTGAGAGTTGGTTGCGGTCGTTAAGAAGGGTTGTTGATGCTGGGTTGTGGCCACTAGTCGTGAAACTAGAGGTGGTTGTTAGTGCTAAGTTCAATGTAGTATTCCTTGAGTTAATCTAGGTTGGTTGGGTTTGTGAACTCTTCCCCGTCTAGGTCACTCAATCTCACTGCGCCCCCTAAAAGGATTTTCTTGACTACGTAAGGTCCTGCCCAGTTAGGTTTTAATTTCCCCTTCGGATCGACAGGTAACAGTGCTCGAACTGACTTGAGGACCAAGTCGTCTTCTCTAGTGTTTCTGGGTTTGACTTTCTTGTTGAATGCCCGTTGTATATGTCGCTGGTATAGCTGGACATTGTGCAAGGCATTGAGTCGTCGTTCGTCTAGGAGGATGAGTTGCTTGTTTTTCGAAGGGTCGATTCCGCCTCCGGGACTTGGCTACAACTAGGATACGCAGAGATGGGACTTCCAGCTTTACCGGTTGCACTGCCTCCATACCATACGTTAGGTAGAAGGGTGTTGCTCTTGTTGGTGGTCGAATGGAGGATTGGTATCCCTATAAGCGAACGGGAGTTTGCTCGGCCAATCGCGGTAATTGTCCTCCATTTTCTTGATGATTGAGATAAGTGTTTTGTTTGCTGCCTCTACTGCTCTGTTGGCTTGGGGAAGGTAGGGGGATGAACCGTGCCATTTGATTTTGTACTTGTCTATCAAGGCTTGTACTTCGGCTCGAAAATGGGAGCCTTGGTCGCTGATGATTTCTTGGGGTACCCCATATCTGCAAATGATATTGTCTTGGATGAACTTGGCCACTTGTTTAGCGGTCAAGACTGCGTAGGATTGTTCTTCTACCCACTTTGTGAAGTAGTTGATGGCGACTAGGACAAAGCAATGCCTTTTGGTGCCTAACAGATTGACTTTGCTGATGATGTCGATGCCCCCGGTCGAGAAAGGCCAAGGTGATGTCATGGTGTATAGAAGGGACGGTGGTATGTGTTGTATGTTGGCGAAGATTTGGCAATTGTGGCTACGTTTGACATAGTTTCAGGAATTGGCTTCCATGCTGGTCCAGTAGTAGCCTAACAGCATGATTTTTCAGGCTAGCATCATTACGTTCATGTGAGGGCCGCATTCTCCGTCGTGGACCTCTTCCATGGCTTTGTTGTGGTCAATGCAAAGAAGAAGTACTCCTTGAGGTGTTCTTTTGTAAAGTTGGTTTTGGTTTATCACGAATTGTGATGCTAGTAAACAGATGGCTCTTTGTCCTCTTGGATCAAAGTTGGGAGGGAATTCGTTTTTGGTTTTGTAGTTAAGGATGGCTAGGTACCAAGGTTCGGCATGGTTTTCCTCGTCGTGGTTAATGGCGTAGATGTGAGCCGGCTCGCTTCTTCTCTCGACGTATAAGGGTATGGATGTCATGTCATCAGGTATGTTGATGAGTGAAGCCAGTTTTGCCAGGGCATCGAAAAATTGGTTTTCTTCTCTTAGCTAGTGGAGGTAGTCAATTTGGTCGAAGAATTCGGCCTCTTGATTGATTTTTGCTTGGTAAGGTGCTAGGTTGTCCCTTCGGATTTCCCGTGATCCGGACACTTAATTGATGATAAGCGAGGAGTCACCTTGGACCCTCAATCTTTTGATGCCAAGTGTTATGGCTGCTTGTAAGACGATGAGGCAAGCTTCGTATTCGACGGTGTTGTTGGTGACAACGAAGTCTAGTTTGACTGAGATCGGAACGTGTCCTCCTTCGAGGGATATCCGAAGGATTCCTACTCCAAAGCCTGTCAGATTCGATGCACCGTCGAAGTATAGGTCCCATGTGTCGGTATGGGCACAAAGGATGTCTTCTTCAGGGAGTGACCACGTGTCGGTCGTTGGATCCTCGTTGACAGGGTTTTCTGCTAGGAAATCGGCGACGACCCTTCCCTTGATGAACTTGAGGGGTACAAATTTGAGGTCGAACTCAGATAGCATGAGTGTCCATCTACAGAGTCTTGCCTTCAATACGGGCTTTTCGAAATGTACTTGATGGGGTCCATGTTGGAGTAGATGTTAACCGTGTAACTGAGCATGTAGTGTCGTTGTTTCTTTGTGGACCATACCAAAGGGAGGCATGTTTTCTCCAATTTGGTGTATTTGGTCTCATAGTCAATGAACTTTTTGCTGATGTAGTAGATGGCTCGTTTTTTGTCGTTAATTGTTTGTGCTAGCATTGCTCCCATGGCCGTGTCGGTGACGGGCAGGTATAGGGATAGGGGTGTTCCCTATGGTGGCGGCATAAGGACAGGAGGTTTGGCTAAGATTTCCTTTATCCTATCGAAGGCTTTTTGGCAATCATTGTCCTAATCGGTGTGATCGGTGATGCGGAGCTTCTTGAAGATACGCTCGTAGATCATGGTGAGCTTAGCTATGAAATGGCTGACATATTGAACTTGACCCAGAAATCCCCGAATCTCTTTCTCGTTCTTAGGCCGAGGCATTTGCTGGAGAGCTTTGATTTTGGTCGGATCGATTTCAATGCCTCTTTTGCTGATGACGTGTCCCAGGAGTTTTCCAGAGGTGACCCCGAATGCACTTCTGAAGATTTAGTCTCATGTTGTATTTCTGAAGACGGGCGAAGAAGTTTTGAAGGGCGTCGATGTGGCCATCTCGCTCTTTTGATTTAACGATCATGTTGTCGATGTATATGTAATACTCCGTATTTATAAGTCTTGGGGTACTCTATCGAGTAGGCCTTACTCTGTCGAGTAAGGGTAAGTTGCGAAATAAAATAGTTTCTGACCTGTTGGGTACTCGATCGAGTAGCTGGGGTACTCGATCGAGTACCTTGGGTACTCGATCGAGTGTCCGGTTTTACGGGGAATTTTCTCGGGTTTTGTTAATTATGCGATTTAGGTATTTAAGTATCGTCGTCATTGTTTTAAATCACTTTTACAAAACCTAAAACCCTGTTTAAGAGAGAAAGCAACCAGTTCATCTTCCTAATCGCATTCTTAGCAATTCCGGAGTTCGACGGTCGAGTTCTTGTCGTTATTCGTATCGTTGAGTTCCTTGCGTCGAGGGTAAGATCTACGTACCCTTTTTATTGTTTTTCCCTTGTTTTGGTTAAACCCTAATTTAGAGATTGGGGGTTTTTGTGTGTAGTATGTGATGTGTAGCCCCTATGTGTTATGTGATAGGAGGAGGGTTCGTAGAAGAGGCTTTTTGATACAGCTGTTGATACCGTCTGACTGTTGTGCTTTCTAGGTAGGATTTCCTACTCAGTATTAGTCCCATAATGGGATATTGGTGATGTGCTATATTTAGTTGTTTGATATAATGATTGTACTGTGTTTGTGGTTGTGATTGCTGTTGATGGTTCTTGAGATGCGTTCTCGGCTAAGTGGGGTCACTTGCGGGAGTGACTTCATGTCCTAGTTTCGCCCTTCGTGGAACCCGCCACGGAAGGGGATGTGCACATTAATGGACAGGGTTATCGCTCACTATGTGGAGCGGGGATTTGGTGGGTACGATGCAGTGCGGTCCCCCATCTGGCGGTCGGGTCCGGTGGACGGTCGGGATTGAGATGATGGGAATTGGTGGTTTTGTGTGTGTGTGTGTGATTCAAATTGTCTGTTATCTTATTATTGTTATCTATATTGATTGTGTGATTAGTATCGACCCGGTGTTGTTTTGTAAACTGCGGTGATCCATTCGGGGATGGTGAGCAGATATTGAGCAGGTATGAGATGAGTACTGGGATAGTTGGGATGGCCACGACATGATGATAGGAGTCTTCCATTTGTAGCCTTTAGTTTATTTATAATTCAGTTAGACAGTCAGTTTGAGAATAATGTATCGTACTTTTGGTTTGGTTTTGAGGATTGTATCTATTCACTAAACTATTTATATTAAACGTTGTTTCTTTATTGTTGTTTGATTATCATTGCCTCGGGTAACCGAGATGGTAATGTCTTCATACCTGAGTGGTCCTGGTAAGGCACTTGGAGTATGGGGGTGTTACAAATGGTATCAGAGCGACGATCCTGAAACCTGTAACCAATGAACTTAATGAACATAGGGAGTCAACTAAAATGAACCCGGGGTAAAAGTTGTGGGAGCTAGTGCAAAGGCTTGGGAGACGTCCTAAAGTCGCGGGGGTCGCCCTACAACTTTGAACCGGTCACATGGGGGAAGTGTTTGTCGAGTCGTATGTGTGTTTGGTTAACTGGTTTACGAATGTGATGGAATGTGTTAATTGTTGGATGTTGAAGTAGAAAGTTGAGCATGTGAAAGAAAATGGTGATATGAGAAAACTTGTTGATGAGATGATAACATGTTGGATGATTTACAATGTGGCCTTTAATAATATGATGAAATGATTTCGTAGATAGTAGAAAAGATGCGTAGTATGCTTATTATGACATAATGTGGCTTATAAAGTTTAGCATGTTAGCATATGACGTAACATGCGGGTAGCTCTTACGAATTAGTGTTACTCGATCGAGTGAGACTGACTCGATCGGGTGGGTTTTTGGCGATTTTGAGTCCAAAATCGAGTTTTGGGGCACTCGATCGAGTAACTAGGGGTACTCGATCGAGTAGGGGGTCACTCGATCGAGTAGCCTAGATACTCGATCGAGTAGGTAAGAGATCGAAGGTCCGTTTGGGTCAAGTTTGGGTACTCGATCGAGTACGTGGGGCACTCGATCGAGTAGCCCGTTACTCGATCGAGTGTGTTTGGGAACTCGATCGAGTGGGTTCTAGGCAGCGTGTTTTCGTGTTTTGAGGTTTAGTACGTGTGTTTATGTTTACCCTTTCTTATATAGCTTCAAGATGCCGCCCAAGAGAACTGCTTTGTATGCGAGAGCTGAGCTTATGACCGTGGATGACATCGTTAAGATGTTAGAGCACCAGGATGCTCTTACTGAGACCCTGAAGAGAGTGAATGAGGACAAGGATAAGAGTAAGGAGAAGGAGGTTGATCATTCTAAAATCAGCCTCTATATTGCGAGGTTTAACCCGAAAGAGTACAAGGGAGTTGGGGAGCCTAATCTGCTTGATAGTTGGCTGAGAGAGATGGAGAACATCTTAGACTTGGTTCATTGTCCTGATGAGATGAGAGTGGAACAGGCTGCGTTCTATCTGAGGGAGGCAGCAGGCAAGTGGTGGGATTCAGTGAAGGTGAGTGCTAAGGAGATATACACCAACCAAGGCTTACCTGCTATACCTTGGGAGGAGTTTCGTAGGGTCGTAAGGAAGGAGTTTGTGCTTAGGAGCATGTGAGGAGTAAGTTGAGGGAAGAGTTTGATAAGTTTAAGATGATCACGAGATGTCTGAGCCGAGTACTACAGACGGTTCAATGAGAAGTCCAGGTATCCGAGGATATGGGTTTGAGTGAGGAGAACCCGGCGTTGAGGTTTGAGAGAGGGTTGACTACCAAGATTATGGATAAGTTACCCGTGGGAATCCTTACCGATGTTAAGGAAGCTTATGAGAGGGTTGGGAGAGCTGAGAGGTTGGTGGAAATGGCTCGGGGAGAGGTCTGGTGGTGAGAAGAGGAAGTCCGAGAGCGAGGGTGGTGGCCAATCTAATTACAAGAAAGGCAACCACAATCATCAAAGGGTTTTCTTCCGGGTCGTGGTTCGATCTTTGGGGCTTCCTTTGGGCGTGGCCGTGGGAGTGTGAGTAATAGTTGGGAGTGACCTGCTATGGTTGTGGTGGTGTAGGCCACAAGAGACATGAGTGCACGAGTGCACCGGGATCTTTCGTAAACCCGCACGAGCTTCGCGAGCAATGACCGGGCTGGATCATGGCCAAACCGGGAAGTCGAGTTACCAGAGTGGAGGCAACCGCAACGGCGGTAATTTTATCGAAAACACCGATGAACAACAACAACAATCAAGGGTCGGGTGCTAAGCCGACCGCATCACCAAGATCTTGTCTGGGAGGTGGGCGAAGACCGGTGGCAAGTTATTCATGATGGAGAAGAAGGCAGCTGAGGAGGATGCGCACGTTATCACCGGTACATTCCTTGTTAATGGTATTCCTACCTTTGTTTTGTTCGATTCGGGGGCTTCTCAGTCGTTTGTGTCTTCGAGTCATGTAAAACAGTTGGGTTTGAGAGTATACGAGTCTGTTAGTGAGCAAGTTTTCATACCTTCGGGTGAGTCTGTATCGTGTGGGAGGTTGTTTAGAGATGTATCTTTGATAGTTGGGCAAGTTGATTTCCCTGTAGACTTGCTAGAGTTTCCTTTTAACGGTTTTGAGATGATAGTTGGGATGGATTGGTTAGGAAAGTATAAAGCTAAGATAGACTGTCATCAAAAGAAAGTGTCCTTAAGAGGTCCAAGGGGTGTTAGTGTGTCTTATCGTGGGTTTCTAGTCAAACCCAAAGTTAAGTTGATTGCAGCTGTTACCTTGAAGTCTTATCTGAGGAAGGGATGTCCTTTGATCCTGTGCTATGTGAGAGATGACCGGATAGAGAGCCCGGCAGTGGATGAGATACCAGTGGTGGGGGAGTTTGCGGATGTTTTTCCAGAGGAGATTCCGGGGTTGCCACCGAAGAGGGAGATAGATTTCACCGTCGAGTTGAAGCTAGGGACGGGGCCAATCTCTAAGGCACCGTACCGTATGGGTCCTAAGGAGATGGAGGAGCTTAGGAAGCAGTTGGATGATTTGATAGAGAAGGGATACATTAGACCAAGTGTATCGCCTTGGGGTGCACCGATTCTTTTCGTGAAGAAGAAAGATGGGAGCTTGAGGTCGTGCATAGATTACGGGGTGGAGCCGAACCGTGTGATGATAAAGAACAAGTATCCTTTGCCAAGGATAGATGACTGTTTGGTCGTTGAGCGGTGCTGTGATCTTTTCTAAGATTGATTTGAGGCCGTGGTACCATCAGGTGAAGATTAGAGAGGTGGACATACCAAAGACAGCTTTCACGTCGAGGTATGGCCATTACGAGTATGTGGTGATGCCGTTTGGGTTGTCTAATGCGCCGGCAGTGTTTATGGATTTGATGAATAGAATCTTTAGACAGTTCTTGGATCAGTTCGTAGTGGTGTTCATCGAGGATATCTTAGTCTACTCTAAGACTAAGGAGGAGCACGAGGAGCATTTGAGGATCGTGTTGCAGACTTTGAGGGAGCATGAGTTGTATGCTAAGCTGTCCAAGTGTGAGTTTTGGTTAGAGAAAGTTGCTTTTCTGGGGCATGTGATCTCTAAAGATGGGGTAGCTGTGGATCCGGCGAAGGTTGAGGCAGTGACAAAGTGGGAAGCACCAAAGAATGTTGCTGAGGTTAGGAGTTTCTTGGGTTTAGCTGGATACTACAGACGGTTTGTGAAAGATTTCTCCAAGATAGCTAGACCGATGACAGCGTTGATGAGGAAAGAGAACAGGTTTCGTTGGGATGAGAGTTGTGAGACGGCGTTCCAGACATTAAAGGAGCGTTTGACCACAGCTCCTGTCCTAGCATTGACTGAAGGGAGCGAGAATTTTGAGGTTTATACAGATGCCTCGAAGAATGGGCTGGGATGTGTGTTAATGCAGAATGGCAAAGTGATTGCCTATGCTTCTAGGCAGTTGAAGCCTTATGAGGAGAATTACCTTACCCATGATCTGGAGTTGGGTGCAGTGGTGTTTGCTCTCAAGATTTGGAGACATTACCTTTATGGAGCAATCTTTAAGGTATTTTCTGATCACAAGAGTCTTAAGTACATCTTCACGCAGAAGGAGTTGAACATGAGACAGAGGAGGTGGATGGAGCGGATTGGCGACTATGACATGGAAATCATCTACCATGAAGGGAAGGCCAATGTTGTTTCTGATGCTTTGAGTAGGAAGAGTGTACATTCCTTGTGTACAGCTCTATCTTTGATGAGGCTGAGGGATGAGGTAGCGAGCTTTGGGATACATATGATGCAGAAAGGAGATGCCATGGGTGATATGACAGTACATCTGGAGTTTTATGATGATATTCGGGATAAGCAGGCTTTGGATCCTAAGATAGTGGAGTGGAGAGCTGGAGTAGAGAAAGGGACAGTGTCCCGCTTTTCTATTCATACAGATGGTAGTTTGAGGTTTGATGGTAGGTGGTGTGTTCCTAATGATGAGGAGTTGAAAAAGACGATCATGACAGAGGTGCATTGCACACCATATTCAGTTAATCCAGGTGGAGACAAGCTATACAAGGATTTGAAGAAAACGTTTTGGTGGCCTGGGATGAAGAAAGAGACAGCTGAGTTTGTGTCCCGTTGTTTGACATGCCAGAGAGTTAAAGGGGAACAGCGACGACCACAAGGTAAGATTCAGTCTTTAGAGGTGCCTGAGTGGAAGTGGGAATCCATTTCCATGGATTTCATTGTGGGTTTGCCAAAGAGTGAACATGGTAACAACATGATTTGGGTGATAGTGGATCGTCTGACCAAGTCAGCTCACTTTGTTCCAATGAAAGACACATGGACTAAGGCAAAATTGGCTATGGCCTATCGAAAGAACGTGCTTAAGTTACATGGAGTCCCTAAGGACATAGTGTCTGACAGAGATGCGAGGTTTATATCGAGGTTTTGGAAGGAGTTGCAGGAATCGTTGGGAACAACTTTGAAGATGAGTACAGCATTTCATCCTGCGACAGACAGCATCGAGAGAACAATCAAGACTCTTGAGGATATGTTGCGAGCTTGTGTGATGGATTTTGGTGGTAGCGGGGAGCAGAGGTTGGACTTGATAGAGTTTTCTTACAACAACATGACTATCACACCGGTATTGGCATGGCACCGTTCGAGGCTTTGTATGGGAGGAGATGTAGGAGTCCAATCTGTTGGGACGACAAAGTGTCTTTGAGGCGATGGTTTTAGGACCAGAGATGGTGCATGAGATGGTGGAACAGATTAAGATGATCGGGGAACGGATGAGAGCGACCCCCAGGATCGACAAAAGAGTTATGCAGATCTACATCGTCGGGACATAGAGTTTCAAGTTGGGGACAAAGTTCTTTTAAAAGTGTCTCCTATGCGTGGGGTTATGAGATTTGGGAAGAAAGGCAAGCTAAGTCAGAAGTTTATAGGGCCTTATGAGATCTTAGAGCGAGTTGGGGAAGTTGCTTATCGTCTGGCTTTACCAGCTGCGTTAGAGAGAGTGCATAATGTGTTTTATGTATCGCAGCTGCGGAAGTATGTGAGTGACCCGTCACATGTGTTAGAGGCAGAGAGCTTAGAGCTGGATGAGTCCTTATCATATCTTGAGGTACCTAAGCAGATTCTTGACCGAAAGGTTAGGAAGACTAGGAGTGGTGAGACAGTTTTGCTTAAGATCCTTTGGTCTAACCACGAGACTGAGGAAGCTACATGGGAGGCAGAGGATATCATGAAAGAGCGTTACCCTTTCCTTTTGATCAGGTATGTATGGTTACGGGGACGTAACCTTGTTTCTTTTAGGGGGGTAGGAGATGATCGCGAGCAGTTTTTAAGGGTTTTATGCACCTTTTATATGTAGTGTCGGTACGTTTGTCGGGATGAGTTGGGTTAGTATCATGTTTTATGTTAAATTTTGTTTGGCTTTTGAGTCGGGAATGTTGGGGGAGTACCTCCGTATTTATAAGTCTTGGGGTACTCTATCGAGTAGGCCTTACTCTGTCGAGTAAGGGTAAGTTGCGAAATAAAATAGTTTCTGACCTGTTGGGTACTCGATCGAGTAGCTGGGGTACTCGATCGAGTAAGGGGGTACTCGATCGAGTACCTTGGGTACTCGATCGAGTGTCCGGTTTTACGGGGAATTTTCTCGGGTTTTGTTAATTATGCGATTTACGTATTTAAGTATCGTCGTCATTGTTTTAAATCACTTTTAAAAAACCTAAAACCCTGTTTAAGAGAGAAAGCAACCAGTTCATCTTCCTAATCGCATTCTTAGCAATTCCCGGAGTTCAGACGGTCAGTTCTTGTCGTTATTCGTATCGTTGAGTTCCTTGCGTCGAGGGTAAGATCTACGTACCCTTTTTATTGTTTTTCCCTTGTTTTGGTTAAACCCTAATTTAGAGATTGGGGGTTTTTGTGTGTAGTATGTGATGTGTAGCCCCTATGTGTTATGTGATAGGAGGAGGGTTCGTAGAAGAGGCTTTTTGATACAGCTGTTGATACCGTCTGACTGTTGTGCTTTCCAGGTAGGATTTCCTGCTCAGTATTAGTCCCATAATGGGATATTGGTGATGTGCTGTATTTAGTTGTTTGATATAATGATTGTGATGGAGATGTAGATTCATATACATACTAACATACTCATATATGTCAAATAATTTGTCATAAAATTAAAACAACGGATTTTATGCATGCAAACAATAATATAAAAGAAGAGAAATAATGTCCTTACATTGTTGATTTCGGATTTAAGGGCACAAAAGAGATCACCTTTCTCTTTTGATCTTGAGCTTTCCTTATGGATGAACAAGATCTAAGTATAAGATCTCTCCCAAGCTTTATACCCAAGGCTTAACACTTAATCTAATTAATATTATAAGTACTAGTATAATATTAATCTTAGTAGAAAATAGACCCAAAAATATTATGTACTCTTAATATTTTCGGTTTTATGGGAGGAAGAAGAAGAGAGGATTTTTGTCTCTCTAAAACTCTAAATTTTGGATGAACAAGTGAATGAATATTATACAAAACATTTTGTATATTATTAGGTAAAAATATGAGAAAACCATCATGGTTTCCTCTTCTCAAAAACCGGGTGGTAGGGGGGCTTTTGGGGTGAGCCAATGCATGAAGTTGTTGCTCTTAACAATGTTCATAGGCTTGCATGGCTAGACTAGTAGATAATCATTATGTTTACTTAATAAATTAATCAACACAATGTTAATCTAATACCCCATTATTTCGGTACATATCATAATATGGTGTCCATATTATTTTTGTCAATTTCTCAATATGTCACATGTCACATGTCACATAAATTTGTTATGTATTTTTAACATATTAAAAATCAACGTATTAATAAAAATACGTCACATACAAAAATCGATTTAGTAATTTCATAATTACTTGTGCCGAAATATTTTTTACCAATTTATAAATCGCATTTACAAAAATTCATTCAATTCCGATTGTTTCCTTAAACAATAATTTCATCCGAGTAATGAAACAATTCGATTACTCAGACCGTATCTCATTTAATCATATTTCAATATGATACGTAAATTTTACTTCCAAAATCGTCCGTCAATTTTCAAGTAATTTAATCAACTCGTAACGTTATACGATTAATTAAATAATCAATTAAGTAAATTGCCCTTTAGGTATGACCTAGGTGGTCAACTGATCACCACCGTCACACGACAGTAATGTCAAACTCTAGTCAGCCAATCATTACCGATATATGTTGACCAGTTGACAGTAACAAAATTACTTCCCAATTGTATTCTTCAAAATGAGATTTAATAATGATATTTAAATCATGTGATCGCACTATTGTTGAGGACACATTTCCCAACAATCTCCCACTTGTCCTCGGCAAGTGTGCGTCACCAATTCTCTTGTCCTATTACTATCTCCCACTCAATGCAAGGTGTCTTTCAGGTCGTACTTGCAAGTGATCATATCGAGAGTGGTTTCCTCGATCCGGAGAATAAGCGATTGACCGGACTTATCTATCATAGATACTTTCCGAGCGTGGCCACGCATTTCAGTTCATTACTCCTCGAGTGGCCCTGAGATATTGTTATAACCCCGACAAGGGGTGGACAATTCCTATCGCACTTATTCCCTTCGACTAGCCACGACCATCATAACCCAAAATATGCCCATTTGACCCCATTTACGAAGGTCGTAGTAACACAAATCAAAGTTAATCAAATCGTGCCATCTTAGGAGAATAGTCTTTAGTCAAAAGAATCGACTCATTCGAATACTATAGTAGCTCTCGCCACGACCAGGCTATATAAATTTGCAGAACTCTATAAGCGGTCATAAGGCCCGACAAAATGTTCCTAAATGATCGCCTATGTGATCGACTAGTCATCTCATATGATGACTCTATGGCACTTGAACTTGCCATCAATCGCCTCACACTCTAGTCACTTCGAGACGTCACCTCATACAAGTGACTATGGGCAAATACTATGTTAATCCGTGTTCACTTTAACGGGGTTCAATTGTCTCTACAACCCGTTTGGATGTAACAAAGTATAAATTAAAGATAAAAGACAAATGTGATTATGAACATGAACAAAAACAACACTTTTATTTCATTTCAAAATCTAACAAAACTTTGGTACACGTTTAAGTCCCATGGACGTAACATGTCCATCATGCTTAGCCTGCGATAAAGGCTTGGTGAGCGGATCGGCTATGTTGTCATCCGTCCCAACCTTACAAATCGCAATTTCCTTTCTTTCAATGAAATCTCTTATTACATGATACTTTCTAAGTACATGTCTAGATCTATTACTAGACTTTGGCTCCTTAGCTTGGAAGATCGTCCCACTATTATCACAATAGAGAGTGATGGGATCATCGGCGGTAGGTACTACTTTTAGACCTACCGTGAATTGCTTGATCCACATAGCTTCCTTGGCGCAGCTTCCGATCTTCGCTACGTACTCAGCCTCCGTTGTCGAATCCGCGGTTACAACTTCCTTGAAGCTTCTCCAGCTTACGGCACCACCATTGAGCATGAAAACAAAACCAGCTTGTGATTTCATGTCATCTCTATCTGTTTGAAAACTTGAGTCCGTGTATCCTGTAACACATAACTCAGTGTCTCCTCCAAACACAAGGATAGAGTCCTTAGTTCTTCTCAATTACTTAAGGATGTTCTTGACAGCAATCCAGTGACTCTCACCTGGATTTCCATGATATCTACTCGTCATGCTCAAGGCATACGAGACATCAGGACGTGTGCATATCATGGCATACATGATTGATCCAACAGCGGAAGCGTAAGGGATCAACTTCATGCGTTCAACATCATGGGGTTCGGAGGGACATTGAGTCTTGCTCAATATCGTTCCGGTTACCATAGGTACCAAACCCCTTTTGGATTTGTCCATGCTGAATCGTCGAAGAATCTTATCAACATAAGACTCTTGACTTAGTGCCAATATCCTCTTGGATCTATCTCTATAGATCCGGATACCTAATATGCGTTGTGCCTCTCCTAAATCCTTCATTTGGAAGTGGTTACCTAACCACTTCTTAACAGAAGACAACATTGGAATATCATTTCCAATGAGTAGTATGTCATCGACATACAAGATTAGGAACACAACATTGCTCCCACTAAATTTCATGTATAAACATGGTTCCTCAACATTTCGAGTGAAACCATTTTCCTTTATCACATCATTAAATCGATGATTCCAACTTCTTGACGCTTGCTTAAGACCATAAATGGATCTCTTAAGTTTGCACACTTTGTTAGGATTTTTAGAATCAACAAAACCTTCGGGTTGTATCATGTACACCTCCTCTTCTAAATGCCCATTTAGAAAAGCGGTTTTGACATCCATTTGCCAAATTTCATAATCATGAAATGCGGCGATCGCTAACAAAATCCGTATGGATCTTAGCATGGCTACGGGGGCGAAGGTCTCATCATAATGGAGACCTTGGACTTGGGTAAATCCTTTTGCCACTAGCCTAGCTTTGTAGACATCGTCATGTCCTTCTATGCCATTATTGACTTTGAATATCCATTTGCATTGAAGAGGTCTTGCCCCTTTAGGCAAATCTACCAAGTCCCAAACTTGGTTTTCAAGCATAGAATCCATTTCGGACTTCATGGCTTCAAGCCATAAGGTGGAATTAGGACTAGAGATTGCGGCCTTGTAGGTGGCGGGCTCGTCACTTTCCATAAGCAACACATCGAGCGTTCCATCTTCTTCGATAAGTCCCACATATCGATCAGGATGGCGAATAACTCGGCCCGTTCTTCTAAGAGGAGTAGGAACGACCGTGTTAGATGACGAAGGAACTTCTTCTTGCGCCTCTATTTCGGTTTGTGGCTCTTGAACTTCATCAAGTTCAAAATTTCTTCCACTCTGTCTCCTAGAAATAAATTCACTTTTTAGGAAGACAGCGTCGTTTTAAGTTTTGACGTAAGCATCACATCCCCAAATCTTCATGTGGGATAGATTTGGAACCTTTTCTTTCCATATCTCATATGGAGTCTTTTCAGTTGCTTTGGTTGGACTCATGTTCAAAGATTTTATTGCGGTTTGAATTGCAAATCCCCAAAACGAGTTCGGTAACTCGGTTTGACTCATCATGGATCGAACCATATCAAGTAAGGTTCGATTCCTCCTTTCGGCAACACCATTGAGTTGTGGTGTTCCGGGTGGAGTAAGTTGTGATATAATCCCACAACCTTTCAAGTGTGAATCAAATTCAAGGCTAAGGTATTCTCCACCACGATCGGATCGTAGTGCCTTAATCCTTTTGTTCAATTGGTTCTCTACTTCGTTTTAAAATTCCTTGAATTTCTCAAATGCTTCACTCTTATGTTTCATTAAATAGATATACCCATATCTACTTAAGTCATTGGTGAAGGTTATAAAGTAGTCATAATTACCACGAGCGGTGATACTCATTGGTCCACATACATCGGTGTGTATGAGTCCCAATAGTTCACTAGCTCGTGTCCCTTTACCACTAAAAGGATTACGAGTCATCTTGCCAAGTAGGCAATATTCGCATGTACCATATGATTGATAATCAAATGGTGTAATCACATTAGTCGAAATTAATCTTTTGATGCGATTCTCGTTTATGTGACCTAATCGACAATGCCAAATGAACGCTTCACTTGGGTCACTTGTTTTGAGTTTCTTTGATTGTATGTTATAAATATCATTAATTGGATTTGAGGTCTCTAAAATGTAAATGCCATTGATAGAAGTAGCTTGGCCAATAACCAAATCATTCCTAGAAATAGAGCAACGATTGTTCTTAATGACAAAACAAAAACCGTCCACGTCTAGCATGGCGATTGAAATAATGTTTTTAGAGAGTGTAGGTACATAAAAACAATTATGCAAATACAACTCAAATCCGTTCGGCAAAGCTAAAACATAAGTTCCCTTGGATTCGGCCGCTACCCGAGCTCCATTTCCAAGGCGTAGATCTACATCTCCCTTGCTAAGCCTCTCCACATCTCTTAAACCCTGTAAATGATTACAAAGGTGAGAACCACAACCGGTATCTAGTACCCATGTCATAGTGGAAGTATAATTTATATCAATAACATAAATTTCTTTAGGAATTGTACCTTTTGGAGTAATGAGTCCTTCCCTTATATTTCGCAAATACATAGGGCAATTCCTAAGCCAATGTCCCATGCCATAGCAATAATGGCACTCATCATTAACTTGCTTGAAGTTTTTGATTTTCTTTCCTTTCTTCTTGAACCTCTTACCCTTTGATGCAAGAACTTGATTGCTAGAGCTCCCACTAGCTTTGGCATCTTTATCTTCCAGAGTCAAAGATCTTATAGATCGTATGAGGTAGTCTTCCTGAGACGGACTCACACAAGGTCTAGTAGTAGTGGGTGGTTTAGAAGTGGTGATGAAATTAAGGTTTCCATCCGAACCTATCCCGAAATGAAGTTCTCTAGTTGTATCGAAATTATTGTTGGAGCATACGTCGTCAAGAACATGGTGATATGACTCAATAGTTATTGGTGCGGTAGCATTTGTTCGATTCATTGTAAAAACTACAAATATGGAGGAAAGGAAATATTAACATTTGTCTTTTTAAATCATACTTGCAAATAAACAAGATATGAACATTTATATAGTGACCTCTACCCAACTATAATAAATGATTCCAAGACCCAAATTCATATTAAGTTAGGGCACGGTGTGCCGAAATACCCCTTATTAACATAACTCGGTGGATTAACCTTTTAATCGATTCTACTTTTAGAACTCTTGGTCGATGATGTTTACATTAATGTTCATCTCTAGCCCGAAACACATCCGGAAATCGTCGTGAATACTTTCGTTGAGTACAACCCAAATTTCGAATAAATGAGTCCATAATCCAAACCCATATCAATTTAGGGCACGGTGTGCCGAAATACCCTTCATTAACATGAACTTGGTGGATAAACATTCATCACCCACTTCCCCTACGTAACAAGGTTTGTACCCCGGTGTGGCCGAGTGCACTCCCTCGCGAAATAGGTTTTCATGGTTTCTACTATTTGGTAAGGTTATGTCTCAATTGATTGTTTTAGCGAGAGGTCATGTCAAATTATTATCTATCACGTTTTAAGTGAACTAAAGCGGTGAACTACGGTAATTATATTTGACACGGTCGATAAACTCGATAAAAAGGATGCATATTTTAGTTATGGCGATTTAGCGATGCATGTGACATAAAATAAAATGCAAGCATAAAGATAAATAAATCCTAGTATGGCCTTCCTAAAATAGAAAACTATTTAACTATTACATATTCGGAAACCAACTCCATTGGTCCCTTGAACTTCGGTTGTGGCACACATTTCGAGGTAACACCGTCTTTATGTATCGCCATTCTTGAAGAAATCCGTCTTTTGGAACTCCGGAATGAATAAAATTACATAATAAATTACATAATTTGCTATTATACATTTGTAACTAAAATAAAATAAATCTATTAAATTACAAAACGGTGATACGAGATCACAATAAAAATTACAACCGAATCGATATTCCCATACATTTCGGAAAATACCAATTAAAATCTAAGGCCATACTAAGTAAAATTACATAATTCAAAATTACATAAATTGAAATTATGACAATCATAAAGAAAATGCAGCATTATAATATGTAAGAACATGCTCAATTTTATGCTAAATCGCCTTTTAATTAGCCAATATCGTATATTACTCGGTTTTTACGGATTTGCGTGATTTCAACATTTTATAATCACAAAAATACATAAACTCATATTTATGCATAAGTTAATTACCCTAACCTCTTAGGACTCAAAATATAGTATTCACTAATAATTTGACCATAATTAACTTTTATTTACAAAATTGTTCATAAATGGACCAAAAATTACAAAAATAAGCTATTAGACTTCAAATAAATCCAAAAATTTCAAATAAATTCAAAATTTGAAATTTAAATTCATGAACATTCTGTAAAAATCCATGACACTCATAATGTTCAAAATCTTAGGTTAAAATTTCGAAAATTTTCGGAAAAACAATGTTGCGGTTTATCGATTTTAATAAAATAATCATAAAAACATGGAAAAATTATTTTCATTAACTTTTCAATTTTATATCTGAAAAATATTATAAAATGCAACATTAGACGTTTTTCTTAAGTCATAGATTATGTTTTTATTAATTTTCACTAATAATGTCACTATTTATGCCATTTTTCTTCAAAAATTCATAAATCATGCAAAAAGACTTATTTATAGCCAATTATTTTACACACATCTTGTAAAATTGCATGTGACAACATATTAATTTTCTATGACCAGATTCGAAATTTAACTCATATTAACCTATTTTTCACTTAAATCCGAATTTAATAATGAAAAAATCATTTTTCGAGCATAACAAGTCCAAAAATTATGAAAATTTACAGGTTATCTCAAAATAATATATGTAACAACATATCCAAAAAACAAGTGAAAATTCGAAGTATAGCTAATTTTAGACCAAAAATGACATTTTTACTCTTAAAATCACATTTAAATGCCATTATTGTAAAATATGAACAATAAAAATCCGAAAAATTAACCAAAATATCCTAAAACATTTTAGGACCAGAAATATTAACATGCATGTAATAATTTCGTGATATATCATAATAACACAAATTTTACAAGTTTTATTTGTTATTCATATAACTCGGAAAAACTTTTAACCAATTTGCATGCAAACAACCGTGGCTCTGATACCAATTGAAGGAGATGTAGATTCATATACATACTAACATACTCATATATGTCAAATAATTTGTCATAAAATTAAAACAACGGATTTTATGCATGCAAACAATAATATAAAAGAAGAGAAATAATGTCCTTACATTGTTGATTTCGGATTTAAGGGCACAAAAGAGATCACCTTTCTCTTTTGATCTTGAGCTTTCCCTTATGGATGAACAAGATCTAAATATAAGATCTCTCCCCAAGCTTTATACCCAAGGCTTAACACTTAATCTAATTAATATTATAAGTACTAGTATAATATTAATCTTAGTAGAAAATAGACCCAAAAATATTATGTACTCTTAATATTTTCGGTTTTATGGGAGGAAGAAGAAGAGAGGATTTTTGTCTCTCTAAAACTCTAAATTTTGGATGAACAAGTGAATGAATATTATACAAAACATTTTGTATATTATTAGGTAAAAATATGAGAAAACCATCATGGTTTCCTCTTCTCAAAACCGGGTGGTAGGGGGGCTTTTGGGGTGAGCCAATGCATGAAGTTGTTGCTCTTAACAATGTTCATAGGCTTGCATGGCTAGACTAGTAGATAATCATTATGTTTACTTAATAAATTAATCAACACAATGTTAATCTAATACCCCATTATTTCGGTACATATCATAATATGGTGTCCATATTATTTTTGTCAATTTCTCAATATGTCACATGTCACATGTCACATAAATTTGTTATGTATTTTTAACATATTAAAAATCAACGTATTAATAAAAATACGTCACATACAAAAATCGATTTAGTAATTTCATAATTACTTGTGCCGAAATATTTTTTACCAATTTATAAATCGCATTTACAAAAATTCATTCAATTCCGATTGTTTCCTTAAACAATAATTTCATCCGAGTAATGAAACAATTCGATTACTCGCATCAGTATCTCATTTAATCATATTTCAATATGATACGTAAATTTTACTTCCAAAATCGTCCGTCAATTTTCAAGTAATTTAATCAACTCGTAACGTTATACGATTAATTAAATAATCAATTAAGTGTATTGCCCTTTAGGTATGACCTAGGGGTCAATCGATCACCACCGTCACACGACAAGTAATGTCAAACTCTAGTCAGCCAATCATTACCGATATATGTTGACCAGTTGACAGTAACAAAATTACTTCCCAATTGTATTCTTCAAAATGAGATTTAAATGATATTTAAATCATGTGATCGCACTATTGTTGAGGACACATTTCCCAACAGATTGTACTGTGTTTGTGGTTGTGATTGCTGTTGATGGTTCTCGAGATGCGTTCTCGGCTGAGTGGGGTCACTTGCGGGAGTGACTTCACGTCCTAGTTTCGCCCTTCGTGGAACCCGCCACGGAAGGGGATGTGCACATTAATGGACAGGGTTATCGCTCACTATGTGGAGCGGGGATTTGGTGGGTACGGCTGCGGTCCCCCACTGGCAGGGCTGGTCCAGTGGACAGTCAGGATTGAGATGATGGGAATTGGTGGTGTGTGTGTGTGTGTGTGTGTGTGTGTGACAGTTCAGCTGTCTGTTATCTTATTATTGTTATCTATATTGATTGTGTGATTAGTACTGACCCCGGTGTTGTTTTGTATACCTGCGGTGATCCATTCGGGGATGTTGAGCAGATATTGAGATGAGTACTGGGATAGCTGGGATGCCACGACATGATGATAGGAGTCTTCCGCTGTAGCCTTTAGTTTATTTATAATTCAGTTAGACAGTCAGTTTGAGGATAATGTATCGTACTTTTGGTTTGGTTTTGAGGATTGTATCTATTCACTAAACTATTTATATTAAACGTTGTTTCTTTATTGTTGTTTGATTATCATTGCCTCGGGTAACCGAGATGGTAATGTCTTCATACCTGAGTGGTCCTGGTAAGGCACTTGGAGTATGGGGGTGTTACAGTATACCTCTACTTCTTTATGCATCATGTCGTGCATGAGAGTGGTGGCGGTTCTTAGATAGGTATCTTCAGCGTTGATTAGACCGAAGGGTATGATAGTATAGTAGTATGTGCCCCAATGTGTAGTGAAAGCGGTCTTGTTCATGTCTTCCTTAGCCATTTTGATTTGGTTGTATCCGACGTACCCGTCCATGAATAATAAGAGGGCGTGTTTGGCGGTGTTGTCCACAAAGATGTCGACGTGCGGTAAGGGGATGTCGTCCTTTGGACTTGCCTTGTTTCGGTCTCTGAACTCAACTTAGACCCGGATTCTCCCGTCCTTTTTGAGTACGGGGACGATGTTAGCCACCCAGTCGGAATATTCGGAAACTTTGATGGATCCGTCGTTAAATTTCTTCTCAACCTCTTCTCTGATTTTCAATGCCCATTCGGAGCGCATGTGGCGCAGGTTTTGCTTCATGGGTTTGGCTCCAAGCTTAATGGGTATATTGTGCTCCACGATATCCATGTCAATCCCCGACATGTCTTTGTAGAATTATCCGAATACGTCCTTGTATTCGAGCAACATGTCGATGAATTGTTGTCTTTCCGAAGGGTTAAGGGTGGTCCCTATCTTAAGTTCTTGAGGTACTTGGTCAGTCCCTACGTTTATGGGTTCATTCTCCTCAATGATGGGTGTTCTAAGTTCGCGTTTGTATAGTTCCTTGGCCAAATGAGGCGGGTAATCACTCAAGTCAAAATCCTCCTATTCGTTCAGAATTGCATTGCAGTTAAAATGAGATAAGTCGTAAACAAACTTGGCATTCATTAAGTCAATCTGAGCAAAGAGCTCGGACATGATAGACATCTCGTGGGGAGTCAGAGGCGAAGCTGCATAGGAGGTGGCTCCTGGGAAAAGCTCCAGGTTTCTACCCTCCGCGAAAGTAGGGGTAACAATAGTTGACACAGCCTTTGAGACAGCCCCGAGATTGTGATAAAATAGTGGGAAAGGGACTTTGTTTGAGGATGGGGGTACGACATCTGGGAAGGTCCCAGCTTATCGTAGAACAGTGGAAAGGGGGTTTTGACATGGGTGTTGGAGATGTTAAGACCCAAGATAAACTCTGACTCTGACTTCTCATCAGACACGGATTCAGACTAATCTCCACTTCCGTCCTTGAACATGGGGACTTCTTTGGTTGTGATCTTGAGAATGCGGCCTTAGCGATCAATCTATTTGAAGGTCTTCCTCCAGCCTTGGACAGTTTTCTCTGAGTCAGCATTCGAGATCAAAGCAGTAGGGTTGAATTTGTTTTCTTTGATGGCAATAACTATGATCTCCACATTTTCGAGGTGCTTAATGTTGTCCTCTCCGAAAAGGAGACTTACGGCTTGATTGTCCAGGCAAGGGGTCGACTCACACCTATCTGGTGGATCATTAGGGTTGTTGTTGGGGATGAAGTAGCAGTCTTCGAATACTTCAATACCCGGATGTTTGACCTTTAGCATGGGGTCATAGATAGGCTCAGGAAAGCCGTTGTAGAGTTAAGATTCTCCTTCAAGGACGAAATATCCGTTGAGGATCAGATGGTATAGGCGGAGGATGACTCTGTGCTTTTTGCGCTTCCTGACGAGAAGGCCCATCTCCCGGATGTCTTCATCAGACGGTTCGTAGCCTAGACTGAATGGGATGTTAGAGACCTTGGCATGTTTCAGGGGAGGCAGGGTGCTTTTCAGTGGGTTGAGGGACATGCCCGGAAAGTACCTCTGGCACATCAGGATACGGTTGATCGTGAGATTTCAAAATGGGCCATAATCAAAAGTTGCTCAGTGACCTAAGAGGCTTGGAATACTCACATTTCGCCGTTGACTTCCTCAGTGACCTGAGAGGCTATCCCCTTTTCCATGATAGCTTTGATTGGGAATGCAGGAATGGTGATCGCTTTTCCATTGAAGGGGACCCTGTTCTTCTTGTAAAGGGTTGAAGTAACAGCTTTGGTGGCATGGTGTTGGAGTATGTGTCCTCAACAATAGTGCGATCACATTATCAAATCTCATAATAAGAATACATAAGGGATGATTCGATTATATAGTCAACTGATCAACATTAATCGGTAATGATTGGCTAACTAGAGTTTGACGTTACTGTCGTTTAACGATAGTGATCAGTTGATCCCTTAAGGTCACACCTATAGGACAATTCCCTTAACTGATAAGTTAATTGATTGTATATCGATACAGATTAATTAATTCCTTAAATTGAACAAATTTCATTTGTGAGTGAGAATTATATATCTTATTGTAATGTAATTAAATAAGATTCAATTTAGTAATTAATATGTTATATTACTAAAATTGATTAATGTTTATGAAACATTTGAGATAAGAGTAATTAGTTAATCTTAATTGCAAAATATTATAGATTATATTAACTAGACTTAATGTGACCCATTTTATATACATGTAATTGTGAATTACTTGTTAATTTGTTAATTGTAATTTATTAGATATATAATGATATTTAATTAGTTAAATATGCATTTATATTACTAATGACATGTTACATGTCACATGTCACAAACATATTACAAATGACAAATGACAAAAATAAAATGGAGTCCATTTTAAGTGTGGGAGCCGGTTTTATGGGTAGTGTTATAGGGGTTTGTGAAGTTTATTTTTTTTATGGGATAAACATAATCATCACATCTATTCCACTAAACCTACCCTAATGTTTTGAAAAGACAAAAAGCAAGAGTAGGCTTGCCCTTCCCACGGGACAAAACTGGCACCCCCCTCCCCATATTATTATGAGATTGGTTCTCATTTTTGATTAGAAGAAAAACTCTTATGCTCTCCTTCTCACCTTCTCTCATAAAATTGTTTATGTATAATATTTGTTCTAGATGTAATAAAACCTCAAAATACTATAGTAGTAATGTAAAATAACTAGAGGTGCTCACTGGGCCGGGCTGGGCCGGGCCAGGTGCGTGCCAGGAGCGGGCCGGGCTAAGGGTTTGGGGCACTAGCACGGCACGGGTGAGGGTCCGGGCTAGGCCGGGCCAGTGCTGGGTTTGTTTTGTCCAGCCCGAGCACAGCCCATATAGTGACGGGCCAAGCCGGGCCAGCTATATTTTTGGATTTTTTAGTGTTTGGACCGGGCTGGGCCAAGGAAAATGCGGCACTAGCCCGGCCCAAGGGAAGGAGCGGGCTGTGCTGGGCTGGCACTAGGGCTGGTCGGGTAGGAGAAAGTCGGCTCACGAGGTAGTGCTGGGCCGGGCCGGGCCGGATTGGCCCGCCATGTTTTCCACCTCTAAAAATAACATTAGATCTAATTATTTAAGGTTCTAGTAAACATTATCTAGTTAATAGTTTTACTAGAGTTTTGGGATGAATCTTGGGTGCAACAAGAGGAGACTTTCTAATTTGAAAGTTTGAGTTCATGGAGGGTCATCCTAATGTTCTTAGCTCAAGATCAAGTGTAGGAAGCAGTCATACACTTGTGCCCAAATTTCGTCCATATTGCATGTAAGAAATATGATTTTCTCTTTATTCTTGTTCATTTAATCTTGCATGCAACTAGATCCACATAAATATAAATTAAGGGTAATTTATAATATGATTAGATGCGTTTAATAGGGGTTTATGAACCTAACAATTGGTATCGGAGCTTTGGTGTTGCATGCATATCATTTTATTGTTTTTTTATGAGTTATTTGATAACAAAATTAAAACTAAAAAATTGTGACAGATAAGATAAGCCACGAAATTTCTATGAATGTTATAAATTCTGGTTCTAAAATGTTTTTGGTCATATTGATGATTTATGGGTGATTATTGTTTATTTTAATAATTTTTAGTGAAATAATTACATTTTAATGAGTAAAATGAATTTTTTTTTTTTTTTTTTTTTTTTTTTTTTTTTTTTGCAAAAAAGTTATCATTTCATTTCTTAAGAAGAAAAGAAATTACAATTTGCAAAACTATCCACTAAAGGATTACAAAACTAAAGGAAAAAATCCTTTAATCAGCCTGAACACTAGCTATAAAAAGCTCAAAATGGCGCATATGCATACGAACTGCTATCTGGAACTTAAGCTTGCTGAGCAGAGCAGAGTGGGAGAGCCTCTCTTGAGCAAAAATCCTACGATTCCGTTCAGTCCATATAGAATGTACCACAGCAGCAATGGAGATGAGATACCAATGCTTCCTCCAAGTTGGCATAGAACCCTGAAGAGAAAGTTCTTGATGCAAGGATAAAGCAGGTCTGATAATATGCATCCACTGAAGGACAGACGACCAAAGATGATTAGAAAAAGGACAAGAGAAGAAGAGATGAGCATGGTCCTCCTCATGGCACTCACACAGACAACATCTATTTGCAAGGGAGAAACCTCTTCTTTGAAGATTATCCACAGTAGCAAGCTGCCCTTGAATTGCCATAGAAGCAATAATTTTATGACTTGGTAGAATCCCTGAGTAGGTGAGACTAATAGCCCAGTCCCCAACAGGAGTAAGCTGTCTAAAGAACAAGTAGGGAAGATGAGCAGGAATATGGGAACCAAAGACACCAAGCATTAACTGAGCCGAGCTTGCTTTGGATGACCCTGTGAGAGTGATAAAGAGGTCCCTGATTTTGAGAACATCTCTGAAACAAGAAGGGAATTGATCTTTACTGATGATTGTCCAAATAGAATCCTGTTTCAGGACATAGGTCTTGATCCAGAGAGCCCACAAGCCAGTATCTGGAAGGGAAAGCTTCCAAACCCATTTCAGTAACAAGGCTTGATTCCAGGAGAGAAGATCCTTAATATTGAAGCCACCATAGGTCCAAGGAGTACAAATAGCAGACCAACTTTGAACACTAGTCTTCTAGTACCCGCAGGAATATTCCAAAAGAAATCCTTACTGATTTTATTAATATGATGAATGACCTCCTTTGGAAGAAGGAGACTAGAACACCAGTAATTGTCCAACCCAAAAAGCACAGAATTTAGGAGCTGAACCCTATCAGCATAGGAAAGAGCATGAGAAGACCAGTGGTGAATGCATTTCTGAATTTTAGTAATTAAAGAATCATACATAGACAGTTTAAGCTTTGAGGTAGCTAGAGGAAGCCCAAGATATCTGAATGGAAATTCTCCTAGGGAAAAACCAGTAGCTTCCATAATCACATTCATTATAGAAGGAGCAACTCCACCAGAGTAGATATTAGTTTTATCAATATTAGCATGCAATCCTGAGAAAAGAGCAAACTCAGATAGAGCTGTTTTAACAACATTAACAGAAGGCACATCTCCCCTTACAAAAATCATCAAATCATCTGCAAAGATCAAATGAGTGAGATTGAGTCTACTACATTTTGGATGGTAGGAGACCTGAGGTTTAGTGCAAATCCTTCTGAGAGACCTGGAGAGTATTTCCATGCTTAGGATAAAAAGGTAAGGAGAAAGAGGATCTCCCTGCCTTATACCACTTTTACCAGGGAAAAACCCAGAGATATTGCCATTTATCTTAAAAGAGTACCAGGTATTAGATATGCAACCCATAATCCACTTAGAAAATAAAGGAGGGAAGCCTAAAACCTGGAGCATTTGAGAGATAAAATCCCATTGGAGAGTGTCAAAAGCTTTTCTAATATCCACCTTTATTAAGCATCTGGGAGAAATATTCCTCCTATTGTAACCTTGAACAAGAGCCTGAGAAAGCATGATGTTTTTAAAAATACTTCTCCCTTTCACAAAAGCAACTGCTCATTGCCAACAAATAGAGGGTAAAACATGTTGGATTCTATTTGCCAAGATTTTACTAACGATTTTGTAGAAAAGCGTGCAACAAGAAATTGGCCCGTAGTCGAATCGATTCAGGGACTTGCTTCTTTGGAATTAGAGAAAGAAGAGTAGCATTTGCTTGCTTGGCCATATGACCAGTTCTGAAAAAACTAAGGACTGCAAAGACAAAAATCCTTTGCAATAATAGACCAATGAGACTTAAAAAAGCTCGAAGAAAACCCATCAACCCCTGAATTTCTTTGTTTGAATCAATATCGAATCTTGCTTCCTTAATTTCAGCTGAGTAATGTCCCCTGAGAAGATTGATGTGGTCAGTGGGCATAACACATCCATCTTGTCTTAACAATTCAAAGATCCGGATGTAGACTGGTTGATTAGAACCAAGGAGATCGAGTAATAGTCTTGAAAAGCATGAGTGACTCCTTCCGACCAGAATAGATAACCCCATTTTTGTCCTTAATGGACCCAATAAATTGTTGATGTCTTCTTTCAGCAATTTTTGCAAAGAAATACTTGGAATTAGTATCAGTCTGTTGTAAGTGAGCAATCTTTGCTCTTTGTTGAAGGATAAAGAGCTCAATTGATTTGAGACGAGTAAATTCTTTAACAACAAGTTTCTCCTCAAGAATGAGAGAAGAGGAGAAAGGATCAGTAAGCAAGTGTGCCTGAACTTCCCTGAGCTTTTGCCTAGCAGTTTTAACTTTATCTGAGATACCACTGAAATGAGATCGGTGCAATTTCTTAAGAGCGACTTTAACATTCTTAAGCTTCTCAAAAAAACAAAATATGGGGCTATCTGCTTTAGAAGTCTTCCAAGCACTCTTGACAGTGGCCTCATAGTCAGGGTGCTCAATCCAACTGTTAAGAAAACTAAATCTCTTAGGGACTTTCCTTTTAGTAAACACAGTAACCACCACTGGGGAGTGATCAGAGAGCCCAGATTCATCAAAATGAGCACTTGAAGAAGAAAAAGAAGTTGCCCAGCTAGAATTAATAAGGACCCTGTCCAATTTAGACCAGACTCTTGTCTGCTGAACCTGTTTGTTAGTCCAGGTCAGATCAGTACCTGAACTAGAAATATCATCAAGAGAGCAGGATGCCAAACATGAGTTGAAAGCCAACATATCTTGCAAAATAGGAGGATTAGAACTCAATTTCTCCTCAGGACTTCTAATAACATTGAAATCACCCAAGATAATCCAAGGCTTTCTTTGTGCAAATTTGATTGAGACTATTCCAAAGAAGTAGCCTCTCGAAGCATCATTCTTTGCCATAGACAAAGACTCACCGAATTCGAACAAGAAAGATGGTGATGGACTTGGCAACTAATCCACTGAGCACCACTCAAAATATTACTAAGAGAGACAGTAGTAGGATTATAGAGTAACCAAATCCCCGCCATTATAGTGAGCATTATAATTACGAGATGACCTTCCACTTTGCAAAAACCTTACTTATGATTTTCCTAGCTTTAGTTTCTTTGACCCTTGTTTCCAAGATGGCAAGAACATCCGGTGATTGTGCACCAAAAATCCTTAACTTCACACTGCTTTATAGGACAATTGAACCCTCTAACATTCCAGGAAGCAACCTTCATTGACAAATATCGGGGGATCGGACCCACTAGGGATAACCACTAAAAACGAGTGAACATGCTTGATGCATCTCATCTTTAGCTACAGGAGAGGAAGGCTCAATGGAAGAGGATCTCTGGCCTAGCTCTTGGCATTCTGAGCCTACATTCATCCTCATTAAAACCACACCCCCTGCAGTTAGAGATGAAGTACCACCTAGTTCAGTAGCAAGAGGACCCTTCTTCATAACAGTAACTGAAGTATTAGTAATCTGACCAGCTTTTAAAGCTGCTAAATTTGGAGAGCATTCTGAGTGCATTACAGGGACATCATGAGTAGAAGAACTATCATGTATGAGAGATCTCTGACCTAGCTTTAAGCATCCTGAGTCTACATTCTCTACCACACTGCTAGTCTTCTGCCCAGAGGTACCTGAGGTATCACCTTACTCTAAAGAGCTAGAGGGAAAGAGCTGGTGCTCCTCCATATCAGTAACAGACACAGTCTCAGAGAGAACATGGAAAGAATTAGTAGTTAGCAGGTCATCAGAAGGAACAGCAGTACTGGAGCTTACTGAGTGCATTACAGGAACATCTTGGGAAATAGAGCTAGCAGGAGGAAGAGATCTCTGACCTAGCAATACGCATTCTGAGTCTACTTTCTCCTCCACACTACTAGTCTGCTTCCCTGATGATCCTGAGGTACCACCTAGCTCCACAACAGGCTCAACTACTGGCTTCTTGGGTCTGGACTGCAACTTTTTGCAAGTAGAAGAGGTATGACCAAGCTTACCACACTACCTACAATAATAAGGCAACCATTCATAGACCACTTTTTGAGTGATTTGACCAATGTTAGGAACATTGAGAACAACATGGGTAGGAAGATCCTTTGAAACATCAACTTCCACCATTATCCTAGCAAAAGAAAGCTTGGATTTTCTGTAGTAGTAGCAGGATCGGCAGAAAGAGAGGTCGCCTATCTTACTTGCCATTTTACTAAGAACTTTCTCGGACCAAAGATAGGGGTCCAAACAGGGAAATGTATCCATACTTTGGAACTCTAGCCACCCTCTCCATTTCCAGAGAAAAAGAAGGGGACCAGTGTTTAAGAATAAGAGAATTTGAACCCACTTTCCATGGCCCTTTCCTAAGAACATTAGACATTTCTTCCTCAGAGCTAAAACGAAAAGAGAACAACTGACCACTTCAAAATCTTGAACAATAGGAGTACCAATAGTACCCCAATGAGCGAAACATAATCTTGGATAGTTTTAAGAGATGGTTTAGATCCAAGAACATGACCCATTAAAGTATTTTCCGAAATTTTAAGTTCAAGAAGAAAGTCGATTCCTCAAGATCAATTTCGGATGATGAACACTTTGTTCTGATAGAAAAAGGTTCATACCTAACTTCCGAGGCTTATTAACCACGTAACTCCATTTTTCTCCAATTTTAGATGAATTAGGACCCAAATTAGGTATAGCATTTGCAGTAGTATCATTAGCAGTATCGTTAACAGTATTATCAACAGTCAAAACAGTAGTAGTATCACGCGAAGTATCCGCATGAACATGAGTAATGATGATTATCTACGAGATTATCCACGAAGAATCCAAAACAGAGATGGAATTAATCGAACAGTTAATAGTTTGAATTGGGGACTTAGCCGAAAGAGAAAGACCTTTGGAGGTGGAAGTAGGGCCAGTAGACCGAATTACAGAAGAAGGTTGAGAAATACCAGCTGCTTTAATGGCGGAATCAATCAATACATTCACCGTGTTTGGAGGAATTGGCGCCAAAGATAACTCTCCCAAATCACCACCATTCTCTTCAATTAGAGATTCAGTAGAAAGCACCGCCATGGATGGAGCTATGGAGGCCTTAGAGCGAGAAATGTGACCCCTAGTTCGCGCCATTGGAGAAGACGAGAAGAGAAACTAGACGGAAGCCATGAAAATGAAGTGAAAAAGTTTGTTAGAAAACGGTTTTAGAAAAAGTTGTTAGGGAGAAAATTTTTAGAGATTTTTAGAGAGAGAAGAAAGATTCAACCTAAAGGTCTAAACATAACTAACTATAAAATGAAATTTTACAGTTAAACTTTGAAACTGACCATTAAATTTTAGTATGACCTCACATGCATATTTTACTTATTTTATGTAAAATTTCGTATTAATGTTATTAATTTTGCATGATTTATGATTTTTAATGTGATAAAAATGCTATAAATGGAAGTTAAATGACTAAAAATAGTTAAACTTCGAAACAGGCCATGAAATTTTAATATGATGTCACATGCATATTTTACAGATTGTATGTAAAATTTGAGATAAATGTGATTTATAATGCATGATTTATAATTTTAATGGTTAAAATGATATAAATAGTGACTATTTTTAGCAAAAATAGCTAAAATGAATTTTATGGCATGAAATTTTTCCCTAATATTGTATATATGATATGAACATCAGATCTAAAGTTGCATGATTAATTTTGATTGATTTGATATGTTTATTGATTTTTATGTGATAAAATCCACAAAAGGGCAACTTTATTAGTCATAAAAAAATTAATTCGAAATTTTTGGTTGCAATTTTGCCATTTCTAGGTTCTGGAAATTATTTAAGAATGTTCAAAATTTTTATGTTTAATTTGGATTAAATGGTAAAAGTTATGATTTATACGATTTATTAATGAAGTAAATTATAAATATTTTGTGGGCAAATGTTATTGATTTTTTGAAATCTTGGTAATATTCCAGTATTTGAAAAAATATAATTTCGAATTTTTTTTTCAAAATTTTATGACTTATTGGGAATTATTTCATAATTGTTATGATTAAAAGAAGTTTAATAAGCAATAATACAAAACCAGGTTAAATTATTGTCAAATATTTAGTGAAGACTAATTTTTGAGTCCTAAGAAGGTTAGGATAATTAACTTGGGCATAAATTTAATTTAAGTATTGATTTGAAATTTTAATAAGTTATTATCACGCATTTCCATAAAACCGGATTATATACGATATAAGGTTTAAATAGGGCGATTTGCCACATAATTTGGCATGTTAGATCATACAATAATGCTGCATATTTCATTGATGAATGTCATATTTTATTTATATAATTTTGAATTAGGTAATTTTATCTTGGTATGGCCTTAGTTTTAATCGGTATTACCCGTAATATAAGGGAATACCGGTTCGGTTGTAATTTTAATGTGATCTCGTATCATTTTTATTTTATTTTATTTTATTTTATTTTAAAAATGTATAATATAAATGCTATGTAATTTTATTATTATTTGTAATTCCGGAGTTCCTTCAAGACGGTGCCAGTCGGAAAGGCGTTCCGATCAAGACAGACTCCTTGGGAAGCGTGCCACTTGAAGTTCAAGGGACCAATGGAGTTGGTTTCCGAATTTGTAAATAGATTATTAGATTTCCTATTTTAGGAAGGCCATACTAGGAAATTTATTTATTGCTTTGCATTTATTCTTTATATGTTACATGCATTGCCAAATCGCCATAAACAACACATGCATATCATATCGAGTATTCGACCTTGTCAATTATAATTATCGATAGATCACTAATTTAGTTCACTTAAAAGAGATAGATAATAAATTGACAAGACCTTCACTTTTAAAAGATTGAGACTTAGCCTTACCAAATAGTAGGAACCCATGAATCTCAATTTCATAAGGAGTACAATACGATTTTTCGGGGTACTTTCATTTGACGTTGGGTAAGTGGGGTAATAAATAGTTATTACACTTCGAAAATTTGGTTGATCTCAACGAAGGTATTTGCGACCGTAGCAGCAATAGGTTCGGGCTAAAGATGAACTTAACGTAAATTCATCGACCGAGAGTTCTAATCGTAGAATCGGTTAAAAGGGTTAACCCACCAAGTTATATTAATAAGAGGTGTAGAGGGCCCGTAGGCTCACATCTAAAGTTAATATGAATTTTGGGTCTCGGAATCATTTATATAATTGGGTGAAGGTCATTATATAAATGGTAAAACTTGCTAAAAAGTTTTCATATATTACGATGAATGTTAATTTTTCCCACTATTTCGTTGTTTAATTTGTTCTATTTCTTTGCTCCTAGACATATACGATGTCATTTTGATTTAACTTATGTCTCCATTAAGCCACTATAGCTAAAGACAAATAGAATCTCCTTTCTCAAAGCCTCAATTGAACCGTTTAAATAAGGCATGGACTAGCTCCATAGGAATCGTTCTATTCGATAGAACTCCATAGGAGTTGTCCTATGTCATATAATATTAGCATCTTAAATTCCTAACATACCTATGTATGATTTCTTGTGAAAAAATATGACTAGAGGTAATGATTAGTCAAAATATGTTTTGATAATATCTTCTACGCATCCACGGTTCAAAAGTCTTATTGCTCAACCTAAACACTTGTCATCAAGCACTTTAGTTGTTAAGAATATGACAATGTTAAATTGGTAAATTGATTTGTTAGAAATTTTGATTGACCAAATACCACAATAGAGTTCATCCTTGTGAAGGATTAACTAGGAATTTATATGAAGATAAGTCTTAATCAAGTAGAAATTCTTGAAGTCAGTGGGAGCGATAAGAAGTAAGTACCTATCTTAATTGTTAAGGATAGAACTAGGCTCGAAAGAGAAGGTGTTAGACACTAAAATAGATACAAACCTCAAATAAGTAAAGATCAAGGAAGTTGGTCGTGTGACTCCAACATATTCCTCCTTGAATATCTATGACATTTGACAATGCATTCTTGCTAATTACCACATCATGAGTATTTGATACAAATTTGTGGATTTCATTATAATATTTGGCATTATCGTTTGACGACTAGCAAGAATAAATTCAGAAATTTACATGAATGGAACTAGGGTAGTTGCCATTTCATCCATGGACATATAAGTGTTATAGTGTACTCATTTTAGTTTTATATTTAGAAATGTACCTAATTAATTGTTATGATGTACACTAACTCTAAATAAGAATATAATTCAAGTTTTGTAGAAAAACGCAAAAGGGTTTCTCTATTACGCAATTAAAACAAGCGTTGTGCGCTTACATACCACGATTAAATTTATGGTGAGACCATACAAATCAAGGTAATTATATTCAAACTAGATATAAATGTCATATATACAAGACTCAAGTTGGTGACCCTTATCATCTCTCAATTCTCGATTGAAAATCACATTTAGAAACTAGTTTTAACTAGTCTCCCAACCATTTGATTGGGAATATTCTGGTGTATGCGAATCTTGTAATCAAAGCAAGTTAATTCATGACTTTTTCTGAAAAAGGATTATGAATAGAGCAAGATATTCACCCTATTTACACTTTGAAGTGTATGATCGAATACGATTTCAATCAGAGAAGATTATTACTTCTTCATCTCTTTTACCAACAAATTAGGTAGATACTTGATATCCACTTAATGAGGTAAAAAGAGAAATTCCTTGAATAAGTTCAATGAATGTCTAAAAGGTATCAAAACCTACAGATCATAAAACCAAAGTATTAGTACTTTGTTAAAATGGGGAACAATAAAGTGATGACTTTTATCTGCACCAAAGAGAGTGTGATGTGGTATCGTAAGTTCACTTTCATTACGATATGATTGAATCTTTACATTGTAGTTGGAGGTAGTTTCTGTTATAAAATTTGTCTGGCATTTAAATTTTCCACTAATATAAAACATGGTTAAAGCAATCATCTACTTTTCATATGAGATATGGTTAGGCATGGTACCTGAATTGTAGCTTATTTCGATAGTAAACATGTGCTCTCTCTTCCTACATGATCACGAGAACAAAGGGTTTGTGGCTTGTGATGCTGTCTATTAAAGAAAAGAGGATTATTTCTTAAAGACAGAGTGGGAGAGAGTGTCCAAGAGCCACAAACTGAGAATAAGACGTAGGAAGATGTTCCTTCTTGGTCAAAATCAGTAATTATTTCTTCGAAACCTAAGTGGACAGGAGTCAGGTTACATTTTGAAAGTAACAAACCTGTAACTTATTAAGATGTTTTATCTAGCTTCAACTCCGCAATAGTCCGAACTAAACATAAAAGATATTTCTATAACTTGGTTGATTGGTGGTAAGAGGTTTACACCATTTGCAACGCTTCGTTAAATTCGGATTTAATAATATTATTTGACTGTTGGATTTTAAAATCATCTTGCATGAGTTTTGTAAATCGCAACTATCGTAAGGTAGGATACAAACTTCAGAAGAAATCTTAAGTACAATTTATGGAGTGGAATTGTATGTTTTGATCATGTGATAAACTTTTCTCGAATTGTCGAGTAGTTCTGTTTATACATAGAGTTTAGTGGGAGTAATGTGGTGTTACTAGTCTTATATGTAAGGGACATATTGATCATTGTGAATGATGGAAGGCTTAGGAGAAGAATAATACATCTCTAAAGTATCCAGACCTATAAAGATAGTTCTATGAGGATATTAGCGTTAAATGAATATTCTTATGTTAATAAGAATCTTGACAAGTTCAAAAGTATTGAACATGTAGAAATTGAATCCACATGCTTCCGCTGCGGGATTAATTCATTACGCTAAGATGTATCACCATTCTTAAACTTCGTATACTTGGAGTATGACGAGAAGTTACAAATCGAATCTTTGAGAGAACTCTCTATATAGCCATATAGTTCATTGGTTAGTACTCAAGAAGTACTAAAGATATGAAGCTAAGTGATTAGTAATGATATGGATTTATGTGCAAGGAGTTATACAAAAACCATATTCTAAACATATAAGGATGGTTAGAGAACCATCTTGGCTATATTATTTAAGGAGGAAATATGCTAGAAACATCCTAGGCAGTTGAACAATGAGATTATACAACGGAAATTGAGTACACTTGCAATAATGAGATATGCAAGAAGGAGAGGATGATATTAGGATTTGGTTTTATAAATTGGAGGAACTATGGTAGTTCGTTCCAATAATCGAAGGTCCTATCTCCACACAGTGTGAGGACAGTGGGAGTTATTCAAAGGCAAGAGAGCACATGTCCAGATTGGATCTAGAAACGTACTAAAAGAAGTTCTTATAATAAAAGATTATTCACAAGAATGGGAAATAGTATATAGTAAGATTAGGAAAGTGCAAAGTATTGCTAAAACTTGCTAACCAAGGCCTTTTCATAGGCTAAGCATGATATGTCATGCCACTTCAATTGAGTTGAGATGTATAGTTATATACAATATTAAGTATGGATTATAAATTATGTAGTAATTGATATGGTATGAATTTTACATATGTGATAATGCATTCATCGTTTGAGTTTTATTAAAAACTCTTTTATTACTTTGTTATATCCAAATAGGTTGCAAGGACAACGTTGAACCTCATTAAAGTGAACTGGATTAACATAGTATTGGCCCCTAGTTGCTTATATGAGGTGACGTCTCCAAGTGACTAGAGTGTGATGCGATTGATGGCAAGTTCAAGTGCCATAGGGTCATAAGGGATGACTAGTCGATCACATAGGCAAACTGTATGGGACACTCTGTCGGGCAGTGGCTGCTTATAGAGTTCTGGCAACATTTATACAGCCTGGTCGTGGCGAGAGCTACTATAGTGTTCTTATAAGTTAATTCATTGACTAGAGACTTTTCGCCCAAGGTGGCACAGTTTCTGGGTGACTTTGATTTATGCTCTATGATTTTCGTAACTGAGGTCAAATGGACATCATTTGGGTCATGATGAGCTGTGGCTGTTCGAATGGAGCAGTGCGATATGAATTGTCCACCCCTTGTCAGGGTTATTTAAAATCTCAAGGCCACTCGAGGAGTAGGGAACTGAAAATGTGTGGCCACGCTCGGAAGGTATCTACGGTAGATAATTCCGGTCAGACAGTTACTCTCTAGATCGAGGAAACCACTCAAGATATGATCAAATGCAAGTACGACCTATAAGACACCTTGCATTGAGTGGGAGATGATGGAATAGGACAAGAGAATTGGTGACGCACACTTGTCTCGGACAAGTGGGAGATTGTTGGAGTATGTGTCCTTAACAATAGTGCGATCACATTATCAAATCTCATAATAAGAATACATAAGGGATGACTCAATTATATCGTCAGCTGATCAACATTAATCGGTAATGATTGGCTAACTAGAGTTTGACGTTACTGTCGTTTGACGGTGGTGATCAGTAGATCCCTTAAGGTCACACCTATAGGACAATTCCGTTAACTGATAAGTTAATTGATTGTATGTCGATATAGATTAATTAATTCCTTAAATTGAACAAATTTCATTTGTGAGTGAGAATTATATATCTTATTGTAATGTGATTAAATAAGATTCAATTTAGTAATTAATATGTTATATTACTAAAATTGATTAATGTTTATGAAACATTTGAGATAAGAGCACTTAGTTAATCGTAATTGCAAAATATTATAGATTATATTAACTAGACTTAATGTGACCCATTTTATATACATATAATTGTGAATTACTTGTTAATTTGTTAATTGTAATTTATTAGATATATAATGATATTTAATTAGTTAAATATGCATTTATATTACTAATGACATGATACATGTCACATGTCACAAACATATTACAAATGACAAAAATAAAATGGAGTCCATTTTAAGTGTGGGAGCCGGTTTTATAGGTAGTGTGTTATGGGTTTCTGAAGTTGATTATTTTTATGAGATAAACATAATCATCACATCTATTCCACTAAACCTACACTAATGTTTTGAAAAGACAAAAAGCAAGGGTAGGTTGCCCTTCCCAAGGGACAGAACCGGCACCCCCTCCCCATATTATTATGAGATTGGTTCTCATTTTTATTAGAAGAAAAACTCTTATGCTCTCCTTCTCACCTTCTCTCATAAAATTGTTTATGTATAAAATTTGTTCGAGATCTAATAAAACCTCAAAATACTATAGTAGTAATGTAAAATAACATTAGATCTAATTATTTAAGGTTCTAGTAAATATTATCTAGTTAATAATTTTACTAGAGTTTTGGGATAAATCTTGGGTGCAACAAGAGGAGACTTTATAATTTGAAAGTTTGAGTTCATGGAGGATCATCCTAATGCTCTTAGCTCAAGATCAAGTGTAGGAAGCAGTCATACACTTGTGCCCAAGTTTCGTCCATATTGTATGTAAGAAATATGATTTTCTCTTTATTTTTGTTCATTTAATCTTGCATGCAACTAGATCCACTTAATTATAAATTATGGGTAATTTATAATATGATTAGATGAGTCTAATAGGGGTTTATGAACCTAACACATGGATCCAAGGACACCCTAAGAGCATGTTAAAGGATGCTTCAATGTCGACCACCTGGAAGTTGACTTGTCTTTCCAGGGGTCCGGTTGCGACGGTTAAGGTGATTAGACCAGCGAATTTGCAGCGAGTACCGTTATAGGCGTGGACACATTGGTTGGTTGGGATAAGATCAGCTTCCTTAATTCTTAATTTGCGTGCAGTTTTGAGAGGAATGACATTCACAGCAGAATCGTCATCGACTAGGACCATGGGTACATTTTTCTTCAAACATTGGATGGGTATGCATAATGCCAGGTTATGGTTGCTTCCGAAGGGAGGGATATCCTCGTGTGATAATATGATGGGGTTGCTCAACTCAGGAATGTCTCTTGTCATGTGAGCCACCACTTCTTCAGGTGAGGAAGTGGATGGTATTAGCAATCTTCCCGGTGCTTAGAGTAAGGCTTGGCGGTATTCAAATGACGTGGTTATCAGTTTCCAGATGGATATTTTGGCTTTGGCTTTTTGCAGTTGTTTGAGGATAAAGTTTGCTGGGGCTCTAGGTTGGCTGTCAGTATTCGGGACGATCTGGTCGTCGATTGTCGGCGCACTGTTTATCCTGGGATTTGGGTTTAGGTAGGGGCGTCCGGATCGGGGAAGGTGATCGACTTCCTTGGTTTGCTTTCCTCTTCCTCAGTGACGTGGAAGGAGTGTTTCTTGGTGGGTAATTTTTGTGGGGATGATTTTTGTGAGGGTGATTTCTGTGTAGGTGATAGTTGTGAGTTGTATTGGAGGGCGCGTGCCAGAATGGGCGTGGAAGTGGTCCGCCTTGGAATTGGGAGTGTTGGATGCTCGGTCGACCCACCCTCAGGCGCGTCATGGGTGTTGGTGGGTTGAAGATTTGTCTGTGGTAAGCATCTTCAAGACGGGTGTTGGCAGTGATCTTCTCGATTTGCTGAAACATGGCAAGCATGGAGGCGGCTCTGAATATGAACATGCCGTTCGGGCCGTCGTTTCCCAGGGCGTTAATTTTGCCCTCAACGGGCAAGATAAGGTGGGAGCAATCCAGAGTTGGCTCATCGTCTTAAAGGGCATGGATTTCCAAAGGGTTTGTTTTGTTGTTTGTTTTTACAGGTGGAGGTAGGGGTAGTTCGCCCTTCTCAATCATGTCCTGGATGTCGTGTTTGAGCTTCAAGCAGGTTTCGATGTCATGGGCTCTACCTTGGTGAAATTGGCAATAGGAATTCATGTTCCAGAAACGAGTTTTCTTTGCTTCAGGCAGGTCTAGAGTGGCCCCGATTGGTTGTTATTTCCCTTGTTCCTCGAGACTCTTCATGGCGCTAGCATATGTCGACCCTAAATTGCTGAACGTCCTTTGGGGATGTTCGGCTTTCTTTGCAGTTGGTTTCAGGAGGTTTACCTCATCGATTTTGTTGGTTTGGCTGTAAGGATGGAGCCTGGTTAATATAGACCATTGGTAGCCTCTACCCGTGGTTTTGGCCAAGACGCCCTTTGATGTGACCATAATTAGAGCATATTTAGTCCTCGAATTAGCCATGTTCCCATGCTTTTTAGTGCATATTTGGGTCATTTATTGTCTTTAGTTCTTTGTTTTGCATATTCTTTGAGGTTTTGATCCCTTGGTAGGAAAGGACTGCAAACCTTGCATTTTCATGGCAAAATGAGACTAAATTGATTGAATTCAATGACCAAGCATTAAGGAGAGACAAGATTGGAAGGCCTTTGTACATATTTTAGTAGATGGGCAATGATGAGAAAGGATCCTTGCATCCCCGAGGAAATCCCCAAGGATTTTATGAAGAAAAAGGAAGAAAAGAAGAAGAAACAAGACTGCCTAACAATCCGTGCATCTTCCCCTGAAGACGCCCGTCCACCACCCACAACCCGTGCGTCTTCACCTTCTGGACGCCCGGGCAAAAGCTCCAGAAGACGCCCGTCTTCCTCCACAAGACGCCCGGGCAGAAACCACCAAATCCGCCCGTCCCGTGTTAAAGACGCCCGGATTCCCAGGCAGACCCATTTCGTCTTCTTCAAGCTTCAAGGAAGGATGCACATCTTTTTCTAGAGACCGGAGTCTCCCTAGAGACCGGAGTTATCCAAAAGAGACCGGCGTTTCCTCAACAAGGGACTTAATCGTCATTTAAACCCTTAGTTAACCCTAATTCATGCACCTAATCCCCACTATAAATACCCCATTAGTCTAATTAGAAGAGCATGTTCTTCTTAGCAATCTTTAGTGTAGTTAATATCAATCAAATCTCTCTTTAATCTTGTAATCAACATTTAATCAAGTTTTAATACAAGTTTTATTTCCTTAATCTCTCTCTTGTTCATCCTTTATTTTGGGTAATTGAAGATTATTTGGGTTATTATTGGGAGATTGACAACCTTCCAATCAAGCATCAAGTACTTCTTTTATTCTTTGCTTTATTATTGGAATCATTAGTAGGTATAATTCTCTTAATCCCTTTTTAATTATTGTTAATCACTTTCATTTATTCATCATGTTTTACTTTGTTGGTATGATTGACAACCTTGCTAGCATGTTCAACATGATAATGAGTGAGTAGTTTCCTTAGCTAGGGTTAATGGGTAATTTGGGGAAACCAACATGGGGGATGATTCATGCTTAAATTAATATGCTTTCATGGTTTATTTGCTTGCTTGTTGTGATCTCAACTCATGCACATGTTATGTTTGATGAAATGCGAGCCTATGAATCCTTGCATTTTTTACCCATCACTTATCTTTTCAATGAGACTTGTAAGACATAAACCAACTCGAGTCTCATTAGACCATGCATGTAGTTGAGTAGGGAAGATTAAGTCGACTTGTAGGTGTTGTACAATCTAATCGATTCGGCTCCGGGACCCAAACTTTCCTAGGATTGTAAGATATAAACCAACTCGATCCATCACAACAATAATTTCTTGCTTATAATTTGAGAACATGTTTGTATGATCAATTCCCATGATTCCCCTATAACCCCATGACACCCTAGTGCCTTTTATCAATTGTTTACATCCCTTTTAATTCATCTTGCTTGTTTACTTTCATTGCTATTTAGTTTAGTGATCTTCTACATCAAACCTCAATTGTGACACCCTTAGACACCACTAGTTGCAATAGAAATCTCATCTCAATTCCCGTCCCTTGGGATCCGACCTTTACTTGCCTTTTTACTAATTGTAGAGTTGTTGGTGCAGTTATAAATTGTGTTTTGGTCTAGGTGCTCCTAACGACAAGTAACCGAAAAATATAGTCCGACCACCCTTACGCAGGTCATCCTCAATACGGGTCCCAAGGATTTGGAGTTCTTGGAAGGTTTTGATGTTCTGATACCTCAGAAGATTAGTATATACCGGACGGAGGTTGTTGACGAATTTGTCCTCCAAGGTTGATTCACATGGTTTGCTCACCAATTGGGTGCTCACTCTTCTCCAGCGGGTTAGGAATTCGGCGAACCCCTCCTTGTAATTTTGGGTTAGGACTTGGAGGGTGCGGGTATTGGCTTGAATTTCGACTTTGTCGGCGTATTGCTTAGAAAACTCAATGGAACCTCGTCCCAGGTGGTGATGCTCTTTGGGTCAAGGGAATAGTATCATTGACGGGGAATCGGTTCTAGCGATGACGGGAAGATCCGGGTAAAGAGTTCCTGCTTGACTCCCTTGATTGACATATAATCCTTGACGGCACAGATAAGGTTGAGTGGGTCCTCCACTCGCTTGAATTTGGGCACATCGGTTAAGGTGAAGTTGTCAGGTAGTTGATCCCCAACGGGTTCGAACCTTCGGTTATTCTCAAGGTGGATGTTGTTCCCGCGGGCTAGGAGCTGCTCTTCCAAGTGCTTAAGCCTTTTCTCAGGTTCAGTTAAGGGCAGAGGGTTATGTTTTCCGGGCTCCTTGTTCTCCACGGTGTCGATATGGGTCTCGACAAGATCTAGGGTGACTTTGAGGGTGGTGACCAGAGTGGCTAGCTGAGCATTTGTTAGATCTCTGTTGTTATCATCATTGTTGTTAGACGAAGCTGAGGACGGGGCCATCGTCTGAGGCAGAAAATGGCTCATGTTACAACTCAATCCGACATGGGTTCACGACTAAACGTAGAAATCACACGGGCGGAAAAACATCTTAGACTCAAAGAAATGAGGGCGACCATGTGTGGCGCCATGGTCGCCTCGGTGCTGTCTCGATCGATGGTGCGGCGGTCTTGACTAGAACTTGACTCGGGTTCAACTTGACGGCGTGACGTCGTTGAACAGGTCTCGGTGGTGAGACGACTCATAATTAAAGACCCATTAGTACGTTTGCTTTGACTCGGTAGACACGAGGCTGAATCGAAATGGTGGACTGAAATTTTCGAAAATAGGAATTTTCAAAAATGCATTTGTCGCTTTACAGACGGTTTCCAAAAATAGGAATCTTTGAGAACCGGCTAGTTAGGATCGAAAAGGTCATCTTAGATTTGTTTTAAAAAGACGGTTTGAGATAAAGTTGTGACGGCTTTGAAAACGGTGCGTTGTTTTTAGGATTTGAAAAGGCCATTATGTCGGCGCAAATCATCATTACGATGGCGTGAAAGGTTGCTTTGAATGGTTGTAAAGGGCCATGTTTTGAAATCGTCATTACGACAGCATAAACAGGTGCTTTGAAATGGTTGTAAAGAGACATGTTTTGAAATCGTCATTACGACGGCATAAAAGGGGTGCTTTGAAATGGTTGTAAAGAACCATGTTTTGAAATGCTCATTACGACGGCATAAAAGAGGTGCTTTGGAATGGTTGTAAAGAAACATGTTCTGAAATTGTCAGTATGATGACATAAAAGGGGTCCTTTGAAATGGTTGTAAAGAACTATGTTTTGAAATCGTCATTACGACGGCATAAAGGGGGTGCTTTGAAATGGTTGTAAAGAACCATGTTTTGAAATCGTCATTACGACGACATAAAAGGTGTTCTTTGAAATGGTTGTAAAGAACCATGTTTTGAAATCGTCATTATGACGGCATAAAAGGGGTGCTTTAAAATGGTTGTAAAGAACCATGTTTTGAAATCGTTATTACGATACCATAAAACGGGAGATTTACAACGGCCGGTAAAAGATCGAGGCTTGTAACGGCCATTATAACGGCGCAAAAAGGGTTTTTTGCAAAGTTTGGAAATGATACGGAAGGACATAAGATCACATAGCACATAAGCACTCACAGTTCATTATATTATGCATAATGCTGACACGGGTTTTGGCTTAACAAGGGTGGTTAAACACCAGACGATCAATCCATGATTTACGAGAGGGATGCCAATCGAAACAAAATGTGTAAGGTTGGTGCCCTAGCCTCGTTAACGTAGGAAGTGAATGCTCTTTCACGAAACAGAAATATGTTACGTCAATGGCATGCTAGACGCAATCAGGACTCGAAATGCAGGGATGAGAAAACTAACGCCGACAAGACGAGCCAATCAGTCGATAAAGGTTAGGTTGTGGGCCCGGACAAGGGACCCGGCTTAAGCCAGTAATATCAAATGATGCACTTCAACCAAGACCTTTTGGAGTATGTGTCCTCAACAATGGTGCGATCACATTATTGAAAATCATGATAAGAATACGTAAGGGATGATTCAATATATATATAGTCAACTGATCAACATTAATCGGTAATGATTGGCTAACTAGAGTTTGACATTACTGTCGTTTGATGGTGGTGGTCAGTTGATCCCTGAAGGTCACACCTAAATGACGATTCCCTCAATTGTAAAGATAATTAATTGTATATTGATACAGGTTAATTAATTCCTTAAATTGAACAAATTTTATTTATAAGAGAGAGTTTTATATCTTATTGCAATTTGATTAAATAAGATTCAATTTAGTAATTAATATGTTATATTACTAAATTGATTAATGTTTATGAAACATTTGAGATAAGAATTTTTAGTTAGTTATAATTACAAAATATTGTAGATTATATTGACTAAATTCAAAATGACCCATTTTACATATATGTAATTGTGAATTACCATTTAATTTATTATTTGTAATTTATTTGATAAAGTAATGATATTTAATTTGTTAAATATGCATTAATATGACTCATGACATGTTATGTGTAACATGTCATGTGTGACAAATGACAAAAGATATTTTGTAAAATGGAATCCATTTTATAATGGGTGGACCGAAATTTTGGGTGTTTTCACTACTACAAATCCAGGCAACTACAACGCCCCTTTAACAACGCTTATTCACGAAAATCACCATAGACGTTGTAGAACGTATGGCGCGAATTTTACTAAAATTAATTACAACGGGTATGGTTATATAACCGTTATTATAAGTTTTAACAACGGGTCAAACATGCACAACCGTTGTTAATAATTTGACGCAAAATTGGCGCAAAGTTAGTGAAAAGTAATCACAATGGTTATTTTTGAAACCCGTTGTTAAAACTTTTTAACAACGGTTTTTGTTTTACAACCGTTGTTAAAACGTTTTAACAACGGTTTTTGTTTACCAACCGTTGTCAATACTTTTCATACTATAAACCACACAAACACAGATCAGCTACAGCCACAAAACACAAACCTTAACACAAACACAAACACAAACACAGACAAACACAAACACAAACACAAAACACACACTTTCTCATCGTCTCTTTCTCTCTTTCTCATCGTCGCTTTATCATCTCGCCGTCACTGTTGGTTTCATCGTCTCTTACTTTCTCTAATTATCAGGTAAATCTCGCCGTCACTGTTGGTTTCATCGTCTTTCATCGTCATTATTTTATTTTTCTAATTATTTCATTTGCATGTATGTGTTTTTATCGATCATTATGTTATTTCTCTAAGTATTATTCGCTTAATTAGCTAGTAAAACAAATTAAATAAAATAAAAGAAAGAAGAAGCAAGATGATAGAGAGGAATGCATGATAAGCTTAATTAATTAATTAATTAATATATATATATATATATATATATATATATATATATAAATACATAAATTAAAAAAAGAATTACATTAATAAAAATGCAATTCTTATATTTTCATAGAGAGTCTTATTCTCTTCTATGATATCCGTCCTCTCCTCCTTAGCTATTTGGAGGTTCCGTTCGCCAGATTGCTATATCGTCATATAGCCGCAACAATCCCGCTTTCTGTCAAGCCATCTTTTTTGGTGTCATTGAGTACGGATCGAGCATCCACAAGGTAGCTCCTGAAACTGTCCTCAATGTGGAGCAACCGGCGGATGAAACTGTTGTTGTTCTCGATCATAGTAAGAGTCTTAAGGATGATATCATTCATTTTGTTGATGAAGTTTGGAGTTTGTTTGAAAGATTAATTAGGGTTTGGAGTTTGTTTTAGAAGTTAGGGTTTGGAGATAGTGAGATAATGGAATGGTGGTTGAGATAATGCATGTATTTATACTAAGTAATGTGTGGTTTGAGTTGTTTTTTAATTAATATATGTTTAGGAAGTAGTGCCATAATCATCATCATATCTCTCTCTGCTGCTTCAAATCTTATTATAACCCTTCTCATTCCATATTGTCCATTCATATGCACAGGGATGGTAGTAATAATGCATGCATCGGAATTATAACGGGCCGTAATTATGCATGCATCTAGTAATATTTAATTTAATTTTTTTTATTTTTTAAAAACAAACAACAACGGTTATTGAGAAACAACCCGTTGTCTTTAGTTATAACAACGGTTTTGTATATTACAACCGTTGTTATAACTTTTCCACCAAAATTGAGTCACACTTTCCACAACGGGTTTTTATACTAAAACCGTTGTTAATAGTTTTAACAACGGGTTCCTTAAGAAAACCAACCGTTGTTAAAACCTTTTACAACGGACGCTTTAACAACGTCCGCTTTTTTATATAACAACGGTTTTTAACCGTTGTTATAGCCTGTATCTGTAGTAGTGTTTAAGGGTTTTTGTCTTATCTTTGCATAAGATGCTCTAAATATTATAATGACACCTACTACTAGCCCTTACACACCTAACTTTTCTTGTGAAGAAAAAAAGGCAAAATTGGGAAGAAAAATTGGACTCCCCTATATGTGCAAAACCGGTTGCCCCCCACCATACTAACTAGAGAATTGTTCTCATTTTGAGTAGATGAATTCTTATGCTCAAAACCTCTCTTTTCTCTCTACAAAACAGTTTTATGCATCATAATTTGTTCATAGATCTAATATAAAATATTACTAAATGTGTAGTAATTTTATTAGATTAAAATTTAAGGTTGACTATTAATATTATCTAGTTAATAAGATTAATACTACTGAGGGATAGTGTTGGTGAAACTAAGAGGAGGTATTCCATAATAAATACTTGAAGGTTTTGGAGGATCACCCTATATCTTATTTAGCTCAAGATCTTGATTTGGAAGGAGTCCAAATCTAGTGCCCTAAATCCGTCACAAACATATGTAAGAAAATCGTTTTCTCCTTATTTTTGATTAAAACATCTTGCATGCAACTAGATCCATATGAGTATAAATTATGACTAATTTATAAAATCTATTATATAAGTTTAATAGGGGTTTAAGAAACTTTCAATTGGTATCAGAGCTTTGGTGTTGCATGCATATCATTTTTATTGTTTTTTATGATTTATTTGATAACAAAATAAAAACTAAAATTTTAGATTTATAATGATAAATCACGAAAATTTTTGCATGTTATACATTCTGGTCCTTAAATGTTTTTAGGTCATTTTGATGATTTATGGAGGATTATTGCTTATTTTTATGATTTTAGTGAAATAATCACATTTTAATGAATAAAATGAACATTTATTTACTAAAAATAGTTAAACTTCACTACTGGCCATGATTTTTTAGTATGACCTCACATTCATATTTTACACATTGTATGTAAAATTTCGGATCATTGTGATTAGTTTTGCGTATTTTATAATTTTTATGTGACAAAAATGGTATAAATGGAGGTTAAATGACTAAAAATAGTTAAACTTCGAAACAGGCCATGAAATTTTAATATCATGTCACATGAATATTTTACAGATTTTATGTAAAATTTGAGATAAATGTGATTTATTATGCATGATTTATAATTTTAATGGTTAAAATGATATAAATAGTGACTATTTTTAGCAAAAATAGCTAAAATAAATTTTATGGCATAAAATTTTTCCCTAATGTTTTATATATGATATGGACATCATATATGATGTTGCATGATTAATATTGATTGATTTGGTATGTATATTGATTTTTATGTGATAAAATCGATAAAAGGGCAACTTTATTAGTCATAAAAAATTAATTCTAATATTTTGGTTGAAATTTTGGCATTTCCAGGTTATGGAAATTGTTTAAGAATGTTCAAAATTTTGATTTTGATTTTTCCATAACTTTTATATTTAATTTGGAATTAAATGGTAAAAGTTATGATTTATACGATTTATTAATGAAGTAAATTATAATTATTTTGGGGGCAAATTTTATTCAGTTTTTGGAATCTTGGTAATATTACAGTATATAAAAAAATGTGAATTCGATTTTTTTCAAATTTTTATGATTTATTGGGAATTATTTCATAATTGTTATGATTAAAAGAAGTTTAAATAAGCAATAATACAAAACCAAGTTGAATTATTGTCAAAAATTGAGTAAAGACTAATTTTCGAGTCCTAAGAGAGTTAGGGTAATTAACTTGAGCTTAAATTTCATTTAAGTATTGATTTGGGATTTTAATAAGTTATTATCACGCATTTCCATAAAACCGGATTATATACGATATAAGATTTAAGTAGGGCGATTTGGCACATTAATTTGGCATGTTAGACACATATTATAATGCTGCAATTTTATTGATGAATGTCATATTTTATTTATATAATTTTGAGTTATGCAATTTTATCTTAGTATGGCCTTAGTTTTAATCGGTATTACCAGTAATGTAAGGAAATACCGATTCGGTTGTAATTTGAATGTGATCTCGTATCACTTTTATTTTTACTAGATTCTTTTCACAAATGTATAATAGAAATGCTATGTAATTTTATTATTATTTGTAATTCCAGAGTTCCTTCAAGACGGTGCCAATCGGAAAGGCGTTCCGATCAAGACGGAGTTCTTGGGAAGCGTGCCACTTGAAGTTCAAGGGACCAAAGGAGTTGGTTTCCAAATTTTTAAATAGAATATTAAATTTTCTATTTTAGGAAGACCATACTAGGAAATTTATTTATTTATTGCTTTGCATTATTCTTTATATGTTACATACATTGCCAAATCGCCATTAACATCACGTGCATTTTTATATATATATATATCGTCTTTTAGACCGTGTCGATTATAATTATCGTTAGTTCACTTATATAGTTCACATAAAAGTTATAGATAATAAATCGACAAGACCTGTCACATATTTAAAATGGAGATTAGCCTTTCCAAATAGTAGGACCCATGAATCCCTTTGATATTTTGGATAGATTCGGTTTCCCGAGGTACTTTCATTTTTCATTGGGTAAGTGGGGTAATAAAACGTTATTACACGCGAAATTTGGTTGGACTCAACGGGATATAAAGACTAGTCTTATGTTCCGGGGCTAGAGATGAAATTTATGAAATTCATTGGCCGAGAGTTCTAAGGTAGAATCAATTAAAGAGTTAATTTACCAAATTTATGCAAGTATGGGATATATCGGTTTCCCGTGCCCATGTTTGTGTAAAGATGGATGTTGGAATCATTTATATAATTGGGTGGAGGTCATTATATAAATGCTAAAACATGCTAAAATGTTTTCATATATTAACGATGAATGTTTCTTTTCCCACTATTTCGTTGTTTTATGTTGTTCTTTATCATTTCTCCTATTAATATACGATATCAATTCGATTGTAACACGAGTCTCCATTAAACCACTATAGCCAAAGACAAATAGAATCTCTTTCTAAAATCCTCAAATGAACCGTTTAAATAGGGCATGAACTAGTTCCATAGGAATCGTTCTATTCTATAGAACTCCATAGGAGTTGTCCTATGTCATATAAGATTAGCATCTTAAATTCCTAACATGCCTATGCATGATTTCTTTTGAAAATGTGTGAATAGAAGTAATGATTAGTCAAAATATGTTTTGATAATATCTTCTATGCATCCACGGTTCAAAAGTCTTATTGCTCAAACTAAACACTTGTCATCAAGCACTTAAGTTATTAAGAATATGACAATGTTAAATTGGTAAATTGATTTGCTGGAAATTTTGATTAACCAAATACCATAATAGAGTTAACCCTTGTGAAGGATTAACTAAGAATTTATATGAAGATAAGTCTTCATCAAGTAGAAATTCTTGGAGTCAGTAGGAGCAATAAGAAGTAAGTACCTATCTTAATCGTTAAGGATAGAACTAGGTTCGAAAGAGAAGGTGTTAGACACTAAAATAAGATACAAACCCCAAATAAGTAAAGATCTAGGAAGTTGGTCGTGTGACTCCAACATATTCCTTTCTGAATATCTATGACATTGACATTGCATTCTTGCCAATTACCACATCATGAGTATTTGATACAAATTTGTTGATTTTGTCATGATATTTGGCATTATCGTATGACGACTATCAAAAATAAGTTCAGAAATTTGCATGAATGGAACTAGGTTAGTTGCCATTTCATCCATGAACATATGAATGTTGTAAAGTACTCATTTTAGTTTTGTATTTAGAAATGTACCTCAATAATTGTTATGATGTACAATATGTCTAAATAAGAATATAATTCAAGTTTTTGTATAAAACGCAAAGGGTTTCACTATTATGCGATTAAAACAAGCATTGTGCCCTTACATACCACGATTAAATTTATGGTGAGACCATACAAATCAAGATAATTATATTCAAACTAAAAATAAATGTCATATGTACAAGACCCAAGTTCGTGACCCCAATCATTTCTCAATTCTCGATTGAAAATCACATTTAGAAACTAGTTTTGACTAGTCTCCCAAACCATTTGATTGGGAATCATTTGGTGTGTACGAATCTTGTATTCAAAGCAAGTTAATTCATGACTTTTTTCTGGAAAAGGATTTTGAATAGAGCAAGATATTCGCCTTATTTACACTTTGAAGTGTATGGTCGAATACAATTTCAATCAGACAAGGTTATTACTTCTTCATCTCTTTTTACCAACGAACTAGGTAGATACTTGGTATACACTTAATGAGGTAAGAAGAGAAATCCTTTGAATAAGTTCAATGAATTTTTAAAAGTATCAAAACCTACAGATTATAAAACCAAAGTATTAGTACTTTGTTAAAATGGGGAACAATAAAGTGATGACTTTTATTTGCACCAACAGAGTGTGATATGGTATCATAAGTTCACTTTCATTACAATATGATTGAATCTTTACATTGTAGTTGGAGGTAGTTTCTGTTATAAAATTTGTCTGGCATTTAAATTTTCCACTAATATAAAACATGATTAAAGCAATCATCTACTTTTCATATGAGATATGGTTAGGCATGGTACCTAAATTGTAGCTTTTTTCGATAGCAAACATTTGCTCTTTCTTCCTACATGATCACGAGAACAAAGGGTTTGTGGCTCGTGATGGTGTCTTTTAAAGAAAAGAGGATTATTTCTTAAAGACAAAGTGGGAGAAAATGTTCAAGAGCCATAAACTGAGAACAAGACGTAAGAAGATGTTCCTTCTTGGTCAAAATCAGTAATTATTTCTTCGAAACCAAAGTTGACAGGAGTCATGTTAGCTTTTGAAAGTAACAGTCGTGCAACTTATTAAGATGCTTTATCTACTCTCAACTCCACAAGAGTCCGAAATAAGCATAAACATGAAAATGTTTATTAAGCTTGGGTGATTGGTGGCAAAGGGTTTTGCATGCAACAACAACGCTTCATTGTATTCGGATATGATTTGATATAGTTGGATTTTAAAATCATCTTGAGTGAGTGTTGTAACTCGCAACTATCCTAATGTAGGATACGAACTTAAGAAGTAATCTTAAGTAGAAGTCAAGGAGTTGAATGGTATGTTTCAGTCATGTTATAAACCTTTCTCGATTTGTCGAGTTGTTTTGTTTATACATGAAGTTTAGTGGGAGTAGGGTGGTATTATTAGTCTTATATGTGAATGACATATTGATCACTGTGAGTGATAAAAGACATAAGGGAAGAATAATACATCTCTAAGATATCCAGTTCGACGGATATTAGAATAAAGTTAATATTCTTATGTTAATGAGAATCTTGACAAGTTTAAAGGTGTTGAACATGTAGAAATTGAATCCACATGTCCCGCTACGAGATTAATTCATTACGCTAAGATGTATTACCATTCTTAAACCTCGTGTAATTGGAGTATGAAGAGATGTTACAAATCGAATATTTGAGAGAAGTCTCTATATAGCCACATAGTTCATTAGTTAGTACTCAGGAAGTACTAAAGATATGAAGCTAAGCATTTAGAAATGAGATTGATTTTATGTGCAAGGAGTTACACAAAAGCCATATTCTAAACACATAAGGATGGTTTGAGAACCATCTTGGCTATATTTTTTAAGGAGGATATCTGCTAAAAACGTCCTAGGCAGTTGAACAATGAGATATGCACAACGGAAATTGAGTACACGTGCAATAATGAGATATGCAAGAAGGAAGGGATGATATTAGGATTCGGTTTTGTGAATTGGAGGAACTATGGTAGTTCATTCCAATAACCGAAGATCCTAATCCTAATCACTGTGTGGACAGTGTGAGCTATTCTAAGACCAGATAGCCTATGTCTAGATTGGATCTAGACACATATACTCAAAAAGTCTTATAATAAAGATTATACATAACAAAGGGAAATAGTATATAGTAAGGTTAGTAAAGTGCAAAGTATTGCTAAGACTTACTAATCAAGGCGTTCTCATAGACATAGCATGATGTGTCATGCCATTTCAATTGAATTGAGATGATCCACTATATACAAGATTAAAAATGAATCATATATTATGTAGTAATAGATATTGTATCAATTTTACATATGTGATAATGCACTCATCGTTTGAGTTTTATTCAAAACTCTTTTCTTTAATGCTTTGTTTTTCCCAATAGGTTGTAGAGACAATGTTGAACCCTATTAAGGTGAACTGGATTAACATAGCATTCGTCGCTAGTCACTTATATGAGGTGACGTCTCCTAGTGACTAGAGTGTGAGTCGATTGATGGCAAGTTCAAGTGCCATAAAGTCATAAGAGATGACTAGTCGATCACATAGGCAGACTGTATGGGACACTCTGTCGGGCAATGACCGCTTATCGATTTCTGGCAATTTTATATAGCCTGGTCGTGGCAAGAGCTACTATAGTATTCTTTTGAGTCGATTCTTTGACTAGAGATTGTTCGCCCAAGTCGGCACAGTTTTTGATTGACTTTGATTTTTGCCCCAAGCCATTCTGTCAAAAGGGGTGAGTGTGCATCTTTTGGGTCATGATGAACTATGGGTGTATGAAGGGAATAGTGCGATAGGAATTGTCCACCCCTTGTCGGGGTTATTTGAAATCTCAAGGCCACTCGAGGAGTAGTGAACTGAAAATGCGTGGCCACGCTCGGAATATATCTACGGTAGATAATTCCGGTCAGACAGTTACTCTCCAGATCAAGGAAACCACTCTAGATATGATCAAATGCAAGTATGACCTGTAAGACACCTTGCATTGAGTGGAAGATGTTGTAATAGGACAAGAGAATTGGTGACGCACACTTGTCTCGGACAAGTGGGAGATTGTTGGAGTATGTGTCCTCAACAATGGTGCGATCACATTATTGAAACTCATGATAAGAATACGTAAGGGATGTTTCAATATATATATATAGTCAACTAATCAACATTAATCAGTAATGATTGGATAACTAGAGTTTGACATTACTGTCGTTTGACGGTGGTGGTCAGTTGATCCCTTAAGGTCACACCTAAAGGACGATTCCCTCAATTGTAAAGATAATTAATTGTATATTGATACAGGTTAATTAATTCCTTAAATTAAACAAATTTTATTTATAAGAGAGAGTTTTATATCTTATTGTAATTTGATTAAATAAGATTCAATTTAGTAATTAATATGTTATATTACTAAAATTGATTAATGTTTATGAAACATTTGAAATAAGAATTGTTAGTTAGTTATAATTACAAAATATTGTAGATTATATTGACTCAATTCAAAATGACCCATTTTACATATATGTAATTGTGAATTACCATTTAATTTGTTATTTTTAATTTATTTGATAAAGTAATGATATTTAATTTGTTAAATATGCATTAATATGACTCATGACATGTTATGTGTAACATGTCATGTGTGACAAATGACAAAAGACATTTTGTAAAATGGAATCCATTTTATAATGGGTGGACCGAAATTTTGGGTGTTTTAGGGGTTTTTGTCTTATCTTTGCATAAGATGCTCTAAATATTATAATGACACCTACTACTAGCCCTTACACACATAACTTTTCTTGTGAAGAACAAAAGGCAAAATTGGGAAGAAAAATTTGACTCCCCTATATGTGTAAAACCGGTTGCCCCACACCATACTAACTAGAGAATTGTTCTCATTTTGAGTAGATGAATTCTTATGCTCAAAACCTCTCTTTTCTCTAAACAAAATAGTTTTATGCATCATAATTTGTTCATAGATCTAATATAAAATATTACTAAATGTGTAGTAATTTTATTAGATTAAAATTTAAGGTTCACTATTAATATTATCTAGTTAATAAGATTAACAATATTGAGGGATAGTGTTGGTGCAACTAAGAGGAGGTATTCCATAATGAATACTTGAAGGTTTTGGAGGATCACTCAATATCTTATTTAGCTCAAGATCTAAATTTGGAAGGAGTCCAAATCTAGTGCCCTAAATACGTCACAAATATATATAAGAAAATCATTTTCTCCTTATTTTTTTATTAAAACATCTTGCATGCAACTAGATCCATATGAGTATAAATTATGACTAATTTATAAAATCTATTAAATAAGTTTAATAGGGGTTTAAGAAACTTTCAAGGCCTTGTTCGAGTTTCCCCGTTTAGGACAAAGACACAAGTGTCCTACTTCTCCCCAGCGGAGTCACCAATCTATGGACATAGGTCACCTAAACGCCAACCTGTGGACATGCAGTTGTCTGAATGCCACGTTCGGGGACGTAGAAATGCTTTCGACCAGATCGCATTAGATCGGTCAGTTTCGTCTCGATAAAGGTCTCGAAAACAATGTACAAATGTTCGGAGTCGCTACCACACAATTATGGGGTGCATGGAAACCGTTCAAAATCCACGTTATACCTCGTTCAAACGAAGCACAAAGCAGTGCTAGTCATAGGTACTAAAGATAAGGAGTCGTCCCTCTTTTAACATCATATCGCTAAAATGACTCTCGTGTACCCTGGATAAGGCCGTCCACTATACAAAGGTTCCGAGTAAGAGTGAGGGTACGTATTGGGAAGCCCTTTAATTGGACACCCAATCTCACCCGCAAAAGCAGCCTTTACTAATCGATCTTGGTTGGTTAAGTGCAAAAGTTGATAAAACAGGTTAGAAGCATGAATGAGATTCCACAAGTTTAAACCTAACATCTGAAATTTGCTATGTCGGTTGTTTATCCAAGTATCAAGTAATGGATGTCGAGTTAGATTTAAGAAATGATTTGCGTGAAAAGACAGAAAATAAATATGCATTTACCAAGTTAGGTTTACGGTGCTTAACATGGTCCATTTGTCTAAAAAGGGTGTGTTTAAAAAAATGTAAAATGTAAAATATAAACTCGTCAATCTGATCCGTCACGTTATCGGGTTAACCGACATCAAGATCGTCTTAGACAAGTGCTGAAAATGAGGCAGAAACAGTGCCAGACAGCCTTTGAGGCGAGCCTATGGGCAGCCTAAGTGAACCTTTTGGGTCTCCAAAAGGTTGTTAACCGTTTAAAAGGTTGTTAAAACCACTTTTGTGGAAAAGGTCGTTAACACCGTGTTTAAATCCAAGTATAAAATATGACTCAGAGTATTCATCATTATGTTGATGATATTTATTGCCGGGTTTGAATTTGCAAGTTTGACATGAATAGTTTTGTAAATAAACGTGTAAAATGTATTTTCTCAACCGTTTTATCTCCTAACTCGAATTAAATCGACATGGCACATATGTTAGCCAAGGGTGACATGTAATATGGTCAAGACAAAGGGGATAACGGTACCAAACAATGTGTATGGCTCGTGTTTACAATCGATAGGTAGAAAACACGTGTTGGTTTTTTACCCTAGAAGCTGAGGTCTAGAATTTTAAGGGAGAAAGAAGGGGCGGACTCTTGCGTAACGATTATGAGGTGTGCTTGAGGGGTATTTATAGAGGAATGTGTGGTTTGGTGCATTTTGGGCGACATGGCTATGCTGGCCACCCAAAGAGGAGCGAGCATGTGGGTGATACAAGGGCTGTGTTGGTCTTTTCGCAAATTTGGAATTTGTATTTTGTTCTATCCTAAGTTTTGTTAGGATGTGTTTTGTACTTGAGCACCAAGTATACCGTGTATACTTAGTATGTGGGTGTTATGTGGGGTGGGTTTGTTGTGTTTGACTCGTTGTTGGAGTCGGGATTTGAATTTTGAGTCGGTTTGTGGTCTGGTGTTGGTTTTGACTCTAGTTAGTGTCATTGCGACCCCGTCATTGTGCATAAAACACTCCAGATATTTTTTAAATGTATTAAAAAAAATTTCATTTTCGAAACCATTTTCTGAGCTCTCCGACACATAGTTATACAAACTATCGATCAAACGTAGCGATTTTTGAAACACGTTGTAGTCCGATAAACATCGGGTGTTTGTTGGGGATTCCATAGATACCGGGTATCTACAAGATGATGTGCAAGTCGTCACTGGTACTTTTCTTGTTAATCATAAACCGACTTTTGTTTTGTTTGATTGAGGGGCAACCCATTCGTTTTTGTCTAGAGGTCATGCTTTAACCATGGGTTTTTTTTTTGGGGGGGGGGGGGGGGGGTATGAGTTGGTAAAAGATAATGTTTTTATACGATCAGGGGAGTCAATGTCATGTCATAAGTTGTATAATGAGGTGTCTATGGTAGTCGGGCAAGTGGACTTACCAGTTAATTTACTCGAGTTTCGGATGGATGGGTTTTAAGTCATAATCGGGATGGATTGGTTAGGTAAGTATGAGGCCAAGATAGATTGTCGTCAAAAGAAGGTGTCCCTAAAAGGTCCTAAGGGTATTAGAGTGTCTTACCGGGGGTTTGTTGTAAATTCCAAGGTAAAGATGATTGCAGCTATGACTTTAAAGTCATGTTTGAGGAAGGGGTGTCCTATGATCCTTTGCCATGTTAGGGATACTCGGGTGGAGAAGCCGTCATCAGCTGAGGTACACGTGGTGAGTGAGTTGGACGATGATGTCTTTCAGAAGGAGATACCAGGGTTACCTCCTAAGATGGACATTGATTTCAGTGTTGAGCTTAAACCAGGTACGAGACCTATATCTAAGGCTCCGTACCGTATGGGACAAAAAGAGCTAGAGGATTTGAAGAAACAGCTGAATGAGTTGTTGGATAAGGGATACATTCGACCTAGTGTATCGCTTTGGGGTGCGCCATTTCTATTCGTGAAAAAGAAGGACGGTAGTTTGAGGTTGTGCATCGACTACAGAGAGTAAAACCATGTTACCGTGAAGAACATGTATCCTTTGCCGAGGATTGATGATATTTTTGACCATTTGAGTGGAGCCGCGTTATTTTCAAAGATTGACCTGAGATATGTTTATCACTAGTTTAGGATTGCGGATGAAGATATTCCTAAGACAACTTTTCTGTAATACTACGATTTTATGTGCTGTTGGGTACTCTATCGAGTAAGGCTTATTCTGTCGATAAGTGAGTTTTTCGTACGAAACAGTGTTATTTCTGACGGGTACTCGATCAAGTAGGGGCCACTCGATCGAGTACCACACTTACTCTATCGAGTGCCTCGGGTTTTACGGGTTATTTGCCGGGTTTTGATAGCAACGTGAGAATGATATAAAAACACTTTTCGTCAGTTTATTTTTACTTTTTACCCTATTCTAAGTTTCACAAAAGAGAAAACAAAGTTACGTAGCTCTTCTCTCTCACATTGCTATCAAATCCAAAGGCTTGAGCCGTCGAAATCCAGAGTTCTCTACGCCATTGAGACCGTCGTATTGTGGGTAAGATCCTAGTATAGTTTTTGTATTGATTCGTTGATTTTGGTTTAAACCCTAATAGGGTGATTTGCGGGTTTTGGGAGTATTTTGGTATTAGTTGGTGATTGTATGATTGTATGATTTATAGGAGGTGATTTCGTAGAGGAACGTTTCTGATTCGCTGTTGTGATGATTGTGGTTATTGCATTTCCAGGTAGGGTTTCCTACTCAGTTACTGTTTATATGATCATGAGTTAATTGTTGGTTGTTGATTGTTGGTTAATAGCATTTGTCTATATCGTATTAGAATTGGTAATTCTTGATGTAACACCCCCATACTCCAAGTGCCTTACCAGGACCACTTAAGGCATGGAAATGCTACCATCTCGGTTACCCGAGGCAATGATTATCATAAGACAATAAAGAAACATATTTAAATAATAATTAACGTTTAAAGTGATTACATGCCAAAAACCAAAACTGATAAAAGGAAATACAAGTTCTCAAAACTATCTACTATCGAAATACTATCAAGCGTCAGACACAGCGGAAGACTTCTAAACTGCAACGTGGTGACTCATCCCAGCTATCCCATACGCATCGTCTCATACCTGCTCAATAACTGCTCACCACCCCCGAATGGATCACCACAGTTTTTAAAACATTTAACGGGGTCAGTACTAATCACACAATTCAATATATCAACAATAAGATCAACAGACAGCTGAACTGTCACACACACACACACACACACACACACACACACACCACCAACTCCCATCATCTCAATATCGACCGTCCCTTTGGACCGACCACGCCGATGGGGGACCGCAGCCGTTCCCACCTAAGCCCCGCTCATCATACCGAGCGATAACCCTGACCCATTAATGTGCACATCCCCTTTCGTGGCGGGTTCCACGAAGGGCGAAACTAGGGCGTGAGATCACTCCCGCAAGTGACCCCACTCAGCCGAGAACGCATCTCGAGAACCATCACAAACACAACCACAATCACAATCACAATTACAATTACAATCATCATATCAATCAACTAACTACAACACATCACCGATATCCCATTATGGGACTAATACTGAGTAGGAAATCCTACCTGGAAAGCACAACACGCAGACGGTATCTACAGCTGTATCAAAACGGCTCCTCTACGAATTCTCCTCCTACCATACAACACATAGATGCTACCATTCAAATACTACTCATAAAAACCCCCAATTCCTAAATTAGGGTTTCATCAATCTTAACAAAACATTATAGAAATTATATTAAAAGTTTACCCTTGACGCAAGGAATCCAACGACACAAACTACGATGCAAACCGACCGTCTGAACTCCGGGAATTGTCAAGAACGCGATTAGGAAGAAGACAAGTTGCTTTCTCTCTTAAACAGGTTTTAGGTTTTGTAAAAAGTGATTTAGAACAAAGACGAATTGGTTTAAATACCTTAATCGCGTAATTAACAAAACCCGAGAAAACTCCCCCGTAAAACCGGACACTCGATCGAGTACCCAAGGTACTCGATCGAGTACCCCCTACTCGATCCAAAGTGCCCCGGCTACTCGATCGAGTGCCCAACAGTCGAAACTATTTATCTTCGCAACTTGCCCTTACTCGACAGAGTAAGGGCTACTCGATAGAGTACCCCAAGACATATAAATACGGAGTATTACTGTCTTCCCTCCTTAAAAAGAACTTCGTCCCCGAAGTTCAACCCATACATAAAAACAAACATGCTAACTCGATCAAGACACAACAACGTAACTAAGAACTCGAAACAAAACTCCAACCCAAACATGAACTCGTAACACCAACTCCACTAACTATTCCTACCTCCACAGCATGGCTCACGATATCGTATCAACTCCATTATATCTCTCTCAACACTAACTCCATACACTACCAACTACCATCCTTTAACGCTGCTAGCTCCGTAATATATCATCCCCTACCAAATCCCATATCAAGACACTCATAGACATCAAACGGAATGTTACATTCTACCACCCTTAAAAGGAACTTCGTCCTCGAAGTTTACTCAGGCTCATAACATCATCCTCCAACTGTCAACACTATATGAAATATTCTCACACTCTGAAGCATCACACTTACTACAAGCACGGCCATGGCCTTTTATCACTATCAACCACAACATATACAAATCCATATCTTATGCTACACCAACACTCTACTTTCAAATATACTACCATATGCACACCCATCAAAATCTCTTTTATCACATCCTACTCCTCTTAAGATAAATGTTACGTCCTCGTAACTCACTAATACTAAATCCTAGATATATCTTTTCATAATCCTCATCACCGTCGCATGTCAAAGATATCCACCTATAATCTAAACACTCGCCATGCACCTACCCAAGGCTCACTTACTTAAACAACTCTCATACTTCACTTCTCTCGTCACACCACCTAACCTATACCACAAAATCCTTAATTTAACCCAAAACTTCACTTGTTCCCTATTACCGCAACATGACACACCTCTCTATATAAACTACATAAAACTCTTACCACCAAAAGCATAACTCACGATCCACACTTGTTACGTACACTCACACTAGATCCTCAAGTTCCTTTCTTTTATTACCGCAAGCCTCATACATAACTTAACACGACACTAATTACTCAACGCCCTGCACTCACTGTCTCAACAAAGGATTATGAACCACCTGCATATATCAGATCATTACTACACATGTTCCACGACTCACTTGCCATTACCATGTCTACTGAAACCTTAACTAGAACAAGATCATAATTATTGTAACGACCTCTCCCCACCGTATCCCATCAATAGAACATCACTATACCATGGCAACAACGAAAACATATTCAACTCTATTTCCTATCATACTCTACCTCATTCTTAACTTAACCTGGTAAAGAGAACATCAATAAGCAAGACAACTGTCTACATGCAGAAACTGAAACTCGCAGGGAACAATATCAACCAAAACAACAATCTATGTATAACTGGTATGTACTTTCGAAACTCGAATCATAATCATCTCGCCTAATCCACCACAACCGGTGACGGCATCACAACACCGCCACCAACAGCCACACCGTAGTGCGAAAATACCCGCATCACAACACTAAATATCGTGTCCGGATCACCACCCGAGGCACCACAGCCACATCGATAGACATCACAACTGCATACAACTCCCATAAACACTGACTCAGGATAACTTTTCAGTCAAGAAAACTTACTCAAATCCACTTTACTAAATCATAGCACAACATATTTTATGAATTAAACAGATACTAACCTCGTGAATATCATCCCCTTACCATATCACATATTGACATGTATCATGAATACAGACAAGCATAACTAGTCATGCCAAATCAGTCAAATTATTACCTTTTTGGATATCATTCCAACGTTCTCGTATCCAACATGTATTACAGAAAATTCAGATAATAACTTATAATTATCACACCACACCATTTCTTGTGAGGTCACAACCTTACACGAACATTTATATATATGACATAGACCCATAATCACATCCAACCAGTCAATCCTGATCACGTAAGTTACCCCTCGATAAAGGTTACCTGTCGCCCGAGTTTAACTCATATGCCCCTCATAACATATTCCCCCATTCACACAACCATCACTTCCTGCCAAATATAACCATACCTTTACTATTCAACTATTAGCATCCGCCTCATCTAACCACATCTTATACCCTCTTACAATCATACACAACAATCAGGTCCCTACCAAATCAACCTTTTTAGAATTGCTACCTTTCTAATATACCATCACTCTTAACCACTAGTGACAACACCACAAACGATAACACTACCACTGTCCGAACATCAAACCTCTTACACTTATCTCTAAACATCACGATTTCTTTCCTATCTTTGGTTGACATCCCAAATAACAGACATCGAATCCATCAACAAAATTACCTCAATATTCTTCCCAATACAATCCTTAATTGTATCATCATCTAACTCTCCGCCAAAAATCTCGTATCGTGCAAATATTCTACCAACTTCTTACTTTCCTTAATTCCTCGAAACTCATTACTAATGATGTTGTCCCAAAACTCCTCTATAACCATTAACTAACATCCTCGTGACGCTATCACACATTTCAATGATTCCTTACCTTTTTATTACATGACTCCGGTGAATGTTTTCCTCAGCTTACTTTTATCCTTCTTTTCTCTTTACACTCAATAATACCAATTAATAGTTCAACTCCTTATTCCTTCTAGCTAACTCTTTAGAAATCCAGTTACGTTCTCACTGCTCCAAAACTCACATCTAATTATTTCATATCGATATCATCTCACTCTTTCTTACCACAAATATTCTCTTATTATGTCATCAATCACCCTTGCCACTAATCCATCCATAAAATCAACGTTCTTGTTCAACAATTGCATCTCCTTCTTACATCTCTAGAAATCAAAATTCCTTTCATACCGCTAATTGCCCAAGGAAAACCCACAATAGTTTCATCTCTTAAAAAGCCAAATCTCCACCCCGTGACATGTCTCCACAAAGTTCACTATATACCACTCTTCTCAACCCCTTTAAAACGAACTTTCTTTATGTATATTCTTAACCCACACGGCTCTTAACGACCTCCCTCCATAATTCTTTACACATCTCAGGTTGTCGCTATCCATATCCTTACTCTCAATCCTTTCATTCTCACGTTCCTTAGACTCACATCATCCTTTGCCCACATTCACCTACTTTTACGTTACTCAACATACAAACATATCACTCATCTCATCTCACAAAACATGCTCTATGTCTCTATACACCATACCAATCTTCCTTTTCTTTTTCCACTATCTATCACAACACATATAACTCATGTCCTCCCACCGAACTCATACTCACCACAGGTGCCACTCACTACACCACAAGATTGGGTAACTTACGCGTCAAGACCAATATACATGTAAAACAATGCATAAAAGAGCAAAATAATAACTTTTAATTAAACATAATATGCAACGAATTCAAAAGATAAGCATATGACCCAAAACAGGGGTCACTAGATCGAGTACAGGCCACTCGATCGAGTAAGGGACTTACTCGATCGAGTAGGTCAAGATCAGAAGAACGTAAAACAAATCACCAGGGCTACTCGATCGAGTAAATCGAGGTACTCGATCGAGTGCCCCTTACTCGATCGAGTACCAAGGATACTCGATCGAGTACCCTAATTCTCAAGACTTTGTCCAGTTTTCGTAAAACAGTCATAACTCACTCATTACTTGGTCAATTTGGGCGTGTGACCTATCGTTAGAATCGTAAAAGGACAAGCTATCATCTCCAATTGGAATCACATCAAAATCATTTATGCATCTCAAGTTATAACAGTTTAAAGACAACCTCTTTATAAACGAAAAACACAACTATTGATTTTTACTTCCCAAACGACTCAAACAACAACCAAGCAAACAAAACCAGTCCAAAACTCATAAAACCAGTATTCGTAATCATACGTTACTATTTTCAAAAATCAAGCAACAACATTCATCATGCACATAGGTTATTTAACTTGTCAATCACGATTTACCCACATAAACATGCTCCACCCATGAATTTCATATTCTTATGCAATTACTTACTTAATCTCTTCCAACTAATCCATCAATTACAGCTACACACTTCTTACAACATATACCCATGAACAATCGTGGACAAGTACATAAACTTATCATACAACTCTATGCAGACAAAATATACGTATACAACACAACATTTCTATTCGCATGTTATTATTATGTCACATTATGAATCACCCATCATGTTTCTCATTCCAACCACAGTTCTATATATCTCATCAACAAGTTTCCTCATATCACCATTTTCTTTCACATGCTCAACTTTCTACTTCAACATCCAACAATTAACACATTCCATCACATTCATAAACCAGTTAACCAAACACACATACGACTCGACAAACACTTTCCCACGTGACCGGTTCAAAGTTGTAGGGCGACCCCTTGCGGCTTTAGGACGTCTCCCAAGCCTTTGCACTAGCTCCTACAACTTTTACCCCGGGTTCATTTTAATTGACTCCCTATGTTCATTATGTTCATTGGTTACAGGTTTCAGGATCGTCGCTCTGATACCATTTGTAACACCCCCATACTCCAAGTGCCTTACCAGGACCACTTAAGGCATGGAAATGCTACCATCTCGGTTACCCGAGGCAATGATTATCATAAGACAATAAAGAAACATATTTAAATAATAATTAACGTTTAAAGTGATTACATGCCAAAAACCAAAACTGATAAAAGGAAATACAAGTTCTCAAAACTATCTACTATCGAAATACTATCAAGCGTCAGACACAGCGGAAGACTTCTAAACTGCAACGTGGTGACTCATCCCAGCTATCCCATACGCATCGTCTCATACCTGCTCAATAACTGCTCACCACCCCCGAATGGATCACCACGTTTTTAAAACATTTAACGGGGTCGTACTAATCACACAATTCAATATATCAACAATAAGATCAACAGACAAATTGAATCGTCACACACACACACACACACACACACACACCACCAACTCCCATCATCTCAATACCGACCGTCCACCTTTGGACCACCTGCCCGATGGGGGACCGCGCTGCTGCCGTTCCCACCTAAGCCCCGCTCATCATACCGAGCGATAACCCCGTCCCATTAATGTGCACATCCCCTTTCGTGGCGGGTTCCACGAAGGGCGAAACTAGGGCGTGAGATCACTCCCGCAAGTGACCCACTCTCACCGAGAACGCATCTCGAGAACCATCACAAACACAACCACAATCACAATCACAATTACAATTACAATCATCATATCAATCAACTAACTACAACACATCACCGATATCCCATTATGGGACTAATGCGAGTAGGAAATCCTACCCGGAAAGCACAACACGCAGACGGTATCTACAAATTTGTATCAAAACGGCTCTCTCTACGAATTCTCCTCCTACCATACAACACATAGATGCTACCATTCAAATACTACTCATAAAAACCCCCAATTCCTAAATTAGGGTTTCATCAATCTTAACAAAACATTATAGAAATTATATTAAAAGCTTACCCTTGACGCAAGGAATCCAACGACACAAACTACGATGCAAACCGACCGTCTGAACTCCGGGAATTGTCAAGAACGCGATTAGGAAGAAGACAAGTTGCTTTCTCTCTTAAACAGGTTTTAGGTTTTGTAAAAAGTGATTTAGAACAAAGACGAATTGGTTTAAATACCTTAATCGCGTAATTAACAAAACCCGAGAAAACTCCCCCGTAAAACCGGACACTCGATCGAGTACCCAAGGTACTCGATCGAGTACCCCCCTACTCGATCGAGTGCCCCAGCTACTCGATCGAGTGCCCAACAGGTCAGAAACTATTTATCTTCGCAACTTGCCCTTACTCGACAGAGTAAGGGCTACTCGATAGAGTACCCCCAAGACATATAAATACGGAGTATTACAGTTGATGTTGTAGTTGGTTGTGGTTATTTGTTTGTGGTTCGCGAGGTGCGCCCTCGGCAAAGTGGAGTCACTTGCGGGAGTGGCTTCACGCCCTTGCTTTGCGCCTTGTGGAACTCGCCACAAGAGGGGATGTGCACATTAAGGAACATAGGTTTGCGCTCGGTATAGATGAGCGGGGCTTAGGTGGGAATGGCTACAGTCCCCCACTGGCGGTGTGGATTACTGGTTTAGGCCGTAATCTGGCAGGACTAGACCTTCAGGCTAGTAAGATGATTGGTGATATGACGGTGTTGGAGGATTGTATGTATTGTTGTTGTTGCATTATTTTATATTGTGTAATCAGTAACTGACCCCGTTTAATTGTTTTAAAAACTGCGGTGATCCATTCGGGGATTGTGTGCAGTCATTGATAAGGTATGATATGGATGCGCGAGGGATAGCTGGCTTGAGTCATCACGAGTCGTTTAGAAGTCTTCCGCTGTGTTATCAAACTTTACATTTGCTTTAGTTGGTTTTGGATTTGGAACAGTTGTAACTCATTTTACAGTTCTGGATTTTGTTATGTAATCATTTTAAACTTATATATTTAAATTACGTTCGTGGATGGTCAATTTGATATACATTGCCTCAGTTAACCTAGATGGTAGCACACTCATGGATTGGGTGGTCTTGGTAGGTCACCTTGGTGTATGGGGGTGTTACAAAGTGGTATCAGAGCGGCGATTTTGGAACCTATAACTAATGAATCTAATGAACTTAGATAGTCAAACTAAAATTAACCTGGGTAGGAGTTGTTAGGAGCTAATGCAAAGACTTGTGAGACATCCTAAAGTCGCGAACTCGCCCTACAACTTTGAACCGGTCACTAAGGGGTGTCATGGGATCGCTATGTGTTTACTAATGTTATATGAATATGTTGGATGGATGATATGTGATTGGATGAAGGATGTGGTGGAAAAGGTGAAGTAGATGTTGTAGATACCCAGTATCTGTCGAGTCTCCAACAAACACCCGATGATTATCGGACTACACCATGCTTAGGATTCGCAGCGTTTGATCGACAGTTTGTGTACAACTATACGTCGGAAAACTTAAAATGATTTTGAAAACAAAACATTTCAAAACTTTCCAAACGTACCTGTAGTGTTTAATGCATGACGACGGGGTGACAATGACCCTAACTAGAGTCGAAACCAACACTGGACCAATAACCGACTCGAAATTCAAATCCCGACTCCAACAAAGAGTCAAACCGAGTCAAACACAAAAAATAAAACTTTTCAAGTCTTCCATGTTAATTATTTCCCGGAATGCTTCATGGTCAAGTACAACTCATGTCATCCAAAATATAGGGTAGAACAAATCATGATTTCAATTGCGTGATACTTACAAGACACCTCGAAGACCCGCGAATTGGCTCGCGCCTCTTCGAGCAGCCCATGCGGCCACGTCGCTCAAAACGCACACAACCACCCATTTCTCTATAAATACCCACCTTCACACACCATAACACCTTACGCGAGTGTCCGCCCCTTCATTTCTCCCTTAAAATTCTAGACTCGACTTCTCAAGTCACAAACCGACAGGTGTTTTCGACCTACCGATCGAAAACACAAGCCTTACACATTGTTTGGTACCGTCATCGTGCATTAAATCACTTGACCGACCATCTCAACCAACTACACCATCAGTAAACTTAAAACACTCTTTTTACATTGCTAAAACGGTTTTCAAACCGAGTTTTTCGACCAAACAAGTTGATACACTTTCGTCGATTTCTCGTCTCAAGCCTAGCATGTAAGTATGAGGGTGTAAAAATCCTCTTCTATCATGTTTTTCGTTTGTTTCATGACTATAACATGCATAACATGATCCAAATATGGGATAAATGAGCCAAAACCGGATTTTTGGCCGAGACAGGGGCTGCTCGTATAGCAGACAGGCTCGCGCCTAAAGCCCCTCTCAGGCCTTAATCCAGCCGTGTTTGGTCTCTTCTTCCACTTTTAATTCGTTTCTTATTTGTAATCGGTTTTACCATAAAACATTTTTCACCCTTGGTTCCTAATACCATGACGGTTTAATCCGTGTTTCGGTGATAATATTAAGTTAATTACATTTTAAAAGGCATTTTAAACCTTTTATTTCATTTCTTTACATTTTCAAAACAATTGCATTAGTCATAAACACAAAATAATCCTTGGTTCTACATACCATGTCGGATTTTAACCCGAGTACGATGATAAACATTGACTAATACAAGCAAATGAACTTAATACAATTAATTCATAATCATTTTCAAAACTATTCATATCAAGCTTGCAAAACCGAACCCGACATCGAATATTGTCAACATAATGATAATTATTCAAGTCCCGTTCTTCACATCAACACAAAAGCGTTCTAAACGACCTTGTCAAATCAAGATGGGTTCAAACACCCTCTTTTCAATCCATTTTACAAACCCTTTTAATGGTCAGAAGACGTCCTTCAATCGTCTGTTGACCCACGCCTAAACAGGCCAATCATTTTCCCATTTTCAAATCAGGGCAGGCCTGTTTGCATCGCCTGATGGCTCGCGCCTATATAGGCTGCCTGATGCAAACCCTGTTTCCTTCCAGCACTTGTCTAGGACGATTACGACTTCGGTTAACCCGAATACAGGACGGATCAGATGACAAATATGCCCATTTTACATTGTATTTGCAAAACGCCTTACTAAGACAAATGGATCACGTTATGCACCATAAACCTAACTCGGTAAATGGATGTGTAATTTCCGTCTTGCCTGTAAATCAACATTAAATCCAAGTCGACATCAAATACTTGATACTTGGATTAAACAACAGACATAGAAAGCTCACATGTTAGGTTCAAACTTGTGGATGCGCAGTCATGCATTTACCCGTTTTATCAACTTTTGCATTTAACCAACCTGTTGGAGTTAGTATCCTCCACAATAGTGCGTTTACATAATAAATCTCATTAAAGGAATATCATCAGGATATTTATTATTTGATCCTCGTCAGTTGATTAATTTAAATCGATAACGGTTGGCTGACTAGAGTTTGACGTTATTGTCGTGAGACGGCGGTGATCAACTGACCCCTTTCGGTCACACCTAAAGGAACGAAACCCAATTGACAATTATTTAATTGTATGAGATACAATTTATTTAGTCCCTTGATTTATTGACTAAAAGGTTAGTCGATCTTTTTAGAGAGATTTCGAGTTGCGAACTCGAGGCGAGGCAGTTATTATTTAATTATGCGATAATTGAATAATAAATTTTATGAGACGGGTTTTAGTTAATTAATTGTTAATTCACTAAAATTGTACTAATTGATTAATGTGATTAATATTAGTACGTAAATAATATGTGTAGCGGTACACATATATTTACGGAGTGTTTTGGACAAAATTAATCGGGAAGCATTTAAACATAAAACGATGTTTAAATTAAATTTACACGTATTTGTGCGACAAATACGTGAACCAATATGGACCCGTAAATGGGTCATGGAAATCGTGTAAATGAGATTGTGTGTTGCTTTAGTCATAATCATTCTTCTTACACAATTTCACTTCCCATAATATTTTGTTCTTTTCTAAACTATGCTCCATTGGGCATATTAAAATAAGAAAAGAAAACACTCCACTCACCCTCTCACAAAACCGGCTCCCCCACCCTTTATCACTCTATCAATTGTTCATTTTTACATACAACACTTGAACATTTGCATGTGAAAGAAAAATTGTTGGTTTATCTTTATAAAAATAATAAAACCATTTTACTAAGATTTGTTAGTAAAATATATATCTACTAAGAGTGTTAGTAATATTACAAATATTATCAAGGTTAAATTTAACAAGTATCTAGTTAATACTTGTTAGATTATTGGGTTTTGTTCTTGGGTGCATATTGAAGGAAATCTTCTAATTTGAAGATTTGTTCTAGGAGGATCATCCATCTTTTATTAGCACAAGAAAAATCTAGATAGGTGATCTAGATTGTGCCCATATTACCATCAAAATCAATGTAAGGAAATTGTATTTCCTTAATCTTTATTTATTATGCTTTTATATTTGCATGCATGTTACATAGATCACATAAAAATGAATTATGAGATAATTTGATTTTTAATTAGAGAGTCTAATATGGATCTATGATCTTTCAAGTGGTATCAGAGCTAGGCTTGTAATTTGCATGTTGATTTTAAGCATATTAAATAAATTATGAGATAAATTGGAAAAATTAAAATTTGTGTTAGAAGAAGTTTTAGCACGAACATTTTTGGTCATGCATACCTACTGATCTCAAAAGGTTTGTGGTAAAATTTGGTGACTTGTAAAGTTATTTTGCTATTTTTAATGATTTTTGGTAGAAAACCGAGTAAAAAATGCCGTATTTTGGTTAAGAGCTAACTAAAAATAGTTAAAAGTTGATTCTGGTCATAAAATTTTTATATTATTTCATGCATTTTTTACAGATTGTATGTAAAATTTCGAAGGTTGGTTTGAAGTTTTGCATGTTTATTGATTTTATGAGATAAAAGTCGATAAAAGAGAATTAAATTAATCATATATTTGAAACATTTATTCCTGCCCTTGATAAATTTATGTACATTCAAAAATATGATTTAAAAGTTAAAAGTGAAATTTAAAATGTGATTTCACCTTGTTTTGATGTTTACTGGTTTTTGTGGTTAAAAATCGATAAATATCGATCTTTTTCTTCATAAAATTTATCCGAAAAGTTTGGGTTATTTTTCTGATATTTTGGTGTTCTTGGGAGTGTTCCAGAATACTCCAAATTTTTTGTTTCAATTTTTGGTAATATTTTTAATTATTTTGTATTTATTACTTAAAAGTTATGATTTTACCGATTAAATTAGCAAATATCACCAAATCAAACTAATTGTTCATCATCAAATTAGTGAGGACTAATTTTGAGGTCCAAAACAGTTTGGATAATTAGTTTAGACTTAAATGAGATTTAAGAGTTGATTATTGATTTTTACAAGTTAAAAATCGATTAAATCCACAAAACCGAGCAAGATACCAACGATTGTAAGATAGGGCGATTTTGGCATCTTTTTACAGCATTTTAAGCATATTTATTTATGTTGAGTGAATGATTGTCATTTATTTAAAGTATTTATTTTGTTGTACCTAGTATGGCCTAGTTTATTTTAATCGTTATTACCCGAAATGAATGGGAATAGCGATTTGTTTGTAATTTAAATACGATCTCGTATCGTCGGTTTGTAATTAATTAATAGTGTTTATTTATTTTTAATAATTAATATATAATAGGAATAGCTGTGTAATTTAATTGTAATAGTTATTTTTACCGTCGTTTCCAAAAGACGGATATACTTCAAGACGGAATCCCACAAGAAGAAACCACTTTTGGAATGAAGAGACAAGGGACCAAGGAGTTGGTTTAAGATATGTAATAGTCTAGTTTTTATTAACTAGGAGGCCATACTAGGATTATTCATATGCTTGCTTGCTTTTATTTTTCCGCGTATGCCAAAATCGCCATTCACATGCATTTTATTTTCGCGGTTGTCAATTCACGTCATTTACATTCACCGACTTAGTTCACTTATAGGGAATTATGACTAAATTGACAAGATCTCTCACATAACTAAAATTGAGATTAGCCTTACCAATTAGTAACACCTATGAATCCCTTGTTCATTAGAGCCACGCTCGCCCAAGCGGCGTGTTCTGTTTTTACCTCGGGTAAGTAGGGTGGTAAACGGTTATCACGCGCCAAAGTTGGTTGGACTCAACGGGGTATAAGACGGTCTTGTATTCCGGGGCTAGTAGATGGATTTAAGGAAATTCTTCAACTAAGAGTTCTAGAGGTAGAATTAGACAACCGTTGACTTACCGAATTTACACGATTATGGGATGTTTCGCCCAAGCGATGCTCATTTTTGTTTAAAATTTGGGTCTTGGAATCATTTATATAATTTAGTGGGAGATCATTATATAAATGTTAAAACTTGTTAAAGATGTTTTACAAGTAAAATTAAAACAATGAATGTTAATATTTCCTTATTTTGTTGTAGCATTTTAATTCGCAATGGCAACTTCATCAACTTCATCGACTACTACACTAGGCAAAGATTCATGGCTAAGGTCCGTAATGGATAAATGTATCTTAAAAGATGACGGTAGTAACTTTCTTGAATGGGAATCCAACATCAAAAGTGTCGCATTGTCCGACAACGTGCTCACTTACTTGACTGATGCCCCTCCCATCGAGCCCGGTCCAAGGGCTTCATCGGCGGTGCGGACCGCCAATGATGACCATGTGAGGATGTCGAATGATATCAAAAATGTGTTGATATGGTCGATGTCCCCAAATCTCAAGCTTTCATGCATTTCTTTGAATGCGTACGAGATATTCACTCGTATGAATACTATGTTTTCACAAACACCAAAAGTGCGCCAATACAAAGCGGTGGCACGCTTCTTTGAAGCAAAGCTTGAGAGGGGCCAAAAGGTTGGTCCCCATGTGCTAAAAATGGTCGAATATGTCGACATCCTAAAGCGTCTAGGGTGTAATATTAATAAGACTCTTGTGGTGGATCGCATCCTCCACTCACTTCCTTCCAAGTTTGCCCATTTTAGGGTGAACTTGTAGATACCCAGTATCTGCACCTTCCAAAAACCATCCCGATGATGATCGGACTATAACGTGTTTTTGATATGCGTGCGTGGATTGGCTAATATGAGACGGTTTAATGCACTACTCGAATATGAAAAATGATTTCAAAAATGGTTTTCTAACTTCATTTGCATTAAAATAACACTATTTAGAGTTAAAACCGTCTTCGGATCTAAAACCGACTCAAAAACCCGCAACTCAAGTCAACCTGAGTCAACCCAAATCCCGAATGTCAAAAATAATGCCATGAATGTCTTTATCATGTCATTTCCGTTAAAATGACCCTATTTAGAGTTAAAACCGTCTTCGGACCCAAAATCGATTAAGAAACCCGCAACTCGAGCCAACCTGAGTCAACCTAAGTCAACCCAAATCCCGAATGTCAAAAATAATGCCATGAATGCCTTTATCATGTCATTTCCATTAAAATGACCCTAATTAGAGTCAAAACTGACACCGGGCCAAAAACTGACTCGAAATTCAAATCCCGACTCACACGGGTCAAACCTGAGTCAAGCACACAAAACAGCTACCTCAAGTAACACCAAAATCATCTTATTAGATGCCCATATTGTTACACGACATCTTATATGAATGCCACATATCAACAATGGATGGAGAATTGGCCACGTCCAAATTGAAAGGGACAATACACCCACTTGTATCTCAAGGTAGCTCGCGCCTCTTTAGGGTGTCTGCTTAGCCTCTAAGCAAACACAGCCGACCTACCTCCTCACGTTTCTGTATAAATACCCACCATCATACACCACAATACTCATGCGAGTATCCGCCTCTTCACATCTCCCTTAAACTTCTATACTCGACTTCCTAAGTCACAAAATCGACACGTGTTTACGACCTACCGACCGTAAACACAAGCCTTACACATTTTGTTTGGTACCGTCGCCGTGCATTCGACCGACCCATTCGACCAACTCAATTCATCAATCAACATGTTTTAATCAACATATTTTCAAAACAAAATCCTTTTTTAAGGCACTCTTTTAAACTTCTTTGATCGCGAGTAGTCACAACGAGAAAACCGTCTCTAAAGTCGTCTACCACGCAAACATCAATACACGTAAGTTTGAGGGTGTAAACAACTCATTTATTTCATATCTTTACTGTTTTTATGAGTTTATATGCATGAACAATGCATAACACGATTCAAATATAGGTTAGACGAGCCAAAACCGAGTTTTGGCCGGAGATATAAGCCCCTTGCTATGCAGAGAGGCTCGCGCCTCTTGTGGGTGTCCGGGTCAGACTCAAACGTGTTTGAGTTCGTCTTTCCTTCAACACTTTATTTTATTTTTACTTCTTTCCTTTTACGGTTTTTACCATTTTAATTCATTTTTATGACAAATATTTTGACCATTACAAAAATCATCCTTGGTTCCTTATACCATGACGGTTTATTCCGTGACTCGATGATATTATTGGTTGATTACATTTTAATGGGTATTTTAACACCCTTTTCTTTTATTTTCCATTTTTTCTTATTTGTTTACATTTGTAAATATATTAGTCATAATTCATAATCATCCTTGGTTCTTTATACCATGTAGGTTTAATCCGAGTACGATGACAAACTTGACTAACAATAAATAATTGAACTTAACATAATGTAGACACCTCGTTTCTGCACCTCCCGCAAACCACCCGGTGATGATTGGGCCGCATGTTTGATTCGCGGAACGATTTGTGACAGTTCGTAAGATTATCGTCAAGTGTTTGCTCAAATATTAATGTCGACCTCTTAGTTGTCATCTACGTGCCGATACGGTCGTTTTGGCAGTAATTAGAGTACATTCGGAGTCCGGGTCAAAAACCGTCTCCATTTTCTGATAACTGTTAAATCCCGAGTCAGAATGTTCTGGAATGTTCCGGATATTTCTATTCCATATTTCACAAATTTTATCTTTTGGCAAATAATATCCCGTAATATTCAAAAGATAATCGAATTATTTCCGTCCTACCATAACTCAAACACGGAAATCTTTCTTCAGCAGGAGGAAATCTCCCGGGAAGACGCAAAGGGCGCCTGCGCCTCTTCCAAGGGACGCATGGCTCGCTGCGCCTCTTCCCAGGCCCTTCTTTGCATGATTTACGTATCTTTTTTATATCTTTCCGAGATTCACTTCCAAAGAGTCTCCGAAACCCTATTCCTTCGCGTGATTAGTATAAATAGGAGCTTTCGTTCCTCATATTTCTCACGCGAGTGTCCGCCCTTCTCTTCTCCCTTTGCATTCTAGACTTCGTTCTTACTAATTGGCGCCTACGTGCTTGGACTTCCGACCACGTAAGCTCGGATCTTTCCGGGTACCAGCCTCTCCGTTGCATGACCGACCAATTTGACCAACTACACTCAATCAACTTAAATTAATCAATCGTTTTCCTCTTACGAGGGCACTCTCTTTGCATTCGCGTCGAGCATTCACTAGTCGATTTCTTAGTTCATCTCGTTCCGTCAACATGTAAGTCTGAGGGTGTATAATTCTCTTTTATTTATTGTTTTTTTACTTTATCGTATCATCATTGTAAGGTTTATGTCGAAAACACCATTAAAACCGATTTCTAAAACCGTGCTTTAAAACCTGTTTTTGCGGATTTCCAGTAGACAGACGTCGAGAAAAGACGCAGCAACTGCTGCGCCTCTTCGAAGGAGCGCAGTTCCTGCTGCGCCTCTTCGTGAGGCTGCCGCAGTTCCTGCTTCTTTTCTTCTTCCTCGTCCTCTGTAATTCGTGTGTTTTCTTATTCGTTTTTATTTATTTGTTCTTTAATTCGTTCATATAATCATCGTCCATAATTCATATGTATATTATTCCTTCATCATTAACATGTTTTAATTATTCAAATTCAACTTAAATCCTAAATAATCAATATTTACGGGTTTTTCGTCATTAAATTCAAACCCGGGTTTTAGAGGTTCAATTTGTTCATATTGGGTTTCTGAGATTCGTCATTGATATAATTTCCACATGTTCATTCCATATTCATTGTTAATTCGTCATCATTAATCATCATGTTTAGACTAGTTAATTGATTTTAATAGAGGACTCATTCATTAACATCGTTCCTTCTTGTAATTAATCCGTCTATTTCCGTCTCATGCATGTTTTACTGTTTTTACGACCCATTCATATGTTAAATAACATGTTAACCACTTTCATCCGAGTAATTATAATCTAATCAATCCTTAAATTCATCAATTAACATTAACGATTTGCAGTTCCGGCTTCACAGCCAGAACTCACCCTTGGAACAGACGCAGCAACTGCTGCGCCTATTCCAAAGGGCGCAGTCCTGCTGCGCCTGTTCCAGGATGAGTTCTGTCCCTGAACTCCGTTTCTGCCTTGACGTAGTTTAATTAGTTTACATATTAACTAACTAATATCCGTAATATCACGTTAATTCCTGTTCGTTAGTTTATTTAATTCTTTCTTTTATTCTTTTATTCCTTTTTCATCAAATTATCCGTTTTAAAGGTATTTTCGACATAAATCGCCTTTCCCAATGTAATTATTGTAATTTCCATCATTGTAATTCATAGTTATTGTATTTCTTTCATTGTTTGTATGTTTTCACATATAATTGAACATTAAATCCTACTTCGACCCAATTGTATGCTAAATTATGTGTCAACCGACTTAGTTAAATCTTCACATGTTAGGATTAATCTATGGATGTTGCATTGCATGCATATAACCGACGATATATCGAGTACGAACAACTTCCCTAATCATTAGTAGAGGCCGCTATCGAGGCGGGCGGGATTAGGTGTTCGATCAAAAGAGCTTCCTAATACGTACCCTCACCCCTTACTCCAGATCTCCGTGAGCACCCGTGTTCATTGGCATCCACGAGAGTCATTCTAGACATAGAATGCTAAGGGTAACGATTGCTTAGTGTTCATGTCACTACTTTGTGTCTTGACATGACACGAGGTATTCGAACGGTTCCAATTTTCCATAAAAATTGGTGGCGACTCCTTACAAAATGCAAACGCTTGTCCCCGTTTCTCACCAAGCGCCCCCGTGGGCGGCCCGCTGTCCACAGTTTGGCGACTCCGCTGGGGATATACACTTACGTGTAGCAAGGGTGAAACTTGAACAAGGTTAGGGAATAAGTTTGTACAAGACAATTGTCGGTTTTCATAACTCGGTCTTCCTAGACCGTTTATTCGGCCTTCCTAGGCCCAACCCAACCCATTCGACCAATCGTCCCGTCTAAACGGTCCTAATTCTTATTTGGGCCTAAGGATGGATAGCGATTGACGTCATCCATACCATGATGCTTACTCTTGTTTGTGTCAAGGGCCTTCACTACTTGAGGAAATGGACTAGGAATCGACCTTACTCTTGTTTGGCACGAGCCTCTCCACAGACTTCGGGTTTGATGGTTCGGTATGGCAACCCACCCTTTAAACCAAAACCCTTTTAAATGCACTCAGCATCCCGTTATAATGCTTGTATAAATGTGTAAATCTTACGTGATCACCACTTCTAAACAAAACCATGACGAATTTTCAAAAATTCAAAATCTTCATTTTCAAACAGGAATTTCGAAAAAGTAGGCCTTTAATTAACGCAAAATCCGGTCAAAACTCTGTCCGTTTGTCAAGTCAAAATTCGGGCCACAAGCCCATTTCAAAATCTCACTTCGAGTCCACTCCTACAACTACACTACAGTTGACTAGGACACACATTTTCAAAAACCTTGTCTTTCTTCAAAACTCACTCAACACAAGTGGCACACACCCACTTCACGAGTCAAATCTTTCCTCTTTTAGCAAGCGTGATAGAATGGTCGATCGTGTTTTGATTCGTCGCCGATCTCTTATCCAGTTTCCAAGATGCCTGGGTCAAGTGGTGAAACGAACCTCCAGCAAATTCAAGAAAGTAATGATCGAATCCTAGCCGCGATAACCCAAATGCAAATCACTCAAGAACAAACCTATGACCGCCTTGAGCTTATCGAAGGCCGTATCTTCGATGTAGAGGGAAAGCTGCCTCCCCCTCAAGGTGGAGTACTACAATTTTCCGATGACGAGTCTAAAGATGAGAATCCTGTCCTAGGAACAACCGCAGCTGAGAAAAGACTCCAATACCTAGAGGAGCAATTGATGTACCTTAAGGGGGATGACATTTATAGGGAGAACAATCGCAAGTATGAAGCCGTCAATTCCAAATTGCCCACTAACTTTAGCATGACGGATATCCCTAAGTTTAAAGGACATGAGAACCCTTTGAACCACATCCGCGCCTTCAAGGACTACATGTCTATCAAAGGCATCAAACCCGAGATGTTCTTAAGGATCTTTCCTTCATCTCTTGATACCATCCCAAAGCAATGGTTCTACACTTTAGATCACAAAAAGGTCGCTACTTGGGAGGACGCCGCGATCGAGTTCTCGAAACAATACGCGGATAATGCCGAGATCCAAGTCAACATGCGTACTCTAGAGGTTCTTACCCAAAATGACAAAGAAGGATTCACCGACTTCCTAAGTAGGTGGAGGAAGACTAGTACTCAACTAGTTGAACGCCCGGATGAGGCTACGCTTGTGGAAAAGTTTGTGGATAATCTCAAGCCCATATATGCCAACCATTTGAGATATCAAAACATCAAGACCTTCAAGGACTTAACTGTACTAGGGACACGAATCGAAGATGACATCCGTAAAGGACTCTTGTCCAAAACGGTAGGTCGAGGATATCAAGGGTCCACGAGTCGTTCATACGGCTCTACTAGCAAGACTGACGAAGTTAACCTTCTCGAGCCATCCAAGAAAACTAGCCCACCAAGGAAGTTCACAAACCTTGGGGACACGTACTCCAACGCTCTAAAAAGGCTAATGAAGCAAGGTAAACTCCAACCCATTGGACCTACTCCCGAACCTGAAAAGAAGTCCAAGTTCTGGGATGAAAACTCCTACTGTGAATACCATAGGGGCAAAGGGCACGACACAGAAAAATGCTACAAGTTGAAACACGTGCTTCAAGATATGATCGAAGATGGTCGACTCCCAATTCCACCAGGAGGTAAGCCCAACAACACTCAGAATCCTCTTGGAGTTCTAGTGATTACAAGTGACGAATCTACCTTAGATTGCTCACATCTTATTTCTCCCAGCGAAAATGAAATTCATGTAATTGAGAAAGAAAGACTCTACTCTACTATCTCCCCTACCATCTCCGACTTCATCGCATGGGCAAGGAGTGTAGATAGACAAGTGTGGGAACTAGAAAACATGGTAACGACCTTACGCGATCCCAATGCAACGCCTAAAGAGCGCGTACCATTGATCTTCTCTCAAAATGCCACTATGCAAGAAGTAGTCGCCGTGGTTGATAAACTAGTCGACCAAATCATACGACTAGAAAGTGATATCATGAGAATGAAGGAACTAGCTGCAATCAATGGGGTTTGGGCCGATGACGATGAAGACGAATACCTCATTGAAAACTCCTTGGTCAAGGAAATAGTCCAAAATGGTGAAGACCAAGATGTGGATCACCTAACTCGTTCGGGTCGCCCATATCAAAGCACTACTCAAAACGGTCCAACCAATGTCATCACACCAAATGACAACGAAGACAACCCCACCGATCATTTGCTCAAGCAATTACAGAAAACCAAGGCTGATCTTTCAGACTGGCAACTAGTGGCAAGCTCATTTCCGCATCACCAAGCTTTACTGCAAGCTTTGGCCAAATTGAATGTAGCACATAACTCTACTCCCGAAGATGTAGTCAACTTGGTCTTCCAAGAATCACCGAGGTTAAGTAATCCTATTACTTTCTCAGATAAAGACTTGCCACCTTTTGGCGCTAGTCACAACCTTGCTCTATACATCACTGTCATTTGTCTAAAGAAGAATGTGCCAATGACTTTGGTAGATGATGGCTCCGCGGTCAACGTCATACCCCTCAAAACGGCATACAAACTAGGCATAAAAGAGTCGGATTGGACTCCCACCAATCAAGGTGTACGTGCATATGACGGTACACGACGAAAAGTGGTTGGACTTGCTAGCCTAACCATAGCCACGGGACCAATCGAACGAAAAGTTAACTTCCAAATAGTGGACATCGAAGCTTCATTCAACATACTTCTGGGAAGGCCCTGGATTCACGCTTCCAAAGCGGTAACATCCACCCTTCACCAAAAGATCAAGATCCCACTAAATGGCAAAGTTGTGACGATCACCTCGTCACCCATCAAAGCAATAATTGAGAAGCAATCAAACAATCAAGTCCTTGCGGATCCCATGTACGAACTTGGGGGCTTCCAAAATGTGAACGTCATAGAAAGTGAGTTGGCACCCTTATACTATAATCCCTACTCCAACTTGGTGGTCAACCACATACTCAAGTCTCAGGGATACTTCGCTGGAATGCCTTTGAACCCAATTCGGAAGAACACCTTCGCACCATACAAGAAAGGCAACTCGACAAGGATACCACTTGGACTAGGGTACAAACCCACAACTGAAGAAGTTCTCGAAATGCTCGCTCAAGTCCAAAATCGCAAGTACGTGGGAGTCCAAATGAGGCCATATCTCCCCACTTTAAATGGATACTTCGTTCAAGAAGGAAGTTCAGAACTCTTTCACGGATTTCCCGAACCTTGGCATTATCTTGAAAGGAAGTTAGCCGGAATCGAGATCTTTCACGATTGCTACTTCATTCCTCCCGAAACGGTTCCTACCGTCAAAACCCGTCAAGCACCTTGCTTCGACGAACAAGCCGTTAGCCTACTGTTTGGAGAAGACCGATTCATTAGGGCCGCGCAGGATGAGATCATTACTATGATACTTCAGGACGATCGCTTCAACCCCACCGCGTTGATCACAGAAATCGACACAAAGCAGCAGAAAGGATGGAGAAAATCTATCAAATGGACCAACAACCAAGGAAGACTCTTCAAGCTCACTACTGGAGAAGGAGAGATGTTCAAAGGAGAACCAGAAGACGACGAGTTTGAGTCGGAGTCGGAGTCGGAGTCAGAGTCGGAGTCTAGAGAAGTCATTAGAGAGTCTACTCCTGTTGTCATCCCCACTCCCTTCGTTTCTCCTAGCCTAGCATCGAGTAGTCACGGTAGTTCGGGGAATGCCCCACCATCGTTCCTTTGCCACCACCGACCATGGATCGGTTGGCTTCTTTGTTTCAACTTTACTCAAATCTTAATATGAATAAATCAGTTCTCGCTTACTCTCTCGTGTTCTTTCGAGTGCAATTCTCGTTTATGATGATACTGAGGATGACCAAGACCCAGACTTGACCGAAATACCTCCCTACGTAGCCAAAGAAATATTACAGGAAGGGGAAGGGGGACCAGTAATAGAAGATACCGAACCCATCAACGTGGGAACCGAATTAGAACCCAAAGAACTTAGGATAGGGACTACCTTGAGCTCTACCGAGAGGGCCGATTTCATAAACCTCCTAAATGAATTCAAAGACGTTTTCGCTTGGTCCTACAAAGACATGCCGGGGATCGACGGGGGATATCGCCGAACATAGGATTCCGATTAAGCCGGGTTTCAAACCCGTGAAATGAAGCTTCGACGAATGAGCAGAATGGGCTCTAAAGATTAAGGAAGAAGTTGATAAGCAATTCAAAGCCGGGTTCATCAAAGTTTCCGAGTACTCTGACTGGGTAGCTAACATAGTACCTGTGCCCAAAAAGGATGGGAGAATCCGTGTTTGTGTTGACTTCAGGGACTTAAACAAAGCAAGTCCAAAAGATGACTTCCCTTTACCTCACATTGACATATTGGTGGACAATACTGCAGACCACGCATTACTATCCTTCATGGATGGATATGCGGGTTATAACCAAATCAAGATGGCCATGGAAGATATACACAAAACCGCATTCGTCACCCAATGGGGAACATATTGCTATACAGTAATGCCATTCAGATTGATCAACGCCGGAGCTACATACCAACGCACCGCAACTACGCTCCTACATGACATGATGCACAAAGAAGTGGAGGTATATGTAGATGACATGATCGTCAAATCCAAGGAAAGAGAGGGACACATTGCAAACCTTCGCAAGTTCTTCGCAAGGCTACGAAAGTACAACATGAGACTCAATCCTCAGAAATGCACATTTGGGGTAACATCCGGAAAACTCCTGGGATATGTCGTCAGCCAGCGCGGTATAGAAATAGATCCCTCAAAAATCAAAGCTCTGATCGAAATGCCACAACCTCAAACAGAAAAAGAAGTCAGAGGATTCCTGGGAAAGGTACAATACATAAGCCGATTCATATCAAAGCTTACCATGATTTGCGAGCCTATCTTCAAGAAACTCAAGAAAACAGACCACACCATGTGGGATGATGATTGTCAAAAGGCGTTTGACCGAATCAAGGAGATATTGGCTAAACCACCAGTGCTCATGCCACCACAACGAGATCAACCTCTTGGTTTATATCTCACAGTAACTTAAACAGCCATGGGTGCTATGCTGGCTCAAACTGTAGGAAGTGAAGAAAGAGCTATTTACTATCTAAGCAAGAAGTTCTTGGAATATGAGTGCAAATACTCGCAACTCGAAAAGACATGCCTCGCTCTTGTGTGGGCAACGAAGAAGCTACGTCACTACATGCTTAGCTACTCCGTCAAGATATATTCCAAAATGGATCCAGTCAAATACCTCTTCGAGAAACCCGTCCTCAACGGACGTCTTGCAAGGTGGACTCTGATGCTCTCAGAATTCGACCTCAAATATGTGCCACTAAAAGTCATAAAAGGTCGCGCCGTCGCCGAATTCTTCGCAGAAAATCCTATCAACGACGCGCAAACCATAGACACTTGGTCATTTCCCGACGAGGATATACTCCAAACAGACGTAGACTCGTGGGATCTATACTTTGATGGAGCATCAAACTTAAGAGGATTCGGAATAGGAGTGTTGCTCATTTCTCCTGAAGGTGAGCATACACCAATCGCTGTCAAACTCGACTTCGAGGTGACAAACAACGCTGCAGAGTATGAAGCTTGTCTCATTGGACTACAAGCGGCAGTAAGCTTAGGCATCAAAAACCTCCGAGTACATGGGGATTCATCACTAATCATCAACCAAGTTACAGGATCCTGGAAAATCCGAAGCGAAAGCCTCGCACCCTATCAGGCCAGGATAGATCAAGTCGCTCAATTCTTTGATCACGTAACCTACTTACACCTACCTCGGGAGGAAAATCAATTTGCAGACGCTCTTGCGAAACTCGCATCTTTGATAAATATGCCAGACCACATGGTAGAAATGCCTTTGTGTATCGAACGACGGTCAGAGCCGGCTTATGTCCACCAAATCACCAATGAAGAGGAAATCGCACAGGAACCCTAGTTCCAAACAATCCTGAATTTCAAGCTTAATGGTACCTATCCACCGGATATGGACAAAAGGGGACAACGCGCTATACGCCTATTAGCTTCCCAATACATCCTGATGCAAGGAGAGTTGTACAAAAGAACACCTCTTGGTGTAATCTTACGTTGCCTTGATCATTCACAGGCACGAAGGGTGATGGAAGAAGTCCACGACGGAGAATGCGGTCCTCACATGAGTGGGCCTATGATGGCAAAGAAAATCACACGTTTAGGGTATTATTGGACCACAATGGAATCTGATTGCATGAAATACGTGAGACATTGCCACAATTGCCAAATCTTCGGGAATGTACAACATGTCCCTCCTTCGTTGCTATATACTATGACATCTCCTTGGCCATTTTCCGCATGGGGAATTGACAAAATCGGAAAGATAACCCCAGCCGGGACAGGAGGTCACTGTTTCATTCTAGTAGCAATCGACTATTTCACCAAGTGGGTAGAAGCGGCTTCTTACACCGCTCTTACGGCTAAAAATGTGGCAAAATTCATACAGAACAACATCATCTGTCGATATGGTTGCCCACATGAGATCATTAGCGACAATGGGTCACACTTCCAAGCCGAAACCGAGCAATTGCTAGCCAAATACAAGATTAAGCATCACCACTCTTCGCCGTATAGACCACAGACTAACGGCGCGGTAGAGGCGGCAAACAAGAACGTTGTCACAATTCTCAAGAAAATGACTGACAACTATAGAGATTGGCCAAGCAAGATACCCTTTGCTTTATGGGGATATCGTACATCAGTTAGGACGCCCACTGGGGCTACTCCTTTCTATTTGACCTACGGCATGGAGGCCGTACAACCAATCGAGCTAGAAATACCATCCTTGCGTATTCTACTTGAAAGTCAAATCCCTGAAGCCGATTGGAAGAGGGATAGATATGAAGAACTCATCCTCCTGGATGAACGTAGGCTACGCGCCTTACATAATGTCCAAACATATCAAGCACGTATCAAACGAGCTTTCAACAAAAGAGTTAGGCCAAGAAACATCAAAGAAGGAGACTTAGTACTCAAATCGGTTAGAGCTCTTTTACCTGTCGACCCAAGGGGAAAATTCAAACCTAATTGGGCCGGACCATACCTAGTCAAATCCATACTCCCAGGCGGTGCGGTTAGAATCACAGACCTAGATGGGAATGAGTTTTCAAACCCCACAAACCTTGACCAACTGAAACGATACTATGCCTAGAATAGGACAAAAACGCACCTCGCGTAAACCCATGTGTCGCTCTTGTGGCACTAAATAAACGGCCCCTAGCCAAGCTGAAATAAGCTAAGTGTCACTATGCTCTTGCATCTTGACAAGACTGTCATCCTCATATCACCAAATAAACTGAATTCGCACCTTGAGAACAAGCAAAAGCTCATGCTTATTTTCTATGTTCATTACAAGCTCTTGCTTCGAACAATTATTCTTTTACATTTACTCGAACTACGCGCAAGGGTTTGATTTCGCTTTTTTAAGTGAATACGTAGGCAATCCTTCACCGGATTCAACCCAATATACCTAAAATGTAAATAGAAGGACATTTGCATTGCATTTGAAATTCGACAAGAATAATAAAAGAAAATCACAGCGGTTTCTTAACCATTCAACCTTTTTTATTCCATTCATTTTCTAATAATAATAGTACGTTACATAATAAAAAAAAAATAGAATAGGCTAGGATCCTAAAAATCCCTCCCTTTTATTACAACAATAATAATAATACTCAAATAATAAATAAGGACTCGGGCTATTCCTCCATCTTCCCCTTGCCCTTGTCAGTCTTGTCATACTTCTTGTCACGACCTCGAGCTGGGCGCTCTTGCACCACTTCAGACCTAATCACCAACGGTCTTTCTCGAGGCCTGACTCTTCCATTCTTGCCAACCACCATTTCCGCAACAGGAGTAGTCTTTGATTTCTTCGAAGGATGAATGACCTGAAATCCAGCTTCTTCTTCTCCTTTCGTCGATGCTTCTCTTTCTCTTTCTCTCCCTCGCGCACCTTGTAGTCGACAGGCTCGCGTTTCCTCAATCTCTCGCGTTCTTCCGAAGTTGCAGCCTTTCTCCACCTCAGATAGGAATCCGACACCCACAAAGCATTGGCGTAGAAGCTCAAGAACCACATGTTCCTTTGGGCCCATTTGATAGCCCACTCTCTTCGGCTCTCGGTGGTAAGTGCTACAAAGCGGTCTGATCTGGAACAGTATCAAGCCTCGGGATAGTCTGCTTCAGCCCAACTTGCCTCATCAATCTCTCCGGAAAGATGCATACCATGAACTCTAATCCCGGAATGCGCACGGACCTAGTGGGATCCAAAGAAGACACTCCAGTGACAGACTTGAGATGCCACCACGGTACAACCCACCTAATCAACGGGCCATCATCATTCTTCAGCTTGTTCTTCCAATAGTCACAAACCCGAGTGAAGTCCACCATGTACAACCGCGTCCTCATCGCAATCATACGGGAATGATAGGAAAGTGCATGAACTGGGGGCTCGAGCAGTCGGAGCCGTTCCATAAGCCAAACCTACCAAAAGCAGGAATTAGACACCCGGAAAAAAAAAAAAAAAAAAAAAAAAAAAAAAAAAAAAAAAAAAAAAAAAAAAAAAAAAAAACGAAAGGGTGTCTTTTACCTGTAAGACGACGGGACTCCCCAAAAGTGGAAGATCGCGGTTGGATTTCCTATTATCCAAACCCAAGATAATCTCCCCTAAGCACAAGCAAGCTGGGCTCCTGCGCAGCTCCATTTGCTCGATAAGACCCAAAAGACGGGGATCACCTCGCAAATCTTCATCAACGTGTCCATGAAAGACATACACATGCAGCAAACAAAAGCCAAATGCTCTCCTCCTGGCAACATAAGAGACTGTGGGGTCAGCTCTGTTGATGAATCGGTCTACAAAGTCCAGCATTCTCACGCCTTTCGGGGTAACCAAGCGATCCACCTCAAGTCTAGTCAATCCAAGCAAGTCTCTGAATTTGGTCTTATACCCTTGTGAAGTGGAAGGAATAGCGGGTAAGTGCTCGGGATCCCACCCACCAATAGCGGCAATTTTCTCCGGAAAAGGACAAATATCACCACCTGGGAACGCGAAAACATGACAATTTGGGTCCCAGTAGTCAAGGCAAGCATCCAAGAACGGTTTTACAACCTTAATGAGTTTCAAACTCAATAGAGACCCAAGGTTATGAGCACCCATATCGTGCTTCTCAACATTCGAAAATTCATTAGTCCATTCCTTCAAGCGGACCTCCAAAGTGTTCATGATGACAAATTTTCTCTTGAAAATTTATTTTGGGAGTTTTTATGAGATTAACGGAGAAAAGACGGAAGAATTATATGATTTAAAGCTTCGTCGACGCTTCTATTTATACTAATTGCTGTTTCCAAAATCCGCCAGGAGAGACAAACTTGGGAACAGGCGCAGCTCTCTGCCGCGCCTATCCAAAGCGACGCGGACTCATGCTCGCGCCTCTTCCCAGTGCTCACCTTCTGTGATTTCCGCGTTGGGATCTTTCCTAATTCTATAACGAATAATTTCCTATTCCTACGGGATTTTATTTTGGTAAATACGAGCAATTTACCATGTTTCAAACTTCCTAAATTCGCGGGCACGCATTTCGAGGCGACGTCGACACCTTCGCCATTTTCATCGCACTTAATTCTTCTTTTTATTTTTATTTTAATTCATTTATTTATTCTTAGGTAATAAAATTTCATTTTAATTTAATTTCATAAGTTTCATTTTAATTTCATTTTTAGGAAATAATTCTCTTTTGTTTTCATTTCAACATTTTCATTTCTACACTTACAGATTTCTATTTTTTCTTTTTTTAGGGGGTAACCCTCCCTACCGTCCGGTCATTTCCGACAAAATTTTTGCATTTTTGCACTTTTTTGTATCCTTTTGAGTCTTTTTTGCGCTAATTAAGGCCATATGTGTATAAAATGTATGTTTTGCGTAATTTCCATGTAAATTTCGGCAGCATGACGGCGTAAACCGTTGTCTACCCAACCTGTTCAAGAACTAACCTGCAGGTACAAGCAACACAACCCAGCAGCAAAGGCACTCAGGCCATCATATATACAAATGTACAAGCAAACTGGGGGCTTGCGCCCCGAACCAAATCCAACGTCCAAGCAAACTGGGGGCTTGCGCCCCAAACAAGTCCAAAAATGTTCAAAATCAAATGTCCAAATGTACAAGTCTACAAAGCTACGCCAAACTACTGATGGACACCCTCCAACTCAGCAACCTTCGCCGTAAGAGCAGCAATCTCGGCATCCCGAAACTCGAGCTCCCTCGACAAGCGAGCCGTCTCCTCCCGAGACTGGGCCAACTCTCGCTCCAGCTCGCGGTCGCCCTGTAAACAACAAATTGGCTCATGTCAATCAAAACAAAACTGAAAAATCAAAAATCAAAAGAAATCAAACGAGGTTCGTACCTGACGACCTCGACCACCGACGAGTGCCTCGATGGCAGTAGCTCGTAGCCGGTTGGCCACCCTCCATAGTGCCACAAACCGAGATGGCGCGACCTGCATTTCAAAAAGAATTCTCAGTAAATTGAACAAGTTCAATCAAATGTGTTCTTACACGAAAGGTATATAAGCTGGAGGCTCACCCTCCGAATCAGATGCTGCCAGTCGTCTAGGCCAGCATCCGTCACAGCTACGTCAAAGTCACGCAACTCGGAGATCGTCGTCCTCCCAGTCGCGTCAGTGTACTCAAGAGTCTCGGGGTACACTGGGGGCTCGACGCCCGCCGCCTCAACCTCCTGCAAAGACAAATAGCTCTCGTTAATCGATGATCTTTCATCGTAATTCTCAAAATCAAATCAAGAAAAATAAAAGATACTCACCACTACCGGCCAGTACGCCAACCTCCCGTAAAGGAACGCTGAGTAGTCCTCGCCAGGCAGAAGAAGGTCGTCGCCACTGGCACCAGCCAGGTCCGCGTCCCTCTCAGCCTCAGTAGGCTCCCTGAACATCGTCCTCGGAGGGTCAATGGGAACCGTCAACGCGCCCCGAGAGCACTGACGAGCCAAACGCTCGCCCAGATACCACACGGGACCCATCGCGTCCACAACAAAGAAATGACTCGGGCTCCTAGGTCGAAGGACCTCAGCAACAAAAGGAGGCGCTCCAGCGTACTCCGCCCAAGGTCTTGGCACCCACTGCGACAAGATAAGGCAAAGATCATTCCTATGATCAAATAAAAGCAAAGTACAAGAGATATAAATACGAGTGGGATACTCACGCCGCTCAGCTGAAGGGCGTTCACATCCCGCCGGTGGACATTGTGAGAAGAACGCTTGCTCTTCGTCCGGCACATCACCCAATCCCTCACCACAGGATAGGCCTTCTCCAGCGGCTCTGTCCTCTTCGGCGCGAGACTCGGGAAGTAAGAGTACACCCATGCCTGTAAAACAAGATAATCAATGACGATCTTTCGTATTTCAATAAAGAAAGGAATTTACTTTGAAATGTTCATACCTCCAACAGTAGTCCAGGTCCGACAGCGCCAGGAGAAGTCCCCTTCTCCATCAACTCCGGATGAACCATGGCCCTCATGAAGCGGATGAGGACCGCAAAACCAAAGAAGATGACCGGTCCGGCGCCCTAGGGAACTCAGGTCAGAAAGAAAGGGAAGAAGCTTCGTCGATAGCCTCTCGCCCTTGTCTCCAAGGTAAATCGAAGACAAGAACCACCAAAGCCACAGACGAGCTCTCTGCTCAGCTGTACAAGGAGGAGGAGCAGTCTCCCTCCCATCGATCGTCACCAGCTCCGGGGTCTTCCCCGCAAAGTAGTCTCGGACATAGGTACTGGGTACCAAACCCGGCATTGCAACAGCCTTCGGCGACAGGTTCCAGCCGATAAATCTCCTCGCCTCGGCCGAATCCGCCCTCATAGCAGTCTCCGGCCGCACCATCTCCTCGGCCCCACACGGCAGACCATAAATCATGCCGTAGTCCTCTAGAGTGACTCCCACCTCACCAAAAGGCAGGTGAAACGTGGAAGTCGTATCCCAGAATCGATCCAGGAAAGCACAGACCAGGCTAAGGTTGGCCCGCAACTTCCTCTTCACGATATCCCTCCAGACCTGAACCAGAGGACCAAACGCTCCGCGCTCTATCATGGCCCTCTCCTCCGCCGACAGCCGCTCGTAGTGCTCCATCGCTGTCGTGTAACCCGAGAACGACCTAATGTTCCGGGCCTCCTATAATGATTTGAAACAAAGCTATCTTTAGTTTTGAATGAAATTTGCAAGAGGTTCGGATAAAAAGAATGAAAGAGAATAGGTGATGAGTAGTGAATTCTTATTTACCAAGCTCTTCACCGTCCTGTAGGATAGGTGACCCTCTGCAGCCCACACGAGGTGCCTACTCTCCCAGGTCTCAGCCCACACAGGAGCTCCCCTCAGCTGACGACCTCCTCGCCTGACGTTGGCCCGTCTCGGGGCCTCCTCTTCCTCCACCTCCTCGTGTGCCTCGTCTCCAGTGGCCATCACCGCATCGGTGAAAGCCTGCTCCAAAGCCTCCTCAACCGCACTGGCGTCCATCTCCATGGGAGTCCTCCCAGAAGTAGAAGCCTCATCACCTGCAACATTAAAGTAAATTTAGGCCGCGTCACGTGACGACAAGCCTTGGTTAAGGAGTTTTCGAGCCTTCAGGGCCCTGAAAGCTGTCCTTTCTGGCCATCTTTGGCCATATTCCCGCCAACCCGATCACTCATGTGATAAATTGGGTCAAATCAAGTCCAAGTCAAAGCCTAGTTCCTGTTTCAAGTCGAAAATTCGGCAGCATTTCGTTATAACGGCGATTATGCCCTAGAAAGGTGCCCTGAAAAAGTTGTCACGAACCAAAATTTCGAGATGTCAGGAAGTTTACCCATCATCCAAGGATCTCGAATATCAAATTTCGTCGCCAATGGACAATCCTAAGGCTATTTTCGAAGCAATTTACGGTTCAGCTGTAAAACCGTCTCAAAATTCGCTCAAGGGCTCAAAACTCGATGAAAATTCAAAGTAAATACATGGTTATGTTCCTAACATTGCCTACTATCCATTTCTAGCATCAATTTGGCAAAGCAAATTCATTTGGGGGAAAAGCCCCAAATTTTCGATCCAAAGGGTCGAAAACCCTAATTCTCGCGGCTCGAAATTCGACAAATACGGATGATTAATGCAAGATTAAGACACATACCTCGATTAGTCATGTTTAATGCAAGCTTTTGAATCCAACCTCGATGGAAATGGTGAAGATTTGAGAGAGAAATTGAAGGAAATGTATTTCGAAATAATGAAACATAAACCTTCTGATTTCGCGTTTTTACGCGGAAATAGCCAATTTCGGGAAAAGACGCAGCAGGTGCTGCGCCTCTTCCAAGAGACGCAGCTCTTGCTGCGCCTCTTCCCTGTGTTCCCTCCATACGAATTTTCAAAACTTCGTTATGAGTTCGTTATTTGTGGGCCCATCTTTGGTGCGCCTCTTCTTCAACGCTATTGTATTCTTTTGGTCCGTTTCGACGATTTTCTTTCGTTCCGGCCCGCGTTTTATCCCGCGCAGCAGTATTTTGCAGTATTGTCCAAATTCATTTAATCCCGCGCAGCAGCATTTTGCAGTATTGCTCAATTTATTTTGTCCGGCGCAGTAGTATTTTGCAGTACTGCTCATTCAAGATTTCTCCCACGACGATCAAGATGTTCCTAGTCGTCAATATTTCCCCAGCAAGAGTTTGTTTGAGACCGACGCAAGCAGATTCAACCTCAAGTTTTGTTTGCCAGAGTTCGTTTGAGACCGATGCAAGCGGATTTTCCCCAGCAGTTTCTACCGACGTCCTGCTGCTTCCAATATTTCTCGTTTCCCCGCGGAGTCCGACAGGGTGTCGTTCTCCAGAAGTTCCTATACCCAAAACTTAGTTACCTCTAGGTTGAACTCATATTTGGCCTCCTTCCCGTCAATGATTTCCTTTAGGGTCCCACACCTTAGCACCAATCCTTATATAACTTTTAGGTCTTACCCTTAGCTCCCAAGCTCAAACCTTAGCTCCTACGCAACCCCGAAAGCATCTCGAGAAATAAGTCTCAGGTATGGTCTCTTCTTATGGCTGGCGAGCTTCCTTACGTAGTCTAATGGACTTTAAACGACCGTCCCCGATAGTCGACAGACTCTAAAATGTTCCCGACGACAGGTCCTTGGTTCAGACCCCTTGAGCCGCCTCGCGTCGCCATAGTCGTCAGGTTGTAATCTTCGATTGACCTGATGGCTATACTTTGACTTTCGCCTTGTCCAAGCCTCGGTCAAAGTGGGGGCTCAGAGACACCTCGTTTCGCACCTCCCGCAAACCACCCGGTGATGATTGGGCCGCATGTTTGATTCGCGGAACGATTTGTGATAATTCGTAAGATTATCGTCAAGTGTTTGCTCAAATATTAATGTCGACCTCTTAGTTGTCATCTACGTGCCGATACGGTCGTTTTGGCAATAATTAAAGTACATTCGAGTCGGGTCAAAAACCGTCTCCATTTTTCGATAATTGTTAAATCCCGAGTCGAATGTTTGGAATGTTCCGGATATTTCTATTCCATATTTCACAAATTTTATCTTTTGACAAATAATATCCCGTAATATTCAAAAGATAATCGAATTATTTCCGTCCTACCATAACTCAAACACGGAAATCTTTCTTGACAGAGGAAATCTCCGGGAAGAGTGAGCGCCTGCGCCTCTTCCAAGGGACGCAGTGGCTGCTGCGCCTCTTCCCAGGCCCTTCTTTGCATGATTTACGTATCTTTTTTATATCTTTCCGAGATTCACTTCCAAAGAGTCTCCGAAACCCTATTCCTTCGCGTGATTAGTATAAATAGGAGCTTTCGTTCCTCATATTTCTCACGCGAGTGTCCGCCCTTCTCTTCTCCCTTTGCATTCTAGACTTCGTTCTTACTAATTGGCGCCTACGTGCTTGGACTTCCGACCACGTAAGCTCGGATCTTTCCGGGTACCAGCCTCTCCGTTGCATGACCGACAAATTTGACCAACTACACTCAATCAACTTAAATTAATCAATCGTTTTCCTCTTACGAGGGCACTCTCTTTGCATTCGCGTCGAGCATTCACTAGTCGATTTCTTAGTTCATCTCGTTCCGTCAACATGTAAGTCTGAGGGTGTATAATTCTCTTTTATTTATTGTTTTTTTACTTTATCGTATCATCATTGTAAGGTTTATGTCGAAAACACCATTAAAACCGATTTCTAAAACCGTGCTTTAAAACCTTTTTTTTGCGGATTTCCGTGAGAGACAGACGTCGAGAAAAGACGCAAAGAATCGCCGCGCCTCTTGAAGGAGCGCAGTTCTGCTGCGCCTCTTCGTGAGGCCGCCGATTCTGCTTCTTTTCTTCTTCCTCGCCCTCTCGTAATTCGTGTGTTTTCTTATTCGTTTTTATTTATTTGTTCTTTAATTCGTTCATATAATCATCGTCCATAATTCATATGTATATTATTCCTTCATCATTAACATGTTTTAATTATTCAAATTCAACTTAAATCCTAAATAATCAATATTTACGGGTTTTTCGTCATTAAATTCAAACCCGGATTTTAGAGGTTCAATTTGTTCATATTGGGTTTCTGAGATTCGTCATTGATATAATTTCCACATGTTCATTCCATATTCATTGTTAATTCGTCATCATTAATCATCATGTTTAGACTAGTTAATTGATTTTAATAGAGGACTCATTCATTAACATCGTTCCTTCTTGTAATTAATCCGTCTATTTCCGTCTCATGCATGTTTTACTGTTTTTACGACCCATTCATATGTTAAATAACATGTTAACCACTTTCATCCGAGTAATTATAATCTAATCAATCCTTAAATTCATCAATTAACATTAACGATTTGCAGTTCCGGCTTCACAGCCAGAACTCACCCTTGGAACAGACGCAAAGAATCGCCTGCGCCTATTCCAAAGGGCGCGATCTCTTGCTTTGTTCGAGATGAGTTCGTCCTCGAACTCCGTTTCTGGCTTGACGTAGTTTAATTAGTTTACATATTAACTAACTAATATCCGTAATATCACGTTAATTCCTGTTCGTTAGTTTATTTAATTCTTTCTTTTATTCTTTTATTCCTTTTTCATCAAATTATCCGTTTTAAAGGTATTTTCGACATAAATCGCCTTTTCCAATGTAATTATTGTAATTTCCATCATTGTAATTCATAGTTATTGTATTTCTTTCATTGTTTGTATGTTTTCACATATAATTGAACATTAAATCCTACTTCGACCCAATTGTATGCTAAATTATGTGTCAACCGACTTAGTTAAATCTTCACATGTTAGGATTAATCTATGGATGTTGCATTGCATGCATATAACCGACGATATATCGAGTACGAACAACTTCCCTAATCATTAGTAGAGGCCGCTATCGAGGCGGGCGGGATTAGGTGTTCGATCAAAAGAGCTTCCTAATACGTACCCTCACCCCTTACTCCAGATCTCCGTGAGCACCCGTGTTCATTGGCATCCACGAGAGTCATTCTAGACATAGAATGCTAAGGGTAACGATTGCTTAGTGTTCATGTCACTACTTTGTGTCTTGACATGACACGAGGTATTCGAACGGTTCCAATTTTCCATAAAAATTGGTGGCGACTCCTTACAAAATGCAAACGCTTGTCCCCGTTTCTCACCAAGCGCCCCCGTGGGCGGCCCGCTGTCCACACATAATCAGTTCAAATCAAACATCTTCCTTTTACACATTTTACTATGCTTTTCAAACTTGCAAATATGACAATGAATATTACTAACATAATAGTAATTATTCCGAGTCATGCAAAAAATACTTGCAAATCATTTAAACATAAATACGGTTTTAAACAACCTTTTTTACAACCAGGAGAGGCTCCTTGGGTCGACTCATGGCTCGCGCCCCAAGAGGCCGTCTGCTTTCTTATCTAAAAACCTGGCAGAGCCCTTCCCCTCACCAATAGGCTCGCGCCCCAATGGGGCTGCCTGGCACTGTTCTGCCTCATTTTTAGCACTTGTCTAGGACGATCCCGATTACGGTTTATCCGCATACGTGACGGATCAGATTGACAAGTTTGCGTTTCATACTTTGTCTTTAAAACAAATTTTTTTGAATAACGGATCGTGTTAAGCATCATAACCCGAATTTGGTAAATGGATGTTTAATTTCCGTTCTCACATGCAAATCAATCTAAATCCAACTTGACATCTTATACTTGATACTTGGATTAAATCAACCGACATAGAAAGCTCTCACATGTTAGGTTAAGCTTTTGGATGCGCATTCATGCATTTAAACCGTTTTATCAACTCTTGCACTTAAACAACCACGATCTATCAGTAGAGGCCGCTAACGCTGGCAGGATTGGGTGTCCGATTAAAGGGCTTCCCAATACGTACCCTCACCCCTTACTCAGAACCTTTGGATAGTGGATGGCCTAATCCAGGGCGTACGAGAGTCATTTTAGGCATAAAATGCTAAAAGGGGGACGAGTCCTTATCTTTAGTACCTATGTCAAGCACCGCTTTTTGCCTTGATTGACCTAGGTATAAAGTGGATTCGAACGGGCTCCAAGCATTCCACAAATGCTTGGTGGCGACTCCGAACATCTCTGTATAATTTCGAGACCTTTACCGAGACGAAACCGACCGATCTAAAGCGATCCGGTCGAAAGCATTTCAACGCCACCGAGCGTGGCTTTCTAGACCGCTGCATGTCCAAAGATTGGCTTCGCATGAAGGTGGCCCGTGACCGCAGATCGGTAGGTGGCCCAAATCCACAGATCGGCCTGTGGCCCATGTCCACAGATTGGCGACTCTGCTGGGGAAAACTAGGTGAAACTCGAACGAGGTCGTGGTTAAAGTGCATTAATTGATATTACGGTCATAAGTCGGGTTCCTTGTCCGGGCCCATACCTAACCTTTATCGACCAATTGGCTCGTCCCGTCGGCGTGAGTTTTCTCATCCCCGCGTTTCGAATCCCGATTGAGTCAAGTATACCGTTGACGTTACACATTTCTGTTTCGTCAAAGAGCTTTCATCACTTTCGAGCACGAGGCTAGGGCACCCTCCTTACACATTTTGTTTGGATTGGTATCTCTCTCGCAAATCGGGGTTTGATCGCTTGGTGTGTAACCCACCCTTTTAAGCCAAAGCCCGTGGCAACATTACGCATAATATAATGAAGTGTGAGTGCTTATGTGTTATGTGATCATAATTCCTTCCGTGTCATTTCAAAACTTTTAAAAACACCCTTTTATGCCATTATAATGGCCATTTCAAAACTCGGTTTTCTATAACCATTTCAACACACCTTTTTTAGACCGTCGTAATGACGATTTTCAAACTCGGTTTTCTACAACCATTTCAAATGCGCCTTTTTAGGCCGTCGCAATGACGATTTTCAGATCCGGTTTTTCACAACCGTTTCAAACCTCGGTCTTGCACCGACCGTTGCACGCCTTTTTCGGCCGTCGTAATGACGAATTTCAAACCCGGTTTTTTACAACCATTTTAACACACCTTTTTATGCCGTCGTAATGACGATTTCAATGCCCGGTTTTTCATAACCATTTCAAAGCACCTTTTTTGCGCCGTTATAATGGTCATTTCAAACCTCGGTCTTTCGCCGACCGTTGCACGCCTTTCTAGGCCGTCGTAATGACGATTTTCAAACCCATTTTTTTTTACAACCATTTCAACACGCCTTTGTAGGCCGTCGTAATGATGATTTCCAAACCCGGTTTTACAACCGTTTCAAAAGCACCTTTTTATGCCGTCTTAATGACGATTTTCAAACTCGGTTTTTCACAACCGTTTCAAACCTCGGTCTTTCGCCAACCGTTGCACACCTTTTTGTGCCGTCGCAATGACGATTTCAAATCTTGGTTTTCACAAACCATTTCAAAATACCCTTTTACGTCGTCATAATGGTCGTTTCAAACCTCGGTCTGTCGCCGACCGTTGCATTATCAAAGCGCTCTTTTACGCCGTCGTAATGACGAATTCTACCCTCGAATTTTCAAAATTCGAAATCAATTTTCAAACAAAAACGTTTTTCAAACCGTCGTAATGACGATTTCAACCCGTGCAACTTTCCAAATTTCAAATCTCGTTTTGGAAAACAAATTTAGCTTTTCTAAGCCGTCGTAATGACGATTTCAATTCTCACAATCTTCGATTTGCATACCGTCTTTCAAAGGTTAAAACGGTTTCTAACCCGTCATAATGAAAAATTCAATCCTCACAATTTCCAATTTCAAATCTTTGAAAGCAAATTTAACCGTTTTCAAATTTTAAATCCAATTTCAAATCATTTGAAAACAAATTTAATCGTTTTCAAATTTCAAATTCAAAATCAATCATTTGAAAACAAACTTAACCGTTTTCAAATTTCAAATCCAATTTCAAATCATTTGAAAATAAATTTAACCGTTTTCAAATTTCAATTTCCAATTTCAAATCTTTGAAAACAAATTTAACCGTTTTCAAATTTCAATTTCCAATTTCAAATCTTTGAAAACAAATCTAACGCTTCAAATCCAATTTCAAATCTTTGAAAATAAATCTAACTGTTTTCAAATTTCAAATCCAACTTCAAACCCTTTGCAGACAAATTTAACCGTTTTAAAATTTCAAAATCAAATCATTTGAAAACAAATTTAACCGTTTTCAAATTTCAAATAAAAATCAAATCTTTGAAAACAGATTTAACCGTTTTCAAATTTTCAACCCAATTTTATATCCTTTGAAAACAAATTTAACCGTTTTCATGGCCATTGTAATGACAATTCCAAATATGATTTTTAGATCCGTGATTCGGAATTTCAACAACCATCTTCGAAAACAACACATTGTTTTCAGAGCCGCCGCAATTTCAACTCAAACCGTCTTTTGAAAACAAACTTAAGACAACTCCTCAACTGATCGACTTTCAGAGATCCCTACTCTTCGGAAGCCGTCCATAGAACGACAAATGAATCTTTTTGAAAATTTCTATTTTCGAAAACTTCAGTCCGCCTTTCTGATTCAGCCTTGAGTCGATTAGAGTCCAGTCGATTACAAGTCAAGTCGTCTAGGTAACGTTGAGTCTCTGCTGAAGTTAGTATCTACCTTCTGGTCTAGGTCGTGTCGCCTAATTGACGAGACATCTTCAATGGCCTTAGCAGAGTCAAAACCTCTCGGGTATTAAACCCGCATTTCCCCTACATTATGATTCAAAGGTCAAGTTTGTGTACATGTCTTGTCCAACGGCGTCACGCCAGCAACAAACCTCCAAACTAAGTCAGAAGTCGTCTGTCTAGGCATCACTATGCCAAAATCGACACTCGAGTCTAAGTTCAACGTCATGCACCAAGAGTTCAAACACAAGAGGTCATTCACGATCTTTAATGAACTCATAACATAGTCACAACGTCGTGTCTCCACAACAAAACTGCCTTTTGTACATATGTATCGTATTTGTCTTTGTTTGTACATTCCCTTGCCAAGACAAGTTATAACTGTAGGAATTATCGGTATACTTCCTTTAAGATTATTAGGATTATAACGAAATTATGATTATGAATACTAGTCATAAATGAAATTGCATAAACAAAATAGTAGAGATTAAGAAACAACCTTTGGTCCTAGCAAAAATGGCCTAAGAACAATATCAAAATGATATTCAACTAATCGTTGCACCCAAGATGCTCCGAGAAATGCCCCTCAAATTGCTAGAATGAGATCCCCAAATTCACTAATTAATTTAGGTTTTTTTGTGTTTTGTTTGATGAGAGAATATTAGGTCAAAATTAGGTTAGAAAAATGAGTCCCCTACACCCCTTAAAACCGAGTGAGGGAGTGAAATAGGGTAGATTTTTCTTTCCTATTTTTCGGCCAATTCAACCGAAAAATAAGAGGAATTATCTTCTTATTTTCGGTTTTTCCACCTACCAAAAATAATGAGATTAAATCTTCTTATTTTGGTAGTTTACAAAATGTATATAAAGTGTATAATTTATAAATTGTCATTTATTTTATTCCGTAATAATGAGTCTACACACAACAGCTTGCAGTCGATTTATTAATGTCGGTCTGTAATAATTTATTATGACAATATCGTATAATATATACTTTAACTATAAATATCGCATATTTATAATTAGCTAATTAAATATAACCGATTACGTTTAATTGCGAATTAACATCTTAATTCGTTCAAGCTAACATTATATACATTAATTAAATATAACATATTATATTCAATTTACGAATTGACAGTTAATTCGTCTCAGCTAATATTATTTAATTAGATTAAATAATCGTCTCATCAACACATTGACTAACCTTTTAGTCATATAAGGCATCAATGTGATTACATTTCCATAATCACATCTCTCAAACACATCCTTTAGGTGTGACTTTTAAAGACCAGTTGATCACCGCCATCAGTATGATAATAACGTCAAACTTTCTAGCAAGCCAACCGTTATTAACTAATCGTTAATCAACTGATAAAATACAAAGTATACCCTTGTGAACCTATAAGAGATTTATAAATGTTATCACACTAATTGTGGAGGACACAAGGTCCAACAATAACGTCTATCGTTATGTCAAATAGGAATCCCTTGGGTGCCATCGACCGTCAACCAAGAACTCAAGAAGTTGATCAACCTTCATCCGCCATGACTTCTGCCGAAACTAACAACATGGTCCTTCGACTCCTAGCTACCGTGGAAAACTTGAGCACTCGTCTCTCCCAAGTTGAGGAAAAAATGATAACCGGGAATTTCCCCCTTCTGATATATTGAGCAAAGGGTTAAGCTCCTTGAAAGCCGGCTACTTGCAAACAACAAGAACAACCCTCCAGAAAACCCTATTGGACACAGTGAGGAATCTTCCCTAGACTGCTCTCATCTCATCTCTCCTGACGATGAGAAAATTCATGCAATTGATGAGGATGGCATACAAAGCTCTATAATGATGCTCTCCGTCTCCATCAACAACATATTCTAAAAGCTGCAAGTGGCTATCGATGATTTGAACACCCGGGTAGCTAATTTGGAGAAGAGGTTTGGTCGTACCGAGAATAAACCTGACCATCTAGGAAACCAACCCTTGGTTCGCCAACCAACAGCTGTTGAAAATGAGGAGTCATCTAATGGTTCGCACACCCATGAACCCACCAACAAAAAACATGAAATTGCCTCACCAGAATCCCCTTCAAAATACCAAGCAACATCCCAAAAACTTCCCATTGACAATGACCAAATCCTGCTTCCGCCCAGGATTGACAAAAACAAAAACAAAAACAAAACTCACAAAAACATCCCAAAAAACACCAATGTTGGAATCGTGGGAAAACATCAAAGGGTTTTCACAGATCTGGGAATAGCATATGGCACCACTCTGGGGATACTTGCCTCAGAAGGAATACTCCAACCCATTGGTCCGACCCCGGACCCACCAGAACACAAAAGTGCCTGATCCTGGGTGGTAATGCATATTGCCAATACCATCAAGGCAAGGGCCATGACACCGAAACCTGTTTCAAACTCAAAAATGCCATTCAAGATATGATCGAGGCTAGCAAAATCATAATTGCACCTCCCAGTCAAGACAATCCTCCTGAATGTCCCAAGCCAAACAGCAAGGTTGAACGTTCTCAAAGGACATTCACCAATCTCAACACAAACTATGCCGCACCTCTTCAAAAGCTTGTGACTGAAGGGAAGCTACAACTAATCGGGCCCACTCCGGACCCGCTTGAAAGCAAGAAAACCCGTTTCTGGGACGGCAGTGCCTATTGCCAATATCATCAAGAAAATGGTCATGATACTGAAACATGCTTCAAACTGAAACATGCTATTCAAAATATGATCGACAACCATGAACTGATAGCTTCATCCCTATACAAACCAAGTGATGAAACAACCCTTATGAACATCTCTTTCTGCAAGGAGACGAAAGCCTGATGGACTATTGTCCTCATATCATTCCCAACAACGAGAGTGAAGTGCTCAAGTGGGTCAATGCTCATGACCAGACATTCAAGCCGCTGGATGCTGCAAAGGAGACCTTCGAGGAGAAAAGTGATGATTAGGAGTTCGTATCTACGATTGAGTCTGAGTTCGAGTCCGAGTCTTAGGCTTTCTCATATCTATCCTAGTCTCTGTCCATTTATTCCTAAGTGACAAACTGGGGGCTGTCCCCATGAGTCACACGTATTCATCGAGTCTGTGCTAACATCTTATTTATCTAAATAAAAGCACGATTTTCAACTATCATATATTCTCTCCTTTACCATTTCCCGTTGACAACGAGAATTGATTTGAGAATTGATTTAAAACAAACAATATGTTCCAATTCAATGTGAGTACACTCGAATGACGTTCCGTACCGAGTAAGCGGAGGACTCGAAACTCCGTGTCCATTCTCTTTACTTATTCCATGTCTGGCAATAGAAACCTTTCATTAACACCCGATCTAGAATGAGCTCTTAATCAAAGGGATCCTACGACGAACCCAGATAACAAACCATAACATCTCCTTATTCATGGTCAATGACGGAAGGCAAGCCCATTCCTCACAAAAACATCCCATCACCAAATATCAACCTCTCACCAACATGTACATCCCCGTCTGCAACTTTACCTGCCTCGAACGAAGGACGGCAAAGAACCAATAAATCAAAAACCAAAGCCAAAGCAAAATCAGAGCCAAGGCCAAAATCGAAGGCCCAAGCCAATAGCCATTCACCCGAAGCCAAAGCGAAAGGCCAAAATCAAAGGCCCAAGCTAATAGCCATTCACCCAAAGTCAAAGCGAAAGGCCAAAATCAAAGGCCCAAGCCAATATCCATTTACCCGAAGTCAAAGCGAAAGGTCAAAATCAAAGGTCCAAGCCAATATCCATTCACCCAAAGCCAAAGCACAATGCCAAAGCAAAAACAAAAGCCAAAAGCAATTCACTCAAAGCAAAAGCCAAAGCCAAAGTCTACTCACCCAACGTCAAGACCAAGACCCAAGCAAAAATCAAAACAAAACAAGATTGAAACCCTTTTCTCAAAAAGCCCAAAATCCAAAGAAAGCATCCAACACACAAAATCCTGGACAAGTGAGTACAAAATACCAAGTCCAGGACAAACAAGTCCAAAGCCCAGGACCAACGAGTCCAACACACCAAATTCCGGACCGGCAAGTCTAAAACACCAAACAAGTCAGTCCAAAACACCAAGTCTAGGACCAACAAGTCCAAAGCCCATGACCAACATTCCTTCCCTCCAAACTCCGGGACCAACAAGTACAAAACACAAAAATACCAAAACCTAATGTCGAAGAGCTAAAACAAGAGCTCAAGACTCGTCAACTAATAACAAACCCAACACTGCTTCACCCTTAAGTCCTTCTAGAGACTGTTACAAGGAGACCTATCAAGGATCCTGGGAATTCCCCTCAAGATCATAACCAAAACTGCTTTGCCCTTAAGTCCTTCTAGAGACTGTTACAGGGAAACCTATCTAGGATCCTGGGGGTTCCCCTCAAGATCATAATCAAAACTGCTTCACCCCTAAGTCCTTCTAGAGACTGCTACAAGGAGACATATCTAGGCTTCTGAGGATTCCCCTCAAGCTCGTAATACCACACCTTTACCTTTAAGGTCCCGACATGGGATTCTGATCCCACATTTTTATTTACCAACCATTTCGTGCTCAGGCCACATCATGCCGGAGACCCCATTCCGCACCACATTACAAGCCGTAACCCACCGGCCTAAACACCACAAAATACAAACTCCAGATTTTTATCTGTCAAACAAACCTCTTATTACCAAGCTTCACATTCCAAAATGCCGAAGCCATTTTCACCTTGACTCAGATTCAGAGTCTTCAAAAAAACATTGCTTTCTTAGGGTCCACTTTTTAGTGTGCTCACACAACAAGAAACATTTTCACAAGCTATGCCTCTTGCATTCATGATCGAGAGGTATTTCTCTCCAATCAAATTTCGAGTCACCAAACGGAATTCACCGTCGTGACCCTCAGCTCCAGATTTTTATCTGTCAAACGAACCTATTATTACCAAGCTCCACATTCCATAATGTCGAAGCCATTTTCACCCTGACCCAGATACAGAGTCCTCGAATACTTTGCTACCGAGAACGGGATATACCTAGTCTACCCTTAGGGTCCACTTTTTAGTGTGCTCACATGATAAGGAACATTTTCATAAATTACACCTCTTCGATTCATGATCAAGGAGGAATTATCTCAAATCAATTTCTCGAGTCACCGAACGGAATTTACCGTCGTGACCCTCACACTTTAAGGTCCTAACAACTTGCTTAGGCACACACATTCTGAACTACGATCTGGTTTGATTTCAGACCACGTGAATACGTAGGCAGTCCTTCAAGGACACAACCATATACCTCAAAATCACTTAAAGGTCCTAACATCTCGCTTAGGCACACACACACCCTGAACTACGATCTGGTTTGATTTTACTTCACGTGAGTACGTAGGCAGTCCTTCAAGGACACAACCAACCCCCTCCAAATCACTTTAAGGCCCTAACAACTCGCTTAGGCACACACATTCAGAACTACGATCTGGTTTGATTTCACAAACACGCGAATACGTAGGCAGTCCTATCACAAGGGCACAACCACATATCCCTTTCAACCCTTCCAATTTTCAATCCTCAATAACCAGCTCAGAACTACGATCTGGTTTGATTTCGCAAACACGCGAATACGTAGGTAGTCCCCCAACAAGGACACAACCGCACACCCATTTCAATCCCAACCATCAACATCAATCCTCAAAAGCAGCCCCCCAGCTGCAAAAAAATTAATCTTATACTTCTTTACTGGGGGCTTCTTCCTTAAGACGTCACCCATTCCTTGTTTTGTCAAAATTCCCACTTTCTCACTCTAGGGGCTTTTCTTTCAAGACGCCACCCGTCCTCTATCCACAAACATCTTTTGCGTCTCAACTACAGTCCAAAATAAAACCGCCCATAGCCTAGCGCTCGGTTAAGACGATGACAAGGTCTAGGTTCCGCTCTCCGAATCATCAGAACTCGAGAAGGGGTCTTAAACAAGAAAATGGTGGCGAAGATGTCTGGAGAAGATAATCAATTCATGTTCCCCAGCCAAGCGAACCTTCTACTCTAGGGATTTGATACGCGTTGTCACCCTTTCTTGGCTAGGAGTTACACTTACATGTTCAAAGTCTGTCAGAGTCACCCCCGTGTCGTGTCGATACTGAGTTGGCATCACGTTCACGACCGTCTGTTTATCAGTCTTTCAGTATGCATCCGTGTGAGTCAACGTCGCAACGGTCACGTGTCTCCAATCTATCAAATCATGATCTACGAGCAACAAGACTCAATATTGAGCTTCACAACTTTCAAAACTCTTATCTCCCCCCACGCGAGATGTTACGTGCTAATTGCTTACATGCTTATATGCTTACGTGCTTATATGCTTGCGTTCAACGTGCTTGTCTATGCGACTGCGGATTTGTGTGGTCACTAACCATGCAGGTAATCTTGAGAAGACAAACTCACTCCAACTGAGTACTGGGTTCTTCCCAACAAACGGCGACCCATCAAGTCCAATAGCTTTAACCTCGCCGATTACATGGCTTACGCTACCTCCCAGCGAGCAGCAACTCATATCCCCAGCGAGTCCTGAGAAGTTTCTAACTCCCCAGCGAGTGCCGATTTTTTAAATGGATGTCACACATGCTATTTTCCACAGTCGATCATTCGACCATAGATGGCTGGTGAGCCTTACAACGCATATGGCTGGCGAGCCTTTGTCCGCAAACAAGATACAACTCAAGGACGTATCCTGAAGATGCCTCGGGTACGACTCCTTATCACAGCTGGCGAGCCTTTGCACGCACACAAGATACGACTCAAGGACATATCCCGAAGATGCCTCAGGTATGACTCCTTTCTATGGCTGGCGAGCCTCAAAACGCACCGCCTTCAACACCGGCTGGCGAGCCTTTGCGCGCAAAAGATTCAAGGATGTATCCCGAAGATGTCTCAGGTATGACTCCTTCTTATGGCTGGCGAGCCTTTATACGTAGTCTAATGGACATTAAACGACCCAAACCGGAAGTCGAAAGACTCTAAACTATTCCCGACGGTAGGTCCTTGACTCGAATCCTCGAGTCGCCTCGACGTCGCCCTTCCCGACGGCAGGTCCTTGGCTTAAACCCTTTTGCGTCGCCTCGACATCGCAATGGTCTTCAGGTTGTAATCTCCTATTGACCTGGAGATCATACTTTGACTTTCGCCCTGTCCAAGCCTCAGTTAAAGTAGGGGCTCTGTAGACACCCAGTATCTGCACCTTCCAAAAACCACCCGATGATGATCGGACTATAACATATTTTTGATATGCGTGCGTGGATTGGCTAATATGAGACGGTTTCATGCACTACTCGAATATGAAAAATGATTTCAAAAATGGTTTTCTAACTTCATTTGCATTAAAATAACACTATTTAGAGTTAAAACCGTCTACGGACCCAAAACCGACTCAAAAACCTGCAACTCGAGTCAACCTGAGTCAACCCAAATCCCGAATGTAAAAAATAATGCCATGAATGTCTTAATCATGTCATTTCCATTAAAATGACCCTATTTAGAGTTAAAACCGTCTTCGGACCCAAAACCGACTCAGAAACCCGCAACCCGAGCCAACCTGAATCAACCCAAGTCAACCCAAATCCCGAATGTCAAAAATGTTGCCATGAATGCCTTTATCATGTCATTTTCATTAAAATGACCCTAATTAGAGTCAAAACTGACACCGGGCCAAAAACCGACTCAAAATTCAAATCCCGACTCACACGGGTCAAACCCGAGTCAAGCACACAAAACACCTACCTCAAGTAACACCAAAATCATCTTATTAGATGCCTATATTGTTACACGACATCTTATATGAATGCCACATATCAACAATGGATGGAGAATTGGCCACGTCTAAATTGAAAGGGACAATACACCCACTTGTATCTCAAGGTAGCTCGCGCCTCTTTATGGTGTCTGCTAAGCCTCTAAGCAAACACAACCGACCTACCTCCCCACATTTCTCTATAAATACCCACCATCACACACCACAATACTCACGTGAGTGTCCGCCCCTTCACATCTCCCTTAAACTTCTATACTCGACTTCCTAAGTTACAAAATCGACACGTGTTTACGACCTACCGATCGTAAACATAAGACTTACACATTTTGTTTGGTACCGTCGCCGTGAATTCGACCTACTCAATTCATCAATCAACATGTTTTAATCAACATATTTTCAACATATTTTCAAAACAAAATCCTTTTTTAAGGAACTCTTTTAAACTTCTTTGATCGCGAGTAGTCACAACGAGAAAACCGTCTCTAAAGTCGTCTACCACGCAAACATCAATACACGTAAGTTTGAGGGTGTAAACAACTCATTTATTTCTTGTCTTTACTGTTTTTATGAGTTTATATGCATGAACAATGCATAACACGATTCAAATATAGGTTAGACGAGCCAAAACCGAGTTTTGGCCCGAGACATAAGCCTCTTGCTATGCAGAGAGGCTCGCGCCTCTTGTGGGTGTCCGAGTCAGACTCAAACGTGTTTGAGTTCGTCTTTCCTTCAACACTTTCTTTTATTTTTACTTCTTTCCTTTTACGGTTTTTACCATTTTAATTCATTTTTATGACAAATATTTTGACCATTACAAAAATCATCCTTGGTTCCTTATACCATGACAGTTTATTTCGTGACTCGATGATATTATTGGTTAATTACATTTTAATGGGTATTTTAACACCCTTTTCTTTTATTTACCATTTTCTCTCATTTGTTTACATTTGTAAATATATTAGTCATAATTCATAATTATCCTTGGTTCTTTATACCATGTCGGTTTAATCCAAGTACGATGACAAACTTGACTAACTATAAATAATTGAACTTAACATAATTAGTTCAAATCAAACATTTTGCTTTTACACATTTTACTATGCTTTTCAAACTTGCAAATATGAAAATGAATATTACTAACATAATAGTAATTATTCCGAGTCTTGCAAACAATACTTGCAAATCATTTAAACATAAATACGGTTTTAAACAACCTTTTTTACAACCAGGAGAGGCTCCTTGGGTCGACTCATGGCTCGCGCCCCAAGAGGCCGTCTGCTTTCTTATCTAAAAACATGGCAGAGCTCTTCCCCTCGCCAATAGGCTCGCGCCCCAATGGGGCTGCCTGGTACTGTTCTGCCTCGTTTTTAGCACTTGTCTAGGACGATCCCGATTACGGTTTATCCGCATACGTGACGGATTAGATTGACGAGTTTGCATTTCATACTTTGTCTTTAAAACACATTTTTTTGAATAACGGATCGTGTTAAGCATCATAACCCGAATTTGGTAAATGGATGTTTAATTTCCGTTCTCACATGCAAATCAATCTAAATCCAACTTGACATCTTATACTTGATACTTGGATTAAATCAACCGACATAGAAAGCTCTCACATGTTAGGTTAAGCTTTTGGATGCGCATTCATGCATTTAAACCGTTTTATCAACTCTTGCACTTAAACAACCACGATCGATCAGTAGAGGCTGCTAATGCGGGCGGAATTGGGTGTCCGATTAAAGGGCTTCCCAATATGTACCCTCACCCCTCACTCAGATCCTTTGGATAGTGGATGGCCTTATCCAGGGCGTACGAGAGTCATTTTAGGCATAGAATGCTAAAAGGGGGACAAGTCCTTATCTTTAGTACCTATGTCAAGCACCGCTTTTTGCCTTGATTGACCTAGGTATAAAGTGGATTCGAACGTGTTCTAAGCATCCCACAAATGCTTGGTGGCGACTCCGAAAATCTCTGCATCGTTTCGAGACCTTTACCGAGACGAAACCGACCGATCTAAAGCGATCCGGTCGAAAGCATTTCAACGCCACCGAGCGTGGCTTTCTAGACCGCTGCATGTCCACAGATTGGCTTGGCGTGCAGGTGGCCCGTGGCCGCAGATCGATAGGTGGCCCAAATCCACAGACCGGCCTGTGGCCCATGTCCACAGAACTATAACATGAATGGCATGGATAAGAGTTATCATGAAATTCATGCGCTCCTCACCCAAGTGGAGAGGGATATGGAAGCTAATGGGAGTGAAAAAGGGGATGTTCTAACCATGAAGTTAAAGAACATGTCCCTTGGAGTTAAGAAGGGAAAGGGGAAGGAAAAGTCCCAATTCAAGAAATCGTCAAAGAAACAAGACAAGGGAAAGGGGAAAGCCGTTGAGAATGGCAAACCCAAAGCAAAGAATGTCAAACTCTCAGAGGCCGAATGTTTCCATTGTAATGGGAAGGGGTATTATAGGAGGAGTTGTCCCAAATACTTGGAGGACCTCAAGGAAGGGCGTGTGACGCCTATTGGTATTATTTCCTCTCTCTATGTGATAGACGTTAATTTTGCTTGCACTTCCACTTGCGTACTAGATACCGGATGTGGCTTTTACCTTTGTAATCATTTGCAGGGTTTAAGGGACGTGCGAGCACTAGCAAAAGGTGATGTGGATCTCCGCATGAGCAATGGAGCTAGAGTAGCGACCGTTTCCGTGGGGACCTATGCGCTCACTTTAGCTAGTGGTCTAGAGTTGTATTTAAATAAGTGTTATTTTGTACCAACTTTAACCAAGAACATCATCTCCATTTCCGCGTTAGACGCGGAAGGCTTTTGTTTTATGATTAAGGACAATAGTTGTACTTTTTCATTGAATGATTTGGGTTATGGCAAGGCCATTTCAATTGGAGGCATTTATGTTTTAAATGATGTTAATGATGTTTATCATGTGGAAGCTAAAAAGCTCAAAATGGGTGATCCAAATGAATCCTACCTTTGGCATTGTCGTTTAGGTCACATAAACGAAAGACGCATTAAGAGACTTGCTTCATCAAAAGTGCTCAAACCATTTGATTTCGAATCTTATGGTATATGCGAGTCTTGCCTTTTAGGCAAGATGACTCGTGCACCTTTTGCGGGAAAATGGACACGAGCTAGTGAGGTTTTGGCTCTCATACATACGGATGTGTGTGGACCATTAACCATCACCGCTAGAGGAGGTTTTCACTACTTCATTACTTTTACTGATGACTTGAGTAGATATGGGTATATCTACTTGATGAAGAATAAAAGTGAAGCTTTTGACAAGTTCAAGGAGTTTCAGAATGAAGTAGAGAACCAATTGGATAAAAAGATTAAGACCCTACGATCCGATCGTGGTGGTGAATACCTGAATTCCGAATTTGATTCACACCTAAAAGATTGTGGTATAGTATCACAATGGACTCCTTCTGGCACACCACAATTAAATGGTGTGGCCGAAAGAAGAAACTGAACTTTATTAGACATGGTTCGGTTTATGATGAGTCTAACCGAACTTCCTGATTCGTTTTGGGGTTTTACCCTCTTGTCTGCAATATTTTCACTAAATCGAAGCCCGACTAAAGCAGCCGATAAGACTCCATATGAGATATGGACATGGAAAGTCCCTCATTTGTCATTCATGCGCATTTGGGGTTGCGAAGCGTATGTCAAGATCAAATCTGACAATAAGCTTGCACCCAGGTCTAACAAATGTCTTTTTGTACGATACCCAAGGGAAACACGTGGCTATTACTTCTACAATAAACACGAGAACAAAGTGTTTGTGGCTCATGATGCTGTCATCCTAGAAAAAGAGTTTATTTCTAGAAGACAGAGTGGGAGAAAATTTGAAGTTGACGAAGTTCGAGAGCCACAAACCGAGAATAAGGTAGAGGAGAACGTGGAGGATATCGTTCCCTCCTCCTCTGAGACGGTTATTATTGTTTGAATATGTGTCCTTCGACAATAATGCGATCACAACTGTTGATCATGATGATCACATGTTTAAGTCTCATTTTAAAGAATACAATCGGGAAGTAACATTTTACTGTCAACTGGTCCACACATATCGGTAATGATTGGCTGTCTAGAGTTTGACATTACTGTCGTGAGACGGTGGTGACCAGTTGATCCCCTTAGGTCATACCTAAAGGGTAACACTCTTAATTGATCATTTAATTGATCGTATAATGTTACGGGTTAATTAAATTTCTTACAATATTGACGGACGATTTTGGAAGTAAAATTTACGTATCTCATTATAATCTGATTAAATAAGATACGGTCTAAGTAATCGAATTGTTTCATTACTTAGATGAAATTATTGTTTAAGGAAACAATTGAAATTGAATGAATTATTATAAATACAAGTTATTGTGATTTATAAATTGGTAAAATATTTTGGTACAAGCAATTATGAATTGCTAAGTCGATTTTGTATATGACGTATTTTTATTAATACGTTGATTTTTAATATGTTAAAAATACATAACAAATTTATATGACATATGACATGTGACATATGACAAATTAACATTTTGACAAAGATAAAATGGAGTCCATTTTATCCATATGTACCGAAATTAAGGGGAGTATTAGGATGATATTGTGTTGATTATGTTAGTGGTAAACATAATCATTTCCCTAATAAACTAGCCATGCAACCTAGTGTTCATTGTGAAGACAAACTCATGCATGCATTGGCTCCCCTCTCTTCCCCTCTTACCCGGTTTTTCATAAGGCAAAGCCAAGGATTTTTGCCTTATGATTTATCATATACACTAGATAACATTTTAGTGTATTAGTTCATTCATCATCCATCTAAAATAAGAACTTTTAGAAAGATAAAAACCTTCCTCTTCCTTCTCTCTTAACCGGTTTTAAGAGACCAAAATCAAATATTATTGGGTCAATTTTTACACTAAATTAATATTATTCTAGTAATCATAATATTAATTTGATTAAGAGTTTGCCTTGGGTATTTTACTTTGGGAGGGATTCTACACTTGGATCCTAGTTCATCCATTAAGGAGAGCACAAGAACAAGAGAGAAGGAGAACTCTCTTGTTCCCATATAAACCGAAATACCAATGTAAGATGAAGTTTTTTCTTTAATTGATTATTGTTTGCATGCATAAGATTACCATTTAATTTTATGACTAAATTAACTTAAAACATATATGAATATGTTGATTTTATAGATCTAGTTTTCTAACAAGTGGTATCAAGAGCCTTGGTTGTTTGCATGCAAATCGGTTATAGTTTTTCCGAGTTATACGAATAACATATAAAACTTGTAAATTTGTGTTATTATGATATATCACGAAAATAATTTATGCATGTTAAAGTTTCTGGTCCTAAAATGTTTTTAGGATATTTTGGTTATTTTATGGATTTTTATTGTTCATATTATACAATAATTACATTAAAATGTGATTTTATGATTAAAATGTCATTTTCGGACTAAAATTAGCTAAACTTCTAATTTTCCAGTGATTTTTGGATATGTTATCACATGTATTATTTTGCGATGACCTGTAAATTTTCATAATTTTTGGAGTTCTTATGCTCGAAAAATGGATTTTTCATGTTTAAAATCGGATTTAGATGAAAAATAGGTTAATATGAGATAAATTTCGAATCTGGTCATAGAAATTTAGTATGTTGTCACATGAAATTTTACAAGATGTGTGTAAAATAATAGGCTATATTGAAGTCTTTTTGCATGATTCATGATTTTTTGAAGAAAAATAGCATAAATAGTGACTTAATTAGTGAATAATTCCTAAAACATACTCAATGACTAAGGAAAAACGTCACTTGTTGCATTTTATTATCTTTTTCAGATCTAAAATTGAAAAATTGATGAATATAATTTTTCTCATGTTTTTATGATTTTTATTGATAAATCCGTTAAACCGCAACATAGTTTTTCCGATAATTTTACGAAATTTTAACCTAAGTTTTTTTTTTGAACATTATGAGTGTCATGGTATTTGTCCAGAATGTTCACAAGTTTTAAATTTCAAATTTCAAATTTATTTGGAATTTTTGTGATTTATTTGAAGATTATAGCTTATTATAGTAATTTTAGGTCCATTAATGAACAATTTTAAAAATATGAGTTAATTATGGTCAAATAGTTAGTGGAGACTAATTTTGAGTCCTAAGATATTAGGGTAATTAACTTATGCATAAATATGAATTTATGTATTTTATTGTGATTTTAAAACGTTGAATCACGCAAATCCGTAAAAACCGTGTAATATACGATATTGGCTACTTAAAGGCGATTTAGCATAAAATTGGGCATGTTCATACATATTATAATGCTGCATTTTCTTTATAATTGTCATAATTTTATTTTATGTAATTTTTGAATTATGTAATTTTACTTAGTATGGCCTTAGTTTTTAATTGATATTACCCGAAATGTATGGAAATATCGATTCGGTTGTAAGTTATTGTGATCTCGTATCACCGTTTTGTAATTTAATAGATTTATTTTATTCTTGTTACAAATGTATAATAGGAAATTATGTAATTTTGTTATGTAATTTATTTATTCCGGAGTTCCTTGAAGACGGTGTCATTCAAGAAGGCGATTCATAAAGACGGTGTTACCTCGAGATGCGTGCCTCAACAGAAGTCTCAAGGGACCAATGGAGTTGGTTTCCGAATATGTAATAGTTAAATAGTTTTTCTATTTTAGGAAGGCCATACTAGGATTTGTTTTATGTTTTGTATTTTATTATATGTCGCATGCATCGCTAAATCGCCATAACTAAAACATGCATCATCTTTTATCGAGTTTATCGACCGTGTCAATTACAATTATCGTAGTTCACCGCTTTAGTTCACTTAAAACGTGATAGATAATAAATTGACATGACCTCTCGCTAAAATAAACAATTGAGACATAGCCTTACCAAAAAGTAGAAACCATGAAAACCTATTTCGTGAGGGAGTGCACTCGGCCATCCCGGGGTACAAACCTTGTTACGTAGGGGAAGTGGGTGATAAATGTCTATCCACCGAATTCGTGTTGATGAGGGTTTCATCGGCCATCCCGTGCCCAAGATTAATGTGAATTTGGATCATGGACACATTTATTCGAAATTTGGATTGACCTCAACGGAAGTATTCGTGACCGTAGTCGCATGTGTTCCGGGCTATAGATAAACATTAGAGTAATTTTATCGACCAAGAATTCTAAAAGTAGAATCGATTAAGCGTTAATCCACCGAGTTATATTGATAAGGGTTTCATCGGCTATCCCGTGCCTAAGTTGATATGAATTTGGGTCTTGGAATCATTTATCTAAGTTGGGTAGAGGTCACTAGTTAAATGCAATAAAACTTGTTTAAATTATTTTTACGAGTATTATTATTAAAGCGACATATGTTTTATTCCTTCTATATTTTCTTTTGTAGACCGATCTTATTTCTCATAACAAATGGCAAATCCAAACACCAACGCCACGCCTCTCACTAATACTTCATGGCTCCGATCCTTTATGGATCGATGTAAACTTGAAAAGAATGGGTCAAATTTCTCCGATTGGGATGCCCAACTCAAACTAGCCGCCCAAGGTGACGACAAGCTTTGTTACCTTACCGAGGCCTCTCCACCCGAACCTAACACTAGGTCGACCGCCGCAAGTAGGGAAGCATATGAGGCTTACCATAAGGAGTCCGCCGCAATGAAAAACGTGTTGATCTTTGCGATGGAGGCGGATCTCCAAAGGAGAGCCTTTAAGATGGGCACCGTTAATGAGATTTACTCCAAGCTTGTGACAATGTTTTCACAAACTCCGCGGATCGTCCAATATGAGGCGGCCGCGGCATTCTTTGATCTCGACTTCAAAGAGGGCCAAAAGGTTAGCCCTCACGTGCTCAAATTAATGGAGCTAGTCGAGCCCTTGAAGATTCAAAAGGTTAAAATCCCCAAAGAACTCATTGTAGATAGGATTCTACACTCCTTTTCCAAAGGTAAGGCGTATGTTCAATTCCGGGTGAATTTTAACATGCAAGACAAGGATGTGTCTCTTGAAGAATTGCACAAGTAGTCTTGTAAGGCAATGAACTCAAGTTTTTACCCATAAAAATCAAAATTTGGGCATGACTTACCTATATTTCGAAAATTTAAGACGGAGTTTTAAGACAAATTTTCACATACTAAACAAGATTCATCGATAACAACAAAGGTTAAGCCCTTGTTGTCCAATTAAACTCAACAATAAGCACAAAAATCCAAGGTATAAGCTCAAGTACCATTTTCGTGTTCTTCACTTTAGGTGGAAAAATTGACACAAAATTTTGATATTTAGCAACAACAATGGTGTAGAAAACTATTTACTACCATGAATTAAGTAAAAACATGAAATTAGTTGACAAATTTTGAGCACATTAGTATAGATCTAGCAAATGAAGATGGATGAAACAAGAGAAAGGATGGCCTACTTACATTATTAATTAGGAAGAGATTTGAGACGGAAAAATTAGAGTAGAAGCTTAATCCAAGTAACAATTTCCAACAATGGAGTTTTAGGATGATTTTTGTATGAATTTTGATATTGCAATAATGAGGTGAAAGTAGGATATGAAGGAGATAAGGAATGAGAGGAACGAGATTAAACCCGTGAAATTCCCAGCCCAGCTCTCACTCGGTCGAGTGGTGAGTCCACTCGGTCGAGTGGATTTTCACTCGGTCGAGTGGGCTATTTTCAGAATGTTTCCAGTTTCTGCAAACGGGTTCACTTGGTCGAGTGCCAGGGTTCACGCGGTCGAGTGTGGACTCGTACTCAGTAGAGTGATTGCTTATGGCTTAAAAGTTTGGGTCGAAATGGAACGATGAAGTCCCTGCAACACAAAGAGAAGGTTCGGGGATCCACCGGTCATCGGGGATTCACCCGAGTTAGTCTGCACATCACCCTATTTCCCGTCTTTGGTACGCTACTGACATATTTCACTAATCATATGTCACGTATACACTGGCATGCATTTAATTAACACATGGTGCAAAAATCAAAGAGCAAAATCATCATCCATATGCCAACACGGGTTAACCAACCTCAAACATGTTACTCACGTCAACCTAAGCATTCAATTATCATAATCATTCACATATCGTTATAAAGAATTACAATATACAAGAAACTTAATACTAGTCATGCATTCATGCAAGAACATCACTCTTCATATAGCGTTCCCCCAATAATTGTAACCACCCACGTAGTGACCAAACGAACAAAAGGCACTAGTTTTGATATAGGGCGCCCACTAATCCAAAACCGATCTCCTATTGTATTCATGTCGAGTTCATTTTATTAGACACACCTAGGTTCATTTTGGTTCATTGGTTTAGGTTCCACAATCGAAGCTATGATACCACTTTGTAACACCCCCTTCTTACCCGGCCAAGGTAATTGGGAGATGTTACCATCTCTATTTCCCAAGGCGGTGAAATCGGAGTTGCAATTAAGAAACAACTTAAATAAATAAAACTTTTAGTGAATTACATAACCATAATTGAATAAATGAAATAAACAATGTAACTCATGACTACTATGCTATTCTAATAATATGACAATCGGCTCCAAGTCCAAAGCTTGTCCCGTCTTCCACGTGACACCAACTCAACCTGTTCTTAACCTGCTCCTTATATGATCAGAAATATCAAATGGATTGACACAGGCCACACCGGAAATAGGTGACAATTACATAGACACACAACACGTCAGTTTCAATAATTTAATATAAGACACAACATGATAAATAAATATGCAACATGCCAATTATATGAATGAGACATGATTACACAATCACTATACCGGTACCGGGACATGCCCACACGTACCCACAACCATCGGTGCCAGAGACACGCCCACGACACCGCACCTCACCACAAAGGTACCAGGACACCCCGAGACGTACCGGCTCCAGAAGCCAACCGGATCCCCTGCCAGATGTTGTGTCTCACCCATACGAGTCCCTCCTATCTCAAGCCATTAATGTGCACATACCTCTTTGAGTGGGAAGCTCCAAGAGGCGACTTAAGCGTAAGACGATCTCCCAAATATCTTACGTCTCCGCAACAACAAAGATCACCACCAACGATTATCAACTGTCGCAAATAATGTTAGATGCATCACAATATGTCAATATGCTCGTCTCATAATGATTATGCAAAACTCTTACCAATTTACCCTTTTCTTATGCAACATGAATACTAATTTACCATATGGTACAATACAATTCCAACAACATAAAAGACTCACCAAAATCCTCGACATTACCATGTGATACAAATCCGACTCAATTCATGCGAATGATGTAGAAGATATATAAATATACATACACATTATTAAAACCGAGTAGGATTAACCTACCTTTTCGCATTCTTCATTGGCTACTCGAGTTCCCTACGACTCCGTCTCGCAAGACCGTCTTATCCCTAAACAAACCATGTAGTACCATTTATGGACACGAGCCCACCTACACGCCGAGCCGATCTGTCGGACGTGAAGCGGTCTTTTTAAATCCACGCTCGGTGGCATAAGAATGCTTTCGACCGGATCATTTTAGATCGGTCGGTTTCGTCTCGGCAAGGGTCTCGAAACGATTAGAGATGTTCGGAGTCGACACCAAGCATTTGTGGGATGTTTGGAACCCGTTCGTATCCACTTTATACCTAGGTCAACCAAGGCAAAAAGCGGTTTTTGACATAGGTACTAAAGATAAGGAATCATCCCTCTTTAGCATCCTATCTCTAGAACGACTCTCGTAAGCCGTGGATAAGGTCGTCCACTATCCAAAGTTTCTAAGTAAGGGGTGAGGTTACATATTGGGAAGCTCTTTAATCGGACACCCAATCCCGCCCGCGTTAGCGGCCTCTACTGATCGATCGTGGTTGTTTAAGTGCAAGAGTTGTTAAAACGGTTTAAATGCATGAATGCGTCTCCAAAAGCTTAACCTAACATGTGAAAGTTTGCTAAGTCGGTTGTTTATGCATGTACCAAGAAATTGGTGTCAAAGTTGGATTTTGATTGGTTTGCATGTGAAAAAAGGAAATTAAACATTCATTAAGCAAATTCGGATTATGATTGATACGTGCATTTTATATAGTCTTTTTAGTCTATTCTTGCACGCATCTTTATGCTATTTTAGTAGATATTTGCTACGAATATGCCCCGAATTGCATACTTTGGAAGTTCTTGTATTAATTGCAGGAATGAGCTTAGAGATGCGGAATCAAGCCTAAAACATGTCTCTACGCATGCATTTAGGAGATGAGTTGAGTCGGAGCTTGGAAAGTGCTATTTTGAGATGCGCATTGGAGTAAGGAAGTTAGGCGGGCCAAGAGAGTGCTTCAATTTGCTAGTTCCTGCTTGTAAGAGCCATATCTCGAGTTCTACAACAGTTATTAAGGTGACTCCATTTGGAGGTGAAAGCTTATCCTCTTAGCTTTCCAACGCCACCAACCACGCCCTGTTTGTCAAAGTAGCGAAGGAATGGCAGCCGTTTGAAGTTCAGTGCGCGAAGCAGGAATTACGCGCTGAGGAGTTCTCGATCGAGAACTATTTCTATTCGATCGAGAGCCCATTTGCTCGATCGAGAGCTACTTCTTCTCGATCGAGGGATTAAAGGGAAAGAAGTTCTCGATCGAGAGGAATTGTTCTCGATCGAGAGGAATGCTAAGGAATATCACTAGATCGAGAGCCTTAAGTGCTCGATCGAGCAACAATCTTTTACGGGCTTGGGCTTTTAGCTTAATTTCCGTCAATTAGGTTAATAAATCCTATTTTTCTTATAAATAGGATAGGGGGGACTGCACGTTAGGGGACTCTCTTTTCTCCTCTCATATTTGTTCCAATACACTGTTACTTTGTTCTCTTAATTCCGGATCATTAATTCAGTAACTTATTTCTTCCCTTTTATTCTTCCTTGTTCTTTTATTGCTTTTATCGTTTCTCCTTTTAGTTGCCATGTCTTATGTTATTAGATTAGCAATTGCTAGTGTAGTACCCCGAGCCATGTGTAGCTAATTTCCTTAATATGTTAGGATTAGGGAAGCCGTGGTAGCGATGTGTTATAATTGACTTGAATAGATTAGTCTTGCGATAAGAATTGTATTAGGCAATGAACTCAAGCCGTGGTAGCGATGTGTTATAAGGACAGCTGAGTCGGTATTTACTCCAAGCACGGATGAGGTATTACATTCTTTTGTCGATGATTCCATTGAAAGCAACCTACCTGAGGTAATTAGCGATAATTTTATTATTGTTAATATTCAAAGTATACTACCTCGTTTGACTCATGCTATTTCTTTTAATGCTACACCCCCTCTTATGTGGACGAATAAATTAGCGAATTTTCACCGTCCCTGCCGTTTTAAAATTGCTAATCTGAATCAGGACCTTAATTTATTGACAATTGCTCCCGCGCTCCTTTATTTTGTGGATAAATTTAGGAGCGCTCATAGGAAATTTGTTAGACTTAAATGTTTACATACCTTTATTTCCTATTTCTTCAATCCACTATGGTGCTACTTACTCTTTTGTGTAGCACATGCACAGATGTATGATTTAATGCTGCGCGCGTTGAGGTGTTTTGATTGTGATTAATTAGAGAGGCTCGAAGAAAAGAAGGTCGAGCTGGGACCTGACTGAAGCTAGCGCTACCCGGGAGGCAACCCGGCGATTTTATTTTGTTTTTATTTCAATTTCTGTTGTAATAAATGGTTCTTATACCATAAAACTTTCTCAGTATGCTTGTCTTGTTAGTTTGCGGGCTGTTTTTATTGCGTTTTTGCAGGTATGCACTGGAGCGATCGAGTACTTTTTGTACTCGATCGAGAGCTTTTTCTGCTATATTCACTCGATCGAGTGAAATATTTACTCGATCGACCACCTGCGAAAAGAGAAACTACTCGATCGACTGCCTTTCTTCTCGATCGAGCAGTTTTTGGATGCCCATTCATTCGATTGACTTGGATTAGCTTCTTGAGACGGTTTTCCGGGCCTTTAGCAACCTCCCATGTTCATGGTCGGTTTGGGGAGGTCCCTTTATTCGCGCTATCTTGTGAGGTTTCCGCATTTACTCTCTTTCTCTTTCAGTTTGCATTTCCTTTCCATGTTTTGGTACAATGGGGGCATTGTACAGTTTGGTTTGGGGAGGTTATGCATCCATATCTGTGTCCGCATCTTGTCTTTATTGCATTTCTGTTATCACGTTTAATTTATGTTTGCATTGTTGTTTATTTTTGTTAAAAATTCAAAAAAATTGAAAAATTGTTAAAAATTCAAAAATCTTAATTTTCATGTTTACTTATAGCATATAGGTTGAGTCGGAACGGTAGATTTCCGTGATGAAATTGCACTTTAACTTGTCTTTCTTACTTGAGCCTTGCGCTTTATTGACAGTTATTAGCTGAGTCTTGCGCATATCTACGAGTTTTTGTTCAAATATAGCTGACCGTGTAGACTTGACCTGATAAATTGGCAACCTACTCTACAATTTCTGAGTTTTAGAGCCTTATAACTGGTGACATTCATGACCGGTTCATGTAGGAATTGAGAGTAGTACTCCTTGCATAGCATGTTCATTATTTTTGCACTTTTATGACATTCGATTTCTTGTCAAATGCATACATTCGGGTTTGTGGTCGGCGTCACATGCAGGGAGGTGCTTATAAATTTTCCCCTTTTCTTATATTTTTCACCCATTTAGCTCCACTTAAGCCAAATCTTGCCTTTTTGACCAATTAGCTACATCCAAAACTGAGCCTGCCTAGTCAAGCTAGTTTAGTTTGTCTTTTGTGGTATATTTTATCGTCTGCAGTTTGGCCGTGTGTATTTTATTGGAGTTGGTGGAAATAAAGGAAGGAGAAAAGAAAAGAAAAAGAAAGAAAAAAGAATTGACAAGAAAAAAAGAAATTTACCTGAAAAGAAAAAAAAAAAAATCAATGATAATCACGTATACAGAAGAAAACCAGGGAGTGAAAATCAAAAAAATTTGAGCTGGTTTGTATTTTTGAGATCGTATGTGCCTATCTTTATATTGTGACGGTCTCACTCCTCCGTTTTTTTTTCATATCTTTTTGAGGAGATTGTGTATTGGGTAGTGAGTTTTGTGCCAAAGAAGGGCACTTGTGTTTGATTTTTCAATCAGTTGAGATTCGGACGGTCTTATATGGTCCTGTTTAGGAACTAGCTTGACGCTTTACCTTCACATTTCCATAATTTGTTTTGCCTTTTCTCACCTGAACCTCACTTTCCCATATCATTTGTAAGCCCTCAGCTGTGACGGACATTGTTGGTTGGAATGTATGTGTAGTACTTGAATTGTCTTTCATTTTTGTTTCATGCATGCTATGTAGGTCGCAGTTAGGTGAGTGACTGTCCTTTCTTCTCTCTTTTACATATAAATATTTAGCCTTTGCTTCATGAGAGAAGAGTGACCACGAGAGAGTCCGATTTTGTTGGTCTTGCAAGGTCGATAGGTTGGCTATATTTCTGATTCGTTTGCGTATTGACTGCTTAGCTTAAACTGTTAATCTTTGTTGCATTAAATTGGTTCGAGTAGACAAGTTAAGCTAGCTCTGAGTTATTTTCCCGTTCCATTAGCGTATTGTTTTGAGTTTACTCGAGGACGAGTAAAGGTTTGGTTTGGGGAGATTTGATACGTGCATTTTATATAGTCTTTTTAGTCTATTCTTGCACGCATCTTTATGCTATTTTAGTAGATATTTGCTACGAATATGCCCCGAATTGCATACTTTGGAAGTTCTTGTATTAATTGCAGGAATGAGCTTAGAGATGCGGAATCAAGCCTAAAACATGTCTCTATGCATGCATTTAGGAGATGAGTTGAGTCGGAGCTTGGAAAGTTCTATTTTGAGATGCGCATTGGAGTAAGGAAGTTAGGCGAGCCAAGAGAGTGCTTCAATTTGCTAGTTCCTTCTTGTAAGAGCCATATCTCGAGTTCTACAACAGTTATTAAGGTGATTTCATTTGGAGGTGAAAGCTTATCCTCTTAGGTTTCCAACGCCACCAACCACGCCCTGTTTGTCCAAGTAACGAAGGAATGGCAGCCGTTTGAAGTTCAGTGCGCGAAGCAGGAATTACGCGCTGAGGAGTTCTCGATCGAGAACTATTTCTATTCGATCGAGAGCCCATTTGCTCGATCGAGAGCTACTTCTTCTCGATCGAGTGATTAAAGGGAAAGAAGTTCTCGATCGAGAGGAATTGTTCTTGATCGAGAGGAATGCTAAGGAATATCACTCGATCGAGAGCCTTAAGTGCTCGATCGAGCAACAATCTTTTACGGGCTTGGGCTTTTAGCTTAATTTCCGTCAATTAGGTTAATAAATCCCATTTTTCTTATAAATAGGATAGGGGGGACTGCACGTTAGGGGACTCTCTTTTCTCCTCTCATATTTGTTCCAATACACTGTTACTTTGTTCTCTTAATTCCGGATCATTAATTCAGTAACTTATTTCTTCCTTTTTATTCTTCCTTGTTCTTTTATTGCTTTTATCGTTTCTCCTTTTAGTTGCCATGTCTTATGTTATTAGATTAGTAATTGCTAGTGTAGTACCCCGAGCCATGTGTAGCTAATTTCCTTAATATGTTAGGATTAGGGAAGCCGTGGTAGCGATGTATTATAATTCACTTGAATAGATTAGTCTTGCGATAAGAATTGTATTAGGCAATTTAATTGTTATCCGGTCGAATGAATGCATGCAGGAGACCAATTTATCTAGTTAACCCCGACCTGGATTGAAAGATTGGAAGGGAAGGTTTGCTTAATTACAATAGGGTATTGTAGTGAGGGCGAAAGCTAAGTTGTTTACGCTCTAGGGCGGTTTAAGGACCGAAAGGTGACGACCATAGCTCTTCTTATCAATAGTTTACTCGTCTCAGTAAACCCGATAGTATAGCTGCCACGGTGGACCGACTCCTAGCATACTCCCTTCTCCTACTGTTAATTCTCTTATTCATTTCCCTTGCTTTAATCTATAGTTTAGTTAACACAATCAATTCAACCCCCTATTGTGACATTAGACAGATAAATAGACAAGTAGATAGTACACCGCCTCCCTGTGGAGATCGACCCTACTTACCGCTGACTTCTGTTAGTTGTATTTAGGTATTTTATTTTTGGTACAAAACGACAGTATCAATGATGCTTAACACGATCCATTTATTTGAAAAGGTGTGATTAAAAGATAAAGTGTAAAATGCAAACTCGTCAATCTGATCCGTCACGTATTCGGATTAACCGTAATCGGGATCGTCCTAGACAAGTACCAAAATGAGACAGAATAGTGTCAGGCAGCCCCATTGAGGCGCGAGCCTATTGGCGAGGGAATGGGCTCTGCCCATGTTTTGAAAGATGGAAATAGGCAGACTCTTGGGGCACGAGCCAAGAGATGCCTCCTGGTTGTTAAAAAGGCTGTTTACAACCGTATTTTGTAATGAATGAATTGCAAGTATGATTTGCATGACTCAGAATAATTACTATTGTGTTAGTAATATTCGTTGTCGGATTTGCATGTTTGAAAAGCATAGTTTACAAATAAAAATGTAAAATATATGTGCTTAACCATTTTATCACCGTACTCGAATTAAATCGATATGGTATTTATTTTAACCAAGGGTGACATGCAATATGGCCAAGACAAAGATAAAATAAAAGGAAAGTGAAAGGAAAATGTTTGATTTGAACAAATTGTGTTAAGTTCATTTATTTTTAATTAGTCGATATTTATCATCGTACTCGGATTAAACCGACATGGTATAAAGAACCAAGGATGATTTTGAATTATGACTAATATGTTTGAAAATGTAAATAAATGAGAAAAATGGTAAATAAAAGAAAAGAGTGTTAAAATACCCTTTAAAATGTATTTAACCAAATAACGTCACCGAGTCACAGATAAACCGTCATGGTATATGGAACCAAGGATGATTTCGGTAATGGTCAAAATATTTGTCATAAAAATGAATTAAAATGGTAAAAACCGTAAAAGGAAAGAAGGAAAAATAAAAGAAAGTGTTGAAGGAAAGACGAACTCAAACACATTTGAGTCTGACCTGGACACCCCCATTGAGGCGCGAGCCTCTTTGCATAGTAAAGGGCTTCTGTCTAGGGCCAAAACTCGGTTTTGGCTCATCTAACATATACTTGAATCGTGTTATGCATTGTTTATGTTTATAACCTTGTAAAAACAGTAAAGACATGAAATAGAGTGAGTTGTTTACACCCTCAAACTTACGTGTATTGATGTTTGCGAAGTAGATGACTTTAGAGACGGTTTTCTCGTAGCGACTACTCACGATCAAAGAAGTTTAGAGACGGTTGATTGATGAATTGAGTTGGTCAAATGGGTCGGTCGAATGCACGGCGACGGTACCAAACAATATATCTAAGGCTTGTGTTTACGATCGGTAGGTCGTAAACACGTGTCGATTTTGTGACTTAGGAAGTCGAGTATAGAAGTTTAAGAGAGAGGTGTGGGGGTGGACACTCGCGTAACTCGCAAATGGTGGCATTTGAGGGGTATTTATAGGAAAATGAGTGGTTGTGTGAGTTTTGAGAGACATGGCCACCTGGGCTGCTCAAAGAGGCGCGAGCCATGTCGCACGTCTTCGAGGTGTCTTGTCACTATCACACGCATGCAATCATGATTTGTTCTATCCTAGGATTTGGATGAACATGTTTGGTACTTGACTATGTAAGATTCCAAGAAATCTTAACATAAAAGCATTTGAATGGTTTGTTTTTTGTGTTTGACATGGTTTGACTCGTTGTTGGAGTCGGGATTTGAATTTTGAGACGGTTTTTGGTCCGGTGTCGGTTTTGACTCTAGTTAATGTCATTGCGACCCCGTCTTCATGCATTAAACATTCCAGGTACTTTTGAAAAGTTTTGAAAAGTTTTATTTTCGAAATCGTTTTAAGTTTTCCGACGTAAAGATGTACACAAACTGTCGATCAAACGCCGCGATTCCTAAGCATGTTGTAGTCCGATAATCATTGGGTATTTGTTGGAGTCTTAGCAGATACTGGGTATCTACAGAGCCCCCACTTTAACTGAGGCTTGGACAGGGCGAAAGTCAAAGTAGAGCCCCCAGGTCAATCGAAGATTACAACATGGAGACCCAAGCGACGTCGAGGCGGCTCGAAAGGATTCGGGGCAAGGACCTGCCGTCGGAAAGGGCGACTCCAAGGTGACTCGAGGGTACGAGCCAAGGACCTGTCGTCGGGAACATTTTAGAGTCTGTCGACTGTCCGTGCGAGTCGTTTAAAGTTAGTTAGACTACGTACAAAGGCTCGCCAGCCATAAGAAGGAGTCATACCTGAGGCATCTTCGGGATATGTCCTTGAGTTGTATCTTGTTTGCGGACAAAGGCTCGCCAGCTGTGTGGAGGAGTTGTATCCGAGGCATCTTCGGGATACGTCGTTGATTTGTATCACTGTTTACAGACAAAGGCTCGCTAGCTGTATTGAATGTGCGTTTGCAAGGCCCGCCGGCCATGTGCGATTGTAAGGCCCGCCAGCCATATGCGATTGTAAGGCCCGCCAGCCATATGCAAACCCCACCAGCCATATGCGATTGTAAGGCCCGCCAGCCATATGCGATTGTAAGGCCCGCCAGCCATATGCGATTGTAAGGCCCGCCAGCCATGATGAAGGGTCGGTTGATCGACCGTTGAAATAGCCGCGTTGGGTGGGCTTGTTTTGAAATAGCGGGTTTTGCGAGGAAGCCCCCGACATCCTGTGGGCAATCTCGGTGTTTGCATTGAATGTTTGTGAGGATAGCGGGTTTGAATTTGGCTATCTGCTTTTTTTTTTACAGATGGCGCTTTTCACGCCGCCGTGGAAATAGTGAATTTTGAATTTCACTATTATTATTTTCGAAGTGACGGTTTTTGTTACCGCCGTTGACATTTGAAGAAATAGTGAATTTTGAATTTCACTATTATTGTTTCTTGAAATGACGGTTTTAATTGCCGTCGTTTAGATTTTGAAGAAAAAGTGAATTTTGAATTTTCACTATTATTGTTTTTGAAGTGGCGGTTTTTGTTGCCGTCGTTTGAATTTTGAAGAAATAGCGAATTTTGAATTTTCACTATTATTTTTTGAAATGACGGTTTCAATTGCCGTCGTTAGAAATTTGAAGAAATGGTGAATTTTGAATTTTCACTATTATTTTGAAATGACTTTTTTAATTGCCGTCGTTTGAAATTTGATGAAATAGCGAATTTTGAATTTCCACTATTGTTTTTGAAATGAAATGGCGGTTTTAATCGCCTTTGTTTGAAATTTGATAGTTTGTGTGGGGAAATTGGGCCAAAGCCCAAAATTTCGCTGGAAAGGCAAAGGGAAGCCTCATTGAGGCGCGAGCCCTTGGGCGATAGAAGGGGGCTTCCCTATTTTTGTAGAAAAGACGCGAGATCAGGCTGCTCGTCATTCACACTTCGTCTTCTCCAATTCTTCGACAAAACAAACCAAATCGCCATTGTTGGGCTTCTAGCTTGCTTGAGTTCGTGCCATTATCAATATGTCATCTCAAGGTATATAATCCTCTTGAATCCATTTGAATTTGTTGGTCTTTTTGTTGATTGAATTAGGGCGAAATTTTATACCCTCAAAAATCAAATTGGGCATTTTTGATTGAGCCAATTTCGAGTGGAATTGATGATTGCATTAGGTTAGAAACCTGTTTAGGAGTATAGGGGTTCTTTTAGTTTGCATTTTGGTCCCCGTTCCCGCTCCCCATGCTCTAAAAACGTGAATGAGACGAGGAAACCATCTCATTTCACAAAGTCAAGTTTATTTGCTTGAGATGTGTGCCCCACTAGGTTGTACTGTAGTCGGAGAAGACCGTGTTTGCCATTTTGGACCTTTGTTGGGTATTATGGGCAAGGTTGAAATTTTCGCCTTTTGTGACGGTCTTATGTCTGACAAAATAAGCGTCTGTTTGAGCTCAAATTGAGTCAGTTTGTTTTGAAATGGACCTTACTGGTAGTTTAGGTCGCTTTGAGACGTGGTAAAATCACGTTGCCTTGTTGTGGTCGTATTTTGAAATTTTGACCTGTTTGCGCTCAAATTGGCGTAAAATTGCCTTTTTGAGCCGTAGAAAATACCCCAATTCATCGGGAACGTATTTTAGGTTGTTGGCGGACCTTGTGTGGCTCTTGAGGTGCCGTTTTTGGTTGTCGTTGTTTTGACTCGTTTTTTGCTTGAAAAGAAGGGCGAGTCGTTTTTTTTGTGCGTTTTTGTTTTGTAAATTGTTTTGTTTGGTTGGGTTTGGGCGGGATTGCCCTTGTTTTGTTTGGCAGGTTTTTTTTTTGGATTTGTCCGTTTTATGCCGAAATTTCGGCTGACGTTCTTTGTTTGCCTTTGGTTGTAGAGGAGCGTCTGGGACCCATAGGGTCTGCCGTTGAGGCCTTGGAGGAGGAGGATGATCCTGGAGGAGCAGAAGCGACTGGGGAGACTTCCAGAGCTGAGGTGGTGATAGAGGATGCTTCCGTAGAGGAGGGGAGGCGGCTGACGCGGCCGACTTGTCCTTTTCATTGTGACTCATAGGCAGGATGGCTGATGATTGGGGGTCAACACCGGGGTGATGGGCCGCATCATGGTTCTTAGCCTCTTTATCATCCAAACTCTGCCAGACAATGTATTTGTTATTGTCGTGGAGTAGGAGCAAGGTGTTACCTTCATGGTAACCACCTCTGCTTCCGTTGTTGCTCCTCTGTTTCCCGTGTTTCTCCTTTTCTTTTCCAATCGAAAGGATAGGGAGTGCTTAGTTCGGTAGGTGGCAGATAGCCCCCAGTTCGTTGTTTTAGGCCCCTGTCTATATGATAGATGTCTGTACTAGCTCCTGTTTGTATGGTTAGTCGTTTGTATCAAACGTGTGTCGATGTATTTTGCGTGAGGCGGTTTGTATATATGTGTTTTTGGATTGTGGTTTATTTGTGATTTTTGGCTTTTTTGTGTTGTGTTTCGGAGAAGCGCTGTTGGCTGTCAGTTCCCTTCTTGCTTCGCACTAGTTCCTGCATCGTTAGTGTAGAAAACAGACAACATGTAGCACGTATGCATAAACGTAAACACCTAAAAAGGCATTTGATTGAAAATTAAATTAATCACGATGAATCGAAGTTAAAATTGAAATTTAAAATTTGAAATGATATTTTGAAAATTCCGTGACAAGTCGTCATGTTTGGACTCCTCAAAAGGGATTGATTTGAAAATTGAACAATTAACTCGTGTGTTGAATTAAATTGTATCGAAATTGATGAAATTGATTTGTGACTCGAAAAAATTCAAACTCGAACCGTCAGGGGTGAATTTAAAAATAGATTTTTGCGAGTGTATTTGGTTTTTGATTTGTGAGATCAAAATTCGGATTTGTGAGAGCTTGAAATTTTGAAGAAAACTGACGTCGTGTTATCAATTTTCGATTTTGGTGAAAAATGCGAAAAAGCGAAAAATTTTCGGAATTTCGACTGACATGGAAACGATCCGTCGCGGATCGGGGCGACTAGCCCTTCCCCCTTAAAAAAAAAAAGAGAAAAACCCGTATGTTTAAAGCTGCGTCATGGAAACCGTGTCGGATTTCGTAAAACGCGAAAATAAAGAAATGTGAGTGTGAGAAAACACAAAACATCCTGGATAGGACCGAAGAGGCGCGAGCATTATGGCGGGAGGTTTGAGGTGTCAGGAAGAAACACAACTTGAAAGGGACAATTCAAGGTGGGAATCCTGAGGAACAGCCTAAAGAGGCGCGAGCCAATTGGCGATAGAAGCCAGATCTCCCTTTTTTCAGAAAAAACGCGCTGATTGTTTTGTATAAATAGGGATGTTTGCGTTTCATTGTTTCATCATCCGAAAAACAAAAAACATCTCTACAAAAAAAACCTTTCTTCTTCTTCCACAAAATTATTCATGGATGCTTTTGAAAATGTGTTGCGACAATGGTATCGGGATTTGTCGCCTCCCGAGAAGTATCAACTCGTTTGCATGGGAGTTGGTCAATTGTTGGTGCTTCGTCAAGTCAAGGTGAAATCCTCATTTCTTGAAGCATGCTCTCGGTTTTGGGATTCGAAATTGGTCGGTCCGCTTTGAGCTTAGATTTCGGTTACTTGTCGTTAGGAGCACCTAGACCAAAACAATATTTATAACTTCACAAACAACTCTACTACTAGTAAAGAGGCAAGTAAAGGTCGGATCCCAAGGGACGGGTATTGATGTAGGATTTTCGATTGCAAGTAGTGGTGTCTAGAGGTGTCACAATTTGGGTTGAGATAAGAAGATCACTAAACTAAATAACAATAAAAGTAAACAAGCAAGATGACTAAAATGAGATGTAAACAATTGCTTAAAAGCACTAGGGTGTCATGGGTTCATATGGGATTCATGGGAATTGATCATACAAACATATTCTCAAATTATAAGCAAGCAATTATTGTTGTGATAGGATCGAGTTGATTTATATCTTACAATCCTAGGAAGGTTTGGGTCCCGGAGCCGAATCGATTAGATTGTACAACACCTACAAGTCGACTTAATCCTCCCTACTCAACTATATGCATGGTCTAATGAGACTCGAGTTGGTTTATGTCTTACAAGTCTCATTGAAAAGATAAGTGATGGGTAAAAAATGCAAGGATTCATAGGCTCGCATTTCATCAAACATAACATGTGCATAAGTTGAGATCTCAACAAGCAAGCAAATTAATTATGTGAACATATTAGATTAAGCATGAATCATCCCCCTTGTTGGTTTTCTCTAATTCCCTATTAACCCTAGTTAAGAAAACTACTCACTCATTCTCAAGTTTAACATGTTAACAAGGTTGTCAATCATATTAACAAAGCAAAACATGATGAATAAATGAAGATGATTAACAATAATTAAAAAGGGATTAAGAGAATTATACCTAATGATGATTCCAAAATAATAAGCAAAGAATAATATAAGTACTTGATGAATGATTGGAAGGTTGTCAATCCTCCAAATAAACCCAAATAATCTTCAATTATCCAAAATAAAAGATGAACAATAGAGAAATTAAGGAAATGAGATTTGTATGAAGACTTGATTAAAAGTTGATTACAAGATTAAAGAGATATTAGAATAATATAGACTACACTAAAGATTGATAAGAAGAACATGATAATCTAATTAGACTAATGGGGTATTTATAGTGGGGATTAGGTGCACAAATTAGGGTTACTAAGGGCTTAAATGACGATTAAGCCCTTGAGGAATCGCTCCTCTCAAGAAAAGACGCGGTTCTCCTTTTAGCTAGTCTTTCAAAAATATGCGCATCTCGAATGGAGAAAGAAGAGGACGTGTTGCACTGGAGGACAATCCGAGCGTCCAAAAGGTCAGGACGAGCGGATTGTGTAGGCGGTGGACGAGTGGCCTGTCAGCTTGGACGAGCGGATTGTGGAGCTTCTGAACAAGCGTCCTGATAGGTGAGACGCTCGGATCCTAGTCCAGCGTGCCATTTCTTCTTTTCTTCTTTTCTTCTTCCAACAATCCTCCGGGATTTTGTCGGAGATGCAAGTATCTTCTTCATCATTGCCCATCTACTACATTATGTACAAAGGCCTTCTAGTCTTGTCTTCTCTTTGATGCTTGGTCATAAGATTCGATCAATTTAGCTCTATTTTGCCACGAAAATGCAAGGTTTGCACTCCTCTCCTACCAAGGAAACAAAACCTCAAAGAATATGCAAAACAAAGGACTAAAGATAGTAAATGACCCAAATATGCACTAAAAAGCATAGGAACGAAGCTAATTCGGGGACTAAATATGCTCAAATATTGATCACATCAAATATCCCCAAACCGAACCTTTGCTCGTCCCGAGTAAAGAGGTGACAAAAACTAGGTCCCTTATTTAAACTAACCTACTCATATAGCCGATATGAGACAATTAGCGGGTCTCACTCTGCCCCTTCAACTCACAACAAGATAATCATGAGGTAGGATGCCTTCTTGCAAGGCAAGGTGGGTCTTGCCAAAATGGCGACACATCCAAGCATTAAAGCACACAAAATCAAGTAATGGATGCATCTACAAAAGAATAGCCGCTTTCCTCATCTAAGTGGCGGAAATTATCTAAAGGGGAAGCAATTCAAGGGTACACATTCCTTCATAGATATGGTTTCTTCAAACTACTAAGCCTAGAAGGATACCAATAAATCACCTCCAAGTTGTGTCAAGCTAGAGTAACTTTGTCCTCAATCGTTAAATGATTTTGTCAAGAATAGACTCGTCATGGTGTTAGAAACAATGGAGGATCGCGGAATTCCCCTTCTTGCCTAGACAAGAAGAAGGGTCGTCCCCTCTCTACCATGCACAAAAGTGGATACGATGGAAAAGGGATCAATAGTATTTGAGTTTTATTTTGGGAGTTTGCTTTTGTTGTTGTTTTTCCCCCCAATTTCTTGTGGCATTTGACATTTGAGAACATTTTTTTTTTGCCATTACGTTTGATGTTTGGCATTTCTATACTTGACAACTTTCAACTTTTGCATTTTCTTTTGAATATTTTCAAAGTCACCCCAATTAGTAACGAGGGTGCCTTATATTTGAAGCATAGGAGTTTTCATTTTTGTTACTCCTCTTTTCTTTTGATGCAATTGCAAACGTTTTTGACTTTTCATTTCAATTCTTGAACTCAAATTTTGAACAATTTTTGTGCCCATTCCCTTTGATGACAATATGTGGTAGAATATGGATGATGGATGGTTGCATGGTTTCAAGGGTCACCTTGGAATAAACGGTAGCCAAGGAGTTATCACACCACAAGGTACTCTTGACTAGGCCTTAATCCATGGATCAAAGGATATTAGCATGACACATCCTAGGGTATTTTACAAGTATTCTAAAAAGCAAAGTCTTAAGAAGAAAAAGCATCTACTAGGGCCTATATATACTTGTCAAGCTTCCCAAATAGACGGTTTCGCAAAATTTTCCTAACATGCAATCTATGTGCCATGATGCAACTAACATATATACCTCCTAATGCATATGCTTCTACCAACTAGTATGTCATATAAACTAAATGCAAGTCCTAAATTCACATTGTTTATACCACATCAATCAAAATAAAGCCACATAGTCATTAACATAAAGAGGAAAAAGGAGATTGGAAAGATCATACCATGCGGTCTTCAATATCCTCATGTCTCGGATGTGGCATAGTCAATCAATGTGAACAAGGATGAACAAACATAATATATACAAAACAATATATACAAGACTATACTACAAAGGAAATGAACTTATTTTTGGATTTTTAATTTTTCAATTTTTTTTTGGATTTTTCGAAATTTTTGATTTTTTTGGATTTTGTATAAAAGTCAAGTTAAAATTTCTCATCCCCACACTAGTATGGGCATTGTCCTCAATGGCCAATACGATAGGAAATTATGCAATGAGTGTGCATGATTTCTAAACTAAATGCAAACTACACTAAACTACACTACATGATGCATGTGTTTTTGTTATGGCGGAGAGCATAATTTAAATTAGCTCCCAATGCATATGCATGGACTTCCCCAAACCAAAATAGACATTATTTCTAATGTCATGAATTTCGGGGGAGTTCATTCACATGGAATGCAATGCATGAAACTAAAGATTGTCATTTTGGATTTTACAAGTCGGGAACAATAATAATGAACACCTTAATGAAGCCAAGGTGTTAGTCCTCCAATGTTGCTAGGACTCCTCAAACATAAAACAAATATGGTACAAAAAATTATCAAAACATCAAATTCTTTTCATGAAAATTAAAAAGAGAAGGGATAAAGGAAACTTCACTTAGGCTTTGATGGGTGCCTCTTGCCCGCTCCATCAAGCTATGAAGAGATCTCTAGAGATCTCCATCATCCCCCCCCCCTAGGTCACTATCCCAAGCTTCTTTGGATGCATCACTCGTATTGAAGTCCATGAACTCATCTCCATCACTATTGAGCTCCACCGTATCTCTACCACAAGAGTTATCACTCCCTTCGTTTTCTTGCCCATTTGCTCCTTCATTGGCCTTTGCCGAGTTTGGGAAGAGAATGTCCATTTGGGCTCAAGAGGGAAACATTCCTTCCTCGCTAATATTCCCTTGTTGAACTAACCGGTGGAATTGTGGGTATAGAGCAGTAGCTATCCATGGCGGCTTCATATTGACGGAGATGCATGTCTTGGAGAATCCCCCTCATAAAATCGTCTCGAGGAAGGATGAAGGGGTTAGGGTGATTGTAAGGTTGATATTAAAAAGGGTAGGGAGGTATCTTCATCTTTTCATTTTGTTGTTGTGGCTCGTTTTGTTGTTGTTGTTGGTTTGGAGGTGGTGCTTGGTTTGCTTGGTTCGGGTTTGTGGGGATGAGGTATGACGGGATTGGGGATAGAGGGCCCCTCCTTGGTGAAATTCTTGGTAAACCGTTCATTGGCAAGTAGATAGGATTGCTCCCTTTTGTTATCCATTTGATTCTCTTTTCAAAACCCTCGTGGGTTATCCAATGATGTTGTACAAGAATTAGCTCCTCATTTATCCTTGTATTTCCCGGAAAGGGAGTGTACTCATTGTTCTCACTGAACCTTGGATTGAAGTGTTTCGCGAGTCTTGTAATGAGTCCTCCATTGACGATATGCTTCATCCCATCGTCGTCCCCATTTCGAAACTTAGCCCATTTCTCACGGAGTACAAGCGGTGCATTGAAATGATATCCACTTCTTCCTTGGATCTCAAGATATGATTCCATGAATACGAGATCAATCTCATTCACAATTGCCGAGTCTCGGCGTGCGAGGATAGTTCCGGATAAGAACCGGTAAGTGAGCCTTAGAATAGGGTTTTGGATGTGAAATGCCCAACATTCCTTGATATACAAAAAGTCTCGACCGGTCATGGCTCTCCACAATGGTGCCACACTATACTTCTTTCGTCTTGATGTTCGGGTAGGCGAAACATCCAAACCGAGCACATTTGCAAACTCAACAAGAGTCATCATCCTTGTTATATTTTCCAATCTAAACTCTATGCAAATTGTTTTGTTCAAAGTTGTGATCTTTAAGAAACTTAAGAACTCAAGAACAAGAGGTCGGTAGGTTTGCTTATGTAAGTGAAATAAGGTAGAAAGACCGAACAACTCAAAAAGGGCTTCCGTTTGATGGTATATTCCAAGCTTTCTTAATGTTTTATGGCATAGAAATTTGGTAGGAAGAATATTCTTACCTAGTAGTCGGTGAAAGACAAGCCTTTGAACATCGTTCACAAACTCAATGTTGGAAAAATCGTCAAGCTTGGTGAGATCCACAATCTCTTCATGTTCCCTCCTTAGAGTGTTGATGTGAGAAGTAGATGAGCTTCCTCTCACTCTTGGTCTCCTTATTTCCCTAGATAAAGATCCTCTTGGTTCCATTCTTGGATTTTAGATTTGGAGATTGATTTGTTGAAGTATGGAGATGCTCTTTGAGAATTAGATCTTACTTTTGAATCTTTTTGAAACCCTAGAATTTGGGGGTTTTTGTTTTTGTGGAGTGAATGAGTGCTTGAGATATGTTTTGGAGTCATAAGAGAGGGGGTTTTTATATTGTAAGTGGAAGGAAGGATGAGGTGTCACGAATTGTGTGGTGGGGGAGAAGTTAAGTTGCGAAAATCGGGAATAAAAGACGCAGGGAGACGAGCGGATTCATCATCGGGACGCTCGGATTTCTGGGTACTGGGACGAGCGGATTCTTTGGGAGACGCTCAGATTCTCTTACAGCGAGAAATTCCAGAAATTGTTGCTAATGAGACGAGCGGATTCCCAATGCGACGGGCGTCCAGATCAAGACGAGCAGATTAGCACTTAAGACGCTCGGATTGTGGATCAGAACAAAACAGCTGCTTGTCAGCTCTCGTAGGACGAGCGGATTTCCAGTCGGACGCTCGGATTCCTTGCTTGGACGAGCGTCTTCATTACGGGACGCTCGGATTTATTCTTCTTTTCCTTCACTCGGATAGAAATGTTTACCCACACTTGAAAACTAGTTCCTTCATTCATAAAAAAAAAATGATTAGTGACCCTCCCTCACTTAATCTCATGGCAAGAATCATGTTTATGACAAAAATGCAATAAAATTAAAAGTACAAGTAAGAAGGGTTAGTATATTTACAAGTGGTGGTTTAGGGAGGACTCCACCAAACTCTCCTTTTGATAATCTTTTCAAGGATGAGGAGGCCCGAGGTAGGTGACCTCGACCTCTCCAATGAATGCTCCCTCATAATATGGCTTCAATCTTTGGCCATTGACCTTGAATTTGCTTCCATCTTCTGATTTGATCTCAAAGTCTCCATACTTCCCTACCTCGGTGATCACATAAGGACCCATCCACCTAGAGTTCAACTTCCTGGGAAAGAGTCGATATCGGGAATTGAATATAAGGACTTTATCTCCTTTGTGCAAGGCTTTTTGCTTGATTCTCTTGTCATGAAGCAACCTTGTCCTTTCCTTGTAAATCTTGGCATTCTCATAAGATTGTAGTCGGAATTCTTCCAACTCTTGAATTTGTATCATCCTCTTTTGACCGCTTAATTTGAGATCAAGGTTGAGAGCTTTAATTGCCCAAAAAGCTTTGTACTCTAACTCAATTGGCACATGTCATGCCTTTCCATATACAAGTTTGTAAGGGAAAGCTCCTATGGGAGTCTTATAGGCCGTCCTATAAGCCCAAAGAGCGTCATCAAGCTTCATGCTCCAATCCTTACGAGTCTTGTTTACAACATTCTCAAGAATTTGCTTGATCTCTCTATTTGAAACTTCGACTTGACCACTTGTTTGAGGATGGTAGCCTAAGCCGGTTCTATGTTGAACACCATATTTTGTCAAAAGGGATGTGAGCTTCTTTTCGTGAAAATGCGTTCCTCCATCACTTATGATTGCTCTAGGGACTCCGAATCTTGGGAAGATTATTTTCTTAAAGAGCTTAGTGACCGTTTTTGCATCATCGGTTGGGGTGGCAATTGCCTCCACCCATTTTGAGACGTAGTCGACGGCCACAAGGATATATTTGTTTCCTTTGGATGTCACGAACGGCCCTTGGTAGTCGATCCCCCAAACGTCGAAGATCTCCACCTCTAGTATGCCCCTTTGTGGCATTTCATTCCTCCAAGAGATATTCCCCGTCCTTTGACAAGAATCACAATAAAGGATGAATTCCCTTGCATCTTGGAACATCGTAGGCCAAAAGAAGCCCGATTGAAGAATTTTTGCAATGGTTCTCCTTGCTCCATGGTGTCCACCGTAAGGTGATGAGTGACATCCTTCCAAAACTCCTTGAATTTCCCATTGAGGGATGCACCTTCGGTAGAGCCCATCACTATACTCCTTGTAAAGATTTGGGTCATCCCAAAAGTACCTCTTTACTTCGAATAAGAACCTCTTCCTTTGGTTGTAGTATAACTTTGGAGGGAGAACTCTTCCAACAATATAGTTGGCATAATCGGCAAACCATGGGGTGATATGTCTCTCAAGTTGTGTTTGAATAGCCATCAAGATATCATCGGGGAAAGAGTCATTGATCGGTGTTTCTCCTTCTTCGTCACGAAACCGGATTCTTGACAAGTGATCCGCTACTACATTCTCGGCTCCTTTCTTATCTCTTATTTCCAAGTTGAATTCTTGAAGAAGCAAAATCCATCTTAACAACCTTGGTGTTGCCTCCTTCTTTATCAAGAGATGTCGAAGGGCACGGTGATCCGAAAACACAATCACTTTGGATCCAAGTACATAGGAACGGAATTTGTCCAAAGCATAGACAATGGCAAGGAGCTCTTTCTCGGTGGTATCATAGTTCACTTGGGAAGAATCAAGAGTCTTGCTTATATAGTACATAGAATGTAAAGCCCTTCCTACCCGTTGGCCTAGAACCGCTCCAACGGCGTAGTTACTAGCATCACACATAATCTCGAACGGTAGTTCCCAATTCGGTGGTTGAATGATCGGTGCCGAGATTAGTGCTTCCTTGATTCTATTAAAGGCTTCAACACACTCATTAGTGAAATGGAATTGGGCATCTTTAAGTAATAGTTGAGTGAGGGGTTTCGCGATTTTTGAGAAATCTTTTATAAAACGGCGATAGAAACCCGCGTGACCGAGAAAACTTCTCACCCCTCAAACATTCACGAGAGGTGGGAGTTTCTCTATCACCTCAACCTTAGCCTTATCGACCTCGATGCCCTTTTCCGAGATTAAATGACCCAAAACAATTCCTTCATTGACCATGAAGTGACACTTTTCCCAATTTAAAACGAGACTAACATCTTCACATTTTTGCAATACAAGAGAAAGATTATGCAAGCATGAGTCAAAGTCTTTTCCATAAACGCTAAAATCATCCATAAAAACTTCCATTATGGTCTCTAGGTAGTCGGAGAAGACACTCATCATGCATCTTTGGAAAGTGGCGGGGGCATTACACAAGCTAAAAGGCATTCTCCTATAAGCAAAAGTACCATAAGGGCATGTGAAGGTGGTCTTGTGTTGGTCATCCGGGTGTATAGGGATTTGAAAGAATCCCGAATACCCGTCAAGGTAGCAAAAGAACTTGTTGGAGGCTAGCCTCTCAAGCATTTGGTCAATGAATGGTAGGGGAAATGATCTTTTCTTGTTGCGGAATTCAATTTTCGATAGTCAATACACATACGCCAACCGATGATCTTCCTTCTGGATATTTGCTCATTCTTTTCATTTGTCACTACCGTGGTACCTCTTTTCTTAGGTACCACTTGAACGGGGCTAACCCACAAAGAGTCCGATATGGGATATATGATTCCCGCATCAAGTAATTTCATAACCTCTCCTTTAACAACTTCTTGCATGTGGGGGTTTAATCTCCTTTGAGATTGGATGGTAGGTTTATGGTCCTCCCCTAGATGAATTCTATGCATACAAAAGTTGGGACTTATCCCCTTAGGGTCATATAGACTATAACCTATTGCCTTTTCATGTTATTTCAACACATCAAGCAATTTTCCCAATTGGTTTTCATCAAGTTTGTCATTAACAATCACGGGTTTGGTCTTAGATTCATCAAGATAAGCATATTTCAAATTTGGGGGAAGGGGCTTTAAAGTTGGAACTTGTACCTCACTTTCCTCCATTGAAGGTTCATTGAGAACTTGCTCCATTTCCATTAGACACTCCATTCTCATGGCATACTCAACTTGTTCTTCAAGCTCACTAATCTCATCATACTCAAATTCCATGACAAATTCTTCTTGCTCTTCGATTTGTATGATGTCTTCTATGATTGCTTGCTCTTGTTCCATGGTTTGATATGCTTCCACAAGGATGTTATGTACTAATTCGTATTGCTCATGAGTAAGTTCTTTGTTAGCTAAAGCAGCCTCAAGAAGATCTACCTCCAACTCCCAATGCATATTTTTGGCCTCACTTGCTTCCAAGGCTTCCAATGCTTACATGGGGTATTTGAAGAAAGGTATACTCAAGTGGTCCCCAACAAAACAATCTATAATATCCATCTTGCAAAACATCGAACAACTTGAAATTAATTAGAACAAACATTGAGGAGTTTTACTTCCCCAAGGTAAAGAAAGACACAACTAATAACAATCAAAGAAAATCAAATCAAGTTAACACCGTCCCCGGCAACGGCGCCATTTTTGGTCGGTCCGCTTTGAGCTTAGATTTCGGTTACTTGTCGTTAGGAGCACCTAGACCAAAACAATATTTATAACTTCACAAACAACTCTACTACTAGTAAAGAGGCAAGTAAAGGTCGGATCCCAAGGGACGGGTATTGATGTAGGATTTTCGATTGCAAGTAGTGGTGTCTAGGGGTGTCACAATTTGGGTTGAGATAAGAAGATCACTAAACTAAATAACAATAAAAGTAAACAAGCAAGATGACTAAAATGAGATGTGAACAATTGATTAAAAGCACTAGGGTGTCATGGGTTCATAGGGGATTCATGGGAAATGATCATACAAACATATTCTCAAATTATAAGCAAGCAATTATTGTTGTGATAGGATCGAGTTGGTTTATATCTTACAATCCTAGGAAGGTTTGGGTCCCGGAGCCGAATCGATTAGATTGTACAACACCTACAAGTCGACTTAATCCTCCCTACTCAACTATATGCATGGTCTAATGAGACTCGAGTTGGTTTATGTCTTACAAGTCTCATTGAAAAGGTAAGTGATGTGTATAAAATGCAAGGATTCATAGGCTCGCATTTCATCAAACATAACATGTGCATAAGTTGAGATCTCAACAAGCAATCAAATAAATTATGTGAACATATTATATTAAGCATGAATCATCCCCCATGTTGGTTTCCTCTACTTCCCCATTAACCCTAGTTAAGGAAACTACTCACTCATTATCAAGTTTAACATGTTAACAAGGTTGTCAATCATATTAACAAAGCAAAACATGATGAAAAAATGAAGATGATTAACAATAATTAAAACGGATTAAGAGAATTATACCTAATGATGATTCCAAAATAATAATGCAAAGAATAATAGAAGTACTTGATGATTGATGGAAGGTTGTCAATCTCCCAATAAACCCAAATAATCTTCAATTACCCAAAATAAAGGATGAACAATAGAGAGATTAAGGAAATGAGATTTGTATTAAGACTTGATTAGAAGTTGATTACAAGATTAAAGAGAGATTAGAATAATATAGACTACACTAAAGATTGATAAGAAGAACATGATAATCTAATAAGACTAATGGGGTATTTATAGTGGGGATTAGGTGGACAAACTAGGGTTACTAAGGGCTTAAATGACGATTAAGTCCTTGAGGAATCGCTCCTCTCAAGAAAAGATGCGGGTCTCCTTTTAGCTAGTCTTTCAAAAATATGCGCATCTCGAATGGAGAAAGAAGAGGACGTGTTGCACTGGAGGACAATCCGAGCTTCCAAAAGGTCGGGATGAGCGGATTGTTTAGGCGTTGGACGAGCGGCCTGGCACCTTGGACGAGCGGCTTGTAGAGCTTCTGGACGAGCGTCCCGATAAGTGAGACCCTCGGATCCTAGTCCAGCGTGCCATTTCTTCTTTTCTTCTTTTTTTTCTTCCAACAATCCTCCAGGATTTTGTCGGGGATGCAAGGATCTTCTTCATCATTGCCCATCTACTACATTATGTACAAAGGCCTTCTAGTCTTGTCTTCTCTTTGATGCTTGGTCATTAGATTCGATCAATTTAGCTCTATTTTGACATGAAAATGCAAGGTTTGCACTCCTCTCCTACCAAGGAAACAAAACCTCAAAGAATATGCAAAACAAAGGACTAAAGATAGTAAATGACCCAAATATGCACTAAAAAGCATAGGAACGAGGCTAATTCGGGGACTAAATATGCTCAAATATTGATCACATCAAATATCCCCAAACCGAACCTTTGCTCGTCACGAGTAAAGAGGTGACAAAAACTAGGACCCTTATTTAAACTAACCTATTAATATAGCCGATACGAGACAATTAGCGGGTCTCACTCCGCCCCTTCAACTCACAACAAGACAACCATGAGGTAGGAGGCCTTCTTGCAAGGCAAGGTGGGTCTTGCCAAAATGGCGACACATTCAATCATTAAAGCACACAAAATCAAATAATGGATGCATCTACAAAAAGAATAGCCACTTTCCTCATCTAAGTGGCGGAAATTATCTAAAGGGGAAGCAATTCAAGGTTAAACACTCCTTCATAGATATGGTTTCTTCAAACTACTAAGCCTAGAAGGATACCAATAAATCACCTCCAAGTTGTGTCAAGCTAGGGTACCTTTGCCCTCAATCGTTAAATGCTTTTGTCAAGAATAGACTCCCTATGGTGTTAGAAACACTGGAGGATCGCGAAATTCCCCTTCTTGCCGAGACAAGAAGAAGGGTTGTCCCCTCTCTACCATGCACCAAAATGGATACGATGGATAAAGGGATCAATAGTAATTGAGTTTCATTTGGGAGTTTTCTTTTGTTGTTTGTTTTTCCCCCCAATTTCTTGTGGCATTTGACATTTGAGAACACTTTCTTTTTTGCCATTTCTTTTGATGCTTGGCATTTCAATACTTGACAACTTTCAACTTTTTGCATTTTCTTTTGAACATTTTCAAAGTCACCCCAATTAGTAACGAGGGTGCCTTATATTTGAAGCATAGGAGTCTATTTTTGCTCCTCTTTTCTTTTCTTTTGATGCATTTGCAAACTTTTTGACTTTTCATTTCATTTCTTGAACTCAAATTTTGAACAATTTTTGTGCCCATTCCCTTTGATGACAAAATGTATGGTAGAACATGGATGAATGATGGTTGCATGGTTTTAAGGGTCACCTTGGAATAAACGGTAGCCAAGGAGTTATCACACCACAAGGTACTCTTGACTAGGCCTTAATCCATGGGTCAAAGGATACTAGCATGTTACATCCTAGAGTGTTTTACAAGTATTCTAACAAGCAAAGTCTTAAGAAGAAAAAGTATCTACAAGGGCCTTATATACACTTGTCAAGCTTCCCAAATAGACGGTTTCACAAAATTTTTCCTAAATGCAACTATATGCAATGATGCAACTAACATTTATACATCCTAATGCATATGCTTCTACCAACTATTATGCCAAATAATCTAAATGCAAGTCCTAAGTTCACATTGTTTATACCGCATCAATCAAAATAAAGCCACATAGTCATTAACATAAAGAGGAATTAGGAGATTGGAAAGATCATACCATGCGGTCTTCAATATCCTCATGTCTCGGATGTGGTGTAGTCAATCAATGTGAACAAGGATGAACAAACACAATATATACAAGACTATACTACAAAGGAAATGAACTTGTTTTTGGATTTTTCAATGTTTCAAATTTTTATGGGTTTTGTTTTTATGAAATTAAAAGACATATTTTTGTGATTTTTCGAAATTTTTGATTTTTTTGGATTTTGTATAAAAGTCAAGTTAGAATTTCCCATCCCCACACTAGCATGGGCATTGTCCTCAATGGCCAATACGATAGGAAATTATGCAATGAATATGCATGATTTCTAAACTAAATGCAAACTATACTAAACTACACTACATGATGCATGTGTTTTTGTGATGGCGGAGAGCATAATTTAAATTAGCTCCCAATGCATATGCGTGGACTTCCCCAAACCAAAATAGACATTATTTTTAAAGTCATGAATTTCGGGGGAGTTCATGCATATGGAATGCAATGCATGAAATTAAAATTTGTCATTTTGGATTTTACAAGTCGAGAACAATGATAATGAACACCTTAATGATGCCAAGGTGTTAGTCCTTCAATGTTGCTAGGATCCAATAAAATAATCAAGACAAAATAAAAACAAGATAAGTAGACAAACCATAAGGGAGGTGTAAGAAAGTAGGAGCCTCCAAAGTTTGTTAATACTCACCCATCGTATCATCATCATCATCTTCTTCTTCCTCTCTTGAGGCATCATCAACCTCCATAGATGTGGAATCATGTCCACTCTCACTTTCACTTTCTTGTTCTTCCTCACTTTCCTCTTCCTCTTCTTGGACTTCTTTTTCTTGAACCTCTTCTTCTTCTCCTTCTTGGTCACCACCCTCTTCAACAACCATCTCCTCTCCACCCGGTCTACCACCACTAGAAATGCTAGGAAATAATACTTCCCTATCCGCCCAACTAGGCAAAGGACAAGACGGATCAAGAAGTCCTTGCCTAGCTAGATGTAGGAGGGGCGGATATTGGGCCTTGTAAGCATCCACTCTATTGTAAGCTTGCTTATGCATTTCCCTCATGAGTAGAGTCAAGTAATCATTTCCCACTTCGACATCTTTGGGTTTGAACTTGTGGTATTCAAATGGGTAAGGTGGGGTGATAATGGAGGAGGAGGGCTCGGCAATTTCGCCCCTTTGTTGTTGAATGATATACTCGGTCTCTTCGGAGAGTGGGAGAAGGTAGTTCGGTCGGTGAACATTCAATCGGCAAATTTTGGAAGGCAAGGTGAAGGATCTAGCTTCATTTGTTAACCACCCATATTTGTTGTCAAGAGTGTCGTGCTTGACCCACTTAAACTTGTGAATCATGGTGTCCATATCAATAAGATGGCCTCCTTTAACCGGCACATAAGTGTTGTTTTTGTTGAAATCCCGGTTGAAATGCTTAGCCAAATGGGTAACTAGTTCTTTATTGACAATAAAGGCGGTGCCTTCTTTGCCACAATCGACATTAAGCCATCGTTCAACCAAAAGTCTTAGAGCATTGTATGGCTTGGTAAATTCCCTTCCAATGTTCAAGGTCGACTAAAGAAGAATACAATCGAGTTTGGTAAGATGATTTGTGCCATTTCTAGCTATCAAAGTATTCCCAATGACCTTATGCCATACTCTAATGCCCGGATGGTGGACTAAGAGAGCACGACAATCATGAAAGCGTATGAATTTCTTTCCGAAAATTGCCATCCAAAGAGGAGCGGGGTCATACTTGATAGGAGTCTTTGTATATTTCAGGTTATCACTAAGGCCTAATATCTTACCCAATTCGCCATAAGTTATGCGTCTATCAACATTTTCAAGACGAAACTTGATGTTGGTTCGAGTCTCCACCCTTGTGACTTTCAAAGAACTTAAAAATTCCAAGGTGAGGGAGGGGTATGTCAAACCTTTCATTGTAAACAATTTACCCAATCTCATAGACTCAAAGAAGGTTTTGGTTTGTTCAAGAACACCCAACTTTGACAATGCATATTCACAAATAAACTTAGTAGGCATGATGATTTTCTTAGAAAAGAGAATGAATTTCTCCCTATGAGAGTCGGAAGTGTAAGTTACCTCCGGATAATTGGATAATTGTTCAATGACCGTAGATGAAGTAGTAGCTTCCATAGGGGGATTTTGTTGTTGAACCTCCAACCTTGCCTCATGGACTACCAATGCCTTTGACAATTGTTTTGCTTAAAGAGCTAGTTGCCTTTTGGAAAGTGTCTTCTTTTGGGGTGCCTTGTTGCCTCCTTTAGTTCTTGCCATTCTCCTTTTCTTGATTACACCAATGAAAGATTGAAATTTTAATTTTCAGTGATACCCAAATCGATTTAGGATGAATGAATGTTGCTTTGTGTCCTAAAAATCGACTCAAAACTTGAAGATTTTGGTGTTTGAATCACTTGTTGTTGCAAAAGGAGTGATTACTTTTTGTTGTGAGGGAGTTTGGATTTGATTTGATTGAGTTTGGTTGAGGATATTTGTTTTTGTTGATGGAGAGGATGTGGGTTTTTGGGTTTTGGGTAGTGTTTGTATGTTGAAGAAATGAGAATGAATGGGAGAAGAGGGTTTTAAAAAGACCCGTTATATTTGAAAATGCAGGGGAAGACGAGCGGACCAGGTGTCAGGACGCTCGGATTCTTTAAAATTTGGCTCAGGAAAAGACGCCACAGGACGAGCGTCTTTCTGGAAAGACGAGCGGATTCTTCGTGGTGAGACGAGCGTCTTTCTGGGTGGACGCTCGGATTCCTTTACAGTGAGAAATCCCAAAATTTTGCAGCAAAAAGACGAGCGTCTTTTGTGAAGGACGACCGTCCAGAATGAGACGAGCGGTTTCTCAGCTTAGACGCTCGGATTCACAGTCAGACCAGATTTTTGATTTCTGCAGCTCTACCAGACGAGCGTCTGGTAACTTGGACGCTCGGGTTTCTTCAGGACGAGCAGATTGTCCATTTGGCCGCTCGTATTCTTCCTTGACCACACGGATTCAGGTCCATCCGTGGGTACTTCGTAACCCGTGTCATTTTCATTCTTCAATTCTCGTGTTCATCATTGTAGGGGCACTAAAAACGCATGAATAGCCTAGGCAATTGCTATCCCCACACTAAGGTAAAGCACTACACATCAATAAAATCATAAGTCCCTCCCTCACTTCTCTCAAAATGATGAATATCTTGATCAAGGCGCAAAAATATAAATCCAAAAATGACAAAAATGCAATGTAATAATTGAAATGCAAGTTAGGGAGTTAGAATATTTACAAATGGTGGTTTAGGGAGGACTCCACCAAACTCTCATTCCAATGTGAGATGTCAAGGGGGCATGTTCAAGGTGTTGTTGATGTTACTCAACACCATGAAGAAGTAGTCGAAAGCTTGCTCATTATCATGATAAAGGTCCTCAATAGATTTTTGCACTTGTTGTTCTCCATGATGGTCTTGGGTCATAACATTACCAATATAGGGATTGAATATCCCTTCGAACTCATCATCCCAAAGACCGCAAACTTCGTCTACTTGATCACTAAAAATTTCATGAGTTGATAGAGACAACTCTCCTTCTTTCTTGTCTTGGCCAATGGGGCCATCTTCTTCACTTGTCATGGGTGAGATTTTCAAGCTCTCATTGTTGCTATTTCCTTGTTCTTTTGATGGAGCATCATCCACTTTCTTTTTCCATTGAAATTCCAACTTCTTCCTATCATCCTTCCGGCTATAATGATCAACCATAAAACATGGCTCATGCAATCGGGGAGCTCTCATGGTCTTGTCAAGATTGAAAGTAATGGTTTCATCTCCCACTTCAAGGGTGAGCTCTCCATGCTTCACGTCGATCACCGCTCCCGCGGTGTGCAAGAAAGGTCTTCCTAAGATAATAGGAATGTTGGAGTCTTCTTCCATGTCAACAATTACGAAATCCACCGGGATGAAGAATTTTCCAATTCTCACGGGAACATGTTCCCATACCCCTAAACGTGTCTTAGTTGATCTATCCGCCATTTGAAGTGTGATGTTGGTATATTTGAGTTCTCCCATTCCTAGCCTCTTGCTAACCGAATATGGCATGACACTAACACTTGCCCCAAGGTCACATAAAGCTTTGTTGATTGTAGTGTCACCAATAGTGCATGGAATGGAGAAACTTCCCGGATCCTTGAGTTTTGGAGGTGAACTCCCTTGAAGGATGGCACTACTCACCTTAGTGAAGGCAATAGTCTCAAGCTTCCGGATTGATTTCTTCTTCGTAAGGATGTCCTTCATATACTTTGCATAGGCCGGAACGTGATTGATCAATTCCGTGAAAGGAATCGAGACTTCTAAATTCTTCACAATTTCCATGAATTTTCCAAGTTGGTCATCAAACTTAAGCTTAGCTTGACTACTCGGGAATGGAAGTCTAATCACAATGGGCTCCTTCTCTTTGGCCTTTTCTTCACTTTTCTTTGAAACTTCTTAATTGGTGGGTTCTTCTTCCCTAGAGTTTTGCACAACTCTTTCCTTGTCACTAGCTACCACAACTTCATCCTCAACTTGCTTCTTTGGCCCTTCATATCTTGTACCACTCCTCAAGTGGATGGCACTAACCGTTTCATGTCTTGGGGGATTACTTTGAGGTGGTAACTGCCCCTTTTGTCTTTGAGAGCTTGAAGATGCTAGTTGGATCATTTGAGTTTCCAAAATTTTTGTGTGGGCTAGGATGTTGTTGATGGTGATGTCTTTTGCTTGGCTTTTTTTTTGCATTTGAGTGAAAAATTCTTGTTGGTTCTTTTGCATTTGGAGGACCGCTTTTTGAACATCAAAACCTTGGTCATTTTGTTGATTGTATAGAGTTTGATTTTGATAACCTTGGTTTTGGTTGTAAAAGGGTCTTTGATTTTGGTTTCTCATGGGAGGTGGAGTGTATGTTGGTTGAGGGTTTTGAACATTTTGGCTTTTGTATGAGAGATTTTGATGGAATTTGGTGTTTTCATTGTAATAGTTGGAATAAGGGGTACCACTTTTGTATGCTTGAAAAGCATTCACTTGCTCATTTGTTCCCCTACATTCACTTTGGTCATGTCCCAAAGTTCCACAATTCTCACATATCCCACTTGGGATTGATGAAGATGCTACCATGGCATTAACATGATGCTTTGGTGATTTTGAGGCTTCTTCAAGCTTAGCCATAGCCTTTTCAAAATTCAAGTTGATGGTATCAATATGAGCACTAAGTTAAGCACCCAATTGAGTAATAGAGTCCACTTCATGCTTTCCTCCTCTAGTAGCCTTGCGAGGTCTACTATATTGTGAATTATGGACCTCTATTTCCTCAATCTTGTTCCAAGTTTGATTATCGTTAACTTCGGTGAACATACCATTTGATCCCATGTTGAGAATGTTTCTTGAGTCTTCATAAAGACCATTCCAAAATTGTTGTACCAAGAACCACTCGCTAAGTCCATGATGAGGACATGAGCGACAAGTTCCTTTGAATCGCTCCCAAGCTTCATACAAAGATTCTTCGTCCCTTTGCTTAAAACCCGTGATTTGAGCTCTTAGCATGTAAGTCTTTTCCGGAGGGTAGAATTTTTTGTAGAAAGCTAGAGCCAACTTCTTCCAAGAGTCAATTCCAAGAGTAGCCTTATCAAGGCTCTTCAACCATTGTTTCGCGGTACCAATTAGAGAAAAAGGAAATAAGACCCATCGAATTTTGTCTTGAGTCACTCCGGTTTGTGAAATCGCGTCACAATAGTCACAAAAAGTCTCCATGTGAGAATGAGGGTCTTCACTAGGCATCCCCCCAAATTGGCTTCTTTCGACTAATTGGATAAATGCATATTTTGCAATGAAATTTCCGGTGAAGTGTTGTGGTGTGGGAGTACCATTGGGTAGGTTCTCCTCGGTTAGTACGGAATGTGATTAAAACTTAGGCATTGTGGGTTTATTGTGTGGTTGATTTTGTGTAGGGTTCTCCTCACCTTCTCTTGCAAAAGGGTTGATGAACTCAATAGTATTTGGGCAACCTCACCAATACCTCTCAAAGTATTTCTAGCAATTCTTCTATTGGTTGTCAAAGTCCTTTCAATTTCGTGATCAAGGGGTAACAAGTTACCTTGTGATCTTCTAGACATGCAAAATATCAAACAACTCGAAAACAATTAGAACAAACCTTGAGGAGTTTTATTTCCCCAAGGCAAAGAAAGACACAACTAATAACAATCAAAGAAAATCAAATCAAGTTAACACCGTCCCCGGCAACGGCGCCAATTTTGGTCGGTCCGCTTTGAGCTTAGATTTCGGTTACTTGTTGTTAGGAGCATCTAGACCAAAACAATATTTATAACTTCACAAACAACTCTACTACTAGTAAAGAGGCAAGTAAAGGTCGGATCCCAAGGGACGGGTATTGATGTAGGATTTTTGATTGCAAGTAATGGTGTCTAGGGGTGTCACAATTTGGGTTGAGATAATAAGATCACTAAACTAAATAACAATAAAAGTAAACAAGCAAGATGACTAAAATGGGATGTAAACAATTGATTAAAAGCACTAGGGTGTCATGGGTTCATAGGGGATTCATGGGAATTGATCATACAAACATATTCTCAAATTATAAGCAAGCAATTATTGTTGTGATAGGATCGAGTTGGTTTATATCTTACAATCCTAGGAAGGTTTGGGTCCCGGAGCCGAATTGATTAGATTGTAAAACACCTACAAGTCGACTTAATCCTCCCTACTCAACTATATGCATGGTCTAATGAGACTCGAGTTGGTTTATGTCTTACAAGTCTCATTGAAAAGTTAAGTGATGGGTAAAAAATGCAAGGATTCATAGGCTCGCATTTCATCAAATATAACATGTGCATAAGTTGAGATCACAACAAGCAAACAAATAAATTATGTGAACATATTAGATTAAGCATGAATCATCCCCCATATTGGTTTCCTCTAATTGCCCATTAACCCTAGTTAAGAAAACTACTCACTCATTATCAAGTTTAACATGTTAACAAGGTTGTCAATCATATTAACAAAGCAAAACATGATGGATAAATGAAGATGATTAACACTAATTAAAAGGGATTAAGAGAATTATACCTAATGATGATTCCAAAATAATAATGCAAAGAATAATAAAAGTACTTGATGATTGATGGAAGGTTGTCAATCTCCCAATAAACCCAAATAATCTTCAATTACCCAAAATAAAGGATGAACAATGGAGAGATTAAGGAAATGAGATTTGTATTAAGACTTGATTAGAAGTTGATTACAAGATTAAAGAGAGAATAGAATAATATAAACTACACTAAAGATTGATAAGAAGAACATGATAATCTAATTAGACTAATGGGGTATTTATAGTGGGGATTAGGTGCACAAATTAGGGTTACTAAGGGCTTAAATGACGATTAAGTCCTTGAGGAATCGCTCCTCTCAAGAAAAGATGCGGGTCTCCTTTTAGCTAGTCTTTCAAAAATATGCGCATCTCGAATGGAGAAAGAAGAGAATGTGTTGCACTGGAGGACAATCCGAGCGTCCAAAAGGTCGGGACGAGCGGATTGTTTAGGCGTTGGACGAGCGGCCGGGCAGCTTGGACGAGCGGCTTGTGGAGCTTCTGGACGAGCGTCCCGATAGGTGAGACGCTCGGATCCTAGTCCAGCGTGCCATTTCTTCTTTTCTTCTTTTCTTCTTCCAACAATCCTCCGGGATTTTGTCGGGGATGCAAGGATCTTCTTCATCATTGCCCATCTACTACATTATGTACAAAGGCCTTCTAGTCTTGTCTTCTCTTTGATGCTTGGTCATTAGATTCGATCAATTTAGCTCTATTTTGCCATGAAAATGCAAGGTTTGCACTCCTCTCCTACCAAGGAAACAAAACTTCAAAGCATATGCAAAACAAAGGACTAAAGATAGTAAATGACCCAAATATGCACTAAAAAGCATAGGAACGAGGCTAATTCGGGGACTAAATATGCTCAAATATTGATCACATCAACTTTGAGGTTGGCAAACGGGTCACAATCAAAGGGTGTTGATTTGTCAGTTAGGGCATTCACAGCTTGGAATCCCCACATTTCATTGTCGTCCTCCTCAATGGCTTGGGAGGCTATTCCCTTTTTCATGACGGCTTTGATCGGGGAAGCGGGAATTGTGATCGTCTTCCCGTTGAAAGGGACCCTGATTTTCTAATGAAGGGTTGAGGTAACCGCTTTGACGGCATGAATCCAGGGATGTCCCAGTAGCATGTTGAAGGAGGCGTCGATGTCGACTACTTGAAATCTGGTTTCCCTTTCCAGTGGTCCGGTTGCGACGTTTAGAGTGATAAGCCATGCGACCTTACGGCGAGTGTCGTCATAAACGCGTACTCCTTGATTAGTTGGGACCAAATACGCTTCCTTGATACCCAGTTTATGAGCTGTTTTGAGGGGATTGACATTAACCGCAGATCCGTCATCCACAAGAACCATAGGCACATTCTTTTTGAGGCACTGCACGGTGATGTATAGGGCCAGGTTATGGTTGGCTCCGAAGGGAGGGATATACTCATCAAAGAAGATGACCGGGTTTTTCAGGTCGGGGACATCCCTTGTTATGTGTGCCACCACCTCTTCAGGAGAGGAGGTGGAGGAAACAGTCAGTTTTCCCAAGGCTTGTAGTAGAGCTTGTCGATGCTCGAAGGACATAGCAATCAGTTGCAAAATTGAAATTTTGGCTTTTGCTTTCTGCAGTTATTTGAGGATCGAATTATCGGGAGCCTTTGGTTGAGCGTCCACGTCTGGGGCAGTTTGGTCATTCGTTGTTGGAACGACTGTCGAATTGTTGGGGTTTTGATAGGGGCGTCCGGACCGGGTAAGATGATCGATCTCTTTTGCCTGTTTCTCTTTTCCTGGGACTATATAGATGTCCTCAGAATCATCTCTTCAGATACCATTGACTTCAGGATCTCGAGGGTACCTTGGAGGGGTATTCTTCGGTAGGCAGTTTTTGTGAGGGAAATTTTTGTGAGGGTAATTTTTGTGAGGTTGATTATTGAGGAGGTGATTATCGTGGGGTGCGTGCCAGAATGGTCGCGGGAGCAATCCTTTCTGGTGAAGGTAGTTTTGGGTGTTTGGGGGACCCTCCCTCGGGCGTGGTGTTGGAGGATTGAAAATCAATCGTCGGTAAGCATCATCCAGTCGAGTAATTCTTTCGGAGAGACTGGCTATAGCCTCCTCAACTTGTTGGAACATGGCAAGCATGGTTGCGGCGCTGAACACAAATACCCTGTCCGAGGCATCCTTCTCCAGGGCATTCACCTCGTCATCAATTGGTAAGATGAGGTGTGAGCAGTCCAAGGTCGGCTCATCATCGGAGATAGCATGGATTCCCAAAGGGTTTGTCTTGTTATTCGGTTTTGTTGGCGGAGGCAGAGGCAATTCCCTCTTCTCGATCATGTCCTGAATGACGTGTTTGTGGTTGAAACAGGTTCCGTGTCATGAGCTTTCCCTTGGTGGTATTGGCAGTAAGCATTAGGGTTCTAGAAGCGGGATTTATTAGCGTGAGACGGAACCGGGGTTGGTCCGATTGGTAGTAATTTCCCTTGGTCCATGAGCCTTTTCAGGGCGCTTTCATAAGTTGACCCTATATTGGTGAACACTCTTTGAGGGCGCTCAGCTCTCTTGGCGGTTGGCTCGAGGAGGTTGACCTCGTCAATTTTGTTTGTCTGACTATAAGGGCGAGATCCGGTTGATGTGGATCCCTGGTAGCTTCTATCGGTGGTTTTGGCAAGGACACCCTTTCGGAGGTTGTCTTCAATTCGGGTTCCGAGAATTTGCAGATCCTGGAATGTCTTGATGTTTTGGTATCTCAATAAGTTGGCATATACCGGACGGAGATTGTTGACAAATTTTTCCACCAAAGTTGACTCACTCGGCTTGTTGACCAAGTGGGTGCTTACTCTCTTCCAACGGGTTAAGAATTCTGTGAATCCCTCCTTATCATTTTGAGTTAGGACCTCAAGAGTACGGTTATTGGCCTAAATCTCGACATTGTCGGCATATTGCTTAGCAAATTCAACTGCAACCTCATCCCAAGTAGTGAGGTTCTTCGGGTCAAGGGAGTAGTACCATTGGCGAGGGATCGGTTCCAAGGATGATGGAAAGATCCGGGTGAAGAGCTCCTGTTTGACCCCTTTTATGGCCATATAATCCTTGAAGGCTCGGATGTGATTGAGTTGGTCCTCCACTTCCTTGAATTTGGGCACATCAGTCAAGGTAAAGTTGTCGGGTAATTAATCCCCAACGGGTTCAAATCTTCGATTGTTCTCACGGTGGATGTTGTTACCCCGGGCTAGGAGTTGTTCTTCCAAGAGTTTGAGCCTTTTCTCAATTTCAGTCAAAGGTGGAGTGGTGTGTTCTCCAGTTTCCTTGTTTTCCAGGGTGTCGATACGGTTCTCGACACGGTCCAGGGTGACCTTAAGAGCAGTGAGTAGGCTGGCTAGCTGAGCACTCATAACATCTCTATTGTCGTTGTTGTTGGACGAAGTTGAAGACGGGGCCATGGTTCTGAGGCAGAAAAACGGCTCAGATTACTACTCAATCCGACACGGTTCGAAGACTAAACGCAGACAACACAAAGGATGGAACAAAGATCAGACTCAACAAGACGAGGGTGACCGTGTGTGGTACCTCGGTGCTGACTCGATTTATGATGTGACGGTGTTGACCGGACTTTGAGTCGCGTCCAACGTAGCGGCGTGACGCCGTTGGACGAGTCTCGTGATGAGAAGACTTATAAGTAAAGACCCATAGGTACGTTTGCTTTGACTTGATAGATACGAGGCGGAATTGGAATGGTGGACTGAAGTTTTCAAAAATAGAGATTTTCAAAAAGATTCGTTTGTCGCTTTATGGACGGCTTCCGAAGATAGGGATCTCCGCAAGTCGGTTAGTTGAAAGGGTTGTTTTAAGTTTGTTTGCAAAAGACGGTTTGAGTTTGAGTCGGCTCGGAAAACAATGTATTGCTTCCCAAGGCGGTTTTTTGAAATTCAAAATTGTATGTTTTGAAAATCGAGTTTTAAAATGTTTGAAAAGGTCTCGGGGACGGTGCATGGTCCTCGGGATCTCGAAAGTGTCTCGAGAAAAGGGTGTGTGCTTTTCTCGGGTTTTGAAAGAGCCATTGTCGACGCGAGACGGGTTAAAATCCGTGTCTTGACGCGGCGATTATAACGGCGTAAAAAGATGTTTTTGAAATGGTTGTAGAAAACCGGGTTTGAAAATCGTCATTACGACGGCCTAGAAAGGCGTGTTAAATGGTTGTAGGAAACCGGGTTTGAAAATCGTCAATACAACGGCCTAGAAAGGCGCGTTTGAAAAGCAATGGTTGGCGAAAGACCGAGTTTTGAAATGGCCATTATAACGGCGCAAAAAGGTGTTTTGGAAGTTTGAAAAATGACACGGACGGACTTATGATCACATAGCACCTAAGCACTCACAGTTTCATTATATTATGCATAATGCTGACACGGGTTTTGGCTTAAAAGGCTGGGTTACACACCAAGCAATCAAACCGCGAATTGCGAGAGGGATACCAATCCAAACAAAATGTGTAAGGAGGGGGCCCTAGCCTCGTGCTCGAAGGTGACGAAAGCTCTTTGATGAAACAGAAATGTGTAACGTCAACGGTATGCTTGACTCAATCGGGATTCAAAACGCGGGGATGAGAAAACTCACGCCGACGAGATGAGCCAATTGGTCGAAAAGGGTTAGGTTATGGGCCCGGACAAGGAACCTGACCGTGACCGTAATATCAATTAATGCATTTCAACCATGACCTCGATCGAGTCTCACCATCTAGGGATCACACAGACACAAGTGTCCTAGTTTTTCCCAACGGAGTCGCCAATCTGTGGACACGGGCCCACCGACACGCCGAGCCGATCTGTCAGACGTGCAGCGGTCTTTTGAATGCCACGCTCGGCGGCGTAAGAATGCTTTCGACCGGAACGTTTTAGATCGGTCGGCTTCGTCTCGGCAAGGGTCTCGAAACGATTAGAGATGTTCGGAGTCGCCACCAAGTATTTGTGGGATGCTTGGAACCCGTTCGAATCCACTTTATACCTATGTCAACCAAGGCAAAAAACGGTGTTTGATATAGGTACTAAAGATAAGGAATCGTCCCTATTTAGCATCCTATCTCTAGAACGACTCTCGTATGCCCTGGATAAGCTCGTCCACTATCCAAAGTTTCTGAGTAAGGGGTGAGGGTACGTATTGGGAAGCCCTTTAATTAGACACCCAATCCGGCCCGCGTTAGCAGCCTCTACTGATAGATCGTGGTTGTTTAAGTGCAAGAGTTGATAAAACGGTTTAAATGCATGAATGCGCATCCAAAAGCTTAACCTAACATGTGAAAGTTTCCTAAGTCGGTTGTTTATGCATTTACCAAGAAATTGGTGTCAAAGTTGGATTTAGATTGGTTTGCATGTGAAAACGGAAATTAAACATCCATTTACCAAATTCGGATTATGATGCTTAACACGATCCATTTATTTGAAAAGGTGTGTTTAAAAGATAAAGTGTAAAATGCAAACTCATCAATCTGATCCGTCACGTATTCGGATTAACCGTAATCGGGATCGTCCTAGACAAGTACCAAAATGAGACAGAATAGTGCCAGGCAGCCTCATTGGGGCGCGAGCCTATTGGCGAGGGAAGGGGCTCTGCCCAGGTTTTGAAAGATGGAAATAGGCAGACTCTTGGGGCGCGAGCCAAGAGGTGCCTCCTTGTTGTTAAAAAGGTTGTTTACAACCGTATTTTGTAATAAATGATTTGCAAGTATGATTTGCATGACTCGGAATAATTACTATTGTGTTAGTAATATTCGTTGTCGGATTTGCAAGTTTGAAAAGCATAGTTTACAAATAAAAATGTAAAATATATGTGCTTAACCATTTTATCACCGTACTCGAATTAAATCGATATGGTATTTATTTTAACCAAGAGTGACATGCAATATGGCCAAGATAAAGATAAAATGAAATAAAAGTGAAAGGAAAATGTTTGATTTGAACTAATTTTGTTAAGTTCATTTATTTGTAATTAGTCGATATTTATCATCGCACTCGGATTAAACCGATATGGTATAAAGAACCAAGGATGATTTTGAATTATGACTAATATGTTTGCAAATGTAAATAAATGAGAAAAATGGTGAATAAAATAAAAGAGTGTTAAAATACCCTTTAAAATGTATTTAACCAAATAACATCACCGAGTCACAGATAAACCGTCATGGCATACGGTAATGGTCAAAATATTTGTCATAAAAATGAATTAAAATGGTAAAAACCGTAAAAGGAAAGAAGGAAAAATAAAAGAAAGTGTTGAAGGAAAGACGAACTCAAACACATTTGAGTCTGACCTGGACACCCCATTGAGGCGCGAGCCTCTTTGCATAGCAAAGGGCTTCTATCTTAGGCCAAAACTCAGTTTTGGCTCATCTAACCTATACTTGAATCGTGTTATGCATTGTTCATGTTTATAAACTTGTAAAAATAGTAAATACATGAAATAGAGTGAGTTGTTTACACCCTCAAACTTACGTGTATTGATGTTTTCGATGTAGACGACTTTAGAGACGGTTTTCTCGTAGCGACTACTCACGATCAAAGAAGTTTAAAAGAGTGCCTTAAAAAAGGATTTTGTTTTGAAAATATGTTGAAAATATGTTAATTAAAACATGTTGATTGATGAATTGAGTTGGTCAAATGGGTCGGTCGAATGCACGGCGACGGTACCAAACAATAAGTGTAAGGCTTGTGTTAACGATCGGTAGGTCGTAAACACGTGTCGATTTTGTGACTTAGGAAGTCGAGTATAGAAGCTTAAGACAGAGGTGAGGGGGCGGACACTCGCATAACTCTCAAATGGTGGCATTTGAGGGGTATTTATAGGAAAATTAGTGGTTGTGTGAGTTTTGAGCGACGTGGCCACCTGGGCTACTCAAAGAGGCGTGAGCCATGTCGCACGTCTTCGAGGTGTCTTGTCACTATCACACGAATGCAATCATGATTTGTTCTATCCTAGGATTTGGATGAACATGTTTGGTACTTGACTATGTAAGATTCCGGGAAGTCTTATCATAGAAGCATTGAAATGGTTTGTTTTTTGTGTTTGACTCGTTGTTGGAGTCGGGATTTGAATTTTGAGTCAGTTTTTGGTCCGGTGTCGGTTTTGACTCTAGTTTGTGTCATTGCGACCCCATCGTCATGCATTAAACACTCCAGGTACTTTTGAAAAGTTTTGAAATGTTTTATTTTCGAAATCGTTTTAAGTTTTCCGACGTAAAGTTGTACACAAACTGTCGATCAAACGCCGCGATTCCTAAGCATGTTGTAGTCTGATAATCATCGGGTGTTTGTTGGAGTCTCAGCAAATACTGGGTATCTACACCATCACTACTACATCCTACACTAATATAAAATACAAATCCCTTATTATTATCCACTAATTACCCATATTACTTGTACTAATTACTAACTAAGTAATCCAAATGAAAACCCCCAAAAGTTAGGGTTTACAACCAAAATAAGAAGGTTAGATCTTTACTTACAATGGTGGAAAGGATGATAAAAGGATTCACAATCCTTTAGAGCAAGCTTGAATCCATGGAGGAAGAGGTTTATGGGGTTTTAGAGAGAAGGGAGAGGATTTGGAATGAGAAAGGATAAGATGAAATGAATAGAGATGAGGATTGGGATTTTATTATCCCGATTTCTGATTCAGTGTCACTCGACCGAGAGCTGGTCAACTCGATTGAGTGCCGCTCACTCGGTCAAGTGCCAGACCACTCGATCGAGTGACACTCACTCGGTCGGGTAAACGACTAACTCGGTCTATAACTGTCACACCAGGTCTCACTTGGTCTAGTGTATCGTCATACTTTCACTCTCGGGTACATCCTATCTCGTCTGATGGTCCTCTCACGCAAACCAAGGTATACAAGTGGGTCCCAAAAAGTACGGGTATTACAAGTTTATTCGTATTAACCAATACTTATAATTGTTATCATGGTCAAGGGTAAAATAGCTCTCAACTCGTGACGTAGTTATGTGTTGACATCTCAAACGAATGATATTTTATGTAGTTAAATTTAATTTATGAAAAGGTTTTACTAAAGACACTACAAAACAAAAAGGGTTAAATTAAACTCATTAATATAATTCCTTATTACTTTATCAGTAAGTTGATTATACATCTGATGTAATTTAAAATTTTTTTGAGCAATAAGATAAAGTTTTTGAGTTTTAATTTAAAATTTTTGAGTTTTATTAAAAAATTATCGAGTTCATTAACTTAAACAATAATCTCAAAAATTTATATTATAACTCAAAAAAAATACATATAAACTCAGAAAAATTTGATTTTTGACGTCATAAAACTAAAATGTAATTTATAAAATCTATATAACTCAAAATAAAATAAAAATACACAAAAACTCAAAAACTCGCAAGTGTGAGGTAGTACATCTGATGTGCAATCCTTTATCTCTAACTTTACTAACTATTAAATTAGAATAAGGCCTGGAGGCTTTCTCTCTCTCTATAATTTATAGGGAGAAAATCCTCTAAAATAGTACCAAAACCTTAGAAATAAGAAATGAGTTTGATTATCTTGTTTGATCTTCTTACTCTCATTTTTTTCATCTCGATCTTTCCATAGAATTTTTCTTTTTGTACCCCTTTTTTTGTCAAAAATTTTCTTCAATCTAGCTTCTTAATTTTTACCCCAATGAAGATCTGACTTTATTTGCTCTCAATTTTAGCGTAGGAGAGCAATATTTAGGGGTCGTTTGGTTACCCCACATAAAACACATGAATTGCAATTCATGTGATTTGTAAAATTGGTGGGTTGTTTGTTTGGCCCAAATCACATGAATTGAAATTCCATAAGAACTCTAATTCCTTCATGATGAGGGGAAGTTGCTTACCTTGATCCCCCTAGGTAAGTAAAAATTCTTATGAAATTCACTTCCCACATTCCAATCAAACACTTTTTTTCCATTTCATGTGAATCGTAAAATCATGTGAATTGTAACTTCCTTAAAACTTCAATTCGTCTGACGAACCAAACGACCCCTTAGTCATTCGTCTTAAGATTAAAGGCATAAATCATGAAATCATGAAGTTTTTTAGAACATTCTTTGAGTTTTAATTTGATGTTTTGAACAATGTTAGAATATGTGTTTAGAGTATTTGCTTTCCTTGGTTACTTCATATTCTTTTGAGAAATTTATATCACAAATTCTCATTATAGAAGGCGCATATCCGTGTATAGCTATAGACGGGCCAAATATCCACCACTTTAAGCAAAACAGGCCAAATATCACCACCTTAACGCCAAATGTCACCAGTGCCATTTCCTAAGCTACAATAGATAGTTTATCAAATGGAAATGGTACTGGTGACATTTGGCGTTAAGCTGGTGACATTTAGCCGTTTTGCTTAAAATGGATGGATATTTGGTCCGTCTATAGATATAGACGGATATCCCCCGTCTATAATGAGACGCTTTGAATTTAGATAAGTATTCCACTCTTACTTTTGTGTATGTTTGGTTCTAGATCTAATTTCTCTCTTATACTTCCGGATTAATTTTTGTTTTTCTTCTTCCTTTGGGCTTTAAAGATTTCGACTTTCGTTTAATAGTTTTTTTTGTGCCCTTGTTATCTTGTTTCTACAATGGTAATTTAAACGTTTTTGTCTTCTGTTACTGCTTTGATCTGCGAGGATCTTATATGTTGATTTCAATTAATCAAGTTTCTTTACTTTACTTAAAAAAAACTATTAAATTCGAATAAAGGTCTGAGCTACACCTGTCGAAAAGGAGAGATTTTCGCACTAGCTAAGCTGAGTTGAAAATATAGAAAAGGGGAATTAAGTCCCATTGATTTGATGGTCCTTTCGATATCAAATTGACAAAAATGGATTACATGACAGTAAATTAGCATGAATAAAATGTTGACAGAATGACTGGAGGAGAAAGAGACCTGTTATGCTATACCTCTTTTAAAAACAAAAGTAGGGCTAAAGTTCCTCATTCTTTTTATAATCTTTGCCATTAGATACAAATATACAATGACCCGATAAAGGAAGATAACTAGGAAACGTCTCCTTTCTCTTGATAACAATCCCTTCGTAGTGCTTCTCTACCGAAACACCTCAAATCCATTATTTATTTAACAAATTAAATCTAATGTGCAATAATTCCTTTATAATTAAAACGATTTTACACAAAATTTATAGTAAAATTATGAATTAGTTTGTTTATTTAATTACCCCCATTCTAATAGTTTTACCATGTTTTATCGGTAATTTGTTTTACCGCAGACTTACTCGTCAATGTATTAGGAAATGGATGTAAGTACGTATATACAAACCATCTTTTAGGGTGTGTTATACAACTACTCCTTCCGTCCCGATCAATTGTTTACATTTGGTTTTGGTGCCAAAACTAAGGGGAGGAGATCATTTGTGGTTTTTGTTAGTGGATGCCATGTGAACATAATGGATCAGGATGATCAAATTACCCATAAAAACCTACCTAATATGAAAAGTTAAACAAATGGATGAGACACCCTAAAATAAAGGAAAATGAGATGGCGCCACCGAGTGGTACTCAAATTGGGCGCCACCGGGGATATTATAGGAAATTATATAGCTATATTCATTTCCCACCCACAAAATTTGAATTTCAAACTAATTTGTAGAAAAGGGTAGTTTAGGTACTTCAAACTACATAACTAATTATAGTTAATAGTAAATAAATAAATAAAAATAGTAGAATTTTCCTTGAGTTTTGCCACTTTTTTAGAAGAAATTTTACAACACACAAGATAATGTAGGTTGTACTTGTATACACCACACACTGCGTGAACAAGCATTTACTGAGTATTTAACAAGAACTTGATTCATGGGCAGTAGACAATGGATACTAGAGGTCTAGAGTTCTCACACCATATGTAAGCTTTTGATCTTGTCTTGCGTTATACTAAGTCTTTTCATATTACCTGCTCTACTTAGCTAATAAGCTAATAAAATTTTGAAAATGCAGGAGGCCGAGAACATGAGGTCCTTTTCCGGGTACACGACCATGATGGAGGCCTATGTAAAGGTGTCGGACAAGGAGAAAGCGATCATTGAGCGTGAGGCCTTCAGATCCTTAGTGAGGGGCTGGCGAGAGATCAAGGGGAAGAAGATTCGGGCCAACATGTGCCTGATTCGAGCTTTCCTAGATCGCTTGTTAGACACGACCTCGACTTTCCATATGCCTTTTGGAGAGATCGGGGTCACTTTGGAGCACTACGTCATGATCTCCGGCTTGTCTTGTGGAGAGGAGTTGATAGTGTGGTATGCGATGGCCATGAGAGCGGATTCAGACGAGGTTAGGGTTAGATCGGCTGGAACCTGGCCAAGGCTACGACTAGGATACCTGGCCTAGTTTCGAGTTCATACGTCAAGGATTACTTTGACGGCAAGACTCCGGCGAGGGTGCAGATGATTGCAGGTGGTGGGATGGTGCCTCCTCCACCGTGTACAACTAAGCAGGGAGTCCGACTATGGCTGTAACACCCCCGTCTTACCCGGCCAAGGTAATTGGGAGATGTTACCTTCTCGGTTTCCCGAGGTGGTGAAATCGGAGTCGCAATTGAGAACCAATTAACATAATTAAGTATTTAGTGGATTACATAGACATAATTGAATAAATGAAATGAATAATACAACTCATGACTACTAAACTAATCTAATCAACTATGCTTGACTTGAATGTCATCACGGCTCATCCCATCTCCCGTAAGCAACCAAAGCTAACCTGTAAACAACTGCTCCTCATATGATCGAAAATATCATATGGATCGACACAGGCCACCCCAGAAATAGGTGACATTTACACGGACACAACAAACGTCAGTTTCAATACACAAACATATATCACGACTCGATAAGTGTAGACACGGCATAATCATGTGAATGAGACTCGACTGTACAATCACCATACTGGTATCGTAACACGCTCAGATTTACCCACAACCACTGGTGTTAGGGACACGCCCACGACACCACATCTCACACAAAGGTACCGAGACACGCCCAGACGTACTGGGTCCGGAAGCCAACCGTATCCCCTGCTAGACGCCGTGCCTCAACCACACGAGTCCCTCAGTGACTCAAGTCATTAATGTGCACATATCCCTTGGAATGTGAAGCTCCAAGGGGTAACCCGAGCGCAAGACGGTTTCCCAACCGTCTTACGCCTCCTTAACAATCAAGTACCACCACCAAAGACCTCCAACACAACACAATCACAACCATACATGACAAATGGAAGAACAACACTTAACATATGACCAAATTCATGAATTCAATCCCATATACATACTAACCGACTCATGAATGCACCAGTGTGGGAAGACACCCAAATATGCATACACAATATTGAAACCGGCTAGGATAACCTACCTTTTAGCATAATCCACAAGTTAATCGAAATCACCAAGTATCCAACTCGTAAAACCGTCTCATCCTACATAAATAATGTAATAACTATCACAAACCACTCTATACTATATTAAAACATAAAATCCCTCATTATTAGTCACTAATTACTCATTTTACATAACTAAATGCTAACTAACCTCTCTTAGTAAACCCTAACTCGAATTTACTCATAAGACAAAGAGGAAAAATGTGAGATTTCTACTTACAAAGGTAGATCGGAAAATAGGAGAGGTGTTCAACCATTAATCCAAGCTTAAAGGCCAAGGGAAGGGCATTGGGAGCATTTTAGAGAGAGGGGAGAGTGTTTTAGATGAAGAAAGGAGAAGAAGAAGAATGAAGGGGATAGGGTTGGGATAGCATAAAATCCCGAAATATTCTTTCTTGGGTATAGCTCAATACCACTCGACCGGTTCACTCAACCGAGTGTCACTCACTCGGTCGAGTATACCCTTACTCGACCGAGTGCCACCTCACTTGATCTACTAGGGGTTCTACTCGGTCCACTGGAAGTCTAGTAGGTCTAGTGTAGGTCTTACTTGGTCTCGTAGGAGGGTCAATCTTTACTTCCGAGTACATGTGGGTTCCCTCACGTGTCCCTAGGTCTAAGTGCAAGTCCCACAAAGGTCGGGTATTACAGTGGCTCTGGTGGTTTCTGTCTTCGAGTTACTTCGGAGACAAGGGGGAGAGGCTGTCGACGAAGCTTCCTACTTTCCTTTTCAACTTGAGCAGACTAGGTCATTTGGACTGGGTTACTCCTAGTTTTGCGGTCCTAATATGGTTCATGAGGGTCATGGTTCGTCCCGAGCTGATGGAGAAGGGGACTTCTCCTGCTACTGTCAGTCCAGGTCTCATTTTGGAGGTATGAACCTTCCTTTACTTTTCTTTTAAATTTTAGAAATGATAGAAATGCTTATAAATGAAAGATCATTTAGAAGTATAAAATAAAAAGCCGCTTTGAATTGAAATTGGAAAAATTATTAATTGAATTAGGAATGGGAGAGATCATTTTGAATTGATTTGAAATGGGAACTTTGATTTTGAACTGAAATGGGAACTTTTGATTTGAATTGTGTTTGAATTGAAATGGGAATTTTGATTTGAATTTGAATTGAAAGATCGAGGTGAAATAGAAATGATGGATCTTTTTGATTTGATAGATCATTTTGAATTTATTTGAAATGGAAGCGAATGAATAGAAATAGAAATAGGAATTTGGAAAAAATGAAAGATCATTTTGAAAAAGATGAAATTTTGAAATTGAATAAAGGACTATTGTATATGATGATTTCTGTTTTTCAGGCATGTGTATACTTGTACTTCCCCGGCTTCACTCCTAAGAGGGTCGCGGATGTGGCGAGAGAGTACCCCGTAGTTAGGGACTGGATCGTGTGTCGGCAGAAGAGTCATCGGTCTTCTTACGACACCTGTAGGAGGGGTGTCAATGCTGTGCAGCTTGACGGTGTAAGTATTTCCATCTATCTTGATCGTCTTTATTTGTCTTTTTTTGAAATAGTAGTGATCATTGGAATTACCCCTGGTATTCCTTTCAGTGGGTGCCGAGACCTTGGGAGGACTACGCTGGCGCTCCAGCTTTTATAGCCGACTTTCTCCGACCTAGGAGTTCGAGTATGTTGCTTCTGGCGACGCTTATGGGACTTGTGTGGTACCTGGGTGATCGATTGGCCCGACAGTGCCTTCGTGACACTTTTGTGGTTCCTCCACGGACGATGTTGTGGGAGCCTTCAGAGCCTGAGTGGGACGTCTGACCTCGCAGGAGCGAGTGGCGACGCATTTTTCCTTCCCGAGCTCGAGTACTCGGAGTTTGTGCGGAGGAGCCTGGCCTACTGGATGATCGTGGTAAGTGTACCTTTGTCTTGGCTATTTGAACTGACGTATTCGAATACAGCCTAGAAATGATAATTTGGACTTGGCAGGAGATCGAGGTGGCGGGCATCGAGCCCCCAGCTTTTCCTGAGACACTGGAGTACCCTGGGCCGGCTGGTACGACAATGCTGATGGCGATTCCGTCTTTCACTGAGGCGGTGATAGAGGCTGGGCTCGATGAGTGGAATCACGTCGTGAGAAGGGTAAGCCCCCAGTTTAGGCTCTCTTTTAATGTTTTTGAAATGATTGTGTAAGAGCACAGTTTTAATCCTGGTTTTATTATTGAAATACAGGTGGCACCGTCGAGGCACGCGGAGCTGTGGCAGATGGCCAACCGGCTGCGAGCGACGGCGGTGGAGGCTCCTTCGGGTGGCCCGACTCGGCAGGTATGAACCTCCTTTTTTTGATATGTATGTATGAATGTTTGTAGTACTTTCGGAGTTCTCGCATAGTCGCATTTATCCGCTTTCTTTTCCTTTCAGATGGAGCGTGAGCTGGAACGTGAGCTGGACGAGTCATGTGAGGAGACGGCTCGCCTGTCTAGGGAGATGGAGGTTCGAGATGCCGACATCGCCAATCTAGAGGCGATGGTGGCAGAGTTGAGGGGTCGTGTGGCTGACCGTCTCAGCAAGACTTGTATTTTTGTACATTTTGTTTTGCTTTCGGGCATGAGCTCGAATTTTGTTGTACATATAAATGCTTTGTTTTATATATGTCATGGCATGTGAGCCATTTGTGTCTGCTGTGCGTGAAATATGTTGGTACCTGCAGGTTAGCTTGGAAACAGGTTTGTCATTTTGACGGTTTACGCCGTCATGCTGCCGAAATTCACGTAGAAAAATCAAATAGAACACATATAGCATAAAAATTGGCCTTAAATAGCGAAAATGCAACTTGATCAAGTCGAAAACGTAGAGATAAAATATATATATATATATTAAAAGAAAACAACTGTCCTATTAGCGAGCAAAAATGACTCGAAAATGAAAAACAATGCCCTATTAGCGGGCAAAAATTACTCGATGCGCGATGGATAGCGGGAGTGCTTCCCCCTAAAAAAAAATGAAAGAATGTAAGTTTAGAAAATCTTGAAATGAGTGAGGGATCGAAATGATTCCCCAAAATAAAAAAAGAAATAAAATGGGCAAGTGTGCTTGTGGCGAAATGTGAAGTGACGATATCGTCTCGAAAAGCGAACCCGTGTCGAAATAGGATTCCGCAGTGAATTTGGAATAAAAATTGGTAAGGAAATAAAAATTTTCGTATGTCACTAAACATATTCCTTTAGGAATAGGAAAATTAAGCCAAAATCGAATTTAGGAAAGATCCTCGCGGAATTCGCAAGAAACTGTGGCGGGGAAGAGGCGCAGCAAGAGTTGCGGTGCTTCCAGAGGGCGCAACATTTGCTGCGTTATTTCCCCAGGTGGTCTCTTTCTGAGCGATTTTAGGAAAGGCCGAATAGTATAAATTGAGGCCTCAGTTTAGCATATATTCTCACAATTCTTCCTTCTATTACTCCGTAGCTCATCAAATATAATACTTCTCTCAAAAAAATATTTCGAAGAAAAATGGATGCTTTTGAATCCTGACTTAAAGAATGGACCAATTGTAACACCCCCATACACCAAGTGCCTTACCAGGACCACCTAATGCATGGAAATGCTACCATCTCGGTTACTCGAGGTAATGTATATAAAAGGAACAATAAAAGAACGTACTTTATTAAATAAATTTAAAGCAATACATGTCCAAACCAAAACTTTCAAAAGAAAATACAACTGTTCCAAAATGCTAAACCAACTAAAGCAAATAATCGTTTAAAGACACAGTGGAAGACTTCTAAACATCTCGTGGTGACTCAACCCAGCTATCCCATGCGCGTCCATCTCTTACCTGCTCAATAACTGCTCACCATCCCCGAATGGATCACCACGATTTTCAAAACATTTAAACGGGGTCAGTTACTGATTACACAAAACACAATATATAAGATACAACACACACATTACCCAAACTCCGTCATAACTCCACACACCTGACTACACACAAAAGTGTGTAGTCCTGCCAGAATACCCATCGCAACAGATATTCCTCGCCGCCAGTGGGGGACCGCAACCGTACCCACCTAAGCCCCGCTCATCTCATCCGAGCGATAACCCATGTTCATTAATGTGCACATCCCCTCCTGGGGCGGGTTCCACAGAGGGCGAATCAAGGGCGTGAGGCCACTCCCGCAAGTGACTCCACTCAGCCGAGGACGCACTTCGCAAACCATAGACAATTACACAATCAATTATGGAACAAGAACTCCAACACAAAACCAACATGTTAAAGATCAACAATAAACACAACCACCATAAACATTTATGTAACCAATAACCGAATAGGGAAACCCTCCCTGGAATAAGCAATCAAGAGATCGTCACAAGCAGCTAATCAATATCGCTTCTCTACGAAACCTTCTCCTATAATCACATAACATACAATTACCATCTAATACAACATTATACTCCCAAAACCCCCAATCAACCCAATTAGGGTTTTAAACAAAATCAACGAAAGGGTATAAAAATCATACAAGGAACTTACCCACGACACGAAGAACTCAACGGTGTAAAGAACACGACGATCCGACAACCTTAGCCTTTGGGATTTGATAGTAACGCGAGGAACAAAAGCAACGTACTCGATCGAGTACCCTTCAGCAGAACACTGTTTCGTAAACTAAACATACTTACTCGACAATGTAAGCCCCACTCGATAGAGTACCCATAGACATAGAAAACCGTAGTATTACAGTCTTCTCTCCTTAAAAAGTACTTCGTCCCCGAAGTTCAACCCATACACACAAAAAAACATACTAACTCAACCACGACACAACATTGCAACTAAAAAATCAAAACAAAACTCCCAACCAAAACTCAAACCGACTCAAAGCAAGTACTAACTGTACCAAAACTAACATAAACCATACCAAAACCTTATGCGATCACCTCCAACCCACCCCCCCCCCCCCCTTAAAAGAAACATTGTTACGTCCCCGTAACCACACATACATGATCAAAAATAGACGGATACCGCTCCCTCATAGCCTCTTCCGCCTCCCCAGTAGCTTACTCAACCTCATTATTAGACCATATAACCTTAAGAAACACTGTTTCCCCGGACCTAGTTTTCTGAACCTTGCGATCTAGAATCTGTTTTGACACCTCAAGATAAGACAAGGACTCATCCAACTCTATGTTCTCCACCTCTAACATATGTGAAGGATCGCTCACATACTTCCGTAACTGAGACACATGAAACAGATTATGCACACGATCCTAAGCCGCTGGTAATGCTAACCGGTAAGCAACCTCTCCCACACGATCCAAAATCTCATATGGTCCGATGAACTTCTGGCTCGGCTTCCCTTTCTTACCAAACCTCATAACCCCATGCATAGGAGACACTTTCAAAAGAACCTTGTCCCTAACCTGAAACTCTATGTCATGGTGATGTAAGTCTGCATAACTCGTTTGTCGATCCTGGGCCGCTTTCATCTTTTGCCTGATCAGCTTAACCTGTTCTATCATCTCTTGCACCATCTGTGGTCCTAAAACCACTGCCTCAGCTCTATCATCCCAGCAAATCGGATTCCTACACCTCCTCCTATAGAAAGCCTCAAATAGTGCCATCCCAATGCTGGTGCGGTAGCTATTGTTATAAGAAAACTCAATCAGATCCAACCTATCCTCCCAACTACCACCAAACTCCATCACACAAGCCCTCAACATATCCTCCAAGGTCTTGATATATCTCTCTGTCTGCCCATCTATCGCAGGATGAAAAGCAGTACTCATCTTCAAGGTAGTTCCCATCAGATCCTGCAACTCTTGCAAAAACCGTGATATGAATCTCGCATCTCGATCGGATACAATATCCTTAGGTACCCCATGTAACCGAACCACATACTTTCTATAACCCAAAGCTAACTGTGTCTTGGTCTAACTATGTAATACTACGATATTCTATGTCTATGGGTACTCTATCGAGTGGTACTTATTCTGTCAAGTAAGTATGTTTTTATACGAAATGATAGTTTGCCTGATGGGTAATCGATCGAGTACGTGTGGCACTCGATCGAGTAAGGGGCACTCGATTGAGTAAGTCACTTACTCGATTGAGTAAGTGTGTTTTACGGGTTTGTTTTGACGGGTTTTGCTAATAACGCGAGATTAATATAAAAGGCTTCCGTCATTTTCTTTAATCACTTTTTCACCTTTCTAAACCTTTCAAAAGAAAAAGAAGTTACGCAGTTTTCTCTCGTCGCGTTGTTGGCAAATCCTAAGGGCTAGAGTCGTCAGATCGTTGAGTTCTTTACGCCTGTGAGACCGTCGTATTGTGGGTAAGCTCCTACTATGATTTTTATATCGTTACATTGATTTTAGTTGAAACCCTAATTGGGTAATTTGGGGGTTTTGGGGGGTATGGTTGATGTTAGATTGTGATTGTATGTTTGTGTGTTTATAGGAGATGATTTCGTTGAAGAACGATTGTGATTAGCTGATTATGACGATCTTGGTGATTGCTTTCCAGGTAGGGTTTCCCTACTCAGTATTGGCTACATAATGCATGGTGTTTGTGATGGTGATTGTTGTATAATTATATTGTTGGTTTGATTTTGATGGTTGTTGGTTGTATATTGTTAATTGGTTGTGTATCTGTCTATGATCTTCGGGGTGTCATACGTGCATTTTATATAGTCTTTTTAGGCCTTTTCATGCATGTATTTCCATGCTTTTATCGTAGTTTATGCTACGAAATGCCCCGAATATGCTACTTTGGTTTGTTTTGTCTTATTTGCAGGAATGAACCAGAAAGTAGTGAAATCAAGTCTTTTACCGTCCGTTTAGCATGCATTTGGAGGAAGAGTGAATTTGGAGCGGGAATGTAGCTATTTTGAGATGCGCAAAGAAGAAAGATAGCTAGGCGAGCAAAGGAAGAACTTCAAATTGCTAGTGCCTAATTTGGAGAGCCATATCTCTCGTTCTACAACAGATATTCAGGTGATTCTAATTGGAGATGAAAGTTTGTCCTCTTAGCTTTCCAACGTCACTGGAATCACCCTGTTTGCCCTAGTAACGAAGAAATGGCAGCTGTTTGAAGTTCAGTGCGCAAAGCAGGAAACTGTTGCTGGAAAGTACTCGATCGAGTAGAATTTTGCTCGATCGAGTCCTTTTTCTACTCGATCGAGTAGTTGCATTTATTGATTTACTCGATCGAGTAGATTTTCTACTCGATCGAGTAGATTTTCTACTCGATCGAGTGGTTTAAGCTTAGGTTTACTCGATCGAGTGGTTTTATTCCACTCGATCGAGTGGTTTATCCTATGGGCTGGGCTTTTAAGCTTATTTCCGTCATTAGGTTTATGAATAATCCTATTTTCTTATAAATAGGAGCTAGGACGACATAATTGGGGGGCTTCTCCTCTCTTATCATCCCACATACACTGTTACTGTTGCTTTTATTCTTCCTTATTTCCGGATCATTTAATTCAGTAATTCATTCCTTCTCTTTACTTTTATTTAATGTTTACTTCTTCTTTATTGCTCGTTCTTGCTTTCTTAATTATGCATAGCTAATTCCCCTTAATATGTTAGGATTAGGAAAGCCGTGGTAGCAATATGTAGGATTGACATGATTAGATTAGTCTTGCGATAAGAATTGTTTTAGGCAATATAATTGCTATAAGGTTGAATGAATGCATGCAGGAGACCATTTATCTAGTTAACCCCGACCTGGATCGAAAGATTGGAAGGGAAGGCTTGCTTAATTACAATAGGTAATACCTAATTAGGGCGAAAGCTAAGTTAGGAGACCCTAGGGCGGTTTAAGGACCGAAAGGTGACGACCATAGCTCTTCTTATCAATAGTTTAATCGACTCAGTTGACCCGATAGTGTAGCTGCCACGGTAGACCGAACTCCTAGCATATCCCTTTCTCTTACTGTTAATTTCTTGCGTTTATTTCTCTCTTACCATCTTATTAGTTTAGTTAACACAATCAATCCAACCCCCAATTGTGACATCCGACAGACCGAATTAAACAGATAATTAGCAAAATAACCTCCCTGTGGAGATCCACCCTACTTACCGCTGACTTCTGTTAGTAGTACTTAGGTATTTATTTTTGGTACATAACGACCGTATCAAATTTTGGCGCCGTTGCCGGGGAGGCGACGCTTTTATCTGTTTTATTTTGTTTGTCTTTCGCCTCAAGGGAAGACTAAGTACCTTGAGGCTGCTCTTATCTTTCTCTTTAGTGCTGTTTTGATAGGCCTACAGGTTTGTTAGACGGGCTACTGAGGGAGATTATCGAAGGGAAGGCTTGAGTACCTACGATACCTCTTGCCAAGATGACATCTGTCTCCCGACTAATCACTCAGTTTGAAGCCCAAGCTGAAAAACCTGCTAGTTTGGAAAGGAAGAAATCTTGGGGATGTGGTGCTGCTGAGCACAATGCTGCTGTAGTTGTGCCGCCACATCCACCCTATCAATGGCCACCGCAACAAGATTCTCCTGATATACAGAAAGAAGAGATTGCGGAGCTGAAATCTCTGTTGGAGGCAATTGCACTTAAAATGCAAGAATATGATAGACGTATGGACGCTCAAATCATTGAGCTGGAGTCTGAAATAGCTCAGCTAGCTGCTAAGTCGGATGGTAGGCAACCAGAAGAGGTGTACTTGACCGAGAGCGGTTTTTCCCATGAAGAACCCGTGTTGCCCAATGCTGAGAATGATTTCTATGACTCGGATGACGAATTTCTGTCGTATTTCAAGAGTTTATGCGAAGATTTTAGCCCTGTACAGGAGGAATCACTCGATCGAGTGACTAACATTAGTCGATCGAGTGAATTTCCAGGAGAAAGTGCTCGATCGAGTAATAAATCTGCTCGATCGAGTGGAATTCAGGAGGAAAGTGGTCGATCGAGTATCAATTCTGCTCGATCGACTGAATTGGCCATTGGGAGCTTTGATTCGTCAGTTGGGTTTGATTTAGATGACGATTTTGATGATGATAACGGTTACGGTGAATCTCCCCTATTCAAAGCCGAGTCGGATACACATGAAGCTGCGATTTACGGGATGGATTCCACTGAGGAGGGTGACGAGGAAGCATCTGAGTCGGTATTTACTCCTAGCTCGGATGAGGTATTACACACTTTTGTCGATGATTCCATTAAGAGCAACGTACCTGAGGTAATTAGCGGTAATCTTATTATTGTTAATTTTCAAAGTAAGCTACCTTATTTGACTCGTGCTAATTCTTTTAATGCCATACCCCCTCCCATGTGGACGTATAATTTAACTGCCTTTCACCGTACTTATCATGTCAAAATTGCTAATCTGAAACGTAGCCCTAATTTATCGTCAGTTGCTTCTGCGCTCCTTTATTTTGTGGATAAATTTAGGAGCTCGCATAGGAAATTTGTTAAGCTTAAACGGTTGAATATTTTTATTTCCTATTTCTTTAATCCACTATGGTGCTACTTATGCTTCTGTGTAGCACATGAGCAGGTGTACGATCTCATGCTGCGCGCTTTGAGCTGTTTTGATTATGATTGATTAGAAAGGCTCGAAGAAAAGAAGGTCGAGCTGGGACCTGACTGAAGCTAGCGCTACCAGGTAGGCAACCCGGAGAATTTTATTTTGCATTTTATTTAATTTCAGTTGTAATAAATGGTTTTTATACCATAGACTATCTCAGTGTGCTTGTTTAGTTAGTTTGCGGGCTGTTTTATTTGTATTTCGCAGGAACACACTGAGGATCACTCGATCGAGTACTTTTTGTACTCGATCGAGTACTTTTGCTGATAAATCCTCTCGATCGAGCAGTTTTTCTACTCGATCGAATACCTGCACAAAGAGAAACTACTCGATCGACCTAAAATCCTTTCGATCGAGCAGTTTTTGGATGCCCATTCACTCGTTTGACTTGGATTAGCTTCCTGTGACGGTTTTTCGGGCCTTTAGCAACCTCCCATGTTCATGGTCGGTTTGGGGAGGTCCCTTATTCGCGCAATCTTGTAAGCTTTCCGTATTTACTCTCTTTCTCTTCTAGTTTGCATTTCCTTTCCATGTTTTGGTACAATGTGGGCATTATACGGTTGGTTTGGGGAGGTTATGCATCCATATCTGTGTCTGCATCTCGTCTTTATTTGCATTTCTGTTATTACGTTTAATTTTCGTATTGCATTGTTGTCTATTTTTAATAAAAAATAAAAATTCCATAAAAATTGAAAAAAATTGATAAATTTCAATCAAATTGAAGAGGTGATTTTTGCATATAGGTTGAGTCGAAACGGTAGATTTCAATGATGAAATTGCACTATAAATTGTCTTTTTGCTTAAGCCTTGCAACAAACTATTATCTTTTTAGCTTTGTCTTTTGCACATCTACGAATTAATGTTTAAATTTAGCTGAACGAATAGACTTGACCTGAAATTTTGGCAACCTACTTATATATTCTAAGGATTAGAGCCGTATAAACTGGTGTCATTTGCGACCAGTTTCATGTAGGATTGTGAGTAGTTACTCCTCGCATAACATGTTCATCAATTTGCACATATATGAAATTCAATTGCTTTTTGCCTACATACATTCGGGTTAGTGGTTGGTGTCACATGCAGGGAGGTGCTTACAATTTCCCTTTCTTTCATTTTTACCCATAAACTCCACATTAGCCAAATTTGCCTGTTGACCCTTTAGCTACATTCCAAATTTAGCCTGCCTTGTCAAGCTAGTTTAGACTGTTTTTGCGGTATACTGTCTATTGTATCAAATTTTGGCTCATATCATATCGATTTGGAGTTGGTGATTTATGAAGAAAAGGAGGAGGAAAATGAAAAAAAAAAGAAATGAAAAATGAAAAAAAAAAAAACAGAAGAAAAAAAAGTGAAGGGAAAAGAAAATAAAGAAACCGAAAAAAGAATAAAAAAGAAAATAAAAAAAAGATGTTGTTTGGTTGACGGTTTCGCTCGTATGCATTATTTATATCATTTGAGGAGTATGTTTAGTCTGGTTTGGTGAGATTTTGTGCCAATTGAAGGGCATATGTGCTTAATTCATAATTGAGTTGGAAATGGATGTGGTCATATGGTTCTGTTTATTAGGTACTAGCTTGATCACCTATACCTCCACATTCCCATAAATGTTTTGCCTTTTCTTACCCATTGCCTCACTTTACCATACTTTTGTAAGCCCTCGGCTGTGACAGAACCTTGTTGGTTGGAATGTATGTTTGGTATCTAGAATTGTCTATCATATTAGTTGCATGCATGTTTATGTGGGTCGTAGTCTAGGTGAGCGACTATTTTTCTTCCTCTCTCTTACATTCATATGCTTACCCTTTGCTTCGTGAGAGAAGAGTGACCCGTGAGAGTCCATTATTAAAGGTCTTGCAAGGTCGACGGTTCAGCTTTATTATAAACACCCTATAACTCGTGTGCATTTGACTGTCTTGCTATAAGTGTTAGTTTGCTTGCATTAAATTGGTTTAAGTGGGCATTTGTAGCTAGCTCTGAGTTATCTTTTCCGTTCCATCAGTTTGCATTTAGTTTACTCGAGGACGAGTAAAGGTTTGGTTTAGGGAGATTTGATACGTGCATTTTATATAGTCTTTTTAGGCCTTTTCATGCACGTATTTCCATGCTTTTATCGTAGTTTATGCTACGAAATGCCCCGAATATGCTACTTTGGTTTGTTTTGTCTTATTTGCAGGAATGAACCAGAAAGTAGTGAAATCAAGTCTTTTACCGTCCGTTTAGCATGCATTTGGAGGAAGAGTGAATTTGGAGCGGGAATGTAGCTATTTTGAGATGCGCAAAGAAGAAAGATAGCTAGGCAAGCAAAGGAAGAACTTCAAATTGCTAGTGCCTATTTTGGAGAGCCATATCTCGAGTTCTACAACAGATATTGAGGTTATTCCAATTGGAGATGAAAGTTTGTACTCTTAGCTTTCCAACGCCACCGGAATCACGCTGTTTGCCCAAGTAACGAAGAAATGGCAGCTGTTTGAAGTTCAGTGCGCAAAGCAGGAAACTGTTGCTGGAAAGTACTCGATCGAGTAGAATTTTGCTCGATCGAGTCCTTTTTCTACTCGATCGAGTAGTTGCATTTATTGATTTACTCGATCGAGTAGATTTTCTACTCGATCGAGTGGTTTAAGCTTAGGTTTACTCGATCGAGTGGTTTTATTTCACTCGATCGAGTGGTTTATCCTATGGGCTGGGCTTTTAAGCTTATTTCCGTCATTAGGTTTATGAATAATCCTATTTTCTTATAAATAGGAGCTAGGACGACATAATTGGGGGGCTTCTCCTCTCTTATCATCCCACATACACTGTTACTGTTGCTTTTATTCTTCCTTATTTCCGGATCATTTAATTCAGTAATTCATTCCTTCTCTTTACTTTTATTTAATGTTTACTTCTTCTTTATTGCTCGTTCTTGCTTTCTCAATTATGCATAGCTAATTCCCCTTAATATGTTAGGATTAGGAAAGCCGTGGTAGCAATATGTAGGATTGACATGATTAGATTAGTCTTGCGATAAGAATTGTTTTAGGCAATATAATTGTTATCAGGTTGAATGAATGCATGCAGGAGACCATTTATCTAGTTAACCCCGACCTGGATCGAAAGATTGGAAGGGAAGGCTTGCTTAATTACAATAGGTAATACCTAATTAGGGCGAAAGCTAAGTTAGGAGACCCTAGGGCGGTTTAAGGACCGAAAGGTGACGACCATAGCTCTTCTTATCAATAGTTTAATCGACTCAGTTGACCCGATAGTGTAGCTGCCACGGTAGACCGACTCCTAGCATATCCCTTTCTCTTACTGTTAATTTCTTGCGTTTATTTCTCTCTTAACTTCTTATTAGTTTAGTTAACACAATCAATCCAACCCCCAATTGTGACATCCGACAGACCGAATTAAACAGATAATTAGCAAAATAGCCTCCCTGTGGAGATCGACCCTACTTACCGCTGACTTTTGTTAGTAGTACTTAGGTATTTATTTTTGGTACATAACGACCGTATCAGGGTGTGTCCTTGGCTGAGTGGAGTCACTTGCAGGAGTAGCTTCAGGCCCTTGATTCGCCTTCGGTGGAACCCGCCACAGGAGTGATGTGCACATTAATGAACATAGGTTTATCGCTCGAAGGAGATGAGCGGGGCTTAGGTGGGAACGGCTGTGGTCCCCCACTGGCGGCGAGGAGTACTTGTTGCGATGGGTACTCTGGTAGGGCTACACACTTCGGTGTGTAGTCAGATGTGTGGAGAGGAGATGGAGTTGTGGAGATTGTGTTGTGTTGATTGAGTTGTTTGTAATACTGTTTCTTTGCAGCTGTTTGTTTTATATAATCAGTACTTACCCCGTTTAAATGTTTTTAAAAACTGTGGTGATCCATTTGGGGGTGGTGAGCAGTTATTGAGTAGGTATGATTGATGCGCATGGGATAGCTGGATTGAGTCATCACGAGCTGTTTTAGAAGCCTTCCGTTGTGTCGAACGTTGTTCTTTAGCTAGTTGGTTTAATATTTGAGAACCTTTGTATTTTCTTTTATCAGTTTTGTTTTGGTTGTATCGCTTTAAACTTTATTATTATTAAAGTTCGTTTCGTTATTGTCTATTTTATTATCATTGTCTCGGGTAACCGAGATGGTAGCATTCTCATGCCTTAGGTGGTCCTGGTAAGGCACTTGGAGTATGGGGGTGTCACAAAGTATCCTTCATCGGAACAAAGTGAGCTGACTTAGCCAAACGGTCAACTATTACCCATATCATGTTGTTACCCTGCTGGCTCCTTGGTAAACCCACTATAAAGTCCATAGAGATCAATTCCCATTTCCACTCAGGTACCTCAAGTGACTGGATCTTACCTTGTGGTTGTCGGTGATCTCCCTTGACCCTCTGATTTGTCACACATCGAGCCACAAACGCAGCTGTTTCCTTCTTCATCCCAGGCCACCAGAAAGTCTTCTTCAAATCTTTATACAACTTGTCACCACTGGATGTACTGAATATGGTGTACAATGAGCCTCGGTCATGATTATCTTTTTCAACTCCTCATCATTAGGAACACACTATATCCCATCAAACCGAACACTATCATCTGTATGAATAGAGAATGGTGACACTGTCGCTTTCTCTACTCCAGCTCTCCACTCCTCAATCTTAGGATCCAAAACCTGTTTATTGCGAATATCATCATAAAGGTCTGGCTCCACTGTCAAGTCCCCTCTAGCATCCCTTTTTTGTATCACATGTATTCCCATCTTCCCCACCTCATCTCTCAACCTCATAAAAGACATAGCTGTGCATAGAGAATGCACACTCTTCCTGCTCAGCAAATCAGCAACCACGTTTTCCTTCCCTTCATGGTATATAATATCCATGTCATAATCCCCTATTAGCTCCATCCATCTCCTCTGTCTCATGTTCAGCTCCTTTTGAGTAAACATATACTTGAGACTCTTATGATCTGAAAACACCTTGAAGGTCGCTCCATAATGATAGTGTCTCCAAATCTTGAGAGCAAACACAACTGAACCCAACTCTAGATCATGTGTTGGATAGTTCTCCTCATAAGGCTTTAATTGCCTAGAAGTATAGGAAATTACTTTCCCATTCTGCATCAACACACATCCCAAACCATTCTTTGAAGGATCTGTATATACCTCAAAGTTCTCACACCCTTCAGGTAATGCTAAGACTGGAGCTGTGGTCAAACGCTCCTTTAATGTTTGGAACGCCGTCTCACAACTTTCATCCCAACGAAACCTGTTCTCTTTCCTCATCAACGATGTCATAGGTCTGGCTATCTTAGAAAAAGTCTTTCACAAACCGACGATAGGACCCTGCCAAACCCAAGAAACTCTTGATCTCTGCCACATTCTTCGGTGCTTCCCACCTAGTGACTGCATCTATCTTTGCCGAATCCACAGTTACACCATTCCTGGAAATCACATGCCTCATAAAGGCAACTTCCTCGAGCCAGAACTCACACTTAGACAATTTTGCATACAGCTGATTATCACGCAAAGTCTACAACACCAACCTCAAGTGCTCCTCATGCTCCTCCTTAGTCTTGGAATAGACTAAGATATCATCTATGAACACCACCAAAAACCGATCCAAAAACTGACTGAAGACCTGGTTCATCAAATCCATAAACACTGCAGGTGCATTAGATAACCCAAACGGCATCACCACGTACTCATAGTGACTATACCTCAATGTAAAAGCTATATTTGGTACGTTTTCATCCCGAATCCTCACCTGATGGTAACCTGATCTCAAATCAATCTTGGAAAAGACGATGCCCCACTCAACTGGTCAAATAGATAATCTATCCTTGGTAAAGGATACTTGTTCTTCAATGTAACCCTGTTCAGCTCTCTGTAGTCGATGCATAACCTCAAACTCCCATCTTTCTTCTTCACAAACAGAACTGGTGCTCCCCATGACGATACAATAGGTCTAATATATCCCTTATCAATCAAATCATCCAGCTGTTTCTTCAGCTCCTCCAACTCTTTAGGACCCATGCGGTACGGGGCCTTAAAGATTGGTCACGTCCCTGGTTTGAGCTCCACACTGAAATCTATATCCGTCTCTGGTGGCATACTCGGTATCTCTTCTGGGAAAACATATGGAACCTCTCCCACCACTGGTATCTGATCAGCTGTCGAACTCTCCTTACTATGGTCTCTCACATGGCATAGAATCAAAGGACACCCTTTCCTCAGACAAGACTTCAATGTCACCGCTGCAATCACTTTGACTTTGTGTTTGACAACAAACCCACTATAAGACACACTAACTCTCTTAGGACCTCTCAAAGAGACTCTCTTTTTGTGATAATCTATTCTAGCTTTGTACTTAGCCAACCAATCCATACCAACTATCATTTCAAAACCATCCATAGGAAATACTAACAAATCCACTGGAAGGTCAACCTGCCCAACTATCATAGAGAAACCCTTATACAACCTCCCACAAGATATAGACTTACCCGACGATATAAAAACCTCATCTTTTACAGACTCAAACTCTCTTACACCCAAAAGCTTAGCATGAATCGACGATACAAAAGAATGTGATGCCCCAGAATCAAACAAAACAAAGATAAAAACACTATTAACAAGAAAAGTGCCCGTCATCACGTGAGCATCATCTTCAACAGCTTTCTTGTCCATCATGAATAGCTTGCCACTGGTCTTCTGTCCACCTTCCTGGACCTTACTAGCACTAGGAGATGGCTTAGCAGCCAACCCCTGGTTGTTGTTAGTTGCCGGTTTCTGATATGAATTACCGCCATTGCGATTAGCCCCACCGTTGTTGTTGTTCTGCCCCCCCTGATTGTTCCATGACCCAACCGGCCTGTTGCTAGCATAACTCTGAGACGGACCCTGACAGAAACTTCCCTGTGATGGCCTCTGAAAACCCCTTCCCACAACACTGTTGCACTCATGTCTCTTATGGCCTATACCGCCACAATTAAAGCAAGATAAACCCCGGCTGCTACTACCACTAACTCGGCCACGCCCATAGGAAGCTCCACCACTAAACCCCGATCCCGATGAGTAAGCCCTCACTTGGTTATGGTTGCTCCTCTTGTAACTGGACTGACCACCACCCTCACTCTCAACCTTCCTCTTCTCGGTACCTCTCTCCCTGTTCTCCTTGGCCATCTCAACCAACCTCTCAGCTCTCCCGGCTCGCTCATACACTTCCTTAACGTCGGTAAGGACTCCTACAGGTAGTTTCTCAAACCTCAACGCTAAGTTCTCCTGGTTCAACCCCATATCCTCTGCGTATCTAGAGTTCTCATTGAACTTATGATAGTACTCAGCCACTGTCATATTCGGAGACATTTTAAAATCATCAAACTCCTCTCTCAGCTTACTACGGACATGCTCAGGTACAAACTCTCGGTGCATAGCTCTCTTGTACTCACTCCAAGGTATAGCTGACTTCCCCTGTCTCACATATAGATCTAAGGCACTCTCCCTTACCCTATCCCACCATTCTCCAGCCGCATCTCTCAAGTAGAACGCAACTTATTCCAAGGTAAAGTCCTCAGGCCAATGAACCACATTCAGAATATTCTCCATCTCCCTATGCCAATTGTCGAGCAAAATTGGCGCTCCAAAACCCATGTATTCCTTTGGGTTGAGACAGTTTATGGTAGTACTCATCTTATCAAAATCTACCCTAGCCTCTTTAAACTTCCCAAACTTCTTTAAGGCCTCAGTAAGCGCCTCTTGATGTTCAAGCATCTTGGCTACTTCATCTATACTCATCATCTCAACCCTAGCATATAAAGCCGATCTCTTCGACGGCATCTTTGAACTATATAAGAGAAGAGGTAAACATAAACACACATCCCATAACTTAAACGCGTACATGACCTGTGTAGACCATACTCGACCGAGCTCTCAACCCACTCGATCCAGTTGAGGTCACTCGATCGAGTTGCCTACTTACTCGATCGAGTACCTCTTCTCCAGAACCTGACCAGAAAGCATCAAACAACCCACTTGATCGAGCCCCTATCTTACTCGATCGAGTAGCCCTTGCTCGATCGAGTCCCCAACCTACTCGATCGAGTGCCCCAAAAAAACGATATATATATATATATATATATATATATATATATATATATATATATATATATATATATATATATATATATATATATATATATATGTATGTATGTATGTATGTATGTATGTATGTATGTATGTATGTATATGAAGAAACTCAACATCCTATTTACATATTTCTAATAAGCCACATTAGAAATCAACATCATGCAATTCCATTATTCATATCAACATATAATCATGCAAACTACTCACATTTCGCCACTACATCCTCCTTTCTCCACATTCACTTATGCACCAACTCATTCAACACAACATCCAATATATATATATATATATATATATATATATATATATATATATATATATATATATATATATATATATATATATATATATATATATAATCAACATAACTAACTAAACACCTAGGGATCCCATGACACCCCATAGTGACCGGTTCAAAGTTGCAGGGCGAGATCGCGACTTTAGGATGTCTCCCAAGCCTTTGCTGTTGGAATATGTGTTCTCCGACAATAATGTGATCACAACTGTCGATCATGATGATCACATGTTTAAATCTCATTTTTAAGAATACATGTGGGATGTAATAGTTTACAGTCAACTGGTCCACACATATCGGTAATGATTGACTGACTAGAGTTTGACATTACTGTCGTGCGACGGTGGTGATCAGTTGATCCCCTTAGGTCATACCTAAAGGGTAATATTCTTAATTGATTATTTAATTGATCGTATGTCGATACGTGTTAATTAAATTGCTTAAAATTGACGGATGGTTTTGGAAGTAATATTTACGTGTCTTATTGTAATTTGATTATAATAAGATACGGTCTAAGTAATCGAATTGTTTTATTACTTAGATGAAATTATTGTTTACGGAAATAATTGAAACGGAATGAATAATTTATTATAAATACAAGATGTTGTGATTTATAAATTGGTAAACCATTTTTGGTACAAGTAATTGTGAATTACTATGTTAATTTTTATAAGTGACATATTTTATTAATATGTTGATTTTTAATTGTTAAAACTACATTTTATATATAAGATGTCATGTAATGTTTCACATGTGACATGTTGACAAAATCACAAATAAAATGGACTCATCCATTTTATGTGTGTGTACCGAAATGGAGGGAGTATTAGGATAAAAATTGTGTTGATTATTTATAAGTGGAAAACATAATTATAAAACCTATACATAGCCTTGCATACATAGCTTTCTCTTGGGAAGAAAAGGAGAGCATGCATTGGGCTTTCTCCCCTCCCCATTTCCGGTTTTCCCATAAGAAAAGAACAAATATTTTTGCTTAATTTTTCACTCTTACACTACATGCAAACTAGTGTATTATTCATTCAACATATCTTGTTGGGAAATGTGTCCTCAACAATAGTGCGATCACATGATTTAAATATCATTATTAAATCTCATACCAAGAATACGAAAAGGATGATACATTACATATATAGTCAACTGGTCCACACATATCGGTAATGATTGGCTGGCTAGAGTTTGACATTACTGTCGTGCGACGGTGGTGATCAGTTGATCCCTTGAGGTCACGCCTAAAGGACGATTCCCTTAATTGAAAAGGTTAATTAATTGTATACCGATACAGATTAACTAATTCGTTAAAATTGAACAAATTATTATCATAAGAGAGAAAAGTGACATCTTATTATAATGTGATTAAATGAGATTTTATTTAGTAATTTAAGAAGTTATATTACTAAAATTAATCGGTGTTTACGAAACACGCGAGATGAGAATGATAAGTTAGTTATAATTACAAGATATTGTGAATTATACTAACTAGTAATTAAATGACCATTTTATAAGAAAGTAATTTTAAATTACTAGTCAATTTGTTAAATATGATTTATTTAATTTATAAATGATATTTAATTTGTTAAATATGCATTTTAAATTAAAACATGACATAAGACATGTCACATGTCACATGACATACAATTGTACAATTGACAAAAACAAAATGGACTCCATATTACACTACATAAACCAAATTATTGGTGGGCAAGCTTTAGAAATTTTGTCTTGTTCATTTGTCTTATTCATTTGTCTATGACACTTGATAGTGACTTGACCATGACAAAGCCTTACACCTATTTGTCTTGTGAAGACAAAAAGAAAAATAATTATGGTCTATAATGATATATGCCAACCGGTTTTGTGAAGATGTGTGTGAATTTTATTCTCTTAAAAATTTTCACTTATCATTCATTCTAATATCACATGCAAAAAGTTCATGTATTTTTCCTCTCTTCTCTCTCTTTAATCTTCATCAAAAAAATGAGTTTTTGATTCAAATTTGTTCAAAAGATTACTAAAATTATTAATGTAATATATGAGTGTTAGTAATCAATTTTAAGGTAAACCGCATTACAAATATCTAGTACATATTAGTTTGTGGGATTGAGGGATAGTCTTGGGTGCTACTAATTGGAGGGCTTCTACTTTGAGGTCATGTATGTTCATCCAATATTGGAAAGCTCAAGAACTAACAAGAAGGAGATCTTGTTGGTGCCCATTTGACCGAAATTCATATGGTGAGAAAATGATTTCTTCACTCATTTATTTTGTTTGCATGCATAAGATTTGTAATTAATTTTATGACTAAATTAATTCATAACATATATGAATATGTTAAGTAATGAGATATAGATTTCCAACAAGCGGTATCATGAGCCTTGGTTGTTTGCAGGCAAATCGGTTATAGTTTTTCCGAGTTATACGATTAACATATAAAACTTGTAAATTTGTGTTATTATGATATATCACGAAAATAATTTATGCATGTTAAAGTTTCTGATCCTAAAATTTATTTAGGATTTTTTGGTTAATTTATGGATTTTATGGTTCATTTTATATAATATTGGCATTAAAATGTGATTTTTATGATAAAAATGTCATTTTTAGACGAAAATTAGCTAAACTTCAAATTTTTCAGTGGTTTTTTGATATGTTTTCACATAGATTTTTTTTTAAATGATCTGGAAATTTTCATAATTTTTGGAGTTTTATGCTCGAAAAATGGATTTTTCATGTTTAAAATCGGATTTAGAAGAAAAATAGGTTAATATGAGATAAATTTCGAATCTGGTCTTATAAATTTAGTATGTTGTCACATGCAATTTTACAAGATGTGTGTAAAATAATAGGCTATAATGAAGTCTTCATGCAGGATTTATGGATTTTTGATGAAAAATAGCATAAATAGTGACTTAATTAGTTAAAAAATTGCTAAAACATACTTCATGACTAAGGAAAAATGTCACATGTTGCATTTTAATATCTTTTTCAGATCTAAAATTGAAAAGTTGATGAATATAATTTTTCTCATGTTTTTATGATTTTAATTGATAAATCCGATAAACCGCAACATTGTTTTTCCCGATAAAATTTCGAAATTTTTAACCTAAGTTTTTGAACATTATGAGTGTCATGGTATTTTTCCAGAATGTTCATGAGTTTAAATTTCAAATTTCAAATTTATTTGAAATTTTTATGATTTATTTGGAGTTTATAGCATTTTATTGTAATTTTGAGTCCATTAATGAACAATTTTAAGAAATATAAGTTAATTATAGTCAAATTGTTAGTGGAGACTAATTTTGAGTCCTAAGATGGTTAGGGTAATTAACTTGTGCATAAATATGAATTTATGTATTTTATTGTGATTTTAAAAGGTTGAATCACGCAAATCCGTAAAAACCGTGTAATTTACGATATTGGCTCCTTAAAGGCGATTTAGCATAAAATTGGGCATGTTCATACATATTATAATGCTGCATTTCATTTATGATAGTCATATTTTTATTTTATGTAATTTTGAATTATGTAATTTTACTTAGTATGGCCTTAGTTTTTAATTGGTATTACCCGAAATGTATGGGAATATCGATTCGGTTGTAATTTATTGTGATCTCGTATCACCGTTTTGTAATTTAATAGATTTATTTTATTTTAATTACAAATGTATAATAGGAAATTATGTAATTTGTTATGTAATTTATTTATTTTGGAGTTCCTTGAAGACGGTGTCACTCAAGGAAGACGATCCATTAAAGACGGTGTTACCTCGAGATGCGTGCCGAAACCGAAGTTCAAGGGACCAATGGAGTTGGTTTCCGAATTTGTAATAGTTTATTAGATTTTCTATTTTAGGAAGGCCATACTAGGATTTATTTTTATGCTTTGCATTTTATTTATATGTTGCATGCATCGCTAAATCGCCATAACTAAAACCTGCATTGTCATTTTAATCGAGTTTATCGACCGTGTCAATTATAATTATCGTAGTTCACCGCTTTAGTTCACTTAAAATGTGATAGATAATAGATTGACATGACCTCTCGTCAAAATAAACAATTGAGACTTAGCCTTACCAAATAGTAGAAACCATGAAGTACCAGTTTCGCAAGGGAGTTGAGCCGGCTTTACCGTAAGACAAACCTTGTTACGTTGGTGAAGTGGGTGATAAATGTCAATCCACCGAATTCATGTTGATGAGGGTTTTATCGGCCACACCGTGCCCAAGTTAATGTGGGTTTGGATCATTGACACATTTATTCGAAATTTGGATTGAACTCAACAAAAGTTTTTCGATAAGGGTTTTATCGGCCACACCGTGCCCTTGTTGAATGTGTTTTGGGCTAAAGATAAATGTTAATGTAATATTATCGACCAAGAGTTCTAAAAGTAGAATCGATTAAAGCGTTAATCCACCGAGTTATATTGATAAGGGTTTTATCGGCCACACCGTGCCCAAGTTAATATGAATTTGGGTCTTGGAATCATTTATCATAGTTGGGTAGAGGTCACTATGTAAATGCTTTACTTGTTATTTACAAGTATTATTATAACGATAAATGTTTTTTTTTTTCATTATTCCGTTATTATATTGTTCTATTTCTTTACCACAATTCATATACGATATCATTTCGATTTTTGATTCAAATCTCCATTAAAACATCGTAACTAAAGACAAATATGAATTTGCTTCTAAAACCTCAAATGAACCATTGCTAAGGATCTCTTGTAAAGAGTATAGATAAAAGTTATTCATTATCAAACAGGTTTTTGATTCTTGACTAACACATCTACTTACAATGAATTGTTTCTAATTTTGGTAACTAGATTTGTTGGAAATCAAAATTGACCAAAATAACGCAACCACTTCAATGAAAGTTTTAAGACTAAAACGAACAAGTGAAGAGTAATCTTCATGAATTCAATTTTGCTTCTCAAAGCAAAGACTCATTGAAATGAGTGGGAGCATTCTCTTAAACCGTTAAGATGAGGACGAGGTTCAAGAAGTAAAGATTATAGTGGAATTGATACAAGGTAATGTTAAAGGTAAAGTTGTTGAGAATGACGATACTAAACCTATCAATCCCGACCGATAAAGTTTCCATTGTCTTAAATGTTGGACACTAGAAAGGAAACTACCCCAAATTATTGAAGAATCAACAAATTAGTTGTGGGACATCTAATAGGATCTTCTTCTTTAAATGTTTATTTGATTAAACATAAATTTTGCTAGTACCACTTCATCAATATTAGAAAACAGTGGAGGTTTTCATCATTGTTTTCGACACATAAGATGATTAGAATATGACGACTAGCAACAATAATGTCGAGAGATAGAGTAATTGTGTACTCAATCTAGTTTTTGGATTTAAAGTTGTACTTAATTGTGACTATTAAGTGCATAAACTCTAAATAAAAATATAAACTTGTTAAGATACAAAAGAGGTTTTCACTTTTGTGACTCTATACACCACGATTTGATGTATGACTAGCCCATTATCAAGGTGATTATATTCTAAACCAAACTAGAATGATATATCATGTAGATGATGTAATACTCAAATTGGTAACCCAAGATTAAACCTTAAATTTTGGAATGATGAACGCAAAGAGTTATCGAGTACTCTTGAAACCATTAGATTGTTAATGGTATATGTGTATCTTGTATTCAAAACAAGATGTCTCGTGCCTTTTGGTTGAAAAGGAGATCGAGGTTGTAAATCATTGATCCAAAATAGGTTGATCATATTCTTTTACCAACGATTTAAGTTGATGCTAATGTGTTCACTTAATAAGGTAAATAGAGAAATCTTTGAAGAAGTTCAAAGAAGCACGATTTAGTCGTGATGGGATAATCAAAGTGAAGACTTTGATATAAGCCAAAGGAAATGTGATATAGTATCACAAGTTAATCTCTCTTAGTACGCATTATGGAATAATGTGTGTGATTGGATAAGAATTCAAAAGTTATTCGATATGGTTTGGACTTCAATCGAGTTACTTTGAGTTACTTGATCCTTTTGGGGATTTTATCATTTTGTCTAGATTATTTTTCCACTAAATCTAAAATGATTCATATGAGATATGAAATGGTAGGATACCATGTTTGTAAGTTTTCAAAGGAAACAAATGCTCATTTTTCCCTTTCAATTATCACGAGTACGAAGGGTTTGCGGCTCGTGAAGCTGTCTTTCTAAAAATACAAGTTTATTTCTAGAAGACAGAGTGGGAGAAATTATTCAAGAGCCACAAAGAATGTTATGTCACAGGAAACTGGTCTTTCTTGGCTACATGAGACGTTTTGTGTAAGACGTTGTTTCTTCAAAACCTAGGAGGTTAAATTCGTCACTTGTTAAAGATGATGAATTCATGCTACTTTTAAGAAAGTAAAGAGCTTATAACTTACAAAAGAAATTGTTTGATTCAAGTTGATTACTTCTGGAAAGTAATCAACAAATGACTTACATAAGAGTGTTTAAGTTACAACTCAATACAAGGCTTAGAGCCATGGAAATCCGAAATAAAAGGCTTGATTAGTGACAAAGGGTTTTTGCACTAATAAAGAGAGATTTCAAAGCAAGATTGGTGGCAAATATTTTTGCACTGGTTGAAATGCTTAAGTCTATTTGGATCTTCTTAGGGATTGTGTTTCATTATTATGAAATACATAGCGAGTGAATCTAAAACCGACTTCTTCAATTAGAAGGAATGTATTCAATACATGTCATGAGTTTTGTAGATTCTTGCAATCCTAAGATAATGTGAAACTTAAGAGAGGGTCTTAAGTAGGACATCAATGAGATAGAATCAATGTTTTGATCATGTTATAAAACTTTTCTCGATAAGTCGAGAAGTTGTGTTTATACATGGAGTTTAGTGGGAGTTACGAAAATGTTAATTAGTCTTATATGTGAATGACATATTGATCATTGGGAATGATTTAAGACTTTTGGAGTATTATAATACATCTTTAAATACCCAGATTTATGAAGATAATTCCACATGATATTAGCGTCAATAAGAAGTCTTATGTTGATAAGATTCCTGACTAGTTCAATTAAATTGAACATATTTGATTGATTTCATTTGCTTCCGTTGCCGGATCAATTAAATAAGTAATGATGTACAACACTTTATATACTTTGAGTATGATGAATTGTTTCAAAAATCGAATTTAAGTAATCTTTACCAAGTAAGCCATAAAGATTACCCTTAAGTGCTTGCAGAAGCATTAAGGAAGTAAAGCAAAGTGTTTATGATGCAATTTTGTGTAAGGGTGTTACACAAATGACAATTGACAATTGAGATTGCGCATGGTTTCCGACAAAACCATAATCAAAACACATCAGGATGGTTAAGATACCATTGTGGTTATGTTATTTAAGAAATGGATTTTCTAGAATCGTTCTAGGCAATAAAGAACAATGAGAAATATTTATAACGGAAATTGAGTACACTTGCAATCTTGAGATGTGCAAGAGGATGAGTCCCGCACACTGTGAAAACGGTAGGAGCTATTCTAAGGCTAGAGGGCCTATGTCTTGATTGGATCTCGACACGTACTCAGAAAGTTTGGTAATGCAAATGCATACATTACAAAGGAAAACGAGTATGTAGTAAGGTTGAGTAAGGTACAAGAAGTTGATAAAACCTACTAACCAAAGCCTTCTCATAGGCTTAACATGATGAGTCATGTCATTTTAATTAAATTGAGATGAACAACTACATTCAAGATCAAATTAGATTATAGAACATGAAATAGTAATCAGGCATTGACTATTCATATGTGATAATCGCATTTGTCGTTCGAGTTTTACTTTAAAACTCTTTTATTATACTTTGTTACATCCAAACGGGTTGTAGAGACAATTGAACCCCGTTAAAGTGAACACGGATTAGCATTGTATTCGCCCATAGTCACTTGTATGAGGTGACGTCTCGAAGTGACTAGAGTGTGATGCGATTGATGGCAAGTTCAAGTGCCATAGAGTCATGTGAGATGACTAGTCGATCACATAGGCAGACTGTTAGGAACACTTTGTCGGGAAGTGACCGCTTATAGAGTTCTGGCAATTTTATATAGCCTGGTCGTGGCGAGAGCTACTATAGTATTCTAATGAGTCGATTCTTTTGACTAAAGACTGTTCGCCTAAGATGGCACAGTTTCAGATTAACTTTGATTTGTGTTACTACGACCTTCGTAAATGGGGTCAAATGGGCATATTTTGGGTTATGATGGTTGTGGCTAGTCGAAGGGAATAAGTGCGATAGGAATTGTCCACCCCCTTGTCAGGGTTAAAACAATATCTCAGGGCCACTCGAGGAGTAATGAACTAAAAATGCATGGCCACGCTCGGAAGGTATCCATGGTGGATAAATTCCGGCCAAACAGTTATTCTCCAGATCGAGGAAACCACTCTCGATATGATCACTTGCAAGTACGACCCGAAAGACACCTTGCATTGAGTGGGAGATAGTAATAGGACAAGAGAATTGGTGACGCACACTTGTCGAGGACAAGTGGGAGATTGTTGGGAAGTGTGTCCTCAACAATAGTGCGATCACATGATTTAAATATCATTATTAAATCTCATACCAAGAATACGAAAGGGATGATACATTACATATATAGTCAACTGGTCCACACATATCGGTAATGTTTGGCTGGCTAGAGTTTGACATTACTGTCGTGCGACGGTGGTGATCAGTTGATCCCTTAAGGTCACACCTAAAGGACGATTCCCTTAATTGAAAAGGTTAATTAATTGTATACCGATACAGATTAATTAATTCCTTAAAATTGAACAAATTATTATCATAAGAGAGAAAAGTGACATCTTATTATAATGTGATTAAATGAGATTTTATTTAGTAATTTAAGAAGTTATATTACTAAAATTAATCGGTGTTTGTGAAACACGCGAGATGAGAATGATAAGTTAGTTATAATTACAAGATATTGTGAATTATACTAACTAGTAATTAAATGACCATTTTATGAGAAAGTAATTTTAAATTACTAGTCAATTTGTTAAATATGATTTATTTAATTTATAAATGATATTTAATTTGTTAAATATGCATTTTAAATTAAAACATGACATAAGACATGTCACATGTCACATGACATACAATTGTACAATTGACAAAAATAAAATGGACTCCATATTACACTACATAAACCGAATTATTGGTGGGCAAGCTTTAGAAATTTTGTCTTGTTCATTTGTCTTATTCATTTGTCTATGACACTTGATAGTGACTTGACCATGACAAAGCCTTACACCTATTTGTCTTGTGAAGACAAAAAGAAAAATAATTATGGTCTATAATGATATATGCCAACCGGTTTTGTGAAGATGTGTGTGAATTTTATTCTCTTAAAAATTTTCACTTATCATTCATTCTAATATCACATGCAAAAAGTTCATGTATTTTTCCTCTCTTCTCTCTCTTTAATCTTCATCAAAAAAATGAGTTTTTGATTCAAATTTGTTCAAAAGATTACTAAAATTATTAATGTAATATATGAGTGTTAGTAATCAATTTTAAGGTAAACCACATTACAAATATCTAGTACATATTAGTTTGTGGGATTGAGGTATAGTCTTGGGTGCTACTAATTGGAGGGCTTCTACTTTGAGGTCATGTATGTTCATCCAATATTGGAAAGCTCAAGAACTAACAAGAAGGAGATCTTGTTGGTGCCCATTTGACCGAAATTCATATGGAGAGAAAATGATTTCTTCACTCATTTATTTTGTTTGCATGCATAGGATTTGTAATTAATTTTATGACTAAATTAATTCATAACATATATGAATATGTTAAGTAATGAGATATAGATTTCCAACATATCTCTCATAAAACTTATAGAAAGATAAGAGAGAAAAAACTCCAAAAATTCTTCCTTACTCTTGGCCGAATAAACAAGAGTACCAACAATATTTTGGGTCAATTTTAGTAAGATTAATATTGTTCTAGTTCAAATAATATTAGTCTTTTAAGAGGTTACCTTGGGTATTCATCTTTGGGAGGGATTCTAAGCTTGAATCTTTGTTCATCCATATAAGGAAAGCTCAAGAATAAGTAAGAAGGAGATCTTACTTGTGCCCTTTGATCCGAAATTTTATAGTAAGGAAAACGATTTATTCTCTATTCTTATTCATGTTTGCATGCATAAGATCTAAATTTAATTTTATGACTAAATTAATTGTAACATATATAAATATGTTGTATAATGAGATTAATATTTTCTAACATTTGCATTAGCTCCTAATTAACAACTCCTACCCGGGTACATTTTATTTTGACTCCCTAGATTCATTGGGTTCATTAGTTACAGGTTCCAAAATCGTCGCTCTGATACCACTTTGTCACACCCTCATACACCAAGTGCCTTTCCAGGACCACCTAATGCTTAGAAATGCTACCATCTCGGTCACCCGAGGCAATGTATATCAAAAGGACCATAAAAGAACGTACTTTATTAAATAAGTTTAAAGTAGTACATGTCCAAACCCAAATTGGCAAAATAAAATACAATTGTTCCAAAATGCTAAACCAACTAAAGCAAATAATCGTTTAAAGACACAACGGAAGGCTTCTAAACATCTCGTGGTGACTCAACCCAACTATCCCATGCGCGTCCATCTCATACCTGCTCAATAACTGCTCACCAGCCCCGAATGGATCCCCACAGTTTTTAAAACATTTAAACGGGGTCAGTTACTGATTACACGAAACACAATATATAAGATACAACACACACATTACCCAAACTCCATCACAACTCCACACACCTGACTACACACTAAAGTGTGTATTCCTGCCAGAATACCCATCGCAACAGATATTCCTCGCCGCCAGTGGGGGACCGCAGCCTTACCCACCTAAGCCCCGCTCATCTCATCCGAGCGATAACCCAGATTCATTAATGTGCACATCCCCTCCTATGGCGGGTTCCACAAAGGGCAAATTAGGGGAGTGAAGCCACTCCCGCAAGTGACTCAACTCAGCCGAGGACGCACCTCGCGAACCATAGACAATTACACAATCAATAATGCAACAAGAACTCCAACACAAAACCAACATGTTATAGATCAACAATAAACGCAACCACCATCAACATTTATGTAACCAATAACCGAGTAGGGAAACCCTACCTGGAATAAGCAATCACGAGATCGTCACAAGCAGCTAATCAATATCGCTCCTCTACGAAACCTCCTCTTATAATCACATAACATACAATTACCATCTAATACAACATTATACTCCCAAAATCCCCAATCTACCCAATTAGGGTTTTAAACAAAATCAACAAAACGGTATAAAAATCATACATGGAACTTACCCACGACACGACAAACTCAACGGTGTAAAGAATACGACGATCCGACAAACTTAGCATTTGGAATTTGATAGTAACGCGAGGAATAAATGAAACGTAACTGTTTTCTCTCATGAAAGGTTTTAGAAAAAAGGCAAAAGTGATAAAGAAGGTGACGGAAAGCTTTAAATACCAATCACGCGTTACTAACAAAACTCGGTTACAATAACACGCAAACCAACTTACTCGATCGAGTAAGTAACTTATTCGATCGAATGACCCTTACTCGATCGAGTCCCCAACTTACTCGATCGAGTACCCTTCAGCAGAACACTGTTTCGTAAACCAAACATACTTCTCGACAGAGTAAGCCCCACTCGATAGAGTACCCATAGACATAGAAAACCGTTGTATTACACCAATGAATTTTCGATCGCGGAGAAGGATGACATGGGTACTTTTAGATTAGTCATCAGTTTTAAACAAATGAAAGTGGTAAGACCGTTTCTTGATGCTTGTCCTGAATATTGGAACCTGGATTATCATGTTTTCACCTTTCCTGGAGGTGAAATTTGTCCTTTTCCCGAAGAATTTGCAGCAAGTGGAGGATGCGATATAGAAAGTCTTCCGGACATACCATCTAGTTCCCAAGGATATAATAATAAATTAAGAGACCTTCTTGAATTGACCAAAGTTGGAGTAGATCGTCATGTAGCTTCCAAAGGTCTACGGATTTTTAACTTTGTGGATCGTTTTAGAGATAGGGAGGACTCTTCTATTTCTTATCCTGCGAGGCACAGAGCATTCGGATTTTTCCTTCTTCATTGTTTTGTCTTAAAGGGCCATGTTGATGTGGAAATAAGAGGTGGCCCGCGGTTTTTGGGTATTATCGTGAAAATGGAACTACGCAAGAGCCCGGCTTGCTTGGTATTAGGAGAGACTATCTTAGGGTTAGATAATCGAAAGACAAATCGTGATCTCCCATGTCTTGGAAGTCCTATCATCTTACAGGTAAAATAGGACCGTCTTCTTTTTTTTTTTTTTTTTTTTTTTTTTTTTTTTTTGCGTTGTGAGACGGGGACATTAATACATGTCTCTTTTTGCAGATTTGGCTGATGGAAAGGCTACGATTGATCGAGCCCCTAGTTGACGTGTCTGGCTATCGATCACGATCGATCGTGATGAGGACAAGGCTATACATGGTTGATTTTACTCGAGTTTGCAACTACTAGGAGAACAAACTAAAGAATAAGGGAGGTCCACTGATTAGATGGATTGTCCCTTGGTGGCACTTCAGGGCGTTGACAGGAGTATCATTTCCTGATCCTTCTCGATCTGTTCGCATCCCAGGTTTGGAGTTCATCGTCCATATTTTCCCGGAGAGGCTAATGAGGCAAGTTGGCATGAGACAGAAAATCCCTAAGCTTGACACTATTCCGCTGGTTGCTTTGGCACATACTTCTGAGACTTGCCGTGAATGGGCTTTGCACTGGTTTCAAAGGAACATGTAGTTTATGCCTGTCCCAGTTAGTTCGTTGTGGGTGTCAGATTCTTATTTGCAGTGGGTCAAGGCTAGCAACTTGGAAGAGCGCGAGAAGTTGAGAAAGCAGGAGCCAATTGACTACAAGATCCGTGAAGTGGCGAAAGAGAACCAGAAATACTTGACCGAAGAAGAAGAAGAAGAAGAAGCTGGATTCCGAGTTGTCCGCCCGAAGATGAAGCCAAAGAATGCTCCTGCAACACCCGCGAATTTCCCATTTTGACATTTAAAACTTGTTAAACCATTTGATTGCTTTATTTTATATTTTTGAATTATTCAATTTAAATAATTTTAGTTCAAATACGATTTTTATAAACGTATTATATAAAAGCCGTTTATATAAAAAATACGTACGATTAAATTATATCTTTAAGGCATGATTTATATAATAATATATGTATACGTATTTTTGGTCGGATAATAATAATGACAATAATAATGATAATTTCCGTCTAGTTATAGACCGTCACATTTCCACTTGTGAGTATAACCTTTCTCGACCTATCTTATATTGACAACACATCACACCCACCTAATATTCTACCCTCTACTTGTAAAATATCTCCTTATTACATATATATATATATTATTATTATTACTATTATTATTATTGTATATTATGTGTGTGTGGTTGTTGTATCATCCGTCCCTACCCCCCTTTTTATACTCCCTTCTTTCTTCTTCATTTCCACGCAGCAACAACAACAACATAGCAGCAACAACAACACACCCAATCCCGTCTCCTTCATCCCCCATTTTCTCCCTTATTTCTGAACCAAACTTCACCATTTTTATACCTTTAGCTTCCGCGTCCCTTCCTGGTTCTTTTATGGTAAGAAATCTTCTATTTTGTTGAGGTTTCGAAATACCGTCTTAAAGGACAATTCGATTTCTTATCTTAAAGCAACTCGTTTTTCCCTCCTTTTAGTTGAAGACCTTGGAAACTGAAGTAAAGCTCGTGCCTTGGACGTTTTTACCCGAGAATTCAAGAGCAAAGGTAAAGGTGATAGGTTAGTCGACAATGAGTCGATATTCCATCCTTTCAACTCAGTTTTTATACTCCTTCGTCTTAAAGTTTTAATCTTTCTGTGTTTCTCATGTATGAGGTTGAATTTTAATGTTTGTGGTTAATTCTCATGTTTGTATGGGTCGAATTGGTGGCTGTATGGACGGTTTCCTGCTCTGTTTTGGGATGGTCGATGTGGTGGTTGTAGTTAGCCTTGAGTCGGGTCGGGAACGGACATCTAGGACCGGGTTTTAGGCCGCGTAGATTGGCATGTCTCCCTTGTTTGGGACGGGTGTAAAGGGCAGTCATGATAGACACACACAACCTGTTTGGGCTCTGTTTTAAAGCCGTGTTACAGGTTGTTCATGGGGGTGCGAGTCTGTTTTAGTCAGGTGTTGGGTGACCTGGTTATTGGGTTACTTTAGGGCCGGCCTCGGTGGTGTGATTGGTGGATGTTGGGACTGCGCAGGCGGGTGTAGCTGCTGGTTTTGGGCCGTGGCTAGGGGTCCCTTGGCGCAAGCTTGGGCTTCTTTAAAATGTTCGAATATCCGTCGTAAGCTAGTCTCGTTTTGGGTTGGTATTACACGGCTTGCTGCTGGCTTTTGGTGGGAGGTTGTGGGCTGACTGGTGGTGACTTTGGGGGTAAAGGCGTGGCTGGGATGGGTCGTTTAGGTGGTGAGCGGTTGGGTCGTGTTTAGGGTGGCCCAATTGGTTCTTTGAGGCGTGTTTACGGATTCTTTTGGCGCAATTTGGGTTTGTTTAAATTATTTGAATTCCCGTCTCGTGTCTTTATAAAACGCAATTCGTTAAATTGGCTTATTTAAATATTTATCCTTTATGGTTTATACTTATAAGATCCCACTATTTAATTATTTAAATTACCGTCTCAAATATGCCCATATACCCGTCTTGTTATTTAGTAATGTGGCAAATTGAGTTTGTTTTATATTATATGTTATTTGGCCATATAGGTGTGGTATGGTATTTTAATAGGTCTAGTCATGGCTATAAAATGTTTGGCGCTAAATTAATTCATTTAAATAATGATTAAATAACCGTCTCACATGTTATATAACGTAATTAGTCAATGTCGTTCATTTACTTATTTATCCAGTTATTGGGCTTGTCTTATTTATTTAATTGGGCTTATTCTAGTCCATTCATTGGATTTCATATGGTTTAATTAGTGAGCTCATAAATGGGTCACTTGGACTTGGTCACATTTTATCCCGTATATTTCACATAACGTAAATTACGCATGATAACTCATTATATTTTATTTAACCGGCATGTTAAATTATAAAATGGAATATTCATTAATATAATACAAGTATGAGATAATTATTATAAGTACTTGTAAGAGTCACATTCTTGATAATGTCTTGCATTGTTCTGTTGTGAGAGTCTTGGTCCTATCGGATACTAGGGGTGAGCTATAAGCCCTCTAGTTGCGATATGATCGTTGGGTTTAATGTTCCCATCCGTATTTATGGTGAGATGCAAGCCACAAGTATGAATGTGACATTAGTAATCCCGTGTCATATAACATTCTATCGTGTTTATGCTTGCACGATCATTCTTACTCTTATTGTGACTCAAGTGTGACGTTTTACATTGTGTGACGACTTGACATTCCTTATTTGCCCTTTCGGACCTTTGGTTACGGATATGTGTGCCAGGTTTCCGGATTGGGTTATCCTTCCGCCTCTTCGGACCTTTGGTTACGGACTGTGTGCCATGTTTCCGATTTGGGGTTACTCGACCTTTGGTTATGGACTGTGTGCCATGTTTCGAGTCTTGGATGCGGATAGGTCACCGCATGTCGAATCGGGTGACGTCCATCCCGAGAGTCTGGATTCAGGTTTAGACTAGGACCGTATTATGATCGTCGTCCTACCAGGAGGTTGGAGTCTAGGATGTAGTCTTGTGTGTGGTATCTCGGACATGCTTTAAAGGTAGCCTCTGAGCCGGATACTCCGTCTACACTTTGTGTCGGTTTTTACACTTGTTGAGTCGGGTCAATATGAGTTGGTTAACTTTATTATCCTATTCTCCTTGACTGCATATTTATTCTAGCGTATCATGCCTATTTCATTAAGGAAGTTTTATGCCTATCTCATCATGATTATCAATTATATTCTCTCGTTCTTTGTTGTTCATATATGATGCATGATTAATATGTTTTTATTAAGTGGTTGTTTACTTGCATTTCGACATATTGTGGCTGGGAGAACCTTGAGTTACTCCCCACTGACTGTGGCGTTCATGTTTACATGAATGACAGGTGGTGAAGATGCTTACGTGGGGAAGACGTGTGGGCTAGCGAGAACTAAACCCTTGGACCTTAGTTTCTAGTTTAGAAACCCCTTATATGTTTATTCGTGGGATATCTTTTCCCCGCTTTCTAGACTTGGGTTGTAATAACCTAAATTTGTCTATTATGGTTTTTGTTTCATTTCGTTTTTGGCACCCGCGTTTTAATCTTTATCTTATAATAAAAAGTTTTTAAAATCTCACAAATTTCCGCTTTAATTTATTAGTTATAGTTTCCGCTTATTCGCGGGGTGTCACAGTTGGTATCAGAGCATATGTTGCTTCTGACGCACACACGTTTACCCCGAATTTAAACTTGAACTTGACCTTAAATAATGAATGAGAGATGGGTAGACTTAAGGACCTAAGGTGGTAGTCTGTAGTGTGTTTGCTCTTTGTTAGGTTCTAACATGTTTGTTGATTGTCATTTAATAATTGTTGTGTTCTTGGATCAATGACCGTGAGCTTACCTACATGAAGATCAAGATTTGGTGCCTATTGCTGAGGATTGAAGATTTTTCAACCTTTGAAGAATGCTTCTACTTCCTCGAAGATGTTTCTCATTCTTTGTGTACCTTGCCATGTTCTTTATCTCTTGGTGCTTACCCTCCTTCTAAACCCTCTTCTATTTTTCTTTAAAAGTTACTCTTGTACCCTCCTACCTTGTCCTTTGTTCTTTGCTAATTCTCCTTAACGCCTTTTTTATAGTACTCTTTCTTTTGAGGGATGTTGACCTTGGTTGGAAATTTTGACTTTTGAGGAGATTGTTTGTGTTTTGACCCTTAATCCTGGTTTTGAGAGGATTTGATGTTGGAAAGATTTAGGTAGTGTGATGAGACATACTTGATGGTTATTATACCTAGACCCTTGATTAAGTGAGTATATTTGATTCGTGGATTCTTTGTGTCAAGTGTAAGTTGCATTGGTTACTAAGGTTATAGAACTTGGCTTTGTTGTTTATGTTTGGGATACTGGTGCTTAGTACTTGACATAAAATGGATGAAATTGAATGGTGAATTTGAGGATATAGGACTGACTAAGTAAGTCAAGTTTGTGATTGACTTTTGTAGTTGCTTTGGATATGAGGATTTAATGTATATGTTACCATATGAGAAAAGCTAATGGTGGGATTATTGGTTGGTGTAAGTGAGTGATATTGATTACTACTTGAGGTATGGTATGAGAGGGAGACTAAGCTACATTGTTGGGAAGTTTTAGCACTTGTTTTAGTAACTAGAAAGGATAATGGTATGGTTGACACCAATTGTTAGGTTAAAGAACATAGTTTCAATTTATGGTGTTGGGAAATGTGTCCTCAACAATAGTGCGATCACATGATTTAAATATCATTATTAAATCTCATTTTAAGAATACAATTGGGAAGTAATTTTGTTACTGTCAACTGGTCAACATATATCGGTAATGATTGGTGACTAGAGTTTGACATTCTTGTCGTGTGTGACGGTGGTGATCAGTTGACCCCCTAGGTCATACCTAAAGGGCAATACTCTTAATTGATTATTTAATTAATCGTATAACGTTGCGAGTTAATTAAATTACTTGAAAATTGACGGACGATTTTGGAAGTAAAATTTACGTATCAAATTGAAATGTGATTAAATGAGATACGGTCCGAGTAATCAAACGTATAATTACTCGGATGAAATAAATTGTTTAATGTAACAATTAAATTTGAATGAATTGTTATAAATACAATCTGTTGTGATTTATAAATGGTAAAACTTTTTGGCACAAGTAATTATGAAATTACTAAGTCGATTTTTGTATGTGACGTATTTTTATTAATACGTTGATTTTTAGTATGTTAAAAATACATAACAAATTTATGTGACATGTGACATGTGACATATTGACAATTGACAAAAATAATATGGACTCCATATTAATTAAAAGGGCCGAAATTTTAGAAGAGTATTAGGGAAAATTGTGTTTATATTTTAATATAGAAAACATAATGATGAAAAGCCAAAGTAGCCATGCATGCCTACTCTCCTTGTGAAGACAAATTTGGGCATGCATTGGCTCCCCTAAAAGGCTCTCCCAACCGGTTTTCCTAGGTGCATTTAGAGAGTTTTCTTCTCTAATATTATTCATTCAATCACATTTGTAAATTTCTAGTGTTAGAAAGATAATTACCTCTCTACTTTTATGATAAATTAGAGAGATTATTCACTCCAAAATCTCTTCTCCTCTACCCGGTTTTAGGAGCCAAAATACCAATTTATTTTGGTTCAATTTTCTACTAAGAATTAATATTATACTAGTATTTGTAATATTAATTTTATTAAGAGGAGCCTTGGGTATAAAGCTTGGGGAGAGATCTTATACTTAGATCTTTGTTCTTCCATAAGGATAAGCTCAAGAACAAGAGAGAAAGGTGATCTCTCTTGTGCCCAATATAGCCGAAATATTGAATGTAAGGACATTATTCTTCTTCTTTTATATTATTGTTTGCATGCATAAGATCCGTTTTAATTTTATGACAAATTATTTTAGACATATATGAGTATGTTAAAATGTATATGAATCATCTTTTCCTTCAATCGGTATCAAGAGCCACGGTTCTTTGCATGCAAATCGGTTAAAAGTTTTTCCGAGTTATATGAATAACAAAATAAAACTTGTAAAATTTGTGTTATTATGATATATCACGAAATTATTACATGCATGTTAATATTTCTGGTCCTAAAGTGTTTTAGGATATTTGGGTTAATTTTTCGGATTTTTATTGTTCATATTTAACAATAATGGCATTTAAATGTGATTTTATGAGTAAAAATGTCATTTTTGGTCGAAAATTAGCTATACTTCGAATTTTCACTTGGTTTTTGGATATGTTGTTACATATATTATTTTGAGATAACCTGTAAATTTTCATAATTTTTGAACTTGTTATGCTCGAAAAATGAATTTTGCATTATTAAATTCGGATTTAAGAGAAAAATAGGTTAATATGAGTTAAATTTCGAATCTGGTCATAGAAAATTTATATGTTGTCACATGCAATTTTACAAGATGTGTGTAAAATAATTGGCTATAAAGAAGTCTTTTAGCATGATTTATGAATTTTTGAAGAAAAATGGCATAAATAGTGACATTATTAGTGAAAATTAATAAAAACATAATCTATGACTTAGGAAAAACGTCTAATGTTGCATTTTATTATATTTTTCAGATCTAAAATTGAAAAGTTAATGAAAATAATTTTTCCATGTTTTTATGATTATTTTATTAAATATCGATAAACCGCAACATTGTTTTTCCGGAAAATTTTGAAATTTTTAACCTAAGATTTTGAACATTATGAGTGTCATGGAATTTTTCCAGAATGTTCATGAATTTAAATTTCAAATTTTGAATTTATTTGGAATTTTTGGATTTATTTGAAGTTTAATAGCTTAATTTTGTATTTTTTGGCCCATTTATGAACAATTTTGTAAATAAAAGTTAATTATGGTCAAATTATTAGTAAAGACTATATTTTGAGTCCTAAGAGGTTAGGGTAATTAACTTATGCATAAATATGAGTTTATGTATTTTTGTGATTATAAAATGTTGAAATCACGCAAATCCGTAAAAACCGAGTAATATACGATATTGGCTAATTAAAGGCGATTTAGCATAAAAATTGAGCATGTTCATACATATTATAATGCTGCATTTTCTTTATGATTGTCATAATTTTAATTTATGTAATTTTGAATTATGTAATTTTACTTAGTATGGCCTTAGATTTTAATTGGTATTTCCCGAAATGTATGGGAATATCGATTCGGTTGTAATTTTTATTGTGATCTCGTATCACCGTTTTGTAATATTTAATAGATTTATCTTATTTTAGTTACAAATGTATAATAGGAAATTATGTAATTTATTATGTAATTTTATTCATTCCGGAGTTCCTAAAGACGGATTTCTTCAAGAATGGCGATACATAAAGACGGTGTTACCTCGAGATGCGTGCCACAACCGAAGTTCAAGGGACCAATGGAGTTGGTTTCCGAATATGTAATAGATTAATAGTTTTTCTATTTTTTTAGGAAAGGCCATACTAGGATTTATTTATCTTTATGCTTGCATTTTATTTTATGTCACATGCATCGCTAAATCGCCATAACTAAACATGCATTGTTATTTTATCGAGTTTATCGACCGTGTCAATTATAATTATCGTAGTTCACCGCTTTAGTTCACTTAAAACGTGATAGATAATAAATTGGCATGACCTCTCGCTAAACAATTAATTGAGACATAGCCTTACCAAATAGTAGAAACCATGAAAACCTATTTCGCGAGGGAGTGCGCTCGGCTACCCCGGGGTACAAACCTTGTTACGTAGGGGAAGTGGGTGATGAATGTTAATCCACCGAATTCATGTTGATAAGGGATGTATCGGCTACCCCGTGCCCAAGTTGATGTGGGTTTGGATAATGGACACATTTATTCGAAATTTGGATTGAACTCAACAAAAGTTATTGATAAGGGATGTATCGGCTACCCCGTGCCCTTGTTGATGTGTTTTGGGCTATAGATAAACATTAGAGTAATTTTATCGACCAAGAGTTCTAAAAGTAGAATCGATTAAAAGGTTAATCCACCGAGTTATATTGATAAAGGTTGAATCGGCTACCCCGTGCCTAAGTCGATATGAATTTGGGTCTTGGAATCATTTATCATAGTTGGGTAGAGGTCACTATGTAAATGTTTTACTTGTTATTTACAAGTATTAATATAACGATAAATGTTTTGTTTTCACTATTCCGTTATTATATTGTTCTATTTCTTAACCACAATTCATATACGATATCATTTCGTTTTTGATTCAAATCTCCATTAAAATATCGTAACTAAAGACAAATATGAGTTTGCTTCTAAAACCTCAAATGAACCATTGCTAAGGATCTCTTGTAAAGAGTATAGATAAAGGTTATTCATTATCAAACAGGTTTTTGATTCTTGACTAACACATCTACTTACAATGGATTGTTATGTTTCATATACTTAATTGAATTAAGTACCTTGAAATGATAAATTATTTTGGTAATTAGTTTTGTCAAGAATTCGTAATTGACCAAAATAACGCAACCACTTCAATGAAAGTTTTTAAGACTAAAACAAACAAATGAAGAGTAATCTTCATGAATTCAATTTTGCTTCTCAAAGTAAAGACTCATTAAAATGAGTGGGAGCATTCTCTTAAACCGTTAAGATGAGGACGAGGTTCAAGAAGTAAAGATAATAATGGAATTGATACAAGGTAATGTTGAAAGTAAAGTCATTGAGGAATGACGATACTAAACCTATCAATCCCGACCAATAAAGTTTCCATTGTCTTAAATGTTGGACACAAGAAAGGAAACCGCCCCAAATTATTGAAGAATCAACAAGTTAGTTGTGGGACATCTAATGGGACCCTCTTCTTTAAATGTTTATTTGATTAAACATAAAATTTTGCTAGTACCACTTCGTCAATATTAGAAACCAGTGGAGGTTTTCATCATTGTACTTGATACATAGGATGATTAGAATATGACGACTAGCAACAATAATGTCGAGAGATAGAGTAATTGTGTACTCAATCTAGTTTTTGGATTTAAAGTTGTACTTAATTATGACTATTAAGTGCATAAACTCTAAATAAGAATATGAACTTGTTAAGATACAAAAGAGGTTTTCACCTTTGTGACCCTTTACACCATGATTTGATGTATGGCTAGCCCATCATCAAGGTGATTATATTCTAAACCAAACTAGAATGATATATCATGAAGATGATGTAAGACTCAAATTGGTAACCCAAGATTAAACCTTAAATTTTGGAATGATGAACGCAAGGAGTTATCGAGTACTCTTGAAACCATTAGATTGTTAATGGTATATGCGTATCTTGTATTCAAAGCAAGATGTCTCGTGCCTTTTGGTTGAAAAGGAGATCGAGATTGTAAATCATTGATCCAAAATAGGTTGATCATTTTCTTTTACCAACGATTTAAGTTGACACTAATATGTTCACTTAATAAGGTAAATAGAGAAATCTTTGAAGAATTTCAAAGAGTTCAAGGAATCACGATTTAGTCGTGATGGGATTATCAAAGTGAAGACTTTGATATAAGCCAAAGGAAATGTGATATAGTATCACAAGTTAATCTCTCTTAGCACGCATCATTGAATTGTTGGGGTTGGTGTCCTTAACAGTTAGTGCAAGGACTTATAAATCTCTAAAAAGATCAAAGGGTATACTTTGTATCATAATCAGTTGATCCACGTTTATCAATAACGGTTGGCTTGCTAGATAAGTTTGACGTTATTGTCATACAGATGGCGGTGATCAACTGGTCCCTAAAAGTCACACCTATAGGATACGTCTTGAGTGATGTGACGGTATGAAAATACAGTCATGTAGATGCCAAATTTGACTAACCAGTTAGTCTGAGTTATTTGACTAATAAATTAGTCAAAATGTGATGTTGAGATCTTATATTTAATACGGATTAAATATCATGGGCTAAAGGCGAATTAATCAGTTAATTCGTAATATTGAATATAAACGTTTTATATTTAATTAAATGTGTATTGAATATAATTATACAATACTGTTTTGTCGGACATGTATTAATAATTCAACTAACCCGTATTATTAGTTGATGCCTTAATTTCCGATAACCGATAACATTTATAATGAAACGCGTCGTATACATTTAGTAAGCTATGGACCGGACCGCAAGTTTAAGTGAAGAGAAAATGAAAAGCCCATTTGGGCTCCTCTCACTCGGTTTGGCCGAGACACACAAGGACAAAAGGAGAGCTTCTCCTCTTTGTCTAACCTAATATTCATTTGACAAAAATAATTAGGGTTTTGGGAATTGTGCCTCCCGAAACTCCGGATCTCTCATCCAACACAAACTCACAATACAATCCCCTCGATATTGCAAGGCAATTAGGGGATTATCTCTAGCACAAGGGCATTACTCGGACATCTTGGGTGCAACGATTAGGAGGAGATCTAACTTGATCTCTCATTGCCTTTTGCACTAGGACCGAAGGTTATTTCTACATCTTTATCGTTTTCATCATGTTTTTCGTTTTATGACTATAAACTACATATGAATTTTGCGTTATAATCCTACAATTAAAGGGTAGTATACGGATATTAACCCACAAGTGGTATCAGAGCGAGGCCACGTAAATTTTTATATGTGTTTTTCATCAAACGATTGTTGAAACGATGAATTTTTGGTTAAAAAATGTCACGGCTCATTTTTTTTGCTCGGCAGAATTTTTTTTGCTGCTGCGTTTTTTTTTGTTGCTTTGTGCCTTGGGATCCGTGTCAAGTTTACACGGTGTGAGTTGTTGATAATCAAGTTTTCGATTTGATCTTTGCATATTGTTTTTGTAATCGATATTCATTACAATTCGCTAAAGATCTATCAATTGTTTGCTTAAAATTGTTGAAACCGTGTGGCATGAAATTTTTCTTGGTCACGGCATTTTTTATCTGTTGAAAACCGTGGGGCTTTTCAGTTTTTACGGCCTGTTTTCAATTTTTTTTGCCTTGGTTTTCGTGCCTCATGGTTATTGCTAGATCAGACGATCTCTTGTTTTGTTTTCGTTTCGTTCTTCGCATGTTGTAATTTTAACGATAATGATTGCAATATGTTGAAGATGCAACAATTGTGTTTTGATTTCTATACGGATTAGATTAAAATTGCAATTGTGTTTTATCAAACCGTTTTGTTTTGATCTTGTATTGATCACGTATTGAGCCGTGTAAAATTTTTTTTTTGCCTTTAGAGGCTCTCGGCATTTTTGCCCATTTAAAAAAAAAAAATTTTTTTTGGCCCCTGGTACTGTTCACGTACAGCAGTACAGAAGAAAAAAAAAAAAAATTTCTGTTTTTTTTCGGCCCTTTAATGCATAAAACGTTTTTTTTATGCTCTCGCTTGATTAGTGAAACGGTTCACCCACGTAAAATAAAGTTACTTTAAAACGATTTATTGTAACGGATTATCTCGGATTAAAATTAACTTGACTAAAGCGGTTTTGTCATGTAATTTTAATTATCTTTGGTGGTTTGGATAAAAATTTAACATAATTACGGAATTATGTCACGAATAAATTTAATTTAGTTGATGCATTTTATTTATCGTTAATTTTGAATGTTTTGAATGCCTTTTATTACGTATTTATTAAATTTTGCAAACGGTTGTAACTTAGTGTGGCCTTAGTAGAACGTGTTACCGAAATGATGGAACACGGTCTTGGTTGTATTTTGAGATCTCGCATCTCCATTTTATTTCTTTTAATTACAGTTTTTATTTAGAATGTAAATAGGTTTATATTTGTAAATTTTAATTGTAATTTTTGAGAAGACTAAAGATGGAGAACGGAGCTCACTCCCGCTACATGGACAAAGATGGAACACCAAGACAAGCTTTCGGGTCCAACGGTGGATTCCAAAGTTCTATTTTGTTCTTTTTACTAGGATAGGCCACACTAGGAATTTTTATTTACGTATTGCATTCATTTATTTATTTTTCGTAACGATAATATGCATCATTTTCCGCCTAAAAACCAAACCACCTAACTATTGCATGAAAACTGACACATATAGAGGTCACGAGTTAGTTTTCATTGACATTCTCATGTCACACGATTTTAAGCCATCACCTAAATTGATTCATTCACGCAGACGCTAGTTATTCGTTCACTTAAAATGAATTATAATTAAGTTGATGGGATCTTCCTCGTATAAACCAAAATTGAGAACGGTCTTTATAGGTCAAACTCCAATGAGTCCCTTCTTCGTCGGTAGGCATACTATGACCCCTTCTACGTCGGGTAAGTTGGAACCGATTGACCTATTTTATCTCAACACTATGGTCACTCGTACGATCCCGTGACTGGTGTGGACTATAGATAGGATTTACTTGAAATCTATCGACCAAGAGTTCTTAGGAAGAATTAGCTAAACAGTTGGCTTATCAATTTACGTAAATTGAGTCTTGGGATCACTTGTATCATTCTTGAGGGAGATCAATTATGCAAGTGCGAGAGTCTACATGTTTAAAATGAATTTTAAAATAGACCTAAATCACCTCGATGAGTTGCTTATTTCGTTTTGTTTTTCTTTCTTTTTCAGTGTAGATCACGATTTTAAACTGCTAAACAACAAATGGCTGGTTCAAGTGATAACCCAATGCCAAGTGCCACATTGGACCGTGAGTCCTGGCTTCGGATCTTCATGAATCGGATGAATCGTCTACTCGATCGAAGAATGATGGATCCAACTTCGCGGACTCGGGAGGCGGCATTACGGAATGCTGCCGCCGCCGACGGAAGCTCAAATATCTCTTGGAGCCCATCCCGGCAAACCCAGGTCCCACGGCTAGAGAGTCTGAAAATCGCCAAGTTTAACGATTTGTATGGAAGCGGGTGCGATTAAAAACGTACTCATTTTTGCAATGGAACCCAATTTACAGAAACGCTTCATTGCCCATGGTGCAAACAAGATTTTCACCACGCTCACCAAGGAATTCTCGAAAGCACCGAGAATCGTGACTTATGAGCATACCACTCGCTTCTTTGATGCGAGACTCCAGAAGGGCCAACCGGTTAGCCCACACATTCTCAGCATGATTGAGAATGTCGAGAAGCTGGAGACCTTTAACTGTAACATCAGCGAGAACATTGTTATCGACCGCATACTTCACTCACTCCACGATGGTTATTCGCAATTTAGAGCGAATTACTATATGAATGATTTGAAGAAGACTCCCCATGAACTGCACTCCCTCCTCGTACAGACCGAGAAGGACATGAAGTTCAGTGGGAGCATGAAACAGGATGTTCTCGTTGTGTCAAATAAAGGAAAGGGTAAGGGCAAAGCTCAGGCAAACCTAGCAGTAGGTAAGGCGAAGTTCAAGAAGTCGGGCTCAGGTAAGAGTGGTTCTGGTGAGTCGAGTAACTCATCAGGCGCGACAAAGAGCAAGAAAGATAACATGGAATGCCATCACTGCCACATGACTGGGCATTGGAGGCGTACATGTCCTGTTTATCATGAGGACTTAAAGGCAGGTCGTGTTAAACCTGTTGGTATGTCTTCTCTCTCTTCTACTTTTATTCATATGATTGAGATTAACCACGCAAGTTACGGAACTTGGGTACTTGATACTGGTTGTGGTTTCATCTGTGTAATCATGTGCGGGGGCTCGAAACATCGAACCCCTCGTAAAGGGTGAGGTGGACCTGCGTGTTGGGAATGGAGCAAGAGTGGCTGCCATCTCCAAGGGGACATATGTGATCCAGCTTCCTAGCGGATTTGAGTTGTCATTATATGATTGCTATTATGTTCCTAGTCTTTCCAAAAACATTATTTCAGTTTCTGCACTTGACAAACTTGGTTTTTCATTTGTAATAGAAAATAATGCTTGCATTTTCTTTTTACACGATATGATTTACGGCAAGGCAGTCTCCATGAACGGAATTTATGTTTTAGATCAGACCACGGAAATATTACACGTAATGAATAAAAAGTTAAAGGTTGGTGACAAAGATCAAACATATCTATGGCACTGCCGTATGGGACACATTAATGAGAAACGCGTAAAACAGCTCATCAAAAATGGAGCTATCTCGGCCTTTGATTTCCAATCATTTGGCACGTGTGAATCATGTCTCATCGGTAAGATGACTCGGATTTCCTTCAAAGGTGTTGGAATGCGCGCTGCTGACCTATTAGGACTCATACACACGGATGTATGTGGACCTATGTCAATCACCGCACGAGAAGGCTATAGGTATTTCATCACTTTCACGGACGATTTAAGTAGATATGGCTATGTCTACTTAATGAAGCATAAAAGTGAATCCTTTGAGAAATTCAAAGAATACCAGAATAGGGTGCAGAACCTATTGGGTAGAAAGATTAAAACACTACGTTCAGATCGTGGTGGCGAGTATCTTTCTCACGAGTTTGATCATCACCTCAAAGACTGTGGGATTGCCCTACAGTTAACTCCACCTGGAACACCTCAATTGAATGGTGTGTCCGAACGGAGAAATCGAACACTACTTGATATGGTTCGATCCATGATGAGTCACACGGTTTTACCTGATTCATTATGGGGTTATGCTCTTTTGTCAGCCGCTCTAATACTTAACCGAAGTCCGTCTAAAGCTGTTGACAAGACTCCATATGAACTATGGAAGGGAACGGTCCCTAACTTGTCCTTTATACGGGTTTGGGGCTGCGAGGCTTATGTCAAGTGGAGACACGAGGATAAGCTCGGCCCGCGATCAGTCAAGACATTCTTTATAGGTTATCCTAAAGGAACACTTGGTCATTACTTCTATTCGCCAACCGAACAACGTGTTTTTGTTGCGGCTAGTGCGACATTCTTAGAGAAGGAATTTCTCGAGAATGCAAAGAGCGATAGAACCTTCGACCTGTCGGAGATTCCAGAACCAAATTCCGAGCAACTATTGGAGGAACCTATTCCTTCAATCCCGGCTGCGGTTAACATTCCTGAGGAACCTAGGAGGTCGGGAAGAGTCTCTATTCCTCCGGACAGATACATCGGTATGGTCGAGGAACATGATATAGATGACGTTCTACTCTTAACGAATAGTGAACCCGCAACCTATAAAGGTGCCATGACCAGTTCTGACTCAAAGCTATGGCTTGAGGCCATGCAATCCGAGATGGACTCCATGTATGAGAACAACGTGTGGGATCTTGTTGACTTACCTGCTAAGGTTCGTCCCCTTCAATGCAAATGGCTTTACAAGATAAAGCATTCTATGGAAGGTCAACAAGATATCTACAAAGCACGACTAGTTGCTAAAGGTTTCACCCAAGTGCCAGGTTTGCACTACGATGAGATTTTTGCACCCGTAGTCATGCTGCGTTCCATTCGGATTATCTTAGCGATCGCTGCCTTTCATGACTATGAAATTTGGCAGATGGACGTGAAAACCGCCTTCTTAAACGGCTTTTTGGAGGAAGAGTTGTACATGGTACAACCCGAAGGTTTCATCGATCCATCACATCCTAAGAAAGTGTGCAAGCTTAAGCGTTCCATTTATGGACTTAAGCAAGCATCAAGGAGTTGGAATCATCGCTTCGACCAAGTGATAAAAGAAAATGGATTTACTCGATCGGTCGAGGAACCATGTTTATATATCAAGTCGAGTGGGAGCAAGATTGTCTTCCTAATATTGTATGTTGACGACATACTCCTGATTGGGAATGACATACCTCTCTTAACTTCGGTGAAAGTATGGTATAAAAACCATTTCCAGATGAAAGATCTGGGAGAGGCATAGAGAATTCTAGGCATCCGTATCTATCGAGATAGATCACGACGGATGTTATCTCTCAGTCAGGAGTCTTACATAGACAAAGTCCTAGAGAGATTCAGTATGACAAACTCCAAGAAGGGGTTCCTTCCTATGGCTCCAGGGGTGCATTTGAGCAAGTCTCAGGCACCAGAGACACCGGAAGAGAAAGAGCGCATGACACGGATTCCTTATGCTTCGGCTATAGGATCAATCATGTATGCCATGATATGCACACGTCCGGACGTGGCATATGCATTGAGTATGACAAGTCGATTCCAACAAAGAACCAGGTGAACCACATTGGTTGGTTGGCTGTCAAGAACATTCTTAAGTACCTCCGGAGGACTAAAGATTGGGCATTGACTTATGGAGGCTCTCAAAAGCTATGCGCAACGATTCACGCAGATGCTAGCTTCCAAACGGATCGAGACGACTCGAAATCTCAGTCTGGATTCGTTTTTACTCTTAATGGCGCCGATCACCTGGAAGAGTTCGAAACAAAACTGTTACAAAGCAGATTCTACGACCGAGTCCGAGTACTATGCCGCGTCTGAAGCAACAAAGGAAGCGATATGGATGCGTCAATTCTTACATGGGCTCTCTGTAGTGCCTAGTTCGAATGACCCGATCACCATCTATTGCGACAATAGTGGTGCCATCTTCCAAGCTAAGGAGCCCAAGTCTAGCAACAAGTCTAGACATGTACAACGGAAAGCTCATCTAATCCGAGATTACGTGGAGCAAAAGGAAGTAGTGATAGAAAAGATTGCTACTGATGATAACATAGCAGATCCTCTCACTAAACCATTACGACAAGATAAGCATGAAGGGCATGTTAATTCCATGGGAATTAAACATGTTCCTGAGTTGTAGTACTCTTTTATGGATTAGATTCATTCGCTTTTGTACTCTATACGACGTCATCGTTTTGATATTTTATATATATATTTTGTTTTTCATGTGGATTTGTACGACAAATTTTGAACACCACAAAGTGAACTGAATGAACATTATATTTTTCAGTCCTTAATTGCCCACATGAGCTGATAACTCTGGCAATTATTTTGTGACGTTGGTTGATGGTGGGTTCAACGAGCCATAAGTCAACCAGTTGACTGACCAATCACAGAGGCGATTTATACGGATATTTCGTAGGACACCATTGTGACATCGACGTGGAGTCCTAAATGTTCTATAACATTCGCTGCCCGGTCGTGGATAGGACTTCCATGGTGATCCTAAGAGTCGATTCTTTGACTATCGACTGTCTCTTGAGACTAAGGCAGATTTTGGGTGACTTTGGTTTCTTTCTCACGGTCATCCGTAACAGGGGGCCAAGTAGATTTTTTCTGGGTCATTTCATGCTGTGCTTAGTTCGGAAGGAGTCGAGTTGAAGGAAATATTCAGCCTTTATCAGGTACTCGATATTTCTCAGGGCCACTCGAGGAGTCAGAATCGAAATGCATGGCCATGCTCGAATACAGATTCGTCTTATCAGTTAAGTTACTCTCTAGTCGGGGAAACCACTCTAGATACAGATCGATTGTAAAATACGACCTTTGCGGATCCAGATCTGCAAATTGTTTTACATTGAGTGGGAGAAATTTTAAATGAATATGAGAATCGGTTATCGCACATACACTTGTACGGACAAGTGGGAGTTTGTTGGAGCTTGTGTCCTCCAGTTAGTGCGGATAACGTCATTGCACATACACTTGTACGGACAAGTGGGAGCTTGTTGGGGTTGGTGTCCTTAACAGTTAGTGCAAGGACTTATAAATCTCTAAAAGGATCAAAGGGTATACTTTGTATCATAATCAGTTGATCCACGTTTATCAATAACGGTTGGCTTGCTAGATAAGTTTGACGTTATTGTCATACAGATGGCGGTGATCAACTGGTCCCTAAAAGTCACACCTATAGGATACGTCTTGAGTGATGTGACGGTATGAAAATACAGTCATGTAGATGCCAAATTTGACTAACCAGTTAGTCTGAGTTATTTGACTAATAAATTAGTCAAAATGTGATGTTGAGATCTTATATTTAATACGGATTAAATATCATGGGCTAAAGGCGAATTAATCAGTTAATTCGTAATATTGAATATAAACGTTTTATATTTAATTAAATGTGTATTGAATATAATTATACAATACTGTTTTGTCGGACATGTATTAATAATTCAACTAACCCGTATTATTAGTTGATGCCTTAATTTCCGATAACCGATAACAGTTTATAATGAAACCGCGTCGTATACATTTAGTAAGCTATGGACCGGACCGCAAGTTTAAGTGAAGAGAAAATGAAAAGCCCATTTGGGCTCCTCTCACTCGGTTTGGCCGAGACACACAAGGACAAAAGGAGAGCTTCTCCTCTTTGTCTAACCTAATATTCATTTGACAAAAATAATTAGGGTTTTGGGAATTGTGCCTCCCGAAACTCCGGATCTCTCATCCAACACAAACTCACAATACAATCCCCTCGATATTGCAAGGCAATTAGGGGATTATCTCTAGCACAAGGGCATTACTCGGACATCTTGGGTGCAACGATTAGGAGGAGATCTAACTTGATCTCTCATTGCCTTTTGCACTAGGACCGAAGGTTATTTCTACATCTTTATCGTTTTCATCATGTTTTTCGTTTTATGACTATAAACTACATATGAATTTTGCGTTATAATCCTACAATTAAAGGGTAGTATACGGATATTAACCCACATGAATAATGTGTGATTGGATAAGAAATCAAACGCTATTCGATATGGTTTGAACTTCAATCAAGTTACTTTGAGTTACTTGATCCTTTTGGGGATTTTATCATTTTTGTCTAAATTATTTTTCCACTAAATCGAATCATATGAGATATGAAATGGTAAGGGTACCATGGTTGTAAGTTTTCACAAGAAACAAATGCTCATTTTTCCCCTTTTCAATTATCACGAGCACGACGGGTTTGCGGCTCATGAAGCTGTCTTTCTAAAACCCAAGTTTATTTCTAGAAGACAGAGTGGGAGAAATTTTTCAAGAGCCACAAAGAATGCCACAAAGAATATTATGTCGCAAGAAACTGGTCTTTCTTGGCTACATGAGACGTTTTGTGTAAGACGTTGTTTCTTCAAAACCTAGGAGGTTAAATTCGTCACTTGTTAAAAATGATGAATTCATGCTACTTTTAAGAAAGTAAAGAGCTTATAACTTACAAAAGAAATTGTTTGATTCAAGTTGATTACTTCTAGAAAGTAATGAACATATGACTTACATAAGAGTGTTTAAAGTCACAACTCAATACAAGGCTTAGAGCCATGAAAATCCGAAATGAAAGGCTTGATTAGTGACAAAGGATTTTGCACTAATAAAGAGATATTTCAAAGCAAGATTGGTTGATTAGTGACAAAGGGTCTTGCACTAATTGAAATGCTTAAGTCTATTTGGATTTTCTTAGGGATTGTGTTTCATTATGAGGTTATGAAATACATAGCGAGTGAATCTAAAACTCACTTCTTCAATAGAAGGAATGTATTCAATACATGTCTTGAGTTTAGTAGATTCTTGCAATCCTAAGATAATGTGAAACTTAAGAGAGGGTCTTAAGTTGGACATCAATGAGTTGGAATCAACATTTTGGATCATGTGATAAAACATTTCTCGATAAGTCAAGAAGTTGTGTTTATACATGGAGTTTAGTGGGAGTTACGGAAATTTTAATTAGTCCGATATGTGGATGACATATTGATCATTGAGAATGATTTAAGACTTTTGGAGTATTATAATACATCTGGAATATCCGGATTTATGAAGATAAATCCACATGATATTAGCATCAGTAAGAAGTCTTATGTTGATAAGATTCATGACTAGTTCAATTAAATTGAACGTATTTGATTGATTCCATTTGCTTCCGCTGCCGGATCAATTAAATGAGTAATGATGTATAACACTTCATATGCTTTGAGTGTGATGAATTGTTTTCAAAATCGAATTTAAGTAATCTTTGTCAAGTAAGCCATAAAGAGTACCCTTAAGTGCATGTAGAAGCATTAGGGAAGTAAAGCAAAGTGTTTATGATGCAATTTTGTGTAAGGGTGTTACACAAGTGACAATTGACAATTGAGGTTGCACATGGTTTCCGACAAAACCATAATCAAAACACATTAGGAATGGTTAAGATACCATTGTGGCTATAATAATTAAGAAGTAGATTTTCTAGAATCGTTCTAGGCAATAAAGAACAATGAGAGATATTTATAACGGAAATTGAGTACACTTGAAATCATGAGATGTGCAAGAGGATGAGTCCGGCACACTGTGAAACCAGTGGGAGCAATTCTTAGGCTAAGAGGGCCTATGTCTTGATTAGATCTCGACACGTACTCAGAAAGTTTTGTGATGCAAATGTATACATTACAAAGGAAAACGAATATGTAGTAAGGTTGAGTAAGGTACAAGAAGTTGGTAAAACCTACTAACCAAAGCCCTCTCAAAAGCTAAACATGATGAGTCATGTCATTTCAATTGAATTGAAATGAACAACTACGTACAAGATCAAATTAGATTATAGAACATGAATAGTAATCAGGCATTGACTATTCATATGTGATAATCACATTTGTCGTTCGAGTTTTATTTTAAAACTCTTTTATTATACTTTGTTACATCCAAACGGGTTGTAGAGACAATTGAACCCCGTTAAAGTGAACATGGATTAGCATAGTATTCGCCCATAGTCACTTGTATGAGGTGACGTCACGAAGTGACTAGAGTGTGATGCGATTGATGGCAAGTTCAAGTGCCATACAGTCATGTGAGATGACTAGTCGATCACATAGGCAGACTGTTAGGAACACTTTGTCGGGCCTTATGACCGCTTATAGAGTTCTGGCAAATTTATATAGCCTGGTCGTGGCGAGAGCTACTATAGTATTCTAATGAGTCGATTCTTTTGACTAAAGACTATTCACCGAAGATGGCACAGTTTCAGATTAACTTTGATTTGTGTTACTACGACCTTCGTAAATGGGGTCAAATGGGCATATTTTGGGTTATGATGGCTGTGGCTAGTCGAAGGGAATAAGTGCGATAGGAATTGTCCACCCCCTTGTCAGGGTTATAACAATATCTCAGGGCCACTCGAGGAGTAATGAACTGGAAATGCGTGGCCACGCTCGGAAGGTATCCAGAGTGGATAAATCCGGTCAATCAGTTATTCTCCAGATCGAGGAAACCACTCTTGATATGATCACTTGCAAGTACGACCGAAAGACACCTTGCATTGAGTGGGAGATAGTAATAGGACAAGAGAATTGGTGACGCACACTTGTCGAGGACAAGTGGGAGATTGTTGGGAAATGTGTCCTCAACAATAGTGCGATCACATGATTTAAATATCATTATTAAATCTCATTTTAAGAATACAATTGGGAAGTAATTTTGTTTCTTGTCAATCGGTCAACATATATCGGTAATGATTGGTGACTAGAGTTTGACATTACTGTCGTGTGACGGTGGTGATCAGTTGACCCCTAGGTCATACCTAAAGGGCAATACTCTTAATTGATTATTTAATTAATCGTATAACGTTGCGAGTTAATTAAATTACTTGAAAATTGACGGACGATTTTGGAAGTAAAATTTACGTATCGAATTGAAATGTGATTAAATGAGGTACGGTCCGAGTAATCAAACCGTATAATTACTCGGATGAAATAAATTGTTTAATGTAACAATTAAATTTGAATGAATTGTTATAAATACAATCTGTTGTGATTTATAAATGGTAAAACTTTTTGGCACAAGTAATTATGAAATTACTAAGTCGATTTTTGTATGTGACGTATTTTTATTAATACGTTGATTTTTAATATGTTAAAAATACATAACAAATTTATGTGACATGTGACATGTGACATATTGACAATTGACAAAAATAATATGGACTCCATATTAATTAAAAGGGCCGAAATTTTAGAAGAGTATTAGGGAAAATTGTGTTTATATTTTAATATAGAAAACATAATGATGAAAAGCCAAAGTAGCCATGCATGCCTACTCTCCTTGTGAAGACAAATTTGGGCATGCATTGGCTCCCCTAAAAGGCTCTCCCAACCGGTTTTCCTAGGTGCATTTAGAGAGTTTTCTTCTCTAATATTATTCATTCAATCACATTTGTAAATTTCTAGTGTTAGAAAGATAATTACCTCTCTACTTTTATGATAAATTAGAGAGATTATTCACTGCAAAATCTCTTCTCCTCTACCCGGTTTTAGGAGCCAAAATACCAATTTATTTTGGTTCAATTTTCTACTAAGAATTAATATTATACTAGTATTTGTAATATTAATTTTATTAAGAGGAGCCTTGGGTATAAAGCTTGGGGAGAGATCTTATACTTAGATCTTTGTTCTTCCATAAGGATAAGCTCAAGAACAAGAGAGAAAGGTGATCTCTCTTGTGCCCAATATAGCCGAAATATTGAATGTAAAGACATTATTCTTCTTCTTTTATATTATTGTTTGCATGCATAAGATCCGTTTTAATTTTATGACAAATTATTTTAGACATATATGAGTATGTTAAAATGTATATGAATCATCTTTTCCTTCATATGGTTCTAGGAACTTTGAGGTGGTAAAGCGTTGTTACAACTAAGACCTTGTTTCTTGAGAACTCGATGGTAACACTAGTAGAAATAAGGCAATTGGCATCGGCACAGTGGCATCGGTTCTAATAATAACCGATGCCAAATTCAGATTATAGTCATATTGGCATCGGTTGTTACTAAATAACCGATGCCATTATTATTATTGGACGGCTGACATCGGTTATTGATAACAACCGATGCCAATTTATAACTAGGTTGGCATATATACACGGTTCACCTTCCCCTCATCTATTCACGATTACACGCCCACTGTCCATGCCTCCCTCATTCCCCTTACAACCACCACTACAACACGTCTTACTCCCTTCACCGCAAGCTCGCCAACCTTGCTATTGCTGTCGCCGCTTCCATTTGACGATTTGACCATCGCTACCCAGTGCTCCTTATCAACTTACCGGTAAATTTCAAACCCTAATTTTCGTCCCCAATCCGAAGTCCTTATTAATTTTGGTTGTAATCTAAATTGATTTTTTCAGACCATGTAAGCTTGTTGGTAATGTTACTGTACACTAACCCCTTACTTCTGGTTATCCTATCTTTTTAGATTTTTGATTCATTTTTATAATTTGCAGGTGCATTTATTAATTTAGATTTGGCAAGTTACTTTTGTTTTTGTTTTTTTCATCCGATTGAATTATGTAATTAGTAGGTTTTGTCATTCATGGTGGAATATTTGATGTAGTGCTTTGTGAATTACCAGTACATTGCAGATGCAAGGCGGCAGTTAAGGGTGAGTTTAGGGCTATTACTTGATTTCCCTAACACATTTCCGATCTTTGTTCACTCGAGTATGATTGAACTTTGGATCTTGGGCTAATTTAAATATGCAGTTACAACAGATTAGAGGTGAACCTCCGTCTCTTTTTCTTGGTCGTTTTTTTTGACATGTCATTCTTTATCACGCTGCCATGTTTATCCATTTACAGTGAGAACATGTAAAGAAACGTAGTGCTGGAAGCTTGTTTGTGGAGTTTATGATCATGCTCTACTTCAATGTATGTCGTGACTGTTGTAACTTGTAGGATGTGCTCTAACTTTCTTTTGCACTCTTCATCAGCTGGCTTTGACCTTTCCGAATGGTGCCTGCTTTTCCTTTATATAGGCAGATTTCTTCACTTGGAATCCAACTAAACTATTTGATGTCATTTTCGATTACACGTGAGTACCTCTTTGTCCATGAATAAGCTTCTTGTTTTCCACTGTGGGTAGTGTTAATGTGTTGGTGGTATGACTGTCCATGAATAATTGAACTATATCGTAGTAGCGAGTTAGGTATGTTTGATTGCTGGTATTGTTTGACTGGTAATCCTTTTACGGTTAGTGAACTAACTCAAAAATAGGAAGTAAATGACGGTTGAAATATTCTTAAAAGAACATCAGCTGTAAATCAAATGTGTACTACATCCAACAAGTCACAAAAAAGGACTTGTTGCGATTTAACAATCTGGAACGTTTTGGAATGAAGGCTCCTTCTTTTATTCTTAATACCTCATATCCTGATCGTAATTTGATTATCAACAATGTAAATGTCTCAGTTAGCCCTCAACCAAATTTCTCTGTAAGAATATATCAATCCTTCCTGTGTCAAACAATGTTATGATTAGCGAATTGTTACGAATAATATTTGATGATACTGCTATTAATGTTTAACATCAATTTTTTTGTAAGCAAAGAGTGCAGAACTAGTGGCCGTCGTTATTCACTACATGGGAATTAAAGGGACTATGAGTATTTGGAATCCAAGGGTAGAAAGATGGGATGAATACACTACTGCTCAGCTTTAGCTTCAGAGTGGTAGCACAACTGATCTTCAAAGTGTCCAAGCTGGATGGATTGTGACTTTGTTTATCTACCTGTCTAATTCTACACCACTGGAATGCAGCAGTTGTAGAGATCCTTAAACTAACTTATACGTTAATCAAAATTGGGTAATACTCCCTCCATCCCAATCATTTGTTTACCTTTAATTAAAATACTCTTCACGAAGAATATAAAAGGTAAAGAAATGATTGGGATGAAGAGAGTAATTCCTTTTAAGTTAAAAGTACTAATATCAAACATTTTACAAGAGACTAATTATCGCAATTATATCATTTTCCGACTCATTTCTTCCTGTTTTTCAGGTGAACACAAAGTTATATGGTGATACAAGGACCAGATTCTTCACTTACTGGACTGTAAGACTTCTCTTGTAATGATCTACAGAAGTTAATAAGTTGATTTTTTCTTAAGCAAGGTCTAAATTATGTCGGTTATAAATATGTATCGTGAGAGAGTTTCAGTTTTGAGGTGAATGCTCAGGACTATGGTATCGAGCCCACTGATACACCGAGGACTGATAGATGGGTAAGGACTATGGACTATGTTCCTTGATTTGTATGTTCATCTAATTTATAACGTCAATTTCTTACTCCATTCATTTATTTAATACGGAGTACTGGATAGCTCACATTCAAAGCACAAAATGCATTTCCATTTTGAGGTGCTGTGTATTTCAGGTTCAATAAGTACACTGGAAATGCAATTTTTGTTTTGTCATCATTGATCTTTAATTTTGGTTGTTTGCATTATCCTGGTCATTAAATTCAAAGATTTCTAAGTAAAAAAAATTACACGAGAAGCAAGAAACATGTTATTGATTTAAGTAGTTTTTTCCCTTTCAGTTTTTTCTTTCCGCCCTTCAATCTCTATGTATTTTTATTATGGGTCATCTAGATTCCAGAAGTAGTCTCTTTGTGGTGTTGAAACCTGTGATTACATAATGGTAGTTTGGGTCCTGCAAAAATGTGTCCCCGAGTCTTTGATTTGGAGATTTTAAGGATCTGGCACTCGGATCCCTACCTATATCAGATCCTTGTACCGAGGTCGAGCATCACATGTTATAAGACTGTGTACACCTCACAACCTTGTTCCGCCAATTATGAGTGAACTTAAGGCATTTGGGTTTATATTATTGTTGTTGGTGATGACTGGAATGTATTTTTAATATGTAGCTCATTCAATGATGTGCCTCCAAATGAAACTGTTGTTGACCATTGGGACAGGACCTTTTCATAAAAGAGCAGAACGATCTCCTAACTGATCTTAAAGACATCCCAAAAATCGATGAGTAAGTTTAAAGTTTTATCTCACACTAAGAATCATCCAACCAACAGTGCTGGTGCACGTTTGTTTAGTCTGTGCTAGTGCACGTTTGTTTAGTAAGTTGAGTTTGTTATATGCGTGTATCTTTTACTTGATTATTCTCTAAAGTTGTGTGCATACCGTTAATATTCTTTAGGGAGGTGTCACAGAAGAAGAACAGATGCTGCAATACATGGGGCCGAACACACGCATGATAACATCACAAGCAAAGCAGCTTATTGAGGTCTATATATGAGTGAACGGTTGATCTAGATACTCGAATAGTTAAGGGTTTATATGTATGTGATTTTGTTGCCAGATACAATTCCTGAATGGCTGTATTTTATTTGGATTTATTGGTATTGAACTTATGAAATTTGGATTGCTCAATTTATAAATTGTCGAATTTTCTATAGCGTTTAGAAAATAAAATAATGCAGGTATGATTGTCGAATTTCTATAGCCAATAACTTATTTATTGGCTAGGCACAATTTTTTTTTATTGTTGTAATTGTTGATTGGCATCGGTTCCTAAGTTACAACCGATGCCAATAATGCAAAAATTGGCATCGGTTAGAACCGATGCCAAATGAATAACAACCGATGTCAATATGTGTAAATTGGCATCAGTTCATGAACCGATGCCAATTCAAAAAAATGTCATTGGCATCGCCCGCATTGGCATTGGTTGGGAACCGATGCCAATCACTGTTTATAACCGATGCCAATTGCATTAATTGTACTAGTGTAAGTAAAGTGCTAGGATGTCATATTTGAAAGAATACATTTTGGGATGTAGATGACTATAATGGGTTAGTGATGTGATTTGGTATTAGTTGGCCCTTGAGAGTTCTTCAGTTGAGAAAGACTTAGTATTGAGAAGAATTTGTTGACCCTATAATTTTATAGACTTTGAGGTTGTATTAAGTACTTGAGATGTTGGGATGATGTTGTAGATGAGTGTAGTTCTGCTTTTGGGAATCCTTAATAAGTAAAAGGATAGAGAGACTCGAGGTCTAATTAAATTTTCAGACTTTGGATTGACATGTTGCTACCTTGCCTTATAGGAGAACCTTTTGGAATATTTGAGGAACGATTTAGAGCTTAGTATTCGGATCTTTGTTTGGGGATTTTACCATTTTGAGAAACCGGTGGTTGACACCAGTTGGACATGAGTATAACTTTGTTGGAACTTTGACCTTGATCTTGTGGAAGTCGTTTGTAGATGTTTGAGGTTTTGCAGTAGTGAGATCACACCTATAATGGAGTACCTTGTTTCATGGAATTGCTTAGGATGAAGTAACAAGAGTGTTTTGAGGAAATCCTTGGAAGTGTTGTGATTATGAGTTTTGTTGTTAGGAAGTTTTCGGAACCGTTTAGGATGATGTTGTTGTTCGAGGTTTGAGTACCTGGCGTTTCCTTGTTGTCTAATTAATCTTCTTCTTCGACCATAAGCGTTACTGTTCATACATCTCTTCCTCGCTTCATCTTGCTCCTCCCTTGAGTTTGATGCTAGTGACCTGTGAAACTCTATCTTTGACATCCTTTTAGATTTGACTTCAATTCTTACCCTATGAAGTTCATCATAGCTCTTTTTGTTGGTTAAGTTTGGACTCTCTTAGCGTACCTGGTATTTATGTTGTCTAAATTGTTTTTCATTTCATACAATCCCTAAATATTTCAAGCTACCCGTTTTGATTCGTTGTTAAAAGTTGCTGTTACTTTTGATAAACCTTACCTATTTTAAAGATTTGAAAATGAAAATTTGATTTAGTTCCCTATTCATTCCTTCAGTATAAACTCATTTATCATGATTTTAATTGCTAAACCTGATATTTGTTTATATTTTAACCAATTTCTGTCAACTTTGATCTATTTGTGATTTCTTTGTCAAAGTGTGATATTACATTTTCAGAAACTTGACTCCTTTTTTAGTTTAAAAGTGAAACCTTTGTCTCCATTTTGGCTCTTGCAAATGAAAATTTGAGTGAATTACCATTTTCTTTTGATTTTGATGTAGACCGGATGTTAGAACTCGTTATTGGAGACGTTTGATAACTTGCTCTACGCTTGTCGGCGAATGATTTTATTTTGAATTTGTCTTTCACTTGGAAGGTTAGCGTTCTTGTGTGCACGACAAGAGCAATTTCGTTCCATGAATGAGACTTATACTTTTGAAAACTCTTCATTAATGTTTTTGAAGGTATTTTGATTTTTGATTTATGCAAATGATTTAATTTTCGATCGGGTTCTGTCGGAAAAATTTTATTTGAAACTTTTGAAAGAATTTTGATTCTTACGATAAGTAACCTTTAAAATGTTTTGGTTACCGATTCCAATTCCAGTTTTATTTTTATAACCTTTCATTTCTACTTTCAAGTTTCGAGGACGAAACTTTTTAAAAGATGGGGTGATTGTAACACCCGCGAATTTCCCATTTTGACATTTAAAATTTGTTAAACCATTTGATTGCTTTATTTTATATTTTTGAATTATTCAATTTAAATAATTTTATTTCAAATACGATTTTTATAAACGTATTATATAAAAGCTCGTTTATATAAAAAATACGTACGATTAAATTATATCTTTAAGGCATGATTTATATAATAATATATGTATACGTATTTTTAGACGGATAATAATAATGACAATAATAATGATAATTTCCGTCTAGTTATAGACCGTCACATTTCCACTTGTGAGTATAACCTTTCTCGACCTATCCTATATTGACAACACATCACACCCACCTAACATCCTACCCTCTACTTGTAAAATATCTCCTTATTACATATTTATATATATTATTATTATTACTATTATTATTATTGTATATTATGTGTGTGTGGTTGTTGTATCATCTGTCCCTACCCCCCTTTTTATACTCCCTTCTTTCTTCTTCATTTCCACGCAACAACAACAACATAGCAGCAGCAACAACACACCCAATCCCGTCTCCTTCATCCCCCATTTTCTCCCTTATTTCTCAACCAAACTTCACCATTTTTATACCTTTAGCTTCCTCGTCCCTTCCCGGTTATTTTAAGGTAAGAAATCTTCTATTTTGTTGAGGTTTCGAAATACCGTCTTAAAGGACAATTCGATTTCTTATCTTTAAGCAACTCGTTTTTCCCTCCTTTTAGTTGAAGACCTTGGAAACTGAAGTAAAGCTCATGCCTTGGACGTTTTCACCCGAGAATACAAGAGCAAAGGTAACGGTGATAGGTTACTCGACAATGAGTCGATATTCCATCCTTTCAACTCGGTTTTTACACTCCTTCGTCTTAAAGTTTTAATCTTTCCGTGTTTCTCATGTATGAGGTTGAATTTTAATGTTTGTGGTTAATTCTCATGTTTGTATGGGTCGAATTGGTGGCTGTATGGACGGTTTCCTGCTCTGTTTTGGGATGGTCGATGTGGTGGTTGTAGGTAGCCTTGAGTCGGGTCGGGAATGGACTTCTAGGACCGGGTTTTAGGCTGCGTAGATTGGCATGTCTCCCCTGTTTGGGACGGGTGTGAAGGGCGGTCATGTTAGACACACACAACCTGTTTGGGCTCTGTTTTGAAGCCGTGTTACAGGCTGTTCATGGGGGTGCGGGTCTGTTTTAGTCAGGTGTTGGGTGACCTGGTTTGTGGGTTACTTTAGGGTCGGTCTCGGTGGTGTGATTGGTGGATGTTTGGAATGCGTAGGCGGGTGTAGCTGCTGGTTTTGGGCCGTGGCTAGGGATCCCTTCGCGTAAGCTTGGTTTGCTTTAAAATGTTTGAATATCCGTCGTAAGCTAGTCTCGTTTTGGGTTGGTATTACACGGCTTGCTGGTGGCTTTTGGTGGGAGGTTGTGGGCTGACTGGTGTTGACTTTGGGGGAAAAGGCGTGGCTGGGATGGATCGTTTAGGTGGTGAGCGGTTGGGTCGTGTTTAGGGTGGCCCAATTGGTTCTTTGAGGCGTGTTTACGGATGCTTATGGCACAATTTGGGTTTGTTTAAATTATTTGAATTCCCGTCTCGTGTCTTTATAAAACGCAATTCGTTAAATTCGCTTATTTAAGTATTTATCCTTTATGGTTTGTACTTATAAGATCCCACTATTTAATTATTTAAATTATCGTCTCAAATATGCCCATATACCCGTCTTGTTATTTAGTAATGTGGCAAATTGAGCTTGTTTTATATTATATGTTATTTGGCCATATAGGTGTGGTATGGTATTTTAATAGGGTAGTCATGGCAATAAAATGTTTGGCGCTAAATTAATTCATTTAAATAATGATTAAATAACCGTCTCACATGTTATATAACGTAATTAGTCAATGTCGTTCATTTACTTATTTATCCAGTTATTGGGTTTGTCTTATTTATTTAATTGGGCTTATTCTAGTTCATTCATTGGATTTCATATGGTTTAATTAGTGGGCTCATAAATGGGTCACTTGGACTTGGTCACATTTTATCCCGTATATTTCACATAACGTAAATTACGCATGATCACTCATTATATTTTATTTAACCGGCATGTTAAATTATAAAATGGAATATTCATTAATATAATACAAGTATGAGATAATTATTATAAGTACTTGTAAGAGTCACATTCTTGATAATGTCTTGCATTGTTCTATTGTGAGAGTCTTGGTCCTATCGGAAACTAGGCGTGAGCTATAAGCTCTCTAATTGCGATATGATCGTTGGGTTTAATGTTCCCATCCGTACTTATGGTGAGATGCAAGCCACAAGTATGAATGTGACATTAGTAATCCCGTTTCATATAACATTCTATCGTGTTTATGCTTGCACGATCATTCTTACTCTTATTGTGACTCAAGTGTGGCGTTTTACATTGTGTGACGACTTGACATTCCTTATTTGCCCTTTCGGACCTTTGGTTACGGATATGTGTGCCATGTTTCCGGATTGGGTTATCCTTCCGCCTCTTCGGACCTTTGGTTACGGACTGTGTGCCATGTTTCCGATTTGGGGTTACTCCACCTTTGGTTACGGACTGTGTGCCATGTTTCGAGTCTTGGATGCGGATAGGTCATCGCATGTCGAATCGGGTGATGTCCATCCCGAGAGTCTGGATCCAGGTTTAGACTAGGACGGTATTATGATCGTCGTCCTACCAGGAGGTTGGAGTCTAGGATGTAGTCTTGTGTGTGGTATCTCGGACATACTTTAAAGGTAGCCTCTGAGCCGGATACTCCGTCTACACTTTGTGTCGGTTTTTACACATGTTGAGTCGGGTCAATATGAGTTGGTTAACTTTATTATCCTATTCTCCTTGACTGCATATTTATTCTAGCGTATCATGCCTATTTCATTAAGGAAGTTTTATGCCTATCTCATCATGATTATCAATTATATTCTCTCGTTCTTTGTTGTTCATATATGATGCATGATTAATATGTTTTTATTAAGTGGTTGTTTACTTACATTTCGACATATTGTGGCTGGGAGAACCTTGAGTTACTCCCCACTGACTGTGGCGTTCATGTTTACATGAATGATAGGTGGTGAAGATGCTTACGTGGGGAAGACGTGTGGGCTAGCGAGAACTAAACCCTTGGACCTTAGTTTCTAGTTTAGAAACCCCTTATATGTTTATTCGTGGGATATCTTTTCCCCGCTTTCTAGACTTGGGTTGTAATAACCTAAATTTGTCTATTATGGTTTTTGTTTCATTTCGTTTTTGGCATCCGCGTTTTAATCTTTATCTTATAATAAAAAGTTTTTAAAATCTCACAATTTTCCGCTTTAATTTATTAGTTATAGTCCCTTATTCGCGGGGTGTCACAGCTCCTGTTGAGAAGATGATTGTAGACCAAAATTGCAAGACTAGGCCTCGAGAAAGACCACTGGTGATTAGGTAAGAGATAATGCAATAGCGTCCCCCTCGAGGTCGAGACTAGAAGTATGCCAAAAATTACAAAGGCAAGGGGAAGATGAAAGAATAGAAATAGCCTAAGTCTTTATATAATTTATTATTATTAATTATCATTCGTAATTAATGGCGGGATTTTTAGAATCTTAGCATTTTATTTTAACATTTTTATACTATTTGGCGTATTATGAATAAACCGATTGTTTTCAGTTAGGAACTTAAAATCAGTTCCCTTTATTTATTCTTTCGAATTCCATGGCCAAAGCAAATGTCCTTCTATTACATTTTTTATTAGAAATTGATTGGGTTGTACCTTGTGAATGATTGCCTACATACGTATTCATTTGAAAATGAAATCAAACCCAGAACGTAGTTCGGAAATAGAAAATGTAAAAGAACAATTGTTCGAATCAAGAGCTTGTAATGAACAGGGCTGAGATGATGAGTATTGATGAGATAGTTAAGATGCTAGAGCACCAAGACGCGCTCACAGATGCTTTAAAGAAGTTTGGGAAGGATAAAGAGGCTGGGGTGGATTTTGATAAGATGAGTATCAACATCGCTCGTTTCAACCCAAAAGAGTTCATGGGTACAGGTGCGCCAATCTTGCTTGATAATTGGCACAGAGAGATGGAGAATATTCTGAATGTGGTTCATTACCCTGAGGACTTTAGAGTGGAACAAGCTGCGTTCTACTTGAGAGATGCGGCTGGAGAATGGTGGGATAAGGTTAGGGACAGTACCTTAGACCTATATGCGAAACAAGGGATGTCGGCTATACCTTGGGGCGAGTTCAAGAGAGCTATGTGTCGATAGTTTGTGCCGGAACATGTCTGTAGTAAGTTGAGAGAGGATTTTGATGATTTCTGTAACACCCCCATTTATTCAGGAGCCTTTAGCTAGACATTCCCAAATAAATAGGACGGTTACCATCTCGGTTTTCCGAGGTAGTGAATAACAAAGTACAACAAACCAAAGTACTTTAAATTAAAACTTCAGTGAATGCATGTTTATTACAACTTAACTAACCAAAATTTAACATAAATAATTACAACTCGCAGCGGAAATAAATATAGTGATATAATTGTTCTATGTGATCTAGACTTCAACTATGGTCCAAGTCGAGCTCTCATCCTAATTCTCCCGAGTTAGCTAATCTTTAGTGCAACACCCCCATATTCAGAGGAGCCTTAACTAGGCCTTCCTTAGCATATAAGGGCGTTACCATCTCGGTTGCCCGAGGATAGTAATTATCAAATGTCGATAAGAGAACTATTATAATATATTACAAGTGATTTAAACCAACAAACGATATAAAAGATACAACTCAAAGACTACTCGCTATGACCATCATATCTCGTGAAGACTCATCCCTGCCCGGACTCCAGCTATCAACAACATCAACACCTGCTAAGACTGACTGCTCACCATAAGGGATCACGGCAGACACATAACAAACAAACAACCACACAAGGTCAGTACTGAGATAAGATACGACAACAGCAACTTCAACTAACAACACAATACACGCTGTCATTCTCATACACAACCACAATAATTCAACCAACCTCCGTCACTGACTGTCCACTGGACCAGCTCTGCCAGTGGCGGACCGCAGCCGTTCCCACCTAAGCCCCGCTCATCATATCGAGCGATAACCCTGTCCATTAATGTGCACATCCCCTTCCGTGGCGGGTTCCACGAAGGGCAAAACTAGGGCGTGAATCCACTCCCGCAAGTGACCCCACTCAGCCGAGAACGCATCTCGAGAACCAGAGACAACAACCACAATCACAACCACAGCCGTTACAATACAATTACGATATTAAACAATCACAATACAACCACAACGACCAACACACTAGACCATCTACAGAAACTGAGTAGGCGAACCTACCTTTAAGCAACTGCAACCAATCCATGCCGACAACCAACATATCCAGCGACCAAGCAAAGCCTATAACCACAATACAATTATCTATTACTAACAAGCAAACCCTAACTATAAAGAACAAGGACACGGATGATGATTATGACATACCTATGAGGAGAAACTCGGCAAAAGACCGCTACCCGACTCAAGTGACGCTCTCCTAAGGCACAAGGATCTTCAAAAGGCTTCCATGGAGGTTTTGAGGTGAAGGGAAGGGAAAGAGGAGACTGAAGGATAGGAGGAAAGTGGCGGAAGTGATTTGCGGATTTAACAAAACGCGATATAAAACCCTCGCTGAAAACTCGGTACTCGATCGAGTACCCATCATACTCGATCAAGTGGCCCCCTACTCGATCGAGTAACCTAGCTACTCGATCGAGTAGCCTTTACTCTATCGAGTACCACTCTTAACACGCAACCCAAGATGGTTTTGGCACTCACTTCTAAGACTATTCCCACTCCCAAGGTCAAACAACGCTGGTCAAAGGGTCTCTAAAAGGGCGGGTATTACAGTCTTCCCCCCTTAAAAGAACTTCGTCCCCGAAGTTCAACTCACCTATCTCCCGCACATGACACGGAAACAACACGACCTCACCAATCTTCCTGGTCAAATCATTACTCCCCGGAAATACCATCCCCCATGTCATCATCATCACCGTCTAACGCTCTATTCATACATATATATATCAACTCTTGCAACTATCACACAAACATTATCATCATCAATTGTCACTCTATATGTATACCTCTACTCTTACAAACTATTGTATGCAAAACATTAATCTCGCAGTACGAACCAACATCAACAGCGATCACCCATCACACGTTAACAACTATCAACCCGAGACGTATCTCATATCAATTTCATACTGCACAACTAACACCACTTGTTACTCACTAATTCATTCTATTACGACCCATCGCACCACAACTAGCTCTTTATGACGGTCCTTTAAAACATATTATCACATTTACTTCAATGAACTAAAGTAACCACTTACACTTCATATAAGCAATGTGACCAAAGTATTAAAAAATTGTTAATTAAACAACAAAACCTTGTAAACGAATAACAGCATAACTTCAAAATCAGCCTTTTTATTTTGCGACATTACTCTTCCCCTCTAAAAAGGAACTTCATCCCCGAAGTTCACCACCGAAATTACAACGCATATTACTTATTACTTGATTCATAACATGAATTAGAAACATATTATTTATTGTGGACATTACTCGCTAAGCATAAACTCTTGAAATTATAAATCATACACAACCCACCGGGATAACTAGCCGCCATCGATAAAGCACGTTAATATCGTATGCACAACGTATGAAGAAATGTAACTTCAATGAATGAATGGTAGTATGGCATATGTAATATTAAAACGATCAAGAAACCGTCACCACTTCACTAATTGTTACAAATATGCATATAAAACCGAAACTTGACTTCCAACATATGAAATTAACGCCTCATAGGTGTTACTACGCACTAATAACTACATTAAACATCAAACTTGCAATTATAAAACAATTGAACACTTTTAATTTTGGAAAACCTCCTGTAACAGTGCTACTCGATCGAGTATGTAGCGGTACTCGATCGAGTGCCATGCTACTCGATCGAGTGTCTTGGGTACTCGATCGAGTAGCCCAAAGATCAGAATACTTTTTATCCCCCTTTCCTGCAGCTACTCGAGAGAGTACGGGGTACTCTGTCGAGTACCTACAGGCCAAGTTGCCCTATACAACTTGTCATAAGCCAACATACATGCACATAGTCGTCATATAAATCGAGTTGGGACGACGACCCGACTTCAAACATCCTGCAATAATTCAAATATCAAATCCGGCCTTATGGCCAACAATACAAGTTCATAAAACAAGTCTCAACGAAAACAACTACTAACGTCTAACAACACTACCAACATCAACTACTATAAACAAAGATAAAACCAGGTTCATTTTATTAGACTCACTACGTTCATTATTTTCATTTGTTACAGGTTCCAAAATCGTCGCTCTGATACCACTTTGTAACACCCCCATATTCAGAGGAGCCTTAACTAGGCCTTCCTTAGCATATAAGGGCGTTACCATCTCGGTTGCCCGAGGATAGTAATTATCAAATGTCGATAAGAGAACTATTATGTTATATTACAAGTGATTTAAACCAACAAACGATATAAAAGATACAACTCAAAGACTACTCGCTATGACCATCATATCTCGTGAAGACTCATCCCTGCCCGGACTCCAGCTATCAACAACATCAACACCTGCTAAGACCGACTGCTCACCATAAGGGATCACGGCAGACACATAACAAACAAACAACCACACAAGGTCAGTACTGAGATAAGATACGACAACAGCAACTTCAACTAACAACACAATACACGCTGTCATTCTCATACACAACCACAATAATCCAACCAACCTCCGTCACTGACTGTCCACTGGACCAGCTCTGCCAAAGGGGGACCGCAGCCGTTCCCACCTAAGCCCCGCTCATCATATCGAGCGTTTAACCTGTCCATTAATGTGCACATCCCCTTCCGTGGCGGGTTCAACGAAGGGCAAAACTAGGGCGTGAATCCACTCCCGCAAGTGACCCCACTCAGCCGAGAACGCATCTCGAGAACCAGAGACAACAACCACAATCACAACCACAGCCGTTACAATACAATTACGATATTAAACAATCACAATACAACCACAACGACCAACACACTAGACCATCTACAGAAACTGAGTAGGCGAACCTACCTTTAAGCAACTGCAACCAATCCATGCCGACAAACAACATATCCAGCGACCAAGCAAAGCCTATAACCACAATACAATTATCTATTACTAACAAGTAAACCCTAACTATAAAGAACAAGGACACGGATGATGATTATGACATACCTATGAGGAGAAACTCGGCAAAAGACCGCTACCCGACTCAAGTGACGCTCTCCTAACGCACAAGGATCTTCAAAAGGTTTCCATGGAGGTTTTGAGGTGAAAGGAAGGGAAAGAGGCGACTGAAGGATAGGAGGAAAGTGGCAGAACTGATTTGTGGATTTAACAAAACGCGATATAAAACCCTCGCTGAAAACTCGGTACTCGATCGAGTACCCATCATACTCGATCGAGTGGCCCCCTACTCGATCGAGTAACCTAGCTACTCGATCGAGTAGCCTCTACTCTATCGAGTACCACTCTTAACACGCAACCCAAGATGGTTTTGGCACTCACTTCTAAGACTATTCCCGCTCCCAAGGTCAGTAACCGCTGGTCAAAGGGTCTCTAAAAGGGCGGGTATTACATTTAGTACCTGTCAAATCTGCTCCCCATTATGGTTCACCATAGGTGTTCACAAATACACGGTCAACTGCGAGGTAGAGTAGGAATAAATACTAACAACAAGAACATACGATAAGCAATCCAATTTCCTTTTTACATTGCACAACCCCCTGATAACGTGCTCCATCCTTTTACTTAGCACACCTCCCTTAACAACGTGCTCATTTACTTTGGTACCCCTCCCTTAACAACGTACCGCCATCATGTAATAGCACCCCTACCTCACAACGTACCTATTACCATCACCCCAGTGTACAAACTCCCTCAACAACGTACAACTGACTGTCGCACAGCTTTTCATAATAATCACGTTCTCAATCAACGATAACAATTCAAATCACCTCATCAATATTACACAAATCAATATAATTCACCCTTCCAACAATTACGATATTATCAACCAACATATACAATATGAATCTCCCTTCCAACAATTACGATTATATCAACCAACACAATTCGCATACGATCAATGCACTTTAATATAAGCCATCCAATAAACCAAATATTATCGAGTAAGAGTTGAGTAGGATTTATCCCTACCTGATAAGCGATTCCAATTAAGCAGCTCCAGAAATCCAATAAATAAAGCAATCCGATCTGATTATAATTCTTCACAACCGTCACCTAATCATAATATTATAATTCAATTCAATTCAATTATTTATTTATTCCTTTTTTTTGGGCCAAATTTAGCCTGGACCAACCTCATTCTAGCCTGGCATAATTAGGCTGAATGGGGCAACCAAGGTCCGGACAAATCTAACGCCAATTTGACAAATGAAGCATATTCCAGGGCAGGTAACCCGTTAAACCTTGAAAGAAAAGTCTGCTGTCAAGAAAGGAAAGCATAGAACAGCCTGGCAGAGATCTTAAGCAGGCCGGATTGAATTATCAAGCAACATAACGGTTACATAAAGGGAAATTTTAATGTCCTACTTTCATGGAAGACCTAGTCCAACTCCAGAAGCATCTTATTCTCACATATCAGATCGTGTAAAACATAACAAGCCAATGTTTGTTGAAGAAGACTAAGTCAAGCGGATTAATAGGGAATGTGCCCTATTTTTCAGCAAGCGGTTACCAACGGACAAGAGAACGTTGAGCAGCAACCAACGTTAGCATTTGAGAAGTATAAATAGAATCATCAAACAATTGTAAAGGATTCATTAATCATTCATTATTATTTGCAAATTACTCACTACTTTCTCTCTAGCATTTTGAGTTTACACGCAATACTTGTACCCAGCCTGGATAAGAAATACAACTACATTATTTATCTCTTCATTCTCATCTATCTTACATATATATTTTTATTTCTAATTTATAGAACTAGATACCCTGATCACGTAATAAGTAAGCCGGATCCTTGCAGGGAAAATCCTGCTAAAATAATTGGCGCCCACCGTGGGGCATCTAGTTCATTAAACCTCAAAAATTTTCATCATCTTTCATTCAATATTCTCACAAAAAAAAAATGGTTTCACTCACCCCAGAACAACAACTAGCCGCTGCCTTGGCTAAAATCAAAGAATTGGAAACAATACAAGAAAAGGCAGCCCAGGCAGAGGCTGAGATCACCAGGCTCAAAGAATCGGAATCCAGCCTGATGAAGAAGTTGGAAAATCAGACTTTAGGCTCTAGAACCAGATTTGAGCCAGGAACTCCATTTTCATCCAACATCAAGCAAATAGACTTCTCCAGTTTTGGGACCCCGGAGAAAGATGTCTCCTCTAATCCGCACACCACCCCTGATAGTGGATCGGACAAAACTGAGGCAGCAATAATGATGGCCATGATTCAGGAAATCCAAAAACTCCACAGCAAGATAGAAAATATACCTGGAGTGCCAGATCCTGTAGCGGAAGTGGAAGCTGATAGCTTTGCTGACTCACCTTTTGCAGATGAGATTGCAAAGATTGATCTCCCCAAGAAATTCACCGTTCAATCTATGAAAACTTATGATGGGACCTCAGATCCACAAAACCATGTTGCCATATTCAAGCAGAAGATGCTAGCAGCCTCAGGTACCCAGTGAGCTCAGGCAGGTTTGCATGTGCAAAGGTTTTGGCACTACCCTGACCGGAGCAGCATTACAGTGGTTCATCAATCTCCCAAATGGAAGCATCAAGAACTTCACGGATCTAGTCAATGACTTCAACCAACAGTTTGCAAGCAGCAGGGATATGGCAAAAAGACCCAGGAACCTGTTCAGAGTGAAGCAGCTCCCGAACGAGACCATCAAAGAATTCCTGGCCAGATTTGTCAAAGAAAAGGTGGCCATCCCCAGATGTGACGAGGAAATGGCAGTGAAAGCGTTCAGGCAGGGAGTCTTGCTTGACACTGAAATCTATGCAGATCTAACCAAGAAGGCCTGCCCAACCTTTGCTACCGTCCAGTCTATTGTCTTAGAGCATGTCAGACTAGAAGAAGATCTCAACTTCCGGACAAACTCATCCGGAGGAAAGCAAAACTATGGCCACACCAACAGAAAAAGTTCCTACCACAAAGGAAACAACTCCAGATCAGCACCTTATTCTAGGCCTGACCGGTCTGAAGTCAATATGGCAAAAGAATGCAAAGGTAACCTTTCTAGCCTACCAACTATTCCTGAATATAACTTCTCTATAAATACTGCGGGGTTAATCAAACGCCTGGAGAATTTGGGAGACATAGTAAGATGGCCCAAGAAATCAGCCAACACCAGGAAGGACCCTTCAAGATGGTGTGACTTCCACCAGGACATTGGACACACCACAGAAGAATGCATTCAGCTCAGGAAACAAGTGGCGCACTGTGGACGCGGGCCCACGGGGGCGCTTTGGAGAAAGAGAACATGCGGCCCAATCATCACTGGGTGGTTTGCGGGAGGTGTAGAAATGAGGTATCTACACGTACCTTCTAAAGAAAGGCTACTTGAAAGATCTGGTCCAGCAACCCAGAGGCAAAGATGAAGGATCAGGCAAAAGAGATCCAGGGAACAGCAGGGATCCACCTCCTCCTCCCCCCCCCCCCATCTACGAAGTCAAATTCATAAACGGAGGCTCAGAAATCTGTGGCTTGACCAGTTCAGCAGCCAAGAGAGTTTTCAGGGAGTCAAAACTTCAATCTCCTTTCAAATTTACCCACTGTTACTTTTGATGACTCGGACTTGCAGGGAGTACTAGATCTGCACCATGACAGCCTGGTGATTACCATGCAAATTGGTACAGCAAAGATGTCAAGAATCCTAATAGACGGAGGCAGCTTAATTAACTTAGTGATGCTAGACGTCCTTAAAGCTATGAAAATAGATGAAGAAAAAATCATCAAAAAGTCCAGTGTCCTGGTTGGGTTCAGCGGAGAAACAAAGAGGACCCTGGGAGAAATGAACTTGCCAACTTATGTAGAAGGAGTAGCATCCTATGAAAGATTCGGAGTCCTGGATTGCCTGTCTTCGTACAACGTAATCCTGGGCAGACCTTGGATCCACAACATCAAAGCCATCCCATTAACATATCACCAGTGTGTAAAGATACCAACTGAATGGGGGATAACCACCATCAGAGGAGAACAAAAGGGAGCTTAGGAATGTTATACTCAGGCTTTGAAACCTTCAAAGTCAGGTAAGTCCCTTGTATAGCAATTAAAATCCCTTGTCATGAGTGAATATATAGCCCAATCACAGATGGAGACAGGAGAGGAGGTCATCCTAGATCAAGTATATCCTGACAGGAAAGTACTTGTGGGATTTGATGCACCTGACTCGGTCAGGCCTAATCTTGTCAGCTTTATTAAAACTAAGATGTCTTGTTTTGCTTGGTCACATTTTGATATGACTAGTATAGATGATGACATCATAACTCATAAGTTAAATATTAACAAGTCATTTGAGCCTGTATAGTAAAAAGGAAGAAAATTTGCTACAGAAAGGAATGAGATCATCAAGCAAGAAGTCGATAAGCTACTAGACATGGGAATGATCAGGGAAGTGATGTACCCTGACTGGCTAGCCAATGTGGTAGTCGTCCAGAAGAAGAACGGAAAATGGAGAGTCTGTGTGGACTACACCGACCTGAACAAAGCCTGTCAAAAAGATCCATTCCCCCTACCACACATTGATGTAATGGTAGATGCCACCGCAGGCTACGAGATGCTAACATTCATGGATGCCTCAAGTGGATTCAATCAAATAAAGATGAATCCTCCACACCAGGAGAGTACAGTCTTCATTACCGAAAGAGGAGTATATTGCTATACTGCCATACCTTTTGGATTGAAAAATACAGGGGCAACCTACCAAAGGCTAGTCAACATGATGTTTAAAGATCAAATTGGAGACACCATGGAAGTCTACATTGATGACATGGTAGTCAAATCAAAGAAAGCCGAGGACCACGTCAAAGACCTGGAAGTGGCATTCCAAATACTGGGAAAATTCAACATGAAGTTAAATCCGTCCAAGTGCCACTTCGGAGTCTCAGCAGGCAAGTTCTTGGGCTATATGGTGACAAAAAGAGGGATCGAAGCCAGTCCTGAACAGATCAAAGCTATCCTGGAGCTGGAACCACAAAAAATGTCAAGGATTTACAAAAATTGACAGGGAGAGTAGCCGCCCTGAATAGATTCATTTCCAGATCATCAGAGAGATGCAAGTCATTTTATAACCTACTCAGGAATAACAAAGACTTCCAGTGGACTCCTGACAACCAGTCAGCCTTTGAAGACCTGAAAGCATATCTATCCTCACCTCCTTTGCTGGCCAAGCCATTCAAAGATGAACTCCTGGCGATATATCTATCAGTCACTGAGACTGCGGTCAGTGCAGTCCTGGTCAAAGAAATGAACGGATAACAACACCCTGTTTACTACGTAAGTAAAAGTCTACTAGATGCAGAAATGAGGTATAGTTTACTTGAAAAGTATGTTTTGGCTTCAATTATGAGTTGCACTAAATTGAGACCTTATTTTGAAAGCCACCCTATAATAGTTAGGACCAACCTACCTATCAAGTCCGTCCTTAGAAAACCTGAACTGTCCGGACGAATGTGCAAATGGTAAGTCCAGCTTAGCACCTATAACATAACCTTTGAACCCAAGACAACAATTAAGTCGCGGGCATTAGCAGATTTTGTGGCTGATTTCAGTCCTACCCTTGAGCCTGACCTGATAAAAGAAGTAAATAGACTGTCCTACGACCAGACAAACCTAGAATGGACCTTGTTCGTCGATGGTGCAGCTAATATGAGGGGCATTGGCCTGGGTGTAGTACTGAAATCGCCACAGGGGGATCAGATAGTACATGCTATAAGTTGTGGATTTGAAGCTACCAATAATGAATCTGAATATGAAGCCCTAATAGCTGGGTTAAAGGTATGTATCGACCTTGGTGTACAAAATCGAAAGGTACGTACTTATTCCCTCCTCATTTCAAATCAAGTAAATGGAGTTTATACTGCAAAAGACTCAAAAATGATGATCTACCTAGAAGTTGTGCAAAATTTAAAATGTAAATTTCGCAATTTTAATATTGATCAAATACCCAGGGACTTGAATACCCAGGCCGATGCCCTAGCCGACCTAGGATCTAATTTCAGTCCCCCTGATTTTGATAAGATCTCCATTATACATTTATTGGAACCTGCAGTAAATAAACAAGATGAAACCTTTCCAATATATGTTGCTAGTTCATGGACAAAACCTTACTACGAGTGGCTCCAGCAAGGAATTTTACCCCTGAACAAGCAGGATGCCAAAGCACTTAAAATCAAAGCTGCTTCATACACCATTATTAATAATGTGCTTTTCAAGAGATCGCAGGCTGGACCGTACCTCAGATGCCTGGAACCGCAAGAAGCTGAACAGATATTATCAGAAATCCATGAAGGACACTGTGGCAATCATAAAGGTGCCAGAAGTCTAGCAAGCAAGGTACTCAGGACAGGTTACATTTTACCTACACTGAGGGCCGACTGCCTGGAATTCAGTTCCAAATGCAAAGCCTGTCAAATTCATGGACCATACATCCATCAGCCATCCGAGGAACTACATTCAATCTCTGCCCCCTGGTCGTTCATGAAATGGGGCATGGACATAGTAGAAAAATTACCTCAAGCACTTGGACAGAAAGTCTTCATGCTAGCAATAACTGACTACTTCTCCAAATGGATAGAAGCAGATTCATACAGGCAAGTCAAAGAGAAGGATGTCATATCATTCATCAAACGCAACATCATATGTAGATATGGGATACCTTTAGAAATAGTTTGTGACAATGGCACGCAGTTCGTGGGAAAAAGAATAGCAGCTTTCTTCGCACAATGGAATATCAACCTGGTAACATCCACACCAGGCTACCCAAAAGCCAACGGTCAGGCGGAGTCCAGCAACAAAAGTAATAATTAGTTGCCTGAAGAAAAAGATAAAAAGAAGAAAAGGCAGATGAGCTGAAGAACTCCCCCTGGTCCTCTGGGCTGACCGGACTACGCCCAAAACAGCCACAGGCCAAACCCCGTACTCCCGGGTCTATGGGTGTGAAGCAGTGATCCCAGCAGAAATTGATATTCCATCAGCCAGATGTAGCCTGAACACAGTATCAGAAAACACTCCCCTGATGTAGGACAGTCTGGACTTAACAGAAGAATTAAGAGATGCAACCAACATTAGATTGGCAGCCTACCAGCAAACAGTGGCCAAAGTTACAATAAGAGTGTCAAGGCATGAGTATTCAGAATAAGAGACCTTGCTCTCAGAAGAGTTTTCCCAAATACTAAAGAGGAAAATACAGGCAAACTGGCTCCAACCTGGGAAGGTCCTTACCTGATCGACTCAATCGTCGGTCAGGGCGCGTACAAGCTACAGACCCTGGACGGCGAGATGATTCCCAGAGCCTAAAATGTTGCACACTTCAAATTATTTCACATATAAAATAAACTCCTCATCCCAGGTTAAAACCTTTACTTTACCTTTTTGCCTGGCCTGACATGAAACTACGTGTATGATACTTGCCGTTACATGAATAAATATCCTACATGTTTCTTCTTGCTATACGCCTGATTATTTGTTAATATGAAATTCTCTTACTCTTTAACTTTTATCAAATTGAATCTTGAATACTTGTTTACTTACACAGTGCATTCATTTAGTTCACACTCTACTTAAACAAATTTTCAAGATTGAGGGCCACTCCACTAGCATACACACTATACATATGTAAAAATTATCCAACTTTCAGTTAAGAAATTCTCAAAATAGGCTTTAAAAATACTGAGCTTAGTCCGAATAAACAGGATAGGGGATACTCTCCCTGATTCGCTTGTCATAAATGGGTCATGAGCCCTCCAGACAGACATGGGTTGTAAGCCCTCCAGACAGGCAAATACCCCACCCATAACACAAAAGCCTGGCCAGATCCAGCACGAAAACCTGGCCAGATCCAGCGTGAAGAAACTGGCCCGATCCAGTAGACTAACTGGCCTGATCCAGTATAAATACAAACACTACAAAAGCTATGACCTTACCCAAATACATCTCAAAAACACAAAACACAAATAGCAGAAAGCAAAATATCAATTAAAGGCCAATCAGGCACAGCTGACCAACCACCAAAATATTCATTCCAGGGACATCCCCCCTAGATGGGCCAAACCAAAAACAAAGATCTAAACTGATTTCGAGTCATAAACTGACCCACAACCCTCCACCATTTCCTGATCAGCAGACCTCTCCTTGGAAGGAGGAGAGTCCATTTCTTCTTCCTGCCCCAAGTTGGCTAAGTCAGGATATTTGGCATCTAGAGCTGTCTCGTCCCGATCTGGATCCCACCTAGCCCTATCAGACTCAGGAACTCTCATGGCATCAACCCGACCTTTACCAAAGAAATATTGGGCAGCATCAACAAACCGTGGCTCAACCAACTCCTTTTCAGCACCAAGTTCTTCATTTTTCTTCAACTGATCCTGCATAGCCTGTGTCTTAGCAACCAGCTCCCCTTTTACAGCTTCAAGCTCCCCTCTCACAGCTTCAAGCTCTTTCTTGACCGTTTTCTCAGCATTTTTGGCTGCCATCTCACAAGTCTGCGGAGCCTTAGACGCTTCCCTGGCTAACCCAAGCTGGGACTGAAGTACCGATTCATTACCCCTGGACAAATGCAACTCGTGGTTAACCCTATCCAACCTCTCTTCCAAGCTGCTAATCTTGGCACGAGCATCCCTCAGCTGGCAAGCACTAATCAACCCAGCATCCAAACCCTAAAAAGAAGAAAGGAAAGCTTATTGACTAAGTCTAAAGCAAAAATCAATACAAGGAAGACATAGTTATAACCAACCTCTTTGGCTTGGGAGGCAACGGCAGCAGCATTCGTCATGAGAGAGGTCAGGAGAGCCATAACCCTGGTAAAAGACTTAGGAGCATCACCAGATAACAGCTGGCTATCAATGTTAGCAGAAAAATCATTTATCTGTGCCCGAGCAGCTTCTGTATCGCCAAACTGGGCAGGCACTCCCCTGATGCTCTTAATTGGCTGGGCCTGAATAGGCTCCTCCTCTCCCTCTGCCTCTTCAGCTATAACAGCCTCTCTTCTCCTTTGGGCCGCCTAAACGACCTTAGGCGACGCAAGTTGAGCTGGCTCTCTTTGAACCTGGGCATCAGAGACTAGAATATTGAGAGTTTTATCACTCCCACTAGCAGTAGCCTCCTGACTCCTGGACTGCTCAGAAATTTTGGCAACCCCAGCCTTCAAATCAGCAGCACTAAAGCTAGCCAGCCTAGCAGAAGATCTATATACTAGATAAACAAAAGAAACACGTATAAATTGCATGAAACCAACAGGAAAAGGAAAATCATCAGCATAAAAGAATAAAGAAGACATATAGGAAAGATCAGAAGAGGTAAGCTTGCCTTTAGGCGCTTTAATACCACTCAGCTTAGGCCTCATGTACCGGGGCAGCAAATCCCTGCCCAAACTGCCGGGCCAAGTTCTCTCTTCCTCAGGAAGAGCCAGGAAAGCCTCTATCCTCGCAACAGACTCCTCATCAAGAGGATCAAAACTCCAATAAGGAGCTCCAAACATCCCCAAATCACTCAGGTAAAACTTACTGTAGATACCCAGTATCTGCTGAGACTCCAACAAACACCCGATGATTATCGAACTATAACATGTTTTGGAATCGCGGCGTTTGATCGATAGTTTGTGTACAACTTTACGTCGGAAAACTTAAAACTATTTTGAAAATAAAATATTTTAAAACATTTAAAAAATACCTGGAGTGTTTAATGCACGACGACGGGGTCGCAATGACACTAACTAGAGTCAAAACCGACACCGGACCAAAAACCGACTCAAAAATTCAAATTCCGACTCCAACAACGAGTCAAACCGAGTCAACCACCAAAAACAAAACATTTCAAACCTTCTACCTTAAGTTTTCCCGGATTTATGTTTGGTCAAGTACCAAACATATGACTACAAAACCTAGGATAGAACAAATCATGATTGCGTTTGTATGAAAGCGACAACTCACCTCGAAGACCCGCGACGTGGCTCGCGCCTCTTTGAGCAACCCAGGTGGCCACGTCGCTCAAAACTCACACAACCACTCATCCTCCTATTAATACCCCTCAAATGCCACCCATTTGAGACTTACGCGAGTGTCCGCCCCCTCTTTTCTCCCTTAAAATTCTCGACTCGACTTCTTAAGTCACAACCCGACGCGTATTTACGACCTACAGATCGTAAACACGAGCCTTACACATTGTTTGGTACCGTCATCGTGCATTAAATCACTTGACCGACCACTTCGACCACTACACCATCACTAATATTAAAAACACTCTTTCTACTTACCAAAACGGTTTTAAACCGAGTTTTTTCCGATCAAACGAGTTGTTACACTTACGTCGGTCACTCGCCATAACCAAACATGTAAGTATGAGGGTGTAAAAATCCTCTTTTATTATGTTTTCATTTGTTTCATGACTATAACATCCTAAAACGTGCATAACATGAACCAAAACATGGAATAAACGAGCAAAAGCGATTTTTGGTCTGAGGCAGAAGCCCCTTAGGTCGCCAGCTTACCCGCGCCTAAATGGGGTGTTCAGACCAGAGATCAACCGTGTTTGTTCTCGTCATTTCCCTTTAATTCATCTTCATATTTGTAATCGGTTTTCACCATTTCAAGTATTTTCAAACCCTTTTTATTTCATTTGTTTTAACCATAAAACATTTTTCACCCTTGGTTCATCATACCATGACGGTTAAATCCGTGTTTCGGTGATAATATTTGGTTAATGACATCTAAAAGGTATTTTAAAACCTTTTATTTCATTTCTTTACATTTTTCAAACAAACATATTAGTTCCCAACACAAAGTCATCCTTGGTTCTACATACCATGCCGGATTTTAACCCGGGTGCGATGATGAGTATCGACTAATAACATTCGAATGGACTTAAAACAACTAGTCCATAATTATTTTTAAAACTTTCATGTCAAGTTTGTCAAATCGAACCTGACACCGAATATTACCCAAATAATGATGATTATTCGAGTCTAGTTCTTCAAATCAACAAATGCGGTCTAAACGACCCCTTCAAATCAAACCGGGTTCAAACACCCATTTTCAACGCGTTTTATAACGTTTTCTAAAAGTCAGGACACGACACATAAACCGTGGGCTAACCCGCGCCTAAACAGGCCCTCCATTTCTCATTTTCAAAACCAGGGGGAGGCCCCTTGTATCGCCGGCTGGCTCGCGCCTCATATAGCCATCTGATACAGGGCCTGTTCCCTTCCAGCATTAGTCTAGGACGATCTTGACTCCGGTTAGCCCGGATATAGGACGGATCAGATGACTATTTGATTATTCAAAATCGTATTTGCAAAATGCCTTACTAAGACAAATGGATCATGTTATGCACCCTAAACCTAATACGGTAAATGGATGTTTAATTTTCGTCTTGCATGCAAATCAATCATTAATCAAACTCGACATCTTATACTTGATACTTGGATTAAATCAACCGACTCAGAAAGCTCTCACATGTTAGGTTTAAATTATTGGATGCGCATTCATGCATTTAAACCGTTTTATCAACTTTTGCATTCAACCACCCAAGATCGATCAGTAGAGGCCGCTAACGCGGGCGGGATTGGGTGTCTGATTAAAGGGCTTCCCAATACGTACCTTCACCTCTTACTCGGAAACTTTGGATAGTGGACGACCTTATCCAGTGCGTACGAGAGTCATTCTAGGGATAGGATGCTAAAGAGGGACGATTTCCTTATCTTTAGTACCTATGTCAAACACTACTTTGTGCTTCGATTTGACTGAGGTATAAAGTGGATTTCGAACGGGTTCCAGGCATCCCACAAATGCTTGGTGGCGACTCCGAACATCTCTAATCGTTTCGAGACCCTTACCTAGACGAAACCAACCGATCTAAAAACGATCCGGTCGAAAGCATTTTTACGCCGCCGAGCGTGGCTTTCAAAAGACCGCTGCCATTGTCCACAGATCGGCTGGGCATACGCAGGTGGGCCATGTCCACAGATTGGCGACTCCGCTGGGGATAACTAGGACACTTACGTCTTTTGTGATCCCTATATGGTAAGACTCGAACGAGGTCTTGGCTGGAATGCATTAGTTGATATTACGGTCACGGTCGGGTTCCTTGTCCGGGCCCACAACCTAACCCTTTTCGACCAATTGGCTCGTCTCGTCGGCGTGAGTTTTCTCATCCCGCGTTTCGAATCCCAATTTGAGTCAAGCATACCATTGACGTTACACATTTCTGTTTCGTCAAAGAGCCTTCATCACCTTCGAGCACGAGGCTAGGGCACCCTCCTTACACATTTTGTTTGGATTCGTATCCTTCTCGCAAATCGGGGTTTGATTGCTTGGTGTGTAACCCACCCTTTTAAGCCAAAACCCGAGTCACCATGATGCATAATATAATGAAACTGTGAATGCTTATGTGCTACTTGATCATAAGTCCTTCCGTGTCATTTTCAAACTTCCAAAATCACCTTTTTGCGCCGTTATAATGGCCATTTCAAACCTCGGTCTTTCGCCGACCGTTGCACGCCTTTCTAGGCCGTCGTAATGACGATTTTCAAACCCGGTTTTGTATAACCATTTCAACACGCCTTTCTAGGCCGTCGTAATGACGATTTTCAAACCTGGTTTTGTATAACCATTTCAACGCGCCTTTCTAGGCCGTCGTAATGACGATTTTCAAACCCGGTTTTGTATAACCATTTCAACACGCCTTTCTAGGCCGTCGTAATGACGATTTTCAAACCCGGTTTTATATAACCATTTCAACACGCCTTTCTAGGCCGTCATAATGACGATTTTCAAACCCAGTTTTGTATAACCATTTCAACACGGCTTTCTAGGCCGTCCTAATGACGATTTTCAAACCCGGTTTTCTACAACCATTTAAAATCACCTTTTTTACGCCGTTAGAATCGCCGCGTCTAGACACGGATTTTAACCCGTCTCGCGCCGACAATGGGTCTTTCAAAATCCGAGAAAAGCACACACCCTTTTCTCGAGACACTTTCGAGATCCCGAGGACCATGCAACATCCCCGAGACCCCTTCAAACATTTCAAAGTCGATTTTCAAAACATACAATTTTGAATTTCAAAACCGTCTTGGGAAACGATGCACTGTTTTCCGAGCCGATTCAAACTCAAACCGTCTTTTGCAAATAAACTTAAGACGACCCCTTTCAACTGATCGACTTGCGGAGATCTCTATCTTCGGAAGCCGTCTATTAAATTGGCAAATGAATCTTTTTGAAAATTTCTATTTTCGAAAACTTCAGTCCACCATTCCAATTCCGCCTCGTGTCTATCGAGTCGAAGCAAACGTACTTATGGGTCTTTACTTATGAGTCGTCTCACCACGAGACCCGTCCAATGGCGTCACGCCGTCATGTTGGACTCGTGTCAAAGGTTCGGTCAACACCGTCACGTCATAAAACGAGTCAGCACCGAGGGACCACACACGGTCACCCCCGTCTTATTGAGTCTGATCTTTGTCTCGTTCTTTGTGTTGTCTGCGTTCAGTCTTGGAACCGTGTAGGATTGAGTTGTAATGTGAGTTATTTTTCTGCCTCAGAGCCATGGCCCCGTCTTCAGCTTCGTCCAACAACAATGATAACAACAGAGATGTCACGACTGATCAACTAGCCAGCCTGCTTACCGCTCTTAAGGTCACTCTGGATCGCGTCAAGACCCGTATCGACGCCCTGGAGAACAAATAAACGGGGGAACATAACACCCCACCTCTAACTGAAATTGAGAAGAGGCTAAAGCTTTTAGAGGAACAGCTCCTAGCCTGGGGTAACAATATCCATCTTGAGAACAACCGAAGGTTCGAGCCTGTTGGGGATCAATTACCTGACAACTTCACCCCAACTGATGTGCCTAAGTTTAAAGGAGTGGAGGACCCACTCAACCATATCCATGATTTCAAGCACTACATGGCCATTAAAGGGGTCAAACAGGAACTTTTTACCCGGATCTTCCCATCTGATGTGGGATGTGATATCGTTGGGTCTCCCAATAAAACACATTTATAATACTCAACAAACAACTAGTTAGCGGTAAGTCGAGGTCGATCCATGGGACGGTGTGCTTTAGGTTCTAAGTCTATCTATCTCAATTTATGCTAGTGTCACAATTGATTTGGGTTTGTAGTTGTATTCTAGACTAATAAAAGCAATAAAGTAAAACAAGCAATGAAAGGAAGGATGTAAACAAATGATTAAAAGTGCTAGGATATCATGGGGTCATAGGGGATTCATGGTGTTGATCATACAAACATGTTTACAAAGTTGCAAGCAATTAATGTTGTGGAGGAACCGAGTTGGTTTATATCTTACGGTTCTTAGGAAGAGTTGGGTCCCGGAGCCGAATCGATTAGATTGTACAACACCTACAAGTCGACTTACTTTCCTCCTAATCAACTTCTATGCATGGTCTAACAAGACTCGAGTTGGTTTATATCTTACAAGTCAAGTTGAATAGATAAGAGATGGTTATAAATGCAAGGATTCATAGGCTTAGCATTTCATCAAACATAACATGTGCATAGGTTGACATCACAACAACCAAGCAAATTTAATTATGTGAACATATTAGATTAAGCATGAATCAATCCCCATGTTGGTTTCCCTAATTACCCATTAATCCTAGCTAAGAGACTACTCACTCATTATCAAGTTTAACATGATAACAAGGTTGTCAATCATATTAACAAGGTAAAACATGATGGACAAGTAAGAAAGATTAACAATAATTAAAACAAGGATTAAGAGAATTATACCTATGGAGATTCCAAAATAATAATGCAAAGAATAATAGAAGTACTTGATGATTGATGGAAGGTTGTCAATCTCCCAATAAAAACCCAATAATCTTCAATTACCCAATAATAAACTTCAATAATAAACTTGAACAATAATTAAGGAAAGATTAATGAGTAATTTGTGGAAAAATTAAAGAGTAATCTATTCTAATCTTCTCCTAATCTAATCTAAGGAAGGATTGATTTAATCTAAAAACTTCCCGGTTTGATTATTACAAATGGGGTATATATAATAGAGCATCATTAGGTTAAGCAAGGGTAAAATAGTAATTTAACAATGCTAATTGTTGGGTAGGGAATCGCCGGTCTCAAGAGAGACTCCGGTCTCCTTTTCGCCGGTCTTTGAAAAATATGCGCATCCTGAATGGAGAAAGAAGAAAATGGAATGTTGTTGTAAGGGAATCCGAGCGGATTGGTCTCGGGACGCTCGGATTGTAGCAGGGGAAGACGAGCGGATTTGGAGCAAGACGCTCGGATTGTAGCAGGGGAAGACGAGCGGATTTGGAGCAAGACGCTCGGATTGTAGCAGGGGAAGACGAGCGGATTCAAAGGGTGGACGAGCGGATTCCTTAGCAGACGGGCGGATTGGTCTCGGGACGAGCGGATTGGCGGACAGCTTCTTTGTTTGACCTCGGATTGTAAAACGGACGTCATTTTCTCATCCGGACTCCTATTGGAGTGATTCAAAAGCCTAAATCACTTTTTTTTTCGACGCCGTTCCATCTAGCATACTTTCAGAGCCAAAGGATTAGCCCTTGGTTTGGTTTCAGAGCAATTTCTTCTTGTATTGACTTCCTCTCGTCATCCTTGATTTTTAACCCTATGCTCCTTCTATATACTCTTTATTCCTACATACTTGGCCATCACTCTTGCCTCCTCTTCATACCAGTCCATCTAATATCATCAATAAGCTTTCAAATATGCACGAAAGACGGGAAATTCCACCTAATTGTCTTCTTTCCTACAAAACATACGAAATGCACTAGGAAAGCAAAATAGAAAGCGTTTGACGGATAAAATCGCTATGGAATGTTATAATAGTATGCAAAATGGGCTCAATTAGGGGACTAAATGTGCGCAAATAATGTTCACATCAAATATCCCCTAACCGAACCTTTACTCGTCCCGAGTAAAGAGGTGACAAAAACTAGACCTTTATTTAAACTATCCTACTAATATAGCCGATGTGAGACAATTAGCGGATCTCACTCCGCCCCTTCAACTCACAAAAAGACAACCATGAGGTAGGATGCCTCCTTGTAAGGCAAGGTGGGGCTTGCCAAAATGGCGACACATCCAAACATTAAAGCACACAAAATCAAGTAATGGATGCATCTACAAAAGAATAGCCACTTTCCTCATCTAAGTGGCGGAAATTATCTACAAGGGAAGTAATTCAAGGGTCCACACTCCTTCATAGATGCAATTTTTTCAAACTACTAAGCCTAGAAGGATACCAATAAATCACCTCCAAGTTGTGTCAAGCTAGGGTACCTTTGTCCTCAATCGTTAAGTGCTTTTGTCAAGAGTGGACTCCCTATGGTGTTAGAAACACTGGAGGATCGCGGAATCCTCCCTCTTGCCTAGACAAGAAGAAGGGTCGTCCCCTCTCTACCATGCACAAAAGTGGATACAATGGATAAAGGGATCGATAGTATTTGAGATTCATTTGGGAGTTTGCTTTTGTTGTTTGTTTTTCCCCCCAATTTCTTGTGGCATTTGACATTTGAGAACACTTTCTTTTTGCCATTTCTTTTGATTTTTGGCTTTTCAACACTTGACAACTTTTTCAACTTTTTGCATTTTTTGAACATTTTCAAAGTCACCCCATATGTAGTGAGGGTGCCTTATATTTGAAGCACAGGAGTTTTCATTTTTGTTACTTCTCTTTTCTTTTTGATGCAATTGCAAACTTTTTCTTTTCTGTCATTTCAATACTTGAACTCAAATTTTTGAACAATTTCTTTTTGTGCCCATTCCTTTTGATGACAAAATATATGGTAGAACATGGATGAATGATGGTTGCATGGTTTCAAGGGTCACCTTGGAATAAACGGTAGCCAAGGAGTTATCACACCACAAGGTACTCTTGACTAGGCCTTAATCCATGGGTCAAAGGATACTAGCATGACACATCCTAGGGTGTTTTACAAGTATTCTAACAAGCAAAGTCTTAAGAAGAAAAAGCATCTACTAGGGCCTATATACACTTGTCAAGCTTCCCAAGTAGACGGTTTCACAAAATTTTTCTAACATGCAAACTACATGCCATGATGCAACTAACATTTATACAACCTAATGCATATGCTTCTACCAACTAGTATGCCAAATAATCTAAATGGAAGCCTAAATTCACATTGTTTATACCGCATCAATAAAGCCACATAGTCATTAACATAAAGAGGAAAAAGGAGATTGGAAAGATCATACCATGCGGTCTTCAATATCCTCATGTCTCGGATGTGGCGTAGTCGATCAATGTGAAAAAGGATAGACAAACAAACAAACAAGTATATACAATTCTACACTATAAAGGAAATGAACTTGTTTTTGGATTTTTCAATTTTTCAATTTTTTTTGTATTTTTTTTTGTGAAATTAAAAGACATATTTTTGTGATTTTTCAAAAAATTTCAATTTTTATGCATTTTGGAATATAAATTCCCATCCCCCACTTTATTTTGGACATTGTCCTCAATGTACATGTAGGAGTAGGAATAAAAAGGAAAACATGTTTTTGGATTTTTTATTTTATGGAAATTGAAGTACAAATGCAATTATATGATATGAATGAATGCATGCTCTAACTAAATGCAATTCTATATGACATATATAACAAATGAATGCAATCTAAACTATACTATATGATGCATGATTTCTAGTAAACTATGGTCACCTATGATCAAACCTCCCCAAACCGATTTAAACATTATTTCTAGTGTAGAAAAGAATAGGATTGGTCATTAGTGACTATGCATGGATTCTAGTCAATATGCAACTATCTACATGAATCATGTGAGGTATATTACAATGCAATTATGCTATATGAACTAACTAATATAAATGCAATATGAAATATAATACAAATGCAAGCTAAATGTAAATGTATATAACTAAATGCAAATCTAAATATAATGCAAAGTGAAAGGAAAGGATATCTTACAAATGGTGGTTTGAGGGAGGACTCCACCAAACTCATTCCTTGTTGCCATGGTTATTGATCTTGTCCATGTTGCTTAATGCTCTCAATAACCGGTCAAAGGCTTGAGCACAATCCTAAAATAAGCATGAATACGGTTTGTTCCAATTCAATATGAAGCTTGGCCAAGGTAGCTTGCCACTTACTCTCTCATTCACCTTGCCCTTGGCACTTTAGTCTTTGTAATGCTTCAAACTGATAAGACCATGATTCTTGCCAACATAAGGTATGAAGTATGGCTTATTTTCATCCGGAGATTTCCACTTACCACCTTCTCCTCTAAGTTCGGTGATGATGATAGCACTTTAATTTGTCAATCCTTCCAAAGTAGAAGGAGAATTCTCATAACATTGATGATCGGATACCTTAGGCCGAGTTGAGATTGTGGGTGCCAAACCTCCACAAGCACGTTCATTTGCAATTTTGTTCTTGAGCTTCTCCACCAAGTACCCCTTATATGATGTTTTGACCTTTTGGAGAAGGTCCACCATATCATCTTCAACAGTCATAGGTTCCATGGTGGGTGCGAAAAGGTCTTCATGGTCAATAGGAAAGAGGAATTCATCTTCTTCATGGAAGCATACCTCAAACTTCTCAAGGATGGACTCCTCAAGTAAGGCAATCTCACAACTCCATTCCTCTTCTTCATTGCAAGACACATATCCCGCATAAGCTTCTTCCATAGGCTTGTCATCATCGCTATCTCCATACGAATCATAGATAGGGGCTTCACTCTTCTTCATTAATTCTTCCTCCACCATCTTAATATTCACATCAAAGGTCACACCCTCATACTCACAAAGGTTAAGAGTATTTGGCTTACTTAACCTCAAATCTTCCTCATCAAATACCACACTTTCATACACACAAGAGCTTAAGGAGATTGACTCTTCCCACTTCACATGTTCTTCATCAAAGGTCATTGCCTCAAATTCACATTCATGTTCAATGCTCAAGGATTGGTGGGGAGTGTTTGTTTGGGTTGCTTTCATTTGGGCAATTCGAATTGCCAACTCCTCACCATGGGTAACAATGCTTTGGAGAACATTGTTCCTATTTTGGCTCTCTTCTAGAATTTGTGTGAAGAAATTTTGTTGGTCTCCCATCATTTGGAGAACCATATCTTGAATGTCAAAGTTGGGCTCATCTTTTTGTTGTGGGTGGGTGTGAAAGTGCTCATATTGTGGCATTTGGAATTGGTTGTAATGTGAGTTTTGGGTGGGTGATTGTTGTTGATATTGGATGTGGTGATTTTAGTGGGAAAAGTTGGGGTAGTGGTTAGGATTTTCATTGTACAAATAGTAAGGTAGGTTTGTGTTGACTTGCTCCTCAAACTCCCCATACCCATAGTCATACTCAAAGAATCTACCACATACTCCATGTGTCAAGTCTTGAGCCATCATAGCTAAGACAAGGAAACAACTACAAGCATGGAAACTACACAAAAACGGTAAGAACAATCCTTGAGAAACAAGTTCCTCAAGGTGAAAGCAAAATCAAAATAGACAAACAAGTAAGAACTTAATCACATAACACCATCCCCGGCAACGTTGCCACTTTGATGTCGGATGTGATATCGTCGGGTCTCCCAATCAAACACATTTATAATACTCAACAAATAACTAGTTAGCGGTAAGTCGAGGTCGATCCATGGGACGGTGTGCTTTGGGTTCTAAATCTATCTATCTCAATTTATGCTAGTGTCACAATTGATTTGGGTTTCTAGTTGTATTCTAGACTAATAAAAGCAATAAAGTAAAACAAGCAATGAAAGGAAGGATGTAAACAAATGATTAAAAGTGCTAGGATATCATGGGGTCATAGGGGATTCATGGTGTTGATCATACAAACATGTTTACAAAGTTGCAAGCAATTAATGTTGCGGAGGAACCGAGTTGGTTTATATCTTACGGTTCTTAGGAAGAGTTGGGTGTCGGAGCCGAATCGATTAGATTGTACAACACCTACAAGTCGACTTACTTTCCTCCTAATCAACTTCTATGCATGGTCTAACAAGACTCGAGTTGGTTTATATCTTACAAGTCAAGTTGAATAGATAAGAGATGGTTATAAATGCAAGGATTCATAGGCTTAGCATTTCATCAAACATAACATGTGCATAGGTTGACATCACAACAACCAAGCAAATTTAATTATGTGAACATATTAGATTAAGCATGAATCAATCCCATGTTGGTTTTCCTAATTACCCATTAATCCTAGCTAAGAGACTACTCACTCATTATCAAGTTTAACATGATAACAAGGTTGTCAATCATATTAACAAGGTAAAACATGATGAACAAGTAAGAAAGATTAACAATAATTAAAACAAGGATTAAGAGAATTATACCTATGGAGATTCCAAAATTATAATGCAAAGAATAATAGTGTTGGAATATGTGTCCTCCGACAATAATGCGATCACGACTGTTGATCATGATGATCACATGTTTAAGTCTCATTAAAATGAATACAATTGGGAAGTAATATTGTTATTCACAATCAACCTGGTCAACATATATCGGTAATGATTGGTCGACTAGAGTTTGACATTATTCTTGTCGTGTGACGGTGGTGATCAGTTGACCCCCTAGGTCATACCTAAAGGGCAACCCTCTTAATTGATTATTTAATTAATCGTATAATGTTACGAGTTAATTAAATTACTTGAAAATTGACGGACGATTTTGGAAGTAAAATTTACGTATCATATTGAAATGTGATTAAATAAGATACGGTCTGAGTAATTAAATTGTATAATTACTCGGATGAAATAAATTGTTTAATGTAACAATTAAATTGAATGAATTATTATAAATACAATCTGTTGTGATTTATAAATGGTGAAATATTTTGGCACAAGTAATTATGAAATTACTAAGTCGATTTTTGTATGTGACGTATTTTATTAATACGTTGATTTTTAATATGTTAAAAATACATAACAAATATATGTGACATATGACATGTAACATATAGACAATTGACAAAAATAATATGAAGTCCATATTATGAAGTGGCCGAAAATTAGAAGGGATTTTAAGCTAATTATAAGATGTTTGTAATTAGTGGAAAACACAATGATTAAAAAGCATCTTAGCCATGCAAGCCTATTGTTCCTTGTGAAGAACAACCTTACCATGCATTGGCTCTCCTTTTATCCTCTCTTACACGGTTTGGAGAAGACAAATACATCATTGTTTTTCTTATAATTTTTACCTAATAATACTCTAAAAGGTTTTAGATTATTCATTCATTTTCACTCATCCAAAAACACAAGTTCTAGAGAAATAAAATCCTCTCTTTTATCTCTCTAAAAACCGAAAATATTCAAAGTGTTAACAATATTTTTGGTTCAATTTTCTCATAGATTAATATTATAACTAGTATTTGTAATATTAATTTAATTAAGAGGAGCCTTGGGTATTATATTTAGGGAGAGATCTTACTCTTAGATCTTTGTTCTTCCATTGGAATAAGCTCAAGAACAAAAGAGAAAGGTGATCTCTTTTGTGCCCAAATATCCGAAATTTAATATGTAAGGACATAATTTCTCCTCTATTCATTTTATTGTTTGCATGCATAAGATCCGTTTAATTTATGACTAATTATTTTAACATATATGAGTATGTTAACATGTATATGGATCTACATTTCCTTCAATCGGTATCATGAGCCACGGTTGTTTGCATGCAAATTGGTTAAAAGTTTTTCCGAGTTATATGAATAACAAAATAAAACTTGTAAAATTTGTGTTATTATGATATATCACGAAATAATTACATGCATGTTAATATTTCTGGTCCTAAAGTGTTTTAGGATTTTTTGGTTAATTTTTCGGATTTTTATTGTTCATAATTTACAATAATGGCATTTAAATGTGATTTTATGAGTAAAAATGTCATTTTTGGTCGAAAATTAGCTATACTTCGAATTTTCACTTGGTTTTTGGATATGTTGTCACATATATTATTTTGAGATAACCTGTAATTTTTCATAATTTTTGCACTTGTTATGCTCGAAAAATGAATTTTTCATTATTAAATATGGATTTAAGAGAAAAATAGGTTAATATGAGTTAAATTTCGAATCTGGTCATAGAAAATTTATATGTTGTCACATGAAATTTTACAAGATGTGTGTAAAATAATTGGCTATAAAGAAGTCTTTTAGCATGATTTATGAATTTTTGAAGAAAAATGGCATAAATAGTGACATTATTAGTTGAAAATTAATAAATCATAACCTATGACTAAGGAAAAACGTCTAATGTTGCATTTTATTATATTTTTCCAGATCTAAAATTGAAAAGTTAATGAAAATAAATTTTCCATGTTTTTATGATTATTTTATTAAATATCGATAAACCGCAACATTGTTTTTCCGGAAAAATTTTGAAATTTTTAACCTAAGATTTTGAACATTATGAGTGTCATGGAATTTTTTTCCAGAATGTTCATGAATTTAAATTTCAAATTTTTGAATTTATTTGAAGTTTAATAGCTTATTTTTGTATTTTTGCCCCTTTTATGAACAATTTTGTAAATAAAAGTTAATTATGGTCAAATTATTAGTGAAGACTATATTTTGAGTCCTAAGAGGTTAGGGTAATTAACTTATGCATAAATATGAGTTTATGTATTTTTGTGATTATAAAATTGTGAAATCACGCAAACCGTAAAAAAACCGAGTAATATATGATATTGGCTAATTAAAAGGCGATTTAGCATAAAAATTGAGCATGTTCATACATATTATAATGCTGCATTTTACTTTATGATTGTCATAATTTTAATTTATGTAATTTTGAATTATGTAATTTTACTTAGTATGGCCTTAGATTTTAATTGGTATTTCCCGAAATGTATGGGAATATCGATTCGGTTGTAATTTTTATTGTGATCTCGTATCACCGTTTTGTAATTTAATAGATTTATTTTTATTTTAGTTACAAATGTATAATAGGAAATTATGTAATTTATTATGTAATTTTATTCATTCCGGAGTTCCAAAAGACGGATTACTTCTAGAATGGCGATACATAAAGACGGTGTTACCTCGAGATGCGTGCCACAACCGAAGTTCAAGGGACCAATGGAGTTGGTTTCCGAATATGTAATAGATTAATAGTTTTTCTATTTTAGGAAAGGCCATACTAGGATTTATTTATTTTTATGCTTGCATTTTATTTTATGTCACATGCATCGCTAAATCGCCATAACTAAAACATGCATTTTCTTTATCGAGTTTATCGACCGTGTCAATTAGAATTATCGTAGTTCACCGCTTTAGTTCACTTAAAACGTGATAGATAATAAATTGACATGACCTCTCGCTAAAACAATTAATTGAGATATAGCCTTACCAAATAGTAGAAACCATGAAAACCTATTTCGCGAGGGGGTGCACTCGGCCCTACCGGGGTACAAACCTTGTTACGTAGGGGAAGTGGGTGATAAATGTTAATCCACCGAATTCATGTTGATAAGGGATGTATCGGCCCTACCGTGCCCAAGTTGATATGGATTTGGATCATGGACACATTTATTCGAAATTTGGATTGACCTCAACAAAAGTTTTTGACAAGGGATGTATCGGCCCTACCGTGCCCTTGTCGAATGTGTTTTGGGCTAAAGATATATGTTAATGTAATATTATCGACCAAGAGTTCTAAAAGTAGAATCGATTAAACGTTAATCCACCGAGTTATATTGATAAAGGATGAATCGGCCCTACCGTGCCTAAATCGATATGAATTTGGGTCTTGGAATCATTTATCTAGTTGGGTAGAGGTCACTAGAAAAATGCTTATAACTTGTTTAAATCATACATTTTTACGAGTATAATTAAAACGACAATTGTTTTACTCCTTATGTTTTGTTTTGTAGACCACTTCTTATTCATAACAAATGGCAACACCAACTCCTAATGCTACACCACTCGCTACTTCATCATGGCTCCGATCCTTTATGGATCGATGTAAACTTGAAAAGAATGGGTCAAATTTCTCCGAGTGGGATGCCCAACTCAAATTAGCCGCCGAAGGTGACGACAAGCTTCGTTACCTTACCGAGGCCTCTCCACCCGAACCCTCCACTAGGTCCACCGCGGCCACTAGGGAAGCCTATGAGGCTTACCAAAAGGAGTCCGCCGCAATGAAAAATGTCTTAATATTTGCGATGGAGGCGGAACTCCAAAGGAGAGCCTTCAAGATGGGCAATGCTAATGAGATTTACTCCAAACTTGTGACCATGTTTTCACAAACCCCGCGGATCGTTCAATATGAGGCGGCCGCGGCATTCTTTGATCTCGACTTCAAAGAGGGCCAAAAGGTTAGCCCTCATGTGCTCAAACTCATGGAGCTTGTCGAGACCTTGAAAATTCAAAAGGTTGAAATCCCCAAAGAACTCATCGTAGATAGGATTCTACACTCCTTGTCTAAGGTTAAGGCATATGTGCAATTCCGGGTGAATTTCAATATGCAAGACAAGGATGTGTCTCTTGAGGAGTTGCACAAGTTACTTGTGCAAGCCGAGAGGGACATGGGGTTAAATGTGAACCCTCCCAAGGATGTGCTTAACATAAGCACAAAGAGTAAGGGGAAGTTCAAGAAGAATGGGAGAAAGGGCAAGAAACAAGCTCCCACATTCACCAAAGCTAAGTCTTGTGAAGCTAGCACCTCCAAAGTCAAGAAGGGTCCTCTTGACAAATGCCATTATTGTAATGGCATGGGACATTGGAAGAGGAATTGTTCCAAATACCTTGGTGATATCAAAGCTGGAAAGATCACTCCAGTAGGTAAATGACTAACCTTCTTTTATGTTTCTAAATTCAACTATGGTATTATGATGCAAAGTTGTGATAATGTATCTCCCTTTTTATTGTAAATAGGGCCTCCACCAAGCAAAGACAAGGGAAAAGAAAAACAAGCATGAGAAACCATGGAGAAGCTAAGGATAGCTTTTATGGAGCTTTGTTTTTCATTGTCTTATTTTAAAGTTATGCTTTGAATTTTAGAACTATAAGTTTCCGTGTTCGACATGGAAAGGTATTTTGGATAATAGTTTGTATTTTGGATGATAGTGACTTGGTTTGCAACCCAAGTCACACGTTTTATCATTTATCCTTTATGTTCTGAAATTTCATCTTTAAATTGCTTGCGTTTTGAAACATAAGATTATTCACTTAAAGTGATCTAATAGACAAATATAATGACCGGTTTCATTATATGTCCACATGCTTAAAGGCTTGTGTATGATCATTTATAAAGTGACTTTGAGTCTATGAACTCTCCTAAAGGCATGTCAATCACCAAGTATACATATGAAAACAATAACAATTAGTCTATCTATGAGATAGTTCTCCTTACACTTCAACATCATTAATTTGTGTCTCATATGCTATCTTTGAATGTTTAGTGTATTCATTCTAAAGATAGAGTGGGAGAAAAATGAGGACACAACACGCAAGGCAAGATATAATTGTGTACTTGTGTAAATAAAGATCTACGCAAGAGAGAATGATTTGAATGTAGGTATATCTATTTACATAATATACCAAATAGATGAGATCTATAGTCTCAAGTTAGTTCTAAATGACTTAAGAGACCAAGTGAAGTAATCATAAGAGTTTATTCTCAAGATAACTACACGAGGAGACCAAAAGAAGTTTTGGAAGAAAAATGACTAATGTAAAGTCTTAACAAGCTTTTGACTAAAGGTTATGAATCAATTGACCAATAGTTTCAATCATGAGTTTTACTTAAGAGCCTAAATGAATCATAGTAACATACTAGTTATGATCAAGTTGCAAAGATTGATATTCCGATATCTTCAATAGCCAACGTTTTAACCACGCAAATGTCATTGTTTAAACTCGCTATGAAATGGTTAAACCTCCTTCCGAAAGGGTATTCCGAAGGACCTATTCTAAATATTATTTGTATTTGAATTATGACATGAGTGTGTTAGAGATTTAAAATCTCTTTCCGTAAGGTTGAGATGAGACCACTTCAAAATAGGCATTTTGAAAGGATATGATGGGAACATATATGGTTTTATCCTAGTAACTTGGCAAAGCGATTTATATTTATATTCTTGACAAATTTCGATTGAGAAGTCAATTTCGAAATATGTAGAATTGAGTGGGAGTTAGGAAATTCTCATGTGAAGACATGGGATTTAGTGGGAGCTATCATCCTTGAATGTATAAAACTCATTACTCATTAAAGAATGACGAGCTAATACCTTCTTTCATAAAGAAGCTTTCGAGTTTTCAATTCTGGATGAAAATGGACAATGATGAATCCAATTACATCATGGGATGTTGGATTAGTATTAAGAGATACACATCACATCAACATACGCATAGGTTATTCGTATGAATGAAAATGGGATTACCATTAGCAGTCATGGTAGTTCATTGAACCTAAGAACGGTTGATCTCATGATTATTAGTAACTAATGTTTCCGCCATTAGAATAATCATGTACATGTCCAATTTTGAATCATATGCATAAGAGCATGATGATTGGTTGGTGAGCCATAATAGAAACGTCATGAATTCTCGAGAAGAATCCGATGAGCGATTTCAGTGTTTGACGGAATGTTCTATTGTGTGTCAAGAGGTTGCACATATTATAGAAAATCCGAACACATATGAGGATTTATGACAATCCCAAATCTTTCAAGCCTAGAAAGAGAAATGAGAAGTTTTGGAAAGATACTTAGTTAAATAAGAGGTTATTCAAAACAATCTTTCCTGATTAAGCTAGGACTTGTGAGAAGTACTAAGCTAATAATCTTGTCAATTGTTACAAGATTCTACGAAACATATACCTAGTGCATTGTGTGTGGATGAAATACTTGATCGGTGCAAGTTGTATTATTCATCACAAATTCGTTCGTTATGAGATGAGCAATGAGAAAGTTCTTTCAAGTTAAAGAACCAAAACCAAGGTCAAGAACCTTAATATGTACTTGGTAAGATTCATGCTATGAGAACATGAATGTGAAGGAAATTGCAAGTGTAAGAAGTTTGAACACATGGACACATGGGATGTTAAACTTCTATTGCAATCAATGAGTGTTTACACTTATGATATACATCACAAGGTTGTAATATGATATTGACTACCCGAGTGTGATGCCGACATTTGTCGTTTGAGTTATTATTAAGTCACTTGGTACATTGTTATATCCAAACGGGTTGTAGAGACAATTGAACCCCGTTAAAGTGAACATGGATTGACATTGTTTTTGCCCATAGTTACTTATATGAGGTGACGTCTCGAAGTGACTAGAGTGTGAGGCGATTGATGGCAAGTTCAAATGCCATAGAGTCATGTGAGATGACTAGTCGATCACATAGGCAGATTGTTAGGAACATTTTGTCGGGCCTTATGACCGCTTATAGAGTTCTGGCAAATTTATATAGCCTGGTCGTGGCGAGAGCTACTATAGTATTCAAATGAGTCGATTCTTTTGACTAAAGACTATTCTCCTAAGATGGCACAGTTTCAGATTAACTTTGATTTGTGTTACTACGACCTTCGTAAATGGGGTCAAATGGGCATATTTTGGGTTATGATGGTGTGGCTAGTCGAAGGGAATGAGTGCGATAGGAATTGTCCACCCCTAGTCAGGGTTATAACAATATCTCGGGGCCACTCGAGGAGTAATGAATTGGAAAATGCGTGGCCACGCTCGGAAGGTATCCGGTGTGGATAAATCCGGTCAAACAGTTATTCTCCGGATCGAGGAAACCACTCTCGATATGATCACTTGCAAGTACGACTGAAAGAGACCTTGCATTGAGTGGGAGATAGTAATAGGACAAGAGAATTGGTGACGCACACTTGTCGAGGACAAGTGGGAGATTGTTGGAATATGTGTCCTCCGACAATAATGCGATCACGACTGTTGATCATGATGATCACATGTTTAAGTCTCATTAAAATGAATACAATTGGGAAGTAATATTGTTCTTGTCAACCTGGTCAACATATATCGGTAATGATTGGTCGACTAGAGTTTGACATTACCTGTCGTGTGACGGTGGTGATCGATTGACCCCTAGGTCATACCTAAAGGGCAACCCTCTTAATTGATTATTTAATTAATCGTATAATGTTACGAGTTAATTAAATTACTTGAAAATTGACGGACGATTTTGGAAGTAAAATTTACGTATCATATTGAAATGTGATTAAATAAGATACGGTCTGAGTAATTAAATTGTATAATTACTCGGATGAAATAAATTGTTTAATGTAACAATTAAATTGAATGAATTATTATAAATACAATCTGTTGTGATTTATAAATGGTGAAATATTTTGGCACAAGTAATTATGAAATTACTAAGTCGATTTTTGTATGTGACGTATTTTATTAATACGTTGATTTTTAATATGTTAAAAATACATAACAAATATATGTGACATATGACATGTAACATATAGACAATTGACAAAAATAATATGAAGTCCATATTATGAAGTGGCCGAAAATTAGAAGGGATTTTAAGCTAATTATAAGATGTTTGTAATTAGTGGAAAACACAATGATTAAAAAGCATCTTAGCCATGCAAGCCTATTGTTCCTTGTGAAGAACAACCTTACCATGCATTGGCTCTCCTTTTATCCTCTCTTACACGGTTTGGAGAAGACAAATACATCATTGTTTTTCTTATAATTTTTACCTAATAATACTCTAAAAGGTTTTAGATTATTCATTCATTTTCACTCATCCAAAAACACAAGTTCTAGAGAAATAAAATCCTCTCTTTTATCTCTCTAAAAACCGAAAATATTCAAAGTGTTAACAATATTTTTGGTTCAATTTTCTCATAGATTAATATTATAACTAGTATTTGTAATATTAATTTAATTAAGAGGAGCCTTGGGTATTATATTTAGGGAGAGATCTTACTCTTAGATCTTTGTTCTTCCATTGGAATAAGCTCAAGAACAAAAGAGAAAGGTGATCTCTTTTGTGCCCAAATATCCGAAATTTAATATGTAAGGACATAATTTCTCCTCTATTCATTTTATTGTTTGCATGCATAAGATCCGTTTAATTTATGACTAATTATTTTAACATATATGAGTATGTTAACATGTATATGGATCTACATTTCCTTCAAATAGAAGTACTTAATGATTGATGGAAGGTTGTCAATCTCCCAATAAAAACCCAATAATCTTCAATTACCCAATAATAAACTTCAATAATAAACTTGAACAATAATTAAGGAAAGATTAATGAGTAATTTGTGGAAAGATTAAAGAGTAATCTATTCTAATCTTCTCCTAATCTAATCTAAGGAAGGATTGATTTAATCTAAAAACTTCCCGGTTTGATTATTACAAATGGGGTATATATAATAGAGCATCATTAGGTTAAGCAAGGGTAAAATAGTAATTTAACAATGCTAATTGTTGGGTAGGGAATCGCCGGTCTCAAGAGAGACTCCGGTCTCCTTTTCGCCGGTCTTTGAAAAATATGCGCATCCTGAATGGAGAAAGATGAAAATGGAAAGTTGTTGTAAGGGAATCCGAGCGGATTGGTCTCGGGACGCTCGGATTGTAGCAGGAGAAAACGAGCGGATTTGGAGCAAGACGCTCGGATTGTAGCAGGGGAAGACGAGCGGATTTGGAGCAAGACGCTCGGATTGTAGCAGGGGAAGACGAGCGGATTGAAAGGGTGGACGAGCGGATTCCTTAGCAGACGGGCGGATTGGTCTCGGGACGAGCGGATTGGCGGACAGCTTCTTTGTTTGACCTCGGATTGTAAAACGGACGTCATTTTCTCATCCGGACTCCTATTGGAGTGATTCAAAAGCCTAAATCACTTGTTTTTTCGACGCCGTTCCATCTAGCATACTTTCAAAGCCAAAGGATTATCCCTTGGTTTGGTTTCAGAGCAATTTCTTCTTGTATTGACTTCCTCTCGTCATCCTTGCTTTTTAACCCTATGCTCCTTCTATATACTCTTTATTCCTACATACTTGGCCATCATTCTTGTCTCCTCTTCATACCAGTCCATCTAATATCATCAATAAGCTTCCAAATATGCACGAAAGACAGGAAATTCCGCCTAATTGTCTTCTTTCCTACAAAACATACGAAATGCACTAGGAAAGCAAAATAGAAAGCATTTGACGGATAAAATCGCTATGGAATGTTATAATAGTATGCAAAATGGGCTCAAATAGGGGACTAAATGTGCGCAAATAATGTTCACATCAAATATCCCCAAACCGAACCTTTACTCGTCCCGAGTAAAGAGGTGACAAAAACTAGACCTTTATTTAAACTATCCTACTAATATAGCCGATGTGAGACAATTAGCGGGTCTCACTCCGCCCCTTCAACTCACAAAAAGACAACCATGAGGTAGGATGCCTCCTTGTAAGGCAAGGTGGGGCTTGCCAAAATGGCGACACATCCAAACATTAAAGCACACAAAATCAAGTAATGGATGCATCTACAAAAGAATAGCCACTTTCCTCATCTAAGTGGCGGAAATTATCTACAAGGGAAGTAATTCAAGGGTACACACTCCTTCATAGATGCAATTTTTTCAAACTACTAAGCCTAGAAGGATACCAATAAATCACCTCCAAGTTGTGTCAAGCTAGGGTACCTTTGTCCTCAATCGTTAAGTGCTTTTGTCAAGAGTGGACTCCCTATGGTGTTAGAAACACTGGAGGATCGCGGAATCCTCCCTCTTGCCTAGACAAGAAGAAGGGTCGTCCCCTCTCTACCATGCACAAAAGTGGCTACGATGGATAAAGGGATCGATAGTATTTGAGTTTCATTTGGGAGTTTGCTTTTGTTGTTTGTTTTTCGCCCCAATTTCTTGTGGAATTTGACATTTGAGAACACTTTCTTTTTGCCATTTCTTTTGATTTTTGGCTTTTCAACACTTGACAACTTTTTCAACTTTTTGCATTTTTTGAACATTTTCAAAGTCACCCCATATGTAGTGAGGGTGCCTTATATTTGAAGCACAGGAGTTTTCATTTTTGTTACTCCTCTTTTCTTTTTGATGCAATTGCAAACTTTTTCTTTTCTGTCATTTCAATACTTGAACTCAAATTTTTGAACAATTTCTTTTTGTGCCCATTCCTTTTGATAACAAAATGTATGGTAGAACATGGATGAATGATGGTTGCATGGTTTCAAGGGTCACCTTGGAATAAATGGTAGCCAAGGAGTTATCACACCACAAGGTACTCTTGACTAGGCCTTAATCCATGGGTCAAAGGATACTAGCATGACACATCCTAGGGTGTTTTTCAAGTATTCTAACAAGCAAAGTCTTAAGAAGAAAAAGCATCTACTAGGGCCTATATACACTTGTCAAGCTTCCCAAGTAGACGGTTTCACAAAATTTTTCTAACATGCAAACTACATGCCATGATGCAACTAACATTTATACAACCTAATGCATATGCTTCTACCAACTAGTATGCCAAATAATCTAAATGGAAGCCTAAATTCACATTGTTTATACCGCATCAATAAAGCCACATAGTCATTAACATAAAGAGGAAAAAGGAGATTGGAAAGATCATACCATGCGGTCTTCAATATCCTCATGTCTCAGATGTGGCGTAGTCGATCAATGGGAAAAAGGATAGACAAACAAACAAACAAGTATATACAATTCTACACTATAAAGGAAATGAACTTGTTTTTGGATTTTTCAATTTTTCAAATTTTTTTGTATTTTTTTTTGTGAAATTAAAAGACATATTTTTGTGATTTTTCAAAAATTTTCAATTTTTATGCATTTTGGAATATAAATTCCCATCCCCCACTTTATTTTGGACATTGTCCTCAATGTACATGTAGGAGTAGGAATAAAAAGGAAAACATGTTTTTGGATTTTTTATTTTATGGAAATTGAAGTACAAATGCAATGATATGATATGAATGAATGCATGCTCTAACTAAATGCAATTCTACATGACATATATAACAAATGAATGCAATCTAAACTATACTATATGATGCATGATTTCTAGTAAACTATGGTCACCTATGATCAAACCTCCCCAAACCGATTTAAACATTATTTCTAGTGTAGAAAAGAATAGGATTGGTCATTAGTGACTATGCATGAATTCTAGTCTATATGCAACTATCTACATGAATCATGTGAGGTATATTACAATGCAATTATGCTATATGAACTAACTAATATAAATGCAATATGAAATATAATACAAATGCAAGCTAAATGTAAATGTATATAACTAAATGCAAATCTAAATATAATGCAAAGTGAAAGGAAAGGATATCTTACAAATGGTGGTTTTAGGGAGGACTCCACCAAACTCATTCCTTGTTGCCATGGTTATTGATCTTGTCCATGTTGCTTAATGCTCTCAATAACCGGTCAAAGGCTTGAGCACAATCCTAAAATAAGCATGAATACGGTTTGTTCCAATTCAATATGAAGCTTGGCCAAGGTAGCTTGCCACTTACTCTCTCATTCACCTTGCCCTTGGCACTTTAGTCTTTGTAATGCTTCAAACCGATAAGCCCATGATTCTTGCCAACATAAGGTATGAAGTATGGCTTATTTTCATCCGGAGATTTCCACTTACCACCTTCTCCTCTAAGTTCGGTGATGATGATAGCACTTTAATTTGTCAATCCTTCCAAAGTAGAAGGAGAATTCTCATAACATTGATGATCGGATACCTTAGGCCGAGTTGAGATTGTGGGTGCCAAACCTCCACAAGCACGTTCATTTGCAATTTTGTTCTTGAGCTTCTCCACCAAGTACCCTTTATATGATGTTTTGACCTTTTGGAGAAGGTCCACCATATCATCTCCAACAGTCATAGGTTCCATGGTGGGTGCGAAAAGGTCTTCATGGTCAATAGGAAAGAGGAATTCATCTTCTTCATGGAAGCATACCTCAAACTTCTCAAGGATGGGCTCCTCAAGTAAGGCAATCTCACAACTCCATTCCTCTTCTTCATTGCAAGACACATATCCCGCATAAGCTTCTTCCATAGGCTTGTCATCATCGCTATCTCCATACGAATCATAGATAGGGGCTTCACTCTTCTTCATTAATTCTTCCTCCACCATCTCAATATTCACATCAAAGGTCACACCCTCATACTCACAAAGGTTAAGAGTATTTGGCTTACGTAACCTCAAATCTTCCTCATCAAATACCACACTTTCATACACACAAGAGCTCAAGGAGATTAACTCTTCCCACTTCACAAGTTCTTCATCAAAGGTCATTGCCTCAAATTCACATTCATGTTCAATGCTCAAGGATTGGTGGGGAGTGTTTGTTTGGGTTGCTTTCATTTGGGCAATTCGAATTGCCAACTCCTCACCATGGGTAACAATGCTTTGGAGAACATTGTTCCTATTTTGGCTCTCTTCTAGAATTTGTGTGAAGAAATTTTGTTGGTCTCCCATCATTTGGAGAACCATATCTTGAATGTCAAAGTTGGGCTCATCTTTTTGTTGTGGGTGGGTGTGAAAGTGCTCATATTGTGGCATTTGGAATTGGTTGTAATGTGAGTTTTGGGTGGGTGGTTGTTGTTGATATTGGATGTGGTGATTTTAGTGGGAAAAGTTGGGGTAGTGGTTAGGATTTTCATTGTACAAATTGTAAGGTAGGTTTGTGTTGACTTGCTCCTCAAACTCCCCATACCCATAGTCATACTCAAAGAATCTACCACATACTCCATGTGTCAAGTCTTGAGCCATCATAGCTAAGACAAGGAAACAACTACAAGCATGGAAACTACACAAAAACGGTAAGAACAATCCTTGAGGAACAAGTTCCTCAAGGTGAAAGCAAAATCAAAATAGACAAACAAGTAAGAACTTAATCACATAGCACCATCCCCGGCAACGTTGCCACTTTGATGTCGGATGTGATATCGTCGGGTCTCCCAATCAAACACATTTATAATACTCAACAAACAACTAGTTAGCGGTAAGTCGAGGTCGATCCATGGGACGGTGTGCTTTGGGTTCTAAATCTATCTATCTCAATTTATGCTAGTGTCACAATTGATTTGGGTTTGTAGTTTTGTTCTAGACTAATAAAAGCAATAAAGTAAAACAAGCAATGAACGGAAGGATGTAAACAAATGATTAAAAGTGCTAGGATATCATGGGGTCATAGGGGATTCATGGTGTTGATCATACAAACATGTTTACAAAGTTGCAAGCAATTAATGTTGTGGAGGAACCGAGTTGGTTTATATCTTACGGGTCTTAGGAAGAGTTGGGTCCCGGAGCCGAATCGATTAGATTGTACAACACCTACAAGTCGACTTACTTTCCTCCTAATCAACTTCTATGCATGGTCTAACAAGACTCGAGTTGGTTTATATCTTACAAGTCAAGTTGAATAGATAAGAGATGGTTATAAATGCAAGGATTCATAGGCTTAGCATTTCATCAAACATAACATGTGCATAGGTTGACATCACAACAAGCAAGCAAATTTAATTATGTGAACATATTAGATTAAGCATGAATCAATCCCCATGTTGGTTTCCCTAATTACCTATTAATCCTAGCTAAGAGACTACTCACTCATTATCAAGTTTAACATGCTAACAAGGTTGTCAATCATATTAACAAGGTAAAACATGATGAACAAGTAAGAAAGATTAACAATAATTAAAACAAGGATTAAGAGAATTATACCTATGGAGATTCCAAAATAATAATGCAAAGAATAATAGAAGTTCTTGATGATTAATGGAAGGTTGTCAATCTCCCAATAAAAACCCAATAATCTTCAATTACCCAATAATAAACTTCAATAATAAACTTGAATAATAATTAAGGAAAGATTAATGAGTAATTTGTGGAAAGATTAAAGAGTAATCTATTCCAATCTACTCCTAATCTAATCTAAGGAAGGATTGATTTAATCTAAAAACTTCTCGGTTTGATTATTACAAATGGGGTATATATAATAGAGCATCATTAGGTTAAGCAAGGGTAAAATAGTAATTTAACAATGCTAATTATTGGGTAGGGAATCGCCGTTCTCAAGAGAGACTCCGGTCTCCTTTCCGCCGGTCTTTGAAAAATATGCGCATCCTGAATGGAGAAAGAAGAAAATGGAAAGTTGCTGTAAGGGAATCCGAGCGGATTGGTCTCGGGACGCTCGGATTGTAGCAGGGGAAGACGAGCGGATTTGGAGCAAGACGCTCGGATTGTAGCAGGGGAAGACGAGCGGATTCAAAGGGTGGACGAGCGGATTCCTTAGCAGACGAGCGGATTGGTCTCGGGACGAGCGGATTGGCGGACAGCTTCTTTGTTTGACCTCGGATTGTAAAACGGACGTCATTTTCTCATCCGGACTCCTATTGGAGTGATTCAAAAGCCTAGATCACTTGTTTTTTCGATGCCGTTCCATCTAGCATACTTTAAGAGCCAAAGGAGCAACCCTTGGTTTTGTTTCCGAGCAATTTCTTCTTGTATTGACTTCCTTCTCGTCATCCTTGCTTTTTAACCCTATGCTCCTTCTATATACTCTTTATTCCTACATACTTGGCCATCACTCTTACCTCCTCTTCATACTAGCCCATCTAATATCATCAATAAGCTTCCAAATATGCACGAAAGACGGGAAATTCCGCCTAATTGTCTTCTTTCCTACAAAACATACGAAATGCACTAGGAAAGCAAAATAGAAAGCATTTGACGGATAAAATGGCTATGGAATGTTATAATAGTATGCAAAATGGGCTCAATTAGGGGACTAAATGTGCGCAAATAATGTTCACATCACCATCCTCTTTGGAACCGATTCCTCGCTAATGGTACTACTCCCTCGATCCGAAAAACCTTACTACTTGAGATGAGATCGCAATTGAGTTTGCCAAACAGTATGCGGACAATGTCGAGATCCAGGCCAATACCCGTACTCTCGAAGTGCTAACCCAGAACGAGAAGGAGGGGTACACTGAGTTCCTAACCCGTTGGAGGAGGGTGAGTACTCAATTGGTCAGTAAGCCGAGTGAGTCAACTTTTGTGGAAAAGTTCGTCAACAATCTCCGCACAGTTTATGCCAACCTACTGAGGTATCAGAATATCAAGACCTTCCAGGATCTGCAGATCCTGGGGACACGTATTGAAGATTACCTCCGAAAGGGTGTCTTGGCCAAAACCACTGGCAGAGGCTACCAAGGATCCACCTCAACCGGATCTCGCCCTTACGGCCAGACGAACAAGATTGATGAGGTTAACCTCATCGAACCATCTGCTAAGAGAACTGAGCGCCCCCATAGAGTGTTTACCAACATAGGGTCGACTTACGCAAGTGCCCTGAAATGGCTCATGGACCAGGGGAAGTTACAACCGATCGGACCCACCCCAGATCCGACCGATGCCAAGAAGTCCCGGTTCTAGAACCCCAATGCCTACTGTCAGTATCATCGAGGGAAAGGGCATGATACCGAAACCTGCTTCAAACTCAAGCACCTCATTCAAGACATGATTGAGAATGGAGATTTGCCTTTACCCCCACCAACTAAACCGAACAACAAAACGAACCCTCTGGGAATCCACGCCATCTCTGACGATGAGCCGACTCTAGACTCCTCTCACCACATCCTGCCAGTTGACGATGAGGTGAATGCTTTGGAAAAAGATCGTTCAGACGGAGTGTTTGTGTTTAGTGCTGCCACTATGCTCACTATGTTTCAACAAGTTGAGGAGGCCATAGCCAGCCTCTCCGAGAGAATCACCCGACTTGACGACGCCTACCGTCGACTCATTTTCAATACACCGCCACCGCGCCCGAGGTAGAATTCCCCAAGCATTCAAAACTACCCACCCCAGGATCGATTGCTCCCGCGACCATTCTGGCATAGACCTCACGAAAATCACCCTCAAAATAATCACCCTCAAAATAACTACCCCCACAATAACTACCCCCATAAAAATCACCCTCACAAAAACCACCATCACAAAAGTATCCCTCACAAGAACTGCCCACCAAGGAATACCCCCCCCAAGGTACCCTTGGGACTCTGAAATTAATGGCATCTGGAGAGATGATGTTGAGGATGTCTATATCATCCCAGGGAAGGAGAAACAGGCGAAAGAAATCGGACATCTCACCCGGTCCGGACGTCCCTATTAGAACCCGAACAATCCAACGGTCGTTCCAACAACGAATGACCAAGTCATCCCAGAGGTGGACGCTCAACCAAAGGCTCCTGAGAATTCAATCCTGAAACAGCTTCAGAAGGCAAAAGCCGAAATCTCAATTTGGCAACTAATCGCAACGTCTTTTGAGGATCGACAGGCTCTGCTACAGGCTTTGGGAAAGTTAACAGTGCTCTCCACCTCTTCCCCAGAAGAAATAGTGGCACACGTGACGAGGGACGCCCCTGATCTGAACAACCCAGTCGTCTTCTCCGACGAGGAAATCCCTCCGTTCGGAGCCAATCATAACCTGGCCCTGTATATCACCGTACAATGCCTCCAGAAAAATGTACCCATGGTCCTCGTGGATGACGGATCCGCGGTAAATGTCATTCCCCTAAAGACTGCTCACAAGCTGGGTATCAGGGAAGCCGATTTGGTCCCAACAAATCAAGGAGTACGCGCCTACGACGACACTCGTCGCAAGGTCGCGGGGCTTATCACTCTGGCTGTCGCGACCGGACCACTGGAAAGACAAACCAGTTTTCAGGTGGTCGACATCGATGCTTCTTTCAATATGCTCTTGGGACGTCCCTGGATTCACGCCGTCAAGGCAGTCACCTCGACTCTCCACCAGAAGATCAGGGTCCCCTTCAACGGGAAAACGATCACAATTCCTGCTTCCCCGATCAAAGCAGTCATGAGAAAGGGGATAGCCTCCCAAGCCAATGAGGAGGAAGATAACGAAATTTGGGGTTTCCAAGCTGTGAACGCCATAACTAATGAATCAACACCCTCTGATTATGACCCGTTTTCCAACCTCACGGTCAACCGTATCATGATGCGTCAAGGTTATTTTCCGGGTTTGCCGCTCAATCCACTGAAGGACCCATTGCCTCCCTTGAAACAAACTAAGGTCCCCAACATTCCCTTTGGGCTGGGGTACGAACCTACTGACGAAGATATCCAGGAGATGAACCTCCTAGTCCGAAAACGCAAGAAGCACGGGGTTATCCTCCGTCCCTATCATCTGACCCTCAATGGATACTTTGTCCCCGAGGGAGAATCAGAGCTCTACCATTGCTTTCCGGAGCCAATCTATGACTCTGTGGCCAGGGCTAGGCACCCGGGAGTGGAAGTCTTCCAGGACTGCTACTTTATCCCCGATAACATCGACGCTCCATCAACTGAGTCCAAGCCGTCACCATGCCTTGACGGACAAGCTGTCACACTCCTCTTTGGGGAAGATAACGTGAAACACCTCGACTATGAGGACATCATCAACATCGCCCTGAAGGACAATCTGTTTAATCCAACCGCCTTGATCTCTGATACTGACCCGGAGAAGGCTATTCAAGGCTGGAGGAAGACCGTCAAGTGGACCGATCGCCAAGGCCGCATTCTCAAGATAACAACTGGAGAAGGCCCTATGTTCAAAAAGGGAAGTGAAGAAGGATCTGAGTCTGAGTCTGAGTCAGAGTCAGAGTCTGTCGTAGCTCCTAACACTCCTGATGTCCCGAGTCAAGGTCCCCTTCCCACTTTGTTTTATCACAAAGTCGTGGTGATTAAGAGGCCGAGTCTACTAGGGTCACCCCCACTCCCATGAAAGGTGACAACCTGGAGCATTCCAGGAGCCGCCTCCTTTGTTGTGTCGCCCGACCGACCACGAAATATCTGTCCTCTCCGAGCTTTTCGCTCGTGTCAACTTAATGAACGCTAAGTTTGCTTATGACTCGTCTCATTTTAACTGCAATGCAATTCTGAATGACTATGAGAAATTTGACTTGAGTGACTACCCACCTCACCTAGCCAAAGAACTTGACAAACGGGAAACCAGAACCCCCATCATTGAGGAGACCGAACCTATCAACGTATGAACCGACAACACACCTCAAGAACTTAGGATAGGGACAACCCTGGACCCCTCGGAAAGACAATAGTTCATTGACCTCCTTCACGAATACAAGGACGTGTTCGCCTGGTCTTACAGAGACATGCCTGGGATTGACAGAGAAATTGCAGAACACCGGATACCCATTAAACCCGGAGCTAAACCTGTGAAGCAGAAGCTACGACAGATGCGTCCTGAATGGGCCCTGAAAATCAAGGAAGAAGTGGATAAACAGTTCAAGGCTGGCTTCATCAAAGTGTCTGAATACTCTGATTGGGTGGCCAACATTGTGCCCGTACCAAAGAAAGACGGAAGAATTCGGGTTTGCGTCGACTTCAGGGATCTGAACAAGGCAAGTCCAAAGGACGACTTCCCTTTGCCACATGTTGACATTCTGGTGGACAATACTGCCGAGCATGCCCTCCTATCATTCATGGACGTGTATGCTGGGTACAACCAGATTAAGATGGCTGAGGAAGACATGCACAAGACTGCGTTCATTACACAGTGGGGTACATATTGCTACACGGTCATGCCTTTCGGCATCATCAACGCCGGGGCAACCTATCAAAGAACCGCTACCACTCTCCTACATGATATGATGCACAAGGAGGTAGAGGTATATGTTGATGACATGATTGTCAAATCAAAAGAACGGGACGGCCACATCAGTGCCCTCCGAAAATATTTCGCTCGTCTGCGGAAGTATAACATGAGACTAAATCCTCAGAAGTGTGCATTCGGGGTCACCTCCGGAAAACTCTTAGGACATGTCGTCAGCAAAAGAGGCATTGAGATTGATCCAACCAAAATCAAAGCCCTTCAACAAATGCCTCGGCCTAGGAACGAGAAGGAGATTCGGGATTTTCGGTCGGGTCCAATACATCAGCCGCTTCATTGCCAAGCTCACTATGATTTGTGAACCAATATTCAAAAAGCTTCGCGCCTCCGATCACACCGATTGGGACGACGACTGCCAGAAGGCCTTCGACAGGATAAAGGAAATTCTATCCAAACCTCATGTCCTCATGCCACCTCAACCGGGGATTCTTCTATCCCTATACCTGACTGTTACCAGCACAACCATGGGAGCAATGTTAGCACAAACAGTTGGCAACGAAGAACGAGCCATCTACTACATCAGCAAATAGTTCATTGAGTACGAGACGAGGTATACCCAACTGGAGAAGACATGCCTTGCCCTAGTATGGTCGACAAAGAAGCTGCGGCATTACATGCTCAGCTATACGGTCCACATCTACTCTAAGATGGACCCGGTTAAATACATCTTCGAAAAACTCGTACTAAACGGAAGGCTGTCTAGGTGGACACTCATGTTGTCCGAGTTTGATCTCAAGTTTGTACCCTTCAAGGTTATCAAGGGAAGAGCAGTTGCCGATTTCCAAGCAGAAAACCCCGTCAACGAGGATCCAACAACCGACACATGGTCACTTCCTGACGAAGACATCCTTTGTGCCGACTCCGACGCATGGGACCTATACTTCGATGGTGCATCTAATCTGAGAGGCTTCGGGGTAGGAATCCTTCTAATATCACCAGAGGGAGAACATGTTCCGATCTCGGTCAAGCTAGACTTCACCGTCACCAACAATGTTGCTGAATACGAAGCATGCCTCATCGGCCTTCAAGCAGCCATTACACTTGGCATCAAGAGGCTGAGGGTCCATGGCGATTCCTCGCTCATCATCAATCAGGTGTCCGGATCATGGAAAATCCGATCTGACAGCTTAGCTCCCTACCGAGCAAAGATCAATCAAGAGGCCGAGTTCTTCGATCAAATCGACTACTTCCACTTGCCACGAGAGGAAAACCAATTTGCCGATGCCCTGGCGAAACTTGCCGCGCTCGGCAACATACCTGACGACATGACATCAATGCCCCTATGTGTCGAGAGAAGGAGCGAGCCAGCTCACATTTGTGCCATTATCGACGACGAGGAAAGCCATGATGAACCTTGGTACCAAGCCATCCTCAATTACAAAACCAAAAACGAATTCCCACCCAACTCTGATCAAAGAGGACAAAGAGCCATCCGTTTACTTGCATCACAATTCGTGATAAAGCAAAATCAACTATACAAAAGAACACCCCAAGGAATTCACCTCCTTTGCATTGACCATCACAAAGCCAAGAAAGTCATGGGAGAGGTTCACGACGGAGAATGTGGCCCTCACATGAGTGTAATGATGCTTACACGGAAAATCATGCGGCTAGGTTACTACTGGACTACCTTGGAGGCCGATTGCCGTAACTACGTCAAACATTGCCACAATTGCCAAATATTCGCCAACATACAACACATACCACCATCCCTTTTATACACCATGACATCACCCTGGCCTTTCTCAACCTGGGGCATCGACATCATCGGGAAAGTTAACCCGATAGGCACCAAGGGGCATTGCTTCGTCCTCGTCGCCATCGACTATTTCACCAAATGGGTGGAAGCACAGTCATATGCAGTCTTGACCGCCAAACAAGTGGCCAAGTTCATTCAAAATAACATCATCTGTCGATACGGGGTACCCCATGAAATCATCAGCGATCAAGGCTCTCACTTTCGGGCGGAAACTCAAGCTTTGCTGGACAAATACAAGATCAAACGACATCGATCATCCCCCTACCGTCCCCAAACCAATGGAGCGGTGGAGGCAGCGAACAAAACTCTTGTCACCATTATCATGAAAATGCAAGACAACTACCGCGATTGGCCGAGCAAACTCCCATTCGCACTCTAGGGATACCGAACCTCCATTCGAACATCGACAGGCGCCACACCCTTCTACCTAGCATACGGTATTGAGGCGGTTCAACCGGTAGAGTTAGAGGTTCCATCTCTACGCATCCTACTGGAGAGCCAAGTCCCTAAGGCGGAATGGACTCGTCGAAGGTACGAGCAACTCACTCTTCTAGACGAACGGCGACTCAACGCCTTGCACAACGTCCAGCTATACCAACGACGTATACAGCGGGCATTCAACAAGAAGGTCAAACCCAGAAACATCCAAGAGGGCGACTTGGTCCTCAAGTCAGTTCGAGCACCATTACCCGTCGATCCGAGGGGAAAATTCAATCCCAACTGGGCCGGGCCATACCTGGTCAAGAAAATACTTTCGGGGGGCGCAGTGAGACTGAGTGACCTAGATGGGGAGGACTTTACAAACCCAACCAACCTAGACCAACTCAAGAAATACTACCCTTGAACCATATCAACCAACGACATAGCCTAGTTTTACAACTAGCAACGACCTCAACCCTTTTCAAGTCAAGTTCCTCAACGTGTTCTGATTTGAAATTGCATGTTTTATCGAGTCTAAGCTGCGGTACCTTGCCCGTTTCGAATGTCCTTTGATCTATCAAAGGCAACATCCATTTGCACTAAAACAAAAAAAAACCCCTGAACTACGAGCATGGTTTGATTTCACCTCTTCAGGTGAATACATAGGCAGTCCCTCTTATGCCTGAGGGATACAACCACAAAACCCAATCAAAATTCACAAAACATTTCGAACTACGATCATGGTTTGATTTCACCCCTTCGGGTGAATACGTAGGCAGTCCTTTCTTACACAAGAAGTATACAACCATCCCCGCAATCAAAAACAACCATCCCCATACAAAAAATCCCCACGTACAAAAAATATCCCAAAAAAAAGAGAGAAAAGGGAAAAACATTCCCTTTCCCACCAAAATACAAAAATGAGCCTTTCTCCCTTTCCACAAAATACCACATTCCCGAGTGCAAATGTTTAGGACGATTCAAATCGAATTGCCTTTATAAAATGGATGGAAGAAACAAGTGTTCGCAATTTTCGACACGAGCAATCCTTTTATTTAATTAATAATGGGAGGGATTACAATTTCAACAACAAATGAAGCTCGACGAGTCTACAACTTGTCAAAGCTAAGGTGTCAACTAAAACACCTCACATAATAAAACTAGCACAAAACACACAAAACATAGCTAGTACAACATAATAAAAACTCACAACAATAATACAACATAATAATAAAGTGGGTAATGGAGGTCTTCACTCTTCCATTCTACCCTTGCCTTTTCCCTCGGGGTACATCTTCCCCTTATTCTTGTTGGCCCGCCTAGCATGGACTTCCTCCTCGGAGCGAATCCTCAACGGATCTAAGACGGCGACGGCCTCCGGTCTAGCACAAGACTCCATATTCGACCCAAGATGAGCCAATGCACGGCCCACCATATTCTTGGGGCCGGAACTCCTCCTCTTCGGTGGTCTCATCACATCGGGGGTAGCTCCATCAACATACTCCTCAAAGAAGGTACGGTTGGCCTTGCCAACCTCTCGATACTTCAAGTCGATAACCTCGTCCTTACGAAACTTGATCCTCTTTTCCAAGGACGGAGCTCGTGACCACTTGACATAAGCGGGAGTCACCCATGTCGTGGCAACGGGGTTTGGTACCTCCCAAAGCGGCCGAGTGGCCCACCACCTTTCGAAGACCTCCACAAGCTCGGAGTTCCGGAAAACATTCTCTTGGACAAGAGTATCTTGAGCGGGCACCTTTTGTTGACGCCCGATTTGCCTCATGAGCCTTTCGGGATAAATAAAGGAAACAACCTTCAAACCCACCACCATCAAAGAACGAGGACTAGCACCCGAAGCGGGCAACCCCGTGAAGGACCTCAAGTGCCACCACGGCACCACCCAACGGATATGAGGACCACCCTCCTCCGCCAATCTTGCGGCCCAATAGGCCTCGGTAGAAGCAAAACTATCCGGGTACAACTTCTTCCTCTTGGTAAGATGACGGAAGGAATAAGAAGAAGAATCAACCGGAGGCTCTACATACCATAGCCTCTCTAAGAGCCACACTTGAAGGATCCTCGGGGATCCGAAAGAGGGAGCTTCTCCACAAGAGCCTTCCTTGTCCAAAGCTTGGATGATCTCTCCAAGCACCAACCATGATGGATCTCTACCATGATCCATTTGCTCAATCACATGAATAAGGGTCATGCTACCATGGCATCTTGGCCCCTCTTTCTTCAAGGCATCAACAAAGAGGTACACATGGACAAGGCAAAATGCGAGAGCCCTTCTCCTAGCCACCTCCGAGACATTAGCATCTAATCGGTTTGAAAAGATGTTGATAAGAGCCAACATGTCCACACCATGTGGAGCAAGAAGAAAGTTGATTTGGCTTGTTGATAAGCCCAACATGGAACGGAATTTCTCCTTGTAGCACAACCGAGTCGGAGGAAGCACCGGAGCACAACCCGGCCACCCACCAATGGCTCCAACTTCTTCGGGAAGAGGACAAAGCTCACCTTTCGGGAAAACGAAAACATGATGTTTCGAATCCCAAAACCGAAAACATGCTTCAAGAAATGAAGGTTGCACCTTGACTTGACGAAGCACCAACAATTGACCAACTCCCATGCAAACGAGTTGATACTTTTCGGGAGGCGACAAATCCCGGCACCATGTCGTAATGCGTTCTCAAAAGCATCCATGAAATATTTTGTGGAAGAAAAAGAGGTTTTGTAGAGATGTTTTTGTGTTTCGGATGATGAAACAATGAAGCGCAAACGTCCCTATTTATACGAAATGATCAGCGTGTTTTTTCAGAAAAAGGGGAGAGCCGGCTTCAATCGCCAGGCTGCTCGCGCCTCTTTAGGCCTTCCCCAGGATTCCCGTTGTTGACTTGTCTCTTTCAACTTGTGCTTTCTCCTGACACCTCAAACCTCCCGCTAGGAAGCTCGCGCCTCTTCGGGATGATTCAAGATATTTTGTGTTTCCTCACACTCACATTTCCTTGTTTTCGCGTTTTACGTAATCCGACACGGTTTCCATGACGCAGCTTTAAACATACGGATTTTTCTTTCTTTTTTTTAGGGAGGAAGGGCTAGTCGCCCCGATCCGCGATGGATCGTTTCCATGTAAGTCGAAATTCCGAAAAATGTTTCGCTTTTTCGCATCTTTTTTCATCATCAAAAATCAAAATCGAGAATTGATAACACGACATCAATTTTCATCAAAATTCAAGCACTCACAAATTCGAGTCTTGACCTCAAAAATCAAAAATCAAATATACTCGCAAAAATCCTTTTCTAAAATTCTTTCCTGACGGTTTGAGTTTGAATTTTTCGAGTCAATTTCAATAATTTCAACGCAATTTAATTCACGACACGAGTTAATTGCTCAAATTTTCAAATCAATTCCTTTTGAATTCCGAACGTGACGATTTGTCACGGAATTTTCAAAATTCATTTCAAATTTTCAATTTTAACGTCAAGTAATCTTGGTTAATTGTGGTTTTCGATCAAATGCTTTACGTGTTTTCAATCGAATGCTTCTACGTGTTTGCATTTTTGCATATGTGCTATCTGTTGCCTATTTTTCTACACTAACGATGCAGGAACTAGTGCGAAGCAAAATAAAGGAGAATCGACAGCCGACAGCGCTCCTCCGAAACACAACACAAAAAAAGCCAAAAATCACAAAATGAGCTACAATCCAAAAACACATATATACAAACCGCCTCACGCAAAATACATCGACACGCGTGTGATACGGGCAACTGACCGTACAAACAGGGTCCAGTACAGACATCTATCATACAGACACTGGCCTAAAACAACCGTCTATCATACAGACACTGGCCTAATACAGCCGTCTATCATACAGACACTGGCCTAAGACAACAAACCGGGGGCTATCTGCCACCTACCGAACTAAGCACTCTCTATCCTCTCAAACAGAAAAGAAAGGAAGCAACACAAGAAACAGAGGAGCAACAACGGAAGCAGAGGTGATTACCATTATGGTAATACCTCGTTCCTGCTCCACGACAAAAATGAAGACAGTGTCTTGCAGACTTCGGATGATGAGAAGGCCAAGAACCATGATGCAATTCACCACTCCGGTGTTGACCCCCAATCATCAGCCATCCTGTCTATGAGCCACAATGAAAAGGACAAGCCGGCCACATCAGCCGCCTCTCCTCCTCTACCGAAGCATCGTCCACCACCGCCTCAAATCCGGCAGCCTCTTTGGTCGTCTCTTCCCCTCCAGGATCATCTTCCTCCTCCATTGCCTCCACAACGGACCCCATAGGTCTCAAACGGTACTCTACAATAAAAAACAACAAACAAAAAACGTCAGCCGAAATTTCGGCATTACGACGGCATGAAATGGATAAATCCAAAAAACACAACCTGCAATACAAAACAAGGGCAATCCCGCCCAAAATCCAACCAAACAAAACCGTTCACAACAAACAAACAAAAAATGACTCGCCCCTCTTTTGAAGCAAAAGACGAGTCAAAACCACAAAAACGACACTTCAAGACCCATACAAGGTCCGCCTACAAACCAAAATACATTCCCGACACAATGGGGTATTTTTCTACGGTTCAAAAAGGCAATTCATACGCTAATTTGAGCCCAAACTGGTCAAAAATTCGAGAACGACTGCAAAAAGGCAAACGTGATTTTATCACGCCTCAAGGTGACCTAAATTACCAATAAGGTCGATTTCAAGGCAAACTGACTCAATTCAAGCTCAAACAGGCGCTTATCTTGTCAGACATAAGACCGTCACAAAAGGCGAAAATCCAAATTTCGCCCACAATACCCAACGACGGTCCATAATGGCGAATACGGGTATTCCCAACTACAATGCAACCTAGTGGGACCCACTGTCCGAGCAAATAAACGTGGAATTGCGAAATGAGACGGCTTCTCACCTCACTCACGTTTTTCGAGCATAGGGAGTGGGAACGGGGACCAAAATGCAAACTAAAAGCACCCCTATACTCCTAAACAGGTTTCTAACCTAATGCAAGCATAATGCTAACTCGAAATGGGCTCAATCAAAAACGCCCAATTCGATTTTCTAGGGTAAAATCCCGCCCTAATTCAATCAAGCTAAAGATCAACAAATTTAAATGGATTCAAGAGGAAATACATACCGTGAGATGACATTGTTGATGATGGCACGAATTCAAGCGAGCTAGAAGGTCCGACAATGGCGATTTTGGTTTGTTTTGTCGAACAATGAAGAAGACGAGATGATGAATGGGATGCAGCCTGAACTCGCGTCTTTTACAGAAAAAAAGGGAAGCCCCTTTGATTCGCAAGATGGCTCGCGCCTCAATCAGGTGTCCACTTGCTTTTTTCTGCGAATTTTGGGCTTTAGCCCAATTTCCACATGACAAAATTCGGATTTTCATTGACGATATTGAAAATTGTCATTTCCTCAAAGATTAAAAAAAACAAATAGTGAAAATTTAAATTCGCTATTTTCAAAAATTTCAATCAAACGGCGATTAAAACCGCCAATTTCAAAAATAATGGTGAAATCGAAATTCACTATTTTCCTTCAAAAATTTCAAAAATAATAGTGAAAATTCAAAATTCGCTATTTCTTCAAATTTTCAAGCAACGGCAATTAAAACCGTCATTTTCAAAAATAATAGCTGGAAATTGAATTCTGCTATTTTCACCACACATGTCAACGGCGGCACATAAACCGTCATTTCAATTAATAGCGAATATTCCAAATTCACTATTTCTTTCAAATGTCAACGGCGGCACTTAAACCGTCACTTCCAACGTAATAACAGATTTAAAAATTTGCTATTTCCTTCAAAATTCAAAAGGACGGCGATCGAAACCGCCACTTCAAATTCAAAGAAGAACAACGAGTAGCGAATATCCCAAATTCACTATTCCTTCAAACACAAGCAGGGGGCTTCCCCGAGAAACCCGCTCATTTCGAAAACATTGATAGTGAAAGTCCAAATTCACTATTTCCACGGCGGCATCATGAGTTCGCTACTTTCAAGACAAGCCCTTTTGACGCGGCTATTCTCATTCAAATTCACGGCGGCATCACGAGTTCGCTACGTTCAGACAAGCCCTTTTGACGCGGCTATTCTCATTCAAATTCACGGCGGCATCACGAGTTCGCTACGTTCAAACAAGCCCTTTTGACGCGGCTATTCTCACGGTCCATTAATCGACCGCCTCATGGCTGGCGAGCCTTTGTCCGCAAACATCCAAGGACACATCCCGAAGATGCCTCGGGTACATTTCCTTGTCATGGCTGGCGAGCCTTTGTCCGCAAACATCCAAGGACACATCCCGAATATGCCTCGGGTACATTTCCTTATCATGGCTGGCGAGCCTTTATCCGCAAACATCCAAGGACACATCCCGAAGATGCCTCGGGTACATTTCCTTGTCATGGCCGGCGAGCCTTTGTCCGCAAACATCCAAGGACACATCCCGAAGATGCCTCGGGTACATTTCCTTATCATGGCTAGCGAGCCTTTGTCCGCAAGCATACAAGGACACATCCCGAAGATGCCTCGGGTACATTTCCTTATCGTGGCTGGCGAGCCTTTGTCCGCAAACATCCAAGGACACATCCCGAAGATGCCTCGGGTACATTTCCTTGTCATGGCTGGCGAGCCTTTATCCGCAAACGTCCAAGGACTGATCCCGAAGATGCCTCGGGTACATTTCCTTGTCATGGCTGGCGAGCCTTTGTCCGCAAACCTTTCAAGGACAGATCCCGAAGATGCCTCGGGTACATTTCCTTATCACAGCTGGCGAGCCTTTATCCGCAAATCGTCCAAGGACAGATCCCGAAGATGCCTCGTGTACATTTCCTTATCACAGCTGGCGAGCCTTTGTCCGCAAACATCTGAGGACATATCCGAAGATGCCTCAGGTATGACTCCTTCTTATGGCTGGCGAGCCTTTGTACGTAGTCTAACGGACTTTAAACGACCCGCACGGACAGTCGACAGACTCTAAACTGTTCCCGAAAATAGGTCCTTGACTCGTACCCTCGAGTCGCCTTGGCGTCGCCCTTCCCGACGGCAGGTCCTTGGCCCGAATCCTTTCGAGCCGTCTCGACGTCGCTTGGGTCTCAAGGTTGTAATCTTCGATTGACCAAGGGGCTATACTTTGACTTTCGCCCTGTCCAAGCCTCAGTCAAAGTGGGGGCTCTGTAGATACCCAGTATCTGCTGAGACTCCAACAAACACCCGATGATTATCGGACTATAACATGTTTTGGAATCGCGGCGTTTGATCGACAGTTTGTGTACAACTTTACGTCGGAAAACTTAAAACGATTTCAAAAATAAAATATTTTAAAACATTTCAAAAATACCTAGAGTGTTTAATGCACGACGACGTGGTCGCAATGACCCTAACTAGAGTCAAAACCGACACCGGACCAAAAACCGACTCAAAAATTCAAATCCCGACTCCAACAACGAGTCAAACCGAGTCAACCACCAAAAACAAAACATTTCAAACCTTCTACCTTAAGTTTTCCCGGATTTATGTTTGGTCAAGTACCAAACATATGACTACAAAACCTAGGATTGAACAAATCATGATTGCGTTTGTGTGAAAGCGACAACTCACCTCGAAGACTCGCGACGTGGCTCGCGCTTCTTTGAGCAGCCCAGGTGGCCACGTCGCTCAAAACTCACACAACCAATCATTCTCTTATAAATACCCCTCAAATGCCACCCATTTGAGACTTACGCGAGTGTCCGCCCCCTCTTTTCTCCCTTAAAATTCTCGACTCGACTTCTTAAGTCACAACCTGACGCGTATTTACGACCTACCTATCGTAAACACGATCCTTACACATTGTTTGGTACCGTCATCATGCATTAAATTACTTGACCGACCACTTCGACCACTACACCATTACTAATATTAAAAACACTCTTTCTACTTACCAAAACGGTTTTAAACCGAGGTTTTTCCGATCAAACGAGTTGTTACACTTACGTCGGTCACTCGCTATAACCAAACATGTAAGTATGAGGGTGTAAAAATCCTCTTTTATTATGTTTTCATTTGTTTCATGACTATAACATGCTAAAACGTGCATAACATGAACAAAAACATGTAATAAACGAGCCAAAACTGATTTTTTGTCTGAGGCAGAAGCCCCTTAGGTCGCCAGCTTACCCGCGCCTAAATGGGGTGTTCAGACCAGAGATCAACCGTGTTTGTTCTCGTTATTTCCCTTTAATTCATCTTCATATTTGTAATCGGTTTTCACCATTTCAAGTATTTTCAAACCCTTTTTATTTCATTTGTTTTAACCATAAAACACTTTTCACCCTTGGTTCCTCATACCATGACGGTTAAATCCGTGTTTCGGTGATAATATTTGGTTAATGACATTTAAAAGGTATTTTAAAACCTTTTATTTCATTTCTTTACATTTTTCAAACAAACATATTAGTCCCCAACACAAAGTCATCCTTGGTTCTACATACCATGCCGGATTTTAACCCGGGTACGATGATGAGTATCGACTAATAACATTCGAATGGACTTAAAACAACTAGTCCATAATTATTTTCAAAACTTTCATGTCAAGTTTGTCAAATCGAACCCGACACCGAATATTACCCAAATAATGATGATTATTCGAGTCTAGTTCTTCAAATCAACAAATGCGGTCTAAACGACCCCTTCAAATCAAACCGGGTTCAAACACCCATTTTCAACGCGTTTTATAACGTTTTCTAAAAGTCAGGACATGGCACATAAACCGTGGGCTAACCCGCGCCTAAACAGGCCCTCCATTTCTCATTTTCAAAACCAGGGGGAGGCCCCTTGTATCGCCGGCTGGCTCGCGCCTCATATAGCCATCTGATACAGGGCCATTTCCCTTCCAGCATTAGTCTAGGACGATCCCGACTCCGGTTAGCCCGGATATAGGACGGATCAGATGACTATTTGATTATTCAAAATCGTATTTGCAAAATGCCTTACTAAGACAAAAGGATCATGTTATGCACCCTAAACCTAATACGGTAAATGGATGTTTAATTTCCGTCTTGCTTGCAAATCAATCATTAATCCAACTCGACATCTTATACTTGATACTTGGATTAAATCAACCGACTCAGAAAGCTCTCACATGTTAGGTTTAAATTATTGGATGCGCATTCATGCATTTAAACCGTTTTATCAACTTTTGCATTCAACCAACCAAGATCGATCAGTAGAGGCCGCTAACGCGGGCGGGATTGGGTGTCTGGTTAAAGGGCTTCCCAATACGTACCTTCACCTCTTACTCAGAAACTTTGGATAGTGGACGACCTTATCCAGGGCGTACGAGAGTCATTCTAGAGATAGGATGCTAAAGAGGGACGACTTCCTTATCTTTACTACCTATGTCAAACGCTGCTTTGTGCTTCGATTCGACCGAGGTATAAAGTGGATTTCGAACGCGTTCCAGGCATCCCACAAATGCTTGGTGGCGACTCCGAACATCTCTAATCGTTTCGAGACCCTTACCGAGACGAAACCGACCGATCTAAAAACGATCCGGTCGAAAGCGTTTTTACGCTGCCGAGCGTGGCTTTCAAAAGACCGCTGCCATTGTCCACAGATCGGCTGGGCATACGCAAGTGAGCCATTTCCACACTTACACACTTCAAATATACGCAAAATAAAATATGTATAAATCAAGAATTACAGGAAACTTACCACTCTCCAATGCAGGATACCTTAAATAATCAAGGCCAGACCCCAGATTCTCAATCCGGACAAACAGGTAAGTTTTCGCCCAGCCTTTATCATCACCTAAATCCAGGTTGGTAATCAACTGAGACATCTTTGATCTAATCCGTAAATTAAAACGACCAGTAGAATGATTTTTTAGATGATACACTGCCTTGATATCATTAATAGTAATTGTGAGATTATGCTTGGCACATAAATTCTCAATAGAATGAACCAGTTTCCAAACCATCGGCATAACCTGGAAAGGAGATACCTCCATAGCCCGAATGGTGTCAATCATTAATTAAAGGAGTGAAGGGCAACTTACAACCAGCTTTGAAGGCCCATTCATAGATACAAAACCAGCCTGGTGATGTCCAGTTGGCCCTGGCAGGACAAGATTCAGGGATCCAGACTTCAGCAGAATTAGGGATCAATTTTTTCTCTCTTAAAATCCCATCATAATTTGTTTTTAGCTGATTCTCCTAAGAAAAAGTAGACTCAAGTGATCGAAGAGCAGTAAAGATAGAATCTTGGTACCTAAAAGATATGACACGGGCAGGAGGATCTATCTCAACAACCTCCTTTTCATGGGCTTCTGTCGGATCAGGATTGGCAGTAGCCTTTTGAGAAGTAGGACGTTTTTTAGCTCCCATATTTTTCAAAGTTCTTAAGTGAAAATTTTTAGGAAGGCTGGGAAGACTTTTAGGTAAAATTGCAGAAAATAAATTAGGGTTTTTTCTGAGAAATTGGGAAGATCTCTTAAAGAAAATATAGCAAAGAAGAAAGAAGAATTTTGGCAAATGTTGAATACATCCTCAATCGCATATTTATAGGAGGGAAATAGTGGTTTAACGGTTTAAAAACCCTAGGAAACACAAATCTATTAGCATGACATCATTGATAGCCGTTGCCGCATTTAACGGTCACAAGAAGTCTAAGAGTCCTAAAATAACTATGATTCTTTTTAGTTTTTAGCCCGGTAAATTGACATCTCACCCCTGGCCGGATCCAACAGAGATGAGATGTCAAGGGGCAATTGTTGGGTCCAATTTAGCCTGGACCGACCTCAGTCTAGCCTGGCATAATTAGGCTGAGTGGGGCAACCAAGGTCCGGACAAATCTGACGCCAATTTGACAAAAGAAGCATATTCAAGGGCAGGTAACCTGTTAAACCTTGAAAGAAAAGTCTGCTGCCAAGAAAGGAAAGCATAGAACAGCATGTCAAACCTCTTAAGTAGGCCGGATTGAATTATCAAGCAACATAACTGTTGAACCATATAAAATATATGTTTGTGTTTTGATGATGTCAAGGTGCTTTATAATTTATATACTCGTTGTGCGTAATCGTTTGTTTAAGTCTTTTAGATTAGACTTATTTATTACAAGCAACAAAGAGAATTGTGATGGAAGTATATGATAGTCAAGCCTCAATTAAAGATCAAACTATCTGAAGATTCATTTAAGTATTATGTGAAGACGAAGTCCGTCTAAAGAATAATCAAGCTTGGATGATGAAGTAGCCTATACTCGAAGATCTCCTATGAAGATTAGAATAGTATAGGTGATTGTCTAGTAATGGTATCTACGAATGAATTTCTTGAATTGGTAACCTTATAGCTTTGCAGCTATAACATTACTAGTAAAAGAGCTCAATGTTGTAGTGTTATAGCTCTCCTACTACAACATTGAGATGCTAAGTTTACTATACACGACATATATTGTTTTAAAATTGTTTTTGAAAATTGTTTAAAGCGTATTTTAAATGTTTTAGTACGAGTATTTATTAAATAAAGCCCGAGTTAGTGCGGAGTTCGGTTTTATGTTAAACGTTGGTTAGTAGTTGTTTTGGGTCAACTTATGAGTTGGACCATGCTACTAATTAGAGTTTTAACATAACCTCTCTTAAAACCTAAATTCTAACCCATATATTGAGCTAGGGTTTGCACGAGTCAGGAGGCATATGAGCCGTGACATCTCGTGTAACCTAAGGTATATTTTGTAAAGATTTTATTCTGTAAGGAATATCTTTACATATCTTATATATCTTACTTAATATATTTGTTTATGATAAAATATATTCTTGTTATAGAAAATCTTATCATATCTTAGGATTTATGGAAAAGATAATAATTGAATAAGTTATATTATATCTTTTGGAATATTCTTTTATTATCTTTTAGGCTTTAAGGAAAGAAATAATAGAAGATATGATTTGTTTACATATCTCCTATTTCGGCCATTAGGGTTTCACGAAACCGAGCGTGCTTTGCTCTTTCCTTCCTATAAATACTTTGCCTTTGCAACATTTAAATTACAGACCTTAAGCATAAAATTGATTTATTTTTCAAAGAGTAAAACCGTGTATTTCAAGCATAAAACCGTTTTGCAATTTTAAAAGGTCGTGTACTTTAAACTCGTAAATTCATTTGTTATTTATCGTTATTAAGATAATAGTGCTCAATAGATCTCTTACTTGTTCATTAACGTGAACCTTTGCAAGAATCATTAGTGCTTTCTTATTAGCGTAAGTTAGTCACTCGAGTATTTAACGGTACTCATTGAGTTACAACTACAGTTAGTTGTACGAGTTGGGTTAGTAAATTTGTAATCCGTAGAAAGGTACTAAATTAATTAATCGAGAATAGTGGACGTAGGTTTCGACTTGTAAAACTAAACCACTTCAAAAATCATGTGTCTCCTCTCTTTCATTCGTTTGTTTATTTTGTTTTACTCGTTCATTAGTTGATTAGTTAAAGTTTAATCAATAAACTTTAAATAATCCATTATATTCATACAATCGAAAAAGCTTTCAAAAGTTTTAAATTCTCAATTCACCCCCCCCCCTCCCCCTCTTGAGTATTTCGGATCGATAGACTCTTCAATTGGTATCAGAGCCTCGTGCTCTTGATTGCCTAACCGCAAAGAGGCTGATCTATCTTTTTCTTATTTATCTTATCGTTTTATATTCCGCTGCCTATCACGTGATAAATGGATTCCAAATACCTCAAGTGTCCCGTCTTTGATGGGAAGAATTACGGGTTATGGAAAAACATGATGACTCACTATGTGAAAGGTCATGATTGGGAGTGCTGGAGGATTATCCAAAACGGACCGCACAAAATTCTAGTCGCATCCGAAGAAGGCACTACCTATGAGAAGAAGGAAGACGACTATGTCGAGGCCGACTACAAGAAAGCCGAAAAGAACTCTAAAGCAATAAGTTTATTGCAAAACGGCATGACCTCTACAGAGTTTGATCGGTTTTCTTCGTGTTCAACGGCCAAGGAGATATGGGTTGGGCTTGAACTAGCTTATGAAGGTACTTCCATTGTTAGGAATCACCGAATAGATTTGCTAATGCAAAAATATGAGTTATTCATCATGGAGCTTAATGAGTCCTTGGATAGTATGTCTGCAAGGTTCTAAAGCATTATAAACGAACTGAAAAACCTAGATAGGAAGTTCAGTACTGAGGACATTGCTAGAAAGGTTCTTAGGAGCCTGACTAAAAAGTGGCGTGCCAAAGTCACAGCAATGGAGGAATCACGAGATCTTGAAAACCTTTCCTACCAAGAACTCATTGGTGCTCCCATGGCCCATGAAATTACTCTTAACAAAGATGATGCTGAACCTAGCAGAAATAAGAGTATGGCCTTAAAAAGTGAAGACGTCGACTCCGACATAGAAGATGAAACTGTCTTGTTTGCACGCCGTTTCAAAAATAGAATTTTTCGAAACAAACATACAAAATCATCTTACAACAACAACAACAAGTCGTCCAACAAGAAAGTTACAGAATCAAAGTCATCTTTCGCAAACAGAGGTTGCTTCAAGTGTGGAGAATCCGCTCACATGATCAAGGATTTTCCATCATGGGAGAAGATCAAGGACAAGGCAAAACGCGAGAAGACAAAGAGAGAGTTCAAAAAAGTGATGATGGCTTCGTGCTGGGGACACCTTGATTCAGAAGATGACGAGGGATCTGAAGACGACGAAGTAGCCAACCTTTGTCTCCGCAGCGTTAGTCTTGACCTAATCTCTGATAGCGATAATGAAAGCACCAACTCTCACACAAACTATTGCTTTCTCGGACAATCAGACGAAGATGACGATGAAGAGGTAAGTTATCTTGAACATAAAAAACGCTTTAAGAAATTGTCGAAAAGTGCTTTAATTGAATTCTTTGAACAATCCCTTGATAAGTGTCGCGAACAGGACTTGGAGTTAAAAGATCTAAAGGAACCGATTCTTGATATTGCAGAAGAGAATCATACTCTGAAGGCCAAAGCTAAGAAGTTAAAATCTAAGCTTATAGCTGAGAAAGCAACAACATTTGATTCTACTATGGCTGAAAAGATGGAATTAGTCCAAAGTTATAGCTAATGAAGCTATAACTTCAGACCTAAAGCTTAATATTAAGCACCTTCAAGCCAAAGTTATAGCTAATGAAGCTATAACTTTAGAACTTAGAAAAGCCAGAGAACTTTTGGAGACTAAGGTCAAATCTAATGAAGCAGTGATCTTAGACCAAAAGAAAGAGATAGATACTCTCACAAAGCAATTAAAGGAATATAAGATCGAAATGATCAATGTTAAGAAACAACATTCGGACGTTGTATTTGTTCTTAACAAACGATTCCAAGACTTTCGTGATAACTTTAAGAAGGATAATGATGTAGCTCACACGAAATGTCAAGAAGAGATTAAAACCCTAAAGGATCTACTCTTACATGCTAGGAAAGTCCATGATAAATGGGAGGGTAGCACAAAAGTCCTAAACTTCCTAACCGAACAATCTGACAATAATATGAAGATGGGGTTAGGACATGAGTGCTACAGCCGTAGAGATCACGCTAAGTGCAAATCAACACCTTCAGACGTTGATTTTAGAAAAAGGAAGTATGCTGATCTTCCTGAATATCTGACTTGCATTTACTATGGTCATACGGGTCACATCCAAAACAATTGTGTCAAAAAGGCTCACGATATTCGGAAAAATGCCGACCATGCTAAAACTGTTGACACAACTGTCGAGGATGATGAATCCCCCATAGATGAACCTAACGAATTGAAGAAAGGAACAATAACTTCCGTTGGTTCTATGATATGGCTTTTGACTACACCAAGAAACCTAGAACTTCACAAAACCCTTGTCGACCTAAACCTAGTAAACCTATTCACAAGAAAACCAGTCATGATAAACCTAGAGAGACTCCCAGACCAAGAAAAAAACCTAACCCAAGAGAAAACCCTAAACCTAGAACTCCTCCTAAGCAAAATAACCCAAGGTTTAGAAAATCTATTACTAGACAAGTTTGGGTACGAAAGGATTTAGTATATAGAGTAACTAATCATAAGGGACCCAACTTAGCTTGGGTACCTAAAAACTGTATCTAATCCCTTCTACAGGAAGTAGTGAAAGAAAAATGGTATCTTGACAGTGGATGTTCAAGACACATGACCAGAGATAAGAATCTATTTCTTTCACTCAAGCCCTTCAATGGAGGAAAAGTGACGTTCGGGGACAACAAAAAGGGAAAAGTAATCGGCGTTTGGGAAAATTGATATTTCTAAGTCACATGCTATTAGTGATGTCTATCTGGTGGATGGTCTTAAGCATAACTTGCTAAGCATATCTCAACTGTGCGACAAAGGTAACAAAGTTGTTTTCCATACTGATAGTTGTCGCATTATTATTAAAGGAACTAGCAATGTTATTCTTGAAGGCCACAGGAAAAGGAATGTATATATGGTAGATTTAAATGTTGTGCCTACTAGCTCTTTCTCATGTATGAAATTTACACTTGATGATCCCTGTTTATGGCATAAACGGTTTGGTCACATTAGCTCACTAACCTTGAACAAACTCAAGAAGTGGGACTTGGTTGAAGGGTTACCTAAGATCAAGTTCGACCAAGAAAAGATGTGTGACATGTGTGCTAGGTGCAAATAAGTAAGATCGTCATTCAAACCTAAAAGTGTAGTAAGCACAAATCAAGCCTTAGAATTAGTACACATGGATTTATGTGGGCCTATGAAGGTAAGGAGTAGAGGAGGTTCCAGGTAGGTCTTTGTTCTTGTAGATGATTACTCGAGGTACATATGGCCTATCTTTCTTCATTCAAAATATGAAACATTTGATGAATTTGATTGTCTTATGAAACGTATTCAAAACAAATATAAGACTAATCTTGTATCTATTCGTACGGATCATGGCACCGAGTTTGATAATCAAACTTTTATAGAATATTGTAGAGTTAATGGTGTAGGACATAATTTTTCTGCACCAAGAACTCCTCAACAAAATGGTGTTGTTGAACGTATGAATAGAACATTGGAAGATATGGCTCGTACAATGCATTTGTGTAGTGGTTTACCTCGTAAGTTTTGGGCTGAAGCCATTAGTACTTCTTGCTATATCCATAATCGTGCTATGATCCGACCTATTCTTAAGAAAACCCCCTACGAACTCCTTAGAGGTCGAAAACCAAATATCTCCCATCTTCGTTGCTTTGGGAGTAAATGTTTTGTTCATAATAACGGTAAAAACCGGTTAAGTAAGTTCGACCCTAGGAGTGATGAGGCGATTTTCATAGGATACTCAGATCATAGCAAGGCTTACAAAGTCTTCAATAAGAGAACTCTCTGTATTGAAGAAAGTGTTCATGTTATTTTTGATGAAGATAACGTGTTTGATAAACCTTTACAGGATGAGGAAGAAGACTTGGATGAACCCGACTTTCGTCTTTCAAGAGACGATCCCCCGGAATTGGAATTGGAGGACAGTGAGATAGAGGGAACAAGTGATGAACTTGATCGTTCCTTAAAAGATAAAAAGGAGAAAACCAAAGTTATAGTTGATGATACTATAACATTGACTCAAAATAAGGACTCCCAAACTAATGTTATAGGTGATGTTACTATAACATTGAATCCAAACCAAGATGTAGAGTCCGAAGTTATAAACGGCTCTAATACAACACCCGGATTGGATTCAGGGGGAACTTCTTCCAATTCCGAGCCAAATGAAGTTGGGTCAAGCTCGAATAACGATGAAGAACCTTGTACATCAACCAAATGGAAATACAAGAGCTCACACCCCATGGACGATATTCTAGGGAATATTAAGAAGGGTGTTCAAACAAGACGATCCTTGAATAACTTCCGCTCCTTGTACTCTTTCCTATCCATGATCGAGCCAACAAATATCAATGAAGCTCTTGCAGAATCAGATTAGATTATAGCTATGCAAGAAGAGCTACAACAGTTCGAACGAAACAAGGTTTGGCACTTAGTTCCTAGACCAAAAGATCGATCTATCACTGGAACAAGGTGGGTCTTTAGGAACAAATTGGATGATGCCGGAGTTATTATCAGTAACAAAGCAAGATTGGTGGTCCAAGGTTATAATCAACAAGAAGGAATAGATTATGACGAGACTTTCGCACCTGTTGCTCGACTTGAAGCTATCAGACTTCTGATGGCATTCGCAGCATATAAAGGAATGAAACTCTTTCAAATGGATGTCAAGACAGCATTTCTAAATGGGTATCTACAGGAAGAAGTCTTCGTAGAACAACCCCATGGATTTAAGAATAGTAAATTCGAAGACCACGTCTTCAAATTAGATAAAGCCCTATATGGATTGAAGCAAGCACCAAGGGCATGGCACGACAGATTATCCAAGTTTCTAATTGACAGTGGATTCAGTAAAGGATCTGTTGATAAAACCCTATTTCTAAAATCCGAGGGTTCTGACCTTTTGGTTGTTCAAATCTACGTCGATGACATTATCTTTGGATCGACCAACCGAAGCTTGTGCAAGTATTTCTCTGAATTGATGACTTCCGAGTTCGAGATGAGTATGATGGGAGAATTGAAATTCTTCCTAGGTCTGGAAATACAACAAACTGACGAAGGCATTAAAATCCATCAACAGAAATATATCAAGGAATTAATTCGCAAGTTTGGAATGGAAAATTCTCATGCTATGCCTACTCCGATGGTTGCAGATAAGAAATTAACATTAGATAAAGACGGTAAACCGGTTAATGAAACAACCTACCGTGGGATGATTGGGTCATTGTTATATTTGACCGCAAGTAGACCTGATATTATGTTTAGCATATGCGTTTGTGGGAGATATCAATCATCTCCCAAAGAATCGCATATGACGGCCGTAAAACGAATCTTACGATATTTAATTGGAACGGCCAAGCTATATCTATGGTATCCGATGGAGTGTAACTTCGATCTAGTCGGTTATTCCGATGCCGACTACGCAGGATGTTCTCTAGACAGAAAAAGCACGTCGGGTGTTGCCACATTTGTCGGACCGTGTATTATTTATGGGGTTCGAAGAAACAAAATTCGGTTGCTCTCTCAACTGTTGAAGCCGAATATATTGCTGCAGGACTGGTATGTACTCAATTATTATGGCTTAGGCAACAATTAAGTGATTATGGTGTTGATGTAGGATGTATTCCTATTTTATGTGATAATACTAGTGTGATAATTATTTCTAAAAATCCTGCACAACATTCACGTACCAAACATATTGAAATAAGACACCATTTTATTCGAGACCATGTTGAGAAAGGGAATATAAAACTTGAATTTTGTAGTACTGAAAAACAATGGGCAGACATTTTGACAAAATCGTTAGCTAGAGAACGATTTGAGACTTTACGGTTGGAAATTGGTTTAATCAGTGGTACCTAAGCTTCTGTATGTGTTTAATTTCCTAATGATTGACTAGTTTAAGTTAAGATTATATGATTGTGTCCGTATATTGCGTTGCATGAATAATTTCGTATATAGGAAAATATTTATCATAAATTCTATTTGTTATTTAGAATTTGGTTGGAATACAAACTTTATCTTTTATTAAAAATAGTCAAGATGCACCATATCTTTTATTTTCCAAATTATACAAAAACTCTCCTATATTGCTCTACAAAATCACACGTTCAAAATTCTCCACTTCTAATACAATTCCTAAATATCTATCTTATATTTTACCAAACTTTATCACTTACCATAAATTCAACTTACCAAAATTAATATGACACTTGCCACATACACCTAACCCTAGTCCTAGACCCTTATAATTATCCCTTTGATGCCGTGTAACCTACTCCCAAACCCCACTTGTTCATCTTTTAATCTTTTCTAAAAATCTCTACAAATCATACCATCATCATCTTCACTCAACCATCAACATCACCATGAATAATTACCATGCAAAAACCCGATCATCAACAAGATATCAACAAAACTGCAACTTCAACAACCCTCCATCACCACTACCATCTCATAATCCTAATGCTTCTACCTTTCCTTCACCACACCCACAATCGTCCACACCCCTGTTTCACGGTCGAGACGATACGATGTCCGAGGGAAAAAGACGTCGTCTTTTTAAGGGAAAGAATAAAGTAGTAGTTGATGTGGGGAATGATATTGATGAACCTGAGGTTGTTGTTATCAATGGTATTTCGAGGACTCTACTCTGGGATATTTCGAAAATCGCAACACGGGAAGGGTTAAACAGAGTTCGTTTGACACATGATGAGAGTGTCCTTGTTTCTCGTGTCTTGCCTTACTCAATCCATGGAGGCAGGTATTATCCCAAGTCTTGGTTGATTAATGTTCCGGCTCTTAAATTTTTCATTGATTTTCTTGATTTTCAAGAATGGAGTCACATTAGTCAGTTTTCGGGTCCAGTTTATCCGGTTGAAGTTGTTCAATTTTTCGCTAGTGTGAAAATTAAGAAAGGGGTCTTGCATGCGATGGTTATGGTGTTGATGTGACGGTCTCTGTTTCGGATTTTTGCTCAGCTTTTTCGGTTCCTAATGACGAAATTGATGTTAATCCGAGTCTTGAGTGGTCTAATGTTGTTGGTGAAAAGGAGTTGTTAATTAAGAAGTATTTCGAGGAAGTTGGGTCGGATGGTGGAAATATTATTGTTCGTCCTCTTTCGGCAAAAATCAAATTTCTTCTAAATTTCCTTTGGAGTACCATTGTGCCAAGAAGGGGAGGAAGAGATAAGGTGTCGAGTTATGAGGCAATTGTTGTTTATTCTTGGTTGGAAGGTCAAAAAGTCAACTTGGCGACTCTTGTCTTAAACCGTATAGTCCAAACGAGTCTCACGGTTACAAAGGAGAAATTTTGCACAACAATCGATCTTCCATATGAGATGTGGATGTCTCGGTTGTTAGAAATAAAACAAGTTGCGGGACGGGCTAGTTATGGTGTAAGTGCTAAGGATTGTATGTGTGACCGGTTAATTAAGCTTATGGGTCTTGTGGTTGATGGACCCGAGTTAGTCCTTGCGAAGGATGTTGAGAAGGCTCCAAATGAATCGGGTTTGGAGGCAATAGAGGCAAAAATGGAATGTTTTATGCATACTTTGATGAATAAATTCGAGGAACAATCCACTACCTTGGCTACGGTTTTATCGCAGGTTGGACCATCACGGTCTTTGGAGTCGGGTTTGGATTCTACTCGGGTTTATGATTGGATGGATGAGGTGGATAAAAGGTTGTCCGGGTTTGAGAGGGAGTTGAAGGCCATCCGTGGGGAAGTGTTCCCACATGGAGATTGTCTTACCTTCCTTACAAGTCAAGGAGGTGCATTGGTCATGCATGGAAAGGCTATGGAAAACGATCAATCGCTCACTTTGGAGGCGACGAAAGCTTTGTCATTGAAGGTTCTCAACTATGAACGTAGTCTTCAAAGTCTTGCTCAACTCGTGAGGAGCTCGTTTGACCGTCTTGATGCCTTGGAACATCGCACTCGTCCCAACTATGTGAACTCATATACAAAACCCGTAACATTTGACCTTGTCTCACCTTGCCTTATCTAGCACCTTCTATTTTTAGTATCTTTTCTTTATCTTGATGGTGTATTTTGCATACTCTTAATTCGGCCCATTTTGGCATGTACTTGTGGATTATGGCCCAATTACCTCTTCAAACATGTGTTTATTCGGCCCTTTGGCACTAACATGTTTTCATAAGTTTGTATGACAATTAAAATTCTAGGTGCTTATGGTTATGCGTGATTGATGTGTTCTCTATAGCGTTTTATCTCTTGTCTCGTCTTATATTATTCTAGTCATTTTAGTTTTGTTCTTAACTTTTCGATGATGTCAAGAGAGGGAAAGAACGTCTATGGTAAGCATCTACCTAAGCTTGCTCCTTGTCAAGACCAATTGTCTCTTAAAGTCCTCATGTTTCGATTTTCTGTTAATCGTCTTGATCTTGCGTTGATCTTTATTATTAAGATGACGGTATTATATTGAGACGGAACTCTATACTTAGTCACAATTTAGGAGACTTGCCATCATCAAAAAGGGGGAATTTGTTGAACCATATAGAATATATGTTTGTGTTTTGATGATCTCAAGGTGCTTTATAATTTATATACTCGTTGCGCGTAATCGTTTTTTAAAGTCTTTTAGATTAAACTTATTTATTACAAGAAACAAAGAGAATTGTGATGGAAGTATATGATAGTCAAGCCTCAATTAAAGATCAAACTATCTGAAGATTCATTCAAGTATTATGTGAAGACGAAGTCCGTCTAAAGAATAATCAAGCTTGGATGATGAAGTAGCCTATACTCGAAGATCTCCTATGAAGATTAGAATAGTATAGGTGATTGTCTCGTAATGGTATCTACGAATGAATTTCTTGAATTGGTAAAGTTATAGCTTTGCAGCTATAACATTACTAGTAAAAGAGCTCAATGTTATAGCTCTCCTACTATAACATTGAGATGCTTAGTTTACTATACACGACATATATTGTTTTAAAATTGTTTTTGAAAATTGTTTAAAGTTTATTTTAAATGTTTTAGTACGAGTATTTATTAAATAAAGCCCGAGTTCGTGCGGAGTTTGGTTTTATGTTAAACGTTGGTTAGTAGTTGTTTTGGGTCAACTTATGAGTTGGACCATGCTACTAATTAGGGTTTTACCATAACCTCTCTTAAAACCTAAATTATAACCCATATATTGAGCTAGGGTTTGCACGAGTCACGAGGCATATGAGCCGTGACATCTCATGTAACCTAAGGTATATTTTGTAAAGATTTTATTGTGTAAGGAATATCTTTACATATCTTATATATCTTACTTAATATATTTGTTTATGATAAAAGATATTCTTGTTATAGAAAATTTTAACATATCTCAGGATTTATGGAAAAGATAATAATTGAATAAGTTATATTCTATCTTTTGGAATATTCTTTTATTACCTTTTAGGATTTAAGGAAAGAAATAATACAAGATATGATTTGTTTACATATCTCCTATTTCGGCCATTAGGGTTTCACGAAACCGAGTGTGCTTTGCTCTTTCCTTCCTATAAATACTTTGCCTTTGCAACATTTAAATTACAGACCTTAAGCATAAAATTGATTTATTTTTCAAAGAGCAAAACCGTGTATTTCAAGCATAAAACCGTTTTGCAATTTTAAAAGGTCGTGTACTTTAAACTCGTAAATTCATTTGTTAAGTTATCGTTATAAGATAATAGTGCTCAATAGATCTCTTACTTGTTCATTAACGTGAACCTTTGCAAGAATCATTAGTGCTTTCTTATTAGCGTAAGTTAGTCACTCGAGTATTTAACGGTACTCATTGAGTTACAACTAGAGTTAGTTGTACGAGTTGGGTTAGTAAATTTGTAATCCGTAGAAAGGTACTAAATTTATTAATCGAGAATAGTGGACGTAGGTTTCGACTTGTGAAACTGAACCACTTCAAAAATCGTGTGTCTCCTCTCTTTCATTCGTTTGTTTATTTTGTTTTACTCGTTTATTAGTTGATTAGTTAAAGTTTAATCAATAAACTTTAAATAATCAATTATATTCATACAATCGAAAAAGCTTTTAAAAGTTTTAAATTCTCAATTCACCCCCCCCCCCCTGAGTATTTCGGATCGATAGACTCTTCAATAACGGTTACATAAAGGGAAATGTTAATGTCCTACTTTCATGGAAGACCTAGTCCAACTCCAGAAGCATCTTATTCTCACATATCAGAACGTGTAAAACATAACAAGCCAATGTTTGTTGAAGAAGACTAAGTGAAGCGGATTAATAGGGAATGTGCCCTATTTTTCAGCAAGCGGTTACCAACGGCCAAGAGAACGTTGAGCAGCATCCAACGTTAGCATTTGAGAAGTATAAATAGCATCATCAAACAATTGTAAAGGATTCATTAATCATTCATTATTATTTGCAGATTACTCACTACTTTCTCTCTAGCATTTTGAGTTTACACGCAATACTTGTACCCAACCTTGATAAGAAATACAACTACATTATTTATCTCTTCATTCTCATCTATCTTACATTTATATTTTTATTTCTAATTTATAGAACTAGATACCCTGATCACGTAATAAGTAAGCCGGATCCTTCTAGGGAAAATCCTACTAAAATACTTTTATTTAATTATTCAAACTAATTATTTATTATAATTATTAAAGGTTACGATATTAAAACCCGCTTATGAAACAAACCCGAGTCACCCGAATTACCCATTTAAAACCCGTCACCAAACACACCAAAATACCCATCCCATTCACGGTTTTAAACCGTGTCTACACACCCCCATTAACCCACCCAAAACCGCTACCACAGGCCGCCACGACCACCACCCAGCCTCGACACCACCAGCCTGCAACCCAATGTCCTCTACCACGCCTTAACCACCATCTAAACCACCACCAGCAACCTATAAACCCACGCCCTATTCCACTCGACACCAACAACACTCACCTGACACACCCACAAAAACCCGCCCACAACACCACCTATCATCACCTATCCTGCCGCCTACAACCACCAACCAAGTCCCTAATCCACCCTAGATAGAAGCCACCCAAAAACACCCCAACTCAGACCACCTACAACCACCAAAAACCCCCCGAGAACAGCCCTCCAGAACACGGCTACCTCCCCCTGCTTTCCCCTATTTTCCGCCACCACCAACACCAACCACCACCTGCCACCATACCAACACCACCACCATGACCTACCACCTTCCCCCGTCACAACCCCTCTATACCCAGGTCAAGACGAGGTCGATTAAGGGTTCAATTAAACATTCAAATTCCCACGACCAAAACCCGCAACCCCCTTTACAGCCACCTTTTACCGGCCCAAACACCACACTATCACGGTCAACGACGGTCATATAAGGTCAGGTCAGAATCTCGGTAGTCCAAGGTTGCTCTAGGTCCAAATCTCGAATCCTATGGTGGTCTATAGGTGTCATACGGTTGTCTTCAAGGTGATTGCACAAACAAGTATAAAACCGATTAGGAAGAGTAATTACCTCGAGTCGATTAATTGATTTTTGTTAATTTCTTCTTCTTTCCGTCGCTTAAAACTCCTTCTTTTAATTTTATGAATTATTCTTCAGATTTAACATGGTATTTATAGTGTAGGATTAAAGAGTATGTGAGGTCAATTAGGAAACTTATTATAATTACCTTATTCTAATTATTTTAGGAATTGCCATCGTTATAATTACCATTATATTATTATTATCATATATTATTAGTCTTACCATAACTAGGATTTCCTCATACTATCTTTACTAATTTATTATTGCCATAACTTTATTATTATTATTGATATAATTATTATTACCTTTACATATTATTATTTCCATATTATATTATTATTAATTCCCGATACAAATCCCGATCACACTCATACTAGATGAACCATAAATTCGGTCCAAATAACAATGGCACACGACCCAATGCTAATTATTAGCTAAGCCCAATTCCCGACTCACCTTCTTACTTTATTATTTAATTAATGTCTTATTTGTAAGTATTATTAGAAATGCCCTTAATTAATTATCAAATTACATAAATTATTCTCATAAATTATTATCAAAATACGGGGTATTACAATTTTAAATGACTCCAGATATGACGGTGGCTGAGTACTATCACAAGTTCAATGAGAAGTCTAGGTACGCAGAGGATATGGGGCTGAGTCAGGAGAACTTAGCGTTGAGGTTTGAGAAGGGTTTGACACCTAGGATCATGGAGAAGCTGCTTGTAGGAGTCCTTACTGATGTTAAGGAGGTATATGAGCGCGCCGGGAGAGCTAAGAGGTTGGTAGAGATGGCTAAGGAGAATAGGGAGAGAGGTTCTGAAAAGAGGAAGGTTGAGAGCGAGGGTGGTGGTCAGTCTAGTTACAAGAGGGGCAACCATAACCAGGCAAGGGCTTACTTTTCGGGGTCGGGGTTCAGTGGCGGAGCTTTCTATGGGCGTGGCCGCGGTGGTGGTAGTAGCAGCTGGGGGATATCTTGCTTTAACTGTGGCGTTATGGGCCACAAGAGACATGAGTGCACTAGTGCTGTGGGCAGGGGTTTTCAGAGACCATCATAGGGGAGTTTCACTCAGGGTCCATCTCAGAGTTATGCTAGTAACAGGCCTGCTGGGTCATGGAACAATCAGGGTGGTCAGAACAACAACGGTGGGACTAACCGTAATGGTGGTAATTCATATCAGAGACCAGCAACGAACACCGACCAGGGGTCGGCTGCTAAGCCATCTACTTCTGCTAGTACTGTCCAGGGAGCTGGACAGAAGACCAGTGGCAAGTTTTTCATGATGGAGAAAAAGCAGCTGAGGATGATGCTCACGAAATCACGGGTACTTTTCTTATTAATGGTGTCTTTACCTTTGTTTTGTTTGATTCGGGGGCATCACAATCTTTTATATCGTCGGGTCATGCTAAGCTTTTGGGTTTGAGAGAGTTTGAGTCTGTAAAAGATGGAAGTTTTCATGCCGTCGGGTAAGTCAGTATCTTATAGGAGGTTGTATAAGGGGGTGTCTATGATAGTTGGGCAGGTTGACCTACCAGTGGACTTGTTAGAGTTTCCTATGGATGGTTTTGAGATCATAGTGGGCATGGATTGGTTGGGTAAGTATAAAGCTATAATAGACTGTCACCAATAGAGAGTCTCTTTGAGAGGTCCTATGGTTTTTAGTTTGCCTTATCGTGGGTTTGTTGTCAAACGCAAAGTCAAAGTGACTGCAGCGGTGACATTGAAGTCTTATCTGAGGAAAGGGTGTCCATTGATCTTATGCCATGTGAGAGACCATAGAATGGTGAGTTCGATAGTTGATCAGATACCAGTGGTGGGAGAGTTTCCATATGTCTTTCCGGAGGAGATACCAGGTTTACCACCAAAGAGGGAGATAGATTTCAGTGTGGAGTTGAAACCAGGGACAGGACCAATCTTTAAGGCCCCGTACCACATGGGTCCTAAGGAGTTGGAGGAGCTAAAGAAACAGCAGGATGATTTGATTGATAAGGGATACATTAGACCTAGTGTATCACCGTGGGGAGCACCAGTTCTGTTTGTGAAAAAGAAAGATGGGAGTTTGAGGTTATGCATCGACTACAGAGAGCTGAACAGAGTTACTGTGAAGAACAAGTATCCTTTACCAAGGATAGATGATTTCTTTGACCAGTTGAATGGGGCAGCAGTCTTTTCTAAGATTGATTTGATGTCGGGTTACCATAAGGTGAAGATCCGGGATAAGGACATACCGAAGACAACTTTTACATCAAGGTATGGTCACTATGAGTATGTTGTGATGCCGTTTGGGTTATCTAATGCACCTGTAGTATTTATGGATTTGATGAACCGGGTCTTCAGTCAGTTTTTGGATCGGTTTGTTGTGGTCTTTATCGATGATATCTTAGTCTATTCTAAGGCTAAGGAGGAGCATAAGGAGCACTTGAGGTTAGTGTTGCAAACTTTGCGTGACAATCAGCTATATGCAAAGATGTCAAAGTGTGAGTTTTGGCTCGAGGAGGTTGCCTTTCTTGGGCATGTGATTTCAAAGGATGGTGTAGCTGTGGTTTCGGCAAAGATAAAGGCAGTCACTCGGTGGGAAGCACCGAAGAATGTGGCAGAGATCAGGAGTTTCTTGGGTTTGGTAGGGTACTACCGTCGGTTTGTGAAAGACTTTTCTAAGATAGCTAGACCTATGACAGCGTTGATGAAGAAAGAGAATAGGTTTCGTTGGGATGAAAGTTGTGCGACGGCGTTCCAAACATTAAAGGAGTGTTTGAACACAGTTCCAGTCTTAGCATTACCTGAAGTGTGTGAGAACTTTGAGGCATATACAGATGCTTCAAAGAATGGTTTGGGATGTGTGTTGATGCAGAACGGGAGAGTAATTGTCTAGGCTTCTAGGCAATTGAAGCCTTATGAGGAGAACTATCCGACACATGACCTGGAGTTGGGTGCAGTTGTGTTTGCTCTCAATATTTGGAGGCACTATCTTTATGGGGCGACCTTTAAGGTGTTTTCAGATCACAAGAGTCTCAAGTACATCTTTACTCAAAAGGAGCTGAACATGAGACAGAGGAGGTGGACGGAGCTGATAGGGGATTATGACATGGATATTATATACCATGGAGGGAAGGCAAATGTGGTTGCTGATGCGCTGAGCAGGAAGAGTGTGCATTCTCTATGCACAGCTATGTCTTTGATGAGGTGGGGAAGATGGGGATACACATGATACAGAAAGGGGATGCTAGAGGGGACTTGATAGTGGAGCAGATATTTATGGGGATATTCGCAGTAAACAGGCTTTGGATCCTAAGGTTGAGGAGTGGAGAGCTGGAGTAGAGAAAGGGATAGTGTTTTGATTCTCTATTCATACAGATGGTAGTGTGAGATTTGATGGTAGGTGGTGTGTTCCTAATGATGAGTTGAAAAAGGTGATCATGACAGAGGCTCATTGCACACCATATTCGGTACATCCAGGCGGTGATAAGTTGTATAAAGATTTGAAGAAGACTTTCTGGTGGCCTGGGATGAAGAAGGAAACAGCTGAGTTTGTGGCTCGGTGTTTGACATGTCAGAGGGTTAAGGGAGAGCAGCGACGACCACAAGGTAAGATTCAGTCTCTTGAGGTACCTGAATAGAAATGGGAGTCTATTGGTCGGATTTCGGTTTTGTTACTCGTCGTCAAAAGTTACCTAAACCAAAACAATATTTATAACTTCACAAACTACTCTACTCTTAGTAAAGAGTTAAGTAAAGGTCGGATCCCAAGGGACGGGAATTGATGTAGGATTTTTGATTGCAAATGGTTGTGTCTAAGGGTGTCACAATTTGGGTTGAGGTAGGAGATCAACTAAACTAATCAACAATATAAAAGCAAAGCAATGAAAACAAGCAAGATGATTAAAACGAGTTGTAAACAATTGATTGAAAGCACTAGGGTGTCATGGGTTCATAGGGGATTCATGCGATTTGATCATACCAACATGTTCTCTACTAGATGCAAGCACTTATTGTTGTGATGGGGTCGAGTTAGTGTCTATCTTACAATCCCTAAGAAGGTTTGGGTCCCGGAGCCGAATCGATTAGATTGTACAACACCTACAAGTCGACTTAATCCTTCCTATCCAACTATATGTATGGTCTAATGAGACTCGAGTTGGTTTATGTCTTACAAGTCTCATTGAAAAGGTAAGTGATGGGTAAAAAATGCAAGGATTCATAGGCTCGCATTTCATCAAACATAACATGTACATAAATTGGAATCACAACAAGCAAGCAAATTAATTGTGAAAACATATTAGATTAAGCATGAATCAATCCCCATGTTGGTTTCCCCTAATTCTCCATTAACCCTAGTTAAGGAAACTACTCACTCATTATCAAGTTTAACATGATAACAAGGTTGTAAATCATACTAGCAAGGCAAAACATGATGAACAAATGAAGATGATTAACAATAATTAAAAAGGATTAAGAGAGAATTATACCTATAAAGATGATTCTAAATAATAAAGCAAAGAATAATAGAAGTACTTGATGATTGATGGAAAGTTGTCAATCCTCCAAATAAACCCAAATAATCTTCTAATTACCCAAAATAAATGATGAACGATAGAGAAATTAAGGAAAGATTAAGAAATGAGATTTGTATTAATGCTAAATTAAGAGTTGATTACAAGATTAAGAGAGTATTGAGATTTGATTAAGATAAGATTAAGATCCTATTAAGAAGACATGCTAATATGGGTAGTACAATGGGGTATTCATACTTGAGATTAGGTACAAGGATTAGGGTTACTAAGGGCTTAAATGACTATTAAGACCCTTAAGAAAAGTTGAGGAATTGCTCCTCTCCAAGGAGATGCTCATCTCCGTTTCGGTAGTCTTCAGGAAATCTGCGCGTCCTGAGCGTCTAGGCAGTAAGCACGGTGGGTTCTGCAAGGAAATCCGAGCGGATCAGGGTAGAGACGCTCGGATCTGTTGGCCTCAAGACGAGCGTCTTGGCATTGGGACGCTCGGATTGGTGGGTAGGGAGACGCTCGTCCTGGGCAGGGAGTGTTAGATTCATATACCTATTATTAGACTCCTCTAATAGTGAAATAATTAACTTCTTAATTATTTGTTCTTTAGATCTAGTGCATGCATAACAAAATAAGAGATTTATGAAGAAAAACAATGTTCCTTACATTGTTGGTTGGTTCGAAATATAGGGCACAAGTAAGGTCACCTTCCTTCACTTGTTCTTGAGCTTAATGTGTTGGATGATCCTCCAAAGACTTTAAGTATAGAAGCCACTCCTTAGATTGCACCCAAGACTTACCCTTAAACTAGTATGCTAATTAACTAGATTATTATACTAGTACCCTTAAAATTAATTCTAATATTATCACTATTACTACACTAGTAATCTTTACTTGATATTAGAATAGATGAACAAAAGCTTGTGTATCTAAAAAGTTATTTTAGAAAGATGTGGGAGAGAAGGAGTATGTTTGCATGTGTGAGATGTGAATGAATGAACAAGTAAAATGAGAACAAAATGTTCTCATATAGAGAGCATGCAACCGGTGGGAAGAGGCCAAAATTGGCATCTTTGCCTTTTGCTTTTGGTCTTCACAATGCATTAGGTAAGAAGGCTAGTATGTAGGGTATGATTACATACTATTTTATCACATAAAATAATTAACCATACACACCACCATGACTCCCTCCATTTCGGTCCATGTACCATAAAATGGACTACCATTTTATTTTGTCAATTTGTCAGTTGTTACACAATTTGTCACATGTAGTATTTTACATGTTATTATTTAATTTAATGCATATTTATCACATAAATATCATTTTATAAATTAATTAAATTACATACAACAAATTGACTAGTGATACTTGATCACATAAATAAAATGAGTCATAAAATTATAATTCACAACATCTTGTAATTATAATTAACCATTCATTCATATCTCTATTGTTTCTCAAACAATAAACAATTTTAGTAACACGTCTTTTCAATTACTAAAATAAATCTTATTTAATCCCATTACAATAAGATATCAATATTCTCTCTCACAAATGAATTGTTCAATTTTAAGTTATTGATCAACTTGTATCATCATACAATTAATCAACTTTACAGATAAGGGCATCATCCTTTAGGTGTGCATTAAGGGATCAACTGACCACCACCATCCCACGACAGTAACATCAAACTCTAGCAAGCCAATCGTTACCGATTAATATTGATCAGTTGACTATAAAATGAATCATCCCTTACGTATTCTTAAAATGAGATTTAAACATGTGATAAATATGATCGACAATTGTGATCGCATTATTGTCGGAGGACATATATTCCAACAATCTCCCACTTGTCCTCGACAAGTGTGCGTCACCAATTCTCTTGTCCTATTACTATCTCCCACTCTATGCAAGGTGTCTTTCAGGTCGTACTTGCAAGTGATCACATCGAGAGTGGTTTCCTCGATCTGGAGAATAACTGATTGACCGGAATTTTCTACTATAGAAACCTTCCGAGCGTGGCCACGCATTTCCGGTTCATTACTCCTCGAGTGGCCCTGAGATATTGTTTTAACCCTGACAAAGGGGTGGACAATTCCTATCGCACTATTCCCTTCGACTAGTCACAGCCATCATAACCCAAAATATGCCCATTTGACCCCATTTACGAAGGTCGTAGTAACATAAATCAAAGCTAATCTGAAACCATGCCACTTTAGGTGAATAGTCTTTAGTCAAAAGAATCGACTCATTAGAATACTATAGTAGCTCTCGCCACGACCAGGCTATATAAATTTGCCAGAACTCTATAAGCGGTCACTGCCCGACAAAGTGTTCCTAACAGTCTGTCTATGTGATCGACTAGTCATCTCACATGACTCTATGGCTCTTGAACTTGCCATCAATCGCATCACACTCTAGTCACATCGAGACGTCACCTCATACAAGTGACTATGGGCGAATACTATGTTAATCCGGGTTCACTTTAACGAGGTTCAATATTGTCTCTACAACCCGTTTGGATGTAACAAAGTACAAGAAAATAGTTTTTAAAGTAAAAACTCGAACTATAAATGCGATTATCACATATGAATAGTCAATGCCTGATTACTATTTCATATTCTATAATCTAATTTGATCTTGTATGTAGTTGTTCATTTCAATTCAATTGAAATGACATGACTCATCATGTTTAGCCTATGAATAGGCCTTGCTAAGTAGGTTTTAGCAACTCCCTGCTCAACCTTGCTACATACTTGTTTTCCTCTCGTAATGTATACATTTGCATTACAAAACTTTCTGAGTACGTGTCTAGATCCAATCTAGACATAGGCTTTCTTGCCTTAAAATAGCTCCCACTGTTTTCACAGTGTGCGGAACTCATCCCTCTTGCACATCCCATGATTGCAAGTGTACTCAATTTCCGTTGTAAATATTTCTCATTGTTCTTTATTGCCTAGAACGATTCTAGAAAATCTATTTCTTAAATAACGTAGCCACAATGGTATCTTAACCATCCTAATGTGTTTTGATTATGGTTTTGTCGGAAACCATGCGCAATCTCAATTGTCAATTGTCATTTGTGTAAAACCCTTACACATAATTGCATCAAAAACACTTTGCTTTACACCCTTAATGCTTCTGCAAGCACTTAAGGGTAATCTTTATGGCTTACTTGGTAACTATTACTTAAATTCGATTTGAAACAATTCATCATACTCAAAGTATATGAAATGTTATACATCATTTCCTATTTAATTGATTCGGCAGCGGAAGCAAATGGAATCAATCAAATATGTTCAATTTGATTGAACTAGTCATGAATCTTATCAACATAAGACTCCTTATTTGACATTAATATCATGTAGATTTATCTCCATAAATCCGGATATTAAAGATGTACTATATTTCTCCAAAAGTCTTAAATCATTCGCAATGATCAATATGTCATCCACATATAAGACTACTAAAATTTCCGTAACTCCCACTAAACTTCTTGTATAAACACAACTTCTCGACTTATCGAGAAATGTTTTATCACATGATCAAAATTTTGATTCCAACTCATTAATGTCCTACTTAAGACCATCTCTTAAGTTGCACATGATCTTAGGATTGTAAGAATCTATAAAACACAAGACATGTATTGAATACATTCCTTTTAATTGAAGAAGTGGGTTCTAGATTCACTCGCTATATGTATATCATCATAATGAAACACAATCCCTAAGAAGATCCAAATAGACTTACGCATTTCAACTAGTGCAAAACCCTTTGCCACCAATCAAGCTTTGATATCTAACAATTCACTTGGAATTTATTTCGGATTTTCATGGCTCTAAGCCTTGTATTGAGTTATGACTTAAACACTCTCATGTAAGTCATATGTTCATTACTTTCCATAAGTAATCAACTTGAATCAAACAATTTCTTTGTAAGTTACAAGCTATTTACTTTCTAAAATTAACACTAATTCATCATCTTCAACAAGTGATAACTTTAACCTCCTAGGTTTTGAATAAACAACGTCTTACACAAAACGTCTCATGTAGCCAAGAAAGACCAGTTTCTTGCGACATAACATTCTTTGTGTGGCTCTTGAATAATTTCTCCCACTCTGTCTTCTAGAAATAAACTTGTATTCTAGAAAGACAGCTTCACGAGCCACAAACCCGTTGTACTCGTGATTATAATAAGGAAAAATGAGCATTTGTTTCTTTTGAAAACATACAAACATGGTACCCTACCATTTCATATCTCATATGATTCGTTTTAGATTTAGTGGAAAAACAATTTAGACAAAATGATAAAATCCCCAAAAGGATCAAGTAACTTAAAGTAACTTGATTGAAGTCCAAACCATATCGAATAGCGTTTGATTTCTTATCCAACCACACATTATCCCATAATGTGTGGTAAGAGAGATTAACTGGTGATACTATATAACATTTCATTTGGCTTATATCAAAGTCTTCACTTTGATAATCCCATCACGACTAGATCGTCATTCTTTGAACTCTTTGATCTTCTTCAAAGATTTTTCTATTTACCTTATTAAGTGAACACATTAGTGTCAACCTAAATTGTTGGTAAAAGAAAATGATCAACCTATTTTGGATCAATGATTTACAACCTCGATCTCCTTTTCAACCAAAAGGCACGAGACATCTTGCTTTGAATACAAGATACGCATATACCATAAGATTAAATGGTTTCAAGAGTACTCGATAACTTTTTGCGTTCATCATTCCAGAATTTACGGTTCAATCTTGGGTTACCAATTTGAGTCTTGCATCATCTACATGATATGTCATTCTAGTTTGGTTTAGAATATAATCACCTTGATAATGGGCTAGCCATACATCAAATCATGGTGTATAGGGTCACAAAAGTGAAACCTCTTTTGTATCTTAACAAGTTTATATTCTTATTTAGAGTTTATGCACTTAATAGTCACAATTAAGTACAACTTTAAACCCAAAAACTAGATTGAGTACACAATGACTCTGTCTCTCAACATCATTATTGCTAGTCGTCATATTCTAATCATCCTATGTATCAAATACAATGATGAAAACCACCATCGGTTTCTAATATTGACGAAGTAGTATTAGCAAAATTTATGTCAATCAAATAAACATTTAAAGAAGAAAGTCCCATTATATGTCCCACAACTAACTTGTTGATTCTTCAATAATTTGGGGTAGTTTCCTTTCTAGCGTCCAACAATTAAGACAATGGAAACTTTATCAGTTGGGATTGATAGGTTTAGTATTGCTATTCTCAATAACGTTACTTTTAACATTACCTTGTATCAATTCCATTCTAATTTTACTTCTTTAAACTTCGTCCTTTTCTTAACGGTTTAAGAGAATGCTCCCACTCATTTCAATGAGTCTTTGCTTAGAGAAGCAAAATTGATTTTCATGAAGACTACTTTTCAATTCATTTGTTTAGTCTTAAAACTTTCATTGAAGTGGTTGCGGTATTTTGGTCAATTTTGATTTCAAACAAATCTAGTTACCAAAATGATGTAACGTTTCAAAGTACTTAACTCAATTAAGCATATGAGAAAAAATTCTTTGTAAGTAGATATGTTAGTCAAGAATCAAAAACCCTTTTGATCACGAATAACTTTTATCTATACTCTTCACAAGAGATCCTTACAATGGATAACACGAGGGTTTTAGAAGAAAAATTCAAATTTTGTCTTTAGTTACGATGTTTTAATGGAGATTTGAACTAAAATCGAAATGATATCGTATATAATTTGAGGTAAAGAAATAAAACAATACGATAACGGAATAATGAAAACAAAAACATTTGTCGTTATAATAATACTTGTAAATAATTTAACAAGTAAAGCATTTACATAGTGACCTCTACCCAACTTTGATAAATGATTCCAAGATCCAAATTCATATTAACTTGGGCACGGTAGGGCCGATTCATCCCTTATCAATATAACTCGGTGGATTAACTCTTTAATCGATTCTACTTTTAGAACTCTTGGTCGATAAAATTACATTAATATTTATCTTTAGCCCGGAACACATGCGACTACGGTCACGAATACTTCCGTTGAGCTCAATCCAAATTTCGAATAAATGTGTCCATGATCCAAATCCACATCAACTTGGGCACGGTAGGGCCGATTCATCCCTTATCAACATGAATTCGGTGGATAGACATTTATCACCCACTTCCCCTACGTAACAAGGTTTGTACCCCGGTAGGGCCGAGCGCACTCCCTCACGAAATAGGTTTTCATGGATTCTACTTTTTGGTAAGGCTAAGTCACGATTGTTTATTTAAGCGAGAGGTCATGTCAATTTATTATCTATCACGTTTTAAGTGAACTAAAGCGGTGAACTACGATAATTGTAATCGACACGGTCGATAAACTCGATAAAATGATAATGCATGTTTTAGTTATGGCGATTTAGCGATGCATGCAACATATAAATAAAATGCAAAGTATAAAAATAAAATCCTAGTATGGCCTTCCTAAAATAGTAAATCAAATAAACTATTACAAATTCGGAAACCAACTCCATTGGTCCCTTGAACTTCGGACTTGGCACGCATATCGAGGTAACACCGTCTTTAATGGATCTCCTTCTCGAGTGGCACCGTCTTGAAGGATCTCCGGAATAAATAAATTACATAACAAATTACATAATTTCCTATTATACATTTGTAATTAAAATAAAATAAATCTATTAAATTACAAAACGGTGATACGAGATCACAATAAATTACAACCGAATCGATATTCCTATACATTTCGGGTAATATCAATTAAAAACTAAGGCCATACTAAGTAAAATTACATCATTCAAAAATTACATAAAATAAAATTATGACAATCATAAATAAAATGCAGCATTATAATATGTATGAACATGCCCAATTTTATGCTAAATCGCCTTTAAAGAGCCAATATCGTATATTAATCGGTTTTTACGGATTTGCGTGATTCAACATTTTAAAATCACAATAATTACATAAAGTCATATTTATGTACTAGTTAATTATCCTAACCATCTTAGGACTCAAAATTAGTCTCCACTAACTTATTGACAATAATTAACTTATATTTCTTAAAATTGTTCATAAATGGACTCAAAATTACAATAAAATGCCATAAACTTCAAATAAATCATAAAAATTTCAAATAAATTTGAAATTTGAAATTTTAAACTCATGAAAATTCTGGAAAAAAATACCATGACACTCATAATGTTCAAAAACTTAGGTTAAAAATTTCGAAATTTATCGAGAAAAACAATGTTGCGGTTTATCGTATTTATTAATTGTAACCATAAAAACATGAGACAAATTATTTTTATCAACTTTTCAATTTTATATCTGAAATAAGAGATAAAATGCAACATGTGACATTTTTCCTAGTCATGAAGTATGTTTTAGCAATTTATACTAATTAAAGTCACTATTTATGTGATTTTTCATCAAAAATTCATAAATCATGCATAAAGACTTTATTATAGCCAATTATTTTACACACATCTTGTAAAATTTCATGTGACAACATACTAAATTTCTATAACCAGATTCGAAATATAACTCATATTAACCTATTTTTCAATTATATTCGATTTTATCTTGAAAAATCCATATTTCGAGCATAAGACCTCCACAAATTATGAACAATTACAGGTCATAAAAATATCATATATATGAAAAAATATCCAAAAACCACTGGAAAAATCGAAGTTTAGCTAATTTTAGTCCAAAAATGACATTTTTATCATAAAATCACATTTTAATGCCATTATTATACAAAGTGAACAATAAAAATCCATAAATTAACCAAAATATCCTAAATACATTTTAGGACTAGAAACTTTAACATGCATAATTGATTTCGTGATATATCATAATAAACACAAATTTATAAGTTTTATTTGTTAATCGTATAACTCGGAAAAACTATAACCGATTTGCATGCAAATAACCTAAGGCTCTGATACCACTTGTTGGAAATCATATTTTAAATATCACATATTTTGGTTTAAAGTTTTAGTCATAAAAACTTAAAGATCTTATGCATGCAAATCAAATACAAGAGTGAAGAAAAATCGGTTCCTTACAATTGTATTTTCGGCTATATGGGCACAAATGAAGTCTCCTACCTCACTTGTTCTTGAGCTATAAAGAATATTAGGATGATCCTCCAAAAATCCCAAAGTAGAGATTCTCCTCTTGATTGCACCCAAGATTATCCCTTATCCCCACTAAATAATATAAGCTAGATATTAATTTAGTAGTTTACCTTAAAATTGATTACTAAAACTCATATATTACATTAATAATTTTAGTAATCTTTTATGAACAATTTGGATCAAAAATCTCATGTTTTGATGAAGATTAAAGAGAGAAAAGAGAATAATGCATGAACTTTTGCATGTGATAATGTAAGAATGAAATAAGAGAACTAATTCTCTCTTAAAGTGAAGGAGGAGCACGGTTGGAGTAGTCCAACTAAGGGCATCTTTTCTTTTTCTTTTTGTCTTCACAAGAAAAGATGTGTAAGATGTGTAAGAGTAGGTGTAAGGCTAGTTGTAGGTAGGCATCATCATGCCATTTTATCAAATAAAATAAAACAACCAAAATCCACTAACACTCCTTCCATATTTAGGTCCATCCTCCATAAAATGGACTATCATTTTATTTTGTCAATTTGTCAATTGTCACACAATATGTCACATGTAGCATGTAACATGTTATTAATTAATTTAACGCATATTTATCACATAAATATCATTTTATAAATTAATTAAATTACATACAATAAATTGACTAGTGATACTTGATCACATAAATAAAATGGGTCATATAATTATAATTCACAACATCTTGTAATTATAATTAACCATTCATTCATATCTCTATTGTTTCTCAAACAATAAACAATTTTAGTAACACGTCTTTTCAATTACTAAAATAAATCTTATTTAATCCCATTACAATAAGATATCAATATTCTCTCTCACAAATGAATTGTTAAATTTTAAGGAATTGATCAACTTGTATCATCATACAATTAATCAACTTTACAGATAAGGGCATCATCCTTTAGGTGTGACCTTAAGGGATCAACTGACCACCACCGTCCCACGACAGTAACGTCAAACTCTAGCAAGCCAATCGTTACCGATTAATGTTGATCAGTTGACTATAAAATGAATCATCCCTTCGTATTCTTAAAATGAGATTTAAACATGTGATCAATATGATCGACAATTGTGATCGCATTATTGTCGGAGGACAGATATTCCAACAACTAGGGGCGAATACCATGTCAATCCGGTTCACTTTAATGGGGTTCAATTTGTTCTCAACAACCCATTTGGATTTAACAAGGTAATGGGTGAGTTTAATAAAACTCAAACGATAAATGCGATTATCACATATGAATAGTCAATACACTATTACTACTTCATATCTTATAATCTTTAGTGTATTATTAACACTAGTTAAAATGCAATAAGAGCTTGGAAAGTGGATATACCCTATATCCATATATTCCAACTTTACCAATTGCTATTTCCTTCTATTCAATGTCATCTCTAATGACATGAATTTATCTAAGTTTATGTCTAGTCTCGTTACTAGGCCTGAGCTCTTTAACTTGAAAGATGCTCCCACTGTTATCGCATAACTTGTGATAAAGTCTTTTGTAGAGGGATTCACCCTTAATCCCTACGTTGACCATTTTATCACAATTTACTTAGATTCCTTTTGTAGTATTTGCAATGCATGAAACTAAGACACTTTTCTAGTTTCTTACTCCTTAGTCTGGAAACTAAAGTTTGTGCAACCCTTCAACACCTAACTTAGTTTATCATTCAAACATATGAACAAGTCTTCAATTGTTCTTTAAGGCTTTCACAAGACCATCTTATGAATTAACTTGTTATTGACTCATTATGTTCTTAGCATATGGTTCATCACAGCACGTGCGTCTGTTGGCATATATGATCATTCTAATGGCGGAATCATTAGAAATCGATTTCATGTAATCAACAACTTAATAGGTTCAGTGAACGATTATGATTCCATCATATAGTAATTCCACTTTCATCAGCATGAATAAGCCATTCAACCTTGTTGATGTTACAACAGATACGAAAGATCTTATCCTCATAAGACTCTCAACACTATGTCAATATTCTCTCTCATAGATTCAAAAATCTAGAATATTTTGCATCCCTTCCCAAGTCTCCAATTACTCTTTCACAGAAGAGAGCATTGGTATATTATTCTCAATTAGTAATATGCAATCAACATATAAGACATGGAGAACCAATTCTAGCTCCCACTTAACTTCATGTATAATCATGATTCTTCAATCATGTGAATGAAACAATTCACTATTATCACATGAACGAAAAGTATAATCCTTTAATGGTTGCTTAAGACCAATCTAGGATCACTTAAGAAAGCTACGCATAAGATGTTAGGACTCTTAAATCTTTATCTAAGGTTTTGTGTTCCAAACACATCCTTATCTAAATTCCCATTTTAGATAAGCGAATTTTTATATCATTTGCCATTCTTCATCAAGATGAAATGCGGCATTTCCTAACATAATTAATCTTGATCAACATCTTCATGTTAATCTATGCTTTTAAGCACTCTAAAGCTCTATTCACTTTAAGGAGACCCTCGCCTTTAAGTAAATCTACGTTTGAGTAACAATTTTCGGATTATAATGCTACGGCTCGTATGTAATAAGGTCATAATACCATCACTTTCACAAAGTAATATTTTAACCAATAAGACACGTGCGATAAACTCCCACTGAACTATACTCCCACTCTATCTTTATAGATTATAGTTCAACTATACTCCTACTCTATAGTTCCATTACTTTCACAAAGTAAAACTTCAACTATAAGAGATGTTTGTGACGATCCAATTTACTCCCACTCTATCCCTCAGAAATACATCTATCTTCTTGAGAGATAGCTTTGTGAGTTACAAACATATATATGATGGAATATTAGGAGTTTATCTAGACTATGTATTAGCTTTCAAAAGGCCATCCCTAACATGGTAGTTTGATTCATGTAATATATGAGTCTTATCCATGTCATCTGTTTAATAGACTCTCTATTCTAGGTATCTCATGGTTGACCATTCATTTAGAATAATGTGTCCATATTGTATCGTAAATTCCCTACTTAATGAGTTCAAAAGCTCATTACAACTTTATAATTGATCTTACATAAGTAAGTTGTTACTATTAGTAACAAAGACATAAGGAGAATCAAATTCATAGCTTATGGACTTATAATGATTCAATCATCATAATCGTCTATTTGATTAATTTGAGTTGTTAATCTAATGTTTCATTATGCAAGTAGTATATGATGATGATTTTAGAACAAATGACATAATAAAATAAGTGACTTGGGTTGAAAACCAAATCACAACTATCCAAAGCACAACAATTGTTTAGAGGATACAAACCAATTTCCAAGTCACACAAGGAAATTTAAAATAGTTCTAAAGTTCTCAAAGTACATCATAAAATTAAAGACAAAGTAAATTAAAGCCAAGCTTCCATAGATCCATCACCACGGTCGGCTACTCTAGCTTCCCACATGATCCTCTAAGCTTGCTTCTCCTTGCCTTTGTCCTTGCTAGGAGCCCCTATTTACAATAAAAAGGGTAACCATCACAACTTGTATCATCATACCAAGGTTGAGATTGAAACACAAAAGATAGGGATAGTTATATACCTACTGGAATAACCTTTCCAGCTTTGATGTCGCCAAGATATTTGGAACAATTTCTCTTCCAATGCCCAACACCACAACAATAGTGGCACTTGTCCCCGGAGGAGGCACTGTACTTGGGCTTGGAGGAGCTAGCTTCATAAGTTTTAGCTTTGTTCCTATTGGGAGTTCGCTTCTTTTCCTTTTTCCCGCCTTTTGTGAAGGTTCCCTTGCTCTTATGATTGACATTGAGCACATCTTTGGTGGAGGTAACACTTAGCCCCATATCCCTTTCGGCTTGCACAAGCATTTTGTGCAACTCATCATGGGAAACCTTCTTATCTTGCATATTAAAATTCACCCGGAATTGAACATATGCTTTGATTTTGTTGAGGGAATGAAGAATCCGATCAATCACTAGTTCATCGGGAATTTCCACCTTATGTATTTTTAAGGTCTCAACGTGCTCCATCAACTTGAGCACATGAGCGCTAAATTTTTGGCCCTCCTTAATGTTGAGATCAAAGAATGCGGAGGTCTCTTCATATTGTATGACCCTAGGAGCTCGTGAAAACATGTTCACAAGCTTCATTTAGATCTCATGAGCAGTGCTAATCTTTATAGCACTTCTGTGGAGTTCGGCCTCCATAGCAAAGATCAACACATTTTTGATCGCGGCCGACTCCTTTTGGTAAACCTCATAGGTTTGCCTAGCGGCGGCGGTGGACCTAGCATTAGGCTCGGTGGGAGATGCCTCGGTAAGGTAACGAAGCTTGTCGTTACCCTCCGCGGCCAAGCGAAGTTGCGCGTCCCAATCAGCAAAATTGGACCCATTCTTTTCTAACTTACATCGATCCATGAAGGATCGGAGCCATGACACATTGGTGAGCATGTTAGAACTAGTGGTTGCGGATGAAATTGGAGTTGCCATTGCGATTGATAAAACGATTTTGACTACAAAATAGGAAGTGAAGGAATTAATAAACATCTATCGTTTTGTCAATACTTGTAAACATTTTAAACAAGTTATCAAGCATTTATGTAGTGACCTTTACCCAACTATCAGAAATGATTCCGAGATCCAAATTCATATTAATACGGGTACGGTGAGCCGAGTCATCCCTTATTAATATAACTCGGTGGATTAACCTCTTAATCGATTCTACTTCTAGAACTCTCGGTCGATAAAAATTACTCTAATTTTCATCTTTAGCCGGGAACACATGCGACTACGGTCACGAATACTTCCGTTGAGCTCAATCCAAATTTCAATGTAATAACATTTTATTACCCACTTACCCAACGTAACAAGGTTTGTATTACGGTGAAGCCGGATTAACTCCCTTATGAAATTGGGATTCATGGTTTCTACTATTTGGTAAGGCTAATTCGTAATTATTAAACGTGAGAGGTCTTGTCAATTTACTATCTATCACGTTTTAAGTGAACTAAAGCGGTGAACTACGATAATTGTAATTGACACGGTCGATCACTCGATATAATATGCATGTGTTATTATGGCGATTTGGCAATGCATGTAACATATTAAAAGAAATGCAAAGCAATAATAAAAAAACTCCTAGTATGGCCTTCTTAAAAATAGAAAATCAAATAATCTATTACATATTCGGAAACCAACTCCTTTGGTCCCTTGAATCTTCAAGTGGCACGCCTCCCAAGAATACCGTTTTCGTCGGATCACCTTTCCGAATGGCACCGTCTTGAAGAAGCTCCATAATTACAAATAATAATAAAAATACAAAACTATTCCTATTATACATTTATAAAATGGAAAAACTAATAAAATAAAATAAAAGTGATACGAGATCACATTAAATTACAACCGAATCAATATTCCCTTTCATTACGGGTAATATCGATTGAAACTAAGGCCATACTAAGATAAAATTACATAATTCAAAATTATATAAATAAAATACATTCAACAATTGAAATATGCAGCATTATAATATGTATGTATCATGCCAAATTATGTGCCAAATCGCCCTATTTAACTTATATCGTGTATATAACCCGGTTTTACGGAAATGCGTGATAATAACCTCTTAAAATCACAAATTAACACTTAAATCACATCTAAGCTCAAGTTAATTATCCTAACACTCTTAGGACTAAACAATTAGTCATCACTCAATTTTTGACAATAATTCAACTTGATTTAATTTTTATGCTCATATTTGACCTTAAAATCATCATTTATATGAAATAAATCGAAATTAAATTACAAAAATTTCAAAATTTGAATTTAAATTTTTGAATATTAACAATGACAAAACTGATATTTACTTTAATGGTGTACCTGGGTGTGTCATTGAAAATATCCTTCAGATATCTGGGTTCAAAAGAGGTACTCTCTCATTCAAATACCTTGGTATTCCCATTTCTTCTAAAAAGTTAACCAAAAATGATTGTGCTAAGCTTACTGATAAAATCATGGCTAGAATTCGTGCTTGGGGGACTAGACATCTCTCTTATGCTGGGAGACTGGTCGTGGTAAATGCTGTCCTCACCTCTTTACACTCATATTGGGCAACAATATTCCTTATTCCTAATGGTGTGATGAAAAGGATTGACTCTCTCTGTAGGACATTTCTATGGGAGGGAAAAGACTCTTATTCTAGGGCTCCTAATGTGCATTGGGATACTTGCTGTAAACCCAAAGAATAGGGGGGACTTGGGATTAAGAATTCTAAATTGTGGAACAAAGCGTTGTTAGGGAAATACACTTGGTGGCTTGCAACAAAGAAAGATCACTTATGGGTGCGTTGGGTCAATCATGTTTATATAAAAGATCAGAATTGGCAAGACTATGTTGCACCTCAGGACTGCAGCTGGTCTTGGAAGAAGATTAGCCAAATTAATGCTCTTTTTATGAATGCTTACTCTGGTAATCTCTGGCTCAACAGTTCACACTCTTACACTGTTGCTGGAGGTTATAAATGGTTACTGCCACCAAGTCCTAAAGTTCAGTGGAGATATGTTTTTTGGAACAGTCTGAACCTGCCACGAACGTCTTTCATTTATTGGGCAAGCAGGCTTCAGAGGCTCTTAACCAGGGATAGGATTATCAGAATGGGGTTTGGTCAGGATGACACCTGCTTTCTGTGTGCAGCTGGCCCTGAAACCCATGGACATCTTTTCTATAACTGTGACTTCAGTATTAAGTGCATCAGTGTACTGCAACAGAGATTGAGAATCACTTTTCCTCCGCAGTCCTTTGTTCAATGGTATGCATCTGGTAGAGGAAGGAGCAAATTGCAGCATAAGTTTGTTTGTGCTTGCTTTGTTACCCTTACTTATGAGATTTGGCATGCTAGGAATATAGCAAGGCTTCACGAGCAGATTGTCAGACCTGAGATTCTGGTTTTTAAAATTATCAATAGCATCAAGCAACGATGGAGCAAGAGGAATCATCATATCTTGACCCAGCGTGACCAAGTTTGGATAGATAGTGTAGGAAATTAGATTGGAAGTGATAGCCTGTATTACATTGTTTATATCTTATAGGACCTTTTGTAATTGTTGGAGCTTATTCTTTATTAATATACTTACCCTTCACCAAAAAAAAAAAAAAAAAAAAAATTTGAATATTCTGGAATATTTCTATGACACTCATAATGTCAAAAATCATGGTTAAAATATTCGAATTAATTTTGAGAAAATATAGTTGCATTTTATCGGTTTTATCTCATAAAACATCTAAAGTATCCAAAAATTACTCCCATTAATTTTACAATTTTAGATCTGATAAATGGGATATTTATGCAACTTAAAATACTTTTCTCATGCCATGCAATTCTTTTTAGCTATTTATGCTAAAATAGTCACTATTTATGCCATTTTTACACTAAAAATTCATAATTCATGCTAAATGAGATCATTTAATCTTGAAATTTACATACACTCTGTAAATTATGCATGTGACAACATATTAAAGTTTCATGGCCCAATTCGAAATTTAACTGTTTTTAACCATTTTACCTCCTTTAATCCATTTTTATCTCATAAAAATAATAAATCATGCAATATTAATCCAATTAATACGAGATTTTACACACAACTTTTAAAATATGCATATGAGGTCATATAAAAGTTTCAAGGTCATAGAGTAAGTTTAACCATTTTTAGTCATTTTAACCTCCATTTATGCCATTTTTACACTAAAAATTCATAAATCATGAAATATTAATCACATTAATATGATTTTACATGCAATACATAAAATATTCATGTAAGGTCAAAATAAAATACCACGGCCAGTAGTGAAGGTTAACTTATTTTAGTGAATAAAAGTTCATTTTAGTCATAAAAATGTAATAAAATCACGAAAAATCTTTAAAATGAGCAATAAATTTCCATAAATCATAAAACTGACCTAAAAACATTTTAGGACCAGAATATATAACATGCATAATTATTTCTTGGCTTACTCATATAAATCATAAATTTTTAGTTTTATATGTTAACATTTTAACTCGGAAAAACAATAACCGATTATGCATGCAACATCCTATGCTCTGATACCACTTGTTAGATTCATATACCTATTATTAGACTCCTCTAATAGTAAAATAATTAACTTATTAATTATTTGTTCTTTAGATCTAGTGCATGCATAACAAAATAAGAGATTTATGAAGAAAAACAATGTTCCTTACATTGTTGGTTGGTTCGAAATATAGGGCACAAGTAAGGTCACCTTCCTTCACTTGTTCTTGAGCTTAATGTGTTGGATGATCCTCCAAAGACTCCAAGTATAGAAGCCACTCCTTAGATTGCACCCAAGACTTACCCTTAAACTAGTATACTAATTAACTAGATTATTATACTAGTACCCTTAAAATTAATTCTAATATTATCACTATTACTACACTAGTAATCTTTACTTGATATTAGAATAGATGAACAAAAGCTTGTGTATCTAAAAACTTGTTTTAGAAAGATGTGGGAGAGAAGTATGTTTGCATGTGTGAGATGTGAATGAATGAACAAGTAAAATGAGAACAAAATGTTCTCATATAGAGAGCATGCAACCGGTGGGAAGAAGCCAAAATTGGCATCTTTGCCTTTTGCTTTTTGTCTTCACAATGCATTAGGTAAGAAGGCTAGTATGTAGGGTATGATTACATACTATTTTATCACATAAAATAATTAACCATACACACCACCATTACTCCCTCCATTTCGGTCCATGTACCATAAAATGGACTACCATTTTATTTTGTCAATTTGTCAGTTGTTACACAATATGTCACATGTAGTATTTTACATGTTATTAATTAATTTAATGCATATTTATCGCATAAATATCATTTTATAAATTAATTAAATTACATACAACAAATTGACTAGTGATACTTGATCACATAAATAAAATGAGTCATAAAATTATAATTCACAACATCTTGTAATTATAATTAACCATTCATTCGTATCTCTATTGTTTCTCAAACAATAAGCAATTTTAGTAATAAAGCATTTTTATTACTAAAATAAATCTTATTTAATCCCATTACAATAAGATATCAATATTCTCTCTCACAAGTGAATTGTTCAATTTTAGAGAATTGATTACCTTGTATCGTCATACAATTAATCAATTTGTCTATTGAGGGAGTTGTCCTTTAGGTGTGACCTTAAGGGATCAACTGACCGCCACCGTCATACGACAGTAATGTCAAACTCTAGTCAGCCAATCATTACCGATTAATGATGATCAGTTGATTATATAATAAATCATCCCTCACGTATTCTTAATATGAGATTTAATTATGATATTAAATCATGTGATCACACTATTGTTGAGGACACATTTTCCAACAGGGAGACGCTCGGATTGGGGGTCAGTACTTTTCCTTTCTTCTTTCCTCAACAATCCTCGGGGATCTTGTTGGGGATGCAAGGATCCTTTCATCATTGCCCAATCTACTTTATTATCTACATAGGCCTTCTAGTATCATCTTCCCTTTGAAGCTTGGTCATTGAATTTGATCAATTTAGCTCCATTTTGCCATGAAAATGCAAGGTTTGCACTCCTTTCCTACCAAGGGAACAAAATCTCAAAGAATATGCAAAACGGGAAACTAAAGATAGTAAATGACCCAATTATGCACTAAAAAGCATAGGAACAAGGCTAATTCAGGGACTAAATATGCTTAAATATGAGTCACATCAAATATCCCCAAACCGAACCTTTGCTCGTCCCGAGTAAAGAGGTGACGAAAACTAGGACCCTTATTCAAACTATCCTCCTAATATAGCCGATGTGAGATAAGTAGCGGGTCTCACTCCGCCCCTTCAACTCACAACAAGACAACCATGAGGTAGGATGCCTTCTTGCAAGGCAAGGTGGGGCTTGTCAAAATGGCGACACATCCAAGCATTAAAGCACACAAAACAAGTAATGGATGCATCTACAAAAATGAATAGCCACTTTCCTCATCTAAGTGGCGGAAATTATCTACAAGGGAAGCAATCTAAGGGTACACATTCCATCATAGATACGGTTTCTTCAAACTACTAAGCCTAGAAGGACACCAATAAATCACCTCCAAGTTGTGTCAAGCTAGGGTACCTTTGTCCTCAATCGTTAAATGCTTTCGTCAAGAGTAGACTCCCTATGGTGTTAGAAACAATGGAGGATCGCGGAATTCCCCTTCTTGCCTAGACAAGAAGAAGGGTCGTCCCCTCTCTACCATACACAAAAGTGGATACGATGGAAAAAGGGATCAATAGAACTTGAGTTTCATATGGGAGTTTGCTTTGTTGTTGTTTTTCCCCCCAATTGGTTGTGGCATTTGACATTTGAGAACACTTTTCTTTTTGCCATTTCTTTTGATGTTTGGCATTTTCAACACTTGACAACTTTTCAACTTTTTCTTGTATTTTCTTTTGAACATTTTCAAAGCTACCCCATTTGTAGTGAGGGTGCTTATTTTTGAAGCATAGGAGTTTTCATTTTTGTTACTCCTCTTTTCTTTTGATGTAATTGCAACTTTTTCATTTCTTTTCATTGCTTGAACTCAAATTTGAACAATTTTTGTGCCCATTCCCTTTGATGACAAAATGTGGTAGAACATGGATGATGGTTGCATGGTTTCAAGGGTCACCTTGGAATAAACGGTAGCCAAGGAGTTATCACACCACAAGATACTCTTGACTAGGCCTTAATCCATGGGTCAAAGGATACTAGCATGACACATCCTAGGGTGTTTTACAAGTATTCTAACAAGCAAAGTCTTAAGAAGAAAAGGTATCTACAAGGGCCTTATATACACTTGTCAAGCTTCCCAAATAGATGGTTTCACAAAATTTTTCCTAGCATGCAACTATATGACATGATGCAACTAACATATATACATCCTAATGCATATGCTTCTACCAACTAGTATGCCAAATAATCTAAATGCAATCCAATAATCACATTGTTTTTACCGCATCAATCAAAATAAAGCCACATAGTCATTAACATAAAGAGGAAAAGAAGATTGGAAAGATCATACCATGCGGTCTTCAATATCCTCATGTCTCGGATGTGGTGTAGTCGATCAATGTGAAGAAGGATGAACAAACACAATATATACAAGACTACACTATAAAGGAAAAGAACATGTTTTTGGGTTTTGAATTTTTCAAATTTTTATGGTTTTTATGATTTATGAAATAAAAAGACATGTTTTTGTATTTTTCAAAAAAAATTCAATTTTTATCAATTTTGTTTTTTAGAAGTCATGTTAGAATTTCCCATCCCCACACTAGTATGGGCATTGTCCTCAATGGACAATACGATAGGAAATTATGCAATTTATATGAAAATGCATGATTTCTAAGCTAAATGCAAACTATATGACATATAAACAAGAGTGAATGCAAACTAAGCTATGCTATATGATGCATGATTTTTTTGTTTTGGTTGGAGAGCATAATTTAGATTAGCTCCCAATGCATATGCATAAACTTCCCCAAACCAAAATAGACATTATTTGTAATGTCAAAAATTGGGGGAGTTCATGCATGAAGATGCTATGCATGAAACTACAATTGTCATTTTGGATTTTAAATGTGGGAACAATAAAAGAAACACCTCAATGGGACCGAGGTGTGAGTCCTCTATATGATGCTAGGACTCAAAAATCATGATCAAGATAAAAATTATACGAAAAACAAGAGAAATAAACAAACCTCAATCTTCGCCCATGGCGTCATCACTATCATCTCCATCATCATCAACCTCTTCACTAGAATCAACCTCCATAGATCCAGAGTTATCATCACTTGCACTTGAACTTCCTTCTTCTTCCTCACTACCCTCTTCTTCTTCTTCACCTTCATTTTCTTCTTCATTTTCTTCACCTTGTTTTTCACCACTCTCAACAACAACCTCCTCTTCACCCAAGCTAGCACCCCTAAAAGCACTAGGAAAGAAGACTTCCCTATCCGCCCAACTAGGCAAAGGACAAGATGGCTCAAGAAGTCCTTGCCTAGCTAGATGTAGGAGGGGCGGATATTGTGCTCTATAAGCATCGACTCTATCCTCATAAGCTTGCTTGTGCATTTGTTGCATCAAAAGGGTCAAGTAGTCATTCCCCGCCTTAACATTTTCGGGTTGAAACTCATGGTAGGTGAATGGGTAGGGTGGAGTGATAATAGAGGAGGAGGGCTCAACAATGTCCTCTCTTTGATGTTGTATAATGTAATCGGCTTCCTCGGAGAGTGGAAGAAGGTAGTGTGGCCTATGGACATTTAATCGGTAAATTTTGTTCGGTAAAGTGAAGGACTTGGCATCTTTTGTTAACCACCCAAATTTATCGTCAAGAGTATCATTCTTGACCCATTTGAATTTTTAAACCATGGTGGCTAGATCAATGATATGGCCTACCTTAACCGGTTTATAGGTTCCATCTTTGTTGAAGTCCCGGTTGAAGTGTTTTGCCAAATAAGTTACCAATCCCCCATTAACAATAAAGGTTGTGCCTTCCTTTCCTTGGTCGATATTAAGCCACCTCTCAATTAAAAGTCGAAGAATATTGTACCTCTTGGTGAACTCTCTACCAACATTCAAGGTTGACTCGAGATAAATAAAATCAAGCTCGGTGAAGTGGTTTATTCCATTTCTAGCAATCAAAGTATGCCCAACAACCTTGTGCCACAACCTTATGCCCGGATGATGGACATAAAGGGCACGACAATCATGGTAAGATGTAAACTTTCTCCCGGTAATAGCCTTCCATAAGGGAGCGGGATCATACTTTGTGACGGGTTTCTTCACATAGGTCGAATCATTGCTAAGGCCAAAAACTTTACCAAACTCGGCATAAGACATTTTCCTATCAACATTCTCAAGGCGGAATTCAATGTTTGTTCGAGTCTCCACCTTTCTAACTTTCAATGAGCTTAAAAACTCCAAGGTGATGGGTGAGTAGGTCAACTCTTGCATATTAAACAAAGTAAGAAATCCCATGTGTTAGATTCATTAATCTCATTAATTTACATATTCATATATGAATTAATTTGTTTAGTCATAAAATAAATACAAGATCTTATGCATGCAAACTAAAACAAGATACGAGAAGAAATCGCCAATCTTACTTATATGTTTCGGATATTAGGGCACCACCAAGATCTCTTTCTTGTTAGTTCTTGAGCTTTCCAACAATGGATGAACAAGGTTCAAATTAGAACCTCTCCCAAAAGCATATACCCAAGGAATACTTTTAATGACCAATACTATTATGATCTAGTAATAATATTAGTCTTTACTTTAAATTTGACACAAAATCATTTGTAATTACTCTTGAATATTTCTCTCCAAGAGGGAGTATTTGTGAGGTTTTATATCTCTAAAATTTTCACAAATTGTAGAGAGAATTAATTTTCTTACACTAGAAAAACATATATGTTGTGAATGAAAAATTAGAGGAAAAACCCTCTATATTTTCTCTTTGAAAACCGGTGGGCATGGGTGAAGGGGAGCCAATGCATGAAGCTCATTTTCTTCCCAAGAAAATAGGGTTGCATGGCTACTATTAGGTAGGTAATCATTTTATTTTCCATTTAAAATAATTAACACAATTTAAAGACCCTAACCCTCCCCATTTCGGTACACTTAATATAAAATGGAATGTCCATTTTATTTTTGTCATTTGTCAATTGTGACATATGTGACATGTTACTTGACATGTGAAATTGTAATGTATTTTTAACATATTAAAAATCAACATATTAATAAAATATGTCATATACAAAATTAACTAGCAATTCGTAATTACTTGTACCAAAACGGTTTATCAAATTATAAATTACAACGTCTTGTAATTATTCATTCAATTTCAATTTCAATTGTTTTGTTAAACAATAATTTTATCTAAGTAATAAAACAATTCGATTACTTAGACCGTATCTAATTTAATCGAATTACAATAAGACACGTTAACTTTACTCACAAAATCATCCGTGAATTTTAAGCAATTTAATTAACTCGTATCGGCATACGATTAATTAAATAATCAATTAAGAGTATTTCCCTATAGGTATGACCTAAGGGGATCAACTAATCACCACCGTCGCACGACAGTAATGTCAAACTCTAGTCAGCCAATCATTACCGATATGTGTGGACCAGTTGACTGTAAAATATAACATCCCACATGTATTCTTAAAATGAGATTTAAACATGTGATCATCATGATCGACAGTTGTGATCGCATTATTGTCGGAGGACACATATTCCAACAATCTCCCACTTGTCCTCGACAAGTGTGCGTCACCAATTCTCTTGTCCTATTACTATCTCCCACTCAATGCAAGGTGTCTTTCAGGTCGTACTTGCAAGTGATCATATCGAGAGTGGTTTCCTCGATCTGGAGAATAACTGATTGACCGGAATTATCTACCATAGATACCTTCCGAGCGTGGCCACGCATTTCCAGTTCATTACTCCTCGAGTGGCCCTGAGATATTGTTATAACCCTGACAAGGGGTGGACAATTCCTATCGTACTATTCCCTTCGACTAGCCACAGCCATTATAACCTAAAATATGCCCATTTGACCCCATTTACGAAGGTCGTAGTAACATAAATCAAAGTTAATCTGAAACTGTGCCACCTTAGGCGAACAGTCTTTAGTCAAAAGAATCGACTCATTAGAATACTATAGTAGCTCTGGCCACGACCAGGCTATATAAATTTGCCAGAACTCTATAAGCGGTCATTAGCCCGACAAAGTGTTCCTAACGATCGCCTATGTGATCGACTAGTCATTCTCATATGACTCTATGGCACTTGAACTTGCCATCAATCGCATCACACTCTAGTCACTTCGAGACGTCACCTCATACAAGTGACTATGGGCGATTACTATATCAATTTAGTTCACTTTAATGGGGTTCAATCTGTTGGAATATGTGTCCTCCGACAATAATGCGATCACAATTGTCGATCATATTGATCACATGTTTAAATCTCATTTTAAGAATACGTAAGGGATGATTCATTTTATAGTCAACTGATCAACATTAATCGGTAACGATTGGCTTGCTAGAGTTTGACGTTACTGTCGTGGGACGGTGGTGGTCAGTTGATCCTTTAAGGTCACACCTAAAGGATGATGCCCTTATCTGTAAAGTTGATTAATTGTATGACGATACAAGTTGATCAATTCCTTAAAATTGAACAATTCATTTGTGAGAGAGAATATTGATATCTTATTGTAATGGGATTAAATAATATTTATTTTAGTAATTGAAATGTCGTGTTAGTAAAATTGTTTATTGTTTGAGAAACAATAGAGATAAGAATGAATGGTTATTTATAATTACAAGATGTTGTGAATTATAAGTAAATGACCCATTTTATTTATGTGATCAAGTATCACTAGTCAATTTGTTGTACGTAATTTAATTAATTCATGAAATGATATTTATGTGATAAATATGCATCAAATTAATTAATAACATGTATCATACTACATGTGACATATTGTGTGACAAGAGACAAATTGACAAAAATAATATGGAGGTCCATTTTATCTCATTTGACCGAAATATTGGAGGTAGTATGGGTGAGCGGGTGTTTTGTTTAACGGATAAATAAAACACCATGATTACCTATAATGTAGGGTAGTCTTACACCTACTTTACTTAATAAGAACAAAAGTAAAAGAAAAGACCATGCATTGGTCTCACAATACTCCCTCCACCGGTTTTGTGAGGATAGAAGAGAGATTTTTTATTCTCTCAAATTTTACTTGTATTCATACACATGCAAAAGTTATCCTCTCTCACATATTCATCCTTTTCTTCATGAAAACATGAGATTTTTTTTATTCAAATTGTTCATAAAAGATTACTAAACATATTAGTGTAATATATAAGTATTAGTAATCAATTTTAAGGTAAACTTCTAAACAAATATTTAGCAAATATTATTTAGTGGGGATAAGGGATAATCTTGGGTGGAATCAAGAGGAGAATCTCTACTTTGGGATTTTTGGAGGATCATCCTAATATTCATTATAGCTCAAGAACAAGTGAGGTAGGAGACTTCATTTGTGCCCATATAGCCGAAAATACAACTGTAAGGAACCGTTTTTTCTTCACTCTTGTATTTGATTTGCATGCATAAGATCTTTAAGTTTTTAGGACTAAAACTTTAAACCAAAATATGTGATATTTAAAATATGATTTCCAAGAAGTGGTATCAGAGCATTATGGTTGTTGCATGCAAGATCGGGTTAGTTTTTCCGAGTTATTTAATTAACATATAAAACTTGTTATTTAGGATATATGAAGATAAATCATGAAATAATTTTTCATGTTAAAAGTTTCTAGTCCTAAGTGATTTTTAGGACATTTTGGTTTATTTATGGATTTTTATTGTTTATTTTATATATTATTGGCATTAAAATGTGATTTTTATGATAAAAATGTCATTTTTGGAGGAAAATTAGCTAAACTTCGAATTTTTCAGTGGTTTTTGGATATGTTTTCACATATATTATCTACTGATGGCCTGTAAATGTTCATGATAAAATGAGTTGTTTTGCTCGAAATATGGATTTTTCAAGTTAAAATCGTAATTAAATGGGAAAATAGGTTAATATGAGTTATATTTCGAATCTGGTCATGGAAATTTAGTATGATGTCACATGCAATTTTACAAGATGTGTGTAAAATATTTGGCGATAATGAAGTCTTTATGCATGATTTGTGAATTTTTGATGAAAAATCACATAAATAGTGACTTTAATTAGTAAAAAATGCTAAAACATACTTCATGACTAAGGAAAAACGTCACATGTTGCATTTTATCATATGTTTCAGATCTAAAAGTGAAAAGTTGATAAAAATATTTTTTCTCATATTTTTATGGTAATAATTGATAAATCCGATAAACCGCAACATTGTTTTTTTTCTCGATAAATTTCCGAAATTTTTAACCTATGTTTTGAACATTATGAGTGTCATGGTATTTTTCCAGAATGTTCATGAGTTTAAATTGCAAAATTTTGTATTTTGAGTCCATTTATGAACAATATTAAGAAATATAAGTTAATTATTGTCAAATATTAGTGGAGACTAATTTTGAGTCCTAAGATGGTTAGGGTAATTAACTTGTACATAAATATGAATTTATGTAATTATTGTGATTTTAAAAGGTTAAATCACACAAATCCGTAAAAACCGATTAATATACGATATTGGCTCTTTAAAGGCGATTTAGCATAAAATTGAGCATGCTCATACATATTATAATGCTGCATTTTATTTATGATTGTCATATTTTAATTTTATGTAATTTTTGAATTATGTAATTTTACTTAGTATGGCCTTAGTTTTAATTGGTATTACCCGAAATGTATGGGAATATCGATTCGGTTGTAATTTATTGTGATCTCGTATCACCGTTTTGTAATTTAATAGATTTATTTTATTTTAATTACAAATGTATAATAGGAAATTATGTAATTTATTATGTAATTTATTTATTCCGGAGTTCCTTGAAGACGGTGCCACTCGAGAAGGCGATCCATTAAAGAAAGTGTTGCCTTGAAATGCGTGCCAAGACCGAAGTTCAAGGGACCAAAGGAGTTGATTTCCGAATTTGTAATAGTTTATTAGATTTACTATTTTAGGAAGGCCATACTAGGATTTTATTTATGCTTTGCATTTTATTTATATGTTGCATGCATCGCTAAATCGCCATAACTAAAACATGCATTATCATTAAATCGTGTTTATCGACCGTGTCAATTACAATTATCGTAGTTCACCGCTTTAGTTCACTTAAAACGTGATAGATAATAAATTGACATGACCTCTCGCTAAAATAAACAATTGAGACTTAACCTTACCAAAAAGTAGAAACCATGAAAACCTATTTCGTGAGGGAGTGCACTCGGCCAAACCGGGGTACAAACCTTGTTACGTAGGGGAAGTGGGTGATAAATGTCTATCCACCGAATTTATGTTAATGAAGGGTATTTCGGCACACCGTGCCCTAAGTTGATATGAGTTTGGATCATGGACACATTTATTCGAAATTTGGGTTGAACTCAACGAAAGTATTCACGACGATTTCCGGATGTGTTTCGGGCTAGAGATAAATATTAATGTAATTTTATCGACCAAGAGTTCTAAAAGTAGAATCGATTAAAGAGTTAATCCACCGAGTTATGTTAATAAAGGGTATTTCGGCACACCGTGCCCCCAAATTAATATGAATTTGGATCTTGGAATCATTTGTCATAGTTGGGTAGAGGTCACTATGTAAATGCTTTACTTGTTTACAAGTATTATTATAACAATAAATGTTTTGTTTTCATTATTCCGTTATCATATTGTTCTATTTCTTTACCTTAATTTATATACGATATCATTTCGATTTTAATTCAAATCTCCATTAAAACATCGTAACTAAAGACAAATATGAATTTTCTTCTAAAAACCTCGTGTTATCCATTGGAAGGATCTCTTGTGAAGAGTATAGATAAAAGTTATTCATGATCAAAAGGATTTTTGATTCTTGACTAACATATCTACTTACAATGAATTGTTTCTCATATGCTTAATTGAGTTAAGTACTTTGAAACGCTACATCATTTTGGTAACTAGATTTGTTTGAAATCAAAATTGACCAAAATACCGCAACCACTTCAATGAAAGTTTTAAGACTAAACAAACGAATGAAGAGTAGTCTTCATGAATTTCAATTTTGCTTCTCTTAGCAAAGACTCATTGAAATGAGTGGGAGCATTCTCTTAAACCGTTAAGAAAAGGATAAGGTTTTTAAGAAGTAAAATTAGAATGGAATTGATACAAGGTAATGTTAAAAGTAAAGTTATTGAGAATAACGATACTAAACCTATCAATCCCGACCGATAAAGTTTCCATTGTCTTAATTGTTGGACGCTAGAAAGGAAACTACCCCAAATTATCGGTAATGATTGGCTGACTAGAGTTTGACATTACTGTCGTGCGACGGTGGTGATCAGTTGATCCCCTTAGGTCATACCTAATGGGTAACACTCTTAATTGATTATTTAATTAATCGTATGACGATACGGGTTAATTAAATTACTTAAAATTGACGGACGATTTTGGTAGTAATATTTACTTATCTCATTATAATTTGATTAAATAAGATACGGTCTAAGTGATCGAATTGTTCTATTACTTAGATGAAATCATTGTGTCGAGATCCAATCAAGACATAGGAAAACTCAAATAACAGATTCAAAATATTACAAGTGATAAATTTTTGCGGTACAAAGTTAAATAACATATATATTGAGAGAATATATATTGAGAGAATATGTCACACTCTAGCCATGCATACCTAGTGGAAAGCATAATCAATTACGTTGTTAGAAATCTATATCTCATTTTTAACATATTCATATATGTGAGAAATTATTTAGTCATAAAATAATTACAAATCTTATGCATGCAAACATAAATAGAAGTAAAGAAGAAATCATGTTCCTTTCTATGTGATTTCGGCTTTATGGGCACCAACAAGATCTCCTTCTTGTTAGTTCTTGAGCATTCCAAATAATGGATGAACAAAGAAACTGGTCTTTTAGAGTTGTACAAAAATTGAAAAATTTGAAGCCTGATCTCAAGAAGTTGAACAAGGAGCAATTTGGAGATATTGAGAACCTCACTCATATAGCTGAATTAGCTCTTAATCAGTTCCAAGTTATGTTGATACAGGATCCTCTCAATGAAGAGTTATGCCTGTCTGAGAAAGAATGTGCTAAAGAGCTCACTGATTTGAGGAAAGCTAGGGATCAGTATCTGAGGCAAAAAGCTAAGTGTGAGTGGATGGAACATGGAGATGATAATACTGCCTATTTCCATGCCTGTATTAAGAGAAGAAGGGCTAGAAATAGAGTATTTCAAATTAAAGACATGGATGATAAACTCTGTACTAAACCAGAGGAAATACAGGCTGCTTTTGAGAAGTACTATAAACTTCTCTTAGGCACGTCTAAGGAGGTTAGTAGCATCAATCAGAGGGTTGTTCGTGCTGGCCCTATTCTGACTAAGGAGCATTGTGACTTGCTGATTGCACCTATAACTGGTGAGGAGGTTAAAAATGCTATGTTTGGCATTCCAGGGACTAAAGCCCCTGGACCTGATGGGTATAGTAGTCAATTTTTCAAGGATAATTGGGGGATTGTAGGGCATGATGTGATAGCTGCTGTACAAGGGGCTTTCCAATCTGGACAGCTGCTGAAACAATGCAACAACACCATCATCACCTTGATTCCTAAAGTGGAGTTGCCTGAGAATGTATTGCAGTTCAGACCCATTACCTGCTGCAATACAATCTATAAATGTCTTTCCAAGGTGTTGTGTGCTAGATTGGGTCAAATCCTGCTTGATGTGATTAGTGCTTCTCAAAGTGCTTTTATTAAGGGCAGAGACATAGTTGGGAACATCCTTATATGTCAAGACTTGATCAAATTATATAATAGGAAGAGTTGTTCACCCAAAATCATGATGAAGCTTGATCTACAAAAGGCATATGATTCTGTAGAATGGAATTTTGTGAAGGAGATGATGCTGGCTATGGAGTTTCCTAAGAAATTTTCTCAAATTATTATGGAGTGTATATCTACTCCTTCCTATTCTTTGTCTTTAAATGGTGAACTGTTTGGATTCTTTAAAGGACAGAGGGGGTTACGACAAGGGGACCCCCTCTCCCCCCTTATTTTTACTATGTGCCTTGAATACCTTAGCAGAATCCTGAAGGTGGTTCAGAAGCAGGAAAAATTTAGGTTTCATCCTTTATGCAGCAGAGTAAAACTTTCTCACTTGTGCTTTGCGGATGACTTAATTCTGTTCTGTAAAGGGGATATGAACTCTATTGAGCTAATGTTGAAGGCTTTTGATTATTTTTCAAAAGCAACTGGTTTGGTCATGAATAAGAATAAGTCCAATCTTTACTGTAATGGTATTGATGAACAGCTAATCAAAGAGATTGAGATGGCTTCTGGCATTAACAGAGGAGTAGTCCCCTTTAGATATCTAGGAGTCAATGTCTCACCTAAAAGGTTATCTGTTTTGGACTGTAACTGCTTAGTGGACAAGGTGTTGGATAGAATAAGAAGCTTGGGGTCTCGAAAATTATCTTATGCAGGGAGGGTGGTGTTGATAAAAGCTGACCTACAAACCTTGCATAGCTATTGGGCTCGCATCTTTATTCTACCAAAGACTGTTATAGGTAAGATTGAGGCTATCTGCGGAGCTTACCTTTGGCATGGCTCTGATCATAAGGAAAGCCCTGCTTTGGTGTCTTGGGAGAGGATTTGTCAATCCAAAAAGCATGGTGGACTGGGGTTGAAAGACTTACATGTTTGGAACATGGCTGCTATTGGTAAGTATGCATGGTGGATAGCAAAGAAGAAAGATCATTTGTGGGTTAGGTGGGTGAATACAGTGTATATTAAGAGTACTGGATGGATGGATTATAAACCAAGAATGGGAAGCAGTTGGGCCTGGAGGAAAATATGCCAGGTCAACGATATTATTAAAGATCATTTATTCTTAGGTGATGGGTTAGAGAAGTATAGCATTCAGGAGTGCTATTTGAAGTTGAAACCAGTTGGGATGCAGGTGCAGTGGTATCCATGGATGTTGAATAGATGGATCAATCCTAAGCATTCGTTTATATGCTGGCTCATTGCTCATCAGAGGCTGCTTACTCAGGACAGGCTAATGAGAATGAGTATTACGCATAGCAATTGTTGTTTCCTGTGTGGCAGTCAAGAAGAGAGCCATCCTCATCTCTTCTTTAACTGTGTATACAGTCAGAAGTGTATCTCCCTGGTTACAGATTGGTGTAAGATCAGTCTTCCTGTTAGTAATTGCATTCAGTGGCTGGTTGAGTGGCGACAACCTGCGGCGTGTAGAAAGAAGGTGACTGCTATAATATTGGCCTGCTTAATGTACTATATTTGGCAGGTGAGAAATCTTAGCAGACTGGATGGGTGTGTTTGGAGGCCTGAGGTTGTTTTTACTAGGGTCAAACGAGATGTGCAAAGTAGATTGTATTATTGTGATGTTAGTAGTAAGAAAGAGAATGTGATTAATTGGGTTGATTACCTTAAAAAACCTTGAGGTTGTTTTACTCAAGTTTTTTTTAGGTAGATATTTGTAATGTTGTAATGGGCATTGATCTTTATAATGAGAAGCTTAACTTTCCCCCAAAAAAAAAGAAACTGGTCTTTCTTGGCTACATGAGACGTTTTGTGTAAGACGTTGTTTCTTCAAAACCTAGGAGGTTAAAGTCATCACTTGTTGAAGATGATGAATTAGTGTTACTTTTAGAAAGTAAAGAGCTTGCAACTTACAAAGAAATTGTTTGATTCAAGTTGATTACTTCTGGAAAGTAATGAACATATGACTTACATGAGAATGTTTAAGTCACAACTCAATACAAGGCTTAGAGCCATGAAAATCCGAAATAATAAGCTTGATTAGTGACAAAGGGTTTTGCACTAATAAAGAGAGATTTCAAAGCTTGATTGGTAGCAAAGGGTTTTGCACTAGTTGAAATGCTTAAGTCTATTTGGATCTTCTTAAAAATTTCCGTAATGGAATTTCCAACAAGTAATTCCTAAAAAATTAAATCTTGTTAGGAATTATTAATCTCATTATACAACATATTCATATATGTTACATTTAATTTAGTCATAAAATTAAATCTAGATCTTATGCATGCAAACATAAATAAGTATAGAGAAGAAATCGTCTTTCTTACTATGGGAGTTTCGGATTAAAAGGCACAAGTAAGATCTCCTTCTTACTTGTTCTTGAGCATTCCTTATATGGAAGAACAAAGATTCAAGTTTAGAATCCCTCCCAAAGATGAATACCCAAGATAACCTCTTAAAAACTAATATTATTTGAACTAGAACAATATTAATCTTATTAAAAAATAATCCAAAATATTTATTTTGGTCTCTATTATTTCGGTCAAGAGAAGATGAATTTTTAAGATTTTATCTCTCTAATTTCTCATAAAATGTAGAGAGGAAAATTAATTTTCTTACACTAGAAATTTTTTATGTAAAGTTATGAATGAAAATTAGAGAGAAAAACTCTTTATTATGGCCTTAGAAAACCGGTCATGGGGAGATGGCAAGGGCCAATGCATGACCAAGAAGCTCTTCACAAAAGCAACTAGGTGTGCATGGCTATGTATTAGGTCCTATGATTATGCTTTCCACTTAAACATAATTAACATAATTTAAGCTTAATACTCCCTCCTTATTTTCGGCACTTTCATAAAATGGGAGGTCCATTTTATATTTTGTCATTTGTCAATTGTCACATGTCACTAGTCATGTGTAATTGTAATGTATTTTTAACATATTAAAAATCAACGTATTAATAAAAATACGTCATATACAAAATCGATTTAGTAATTCATAATTACTTGTACCAAAATGGTTTGCCAATTATAAATCACAACGTCTTGTATTTATAATAAATTATTCATTCAGTTTCAATTGTTTCGTAAACAATAATTTTATCTAAGTAATAAAACAATTTGATTACTTAGACCGTATCTTATTCAATCGAATTACAATAAGATACGTCAATAATACTCACAAAATCGTCCGTCAATTTTTAAGCAATTTAATTAACCCGTATCGACATACGATCAATTAAAATAATCAATTAAGAGTGTTACCCTTTAGGTATGACCTAAGGGGATCAACTGATCACCACCGTCGCACGACAGTAATGTCAAACTCTAGTCAGCCAATCATTACCGATATGTGTGGACCAGTTGACTGTAAAATATTACTTCTCTTTCGTATTCTTGATATGAGATTTAAATATGTGATCAATATGATCGACAATTGTGATCGCATTATTGTCGGGGACACTTACTCCAACAATCTCCCACTTGTCCTCGACAAGTGTGCGTCACAAATTCTCTTGTCCTATTACTATCTCCCACTCAATGCAAGGTGTCTTTCAGGTCGTACTTGCAAGTGATCATATCGAGAGTGGTTTCCTGGATCTGGAAAATAACTGATTTGACCGGAATTATCTACCATAGATACCTTCCGAGCGTGGCCACGCATTTCCAGTTCATTGCTCCTCGAGTGGCCCTGAGATATTGTTTTAACCCTGAGAAGGGGGTGGACAATTCCTATCGCACTATTCCCTTCGACTAGCCACATCCATCATAACCCAAAATATGCCCATTTGACCCCATTTACGAAGGTCGTAGTAACATAAATCAAAGCTAATCTGAAACTGTGCCATCTTAGGCGAACAATCTTTAGTCAAAAGAATCGACTCATTAGAATACTATAGTAGCTCTCGCCACGACCAGGCTATATAAATTTGCCAGACCTCTATAAGCGGTCACTGCCCGACAAAGTGTTCCTAACAGTCTGCCTATGTGATCGACTAGTCATCTCACATGACTCTATGGCACTTGAACTTGCCATCAATCGCATCACACTCTAGTCATTTCGAGACGTCACCTCATACAAGTGACTATGGGCAAATACTATGTTAATCCGGGTTCACTTTAACGGGGTTCAATATTGTCTCTACAACCCGTTTGGATGTAACAAGGTAATAAAAGAGTTTTAAAGTAAAACTCGAACGACAAATGCGATTATCACATATGAATAGTCAATGCCTGATTATTATATCATATCTTATAATCTAATTTGACATTGTATGTAGTTGTTCATCTCAATCCAATTGAAATGACATGACTCATCATGTTTAGCCTATGAGAAGGCTTAATCACATTTAACAAATTGACTAGTAATTCAAAATTACTTTCTCATAAAATGGTCATTTAAATACTAGTTAGTATAATTCACAACATCTTGTAATTATAACTAACTTATCATTCTCATCTCGCGTGTTTCGCAAACACCGATTAATTTTAGTAATATAACTTCTTAAATTACTAAATAAAATCTTATTTAATGACATTATAATAAGATGTCATTTTCTCTCTTATGATAATAATTTGTTCACTTTTAAGAAATTGATTACCATGTATCATCATACAATTAACCAATTAATCTACATGATAAATTTATTGTTGGAAGCCATTACTAAAATTTTATCAAGATTAAATTAAATGTATTCAATATATGTCTTGATTTTTAATGAAAATGTTGTTCATAAAATAATATTTGTCAATTGTAAATTGTTTAGTGGGGACAAGAGAAGTGGCATTAAAATGTGATTTTATGATAAAAATGTCAATTTTGGACTAAAATTAGCAAAACTTCGTTTTTTCCAGTGGTTTTTGGATATTTTTTTCACATATATTATCTTATGATGACCTGTAAATTTTCATAATTTTATGAGTTCTTATGCTCGAAATATGGATTTTTCATGATAAAATCGAATTTAAATTGAAAAATAGGTTAATATGAGTAATATTTCGAATCTGGTCATAGAAATTTAGTATGTTGTCACATGCAATTTTACAAGATGTGTGTAAAATATTTGGCTATAATGAAGTCTTTATGCATGATTTATGAATTTTTGATGAAAAATCACATAAATAGTGACTTTAATTAGTGAAAAATTGCTAAAACATACTTCATGACTAAGGAAAAACGTCACATGTTGCATTTTATCACCCTTTTCAGATCTAAAAGTGAAAAGCAAATTAAAATAGTTTTTCTCATATTTTTATGATAATATTTGATAAATCCGATAAACCGCAACATTGTTTTTCTCGATAAATTTCGAAATTTTTAACCTATGTTTTTGAACATTATGAGTGTCATGGTATTTTTTCCAGAATGTTCATGAGTTTAAAATTTCAAATTTATTTGAAATTTTTATGATTTATTTGAAGTTTATGGCATTATATTGTAATTTTAAGTCCTTTTATGAACAATATTAAGAAATATATAAGTTAATTATTGTCAAATGTTAGTGGAGACTAATTTTGATTCCTAAGATGGTTAGGGTAATTAACTAGTACATAAATATGATTTTATGTAATTATTGTGATTTTTAAAAGGTTAAATCACGCAAATCCGTAAAAACCGATTAATATACGATATTGGCTCCTTAAAGGCGATTTAGCATAAAATTGGGCATGTTTATACATATTATAATGCTGCATTTTATTTATGATTGTCATAATTTTATTTTATGTAATTTTTTGAATTATGTAATTTTACTTAGTATGGCCTTAGTTTTTAATTGATATTGCCCGAAATGTATGGGAATATCGATTCGGTTGTAATTTATTGTGATCTCGTATCACCGTTTTGTAATTTAATAGATTTATTTTATTTTAATTATAAATGTATAATAGGAAATTATGTAATTTGTTATGTAATTTATTTATTCCGGAGATCCTTGAAGACGGTGCCACTCGAGAAGGAGATCCATTAAAGACGGTGTTACCTTGATATGTGTGCCAAGACCGAAGTTCTAGGGACCAATGGAGTTGGTTTCCGAATTTGTAATAGTTTATTAGATCTACTATTCTAGGAAGGCCATACTAGGATTTAATTTATGCTTTGCATTTTATTTATATGTCGCATGCATCGCTAAATCGCCATAACTAAAACATGCATTATCATTTAATCGAGTATATCGACCGTGTCAATTACAATTATCGTAATTCACCGCTTTAGTTCACTTAAAACGTGATAGATAATAAATTGACATGACCTCTCGCTTAAATAAACAATTGAGACTTAGCCTTACCAAAAAGTAGAAACCATGAAAACCTATTTCGTGAGGGAGTGCACTCGGCCACACCGGGGTACAAACCTTGTTACGTAGGGGAAGTGGGTGATAAATGTCTATCCACCGAATTTATGTTAATGAAGGGTATTTCGGCACACCGTGCCCTAAGTTGATATGAATTTGGATCATGGACACATTTATTCGAAATTTGGGTTGAACTCAACGAAAGTATTCACGACGATTTCCGGATGTGTTTCGGGCTAGACATAAATATTAATGTAATTTTATCGACCAAGAGTTCTAAAAGTAGAATCGATTAAAAGGTTAATCCACCGAATTATGTTAATGAAGAGTATTTCGGCACACCGTGCCCTAAGTTAATATGAATTTGGATCTAGGAATCATTTATCATAGTTGGGTAGAAGTCACTATGTAAATGCTTTACTTGTTATTTACAAGTATTAATATAACGATCAATGTTTTGTTTTCTTTATTCCGTTATCATCTTGTTCTATTTCTTTACCACAATTCATATATGATATCATTTCGATTTTTGATTCAAATCTTCATTAAAACATCGTAACTAAAGACAAATATGAATTTTCTTCTAAAACCTCGAATTATCCATTGTAAGGATCTCTTGTGAAGAGTATAGATGGAATTATTCGTGATCAAAAGGGTTTTTGATTCTTAACTAATACATCTACTTACAATAAATTGGTTCTCATATGCTTAATTGAGTTAAGTACTTTGAAACATTAAATCATTTTGGTAACTAGATTTGTTTGAAATCAAAATTGACCAAAATACCGCAACCACTTCAATGAAAGTTGTAAGACTAAAACGATTGAATTGAAGAGTAGTCTTCATAAGATTCAATTTTGCTTCTCTTAGCAAAGACTCATTGAAATGAGTGGGAGCATTCTCTTAAAACGTTAAGAAAAGGATAAGGTTTTAAAGAAGTAAAATTAGAATGGAATTGATACAAGGTAATGTTAAAAGTAAAGTTATTGAGAATAACGATACTAAAACTATCAATCCTGACCGATATAGTTTCCATTGTCTTAATTGTTGGACGATAGAAAGGAAACTACCCCAAATTATTGAAGAATCAACAAGTTAGTTGTGGGACATCTAATGGGACCTTCTTCTTTAGATTTTTATTTGATTGACATAAATTTTGCTAGTACTACTTCGTCAATATTAGAAACCGGTGGTGGTTTTCATCATTGTACTTGATACATAGAATGATTAGAATATGACGACTAGCAACAATGATGTTGAGAGATAGAGTCATTGTGTAATCAATCTAGTTTTGGGTTTATAGTTGTACTTAATTATGACTATTAAGTGCATAAACTCTAAATAAGAATATAAACTTGTTAAGATACAAAAGATGTTTCACTTTTGTAACCCTATACACCACGATTTGATGTATGGCTAGCCCATTATCAAGGTGATTATATTCTAAACCAAACTAGAATGATATATCATGTAGATGATGCAAGACTCAAATTGGTAACCCAAGATTGAACTTTAGATTCTGGAATGTTGAACGCAAAGAGTTATCGAGTACTCTTGAAACCATTAGATCTTATGGTATATGCGTATCTTGTATTCAAAGCAAGATGTCTCGTGCCTTTTGGTTGAAAAGGAGATCGAGGTTGTAAATCATTAATCCAGAATAGGTTGATCATTTTCTTTTACCATCAATTTAAGTTGACACCAATATGTTTACTTAATAAGGTAAAAGGAGAAATCTTTTAAGGAGTTCAAAGAGTTCTATGAATCACGATCAAGTCGTGATGGGATTATCAAAATGAAAACATTGATATAAGCCAAAGGAAATGTGATATAGTATCACAAATTAATCTCTCTTAGCACGTATTATGGGATAATGTGTGGTTGGATAAAGAATTCAAACTCCATTCGATATGGTTTGAACTTAAATCAAGTTACTTTGAGTTACTTGATCCTTTTGGGGATTTTTATCATTTTGTCTAAGTTGTTTTTCCACTAAATCTAAACGATTCATATGAGATATGAAATGGTAGAGTACCATGCTTGTAAGTTTTCACAAGAAACAAATGCTCAGTTTTTCTTACAATAATCACGAGTACAACGGATTTGTGGCTCGTGAAACTGTCTTACTAGAAAAACAAGTTTATTTCTAGAAGACAGACTGGGAGAAATTATTTAAAGAGCCACAAAGAATGTTATGTCGCAAAAAACTGGTCTTTCTTGGCTACATGAGACGTTTTGTGTAAGACGTTGTTTCTTCAAAACCTAGGAGGTTAAAGTCATCACTTGTTGAAGATGATGAATTTTTAAAGAGCCACAAAGAATGTTATGTCGCAAGAAACTGGTCTTTCTTGGCTACATGAGACGTTTTGTGTAAGACGTTGTTTCTTCAAAACCTAGGAGGTTAAAGTCGTCACTTGTTGAAGATGATGAATTCATGTTACTTTTAAGAAAGTAAATAGCTTGCAACTTAGAAAGAAATTGTTTGATTTAAGTTGATTACTTCTGGAAAGTAATGAACATATGACTTACATGAGAGTGTTTAAGTCACAACTCAATACAAGGCTTAGAGCCATGAAAATCCGAAATAAATTCCAAGTGGAATTGTTAGATATCAAAGGGAGATATCAAAGCTTGATTGGTGGCAAAGGTTTTTGCACTAAGTTGAAATGCTTAAGTCTATTTGGATCTTCTTAGGGATTGTGTTTTATTATGATGATATACATATAGCAAGTGAATCTAAAACCCACTTCTTCAATCAGAAGGAATGTATTCAATACATGTCTTGAGTTTTGTAGATTCTTGCAATCCTAAGATAATGTGAAACTTAAGAGAGGGTCTTAAGTAGGACATCAATGAGTTGGAATCAATGTTTTGATCATGTTATAAAACTTTTCTCGATAGGTCGAGAAGTTGTGTTTATACATAGAGTTTAGTGGAAGTTACGAAAATTTTAATTAGTCTAATATGTGGATGACATATTGATCATTGGGAATGATTTAAGACTTTTGGAGTAATAAAATACATCTTTAATATCCAGATTTATGTAGATAAATCTACATGATATTAATGTCAAATAAAGAGTCTTATGTTGATAAGATTCATGACTAGTTCAATCGAGTTGAACATATTTGATTGATTCCTTTTGCTTCCGCTGCCGAATCAATTAAATAGGAAATGATGTATAACACTTCATATACTTTGAGTATGATGAAATGTTTCAAATCGAATTTAAGTAATAGTTACCAAGTAAGCCATAAAGATTACCCTTAAGTGCATGCAGAAGCATTAAGGATGTAATGCAAAGTGTTTTTTGATGCAATTTTGTGTAAGGGTGTTACATAAATGACAATTGAGATTGCGCATGGTTTCGGACAAAACCATAATCAAAACACATCAGGATGGTTAAGATACCATTGTGGCTGTGTTATTTAAGAAATAGATTTTCTAGAATCGTTCTAGGCAATAAAGAACAATGAAAAATATTTACAACGGAAATTGAGTACACTTGCAATCATGAGATGTGCAAGAAGGATGAGTCCCGCACACTGTGAAAACAGTGGGAGCTATTCTAAGGCTAGAGGGCCTATGTCTTGATTGGATCTCGACACGTACTCAGAAAGTTTTGTAATGCAAATGTATACATTACAAAGGAAAACGAGTATGTAGTAAGGTTGAATAAGGTACAAGAAGTTGATAAAACCTACTAACCAAAGCCTTCTCATAGGCTTAACATGATGAGTCATGTCATTTCAATTAAATTGAGATGAACAACTACATTCAAGATCAAACTGGATTATAGAATATGAAGTAATAATCAGGCATTGACTATTCATATGTGATAATCGCATTTGTCGTTCGAGTTTTACTTTAAAACTCTTTTATTATACTTTGATACAACCAAACGGGTTGTATGACGATAATGAACCCCGTTAAAGTGAACCCGGATTAACATAGTATTCGCCCATAGTCACTTGTATGAGGTGACGTCTCGAAGTGACTAGAGTGTGATGCGATTGATGACAAATTCAGTGCCATACAGTCATGTGAGATGACTAGTCGATCACATAGGCAGACTGTTAGGAACACTTTGTCGGGCAGTGACCGCTTATAGAGTTCTGGCAAATTTATATAGCCTGGTCGTGGCGAGAGCTACTATAGTATTCTAATGAGTCGATTCTTTTGACTAAAGACTGTTCGCCTAAGGTGGCACAGTTTCAGATTAACTTTGATTTGTGTAACTACGACTTTCGTAAATGGGGTCAAATGGGTATATTTTCGGTTATGATGGTTGTGGCTAGTCGAAGGGAATAGTGCGATAGGAATTGTCCACCCTCTTGTCAGGGTTAAAACAATATCTCAGGGCCACTCGAGGAGTAATGAACTGGAAATGTGTGGCCACGCTCGGAAGGTTTCTATGGTAGAAAACTCCGGTCAATCAGTTATTCTCCAGATCGAGGAAACCACTCTCAATATGATCACTTGCAAGTACGACCCGAAAGACACCTTGCATTGAGTGGGAGATAGTAATAGGACAAGAGAATTGGTGACGCACACTTGTCGAGGACAAGTGGGAGATTGTTGGAACATGTGTCCTCCGACAAAGCTTGTTAGAAATCTATATCTCATTTTTAACATATTCATATATGTGAGAAATTATTTAGTCATAAAATAATTATAAATCTTATGCATGCAAACATAAATAGAAGTAAAGAAGAAATCATGTTCCTTACTATGTGATTTCGGCTTTATGGGCACCAACAAGATCTCTTTCTTGTTAGTTCTTGAGCATTCCAAATAATGGATGAACAAAGATTCAAGTATAGAATCTCTCCCAAAAGTGAATACCCAAGGAATACTCTTAAAGACTAAAATAATATGATCTAGTATTAGGATTAGTCTTACTTAAAATATAACACAAAAATTAATTTTGTTCTCTTGAAAAATCGGTTCAAGAGGAAAGATTTTGTGAGGTTTTATTTTTCTCTAAGATTCTTCACAAGATAGAGAGTTAATTTTCTTACACTAGAAAAATATGTGTGTGATGAATGAATAATAAAATGATAGATGAAAAACTCTATCATTTCACTATGGCAAAACCGGTTTGAGGAGGGAAGGTGGCCAATGCATGAGGCCAATTTTCTTCCCAAGAAACAACTAGGCATGCAAGGCTAGGAGACTAGGATATAATTGTGTTTTCCACTAAAAATATAGAAACACAATATAAACCTAATACACCCTCCTATTTTCGGCACTCTTAATAAAATGGGTAGTCCATTTTATTTTATCATTTGTCAATTGTGACAAATGTGACATGTTACTTGACATGTGAAATTGTAATGTATTTTTAACATATTAAAAATCAACATACTTATAAAATATGTCGTATACAAAATCGACTCGTAATTCGTAATTACTTGTTCCAAAACGGTTTATCAAATTATAAATTACAACGTCTTGTATTTATAATAATAAATTATTCATTCAACTACAATTGTTTCGTAAACAATAATTTTATCTAAGTAATAAAAAAATCGATTACTTAGACCGTGTCTCATTTAATCAGATTACAATAAGACACGTTAACTTTACTCACAAAAACATCCATCAATTTTAAGCAGTTTAATTAACTCGTATCGGCATACGATTAATTAAATAATCAATTAAGAGTATTTCCCTATAGGTATGACCTAAGGGGATCAACTGATCACCACCGTCGCACGACAGTAATGTCAAACTCTAGTCAGCCAATCATTACCGATATGTGTGGATTAGTTGACTGTAAAATATTACATCCCACATGTTGTTGGAATATGTGTCCTCCGACAATAATGCGATCACAATTGACGATCATATTGATCACATGTTTAAATCTCATTTTAAAAATACGTAAGGGATGATTCATTTTATAGTCAACTGATCAACATTAATCGGTAACGATTGCCTTGCTAGAGTTTGACGTTACTCTCGTGGGACGGTGGTGGTTAGTTGATCCCTTAAGGTCACACCTAAAGGATGATGCCCTTATCTGTAAAGTTGATTACTTGTATGACGATACAAGTTGATCAATTCCTTAAAATTGAACAATTCATTTGTGAGTGAGAATATTGATATCTTATTGTAATGGGATTAAATAAGATTTATTTTAGTAATTGAAATGTCGTGTTACTAAAATTGTTTATTTTTTGAGAAACAATAGAGATAAGAATGAATGGTTATTTATAATTACAAGATGTTGTGAATTATAATTAAATGACCCATTTTATTTATGTGATCAAGTATCACTGGTCAATTTGTTGTACGTAATTTAATTAATTCATGAAATGATATTTATGTGATAAATATGCATCAAATTAATTAATAACATGTGTTATACTACATGTGACATATTGTGTGATAAGAGACAAATTGACAAAAATAATATGGAGGTCCATTTTATCTCATTTGACCGAAATATTGGAGGTAGTATGGGTGAGTGGGTGTTTTGTTTAATGGATAAATAAAACACCATGATTACCTATAATGTAGGGTAGTCTTACATCTACTTTACTTAATAAGAACAAAAGTAAAAGAAAAGACCATGCATTGGTCTCACAATACTCTCTCCACCGGTTTTGTGAGGATAGAAGAGAGAATTTTTATTCTCTCAAATTTTACTTGTATTCATACACATGCAAAAGTTATCCTCTCTCACATATTCATCCTTTTCTTCATCAAAACATGAGATTTTTTTATTCAAATTGTTCATAAAAGATTACTAAAATTATTAGTGTAATATATGAGTATTAGTAATCAATTTTAAGGTAAACTACTAAACAAATATCTAGCAAATATTATTTAGTGGAGATAAGGGATAATCTTGGGTGCAATCAAGAGGAGAATCTCTACTTTGGGATTTTTGGAGGATCATCCTAATATTCATTATAGCTCAAGAACAAGTGAGGTAGGAGACTTCATTTGTGCCCATATAGCCGAAAATACAAGTGTAAGGAACCGTTTTTTCTTCACTTTTGTATTTGATTTGCATGCATAAGATCTTTAAGTTTTTATGACTAAAACTTTAAACCAAAATATGTGATATTTAAAATATGATTTCCAACAAGTGGTATCATAGCATTATGGTTGTTGCATGCACGATCGGGTTAGTTTTTCCGAGTTAATTTAATTAACATATAAAACTTGTTATTTAGGATTTATGAAGATAAATCATGAAATAATTTTGCATGTTAAAAGTTTCTGGTCCTAAGTGATTTTTAGAACATTTTGGTTTATTTATGTATTTTTATTGTTCATTTTATATATTATTGGCATTAAAATGTGATTTTTATGATAAAAATGTTATTTTTGGACGAAAATTATCTAAACTTCGAATTTTTCAGTGGTTTTTGGATATGTTTTTACATATATTATCTACTGATGGCCTATAAATTTGCATGATAAAATGAGTTGTTTTGCTCGAAATATGGATTTTTCAATTTAAAATCGTAATTAAATGGGAAAATAGGTTAATATGAGTTATATTTCGAATATGGTCATGAAAGTTTAGTATGATGTCACATGCAATTTTACAAGATGTGTGTAAAATATTCGGCGATAATGAAGTCTTTATGCATGATTTATGAATTTTTGATGAAAAATCACATAAATAGTGACTTTAATTAGTAAAAAATGCTAAAACATACTTCATGACTAAGGAAAAACGTCACATGTTGCATTTTATCATAGGTTTCAGATCTAAAAGTGAAAAGTTGATAAAAATAATTTTTCTCATTTTTTTATGGTAATAATTGATAAATCCGATAAACCGCAACATTGTTTTTTCTCGATAAAGTTTTGAAATTTTTAACCTATGTTTTGAACATTATGAGTGTCATGGTATTTTTCTAGAATTTTCATGAGTTTAAATTTCAAATTTTGAAATTATTTGAAATTTTTATGATTTAATTTGAAGTTTATGGCAAAATTTTGTATTTTGAGTCCATTTATGAACAATATTAAGAAATATAAGTTAATTATTGTCAAATGTTAGTGGAGACTAATTTTGAGTCCTAAGATGGTTAGGGTAATTAACTTGTACATAAATATGAATTTATGTAATTATTGTGATTTTAAAAGGTTAAATCACGCAAATCCGTAAAAACCGATTAATATACGATATTGGCTCCTTAAAGGCGATTTAGCATAAAATCGAGCATGCTCATACATATTATAATGCTTCATTTTATTTATGATTGTCATATTTTAATTTTATGTTATTTTTGAATTATGTAATTTTACTTAGTATGGCCTTAGTTTTAATTGGTATTACCCGAAATGTATGGGAATATCGATTCGGTTGTAAGTTATTGTGATCTCGTATCACCTTTTTGTAATTTAATAGATTTATTTTATTTTAATTACAAATGTATAATAGGAAATTATGTAATTTATTATATAATTTATTTATTCCGCAGTTCCTTGAAGACGGTGCCACTCGAGAAGGCGATCCATTAAAGAAAGTGTTGCCTTGAAATGCATGCCAAGACCGAAGTTCAAGGGACCAAAGGAGTTGGTTTCCGAATTTTTAATAGTTTATTAGATTTACTATTTTAGGAAGGCCATACTAGGATTTTATTTATGCTTTGCATTTTATTTATATGTTGCATGCATCGCTAAATCGCCATAACTAGAACATGCATTATCATTAAATCGTGTTTATCGACCATGTCAATTACAATTATCGTAGTTCACCGCTTTAGTTCACTTAAAACGTGATAGATAATAAATTGACATGACCTCTCGCTAAAATAAACAATTGAGACTTAGCCTTACCAAAAAGTAGAAACCATGAAAACCTATTTCGTGAGAGAGTACACTCGGCCACACCGGGGTACAAACCTTGTTACGTAGGGGAAGTGGGTGATAAATGTCTATCCACCGAATTTATGTTAATGAAGGGTATTTCGGCACACCGTGCCCTAAGTTGATATGAGTTTGGATCATGGACACATTTATTCGAAATTTGGGTTGAACTCAACGAAAGTATTCACGACGATTTCCGGATGTGTTTCGGGCTAGAGATAAATATTAATGTAATTTTATCGACCAAGAGTTCTAAAATTAGAATCGATTAAAGAGTTAATCCACCGAGTTATGTCAATAAAGGGTATTTCGGCACACCGTGCCCCAAGTTAATATGAATTTGGATCTTGGAATCATTTATCATAGTTGGGTAGAGGTCACTATGTAAATGCTTTACTTGTTTACAAGTATTATTATAACGATAAATGTTTTGTTTTCATTATTCCGCACTACTACAAATTTGGATGTAATGTAACATTTCGTTTGCAACACATTGTGATTATGTTGCAATTTTGTGTTAATAATGAAACACTTTATTAAAAAGTGTTGCTTTTATCTATATAAGGCATCACTTTAAGAAAAATGTTGCATGATATTACGATGGGTACAACATTTCGAAACAAATGTTGCATTTTGTCGCAACACTTGAGCATCACTAGTGTTACATACTCCTATGAAAATTTCATTTACCGCCTTATTGTTTGTAATAGTAAAAATCAGGCGTAATTTTTTACTTTTGGGAATACTAACCATCAAAAGCTCAATTAAAAGGAAATAAAAAAGGAATCAAATATTCTCTCATTCTCTAACTACATTACGTTTCTTTTATATCACCAAACTATGACTTCTTAATTTATTCTCCTATTTTTTAACCCTAACTAAGAAAATCATATAATTTCAATTAGGGATTTCAAGTTTGGGATTATAGTCGAAGTATCTTTTTGATACAACCAAAACGTCGATCGGTATTATTGATTGAGATTCTGTCCACAGGTATGGTACTCCAATTTCAATTTTTTTTTCTTTTGAATTTTTGTATCATTTATATTATTTGAACGCTTGACAGAATATCATGAAAATGATTGCTTAAATTTTGAGGATGCAAATTATCGAGGGTGTGATTGAAGTTAGTATTAATGTTTATTTCAATTTGGATTTCTTTTCGTGGAGGCATTTGGATAGTTTTTTAGTTTGTTATGGATTCATTTGCTAAAAAGATATTAGACTTGCCTTGCTTTGTATATGCTGCTTTGATCTTTGGATAATACACCTAGTAGGTGTAATCGTGTGTAAGGTATTGTTCTGTCATCGATTTTTGATGCCAAGTAGAAAGTGTTTGCTTGCAAGCTTATCTGAATAGTAAGTAGATGTGTTAAACGAGTCGTTCTAATATGGTTAAATGGTATGTGGGTTTAAATTTTATTAGAATATGGGTGAAATTGTATTAAAAGTTAATGATAAAATTACAATGATTATACATACTAGAGAAAACTAGATAGACAGCGTTGGGAGAACTAAAGGATTGGTTAATTCAGGATTCTTAGTTGACTAGTTGCAGACTTTCAGAATTTAATAGACCCATGAGTGATTTTTTTTCTTGCTTATGGGAGTTAAAGATGATGATTGCTGATTGAACTCGATAAGCAATGGCAGCATTAGTATGGCTTAGAAACATAAAAAAATATTTGGTCGATATTGCACTAATACTCTTCTTGATGGTGTCGAGATGGCCTTCATTTAGGAATACCATTGAGATTGCATTAATCAACCATTGTGAGTACGACAGCGCCAATCACGATTGTCGAGTTCAGAGTATTGATTTTATGGCTGACTCAAAGGATGAGGCTACATAAGAAAACCCAATTAGAATAATAAACATCTTTGTCATTGCAACATATATTTATGGGATTCAGACTTTGTTGTTTCGATTTCATGTGTCAAAAGCCTCCTTCATCTAAATTAAAGAATGTCATTCATCAATTCATGTCATAAGGACCGTTTTAGAATCAATATTATTATTTGGATGTGCTGCTTTGGGGAATTTCAAAGACAGAATTACCCTTGTTTCTCTTAAGTATAAAACGGACCATTTTACAACAACATTCAAAATCAGACCTAATTTACAGTACCTATAACTCTTGACTCAGGATGAGTATGAATGCTAATGATATCTCATTGGAAAGCTAAAGATGTTAGCTATCCTCTCCAACAAGAATAAACCCCATAGGATGCCTAGAATTCTAGAAATTGACGTTTGAATGCTATCAGGTCAGGTTTGCAACATTCAGCATTCAACCATATTCCAGCAACAACTTTGAGGATGCATATCTCTTTCCTCAGGTTGAACCAACGTGCCCACCATACATCAAGTGAACGATAAATAAGTTAGCTTTCATTTCCAATTTGAATCACCTTCAAAGCACTTCTAGGTTGTGAGATATGACTGTTTGTTTCTTTGTGGTCAAGTCGAACTTGAGCATTCCTTCGTGCACAGCCTGTTTATTTAGCTATAACTCAAAATACATAACTTATATGGGCATGATTCCAACTCTCAATTTTAGCTTACATTCCAAGCTTTCCAAACATTATTTGGATGTGCTACTTTGGGGAATTTCAAAGACAGAATTACCCTTGTTTCTCTTAAGTATAAAACAGACCATTTTACAACAACATTCAAAATCAGACCTAATTTGCAGTACCTATAACTCTTGACTCAGGATGAGTATGAATGTTAATGATATCTCATTTGAAAGCTAAAGATGTTAGTTATCCTCTACAACAAGAATCAACCCCATAGGATGCCTAGAATTCTAGAAATTGACGTTTGAATGCTATCAGGTCAGGTCTGCAACATTACGCATTCAACCATATTCTAGCAACAACTTTGAGGATGCATATCTCTTTCCTCAGGTTGAACCAACGTGCCCACCATACATCAAGTGAACGATAAATAAGTTAACTTTCATTTCCAATTTGAATCACCTTAAAAACGCTTCTAGGTTGTGAGATATGACTGTTTGTTTGCTGACAGGTCATGTCTGAACTTCAGAGCATTCCTTCGTGCACAGCCTGTTTGTTTAGCTATAACTAAAAATACATAACTTATATGGGCATGATTCCAACTCTCAATTTTAGCTTACATTCCAAGCTTTCCAAACATATAAAGAACATAAAAAATGCCCGAGTATAGCTCAAGATATGATGTAAAGAACATGCCTCCTTATTCTGATTTGCAAACTTGTAATAGCTTGTTATCAACATTAAACTTTGAGTTCCCTTGATTACTTCTGTTGTAGTCATCCAAGCATCTTTGTAGCAGCTTAACAATGTGAACATTAATTAATGAATGTTGAATCCAAAGCTTATCTGCTCTTCACCTAACAACTCAGAGTCAATCTCTTGTTTAAAATTCAAGACATCCTCAGCTACCGAGACAACCTTTAAAAAACACAGTTAATCATCAATGAAAGAAAATAATCAATGATTTATAAATAGTAAAGCCACGAGGGTAGTGTATTATTGATGTTGATGAATTCATGAGCATGGAAAGTATGAAAGTTTTGCTTCATTGTAAGTATATTCTGACTGTAAATATATTCTGACTTGTAAAATACAGTCAAGTACTCAAAAGTGCTATGTGTCATGCTCATTTGGAAACTTGTGATTTCAAGTAGTACCATTAAATTGTCGTCATATAGAGTAATCTATGATTAATATTTAGATGTGTATATTTCAAGATCTTATTTGTTGAATATTCCACTCAGTTTTTATCTCAATACCACTTTTCATGTTATGACACTTGACTGCCCCAAATCAGTTGTTCAAGCAAGTTAAGAGTAAAAGAAAGATCGTCATTATGGAGGATGTGTAGTCTTTAGATGTATTCTTATTCATTGCGTGTTTCAATTGATCAGGCTAAGCACTACAAAGAAAGCAACGAGAAGTACTATCCGATTGCTCTCAGGTATCTACTTTGGCAGGTTTTTTTTTCTTTTTTTTTTGCCAGGAGTATAAATAGTAAATTACACAGTACAAAATCGACTCATTGCTTATTCAACTTAGAACATTTAAAAGACACCACTTTAATTTAGGCGAAAAACATGTAATTTTTGGAAAAATAGCCATTTCTGAGACATAGCTGAATATTCGGGATTCCGTGGAAATTTCTTGTTAGCTTATTTTTTTTGTGTTTGTGTCATTAAATCCTTGGATTTTTCATTTCATAGATTAAGTAAGTATAGCAAAATATGTGAAAGCTAGCGTCGTCAAGTAACATGCTTATTTTTAGGATTAAGCTCTTATATGATGCTGGACCATTGCTGGTAATTCTATTTGACTAATTTTTGTTGCACTACCCGTTAAGATAGGATCTAAGATGATACGATTGGTTAACTGTTTCATTGTTGGGAGTCCCTATTTTGGTTAAGCCTCATTGTGCGGGCTTATATATGAACCACTTTTCTTGTTTGGAATTATATATGAACCACTTTTCTGATTTTGATGTAGAGGGGCAACAATTCTATTTTAGGAAGAGGGACATTGATTATTCGTCACAATTGATTATTGAAACAATTATTTATAACTCTTCCTTGCGGACATTGTTTCTTGAATGATGTATTATGCACTGTGTCATATAAAAACGTGAAACACGATTTCTTTTAACTCTTTTTGTTGCGTGCGATGTGATTCTATATGATATTTAGGATGCTGTATATAGTTGCTTAATTAAGAGAGTTTATAGGGCATCTAATGAATGAAGTATTCTCTGTTCAATTTAAGGTTATATATTTGCTGAAGTAAGACAGTTGAGGCAGCCGAAACACGCACTCTCTTCATTTTATCTGAACTTGCTTGCTGTGCTCTTGTAAGTCTGTTATCTCTTCTCTTCAGTCCGTTGTTTCTTAATGCATACCTTATAGTGACGTTCACAGTAGTTGCTGACTGAGATGGCTATGATTGTAGTGTCAATATGGTTATAGTTGGGGTGGGCGAGTATCTGAGTACAAGATCGGGCTTCACTTACGAATGGGTTTAATTAGCTTCCTGACTGAGATGGGTACGATTTACTGATTGAATCAACCGCTTGTCGGCATTAGTTGGGGTTAATCATTTGGTTTGCTTGTTTTTTTAGCTTTCTCTAGGGTGACAAGCTGTATTAGCTAGTAATAAGATCAGATAATCTGATATTGATTCTCTGATGCAATTCTCGCATTACAACCTGTTGTTCCCATTTGAGTTTTTGCTTGTAATTTGTTAATAACTATTGTTATGCACATGGGATTACCTCTAACTTTCCTTTCATCAACCATATGTTAATCCGTCCTTTGGTTACTCCGCATTATATTTCCTAATAAGGTACAATCAAAGCCTTTAAATATTCTGCGCTCCTCAAATCTAATTGTGTTGCATTTTTTACGTTACAGGTTGCATTTGAGGTATTACTATTTTGCTGTGGGTTGATTTTCTGTTCGGGTGGCAACATACATATGGTCCAAAGTACAACAATGAAGACTTTTAATATAATAATCGTTACTCATTTGTTTTATTTAAACATTTGCTACATTTTTTCTACTTAAACATTTCCGAAGTTCTACTTTTGATTCTTTTTGGAAATGTAATTGACATTCATTTTGAGACTGAATCTATTGCAATTTTGGAATGATTTGCAATTGAATACACAATTATTGAGAATTACAATTAAGTATTGTCTTTGGATAAAGTAGTGTTGCATTTGTTTATTACAAGTGTTGTTATTGGACGTAACTATTGTTGCATTTCCAAAATAAAAATGTCGCATTTGTTTGTTATAAGTGTTGCTTTTCAACATGAAAAGTATTGCATTAGTTAAGGAAGTGTTGCTATTTTTTCACAAGAAGTGTTGCATTAGCAAATAAAAATGTTGCCTTTGAAATTGAAAAAAGCGTTGCATAAGCATAACATATGCAACACTTTCTAAAAGTGTTGATTTAGTTTGAAAAGTGTTGCATTAAGTGTTGCAATGAGCTAATGCAACAAGACTTTATGTAGCACTTCATTAAGTGTTGCATAAACTCTAAAGCAACATTTATACGACATTATGCAAAAATAGCGAAGTGTTGCTACAGGATCACAATGTAGTAGTGCCGTTATCATATTGTTCTATTTCTTTACCTCAATTTATATACGATATCATTTCGATTTTAATTCAAATCTCCATTAAAACATCGTAACCAAAGACAAATATGAATTTTCTTCTAAAAACCTCGTGTTATCCATTGGAAGGATCTCTTGTGAAGAGTATAGATAAAAGTTATTCATGATCAAAAGGGTTTTTGATTCTTGACTAACATATCTACTTACAATGAATTGTTTCTCATATGCTTAATTGAGTTAAGTACTTTGAAACGCTACATCATTTTGGTAACTAGATTTGTTTGAAATCAAAATTGACCAAAATACCGCAACCACTTCAATGAAAGTTTTAAGACTAAACAAATGAATGAAGAGTAGTCTTCATGAATTTCAATTTTGCTTCTCTTAGCAAAGACTCATTGAAATGAGTGGGAGCATTCTCTTAAACCGTTAAGAAAAGGATAAGGTTTTTAAGAAGTAAAATTAGAATGGAATTGATACAAGGTAATGTTAAAAGTAAAGTTATTGAGAATAACGATACTAAACCTATCAGTCCCGACCGATAAAGTTTCCATTGTCTTAATTGTTGGACGCTAGAAAGGAAACTACCCCAAATTATTGAAGAATCAACAAGTTAGTTGTGGGACATCTAATGGGACCTTCTTCTTTAAATGTTTATTTGATTGACATAAATTTTGCTAATACTACTTCATCAATATTAGAAACCGATGGTGGTTTTCATCATTGTATTTGATACATTGGATGATTAGAATATGACGACTAGCAACAATAATGTTGAGAGATAGAGTCATTGTGTACTCAATCTAGTTTTTGGGTTTAAAGTTGTACTTAATTGTGACTATTAAGTGCATAAACTCTAAATAAGAATATAAACTTGTTAAGATACAAAAGAGGTTTCACTTTTGTGACCCTATACACCATGATTTGATGTATGGCTAGCCCATTATCAAGGTGATTATATTCTAAACCAAACTAGAATGACATATCATGTAGATGATGCAAGACTCAAATTGGTAACCCAAGATTGAACCTTAGATTCTGGAATGATGAACGTAAAGAGGTATCGAGTAGTCTTGAAACCATTAGATCTTATGGTATATGCGTATCTTGTATTCAAAGCAAGATGTCTCGTGCCTTTTGGTTGAAAAGGAGATCGAGGTTGTAAATCATTGATCCAAAATAGGTTGATCATTTTGTTTTACCAACGATTTAAGTTGACGCTAATGTGTTCACTTAATAAGGTAAATAGAGAAATCTTTGAAGAAGTTCAAAGAGTTCCAGGAATCACGATTTAGTCGTGATGGGATTATCAAAGTGAAGACTTTGGTATAAGCCAAAAGAAATATGATATAGTATCACAAATTAATCTCTCTTAGCACGCATTATGAGATAATGTGTGGTTGGATAAAGAAATCAAACGCTATTCGATATGGTTTGGACTTCAATCAAGTTACTTTGAGTTACTTGATCCTTTTGGGGATTTTATCATTTTGTCTAAATTATTTATCCACTAAATCTAAAACGAGTCATATGAGATATGAATTGGTAGGGTACCATGTTTGTAAGTTTTCAAAAGAAACAAATGCTCATTTTTCCTTATTATAATCACGAGTACAACAGGTTTGTGGCTCGTCAAGCTGTCTTTCTAAAATACAAGTTTATTTCTAGAAGACAGAGTGGGAGAAATTAATCAAGAGCCACAAAGAATGTTATGTCGCAAGAAACTGGTCTTTCTTGGCTACATGAGACATTTTGTGTAAGATGTTGTTTCTTCAAAACCTAGGAGGTTAAAGTCATCACTTGTTGAAGATGATGAATTAGTGTTACTTTTAGAAAGTAAAGAGCTTGCAACTTACAAAGAAATTGTTTGATTCAAGTTGATTACTTCTGGAAAGTAATGAACATATGACTTACATGAGAATGTTTAAGTCACAACTCAATACAAGGCTTAGAGCCATGAAAATCCGAAATAATAGGCTTGATTAGTGACAAAGGGTTTTGCACTAATAAAGAGAGATTTCAAAGCTTGATTGGTAGCAAAGGGTTTTGCACTAGTTGAAATGCTTAAGTCTATTTGGATCTGCTTAGGGATTGTGTTTCATTATGAGATATATATATAGCGAGTGAATCTAAAACCCACTTCTTCATAGAAGGAATTTATTCGATACATGTTATGAGTTTTGTAGATTCTTGCCATCCTAAGATAATGTGAAACTTAAGAGAGGGTCTTAAGTAGGACAACAATGAGTTGGAATCAATGTTTTGATCATGTTATAAAACTTTTCTCGATAAGTCGAGAAGTTGTGTTTAACATGGAGTTTAGTGGGAGTTACGGTAATTTTAATTAGTCTAATATGTGGATGACATATTGATCATTGGGAATGATTTAAGACTTTTGGAGAAATATAATACATCTTTAATATCCATATTTATGTAGATAAATCCACATGATATTAGCGTCAAATAAGAAGTCTTATGTTGATAAGATTCATGACTAGTTCAATCAAGTTGAACATATTTGATTGATTCCATTTGCTTCCGCTGTCGGATCAATTAAATAGGAAATGATGTATAACACTTCATATACTTTGAGTATGATGAATTGTTTCAAATCGAATTTAAGTAATAGTTACCAAGTAAGCCATAAACATTACCCTTAAGTGCTTGCAGAAGCATTAAGGAAGTAAAGCAAAGTGTTTTTGATGCAATTTTGTGTAAGGGTGTTACACAAATGACAATTGACAATTGAGATTGCGCATGGTTTCCGACAAAACCATAATCAAAACATATTAGGATGGTTAAGATACCATTGTGGCTATGTTATTTAAGAAATAGATTTGCTAGAATCGTTCTAGGCAATAAAGAACAATGAGAGATATTTACAACGGAAATTGAGTACACTTGCAATCATTAGATGTGCAAGAAGGATGAGTCCCGCACACTGTGAAAACAGTGGGAGCTGTTCTAAGGATAGATGGCCTATGTCTAGATTGGATCTAGACACGTACTCAGAAAGTTTTGTAATGCAAATGTATACGTTACAAAGGAAAACGAGTATATAGTAAGGTTGAGTTAGGTACAAGAAGTTGATAAAACCTACTAACCAAAGCCTTCTCATAGGCTTAACATGATAAGTCATGTCATATGTCATTTCAATTGCATTGAGATGAACAACTACATATAAGATGAAAATGGATTATAAAAATATGAAGTAGTAATCCGGTATTGACTCTTCATATGTGATAATCACATTTGTCGTTCGAGTTTTTAAATCTAAAAACTCCTTTTATACTTTGTTACATCCAAACGGGTTGTAGAGACAATATTGAACCCCATTAAAGTGAACCCGGATTAACATGGTATTCGCCCATAGTCACTTGTATGAGGTGACATCTCGAAGTGACTAGAGTGTGATGTGATTGATGGCAAGTTCAAGTGTCATAGAGTCATGTGAGATGACTAGTCAATCACATAGGCAGACTGTTAGGAACACTTTGTCGGGCAGTGACCGCTTATAGAGTTCTGGCAAATTTATATAGCCTGGTCGTGGCGAGAGCTACTATAGTATTCTAATGAGTCGATTCTTTTGACTAAAGACTGTTCGCCTAAGATAGTACAGTTTCAGATTAGCTTTGATTTATGTTACTACGACCTTCGTAAATGGGGTCAAATGGGCATATTTTGGGTTATGATGGCTGTGGCTAGTCGAAGGGAATAGTGCGATAGGAATTGTCCACCCCCTTGTCAGGGTTAAAACAATATCTCAGGGCCACTCGAGGAGTAATGAACTGGAAATGCGTGGCCACGCTCGGAAGGTATCTATGGTAGATAAATTCCGGTCAATCAGTTATTCTCCAGATCGAGGAAACCACTCTCGATATGATCACTGCAAGTACGACCCGAAAGACACCTTGCATTGAGTGGGAGATAGTAATAGGACAAGAGAATTGGTGACGCACACTTGTCGAGGACAAGTGGGAGATTGTTGGAATATGTGTCCTCCGACAATAATGCGATCACAATTGTCGATCATATTGATCACATGTTTAAATCTCATTTTAAGAATACGTAAGGGATGATTTATTTTATAGTCGACTGATCAACATTAATCGGTAACGATTGGCTTGCTAGAGTTTGACGTTACTGTCGTGGGACGGTGGTGGTTAGTTGATCCCTTAAGGTCACACCTAAAGGATGATGCCTTTATCTGTAAAGTTGATTAATTGTATGACGATACAAGTTGATCAATTCCTTAAAATTGAACAATTCATTTGTGAGAGAGAATATTGATATCTAATGGGATTAAATAAGATTTATCTTAGTAATTGAAATGTCGTGTTACTAAAATTGTTTATTGTTTGAGAAACAATAGAGATAAGAATGAATGGTTATTTATAATTACAAGATGTTGTGAATTATAATTAAATGACCCATTTTATTTATGTGATCAAGTATCACTAGTCAATTTGTTGTACGTAATTTAATTAATTCATGAAATGATATTTATGTGATAAATATGCATCAAATTAATTAATAACATGTATCATACTACATGTGACATATTGTGTGACAAGAGACAAATTGACAAAAATAATATGGAGGTCCATTTTATCTCATTTGACCGAAATATTGGAGGTAGTATGGGTGAGTGGGTGTTTTGTTTAATGGATAAATAAAGCACCATGATTACCTATAATGTAGGGTAGTCTTACACCTACTTTACTTAATAAGAATAAAAGTAAAAGAAAAGACCATGCATTGGTCTCACAATACTCCCTCCACCGGTTTTGTGAGGATAAAAGAGAGAATTTTTATTCTCTCAAATTTTACTTGTATTCATACACATGCAAAAGTTATCCTCTCTCACATATTCATCCTTTTCTTCATCAAAACATGAGATTTTTTGATTCAAATTGTTCATAAAAGATTACTAAAATTATTAGTGTAATATATGAGTATTAGTAATCAATTTTAAAGTAAACTACTAAACAAATATCTAGCAAATATTATTTAGTGGGGATAAGGGATAATCTTGGGTGCAATCAAGAGGAGAATCTCTACTTTGGGATTTTTGGAGGATCATCCTAATATTCATTATAGCTCAAGAACAAGTGAGGTAGGAGACTTCATTTGTGCCCATATAGCCGAAAATACAATTGTAAGGAACCGTTCTTTCTTCACTCTTGTATTTGGTTTTCATGCATAAGATCTTTAAGTTTTTATGACTAAAATTTTAAACCAAAATATGTGATATTTAAAATATGATTTCCAACACAATCTTCTCTCCACAACCCATTTGAATATGACAAAGTAATGGAAAAATAAAAGACAAATGTGATTATGCATATGAGCAAATAAAACAACTCTTTTATTTCATATCAAAATCTAACATAAAACTGGCATGCGTTTAAGTCCCATGGACGCAACATGTCCATTATGCTTAGCGTGCGATAAAGGCTTGGTGAGCGGATTAGCTATGTTATCATCCGTCCCAACCTTACATATCGCAATTTCCTTTCTTTCAATGAAATCTCTAATTACATGATATTTTCTAAGTACATGTTTAGATCTATTACTAGACTTTGGCTCTTTGGCTTGGAAGATTATCCCACTATTATCACAATAGAGAGTGATGGGATCATTGGCGGTAGGTACTATTCTTAGACCTTCCGTGAATTGCCTGATCCATACAGTTTCCTTGGCGCTTCGATCCGCAATGTACTCACCTCCGTTGTCGAATCCATGATCCAGCTTCCTTGAAGCTTCTCCACTCTAAAGACACCACCATTGAGCATGAAAACAAAACCAGCTTGTGATTTCATGTCATCTCTATCCATTTGAAAACTTGAGTCCGTGTAACCATTAAAACGGAGCTCGGTGTCTCCTCGAAACACTAAGATAGAATCCTTAGTTCTTCTCAAGTACTTAAGGATGTTCTTGACGGCTATCCAGTGACTCTCACCTGGATTTCCTTGATATCTACTCGTCATGCTCAAGGCATACGAGACATCAGGACGTGTGCATATCATGGCGTACATGATTGATCCAACAGCGGAAGCATAAGGGATCAAATTCATGCGTTCAACATCATGGGGTTCGGAGGGCGATTGAGACTTGCTCAATATTGTCCCACTTACCATAGGTACCAATCCCCTTTTGGATTTGTCCATGTTGAAACGTCGAAGAATCTTATCAACATAAGATTCTTGACTTAGTGCCAATATCCTCTTGGATCTATCGCTATGGATCCGAATACCTAATATGCGTTATGCCTCTCCTAAATCCTTCATTTGGAAGTGGTTACCTAACCACTTCTTAACAGAAGACAACATCGGAATGTCATTTCCAATGAGTAGTATGTCATCGACATACAAAATTAGGAACACAACATTGCTCCCACTAAATTTCATGTATAAACATGGTTCCTCAACACTTCGAGTGAAACCATTCTCTTTTATCACATGATCGAATCGATGATTCCAACTTCTCGATGCTTGCTTAAGTCCATAAATGGATCTCTTAAGTTTGCATACTTTGTTAATTAGGATTTTTAGAATCAACAAAACCTTCGGGTTTTATCATGTACACCTCCTCTTCTAAATGCCCATTTAGAAAAGCGGTTTTGATATCCATTTGCCATATTTCATAATCATGAAATGCGGCAATCGCTAACAAAATCCGTATGGATCTTACCATGGCTACGGGGGCAAAGGTTTCATCATAATGAAGACCTTGGACTTGGGTAAATCCTTTTGCCAATAGCCTAGCTTTGTAGGCATCATCATGTCCTTCTATGCCATTCTTGACCTTGAAAATCCATTTGCATTGAAGAGGTCTTGCCCCTTTAGGCAAATCCACCAAGTTCCAAACTTGGTTCTCATGCATAGAATCCATTTCGGACTTCATGGCTTCAAGCCATAAGGAGGAATGGAATTGGGACTAGAGATTGCGGCTTTGTAGGTGGCGGGCTCGTCACTTTCTAAAAGCAACACATCGAGTGTTCCATCTTCTTTGATAAGCCTCACATATCGATCGGGATGGCGAGAAACTCAACCCGTTCTTCTAAGTGGAGGAGGGACAACAGCACTAGACGACGAAGGAACATCTTCTTGCGTCTCTACCTCGGTTTGTGGCTCTTGAACTTCATCAAGTTAAAAATTTCTCCCACTCTGTCTCTTAGAAATAAATTCTCTTTCTAAGAAGACAGCCTCGCAAGACACAAACACTTTGTTTTCTTGAGGTTTGTAGAAGTAGTATCCTCGAGAGGTCACGGGGTAACCTACAAAGATGCATTTTTCGGATCTTGGGGCAAGCTTGTTGTCGGTCCTTTCCTTGACGTAAGCATCACATCCCCAAATATTCATATAGGATATAATAGGAACCCTTCCTGTCCACATCTCATATGGAGTCTTTTCGGTTGTCTTTGTGGGACTATTATTCAAAGATCTAATTGCGGTTTGGATTGCAAATCCCCAAAATGAGTTTGGTAGCTCGGTTTGACTCATCATTGATCGAACCATATCAAGTAGGGTTCGATTTCTCCTTTCGGCAACACCATTGAGTTGTGGTGTTCCGGGTGGAGATAGTTGTGATATTATGCCACAACCTTTCAAGTGTGAATCGAATTCATGGCTAAGATATTCTCCACCACGATCGGATCGTAGTGCTTTTATTCTTTTGTTCAATTGGTTCTCTGCTTCATTTTGAAATTCCTTGAATTTCTCAAAAGCTTCACTCTTATGCTTCCTTAAATAGATATACCCATATCTACTCAAGTCGTCGGTGAAGGTTATAAAGTAGTCATAATTTCCTTGAGCGGTGATACTCATTGGTCCACATACATCGGTATGTATGAGTCCCAATAGTTCACTAGCTCGTGTTCCTTTACCACTAAAAGGATTACGAGTCATCTTGCCAAGAAGGCAATATTCGCATGTTCCATATGATTGAAAATCAAATGGTGTAATCACATTAGTCGAAATTAATCTTTTGATGCGATTCTCGTTTATGTGACCTAATCGACAATGCCAAATGAACGATTCATTTGGATCACTTGATTTGAGTTTCTTTGATTGAATGTTGTAGATGTCATTAGTTGGATTCGAGGTTTCTAAAATGTAAATGCCATTAATGGAAGGAGCTTGGCCTATAACCAAGTCGTTCCTTGAAATAATACAACGTTTGTTTTTAATGACAAAACAAAAACCGTCCATGTCTAACATGGCGATAGAAATAACGTTTTAAGAAAGTGTAGGCACATAAAAACAATTATGTAAATACAACTCAAATCCATTAGGCAAAGCTAATACATAAGTCCCCTTGGATTCGGCCGCTACTCAAGCTCCATTTCCAAGGCGTAGATCCACATCTCCTTTGCTAAGCCTCTTCACGTCTCTTAGCCCGTGTAAATGATTACAAAGGTGAGAACCACAACCGGTATCCAGTACCCATGTTGTAGTGGAAGTATAATTTACATCAATAACATAAATTTCCTTAGGAATTTTATCTTTTGGAACGATGATTCCTTCCCTTATATTTCGCAAATATATAGGACAATTCTTAAGCCAATGTCCCATGCCATAGCAATAATGACATTCATCTTCAACTTGCTTGAAGTTTTTCTCTTTCTTTCCCTTCTTCTTGAACCTTTTGCCCTTAGAAGCAAGAGCTTGATTGCTTGAGCTCCCACTAGTTTTGACATCTTTCTCTTCCAAAGATAAAGATCCTATAGATTTTATGAGGCGGTCTTCCTGAGACAGGCTCACAAGAGATCTTGTAGTAGTAGGTGGTCTAGAAGAAGTGATGAAGTTTATGTTTCCATCCGAATCTATCCCAAAATGAAGTTCTCTAGTAGTGTCGAAATCATTGTTGAAGCAAACGTTGTCAAAAACATTGTGGCAAGACTCAATAGTTATCGGTGTAGTAGCGTTTGATGGATTCATTGTAATGAACTACAAGTATGGAGCAAAAGGAAATATTAACATTTGTCTCTTTAATCATACTTGTAAATAATTTAACAAGATATGAGCATTTATATAGTGACCTCTACCCAACTATTATAAATGATTCCAAGATCCAAATTCATATTAACTTGGGCACGGTGTAGCTAATTCATCCCTTATCAATATAACTCGGTGGATTAACTCTTTAATCGATTCTACTTTTAGAACTCTTGGTCGATAAAATTACATTAATATTTATCTTTAGCCCAAAACACATCCGGCTATGGTCGAGAATACTTTTGTTGAGTTCAACCCAAATTTCGAATAAATGTGTCCATGATCCATATTCACATTAACTTGGGCACGGTGTAGCCGATTCATCCCTTATCAACATGAATTCGGTGGATAGACATTTATCACCCACTTCCCCTACGTAACAAGGTTTGTACCCCGGTGTGGCCGAGCGCACTCCCTCACGAAATAGGTTTTCATGGTTTCTAGTTTTTGGTAAGGCTAAGTCTCAATTGTTAATTTTTAGCGAGAGGTCATGTCAATTTATTATCTATCACGTTTTAAGTGAACTAAAGCGGTGAACTACGATAATTGTAATTCACACGGTCGATAAACTCGATTTAAAATGCATGTTTAGTTATGGCGATTTAGCGATGCATGCAACATATAAATAAAATGCAAATCATAAAAATAAAATCCTAGTATGGCCTTCCTAAAATATTAAATCTAATAAACTATTACAAATTCGGAAACCAACTCCTTTCGTCCCTTGAACTTCCGTCTTGGCACGCACTTCAAGGCAACACTTTCTTTGATGGATCGCCTTCTCGAATGGCACCGTCTTCAAGGAACTCAGGAATTATTAAATTACAAAATGAATTACATAATTTCCTATTATACATTTGTAATTAAAAATAAAAATAAATCTATTAAATTATAAAACGGTGATACGAGATCACAAAAATTACAACTGAATCGATATTCCCATACATTTCTGGTAATACCAATTGAAAACTAAGGCCATACTAAGTAAAATTACATAATTCAAAAATTACATAAAATTAAAATATGACAATCATAAATAAAATGCAGCATTATAATATGTATGAACATGCTTAATTTTATGCCAAATCGCCTTTAAAGAGCCAATATCGTATATTAATCGGTTTTTACGGATTTGCGTGATTTAACTTATTAAAATCACAATAATTACATAAATTCATATTTATGTACAAGTTAATTACCTTAACCATCTTAGGACTCAAAACTTAGTCTTCACTAATATTTTGACAATAACTCAACTTGATTTCTTAATATTGTTCATTATAGACCAAATATACAAAATTTATGCTATAAACTTCAAATCAAATTACAAAAATTTGAAATAATTTCAAAATTTGAAATTTTAAATCATGAACATTCTGGAAAAAATACCATAAAATATGAGAAAATTTATATTCATCAACTTTTCACTTTTAGATCTGAAATATATGATAAAATGCAACATGTGACATTTTTCCTTTAGTCATGAAGTATGTTTTAGCATTATTACTAATTATAGTCACTATTTATGTGATTTTTCATCAAAAATTCATAAATCATGCAAAAAGACTTCATTATAGCCAAATATTTTACACACATCTTGTAAAATTGCATGTGACAACATACTAAATTTCCATGACCATATTCGAAATATAACTCATATTAAGTTATTTACCCATTTAAATACGATTTTAACTTATAAAATTCATATTTCGAGCAAAAAAACTTATTTTAACATGAAAATTTACAGGCTATCAGTAGATAATATATGTGAAAACATATCCAAAAACCACTGAACAATTCGGAGTTTAGCTATTGTTCGTCCAAAAATGACATTTTTATCATAAAAATCACATTTTAATGCCAATAATATATAAAATGGACAATAAAATCCATAAATAAACCAAAATGTCCTAAAAATCACTTAGGACCAGAAAATTTTAACATGCAAAGTTATTTTTAGGTTTATCTTCATAAATCCAAATTAATTAGTTTTGTATGTTAATCTTATAACTCGGAAAAACCATAAACCGATTTGCATACAAACAACCTAAGGCTCTGATACCACTTGTTAGATTCATTAATCTCATTAATTTACATATTCATATATGAATTAATTTATTTAGTCATAAAATAAATACAAGATCTTATGTATGCAAACTAAAACAAGATAAGAGAATAAATCGTCAATCTTACTTATATGTTTCGGATATTAGGGCACCAACAAGATCTCCTTCTTGTTAGTTCTTGAGCTTTCCAACAATGGATGAATAAGGTTCAAATTAGAACCTCTCCCAAAAGCATATACCCAAGGAATACTTTTAATGACCAATACTATTATGATCTAGTAATAATATTAGTCTTTACTTAAAATTTGACACAAAATAATTTGTATTTACTCTTGAATATTTCGGTCCAAGAGGGAGTATTTGTGAGGTTTTATTTCTCTAAAATTTTCACAAATTGTAGAGAGAATTAATTTTCTTACACTAGAAAAACATATATGTTGTGAATGAACAATTAGAGGAAAAACCCTCTATATTTTCTCTTTGAAAACCGGTGGGCATGGGTGAAGGGGAGCCAATGCATGAAGCTCATTTTCTTCCCAAGAAAATAGGGTTGCATGGCTACTATTAGGTAGGTAATCATTTTATTTTCCACTTAAAATAATTAACACAATTTAAAGACCCTAACCCTCCCCATTTCGGTACACTTAATATAAAATGGAATGTCCATTTTATTTTTGTCAATTGTCAATTGTGACATATGTGACATGTTACTTGACATGTGAAATTGTAATGTATTTTTAACATATTAAAAATCAACATATTAATAAAATATGTCATATACAAAATTAACTAGCAATTCGTAATTACTTGTACCAAAAACGGTTTATCAAATTATAAATGACAACGTCTTGTAATTATTCATTCAATTTCAATTTCAATTGTTTCGTTAAACAATAATTTTATCTAAGTAATAAAACAATTCGATTACTTAGACCGTATCTAATTTAATCGAATTACAATAAGACACGTTAACTTTACTCACAAAATCATCCGTCAATTTTAAGCAATTTAATTAACTCGTATCGGCATACGATTAATTAAATAATCAATTAAGAGTATTTCCCTATAGGTATGACCTAAGGGGATCAACTGATCACCACCGTCGCACGACAGTAATGTCAAACTCTAGTCAGCCAATCATTACCGATATGTGTGGACCAGTTGACTGTAAAATATTACATCCCACATGTATTCTTAAAATGAGATTTAAACATGTGATCATCATGATCGACAGTTGTGATCGCATTATTGTCGGAGGACACATATTCCAACACCATGGACACGAAGAAATTCTTTGTTTGTTCTAAGACACGCAATTTGGTCAAGGTCTCTTGGCATATGAACTTGGTGGGTAAAATAGATTTCTTAGCAAGAGATAAAAATTTCTTCCTATGGGCATCGGATGTGAAAATTACCTCCGGATAATCATCTAGTTGCTCAACAACCGGAGTAGAAGTAGTAGTTTCCACCATAGGAGGAGTAGTCTCTTGAATCTCCATACTTGCACTTTGAACCACCAAAGCGTTTGAAGCTTGTAGAGCTTGTTGCCTTTTTGAGACATTCTTCTTTGGAGGTGCCTTGTTTCCACCTTTTGTCCTAGCCATCTTCTCCTTGTATGTAGTAACACCAAAGGTATGCTTGATTTCTTCAAGTTTCAATAAGACCCAAATCGATTTAGGATAGTTGAATTTTGCCTTGTATCTTAAAATTCGATTCAAACTTTGAAGATTTTGGTGTTTTAATTGCTTGTTGTTGACAAAGGAGTGATTTGTTTGAGTTTTGAGGGAGTTTGGAATTAATTTGGGTGAATTTGGTTGAGAAATTTGATTTTTGTGGATGGAGGGATTGGGGGTTTTGGAGATGTGGTTGTGTTTTGAATGAGTAAAATGAAATGGGAAAGGTGGGTTTTAATCCCGTTGGTTTTGAATTACACAGGGGAGACGAGCGGGTTCTGGGTTGGGACGCTCGGATTCTGCTGCAGTTTGCTTCAGAAAATAAGACTGTGCTGAGATAAGCGTCTTCTGAGGAAGACGAGCGTCTTTCTGAGGAGACGAGCGGACTTACTTAAGGACGGTCGGATTCCTTGTCAGGGAGAAATCCCAAATTTTATCAGCAGTAAGACGAGCGGATTCTTGTCAGGACGAGCGTCTTGACTGAGACGAGCGGATTCTCTGTGGAGACGCTCGGATCTTCAGTCAGACCAAATCGTTTTCTTCCAGCTCTCTCAGGACGAGCGTCAACTTCCCAGGACGCTCGGATTGTCTGTGAGGACGAGCGGATTCATGTCGGGCCGCTCGGATTGTCCCTCTACCTCACGGATTCATTTCCATCTGTGGGTATTTCATAACCCGTGTCATTTACTCTTCATTCCTTTGGTCTTCATTGGGGGGCACTACGAAGGCTTGAATAGCCTAGGCAATTTCTATCCCCACACTATGTCAAAACACTACACATCAATAAACATATAAGTCTCTCCCTCACTTTCTCTCGAAATGATGAAAATCTTGATCAAGGCATAAAAATACAAATCCAAAATTGACAAAAATGCAATAGTATAAGTAAAGTGCAAGTTAAGGGGTTAGAATATTTACAAATGGTGGTTTAGAGAGGACTCCACCAAACTCTCATCCATAAATGAGATGTCAAGGGGGCATAGCCAAGGTGTTGTTGATTTTGCTCAACACCTTGAAGAAGTAGTCGAAAGCTTGATCGGTGTCATGATAAAGATCCTCAATAGACCTTTGCACACGTTGTTCTTCATTGTGGTCTTGGGTCATAGCATTACCAATATAAGGATTGAATAACCCTTCAAACTCATCATCCCAAAGACCGCATACTTCATCTACTTGTTCCCTAATAATATCACGAGGTGATGAGAACAACTCCTCTTTGTTCTTGTCATTATGGCCAATGAGGCCTTCTTCTTCTCTTGTCATGAGCGGTGGTGAGCTATTCAAGCTCTCATTCTTGTTGAAACATTCTTGCTCTTTGGATGGAGCATCTTGGAGATTACCCATCTTCTTCTCCCATATGGGTGGTGATTCTTTACCCATAGCTTGTTCTTTGCATTGAGATGCCAACTTCTTCCTATCACTTTCTCGGCTATAATGATCAACCATGAATCATGGCTCATGCAATCAGGGAGCTTTCATTGTCTTGTCAAGAATAAAAGTGATCGTTTCATCTCCAACTTCAAGTGTGAGCTCTCCATGTTTCACGTCAATCACCGCTCCCGCGGTGTGTAAGAAAGGTCTTTCTAAAATGATAGGAATGTTGGAATCTTCTTCCATGTCATCAATAACAAAGTCCACCGGGATGAAGAACTTGTCAATTCTTACCGGCACATCTTCCCATACCCCTAAAGGTGTCTTCGTTGATCGATCCGCCATTTAAAGTGTGATATTAGTGCACTTAAGCTGTCCCATTCCTAACCTTTTGCACACCGAATATGGCATGACACTCACACTTGCCCCAAGGTCACATAGAGCTTTGTTGATTATGGTGTCACCAATGGTGCATGTTATAGAGAAGCTTCCCGGATCCTTTAGTTTTGGAGGGGAACTTCCATGTAGGATGGCACTACTCACCTTAGTGAAAGAAATAGTCTCAAGTTTCCGGATGGATTTCTTCTTTGTAAGAATATCTTTCATGTATTTCGAATAGGCCGGAACGTGATTGATTAATTCCGTAAATGGAATTGAGACTTCCAAGTTCTTCACAATCTCCATAAACTTCCCAAGTTGTTCATCAATATTAGGCTTAGCTTGACGACTTGGAAATGGAAGCCGAATCACAATAGGCTCTTTCGCTTTAGCCTTCTCTTCATTCTGCTTTGAAACTTCTTGAATGGTGGTGGGTTCTTCTTCTTTCTTAGAGTCTTCAACAACTCTTTCCTTGTCACTAGCATTCACAACATCTTCATCAACGGGCCTCTTCGGCCCTTCATACCTTGTACCACTCTTCAAATGAATGGCACTCACCGATTCTTGTCTTGGGGGATTACCTTGAGGTGGTAATTGCCCCTTTTGTCTTTGTGAACTTGAAGATGCTAATTGAGACATTTGGGTCTCCAACATCTTTGTGTGAGCTAGTATGTTGTTAATGGTGATGTCTTTTGCTTGGCTATCCTTTTGCATTTGAGTGAAAAATTCTTGTTGGTTCTTTTGCATTTGGAAGACCGCTTTTTAACATCAAAACCTTGGTCATTTGTTTGATTGTATGGAGGTTGATTTTGATAACTTTAGTTTTGATTGTAAAAGGGTCTTTGAGCTTGGTTTCTCATTAGAGGTGGGGTGTATGTTGTTTGAGGGTTTTGGACATTTTGGCTTTTGTATGAAAGGTTGGGATGAAATTTGGTGTTTTCATTGTAATAGTTAGAATAAGGGGTACCACTCTTGTATGCTTGGAAAGCATTCACTTGTTCCCCTACATTCACTTTGGTCATGTCCCAAAGTTCCACAACTCTCACATACTCCACTTGGAATTGATGAAGATGCCACGATGGCATTAACATGTTGCTTAGGTGATTTGGAGGCCTCTTCAAGTTTAGCCATAGCCTTCTTCAACTTCAAATTAATGGTGTCAATATGAGCACTAAGTTGAGCACCCAATTGAGTAATAGAGTCCACTTCATGCTTTCCTCCTTTAGTAGCCATCCGAGGTCTACTATATTGTGAGTTATGGACCGCCATTTCCTCAATCTTGTTCCATGTTTGATTATCATCAACTTCGGTAAACATACCATTTGATCCCATATTGAGAATGTTTCGGGAGTCTTCATATATACCATTCTAAAATTGTTGTACAAGGAACCACTCGCTAAGTCCATGGTGTGGACAAGATCGACAAGTATCCTTGAATCTCTCCCATGATTCATACAAAGATTCCTCATCCCTTTGTTTGAACCTGGTGATTTGGGCTCTCAACATGTTAGTCTTCTCCGGAGGATAGAATTTCTTGTAGAAAGCAAGTGTCAATTTCTTCCAAGAGTCAATACCAAGAGTAGCCTTGTCTAGGCTCTTCAACCATTGTTTCGCGGAACCAATCAAAGAAAAAGGAAATAAGACCCATCGAATTTGGTCTTGAGTCACTCCGGTTTGAGAAATCGCATCACAATAGTCACAAAAAGTCTCCATATGAGAATGAGGGTCTTCACTAGGCATCCCCCAAAATTGACTTCTCTCAACTAATTGTATAAATGCGGATTTTGAAATGAAATTACCGGTTAAGTGTTGTGGGGTAGGAGTACCATTTGGTAGGTTCTCCTCGGTTGGTACGGAATGTGATGAAAATTTAGGCATTGTGGGTTGATTTTGTGGTTGGTTATGTGTTGGGTTATCCTCTCCTTCTCTTGCAAAAGGGTTGATGAACTCAATGTTATTTGGTTTAATGTCCACAATCTCACCAATACCTCTCAAAGTATTCCTAGCAAGTCTTCTATTGTTGGTCAAAGTTCTTTCAATTTCAAGATCAATGGGTAACAAGTTACCTTGTGATCTCCTAGACATGCAAAATACCAAAAAACTCGAAAACAATTAGAAAAAACCTTGAGGAGTTTGACTTCCCCAAGGTAAATAAAGACACAACTAAAAACAATTAAAGAAAATCAAATCAAGTTAACACCGTCCCCGGCAACGACGCCATTTTTGGTCGGATTTCGGTTTTGTTACTCGTCGTCAAAAGTTACCTAGACCAAAACAATATTTATAACTTCACAAACTACTCTACTCTTAGTAAAGAGGTAAGTAAAGGTCGGATCCCAAGGGATGGGTATTGATTTAGGATTTTCGAATGCAAATAGTTGTGTCTAACGGTGTCACAATTTGGGTTGAGGTAGGAGATCAACTAAACTAATCAACAATATAAAAGCAAAGCAATGAAAACAAGAAAGATGATTAAAACGAGTTGTAAACAATTGATTGAAAGCACTAGGGTGTCATGGGTTCATAGGGGATTCATGGGATTTGATCATACAAACTTGTTCTCTACTGGATGCAAGCACTTATTGTTGTAATGGGGTCGAGTTAGTGTATATTTATAATACCTAAGAAGGTTTGGGTCCCGGAGCCGAATCGATTAGATTGTACAACACCTATAAGTCGACTTAATCCTTCCTATCCAACTATATGCATGGTCTAATGAGACTCTAGTTGGTTTATGTCTTACAAGTCTCATCGAAAAGGTAAGTGATGGGTAAAAAAATGCAAGGATACATAGGCTCGCATTTCATAAAACATAACATGTGCATAAATTGGAATCACAACAAGCAAGAAAATTAATTATGAAAACATATTAGATTAAGCATGAATCAATCCCCACGTTGGTTTCCCCTAATTCCCCATTAACCCTAGTTAAGGAAACTACTCACTCATTATCATGTTTAACATGCTAACAAGGTTGTCAATCATACTATCAAGGCAAAACATGATGAACAAATGAAGATGATTAACAATAATTAAAAAGGATTAAGAGAGAATTATACCTATAAAGATGATTCCAAATAATAAAGCAAAGAATAATAGAAGTACTTGATGATTGATGGAAGGTTGTCAATCCTCCAAATAAACCCAAATAATCTTCTAATTACCCAAAATAAAGGATGAACAATAGAGAAATTAAGTAAAGATTAAGAAATGAGATTTGTATTAATGCTAAATTAAGAGTTGATTACAAGATTAAGAGAGTATTGAGATTTGATTAAGATAAGATTAAGATCCTATTAAGATGACATTCTAATCTAGGTAGTACAATGGGGTATTTATACTAGATATTAGGTATAAGGATTAGGGTTACTAAGGGCTTAAATGACTATTAAGACCCTTAAGAAAAGTTGAGGAAGTGCTCCTCTCTAAGGAGGTGCTCATCTCTGTTTTGGTAGTCTTCAGGAAATATGCGCGTCCCGAGCGTCTAGGCAGTAAGCACGATGGGTTCTGCAAGGGAATCCGAGTGGATCAGGGGAGAGACGCTCGGATCTATTAGCCTCAAGACGAGCGTCTTGGCATCGGGACGCTCAGATTGGTGGGCAGGGAGACGCTCGTTCTGGGCAGGGAGACGCTCGGATCGGGGGTCAGTACTTTTCTTTTCTTCTTTCCTCAACAATCCTCGGGGATCTTGTTGGGGATGCAAAGATCCTTTCATCATTGCCCAATCTAATTTATTATCTACATAGGCCGTCTAGTATCGTCTTCCCTTTGATGCTTGGTCATTGAATTTGATCAATTTAGCTCCATTTTGCCATGAAAATGCAAGGTTTGCACTCCTTTCCTACCGAGGGAACAAAACCTCAAAGAATATGCAAAACGGGAAACTAAAGATAGTAAATGACCCAATTATACACTAAAAAGCATAGGAACGAGGCAAATTCGGGGACTAAATATGCTTAAATATGAGTCACATAAAATATCCCCTAACAGAATCTTTGCTCGTCCCGAGTAAAGATGTGACAAAAACTAGGACCCTTATTCAAACTATCCTACTAAAATAGCCAATGTGAGACATTTAGCGGGTCTCACTCCGCCCCTTCAACTCACAACAAGACAACCATGAGGTAGGATGCCTTCTTGCAAGGCAAGGTGGGGCTTGCAAAAATGGCGACACATCCATGCATTAAAGCACACAAAACAAGTAATGGATGCATCTACAAAAATGAATAGCCACTTACCTCATCTAAGTGACGGAAATTATCTACAAGGGAAGCAATCTAAGGGTACACATTCCATCATAGATACGGTTTCTTCAAACTACTAAGCCTAGAAGGATACCAATAAATCACCTCCAAGTTGTGTCAAGCTAGGGTACCTTTATCCTCAATCGTTAAATGTTTCGTCAAGAGTAGACTCCCTATGGTGTTAGAAACACTGGAGGATCGCGGAATTCTCCTTCTTGCCTAGACAAGAAGAAGGGTCGTCCCCTCTCTATATCTATGGAGGTTGTGTTAGGATTCACTAATTCCATTACTTAACATATTCATATATGTGACATTTTAATTTAGTCATAAAATTAAAACTAGATCTTATGCATGCAAACTTGAACAAGAGTAGAGAAGAAATCGTCACTTCTTACTATTGTAGTTTCGGATTTTTGGGCACAAATGAGTTCTCCTTCTCACTTGTTCTTGAGCTTCCTTATAATGGATGAACAAAGGATCCAAAATATAATCCCTCCCAAAAGTTTATACCCAAGGTAACCTCTTTTAAGACTAATATTATAAGATCTAGAACAATATTAATCTTACTAAAAATGACCCAAAATATTTATTTTGGTCTCTTGTTATTCGGCCAAGAGAGGAAGGAAGAAGGAGTAATTATCTCTCTAAAATTTCTATAAGTTTTAGATGTAAAAGAATGAATATCACACTAGTAATTGTAGTGTATATAAGAATAAAAATAGAGTAAAAACCCTTGGTCTTTTTCTCTATGACAAACCGGGTGGGGGTGGGAAACAAGGCCAATGCATGGCTTTTTCTTTTACCCATAAAATGTAGGTATGTAAGAGTAGGTTTTAGTGTGATGATTGCTCTTTTAAATAAAATATAAAGCACACTTTAAACCCTAATCCACCCTATTTTTTTCGGTACATTTTGTGTAAAATGGAAAGTCCATTTTACACATGATTTTGTCAATTTGTCAAAAGTCACATGTTACTAGTCATGTGTAATTGTAATGTATTTTTAACATATTAAAAATCAACGTATTAATAAAAATACGTCATGTACAAAATCGACTTAGTAATTCATAATTACTTGTACCAAAACGGTTTATCAATTATAAATCACAACGTCTTGTATTTATAATAAATTATTCAATCAGTTTCAATTGTTTCGTAAACATTAATTTTATCTAAGTAATAAAACAATTTGATTACTTAGACCGTATCTTATTTAATCGAATTACAATAAGACACGTCAATAATACTCACAAAATCGTCCGTCAAATTTAAGCAATTTAATTAACCCGTATCGACATACGATCAATTAAATAATCAATTAAGAGTGTCACCCTTTAGGTATGACCTAAGGGGATCAACTGATCACCACCGTCGTACGACAGTAATGTCAAACTCTGTTCAGCCAATCATTACCGATATGTGTGGACCAGTTGACTGTAAAATATTACTTCCCACATGTATTCTTAAATATGAGATTTAAACATGTGCTCATCATGATCGACAATTGTGATCGCATTATTGTCGGGGGACAATTATTCCAACAATCTCCCACTTGTCCTTGACAAGTGTGCGTCACCAATTCTCTTGTCCTATTACTATCTCCCACTCAATGCAAGGTTACTTTCGGGTCGTACTTGCAAGTGATCATATCAAGAGTGGTTTCCTCGATCTGGAGAATAACTGATTGACCGGAATTATCTACCATAGATACCTTCCGAGCGTGGCCACGCATTTCCAGTTCATTACTCCTTGAGTGGCCCTGAGATATTGTTTGAAGCCTGACAAGGGGTGGACAATTCCTATCGCACTATTCCATTTGACTAGCCACAACCATCATAGCCCAAAATATGCCCATGAGACCCCATTTACGAAGGTCGTAGTAACATAAATCAAAGCTAATACGAAACTGTGCCACCTTAGGCGAACAGTCTTTAGTCAAAAGAATCGACTCATTCGAATATTATAGTAGCTCTCGCCACGACCAGGCTATATAAGTTTGCCAGAACTCTATAAGCGGTCATTAGGCCGACAAAGTGTTCCCAACAGTCTGCCTATGTGATCGACTAGTCATCTCATATGACTCTATGGCACTTGAACTTGCCATCAATCGCATCACACTCTAGTCACTTCGAGACGTCACCTCATATAAGTGATTATGGGCGAATACTATATTAATCTGTGTTCACTTTAACGGGGTTCAATTGTCTCTACAACCCGTTTGGATGTAACAAGGTATATAAGGTGAGTTAATAATAATAACTCAAACGACAAATGTGGACATCGTATTCGGGTAGTCAATACCATATTACTACCTTGTGATGTATATAAGTGTGAAAACACTTGTTGATTGCAATAAAAGTTTAACATACCATGTGTCCATGTGTTCATACTTTTCGTATTGCACTTTCCTTTATATTCATGTTATCTCTCATAGCATGAACCTTACCAAGTACACATCTAGGTTCCCAACCTAGGTTTAGGTTCTTTATCTTGAAAGAACTTTCTTATTGTTTATCACCTAACCAACGAATTGTGGTGGATGATATAACTTGCACTAGTCAAGTGTTCTACCAACTCACAATGCACTAGGTATACGTTTTGTAGGGTCTTGCAAAAATTCTCAAGATGATTAGCCTAGCACTTCTCATAAGTCCTAGCATATTAGAAAATACTAGTTTTGAGTAACTTCTTACTATAAATAAGTATCTTTCCAACTTCTTATTTCTCTTTAAGCTTAATTAGCTTAGGATCTTCATAAATCCTTATATGTTTTTGAAAACTTAAATATGTGCAACTTCTTATCACATAACGGATTATTCTTCTAAACACTAGAATAGCTCATTAGTTCTCTTCGAGAATTCATGACGATTCATATCTGGCTCACAAATGACTCATCATGCTTTTAAGCATATGATTCATTATAGGACATGTGCATGATTATTCTAATGGCGGAAACATTAGTGATCTTTAATCATGTAATCAACCATTCGTAGGTTCAATGAATGACCATGACTTGCTAATGGTAGTTCCATTTTCATCGATATTAATAACCTACGTTTCTTGTTGATATGATGTGCATACCTTAGTGCTAATCCAACATCCCATGCTATAATTGGATTCATCTTAGTCCATTTTCATCCAGAATTGAAAACTCAAATACTTCTTTGTGAAAGATAGTACTAGCTCGTCATTCTCAATGAGTAGTGAGTTATAATTTTTTTACAAGATGAGTGCTCCCACTAAATATCATGTCCACACATGATAATTACAAACTCCCACTCAATTCCACATGTTTCATAGTTGATCACTTAATTGAAATATTTCAAGAATTGAAATCAATTTTGCTTTGCCAAGTTTATTAAGATACAACCATATATGTTTTCAACATATCCTTTCAAAATACCTATTTGGAAAGAGGTTTCAATCTTAAACTTATTGAAAGAGATTTTTAATCTCTAACTCATTCATTCTAATAATGATGCGTAGCAATGTCATTACTTAAATGTGAAATCCCAGTTAATATACGTCCTTCTTAAAATACCCTTCTCGGAAGGAGGTTTAATCACTTCATTTTCATAATGAGTTTAAGTAACGACACTAGCGTGGTTAACAATTAACTTAGCTTTTGTAGACATCGGCATATCTTTCTTTGCAACTTTTAATCATGAATCTCATTTATATTCAAAGATGCAACTTCGTTTCATTTAGGCTCTTAAGTAAATATCAATTTTTAAACTTTATTTATATCTAGGTCATAAACTAGCAAAAACTCTCGTTGAGACTTTTCTTTAGTCATGTTCTCTTAAGAACTTTAGTTTGGTCTCCTCACATAGTTACCTTTAAGAACTTCTTCTTTTGGTCTCCTCGTGTAGTTATCTTAAGAACATATTCTTTTGACTTATGTCACTTGGTCTCTTTTGTTATGTAGATCTCATCTACTCATGTATACTAAATATCTAGTATACAAATCATTCTCTCTTTCATAGATCTCATCTATTCAAGGCATACAATTATCTTTTGTATTCTTTGTGTCTTCATTTTTATCCCACTCTATCTTTAGAATAAATACACTAGATATTCAAAGATAGCTTATGAGACACAAATAATGATTTTGAAGTGTAAGGAGGACTATCTCATAGATTGACTAATAGATTTTAGATTCAATGGGTGTACTTGGTAATTGATTTTTCCTTAGGAGAGTTCATTAACTCAACATCACTTGGTGGACATATAATGAATCCTATCATCATAATTGTCTATTGGATTAATTTGAGTAGATGTTCTTATGTTTGTAAGTGCAAGCATATAAAGACGAATTTTAGAACAATTTGAAATACGATAAAAGAGGTGACTTGGGTTGCAAGCCAAGCCACCAAAATCCAAAATACAACCATTTTTCAAAAGGATCATACGTTTCCATGTCGAACATGGAAATCAAAATAGTTCTAAAAACCCGAAACACAACTTAAAATAAGACAATAATAAAAGCCAAGCTTCATTGGTAGCTACTCCTAGCCCTTGATGATTTCTCAAGCTTGCTTTTCCTTTCCTTTGTCTTTGCTTGGAGGATGCCCTATTTACAATAAAAAGGGGATACATTATCACAACTTGTATCAAAATACTAAAGTTGAATTAGAAACATAAAAGAAAGGATAGTCATTTACCTACTGGAGTGATCTTTCCAGCTTTGATGTCACCAAGATACTTGGAACAATTCCTCTTCCAATGTCCAACACCATTACCATAATGGCATTTGTCAAGAGGACCCTTCTTGGTCTTGGAAGTGCTAGCTTCAAAAGTCCTAGCCTTGGTGTTCATGGGAGCTTGCCTCTTACCCTTTTTCCCATTCTTTTTGAACTTCCCCTTGCTTTTAGAGTTTATGTTGAGCACATCCTTAGGTGGGCTAACGTTTAGCCCCATGTCTCTTTCGGCTTGCACAAGTAGCTTGTGCAACTCCTCTAGAGACACGTCCTTGTCTTGCATTTTAAAATTCACCCGGAATTGAATATACGCTTTGACTTTGGATAAGGAGTGTAGAATCCTATCTACAATGAGCTCTTTGGGGGATTTCAACCTTTTGAATCTTCAAAGTCTCGACTAGCTCCAACAATTTGAGCACGTGAGGGCTAACCTTTTGGCCTTCCTTGAAATCGAGATCAAAGAATGCCGAGGCCGCTTCATATTGGACGATCCTCGGTGTTTATGAGAACATGGTCACAAGTTTGGAATAAATTTCATAAGCGGTGCCCATTTTGAAAGCTCTCCTTTGGAGATCTGCCTCCATCGCAAAAATCAACACATTTTTAATTGCGGCGGATTCCTTTTGGTAAGTGTCGTAGGCTTCCCTTACGGCGGCACTCGACCTAGCATTAGGTTCGGGTGGAGAGGCCTCCATGAGGTAACGTGTAATACTCCGTATTTTGATAATAATTTATGAGAATAATTTATGTAATTTAATAATTAGTTAAATGACATTTCAAATAATAAATACAAGTAAGACGTTAATTAAATAATAAGTTAAGTGTATAAGTCGGGAATTGGGTTTAGCTAAAATAATATGGGCTGTGTGCTATTGATTAATTGGGCCGAAATCTATTAATTGGTATGAGTGTAATCGGGATTTGTATCGGAATTAATAATAATATAATTGTGACACCCTCATTTATCGCGGAAAAGTAAACACGTAATTGTAAAATAAAAACTGCATGGATATGTTTGTAATAGGTTCATTATAGTAAAAACCTGTAATTTTTAAAACCATAACCTGTTATAAAGATATCCAAATTGGAAGGTGTCAAACATACAAGGTCTAAATAGAAGTTTCATAACATAACCATCGCTAAAGTCGCGAATAGCAAATTATACAACCAAATGTAAAGAGGGAGACATATGTCCCTAAAATGTATGTGACATAAAAAGTGTTTAAGGGTCACAATATAATAAAGTCAATCTAGGTCCCAAGGTTACTTTGCTCGCTAGCTCGTCCATGTACCCCATATATGCATCACCTACCTGTCAATCGCATTTTATACAAATACGAAAGCCACAAATCGTGGGGACTAAATCCGAGTTCTCCTGCCACGAAATGTCATAATTAATATAACATGTAAACATAAGAATATGAATACGAATCACACAATGCCTTAGCATATAGATGCTAGACAAACGTGCTTATCATGTGAACAACAATATAACAACACATAGTCCTAGCATGTGAATACTAGACCGACTCATACTACACTATCATGTGAATCACATAACATCCAGGAATCCAAACTCTATCAACCATAGCCGGCTTGCATCTCACCTTCTATGATTCATAGAATCATCAAACAAGAAAGGACAATATATCTAGAGACAGGCATAAGTTCTTAGCACGGTCAATAGTCACTTTGTAACTCGAGTCTATACCACGAGGTAGGGAAGGTAATCGAACCGGTATCCTGGCTCAGAGGTTCTATAAAAACATGGCCAACACACAACACAACCCTAGTCCTAAATCTGCTTGAGACCTAGACATGCGGATACACACCACCGCACCCAAGACCCACAATTTTATAAAACCATGTGAGTACCCTAAGGAGTCCACCAAAGGGTTGGCTAGTACTTAAGCTGACCACTTACTCTCAAAATAAGTAACGAGGTCATGCCCCAACTTGGATATAAACCCACCAAGTCAGGAACACAAAGGCTATTGAGCAGTGAACATACACTCGTCAAAGACTATAAAGACCTATCTATGATGAAGGCCGAAATACTCACCTAGGACCTAAATAAAACCAATCTAGGTCCCAGCTTGAATACTTTAGCCAACACCACACAAGACAAGTAGGACACCCAATTAACCATAAGAGAGGCAAAGAGTCCAAACTTGCACACTCAAATGATCATACACACCCTAGCATATGAAAGGTTACGCAAGAGCATATACAGCTGACAATCCAACAAAATCTCCAATATCAATAATAATCCAAATTCTGGCTAACTGTTAATCTCATAATTCATGAGAAAAAGCTAAAATGGCAACAAGGCAAGAAGACTCAAGTATAAGGCAACCAATTCATCCAACAACCAACATGTGAAATGATAATCACAAATATTAAGGCATCAACATAAAACATCCAAAAACAACCAATCTCACCTCAAAGACAAACCCTCGACCCGAGTCCCGCGACGGGTCATCGGTCAAATCGAGGTCGATTTGGTTTAAACCTAGCTTGACCAAACTCGTTCGGTCAATCTGGCCCAGCTCAGAGTCTTGGCCTACTTTGGCCCAAATCACGAAATTTATCACAATATCATTCTAATGCTATTTCCAATTTCTATCATGTGAAAAACGAAAGTAACACATTATCAATCACCTAAACACTTAACAAACAACAAGCACAACATTTACTACTAATGTGACATTAATTCGTCGAGTAACTCGGAATAGTTACCTTAAGCAAGCAAAGAGACAAGCAATAAACTTGAGAAAGCTTCTAAAACCCAAAATTACTCTTCATCTTCAACCACATATGAGCTACCTAAAATAATTATGTGAAAGGACGATATTAACGAATTATCTTTATATAAAATATGAGACGGAAATTAATTTAATTATATTTTAAATAAACCAAACTAGCGTCAAAACAAATTATAGACACGGCTCTACAATTATTATGACAACCTCAAACTCGGCCTAACCACCAACTACACATGGCCTCAAACTCGTGACTTAGCTAGGCCACGGCCCACCTTTGCTAAGCTACGGCCCAGGCCACAACTAGGCCACCTGCAGCTACGACCAAAACAACCGACTACTACTCCACCTAATGGACCACCCAACCATAAACAAAGGAAAGGAAGAAAGGGGAAAAACAGGGGTATGAGTACCCCGTGTCCAACCCAACACCACCCCGTTCAACTCTCCCTCCCCCACGGTGCTAAGCGACCAAGAACCATCCCTACCAACACCTATTATGGCTGACCAGACAGGCCATTTCTACCGCCTTCCACCATCCCAAAACAGTCCTAGCAATGTATACAACAATCTCCAAGTCTCAACCAATATTCATCCCAAAACAATCCCCGCATGTCAGTATACACCGTCTTAAATATACCACTTACTAGCTAGCATCCCAAATGATCCCTACAGGTCAGTATACACCGTCTCAATCATCTCCACATATCAGTATACACCGTCTCAACTATACAACTGACTAATTAACATCCATAAGGATCCCTATATATAATTATACACCGTCTCAACTATAAAACAGACTAACCAGCATTCTAAATAAACATATTTTACAAGTAATATTGAGTAACCTATCATTGTTACCTTTTTCCGATTGAACTAATCATTTATGACTAACAAATCTTATACAAGACCGTCTATCTTAGCATCTACAACCGTCTTATAATAAATAAAGCTGAAAGTATAAATTGCGTTTGTAAAAATACATGACGAAAATGAATTTTACTTACAACGGATTGACGAGAACGACGAGAGGAGCGCTATGGAACAAAAATAGTTGAAAACGGATGACAAACGGAGCACCGGGACGGATTATAGACAAAAATTGAAGAAGGAACAAAAGAAGGAAAAAGAAGGGACGAAGAAGAAGAAAAGAGACGTGGGAAAATGAGACAGCTGACCTGCTAGCCTTTTGCTATTTATTATACGTATCTTTCTTCATCGTTAAGTAATTTTCGCTCGTTTTTTTAAAACCGTCTCGAGTTAATAAAATCGGTTTTAGTAAAAGTTTTGATAATAAAACGGAATCAATAATAAATAAATTTAATGAGTGAAAATAAAATAAACTAAACTAACTAACGGAAATAATAGGAATTCGATTCGAATCGGAGTTATTAACGATTTTTACTAAATTAGCGGAGTTTAACGAAATTTGATAATTTAGCAAAATAACTCAAAATAGCTAATTGGATGACTTTTCCTTAATCCGTTTTGAATCCACTAAGGGCCGACTTTCATAAAGGACTCGTAAAAGGATCGGAAATTATTAAATAAATAAACTCGAACTAACTTCAATAAACTCGAACTAACTTTAAATAAACTTATTAATGATTATTAAAATTAACGTATCGAATTATGATGAAATTAATTAATTAGCTAAGCATATATATATAAATCGTTAAATGATGTAATTAAATTCAAAATAGCAATTAAAAGAATTTTATCCAACTTAATAAAATACGAGGTGTTACAATCACCCCATCTTTTAAAAAGTTTCGTCCTCGAAATTTGAAAGTATAAATGAAAGGTTATAAAAATAAAACTGGAATGGGAATCGGTAACCAAAACATTTAAAAGGTCACTTATCGTAAGAATCAAAATTCTTTCAAGAACTTCAACTAAAATTTTCCGACAGAACCAGACTCTCATCAGAGGAACGGAAGTGTTCTCGTTGCGCATTCAAGAACATCACATTCCAAATCCAAGATAAGGTCAAAGGAAAATCATTTGTATAAATCAAAAATCAAAATACTTTCAAAAACATTAATGAAGAGTTTTCAAAAGTATAAGTCTCATTCATGGAACGAAATTGCTCTTGTCGTGCACACAAGAACGCTAACTTTCCAAGTCAGAGACAAATTTAAAACAAAAACTATTCGCTGACAAGCGTAGAACAAGTTATCAAACGTTTCCAATAACTAGTTCTAACATCCGATCAACGTTAAAATCAAAATAAGAGAAAGGTAATCTATTCAAATTTTCTTTTGCAAAAAGCCAAAATAGAAATAAAGGTTTCACCTTTAAACTCAAAGGGGAATCAAATTCCTGAAAATATAATATTAAAGTTTGACAAAAGCATCATAATTAGATCAAAGTGAATAGAAATTGGATAAAATTTACAAAAATCTCAGGTTTAGCAACTCAAAACCATGATAAAGAAATCTATACTCAAAGAGCAATTAGAGAATTAAATCGAATTTTCATTTTCCAAATCTTTACAAGTAGGGAAAATTTTGTAATAGTAACATAAAATTTTTAACAACAAACCAAAAATGGTAGCTTGAAATATTTAGAAATTGTGCGAAATGAAAAGTAAGTTAGACATCATAGATACAAGTATGGTAAGAGGGTTCAAGTTTAACCAACAAAAGAGGTATGATGAACTTCCTAGGGATAAGAATTGAAGTCAAATTTACAAGGATGTCAAGGATAGAGTTTCACAAGATACGAGTGTCCAACTTAAAGGAGGAGCAAGATGAAGCGAGGAAATGAGGTATGAACGGTAACGCTCATGATCAAGGAGAAAGGGAAATTAGACAACAAGGAAACGCCAGATACTCAAATCACAAACAACAATGTCATCACTCCACTAAGGAAACAAAGGGTAATAACCAGGTCAGGAAATGATAGGAAATTTAAAAAGGGATATATGAACATGTCAAGATGTGAGACTAAAAGAGTCGAATCATAAAGATAACTAGTTACCAACCAGTAAGAGATATTAGAATTAGGAAGGTATTCAAGACAAGGAAATAACGTGTGAACTTTTATACTTAAGAATCAAATCCAACCAAGGTATGAACGAAAGGGAGAAAAACGATTAATGGTATGAAAGAGGATTTTAAGGCTTAATCCATACGCTTCCTAAAACTTAAGGTTCTCTCTAACAAGGTCACGTCTATTAGGGTATTGTACCTTTATAACAAAACGACCAAATCCCAAAACAAGGGTCAAGGTAAAATAAATGCTCGCTTAAGGGGTGATAAATCGGTTAGATACTTCTTCCACCTATCTTATCACATTTTAGGATTTCCCTAAAGCAAATCTACCACTCAAGTATAAAAGCATCTCTGTATCTCAAGCACTCGACACAACCTCAATGTTTTAAAAACCAAAGAATGAATTGACAAAGACTTCTCAACAAAGTTCTCAAGGAACAACTAACACCAAATCACATTCCCAATCTATACGGGATTGTTAACATCTAAAAATGGGTTTTCTTCCAAATTCATATTCTAAACTTATCTCATGTTTACTCCTAAGGTGACGACGCTCAACCTACTAAGCTTTCAAATCCCAAACATAAACAACAAAGCCAAGTTCTATAACTTTAATTACATAGGCAACTCATTCCTAACACAAAGAATCCACCAATCGATTATACTCACTTTGTCAAGGAACTAGGTATAAGAATCACTAAGTATGTCTCATCACATTACCTAAGTCTTTCTAACATCACATCCTCTCAAAACCAGGGTTAAGGGTCAGACACAAACAATCTCCTCAAAAGTCGAATTTTCCAACCAAGGTCAACATTCCTCACAAGAAAGAGTACTATCTAATGGCGTTAAGGGAGGATAAGCAAGGAACAAAGAACAAGTTAGGAGTACAAGAGTAGCTTTTAAAGTAAAACAGAAGGGAGTTTAGAAGGAGGATAAGCACCAAGAGATTAAGAATAAGGCGAGATACAAAAAGAACGAGAAACATCTTCAAGGAAGTAGAAGCATTCTTCAAAGGTTGAACAATCTTCAATCCTCAGCAATAGGCACTAAATCTTGATCTTCTTAAAATATAAGTGTCCTTTCAATGGAACGGAGATACTCTTGGCGATCACTCAAGAACATCAATATTCCAATTCAAAGACATAAAAATACATTTTTACACCGACAAATGATAAAACTAATTATCAGACGTCTCCAATAACAAGCTTTAACACTAATTGACGTTAAAACCAGTGAAAAACATTAAAATATTTTCAAAACCTTTAGTTCAATTTTTTTTTTTTTAATAAGGGTAATAACTCTATTAGCTATAGATAAGCTCACGGTCATTGATCCAAGAACGCAACAATTATTAAATGACAATCAACAAACAGGTTAGTACCTAACATAGAGCAAACACAAAGAGACTACAACATAAAGACCTAAGTCTACCCATCCTACCCATCTCTCAAGTTTGTTATTTTAAGGTCAAGTTATTTATATTGGGGTGCACAAACGTGCGTCGGGAGCAAATATGCTCTGATACCAACTGTGACACCGTCATTTATCGCGGAAAAGTAAACACGTAATTCTAGAATAAAAACTGCATGGATATGTTTGTAATAGGTTCATTATAGTAAAAACCTGTAATTTTTAAAACCATAACCTGTTATAAAGATATCCAAATTGGAAGGTGTCAAACATACAAGGTCTAAATAGAAGTTTCATAACATAACCATCGCTAAAGTCGCGAATAGCAAATTATACAACCAAATGTAAAGAGGGAGACATATGTCCCTAAAATGTATGTGACATAAAAAGTGTTTAAGGGTCACAATATAATAAAGTCAATCTAGGTCCCAAGGTTACTTTGCTCGCTAGCTCGTCCATGTACCCCATATATGCATCACCTACCTGTCAATCGCATTTTATACAAATACGAAAGCCACAGTCAGTGGGGAGTAACTCCGAGTTCTCTCAGCCACGAAATGTCATAATTAATATAACATGTAAACATAAGAATATGAATACGAATCACACAATGCCTTAGCATATAGATGCTAGACAGTCGTGCTTATCATGTGAACAACAATATAACAACACATAGTCCTAGCATGTGAATACTAGACCGACTCATACTACACTATCATGTGAATCACATAACATCCAGGAATCCAAACTCTATCAACCATAGCCGGCTTGCATCTCACCTTCTATGATTCATAGAATCATCAAACAAGAAAGGACAATATATCTAGAGACAGGCATAAGTTCTTAGCACGGTCAATAGTCACTTTGTAACTCGAGTCTATACCACGAGGTAGGGAAGGTAATCGAACCGGTATCCTGGCTCAGAGGTTCTATAAAAACATGGCCAAGACACAACACAACCCTAGTCCTAAATTGAGACCTAGACATGCGGATACACACCACCGCACCCAAGACCCACAATTTTATAAAACCATGTGAGTACCCTAAGGAGTCCACCAAAGGGTTGGCTAGTACTTAAGCTGACCACTTACTCTCAAAATAAGTAACGAGGTCATGCCCCAACTTGGATATAAACCCACCAAGTCAGAACACAAAGGCTATTGAGCAGTTAACATACACTCGTCAAAGACTATAAAGACCTATCTATGATGAAGGCCGAAATAATCACCTAGGACCTAAATAAAACCAATCTAGGTCCCAGCTTGAATACTTTAGCCCACACCACACAAGACAAGTAGGACACCCAATTAACCATAAGAGAGGCAAAGAGTCCAAACTTGCACACTCAAATGATCATACACACCCTAGCATATGAAAGGTTACGCAAGAGCATATTCAGCTGACAATCCAACAAAATCTCCAATATCAATAATAATCCAAATTCCATTCTAATGTTAATCTCATAATTCATGAGAACAAGCTAAAATGGCAACAAGGCAAGAAGACTCAAGTATAAGGCAACCAATTCATCCAACAACCAACATGTGAAATGATAATCACAAATATTAAGGCATCAACATAAAACATCCAAAAACAACCAATCTCACCTCAAAGACAAACCCTCGACCCGAGTCCCGCGACGGGTCATCGGTCAAATCGAGGCTGACTGGTATAAACCTAACTTGACCAAACTCGTTCGGTCAATGTGGCCCAGCTCAGAGTCTTGGCCTACTTTGGCCCAAATCACTAAATTTATCACAATATCATTCTCATGCTATTTCCAATTTCTATCATGTGAAAAATGAAAGTAACACATTATCAATCACCTAAACACTTAACAAACAACAAGCACAACATTTACTACTAATGTGACATTAATTCGTCGAGTAACTCGGAATAGTTACCTTAAGCTAGCAAAGAGACAAGCAATAAACTTGAGAAAGCTTCTAAAACCCAAAATTACTCTTCATCTTCAACCACATATGAGCTACCTAAAATAATTATGTGAAAGGACGATATTAACGAATTATCTTTATATAAAAATATGAGACGGAAATTAATTTAATTATATTTTAAATAAACCAAACTAGCGTCAAAACAAATTATAGACACGGCTTTAAAATTATTATGACAACCTCAAACTCGGCCTAACCACCAACTACACATGGCCTCAAACTCGTGACTTAGCTAGGCCACGGCCAAAGCCATTGCTAAGCTACTGACCAAGGCCACAACTAGGCCCCTGCAGGCTACGACCAAAACAATCGCTACTACTCCACCTAATGGACCACCCAACCATAAACAAAGGAAAGGAAGAAAGGGGAAAAACAGGGGTATGAGTACCCCGTGTCCAACCCAACACCACCCGTTCAACTCTCCTCCCTCCCCACGGCCGCTAAGCGACCAAAGAACCATCCCTACCAACACCTATTATGGCTGACCAGACAGGCCATTTCTACCGCCTTCCACCATCCCAAAACAGTCCTAACAATGTATACAACCATCTCCAAGTCTCAACCAATATTCATCCCAAAACAATCCCCGCATGTCAGTATACACCGTCTTAAATATACCACTTACTAGCTAGCATACCAAATGATCCCTACAGGTTAGTATACACCGTCTCAATCATCTCCACATATCAGTATACACCGTCTCAACTATACAACTGACTAATTAACATCCATAAGGATCCCTATATATAATTATACACCGTCTCAACTATAAAACAGACTAACCAACATTCTAAATATACATATTTTACAAGTAATATTGAGTAACCTATCATTGTTACCTTTTTCCGATTGAACTAATCATTTATGACTAACAAATCTTATACAAGACCGTCTATCTTAGCATCTACAACCGTCTTATAATAAATAAAGCTGAAAGTATAAATTGCGTTTGTAAAAATACATGACGAAAATGAATTTTACTTACAACGGATTGACGAGAACGACGAGAGGAGCGCTATGGAACAAAAATAGTTGAAAACGGATGACAAACGGAGCACCAGGACGGATTATAGACAAAAGTTGAAGAAGGAACAAACAGAAGGAAAAAGAAGGACGAAGAAGAAGAAAAGAAGAAAAGAGACGTGGGAAAATGAGACAGCAGCCTGCTAGCCTGCTATTTATTATACGTATCTTTCTTCATCTTTAAGTAATTTCGCTCGTTTTTTTTTTAAACCGTCTCGAGTTAATAAAATCGGTTTTAGTAAAAGTTTCAGTAATAAAACGGAATCAATAATAAATAAATTTAATGAGTGAAAATAAAATAAACTCAGCCAGCTAACAGAAATAATAGGAATTCGATTCGAATCGGAGTTATTAACGATTTTTACTAAATTAGCGGAGTTTAACGAAATTTGATAATTTAGCAAAATAACTCAAAATAGCTAATTGGATGACTTTTTCTAAATCCGTTTTGAATCCACTAAGGGCCGACTTTCATAAAGGACTCGTAAAAGGATCGGAAATTATTAAATAAATAAACTCGAACTAACTTCAATAAACTCGAACTAACTTTAAATAAACTTATTAATGATTATTAAAATTAACGTATCGAATTATGATGAAATTAATTAATTAGCTAAGCATATATATATATAAATCGTTAAATGATGTAATTAAATTCAAAATAGCAATTAAAAAAATTTTATCCAACTTAATAAAATACGGGGTGTTACAATAATACGGAAATAATAATATATAAAAGTAATAATAATTATATTAATAGTAATAATAAAGTTATGGCAATAATAAATTAGTAAGGATAGTACGAGAAAATCCTATTTATGGTAAGATTAACATATGTAATAATAATAATAACAATAATAATAATAATAATAATAATAATAATAATAATAATAATAATAATAATAATAATAATAATAATAATAATAATAATAATAATAATAATAATAATAATAATAATAATAATAATAATAATAATAATAATAATAATAATATAATGGTAATTATTATAATAATAATTCCTATACTAATTAGAATAAGGTAAAATTATATAGTTTCCTAATTGACCTCGCATTCTCTATATTCCACACTATAAATTGTTAGGTTCATATACCTATTATTAGACTCCTCTAATAGTGAACCAATTAACTTATTAATTATTTGTTCTTTAGATCTAGTGCATGCATAACAAAATGAAAGATTTATAAGAAAAACAATGTTCCTTACATTGTTATGTATTTCGAGAATATGGGCACAAGTAAGGTCACCTTTCTTCACTTGTTCTTGAGCTAATAATGATGATGGATGATCCTCCCAAGACTCCAAATATAGAAGCCACTCCAATAAATTGCACCCAAGATTAATCCCAAAAATTCCTACTAATATTAACTAGATATGTAGTAGAAATATTACCTTAATAATACGAATGATCTTGTATTACTATCTTAAGTAATATATGATGTGTATTAGTATTTATGGAGAGCTATTTTGCATTTGCATGTGAGGAATTGTTAGAGAGATATAAGCAAAACAAGAAAAACAAGAAGTAGTAAAAATGAGCAACTAAATGCTCATTTTATCATGCCAAAACCGGTTGGCACACCCTTGAAGGGAATCTTGGCTTTTTGTTTTTACTCTTTGTTTAGTTATAGGTAGAGTGTAGGATGTAGGTTGTAAGATAAGTCATAGATATGTCTCTATCACACTAAGTTACAACAAATGAACAAGACAAACTAGAGCATCTTTTTCTCTTGTCTTTGCCCGAAATATTGGTCCTTTTATGGACCATTTTTGCCTTTTGTCATTTGTCCCACAAATGCTTATAAGTCATATGTTTAACTATCTTACATATTTAATTATTAATGAAATAATTTAACACTTAAATATTACAATTAATAATATAATATACACTCCACTATTTGAGTAGTATACTACCATTATATCAACATATAATGGGTCCCATAATTACTAGTTGGTTAAAATTACAACTTCTTGTAACTTTAAATAACTAATTACTTCTACCTCAAAACTTATATAATACCTCAACTAATTTAGTAATTTAACGCTTAATTACTAAATTAAATCTTATTTAATCACATTAAAATAAGACGCAAAATTGCACTCCCACAATTAAGGAATTAATTAATTCGTATCGCATACAATTAATTAAATATCTATTTGGGCCTCATCCTATAGGTGTGACCTAAAGGGATCAACTGACCACCACCGTCACACGACAGTAATGTCAAACTCTAGTTAGCCAATCATTACCAATTAATGACGGTCAGTCGACTGTATAAAGAATCATCCCTCACGTATTCTTAATATGAGATTTAATTATGATATTAAATCATGTGATCGCACTATTGTTGAGGACACATTTCCCAACAATCTCCCACTTGTCCTCGACAAGTGTGTGTCACCAATTCTCTTGTCCTATTACAATCTCCCACTCAATGCAAGGTGTCTTGCAGGTCGTACTTACATTTGATCATATCTTGAGTGGTTTTCTCGATCTGGAGATTAACTGTCTGACCGGAATTATCTATCATAGATACCTTCGGAGCGTGGCCACGCATTTCCAGTTAACTACTCCTCGAGTGGCCTTGAGATTTCAAACAACCCTGACAAGGGGTGGACAATTCCTATCGCCCTATTCCCTTCGTTCAGCCACAGTCCATCATAACCCAAAATATACCCAGTTTGATCTCATTTACGAAATCGTAGAGTATAAATCAAAGCTAATCAGAAGTTGTGCCAACTTGGGCGAATAGTCTCTAGTCAAAACAATTGACTCATAAGAATACTATAGTAGCTCTTGCCACGACCAGGCTTTATGAATTACCAGAACTCTATAAGCGGTCACTGCCCGACAGATTGTCCCATCTGATCGCCTATGTGATCGACTAGTCATCCCATATGACTCTATGGCACTTGAACTTGTCATCAATCGCATCACACTCTAGTAACTTGGAGACGTCACCTCATATAAGTAACTAGGGGCCAATACCATGTCAATCCAATTCACTTTAATGGGGTTCAATTTGTCTCTACAACCCATTCGGATACGACAAAGTAGAGGGTGAGTTTAATAAAACTCTAACGATAAATGTGATCATCACATATGAATAGTCAATACACTATTACTACTTCATATTCTATAATCTTTAGTGTATTATTAACACTAGTTAAAATGCAATACAAGCTTGGCAAGTAGATATACCCGATATCCATATATTCCAACTTTATTAATTGCTATTTCCTTCGTTCAATGTCATCTGTAATGACATGAATTCATTTCTAAGTATTTGTCTAGGCTTATAACTAGACTTGGGCTCTTTGACTTGAAAGATGCTCCCACTGTTATCACATAACTAGTGATAAAGTCATTTGTAGAGGTATTCACCCTTAATCCCTCCGTTGACTATATTATCATAACTTACTTAGATTCCTTTTGTAGATATTTGCAATGCGCGAAACTAAAACACCTTTCTTAGTCTCTTACTCCTTTGTCAATAAGACATCCTAAGATTTTAACAAATCCCTTATGGTTTGGAAACTAAAGTTTGTGTAACCCTTCAACACCTAACTTAGTTTATCATCCAAACATGTGAACGACTCCTTCCTTAATTCTTCTCAAGAATCTCAAGGATGTTCATTAAAGCTCTCACAAGCCATATCATGGGAATTATCTTGTTATTGACTTATCATACCTTAGGCATATGTTTCATCACCGCACGTGTGTCTGTTGGCATACATAATCGTTCTAATGGCGGAAACATTAGCAATCGATTTCATGTAATCAACAACTTAATGGGTTCAGTGAACGACTATGATTCCATCATAGTAATTCCACTTTCATCATCATGAATAAGCCATTCAACCTTGTTGATGTTACAACAGATACGAAAGATCTTATCCTCATAAGACTCTCAACTCAATGCCAATATACTCTCACATAGATTCGGTAATCTAAAGTATATTGCACCTCTTTCCAAGTCTCCCAATCACTCTTGCCAGAAGAGAGCATTGGTACATTATTCTCAATAAGTAATATGTTATCAACATGTAAGACATGGAGAAACAATTCTAGCTCCCACTTAACTTGATGTATATCATGATTCTTCAATCATGTGAATAAAACAATTCACTATAATCACATGAACGAAAAGTATAATCCTTTAATGCTTACTTAAGACCACTCTGGGATCACTTAAGAAAGCTACGCATTATATGTTAGGATTCTTAGATCTTCATCTAAGATTTTGTGTTTCAAACACTTCCTTCTCTAAATTCCCATTTTAGAAAAGCGAATTTTTATTTGCCATTCTTCATTAAAATGAAATGCAGCAATTCCTAATATAATTTATCTTGATCAACATCTTCATGTAAATCTTATGCATTTGTGTACTCTAAAGCTCTATTTACCTTTAAAGAGACCCTCACTTTAAAGTAAATCTACTCATGAGCAACAATTTTTGGATTGTAATGCTACGGCTCGTATGTAACAAGGTCATGATACTATCACTTTCACAAAGTAATATTTTTAAACAATAAGACATGTGCAATAAACGCCCACTGAACTATGCTGTTATACTATCTTCATAGATAATAGTTCAATACCAACTCCCACTCTATAATTCTATTACTTTCACAAAGTAACATTTCAACTATAAGAGATGTTTGTGACGATGCAATCTACTCCCACTCTATCTCTCAGAAATATATCAATATTCATGAGAGATAGCTTTGTGAGTCACAAACATATATATTTAACGGAGTATTAGGAGTTTACCAAGACTATGTATTAACTTTCAAAAGGCCATCCCAAACATGGCAGCTTGATACATGTAATATGGCAGTCTGATCCATGTGATTTAGTTTAATAGACTCTCTATTATAGGTATCTCATGGTTGACCATTCGTTTAGAATTACTTGTCCGTATTGGATTGCAAATTGCCAAAATTGAGTTCAACAACTCAAATCAACTCATATTAGTTTGATCTTATGGGTAGTGACACTAGGTCATAATCCATCTTTAATAAATCAAATTTATTACTTAAATCTTTGCCACTACGATTGGATCGTAATGCTTAGAACTTTATTCAATTGGTTCTCTACGTCATTTAGAAATTTCTCAAATATCTCAAATGCTTCACTTTATATTTGATTAAGTAAATATACCTATATCTACTTAAATCAATGTTAAAAGTGACGAAGTAGTCATAAATTCCCCTTGCGGTGATGCTTATTAGAACACATACATCGGCATGTATTAGTTTCAACAAATCACTTGCTTGTGTCCCTTTACCACTAAAGGAAGTACAAATTATATTGTAAAGGAGACTAGATTCGCATATTCCATATGATTAAAAATCAAATGGTCCAATAATTCTAGTCGACACTAGCGTTTAATGCGTTTCTCATTTACGTAACCTAATTGAAAAATCAAATGTACAAATCATTTGGATTACCAGTTATGAGTCTTTTGGTGCGTATTATGTAGATATCTTTACTTGAGTTGGAACTGTCTAAAACTTGTGTATCATAAAGATAAGTGACATGGCTCACATCCATGTCTATTTTCAATAAAATACAACAATTGTCTTTGAAGGCAAAATATAAATCCTTTCATGTCTCACATAGAATTGGAAATAATGTTTTAGACTAAATGGGTACATAATAACAATTATGTAAATTATAACTCAAAGCTATTTGCTAAAACAAGTATATAAATTTCTCTTGAAGTGGCGGCTACCTGAGCTCCATTTCATTGTCGGCGATCCACATCACCCTTGTTTAGCTACTCCACATTTCCAAGTCCCACTTGGAGTAATAAGTCCAACTTGATATCTTCCAAATATTCGGGGCAAATATGCTTCCATTGGCCCATGACATTAAAATAATGATATTCATGGTAGGATTGGATACCCATCTTGGTTTTGTGGTAGTCTCACTATCAACTTCCAATTCACAATCGGATTTGGGTTTCTTACCTTTCTTTGCTTTTCCTTTATTTATACCAATACTTCTTACATTTGCAAGGACACTCTTGCTAGAACTCCCACTTAATATGATATTTCTCCTTGTTTCATCAAACAAGGATATCTTGGAATCTGCGAGATTCCCCTCATATGATCCTCTTACCTGAGAGGTAGGCATGAGTATGTGAGTGGGAGGTGAAGAAGTAGTAAAAAGACAAAGATTTCCATCTTCACTAATGCCAATGCGTAATTCTCTAACCGTTTCATTTGTCATACTCGGAGCATTTTTCATCGAATGACTGGAGCCATGTTTCAACGGTGATTGGTGTAGGAGTATTAGATGAATTCATTGCATATAATTAACTACAAAAATGGAAATAAAGGAAATAATTAACATCTATCGTTTTAATAATACTCGTATATTTGTAAACAAGTATTGCATCTATGTAGTGACCTCCACCCAACTACATAAATGATTCCGAGATCCAAATTCATATCAACTCGGGCACGGTGAGCCGATTCATCCCTTATTAATATAACTCGGTGGATTAACTCTTTAATCGATTCTACTTTTAGAACTCTCGGTCGATAAAAATTACTCTAATTCTCATCTTTAGCCCGGAACACATGCGACTACGGTCAACAATACTTCCGTTGAGCTCAATCCAAATTTCGATGTAATAACATTTTATTACCCCACTTCGCCAACGTAACAAGGTTTGTATTACGGTGAAGCCGGATTAACTCCCTTGTGAAATTGGTACTTCATGGGTTTCTACTTTTTGGTAAGGCTTTATCTCAATTATTATATGTGAGAGGTCTTGTCAATTTATTATCTATCACGTTTTAAGTGAACTAAAGCGGTGAACTACGATAATTATAATTGACACGGTCGATGACTCGATATGATATGCATGTGTTGTTATGGCGATTTGGCAATGCATGCAATATATTAAAAGAAATGCAAAGCAATAAATAAAATTCCTAGTATGGCCTTCCTAAAATAGAAAATCAAATAATCTATTACATATTCGGAAACCAACTCATTTGGTCCCTTGAATCTTCAATCGGCACGCCTCCCAAGACACCGTCTTTGTCGGATCACCTTTCCGAATGGCACCGTCTTTGAAGATGCTCCAAAATTACAAATAATAATAAAAAATACAAAGCTATTCCTATTATAAATTTGTAAAATGGAAAAACTAATGAAATAAAAATAAAAGTGATACGAGATCACATTAAATTACAACCGAATCAATATTCCCTTTCATTACGGGTAATATTAATTAAAACTAAGGCCATACTAAGATAAAATTACATAATTCAAAATTATATAAATAAAAGACATTCAACAATTGAAATATGCAGCATTATAATATGTTCCTATCATGCAAAATCATGTGCCAAATCGCCCTATTTAACTTATGTCGTACATATAACCCGGTTTCATGGAAATGCGTGATAATAACCTTTTAAAATCACTAATTAACACTTAAATCTCATATAAGCTCAAGTTAATTATCCTAACACATTTTAGGACTCAAAAATAAGTCATCACTAAATTTTTTGACAATAATTCAACTTGATTTAATTTTATGCTCATTTTTTACCTTAAAAACACAATATTTATGAAATAAATCCAAATTAAATCATAAAAGTTTCAAAATTTGAATTTTAAATTTTTGAACATTCTGGAATAAATCCATGACACTCATAATGTCAAAAATAATGGTTAAAATTTTCGAATTAATTTTGAGAAAATATAGTTGCATATTTATCGTTTTTATCTCATAAAATGTATAAAGTATACGAAAATTAAACCAATAATTTTTACAACTTTAGATCTGATTAATGGGATATTAATGCAACTTAAAATAATTTTCTCAAGCCATGCAATACGTTTTAGCTAATTTTTGCTAAAATAGTCACTATTTATGCCATTTTTACTCAAAAATCCATAAATCATGCTAAAGATGATATTTAAATCTAGAAATTTATATACTCTCTGTAAATCTTGCATGTGACATCATATTAAAATATCATGGCTTAATTCGAGATTTAACTAATTTTAACTTTTTTTACCTCATTTAATCCATTTTTATCTCATAAAAATCATAAAACATGCAATATTAATCAAATTAACACGTACTTTTACACACAACTTGTAAAATATGCATGTGAGGTCATATAAAATTTCCAAGGTCAGAAATGAAGTTTAACTATTTTTAGCATTTTAATACCCATTTTAGTCATAAAAATGTAATAAAATGACCAAAAATCCTTAAAATGAGCAATAAATTTCCATGAATGATAAAAATGACCTAAAAAAATTTTAGGACAAGAATATATAACATGCATGGTGATTTGGTGGCTTATACTTACAAATCACAAATTTTTAAGTTTTATATGTTAATCTTTTAACTCGGAAAAACAATAACCGATTATGCATGCAACATCCTTATGCCCTGATACCACTTGTTAGGTTCATATACCTATTATTAGACTCCTCTAATAGTGAACCAATTAACTTATTAATTATTTGTTCTTTAGATCAAGTGCATGCATAACAAAATGAAAGATTTATAAGAAAAAACAATGTTCCTTACATTGTTATGTATTTCGAAAATATGGGCACAAGTAAGGTCACCTTCCTTCACTTGTTCTTGAGCTAATAATGATGATGGATGATCCTTCCAAGACTCCAAGTATAGAAGCCACTCCAATAAATTGCACCCAAGATTAATCCCAAAAATTCCTACTAATATTAACTAGATATGTAGTAGAAATATTACCTTAATGATACTAATGATCTTGTATTACTATCTTAAGTAATATATGATGTGTATTAATATTTATGGAGAGCTATTTTGCATTTGCATGTGAGGAATTGTTAGAGAGATATAAGCAAAACTAGAAAAACAAGTAGTAGTAAAAATGAGCAACTAAATGCTCATTTTATCATGCCAAAACCGGTTGGCACACCCTTGAAGGGAATCTTGGCTTTTTGTTTTTACTCTTTGTTTAGTTATAGGTAGAGTGTAGGATGTAGGTTGTAAGATGTGTCATAGATATGTCTCTATCACACTAAGTTACAACAAATGAACAAGACAAACTAGAGCATCTTTTTCTCTTGTCTTTGGCCGAAATATTGGTCCTTTTATGGACCATTTTTGCCTTTTGTCATTTGTCCCACAAATGCTTATAAGTCATATGTTTAACTATCTTACATATTTAATTATTAATGTAATCATTTAACACTTAAATATTACAATTAATAATATAATATACACTCCACTATTTGAGTAGTATACTACCATTATATCAACATATAATGGGTCCCATAATTACTAGTTGGTTAAAATTACAACTTCTTGTAACTTTAAATAACTAATTACTTCTACCTCAAAACTTATATAATACCTCAACTAATTTAGTAATTTAACGCTTAATTACTAAATTAAATCTTATTTAATCACATTAAAATAAGACGCAAAATTGCACTCCCACAATTAAGGAATTAATTAATTCGTATCGCATACAATTAATTAAATATCTATTTGGGCCTCATCCTATAGGTGTGACCTAAAGGGATCAACTGACCACCACCGTCACACGACAGTAATGTCAAACTCTAGTTAGCCAATCATTACCGATTAATGACGGTCAGTCGACTGTATAAAGAATCATCCCTCACGTATTCTTAATATGAGATTTAATTATGATATTAAATCATGTGATCGCACTATTGTTGAGGACACATTTCCCAACATAAATACCCTATTAAATCTGAGAATTTTTCACAAAATAAAAGAAATAGCTTTAGGAGACGGAAAGAAGAAGAATTAACAAAACCAATTAATCGGCTCAAGCAAATATTTCAGACCATCTTATGTATATACTTTAGCATATTATAACTCGATAACTAGACCACCATAGGACTCGAGATTTGGACGTAGAGCAACCTTGGACTGCCAAGATTAAGACCTGACCATTATTGACCGTCGTTAACTAGGGTTGGGGTGGTTTTTAGGCGGCTAAAGGTGGATGGTCAGGAGGGGTGCTGCGGGTTTGACCGTGGGTTTGGGATGGGCAATTGAACCCTCTGATGGCCGAGACTTGACTTGGGTAAAGTGGAGTTGTGACGGGGGTAGTTAGTCGACCATGGTGGTGGTGTTTGCGTGGCGGCAGGTGGTGGTTTGTGATGGTGGTGGTCGGATTTCGCGAAAACAGAGGAGAACAGGGGGGTTTTGATGTCTCGTTATGACCGTCTCTAAACTGCAACCGTGACTATAATTGACCGTGGGTATGGGGTTGTAGTTGTCACCGGAGTTCTGCCGTGGGTAAGTGGCGGCCACGGTGGTGGCCTGGTGGCGGTTAGGTGGTGTTTGGATGTGTAAATCGTATAGCTTGTATAGGATGGTCGAGTGGTTGTTGTGGTGTTTGGGTGCATAGCTAAGGACCATGGTGGCTGGGTAAATTGTGGTGGTGGCTACGATGATGAGGTGGGTACTGGTCTGCCGTGGCTAGGAGGGCTAGTCTTGGGTGTCGGGTTCGGTCGTTGTATGTGTAGCGGTATTATTTGTGTCGTGCATAATCGTTGTTGCTGGCATTGGTGGTTATTGTTGTAGCGGGAGTTAGGGCTCGGAGGTAGGCGGTTCATGTTAGTGGCACGACCATGGTATGGTCGTGGCCAGAGGTGGATCACGGTGAGGATTGGTGTTGGATGTCGGGCGTGGTGATAGTCGTAGTAAGTGCGTAGTTTGGGTGTGTTAGTTTTAGTGTAGTTATTGATTAATAATAATATTATTATTAGTTGGTTTAAGTTTTGTTGGACGGGTTGAATACGGGTTTAATTGGGTTTTGACACGGGTTTAACCACGAGTTTAGAATAATTAAATTACGTAATTGTTTTATATACTTAAGTTAGTAATTATATTTATTGTAATTGTTATTATTATTATCTAGGTGACAGATTTGTGAAGAGTTTGTAATCGGAATTGTCGGCTTTATTATTTGGACCGCGTAAATGGAATATAGCTTGCCAGGTAGGATAACTACTAAACTCGTCTTTTGAGGAAATTGAATGGATTAAAGGATGCGTAAATTATTATTGTTGAATTATAGTTGGATGTTTATTATTGCATGACAATATTTATATTGGCATATTATTTTATTTGGTATTCTCAGTCTCGGACTGGGACGACAATGAGTTATGAGATATCCTCATTCTCGGACTGGGACGACATTTGTGTTTATCCCCGGGCCAGGAGTTGGCGGGACGACGGTGTGGTGGAGCCTCGGTCAGGAACCGAGACGACTAGTGTGAATATGATGGAGAAATGGTGGTGGTATTTATTCCACGTGTTTACATCTGTTAAGTTTGTATTTTAATGTTGTGTGATTATCCTACTCAACCTCGTGGTTGACAGTGTATTCGTGAAGACTTGCGGTGAACCGTTTTATGGGGAGCAGTTTTGACAGGTACTAAAGATTAGCTGACTTGGGAGCATTGGGATGAGAGCTCGACTTGGACCGTAGTTGAAGTCTAGATCGCATAGAATAATTATATCACTTTATTTATTTCCGCTGCGAGTTGTAATATTTTATATTAAGTTTTAGTTGGTTAATTTGTAATAAATATGAATTCACTAAAGTTTTAATCTAAAGTACTTTGGTTTGTTGTACTTTGTTATTCACTACCTCGGGAAACCGAGATGGTAACAGTCCTATTTATTTGGGAATGTCTAGCTAAAGGCTCCTGAATAAATGGGGGTGTTACAATGTGGTATCAGAGCAAAACGATCCTCAGGCCTAACTAATGAGTAATAATGAACTTAGGATGTGTCTAAATAAAATGAACCCCGAGTAGAAACTGTTAGGAGCCCCTCTTAGTGCGGTTAAGAAGGCGCCCTTAATTCGTACCATGGCCCTCTCAGTTTTGAACCGGGAACCCTGAGAGAATACTTGAGAGTGTGGGGTAATTTAAAATGAAAAACCGTTGATTTGCCTTAAGAGTTTTGGTTGCCTTGTTTGAATATTGTTTCATTGATTAATGCGGTTATGAGGTCGTAACCTTGCCTTTAGGGAGAGGGGATGTGATATGGTTTTAAGTACTGATATATACATGTGATTATGAGATAAATATGTTGGCATGTGTGTGGGAGGTGGGAGGTGTGAGTATGATTAACATGTGAAGTATTAAGGGAATTGTGTGAAATTGTGAAGAACGTAATTTTGGTTGATTTCCCGGAATTTTACCCTTGATTGTTTTGGCTTCCATTTACTGCCTGTTTAAAATTATTATACGCAAAGTTTATGAGTAATAGCCTTATGAGTTAGCTTTCATATGCCACTGGTCGCATGTTCAAATAATATACGGATTAGGAGAAATAAATATTTTAGTTGACAGTGCTCATAATATTCCTGTACAATGATGTTTCCGCGCCTTGTTTTTGTAAAAATTGTCATTTAAAACCTACTTGTCGATTTGGTGTAATTCCAACTCCATTATTTAATAGACTCGTGTATGTTTTTAATTTGAAAAGCCACGTTGCAATTTAAATTTTTGACAATTAATAGTGATTTTTACAAGTTGACCTAAGTTTTTGACAAGTTGCTGTAAAATTTCTGTTTCGACCAAACAATTTGTAAAATGCATTATAAACTGACCTTATGAGTTTTTGACTTGATTCTTTCGCTCATGATTTAATAACTCTTTTTATTTTCTAAAAAAAAAAGTATAAGTTTTCAAGAATTGATTATGTTGTTAATTATTTATGATTTTTAGTTATAACATGTTTTCCTTAGTCTTGAACAAATGAAAGTTTTTGTTTCTTGATATTTTAATATAGTGAATTGTGTGAAGTAGATTACCATGTCTAGTGATATGCGGAATGTGTTTCCCTAAGCCTATATATATGTTCATATTAAATGTATACATGTCTAAGTTAGATATCATTATGAAGAAAAGGTTAAACTAAACAGTTATGCGTATTTTGTTATGGATTATTATTTAGTCTGGTAATGTAATCGTCGATAGCTAAATTAATAATTTGAAGTTTAAATGAAAATTAGTTCGAATATCGTATATGGTTGGTTTTGCTTAGAAGTAAATCAAATATTTTGTATTCATTTAACCATTAATTAGTGTTGGAAATGAAAGTTATTTTATATTACAATGTGTGTTTCATGTTTTATATTATAATAATGATTTGGTTGTTCCATTTGGTTGATATTCCGAACTTCGAGGACGAAGTTTATTCTTAGGGGGGAGGAATGTAATACTACGAAAGTTTTGAGTTATTGTTGCGATACCTTGTGATAAGATTGGTGCGGTTCATAATCGAAAATGGTTAATTATGTTGAATGGTGTGTAGTTATAAGTGTTGTGATAGTAGTTGTGGGCGAACTTCGGGACGAAGTTCATTTTAAGTGGGGAAGCCTGTAATACTCCGTATTTTGATAATAATTTATGAGAATAATTTATGTAATTTAATAATTAGTTAAATGACATTTCAAATAATAAATACAAGTAAGACGTTAATTAAATAATAAGTTAAGTGTATAAGTCGGGAATTGGGTTTAGCTAAAATAATATGGGCCGTGTGCTATTGATTAATTGGGCCGAAATCTATTAATTGGTATGAGTGTAATCGGGATTTGTATCGGAATTAATAATAATATAATACGGAAATAATAATATATAAAAGTAATAATAATATATAAAAGTAATAATAATTATATTAATAGTAATAATAAAGTTATGGCAATAATAAATTAGTAAGGATAGTATGAGGAAATCCTATTTATGGTAAGATTAACATATGTAATTGTGGACAACGCCCGCGGGAACTGCGTCCGCGGGATCCACACTAGGCATTATCGACTCGAGGTTCTTTCGAATCTAATTAAGACAAATTAGAGTCGCCACCAAGTTTTTTTGGGAACTTGGAACCGTTCAAGTCAACTTTACACCTTTCATCGAAAAGCATAAAGCCAATCGACTACGGGTGATTAAAGATAAAGACTTGTACCCTATATCACTCGATTAGAATGACTCTCGTAATCCAATGGTATTTAGACGGATCCACAAACCATAGATCTTGAGCAAGGGGTGAGGGTACGTGTTAGGAAGCCCATAAGGACACCTAACCCCGCCCGTCGATAACGGACTCTACTAAGTGAAGTATCGGATTTCAAACAAGGTCGTAGCTACTACGATGTATGATATGCAAGCATCGTTTTAAAAAACCCTAACATGTGACAATAATTTCTATGTCGATTTAGATGCAACTAAACTAACTTTGTCAAAGTTGTAATTTAGCATGTGGGTTGATTGATCTAACAACATACAAAACAAAGCAAACAAGGCTTAGGGGGAATGGGGGAGCCGTTGGGATCTACCCTATTACAACCCAGGCATTTCATGCCGATACAACGAGAAATTAGAGATACAACTCGATCTAAATGCAATTGCTATATACGACACCATACACGACACATGGCCATTCGGCCTAGGAAAACGTGCACAAAGGGGTGGCCCACGGTTTACATAACTCACGGCCTTGGGTCACTCCTCTTAATGCGTGCTTTCGCTTAATCTTGTCGAATTAGACATTAGGTCACACACCAAAGCATGCATTAGCATAAATCGGGCCATGTCGCTTTAAACAACATGCGATTTACTACGCTCTTACACGAATTGGAACACAACCATCTAACCAAATGAGACTAAGGTTTTTGAAGAAGTTTTGACTCGATAAAAGTAAAACAAACTTGAAAATTACAACTCGATGAACCAACTATAAATTACAAGCTATGAAACAACAAAGAACAAATGGTATAAAAAACGAAGCAAGAAAGACAAAAGATACGGCCACCCTCACGGCCAAGCCACGGCCTCCCTAGGTCCTAGGTTAGGTTCATTAGTTAGATCAAATAATTGCGAAACGAGTTCGAAAACGGGCTAGAAAACAAGTAAGAAACGACGTTGATCGATTGAGAAGATATCGCGCGAATGCATCTACACGGCCTAATAAAGGGTCCAATTAAGTCAAGTTTGATAGTTAACTTAAATCGTCGAGTGCTAATAAGAAGGTGCTAATCACGCACTCTTATACTAGCGAGAAATCAATTGAAAAGAGAGATGCATTCAATTAGGTTATAGAATTGTTAATCGATTTTTAAAGCTATGTCGATGCCACCTAACATGTCTAATTAGGTTATTAAATCGATATAATGTCGTCTAAATGAGTCATATGTTAACAATCAGAGGTCGAACTAACATGCGAAGGGTCCTAGGGCAGGTCGAATTGAGCGAAACAAGCGAGGGGTCAAAAGCGAGGAACAAAGTTAGAATCCATTTTATTAATGCCCTACCTTGAACACGAGGACATGTAAATGAGAAGGGGGATACGACCGACCGATGTGGCGGATTTCTTTCCCAACTCAAGTCAATGCGGGTGTTCATGGTGGTACTTTAACTCGTACTCGGACTAAACTAGTTTCATAGTTAACGATATCAAACGATGCATAACGATAAACAATATACAAAACAAACTATATAAAACAAACATAAAAGAACTAAATAAAAGGGAGAAGAGGAGGATTTGATGCACCCTCAACCTACATGTATCGTTGACACCGTCTTGGGTCGTAATCGATCGTAGATTTTATCTCGATAGGCCGTCGTCGACGAAGGAACAAAGCAACAACACGTTTTTTGTAAATCTGGACAGCAACTTTCAAACTGCAATTTCTCACTCGTTTCATGGTGAAAATTAGATTTAAAAGATGTTTTGAAAACTACAAAGATAGGAGAACAAAGATCTTAAAACAAACCACACTCGTTCTGAGTTATTGGGCACGAAAGACGAGCACAAACAGAACTGGACAGACAGGAAAAGCCGCGAAAACAGAGTGTATGACACTCTGTTTTTCGAGGGGATTCGTGTACTCTCAAGGTCAATTTGGCTCGTGAATCTTTGTCTAAGATGTAGATGGATGTTATATGGTTAATTAGGAACAAGAAACTCGAATTCTAATGGAGATTTGAAGGGGAAACGAATGGTATTTCGAGAGAGACACAAACTGTTTCTCAGTGTGGATGTCTCGGTTTTGTCGAGGGTTTTGAGAGGCAATTAGGGTTTGTTTCTGGAGTCTAATGCTTGTGAGTGACGGTAGTATGTATGGAGAACTTAGGGGAATGAATGTATTGCATAGGGGGGGTATTTATAGGGAGTTAAAATTATATAGTTTCCTAATTGACCTCGCATTCTCTATATTCCACACTATAAATACCCTATTAAATCTGAGAATTTTTCACAAAATAAAAGAAAGAGCTTTAGGAGACGGAAAGAAGAAGAATTAACAAAACCAATTAATCGGCTCAAGGTAATATTTCAGACCATCTTATGTATATACTTTAGCATATTATAACTCGATAACTAGACCACCATAGGACTCGGGATTTGGACGTAGAGCAACCTTGGACTGCCAAGATTAAGACCTAACTATTATTGACCGTCGTTGACTAGGGTTGGGGTGGTTTTTAGGCGGCTAAAAGTGGCTGGTCAGGAGGGGTGCTGCGGGTTTGACCGTGGGTTTGGGATGGGTAATTGAACCCTCTGATGGCCGAGACTTGACCTGGGTAAGGTGGAGTTGTGACGGGGGTAGTTAGTCGACCATGGTGGTGTTTGCGTGGCGGCAGGTGGTGGTTTGTGGAGGTGGTGGTCGGATTTCGCGAAAACAGAGGAGAACAGGGGGGTTTTGATGTCTCGTTGTGACCGTCTCTAAACTGCAACCGTGACTATAATTGACCGTGGGTATGGGGTTGTAGTTGTCACCAGAGTTCTGCCGTGGGTAAGTGGCGGCCACGGTGGTTGCCTGGTGGCGGTTGGGTGGTGTTTGGATGTGTAAATCGTATAGCTTGTATAGGATGGTCGAGTGGTTGTTGTGGTTTTTGGGTGCATAGTTGAGGACCATCGTGGCTGGGTAAAGTGTGGTGGTGGCTACGATGATGAGGTGGGTACTGGTCTGCCGTGGCTAGGAGGGCTAGTCTTGGGTGTCGGGTTCGGTCGTTGTATGTGTAGCGGTATTATTTGTGTCGTGCATAATCGTTGTTGCTGGCATTGGTGGTTATTGTTGTAGCGGGAGTTAGGGCTCAGAGGTAGGAGGTTCATGTTAGTGGAAGGACCATGGTATGGTCGTGGGCAGAGGTGGATCACGGTGAGACTGGGTGTTGGATGTCGGGCGTGGTGATAGTCGTAGTAAGTGCGTAGTTTGGGTGTGTTAGCTTTAGTGTAGTAATTGATTAATAATAATATTATTATTAGTTGGTTTAAGTTTTGTTGGACGGGTTGAATACGGGTTTAATTGGGTTTTGACATGGGTTTATCCACGAGTTTAGAATAATAAAATTACGTAATTGTTTTATATACTTAAGTTAGTAATTATATTTATTGTAATTGTTATTATTATTATCTAGGTGATGGATTTGTGAAGAGTTTGTAATCGGAATTGTCGGCTTTATTATTTGGACCGCGTAAATGGAATATAGATTGCCAGGTAGGATAACTACTCAACTCGTCTTTTGTGGAAATTGAATGGATTAAAGTATGCGTAAATTATTATTGTTGAATTATAGTTGGATGTTTATTATTGGATGACAATATTTATATTGGCATATTATTTTATTTGGTATCCTCAGTCTCGGATTGGGACGACAATGAGTTATAAGATATCCTCAGTCTCGGACTAGGACGACATTTGTGTTTATCCCCGGGCCAGGAGTTGGCGGGACGACGGTGTGGTGGAGCCTCGGTCAGGGACCGGGACGACTAGTGTGAATATGATGGAGAAATGGTGGTGGTATTTATTCCACGTGTTTACATCTGTTAAGTTTGTATTTTAATGTTGTGTGATTATCCTACTCAACCTCGTGGTTGACAGTGTATTCGTGAACACCTGCGGTGAACCGTTTTATGGGGAGCAGTTTTGACAGTTACTAAAGATTAGCTGACTTGGGAGCATTGGGATGAGAGCTCGACTTGGACCGTAGTTGAAGTCTAGATCGCATAGAATAATTATATCACTTTATTTATTTCCGCTGCGAGTTGTAATATTTTATATTAAGTTTTAGTTGGTTAATTTGTAATAAATATGAATTCACTAAAGTTTTAATCTAAAGTACTTTGGTTTGTTGTACTTTGTTATTCACTACCTCGGGAAACCGAGATGGTAACAGTCCTATTTATTTGGGAATGTCTAGCTAAAGGCTCCTGAATAAATGGGGGTGTTACATAGCGAACCTTATCGTCACCTTGGGCGGCTAGCTTGAGTTGGGCATCCCAATCGGAAAAGTTTGACCCATTCTTTTCAAGTTTACAACGATCCATAAAGGATCGGAGCCATGAAACATTTGTGAGAGTGTGAGCGCTGTTGTTTGGTGCGGCCATATTATCTAGAAACAAAAGCGGTCTACAAAACAAAATAGAAGGAATAAAACGCTTATCGTTTTAATGAAAATAATACTCGTAAATTTTAATTTAAACAAGTTTTATTGCATTTATCTAGTGACCTCTACCCAACTTTGATAAATGATTCCAAGACCCAAATTCATATTAACTTAGGCATCGGTGAAGCCGAATACAACCCTTATCAATATAACTCGGTGGATTAACTCTTTAATCGATTCTACTCTTAGAACTCCTGGTCGATAAATTTACATTAATTTTATCTTTAGCCCGAAACACATCCGGCAACCGTCGAGAATACTTTCGTTGAGTTCAACCCAAATTTCGAATAAACGTTTATGATCCAAATTTACATCAACTTGGGCATCGGTAAAGCCGAATACAACCCTTATCTTTATAAATTCGGTGGGTAGACATTTATCACCCACTTCCCCTACGTAGCAAGGTTTGTACCCCGGTAAGGCCTAGCGCACTCCCTCACGAAATAGGTTTTCATGGTTTCAAATTTTTGGTAAGGCTAAGTCTCAATTGTTTATTAAAGCGAGAGGTCATGTCAATTTATTATCGATCACGTTTTAAGTGAACTAAAGCGGTGAACTACGATAATTTTAATTGACACGGTCGATTAACTCGATTAAAAATCACTGTTTAGTTATGGCGATTTAGCGATGCATGCAACATATAAATAAAATGCAAAGCATAAAAATAAAATCCTAGTATGGCCTTCCTAAAATAGTAAATCAAATAAACTATTACAAATTCGGAAACCAACTCCTTTTTCCCCTTGAACTTCGGTCTTGGCACGCATTTCAAGGCAACACTTTCTTTGATGGATCGCCTTCTCGAGTGGCACCGTCTTCAAGGTACTCCGGAATAAATAAATTACAAAATGAATTACATAATTTCCTATTATACATTTGTAATTAAAATAAAAATAAATCTATTAAATTACAAAACGGTGATACGAGATCACAATAATTACAACCGAATCGATATTCCCATATTTCGGGTAATATCAATAAAAACTAAGGCCATACTAAGTAAAATTACATAATTCAAAAATTACATAAAATTAAAATATGACAATCATAAATAAAATGCAGCATTATAATATGTATGAGCATGCCAAATTTTATGCTAAATTGCCTTTAAGAGCCAATATCGTATATTAATCGGTTTTTACGGATTTGCGTGATTTAACTTATTAAAATCACTATAATTACATAAATTCATATTTATGTACAAGTTAATTACCCTAACCATCTTAGGACTCAAAATTAGTCTCCACTAACATTTGACAATAATTAAACTTGACTTCTTAATATTGTTCATAAATGGACCCAAAAATACAAAAATTATGCTATAAACCTCAAATTAAATCATAAAAATTTCAAATAATTTCAAATTTTGAAATTTAAACTCATGAACATTCTGGAAAAATACCATGACATTCATAATATTCAAAACTTAGGTTAAAATTTTCGAAAATTTATCGAGAAAAACAATGTTGCGGTTTATCGGTTTTAACAATTATGACCATAAAAATATGAGAAAAATTATATTCATCAACTTTTCACTTTTAGATCTGAAATATATGATAAAATACAATATGTGACGTTTTTCCTTTAGTCATGAAGTATGTTTTAGCATTATTACTAATTATAGTCACTATTTATGTGATTTTTTATCAAAAATTCATAAATCATGCATGAAGACTTCATTATAGCCAAATATTTTACACACGTCTTGTAAAATTGCATGTGACAACATACTAAATTTCCATGAGCAGATTCGAAATATAACTCATATTAACCTATTTACCCATTTAAATACGATTTTAAATTAAAAAATCCATATTTCGAGCAAAACAACTCATTTTATCATGAATATTTACAGGCCATCAGTAGATAATATATGTGAAAACATATCCAAAAATCACTGAAAAATTCAAAGTTTAACTATTTTTCGTCCAAAAATGACATTTTTATCATAAAAATCACATTTTAATGCCAATATTATATAAAATGAACAATAAAATCCATAAATAAACCAAAATGTCCTAAAAATCATTTAGGACCAGAAACTTTTAACATTCAAGGTTATTTGTAGGTTTATCTTCATAAAACCAAATTAATTAGTTTTGTATGTTAATCATATAACTCGGAAAAACTATAAACCGATATGCATTCAAACAACCTAAGGCTCTGATACCACTTGTTAGGATTCACTAATTCCATTACTTAACATATTCATATATGTGACATTTTAATTTAGTCTTAAAATTAAAACTAGATCTTATGCATGCAAACTTGAACAAGAGTAGAGAAGAAATCGTCACTTCTTACTATTGTAGTTTCGTATTTTTGGGCACAAATGAGTTCTCCTTCTCACTTGTTCTTGAGCTTCCTTATAATGGATGAACAAAGGATCCAAAATAGAATCCCTCCCAAAAGTTTATACCCAAGGTAACCTCTTAAAAGACTAATATTATTAGATCTAGAACAATATTAATCTTACTAAAAATGACCCAAAATATTTATTTTGGTCTCTTGTTATTCGGCCAAGAGAGGAAGGAAGAAGGAGTAATTATCTCTCTAAAATTTCTATAAGTTTTAGATGTAAAAGAATGAATATCACACTAGTAATTTTAGTGTATATAAGAATAAAAATAGAGTAAAAACCCTTGGTCTTTTTCTCTATGACAAACCGGGTGGGGGTGGGAAACAAGGCCAATGCATGGCTTTTTCTTCTACCCATAAAATGTAGGTATGTAAGAGTAGGTTTTAGTGTGATGATTGCTCTTTTAAATAAAATATAAAGCACACTTTAAACCCTAATCCACCCTATTTTTTTCGGTACATTTTGTGTAAAATGGAAAGTCCATTTTACACATTATTTTGTCAATTTGTCAAAAGTCACATGTCACTAGTCATGTGTAATTGTAATGTATTTTTAACATATTAAAAATTAACGTATTAATAAAAATACGTCATGTACAAAATCGACTTAGTAATTCATAATTACTTGTACCAAAACGGTTTATCAATTATAAATCACAACGTCTTGTATTTATAATAAATTATTCAATCAGTTTCAATTGTTTCGTAAACAATAATTTTATCTAAGTAATAAAACAATTTGATTCCTTTGACCGTATCTTATTTAATCGAATTACAATAAGACACGTCAATAATACTCACAAAATCGTCCGTCAAATTTAAGCAATTAAATTAACCCGTATCGACATATGATCAATTAAATAATCAATTGAGAGTGTCACCCTTTAGGTATGACCTAAGGGGATCAACTGATCACCACCGCCATACGACAGTAATGTCAAACTCTAGTCAGCCAATCATTACCGATATGTGTGGACCAGTTGACTGTAAAATATTACTTCCCACATGTATTCTTAAATATGAGATTTAAACATGTGATCATCATGATCGACAGTTGTGATCGCATTATTGTCGGGGGACACTTATTCCAACAGGTTGATTCTAGTGAAGAGGTTGATGATGATGGAGATGATAGTGATGACGCCATGGGCGAAGATTGAGGTTTGTTTATTTCTCTTGTTTTTCATATAATTTTTATCTTGATCATGATTTTTGAGTCCTAGCATCATCTAGAGGACTCACGCCTCGGTCCCATTGAGGTGTTTCATTTATTCTTCCCACATTCAAAATCCAAAATGACAATTGTAGTTTCATGCATAGCATCTTCATGCATGAACTCCCCGAATTTTTGACATTAGAAATAGTGTCTATTTTTGTTTTGGAAAGTTTATGCATATGCATTGGGACCTAATCAAAATTCTGATCTCCAACCAAAACAAAAAAATCATGCATCATATAGCATAGCTTAGTTTGCATTCACTCTTGTTTATATGTCATATAGTTTGCATTTAGCTTAGAAATAATACATTTTCATATAAATTGCATAATTTCCTATCGTATTGGCCATTGAGGACAATGCCCATACTAGTGTGGGGATGGGAAATTCTAACATAACTTCTAAAAACAAAAATTATAAAAATTGAAATTTTTTTGAAAAATACAAAAACATGTCTTTTTATTTCATAAATCATAAAAACCATAAAAAATCGAAAAATTCAAAAAACCAAAAACATGTTCTTTTCCTTTATAGTGTAGTCTTGTATATATTGTGTTTGTTCATCCTTCTTCACATTGATCGACTACGCCACATCCGAGACATAAGGAATTGAAGATCGTATGGTATGATCTTTCCAATCTCCTTTTTCCTCTTTATGTTAATGACTATGTGGCTTTATTTTGATTGATGCGGTAAAAACAATGTGATTATAGGATTGTATTTAGATTATTTGGCATACTAGTTGGTAGAAGCATATGCATTAGGATGTATATTTGTTAGTTGCATCATGGCATATAGTTGCATGTTAGGAAATATTTTGTGAAAACTTCTATTTTGGAAGCTTGACAAGTGTATATAAGGCCCTTGTAGATACCTTTTCTTCTTAAGACTTTGCTTGTTAGAAAACTTGTAAAACACCCTAGGATGTGTCATGCTAGTATCCTTTGACCCATGGATTAAGGCCTCGTCAAGAGTACCTTGTGGTGTGATAACTCCTTGGCTACCGTTTATTACAAGGTGACCCTTGAAACCATGCAACCATCATCCATGTTCTACCACATTTTGTCATCAAAGGGAATGGGCACAAAAAGTATTCAAATTTGAGTTCAAGCAATAAAAAGAAATGAAAAAGTTTGCAATTGCATCAAAATAAAAGAGGAGTAACAAAAATGAAAACTCCTATGCTTCAAAAATAAGCACCCTCACTACAAATGGGGTAGCTTTGAAAATGTTCGAAAGAAAATGCAAGAAAAAGTTGAAAAGTTGTCAAGTGATGAAAATGCCAAACATCAAAAGAAATGGCAAACGAAATGTTCTCAAAATGTTAATGCCACAAGAAATTCGGGCGGAAAACAACAACAAAGCAAACTCCCATATGAAACTCAAGTTCTATTGATCCATTTTCCATCGTATCCACTTTTGTGCATGGTAGAGAGGGAACGACCCTTCTTCTTGTCTTGGCAATAAGGGGAATTCCGCGATCCTCCAGTGTTTCTAACACCATAGGGAGTCTAATCTTGACGAAAGCATTTAACGATTGAGGATAAAGGTACCCTAGCTTGACACAACTTGGAGGTGATTTATTTGTCTCCTTCTAGGCTTAGTAGTTTGAATAAACCGTATCTATGATGGAATATGTACCCTTAGATTGCTTCCCTTGTAGATAATTTTCGCCACTTAGATGAGGAAAGTGGCTATTCATTTTTGTAGATGCATCCATTACTTTTTTTGTGTGTTTTAATGTTTGGATGTGTCGCCATTTTGGCAAGCCCCATCTTGCCTTGCAAGAAGGCATCCTACCTCATGGTTGTCTTGTTGTGAGTTGAAGGGGCGGAGTGAGACCCGCTAATTGTCTCACATCGGCTATATTAGTAGGATAGTTTGAATAAGGGTCCAAGTTTTTGCCACCTCTTTACTCGGGACGAGTAAAGGTTCGGTTTGGGGATATTTGATGTTACTCATATTTAAGCATATTTAGTCCCCGAATTAGCCTCGTTCCTATGCTTTTTAGTGCATAATCTGGTCATTTACTATCTTTAGTTTCCCGTTTTGCATATTCTTTGAGGTTTTGTTGCTATGGTAGGAAAGGAGTGCAAACCTTGCATTTTCATGGCAAAATGGAGCTAAATTGATCAAATTCATTGACCAAGCATCAAAGGAAAGACGATACTAGAAGGCCTATGTAGATAATAAAGTAGATTGGGCAATGATGAAAGGATCCTTGCATCCCCAACAAAATCCCCGAGGATTTTTGAGGAAAGAAGAAAAGAAAAGTACTGGCCCCTGATCCGAGCGTCTCCCTGCCTAGGACGAGCGTCTCCCTGCCCACCAATCCGAGCGTCCCGATGCCAAGACGCTCGTCTTGAGGCCAACAGATCCGAGCGTCTCTCCCCTGATCCGCTCGGATTCCCTTGCAGAACCCACCGTGCTTACTGCCTAGACGCTCGGGACGCGCATATTTCCTGAAGTCTACCAAAATGAAGATGAGCATCTCCTTGGAGAGGAGCACTTCCTCAACTTTTCTTAACGGTCTTAATAGTCAATTAAGCCCTTAGTAACCCTAATCCTTGTACCTAATCTCTAGTATAAATACCCCATTGTACTACCTAGATTAGCATGTCATCTTAATAGGATCTTAATCTTATCTTAATCAAATCTCAATACTCTCTTAATCTTGTAATCAACTCTTAATTTAGCATTAATACAAATCTCATTTCTTAATCTTTCCTTAATTTCTCTATTGTTCATCATTTATTTTGGGTAATTAGAACATTATTTCGGTTTATTTGGAGGATTGACTGTTGGAAATCTATATCTCATTATCTAACATATTCTTATATGTTTCAAATTTATTTAGTCAGAAAATAAATTCTAGATCTTATGCATGCAAACTAAAATAAAAGAAGATAAGAAAATATTTTCTCACCATATGAATTTCGGCTATTTGGGCACCAACAAGAGGTCCTTCTTGTTAGTTCTTGAGCTTTCCAATATTGGATGAACATACATGACCTCAAAATAGAAGCCCTCCAATTAGTAGCACCCAAGACTATCCCTCAAACCCACAAACTAATATGTACTAGATATTTATATTGTGGTTTACCTTAAAATTGATTACTAACACTCATATATTACATTAATAATTTTAGTAATCTTTCATGAAAAATTTGGATTAAAATCTCATCTTTTTGATGAAGATTAAAGAGAGAGAAGAGAGAAAATGCATGAACCTTTTGCATGCAATATGGAATGAATTATTAAGTGAATTAAGAGAATAATATTCTCTATTTTTTGATCACCAAAACCGGTGGGGTGGGAAGCCATTTAGGCTCTTCTTTTGTTTTCTTTTTGTCTTTACAAGACATATTGTGTAAGACTTTGTCCATGGTCATGTCACTATCAAGCACATTGGACAAAAGAATAAGACAAAAGGAAAAGACAAAACATCTCACAATGCCACCCATATTTTGGTTTATCTAGTGTAATATGGAGTCCATTTTATTTTTGTCAATTGTACAATTGTATGTCATGTGACATGTGACATGTCTTATGTCATGTTTTAATTTAAAATGCATATTTAACAAATTAAATATCATTTACAAATTAAATAAATCATATTTAACAAATTGACTAGTAATATAAAATTACTTTCTCATAAAATGGTCATTTAATTACTAGTTAGTATAATTCACAATATCTTGTAATTATAACTAACTTATCATTCTCATCTCGCGTGTTTCGCAAACACCGATTTGTTGGGGCTGGTGTCCTCTACAGTTAGTGCAATAATATTTAAATCTCTAAAAGGATCAAAGGGTATACTTTTGTATTATCATCAGTTGGTCCACGTTTATCAATAACGTTTGGCTTGCTAGATAAGTTTGACGTTATTGTCATACTGATGGCGGTGATCAACTGGTCCCTAAAAGTCACACCTATAGGATACGTTTGAGAGATGTGACGGTATGAAAATACAGTCATGTTGATGCCTAATATGACTAAACAGTTAGTCGGAGTTATTGACTAATAATTAGTCAAACGCAATGTTGAGATAATTATTTAATACGGATTAAATAATAATGGCTAAAACGAATTAAGCGGTTAATTCGTAAATTGAATATAAACGATTATATTTAATTAATGTATATTGAATTAATTATACAATATTGTCTTTGTCGGACAAGTATTAATATGTTGACTAATCCATGTTACTAGTCGATATTTTAATAACCGATAACCGATGACGATTTATAATAAAAATCCCGTCATATACATTTTAGCATTTTGAGTCGGACCACGAGTTAAAAATAAGGAGGAAGTGAAAGCCCACTCCCTCCCCATGGCTCACGGTTTGGACGAACCAAACAAAAGGAGAGGCTCTCTCTCCTTTTGCCCTAATCATCTCATTTGCAAAGGAATTAGGGTTTCGGGGCAATTTTCTCTGAAATTCTAGATCTCACATCGAAAAACCTCACAACAACTCTCTCAATATTGCAAGTCAATTAGAGAGTATTTCTAGCACAAGGGGCATAGTCTCAGACGGTCTTGGGTGCAACGATTAGGAGGAAATCTACATTGATTTCTGTCTTAGGCCGAATTCACAAGGACCCGAGGTTGATTCTTGTTCTTTATCGTTTCTCTATTGTTTTTCGTTTATGACCATAAATCGCATGTTAAACTTACGTTATAGTCCTTAAGTTTAAGGGTTTTATACGGATATTACCCCGCAAGTGGTATCAGAGCCAGGTTACGTAAATTTTTCATTGTGATTTTCATTAAACGATTTGAATCGATAATTTTTGTGCATTGAAAACCGTGTCATGTATATACACGGCTGTTTTGTCTTGTTTTTCGATTTGATCGTTGCATATTGTTATTTTAAACGATAATCATAGCAATATGTTAAAGTTTTGTCAATTGTAGATTTAATTTTACACGGATTATGTCAAATTTACAATTGTTTTATTTTATCAAATCGATTTCACGAGGGTTTTAATTTTTCAGAATCGTTTTGCTCTCGATCGAGTGGTTTACTATTTGATCGAGTGCTTTTCTGTCTTGCTTTTACTCGATCGAGTACATGCCATACTCGATCGACCTATTTTAAAACCCCAACTGTTCGATCGAGATGTCCTCGTATTTCGATCGAAACACTTTTTGATAAAAGTCCTCGATCGACCTCAAGTTCAGTCGATCGAGCACTTTCTGTTTGGCATACTTCTCGATCGACTAGTAGTTTCAGTCGATCGAGCCTTTTTCTTCTTCGATCGAGGACTTTTGTGTCTCGATCGAGGATATTTCATTTTGGCAGCTGTGAAAAATTATTTTTCGTGTTTTAATTTTTCTTTTGGCCATAAAATGTACATTATACGGATTTTGTACACTCGCTTGATAATGAAACGGTTCACTCACGTACCATTTAGTTATTTTAAGCTGTTTAAAGTAACGAATTGTAATGGATTAAAAGTTAACATAACTTTGATCATTAAAAGGTGGTTTGGATAAATTTAACATAATTACGGAATTATGTCACGAATAAATTTTGTTTTAGTTGATGCATTTTATTTATCGTTATTTTGAATGCCTTGAATGTTTTATTACGTATTTAATTTTACAAACGGTTGTAACTTAGTGTGGCCTTAGTAGAACGTGTTACCGTAATGATGGAACACGGTCTTGGTTGTATTTTGAGATCTAGTATCTCCGTTTTGGTTTTTCCTTGTAATTACAGTTTTTTATTTAGAATGTAAATAGGTTTATATTTTGTAATTATTAAATTGTAATTTTGAGAAGACCAAAGATGGAAATCGGATGCTCACTCCCGCTGCATGGACAAAGATGGAACATCAAGACAAGCTTCTCGGGTCCAACGGTGGATTCCAAAGTTGTATTATGTTCTTTTTACTAGGATAGGCCACACTAGGACTTTATTTACGTTTTGCATTCTTTTATTTTATTTTATCGTAACGATAGATTGCATCATATTCCGCCTAAAACCAAACCACCTAATAATTGCATGAAAACTGACTCATATAGAGGTCACGCGTTAGTTTTCTATGATATACAGATATCACACGTTTTTATAAGCCATCACCTAAATTAATTCATTCACGCAATGCTAGTTTTTCGTTCACTTAAAATGAATTAAAACTAAGTTGATGGCATCTTCCTCGTATAACCAAAAATTGAGAATAGTCTTTATAGGTCAAACTCCAATGAATCCCTTCTTCGTCGGTAGGCATAATATGACCCCTTCTACGTTGGGTAAGTTGGAACTGATTGACCTATTTTATCTCAACACTATGGTCACTCGTACGATCCTGTCATTATGGTGGACTATAGATAGGATTTACGGAAATCTATCGACCAAGAGTTCTAACGATAGAACTAGCTAAACAGTTGGCTTATCAATTTACGGAAATTGAGTCTTGGGATCACCTGTATTATTCTTGAGGGAGATCAATAATGCACGTGTAATGAGTCTACACGTTAAAATGAATTTTAAATAGACTTAAATCACCTCGATGAGTTGCTTATTTCGTTTTGTTTTTCCTTTCTTTTTCAGTGTAGATCACGATCACTTAAACTGCTAATAACAAAATGGCTGGCCGTGCTGACGACCCAATGCCAAGTGCCACATTGGACCGTGATTCCGGGCTTCGGATCTTCATGAATCAGATGAATCAGTCTACTCGACTGAAGAATGATGGATCAAACTTCGCGGACTGGGAGGCGGCATTACGGAATGTTGCCGCTGCTGACGGGAAGCTCAAATATCTGACAGAGCCCATCCCGTCAAACCCAGGCCCCACGACTGGAGCTAACGAGATCGCCAAGTATAACGATTTCGTCATGGAAGCGGGCGCGATTAAAAACGTACTCATTTTTGCAATGGAATCCAATTTGCAGAAACGCTTCATAGCCCAAGGTGCAAACAAGATTTTCACCACGCTCACTAAGGAATTCTCGAAAGCACCGAGAACCGTGACCTATGAGCATACCACTCGCTTCTTTGATGCGAAACTCCAGAAGGGCCAACCGGTTAGCCCACACATTCTCAGCATGATTGAGAATGTCAAGAGACTGGAGGCGCTTGATTGTAAAATCAGCGAGAAGGATATGAAGTTTAGTGGGAGCTTAAAACAGGATGTTCTCGTTGTGTCAAACAAGGGCAAGGGTAAGGGCAAAGCTCAGGCAGACCTAGCAGTAGGTAAACCGAAGTTTAAGAAGTCGGGATCAGGTAAGAGTGGGCCTGGTGAGTCGAGCAACTCATCAGGCACGACAAAAAGCAAGACCGATAACATGGAATGCCATCATTGCCACAAGACTGGGCATTGGAGGCGTACATGTCCTCTTTACCATGAGGACATAAAAGCAGGTCGCGTTAAACCTGTTGGTATGTCTTCTTATTCTTCTACTTTTATTCATATGATTGAGATTAACCACGCAAGTTACGGAACTTGGGTACTAGATACTGGTTGTGGTTCTCATCTGTGTAATCATGTGCATGGGCTCCGAAACATCGAACCCCTCGTAAAGGGTGAGGTGGACCTGCGTGTCGGGAATGGAGCGCGAGTGGCTGCTGTCTCGAGGGGAACATATGTGATCCAGCTTCCTAGCGGATTTGAGTTATTTTTATATAACTGCTATTATGTACCCAGTCTTTCTAAAAACATTATTTCAGTTTCTGCACTTGACAAACTTGGTTTTTCATTTGTAATAGAGAATAATACTTGCATTTTCTCATTACACGATATGATTTATGGCAAGGCAGTCTCCATGAATGGAATTTATGTTTTAGATCAGACCACTGAAATATTACATGTAATGAATAAGAAGTTAAAGGTTGGTGACAAAGATCAAACGTATCTATGGCACTGTCGTATGGGACACATTAATGAGAAACGCGTAAAACAGCTCATAAAGAATGGAGCTATCTCGGCCTTTGATTTTCAATCATTTGGCACGTGTGAATCATGTCTCATTGGTAAGATGACTCGAATTTCCTTCAAAGGTGTTGGAATGCGCGCTGCTGACCTATTAGGACTCATACATACGGATGTGTGTGGACCTATGTCAATCACCGCACGAGAAGGCTATAGGTATTTCATCACTTTCACGGACGATTTAAGTAGATATGGCTATGTCTACTTAATGAAGCACAAAAGTGAATCCTTTGAGAAATTCGAGAGAATACCGAGAATCGGGTACGAGAACCTCTTTGGGTAGAAAGATTAAAACACTTCGATCAGACCGTGGTGGCGAGTATCTTTCTCACGAGTTTGATCAACACCTTAAGGACTGTGGGATTGCCTTACAGTTAACTCCACCTGGAACACCTCAGTTGAATGGTGTGTCCGAACGGAGAAATCGAACACTACTTGATATGGTTCGATCCATGATGAGTCACACCGTGTTGCCTGACTCATTGTGGGGTTATGCTCTTCTGTCAGCTGCTCTAATACTTAACCGAAGTCCGTCTAAAGCTGTTGACAAGACTCCATATGAACTATGGAAGGGAACGGTCCCTAACTTGTCCTTTATACGGGTTTGGGGCTGCGAGGCTTATGTCAAGTGGAGACACGAGGATAAGCTCGGCCCGCGATCGGTCAAGACATACTTTATAGGTTATCCTAAAGGAACGCTTGGTCATTACTTTTATTCGCCAACCGAACAACGTGTATTTGTTGCGGCTAGTGCGACATTCTTAGAGAAGGAATTTCTCGAGAATGCAAAGAGTAATAGAACCTTCGAACTGTCGGAGATTCCAGAACCAAATACCGAGCAACCATTGGAGGAACCAGTTCCATCCATCCCGGCTGCGGTTAATATTCCTGAGGAACCTAGGAGGTCGGGAAGAGTCTCTATTCCTCCGGACAGATACATTGGTATGATCGAGGAACATGACATAGATGACATTCTACTCTTAACGAGTAGTGAACCCGCAACCTATAAAGGTGCCATGACTAGTTCCGACTCAAAGCTATGGCTTGAGGCCATGCAATCCGAGATGGACTCCATGTATGAGAACAACGTATGGGATCTTGTTGACTTACCGGCTAAGGTTTATCCCCTTCAATGCAAATGGCTTTACAAGATAAAGCATTCTGTGGAAGGTCAACAAGATATCTATAAAGCACGACTAGTTGCTAAAGGTTTCACCCAAGTGCCAGGTCTGCACTATGATGAAATTTTTGCACCCGTAGTCATGCTGCGTTCCATTCGGATTATCTTAGCGATTGCCGCTTTTCATGACTATGAACTTTGGCAGATGGATGTGAAAACCGCCTTCTTAAACGGTTTTTTGGAGGAAGAGTTGTACATGGTACAACCCGAAGGTTTCATCGATCCTGAACATCCTAAGAAAGTGTGCAAGCTTAAGCGTTCCATCTATGGACTTAAGCAAGCTTCTCGGAGTTGGAATCATCGTTTCGACCAAGTGATAAAAGAAAATGGATTTACTCGATCGGTCGAGGAACCATCTCTATATATCAAGTCGAGTGGGAGCAAGATTGTCTTCCTAATATTGTATGTTGATGACATACTCCTGATTGGGAATGACATACCTCTCTTAACTTCAGTAAAAGTATGGTTGAAGAACCATTTCAGGATGAAAGATCTGGGTGAGGCACAAAGAATTTTGGGCATCCGTATCTATCGAGATAGATCACGTCGGATGTTATCTCTCAGTCAGGAGTCTTATATAGACAAGATACAAGAGAGATTCAACATGACTAACTCCAAAAAGGGGTTTCTTCCTATGGCTCCAGGGGTGCATTTGAGCAAGTCTCAGGCACCAGAGACACCGGAAGAGAAAGAGCGCATGACACGGATTCCTTATGCCTCGGCAATAGGATCAATCATGTATGCCATGATATGCACACGTCCGGACGTGGCATATGCATTGAGTATGACAAGTCGATTCCAACAGCATCCAGGTGAATCACATTGGATGGCTGTCAGGAACATTCTTAAGTACCTACGGAGGACTAAAGATTGGGCATTGACTTATGGAGGCGAACAAAAGCTATGCGCAACCGGTTACGCAGATGCTAGATTCCAAACGGATCGAGATGACTCGAAATCTCAGTCTGGATTCGTTTTTACTCTTAATGGCGCTGATCCTGGAAGAGTTCCAAACAAAGTGTTACAAACAGATTCTACGATCGAGTCCGAGTACTATGCCGCGTCGAAGGCTGCAAAGGAAGCGATATGGATGCGTCAATTCTTACAAGGACTATCTGTAGTGCCTAGTTTGAATGACCCGATCACCATCTATTGCGACAATAGAGGTGCCATCTTCCAAGCTAAGGAGCCTAAGTCTAGCAACAAGTCTAGACATGTACAACGGAAAGCTCATCTAATACGAGATTACGTGGAGCAAAAGGAGGTAGTGATAGAAAAGATTGCTACAGATGATAACATAGCAGATCCTTTCACTAAACCATTACGACAAGATAAGCATGAAGGGCATGTTAATTCCATGGGAATTAAACGTGTTCCTGAGTTGTAGTACTCTTTTATGAATTAGATTCATTCTCTTTTGTACTCTATACGACATCATCGTTTTGATATTTATATATTTTGTTTTTCATGTGGATTTGTACGACAATTTTGAACACCACAAAGTGAACTGAACAAACATTATATTTTTGGTCCTTAATTGCCCACGTGAGCTAATAACTCTGGCAATTATTTTGTGATGTTGGTTGATGGTGGGTTCAACGAGCCATAAGTCAAACGGTTGACTGACCAATCATAGAGGCGAGTTATACGGATATCTCGTAGGACACAATTGTGACAACGACGTGGAGTCCTAAATGTTTTATAACATTCGGTGCCATGTCGTGGATAGGACCTCCATGGTGATCCTAAGAGTCGATTCTTTTGACTATCGACTGTCTCTTGAGACTAAGGCAGATTTTGGGTGACTTTGGTTTCTTTCTCACGGTCATCCGTAACAGGGGGCCAAGTAGATTTTTTCGGGTCATTTCATCTTTGTGCTTAGATCGGCAGGAGTCGAGTTGAAGGAAATATTCAGCCTTTATCAGTTACTCGATATTTCTCAGGGCCACTCGAGGAGTCAGAATCGAAATGCATGGCCATGCTCGAATACAAATTCGTTTTATCAGTTGAGTTACTCTCTAGTCGGGGAAACCACTCTTGATACAGATCGATTGTAAAATACGACCTTTGCGGATCCGGATCTGCAAATTGTTTTACATTGAGTGGGAGAAATTTTAAATGAATATGAGAATCGGTTATCGCACATACACTTGTACGGACAAGTGGGAGTTTGTTGGAGCCGTGTCCTCCAGTTAGTGCGGATTAATTTGCACATACACTTGTACGGACAAGTGGGCGCTTGTTGGGGCTGGTGTCCTCTACAGTTAGTGTAATAACATTTAAATCTCTAAAAGGATCAAAGGGTATACTTTTGTATTATCATCAGTTGGTCCACGTTTATCAATAACGGTTGGCTTGCTAGATAAGTTTGACGTTATTGTCATACTGATGGCGGTGATCAACTGGTCCCTAAAAGTCACACCTATAGGATACGTTTGAGAGATGTGACGGTATGAAAATACAGTCATGTTGATGCCTAATATGACTAAACAGTTAGTCGGAGTTATTGACTAATAATTAGTCAAACGCGATGTTGAGATAATTATTTAATACGGATTAAATAATAATGGCTAAGACGAATTAAGCGGTTAATTCGTAAATTGAATATAAACGATTATATTTAATTAATGTATATTGAATTAATTATACAATATTGTCTTTGTCGGACAAGTATTAATATGTCGACTAATCCATGTTACTAGTCGATATTTTAATAACCGATAACCGATGACGATTTATAATAAAAATCCCGTCATATACATTTTAGCATTTTGAGTCGGACCACGAGTTAAACATAAGGAGGAAGTGAAAGCCCACTCCCTCCCCTTGGCTCACGGTTTGGACGAACCAAACAAAAGGAGAGGCTCTCTCTCCTTTTGCCCTAATCATCTCATTTGCAAAGGAATTAGGGTTTCGGGGCAATTTTCTCTGAAATTCTAGATCTCACATCGAAAAACCTCACAACAACTCTCTCAATATTGCAAGTCAATTAGAGAGTATTTCTAGCACAAGGGGCATAGTCTCAGACGGTCTTGGGTGCAACGATTAGGAAGAAATCTACATTGATTTCTGTCTTAGGCCGAATTCACAAGGACCCGAGGTTGATTCTTGTTCTTTATCGTTTCTCTATTGTTTTTCGTTTATGACCATAAATCGCATGTTAAACTTACGTTATAGTCCTTAAGTTGAAGGGTTTTATACGGATATTACCCCGCACGATTAATTTTAGTAATATAACTTCTTAAATTACTAAATAAAATCTCATTTAATCACATTATAATAAGATCTCTGATGCGTGTCATTTATATGATGTTTTACATCTCTTTTTACACGTATTTCAGAGCTCATTTGTGTACTATTTGCTGCTTTTCTCCCCATTTCCGTCTACTTCCGTATTTTGTACTTTATTGCAGAAATGTGAAGAATTCGACGGGAAATCAAGCCAAATCCGTCCCCGAGTAAGCTGCATTGCAAATGACGTAAAAGAATTGCTTAAGGAACGAGCTTGGTGCGCAATCCAAGGCCCGAAAGACAAGTCCACGAGTCAAAAGAAGTCAAGTAGCAGCTTAGCCAGTCGACCGACCAACCTAGTCAGTCGATCGACCAAGGCTCGGTTTCGAAGCTATTGTTCTTTGAGGAGCGATCGATCGACCAGACTTGATCGATCGACCGATTTCGATTCGCACGAGATTTAGAAAGCCCGTGAAGTTTAGGTTTTAGAAATAAGTTGTTACGTTGATTGCTATATAACGTAACACCAGCAGCTAGTTTTGAGATCGAATACATATCATCGAATTTACATCGGAGAATACATTAAGTTTCACATCACAATAGTTTAGTTTACTTTCCGAGTTAGGGTTTTGATATATCGACTTTAGCATTGGAAATTCTGCCATTGTTCTTAATCTTTCCTGTTGAATCTCGGTATTCCTTCTGCCCTAGTACTCAGTTTTATTGTTTTGTTTCCATTGTTAGTATAGAATTGATAGTTAGTGTCCCAAAGCCAATTATCGTTTCATCATCATTGTTATTTATTTTAAAGCATGAATTCCGTAATTGTCATAAGTTTTATTGTTATTTTTACCTTCATCATGAGTAGCTAATTCTCTAGTGCTAGGATGTAGGCGATTTATGGCTAGGCGGCAATAGGTTAGACACGGACTGAACCCGCGTGTCAGTCGATCGACTGACATTGTTGGTCGATCGACTGACCTTGTAAGGCTGTTATTCGTTTTAATTGAATTTAATCTCGTATTTAACAAATCGAATGCATGCGACCAGTTAGATACCTATTTTGTGACCGACCCATTAGACCGAAAGGTAGGGTAGGTTATTTGACCATCAATTAACTCGACTAAACTGTGCTAAGATCGAAAGATAGGTATAGTTTGGACCATTAGTCACTTTTCAGGACGAAAGTCAGTATTAGTGACATTAGGGACCTATAGCGAGATCGAGAGATGCTATTTGTTAGGAGTGGACCGAGAGGACCTCTTATTTCCCGCCTTACCTGTGTTTAATTCAGACCGACCTAGTTTGCTGCCGCCGAAGCTGTAATGACTCGACCATCCTAGTACCTTTCTTTTATCTGTTTAATTCATATCTTTAGTTTATTTTCCTTTTGTTTTTAGCTATAGAACAATTCAGATCAATCCCCATTTTAGTTACCTTAGACTGAATATTAAACAACTAAAGTTTTTTTGCCTCCTTGCGGATCGACCCTGTTACCACTAGCCTAGGTTAGTCTTAATAGGAATTATAAATTTTATCTTTGGTACTCACAGCGACGGGTATCAAATTTTGGCGCCGTTGCCGGGGAGGCAATAGTCCTAATTTTAGTTGCTTTTATTTTCAGTCTTTCTCAGTTTAAGGGACTTTTGTTCCTTAAACTTTTCTTATATTCTTGTTGTAGTTTCATCTTATGCGCAGTCACGGGGTGGAGAATTATTACCATTTGACTCGAGATAGAGAAATCTTTGCGCGGGTTGAGACGAGCACGAAGGATATTGTCGACAGAGGAAGAGCTGAGTACTCTGTCAAGCTATCTCGAGCACGATCTGTTTGAGGAAGACCAACAGTCTTCACCCACCTCTTCAGCCGAAACAGAAATTTTCCCAGAAATTCCAGTCATGGCCGAGGAAGCAAGTATAGCTAGTTTTTCTGAGCCGACAGCCGCCGACTTGTACAAAGGGTTCGAACCACGGGAGAAGCTGGAAATTCGAACCAAAGCCCGCCTACATTACTATGGTCGAGAGAAACCAGTTTGGGGAGCGCAAATGAAGATGCGGCTAAGCACATGGAGACTTTCATTCACTCTTTGCAGCGCCATTCCCCCACCCGGTGGCGTGACCTAGGACCAAATCAAAGAGACCATGTTCATCTTTTCCCTTCGTGATGCCGCAAGGGAATGGTATAGGGATTTGGACAAGACATTTCGGAGATCACGATTGGAATACATTGGCATTGGCGTTCTACAAGAAGTACTTCTATGCTTCAAGGACGATCGCTATTAGAGCTCAAATCACGGGCTTTAAACAAGGGCCAGATGAGAATTTCCACGAGGCATGGGTCCGATTCAAGAAGTTGGTGCGGACCATACCGCACCATGGGATTGCAAAGTGGAGTTTGTGCAATCATTTCTACAATGGGTTGTACGACGATCAGAGGGCCATTTTGATGATCTTTGCAGCCAATGGGAGATTTCTTTGAAAATTTGGGAGCAACCAAGGGGTGGAAGATCATTGACGATCTAGCTACCCACAAGGCCGAGTATGGGAATTCGAGAGGGAACCAGAGGAGAGCTGCTGAATCTTCCTCTGTTGCTGCACTTGAGGCTCTCACCGCAAGATTTGATAAGTATGAGCTAGGAGGAGCCTCTAAGGGTGGGATATACCAAGTCAACGCTGTTTCAGACGGTCCCTTCCTTTGTGAAAGGTGTGGAGTTGAGGGCCATGTCTCGAAGAACTGCCCTAGTCCCTTTGAATCTTGTGCTACCTTTCAACACAACAGGCAGAACAACACCTACTACGAGCCACCGCATCCGAATTTGAGTTGGAGGAGCCAGAATGTCCAAAACCCAACTCAACCTCCACCACAGCAGCAGCCATATGTGCCTCCGCATCAAAAGCAACAGCAATATCAAAAGCCTCCTTATGTGCCGCAGCAGCAACAATCACAAAATTCTGAGTTTTCTGAGCTTAAGAATCTGTTGCTAAAGGAGTCCCAAGCAAGAGAGGCCGGGATGAAGCTAATTGAGAGCCAAATTGCTCAACTGGCTAGCAAAAGTAACACTCGAGCTCCGGGACACCTACCCACTCAACCCGAACAAAAGGAGACCCTAAATGCCATCACCTTGAGGAGCGGGTCCACCCTTGACGGTCCTGCCATGGTTGAGGATGCTGTCGAGAAAGATGAGCCAGAAACAAGCCAAGAGAAAGCTTCAACGAACAAATCAAAGAAAAAGGCGTCTGCCAGGTATTTCAGTCGATCGACTGACATACCTAGTCGATCGACTGAAACACGGGTTACAGGAGCTTCTGGAACTATGCAACCCAGTCGATCGACTGAGGAGGGTGGTCGATCGACCAATGTCACTGCTGATGCTGAAGAGTTTCGTCCTTTAATGCCAAATAATCTACGAGACCACTTGTTTCGGGGTACCACCGTCCCGAAAACTTTAGGGGCAGACCGGAGTGCTGATGGGTCAGTCCCGGCTCCGAAGTTCGATCCAATGACGGTTAATGGGTCTCATTTGAGACGGTCTGAGGAGGGATCTAGCTTCAACAAAGAAAAGGTGACGGACTTCCAGCCAAAGTCCAAGGACGCCGGCGCGCGCGAATTAGAGGAGAGGGCTAAGGTATAGGGTTAATATCCGTATACTACCCTTTAATTGCAGGACTATAACGTAAATTTAAACATGCAATTTATAGTCATAAAACGAAAAACATAATGAAAAGATTAATGTATAGAAATCAACCTCGGGTCCTATGATGCACGGCGTAAAGAAAGTAAATCAAACCGATTCCCTCCTAATTGTTGCACCCAAGACCTTGTCCGAGATATGCCCTTGTGCTAGATGGTGTTCTCCGATTGCTTTGCAATATTGGGAGAACTGATGTGTGTTTTTTTCGAGATGAGAGATCTCAGGTTTTTCAGAGGAGAATACTCTTCAATACCCTAATTTTGTTTCAAATGATGATTAGGTCAGAAGGGGAGGAGAAGCTCTCCCTTTTGATCCCTCTCACTCTAAGCAAAACCGAGACCCACACAAGGGAAGTGGGCTTCCACTTCCTCTTGGTTTTAACTCGTGGTCCGGTTCATTAAATTGCAAATGTATATGACGCGGTTTGATTATAAATCGTTATCGGTTATCGGAAATTAAGGCATCGCTAATAATACGGGTTATTTGAATTATTAATTCGTGTCCGACAAAAACAAAGTATTGTATAGTTATATTCAATATACATTTAATTAAATATAAATCGTTTATATTTAATTTTACGAATTAACTGGTTAATTCGCCTTAGCCCATGATATTTAATCCGTATTAAATATAATATCTCAACATCACATATTTGACTAATTATTAGTCAAATGACTCGGACTAACTGGTTAGTCAATCTTGGCATCTACATGACAGTATTTTCATACTGTCACATCTCTCGAACGTATCCTATAGGTGTGACTTTTAGGGACCAGTTGATCACCGCCATCTGTATGACAATAACGTCAAACTTATCTAGCAAGCCAACCGTTATTGATAAACGTGGATCAACTGATAATAATACCAAAAGTATGCCCTTTGATCCTTTTAGAGGTTTATAAGTCCTTGCACTAACTGTTAAGGACACCAACCCCAACAAGCTCCCACTTGTCCGTACAAGTGCATGTGCAATGACGTTATCCGCACTAACTGGAGGACACAAGCTCCAACAAACTCCCACTTGTCCGTAAAAGTGTATGTGCGATAACCGATTCTCATATTCATTTAAAAATTTCTCCCACTCAATGTAAAACAATTTGCAGATCTGGATCCGCAAAGGTCGTATTTTATAATCGATCTGTATCTAGAGTGGTTTCCCCGACTAGAGAGTAACTTAACTGATAAAACGAATCCGTATTCGAGCATGGCCATGCATTTCGATTCTGACTCCTCGAGTGGCCCTGAGAAATATCGAGTACCTGATAGAGGTTGAATATTTCCTTAACTCGATCTCCTTCCGATCTAAGCACAGCATGAAATGACCCAGAAAAAATCTACTTGGCCCCCTGTTACGGATGACCGTGAGAAAGAAACCAAAGTCACCCAAAATCTGCCTTAGTCTCAAGAGACAGTCGATAGTCAAAAGAATCGACTCTTAGGATCACCATGGAAGTCCTATCCACGACCGGGCAACGAATGTTATAAAACATTTAGGACTCCACGTCGATGTCACAATAGTGTCCTATGAAATATCCGTATAAATCGCCTTTGTGATTGGTCAGTCAACCGGTTGACTTATGGCTCGTTGAACCCACCATCAACCAACGTCACAAAATAATTGCCAGAGTTATCAGCTCATGTGGGCAATTAAGGACTGAAAAATATAATGTTCGTTCAGTTCACTTTGTGGTGTTCAAAAATTGTCGTACAATTCCACATGAAAAACAAAATATATATATAAAATATCAAAACGATGATGTCGTATAGAGTACAAAAGAGAATGAATCTAATCCATAAAAGAGTACTACAACTTAGGAACACGTTTAATTCCCATGGAATTAACATGCCCTTCATGCTTATCTTGTCGTAATGGTTTAGTGAGAGGATCTGCTATGTTATCATCAGTAGCAATCTTTTCTATCACTACTTCCTTTTGCTCCACGTAATCTCGGATTAGATGAGCTTTCCGTTGTACATGTCTAGACTTGTTGCTAGACTTTGGCTCCTTAGCTTGGAAGATGGCACCACTATTGTCACAATAGATGGTGATCGGGTCATTCGAACCGGGCACTACGAGATAGCCCATGTAAGAATTGACGCATCCATATCGCTTCCTTTGTAGCTTCGGACGCGGCATAGTACTCGGACTCAGTCGTAGAATCTGTCAGAATACAGTTTGTTTCGAACTCTTCCGGTGATCTGCAGCGCCATTAAGAGTAAAAACGAATCCGGACCGAGATTTCGAGTCATCTCGATCCGTTTGGAAGCTAGCATCTGCAGAATCCGGTTGCGCATAGCGTTTGAGAGCCTCCATAAGTCAATGCCCAATCTTTAGTCCTCCGTAGGTACTTAAGAATGTTCTTGACAGCCAGCCAATGTGGTTCACCCGGATCTTTGTTGGAATCGACTTGTCATACTCAATGCATATGCCACGTCCGGACGTGTGCATATCATGGCATACATGATTGATCCTATAGCCGAAGCATAAGGAATCCGTGTCATGCGCTCTTTCTCTTCCGGTGTCTCGGTGCCCGAGATCGGCTCAAATGCACCCCTGGAGCCATAGGAAGGAACCCCTTCTTGGAGTTAGTCATACTGAATCTCTCTAGGACTTTGTCTATGTAAGACTCCGATCGAGAGATAACATCCGTCGTGATCTATCTCGATAGATACGGATGCCTAGAATTCTTTGTGCCTCTCCCAGATCTTTCATCTGGAAATGGTTTTTCAACCATACTTTTACCGAAGTTAAGAGAGGTATGTCATTCCCAATCAGGAGTATGTCGTCAACATACAATATTAGGAAGACAATCTTGCTCCCACTCGACTTGATATATAGACATGGTTCCTCGACAGATCGAGTAAATCCATTTTCTTTTATCACTTGGTCGAAGCGATGATTCCAACTCCTTGATGCTTGCTTAAGTCCATAAATGGAACGCTTAAGTTTGCATACTTTCTTAGGATGTACTGGATCGATGAAACCTTCGGGTTGTACCATATACAACTCTTCCTCCAAAAAGCCGTTTAAGAAGGCGGTTTTCACGTCCATTTGCCAAATTTCATAGTCATGAAAGGCGGCAATCGCTAAGATTATCCGAATGGAACGCAGCATGACTACGGGTGCAAAAATCTCATCGTAGTGCAAACCTGGCACTTGGGTGAAACCTTTAGCAACTAGTCGTGCTTTGTAGATATCTTGTTGACCTTCCACAGAATGCTTTATCTTGTAAAGCCATTTGCATTGAAGGGGACGAACCTTAGCAGGCAAGTGAACAAGATCCCACACGTTGTTCTCATACATGGAGTCCATCTCGGATTGCATGGCCTCAAGCCATAGCTTTGAGTCAGAACTGGTCATGGCACCTTTATAGGTTGCGGGTTCACTACTCGTTAAGAGTAGAACGTCATCTATGTCATGTTCCTCGACCATACCAATGTATCTGTCTGGAGGAATAGAGACTCTTCCCGACCTCCTAGGTTCCTCAGGAATGTTAACCGCAGCCGGGATTGAAGGAATAGGTTCCTCCAATAGTTGCTCGGTATTTGGTTCTGGAATCTCCGACAGGTCGAAGGTTCTATCACTCTTTGCATTCTCGAGAAATTCCTTCTCTAAGAATGTCGCACTAGCCGCAACAAAAACGCGTTGTTCGGTTGGCGAATAGAAGTAATGACCACGTGTTCCTTTAGGATAACCTATAAAGTATGTCTTGACCGATCGCGGGCCGAGCTTATCTTCAGGTCTCCACTTGACATAAGCCTCGCAGCCCCAAACCCGTATAAAGGACAAGTTAGGGACCGTTCCCTTCCATAGTTCATATGGAGTCTTGTCAACAGCTTTAGACGGACTTCGGTTAAGTATTAGAGCGGCTGACATAAGAGCATAACCCCATAATGAATCAGGTAAAACCGTGTGACTCATCATGGATCGAACCATATCAAGTAGTGTTCGATTTCTCCGTTCGGACACACCATTCAACTGAGGTGTTCCGGTGGAGTTAAGCGTAGGGCAATCCCACAGTCCTTTAGGTGTTGATCAAACTCGTGAGAAAGATACTCGCCACCACGATCCGAACGCAGTGTTTTTATCTTTCTACCCAATAGGTTCTGTACCCTATTTTGGTATTCCTTGAATTTCTCAAAGGATTCACTTTTGTGCTTCATTAAGTAGACATAGCCATATCTACTCAAATCGTCCGTGAAAGTGATGAAATACCTATAGCCTTCTCGTGCGGTGATTGACATAGGGCCACATACATCCGTGTGTATGAGTCATAATAGGTCAGCAGCGCGCATTCCAACACCTTTGAAGGAAATACGAGTCATCTTACCGATTAGACATGATTCACACGTGCCAAATGATTGAAAATCAAAGGCCGAGATAGCTCCATGTTTGATGAGCTGTTTTACGCGTTTCTCATTAATGTGTCCCATACGGCAGTGCCATAGATACGTTTGATCTTTGTCACCAACCTTTAACTTTTTATTCATTACGTGTAATATTTCATTGGTCTGATCTAAAACATAAATTCCGTTCATGGAGACGCCTTGTCAGTAAATCATATCGTGTAATGAGAAAATGCAAGCATTATTTTCTATTACAAATGAAAAACCAAGTTTATCAAGCGCTTAAACCGAAATGATGTTTTTGGAAAGACTAGGTACATAATAGCAGTCATATAATGACAACTCAAATCCGCTAGGAAGTTGGATCACATATGTCCCCTTGGAGATGGCGGCTACTCTTGCTCCATTCCCAACACGCAGGTCCACCTCACCCTTTACGAGGGGTTCGATGTTTCGGAGCCCCTGCACATGATTACACAGATGAGAACCACAACCAGTATCAAGTACCCAAGTTCCGTAACTTGCGTGGTTAATCTCAATCATATGAATAAAAGTAGAAGAAGAAGACATACCAACAGGTTTAACACGACCTGCTTTTAAGTCCTCATGATAAACAGGACATGTGCGTCTCCAATGCCCGGTCATGTGGCGTGATGGCATTCCATGTTATCTTTCTTGCTCTTTGTCGCGCCGATGAGTTACTCGACTCACCAGGACCACTCTTACCCGAGCCCGACTTCTTGAACTTCGCCTTACCCTCGCTAGGTTTGCTCGAGCTTTGCCCTTACCCTTTCCTTTATTTGACACAACGAGAACATCCTGTTTCATGCTCCCACTGAACTTCATGTCCTTCTCGGTCTGTACGAGGAGGGAGTGCAATTCATGGGGAGTCTTCTTCAAATCATTCATATAGTAATTCGCTCTAAATTGCGAATAACCATTGTGGAGTGAGTGAAGTATGCGGTCGATGACAATGTTCTCGCTGATGTTACAGTTAAAGGTCTCCAGTTTCTCGACATTCTCAATCATGCTGAGAATGTGTGGGCTAACCGGTTGGCCCTTCTGTAGTCTCGCATCAAAGAAGCGAGTGGTGTGCTCATAGGTCACGATTCTCGGTGCTTTCGAGAATTCCTTAGTGAGCGTGGTGAAAATCTTGTTTGCACCATGGGCTATGAAGCGTTTCTGCAAATTGGGTTCCATTGCAAAAATGAGTACGTTTTTAATCGCACCCGCTTCCATACGTAAATCATTGAACTTGGTGATTTCAGCACTCTAGCCGTGGGACCGGGTTTGCCGGTATGGGCTCTAATAGATATTTGAGCTTCCCGTCAGCAGCAGCAGCATTCCGTAATGCCGCCTCCCGTCCGCGAAGTTGGATCCATCATTCTTGATCGAGTAGACCGATTCATCCGATTCATGAAGATCCGGCCAGGACTCACGGTCCAATGTGGCACTTGGCATTGGGTTATCGGGAGAACCACCATTTGTTGTTTAGCGAGTTTAAAATACGTGATCTACACTGAAAAAGAAAGAAAAACAAAAACGAAATAAGCAACTCATCGAGGTGATTTAAGTCTATTTTAAAATTCATTTTAAACATGTAGACTCTCGCACTTGCATAATTGATCTCCCTCAAGAAAGATACAAGTGATCCCAAGACTCAATTTCTGTAAATTGATAAGCCAACTGTTTAGCTAATTCTTCCGGAAGAACTCTTGGTCGATAGATTTCCGTAAATCCTATCTATAGTCCACCATGATCACAGGATCGTACGAGTGACCATAGTGTTGAGATAAAATAGGTCAATCGGTTCCAACTTACCCGACGTAGAAGGGGTCATATTATGCCTACCGACGAAGAAGGGACTCATTGGAGTTTGACCTATAAAGACCGTTCTCAATTTTAGTTTATACGAGGAAGATCCCATCAACAAAATTATAATTCATTTTAAGTGAACGAATAACTAGCGTCTTTCGTGAATGAATTTATTTGGATGATGGCTTAAAACGTGTGACATGAGAATGTCAATGAAAACTAACTCGTGACCTCTATATGTGTCAGTTTTCATGCAATAAATAGGTGGTTTGGTTTTTAGGCGGAATATGATGCAAATTATCGTTGCAAAAAAAAATAAGAGAATGCAATACGTAAATAAAAATTTCCTAGTGTGGCCTATCCTAGTATAAGAACATAATACAACTTTGGAATCCACCGTTGGACCCGAAAAGCTTGTCTTGATGTTCCATCTTGATCCAAGTAGCGGGAGTGAGCATCTGGTCTCCATCTTTGGTCTTCTCAAAAATTACAATTAAAATTACAAAATATAAACCTATTTACATTCTAATTAAAAAACTGTAATTACAAGTGAAAAATCCAAAACGGAGATAAGAGATCCCAAAATACAACCAAGACCGTGTTCCATCATTACGGTAACACGTTCTACTAAGGCCACACTAAGTTACAACTGATTGTAAAAATTAAATACGTAATAAAAGGCATTCACAAGCATTCAAAAATAACGATAAATAAAAATGCATCAACTAAAAACAAATTCATTCGTGACATAATTCTATAATTATGTTAAATTTATCCAAACCACCTTTTAATGATTAAAATTCATGTGATAAAACCGCTTCTATCATTTAATTTTAATCCATTACAATCCGTTACTTTAAAAACGCTTTAAAATAACTTAATGGTACGTGTGTGAACCGTTTCACAATCATAGCGAGTGTACTATATCCGTATAAAGTACATATTGAAGCCAAAAGAAAATTTAAATCAAAAGAAACAAATTTTCAAAGCTGTCAAAGACGAAATCCTTCGATCTAGGGACATAAGTGCTCGATCGAGGGACAGAGGGCTCGATCGATCGAATCGCAAGTCGATCGAGAGGTATGCTAATCAGAGGTACTCGATCGACGTAATCGGTGGTCGATCGAGGACTTATATCAACAAAATCGCTTTCGATCGAGTACGAGGACTCCTCGATCGAAAGTGGGGTTTTAAAGGTGTCGATCGAGTACAACAAGGACTCGATCGAGCAAAAACTTGTCAGAAAAACCACTCGATCGATTAAAAACTTGGTCGATCGAGTGCAAAACCTCTCGAAAACTTCAAACCTCGTGAAACAGTTTTGGCGAGACAAAACAAACGCTATTTTGATCAAAACTGATTGAAAACAAAACTACAAAATGCTAGACATTAACATATTGTTATAATGATCGTGTAAAATAACAATATGCATAATATCAAAACGAAAAAACCCGTGTAAAACATGTCACGGTACGGTTTTCGAGACAAAACAACAACAAGAGCAACCGCGTAAACAGGACACGGTTCCTAAGTAACCAAAAACGCAGCAATAACAAAAAAAAAAATTTCTGCCGTGAGAAATACTGCTGCCGCACGGATTTTTAGACAAAACAAAAATCGTTTCAAGATAGTTTTATGAAAAACACATGGAAAAATTCACGTGGCCTCGCTCTGATACCACTTATAGGGTTAATATCCGTATACTACCCTTTAATTGCAGGACTATAACGTAAATTTAAACATGCAATTTATAGTCATAAAACGAAAAACATAATGAAAAGATTAATGTATAGAAATCAACCTCGGGTCCTATGATGCACGGCGTAAAGAACAGAAATCAAACCAGATTCCCTCCTAATTGTTGCACCCAAGACCTTGTCCGAGATATGCCCTTGTGCTAGATGGTGTTCTCCGATTGCTTTGCAATATTGGGAGAACTGATGTGTGTTTTTTTCGAGATGAGAGATCTCAGGTTTTTCAGAGGAGAATACTCTTCAATACCCTAATTTTGTTTCAAATGATGATTAGGTCAGAAGGGGAGGAGAAGCTCTCCCTTTTGATCCCTCTCACTCGGCAAAACCGAGACCCACACAAGGGAAGTGGGCTTCCACTTCCTCTTGGTTTTAACTCGTGGTCCGGTTCATTAAATTGCAAATGTATATGACGCGGTTTGATTATAAATCACGTTATCGGTTATCGGAAATTAAGGCATCGCCTAATAATACGGGTTAGCTGAATTATTAATTCGTGTCCGACAAAAACAGTATTGTATAGTTATATTCAATATACATTTAATTAAATATAAATCGTTTATATTTAATTTTACGAATTAACTGGTTAATTCGCCTTAGCCCATGATATTTAATCCGTATTAAATATAATATCTCAACATCACATATTTGACTAATTATTAGTCAAATGACTCGGACTAACTGGTTAGTCAATCTTGGCATCTACATGACAGTATTTTCATACTGTCACGTCTCTCGAACGTATCCTATAGGTGTGACTTTTAGGGACCAGTTGATCACCGCCATCTGTATGACAATAACGTCAAACTTATCTAGCAAGCCAACCGTTATTGATAAACGTGGATCAACTGATAATAATACCAAAGTATGCCCTTTGATCCTTTTAGAGGTTTATAAGTCCTTGCACTAACTGTTAAGGACACCAACCCCAACATAAGGTGCTCCTTACAGCCCCATATCCGGAGAGACTCGTGCCAACCAAGGAACAGGTATCTTTTAGCAAATTTGAGAAAGTTATTCGTAGCTTAAATGTTCAGGTACCCTTCCTTGAGTTAGTTAACCAAGTGCCAGCATATACTAAGTTTATGAAACAGTTGTTGTCAAAGAAAAAATCACTTGAACATGTTCATACTGTTGCGTTAACTAAAGAGTCTTGTTCTTACTTGTCTCACACTGCGCCCCACAAGTTAGAAGACCCGGGCAGTTTTTCCGTCCCTTGTAGCATAGGTACCTTTTCTATCGAAAAGGCCTTATGTGATTTAGGAGCTAGCATAAGTGTCATGCCCTTAAGCCTAGCTAGGAAGCTTAAACTGACCCGGTTTGCTATTACTGAGATGACAGTCCAGATGGCCGACCGATCTGCGGTCGAGCCCATAGGGGTCCTAGAGGACATACCGTCCCGATAGGGAAGTTTTTCTTCCTGTTGACTTTGTTGTCCTTGATATGCCCGAGGATGACCATATTCCCATCATTTTGGGAAGGCCATTTCGCACACCGCTTTGGTGCGCATCATCGATGTTGGCCTAGGTACCTTAACTTTCAAAGTGGGAAAGCACTCTATTGTTTTTGCCCAGTAGGCTAAGAAAAAGGATCCCATGTGGCTGTCACCGTAACACGGTTTCGAAAAGAAATCGTACTTTGTGCTTCCTGAATTGCCTATCCCTATTACTACTGCTGTGTTAACCCCTCCGCCCCAGACTGGGAGCAAGAAGGAGGAGAAACTTGTTGTTTTAGACATCGCAGGAGCTGGTTTGGGGAAGGAAGAGCCGTTGGATGCTCCAGCTGCGACAGAGCAGATCGTCTCAAGAGGCGGTCTTGGATGCCTAAGTTATGGGACTGACGAAGAAGTGGAAGATGAGCCAGCTAAGGTGAGATGGGCTGATTTGGAGTCCGACGATTCCAAGGAAATCCTTGATTGGGGAGAAGACGAAGCTGATCAGCTGAATTCTCCGACCGTCAATGCTGAGAAGGGTGCAAATGATAAGATGAGCACCATTGAGGCTACCTCTAGTAGCCAGAAGCCGACGAAGTGGGCCATACCGTGGTCCTTTTTGATCAACTATTAGTTGATCAAATTCGTTATAAACTTCACCTTATTGCTTTCGAACTATTTTCTATTGCTTTTGTGTGCGCGAAAACTTCGCTTTTATTTCGTTTGCTTAGGATTTTCAAATGTTTTAGACTTCGTTCTGGGTTTTGCGCAATTTTGGGCGCGTACTATTGTGCATTTGCAGGTAATTAGAGCTTATTAGCTCAAATCATTGAGCAATTACGAAGAAATAAGACGCTGCAGCAGTAATTACAGTCGATCGACTGGCACCATTGGTCGATCGACTGCATTGCGGGTTTACAGGAGCTACTGTTCACGACCCACCTGGTCGATCGACTGGGTGATGAGGTCGATCGACCAACGCTGCTGCTATGTTCATTCACGACCTCTCCCCTGCTGTGTTTGGTCGATATGCGGACTTAAGGGAGTCTTCTACTCCACTTTATTTCCGTCAAATTGTCTATTTCTTTTACTGCTTCATTTTTGCACAATTTTACGCTTCAAAATTGTTTTCTTCGGTCTTATGCGTGGTTTTTAATTGTCCTTTCAGGTCCTTATTGGTAGCACTGCTGGCTACTGAAACCTCCTAGCTCACGCTGGTTTGGGGAGGTTTCCTTTGCTGCACCTGAAGTCTTGTGAGTTCCCGAGTCTTTACCTTAAGTCATTATGTTTTTATTTCCCTTTTCTCGCAAATTCCCATTTCTCTTAGCTTTCATTACATGATTTTTCACAATGGGGACATTGTGCGATTTGGTTTGGGGAAGGGTTTTGCGTCGCACTTCATTCATTTGTTTGCATTCACGTTTAAATTTCAGTTTGCAATCGTTTATTTCATTTCCTACATATATACAAAAAATTCAAAAAAAAATGAAAAATTCCAAAAATTCCATAAAATGCACGTTTATTTTAGCATATAGGTCGAGTCGGAACGGTAGTATTTCTATGATGATTTAGCATTTGCAACTGTTTTGCCTGAGCCTTGCTTGATTAACATGTTATTAGTAGAATCGTAAGTGCATATCTACGAGTTTTCGTTACATTCTTGCTGAACTTGAGACTCGACTTTGAAAATTGGCAACCTACATCATATTTTCTGAGTTTTAGAGCCTATAACTGGTGACATTCATGACCAGTTCATCTAGGAATGTGAGTAGTACTCCTTATGAGACATGTTTCCTTAATTTGCATAATTATGAATTTGATCTACTTAATACCTGTATGCATTCGGTTTGTGGTTAGATGACACATGTGGTAGAGGTTTCCCTTTATTCATTTTGCCCATAAGCTTCACACTGCCAAAAATATCCTTTTTGTCCCACTTACTACATCCTACATTTAGCCTGTCCTTTGTCAAGCTAGTAGTCTGTTTCTTGGGATTGTTACTCGTTTTTGGTGGCATTTGCTCTGTTGAGATGATGGTTGGGAAATGAAATAAAGGAAGGAAAGAAACAAAGAAAAAAAAAATGAGAAAAGATTCGAAGAAACAAAGAAAAGAAAAAAGAGAAAAGTTTCTGTACTGTTTATAGCAGTCGATCGACTGCTCATTTAGGTCGATCGACTGAAGTTCGTGAAAGAGGAAGAAAAGAAAGTCAATTCGCATAATTTAATCCTTATCTTTTGGCGATTTTTGCTCCCATGTTTCGTTTATATCCTATGGGGAGTTTTATTGATTTGATAGTTTGGAGATTGTGAGTTTTGTGCTTGTTATGGCACTGTTTCGTTTGATTATGAGCAAGAAGTTGGATGTTGCCATTTGGTTCCGTTTTGGTACTAGCTTGATCACCTGTACCTCCACTTTACCATAAATTGTTTTGCCCCTTCTTACCCATACCTCACACTTCCATAATTATACCTCGGCATGTGTCATTGGTCATCTGTTTGGTTGGAATGCGTATGTACGGTCGTAGAGGTCATTTTCATAATTTATTGCTGGCATGCCTTCATAGGTCGTAGTTAGGTGAGAGTCTTTACAAAAATTAATTCTTTCTATCTTACATATATATCACCTGTGCTTTATTAAGTGATTTGAGCGACCCGCGAGAGTCCAGTTTGATAAGTCTCTACAGTCAACGGTTCAGCAGTTTTTGACGACTTTATAACTCGTTTGCATGATTCACATTACTAATTGATTGTTGGTTGTGCATTAAATCGGTTTAGGCTTTACAGTTGTCAATTCGCTCTGAGATTGAACTCGTTCCATTAGGTCATTAGATCGAGTCTAGTTCTTGATTGGGGACAAGCAAGGTTTGGTTTGGGGAGATTTGATGCGTGTCATTTATATGATGTTTTACATCTCTTTTTACACGCATTTCAGAGCTCATTTGTGTACTATTTCTTCGCTTTTCTCCCTATTTCCGTCTACTTCGTATTTTGTACTTTATTGCAGAAATGTGAAGAATTCGACGGGAAATCAAGCCAAATCCGTCCCCGAGTAAGCTGCATTGCAAATGACGTAAAAGAATTGCTTAAGGAACGAGCTTGGTGCGCAATCCAAGGCCCGAAAGACAAGTCCACGAGTCAAAAGAAGTCAAGTAGCAGCTTAGCCAGTCGACCGACCAACCTAGTCAGTCGATCGACCAAGGCTCGGTTTCGAAGCTCTTTTCTTTGAGGAGCGATCGATCGACCAGCACTTGATCGATCGACCAGATTTCGATTCCAGACGAGATTTAGAAAGCCCGTGAAGTTTAGGTTTTAGAAATAAGTTGTTGCGTTGATTGCTATATAACGTAACACCAGCAGCTAGTTTTGAGATCGAATACATATCATCGAATTTACATCGGAGAATACATTAAGTTTCACATCACAATAGTTTAGTTTACTTTCCGAGTTAGGGTTTTGATATATCGACTTTAGCATTGGAAATTCTGCCATTGTTCTTAATCTTTCCTGTTGAATCTCGGTATTCCTTCTGCCCTAGTACTCAGTTTTATTGTTTTGTTTCCATTGTTAGTATAGAATTGATAGTTAGTGTCCCAAAGCCAATTATCGTTTCATCATCATTGTTATTTATTTTAAAGCATGAATTCCGTAATTGTCATAAGTTTTATTGTTATTTTTACCTTCATCATGAGTAGCTAGTTCTCTAGTGCTAGGATGTAGGCGATTTATGGCTAGGCGGCAATAGGTTAGACACGGACTGAACCCGCGTGTCAGTCGATCGACTGGCATTGTTGGTCGATCGACTGACCTTGTAAGGCTGTTATTCGTTTTAATTGAATTTAATCTCGTATTTAACAAATCAAATGCATGCGACCAGTTAGATACCTATTTTGTGACCGACCCATTAGACCGAAAGGTAGGGTAGGTTATTTGACCATCAATTAACTCGACTAAACTGTGCTAAGATCGAAAGATAGGTATAGTTTGGACCATTAGTCACTTTTCAGGACGAAAGTCAGTATTAGTGACATTAGGGACCTATAGCGAGATCGAGAGATGCTATTTGTTAGGAGTGGACCGAGAGGACCTCTTATTTCCGCCTTACCGTGTTTAATTGGGACCGACCTAGTTTTGCCGTAGAAAGCCGTAATGACCCGACCATCCTAGTACCTTTCTTTTATCTGTTTAATTCATATCTTTAGTTTATTTTCCTTTTGTTTTTAGCTATAGAACAATTCAGATCAATCCCCATTTTAGTTACCTTAGACTGAATATTAAACAACTAAAGTTTACAACTGCCTCCTTGCGGATCGACCCTGTTACCACTAGCCTAGGTTAGTCTTAATAGGAATTATAAATTTTATCTTTGGTACTCACAGCGACGGGTATCAATGTCATTTTTCTCTCTCTTATAATAATTTGTTCAATTTTAAGGAATTAATTAATTTGTATCGGCATACAACTAATTAACCTTTTCAATTAAGGGAATCGTCCTTTAGGTGTGACCTCAAGGGATCAACTGATCACCACCGTCGCACGACAGTAATGTCAAACACTAGCCAGCCAATCATTACCGATATGTGTGGACCAGTTGACTATATATATTATGTATCATCCCTTCCGTATTCTTGTAATGAGATTTAATAATGATATTTAAATCATGTGATCCCACTATTGTTGAGGACACATTTCCCAACAATCTCCCACTTGTCCTCGACAAGTGTGCGTCACCAATTCTCTTGTCCTATTACTATCTCCCACTCAATGCAAGGTGTCTTTCGGGTCGTACTTGTAAGTGATCATATCGAGAGTGGTTTCCTCGATCTGGAGAATAACTGATTGACCGGATTTATCTATCATAGATACCTTCCGAGCGTGGCCACGCATTTCCAGTTTATTACTCCTCGAGTGGCCCTGAGATATTTTTTTAACCCTGACAAGGGGGTGGACAATTCCTATCGCACTTATTCCCTTCGACTAGCCACATGCATCATAACCCAAAATATTCCCATTTGACCCCATTTACGAAGGTCGTAGTAACACAAATCAAAGTTAATCTGAAACTTTGCCATGTTAGGCGAACAGTCTTTAGTCAAAAGAATCGACTCATTAGAATACTATAGTAGCTCTTGCCACGACCAGGCTTTATGAATTTACCAGAACTCTATAAGCGGTCACTGCCCGACAAGGTGTTCCTAACAGTCTGCCTATGTGATCGACTAGTCATCTCACATGACTCTATGGCACTTGAACTTGCCATCAATCGCATCACACTCTAGTCACTTCGAGACATCACCTCATACAAGTGACTATGGGCGAATACAATGCTAATCCGTGTTCACTTTAACGGGGTTCAATGTTGTCTCTACAACCCGTTTGGATGTAACAAAGTATAATAAAAGAGTTTTAAAGTAAAACTCGAACGACAAATGCGACTATCACATATGAATAGTTAATGCCTGATTACTATTTCATGTTCTATAATCTAATTTGATCTTGTATGTAGTTGTTCATTTCAATTCAAGTGAAATGACATGACTCATCATGTTTAGCCTTTGAGAAGGCTTTGGTTAGTAGGTTTTATCAACTTCTTGTACCTTACTCAACCTTACTACATACTCGTTTTCCTTTGTAATGTATACATTTGCATTACAAAACTTTCTGAGTACGTGTCGAGATCCAATCAAGACATAGGCCCTCTAGCCTAAGAATAGCTCCCCTTTTTTTTCAAAGTGTGCGGGACTCATCCTTCTTGCACATCTCATGATTGCAAGTGTACTCAATTTCCGTTATAAATATCTCTCATTGTTCTTTATTGCCTAGAACAATTCTAGAAAATCTACTTCTTAATTAACATTGCCACAATGGTATCTTAACCATCCTAATGTGTTTTGATTATGGTTTTGTCGGAAACCATGCACAATCTCAATTGTCAATTGTCACTTGTGTAACACCCTTACACAAAATTGCATCATAAACACTTTTCTTTACTTCCTTAATGCTTCTGCAAGCACTTAAGGGTAATCTTTATGGCTTACTTGGTAAAGATTACTTAAATTCGATTTTGAAAACAACTCATCATACTCAAAGTATATGAAGTGTTATACATCATTACTCATTTAATTGATCCGGCAGTGGAAGCAAATGTAATCAATCAAATATGTTCAATTTAATTGAACTAGTCATGAATCTTATCAACGTAAGACTTCTTATTGACGCTAATATCATGTGGATTTATCTTCATAAATCTGGATATTAAAGATGTATTATAATACTCCAAAAGTCTTAAATCATTCTCAATGATCAATATGTCATCCACATATAAGACTAATTAAAATTTCCGTAACTCCCACTAAACTTCATGTATAAAAACAACTTCTCGACTTATCGAGAAATGTTTTATCACATGATCAAAATGTTGATTCCAACTCATTGATGTCCTACTTAAGACCATCTCTTAAGTTGCACATTATCTTAGGACTGCAAGAATCAACAAAACTCAAGACATGTATTGAATACATTCCTTCTAATTGAAGAAGTGGGTTTTAGATTCACTCGCTGTGTATTTCATAATAATGAAACACAATCCCTAAGAAGATCCAAATAGACTTAAGCATTTCAACCAGTGCAAAACTCTTTGCCACCAATCTTGCTACGAAATTTCTCTTTATTAGTGCAAAACCCTTTGTCACTAATCAAGCCTTTTTATTTCGGATTTTCATGGCTCTAAGCCTTGTATTGAGTTGTGACTTAAACACTCTCATGTACGTCATATGTTCATTACTTTCAAAAGTAATCAACTTGAATCAAACAATTTCTTTGTAAGTTGTAAGCTTTTTACTTTCTTAAAAGTAGCATGAATTCGTCATCTTTAACAAGTGACGAATTTAACCTCCTAGGTTTTAAAGAAACAACATCTTACACAAAACGTCTCATGTAGTCAAGAAAGACCAGTTTCTTGCGACATAACATTCTCTGTGGCATTCTTTGTGGCTCTTGATTAATTTCTCCCACTCCGTCTTCTAGAAATAAACTTGTTTTTTAGAAAGACAGCTTCACGAGCCGCAAACCCGTCGTACTCGTGATAATTGAAAAGGGAAAAATGAGCATTTGTTTCTTGTGAAAACTTACAAACATGGTACCCTTACCATTTCATATCTCATATGATTCGATTTAGTGGAAAAATAATTTAGACAAAATGATAAAATCCCAAAAAGGATCAAGTAACTCAAAGTAACTTGATTGAAGTCCAAACCATATCGAATAGCGTTTGATTTCTTATCCAACCACACATTATTCCATAATGCGTGCTAAGAGAGATTAACTTGTGATACTATATCACATTTCCTTTAGCTTATATCAAAGTCTTCACTTTGATAATCCCATCACGACTAAATCGTGCTTCTTTGAACTTTTAAACTTCTTCAAAGATTTCTCTATTTACCTTATTAAGTGAACACATTAGTGTCAACTTAAATCGTTGGTAAAAGATGATGATCAACCTATTTTGGATCGATGATTTACAACCTCGATCTCCCTTTCAACCAAAAGGCACGAGATATCTTGCTTTGAATACAAGATACGCATAAACCATAAGATCTAATGGTTTCAAGAGTACTCGATAACTCTTTGCGTTAATCATTCCAGAATTTAAGGTTTAATCTTGGGTTACCAATTTGAGTCTTGCATCATTTTCATGATACATCATTCTAGTTTGGTTTAGAATATAATCACCTTGATAATGGGCTAGCCATACATCAAATCGTGGTGTATAGGGTCACAAAAGTGGAACCTCTTTTATATCTTAATAAGTTTGTATTCTTATTTAGAGTTTATGTACTTAATAGTCACAATTAAGTACAACTCCAAACCCGAAAACTAGATTTAGTACACAATGACTCTATCTCTCGACTTCATTGTTGCTAGTCGTCATATTCTAATCATCCCATGTATCAAACATAATGATGAAACCACCAACGGTTTCTAATATTGACGAAGTAGTACTAGCAAAATTTTATGTCAATCAAATAAACATTTAAAGAAGAAGGTCTCATTAGATGTCCCACAACTAACTTGTTGATTCTTCAATAATTTGGGGTAGTTTCCTTTCTCGTGTCCAACATTTAAGACAATGGAAACTTTGTCGGTCGGGATTGATAGGTTTAGTATCGTCATTCTCAACAACTTTACCTTTAACATTACCTTGTATCAATTCCATTATAATCTTTACTTCTTGAACCTCGTCCTTATCTTAACGGTTTAAGAGAATGCTCCCACTCATTTCAATGAGTCTTTGCTTTGAGAAACAAAATTGAATTCATGAAGATTACTCTTCATTTGTTCGTTTTAGTCTTAAAACTTTCATTGAAGTGGTTGCGTTATTTTGGTCAATTTTGATTTCCAACAAATCTAGTTACCAAAATTAGAAACAATTCATTGTAAGTAGATGTGTTAGTCAAGAATCAAAAACCTGTTTGATAATGAATAACTTTTACCTATACTCTTTACAAGAGATCCTTAGCAATGGTTCATATGAGGTTTTAGAAGCAAATTCAAATTTTGTCTTTAGTTACGATGTTTTAAAGGAGATTTGAATCAAAAATCGAAATGATATCGTATATGAATTGTGGTAAAGAAATAGAACAATATGATAACGGAATAGTGGAAAACTTAACATTTAACGTTTTATTAATAATACTTGTAAATAAGTATAGCATTTACATAGTGACCTCTACCCAACTATGATAAATGATTCCAAGATCCAAATTCATATTAACTTGCGCACGGTGTGGCCGATACATCCCTTATCAATATAACTCGGTGGATTAACTCTTTAATCGATTCTACTTTTAGAACTCTTGGCCGATAAAATTACATTAACATTTATCTTTAGCCCAAAACACATCCGACAAGGGCACGGTGTGGCCGATACATCCCTTATCAAAAAACTTTTGTTGAGTTCAACCCAAATTTCGAATAAATGTGTCCATGATTCAAACCCACATTAACTTGGGCACAGTGTGGCCGATAAAACCCTCATCAACCTGAATTCGGTGGATAGACATTTATCACCCACTTCCCCTACGTAACAAGGTTTGTACCCCGGTGTGGCCGAGTGCACTCCCTCACGAAATAGGTTTTCATGGTTTCTACTATTTGGTAAGGCTAAGTCTCAATTGTTTATTTTAGCGAGAGGTCATGTCAATTTATTATCTATCACGTTTTAAGTGAAATAAAGCGGTGAACTACGATAATTATAAATGACACGGTCGATATACTCGATTAAAAGATGATGCATGTTTTAGTTATGGCGATTTAGCGATGCATGCAACATATAAATAAAATGCAAAGCATAAAAATAAAATCCTAGTATGGCCTTCCTAAAATAGAAAACTATTTAACTATTACATATTCGGAAACCAACTCCATTGGTCCCTTGAACTTCGGTTGTGGCACGCATCTCGAGGTAACACCGTCTTTATGTATCGCCATCTTGAAGAAATCCGTCTTTGGGAACTCCGAAATGAATAAAATTACATAATAAATTACATAATTTCCTATTATACATTTGTAACTATAATAAAATAAATCTATTAAATTACAAGACGGTGATACGAGATCACAATAAAATTACAACCGAATCGATATTCCCATACATTTCGGGTAATACCAATTAAAAACTAAGGCCATACTAAGTAGAAATTACATAATTCAAAATTACATAAAATAAAATTATGACAATCATAAATAAAATGTAGCATTATAATATGTATGAACATGCCCAATTTTATGCTAAATCGCCTTTAAGGAGCCAATATCTTATATTACACGATTTTTACGGATTTGCGTGATTCAACATTTTATAATCACAAAACTTACATAAATTCATATTTATGCACAAGTTAATTACCCTAACCTCTTAGGACTCAAAAATTAGTCTTCAATAATAATTTGACCATAATTAACTCATATTACTAAAATTTGTTCATAAATGGACTTAAAATTATAATAAAAAGCTATAAACTTCAAATAAATCACAAAATTTCTAATAAATTCAAAATTTGAAATTTAAACTCATGAACATTTTGGAAAAATACCATGACACTCATAATGTTCAAAAACTTAGGTTAAAAATTTCGAAAGTTATCGGGAAAAACAATGTTGCGGTTTATCGGATTTATCAATAAAAATCATAAAAACATGAGAAAAATTATATTCATCAACTTTTCAATTTTAGATCTGAAAAAGATAATAAAATGCAACATGTGACGTTTTTCCTTAGTCATGAAGTATGTTTTAGCAATTATTCACTAATTAAGTCACTATTTATGCTATTTTTCATCAAAAATCCATAAATCATGCATGAAGACTTCATTATAGCCTATTATTTTACACACATCTTGTAAAATTGCATGTGACAACATACTAAATTTCTAAGACCAGATTCGAAATATTTCTCATATTAACCTATTTTTCATTTAAATTCGATTTTTAACATGAAAAATCCATATTTCGAGCATAAGAACTCATAAAATTCTAAAAATTTCCAGATCATCTAAAAATAATATATGTGAAAATATATCCAAAAACCACTGGAAAATTCGAAGCTTAGCTAATTTTCGTCCAAAAATGACATTTTTATCATAAAAATCACATTTTAATGCCAATATTATATAAAATGAACAATAAAATCCATAAATTAACCAAAATATCCTAAATACGTTTTAGGATCAGAAACTTTAACATGCATAAATTATTTTCGTGATATATCATAATAACACAAATTTATGAGTTTTATATGTTAATCGTATAACTCGGAAAAACAATAACCGATTTGCATGCAAACAACCTTGTGCTCTTGATACCGCTTGTTGGAAATCTATATCTCATTATCTAACATATTCTTATATGTTTCAAATTTATTTAGTCATAAAATAAATTCTAGATCTTATGCATGCAAACTAAAATAAAAGAAGATAAGAAAACATTTTCTCACCATATGAATTTCGGCTATTTGGGCACCAACAAGATCTCCTTCTTGTTAGTTCTTGAGCTTTCCAATATTGGATGAACATACATGACCTCAAAATAGAAGCCCTCCAATTAGTAGCACCCAAGACTATCCCTCAAACCCACAAACTAATATGTACTAGATATTTATATTGTGGTTTACCTTAAAATTGATTACTAACACTCATATATTACATTAATAATTTTAGTAATCTTTCATGAACAATTTGGATTAAAATCTCATATTTTTGATGAAGATTAAAGAGAGAGAAGAGAGAAAATGCATGAACCTTTTGCATGCAATATGGAATGAATTATTAAGTGAATTAAGAGAATAATATTCTCTATTTTTTTATCACCAAAACCGGTGGGGTGGGAAGCCATTTAGGCTCTTCTTTTGTTTTCTTTTTGTCTTTACAAGACATATTGTGTAAGACTTTGTCCATGGTCATGTCACTATCAAGCACATTGGACAAAAGAATAAGACAAAAGGAAAAGACAAAACATCTCACAATGCCACCCATATTTCGGTTTATCTAGTGTAATATGGAGTCCATTTTATTTTTGTCAATTGTACAATTGTATGTCATGTGACATGTGACATGTCTTATGTCATGTTTTAATTTAAAATGCATATTTAACAAATTAAATATCATTTACAAATTAAATAAACCATATTTAACAAATTGACTAGTAATATAAAATTACTTTCTCATAAAATGGTCATTTAATTACTAGTTAGTATAATTCACAATATCTTGTAATTATAACTAACTTATCATTCTCATCTCGCGTGTTTCGCAAACACCGATTAATTTTAGTAATATAACTTCTTAAATTACTAAATAAAATCTCATTTAATCACATTATAATAAGATGTCATTTTTCTCTCTCTTATAATAATTTGTTCAATTTTAAGGAATTAATTAATCTGTATCGGCATACAACTAATTAACCTTTTCAATTAAGGGAATCGTCCTTTAGGTGTGACCTCAAGGGATCAATCGATCACCACTGCCGCACGACAAGTAATGTCAAACTCTAGCTTGACCAATCATTACCGATATGTGTGGACCAGTTGACTATATATATTATGTATCATCCCTTCCGTATTCTTGTAATGAGATTTAATAATGATATTTAAATCATGTGATCGCACTATTGTTGAGGACACATTTCCCAACATTGACAACCTTCCATCAATCATCAAGTACTTCTATTATTCTTTGCTTTATTATTTGGAATCATCTTTATAGGTATAATTCTCTCTTAATACTTTTTAATTATTATTAATCATCTTCATTTGTTCATCATGTTTTGCCTTACTAGTATGATTGACAACCTTGATAGCATGTTAAACTTGATAATGAGTGAGTAGTTTCCTTTACTAGGGTTAATGGGGAATTAGGGGAAACCAACATGGGGATTGATTCATGCTTAATCTAATATGTTTTCATAATTAATTTGCTTGCTTGTTGTGATTCAAATTTATGCACATGTTATGTTTGATGAAATGCGAGCCTATGAATCCTTGCATTTTTTACCCATCACTTACCTTTTCAATGAGACTTGTAAGACATAAACCAACTCGAGTCTCATTAGACCACGCATATAGTTGGATAGGAAGGATTAAGTCGACTTGTAGGTGTTGTACAATCTAATCGATTCGGCTCCGAGACCCAAACCTTCTTAGGGATTGTAAGATATACACTGACTCGACCCCATCACAATAATAAGTGCTTGCATCTAGTAGAGAACATGTTTGTATGATCAAATCCCATGAATCCCCTATGAACCCATGACACCCTAGTGCTTTCAATCAATTGTTTACAACTCGTTTTAATCATCTTGCTTGTTTTCATTGCTTTGCTTTTATATTGTTGATTAGTTTAGTTGATCTCCTACCTCAACCCAAATTGTGAAACCCTTAGACACAACCATTTGCAATCGAAAACCCTACATCAATACCCATCCCTTGGGATCCGACCTTTACTTACCTCTTTACTATGAGTAGAGTAGTTTGTGAAGTTATAAATATTGTTTTGGTCTAGGTAACTTTTGACGACGAGTAACAAAACCGAAATCCGACCAAAAATGGTGTCGTTGCCGGGGAAGAAAATGAAGAGGAGGTTGATGATGGCTAGGATAAAAGGTGGAAACAAAGCACCTCCAAAGAAGAATCTCTCAAAAAGGCAACAAGCTCTACAAGCTTCAAAGGCTTTGGTGGTTCAAAGTGCAAGTATGGAGATTCAAGAGACTACTCCTCCTATGGTGGAAACTACTACTTCTACTCCGGTTGTTGAGCAACAAGATGATTATCCGGAGGTAATTTTCACATCCGATGCCCATAGGAAGAAATTTTTATCTCTTGCTAAGAAATCTATTTTACCCACCAAGTTCATATGCCAAGAGACCTTGACCAAATTGGGTGTCTTAGAACAAACAAAGAATTTTTTCGAGTCCATGGGATTGCTTACTTTGTTTAATATGCAAGAGTTGACCTACTCACCCCTCACCTTGGAGTTTTTAAGCTCATTGAAAGTTACAAAGGTGGAGACACGAACAAACATTGAATTCCGCCTTAAGAATGTTGATAGGAAAATGTCTTATGCCGAGTTTGGTAAAGTTTTTGGCCTTAGAAATGATTCGACCTATGTGAAGAAACCCGTCACAAAGTATGATCCCGCTCCCTTATGGAAGGCCATTACCGGGAGAAAGTTTACATCTTACCATGATTGTCGTGCCCTTTATGTCCATCATCTGGGCATAAGGGTGTGGCACAAGGTTGTTGGGCATACTTTGATTGCTAGAAAGGGAACAAACCACTTCACCGAGCTTGATTTTATTTATCTCGAGTCAACCTTGAATGTTGGTAGAGAGTTCACCAAGAGGTACAATATTCTTCGACTTTTGATCGAGAGGTGGCTTAATATCGACCAAGGAAAGGAATGAACGACCTTTATTGTTAATGGGGGTTTGGTAACTTAGTTGGCAAAACACTTCAACCGGGACTTCAACAAAGATGGAATCTATAAACCGGTTAAGGGAGGCCATATCATTGATCTAGCCACCATGGTTCAAAAATTCAAATGGGTCAAGTCCTTCACTTTACTGAAAAACATTTGCCGATTAAATGTCCATAGCCCACACTACCTTCTCCCACTCTCCGAGGAAGCCGATTACATTATACAACATCAAAGGGAGGACATTGTCGAGCCCTCCTCCTCTATTATCACTCCACCCTACCCATTCACCTACCATGAGTTTCAACCCGAAATGTTAAGGCGGGGAATGACTACTTGACCCTTTTGATACAACAAATGCACAAGCAAGCTTATGAGGATAGAGTCGATACTTATAGAGCACAATATCCGCCCCTCCTACATCTAGCTAGGCAAGGACTTCTTGACCCATCTTGCCCTCTGCCTATTTGGGCGGATAGGGAAGTCTTCTTTCCTAGTGCTTCTAGGGGTGCTAGCTTGGGTGAAGAGGAGGTTGTTGTTGAGAGTGGTGCAAAAGAAGGTGAATAAAATGAAGAAGAAAATGAAGAAGGTGAAGAAGAAGAGGGTAGTGAGGAAGAAGAAGGAAGTTCAAGTGCAAGTGATTATAACTCCAGATCTATGGAGGTTGATTCTAGTGAAGAGGTTGATGATGATGGAGATGATAGTGATGACGCCATGGGCGAAGATTGAGGTTTGTTTATTTCTCTTGTTTTTCATATAATTTTTATCTTGATCATGATTTTTGAGTCCTAGCATCATCTAGAGGACTCACACCTCGGTCCCATTTAGGTGTTTCTTTTATTGTTCCCACATAAAAAATCCAAAATGACAATTGTAGTTTCATGCATAACATCTTCATGCATGAACTCCCCTAATTTTTGACATTAGAAATAGTGTCTATTTTGGTTTGGGGAAGTTTATGCATATGTATTGGGAGCCAATCTAAATTATGCTCTCCAACCAAAACAAACAAATCATGCATCATATAACATAGCTTAGTTTGCATTCACTCTTGTTTATATGTCATATAGTTTTCATTTAGCTTAGAAATCATGCATTTTCATATAAATTGCATAATTTCCTATCGTATTGGCCATTGAGGACAATGCCCATACTAGTGTGGGGATGGGAAATTCTAACATGACTTCTAAAAACAAAAATGATAAAAATTGAAAAAATCTTGAAAAATACAAAAACATGTCTTTTTATTTCATAAATCATAAAAACCATAAAAATTTGAAAAATTCAAAAACCCAAAAAAAAATGTTCATTTCCTTTGTAGTGTAGTCTTGTATATATTGTGTTTGTTCATCCTTTTTCACATTGATCGACTACGCCACATCCGAGACATGAGGATATTGAAGACCGCATGGTATGATCTTTCCAATCTCCTTTTTTCTCTTTATGTTAATGACTATGTGGCTTTATTTTGATTGATGCGGTAAAAACAATGTGATTATAGGATTGCATTTAGATTATTTGGCATACTAGTTGGTAGAAGCATATGCATTAGGATGTATATATGTTAGTTGCATCATTGCATATAGTTGTATGTTAGGAAAAATTTTGTGAAACCATCTATTTGGGAAGCTTGACAAGTGTATATTGTTGGAAAATGTGTCCTCAACAATAGTGCGATCACATGATTTAATATCATAATTAAATCTCATACTAAGAATACAAAAAGGATGATTCTTTATACAGTCAACTGATCATCATTAATCGGTAATGATTGGTTAACTAGAGTATGACATTACTGTCGTATGACGGTGGTGGTCGGTTGATCCCTTTAGGTCACACCTATAGGATGAGGCCCAAATAGATATTTAATTAATTATATGCGATACAGATTGATTAATTCCTTAATTATGGGAGTGCGATTTTACGTCTTATTGTAATGTGATTAAATGAGATTTAATTTAGTAATTAAGTGTTAAATTGCTAAATTAGTTGAGGTTTTATATAAGTTTTGGGGTAGAGGTAATTAGTTATCTAAAGTTACAAGGAGTTGTAATTTTAACTAACTAGCTATTATAGGACCCATTATATATTGATATAATGGTAGTATACTACTCAAAAGTGGAGTGTATATTATATTATTAATTGTAATATTTAAGTGTTAAATGATTACATTAATAATTAATTATGTAAGATAGTTAAACATATGACTTATAAGCATTTGTGGGACAAATGACAAAAGGCAAAGATGGACCAAAATGGCTCCATTATTCCTGCCAAAAGAGAGAGCAAAAGATGCTCTTTTTGTCTTTTGTTTATTTTGGTTAGAGTGTGATAGTGACATATCACATAAGCTTTAATCATACCATTTCTTACACTACTCTACCTACACTATAGCTATAAGTAAAATAAGAGAAAAATATTCTTCTCTATCCATGAAGAGCAACCGATTTTGGCTCTTTAAAAGGGGAAGTTGTTGCTCATTTTTCTTTTTACTTACTTACTTGCTTTCACTTGTATTTCCCTCACATGCAAATTGCTAAAAAATCTCTCAAATACTAATACTCTCCAACTATTACTAGAGGTAGTAATAATACAAATATTAGTAATATTAAGGTAACATTTCTACTACATATCTAGTTAATATTAGTATGAATTTTTGGGATTAATCTTGGGTGTAACTTATTGGAGTGTCTTCTATACTTGGAGTCTTAGGAGGATCATCCATCATATTAAGCTCAAGAACAAGTGAAGGAAGGTGACCTTACTTGTGCCCACATTTTCGAACCAATAATCAATGTAAGGGGCATTGTTTTTCTTATAAATCTCTTATATTGTTATGCATGCACTAGATCTAAAGAACAAATAATTAACAAGTTAATTAGTTCACTATTAGAGGAGTCTAATATTAGATATATGAACCTAACATATATAAGGCCCTTGTAGATACATTTTTCTTCTTAAGACTTTGCTTGTTAGAATACTTGTAAAAAACCCTAGGATGTGTCATGCTAGTATCCTTTGACCCATGGATTAAGGCCTAGTCAAGAGTACCTTGTGGTGTGATAACTCCTTGGCTACCGTTTATTCCAAGGTGACCCTTGAAACCATGCAACCATCATCCATGTTCTACCACATTTTGTCATCAAAGGGAATGGGCACAAAAATTATTCAAATTTGAGTTCAAGCAATGAAAAGAATTGAAAAAGTTTGCAATTGCATCAAAAGAAAAGAGGAGTAACAAAAAAGAAAACTCCTATGCTTCAAAAATAAGCACCCTCACTACAAATGGGGTAGCTTTGAAAATGTTCAAAAGAAAATGCAAGAAAAGTTGAAAAGTTGTCAAGTGTTGAAAATGCCAAACATCAAAAGAAATGGCAAAATGAAAAGTGTTCTCCAATGTCAAATGCCACAAGAAATTGGGGGGAGGGGGGGGGGGACAATAACGAAGCAAACTCCCATATGAAACTCAAGTTCTACTGATCCCTTTTCCATCGTATCCACTTTTGTGCATGGTAGATAGGCGACGGCCCTTCTTCTTGTCTAGGCAAGAAGGGGAATTCCGCGATCCTCCAGTATTTTTAACACCATAAGGAGTCTACTCTTGACGAAACCATTTAACGATTGAGGACAAAGGTACCCTAGCTTGACACAACTTGGAGGTGATTTATTGGTATCCTTCTAGGCTTAGTAGTTTGAAGAAACCGTATCTATGATAGAATGTGTACCCTTAGATTGCTTCCCTTGTAGATAATTTCCGCCACTTAGATGAGGAAAGTGGCCATTCATTTTTGTAGATGCATCCATTACTTGTTTTGTGTGCTTTAATGCTTGGATGTGTCGCCATTTTGTCAAGCCCCACCTTGCCTTGCAAGAAGGCATCCTACCTCATGGTTGTCTTGTTGTGAGTTGAAGGGGCGGAGTGAGACCTGCTAATTGTCTCACATCGGCTATATTAGTAAGATAGTTTGAATAAGGGTCCTAGTTTTTGTCACCTCTTTACTCGGGACGAGCAAAGGTTCGGTTTGGGGATATTTGATGTGACTCATATTTAAGCATATTTAGTCCCCGAATTATCCTCGTTCCTATGCTTTTTAGTGCATAATTGGGTCATTTACTATCTTTAGTTTCCCGTTTTGCATATTCTTTGAGGTTTTGTTCCCTTGGGAGAAAAGGAGTGCAAACCTTGCATTTTCATGGCAAAATGGAGCTAAATTGATCAAATTCAATGACCAAGCATCAAAGGGAAGACGATATTAGAAGGCCTATGTAGATAATAAAGTAGATTGGGCAATGATGAAATGATCCTTGCATCCCCAACATGATCCTCGAGGATTGTTGAGGAAAGAAGAAAAGAAAAGTACTGACCCCCGATCTGAGCGTCTCCCTGCCCAGGACGAGCGTCTCCCTGCGCACGAATCCATACGTCCCGATGCCAAGACGCTCTTCTTGAGGCCAACAGATCCGAGCGTCTCTCCCCTGATCCGCTCGGATTCCCTTGCAAAACCCACCGTGCTTACTGCCTAAACGCTCGGGACGCGGAGATTTCCTGAAGACTATCAAAACGGAGATGAGCATCTCCTTGGAGAGGAGCACTTCCTCAACTTTTCTTAAAGGTCTTAATAGTCATTTAAGCCCTTAGTAACCCTAATCCTTGTATCTAATCTCTAGTATAAATACCTCATTGTACTACCTAGATTAGCATGTCATCTTAATAGGATCTTAATCTTATCTTATACAAATCTCAATACTCTGTTAATCTTGTAATCAACACTTAATTTAGCATTAATACAAATCTCATTTCTTAATCTTTCCTTAATTTCGCTATTGTTCATCATTTATTTTGGGTAATTAGAAGATTATTTGGGTTTATTTGGAGGATTGACAACCTTCCATCAATCATCAAGTACATCTATTATTCTTTGCTTTACTATTTGGAATCATCTTTATAGGTATAATTCTCTCTTAATCCTTTTTAATTACTGTTAATCATCTTCATTTGTTCATCATGTTTTGCCTTACTAGTATGATTGACAACCTTGTTAGCATGTTAAACTTGATAATGAGTGAGTAGTTTCCTTAACTAGAGTTAATGGGGGAATTAGGGGAAACCAACATGGGGATTGATTCATGCTTAATCTAATATGTTTTCATAATTAATTTGCTTGCTTGTTGTGATTCCAATTTAAGCACATGTTATGTTTGATGAAATGCGAGCCGATGAATCCTTGCATTTTTTACCCATCACTTACCTTTTCAATGAGACTTGTAAGACATAAACCAACTCGAGTCTCACTAGACCACGCATATAGTTGGATAGGAAGGATTAAGTCGACTTGTAGGTATTGTAAAATCTAATCGATTCGGCTCCGGGACCCAAACTTTCTTAGGGATTGTAAGATATACACTAACTCGACCCCATCACAACAATAAGTGCTTCCCCGGCAACGGCGCCATTTTTGGTCATTTTTGGTCGGATTTCGGTTTTGTTACTCGTCGTCAAAAGTTACCTAGACCAAAACAATATTTATAACTTCACAAACTACTCTTCTCTTAGTAAAGAGGTAAGTAAAGGTCGGATCCCAAGGGACGAGTATTGATGTAGGATTTTCGATTGCAAATGGTTGTGTCTAAGGGTGTCATAATTTGGGTTGAGGTCGGAGATCAACTAAAATAATCAACAATATAAAAGGAAAACAATGAAAACAAGCGAGATGATTAAAACGAGTTGTAAACAATTGATTGAAAGCACTAGGGTGTCATGGGTTCATATGGGATTCATGGGATTTGATCATACAAACATGTTCTCTACTAGATGCAAGCACTTATTGTTGTGATGGGATCGAGTTATTGTATATCTTACAATCCCTAAGAAGGTTTGGGTCCCGGAGCCGAATCGATTAGATTGTACAACACCTACAAGTCGACTTAATCTTTCCTATCCAACTATATGCATGGTCTAATGAGACTCGAGTTGGTTTATGTCTTACAATTCTCATTGAAAAGGTAAGTGATTGGTAAAAAATGCAAGGATTTATAGGCTCGCATTTCATCAAACATAACATCTGCATAAAATGGAATCACAACAAGCAAGCAAATTAATTATGAAAACATATTAGATTAAGCATGAATCAATCCACATGTTGGTTTCCCCTAATTCCCCATTAACCCTAGTTAAGGAAACTACTCACTCATTATCAAGTTTAACATGCTAACAAGGTTGTCAATCATACTAACAAGGCAAAACATGATGAACAAATGAAGATGATTAACAATAATTAAAAAGGATTAAGAGTGAATTATACCTATAAAGATGATTCCAAATAATAAAGCAAAGAATAATAGAAGTACTTGATGATTGATGGAAGGTTGTCAATCCTCCAAATAAACCCAAATAATCTTCTAATTACCCAAAATAAATGATGAACAATAGCGAAATTAAGGAAAGATTAAGAAATTAGATTTGTATTAATGCTAAATTAAGTGTTGATTACAAGATTAAGAGAGTATTGAGATTTGATTAAGATAAGATTAAGATCCTATTAAGATGACATGCTAATCTAGGTAGTAGAATGAGGTATTTATACTAGAGATTAGATACAAGGATTAGGGTTACTAAGGGCTTAAATGACTATTAAGACCCTTAAGAAAAGTTGAGGAAGTGCTCCTCTCCAAGGAGATGCTCATCTCCGTTTTGGTAGTCTTCAGGAAATCTGCGCATCCGGAGCGTCTAGGCCGTAAGCACGGTGGGTTCTGCAAGGGAATCCGAGCGGATCAGGGGAGAGACGCTCGGATCTGTTGGCCTCAAGACGAGCATCTTGGCATCGGGACTCTCGGATTGGTGGGCAGGGAGACGCTCGTCCTGGCCAGGGAGACGCTCGGATCCGGGGTCAGTACTTTTCTTTTCTTCTTTCCTTAACAATCCTCGAGGATCTTGTTAGGGATGCAAGGATCCTTTCATCATTGCCCAATCTACTTTATTATCTACATAGGCCTTCTAGTATCGTCTTCCCTTTGATGCTTGGTCATTTAATTTGATCAATTTAGCTCCATTTTGCCATGAAAATGCAAGGTTTGCACTCCTTTCCTACTAAGGGAACAAAACCTCAAAGAATACGCAAAACGGGAAACTAAAGATAGTAAATGACCCAACTATGCACTAAAAAACATAGGAACGAGGCTAATTCGGAGACTAAATATGCTTAAATAAGAGTCACATCATCTATCTCTATGGATTTTATAGTGGGTTTACCGAGGAGTCAACAGGGTAACAACATGATATAGGTATTAGTTGATCGTTTGACCAAGTCAGCTCACTTTGTTCCGATGAAAGATACTTGGACCAAGATACAGTTAGCTTTGGCATATAGGAAACATGTGGTTCGTTTGCATGTGGTGCCTAAGGATATAGTGTCAGATATGGATGCGAGGTTCATATCACGTTTTCGGAGAGAGTTGCAGGAGTTGATGGGAACTACTTTGAAGATGAGTACAGCTTTTCATCCCGCGACAGATGGGCAGACAGAGAGGACCATCAAGACTTTGGAGGACATGTTGAGGGCTTGTGTGATGGAGTTTGGTGGTAGCTGGGAGGATAGGTTGGACCTGATTGAGTTTTCTTATAACAACAGCTATCACACGAGTATTGGGATGGCACCGTTCGAGGCTTTGTATGGGAGGAGGTGTAGGAGTCCGATTTGCTGGGATGATAGAGTTAAGGCCGTGGTTTTAGGACCACAGATGGTACAGGAGATGATTGAACAGGTTAAGCTGATCAGTTAAAAGATGAAAGCGGCCCAGGATCGACAAAAGAGTTATGCGGACTTACACCGTCGTGACATAGAGTTTCAGGTTTGGGATAAGGTTCTTTTGTAAGTGTCTCCTATGCATGGGGTTATGAGGTTTGGTAAGAAAGAGAAGCTGAGCCAGAAGTTTATCGGACCATATGAGATTTTGGATCGTGTGGGTGAGGTTGCCTACCGATTAGCGTTACCAGTGGCTTTGGATAGGGTGCATATTGTGTTTCATGTGTCTCAGTTACGGAAGTATGTGAGCGATCCTTCACATGTATTAGAGGTGGAGAACATAGAGTTGGATGAGTCCTTGTCTTATCTTGAGGTGCCAAAACAGATTCTTGATCGCAAGGTTCAGAAAACTAGGAATGGGGAAACAGTATTGCTTAAGGTTCTATGGTCTAACCATGAGGTTGAGGAGGCTACTTGGGAGGCGGAAGAGGCTATAAGGGAGAGGTATCCGTCTCTTTTTGATCAGGTATGTGTGGTTACGGGGACGTAACCATGTTTCTTTTAGGGGGGTAGGAGATGGTCGCATAAGGTTTTGGTATGGTTTATGTTAATTTTAGTACAGTTAGTAGTTGCTTTGAGTCGGTTTGAGTTTTGGTTGGGAGTTTTTGTTTTGAGTTTTGGTTATGTTGTTGTGTCGGAGATGAGATAGTATGTTTTGTTTTTGTGTATGGGTTGAACTTCGGGGACGAAGTTCTTTTTAAGGAGGGAAGACTGTAATACTACGGTTTTCTATGTCCATAGGTACTCTATCGAGTGGGGCTTACTCATTCGAGTAAGTATGTTTTTATACGAAACAGTAGGCTACCTGATGGGTACTCGATCGAGTATGTTGGGCACTCGATCGAGTAAGGGTCACTCGATCGAGTAGGTGACTTACTCGATCGAGTAAGTGAGTCTTACGGGTTATTTTAGCCGGGTTTTGGTAATAACGCGTGATTAGTATAAAAGGATTTCGTCATCTTTTTTAATCACTTTTCACTTTTCAAAAACCTTTCAAGAGAGAAAAAGAGTTACGTTGTCTTCATTCTTCGCGTTGTTAGCAAATCCCAAAGGCTAGGATCGTCGGATTGTCCTTGTCTTTACACCGTTGAGTTCGTCGCATCAAGGGTAAGATTCTTGTATAATTTTTATAATGTTTCGTTGAGTTGTTTAAAACCCTAATTGGGTAGATTTGGGGGTTTTTGGTGTATTATGTTGATTAGGTGATAATTATATGAATATGCGTTATAGGAGGAGGATTCGTAGAGGAACATTACTGATTAGCTGCTGTGACGGTCTTTTGGTTGCTATTCCATGTAGGGTTTCCCTACTTGGTTATTGTTTACATTGTATTGTTGGTGGTTGATCATTGTTGTTGATTTATATCATATCGGAATTGGTAATTGGTAATTGTTGTGGTATAATGTGGTTGGTTGTAAAATTGTCTGTGATTTGCGAGGTGCGTCCTTGGCTGAGTGGAGTCACTTGCGGGAGTGGCTTCACGCCCTTGATTCGCTCTCTTTGGAACCCGCCACAGAGGGGATGTGCACATTTAGGAACTTGGGTTATCGCTCGGATGAGATGAGTGGGGCTTAGGTGGGAACGGCTGCGGTCCCCCACTGGCAGTGTGGAATACTTGTTGCGATGGGTATTCTGGCAGGACTACACACTTTAGTGTGTAGTCGGGTGTGTGGAGTTATGATGGAGATTGGATGATTGTTGTATTGCTTTTGTTGTATTGTTTTATGTAAACAGTAACTTACCCCGGTTTAAATGTTTTGAAAACTGTGGTAATCCATTCGGGGATGGTGAGCAGTTATTGAGCAGGTATGAGATGATGCGCATGAGATAGCTGGGTTGTGTTGCCACGAGATGTCTAGAAGTCTTCCGCTATGTCTTACACACTCATTTACATTATTTGGATTAGTATTTTTGGAAACAGTTGTATTTTACTTTATCAGTTTTGGTTTTTGGACGTGTATCACTTTAAACATATTTAATAAAGTATGTTTATTTATTGTCTATTTGATATACATTGCCTCGGGTAACCAAGATGGTAGCATTTTCATGCTTTAAGTGGTCCTGGTAAGGCACTAGGCGTATGGGGGTGTTACACGACCGAGTGGACTACTTTGACCCCTGTTTTGTTGATATTTGACCGAATATTGAGCGTGTACCCTTATTTCGCGGTTTATGTTAGTTAACTTCTATTTGGATGAGCATATAGACCTCACATGGGCGATATTTCCTAAATTGTTTACGTTTGATTATATGGTGTGGCATTTTGCAAGTAAATGGAAATCGCTTATTCGACATGAATGGATTGATGACAGAAATAATGAGATAATCTTGTTTGATGTATGTTAATCGACGTGATTTTATTTGGTTGTGTAAAAGTAAGAGGAAATATGCAAATTATGTGTTGCATAGTGATCATTTGCATGATTGTGATTGTGGTCTTTTGTTGGAGTGGAAGTGTTGATGATATACGGGAACGGATCTGGAAATACATGTGTGATCATGTGCTAAATTTGACGCGGTATATGCGTGGCATGATGTCCGGAATGGGAATGTTAAATATGGTTGAGTCACATAACGAGAAATTTGCATTATTTGAGTGTTTTATGGAGTCCGCATATTCGTGATTGGTGTGCATACGTGTGCATGTATGAGAATTAATGTGATATAGATTCGTTATAATAATCGAGTTATACCTCGGGATAGATACGTTTACATATAACCAACATGAATTGGGAGTTGTTTATAGGATTTAGATTGGAACCGTGGGTTTGACCTAACACTTGATTTTTGGGAGGCTTGTAGAGGGGGGACTATATCAATAGAATTATAACTATGTGAGATTTGATTACGGATTTGCTATGAGTAAGAGAGAGTATTGAACTTAGATCATAGTCATTTGTGGAATTAGTAATGATCGTATGAGAGCACATTATGAGGTTTTATAGTTGAACTTCGGGACGAAGTTCTCTTTTTGGGGGAGTGAATGTAACAATTCGGAAATTAAGGAAAGAGGAAGTACCGAATGTGAGAAAGCGTGAGAGTTGAACAAAGAACTTTGGGATGAGTGTGATGTTTATAAAGGAACATATACGGTAGACGAGCATGTGAGGCGAGAGATAGTGCATGAGAATCAGTGATGAGACTTAAGGAAAGGAGAGAGTGGGGCGAACTTCGGGGACGAAGTTCATTTTAAGGGGGGAAGATTGTAATACTTCGTATTTTATAATTATATAAATAATATTATATTGCCTTTATACGAGTTATGTTGAGCCGGAATAATAAAATAATAATAATTATTATTATTATAGGATGGTAATGATAATAATAATAATAATAATAATAAGTTATAATAATAATAATAATACGTAATACGATACATGTATAATATACGTATTCTATACCCACCATATATACTTCTACCTCACCTTATATACACTCTACCTTATCCACCCTATCCGTTATCCATATAAAATCTCACACAATCCACCATCAATTTTAGAAGAGAGAAAGAACAGAGAAAAAGAGAACAAAAGTGGAGATTTGTCCCTCAGCCTCGAGTTCGTAAGGTAAGACCGTCTCACTAGCTTATATATTATTTCATTTAACCCGCCTCGACCTTGACTCGCCATAGACCGCCGTTAATTAGGGGTTTGACCGAGTGTTTTAATGAGTTATACCTGTTTTGTGCGATCGTCTTAAGACGGATTTTTGACCCATCTTTCGTGGTTGTTTTGGGCTGACCTTGTATGGGTTGTGTCGAGGGAAGTGAGGAGGTCACATTGGTGGTCTTGGGTGGTGGGTAGGGTGGCTGTGGTGGTCGGAAATCGAGGGTAAACATGGGTGTACGGGCTATTTTGTTATGGGTGTCGTGTTTGTTGTGGTTGTTGTTGTGTCGGCTGTTTGGGGGTTGTTGCCATAGTTGTGGGCTGGTGGTTGGACCCACCGTGGTCAGGGGGTGCCACGGTGGTGGCTGTTTGGAGGTGTCTTAGTGGGTGTGTCGGATGTGTGTATGTGTGTAGGTTGTGTTGTTGTCGTGGGGGTTGTGAGGGTGGTGGTGCGTGGTGGTGGTGACGGTCGGTGGTGGTTGGCCACCGTAGTGGCGGCATTAGGCTATGTTAGGGTGGGTTATGGGTTGCTTAAGACGGGATTTAAATAACTTAAAACGAGTTTTTATTTAATTAATAGAATTCGTATTTTAATTTAATTAGTTTAGTTAGTAATTATATTTAATTATCATAATTAAGTGCCGATTTTATGGAGGAGCATATTTGTATCCGGTTGCTTTGTTATTTAGCAGGATTTGCTAAAAGGTAGGTTTATCCTACTCAGTTTCAATATTATGTCTAATTGTTAAATGAGCCATTTGTCATTCATTTGCATTAAATGAGTCAGTAATTGGCATGCTATACAATATCTTGCATTTATTGTATTGTCTTGTATATTAGAGGACTTGGTGGATTACTTGCTGTTATGGAGGCGTGAGGTGGTTGGGAGACCGTCTCACGCTCGGGTCGCCTCTTGGAGTTTCCCACTCCAAGAGGGATGTGCACATTAATGACTTGAGTTATGGAGGGACTCATGTGGTTGAGACACGATGTCTGGCAGAGGATCCGGTTCACTTTCGGACCTGGTACGTCTGGGCGTGTCCCGGTACCTATTTATGGTTGTTGGTATGTCTGGGCGTGTCCTAATACCAGTGTGGTTGTCGGTATATCTGGACGTGTCCCGGTACCGTGGTGGTGGTTGGTTAATAGCGTGTCATTCATATTTCTTGTTGCATACTCACACACTTTGAGTTGTGTCACACTTTATTTATTGAAACTGACGTTTGTGTGTCTGTGTAATTGTCACCTATTTCCAGGGTGGCCTGTGTCGATCCATATGATATTTCCGATCATATGGGGAGCAGGTTGAGTACAGATTTTGCTTGTTGACGTGATCGGGATTTGGGCTACGCCTTAGGCTCGGAGTCGAGTAGTGTAGCATTGATGACATAGTTATAAACCAGTTGTATTTCATTTATTCATTAGTTTATGTTTCTAATAACTAAGTTTCTCATTTATTTAATAAAGTTTCTTAATTGTAATTCCGATTTCACTGTCTCGGGAAACCGAGACGGTAACATTTCCTAATTACGTTGGGCTGGTAAGAAGGGAGTGTTACAAAAACAAATGAGACGATCTTAAATAGGAGAGGCTAAATAATGCTAATTTGGAAGTTAAATGATGTACACTAAAATTAGTGTTCACAAACTTTAAATGACATAAATATTAATTAGGAAAAAAACAAAAGCATTCAAAGGGTTGTATATAATAAGTTGCTTTATATAATCTTTATGGTGGTAGGAATTATTGCAAAATTAATATGAGAGTTAAATGGAATAATGGTTAGGCTAGGGTAGGGAATTAGAAGAGACTTGTGAGAAAAATCGACGTCGCCTTTAAGAAAATCGTTGAACTTATGTGAAAATTATCGTGGGTTGAACTTAAATAGTGGCTGAATATAAAATGCCATAATTTTACGTTTAAGAATATTATTAAGCTACTCATTTGTTTTTCTTTTCAAGTTTTTGTAATTTTAAATAAATAAATAAATGTATAACTTTTATGAGCTATATTACTATGAAAAATGTTAATCGATTCACTAACATTTTTTTTATTGTAAAATGGGAATTTTAATTGTAAATTAAGAAATTTTGATGTGAATTTTGGTAAGTTACATCTTTTTTTTTTTGGAATTTTTTAATTCAACCATGAAATATAATTTGTAATTTGGAAGTTCATGAGTAATAGTTATTAAATAGAGGATTAGTGAATAGATAGTTTTCATCTTTTCATTCACGTAGAATATGTGGAATAAAATTAAATGGTATAAGTTCATGAGTAACAGTTATTAAATAGGGAAGTTCACGAGTAATAGTTATTAAATAGGGAAGTTCACGTAGCATATGTGGAATAAAATTAAATGGTATAACTAGTTTTTTAACTATATAGTATAGATAGTATAGATGTATGCGTGGAGAATGGTTGGGTAGGCGTGTGTCAATCTTAACCAAGGTGGCAATGTGAATGTCTATGTGGCTTTTCAACATTCTACGTGGCTTTGTCTAGTTGGCATTTTATAGGATGCCTTTTAATAGTATTTTATAGATGTCCTTAACCTCTTTAGGAGTGACAGGTGGCAAAATAATTTGTCTTTGAGCTGCTGTACAAACCTTCCCCTAGCTTGCCTAACAATATCTTTCCTGACTCTTGAGATATGGCTACTAGAACCTAGTAGACTCTGATAATATTCAAGAAAAGCACTTTGAATCCCACTCATATCTGTATGCATTTGATCTCTATGATCTTTTATCTGGGAAATAAAATTCTTGAGTCTTCTTTTTTTAATCACTCCATGAAAATAAGTAGAATTCACATCCCCATCAGCTAGCCAATGAGCCTTAGCCTTTTGCCTTAAAAAATCTATCTTTGCTTGCTGTAAAAAAATCAATCTTTTCTTGGGTAGCCTCTGGTTCTTGTCTTATAAGATCAGCATCCCCTGGATGCGCAATTAGAAGCTGCTGAATCTGAATGAGTCTTGATAAAGCCACATCTGCAGAATATTCTATATCTGAAAAATGCTTTTTGTTAATTTTTTTGAGATCTGATTTCAGACTTTTCAACTTGGTAACCACCCCATACATCTGAATCCCATAAACCTCCTTTGACCAAGCATATAACACACAGTCTTGAAACCCAGGAGCAGAACTCCAAATATAAAAATATTTAAGAGGTCTATTTTTGTGTTAACCATTGTCTTTTTCCCTCACCACACATGATGTATAGTCAAAGTGACCTTTAGGCATGAAGTTTGCAAAGTATTCAGGGAACTGTGCCACCCAGCCTTGATTCACTAGCACTATGTCCAACCTGTTATACACCCTAGTCTCAGGTGGTTGTTTATTATTCCATGTAACCATGCCCCTGTAGCATGTATGTCCATTAAACCACAATTATCTAGGCAATGCCGAAATGGATCTGCTGCAGCAGCATGAACATGGACCCCTATTCTTTCACTCGTGTTGGACCATATAGTTATATGCCTTTGTGTTTTGATAATGACAAGTGTTCTTAATTATATATATACTTGTGCTCGTAATCGTTTGTTTAGTCGTGTTAGATTGAGCATGGTTACATCATTGGCAAGCAAGTTATAGTTGGTTTAGCTATAACTTTGAAGATTTGTGAAGTAAAGTTATGGATGGTCTAGCTACTATTTCAAGATCATATGAGGAAGTTTCAAGAACAAGTTTCAAGTAAATCAAAGTGAATGAATCTTGTTTTCAAGATCAAGTTCCAAAGTAAAGCTATTCGTTGATCAAGTTCATATTAAAGAAGATTTCATGATCAAGTAGCAAAGTCAGCGATCAAGTTTGAAGATTATGTTCTCAAGCATTGATCAAGTGAAACTCAAGAGGAGCTCCTAATCAAGATGGAAGATATGAACCCTATACTGAAGATCTCCAAGAAGATTAGATAATATAGGACGTCATTCGGTAATGGTATCTTTAGACATAATTTTGGAGAAGTAAAGTTATAGCTATTTCATCTATAACTTTAGTAACCAAGTCCAAGGTTATAGTCATTTGAACTATAACTCTGGATGACTTATGAGGAACATGATTTTAAAGCTTAAAATATTTCAAAATATTTTTCTAAACTAAAGTATTTATTGTGGACTTATCTTAAACTTATTTTTGAATGAATAATTTATAATTATCCTATTGATTAGTAATACAACTTATGGGTTGTCATGCTATCTAGGGTTTATAAAATTATTCATGTTAACCCTAAACGAGCCGCCTAGGGTTTCGTGAAGAAGGCACGGCTATGTTAGACGTATGCCTCTCCTCGTTTTCCCTTTGCACAAGCTAGGGTTTAGGATATACTATTAGATAATATATTGATAGAGATTTCATATATCGTTTTATATTATTTAGTAAGATATCAATTCCATAAAAATAAGGAGATATCTTGTTATGAATATTTAATAGAAGATTTTATCTTGTTTATATCATTTGATAAGATATTATTTCCACAAGATAAGAAGATATCTTAGAGAAGAATTAAATTTAATTCTTTTCTTAAGAGGTACAAAAGCCACACGGTTCTAGGGTTTAAGTATCGAACCCTAGTTCACCTTTCCTATAAATACTACATTTAATTTTTCATTCAAGGTTAAGACTTTTCCGAGCAAAAACATACTCAAGCAAATCACGCGAATCGAGTAAACTTGTTTTAAATTGCAAACGTTATTTTCAAATGTGTCCTTGTTTTATTTCAATTTGAAAAGTCGAGTTCTTCATAAGTTGTTTACGCATATTGATATCGTTATTGGATTATAGTACCTCATATTATTTCTTACTTGTTCATTGGGTTAACAATTAGAAGAACAATCAAGTGCTTTCTTATTAACGTAAGTAAGTCGAGTATTTAACGATACTCATTATGAGTAACAACTAAAGTCTAGTTGTACGAGTAGGGTTAGTAATTTTTTAACTGTAGAAAGGTACTAAAATTATTTATCGACAATAGTGGACGTAGGTTTCGACTTCTGAAAATGAACCACTTCAAAACCCCTTGTGTCGTCTCTTATTGTTCATTTAATTGTTTTTCATTGACGTTAGTCGAATTTAATCAATAAATCCGAGCTATCATACAGTTACACACACTTACGGACAAAATCGAAAAAGGGGGCATACTCAATTCACCCCCCCCCCCCTTGAGTATTTCTGATCAATAGACTCTACTACTTGTATTCAAGACACAATTAAAATTTCCACTTAGGGCCCAAGGCCCTAGAACTTGACTTGCAATTCTTCTGAGATTAGCCCACAAAGACTCCCTTTTAGAGACACCATTAAAGGCATAAACCAAAGTATGATAAAAATGATCTTGAGTATGCCTGTCTGTGATATGCATATGTATGTACTGAGCTTCATATTCAATGAAAGACGCATAAAAAAGATGGGGATTCCAAAGAACCCACACTCTGCCTCCATGATGGTAAGCATTATTTGTAGAAACACACCAGTCACTAAAACAATTGTTCAAAGTATGAGCCAAGCGAATTGACTTTATTTTGGTTTCAAGTAAGCCATATAGACCTACATTATTATCATTAAGAAGTTTATGTACAAACCTATGTTTCTCCCCCTATTCATGCCCCTAACATTCCAAAACCCTATAATCATGGATTAAGTTTTAGAGGAGTAGTACCAAATTTGCCACTGTCTTTATTTGAGGAGCTAGAACCACTTAATACCTCCATATAAGTTGGAGATGTGTTAATAGTTCTACTTACCCTTTCCATTCCTGTTCTAGTAGCCCTTTGGATTCTACCAGGGGATATTGACCCATCTGTCCGGTTGCCAGTCCTTAGTTCAGGAGTTTGGACACTCATTTCTTCATTATTAACTATAGTGTTTTCTTTGTCATGTGCATGTTGTTCTCTGACTTGTGGATTTTGCTGCTCAACTAGCTCCTCTGAAGAACCAGTACTCCTAAGAACAATGGCTACCTTTCTCTGAACAGGTCTCCATTCCTTCTTGTCTAAGAACAATGGCTACCTGTCTAACAAACAAACAAAGTAGTTTGTTCATTGGTCACCATTAGTTTGTATTCAAGGTCAAATTCCAAGCTAAATATTTGTTGCAAAGTTCGTTAAATTCTGTTCACTCGTTATGCTCAACACGTGAGGAATCTAAGGTCATTAAAGGTTCGTTAAAGCATCTGGTTTTGTATCACATGTCTATGGCATAAAAGATTTACTCACATTAGCTCTATCATACTGAATAAACTCAAACGATGGGATTTGGTTGAATGGTTGCCGTCAATGAAATTTGACCAAGAAATGGTATGTGACTCGTGTGCTTGTTGCAAACATGTATGATCGTCATTCAAACCTAAGAGAGCGGTAAGCACCAAAGAAGCACTAGAACTAGTACATATGGACCTGTGCGGCCCATTGAAGGTAAGAAGTAGAGGTGGATCCAGGTATGTTTTTGGTCTAGTGGACGACTATTCAAGATATGTATGGCCTCTCTTTCTAAGTTCAAAAGATGAAACTTTAGGTGAGTTTGTTGTTCTAATGAATCTTGCCCAAAATATGTATAAAACAAAATTAGTTTCTATACGTATCGATCATGGCACCGAATTTGATAATCATGCTTTTATAGAATTATGTAGGGAAAATGGTGTAGGACACAATTTTTATGCACCACGAACTCCATGGAAAAACGGTGTTGTTGAACGTATGAATAGAACACTAGAGGTGTAACACCCCCATTTATTTAAGAGCCTTTAGCAAGACATTCTCAAGTAAATAAAGGTGTTACCATCTCAGTTGCCTGACGTAGTAAGTATAAAGACAAACAAATACCAAAGTACTTTAAGGCGATGTATTATTAAAGTGCCTCGAAAGGTTTATTACAAACATCCAACTTGATACATAAATATTATAAAGTACTTTTAACAACTGCAGCGGAATTAAAATGAGTGCAGATACTAGGCTTACATTCATACTCAATGTTTATCTTCATTTTCTGCTTTTTCTCATCAAAAAATGTGACATATTCAGGAAACTTTTGGCCTAGCTTCAACTCAACCATAACCCTTGCAAACCCCAACCTTGTTTTTAATTCAGTTGGCTCATCACTCTTAACATGTGTGCCTAGCAAGTTAGCTATTTTAATAAGCCATTTGCCCCAAAATTTCAAAGGCAGTCTATATAGTCTAATCCAAGCAGGCACACTTTTAACCTCTTCCTTTGTTAACTCAATATCAGGCACCCAAGGTTTGATAATTAATGGATTATTATCAAATAAAAAATGACCACTACCAAATACAACCTGTTGCATCTCCATAGTTTGAAATCTAGCCAAGAAAACCCCATTAGGTAAGAAGGATACCTTGTCTATGTGATACTTACTCTATATTCTTTTCAGGAACCCTTCAAGGATCTGCCATGGAGGATTAGCTCTAACTATGAAACCATATACAGTCTAACTCCAGTATTTCAACTCTCCTTGGACATCCTCATCTGTGATATGCAAGAGATCTGTAGGATCCTCATCTATCATCTGAATGATCTTCTGTTGGAATATGTGTCCTCAACAATAGTGCGATCATCAAATTATTGATACTCATGATAAGAATACGTAAAGGGATGATTCATTTATATAGTCAACTGATCAAAATTAATCGGTAATGATTGGCTAACTAGAGTTTGACATTACTGTCGTTTGACGGTGGTGATTAGTTGATCCCGTAAGGTCACACCTAAAGGACGATTCCCTTAATTGTAAAGTTAATCGATTGTATGACGATACAGATTGATTAAATCCTTAAATTGAACAAATTGATATATAAGAGAGAATATTATATCTTATTGTAATATGATTAAATAATATTCAATTTAGTCATTAATATGTTACATTACTAAAATTGATTAATGTTTATGAAACATTTGAGATAAGAGTAATTAGTTAGTTATAATTACAAAATGTTGTAGATTATATTAACTAGACCTAATGTGACCCATTTTATATACATGTAAATGTAAATTACTTATTAATTTATTAATTGTAATTTATTTGATATATAATAATATATAATTTGTTAAATATGAATTTATATTACTAATGACATGTTACATGTCACATGTCACAACATATTACAAATGACAAATGACAAAAATAAAATGGAGACCATTTTAAGTGGCTAAAACCGGTTTATGTAGGGGTTAGTGGGTGATTATTTTATGCTAATTGGAACATAATGATGACCCTATTGCATGAAAAAAACCTACACCTATTCTAACTTTTCATGTGAAGAATAAAAGGGATTTTGAGAAGAGAAATAACCCTTCCCTATCACTTGAAAAACCGGTTCCCCTCACAAAAAATAAGATGAGGAAATTGTTCTTATTTTTGTTGTTCATAGAAAATGATCTTATCTCCTTCTCTCACTAGAAAAACCATAAAAATAGTTTTATGTTAGATTTTTCAAAAATCTAATAAACCTCACATATTACTAGTGTAGTAATAATCCTAATATTAGATTTATATTTAAGGTCACTATAAATATTATCTAGTTAATATCATTTGTAGTATTGAGGGATAGTCTTGGTGCAACTAAGAGGAGGATCTCTACCTTGGGGTCTTGTTGGAGGATCATCCTAATATTATGAGCTCAAGATCAAGTGTAGGAAGGAGTCCTACACTTGTGCACATTTTCGTCCCTCACATAATGTAAGAAATATGTCTAACCTTGTTATTTTGTTATGCATGCACTAGATCAAATGACTAAATCAAAGAGTATTTTAGATCATCAATTAAATGATTTTAATTATAGGGTTATTGAATCCTTTCAAGTGGTATCAAAGCTTAGGTCATGCATGCATAATCGGTTTGGTTTTTCCAAGTTAAATGTAACTTAATTAAAACTAAAATTTGTAATTTATAAGGATAAAGCCAGGAAATTTTTTGCATGTAATATATTCTGGTCCTAAAATATATTTAGGTCATTTTGATGATTTATGGATGATTATTGCTTATTTTAATGATTTTTAGTGAAATAATTACATTTTAATGAGTAAAATGAACTTTTATTTACTAAAAATAGTTAAACTTCACTACTGGCCGTAATTTTTTTATTATCACCTCACATGCATATTTTTCATATTGTATGTAAAATTTCGGATCATTGTGATTACTTTTGCATGTTTTATGATTTTTATGTGATAAAAATGATATATATGGAGGTTAAATGACTAAAATTAGTTAAACTTTGAAACAGGCCATGAAATTTTAATATGATATCACATGCATATTTTATAGATTGTATGTAAAATTTGAGATAAATGTGATTTATTATGCATGATTTATAATTTTAATGGTTAAAATGATATAAATAGTGACTATTTTTTAGCAAAAATAGCTAAAATAAATTTTATGGCATGAAATTTTTTTCTAATATTGTATATATAATATGGACATCAGATCTAAAGTTGAATTATTAATTTTGATTGATTTGGTATGTTTATTTATTTTTATGTGATAAAATCGATAAAAGGGCAACTTTATTAGTCATAAAAATTAATTCGAAATTTTTGGTTGCAAATTTGCCATTTCCAGGTCCTAGAAATTATTTAAGAATGTTCAAAATTTTAATTTTGATTTTTCCATAATTTTTATGTTTAATTTAGAATTAAATGGTAAAAGTTATGATTTATACGTTTTATTAATGAAGTAAATAATAAATATTTTGTGGGTAAATTTTATTGAGTTTTTGGCATCTTGGTAATATTCCAGTATATGCAAAAATGTGATTTCGAACTTGTTTCAAATTTTTATGATTTATTGGGTATTATTTCCTAATCATTATGATTAAAAGAAGTTTAAATAAGCAATAACACAAAACCCAAGTTGAATTATTGTCAAATATTTAGTGAAGACTAATTTTTAAGTCCTAAGAAGGTTAGGATAATTAACTTGGGCTTAAATTTGATTTAAGTATTGATTTGTGATTTTAATGAGTTATTATCACGTATTTCCATAAAACCGGATTATATATGATATAAGGTTTAAGTAGGGCGATTTGGCACATTAATTTGGCATGTTAATCACATATATTTATGCTGCAATTTTTATTGATGAATGTCATATTTTATTTATATAATTTTGAATTATGTAATTTTATCTTAATATGGCCTTAGTTTTAATCGGTATTACCCATAATGTAAGGGATTACCTATTCGGTTGTAATTTTTAATGTGATCTCGTATCATTTTTATTTTTACTAGTTTTTCATATTACAAATGTATAATAGGAATAGCTATGTATTTTATTAGATTTGTAATTCCGGATTTCCTTCAAGACGGTGCCAATCGGAAAGGCGTTCCGATCAAGACGGAGTCCTTGGGAAGCGTGCCACTTGAAGTTCAAGGGACCAATGGAGTTGGTTTTCGAATTTGTAAATAGAATATTAGATTTTCTATTTTAAGAAGGCCATACTAGGAAATTTATTTATTGCTTTGCATTTTTCTTTATATGTTACATGCATTGCCAAATCGCTATTAACATCACAAGCATTTATATATATATATATATCGTCTTTTCGACCGTGTCGATTATAATTATCGTTAGTTCACTAATATAGTTCACATAAAAGTGATAGATATATAATAAATCGACAAGACTTCTCACATATTTAAAATTGAGATTAGCCTTTCCAAATAGTAGGACCCATGAATCCCTTTGACATTTGGGGTAGATTCGGTTTCCCGGGGTACTTTCATTTTTCATTGGGTAAGTGGGGTAATAAAACGTTATTACACGCGAAATTTGGTTGGACTCAACAGAATGTAAAGACTAGTCTTATGTTCCGGGGCTAGAGATGAAATTTATGAAATTCATCGACCGAGAGTTCTAAGGTAGAATCAATTAAAGAGTTAATTCACCAAATTTATGCAAGTATGGGATATATCGGTTTCCCGTGCCCATGTTTGTGTGAAGATGATCTCGGAATCATTTATATAATTGGGTGGAGGTCATTATATAAATGCTAAAACATGCTAAAATATTTTCATATATTAACGATGAATGTTTCTTTTCCCACTATTTCGTTGTTTTATGTTGTTCTTTATCATTTCTCCTATTAATATACGATATCAATTCGATTGTAACACGAGTCTCCGCTAAACCACTATTACTAACGACAAATAGAATCTCTTTCTAAATCCTCAAATGAACCGTTTAAATAGGGCAGGGACTAGTTCCATAAGAATCGTTCTATTCCATAGAACTCCATAGGAGTTGTCCTATGTCATATAAGATTAGCATCTTAAATTCCTAACATGCCTATGTATGATTTCTTGTGAAAATATGTGAATAGAAGTAATGATTAGTCAAAATATGTTTTGAAAATATCTTCTATGCATCCACGGTTCAAAAGTCTTATTTGCTCAAACTAAACACTTGTCATCAAGTACTTAAGTTATTAAGAACATGACAATGTTAATTGGTAAATTGATTTGTTGGAAATTTTGATTAACCAAATACCACAATAGAGTTAACCCTTGTGAAGGATTAACTAGGAATTTATATGAAGATAAGTCTTCATCAAGTAGAAATTCTTGAAGTCAGTGGGAGCAATAAGAAGTAAGTACCTATCTTAATCGTTAAAGATAAAACTAGGTTCGAAAGAGAAGGTGTTAGACACTAAAATAGACACAAACCCCAATAAGTAAAGATCAAGGAGGTTGGTCGTGTGACTCCAACATATTCCTTCTTGAAAATCTATGACATTGACATTGCATTCTTCATGAGTATATGATACAAATTTGTGAATTTCGTCATGATATTTGGCATTATCATGTGACGACTAGCAATAATAAGTTCAGAAATTTGCATGAATGGAACTAGGGTAGTTGTCATTTCATCCATGAACATATGAATGTTTTAGCGTATTCATTTTAGTTTTGTATTTAGAAATGTACCTCAATAATTGTTTTGATGTACAATATGTCTAAATAAGAATATAATTCAAGTTTTTGTATAAAACGCAAAGGGTTTCTCTATTATGCAATTAAAACAAGCGTTGTGCCCTAACATACCACGATTAAGTTTATGGTGAGACCATACAAATAAAGGTAATTATATTCAAACTAGAAATAAAATGTCATATATACACGACTCAAGTTGGTGACCCCTATCATTTCTCAATTTTCGATTGAAAATCAAATTTAGAAACTAGTTTTGACTAGTCTCCCAAACCATTTGATTGAAAATCTTTTGGTGTGTGCGAATCTTGTATTCAAAGCAAGTTAATTCATAACTTTTTTCTGGAAAAGTATTATGAATAGAGCAAGATATTCGCCTATTTACACTTCAATGTGTATGGTCGAATATATTTTCAATCTGAGAAGGTCATTATTACTTCTTCTCTTTTACCGACGAACTAGGTAGATACTTGGTATCCACTTAATGAGGTAAGAAGAGAAATTATTTGAATAAGTTCAATGAATTCTTCTTATGAAGTATAAAAACCAAAGTATTAGTACTTTGTTTAGGATGAGAACCATGAAGTAATGACTTTATTTTACACCAAATAGAGAGTGATATGGTATCACAAGTACACTTTCATTACGATATGATTGAATCTTTACAATATAGTTGGAGGTAGTTTCTGTTATAAAATTTGTTTGGCATTTAAATTTTCCACTAATATAAAACATGGTTAAAGTAATCATCTACTTTTCATATGAGATATGGTTAGGCATGGTACCTAAATTGTAGCTTGTTTCGATAGTTAACATGTGCTCTTTTTCCTACATGATCACAAGAACAAAGGGTTTGTGGCTCGTGATGCTCTCTATTAAAGAAAAGATGATTATTTCTTAAAGACAGCGTGGGAGAAAATGTTCAAGAGCAACAAACTGAGATTAAGACGTAGGAAGATGTTCCTTCTTGGTCAAAATCAGTAGAAATTTATTCGAATCTTAAGTTAATAGGAGTCATGTTACCTTTTGAAGTAACGAACCTGTAACTTATTAAGATGCTTTATCTAGTCTCAACTCCACAAGAGTCCGAAATAAGCATAAGCATGAAAATGTTTATTTAGCTTGGTTGGTTGGTGGCAAAGGGTTTTGCACGCAACAACAACACTTCATTGTATTCGGATATGATTTGATATAGTTTGATTTTAAAATCATCTTGCATGAGTTTTGTAAATCGCAACTATCCTAATGTAGGATATGAACTTAAGAAGAAATCTTAAGTAGAAGTCAAGTAGTTGAATGGTATGTTTCAGTCATGTTATAAACCTTTCTCAATTTGTCGAGTAGTTATGTTTATACATGAAGTTTAGTGGGAGTAGGGTGGTATTATTAGTCTTATATATGAACGACATATTAATCATTGTGAATGATGAAAGACTTAGGAGAAGAATAATACATCTCTAAGGTATCCAGACCTATAAAGATAGATCTAAGAGGATATTACCGTTAAATGAATATTCTTATGTTAATAAGAATCTTAACAAGTTCAAAAGTATTGAACATGAAGAATTTGAATCCACATGCTTCCGCTGCGAGATTAATTCATTACGCTAAGATGTATTACCATTCTTAAACCTCGTGTACTTGGAGTATGACGAGATGTTACAAATCGAATCTTTGAGAGAAGTCTCTATATAGCCACATAGTTCATTAGTTAGTACTCAAAAGTACTAAAGACATGAAGCTAAGCATTTAGAAATGAGATGGATTTATGTGCAAGGAGTTACACAAAAACCATATTCTAAACACATAAGGATGGTTAGAGAACCATCTTGGCTATATTATTTAAGAAGGATATCTGCTAGAAACGTCCTAGGCAGTTGAACAATGAGATAAACACAACGGAAATTGAGTACACTTGCAATAATGAGATATGCAAGGAGGAAGGGATGATATTAGGATTCGATTTTGTGAATTGGAGGAACTATGGTAGTTCATTCCAATAACCAAAGGTCCTATCCCTACTCACTGTGAGGATAGGCAAGAGAGCCTATGTCTAGATTACATCTAGACATGTACTCAAAAGTTTTATAATAAAGATTATACATAACTAAGGGAAAAAGTATATAGTAAGGTTAGTAAAGTGAAAAGTGTTGCTAAGACTTACTAACCAAAGCCTTCTCATATGCTTAGCATGATAAGTCATACCATTTCAATTGAATTGAGATGATCCACTATATACAAGATTAAAAATGAATTATAGATTATGTAGTAATTGATATTGTATCAATTTTACATATGTGATAATGCATTCATCGTTTGAGTTATATTAAAAAACTCTTTTCTTATAATACTTTGTTTTGCAAATAGGTTGTCGAGACAATATTGAACCCTATTTAAGTGAACTGGATTAACATAGTATTGGCCCCTAGTCACTTATATGAGGTGACGTCTCCAACTGACTAGAGTGTGAGTCGATGGATGGCAAGTTCAAGTGCCATAGGGTCATAAGGGATGACTAATCGATCACATAGGCAGACTCTATGGGACACTCTATCGGTCAGTGACCGCTTATAGAGTTCTGGTAATTTATATAGCCTGGTCGTGGCGAGAGCTACTATAATATTCTTTTGAGTCAATTCTTTGACTAGAGACTGTTCGCCCAAGTTGGCACACTTTATGAGAGACTTTAAATGATGCTCTACGACTTTCGTAAATGAGGTCAAATGGGCATCTTTTGGTTCATGATGAGCTGTGGCTAGACAAAGGGAATAGTGCGATAGGAATTGTCCTCCCCCTTATCAGGATTATTTAAAATCTCAAGGCCACTCGAGGAGTAGTGAACTGAAAATGCGTGGCCACGCTCGGAAGGTATCTACGGTAGATAATTCCGGTCAGACAGTTACTCTCCAGATCGAGGAAACCACTCTTGATATAGTCACTTGTAAGGACAACCTGCAAGACACCTTACATTGAGTGGGAGATTATAATAGGACAAGAGAATTGGTGACGCACACTTGTCTCGGACAAGTGGGAGATTGTTGGAATATGTGTCCTCAACAATAGTGCGATCACATTATTGAAACTCATGATAAGAATACGTAAAGGGATGATTCATTTATATAGTCAACTGATCAACATTAATCAGTAATGATTGGCTAACTAGAGTTTGACATTACTGTCGTTTGACGGTGGTGATCAGTTGATCCCTTAAGGTCACATCTAAAGGACGATTCCTCAATTGTATGACGATACAGATTGATTAAATCCTTAAATTGAACAAATTGATATATAAGAGAGAATATTATATCTTATTGTAGTGTGATTAAATAAGATTCAATTTAGTAATTAATATGTTACATTACTAAAATTGATTAATGTTTATGAAACATTTGAGATAAGAGTAATTAGTTAGTTATAATTACAAAATGTTGTAGATTATATTAACTAGACCTAATGTGACCCATTTTATATACATGTAATTGTGAATTACTTGTTAATTTGTTAATTGTAATTTATTTGATATATAATGATATTTAATTAGTTAAATATGCATTTATATTACTAATGACATGTTACATGTCACATGTCACAACATATGACAAATGACAAATGACAAAAATAAAATGGAGTCCATTTTAAGTGGCTAAAACCGGTTTATGTAGGGGTTAGTGGGTGATTATTTTATGCTAATTAGAACATAATGATGACCTTATTGCATGAAAGATACCTACACCTATTCAAACTTTTCTTGTGAAGAACAAAAGGGGTTTTGAGAAGAGAAATTACCCTTCCCTATCACTTGAAAGACCAGTTCCCCTCACAAAAAATAAGATGAGGAAATTGTTCTTATTTTTGTTGTTCATTGAAAATGATCTTATCTCCTTCTCTCACTAGAAAAACCATAAAAATAGTTTTATGTTAGCTTGTTCAAAAATCTAATAAACCTCACATATTACTAGTGTAGTAATAATCCTAATATTAGATTTATATTTAAGGTCACTACAAATATTATCTAGTTAATAACATTTGTAGTATTGAGGGATAGTCTTGGTGCAACTAAGAGGAGGATCTCTACTTTGGGGTCTTGTTGGAGGATCATCCTAATATTATGAGCTCAAGATCAAGTGTAGGAAAGAGTCCTACACTTGTGCCCATTTTCGTCCCTCACATAATGTAAGAAACATGTCTAACCTTGTTATTTTGTTATGCATGCACTAGATCAAATGACTAAATCAAAGAGTATTTTAGATCATCAATTAAATTAGTTTAATTAGAGGGTTATTGAATCCTTTTACTTTCTACCATGCCTCTGGTGCCACATCCTATCAGCATCTGACTCACTTTTAGTCTCAGACTCATCATTAGTATCCTCGACTAAAACCTCACCCAATGAAAGAGGTGGAATGCCTGTTATTTCATTAACATTCTTGAAGTGTAATAGAATCCCCAGATTTCTTATGTGAACTATGATGTTTAATGCGATTGGATTGATTAGATTTCTTAACCATGAAAACACAGAAATCCAAGAAATTTTGCAAACCCTAGAGACGACGATCACTTTCTCTTTCTATCTCTAGGTTAAACATCTTTCAAGTAAAGTTATTGTTTTATTTTAATTTTAATTGAATAGATCCATAATATTGAATAGATATAAAATTACATGTCTACCCTTACAATTTTGGCGCAAAAACGAAATTAACATTTTTTTTTATTTTTTTTTCTTTAATTATGGTGGCACCGAGATTCGGTACCACCGGGTGGCCCCCTATCACTATTCATAAAGAAAATAGATAAACAAATAACCGGGGCGTAGAGAGTATTTATGTTACCAACATTTGTAGTAACTTTTGTGGACGCGGGACCACGGGGGCGCTTGAGGGGAGAACAAGCGTTTGCATTTGTGGAGTCGCCACCAATTTATTGTGGAAAATTGGAAACCGTTCGAATACCTCGTGTCATGTCAAGACACAAAGTAGTGACATAGACACCAAGAACTCGTTACCCTTAGCATTCTATGTCAAGAATGACTCTCGTGGATGCCAATGAACACGGATGTTCACAGAGATCTGGAGTAAGGGGTGAGGGTACGTATTAGGAAGCTCTTTTGATCGAACACCTAATCTTGTCCGCCTCGATAGCGGCCTCTACTAATGATTAGGAAAATTGTCTATACTTGATATATTGTCGATAATATGCATGCAATGCAACATCCAACGTTTTAATCCTAGCATGTGAGAATTAATACTAAGTCGGCAAACACGTAATTTAGCATACAATTGGGTCAAAGTTGAGATTTCGGTTCAATTACATGTGAAGGCATACAAATGGCACTCCCTCCTATTCTCTAACATCTTCCACATTTCCTAAAACGGCAAATTCACTAAGATCTGCCACTTTCCTTATTTGTCTATCTTTTGTGGTTACAATATCTTATGACCCCACATTCTCTCTCTTACTTTCATTTACATCCACATATCATACTCCCACTAAATTATACCCAAAAACAATTGTGGAAGAACATAGAGAATAGGAGGGAGTATAATAAAAGAAATATAATAAATAATTACAATAATGAAAATTACAATAATTACATTGGATTCATTGATTTATGTAGAAAATATATTTAAAACGGATAATTTGAGAAAGAATGAATAAATGAATTAACGAACAGGAATTAGGCGATAATACGAATAATAGTTAATTACATACGTAAACTAATTAAACTAGGTCAAGGCAGAATGGAAGTTCAGAGACAGAAATCAACCTGGAACAGGCGCAACAGGACTGCGCCCTCTGGAAGAGGCGCAGCAGTTGCTGCGTCTGTTCCAAGGCTGAGTTCTGGCTGTGAAGCCGGAACTGCAAATTGATAGTATTCGTTGGTGAATTTAATGATTGATTATGATATTTGACTCGGATGAAAGTGATTTAATACATTAATTACATGTGAATGAGTCATAAAACAATAAAACATGGATGAAACGGAATTAGAACGAATATATTTACATGATTAATAAGGGTTAATAATTAACAAATTAATTAACTAACTAATTAGGTTAAATATGATGAATTAATGATGGACTAATGATGAATATGATAATAAAGAGGTGAGAAATATATCAAAGATCGAATTTCAGAAACTCAATATGAATGAATCGAATCTCTACAACCCGGATTGATTTTAATGACGAAAACCCGCAAATATTGGTTATAAGGGATTTAAGTCGAATTAATTAACAATGGATTATGAATAATATATTACATGTTAGAATTATTATGCTATTATATCAAAGAACCGAAGAACAAACGAATTAAAAGAAACGAATTGACGAAAGACGAAAAAAGAAGATAGGAAGCAGGAACTGCGGCAGCCTCACGAAGAGGCGCAGCAGGTACTGCGTCCCTTCGAAGAGGCGCAGCAGTTGCTGCGTCCTTTCTCGACGGTCATCTTCTGGTAATTCGTAAAAAAGGATTTAAAGCATGGTTTTATAAATCGGTTTTAGAAATACTTTCGACATAAACCTTACAATATGATTACAATAAGTAAATAACAATAAATAAAGAAGGATTTACACCCTCAGACTTACATGTTTGACGAAACGAGGTGAACTAAATTTATGTTTTAGTGATGCTTGACTCGAATATAGCGAAAGTGCCCTCGTAAGAGGAAAACGATTAAGATTAATTAAAGTTGATTATTGTGGAGTTGGTCAAATTGGTCGGTCATGCAAAACGAGGCTGGTACTCAGAAGGATCCGAGCTTACGTGGTCGAATGTTCAAGCACCCAGACGCCAAAAAGTAAGAACGTGGTCTAGAATGCAAAGGGAGAAGAGAAGGGCGGACACTCGCGTGAGAAATATGAGGAGCCAAGGCTCCTATTTATACTAATCACGGAAGGAATTAAGGTTTTCGGAGAAACTTTGGAAGTGAATCTCGAAAAGATACGAAAAATACGCAGAAAAGGACTTGGAAAGAGGCGCAGCAGGCACTGCGTCTCTTGGAAGAGGCGCAGCAGACCTTGCGTCTGTTCCTGTGTGGTTTCCTCTGCGGAAGAAAGATTTCCGTGTTTAATTTATGGAATAACGGATTAATCTTATTTTCCTTAATATTTTGTGTGAATATTACGGGAAATCCTTTACCAAAGATTAAAAGATTGTGAAATATGGAATAGAAATATCCGGAACATTCCAGAACATTCTGACTCGGGATTTAGCGGTTATCAGAAAATGAAGACGGTTTTTGGCCCGGACTCCAAATGAACTCTAATTGTCAAAACGACCGTATTTCGGCACGTTGAGATGACAACTAAGAGGTAGACATCGGTGTTTGAGCAATCACTTGACGATAAACTTATGAACTGTCACAAATCGTTCGCGTACCAAACATGCGGCCCAATCATCACCGGGTGGTTTGCGGGAGGTGCGAAATGAGGTATCTCTGAGCCCCCACTTTGACTGAGGCTTGGACAAGGCGAAAGTCAAAGTATAGCCATCAGGTCAATCGAAGATTACAACCTGACGACTATGGCGACGCGAGGTGGTTCAAGGGGTCTGAACCAAGGACCTGTCGTCGGGAACATTTTAGAGTCTCTCGACTATCGGGGAGGGTCGTTTAAAGTCCATTAGACTACGTAAGGAGGCTCGCCAGCCATAAGAAGAAACCATACCTGAGACTTCTTTCTCGAGATGCTTCTGGAGGCGCATAGGAGCTGAGGGTAAGCGTAGGAGCTAAGGGTAAGACCTAAAAGATAAGTAAGGATTGTGCTAGGGTGTGGGATCCCAAAGGAAAGCATCAATTGGAAGGAGGCCCAAATATAATTTCAACCTGAGGGGTAACTAAGGCTTGAGTGTAAGAACTCTACCGGTCTGAGAACTTCTGGAGAATGACACCTTTATCGCACTCCGCGGGGAAACAAGAAATATTGTGAGTAGTAGGACACGAACTGCTGGGAGAAATATGCTTGGGTCGTCTTCAAACAAACTTCAGAAGAACTTCAGAAGAACGATTGTATGTCATGAACTCTCGTTGGGGAAACCTTATCAGGAACCTATCTCCATGTCTCGAGAGGGATTGTCTATCCGCTTACTCTCGCTGGGGGAATATAATGAAGGCGTGTTGAAACACCTGTCAAAGAATACCTGCTCGTTGTGACAAGCAAAGTCTTAGAAGCAGTAAATAATGTACGATAGTCTGTAGTTGGCTTAGAAATGCGGGTCTGAATGAAGAATAATCGTCAAACGGACCAAAAAAGGATAAAATGGCATCGGGGAAGAGGCGCACCAAAGATGGGCCCACTAACAACGAACTCATAACAAATTTTTGAAAATTCGTATGAAGGGAAGCTGAGGAAGAGGCGCAGCAAGAGTTGCGTCTCTTGGAAGAGGCGCAGCACCTGCTGCGTCTATTCCTGGAGGTGTCTTTCCTGCGTAAAAACGCGATGAAACAGGGGTTTCATTTCATTTGTTTCGAAACATAAATCATCAATTTCTCTCTCAAATTTCAACCATTTCCGCCAAAATTTGATCCAAAAGCTTGCATTCGCCATGACTAATCGGGTCGACAAAATTTAGGGTTTTCAACCCTAAAATGTCGAAAATTTGGGGCTTTTCCCCCAAATGATTTTGCCTTGTAAAATTAACCTTGTAAATGACTAATTGGTAGTATAAGGATCATAACCATGTATTTGTTTCGAATTTTCGTTGAGTTTTGGGCATTTGAGTGAAATTGAGACGGTTTCACAGCTAAACCGTAAATTGCTTCGAGAATGGCCCTAGGAATTCCCATTTGCGATGAAACTTATTATTTGGAATCCTTGGATGATGGGTAAACTTCCTACCATCTCGGAATTCTGGTTTGTGACGGCTTTTTCAGGACACTTTTCTAGGGCATAATTGCCGTTATAACGAAATGCTGCCGAAATTTCGACTCGAACCCATGACTAGGCTTCAACTTAGGCTTGACTTAACCCAAATTACCACATGAATGATCAGGTTTGTGGGAATACGGCCAAAGATGGCGAGAAAAGAGCGACTTCGGGGCTTCCAAAACTCGAAAATCCCCTAATCAAGGTTCGTCGTCACTTGACGCGGCCTAAAATTACTTTAACGTTGCAGGTGACGAGGCTTCTACTTCTGGGAGAGCTCCCATGGACATAGACACAGCCGTTGACGCTTCTCGTGCTCTCGAGGAGGCTTTCACTGCGGTTAGGGCAGCTGCTGAGGTTGCCGGGGACGAGGTCCGGGAGGAGACAGCTCGTTTGCTGAGGGAGCTCGAGGTTCGCGACGCCGAGGTTGCTGCTCTCGAGGCGAGAGTTGTGGAGTTAGGCGGCGACCGGCAGTAGTTTTTGTTGTTGTTTGTCTGTTTCCACATTTTAGGACCCACATTTTGGACATTTTGGATTTTGCTTGGGGCTCGAGCCCCCAGTTTGTTGTATATATCCATCTTTTGGTTGTATATATGACGGCTTGAGCGCCTTTGATGCTGGGTTGCATTTGTTTGTACCTGCAGGTTAGCTTTGAACAGGTTTGGTAGATGACGGTTTACGCCGTCATGCTGCCGAAATTTACAAAGAAATCACATAGGACATGTATGCATACATATGGCCTAAATTAGCGCAAAACAATGACTTGAAAATGCAAAAAAGCAAAAATTTGGTCGGAAATGACCGGACGGTAGGGAGGGTTACCCCCTAAAAAAAGAAAAAATAAAAACATATAAGTTTGAAATGGAGAGTGAAATGATTCTCTGAAAAGAAAAAGTAAAAAAAGGAAATGTATAAGTTTAAAAAAAAATATAATGAAATTAAATACAAAAAATGTATAGGTTTAAAAAAAAGATGAATTGCATTAAATTTGTGAAATGATTCCCCAAAAAAAGAAAATTAAAAAGAATTGTACAAGTGTGCTAAAATGACGAAAATGTCGATATCGTCTCGAAATGCGTGCCCGCGGAATTAGAAAACACGAAGTATGGTAATTTTGACGTATTTACCAAAATAATAACCCGTATGAATAGGAAATTATTTGCCAAGGAATTTAGGAAAGATCCAACGCGGAAAATCACAGAGACACTGCTGAGGAAGAGGTGCAGCAGGAGCTGCGTCCCTTTGAAGAAGCGCGGCAGTCTTGCGCTTTGTTCCCGGTGTATCCGTCCTGGCGGATTTTAGGAAACAGATTTTAGTATAAATAGAAACGTCGATAGAGGTTTTATTCACACAATTCTTCTGTCTCTTCCTTCGTCTTATTACATAAAATTCTCAAAACAATCCTTCATCATGAATACTTTAGAGATTCGTCTAAAAGAGTGGACGAACGAGTTTTCCAACGTGGAGAAACACAACATGGGTGCTTATAATCTTGGATCATTGTTGAGTTTGAAGCTTATCAAGGTGGTCAAACCATTCCTAGATGCTTGTCTTGATTATTGGGACTCGAATTATCACGTTTTTGCTTTCCCCGGAGGTGACATTTGCCCATTTCCTGAAGAAATTGCTGCGATCGGTGGGTGGGACCCAGAACACTTGCCTGCTATTCCTTCTACTTCACAAGGGTATAAGAACAAATTTAGGAACTTGCTTGGATTGACAAGAATTGAGGTGGACCGTCTAGTGACCTCGATAGGAGTGCGAATGTTGGATTTTATTGACCGATTCATTAACAAGGCCGACTCCACCATCTCTTATGTTGCTTGGCGAAGGGCATTCGGATTTTGCTTGTTACATGTATATGTCCTTCAAAGGCATGTTGATGAGGATTTGAGAGGTGATCCCCGTCTCCTGGGCCTAGTTGAGCAAATGGAACTGCGCAGGAGCCCAGCCTGTTTATGTTTGGGAGAGATCCTATTGGGTTTGGATAACAGGAAAGCCAATCGAGACCTACCTTATTTGGGAAGCCCCATTATTTTGCAGGTAAAAGAACACTTTTCTCTTTCCTTTTCTTTTTTTTTTTTCGTTTTTTCTCTTTTTTGTTTTGTTTTTTTTTTCTTTTTTTTTTCGTTTCTAATACCCGCTTTTGGTAGGTCTGGCTTATGGAGCGTCTTCGATTGATCGAGCCCCCAGTTCATGTTCCTTCTTATCATGCTCGCTCAATTGCTATGAGGACCATGCTTTACATGGTGGACTTTACTCGAGTCTGTAATTATTGGGAAAACAAATTGAAGAGTGATGACAGTCCCTTGATTAGATGGATCGTACCATGGTGGCATCTCAAATCTGTCACTGGAGTATCTTCCTTGGATCCTACCCGATCTGTGTGCATTCCTGGCTTGGAATTCATGGTATGCATCTTCCCGGAGAGGCTGATGAGACAGGTTGGACTGAAGCAGACAATCCCGAAGCTTGACATTCTCCCGCAGACTACCGTGGCGCTTACTACTGAGAGCCGAAGGGAGTGGGCCATTAAATGGGCTCAAAGAAACGTATGGTTCATGAACTCTTCTGTTAGTGCCTTATGGGTGTCGGACTCCTATCTGCGGTGGAGGAAAGCTACTACTCCGGAGGAGCGTGAGAGATTGAGGATGCGCGAGCCCGTTGACTATAAGGTGTACGAGGTGGAAAAGGAGAAAGAGAAGCATCTGACTGAGGGAGAGGAAGAAGCCGGGTTTCGAGTTGTTCATCCTTCGAAGAAACCGAAGACCTCTCCTGTCGTAGACAAAGTGATTGACAAGAATGGGAAGGCTAGACCGCGAGAAAGACCTTTGGTGATGAGGTCCGAAGTGGCGCAAGAGCGTCCGGCTCGAGGTCGTGACAAGAAATATGACAAGAATGACAAGGGCAAAGGGAAGATGGAGGAATAGCCCAAGTCTTTATTATTATTTATTATTATTATTGTAATAAGAAGGTGGGGTTTTTAGAATCCTAGCCTATTTTATTTTTTTGTTTAGCGTTATTATTATGTAACGTACTATTATTATTATTAGAAATGAATGAAATAAAAGAGGTTAATTGGTTATGAAACCGTTGTGATTTTCTATTTATTATTCTTATCGAATTCCAAATGCAACTGCAAATGTCCTTCTATTCACATTTTGAAATTAAAGGGTTGTATCCTGTGAAGGATTGCCTACGTATTCATTAAGAAAATGAAATCAAACCCTTGCGCGTAGTTCGAGTAAATGTAAAAGAATAATTGTTCTAAGCAGGAGCTTGTAATGAACTTAGAAGATAAGCATAAGCTTTTTACTTACTCCTAAGATGCAATTTAGTTTATTTTGACGATATGAGGATGACAAATTGTCAAAATGCAAGAGCAGAGTGACATTAGCTTATTTCCGCTTGGCCAAGGGCCGTTTATTTTAGTGCCACAAGAGCGACACGTGAGGTTACGCGAGGCGCGTTTTTGTTCCTATTCTAGGCATAATACCGCTTTAGTTGGTCAAGGTTTATCGGGTTGGCAAATTCATTCCCATCTAGGTCTGTGATTCTAACCGCGCCCCCTGGAAGTATGGACTTGACTAGAAATGGCCCGGCCCAATTAGGTTTGAATTTTCCCCGTGGATCGACAGGTAAAAGTGCTCTAACCGACTTGAGTACTAAGTCTTCTTCCTTGATGTTCCTTAGCTTGACACTTTTGTTGAAGGCTCGTTTGATACGTGCTTGATATGTTTGGACATTATGTAATGCGCGTAGCCTACGTTCATCCAGGAGGATGGGTTCTTCATATCTATCCCTCTTCCAATCGGCCTCCGGGATTTGACTTTCGAGTAAGATACGCAAGGATGGTATTTCTAACTCGACTGGCTGTGCAGCTTCCATGCCGTAGGTCAAATAGAAAGGGGTGGCCCCAGTGGGCGTCCTAACACATGTGCGATATCCCCACAAAGCAAAGGGTATTTTGCTTGGCCAATCTCGATAGTTATCAATCATTTTCTTGAGAATTGTGACAACGTTCTTGTTTGCCGCCTCTACCGCGCCATAAGTCTGTGGTCTATATGGCGAAGAGTGGTGATGCCTAATTTTGTACTTGGCTAGCAACTGCTCAGTCTCAGCTTGGAAATGTGATCCTTGGGGTTCTAGTTCGGTTCCTACATTGATGGGTTCGGTGTTCTCTATTACTGGTCCCCCTTCCCTCTCTTGTAGTATTTCCTTGGCTATGTAGGGAGGTATCTCAATTGAGTCTGGGTCTGGGTCATCCTCAGTATCATCGTAAACAGAATTGCATTCAAGATAACACAAAGAGTAAGCAGAACCTGATTTATTCATATTAAAGTTTGAGAAAAGTTGAAACAAAGAAGCCATCTGATCTGTGGTCAGCGGCGGTAAAGGGACAGTTGTTGGGACATTTCCCGAACTACTGTTACTATTTGAGGCTAAGCTAGGAGAAATAAAGGGAATGGGGGTGACGACAGGAGGAGACTCCTTAGTGACTTCTCTAGACTCCGACTCCGACTCTGACTCTGACTCGAATTCATCGTCTTCTGGTTCTCCCTTGAACATCTCTCCTTCTCTAGTGGTGAGCTTGAAGAGTCTTCCTTGATTGTTGGTCCACTTGATTGATTTTCTCCATCCCTTCTGCTGGTTCGCGTTTGTTTCTGTGATTAACGCGGTAGGGTTGAAGTGGTTATCTTGAAGTATCATGGTAATGATCTCATCCTGCGCGGCTCTAAAAAATTGATCTTCTCCAAACAGTAGACTAACAGCTTGTTCGTCTAAGCAAGGTGCTTGACCTGCTTTGACGGTAGGAACCGTTTCTGGAGGAATGAAGTAGCAATCGTGAAAGATCTCGATTCCGGCTAGCTTCCTTCTGAGGTAGTGCCAAGGTTCGGGAAATCCGTGAAAGAGTTCTTGACTTCCTTCCCTAACAAAGTGTCCATTTAGGGTAGGGAAGTATGGTCGCATTTGGACTCCTATGTGCTTACGACTTTGAACTTGAGCGAGCATCTCGAGAACTTCCTCATTGGTGGGTTCGTATCCTAGTCCAAGTGGTATTCTTTTTTAGTTGCCTTCCTTGTAGCGTGCGAAGGTGTTTCTTCGGGCAGGGTTCAAAGGCATTCCCGGGAAGTATCCCTGGGATTTGAGTATGTGGTTGACCACCAAGTTGGAGTAGGGATCTTAGTATAGGGGTGCCAACTCGCTTTCTATGACACTTATGCTTTGAAAGCCCCCAAGTTCATATACTGGATCCGCAAGGACTTGATTATTTGACTTCTTTTCGATTATTGCCTTGATGGGCGATGAAGTGATCGTCACCACTTTGCCATTTAGTGGGATTTTGATCTTTTGGTGAAGGGTGGATGTTACCGCTTTGGAAGCGTGAATCAAAGGTCTTCCCAGAAGTATGTTGAAGGAAGTTTCAATGTCCACTATTTGGAAGTTAACCTTTCGCTCAATTGGCCCTGTGGCTATGGTTAGGTTAACGAGTCCTACTACCTTTCGTCGTGTACCATCATATGCGCGAACACCTTGATTGGTAGGGGTCCAATCCGACTCTTTTATGCCTAGTTTGTATGCCGTTTTTAGGGGTATGGCGTTGACCGCGAAGCCATCATCTACTAAGGTCATTGGCACATTCTTCTTTAAGCAAACGACAGTGATATAAAGAGCCAAGTTGTGACTAGAGCCAAAGGGCGGCAAATCTTCATCTGAGAAATTAATAGGATTACTTAGCTTCGGTGATTCTTGGAAGACCAAGTTGACTACATCGTCGGGTGTGGAGTTATGTGCTACATTTAGTTTGGCCAAAGCTTGCAGTAAAGCTTGGCGATGTGGGAACGAGCTTGCTACTAGTTGCCATACTGAAAGATCAGCCTTTGTCTTCTGTAATTGTTTTAACAAATGATCAGTAGAGTCATCTTCATTATCATTTGGTGTGATAACGTTGGTTGGACCATTTTGAGTAGTATTTTGATATGGACGCCCTGAACGAGTTAGGTGGTCCACATCTTGGTCTTCACCCTTTTGGACTATTTCCTTGACTAGGGAGTGTTCAATGAGATACTCGTCTTCATCATCATCGGCCCATACTCCATTGACTGTAGCTAGTTCCCTCATTCTCATGATCTCGTCCTCTAATTGTGTGATTTGGCCGACTAGTTTATCAACCACGGCGACTATTTCTTGCATAGTAGCATTTTGGGAAAAGATTAGGGGCGCATGTTCTTTAGGTGTTGCGTTGGGGTCATGTAAAGTTGTCACCACATTTTCCAATTCCGAAACTTGCCTATCCACACTCCTTGCCCATGCGATGAAGTCGGTAATGGTAGGGGAGATGGTAAAGTAGAACCCTTCATTCTCAATCGCGTGGATCTCATCTTCGACTGGGGAAATGAGGTGTGAACAATCTAAGGTAGATTCTTCACTTGTGATCACTAGAATACCAAGAGGATTCTGAGTGTTGTTGGGCTTACCTCCCGGCAGTATCGGTAGTCGACCATCCTCAATCATGTCTTGAAGCACATTTTTCAATTTGTAGCATTTTTCTGTGTCATGCCCCTTACCCCTATGATATTCGCAGTATGAGTTCTCGTCCCAGAACTTGGATTTCTTTTCAGGTTCGGGCGTAGGGCCTATGGGTTGGAGTTTGCCTTGTTTCATTAACCTTTTTAGAGCATTAGAGTAAGTGTCCCCAAGATTTGTAAATTTCCTTGGTGGGGTACTCTTCTTGGATGGCTCGAGGAGGTTAACTTCATCGGTCTTGCTAGTGGAGCCGTAAGAACGACTTGTTGAGCCTTGATATCCTCGACCTACCGTTTTGGACAAGAGCCCTTTACGGATGTCATCTTCGATCCTTGTTCCTAGTACGGTTAACTCTTTGAAAGTTTTGATGTTTTGGTATCTCAAATGATTTGCATAGATGGGTTTTAGGTTGTCGACGAATTTCTCCACAAGGGTAGCCTCATCCGGGCGTTCAACTAGTTGAGTACTAGTCTTCCTCCACCTACTTAGGAAGTCGGTGAAACCTTCTTTGTCATTTTGGGTAAGAACCTCTAAAGTGCGCATGTTAACTTGGATCTCAGCATTATCTGCATATTGCTTAGCAAACTCGATCGCGGCGTCTTCCCAAGTAGCGATTTTCTTATGTTTTAGAGAGTAGAACCATTGCTTTGGGATGGTGTCAAGAGATGAAGGAAAGATCCTTAAGAACATCTCGGGTTTGATGCCTTTGATAGACATGTAATCCTTGAAGGCACGGATGTGATTCAAAGGGTTTCCGTGCCCCTTAAATCTAGGGATATCCGTCATGTTGAAGTTGGTTGGCAACTTGGAACTCACGGCCTCATACTTGCGATTATTCTCCCTATAAATGTCATCCCCTTTAAGATACATCAATTGCTCTTCTAGGTATTGGAGTCGTTTCTCAGCTGCAGTCATACCCATGGTAGGGTTTTCGTCCCTGAAGTCATTCACGAAGTCATCAACGATTTCACTTTCCCGAGCAGGCAACCTCGTTTATACGGTATAGATTCGGCCCTCGATGGTGTCAAGGCGATCATACACTTGGTCTTGAGTAACTTGGAGCTGAGCTAGCGCGGTTAGGATTCGATCATTACCATCCTGGAGTTGATTGAAGTTCACGTCGCTTGTTTCAGGCATCTTGGAAATTGGATAAGAGATCGACGACGAATCAAAACACGATCGACCATTCTAACACACTTTACTAAGAAAGAAATGTTTTGACTTGGGAAGTGGGTGTGTGCCACTTGTTTCGAGTGAGTTTTGAAAAGATGACAAAGTTTGAAAATGTGTGTCCTAGTCAACTATAGTGTAGTTGTAGGAGTGGACTCGAAGTGAGGTTTTGAAATGGGCTTGGGCCCGGAATTTGACTCGACAAAAGAACAGAGTTTTGACTCGGTTTTGCGCTAATCATTGGCCTTTTCGAAATTTACATTTTTAAAGGGATTTTGATTCTACAAAAATCATCATGGTTTCGTTTAGAAATGGTGATCATGTAAGGTACAAACATTTATACAAGCATTATAACGGGATGCTGAGTCCATTTAAAAGGTTTTGGTTTAAAGGGTGGGTTGCCATACCGAACGATCAAACCCGAAGTCTGTGGAGAGGCTCGTACCAAACAAGAGTAAGGCCGATTCCTGGTCCATTTCCTCAAGTAGTGAAAGTCCTTGATACAAACAAGAGTAAGTACCATGGTATGGATGACGTCAATCGCTATCCATCCTTAGGCCCAAATAAGAATTAGGACCGTTTAGACGGGACGATTGGTCGGATGGGTTGGGTTAGGCCTAGGAAGGCCGAATAAACGATCTAGGAAGACCGAGTTATGAAAACCGACAATTGTCTTATACAAACTATTCCCTAACCTTGTTCAAGTTTCACCCTTGGCTACACGTAAGTGTATTATTCCCCAGCGGAGTCGCCAAACTGTGGACGCGGGGCCCCGGGGGCGCTTGGGGGGAGAACAAGTGTTTGCATTTGTGGAGTCGCCACCAATTTATTGTGGAAAATTGGAAACCGTTCGAATACCTCGTGTCATGTCAAGACACAAAGTAGTGACATAGACACCAAGAACTCGTTACCCTTAGCATTCTATGTCTAGAATGACTCTCGTGGATGCCAATGAACACGGATGTTCACAGAGATCTGGAGAAAGGGGTGAGGGTACGTATTAGGAAGCTCTTTTGATCGAACACCTAATCCCGCCCGCCTCGATAGCGGCCTCTACTAATGATTAGGGAAATTGTCTATACTCGATATATTGTCGATTATATGCATGCAATGCAACATCCAACGTTTTAATCCTACCATGTGAGAATTAATACTAAGTCGGCAAACACGTAATTTAGCATACAATTGGGTCAAAGTTGAGATTTAGGTTCAATTACATGTGAAGGCATACAAATGGTACAATAAAAGAAATACAATAAATAATTACAATAATGAAAATTACAATAATTACATTGGATTCATTGATTTATGTCGAAAATATATTTAAAACGGATAATTTGAGAAAGAATGAATAAATGAATTAACGAACAGGAATTAGGCGATAATACGAATAATAGTTAATTACATACGTAAACTAATTAAACTAGGTCAAGGCAGAACGGAAGTTCAGAGACAGAAATCAACCTGGAACAGGCGCAACAGGACTGCGCCCTCTGGAAGAGGCGCAGCAGTTGCTGAATCTGTTCCAAGGCTGAGTTCCGGCTGTGAAGCCGGAACTGCAAATTGATAGTATTCGTGGGTGAATTTAATGATTGATTATGATATTTGACACGGATGAAAGTTATTTAATACATTAATTACATGTGAATGAGTCATAAAACAATAAAACATGGAAGAAACGGAATTAGAACGAATATATTTACATGATTAATAAGGGTTAATAATTAACAAATTAATGAACTAACTAATTAGGTTAAATATGATGAATTAATGATGGACTAATGATGAATATGATAATAAACAGGTGAGAAATATATCAAAGATCGAATTTCAGAAACTCAATATGAATGAATCGAATCTCTACAACCCGGATTGATTTTAATGACGAAAACCCGCAAATATTGGTTATAAGGGATTTAAGTCGAATTAATTGACAATGGATTATGAATAATATATTACATGTTAGAATTATTATGCTATTATATCAAAGAACCGAAGAACAAACGAATTAAAAGAAACGAATTGACAAAAGACGAAAGAAGAAGAAAGGAAGCAGGAACTGCGGCAGCCTCACGAAGAGGCGCAGCAGGTACTGCGTCCCTTCGAAGAGGCGCAGCAGTTGTTGCGTCCTTTCTCGACGGTCATCTTCTAGTAATTCGTAAAAAAGGATTTAAAGCATGGTTTTATAAATCGGTTTTAGAAATACTTTCGACATAAACCTTACAATATGATTACAATAAGTAAATAACAATAAATAAAGAAGGATTTACACCCTCAGACTTACATGTTTGACGAAACGAGGTGAACTAAATTTATGTTTTAGTGATGCTTGACTCGAATATAACGAAAGTGCCCTCGTAAGAGGAAAACGATTAAGATTAATTAAAGTTGATTATTGTGGAGTTGGTCAAATTGGTCGGTCATGCAAAACGAGGCTGGTACTCAGAAGGATCCGAGCTTAAGTGGTCGAATGTTCAAGCGCCTAGACGCCAAAAAGTAAGAACGTGGTCTAGAATGCAAAGGGAGAAGAGAAGGGCGGACACTCGCGTGAGAAATATGAGGAACCAAGGCTCCTATTTATACTAATCACGGAAGGAATTAGGGTTTTCGGAGAAACTTTGGAAGTGAATCTCGAAAAGATATGAAAAGATACGAAAAATACGCAGAAAAGGACTTGGGAAGAGGCGCAGCAGGCACTGCGTCCCTTGGAAGAGGCGCAAAGCACTGCTGCGTGTTCCTTGTGTGGTTTTCCTCTGCGGAAGAAAGATTTCCGTGTTTAATTTATGGAATAACGGATTAATCTTATTTTCCTTAATATTTTGTGTGAATATTACGGGAAATCCTTTACCAAAGATTAAAATATTGTGAAATATGGAATAGAAATATCCGGAACATTCCAGAACATTCTGACTCGGGATTTAGCGGTTATCAGAAAATGAAGACGGTTTTTGACCCGGACTCCAAATGAACTCTAATTACTGTCAAAACGACCGTATCGGCGCGCAGATGACAACTAAGAGGTAGACATCAGTGTTTGAGCAATCACTTGACGATAAACTTATGAACTGTCACAAATAGTTCCGCGTACCAAACATGCGGCCCGATCATCACCGGGTGGTTTGCGGGAGGTGCAGAAATGAGGTATCTACAACTTTATGCAGAATCATTTATTTTGAAAAATATCACATTTTGCAGTTTTATCTAATTTTTAAGTTTATATAACTATAGGGGTCCGAAAAAACCATGCATACTTTTAACTAGATATCAAAATTTAAGTTATAATCCCAATTTTAAGAACATTGTACCTAATGCAACATGACTGATGTGATCATTATTTGAGCGTATTTAGTCCCCGGATTAGCCTTGTTCCCATGCTTTTTAGTGCATATTTAGGTCATTTATTGTCTTTAGTCCTTTGTTTTGCATATTCTTTGAGGTTTTGTTCCCTTGGTAGGAAAGGAGTGCAAACCTTGCATTTTCATGGCAAAATAGAGCTAAATGATTGAATTCAATGACCAAGCATCAAAGAGAAGACAAGACTAGAAGGCCTTTGTACATATTATAGTAGTTGGGCAATGATGAGAAAAGATCCTTGCATCTCCGACAAGATCCCCGAGGATTGTTGAAAGAAGAAGGAAGAAAAGAAGAAAGGAAGAGGCTGACCCAGAATCCGAGCGGATTGCCCTCGGGACGCCCGTCCAAGACCAGGAATCCGAGCGTCTTTGCCAGAGGGACGTCCGTCCAAAAACGCCACAATCCGCCCGTCCAGCTAGACAATCCGCTCGTCCAACAAGGCCACAATCCGCTCGTCCCGTGCCTTGGACGCTCGGATTGTGTTACAGCAACTTTCCATTTTCTCCTTGTTCTATGAAGGATGCGCATATCTCGGAAAGACCGGCAAAAAGGAGACTCGCATATTTTCTGAGAGGAGCGATTCCTCAAGGACTTAATCGTCATTTAAGCCCTTAGTAAACCCTAATTTTTGTACCTAATTCCCACTATAAATACCCCATTAGTCTAATTAGATAATCATGTTCTTCTTATCAATCTCTAGTATAGTTTATATCATTCTAATCTTGTAATCAACTTTTAATCAAGTCTTAATACAAATCTCATTTCCTTAATCTCTCTTTTGTTCATCTTTTATTTTGGGTAATTGAAGATTATTGGGTTATTATTAAGAGATTGACAACCTTCCAATCAATCATCAAGTACTTCTATTATTCTTTTCTTTATTATTGGAATCATTAGTAGGTATAATTCTCTTAATCCCTTTTTAATTATTGTTAATTATCTTCATTTATTCATCATGTCTTGCTTTGTTAATGTGATTGACAACCTTGTTAACATGCTAAACTTGATAATGAGTGAGTAGTTACCTTAACTAGGGTTAATGGGTATGATGTGACCATAATTAGCGCACATTTAGTCCCCTAATTGAGCCTATTTTGCATACTATTATAACATTCTTTGGCCATTTTATCCGTCAAAACCTTCCTATTTGCTTTTCTATCGCATTTCATATGTTTTGTAGAAAAGAAGATAAATGAGGCGGAAATTCCCGTCTTTCGTGCACATTTGGAAGCTACTTGACGATAATAGATGGACTAGTATGAAGAGGAAGCAAGGACTAAAGACCAATCTCGAAAGAATAAAATGGAAATGAGCAAAGAAGTGAAGAAGAGAAGAAGGACCACGACTGAAGAACAATCCGAGCGGATTGTACCTCAATCCGCCCGTCTCCGCTGAACAATCCGAGCGTCTTGCTCTCTGATCCGCTCGGATTGCCCCTCCCCAATCCGCCCGTCTTCTGGCTGGGAAAAACAAGAAAATTCGCTGGAAGAGAATCCGCCCGGATTCCCTACAATCCGCTCGGATTCCCCCTCACCAATCCGAGCGTCTTGCCCAAGGATCCGCTCGGATTCTTCAGCCCAAATCCGGCCGTCCCGACTCTAATCCGCTCGGATTCCTTTCCAGAGATTTTCGTGTTCTTCAAGCTCAAAGAAAGACGCCCTTCTCTCGGAGAATCCCGGAGTCTCCTTGCTCAACTTAAAAAGTGTAATTACTAGTTTAGCCCTTAGTTAACCCTAATGCATCCACCTAATTTCTACTATAAATACCCCATTTGTAAATAATCAAAGGGGGATCCTTTATCAAGTTTTATTAGATTAGAAAACTCTCTTAGATTAGATTAGGAGTAGATTAGAATAGATTACTCTTTAATCTTTCCACAAATTACACATTAATCTCTCTTTAATTATTGTTCAAGTTTATTATTCAAGTTTATTATTGGGTAATTGAAGATTATTGGGTTATTATTGGGAGATTGACAACCTTCCATCAATCATCAAGGTCTTCTTTTATTCTTTGCTTTATTATTTGGATCATCTCAAGTTGGTATAATTCTTTTACCCTTTTACTCTTTATTGTTTATTTCTTCATTCTATTATCATGTTTATACTTGTTGTGATGATTGACACCATTAATGACATGTTTCCCATGATAATGAGTGAGTAGTTTCTTTAGCTAGGATTAATGGGTAATTAGGGGAAACCAACATGGGATTGATTCATGCTTAATCTAATGTGTTTTCATAATCAAATTGCTTGCTTGTTGTGATGTCAACTTTATGCACATGTTATGTTTGATGAAATGCTAAGCCTATGAATCCTTGCATTTTTACCATCTCTTATCTTTTCAACTTGACTTGTAAGATATAAACCAACTCGAGTCTTGTTAGACCATGCATAGAAGTTGAATAGGAGGAAAGTAAGTCGACTTGTAGATGTTGTACAATCTAATCGATTCGGCTCCGGGACCCAACTCTTCCTATGAACCGTAAGACATAAACCAACTCGGTTCCTCCACAACACTAATTGCTTGCAACCTTGTGAACATGTTTGTATGATCAACACCATGAATCCCCCATGACCCCATGATATCCTAGCACTTTTAATCAATTGTTTACATCTTTCCTTTTATTGCTTATTTTACTTTATTGTTTGCATTAGTGTAGACGCAACTACAAATCCAAACCAAATCGTGACACTAGCATAAATTGAGATAGATAGACTTAGAACCCAAAGCACACCGTCCCATGGATCGACCTCGACTTACCGCTAACTAGTTGTTTGTTGAGTATTATAAATGTGTTTGATTGAGAGCCACGACGACACTCGGATCAAAATGGCGCCGTTGCCGGGGATGGTGCTATGTGATTAAGTTCTTACTTGTTTGTCTATTTTGATTTTGCTTTCACCTTGAGGAACTTGTTCCTCAAGGATTGTTCTTACCATTTTTGTGTAGTTTCCATGCTTGTAGTTGTTTCCTTGTCTTAGCTATGATGGCTCAAGACTTGACATATGGAGTATGTGGTGGATCTTTTGAGTATGACTATGGGTATGGGGAGTTTGAGGAGCAAGTCAACACAAACCTACCCTACAACTCATACAATGAAAATCCTAACTACTACCCCAAATTTTCCAACCAAAACACTCACATCCAATATCAACAACAACCACCCACCCAATACCCATTTCACAATGAACTTCAATTGCCACAATACAACCACTTTCACACCTACCCACAACAAGAAAATGAACCCATTGAAAATGTGATTCTCCAAATGATGGGAGATCAACAAAACTTCTTCAAACAAATGCTAGAAGAGAGCCAAAAACAAGACAATGTTCTTCAAGGCATTGTTGCCCAAAGTGAGGAGTTGGAGATTCAAATTGCCCAAATGAGAGAATCCCAAGAAACCACCCCCCACCACTCCTTGGACATTGACCATGAATGTGAGTTTGAAGGAGTTACCTTTGATGAGAAGTGGGAAGAGCCAACCTCTTTGGGCTCTTGTGAGTATGAAAGTGTGGTATTTGATGATGAAGACATGAGGTTGAGTAAGCCAAATACTCTTAGCCTTTGTGAGTATGAGGGTGTGTCATTTGAAGTAGATGTTGAGGTGTTGGAGAATGAGTTGGTGAAGAGGAGTGAAGCCCCCATTTATGATTCTTATGGAGATAGCGACGATGACAAGCCTATGGAAGAAGCTTGTGCGGAATATATGTCTTGCATTGAAGAAGAGGAATGGAGTTGTGAGATTGCCTCACTTGAGGAGCCCATCCTTGAGAAATTTGAGGTATCCTTCCATGAGGAAGATGAATGTCTCTTTCCTATTGACCATGAAGACCTTCTTGCACCCACCATGGAACCTATGATTGTTGGAGATGATATGGTGGATCTTCTCCAAAAAGTCAAAACATCATATAAAGGGTACTTGGTGGAAAAGCTCAAGAAGAAAATTGCAAATGAGCTTGCTTGTGGAAATTTGGCACCCACAACATCAACCCCTAAGGTTTCCGGTCATCAATGTTATGAGAATTCTCCTTCTACCTTGGAAGGATTGATAAATTCAAATGCTATCATTATCACAAAAATTGAAGAAGAAGATGGTGAGTGGAAGTCTCCAAACAACCATGAACCATACTTCCTACCTTATGTTGACAAGAATTATGGGCTAATTGGTTTGAAGCATCGAAAGTATACAAGTGCCAAGAAGAGGAAGAAAGCAAGAATGAATGACAAAGTCCCTTGGCCAAGCTTCGTCTTGAAGTTAAGCAAACCATACTTATGCTTATTTGGAGCTTGTTCACAAGCTTTTGATCTTCTACTAAGAGCCTTGAGCTCTATGGACAAGAATTTTTACAAAGTGAACTAGTTTGGTGGAGTCCTATCTCAAACCACCATTTGTAAGATACCCTTTCCCTTAACTTTGCATTACATTAAGCTTGCATTTGTATTATATTTCATATTGCATTTACATTAGTTAGCTCATTGTTATATATCTCACATGATTCATATAGATAATTGCATGTAGACTAGAATTCATGCATTGTCACTAATGGCCAAACCTATTCATTTCTACACTAGAAATAGTGTTTAAATCGGTTTGGGGAGGTTTGATCATAGGTGACCATAGTTTACTAGAAATCATGCATCATATAATATAGTTTAGATTGCATTCATTTGTTATATATGTCATATAGAATTGCATTTAGTTAGAGCATGCATTCATTCATACCTTATCATTGCATTTGTACTTTATTTCAAAAAATCAAAATTCCAAAAACATGTATTTCTTTTTCATTCCTACTCCTACATGTACATTGAGGACAATGTCCAAAATAAAGTGGGGGATGGGAATTTATATTCCAAAAATGCATAAAAATTGAAAAATTTTCGAAAAATCCCAAAAATATGTCTTTTAATTTCATAAAAACAAAAACCATAAAAATTTGAAAAATTGAAAAATCCAAAAACAAGTTCATTTCCCTTGTATATATTGTCTTGTGTATATTGTGTTTGTTTCATCCTTGTTCACTTTGATTGACTACGCCACATCCGAGACATGAGGATATTGAAGACCGCATGGTATGATCTTTCCAATCTCCTTTTTCCTCTTTGTGTTAATGACTATGTGGCTTTATTTTGATTGATGCGGTATAAACAATGTGAATTTAGGATTTGCATTTAGATTATTTGGCATACTAGTTGGTAGAATCATTTGCATTAGGATGTATATATGTTAGTTGCATCATGGCATGTAGTTGCATGTTAGAAAATTTTGTGAAACCGTCTATTTGGGAAGCTTGACAAGTGTATATAGGCCCTAGTAGATGCTTTTTGTTCTTAAAACTTTGCTTGTTAGAATGCTTGTAAAACACCCTAGGATGTGTCATGCTAGTATCCTTTGACCCATGGTTTAAGGCCTAGTCAAGAGTACCTTGTGGTGTGATAACTCCTTGGCTACCGTTTATTCCAAGGTGACCCTTGAAACCATGCAACTATCATTCATCCATATTCTACCATACATTTTGTCATCAAAGGGAATGGGCACAAAAACAAAAAGAAATCAATTTGAGTTCAATGAAATGAAAAGTGAAAGAAAGTTTGCAAAAATGCATCAAATGAAAAGAGGAGCAAAAATAGACTCCTAAAAGCTTCAAATACAAGGCACCCTCGTTACTAATTGGGGTGACTTTGAAAATGTTCAAAAGAAAATGCAAAAAGTTGTCAAGTGTTGAAAATGCCAAAAATCAAAAGAAATGGCAAAAAGAAAGTGTTCTCAAAAAGTCAAATGCCAAAAAAAATTTGGGGGGAAAAAACAAAAATGAAAGCAAACTCCCAAAGTGAAACTCAAATATCTATCGATCCCTTTATCCATCGTATCCATTTTTGTGCATGGTAGAAAGGGGACGACCCTTTTTCTTGTCTAGGCAAGAGGGGGAATTCCGCGATCCTCCAGTGTTTCTAACACCATAGGGAGTCTACTCTTGACAAAAGCATTTAACGATTGAGGACAAAGGTACCCTAGCTTGACGCAACTTGGAGGTGATTTATTGGTATCCTTCTAGGCTTAGTAGTTTGAACAAATTGCATCTATGAAGGATTGTGTACCCTTGAATTGCTTCCCTTGTAGATAATTTCCGCCACTTAGATGAGGAAAGTGGCTATTCTTTTTGTAGATGCATCCATTACTTGATTTTGTGTGCTTAATGTTTGGATGTATCGCCATTTTGGCAAGACCCACCTTGCCTTGCAAGAAGGCATCCTACCTCATGGTTGTCTTGTTGTGAGTTGAAGGGGCGGAGTGAGACCCGCTAATTGTCTCATATCGGTTATGTTATTAGGTTAGTTTAAATAAAGGTCTAGTTTTTGTCACCTCTTTACTCGGGACGAGTAAAGGTTCGGTTTGGGGATATTTGATGTGACCATAATTAGCGCACATTTAGTCCCCTAATTGAGCCTATTTTGCATACTATTATAACATTCTTTGGCCATTTTATCCGTCAAAACCTTCCTATTTGCTTTTCTATCGCATTTCATATGTTTTGTAGAAAAGAAGATAAATGAGGCGGAAATTCCCGTCTTTCGTGCACATTTGGAAGCTACTTGACGATAATAGATGGACTAGTATGAAGAGGAAGCAAGGACTAAAGACCAATCTCGAAAGAATAAAATGGAAATGAGCAAAGAAGTGAAGAAGAGAAGAAGGACCACGACTGAAGAACAATCCGAGCGGATTGTACCTCAATCCGCCCGTCTCCGCTGAACAATCCGAGCGTCTTGCTCCCTGATCCGCTCGGATTGCCCCTCCCAATCCGCCCGTCTTCGGCTGGGAAAAACAAGAAAATTCGCTGGAAGAGAATCCGCCCGGATTCCCTACAATCCGCTCGGATTCCCCCTCACCAATCCGAGCGTCTTGCCCAAGGATCCGCTCGTATTCTTCAGCCCAAATCCGGCCGTCCCGACTCTAATCCGCTCGGATTCCTTTCCAGAGATTTTCGTGTTCTTCAAGCTCAAAGAAAGACGCCCTTCTCTCGGAGAATCCCGGAGTCTCCTTGCTCAACTTAAAAAGTGTAATTACTAGTTTAGCCCTTAGTTAACCCTAATGCATCCACCTAATTTCTACTATAAATACCCCATTTGTAAATAATCAAAGGGGGATCCTTTATCAAGTTTTATTAGATTAGAAAACTCTCTTAGATTAGATTAGGAGTAGATTAGAATAGATTACTATTTAATCTTTCCACAAATTACACATTAATCTCTCTTTAATTATTGTTCAAGTTTATTATTCAAGTTTATTATTGGGTAATTGAATATTATTGGGTTATTATTGGGAGATTGACAACCTTCCATCAATCATCAAGGTCTTCTTTTATTCTTTGCTTTATTATTTGGATCATCTCAAGTTGGTATAATTCTTTTACCCTTTTACTCTTTATTGTTTATTTCTTCATTCTATTATCATGTTTATACTTGTTGTGATGATTGACACCATTAATGACATGTTTCCCATGATAATGAGTGAGTAGTTTCTTTAGCTAGGATTAATGGGTAATTAGGGGAAACCAACATGGGATTGATTCATGCTTAATCTAATGTGTTTTCATAATCAAATTGCTTGCTTGTTGTGATGTCAACTTTATGCACATGTTATGTTTGATGAAATGCTAAGCCTATGAATCCTTGCATTTTTACCATCTCTTATCTTTTCAACTTGACTTGTAAGATATAAACCAACTCGAGTCTTGTTAGACCATGCATAGAAGTTGAATAGGAGGAAAGTAAGTCGACTTGTAGGTGTTGTACAATCTAATCGATTCGGCTCCGGGACCCAACTCTTCCTATGAACCGTAAGACATAAACCAACTCGGTTCCTCCACAACACTAATTGCTTGCAACCTTGTGAACATGTTTGTATGATCAACACCATGAATCCCCCATGACCCCATGATATCCTAGCACTTTTAATCAATTGTTTACATCTTTCCTTTTATTGCTTATTTTACTTTATTGTTTGCATTAGTGTAGACGCAACTACAAATCCAAACCAAATCGTGACACTAGCATAAATTGAGATAGATAGACTTAGAACCCAAAGCACACCGTCCCATGGATCGACCTCGACTTACCGCTAACTAGTTGTTTGTTGAGTATTATAAATGTGTTTGATTGAGAGCCACGACGACACTCGGATCAGGGTAATTAGGGGAAATCAACATGGGGGATGATTCATGCTTAATTTAATATGTTTTCATAGTTTATTTGCTTGCTTGTTGTGATCTCAACTTATGCACATGTTATGTTTGATGAAATGCGAGCCTATGAATCCTTGCATTTTTTACCCATCACTTACCTTTTCAATGAGACTTGTAAGACATAAACCAACTCGGGTCTCATTAGACCATGCATTTGGTTGAGTAGGGAGGATTAAGTCGACTTGTAGGTGTTGTACAATCTAATCGATTCGGCTCCGGGACCCAAACCTTCCTAGGATTGTAAGATATAAACCAACTCGATCCATCACAAAAATAATTGCTTGCTTATAATTTGAGAATATGTTTGTATGATCAATTCCCATGAATCCCCTATGACCCCATGACACCCTAGTGCCTTTTATCAATTGTTTACAACCCTTTTTAATCATCTTGCTTGTTTACTTTTATTGTTATTTAGTTTAGTGATCTTCTACTTCAAACCCCAAATTGTGACACCCCTAGACACCGCTACTTACAATTGAAAATCTTACTTCAATACCCGTCCCTTGGGATCCGACCTGTACTTGCCTCTTTACTAATTGTAGAGTTGTTTGTGAAGTTATAAGTATTGTTTTGGTCTAGGTGCTCCTAACGACAAGTACCAAAAACTAAACCTCCAAGTGAGTACGACCAAAAATGGCGCCGTTGCCGGGGACGGTGTTAACTTGATTTAGATTTTCTTAAATTGTTATTAGTTGTGTCTTTCTTTGCCTTGGGGAAGTAAAACTCCTCAAGGTTTGTTATAATTGTTTTCAAGTTGTTCGATATTTTGCAAGATGGATCTTATAGATTGTGTTGTAGAGGACCACTTAAGTATACCTTTCTTCAAAGACCCCATGCAAGCATTGGAAGCCTTGGAAGCAAGTGAGGACAAATATATGTATTAGGAGTTAGAGGTAGATCTTTTTGAAGCCGCTCTAGCTAACAAATAACTTACTCATGAGTAATCCGAATTAGTACATAACATCCTTGTGGAAGCATATCAACCTATAGAACATGAGCAATCAATCCTAGAAGACATCTTACAAGCCGAAGAGCAAGAAGAATTCGTCATGGAATTCGAGTTTGACGAAATTGACAAGCCCGAAGAACAAGTTGAACATGCCATGAGAATGGAGTGTCTAATGGAAATGGAGCAAATTCTCAATGAACCTTCAAAGGAGGAAAGTGAGGTACAAATCCCTACTTTAAAACCCCTTCCCCCAAATTTGAAATATGCTTACCTTGATGAATCTAAGACCAAACCCGTGATTGTTAATGATAGACTTGATGAAAACCAATTGGGAAAATTGCTTGATGTGTTGAAGCAATATGAAAAGGCTATAGGTTATAGTCTAGATGACCTTAAGGGGATAAGTCCCAACTTTTGTATGCATAGAGTTCATCTAGAGGAGGACCATAGACCTACCATCCAATCTCAAAGGAGATTAAACCCCCACATGCAAGAAGTTGTCAAGGGAGAGGTTATGAAATTACTTGATGCAGGAATCATATATCCCATATCGGACTCTTTGTGGGTTAGTGGTGCCTAAGAAAGGAGGTACCACGGTGGTGACTGTTGGAATATGTGTCCTCCGACAATAATGCGATCACGACTGTTGATCATGATGATCACATGTTTAAGTCTCATTATATAGAATACAATTAGGAAGTAATATTGTTACTGTCAACTGGTCAACATATATCGGTAATGATTGGCTGACTAGAGTTTGACATTACTGTCGTGCGACGGTGGTGATCAGTTGACCCCCTAGGTCATACCTATAGGGCAACACTCTTAATTGATTATTTAATTAATCGTATAATGTTACGAGTTAATTAGATTACTTGAAAATTGACGGACGATTTTTGGAAGTAAAATTTACGTATCAAGTTGAAATGTGATTAAATAAGATACGGTCTGAGTAATTGAATTGTATGATTACTCGGATGAAATAATTGTTTAATGTAACAATTAAATTTGAATGAATTGTTATAAATACAATCGGTTGTAATTTATAAATGGTAAAATATTTTGGCACAAGTAATTATGAAATTACTAAGTCGATTTTTGTATGTGACGTATTTTTATTAATACGTTTATTTTTAATATGTTAAAAATACATAACAAATTTATATCACATATGACATGTGACATATTGACAATTGACAAAAATAATATGGAATCCATATTATCAAGTGGGCCGAAAATTAGAGGGTTTTTTTAAGCTAATTATATGTTGATTGTAATTAGTGGAAGGCATGATGATTACACTAGTCACTAGCCATGCAAGCCTATTGTTCATTGTGAAGAACAATTTTTCCATGCATTGGCTCCCCTAAAAGCCCTCCTCTTACACGGTTTTGAGAAGACAAAACCTATGATGGTTTTTTCATAATTTTTACCTAACTATATACAAAAGGTTGTAAATTATTATTATTCATTCACTCATCCAAAAATACAATTTCTAGAGAGAACAAAATCCTCCTCTTCTTCTCTCTAAAAAAACCGAAATATTTAAGAGTTTATAAATATTTTTGGTTCAATTTTCCACTAATTAATATTATACTAGTTCTTGTAATAGTAATTAAATTAAGAGAAAGCTTTGGGTATTAATCCTAAGGAGAGATCCTATACTTGGATCTTTGTTCTTCCATAAGGGAAAGCTCAAGAACAAGAGAGAAAGGTGATCTCTCTTGTGCCCATTAAACCGAAATCACCAATGTAAGGACATGATTTCTCCTCTATTTTTATATTGTTTGCATGCATAAAATCCGCATTTAATTTTATGACAAATTAATTTCGACATATATGATTATGTTAGTATGTATAAAGATCTATATTTCCTTCAATCGGTATCAAGAGCCACGGTTGTTTGCATGCAAATCGGTTAAAAGTTTTTCCGAGTTATAAGAATAACAAACAAAACTTGTAAAATTTGTGTTATTATGAGATATCAGGAAATTAATCCATGCATGTTAATATTTCTGGTCCTAAAATGTTTTAGGATATTTTGGTTAATTTTACGGGTTTTTATTGTTCATAATTTACTATAATGGCATTTAAATGTGATTTTATGAGTAAAAATGTCATTTTTGGTCTAGAATTAGCTATACTTCGAATTTTCAGTTGGTTTTTGGATATGTTGTCACATATATTATTTCGAGATAACCTGTAAATTTTCTTAATTTTTGGACTTGTTATGCTCGAAAAATGAATTTTTCATTATTAAATTCGGATTTAGGTGAAAAATAGGTTAATATGAGTTAAATTTAGAATCTGGTCATAGAAAATTAATATGTTGTCACATGAAATTTTACAAGATGTGTGTAAAATAATTGGCTATAAAGAAGTCTTTTTGCATGATTTATGGATTTTTGAAGAAAAATAGCATAAATAGTGACATTATTAGTGAAAAATTAATAAAACATAATCTATGACTTAGGGAAAACGTCTAATGTTGCATTTTATTATCTTTTCAGATCTAAAATTGAAAAGTTAATGAAAATAATTTTTCCATGTTTTTATGATTATTTTATTAAAAATCGATAAACCGCAACATTGTTTTCCGGAAAATTTTCGAAATTTTTAACCTAAGATTTTGAACATTATGAGTGTCATGGAATTTTTCCAGAATGTTCATGAGTTTAAATTTCAAATTTTGAATTTATTTTAAATTGTGTGATTTATTTGAAGTTTATGGCTTATTTTTGTAATTTTTGGTCCATTTATGAACAATTTTATAAAATAAGGGTTAATTATGGTCAAATTATTAGTGAAGACTAAATTTTGAGTCCTAAGAGGTTAGGGTAATTAACCTATGCATAAATATGAGTTTATGTATTTTTGTGATTATAAAATGTTGAAATCACGCAAACCGTAAAAACCGAGTAATATACGATATTGGCTATTTAAAGGCGATTTAGCATTAAAATTGAGCATGTTCATACATATTATAATGCTGCATTTTCTTTATGATTGTCATAATTTTAATTTATGTAATTTTGAATTATGTAATTTTACTTAGTATGGCCTTAGATTTTAATTGGTATTTCCGAAATGTATGGGAATACCGATTCGGTTGTAATTTTTATTGTGATCTCGTATCACCGTTTTGTAATTTAATAGATTTATTTTATTTTAGTTACAAATGTATAATAGGAAATTATGTAATTTTTTATGTAATTTTATTCATTCCGGAGTTCCAAAAGACGGATTTCTTCAAGATGGCGATACATAAAGACGGTGTTACCTCGAGATGCATGCCACAACCGAAGTTCAAGGGACCAATGGAGTTGGTTTCCGAATATGTAATAGTTAAATAGTTTTTCTATTTTAGGAAAGGCCATACTAGGATTTATTTATCTTTATGCTTGCATTTTATTTTATGTCACATGCATCGCTAAATCGCCATAACTAAAACATGCATCTTTATTTTATCGAGTTTATCGACCGTGTCAATTAGAATTATCGTAGTTCACCGCTTTAGTTCACTTAAAACGTGATAGATAATAAATTGACATGACCTCTCGCTAAAACAAACAATTGAGACATAGCCTTACCAAATAGTAGAAACCATGAAAACCTATTTCGCGAGGGAGTGCACTCGGCCCTACCGGGGTACAAACCTTGTTACGTAGGGGAAGTGGGTGATGAGTGTTAATCCACCGAGTTCATGTTAATGAGGGTTTCATCGGCCATACCGTGCCCAAGTTGATGTGGATTTGGATAATGGACACATTTATTCGAAATTTGGATTGAGCTCAACGGAAGTATTCGCGACCGTAGTTGCATGTGTTCCGGGCTATAGATAATTATTAGAGTAATTTTATCGACCAAGAGTTCTAGAAGTAGAATCGATTAAAACGTTAATCCACCGAGTTATATTGATAAAGGTTTCATCGGCCATACCGTGCCTAAGTCGATATGAATTTGGGTCTTGGAATCATTTATCTAGTTGGGTAGAGGTCACTAGAAAAATGCATAAAACTTGTTTAAATCATACATTTTACAAGTATTCTTAAAACGACATTTGCTTTACTCCTTATATATTTTTGTTTTGTAGACCACTTCTTTTTCATAACAAATGGCAACATCAACACCAACTCCTAATGCTACACCACTCGCTAGTTCATCTTGGCTCCGATCCTTTATGGATCGATGTAAACTTGAAAAGAATGGGTCAAATTTCTCCGAATGGGATGCCCAACTCAAATTAGCCGCCGAAGGTGACGACAAGCTTCGTTACCTTACCGAGGCCTCTCCACCCGAACCCTCCACTAGGTCCACCGCGGCCACTAGGGAAGCATATGAGGCTTACCAAAAGGAGTCCGCCGCAATGAAAAATGTCTTAATATTTGCGATGTAGACGGACCTCCAAAGGAGAGCCTTTAAAATGGGCAATGCTAATGAGATTTACTCCAAACTTGTGACCATGTTTTCACAAACTCCGCGGATCGTCCAATATGAGGCGGCCGCGGCATTCTTTGATCTCGACTTCAAAGAGGGCCAAAAGGTTAGCCCTCATGTGCTCAAACTCATGGAGCTTGTCGAGACCTTGAAAATTCAAAAGGTTGAAATCCCCAAAGAACTCATCGTAGATAGGATTCTACACTCCTTGTCCAAAGTCAAGGCATATGTGCAATTCCGGGTGAATTTTAACATGCAAGACAAGGACGTGTCTCTTGAGGAGTTGCACAAGTTACTTGTGCAAGCCGAGAGGGACATGGGGTTAAATGTGAACCCTCCCAAGGATGTGCTTAACATAAGCACTAAGAGTAAGGGGAAGTTCAAGAAGAATGGGAGAAAGGGCAAGAAGCAAGCTCCCACATTCACCAAAGCTAAGTCTTGTGAAGCTAGCACCTCCAAAGTCAAGAAGGGTCCTCTTGATAAGTGCCATTATTGTAATGGCATGGGACATTGGAAAAGAAATTGTTCCAAATACCTTGGTGATATCAAAGCTGGAAAGATCACTCCAGTAGGTAAATGACTATCCTTCTTTTATGTTTCAAATTCAACTATGGTAATATGATGCAAAGTTGTGATAATGTATCTCCCTTTTTATTGTAAATAGGGCCTCCACCAAGCAAAGACAAAGGAAAGGAAAAGCAAGCATGAAAAACCATGGAGAAGCTAAGGATAGCTTTTATGGAGCTTTGCTTTTCATTGTCTTATTTTAAGTTGTGTTTTGGATTTTAGAACTTTAAGTTTCCGTGTTCGACATGGAAAGGTATTTTGGATAATGGTTTGTATTTTGGATGATGGTGACTTGGTTTGCAACCCAAGTCACCCGTTTTATCATTTATCCTTTTATGTTCTAAAATTCATCTTTAATTGCTTGCACTTTGAAACATAAGATTAGTCACTTAAAGTGATCTAATAGACAAATATAATGACGGGTTTCATTATATGTCCACATGCTTAAGGCTTGTGTATGATCATTTATAAAGCGATTTTGAGTCTATGAACTCTAATATAGGAATGTCAATCACCAAGTACACATATGATATCAATAACTATTAGTCTATCTATGAGATAGTTTTCCTTATACTTCAACATCATTAATTTGTGTCTCATATGCTATCTTTGAATATATAGTGTATTTATTCTAAAGATAGAGTGGGAGAAATATGAGGACACAACACACAAGACAAGATAAAATTGTGTAAAATTGTGTACTTGTGTAAGTGAAGATCTTCGCAAGAGAAAATGATTTGAATGAAGGTATATCTATTTACATAGTATGCCGAATAGATGAGATCTATGGTCTCAAGTTAGTTCGATATGACTAAAGAGACCAAGTGCGGTTATCATAAGAGATTATTCTCAAGATAACTACACGAGGAGACCAAAAGAAAGTTTTGGAAGAAAAATGACTAATGTGAAGTCTTAACAAGTTTTTGACTTAGTTTATGAAATATTTGACCAATAGTTTCAACCTTGAGATTTACTTAAGAGCCTAAATGAATCAAAGTAACATACTAGTTATGATCGAGTTGCAAAGATTGATATACCGATATCTTCAATGGGAAAAGTTTTAACCACGCAAATGTCATTGCTTAACCTCCCTATGAAATGGTTAAACCTCCTTCCAAAAGGGTAATTGTGAAGGACGTATTCTAGATATTGTTTATATTTGAATAATGACATTACTACACATCATTATGACATGAGTGTGTTGGAGATTTAAAATCTCTTTCCGTAAGGTTAAGATGAGACCTCTTCAAAATAGGTATTTTGAAAGGATATGATGGGAACATATATGGTTTTATCCTAATAACTTGGCAATGCAATTTATATTTCAATTCTTAATAAGAGTTTCGATTGAGAAGTCAATTTCGAAATATGTAGAATTGAGTGGGAGTTAGGAAATTCTCATGTGAAGACATGGAATTTAGTGGGAGCTATCATCCTTGAATGTATAAAACTCATTACTCATTAAAGAATGACGAGCTAATACCTTCTTTCATAAAGAAGCTTTTGAGTTTTCAATTCTGGATGAAAATGGACTATGATGAATCCAATTACATCAAGGGATGTTGGGTTTGTATTAAGAGATGCACGTCGTGTCATCATTAACATAGGTTATTCATGTAAATGAAAATGGAATTACCATTAGCAGTCATGGTCGCTCATTGAATCTATGAATGGTTGATCTCATGATTATTTGTAACTAATGTTTCCGCCATTAGAATAATCATGTACATGTCCAATTATGAATCATATGCATAAGAGCATGATGATTGATTTGTGAGCCATAATAGAAACGTCATGAATTCTCAAGTAGAATCCGATGAGCGATTTTAGTGTTTGACGGTATGTTCCATTGTGTGTTAAGAGGTTGCACATATTGTAGAAAATCCGAGCACATATGAGGATTTATGGGAATCCCAAATTCTTTCAAGCCTAGAAAGAGAAATGAGAAGTTTTTGGAAAAATGCTTGGTTGAATAAGAGGTTATTCAAAGATCAATCTTTCCTAGTCAAGATAGGACTTGTGAGAAGTGCTAAGCTAAATAATCTTGTCAATTGTTACAAGATTCTACAAAATATATACCTAGTGCATTGTGTGTGGATGGAGTACTTGATCAGTACAAGTTATATCATTCATCACAAATTCGTTCGCTATGTGATAGTCGATAAGAAAGTTCTTTCAAGATTAAAGAACCGAAACCAAGGTCGGGAACCTTGATGTGTACTTGGTAAGATTCATGCTATGAGAGAGAACATGAATGTGAAGGAAATTGCAAGTGTAAGAAGTTTGAACACATGGACACATGGGATGTTAAACTTCTGTTGCAATCAATAAGTGTTTACACTGATGATATATATCACAAGGTTGTAATATGATATTGACTACCCGAGTGTGATGTCGACATTTGTCGTTTGAGTTATTATTAACTCACCTTGTACATTGTTATATCCAAACGGGTTGTAGAGACAATTGAACCCCGTTAAAGTGAACATGGATTAACATTGTTTTTGCTCATAGTTACTTATATGAGGTGACGTCTCGAAGTGACTAGAGTGTGATGCGATTGATGGCAAGTTCAAGTGCCATAAAGTCATGTGAGATGACTAGTCGATCACATAGGCAGACTGTTAGGAACATTTTGTCGGGCCTAATGACCGCTTATAGAGTTCTGGCAAATTTATATAGCCTGGTCGTGGCGAGAGCTACTATAGTATTCAAATGAGTCGATTCTTTTGACTAAAGACTATTCTCCTAAGATGGCACAGTTTCTGATTAACTTTGATTTGTGTTACTACGACCTTCGTAAATGGGGTCAAATAAGCATATTTTGGGTTATGATGGCTGTGGCTAGTCGAAGGTAATGAGTGCGATAGGAATTGTCCATCCCTAGTCAGGGTTATAACAATATCTCAGGGCCACTCGAGGAGTAATGAACTGGAAATGCGTGGCCACGCTCGGAAGGTATCCAGAGTGGATAAATCCGGTCAATCGGTTATTCTCGGATCGAGGAAACCACTCTCGATATGATCACTTGCAAGTACGACTGAAAGAGACCTTGCATTGAGTGGGAGATAGTAATAGGACAAGAGAATTGGTGACGCACACTTGTCGAGGACAAGTGGGAGATTGTTGGAATATGTGTCCTCCGACAATAATGCGATCACGACTGTTGATCATGATGATCACATGTTTAAGTCTCATTATATAGAATACAATTGGGAAGTAATATTGTTACTGTCAACTGGTCAACATATATCGGTAATGATTGGCTGACTAGAGTTTGACATTACTATCGTGCGACAGTGGTGATCAGTTGACCCCCTAGGTCATACCTATAGGGCAACACTCTTAATTGATTATTTAATTAATCGTATAATGTTACGAGTTAATTAAATTACTTGAAAATTGACGGACGATTTTTGGAAGTAAAATTTACGTATCAAGTTGAAATGTGATTAAATAAGATACGGTCTGAGTAATTGAATTGTATGATTACTCGGATGAAATAATTGTTTAATGTAACAATTAAATTTGAATGAATTGTTATAAATACAATCGGTTGTAATTTATAAATGGTAAAATATTTTGGCACAAGTAATTATGAAATTACTAAGTCGATTTTTGTATGTGACGTATTTTTATTAATACGTTGATTTTTAATATGTTAAAAATACATAACAAATTTATATCACATATGACATGTGACATATTGACAATTGACAAAAATAATATGGAATCCATATTATCAAGTGGGCCGAAAATTAGAGGGTTTTTTAAGCTAATTATATGTTGATTGTAATTAGTGGAAGGCATGATGATTACACTAGTCACTAGCCATGCAAGCCTATTGTTCATTGTGAAGAACAATTTTTCCATGCATTGGCTCCCCTAAAAGCCCTCCTCTTACACGGTTTTGAGAAGACAAAACCTATGATGGTTTTTTCATAATTTTTACCTAACTATATACAAAAGGTTGTAAATTATTATTATTCATTCACTCATCCAAAAATACAATTTCTAGAGAGAACAAAATCCTCCTCTTCTTCTCTCTAAAAAAACCGAAATATTTAAGAGTTTATAAATATTTTTGGTTCAATTTTCCACTAATTAATATTATACTAGTTCTTGTAATATTAATTAAATTAAGAGAAAGCTTTTGGTATTAATCCTAAGGAGAGATCCTATACTTGGATCTTTGTTCTTCCATAAGGGAAAGCTCAAGAACAAGAGAGAAAGGTGATCTCCCTTGTGCCCATTAAACCGAAATCACCAATGTAAGGACATGATTTCTCCTCTATTTTTATATTGTTTGCATGCATAAAATCCGCATTTAATTTTATGACAAATTAATTTCGACATATATGATTATGTTAGTATGTATAAAGATCTATATTTCCTTCAATCGGTATCAAGAGCCACGGTTGTTTGCATGCAAATCGGTTAAAAGTTTTTCCGAGTTATAAGAATAACAAACAAAACTTGTAAAATTTGTGTTATTATGAGATATCAGGAAATTAATCCATGCATGTTAATATTTCTGGTCCTAAAATGTTTTAGGATATTTTGGTTAATTTTACGGGTTTTTATTGTTCATAATTTACTATAATGGCATTTAAATGTGATTTTATGAGTAAAAATGTCATTTTTGGTCTAGAATTAGCTATACTTCGAATTTTCAGTTGGTTTTTGGATATGTTGTCACATATATTATTTCGAGATAACCTGTAAATTTTCTTAATTTTTGGACTTGTTATGCTCGAAAAATGAATTTTTCATTATTAAATTCGGATTTAGGTGAAAAATAGGTTAATATGAGTTAAATTTCGAATCTGGTCATAGAAAATTAATATGTTGTCACATGAAATTTTACAAGATGTGTGTAAAATAATTGGCTATAAAGAAGTCTTTTTGCATGATTTATGGATTTTTGAAGAAAAATAGCATAAATAGTGACATTATTAGTGAAAAATTAATAAAACATAATCTATGACTTAGGGAAAACGTCTAATGTTGCATTTTATTATCTTTTCAGATCTAAAATTGAAAAGTTAATGAAAATAATTTTTCCATGTTTTTATGATTATTTTATTAAAAATCGATAAACCGCAACATTGTTTTCCGGAAAATTTTCGAAATTTTTAACCTAAGATTTTGAACATTATGAGTGTCATGGAATTTTTCCAGAATGTTCATGAGTTTAAATTTCAAATTTTGAATTTATTTTAAATTGTGAGATTTATTTGAAGTTTATGGCTTATTTTTGTAATTTTTGGTCCATTTATGAACAATTTTATAAAATAAGGGTTAATTATGGTCAAATTATTAGTGAAGACTAAATTTTGAGTCCTAAGAGGTTAGGGTAATTAACCTATGCATAAATATGAGTTTATGTATTTTTGTGATTATAAAATGTTGAAATCACGCAAATCCGTAAAAACCGAGTAATATACGATATTGGCTATTTAAAGGCTATTTAGCATTAAAATTGAGCATGTTCATACATATTATAATGCTGCATTTTCTTTATGATTGTCATAATTTTAATTTATGTAATTTTGAATTATGTAATTTTACTTAGTATGGCCTTAGATTTTAATTGGTATTTCCCGAAATGAATGGGAATACCGATTCGGTTGTAATTTTTATTGTGATCTCGTATCACCGTTTTGTAATTTAATAGATTTATTTTATTTTAATTACAAATGTATAATAGGAAATTATGTAATTTTTTATGTAATTTTATTCATTCCGGAGTTCCAAAAGACGGATTTCTTCAAGATGGCGATACATAAAGACGGTGTTACCTCGAGATGCATGCCACAACCGAAGTTCAAGGGACCAATGGAGTTGGTTTCCGAATATGTAATAGTTAAATAGTTTTTCTATTTTAGGAAAGGCCATACTAGGATTTATTTATCTTTATGCTTGCATTTTATTTTATGTCACATGCATCGCTAAATCGCCATAACTAAAACATGCATCTTTATTTTATCGAGTTTATCGACCGTGTCAATTAGAATTATCGTAGTTCACCGCTTTAGTTCACTTAAAACGTGATAGATAATAAATTGACATGACCTCTCGCTAAAACAAACAATTGAGACATAGCCTTACCAAATAGTAGAAACCATGAAAACCTATTTCGCGAGGGAGTGCACTCGGCCCTACCGGGGTACAAACCTTGTTACGTAGGGGAAGTGGGTGATGAGTGTTAATCCACCGAGTTCATGTTAATGAGGGTTTCATCGGCCATACCGTGCCCAAGTTGATGTGGATTTGGATAATGGACACATTTATTCGAAATTTGGATTGAGCTCAACGGAAGTATTCGCGACCGTAGTTGCATGTGTTCCGGGCTATAGATAATTATTAGAGTAATTTTATCGACCAAGAGTTCTAGAAGTAGAATCGATTAAAACGTTAATCCACCGAGTTATATTGATAAAGGTTTCATCGGCCATACCGTGCCTAAGTCGATATGAATTTGGGTCTTGGAATCATTTATCTAGTTGGGTAGAGGTCACTAGAAAAATGCATAAAACTTGTTTAAATCATACATTTTACAAGTATTCTTAAAACGACATTTGTTTTACTCCTTATATATTTTTGTTTTGTAGACCACTTCTTTTTCATAACAAATGGCAACATCAACACCAACTCCTAATGCTACACCACTCGCTAGTTCATCTTGGCTCCGATCCTTTATGGATCGATGTAAACTTGAAAAGAATGGGTCAAATTTCTCCGAATGGGATGCCCAACTCAAATTAGCCGCCGAAGGTGACGACAAGCTTCGTTACCTTACCGAGGCCTCTCCACCCGAACCCTCCACTAGGTCCACCGCGGCCACTAGGGAAGCATATGAGGCTTACCAAAAGGAGTCCGCCGCAATGAAAAATGTCTTAATATTTGCGATGTAGACGGACCTCCAAAGGAGAGCCTTTAAAATGGGCAATGCTAATGAGATTTACTCCAAACTTGTGACCATGTTTTCACAAACTCCGCGGATCGTCCAATATGAGGCGGCCGCGGCATTCTTTGATCTCGACTTCAAAGAGGGCCAAAAGGTTAGCCCTCATGTGCTCAAACTCATGGAGCTTGTCGAGACCTTGAAAATTCAAAAGGTTGAAATCCCCAAAGAACTCATCGTAGATAGGATTCTACACTCCTTGTCCAAAGTCAAGGCATATGTGCAATTCCGGGTGAATTTTAACATGCAAGACAAGGACGTGTCTCTTGAGGAGTTGCACAAGTTACTTGTGCAAGCCGAGAGGGACATGGGGTTAAATGTGAACCCTCCCAAGGATGTGCTTAACATAAGCACTAAGAGTAAGGGGAAGTTCAAGAAGAATGGGAGAAAGGGCAAGAAGCAAGCTCCCACATTCACCAAAGCTAAGTCTTGTGAAGCTAGCACCTCCAAAGTCAAGAAGGGTCCTCTTGATAAGTGCCATTATTGTAATGGCATGGGACATTGGAAAAGAAATTGTTCCAAATACCTTGGTGATATCAAAGCTGGAAAGATCACTCCAGTAGGTAAATGACTATCCTTCTTTTATGTTTCAAATTCAACTATGGTAATATGATGCAAAGTTGTGATAATGTATCTCCCTTTTTATTGTAAATAGGGCCTCCACCAAGCAAAGACAAAGGAAAGGAAAAGCAAGCATGAAAAACCATGGAGAAGCTAAGGATAGCTTTTATGGAGCTTTGCTTTTCATTGTCTTATTTTAAGTTGTGTTTTGGATTTTAGAACTTTAAGTTTCCGTGTTCGACATGGAAAGGTATTTTGGATAATGGTTTGTATTTTGGATGATGGTGACTTGGTTTGCAACCCAAGTCACCCGTTTTATCATTTATCCTTTTATGTTCTAAAATTCATCTTTAATTGCTTGCACTTTGAAACATAAGATTAGTCACTTAAAGTGATCTAATAGACAAATATAATGACGGGTTTCATTATATGTCCACATGCTTAAGGCTTGTGTATGATCATTTATAAAGCGATTTTGAGTCTATGAACTCTAATAAAGGAATGTCAATCACCAAGTACACATATGATATCAATAACTATTAGTCTATCTATGAGATAGTTTTCCTTATACTTCAACATCATTAATTTGTGTCTCATATGCTATCTTTGAATATATAGTGTATTTATTCTAAAGATAGAGTGGGAGAAATATGAGGACACAACACACAAGACAAGATAAAATTGTGTAAAATTGTGTACTTGTGTAAGTGAAGATCTTCGCAAGAGAAAATGATTTGAATGAAGGTATATCTATTTACATAGTATGCCGAATAGATGAGATCTATGGTCTCAAGTTAGTTCGATATGACTAAAGAGACCAAGTGCGGTTATCATAAGAGATTATTCTCAAGATAACTACACGAGGAGACCAAAAGAAAGTTTTGGAAGAAAAATGACTAATGTAAAGTCTTAACAAGTTTTTGACTTAGTTTATGAAATATTTGACCAATAGTTTCAACCTTGAGATTTACTTAAGAGCCTAAATGAATCAAAGTAACATACTAGTTATGATCGAGTTGCAAAGATTGATATACCGATATCTTCAATGGGAAAAGTTTTAACCACGCAAATGTCATTGCTTAACCTCCCTATGAAATGGTTAAACCTCCTTCCAAAAGGGTAATTGTGAAGGACGTATTCTAGATATTGTTTATATTTGAATAATGACATTACTACACATCATTATGACATGAGTGTGTTGGAGATTTAAAATCTCTTTCCGTAAGGTTAAGATGAGACCTCTTCAAAATAGGTATTTTGAAAGGATATGATGGGAACATATATGGTTTTATCCTAATAACTTGGCAATGCAATTTATATTTCAATTCTTAATAAGAGTTTCGATTGAGAAGTCAATTTCGAAATATGTAGAATTGAGTGGGAGTTAGGAAATTCTCATGTGAAGACATGGAATTTAGTGGGAGCTATCATCCTTGAATGTATAAAACTCATTACTCATTAAAGAATGACGAGCTAATACCTTCTTTCATAAAGAAGCTTTTGAGTTTTCAATTCTGGATGAAAATGGACTATGATGAATCCAATTACATCAAGGGATGTTGGGTTTGTATTAAGAGATGCACGTCGTGTCATCATTAACATAGGTTATTCATGTAAATGAAAATGGAATTACCATTAGCGATCATGGTCGCTCATTGAATCTATGAATGGTTGATCTCATGATTATTTGTAACTAATGTTTCCGCCATTAGAATAATCATGTACATGTCCAATTATGAATCATATGCATAAGAGCATGATGATTGATTTGTGAGCCATAATAGAAACGTCATGAATTCTCAAGTAGAATCCGATGAGCGATTTTATTGTTTGACGGTATGTTCCATTGTGTGTTAAGAGGTTGCACATATTGTAGAAAATCCGAGCACATATGAGGATTTATGGGAATCCCAAATTCTTTCAAGCCTAGAAAGAGAAATGAGAAGTTTTTGGAAAAATGCTTGGTTGAATAAGAGGTTATTCAAAGATCAATCTTTCCTAGTCAAGATAGGACTTGTGAGAAGTGCTAAGCTAAATAATCTTGTCAATTGTTACAAGATTCTACAAAACATATACCTAGTGCATTGTGTGTGGATGGAGTACTTGATCAGTACAAGTTATATCATTCATCACAAATTCGTTCGCTATGTGATAGTCGATAAGAAAGTTCTTTCAAGATTAAAGAACCGAAACCAAGGTCGGGAACCTTGATGTGTACTTGGTAAGATTCATGCTATGAGAGAGAACATGAATGTGAAGGAAATTGCAAGTGTAAGAAGTTTGAACACATGGACACATGGGATGTTAAACTTCTGTTGCAATCAATAAGTGTTTACACTGATGATATACATCACAAGGTTGTAATATGATATTGACTACCCGAGTGTGATGTCGACATTTGTCGTTTGAGTTATTATTAACTCACCTTGTACATTGTTATATCCAAACGGGTTGTAGAGACAATTGAACCCCGTTAAAGTGAACATGGATTAACATTGTTTTTGCTCATAGTTACTTATATGAGGTGACGTCTCGAAGTGAGTAGAGTGTGATGCGATTGATGGCAAGTTCAAGTGCCATAAAGTCATGTGAGATGACTAGTCGATCACATAGGCGGATTGTTAGGAACATTTTGTCGGGCCTTATGACCGCTTATAGAGTTCGGCAAATTTATATAGCCTGGTCGTGGCGAGAGCTACTATAGTATTCAAATGAGTCGATTCTTTTGACTAAAGACTATTCTCCTAAGATGGCACAGTTTCTGATTAACTTTGATTTGTGTTACTACGACCTTCGTAAATGGGGTCAAATAAGCATATTTTGGGTTATGATGGCTGTGGCTAGTCGAAGGTAATGAGTGCGATAGGAATTGTCCATCCCTAGTCAGGGTTATAACAATATCTCAGGGCCACTCGAGGAGTAATGAACTGGAAATGCGTGGCCACGCTCGGAAGGTATCCAGAGTGGATAAATCCGGTCAATCAATTATTCTCCAGATCGAGGAAACCACTCTCGATATGATCACTTGCAAGTACGACCTGAAAGACACCTTGCATTGAGTGGGAGATAGTAATAGGACAAGAGAATTGGTGACGCACACTTGTCGAGGACAAGTGGGAGATTGTTGGAATATGTGTCCTCCGACAATAATGCGATCACGACTGTTGATCATGATGATCACATGTTTAAGTCTCATTATATAGAATACAATTGGGAAGTATTATTGTTATCCGTCAACTGGTCAACATATATCGGTAATGATTGGTCGACTAGAGTTTGACATTACTATCGTGCGACAGTGGTGATCAGTTGACCCCCTAGGTCATACCTATAGGGCAACACTCTTAATTGATTATTTAATTAATCGTATAATGTTACGAGTTAATTAAATTACTTGAAAATTGACGGACGATTTTTGGAAGTAAAATTTACGTATCAAGTTGAAATGTGATTAAATAAGATACGGTCTGAGTAATTGAATTGTATGATTACTCGGATGAAATAATTGTTTAATGTAACAATTAAATTTGAATGAATTGTTATAAATACAATCGGTTGTAATTTATAAATGGTAAAATATTTTGGCACAAGTAATTATGAAATTACTAAGTCGATTTTTGTATGTGACGTATTTTTATTAATACGTTGATTTTTAATATGTTAAAAATACATAACAAATTTATATCACATATGACATGTGACATATTGACAATTGACAAAAATAATATGGAATCCATATTATCAAGTGGGCCGAAAATTAGAGGGTTTTTTAAGCTAATTATATGTTGATTGTAATTAGTGGAAGGCATGATGATTACACTAGTCACTAGCCATGCAAGCCTATTGTTCATTGTGAAGAACAATTTTTCCATGCATTGGCTCCCCTAAAAGCCCTCCTCTTACACGGTTTTGAGAAGACAAAACCTATGATGGTTTTTTCATAATTTTTACCTAACTATATACAAAAGGTTGTAAATTATTATTATTCATTCACTCATCCAAAAATACAATTTCTAGAGAGAACAAAATCCTCCTCTTCTTCTCTCTAAAAAAACCGAAATATTTAAGAGTTTATAAATATTTTTGGTTCAATTTTCCACTAATTAATATTATACTAGTTCTTGTAATATTAATTAAATTAAGAGAAAGCTTTGGGTATTAATCCTAAGGAGAGATCCTATACTTGGATCTTTGTTCTTCCATAAGGGAAAGCTCAAGAACAAGAGAGAAAGGTGATCTCCCTTGTGCCCATTAAACCGAAATCACCAATGTAAGGACATGATTTCTCCTCTATTTTTATATTGTTTGCATGCATAAAATCCGCATTTAATTTTATGACAAATTAATTTCGACATATATGAGTATGTTAGTATGTATAAAGATCTACATTTCCTTCAGTGACAAACGAAAAGAATGAGCTAATACCCACAAGGAAGATCACCGGTTGGCGTATGTGCATTGACTACCGAAAATTGAATTCTACAACAAGAAAGGATCATTTCCCCTACCATTCATTGACCAAATGCTTGAGAGGTTAGCCTCCAACAAGTTCTTTTGTTACCTTGACGGGTATTCGAGATTCTTTCAAATCCATATACACCCGGATGACCAACACAAGACCACCTTCACATGCCCTTATGGTACTTTTGCATATAGGAGGATGCCTTTTGGCTTGTGTTATGCCCCCGCCACTTTATAAAGATGCATGATGAGTGTCTTCTCCGATTATCTAGAGACCATAATGGAAGTTTTTATGGATGATTTTAGCGTTTATGGAAAAGACTTTGACTCATGTTTGCATAATCTTTCTCTTGTATTGCAAAAATGCGAAGATGTTAGTCTTGTCTTAAATTGGGAAAAGTGTCACTTCATGGTCAATGAAGGAATTGTTTTGGGTCATTTAATCTCGGAAAAGGGCATCGAGGTCGATAAAGCTAAGGTTGAGGTGATAGAGAAACTCCCACCTCCCGTGAATGTTAGAGGGGTGAGAAGTTTTCTCGGTCACGCGGGTTTCTATCGCCGTTTCATAAAAGATTTTTCAAAAATAGCGAAACCCCTCACTCAACTCTTACTTAAAGATGCCCAATTCCATTTCACTGATGAGTGTGTTGAAGCCTTTAATAGAATCAAGGAAGCACTAATCTCGGCACCGATCATTCAACCTCCAAATTGGGAACTACCGTTCGAGATTATGTGTGATGCTAGTAACTACGCCGTTGGAGCGGTTCTTGGCCAACGGGTAGGAAGAGCTCTACATTCCATCTACTATATAAGCAAGACTCTTGATCCCTCCCAAGTGAACTATGATACCACCAAGAAAGAGCTTCTTGCCATTATCTATGCTTTGGACAAATTCTGTTCCTACTTACTTGGATCCAAAGTGATTGTCTTTTCGGATCACCGTGCTCTCCGACACCTCTTAATAAAGAAGGAGGCAAAACCAAGGTTGTTGAGATGGATTTTGCTTCTTCAAGAATTCGACTTGGAAATAAGAGACAAGAAAGGAGCCGAAAATGTAGTGGAGGATCACTTGTCAAGGATCCGGTTTCATGATGAACAAGGAGAAACGCCGATCAATGACTCATTTCCCGACGACATCTTGACAGCCATTCAAACACAACTTGAAAGGCACATCACCCCATGGTTTGCCGATTATGCCAACTATATCGTTGGAAGAGTACTCCCTCCAAATTTGAACTACAACCAAAGAAAGAGGTTCTTATTCGAAGTAAAAAGGTACTTTTGGGATGACCCAAATCTTTACAAAGAGTGTAGTGATGGGCTCTACCGGAGATGCATCCCTCAATGGGAAGTCCAAGGAATCTTGGAAGGATTCCACTCGTCACCTTACGGTGGGCACCATGGAGCAAGGAGAACCATTGCAAAAATTCTTCAATCGGGCTTCTATTGGCCTACGATGTTCCAAGACACAAGGGAATTCATCATTCATTGTGATGCTTGTCAAAGGACGGGGAATATCTCTTGGAGGAATGAAATGCCACAAAGGGGCATACTAGAAGTGGATCGGCAAACTAGAAGGGGCTTCTATTGGCCTACGATCTTCGACGTTTGGGGGATCGACTACCAAGGGCCGTTTGTGACATCCAATGGGAATAAGTATATCCTTGTGGCCGTAGACTACGTCTCAAAGTGGGTGGAGGCAATTGCCACCCCAAACGATGATGCAAAGACGGTCACCAAGCTCTTCAAGAAAATAATCTTCCCAAGATTCGGAGTCCCTAGAGCAATCATAAGTTATGGAGGAACGCATTTTCATGAAAGAAGCTCGCATCCCTTTTGACCAAATATGGTGTTCAACATAGAACCGGCTTAGGATATCATCCTCAAACAAGCGGTCAAGTTGAAGTTTCGAATAGAGAGATCAAGCAAATTCTTGAGAAAGTTGTAAACAAGACCCGAAAGGATTGGAGCACAAAGCTTGATGACGCTTTATGGGCTTATAGGACGGCCTATAAAACTCCCATAGGAGCCTTTCCTTACAAGCTTGTTTATGGAAAAGCATGCCACTTGCCAATCGAATTAGAGTACAGAGCTTTTTGGGCAATCCGAGCCCTTAACCTTGATCTTAAATTAAGTGGTCAAAAGAGGATGATACAAATTCAAGAGTTGGAAGAATTCCGACTACAATCTTATGAGAATGCCAAGATCTACAAGGAAAGGACAAGATTGCTTCGTGACAAGAGGATCAAGCAAAAAGCGTTGCACAAAGGGGATAAAGTCCTTCTATTCAATTCCCGATATTGACTCTTTCCCGGGAAGTTGAACTCTAGATGGATGGGTCCCTATGTGATCACCGAGGTTGGAAAGTATGGAGATTTTGAAATCAAGGCGGAAGATGGAAGCAAATTCAAGGTCAATGGCCAAAGATTAAAGCCATATTATGAGGGAGCATTTATTGGAGAGGTCGAGGTCACTTACCTCGGGCCTCCTTATCCTTGAAGGAATCATCAAAGGGAGAGTTTGGTGGAGTCCTCCCTAAACCACCACTTGTAAATATACTAACCCCTCTAACTTGTATTTATAATTTTATTGCATTCCTTTTATCATAAACATAAATTCTTTTCATGAGAGTAAGTGAGGGAGGGTCACTAATGATTTTTGATGAAGGAAGGAACTAGTTTTCAAGTGTGGGGAAGCTTTTAAACAGAGTAAAGGAAAACGAGGAGAATCCGCTCGACCAGCAGGGAATCCGAGTGTCTGAGGAGGAAATCCGCTCGGCTTATTCAAGACGACCGTCCTATTGACAATCCGCTCGTCTTTTCACTACATGACTTTGGGATACTTTCCTGTAAGAGAATTCGAGCGTCCCTCAGACAAGACGCTCGTCCTACTTCAGAAAAGACGCTCGTCCTATGCTCGATCCGCTCGTCTTGACTGCTTCAAAATCTTGGAAAATCCGCTGTAAGAGAATCCGAGCGTCTTCCCAGGAATCCGCTCGTCCTAGAACAAGGAAATCCGAGCGTCCCAGGTCCGAATCCGCTCGTCTCCCTGCGGCCTTCACTCCCGATTTTTACGATTTTAATTCTCCCCACCACACAATTTGTGACACATCACCCTTCCTTCCACTTGTATTATAAAAACCCACCTTCTTATGACTCCAAAGCATATCCCAAACACTCTTTCATTCCACAAAAACAAAAGCCCCAATTTCTAGGGTTTCAAAAGCAAGATTCAATCCAAAAAGAGAATCTCCATACTTCAACAAATCAAAAATTCCAACTCCACAATCAAAGAATCGGACCAAGGGGATCTTCATTTAGGGATAGAAGAAGACCAAGAGTGAGAGGAAGTTCTTCTACTTCTCACATCAACACTCTAATAAGGGAGCATGAAGAAATTGTGGATCTTTCCAAGCTTGATGACTTCTCTAATGTTGAATTCGTAAATGATGTGCAAAGGCTCGTTTTTCACCGACTTCTTGGTAATAACATTCTCCCTACAAAGTTTTTATGCCATAGAACTTTAAGGAAGCTTGGGATTTACCATCAAATGGAAGCCTCTTTTGAGTTGTTTGGTCTCTCTACCCTATTTCGCATGCACGAGCAAACCTACCAATCCCTTGTTCTTGAATTTTTAAGCTTTTTGAAAATCGCAACCTTGAATAGAACGATTTGCATAGAATTTAGGTTGGAAATAGTTTCGAGAATGATGACTCTAGTGGAATTCGCTAATGTGCTTGGCCTTGATGTCTCACCTACCCGGACATCAAAACCGAAGAAATATAGTGTTGCACCCCTATGGAGAGCCATGACCGGATGAGATTTCATGTACATTAAGGAGTGCCTAGATTTCCACATTCAAAACTCTATTTTGAGACTCACCTACCGGTTCCTTTCCGGCACCCTCCTTGCACGCCGGGACCCGGCAATTGTGAACGAACTCGATCTTGTGTTCATGGAGTTTTATCTCGATATCCAAGGAAGGGCTGGATACCATTTTAATGCGCCTCTTATACTACTTGAGAAGTGGGCTAAGTTTAGAAACGGAGATGATGATGGGATGAAACACATCGTTAATGGAGGACTCATTACAAAGATTGCAAAGCATTTCAATCCAAAATTTAATGAGAACAATGAGTACACTCCTCTTTCCGGGAATACAAGGATAAATGAAGAACTCCTTCTTGTGCATCATCATTGGATAACTCTTGCGGGGGTTGATAAAAGGATCAAGTGGATAACAAAGGGGAGTGATCCAATCTATTTACCAATGACCGGTCTACCAAGAATCTCACCAAGAAGGGGACCTCTATCACCGATCCCGTCCTACATCATCCCCGCAAACCCAACCCAAGCAAGGCAAGCACCACCACCACCAAATCCCCAACAACAACAAGAGCAACAACAACAAGATGAGAAAATCAAGATACCCCCCTACCCTTTTCCATACCAACCATACAACCACCCTAACCCCTTTATCCTCCCCCGTGATGACTTTATAACGGGAATTCTCCAAGACTTGCATTTTCGACAATATAAAGCTATCGTGGACAACTATAATGCACTTTACCCTCAATTCCACGATATGATTCAATGAGGGAAGATTAGTGAGGAGGGAGTGTTTTCTTCTTGGGCACAAATGGATATACTCTTCCCAAATTCGGAAAAAGCAAATGAAGGGGCAAATGGGCAACAAGATGAAGGGAGCGACAAATCTTGCGGTGGGGATACGGTGGAGCTTAATAGCGAAGAAGATGAGTTCATGGACCCTAATACAAGTGATGCATCCAAGGAATTATGGGATAGTGACCTAGAGGGGGATGATGGCGATCTCTAGAAGATCTCTTCATAGCTAGATGGAGCGGGCATGAGGCACCCATCTCAAGCTTAAGTGAAGTTTCCTTATCCACTCTCTTTATTTTCAATTTTCATGAAAGAATTTAATGTTTTGATAACTTGTACAATATTTGTCTTTGGTTTGTCTAGAGAGTCCTAGCAACACGGAGGACTAACACCTTGGCTCCATTAAGGTGTTCTTTTTATTGTTCCCACATGAAAAATCCAAAATGACAATTTACTGTTTCATGCATTACATTTCGTGTGCATGAACTACCCCGAAATTTAAGACATTAGAAATAATGTCTATTTTGGTTTGGGGAAGTACATGCATACGCATCGGGAGGTAATCCAAATTACACTCTCCGTCATAACAAAAACCCATGCATCATGTAGTGTAGACTAGTATAGCTTGCATTTAGTTTAGAAATCATGCATCATACTTGCATAATTTCCTATCATATTGGCCATTGAGGACAATGCCCATACTAGTGTGGGGATGGGAAATTCTAACTTGACCTTTATTCAAAAATCCTAAAAAAAAACAAAAAAATTTCGAAAAAATCAAAAAAATTGAAAAATTGAAAAACCAAAAACATGTTCATTTCCTTTGTAGTGTAGTCTTGTATATATTTTGTATATATTATGTTTGTCTATCCTTGTTCACATTGATTGACTATGACACATCCGAGACATGAGGATATTGAAGACCGCATGGTATGATCTTTCCAATCTCCTTTTTCCTCTTTATGTTAATGACTATGTGGCTTTATTTTGATTGATGCGGTATAAACAATGTGAATTTAGGACTTGCATTTAGATTATTTGGCATATTAGTTAATAGAATCATATGCATTAGGATGTATATATGTTAGTTGCATCATGGCATGTAGTATGTGTAACACCCCCTCATACCAAGGTGCCTTACCAGGACCACCCTACCATGAGAGTGTGTTACCATCTCGATTACCCGAGGTTAGTAAATATCAAAAGCGTCTGAACTGAGCACATTTATTAAAGTACCAATAAAATAATGTTTACATCAAAACCAAATCTCAAACTGGTCCAACGAAATATAAATAAATGTCTAACAACTAGAAATCATAACTACGACTCGAACAGTGGTGCTACGACTGATGATGACAATTCCCCCATGACTGTCCTAAGCTCACCCATAGCAATACCTGTCAAGTCTGCTCACCATCCCCGAATGGATCACCGCAGGTTTTACAAACAACAACACGGGGTCAGTATTACTCAACCAATATAAGGCAAAGAACACGGTAACCAGCTGATCATCCACCCTCCCCGATCTCCCGATCTCACATAGTAACCGACTACACACCGAAGTGTGTAGCCCTACCAGATTACCCATCGCAACAGGTAATCCACGCCGCCAGTGGGTGACCGCAGCCGATCCCACCAAGTCCAGCTCATCAACGAGCGACTAAAACAAATCCCTGTCCCTTAATGTGCACATCCCCTCCCGTGGCGGGTTCCACGGAGGGCGAACTAAGGTGTGAAGCCACTCCCGCAAGTGACTCCACCACAATCACAACACACAGCATCACAACTATCACAACCTCTCCACACCAACACCGTCACAACAACGCCCATACTCCGATGATCAGCAGTTATCAATAATCACGAAACAATCATGCCATAACAATTAACACTAAAACTGAGTAGGAAACCCTAACTTTTCGCAATCCGCTTACACTGCAATCAACCATACAAATGCATAACAAATATCACATCGTCACCTACACCAACAATCACATAATACAATCACTAACTGCAAAACCCCCATTTCCCCCAATTCATAATCAAGAACAAACCCTAAAATATAAATCATCAAACATGGGGATAAGGACTTACCGACGGAGGAATGAAAGATTGAACGCAAGGACTACGACGATTACACACACAGTGGAGGATTAGGGAGTGATTAGAGTTATCGTAGAATGATTAGGGTTGGAAAATGATGTTTTAGAAACTGACGTTGAATATAATTTAACCCTAAACATTCCCTAAACAAATCGATGAAATAACACTCGCCAGACCGGATACTCGGTCGAGTAAGGCTATACTCGGCCGAGTATCCTCTACTCGGTCGAGTATTCTCCATACTCGGCCGAGTATTCCTCGGCAGAACCAAAACAGACTCCACAATTAACTCTGCTCGGCCGAGTAGGCTCTACTCGGTCGAGTATACAGCTTAACAAATTCCGTAGTATTACAGTCTTTCCTTCTTAAAAAGAACTTCGTCCCCGAAGTTCCAACCCAACCTATAAAACATGGATACCTAACACTAACTTCCACAACACGACTTACGATATCGTCTCAACTAAAACATAGCCTCTCGACACTAACTCCATAATACCATTGAATAACCATAACATAAGTGTTGCCAACTCTGTCTCACTACTATAAAGCTCACTAGCACCTCAATTACCGAGACAATCCACCGGACAAGACCAACCATCAAAACGGAATGTTACATTCTACCACCCTTAACACGAACTTCGTCCTCGAAGTTTACTCACACACATAAATATCCTCACACAATCTGTTACTCTCACTCATAAACATCATAATACTACGAGCACTACCATTACGTGTAATAAAATAAACCCCAACATAAATCCATCCTTTACTCTACACCAACACTCAAACTTCCAATTATATTATAATATGTACAAGCATCAAACTCTCTTTGTCACATCCTACTCCTCTTAAGATAAATGTTACGTCCTCGTAACTCACTAATACTAGATCCTTAAATATATCTTCTCATTATCCTCATCACGACCGCATGTCAACGATATCCGCATATTGCCTCGACACCTACTACATCTATTCCTATATCAAACGTTCTCTTACTCTATCAGCTCTCGTGCCTCCAATTGTTTTGTACTCACATAACATATATCATAAAATCCTCAATATAACCACCACTCCATCTCTTCCACATTACCGCAAAACAACACACTTCTATATACTTATACACTCATCTCCACGATCTAAACTCACAATCCACAATTGTTACACACTCACATTAGCTTTTTAAGTTCATCACTTCTATTACCACAAAACTCACCCTTGACTTAACATGATACTAAGTTCTAAAACTCTGTACTCCCTGTCCCAAGGAAAGGTGTTAAACCACTTGTAGTTTTATGTTCAATACCACACATGTTCCACAATTTCTTTTCACAACTATGTCCACCAATGCCTCATCTAACACAAGATCAAAAGCACTCCAACAACCTCTTACAACGGTGTCCCATTAACAGAATATTACTATGCCATGACATCAACAGGGCCATACCCAACTCTCTCTCATACCATACACTATTTTCACTCCTAAGCTGACACTGGTAAGAAACATCGGGAAACAACACAACGGTCTATATGTCCCGACCGACACTGACAAGAAATAGCAGTAAACAAACAACGATCGATGACAACACGAAAATACTCGTATCACAACACGAATTACCGTGCACATTGCACAAAACCACATCGATAGCCATCACAACTTTTACAATCTCATAACACTGACTCAGCTCAACTTCCATGACCACAAGACTTTATTAAAACTCCTCTACCAGATCACGACGCAGCATATTAGACGGGATCACAAATATCAACCTTATAAATATTATCCAAACCATGACTCTTGAGGTCGGAATCTCACACCATTACTTACAGACATCATACATACATATATAAATATAACATATGACGCGGGACACACACATAATGACTCGTAACTATCACGCCACACCATTACTCGTGAGGCCAGGACCTCACACAAAGTTTTACACCTCATGGACCCATAATCGAATCTAGCTAGACAATCCTGAGCACGTAAGTTACCACTTGACAATGAATACCTCTTATCCCGACTTAACTCAGGTGCCTTTCATAGCAAATTCTCTCATACACGCAATTATCACCTCTCCGGCAAATGTAGCCATAACATTATTGCTCAACTTCCAGCGAGCACTTCATATATCTACATCTTATACTCCCTCACAACCAAACATACTAGTCACCTCCACAAGATCAACCTCATTAGAACAACTAACTTCCCTAAAGTAACATCATCCTCAAACACTAGTGACAATACTGTGACACCAACATCTTTCATGTGACCACTCTCTTCCTATCACCACTTAATATCACACTCTGTTTCCTCTCTTTGGTTATCATCCCAAATAAGAAACATCCAATCCATCAACAAAATCTACCTCAACATTATTTCCAATTCTATCCTTTATCATATCGTTACCTAACTCTTCATCAAAATCTCAGATCGTGCAAACACTCTACCAGCTTCTTATTCCCTTAATACCTCGAAACTCACGGCTAACATATCGTACTGCTCTCCTATATAACTATTAACTCACACCCTCAAGTGAGGCTATCGTACATATCCATAATTTCCTAACTTCATGCTCCTTAACTCCGGTCAACGTTCTCTAAACTTACTTCCATCCCTCTTTCCCCCTTTTTACTCAATAATACCAATTAATAATTCATCTCCTTCCTCTTTCTACCTAACTCTTTAGTAATTTGTTTATTTTCTCGTAGCTCCACAACCTTAATTCCATTGATTCATGTCAATATCTTATCATTCTTTCTTATCATTTATCCTCTCTCATCTTGCTTCTCTCTCACCCTTGTCACCATCAAGTCTACACACTAATGGTTACTCTTCAATTAGTCGCATCTCCCTTTCGTATCTCTAGAAAACCAAAATTTTACCTCATATCGATAATTTCCCAAGGAATTACATACTATGCTCACCTCTAGATATTCCAAATTCCCAAACTCGACCACTATCTACCCATCGCGGCATAACTCGATCTCACTATACACCATTCGTTTCCATCTCTCTATAGCGACCCTTTATCACATACATCCTTAGCCAACTCAATCCTAACCGTCTCTCTCCATAAATCCTTACACATACCACTATGTCACTATTCATATCCCTCATCTCAATCTTTCATTCTCACGTTTCTTTACACTCACATCATCCTTGCCCATATATACTTACTTTTATATTACTCAACACACGGCTATATCACTCACCATATCTCCCAAAACATGCTTTTTACCTCGATTAGCTCATCATTCTTCCCTTTCCGTTTTCGACTATTTCTCACAACCACATTAACATATGTCTTCCTTATCCAACACTTATCTCTCATAAGCCGGCATTCTCCCTATCATAACATTTGGTAACTTACGTATCAAGACCGTCACATATATAAAAGAATGCATTAAGACTCAAAACATACGTGTATACATACCCCACGACTCAAAACAAATGTAAGAACATAGCCACCGACTTAAAAATTAAGGTGAAAATACAGCCACCGACTCAAAATAGCCGCCCACTGAGGTACTCGGTCGAGTACATAGCATACTAGGTCGAGTACAGGATACTCGGTCGAGTAACTATATTACTCGGCCGAGTTTTTTACTCCAGAAGCGAACGTAATTATCACAGAGGATTACTCGGTCGAGTATTACTTTACTCGGTCGAGTACCAACACAATTCTCAACATCGTCCAATTTTCGTAAAATAGTCATATCTCACTCGTTACTTGGTCGTTTTAGGCGTGTGACCTATCGTTAGAATCCTAAGAAGACAAGCTATCACCTCAACTTGGAATCACAGCCATATCATTTCTAGAACTCAACTTATGATAGTTTTAAGACAACCCTTCTGTAATCGATTTTCATACAAATCAAATTTTCAAAACAAAACAACTTGAACATGAATAAAACAAACAACAACGACCCAATACTTCAAGAAACTAGTAGATAGATGAACTTTTATCATACCCACATGAAAATTAAACACGAAATTCATATGCATAGACGGAAGACCTTAATCACATGCTATTACCAACAACCAACATTAACATCATCATGATCATATACGCATGTATCACTACCCTTTTGAAAGCCACATAATAAACACTTAACATGCCAACATATTTCATAACAAATCCGTTTCAACAAGTTTCACCATGTCTTACACATGTTTCCACACATCTCACTTCCTTTCACATGATTCAACCATTCAAGTTCCACATACCACACACACGCATTGAATAGACTCACAACAAATTCCCCCCGGTGACCGGCTTGAGATTGTGAGGGCCATAATGCGACTTCGGGACGTCTCCCAATTCTTTGCGGTAGCTCAAAACAACTCTCCCCGGGTTCATTTTATTTAGACACCCTAAGTTCATTATGTTCATTTGTTTTAGGTGCCGGAATCTTCGTCTCTGATACCACTTTGTAACACCCCCTCATACCAAGGTGCCTTACCAGCACCACCCTACCATGAAAGTGTGTTACCATCTCGGTTACCCGAGGTTAGTAAATATCAAAAGCGTCTGAACTGAGCACATTTATTAAAGTACCAATAAAATAATGTTTACATCAAAACCAAATCTCAAACTGGTCCAACGAAATATAAATAAATGTCTAACAACTAGAAATCATAACTACGACTCGAACAGTGGTGCTACGACTGATGATGACAATTCCCCCATGACTGTCCCAAGCTCACCCATAGCAATACCTGTCAAGTCTGCTCACCATCCCCGAATTGATCACCGCAGGTTTTACAAACAACAACACGGGGTCAGTATTACTCAATCAATGTAAGGCAAAGAACACGTTAACCAGTTGATCATCCACCCTTCCCGGTCTCCCGATCTCACATAGTAACCGACTACACACCGAAGTGTGTAGCCCTGCCAGATTACCCATCGCAACAGGTAATCCACGCCGCCAGTGGGTGACCGCAGCCGATCCCACCAAGTCCAGCTCATCAACGAGCGGCTAAAACAAATCCCTGTCCCTTAATGTGCACATCCCCTCCCGTGGCGGGTTCCACGGAGGGCGAACTAGGGTGTAAAGCCACTCCCGCAAGTGTCTCCACCACAATCACGACACATAACATCACAGCTGTCACAACCTCTCCACACCAACACCGTCACAACAACGCCCATACTCCGATGATCAGCAGTTATCAATAATCACGAAACAATCATGCCATAACAATTAACAGTAAAACTGAGTAGGAACCCCTACCTTTTCGCAATCCGCTTACGCTGCAATCAACCATACAAATGCATAACAAATATCACATCGTCACCTACACCAACAATCACATAATACAATCACTAACTGCAAAACCCCCATTTCCCCCAATTCATAATCAAGAACAAACCCTAAAATATAAATCATCAAACATGGGGATAAGGGCTTACCGACGGAGGAATGAAAGATTGAACGCAAGGACTACGACGATTGCACACACAGTGGAGGATTAGGGAGTGATTAGGAAGTGATTAGAGTAATCGTAGAATGATTAGGGTTGGAAAATGATGTTTTAGAAACTGACGTCGAATATAATATAACCCTAAACATTCCCTAATCAAATCGATAAAATAACACTCGCCAGACCGGATACTCGGTCGAGTAAGGCTATACTCGGCCGAGTATCCTCTACTCGGTCGAGTATTCTCCATACTCGGCCGAGTATTCCTCGGCAGAACCAAAAAAGACTCCACAATTAACTCTACTCGGCCGAGTAGGCTCTACTCGGTCGAGTATACAGCTTAGAAAATTCCGTAGTATTACAGTATGCATGTGAGAACAATTTTGTGAAACCGTCTACTTGGGAAGCTTGACAAGTGTATATAGGCCCTAGTAGATGCTTTTTCTTCTTAAGACTTTGCTTGTTAGAATACTTGTAAAACACCCTAAGATGTGTCTGTTGGAATATGTGTCCTCCGACAATAATGCGATCACGACTGTTGATCATGATGATCACATGTTTAAGTCTCATTAAAATGAATACAATTGGGAAGTAATATTGTTCTTGTCAATTTGGTCAACATATATCGGTAATGATTGGTGACTAGAGTTTGACATTACTGTCGTGTGACGGTGGTGATCGAGTTGACCCCTAGGTCATACCTAAAGGGCAACCCTCTTAATTGATTATTTAATTAATCGTATAATGTTACGAGTTAATTAAATTACTTGAAAATTGACGGACGATTTTGGAAGTAAAATTTACGTATCATATTGAAATGTGATTAAATGAGATACGGTCTGAGTAATTGAATTGTGTCATTACTCGGATGAAATAGATTGTTTAATGTAACAATTAAATTGAATGAATTGTTATAAATACAATCTGTTGTGATTTATAAATTGGTAAAATATTTTGGCACAAGTAATTATGATATTACTAAGTCGATTTTTGTATGTGACGTATTTTTATTAATACGTTGATTTTTAATATGTTAAAAATACATAACAAATATATGTGACATATGACATGTTACATATAGACAATTGACAAAAATAATATGGACTCCATATTATGATTGTACCGAAAAATTGGGTTATTAGGTTAATAATTATGTTGATTAATTTATTAAGTAAACATAATCATTACCTAAATTCCTAGCCATGCAACCCTAATATTCTTGTGAAGACAAAAGTGTTCATGCATTGGCTACCCAATAAACCCCCCCCTATACCCGGTTTTTGATGAAGAAAACCATCATTGGTTTTTCATCTAATTTTACCTAATATTACACTAAAATGTGTTAGTGCATTCATTCTACTACTCATCCAATATTAGTGTTCTAGTGAGAAGAAAATCCTCTCTTCCTCTCTCTTAAAAAACCGAAACTCATAAGTGTTTTATAATAGTTTTGGTTCAATTTTCTACTTAAATTAATATTATACTAGTATTGTAATATTAATTTTATTAAGAGGAGCCTTGGGTATAATACATAGGGAGAGATCTTACTCTTAGATCTTTGTTCTTCCATTGGAATAAGCTCAAGAACAAGAAGAGAAAGGTGATCTCTCTTGTGCCCTAATAGCCGAAATTTACCATGTAAGGACATGATTTCTCCTCTATTCTTTTTATTGTTTGCATGCATAAGATCCGTTTTAATTTATGACAAATTACTTAGACATATATGAGTATGTTAAATATGTATATAGATCTACATTTCCTTCAATCGGTATCAAGAGCCACGGTTGTTTGCATGCAAATTGGTTAAAAGTTTTTCCGAGTTATATGAATAACAAAATAAAACTTGTAAAATTTGTGTTATTGTGATATATCACGAAATAATTACATGCATGTTAATATTTCTGGTCCTAAAGTGTTTTAGGATATTTTGGTTAATTTTTCGGATTTTTATTGTTCATATTTTACAATAATGGCATTTAAATGTGATTTTATGAGTAAAAATGTCATTTTTGGTCTAAAAATAGCTATACTTCGAATTTTCACTTGGTTTTTGGATATGTTGTTACATATATTATTTTGAGATAACCTGTAAATTTTCATAATTTTTGCACTTGTTATGCTCGAAAAATGAATTTTTCATTATTAAATTCGGATTTAAGAGAAAAATAGGTTAATATGAGCTAAATTTCGAATCTGGTCATAGAAAATTTATATGTTGTCACATGCAATTTTACAAGATGTGTGTAAAAAAATTGGCTATAAAGAAGTCTTTTAGCATGATTTATGAATTTTTGAAGAAAAATGACATAAATAGTGACATTATTAGTGAAAAATTAATAAAACATAATCTATGACCTAGGAAAAACGTCTAATGTTGCATTTTATTATATTTTTCAGATCTAAAATTGAAAAGTTAATGAATATAATTTTTCCATGTTTTTATGATTATTTTGTTAAATATCGATAAACCGCAACATTGTTTTTCCGGAAAATTTTCGAAATTTTTAACCTAAGATTTTGAACATTATGAGTGTCATGGAATTTTTCCAGAATGTTCATGAATTTAAATTTCAAATTTTGAATTTATTTGGAATTTTTGGATTTATTTGAAGTTTAATAGCTTAATTTTGTATTTTTGGCCCTTTTATGAACAATTTTGTAAATAAAAGTTAATTATGGTCAAATTATTAGTGAGGACTATATTTTTTGAGTCCTAAGAGGTTAGGGTAATTAACTTATGCATAAATATGAGTTTATGTATTTTTGTGATTATAAAATGTTGAAATCACGCAAATCCGTAAAAACCGAGTAATATATGATATTGGCTATTTAAGGGCGATTTAGCATAAAATTTGAGCATGTTCATACATATTATAATGCTGCATTTTTCCTTTATGATTGTCATAATTTTAATTTATGTAATTTTGAATTATGTAATTTTACTTAGTATGGCCTTAGATTTTAATTGGTATTTCCCGAAATGTATGGGAATATCGATTCGGTTGTAATTTTTATTGTGATCTCGTATCACCGTTTTGTAATTTAATAGATTTATTTTATTTTAGTTACAAATGTATAATAGGAAATTATGTAATTTATTATGTAATTTTATTCATTCGGAGTTCCCAAAGACGGATTTCTTCAAGAATGGCGATACATAAAGACGGTGTTACCTCGAGATGCGTGCCACAACCGAAGTTCAAGGGACCAATGGAGTTGGTTTCCGAATATGTAATAGATTAATAGTTTTTCTATTTTAGGAAAGGCCATACTAGGATTTATTTACTTTTATGCTTGCATTTTATTTTATGTCACATGCATCGCTAAATCGCCATAACTAAACATGCATTGTCTTATTTATCGAGTTTATCGACCGTGTCAATTAAAATTATCGTAGTTCACCGCTTTAGTTCATTTAAAACGTGATAGATAATAAATTGACATGACCTCTCGCTAAAACAAACAATTGAGACATAGCCTTACCAAATAGTAGAAACCATGAAAACCTATTTCGCGAGGGAGTGCACTCGGCTACCCCGGGGTACAAACCTTGTTACGTAGGGGAAGTGGGTGATGAATGTTAATCCACCGAATTCATGTTGATAAGGGATGTATCGGCTACCCCGTGCCCAAGTTGATGTGGGTTTGGATAATGGACACATTTATTCGAAATTTGGATTGAACTCAACAAAAGTAATTGATAAGGGTTGCATCGGCTACCCCGTGCCCTTGTTGATGTGTTTTGGGCTATAGATAAACATTAGAGTAATTTTATCGACCAAGAGTTCTAAAAGTAGAATCGATTAAAAAATTAATCCACCAAGTTATATTGATAAAGGTTGCATCGGCTACCCCGTGCCTAAGTCGATATGAATTTGGGTCTTGGAATCATTTATCTAGTTGGGTAGAGGTCACTAGAAAAATGCTTAAAACTTGTTTGAATCATACATTTTTACAAGTATAATTAAAACGACATTTGTTTTACTCCTTATTTTTGTTTTGTAGAACACTTCTTATTCATAACAAATGGCAACACCAACTCCCAATGCTACACCACTCGCTACTTCATCATGGCTCCGATCCTTTATGGATCGATGTAAACTTGAAAAGAATGGGTCAAATTTCTCCGAGTGGGATGCCCAACTCAAATTAGCCGCCGAAGGTGACGACAAGCTTCGTTACCTTCCCGAGGCCTCTCCACCCGAACCCTCCACTAGGTCCACCGCGGCCACTAGGGAAGCCTATGAGGCTTACCAAAAGGAGTCCGCCGCAATGAAAAATGTATTAATATTTGCGATGGAGGCGGAGCTCCAAAGGAGAGCCTTCAAAATGGGCAATGCTAATGAGATTTACTCCAAACTTGTGACCATGTTTTCACAAACCCCGCGGATCGTCCAATATGAGGCGGCGGCGGCATTCTTTGATCTCGACTTCAAAGAGGGCCAAAAGGTTAGCCCTCATGTGCTCAAACTCATGGAGCTTGTCGAGACCTTGAAGATTCAAAAGGTTGAAATCCCCAAAGAACTCATCGTAGATAGGATTCTACACTCCTTGTCTAAAGTTAAGGCATATGTGCAATTCCGGGTGAATTTCAACATGCAAGACAAGGATGTGTCTCTTGAGGAGTTGCACAAGTTACTTGTGCAAGCCGAGAGGGACATGGGGTTAAATGTGAACCCTCCCAAGGATGTGCTTAACATAAGCACAAAGAGTAAGGGGAAGTTCAAGAAGAATGGGAGAAAGGGTAAAAAGCAAGCTCCCACATTCACCAAAGCTAAGTCTTGTGAAGCTAGCACCTCCAAAGTCAAGAAGGGTCCTCTTGACAAATGCCATTATTGTAATGGCATGGGACATTGGAAGAGGAATTGTTCCAAATACCTTGGTGATATCAAAGCTGGAAAGATCACTCCAGAAGGTAAATGACTAACCTTCTTTTATGTTTCTAAATTCAACTATGGTATTATGATGCAAAGTTGTGATAATGTATCTCCCTTTTTATTGTAAATAGGGCCTCCACCAAGCAAAGACAAGGGAAAAGAAAAACAAGCATGATAAACCATGGAGAAGCTAAGGATAGCTTTTATGGAGCCTTGTTTTTCATTGTCTTATTTTAAGTTATGTTTTGAATATTAGAACTTTAAGTTTCCGTGTTCGACATGGAAAGGTATTTTGGATAATGGTTTGAATTTTGGATGATGGTGACTTGGTTTGCAACCCAAGTCACCCGTTTTATCATTTATCCTTTTAATGTTCTAAATTTCATCTTTAAAATGCTTGCGTTTTGAAACATAAGATTATTCACTTAAAGTGATCTAATAGACAAATATAATGACCGGTTTCATTATATGTCCACATGCTTAAGCCTTGTGTCTGATCATTTATAAAGTGATTTTGAGTCTATGAACTCTCTTAAAGGTATGTCAATCACCAAGTACACATATGAAATCAATTAGTCTATCTATGAGATAGTTCTCCTTAAAATTCAACATCATTAATTTGTGTCTCATATGCTATCTTTGAATCTATAGTGTATTTATTCTAAAGATAGAGTGGGAGAAAAATGAGGACACACAACACACAAGGCAAGATAAAATTGTGTACTTGTGTATATGAAGATCTGCACAAGAGAGAATGAATTGAATAAAGGTATATCTATTTACATAGTATGCCGAATAGATGAGATCTATGGTCTCAAGTGAGTTCTATATGACTAAAGAGACCAAGTGTAGTAATAATAAGAGTATATTCTCAAGATAACTACACGAGGAGACCAAAAGAAAGTTTTGGAAGAAAAATGACTAATTTAAAGTCTTAACGAGTTTTTGACTAAGTTAATAAAGCATTTGACCAATAGTTTCAATCATGAGTTTTACTTAAGAGCCTAAATGAATCTCAGTAACATACTAGTTATAATCAAGATTAAGTTGCAAAGATTGATATTCCGATATCTTCAATAAGCCAACGCATTAACCATACAAGTGTCATTGCTTAACCTCCCTATGAAATGGTTAAATCTCCTTCCAAAAGGGTATTTGCGAAGGACGTATTCTAAATATTATTTGTATTTGAATAATGACATTGCTACACATCATTATGATATAAGTGTATTAGAGAATTAAAATCTCTTCTCGTAAGGTTGAGATGAGACCACTTCAAAATAGGCATTTTGGAAGGATATGATGGGAACATATATGGTTTTATCCTAGTAACTTGGCAAAGCGATTTATATTCATATTCTTGACAAATTTCGATTGAGAAGTCAATTTTGAAATATGTAGAATTGAGTGGGAATTAGGAAATTCTCATGTGTAGACATGGAATTTAGTGGGAGCTATCATCCTTGAATATGTAAAACCCATTACTCATTAAAGAATGACGAGCTAATATCTTCTTTCATAAAGAAGCTTTTGAGTTTTCAATTCGGGATGAAAATGGACAATGATGAATCCAATTACATCAGGGATGTTGGATTAGTATTAAGAGATACACATCATATCAACATACATAGGTTATTCATATGAATGAAAATGGAATTACCATTAGCAGTCATGGTAGTTCATTGAACCTGAGAACGGTTGATCTCATGATTATTAGTAACTAATGTTTCCGCCATTAGAATAATCATGTACATGTCCAATTTTGAATCGTATGCATAAGAGCATGATGATTGGTTGGTGAGCCATAACAGAAACGTCATGAATTCTCGAGTAGAATCCGATGAGCGATTTCGGTGATTGACGGAATGTTCCATTGTGTGTTAAGAGGTTGCACATACTATAGAAAATCCGAGCACATATGAGGATTTATGAGAATCCCAAATCTTTCAAGCCTAGAAAGAGAAATGAGAAGTTTTGGAAAGATACTTGGTTAAATAAGAGGTTATTCAAAACAATCTTTCCTAATAAAGCTAGGACTTGTGAAAAGTACCAAGCCAATAATCTTGTCAATTGTTACAAGATTCTACAAAACATATACCTAGTGCATTGTGTGTGGATGGAATACTTGATCGGTACAAGTTGTATTATTCATCGCAAATTCGTTCGTTATGAGATGAGCAATGAGAAAGTTCTTTCAAGTTAAAGAACCAAAACCAAGGTCAAGAACCTTAATGTGTACTTGGTAAGATTCATTCTATGAGAACATGAATGTGAAGGAAATTGCAAGTGTAAGAAGTTTGAACACATGGACACATGGGATGTTAAACTTCTATTGCAATCAATGAGTGTTTACACTTATGATATACATCACAAGGTTGTAATATGATATTGACTGCCCAAGTGTGATGTCGACATTTGTCGTTTGAGTTATTATTAACTCACTTGGTACATTGTTATATCCAAACGGGTTGTGGAGACAATTGAACCCCGTTAAAGTGAACATGGATCAACATTGTTTTTGCCCATAGTTACTTATATGAGGTGACGTCTCGAAGTGACTAGAGTGTGATGCGATTGATGGCAAGTTCAAGTGCCATAGAGTCATGTGAGATGACTAGTCGATCACATAGGCAGACTGTTAGGAACATTTTGTCGGGCCTAATGACCGCTTATAGAGTTCTGGCAAATTTATATAGCCTGGTCGTGGCGAGAGCTACTATAGTATTCAAATGAGTCGATTCTTTTGACTAAAGACTATTCGCCTAAGATGGCACAGTTTCAGATTAACTTTGATTTATGTTACTACGACCATCGTAAATGGGGTCAAATGGGCATATTTTGGGTTATGATGGCTGTGGCTAGTCGAAGGGAATGAGTGCGATAGGAATTGTCCACCCCTAGTCAGGGTTATAACAATATCTCAGGGCCACTCGAGGAGTAATGAACTGGAAATGCGTGGCCACGCTCGGAAGGTATCCAGAGTGGATAAATCCGGTCAATCGTTATTCTCCGGATCGAGGAAACCACTCTCGATATGATCACTTGCAAGTACGACCGAAAGACACCTTGCATTGAGTGGGAGATAGTAATAGGACAAGAGAATTGGTGGACACACACTTGTCGAGGACAAGTGGGAGATTGTTGGAATATGTGTCCTCCGACAATAATGCGATCACGACTGTTGATCATGATGATCACATGTTTAAGTCTCATTAAAATGAATACAATTGGGAAGTAATATTGTTACTGTCAACTGGTCAACATATATCGGTAATGATTGGCTGACTAGAGTTTGACATTACTGTCGTGTGACGGTGGTGATCGATTGACCCCTAGGTCATACCTAAAGGGCAACCCTCTTAATTGATTATTTAATTAATCGTATAATGTTACGAGTTAATTAAATTACTTGAAAATTGACGGACGATTTTGGAAGTAAAATTTACGTATCATATTGAAATGTGATTAAATGAGATACGGTCTGAGTAATTGAATTGTATCATTACTCGGATGAAATAGATTGTTTAATGTAACAATTAAATTGAATGAATTGTTATAAATACAATCTGTTGTGATTTATAAATTGGTAAAATATTTTGGCACAAGTAATTATGATATTACTAAGTCGATTTTTGTATGTGACGTATTTTTATTAATACGTTGATTTTTAATATGTTAAAAATACATAACAAATATATGTGACATATGACATGTTACATATAGACAATTGACAAAAATAATATGGACTCCATATTATGATTGTACCGAAAAATTGGGTTATTAGGTTAATAATTATGTTGATTAATTTATTAAGTAAACATAATCATTACCTAAATTCCTAGCCATGCAACCCTAATATTCTTGTGAAGACAAAAGTGTTCATGCATTGGCTACCCAATAAACCCCCCCCTATACCCGGTTTTTGATGAAGAAAACCATCATTGGTTTTTCATCTAATTTTACCTAATATTACACTAAAATGTGTTAGTGCATTCATTCTACTACTCATCCAATATTAGTGTTCTAGTGAGAAGAAAATCCTCTCTTCCTCTCTCTTAAAAAACCGAAACTCATAAGTGTTTTATAATAGTTTTGGTTCAATTTTCTACTTAAATTAATATTATACTAGTATTGTAATATTAATTTTATTAAGAGGAGCCTTGGGTATAATACATAGGGAGAGATCTTACTCTTAGATCTTTGTTCTTCCATTGGAATAAGCTCAAGAACAAGAAGAGAAAGGTGATCTCTCTTGTGCCCTAATAGCCGAAATTTACCATGTAAGGACATGATTTCTCCTCTATTATTTTTATTGTTTGCATGCATAAGATCCGTTTTAATTTATGACAAATTACTTAGACATATATGAGTATGTTAAATATGTATATAGATCTACATTTCCTTCAGTGTCATGCTAGTATCCTTTGACCCATGGATTAAGGCCTAGTCAAGAGTACCTTGTGGTGTCATAACTCCTTGGCTACCGTTTATTCAATGGTGACCCTTGAAACCATGCAACCATCATCCATGTTCTACCACATTTTGTCATCAAAGGGAATGGGCACAAAAATTGTTCAAATTTGAGTTCAAGCAATGAAAAGAAATGAAAAAGTTGCAATTACATCAAAAGAAAAGAGGAGTAACAAAAATGAAAACTCCTATGCTTCAAAAATAAGCACCCTCACTACAAATGGGGTAGCTTTGAAAATGTTCAAAAGAAAATACAAGAAAAAGTTGAAAAGTTGTCAAGTATTGAAATGCCAAAAATCAAAAGAAATGGCAAAAGAAAGTGTTCTCAAATGTTATATGCCACAAGAAATTGGGGGGGGGGAAAAACAACAACAAAAGCAAACTCCCATGTGAAACTTAAATACTATCGATCCCTTTATCCATCGTATCCATTTTTGTGCATGGTAGAGAGGGGACGACCCTTCTTCTTGTCTAGGCAAGAAGGGGAATTCCGCGATCCTCCAGTGTTTCTAATACCATAGGGAGTCTACTCTTGACAAAAGCATTTAACGATTGAGGACAAAGGTACCCTAGCTTGACACAACTTGGAGGTGATTTATTGGTATCCTTCTAGGATTAGTAGTTTGAAGAAATTGCATCTATAAAGGAGTGTGTACCCTTGAATTGCTTCCCTTGTAGATAATTTCCGCCACTTAGATGAGGAAAGTGGCTATTCTTTTGCAGATGCATCCATTACTTGATTTTGTGTGCTTTAATGTTTGGATGTGTCGCCATTTTGGCAATACCCACCTTGCCTTGTAAGAAGGCATCCTACCTCATGGTTGTCTTGTTGTGAGTTGAAGGGGTGGAGTGAGACCCGCTAATTGTCTCATATCGGCTGCTATTAGGTTAGTTTAAATAATGGTCCTAGTCTTTGTCACCTCTTTACTCGGGACGAGCAAAGGTTCGGTTTGGGGATATTTGATGTGACCATTATTTGAGCGTATTTAGTCCCCGAATTAGCCTTGTTCCCATGCTTTTTAGTGCATATTTAGGTCATTTATTGTCTTTAGTCCTTTGTTTTGCATATTCTTTGAGGTTTTGTTCCCTTGGTAGGAAAGGAGTGCAAACCTTGCATTTTCATGGCAAAATAGAGCTAAATTGATTGAATTCAATGACCAAGCATCAAAGAGAAGACAAGACTAGAAGGCCTTTGTACATATTATAGTAGTTAGGCAATGATGAGAAAAGATCCTTGCATCTCTGACAAGATCCCCGAGTATTGTTGAAAGAAGGAGGAAGAAAAGAAGAAAGGAAGAGGCTGACCCAGAATCCGAGCGGATTGCCCTCGGGACGCCCGTCCAAGACCAGGAATCCGAGCGTCTTTGCCAGAGGGAAGTCCGTCCAAAAACGCCACAATCCGCCCGTCCAGCCAGACAATCCGCTCGTCCAACAAGGCCACAATCCGCTCGTCCCGTGCCTTGGACGCTCGGATTGTGTTACAGCAACTTTCCATTTTCTCCTTGTTCTATGAAGGATGCGCATATCTCGGAAAGACCGGCAAAAAGGAGACTCGCATATTTTCTGAGAGGAGCGATTCCTCATGGACTTAATCGTCATTTAATCCCTTAGTAAAACCTAATTTGTGTACCTAATCCCCACTATAAATACCCCATTAGTCTTATTAGATAATCATGTTCTTCTTATCAATCTCTAGTATAGTTTATATCATTCTAATCTTGTAATCAACTTTTAATCAAGTCTTAATACAAATCTCATTTCCTTAATTTCTCTTTTGATCATCTTTTATTTTGGGTAATTGAAGATTATTTGGGTTATTATTGAGAGATTGACAACCTTCCAATCAATTATCAAGTACTTCTATTATTCTTTGCTTTATTATTAGAATCATTAGTAGGTATAATTCTCTTAATCCCTTTTTAATTATTGTTAATTATCTTCATTTATTCATCATGTCTTGCTTTGTTAATGTGATTGACAACCTTGTTAACATGCTAAACTTGATAATGAGTGAGTAGTTACCGTAACTAGGGTTAATGGGTAATTAGGGGAAATCAACATGGGGGATGATTCATGCTTAATTTAATATGTTTTCATAGTTTATTTGCTTGCTTGTTGTGATCTCAACTTATGCACATGTTATGTTTGATGAAATGCGAGCCTATGAATCCTTGCATTTTTTACCCATCACTTGCCTTTTCAATGAGACTTGTAAGACATAAACCAACTCGGGTCTCATTAGACCATGCATATAGTTTAGAAGGGAGGATAAAGTCGACTTGTAGGTGTTGTACAATCTAATCGATTCGGCTCCGGGACCCAAACCTTCCTAGGATTGTAAGATATAAACCAACTCGATCCATCACAACAATAATTGCTTGCTTATAATTTGAGAATATGTTTGTATGATCAATTCCCATGAATCCCCTATGACCCCATGACACCCTAGTGCCTTTTATCAATTGTTTACATCCCTTTTTAATCATCTTGCTTGTTTACTTTTATTGTTATTTAGTTTAGTGATCTTCTACTTCAAACCCCAAATTGTGACACCCTAGACACCGCTACTTACAATAGAAAATCTTACTTCAATACCCGTCCCTTGGGATCCGACCTTTACTTGCCTCTTTACTAATTGTAGAGTTGTTTGTGAAGTTATAAATATTGTTTTGGTCTAGGTGCTCCTAACGACAAGTACCGAAAACTAAACCTCCAAGTGAGTACGACCAATGATAATTAGGTGTTCTCTAAATAATAGATTATTAATAGTAGATAGATGCAAATCAAAGCTTTAATATGCTTAGCATTTAGCAACAAATTGAAATGACATATTTTATAATACATGTTTTTGGCGGCGTATCCGATTTTTACTAAATATACTTATTTTTAGTTCGACTAATAAAATGTGATGATTAAATCAATTGTTTATTTATTACTCTATATCTAAATTCTATTTTTACTATGGGTAAAAGAAAGCAATTAATCTTGTGTAAATCCACATTAAAAAATAAATATGTAAAACGAATTAAAACCAAAAGAAAACCATAACCCATAACAATTTGCGTAACTAGAAATGATTGTGTGTTGGATATGGGTAGGGTCTTATAGAAACCAAACATATGACCAAGTTCCCATTCTTGACTCATGCATACCTGACCCATATTGTAATACTGCGTATTTAATAATTATATAATAATAATATTTTATTGTATTTATACGAGTTATGTTGAAACGGAATAATAATAATAATAAGGTACATGTATTATACTACTCCCACCTATATATACCTCTTATACCCTATCCACCCAACCTTATTCATTTGCAATCCACCAAAATCCACCATCAAATATTAGAGAGAAAAAAGAGAAAGAGAGAAAGGAAGAGAAAGATCGTCTTTTGCCCCTCCGCCTCGAGATCGTAAGGTAAACCGCCTCATACTAGTTTATATATTATTTTATTTTACCGCCTTGACCTTGACCCGCCCTAGTCCGTCATTGACCACCTTTGACCGTGAGAAATGGGGGTTTGACCGACCTTATACATGTTCATAGTTGTGGTTGTGCGACGGTCTTAAGACGCATTTTTGAACCACATATAGGGGTTGTCTAGGGTCAACCTTGGGATGGTTGTGTCGAGGTGAGTGAGGAGGTCGTAGTGGTGGTCTTGGGTGGTGGGTATGGTGTCTGTGGAGGCCGGGATCTGGGGTAGAAAGGAGGGTGTACGGGCATGGGTTTTAGGGTTGTGGTCGTGTCTGTTGCTGTCGCCATTGGTGTTACTGGTGGTTGTTACCTCCATCATTGCTGCCATTGGACTCGCCGTGGTCGGGGGACACGGTGGGGGTGGTGGACGGTGGCCGGCGTGGCCAATGGTGGCCGTGGGGGAGACGGGTGTAGTTGTTGCGGGTTGTTATTGTTGTTGCCGTTTTTTGTTGTTGTTGGTTGGGGCGGCTGCCGGCCGTGGCCCACCTTGGCTTCTGACGGTGGCCATGGTGGCGGCAGTGGGTGGTGGTGGTTGATTTTGATTCGGGTTTTGGGTAGTGTATAAGACGGGTTTAATTGGTCGTATTTGTATAAATAGAATAGTATATTTATACGTATTTATATATGTATTAGATTGGTATATTTATACGTATTTATATTATTATCGTATTTTAGGAAATGGGTTTTGTGAGACGGTTTTACGAGGGCGCTAGCTTGTGTGATGGATTGCTTATGCGGATTTGCTAAAAGGTAGGTTTTCCTACTCAGTTTCATTGTCGTATTTGTTTATAAAATGAATCTTTTGTCATTTAATTGCATTGAGTGAGTCGTATTGCATGTTATTGGTCATGACGACTCGACGATTCGGGATTTGAGGAAATGGTATACATGGCATGTTTGGCATGTCATGGTGTATATGGTCTGTCATGCATTTCATATTGTGACGGTTGTGATTGTATATGTTGGAGGATTTGTGTTGTTATTGTTTTGGAGACGTAAGACGGTTGGGAGACCGTCTGGCACTTAAGTCGCCTCTTGGAGCTTCCCAGTCCAAGAGGGATGTGCACATTAATGGCTTGAGTTACGGAGGGACTCGTGTGGTTGAGGCACAACGTCTGGCAGGGAATCCGGTTGGCTTCCGAACCCGGTACGTCTGGGCGTGTCCCGGTACCTATTTGTGATTAATGGTATGTCTGGGCGTGTCCCGGTACCAATGTGGTTATCGGTATGTCTGGGCGTGTCCCGGTACCGTGGTGGTGGTTGTTGATGGTGGTTCATTCATATCATAGTCATGTTGTATGTTCACACACTCGAGTCGAGTCACACTTTATTTATTTAATGAAACTGACGTTTGTGTGTCTGTGTAATTGTCACCTATCTCTTTTGGGGTGGCCTGTGTCGATCCATATGATGTCCTTTGATCATATGGGATAGTACGCGGGAGATGGGACGAGCTTGATGAGTCACGAGACGAGTCTAGTTGATTAGAAGAGTATAGTTGTGATGAGTTGTACTTTTATTCATTTGTTTACGTTTCATGTAATTCATTAAACTTTACATTAATAAAATGTTCTTTGATTGAAGTTTTGAAAACCTACCTCATGAAACCGAGATAGTAACGCTCCAATTATCTTGGCCGGATAGTTAGGGTGTTACAAAGTGGTATCAGAGCGACGATTTTGGAACCTAAAACCAATGAAACAAAAATGAATCTAGGAGAGTCTAAGTAAAATGAACCCGACATGAGTACAAGAGGAGATCGGTTTTGGATGAGTAGGCGCCCTCATGCCAAAGCTAGTGACTATCGTCTCAGTTGGTCACTATGTGGGTGGCTAGGAGTATGGGAAACGTTATGTGAATCGGGATATGGATGCATATGTGTTACAGGATTAAAGCGTGTTTTCATGTGGCATGGAATATGATCATTGTGAAAATGGTGTGAATACATGTGTTTTGTGTAGGAAATATCGGTATACTTCCCTTAAAATTAAGGATTATAACGAAATTATAATCTATGAAAACTAGTCATAAATGAATTGCATAAACAAAATAGAATAGGGATTAAGAATCACCCTTTGGTCCTAGCAAATTCGGCCTAAGAACAATATCAAAATGATATTCGCCTAATCGTTGCACCCAAGATGCTCCGAGAAATGCCCCTCAAATTGCTAGAATGAGATCCCCAAATTTTCTAATTAATTTAGGGTTTTGTGTATTTTGGTGATGAGAGAAAATTAGGTCAAAGAGAATGATTAAGAGAGAAAAATAATCTCTCTTATTCTCCCTTTGTAACCGTGTGAGAGGGAGTAATTGGGGGAAGAATTTTTCTTCCTCTTTTTACTCTTTTCGGTTTTCTCACCTACCAAAAATAAGGAGATTAAATCTTCTTATTTTGGTAGTATACAAAATGTATATAAAGTGTATAATTTTTCAATTGTCATTAATGTTATTCCGTATTAATAAGTCTACACACAACAGCTTGCAGTCGATTTATTAATACCGGTCTGTAATAATTTATTACGACAATATCGTATAATATATACTTTAACTATAAATATCGCATATTTATAATTAGCTAATTAAATATAACTGGTTACGTTTAATTACGAATTAACATCTTAATTCGTTTAAGCTAACATTATATACATTAATTAAATATAACATATTATATTCAATTTACGAATTGACAGTTAATTCGTCTCAGCTAATATTATTTAATTAGATCAAATAATCGTCTCATCATCACATTGACTAACTGTTTAGTCAAATACATGGACTAACCTTTTAGTCATATAAGGCATCAATGTGATTACATTTCCATAATCACATCTCTCAAACACATCCTTTAGGTGTGACTTTTAGGGACCAGTTGATCACCGCCATCAGTATGATAATAACGTCAAACTTTCTAGCAAGTCAACCGTTATTAAGTAATCTTTAATCAACTGATAAAATACGAAGTATACCCTTGTGAACCTATAAGAGATTTATAAATGTTATCACACTAATTGTGGAGGACACAAGCTCCAACAATCTCCCACTTGTCCTCACAAGTGTATGTGCGATAACCGATTCTCATATCCTAATATTTCTCCCACTCAATGTTAAACAATTTGTAAAATCCGTATTCACAAAGGTCGTATTTTACAAGTGATCAATATCAAGAGTGGTTTCCCCGACTAGAGAGTAACTTAACTGATAAACGAATCATCATTCGAGCATGGCCATGCATTTCAGTTACAACTCCTCGAGTGGCCCTGAGAAATAACTAAACCTGATAAAGGTTGGATATTTTCTTCAACTCGAATCCTACAGATATAAGCACAGTATGAAATGACCCAGAAAAAATCTGCTTAGCCTCTTGTTACGGCAGACCATGAGAAAGAAACCAAAGTCACCCCAAAACTGCCTTAATCTCAAGAGACAGTCGATAGTCAAAAGAATCGACTCTAGGAACACAATGGACGTCCAATCCACGACCGGGCACCGAATGTTTTTAAACATTTAGGACTCCATTACGTTGTCACAAAAATTGTCCTACGAGGTATCGTTATAACTCCTATCTGTGATCGATCAGCCAACTTTTTGACTTATGGCTCGTTGAACCCACCATCAATCGACTGCACAATATAATGGCCAGAGTTATCAGCTCATGTAGGCGATTACAGACCAAAACAAATATAATGTAATTCAGTTCACTTTGTGGCATTCAATGTTGTCGGTACAATCCACATGAAAAACAAAATATGAAATAAAACGATGAAGTTATAAATAGTATATGAAAAAGATAATGTATCGAATCCATAATCAACTAATACAACTCAGGAACATGTTTAATTCCCATGGAAATAACGTGCCCTTCATGCTTATCATAATTCAACGGTTTAGTGAGAGGATCCGCGATGTTGTCATCCGAAGGTATCTTGCCAATCACTATCTCCTCTTGCTCCACGTAATCACGGATCAGGTGAGCCTTCCGATGCACATATCTAGACTTGTTGCTAGACTTAGGCTCCTTAGCCTGGAAGATGGCACCTCTATTGTCACAATAGATGGTGATCGGGTCATTCGAACTAGGAACTACCGTGAGTCCTTGTAAGAATTGACGCATCCATATAGCTTCCTTTTCTGCTTCCGAAGCGGCATAGTACTCGGATTCAGTAGTAGAATCTGCTACAACATCTTGTTTGGAACTCTTCCAGCTGACCGCAGCACCATTAAGAGTGAAGACGAACCCGGACTGAGATTTTGAATCATCTCGATCCGTTTGGAAGCTAGCATCTGCGTAACCGATTGCGCATAGCTTAGTATCTCCTCCATAAGTCAATACCCAATCCTTAGTCCTCCGTAAGTACTTAAGGATGTTTTTAACAGCTATCCAATGTGTTTCACCTGGATTCTTTTGGTACCGACTCGTCATACTCAATGCATATGCCACGTCTGGACGTGTGCATATCATGGCATACATGATTGATCCTATGGCTGATGCATAAGGAACACGACTCATGCGCTCAATCCCTTCAGGCGTCGTGGGTGACTGAGACTTGCTCAAATGCATCCCAGAAGTCATTGGAAGGTTCCCCTTCTTGGAGTTGGTCATGCTGAACCTTTCAAGAATCTTATCCAAACAAGACTCCTGACTCAGTGATAACATCCGTCGTGATCTATCTCGGTAGATACGGATTCTCAATATGCATTGTGCCTCACCCAAATATTTCATCTGGAAATGGTTCTTCAACCATCCTTTAACCGAAGATAAGAGAGGAATGTCATTCCCAATCAAGAGTATGTCATCGACATACAATATCAAGAAAACAATCTTGCTCCCACTCGACTTAATATATAAGCATGGTTCCTCGACCGATCGAGTGAAACCATACTCTTTTATCACCTGGTCGAAACGATGATTCCAACTCCGAGAAGCTTGCTTAAGTCAATAAATGGAACGCTTAAGCTTGCACACTTTCTTAGGATTTTCAGGATCAATGAAACCTTGGGGTTGCACCATGTACAACTCCTCCTCCAAATAACCATTTAAGAAGGCGGTTTTCACATCCATTTGCCAAATTTCATAGTCATGAAAAGCGGCAATCGCTAAGATTATCCGAATGGAATGCAGCATAACTACGGGTGCAAAACTTTCATCATAATGCAATCCGTGCACTTGAGTAAAACCTTTTGCCACTAGTCGTGCCTTATAGGTATTTGGTTGCGCGTCTACAGAATGCTTTATTTTGTAAAGCCATTTGCACTGTAGAGGTTTTACCTTATCAGGTAAATCAACAAGATGCCATACGTTATTCTCATACATGGAGTCCATCTCGGATTGCATGGCTTCAAGCCATAGCTTTGAGTCGGAAAAAGTCATGGCACCTTTATAGGTAGCGGGTTCATTACTCTCTAGGAGCAAAATGTCATTCTCCTCGACCATACCAATGTATCTGTCCGGAGGATTAGAGACTCTACCCGACCTCCTAGGTTCCTGAGGAATATTAACCGTATCATTATTTGAAGGAACAACTTCCTCCATCCGTTCCTCGGTTGTTGGTTTTGGAATCTCCGACAGCTCGAAGGTTCTATTACTTGTCTTGTTCTCGAAAATTCTTTCTCTAAGAACTTTGCACTAGCCGCAACAAAAACTCGATGTTCGGTAGGCGAATAGAAGTAATGACCAAACATTCCTTTTGGATAACCAATAAAGTATGTCTTGACCGATCGCGGGCCGAGCTTATCCTCGTGTGTCCACTTGACATAAGCCTCGCAGCCCCAAACCCGAATAAAGAACAAGTTAGGGAACGTTCCCTTCCACATTTCATATGGAGTCTTGTCGACAGCTTTAGTCGGACTTCGGTTAAGTATAAGGGCAGCTGACAAAAGAGCAAAACCCCATAATGAATCAGGTACTACCGTGTGACTCATCATGGATCGAACCATATCAAGTAATGTATGATTTCTCCGTTCGGACACACCATTTAATTGAGGTGTTCCAGGTGGAGTTAACTGTAAAACAATTCCATAGTCTTTAAGGTGTTCATCAAACTCATTTGAAAGATATTCGCCACCCCGATCTGAACGGAGTGCTTTAACCTTTCTTCCCAGTTGGTTCTCAACCTTATTCTGATATTCCTTGAATTTCTCAAAGGACTCACTTTTATACTTCATTAAGTAGACAAATCCGTATCTACTCAAATCGTCCGTGAAAGTGATAAAATATCTATAACCATCTCTAGCGGTAATTGACATAGGTCCACATACATCAGTATGTATGAGTCCTAATAGGTCACTAGCGCGCATTCCAACACTTTTGAAGGAAATTCGAGTCATTTTGCCAATGAGACATGATTCACACGTGCCAAATGTAGAAAAATCGAATGCGGGAATAGTCCCATTCTCGACGAGTTTCTTTACACGTTTTTCATTTATGTGTCCCATTCGACAATGCCATAGATAAGTTTGATCTTTGTCACCAACCTTTAATTTCTTATTATTCACGTGTAATATATCCGTGGTTTGATCTAAGATGTAAATTCCATTCATGGAAACTGCTTTGCCATAAACCATTTCATTAAAAGAGAAAATACAGCGATTATCCTTTATTGAAAATGAAAAACCGTCTTTATCAAGTAAGGAAACAGAAATAATGTTCTTAGATAAACTGGGTACATAGTAACAGTTATATAAATATAACTCAGAACCACTTGGGAGTTGGATTACGTATGTTCCCTTTGAGACTGCAGCAACTCGTGCTCCATTCCCAACTCGCAGGTCCACATCACCTTTTGCGAGAGGTGTGATGTTCTTTAGGCCCTGCAAATGATTACACAGATGAGAACCACAACCAGTATCAAGTACCCAAGTTCCGAAACTTGCATGGTTAATCTCAATCATATGAATATAAGATGACATACCAACAGGAGTGACGCGGCCTGCTTTTATGTCCTCACGGTACACGGGACAGTTCCTCCTCCAATGTCCAGACTTGTGACAATGGTGGTATTCAACGTTACCGTTCTTGCTCTTTGCCTTGCCAAGTGAGCCACTAGTCTCAGCAGGCCCACTCTTACCATTTCCTGAGTTTTTAAACTTTGGCTTTCCTACAGTTAGGTCGCCATGAGCCTTGCCCTTACCTTTATACTTGTTGGAAATCATGAGAACATCTTGCTTCATGCTCCCACTCAATTTCATATCCTTCTCGGTCTGTACGAGAAGTGAGTGTAGCTCATGAGGACTTTTCTTCATGTCATTCATGTAGTAATTTGCCCTGAAAAGGGCAAAACCATCATGAAGTGAATGAAGCATACGGTCAATGACTATGCTCTCACTGATTTTGCAATCAAGTGCCTCCAATTTCTCGACATTCTCAATTATGTTGAGAATGTGTGGGCTAACCGGTTGGCCCTTCTGGAGTTTTGCATCAAAGAAGCGACATGTATGCTCATAAGTAACGATTCTCGGTGCTTTTTAGAACTCATTAGTGAGCGTGGTGAAAATATTGTTTGCACCTTGGGCAATGAAGCGTCTTTGCAAATTGGTTTCCATTGCAAAAATGAGTACGTTCTTTATCGCACCCGCTTCCATAACGAAGTCACTATAAGCAAGTGTCTCGTCGACTCTTGCATTAGGGCGTGGGTTTATCGGTATTGGCTCAGTTAAGTACTTGAGCTTACCGTCAGCAATGGCAGCATTCCGCAATGATGCCTCCCAGTCCGCAAAGTTGGACCCGTTATTCTTCAGTTGAGTTGACTGATTCATGTGGTCCATAAAAGCTTTAAGCCAGGACTCGCGTCCAAGTGTGGCACTTGGCAAAGGGATTTCGTTATTTCCAGCCATTTGTTGTAACAGTATTATCAAAATAAAACGTATTCTACACTGCGAAAATAAGAAAAATATAATAAGCATCCTCATCGTTATGATTTAGGTCTATTGCAATACTGTTATAACGCGAAGACTCAAGCATTTATACAATTGACCTCCCTCAAGAATTATATAAATGATCCCAAGACTCAATTATCTTTAAATTGATAAGCCAACCTCTTGGCTAATTCTACTGTTAGAATTTTTGGTCGATAAATTTCTGTAAATTCTATCTTTAGTCCATCATAATCACGAGAAACTCTTCGGATTATAATGTTGAGGTAAACTAAGTGAACACAAACTACTTACCCAACGTAGAAGGGGTCATATGGAGAGTAAGGTCTTATATGCCTACCGACGAAGAAGGGATTCATAGTTGTTTGCCCTTATAAAGACTAGTCTCAATTTCAGTTATAGAGGAAGATCCCATCAACTTTATTTTAATTCATTTTAAGTGAACTAATATCTAGCATGCGAGAATGAATAAACTAAGGTGATGGCTTAATAAATTTGTGACATCTGTATGTCCATGAAAACTAACATACAACCTATATGAGTCAATTTTCATGCATTTTAGTAGTAGGTGGTTTGGTTTAGGCGGAATATGATGCACTAACTATCATGTGAATGAAAAGCAATAAGAATGGAAAAACGTAAAACAAAATAAAGTCCTAGTGTGGCCTATCTACCAAAATGAACATGAATACAACTTTGGAATCCATCCTTGGACCCGAGAAGCTTGTCTTGATGTTCCATCTTGGTCCATGTAGCGGGAGTGAGCAATCCAATCTCCATCTTTAGTCTTCTTTAAAATTACAATTAAAATTACAAAATAAACCTATTTACATTCTAATTTCAAAACATAATACTTAAAGAAAAATTAAAGGAGATACGAGATCTCAAAATTACATTAAAAATTATGTTTCCTTCATTACGAAAACATAATTTAACTAAGGCCACACTAGGTATTACAAATTACAACCGATTGCAAAAATACGTAAATTAAACCATTCAACTAAATAAAAATGCATCAACTAATAAATTAAACATTCAAGACATAATTCCTTAATTATGTAGAGTAATTTATCCAAACCACCTATTTAAATGATCAAATTATGTGACAATTCCTAAATTACTCACAATAATTTCAATCTTAATACATATTAATCTTGTAATATGAATTAATCCAACATTATTTTAAACCTCTTTAAAATAATTAGGTATCTTTAATATGTGAACTTTTTCACAACAAACAATTATACAAAATATAAAAATGATGTATAATTATAATCATTGGCCAAAATAAAAAAAAAAATTTTATAATTTACACGGCATTCAGCCAAAAACAAAAAAACAGCTTCTTTTTTTTTTCTTTTGGCTCTCGACAAAATGCAAAAAACAAGTAATTATTTTTTTTTATTTCGGCAATTGCCGAAAAACAAAAAAAACAGCCTCCTTTTTTTTTATGTCTCGGCAAAACAAAAAAACAAAACAGATTTCCCTTTTTTTTCTTTTGCGGCATAATGCCCTAAAACAAAAATAATTAGATGAACAAATTCGTTTATAGTTGCTATTAGAACAAGATTGGCATTATCATCAACATTTAAATTAATGAATCATGATACTTAAACAACAATTTAATCTCATGTATGCCAAAAACTATATAGCAAAAATAATTTATCATCATAAGACAAAAACAATTCCCATTTACATTTCAATTTAATCCTAATTAAATCAAAACACCTACAAATTTATCATATTATCATCTTAACTGATTAAAACAACAATATGAACAAATCAAAATGGAAATCAAATCACAAAAAACAGAAAAACTTTTCGGCAAAAAAAATTTTCTTCACGGCTGAAATTTTTTTTTTTCGATTCTTCAAATTTTATTGTTTAAATTCAATTATGAAATTCGTATAAAATAATTTCGTGGCCTTGGCTCTGATACCACTTGTAGGAAATATCGGTATACTTCCCTTAAAATTAAGGATTATAACGAAATTATAATCTATGAAAACTAGTCATAAATGAATTGCATAAACAAAATAGAATAGGGATTAAGAATCAACCTTTGGTCCTAGCAAATTCGGCCTAAGAACAATATCAAAATGATATTCGCCTAATCGTTGCACCCAAGATGCTCCAAGAAATGCCCCTCAAATTGCTAGAATGAGATCCCCAAATTTTCTAATTAATTTAGGGTTTTGTGTATTTTGATGATGAGAGAATATTAGGTCAAAGAGAATGATTAAGAGAGAAAAATAATCTCTCTTATTCTCCCTTTGTAACCGTGTGAGAGGGAGTAATTGGGGGAAGAATTTTTCTTCCTCTTTTTACTCTTTTCGGTTTTCTCACCTACCAAAAATAAGGAGATTAAATCTTCTTACTTTGGTAGTATACAAAATGTATATAAAGTGTATAATTTTTCAATTGTCATTAATGTTATTCCGTATTAATAAGTCTACACACAACAGCTTGCAGTCGATTTATTAATACCGGTCTGTAATAATTTATTATGACAATATCGTATAATATATACTTTAACTATAAATAACGCATATTTATAATTAGCTAATTAAATATAACTGGTTACGTTTAATTACGAATTAACATCTTAATTCGTTTAAGCTAACATTATATACATTAATTAAATATAACATATTATATTCAATTTACGAATTGATAGTTAATTCGTCTCAGCTAATATTATTTAATTAGATTAAATAATCGTCTCATCATCACATTGACTAACTGTTTAGTCAAATACATGGACTAACCTTTTAGTCATATAAGGCATCAATGTGATTACATTTCCATAATCACATCTCTCAAACACATCCTTTAGGTGTGACTTTTAGGGACCAGTTGATCACCGCCATCAGTATGATAATAACGTCAAACTTTCTAGCAAGCCAACCGTTATTAAGTAATCGTTAATCAACTGATAAAATACGAAGTATACCCTTGTGAACCTATAAGAGATTTATAAATGTTATCACACTAATTGTGGAGGACACAAGCTCCAACATTTTGTGACTCGTAATAGGTTTATAGTATGATAGAATCATTCATGTGAAATATGATAGCATGTAATGAATGCATAAATGGACTCATGTGAGTAGTATATCATAGATATGATTAGTGTGTGTTGATGTGAGGGATGTTAGTCCCGAATCTTGGCATGTAGGTATCATTTGCGTGTTTGAGCTTGCTAGTGTCGTTGTTAATATATGAATGGTAATGATTGTTGGTAGAGTAGATATGATCATGAGAGTAATGTGCCAAAGATAGTGAGTGTGAGACCAAACCCAATCGAGTAGAGTAGTACTTGAGCGTGTTGACCAGTCACTCGACCGAGTGGACAGTTCACTCGACCGAGTGGACAGTTCACTCGACCGAGTGGACCTGTCACTCGACCTGAGTGGGCAAATTCAAGAAACTGGAAAACTTCTGAAAGATTTCCACTCGATCGAGTAACCTGCCACTAGACCGAGTGGAGTTGCACTCGACAGATTGCCCTAAGTACTCGGCCGAGTGGGCCTGTTTAGTTGAGAAACTCGTGTAAAATTTGCTTTTTCTACCTTATCTTTTCATTTCTATCTCGAACCTCGTAACTTCGACATCGATTTATCTTAAAATAATTCAAAGTTTTCATATTGTGTTTTGGTGTTTGAATTACACTTTGCTACTCCGTTTTTCTTTATCGGTCTTCTCAAATTTCGACCATGTAGTTGAGTCATCTCCTTCATTATTGCAATTTGAAATGGTTTTATATATAAACATGTTTATTCAAGTTTTATCAAACAATCGCATGACTTTGTTCAATTTTATAGTAATGGTTGATTTCCTATATCATGAGAGTGGTCAAAAATCAAACTTTTACGATAAATTTTTTTCTTTCCCACCATGGATGAGCTTGGGAACTTGTGCTTTGAGTCAATAACCAAATTTTCATGTTTGTTGTTGGGTCATATTAAACAAGAAAGGCTTAACGCTTGTTGTTAATGTCGGATTTTACCTTGTATGCGAAAATTTCAATTTAAAAGTTTTGACTTACTTTTCATTTAATCGTCTTACAAAGACTACCGTTGTCCCTAGTGGTGTGGTACATTGTCTTAGGAACGAATATTTCATTGCAAATTTTAGCCTAAAACTTTGAACCAAGGGAGGAATATGAACGTTTTTTATGTACCCAAACATGGTTTAATAGTATTGTAAAACTATAATATTGTTTTTGAAATTTTGTAATAAAAAGGTGTGAATCAAAATTTTTCCGACTTACAGGTTGACAAATTTCCCGAAAATGTTGTGAAAATATAAATAAACTTTGATTTTTCGCTCGTGACGTACTTTGTTTATTCCTCATTATTCTAATCTTCGATTACAACGTCTTATGAAATTGTATATAAGAAATTTTCCGGCTTAAGATTTTTCTTTTGAAAGTAAATGATACAACTACCCGGATTTTGATTTTTCTAAGTCATGTTTTACACCAATCGAATTGTAATACTTTGAACTTGGTCTATTGTGACATGTACCATCCTATGACGGACTACTCTGTATTAAAGTTTTCAAAAAATTTGAGACAAATGACCGTTATGTTAAAGTTTTTAATACAGCATTTCGCATTTGAGTCAAGTTTGAGTAAAATTGCATTAGAGTTGAGTTTTGAAATTGCATCATTTTCCAAGGTTCATCATATTTCAAGTGTGCTATTAAGGCAATTCTTTTTGGTGTCGACCATTGATTTCCTATCTTTTCCATATCTGTTCTGGCTTGTTTTAATTCCCATCATCCTTATCCGTTGAGTTAACCCGGGATATCCGGGCATAGAGTTGTGTGAGAGCTCAAAAGAGTGCTTTCTCACCCTAGCCTTAGGCATATGTTTCCGACAAGACGAGTGATTTTAGACATAGTCGTCAAGTTTGATAATTTGGGAACACTAGGACGGTAGTTGGCCCATGTAATGCTTTGAAATCGGTGAATTGATCATGAGAGACAATTTATAAATGATGAGTGAAGTACAATCAGAAATTGGATACTTAGCGATTTTGCGGACTCATAGATAGTGAGCGCAATTTGAGAACATGTGAGGATGACTTTTTGCACAACTCGGGTGTTTTGGTTAGCATATGGTTGAGTTAGAACTTGTGGAATGATGAGGGAATAGTTGAAGTACTCAGAGAGTTGAAAGAAGAGAGTTGAAAGAAGAGAGTTGAAGGAGGAGTGATAGTATGAATGATAAAAGTAGTTGGAGGGTGTGGAATCTGGCTTAGGGAATGATGTGAGTTGAATAAATGGTGATGATAAGATTTAGGAATCTGGAATACTAGATATAGAGTACTAGAGCAAGAGATGAGTTGGAGATTTTTCAAGTGGTAACCCGACATTCAATATGGAATTTGTGGTAAGTTTCAAGTGAATCCGTGTGAGGTGACCTAATCATGGATGAGTTGAGTTCTAATAATCGGGATATACATAATTGTGGATTTGGTAATACCAAGTTTAGTCTTGTAACCGTGAGAGTAAGAGTGGGGCATAAAGTAACCGTTAACCTAAGTACATAGGAATGATGTGTGAAAGTGGTTGTGTCGGATTCCGACCCTGAGAGTGGTAGTATAGATTTTGTTTGTAAAATTGCCTCCCAAGCTATATTGTGAAACGCCCACGGTGTACATCGTAATTTTGTTGTAGTGCTTGAGTGAGTGATGATGTTGTTGCTATTCCTTGCGAGTAATGAGTGATTAAGCTGTGTCCATGAGATAGTGTAATGTGTTGTGCTTACCAATATGACTAGAGTGTCGCACTACGGTGTAGCTGTTGATGATGAAATAGTATGTTTGTGTGGCATTATGCCTTGAATATTTTATCTTAAGTGTGTAGTAATGATGGCCCTAAGGCCAATTACTGTGTTTGATTCGATTGTTTAATGGTATATGAGTCACCATCGGGATTTATTAGCATCTATGTGATGGAATAGGAAAATTTGGGAATGGGTTTGAGAACGGAAGTGTTATACCCAGGTGACACTCGACCGAGTGCACTATGCACTCGACCGAGTGGTCGCCTACTCGACCGAGTGACCTCCTACACTCGACCGAGTGGTCTTCTTTGGCCCTTGTTTTTGTCTGTAGTAGACCCGACTGTGTGTAGACCTTTATGTTCACAACCTATAGTGGTTGGTTTGCGTCGGATGGACATGTTGACCCCATATGAATGAGACCTTATGAATTGTTTGTGTTTTACCACATTTTGTGGCTTTGCTATGTAAAAGTGAGACTTGGATAAAAGTTATTAGCATGAAATGTGTAATTGGGTTACAATGTGTGTGTGACATAGTGGTCATTTGCATGATTGTGTATATGGTCTTCCGCATGAGCGGAAGTGTTGGTAATAGATGGGAATGGATGATTGAAAACACATGTGTGATCATGTGGTGGATTTGACGCGGTATATGCGTGGCTTAGTATCCGAAAAATGGGAATGTTGAGCATAGTTGAGTCACATGAGGAGTGACGTTGCATCATTTGGTTGTTTCATAAAGTCTACTTGTTTATATTTTATTTGCATACAGGTGCATGTATGAGATTAGATGTGATATATATGTGTGTAATAGTAATAATCGAGTTATACCCCGAGATTGATGCGTAGATTTAGAACCAATTGAGTTGGGAGTTGTTATGGGATTAGAGTTTTGAACCGTGGGCTGGACCTGGTACCTTGACGTTTGGGACGCTCGTAGAGTAGGGTTATATCAATGGGATTTGACCATATCTGATTTATTATGGATTTACAATAAGTACTATTACATTCACTACTTCTCCGTTTATTATTGTTTCTTTGACTACTCAAGCTATTTTTACAGTTATATCCATTCTCGTTAATTTTATTATATTGATAAGACGATATTTACTCGTATTTTTACCCCTTTATCTATATATTTTTATGGTTTTCTATCGCGTTATCTTGGCTAATTATTATACAGTTGCTAGTTCCGGGTTTTAATTACTTGTTAATCAATTTTATAGTTAACTGGACTAAACTATCTACTCTTGGATTTATAGGTAATGAGCAGATGAAATAAGAGTTGACCAGATCATTGGAGAGCCTAATATTGTGGGCTAAGGTAATTTATGAGCAAAGATGTCGGGCTAGTAAACAAATGACGTTAAGAAGTGGCAGCCCTCTACTAAGATGACATTGCAAAGACCAAGGAAGAAATATCTCATCCTTGTGCACAATCACACGTGTGAACAAAGACCAAATAAATTGACTTTCATCAATTGTCACGTGAAGATCAATGTGTAGGCAAAAGGGGAAATAAAGAAGCCAGAAGTTTCAAGAGAATACAGAAGAGAACATCCACGGGAACTCCGACCTCCTCTCAGATTCTTAAAATTGATCTCTTCCCTTATTTTAATCACAAAATCTATCCTTTATCTTCTGCAAAATCAATCTCGTGCGCTTCAAGAAACCTTGATCGAGTATAAATACCCGATTCCTTTGTCAGAATTTGGGGAAGAAGTAATTTTACCCAGTAATTTCATAGATATTGAGCAATATAGAGTGACGATTTAAGACCTAATTGGGTCGTGAGAGCAGTAGGAGACCGTACTCGGGCGGAGTCTTAGCACACGGTCGAGTAAGGGCGAATTTGAGGCGGTTCCTGAGGTGTGACATCCGAAGTTCCGACTACAAATTCCTGGCAGTAATTAAGTTCTCTCTACCTTTCTTGTATTCAATTTATGGTTCATATTTTCGTTCATTAATTTTAGTATTGGAACCGTTGGTTGTTTACTGTTAATCTTTCAGTTATTTGTATCCGAAATTTTACTCGTATCAAATTGAAAGTTGCATTATTTCAGTTTATAATTTGTTATCTTATTATGGCTTGAGATTGTTAACTATGCTAATTGTGTGATTCAGGCTTAGTTCGAGTTACATAATCCGAGTAGCAACTAGTTTAGATTAATCTCTGAAATTGGGGTTAGTTTAAGTTAGGATTAAAATTTGGTCAACTAATCTTTAAGTAGTGACGACACTAAAGGGTTAATTGGATTAATGATGTCTTCTTGGTTCGATAATGCTTCTAATCCGGTCTTTAGTAGGGCGCGACAGACTTACATCGGTCGGATAGTTAAGAATTGGTCTAGGCTTAGTTCAGGTCGGTTGTAATCTAAAAGAGGATAGGGAGTTATTGTTATCTTTAATTCCGCAGTTAATCTATAAATAAACTGGAGATTTGACGTAAACAATAATCGGTTCACAAACTAGAATTACCAGTAGAATATGAGCTTAATGGGGTATTTAACTTCACGCCTAGCTTTAGTATTTAGTTCTGTTAGTTCGTTTAAAATCACAAATGAAACCCCCTTTAATCGTACATAATTTTAATAGCCGTAAATATGTAAATAAATGGTATATATGTAAGTTAGTGAATAAAAGTACTTAATAGTTAATTAATTTTCCAATCTATCCGTGGGATCGACCCTACTTATCCTTTACTACGTTTGTTATTTTTGAGGTTAAGATAGGATTATAAATTATTAATTTGTATACGCTTAACGACACGTATCAAATTTTGGCGCCGTTGCCGGTGAGATGGATGTTAAGATTAATTCTCTATGTATTTTATAAATTTTATACTAACTTACCTAAGTTCTATGATTTAGAATTTTGGCCAGATTATTTCGGAAGGAAACTAGAAGCATGACTTGTTTTCTAATCATTTTTGCATGTTATTTGCCTTTCGTTTCTCTCCTATTTTTCATCTGACTATACTAAATTTTTGTCCTAATGCTTTTGCTTTGTAAATTTTGTACTGCATTTGTTATATTTAATTGTTATTGGATTCTACTTAGGTGGAGATTTGGGTAGAGGACATGTTCCCTAACCATTTCTTTTCGTGTTGTTTGCTCTTATTTCTTCCTAATTTTTAAATCTTCCTACAGTGGTACTATAGCTTAACTCATAGTTAGAATGATAAGAGTAACTATTCATGAATGCCTAATCTACAATAAGCAAAATTGCACATTTAATCCCTTGAACTGTCAGTGGAGGCATATATGTTGATTTGTGTGTCAGTTAAAGGATAAAAGCAGGTGTAAGAGTATTCTAATGGCTATGTCATGACATTCTGATTGCAAAAGTTTGGAGTTACGGAGTTGTGCGACTGTGAGTTTAATTGGTTAATTGATTTAATGCTATCATGAACATAATAAAGTCAAAGAAGTATTAAACAAGTACTGAGTTAGTCGATGCTTTTAATTAATACCCAACTCTTATGTTTTCTTAACGGTTTCGAGTGTTTCTAGGCCTAATTTTTTGCACTCTAAATTAGAAAGGAATCATGACAAGTTGGGACCATCATTTTTCGACTTTATTACTACTGAGACCTCATAATTTTTTTACATGACAAAGCTCCAATGTTCAGATAGCAGCCTAAATTGTCTATTTGTGACGAATCTGACCAATTAGCTACTAGACATGGTAAAAGGGAGTTGACGGTGTGCTGATGGTTTGAGTTCTATGTTTAAGTTGGGTTTGTTTAGGCCTGAAGAGCACTTTATTGATCAAGGCTACAATGGAAGAGTAAACAATGAGCTGAAAATCTGATATAATCACAATTTGGACGGAAGGTTTGGTATTGATCTAGTGATATAGTAAATGTGAGTTCAGTTGAAAGAGAGGTATGAGTTGCATTACTTAAATATATATATTGAAGATTCACGACAAATAAAATGCTGAATGCGGATTTTTAATGGTGTTGCTGTAATTTGAAAAATGGAGCTGATATTTCTAAATTCTAAGTTAAGGTTTCCTCCACCGTTTAGTTCTTTGAGTGATATTATTGGTTATAATAAGTGTGGGGGATGAGTTTGTAATACTCCGTATTTATGAGTCTTTGGGTACTCTATCGAGTAGGCCTTACTCTGTCGAGTAAGGGTAAGTTGCGTTTTAAAATAGTTTCTGACCTGTTGGGTACTCGATCGAGTAGCTAGGATACTCGATCGAGTAAGGGGGTACTCGATCGAGTACCTTAGATACTCGATCGAGTAGCCGGTTTTACGGGGAGTTTTCTCGGGTTTTGTTAATTATGCGATTAAGATATATAACCTTTTCCGTCATCATTCTAAACACTTTTGCAAAACCTAATTTACTGTTTAAGAGAGAAAGCAAGTACGTTCATCATCTTAATTGCATTGTTATCAATTCCCGGAGTTTAGAAGGTCGGTTTTCATCGTTTGATATACCGTTGAGATCCTTGCGTCGAGGGTAAGATCTATGTACCCTTTTTGTTGTCTTTCCTTTGTTTTGGTTAAACCCTAATATAGGGATTTGGGGGTTTTTGAGTAGTATGTGATTTGGTAGCATTTGTATGTTGTATAATAGGAGGAGGTTTCGTAGAGGAAGCTTTTTGATACGTGCCAGAGAGACCGTCGATAGTGTGCTTTCCGGTAGGATTTCCTACTCAGTATTAGTCCCATAATGGGATGATTGTTGATGTGTTGAGATTGATTGTTTGATATAGTAATTGTATTGTGACGGTTGTGATTGCGATTGTGATTGTTGTCTATGGTTCTCGAGGCGTGTCCTCGGCTGAGTGGGGTCACTTGCGGGAGTGGCTTCACGCCCTAGTTTCGCTTCTCCGTGGAACCCGCCACGAAGGGATGTGCACATTAATGGACGGGGTTATCGCTCATTATGAGGAGCGGGGATTTTGGGTACGGGCTGCGGTCCCCCCCGGCGGGGCTGGTGGAGTGGACATCGGTGATTGAGATGATTGGAATTGGTGTGGTTGTGTGTGTGACAGTTAAGGCATCTGTTTATCTTATTGTTGATATATATTGAGTTGTGTGATTAATCGACCCGGTTGTTGTTTTGTAAACTGCAGTGATCCATTCGGGGATGGTGAGCGAGATATTGAAAGGGTATGAGATGAGTCTTGGGATATTTGGGATTGCCACGATATGATGATAGAAGTCTTTTTTGTAGCTTAGTAGTTTCTTTACATTTCAGTTAGAACGAAGAAATGATCGGTTTGAGAACATGTATTATACTTTTGGTTTTGGTTTCGAGAATTGTAACCCTTCACTAAGTATTTCTATTTAAATGTTGTTTCTTTATTGTTTATTTGATTATCATTGCCTCGGGTAACCGAGATGGTAATATCTTCATACCTGAGTGGTCCTGGTAAGGCACTTGGAGTATGGGGGTGTTACAAATGGTATCAGAGCGACGATCCTGAAACCTGTAACCAATGAACCTAATGAACATAGGGAGTCAATTAAAAAGAACCCGGGGTAAAGGTTGTAGGAGCTAATGCAAAGGCTTGGGAGACGTCCTGAAGTCGCGAACTCGCCCTACAATTTTGAACCGGTCACATGGGGGGTGTATATCAAGGTCGTATGTGTTGTTTGGTTAGCTTGTGTGTGAATGTGATGAAGTGTGTGTAATTGTTGGATGTTTGAAGTAGAAAGTTGAGAATGTGAAAGAAAGGTTGATGATATATGTAGAACTGTTGTTGGAATGAGGAACATGATGAATGTTTACAATGTGGCGTTTAATAACATGATATAATGATTTCGTGAATCGTATGAAAAGATGCGTAGCATTGTATGTTTAGTTATGTTATAACGTTGATTTTATATAGTTTTTAGCATGTTAGCATATGACATAGCATGCGGGTAGTGTTTCTGAGCTAGCATGACTCGATCGAGTGGGACTGACTTGATCGGGTGGGTTTTTGACGATTTTGAGTCCAGAATCGTGTTTTTGGGCACTCGATCGAGTAGGGGGTCACTCGATAGCTACTCGTCGAGTATGTTAGAGATCAGAAGGTCTGTTTGGGGTCTGATGTTGGGGCACTCGATCGAGTATGTTGGGCACTCGATCGAGTAGCCCGTTACTCGATCGAGTATGTCTGGGAACTCGATCGAGTAGGGTCTAGGCAGTGTGTTTTCTTGTTTTGAGGTTTTGGCGCGTATGTTTATATCCACCCCTTTTTCTGTTATAGTTTCAAGATGCCGCCCAAGAAGAATACGTTGTATGCGAGAGCTGAGCTTATGACCATGGATGACATCGTTAAGATGTTAGAGCATCAGGATGCTCTTACTGAGGCTTTAAAGACTGTGGGAAAAGATAAGGATAAGGATAAGGAGAAGGAGGTTGATCATTCTAAAATCAGCCTCTATATAGCGAGGTTTAACCCGAAAGAATATAAGGGAGTTGGGGAGCCTAACCTTCTTGATAGTTGGCTTAGAGAGATGGAGAACATATTAGATTTGGTTCACTGTCCTGATAAGATGAGGGTGGAACAAGCTGCGTTCTATCTGAGGGAGGCAGCTGGCAAGTGGTGGGATACAGTGAAAGTGAGTGCTAAGAAGATATATACAAACCAAGGTTTACCTGCTATACCTTGGGAGGAGTTTCGTAGGGCTGTGAGAAAGGAGTTTGTACCGGAGCATGTGAGGAGTAAGTTGAGAGAAGAGTTTGACAGTTTTAAGATGACCACGAGATGTCCAGAGCCGAGTACTACAGCCGGTTCAATGACAAGTCTAGGTATCTTTGAGGATATGGGTTTGAGTGAGGAGAATTTGGCGTTGAGGTTTGAGAGGGGTTTAACCCCTAAGATTATGGATAAGTTACCCGTGGGAGTCCTTGCGATGTTAAGGAAGCTTATGAGAGGGCCGGGAGAGCCGAGAGGTTGGTGGAGATGGCTCGGGAGAGGTCGGGTGGTGAGAAAAGGAAGTCTGAGAGCGAGGGTGGTGGCCAATCTAATCACAAGAAAGGCAGCCACAATTAGTCTAAGGGGTTTTCTTCTGGGTCAGGGTTCAGTGTTGGGGCTTCCTTTGGGCGTGGCCGTGGAAGTGTTAGTGGTAGTTGGGGAGTGACCTGCTATAACTGTGGTGGTGTAAGCCACAAGAGACATGAGTGCACAAGTGCACCAGGAACTTTCGGAGACTGCGCGAGGCTATGCGAGCAATAGAGGCCGGGTCATGGCCAAACCAGGGAAGTCAGAGTTACCAGAGTGGAAGCAACCGCAACGGCGGTAATTCTTATCAGAAACCACCAACGAACAACAACAACAATCAAGGGTCGGGTGCTAAGCCGACCACCACTTGACTATCTTGTCCAGGGAGGTGGACAAGAAGACCGTGGAAAGTTATTCATGATGGAGAAGAAAGCAGCTGAGGAGGATGCACACGTTATCACCGGTACTTTCCTTGTTAATGGTATTCATACCTTTGTTTTGTTTGATTCGGGGGCTTCTAAGTCGTTTGTATCTTCAAGTCATGTTAAACGGTTGGGTTTGAGGGTATATGAGTCTGTTAGTGAGCAAGTTTTTATACCTTCGGGTGAGTCTGTATCATGTGGGAGGTTGTTTAGAGATGTATCTATGATAGTTGGGCAAGTTGATCTACCTGTAGACTTGCTTGAGTTTCCTTTTGACGGTTTTGAGATGATAGTCGGGATGGATTGGTTAGGAAAGTATAAAGCTAAGATAGACTGTCATCAAAAGAAAGTGTCATTAAGAGGTCCTAAGGGCGTTAGTGTTTCTTATCGTGGGTTTCTAGTCAAACCCAAAGTTAAGTTGATTCATTTGTCATCACCTTGAAGTCTTATCCGAGGAAGGGATGTCCTTTGATCTTGTGCCATGTGAGAGATGACCGGATAGAGAGTCCGACGATTGATCGGATACCGGTGGTGGGAGAGTTTGCAGATGTTTTTCAGAGGAGATTCCGGGGTTGCCACCAAAGAGGGAGATAGATTTCACCGTTGAGTTGAAACAAGGGACGGGGCCAATCTCTAAGGCACCGTACCGTATGGGTCCTAAGGAGATGGAGGAGCTCGGGGAAACAGTTAGATGATCGATAGAGAAGGGATACATTAGACCAAGTGTATCGCCGTGGGGAGCACCAGTTCTTTTCGTGAAGAAGAAAGATGGGAGTTTGAGGTTGTGCATAGATTACGGGGCGAACCGAGTGACGGTGAAGAACAAGTTTCCTTTGCCAAGGATAGATGACCTGTTTGATCAGTTGAGTGGTGCATCGGTCTTTTCCAAGATTGATTTGAGGTCGGGGTACCATCAGGTGAAGATTAGAGAACTGGACATACCAAAGACAGCTTTCACGTCGAGGTATGGCTATTATGAGTATGTAGTGATGCCGTTTGGGTTATCTAATGCACCGGCTGTGTTTATGGATTTGATGAACAGAATCTTCAGACAGTTTTTGGACCAGTTTGTGGTGGTATTTATCGATGACATCTTGGTCTATTCTAAGACTAAGGAGGAGCATGAGGAGCATCTGAGGATCGTGTTGCAAACTTTAAGGGAGCATGAGTTGTATGCTAAGCTGTCTAAGTGTGAGTTCTGGTTAGGAAAAGTTGCTTTTCTGGGCATGTGATCTCTAAGGAGGGAGTGGCTGTGGATCCGGCGAAGATTGAGGCAGTGACAAAGTGGGAAGCACCAAAGAATGTTGCCGAGATTAGGAGTTTCTTGGGTTTAGTTGGATACTACAGACGGTTCATGAAAGATTTCTCCAAGATAGCTAGACCTATGACCGCGTTGATGAGGAAAGAGAACAGGTTTCGTTGGGATGAGAGTTGTGAGACGGCGTTCCAAACATTAAAGGAGTGTTTGACCACAACTCCTGTCTTAGCATTGCCTGAAGGGAGCGAGAACATTGAGGTTTATACAGATGCCTCAAAGAATGGGTTGGGATGTGTGTTGATGCAGAATGGTAAAGTGATTACCTATGCTTCTAGGCAATTGAAGCCTTATGAGGAGAACTACCCTACTTATGATCTGGAGTTGGGTGCGGTGGTGTTTGCTCTCAAGATTTGGAGACATTACCTTTATGGAGCAATCTTTAAGGTATTTTCTGATCACAAGAGTCTCAAGTACATCTTCACTCAAAAGGAGTTGAACATGAGACAGAGGAGGTGGATGGGGTTGATTGGCGATTATGACATGGAAATTATCTACCATGAAGGGAAGGCCAATGTAGTTGCTGATGCTTTGAGTAGGAAGAGTGTACATTCTCTGTGTACAGCTCTATCTTTAATGAGGCTGAGAGATGAGGTAACGAGGTTTGGGATACATATGATGCAGAAAGGAGATGCCATGGGTGATATGACAGTGCAGCTTCAGTTTTATGATGACATTCGAGGTAAGCAGGCGTTGGATCCTAAGATAGTTGAGTGGAGAACTGGAGTAGAGAAAGGGACAGTGTCTCGATTCTCCATTCACACAGATGGTAGTTTGAGGTTCGATGGTAGGTGGTGTGTCCCTAATGATGAGGAGTTGAAAAAGACAATCATGACAGAGGCGCATTGTACACCATATTCAGTACATCCAGGTTGTGACAAGCTATACAAGGATTTGAAGAAAACATTTTGGTGGCCTGGGATGAAGAAAGAAACAGCAGAGTTTGTGGCCCGTTGTTTGACATGCCAGAGAGTTAAAGTGGAACAGCGACGACCACAAGGTAAGATTCAGTCTTTAGAGGTACCTGAGTGGAAGTGGGAATCCATTTCCATGGATTTTATTGTGGGTTTGCCAAAGAGTCAACAAGGTAATAACATGATTTGGGTAATAGTGGATCGACTGACCAAGTCAGCTCACTTTGTTCCAATGAAAGATACATGGACTAAGGCACAATTGGCTGTGGCCAATCGAAAGAACGTGCTTAAGTTACATGGAGTCCCTAAGGACATAGTGTCTGACAGAGATGCGAGATTTATATCAAGGTTTTGGAAAGAGTTGCAGGAATCGTTGGGAACAACTTTGAAGATGAGTACAGCATTTCATCCTACGACAGACGGACAGACTGAGAGAATAATCAAGACTCTTGAGGATATGTTGCGAGCTTGTGTGATGGATTTTGGTGGTAGCTGGGAACAGAGGTTGGACTTGATAGAATTTTCTTACAATAACAGCTATCACACTAGTATTGGTATGGCACCGTTTGAGGCTTTGTATGGGAGGAGATGTAGGAGTCCGATTTGTTGGGACGATAGTCTTTGAGGCAAAGTGGTTTTAGGACCAGAGATGGTGCATGAGATGGTGGAACAGATTAAGATGATCAGGGAACGGATGAGAGCAGCTCAGGATAGGCAAAAGAGTTATGCAGATCTACATCGCCGGGACATAGAGTTTCAAGTTGGGGACAAGGTTCTTTTGAAAGTGTCTCCTATGCGTGGGGTTATGAGATTTGGGAAGAAAAGCAAGCTAAGTCAGAAGTTTATAGGGCCTTATGAGATCCTAGAGCGAGTTGGGGAAGTTGCATATCGTCTGGCTTTAACAGCTGCACTAGAGAGAGTGCATAATGTGTTTCATGTATCGCAGCTGCGGAAGTATGTGAGTGACCCGTCACATGTGTTAGAGGCAGAGAGCTTAGAGCTAGATGAGTACTTATCATATCTTGAGGTGTCTAAGCAGATTCTTGACCGAAAGGTTAGGAAGACTAGGAGTGGTGAGACAGTTTTGCTTAAGATCCTTTTGTCTAACCACGAGACTGAGGAAGCTACATGGGAGCCAGAGGAAGCTATGAAAGAGCGTTACCCTTTTCTTTTTGATCAGGTATGTGTGGTTACGGGGACGTAGCCTTGTTTCTTTTAGGGGGGTAGGAGATGATCGCGAACAGTTTTTAAGAGTTTTATACCCTTTTTGTATGTTGTGTCGGTATGTTTGTCGGGATGAGTTGGGTTAGTAACATGTTTTATGTTGAATTTTGTTTTGGTTGTTGAGTCGGGAGTGTTATGGGAGTACCTTTGTTTAGTAGTGGTTTGAACTTCGGGGACGAAGTTCATTTTAAGGAGGAAAGACTGTAATACTCCGTATTTATGAGTCTTTGGGTACTTTATCGAGTAGGCCTTACTCTGTCGAGTAAGGGTAAGTTGCGTTTTAAAATAGTTTCTGACCTGTTGGGTACTCGATTGAGTAGCTAGGATACTCGATCGAGTAAGGGGGTACTCGATCGAGTACCTTAGATACTCGATCGAGTAGCCGGTTTTACGGGGAGTTTTCTCGGGTTTTGTTAATTATGCGATTAAGATATATAACCTTTTCCATCATCATTCTAAACACTTTTGCAAAACCTAATTTACTGTTTAAGAGAGAAAGCAAGTACGTTCATCATCTTAATCGCAATGTTAGCAATTCCCGGAGTTTGGAAGGTCGGTTTTCATCGTTTGATATACCGTTGAGATCCTTGCGTCGAGGGTAAGATCTATGTACCCTTTTTGTTGTCTTTCCTTTGTTTTGGTTAAACCCTAATATAGGGATTTGGGGGTTTTTGAGTAGTATGTGATTTGGTAGCATTTGTATGTTGTATGATAGGAGGAGGTTTCGTAGAGGAAGCTTTTGATACAAAGAATAGAGACCGTCTGATAGTGTGCTTTCCAGGTAGGATTTCCTACTCAGTATTAGTCCCATAATGGGATGATTGTTGATGTGTTGAGATTGATTGTTTGATATAGTAATTGTATTGTGACGGTTGTGATTGCGATTGTGATTGTTGTCTATGGTTCTCGAGGCGTGTCCTCGGCTGAGTGGGGTCACTTGCGGGAGTGGCTTCACGCCCTAGTTTCGCCTTCTGTGGAACCCGCCACAGAAGGGATGTGCACATTAATGGACAGGGTTATCGCTCATTATGAGGAGCGGGGATTTGGTGGGTACGGCTGCGGTCCCCCACTGGCAGGGCTGGTCCAGTGGACAGTCGGTGATTGAGATGATTGGAATTGGTGTGGTTGTGTGTGTGACAGTTAAGCTGTCTGTTTATCTTATTGTTGATATATATTGAGTTGTGTGATTAGTACTGACCCCGGTTGTTGTTTTGTAAACCTGCGGTGATCCATTCGGGGATGGTGAGCAGATATTGAGCGGTATGAGATGAGTCTTGGGATATTTGAGATTGCCACGATATGATGATAGAAGTCTTCATTTGTAGCTTAGTAGTTTCTTTACATTTCAGTTAGAACGAAAAATGATCGGTTTGAGAACATGTATTATACTTTTGGTTTTGGTTTCGAGAATTGTAACCCTTCACTAAGTATTTCTATTTAAATGTTGTTTCTTTATTGTTTATTTGATTATCATTGCCTCGGGTAACCGAGATGGTAATATCTTCATACCTGAGTGGTCCTGGTAAGGCACTTGGAGTATGGGGGTGTTACAGAGTTATTTTGATGACGTAAACTAATAGTCAGCTATTGAGATATTAATGGATAAACTGATTGAATTATTTGAGACAGCAATGAACTGAATTTTGAGGAAATCATCGAAATTTTGAGATGTATGTTCTGGGTACATTTGATGATAAAATAAGGAGTATTGTCTGAAATTTAGCGGTTGTTGCTGCTGCTGAGTGTGAGATTTAATTATGGCTGAGCTGGTTTAAGTGTGAGTTAATGGAAAACAAGTTTGAGCCGATTTTTGAGAGGAATGGGTTTAAGTTATAAGGCCGTTGATAATAACAGTTGCAGTTGGCTGTAGAGGAGCTGACTGATTTTTGAAGATTATAAAACTATGTCGAGCCACGACATAAACCAAGGCGCTTCTTGGGAGGCAACCCAAACTTAATTATTTATTGCTTTCATGTGTGTTTAATATTTAATATGCATTTTTGTTCTTTAGTCGAGTCGGCTTAAGTGCCTCCCTGAGTTTCGCAACCTTTGTAGGGGGATGTTAATAGTGTCGGTTGCACAAAAAAAAAAATAGAGTTAGTAAAGAATAAAAAATTACTGCTGATGCTCTGGGTATTCTGCATCCTTTCTGTTTCACTTGTCTTGGTCGAGGTTTCATTTTGCAGGAATCCAGACACACATAGGTGTTGCTGTGTCGCTGACCTGATAGTGTTGCCTTGCTCGGAGTCCAGCTAGACTACTTCTACTTTGGGGCTGCAACATTCACCAAAGTGCACTTCACATCCTAATTTGTACTACTGCTACTGGGCATCGTACTAGGCTAACCTTGAAGAAACTTCACAAAACGCTGAAGCATCTTGCTGTGCATGCTTCTTTTGAATCCGCTAAGTACCTTATTCCCTCTTATTTCTTTTATATGCTAAATTTTTCATATCAATGTCCATGTCGCATCGAGGACGATATCGAGATTAAGTGTGGGGGAGAGTATGGATCATTTTTAAAATTTATAGCCACTGTCTATGGGATTTTATAAAACTTTTGAACTCTTAAAGGTACAAATGGATAGTTTAATGTTGGGTTTTGCTGAAATTTGTGTTATCTTATTGTTGGAAGTTTACGTATTGATTGAATAGTGAGTGGAATTGATGTAACACTTCACTCATTTTGGAAAATTAAAGCTGCTGGTTGGTTGTTAAAGAAACTTGACAAGTAAAAAAGACATCGTTGTTATTAGACTAGCTAGACTAGCGAGTCGACGACAAGCTCTAATCTAACATCTTTTCAAAAATACTAACTTAAAATAATTTCACTAATATTAGTAGTACTAAAAACGTTTTGAAGTCGTGTATATATGAGTTTTTCCTCCATTTTGAACTTGGATTGATTAATTAAGTGACATAAGTATTTTAAGTCTCCTTTAAATTGAATTATAAAACACTTAATTTGGCTACCTTTATTACACTTTTCGTTGACTCTAGAGTGTGGGAGCGTAAGCCGGTCTTATTAACCAATTTACTTTCATAGGTGACTCTCGCTTTAAGTTCTTGACCTCAATTCTATCCGGTGCCCGAGTGATTAGACCCTTAGGGGAACCCAATCAATGTATTGGGAGAATGCCTAATGACTTATCCGGATGGGCGGGATCCATTGGTCGAAAGCTCGCTACAAGGGACATTGGATATATCCACGGGTACGGAATGTGGATGGTGGAAATTCAAAAGAAAGAAATAAAAAGAAAGAAAAAAAAGTCAAAACAGAAAACAAACAGAAAAAAAAAAAAAACAAAATGAAAAAAATGAATGAAAGAAGAAAAAAAAAGGACGAGAATGATGTGGTTGTGTAATGGTGGTAAGTTAATTGAGGTATGACGGATACACTTGAATGCTCGGGAGAACGATCCTCGTACAATGTACAGAAGGTAAATCCCCTTTCCCTAGGACCTTAAATTGTTGAACCCCTCCTCTACGAGTCGCTACACTTGCACTTGCGCACGAAGATAGTTGGACCGAGTGTATTGCTAATGCATTTATTTATCATTATAATTTAGAAGCGGTTTAAAATACTTATGTTGGCTAATTAGTTGGTTGTATAATTTGAAGTGGAGGGAAAATTTGGTATATGTTGCTTTCTAATCTAACTACAAATGTTTTCCATTGACTCACTAACTTAAATAAAATGATTTCTAAAAAAATATTTTAGTTTGTCATCGATAAACTGTCTTAGTTACGTCTAAAATCTTTGAAGTTGATAATTTGTTTATAGCTCATGTTTTGTCATTGTCGAGGGCGACAATAAGCTAAGTGTGGGGGAATTTGATAAGACGATATTTACTCGTATTTTTACACCTTTATCTATATATTTTTATGGTTTTCTATCGCGTTATCTTGGCTAATTATTATACAGTTTCTAGTTCCGGGTTTTAATTACTTGTTAATCAATTTTATAGTTAACTGGACTAAACTATCTACTCTTGGATTTATAGGTAATGAGCAGATGAAATAAGAGTTGACCGGATCATTGGAGAGCCTAATATTGTGGGCTAAGGTAATTTATGAGCAAAGATGTCGGGCTAGTAAACAAATGACGTTAAGAAGTGGCAGCCCTCTACTAAGATGACATTTCAAAGACCAAGGAAGAAATATCTCGTCCTTGTGCACAATCACACGTGTGAACAAAGACCAAAGAAATTGACTTTCATCAATTGTCACGTGAAGATCAATGTGTAGGCAAAAGGGGAAATAAAGAAGCCAGAAGCTTCAAGAGAATACAGAAGAGAACATCCACGGGAACTCCGACCTCCTCTTAGATTCTTAAAATTGATCTCGTCCCTTATTTTAATCACAAATATCCTTTATCTTCTGCAAAATCAATCTCGTGCGCTTCAAGAAACCTTGATCGAGTATAAATACCGGATTCCTTTGTCAGAATTTGGGGAAGAAGTAATTTTACCCAGATATTTCATAGATATTGAGAAATAATATAGAGTGAGGATTTGAGACCTAATTGGGTCGTGAGAGAAGTAGGAGACCGTACTCGGGCGGAGTCTTAGCACACGGTCGAGTAAGGGCGAATTTGAGGCGGTTTCTGAGGTGCGACATCCGAAGTTCTGACTAAAAATTCCGGGCAGTAATTAAGTTCTCTCTGCCTCTCTTGTATTCAATTTATGGTTCATATTTTCGTTCATTAATTTTAGTATTGGAACCGTTGGTTGTTTACTGTTAATCTTTCAGTTATTTGTATCCGAAATTTCTCGTATCAAATTGAAAGTTGCAATATTTCAGTTTATAATTTGTTATCTTATTATGGCTTGAGATTGTTAACTATGCTAATTGTGTGATTCAGGCTTAGTTCGAGTTACATAATCCGAGTAGCAACTAGTTTAGATTAATCTCTGAAATTGGGGTTAGTTTAAGTTAGGATTAAAATTTGGTCAACTAATCTTTAAGTAGTGACGATACTAAAGGGTTAATTGGATTAATGATATCTTCTTGGTTTGATAATGCTTCTAATCCGGTCTTTAGTAGGGCGCGACAAACTTACATCGGTCGGTTAGTTAAGAATCGGTCTAGGCTTAGTTCAGGTCGGTTGTAATCTAAGAGAGGATAGGGAGTTATTGTTATCTTTAATTCCGCAGTTAATCTATAAATAAACTGGAGATTTGACGTAAACAATAACCGGTTCACAAACTAGAATTACCAGTAGAATATGAGCTTAATGGGGTATTTAACTTCGCGCCTAGCTTTAGTATTTAGTTCTGTTAGTTCGTTTAAAATCACAATTGAAACCCCCTTTAATCGTACATAATGTTAATAGCCGTAAATATGTAAATAAATGGTATATATGTAAGTTAGTGAATAAAAGTACTTAATAGTTAATTAATTTTTCAATCTCTCCGTGGGATCGACCCTACTTATCCTTTACTACGTTTGTTAATTTTGAGGTTAAGATAGGATTATAAATTATTAATTTGTATACGCTTAACGACACGTATCACATATTTAAATAAATATTTTTTTTCGTAATTCGAATTGTTAGTTAATTTTTCATAATTTCTCTGTTGTTGCTACTATTACTTTTATTACATTTGTTGTGACTACTGTTACTTTCACTACTTCTGCCGTTATTATCGTTTCTTTCACTACTATGTTAAACTACACTCGTTGTTACTATTACCTTCATTACTCTCGCTATTATTATTGTCACTTTTATTACTCGTGTGAGTGATTACTATCATATTTGTTACATCCAATGTTACTGCAATTATTTTATCTAATTTTATTTTTTAAATTATTTGATTATCTAATTTTATGGAATATACAGATTATGTAATATTGTATTTTTTGAAATTTAATTTTTAATTCAGTTGATTATCTAATTTTATGGAATATACAGATTATGAAATATTGTATCTTTTAAAATTTAATTTTTAAATCAGTTGATTATCTAATTTTATGGAATATACTAATTATGGAATATTATATATTTTGAAATAATCTTGATCTATTTCCTTTACATAGTTTCCTAAACATAACCTACTTATATCATTTTTGTCTTTGTTACACATCTTTGTACATCAAATAAACCATATAGGAAGTCAGCATCTCCTAGGTTTATGCTTAAAGTTGACCTCAAGAAAGCCTATGACTCTGTCAGTTGGACTTATATTGAACAGATGCTGGTTCGTTCTCCTGAATTTTACACAGCAAATGATTACTTGGATTATAGAATGCATTCAAACTGCTTCATATTCCTTAGTGCTTAATGGTGAGATTATTGCCATTTTAAGGCGGCAAAAGGACTGAGGCAAGGAGATCCATTGTCTCCTTTAATGTTTACTATTGCAATGGAATATTAAAGCAGAATTCTGGCTTCCACAACCGACACAATGCCCTATAAATTTCGCCCTATGTGTGGTCACCTGAAATTATCACACTTAATGTTTGGTGATGGTCTTCTACTTTTTTTGTAATGGTGATGTGGCCTCTATAATGGTGATTTTGAGATCCTTCACTACTTTTTCTTAAGCAGCTTCTGGCCTTCAAATGAATACTATTAAGACAAATGCATACTTTAAAGGGGTGCAAGGATATGTAAAGAAAGATATTCTGCAGATTTCGGGCTTTGTTGAGGGTCTTCTGCCATTTAGGTATTTGGGGGTGCCCATTAGTTGTGGTAGATTGTCTAAGGCTGATTGCCAGATTTTGATAGAAAAAATGATTTGCAGAATCAGAAACTTTGGCACCAAAAAACTCTCATATGCTGGTCGGTTGACATTGATAACCTCTATGCCGACTGCTATATATAGCTACTGGGTGAACATCTTTCTGTTCCCAAAAGGAGTCTTGAATAGAATCACTGGTATCTACAGGAGACAGCAGTTCAGAAATGTATCCTTATGTGTGTGGTGGTGGCTTACTACTACAATATATGGATGCAGAGAAATAGAGCTTGGGTTGAAGGAAGTGTCCTACGGCCTGAGCTTGTATGTGAGCAGATCATAAGAGTAGTGAAGACCAGACTTAATTCAAGGCTCTCTAGTATCATGATTAGGGGAGATAAGGAATCGGTTTTTAAGGTCATGAATCGATTGTAATATGTCCTGTTATAAGGAAGGTAGAAAGTGTCTTTGTAGCAAATTGGATATTAGCTTGTAATAGCTTGTTTGATCTTAATGATAACTTACATTTTCACCCAAAAAAAAAAAAAAAAAAAAATTGGGTAGATTTTTTTCTCTTTACATAGAAGTCCCTTAATTTCTGGATTATATATAGCCCTTGTTTGGTTACTCCCTTAATTCATGGGAATTATGAACTCCCACAAATTGGGTTTTTGGAAACTTGTATGGTTACCCCCATATTGCAAAATGGGGGAGTTTGCAATTTCAAGGGAGTTTTTAACTCTTACTACATGATGTAGGAGTTTGATTACCTAGCTCCCCGTAGGTAATTGGAACTCCCCCATCTTATATATTTCAAAATTACCCATTTATCCCTAAAAAAGAACAAAGAATAGGTGTTATTTATATTAGATAAGGACATATTTATAATTAAACTTAAAATCATGTGAATTGAACTAGTATAACCAAACAAGACACATGAGTTTAATTCATGGGAAAAGGAAACTCCCCAAAGGCAACCAAACATGTTTTCGTCATTTCCTGTGAATTGTATATGGGAATTGGAATTCCGTGAGTTGCAAATTAACACAAGAATTCAATGTGTGCATGAACCAAACGAGCACATAGTATTGATTGATGTGTTAAAACATTTCTACAAGGGTATAGGTTTTATATCCAATCCATACGATCCGATTATTTAAATTAAACTCATATATAAGTCATATCCGACCCATATCCACTTGGGTCCAAAATAAAAAGACTCGTACCAAATTCATTAGAGTAATACCTAAAGGGTCTGGATTTTGTCTTGGACCCATTGTCATCCCTATGCGTAACTAGATTTGACAAAATTGACCTGGCCTAAATGACCCGATAATCCGACCCGAACTCAAGACTTAACCTTGACCCCAACCCAAATTGACCCGACCAATATAACTCGATTTGAATGTTTATTATTACACACGAATTATTAATTATATTATAAATAATTTGATAATAACTGACCTGACTTGATCTGATCTACTGTTTGCCAGATCTAACCCTTGCCTGTTTACCAACTGCCATATATTACTCGTACTGTCGTAAAAGGGCACAATACTATGTAGTTGTATAAGGCGTACAATACCTCTTGAAATGAAAGAACATAAATTCTTATCACAAAATCTCATTTGTGACGGCACGTATCCGTCACTTTGGAGTGACGGATACCATTTTCCCTCACAAATGACCCAAATAGAGGAGAGAGGAAAGCACATGGGGGTGCCCCCACCTTGTCCCCCCTATCCGTTTTGTGAGTGGCATTATCCGTCACTTACTCCGACCCGTCTTCAGCAAGACTAATTGAATTCTTATAGTTACCCGACATTTCTGCACAAATACTACTATACAACCAGTTGTATAATAAGCATTGTACAACCATATATATTAATCCGAGCTTATGTATAATTTTTCTGAGTTTTGTAAGAGTTTATTTTTTTATGTTTAAGTGTATGAGTTTAAAAACTTTACAGCATAGCTCAGATTCTTTTAAATAAAACTCGAAAACTTTAATACACAGCTCGGATTCTACACCGTACAACTGCATACAACTGGTTGTATAATCTACTAATTGACATTTCTGCAGCGCCCCATTTCTCATTTGTCCTGAATTACATGTTTGCAGAAATTTGAGGAAAAGACGATTTCCGAAATATGGATTATTGTCAACAGGGTTAACATAATAAATACTCTTAAATCACGAGAGATAATTTATAAGATTCATAATGTTGAGGTTGCTTCATCAAGTTATCCCAATTTTACCGTCACCAAAAATCCGTGAATCAAACAATTTCCTTCGAGGTGGTAATATGACTGTAGAGCCGTGTTAGATGCTGATGTTGTTCACCCAGTTTATTGCTTGTTGCGTAAGTATGGTGGCTAGTAAATGGTCACATATTTAAGAAATGAGTTGCTGATTTGCTCTTTCTAGGGAGCCCTTAGTACTGGTCTACTCTTGTCATCCATGTGCCAAATGGTAAGGCCGGTGTGTTATGTACGGAGACAAGGTGTTATTTACGATTTTATGGAGACACGGACTACATGGGAACGGCCGTTTCCTTTTAAGTAAATCCTAATGAACCTTAAAACAGAGTTGAAACATTGTTATTTACGGAGACACGGAGTACATGGGAACGGCCTTTTCTTTTTAAGTAAATCTTAATGAACCTTATCAACAGTTTTTCAAATTAACATAAATTATATAATTTTATATTTGTATAGGTATTTATTTTGGAGACAACAAAGTAATTCACTTAACAAGGCGTTGTCAATTCATGAAACGGGAACATAAACTGTTTTTGGTTATTCTTCTCGTGAGTTAGGTACCTTCTCGATCTCGAGAACCTGGTGTTGTTTCGTCATGTCTAGATTCCTTTCTGTTGGAGGTATCTTTTATCAGCATTGCATTAATATGGGCGCACCGCATTGTGAGTTTGTGACCAAGTAATGAAGGTTTTGAAAGATATTGTGTCCTCATTTCTAATTGGTATCAGCTGTTGAGGATGCAAGGCTGAGAATAGTTTGGGATAAGCGATTTTGAGCTCAAGTGTATAACCGAGATTTAATACCTTGAAAACTTTATGTTGTCACAAAATTTCATGGTGGAACGTGTACTCTGGCTTTGTCGAATCATTTCTCAACAATGGCATGGGGGTTTAGTATGTTCGAGGACAATTGACAAGATTTCACGAAATATTGGAAAAGCAGGTTGTGTAATTGTTGAACAAGTGGCAGTGGGCAACCAAAGTGGACAAGCTTTGTCACTTCTCGGTTAACCCATTGCTGGTGATGTCTTTTGATGAGCCATGGCTGTGGAATGGCGGCGGTTATGTCAGTCATTGTTGATCGTAGGATACGAAGGACATAGTGAAGTTCAAGCAAGGTGACTGTGGTTGTCGGACTTGGACCGCTTAATTCACAGGTTTGTATACTGCCACCTCCTGTTGTCTAGACCTGGCAAAAGCAACCCGACCCGAAAAAGCTGACCCGAGACCCGAAGCGACCCGAAAACCCGAATTGACCCGACCTAACCCGAACATGACCCGAGGTTTCTTGACCTGAACTGGCCTGACCCGAAAATGACCCGATCCGAAACCACCAAACCCGAAAATGACCCGACAAAATATAACTCTAATTGAACCGAAAAGACTTGAAATGGCAATTTCTCTATTATTCATTGACCCGAAAATGACCCGACCCGAAACAACCCGACCCGCTTGACTCGGAACTGACCCGACAACAAACCCGAAACGGACCTGAAACCCGAAATGACCCGTCCCGACCCGAGTTAACCCGAAATCATCGAGAAACCCGAACTGACCCGACCCGAACCCGACCCGTTAACCCGTTTTGCCAGGTCTACTGTTGTCAGCTATTCCCTTCGTTCCAGTCAATTGTTGTCCTTTGATTTTGATACCAAAACCAAGGAAAGAGGATGCAGTCAATTACTAAATGACAAGTGGAACAAATTGAGTGTGAATGATCAAACTGCACATCAAGCTCATTCTTAAAATAAAAAACAACGATAGAGTGAGACACCCAAAATAAAATAGGATAACAAATGACCGGCACAGAGGGAGTAATATACTAGTGATCCTGTAGAACTTGACTGAACAAGACTAGTGTGTTGAGGAGGTCGATAACACACTAGTTTTCGGCATGTTTTAGTTGCTTTCTTTCGGATAATGATATGGCGCCACCGGACAGTGGTGAGGCCAACAAGGCCTTTAGTGTAGCAGCCACTACACCAAAAACGAAAAATTCAGTTAGAATCTCGTAATTTGCTACACCAATATTTACTGCTTTCACACTAATTATCTATACACTTTGCCTTGAGTATATATTTTGCTACATCAAAATTAAAATTCTGGTCTCGCCTCTGCCACTGGGTGGCGCCGAGATTGGTTGTCATCCTCTCACATACATCATTTATTAAAAGGGGTCTCTACTTATTGCATGTGAGAAAGTGGCGCCAAAATTGGGTGTCATCCAGTGACACCAACTTATTTTCCCTTTCCAATAGCCAGGTAAAGGTTTGGTATGCAAAAATGAATTTTAGGTCCTTCATTTACTTTGTTAGTTCAAACTTTATTAAATGTTGAGATATCTTGTTCATTTTAGCATCTTTCTAGAATGTGGTACTCTGTATACGTTTATAGCTAGTCTTGCTATAGATGGATATATCCGTCTATAGTTAAAGACGGTCAAATAACTTGAAAGTGGTGATATTTTTGGGCTCACCATCCCACTTATTGTTTATCCTATTAGAAATGTGGTATTGTATTTGGCCCGTCTTTAGTTATAGACGAGTATATGCCGTCTATAATGAGGTTTTGTGATACATTTATAGGGGCTGGCTTGAAAATGTTGATATATCTTGTTCTTTAAATTGAAAACGAATAGAATTTAACTGATCAAGACTCGTATTAGTTTTAGTATGTACTAAACTTAATTCTTTTTTTTTGCATTAAAGTTTTGTATTGATTTCTGCATGTTGACGTTTCACTTGTTATCTTTTTTTTTTTTTTTTTTTTTTTTTTTTTGACAACAATAAATCGATTCATTCATATAATATACTCCCTCCTATTCAGGGTTTTCTTCCCTTTGTTTGTGGGCACGGGTATTAAGACGAGGAAGAACATAAGAGTAAAAAAGTTGGGTGAGGTTGGTAATAGGAGAGAGGGATGAATAATTAGGAATTAAATAAGGAATTGTGGGGTCAAAACATTAAGAAAAGTAATAAAATATGGGTAAAAGAGTTGGGTGTGGTTTGGTGATAAGAGAGAGGGATGAATAAAATAAGAGTAAAAGTTTCCAAAATAAAAAAGGGAAAGAAAACATGAATAATCCGTTTTAGGAAATAGTGAAGAAAACAGTGAATAGGAGAGAGTAATTGTTATCTTATTTATAAAAGTTTATTATTGTAAAAAAAGTTTCTTTTACAAACACAACAAAATTACTAAAAAAAAAAGGGGGCCCCAATGTAACATTATTTTCAATGTGTGATTGAAATACTATTGGCAATAATTTGCCACTATTTTTCTTTATGTGGTTGCAATAGTGTTGGTAATAATTTTGGTTCATACACACACGGCCACACGTAAGGGTGGGTAAAAAGCACTAAAGAAATTCCCCACATGAGCGTGAACTTTGACTAGGTGCATCATGCATGCATCCACCATGGAATTTTACATGTTAACTTTGTTAATAGTTCACACTTTTCTTTTCTTTTTGATAATTTACGTTTTTGTTTTTGATATGTTTTCTTTTATTTTCTTTTCTAATAACATGAAAAATAATTTCCCTCTCTTTGTACCTTTATATTTGTGTATAAAGATATATAAATATTTTGTTGAGACGAAGGGAGTATAAATCATCCTTGAGTATCTTTAATTGAGGTTTCTTTTCTTTGAGGTAAGTTTCAAGTTTAGATTTTATACAATGATATTTGAGTAAAATTATAGAACTCATACTATGAAGTACGGAGTATTAGTTGTGCATAAATGCAATTTCATAGGATTTACTCAAATATTTGAATAAACATTAAGAAACATGATAATTGTCTTTAACATATGAGTGTAAATTTATTGTCTATATATTACCTTTTTTTAGGTGTAAAGGAAGCCATAACTTCATAAATGCGATTTTGATGTTGATGAGGTTCGAACCCACATCTCCCTTATATTATATTACTACTAAGAGAAGAAAAATCTCAATAGTTTTCCCTCCAAAAAAAATCTGGCTAAATAAGGAAACACGACTCTATTTTTATTAAATTATTATCTTTTAATAAAAATATATCTTTAATCATTATAATTTTTTTTAACTAAATAATAATCTTTTAGTCTAAATAAAAGAAAATTCGTACTCCCTCATATTCACTATAATCTTCCCTATTTCCTAAAACAGATTATTTAAGTAATCTTCCCCTTTCTATTTTTGGTAATTTTTACACCGACACAATTACCATTCTATCCTTACTTCCTTTATGTTTTTACAATTTATACCCTTACTTTATTTCCTAACTCATATACTAACCCACCTAATTAACCCAACCCATTAACACAATCATAATCCAAAACTTAACTCAGTCCACTTAACCCCTAACCCTAATACCTCCCGCCATATTTAACCCCTAATCACCAAAACCCTAATCTTTACTCTCTCTCTTCCGCTACTCTCATTTATCTTTCTCTTTCTAGATCTCTGTCTTTTCACTGTAAATTTGCCTTCGTCTCACATCTCTTAAGTCTCCTCATCGCTGATCTACTAACTTCCCAATCTCCGTTCTCTCAATCACCTACCATGTCGATGGATTTTTACTTAAATCACCATAAATTTGAAAAAAGTTTCAATTTTGCTCCAGATCTGAGTTCTTTTGAAGAATATCTTAATGACGGTCCTTGTTTGTTCAACTACTTTGTTGATTTTGTTGGGGTTGATGAAGATTGTGAGGGTGAGAAGAGAAATGATGTTGGTGAGAGTGTTGTGTCTGATTTTGGTGATGGCGTGCTTGAATCTGGGATAGAGAGTGATTATTAGAAATATAGGGAAGAGATGGCGGAGTTTATGAGAGTTGATGTTGAGCGAAGGAGGAAGTATTTGAGGGAAAGGCGTGAAACTTCAAAGTACCGTCGTTGGATTTTGAGTGAATTGGCAAAAATTGATCCTATGTTTGTCGTTCAACTTGAAGATGACGAGGGTGTGAAGGGAGATGAAGTTACTGCTGATGCCATGCATGAGGGTTTTGTTGATGTTTGTGGTTACAGTCAGCCCATAGCTGACTCTTGTGATGTTGTTCCTGATAGCTATGGGGAACTTGATACATTTGTCCCTAATTCTCAATATTGGCCTTTGTTTGGGCCTGATTTAGAAGAAAATGACGATGGGAGGTCTAATTTTATCACCCATTCTTCTCCTCATTTATTGTTTTTTTCTTTTAAGTTCGGTTTTGTGGACTGATGATGTTAACTTGCATGTTCTGGGTTTTTATACTCCTTTTATTCACGATCTTAATACTCAATGATTTAATTTGAGAGCTAATAACACAATCCATGCATTACACCACCACAAGAAATTGTGATGCAAGGTATGCAAGGATTGTGTTATCTGGTTATCTTCAATTGAAACTGAAATTTGTTGAAGTCTTACTGCAATAGCACATTTGCCTGCTTACATTTCACTTTCCATAATGTGCCCAAAACACAATAAAAACTTGTGCAAAGTTCAAAATAGTACATAAATTGCATGTCTGATCTACTTTTGTTTTATTGCTGCATGTCTGATTTACTTCTGTTTACTGCAAAAAAACTTGTCTGCTCTACATGCCTGCAATCTGAATGCATTCATCTGGTTATCTTCAAAAAGTTGCATGTTCTCAAAAAATTGTCTGTTCTGCTTCTGATTTATCTTCCCTGACTCATTCAAGCATCTACTATGTCTGCATCAGTATCACACATGTCAATGTAGAATTCTTACCTTAAATCTACAACTTGAACTTCAGTAGTAATTGCACCCTTTTCAGTAATGTTACCAACAACTTCATTTTCACCTGTTGGGTCATTACTGCAACCTGCATGCTCTGTTAGTTCTAAACTATTGTCTCCACTAGTAAATAATTCTACCAGTTAACTTATACTACTTGCATGACCAAGATTTGTTACATATTTAATGCATTCTTTCACCAGTTCTGTATTAGCACATAGATATTCAGGTAGTAAACTTTGTGCTGCTAACTTTGACTTGTTCATATTAGGTAGAGGATAGTCAATCCTACCTTTTAGTTGCATATTTCTAACATACAAGCTTCCAATGTAATGAACACATAGTTAAGTTTAAGCAATTCTAACTCTTTATAAGCTTTTATAGTATTCTCAACAAGGTCTAAAAGTATGTTTGATTTTTTTTTTTGCTGAAGAGATTGAATGGCTCTAAAAAAGCCCAAATGAAGAACATTTAAGTCTGGAGAATTAGGAGGCTGATAACTAAAATTAATGTTCCACCCATCTTATGTTGCATGCTTTCTGAAATCTTCATCCATACTAGTTATATGGGGTCTTGCATTATCTTGCTGTATCAGAATATTCTTGTTGTAGTTTGGAGGCCATTTAGCCTTAATAGAAGGCAACATATTAGAAATCAACATTTTTTTGGTGACTTGCTTAGTAATTGAGTCTATATTATTTGTTTCTAATGTGCCTGTAGTTCAATTTTTTTTATTTTCTCTTAGCTGGTACCTCTATTACAAATGGTCATATACCAATTTTCCCATCACAAAGCACTTCCTTATTTTGACCATATTTAGGTCTAGCTACAACACACATGAACATAACTTTAGTTATAAATCTCTTTGATTGCACACATCTAAAAGGTCTTCTTTCTTTTTTTCCTACATAAAACCTTTGAGTATGTTTTGTTATAAAAAAAACCATTTTTCATCTATGTGAACCACATTACTTTGATCCTTGAAAATAAACTGTTTGGTATGTTTATCATATTGAAGTTGTGAAAGACAATAAATTAATCGTTCAAGTTTGTTCTTATATGTCAACATTGGCTTGATTGAATTTGAATGTGAATCAATGCGTTTTGCCTTCACCCATCTGCTTATTATTGATTGACTAACACCCATCCCTTTACTAACTTCATGCTGAGTTGTCCTCTTACCCAAGTACAGACTCTCTAGTTGAGCAGTGTCAAAGATGTGTCTTTTTGGCATCTTTCTACCTTTAATCTTACTCTTGACATTGATCCCCTTTCTGTAATACCCCGTATTTTATATAATAAATTAAACGGATATTATTATATATTATTTATTATACATTTTATATCACTAATTTATATCAGGTTAATTGTTGAGTCGATAATTACGTTAAGTTATCGAGCTAAGTTAATTAAGACGGGTTAATATGGAATTCGGTATGTGAGCTAATCAGTTGAGCTGGCCCAATAACTGTCCAGCCCATTTAACCTTAAGCCCAACTAAACACTAACCCTAACCCTAACCCTAAACCTAATAGTACCCCTAATCCCTCAACAGTCAACCCGCCTCCCTCCTACACTCCCTCAACCCGCCTCCCTCTTTTCTTCAGATCCCATCTCGACTTTCACACAAAACGAGAGAGAGAGAGTGCCTGGGTTGTTGACGGCGCAGCAGGGAAGGGGTAGGGGCTATTGTCGACGTCTGAGGGTGGCCGTGGTGGCTGTTGTGGTGGCGGAAAGGTAAGCATGTCACATTTCTTCTCTGTTTTCATTGTTTATGTCGGGGTTTTGGGTGGTTGTTTCGTGTCTGATAGGGGTGAGGCTAGTGGTAGTTGATGGGGTAAGGGAAATGGGTGGTTAGGGACGAGTGAAATGGTGGTGGTTATGGTGGCTTTAGCTGGTGGTGGTGGCTGAAATAGGCGGCATCGACAGGGGTGGTCAAACAGGTTTTTTATACGGTTTCGGATGGGTTTTTACACGGTTAAGTTGGGGTGGCACCACTTTGTGGACTCGGGGAGGTCGAAGCGGTGGTGACACGGTGTCTGGGTTCGTGGGATGACGGTGGTCAGGTCCGTGGTGGTTTGACAGGAGTTTAGTGATGGTTGCGGTGGTGGTGAGAGGAGAAACAGAGGCGTTTGGGTGAGGCACGGTGGGAACCAGACCAAAAGGCGGTCGTGGTTCTACTCGCCGGCGGCAGTCGACCTAGTGGGGCTGGGTTGTTGGTGGCTGGGTTGAAGTGGGGACCACGGCTGGTGGTTGTCGCGGTGGTATATGTGGTGCGTGAGGAGTGTGGGCGAGAGTAAAGGCGGGGGTTGTGTTTAATCGGGTTATTCGAATCGTGTTTGTTTTGAAACGGGTTTTCATAGTTTAAATCGCTATAATTCGTAATGGGTCGTATTCTTAATTAATTAATTCAATTCCCGAGTATTTAAATATTTAAAGACGGGTTGTTAAGTTGTTCAAATTAATTAATTCGGGTTTCTCAATCGAATAATTCGTTTAAATCTTTAATTATCATTTTGGCTATTCAATTTAATTCCCGAGCTAGTTTTGTAATCCAAGTCGGGTTTTGAGTCGGGTTTGTTAAAAGAGAAAAGTTATTATATGACACATCAATTACTATATCGGGAAAGCTTCTATTTTGGGAAATTACTATATTTAGTAGTTAGTAATTACAATTATTATAATTGTTTTATGTGACGAATTCGTGAAGGATCGATAATCAAATTCATTGCTTTACTCTCTGGACTGCTTAACTGCTTAATGTGATTGCTGGCACTTTGAGGTAGGGAAATACACTTGTCCTATTATCGTCATAGTTGAATTGTGTTGACTTGATTCCTGGTTGTTGATTTACGTTATCATTTATATTCGGAAAGGTGATTGGTGACTTGATCGTATTGAGTATGATATCACAACATCGGGTAACTGGCATGACTTTATGATTTATCGTTCGAGTGATTTATATACATATTGCATTGCATTAATTCTTGTTGAGCATTTCATATGCATTGGAGTTGGAGGATGATGTGGTAGTGACGGTGTTGAGATACGATGTGATGTTGTGATAAGGCCCAGGCGGGTTCTGCAGGACTTGCCCTGGTGTCCTCGGTGTTGAGTGGCAGATCGGCCGGTCGATATATAGTCTACCGGGGATCGGTATGGCTGGGCGTTCCGGGGTATGAGATGTGTGTGATGAGTTGAGATGGAGATGGAGGTGGCGGAGTATCATGCATATCATATTTTATTATTTATTGTTTTCCCTACTCAACCTCGTGGTTGACCCTGTGTATTCGTGAACACCTGTGATGAACCATTTTATGGGGAGCAGACTTGACAGGTTTAAGAGATAGGACGGGAGCTTGACGGGCGTGAGACACTGGATCAAACGACTTAGTAGCTAGATTATCATCTAGAAGACTTTCGCTTTTATTTATGTCAGTTCTTGTAATTTGAGTTGAAAAGAGGATTTGTAATAATTAAGTTAAAATATTATATAAATTGCCTTGGAGTTTAATTTGTTATTCACTACCTCGGGAAACCGAGATGGTAACAGTCCGTTTTATTAGAGAATGTCTTGACGAGGACTTCTTTTATAAACCGGGGTGTTACAAAGTGGTATCAGAGCGAACGATCCTCAGGCCTAAACCAATGAGCCCAATGAACATAGGATGTGTCTAAATAAAATGAACCCCGGGATAGAACTGTTAGGAGCACACTACGGTAAGGTATGAGTTAGGGGCCCCCTCACACCGAACCTGTGGTCCTCTCAGTTGAACCGGAAACCATGAGTGTATACGAGAGAAAAGGGTAGAATAGTTGCTTAAGGATGAACAGAAATTCAAATATCGTTGCCTAAGTATTAACTGATTGATACATTGATTATTGCTTAATTGAGTTGATGTATGCCTTGAGACCATATATTCTAACCATTCTGCAGGACAACGCTACGGTAAGTATTTTGCATGAATGATGTGTTGATAGTACTACTATGACTAAGTAATATGCGGTTACGTGATCCCGAAGCCATGTTAGTATAGTCTTGTGATAGTAATAAGAAACACGATAGAATTTCATATCTTTAGTCATCACAATCGTGATTTAGATGTAATGAGTAGATCGAGATGCGAAGGGATTCTATGGGGTACATGTTTACGTAAGTACAGTGTGAGATCTAAGTTGGTATGGGTTAGTATCGATAGTATAGTTGTAAGAATTGGGACATAGGAAATGAAAGACTTAGTGATGAAACTTGTTTTGGTTGATGTTACTCTTTAATTGACCTTACTGCCATTTCTTTTCTGTTTATTACCCATCGATGAAAATTTTATGAGAGATAGCCTCGTGAGTTAGTGTTCATTTGACGTTAGTTTCATGCTTATATGATATACGGATTAGGAGTAATAAATACTTTAGTGAACTGTGGTTAGGAAGTTCCCGTGCAGTGATGTTTGACCAATGATTTTATAAAATCCTCATTTAAATTGTATTAATAATTTTTACATAATTACAACTCCATCGATCAACAGAGTCACATATGTTTTCAAATTAATAAGCCACGAAAAATCTTGATGTTTCAATATTGAATAATAAATTTTGCAAACTGACCCAAATTTTGAACCAATAGCCGTCACATGTTTGTTTGGACCAACCGAGTTGTAAAATTCTTTAAAATTGGAATTCTTGTGCTTTAAACCTAATTCTTTTTCCCTGTGTTTTGGACTCACCGTGTTATATAAAGGTAATATGAATCAAGTTTTAATCGAACAATTATTTATTCGTGATTTTGGGAAGGTACAACGTAAATCAAAACATTTAAATGTGCGTTCTATGTTGAATTTTCATACAGTTGTCTGATTAATTTATGAGCCTTAGTAATGTGAATTTATAATGCTTTATATGATGATAGTAGCATGCATGTTCAGTAGTTATGTATCTTAACAAGTGATAAAATTAAAACTTAGTTGATAACATTGTTGGCATGATAGTATGAGTAAAAATTGGATAGCTTAATTTGATTTTTAATCGAGGGTGAAATGTTTATACGAGTCCAGCTGTGTGCATATTTTATATACATTTGGCATGTAGTAATATCTTTGGTGTGGTCATCATATTTGCATAGTGGTCGGATATATATAAATATAAAACTATATTGTCATATCTTAGTAAAAATTGATGGTATTAAAAGTAATTTGATTGTTCTAATATACTCGCATGAAAATTATAATAGTTATGTTTAAAAGTTTACACATGGATGGTAGTAATGAGTATGTCTAAATGTTTACACATGTAGAAGGTCATCTGAGTTCTAATGTCTTTTATGTGAGTCGGTGTGCCTATAGTTATACTTATAACTTGCATTTCATCAAATTATTCGGTTGAACCTAAACCTATAACATGATAATAAACAGTGTTGTTGTTTCTTATTGGATATATTCGTTATTACATTGTCATAAAATGCTAAAATGATTTTTGCAATTGTAGCACGACATTTGACACATCTATATTCTCGAGTCATTACTATCAATGATATTTTAACAAAGATTGTTTATGATAATTAGCAATTATAATGGGATAACCCTTTGATGATTCACATGATATGCATTGGTCCCAATGATAGTCGTCCATTAGTAAAGATAGGACTGAAATGAATAAGATGAACCTGTAAATTACGATATATGAGTCGACACCTAAGCTTGTTTTGTTTAAAGGAATTGAATTAAGTCTATCTGATTTTGAGATTCGTAGTAAGCTGTAAATGGATTCTATAACGGCTCTGTTATAAGATTATGTTAAGAAAATTTTGCACCGTCCAGTATGAAAATAAAAGTTTTGAAAATAAAGTTAAATTTCGTCGTGTGAGTATAAATTCGGAAGGAGATTTCCAACTAGTGTCTGGTTGAATGGTGTCATGATAGTTGCTAAGTCTGGAGTAATGAAATTAGAACGGAGTCACAAGTGGTGGGTCAAGTAAGTCATGTTGTTCGTTCATGTAGCGAATTGGTGGGTTGTGGTTGGTTACGAATGTCGAAACGGGAAATGTAATGTGGTGATTTAAGTGAATTATGTGTTAACATGGTAAGTTGATATTAGCATAACATATAATGAATATTTGTAAAATTGTGTAGTTAAATACATCTAATCTTTCTGTCATTGTGTTGGGTACAGTCTAAATATAATTTAACACCAAGAACGAAATTTTGTGTATAATAGTCTTGTACGTTAACTTTCCAATATTGCTGTTTGACTCGACCAATAAGTTGTAAAATTTGCCATTCAATGTGCATGCGTCATTCGTGAATAAAGCCCAAAGTCTTTGTTATGAGGATTAAAAATATTGGGGACGATAAGTTTGCTGGAAACCGATTGTCTTCATTTTATCGGTGATTCTGTGTCTTGACCTAAATCTGTACAATTAAGTAAAGGAAACTCAGACTGGACCTATTAGGTTATAAATTTTCATAAGTCGATTTATCAAAGTGTTGACCCTAATTCTTTTCTTATGTTGGTTGATCCCCTATGTTTCTAAAGTATGAGATTACAATGATTGGTGAGATGAATAATTACTAATGATTTATACTGGTAACGGTAGCTTCCTTGAGAGAGCTTGCATACCGATCGTCTTTGGTAAGGATTAGTTAACTTAAGCGAGAGTTGAGAACCTTTTTATCCTTTCTAAGTTGTTAGCAGTAGTTTGAGACCGTTGTTATAATAATAAAGGTTACGAGGACGTAACCATGTTTATAGTTGGGGAGGATTGTAAAATCTTGATGTTTAATTTGCACTTGTTTGTAGATTATAGTTGACCAAGTTGATGTTTAGTTGTGGGGTACCTATACAAATGAGTTCTACATGTTTTGTTCCTACTTATGTTAGTTAATTGATGTGGATTAAACTACTGGTATTGAGTTTTGAGTTGTGGGGCCTTTGCGCCGAGTTACGTTTGCGGTCCAGTGAGACCATGGTTATTGAGTTACTTGAGTTGAAATCGGAATTTAGACGGAAGATGACGGTGTTCTCAGATGATTATATTGTTCCTATACCTTTGTGTTCTCAAAAAGTTATTAGTGATAGTTAGTTGGTTAGGTAATGATGAGTTAAACTTCGGGACGAAGTTTATTTTTTTAGGAGGGCAGAATGTAACATTCCGTGTTTGTCATGTTTAATTGGTGTGTCAAAAGTGTGTGTTAACCGTGTTAGAAATGTGTGACGTCCGTAAGTACAATATGTAATACCCTTCTGAGGTTTGGGTACGGGAGCGAACTTCGGGACGAAGTTCATTTTAAGGGGGGAAGACTGTAATACCCCGTATTTTATATAATAAATTAAACGGATATTATTATATATTATTTATTATACATTTTATATCACTAATTTATATCAGGTTAATTGTTGAGTCGATAATTACGTTAAGTTATCGAGCTAAGTTAATTAAGACGGGTTAATATGGAATTCGGTATGTGAGCTAATCAGTTGAGCTGGCCCAATAACTGTCCAGCCCATTTAACCTTAAGCCCAACTAAACACTAACCCTAACCCTAACCCTAAACCTAATAGTACCCCTAATCCCTCAACAGTCAACCCGCCTCCCTCCTACACTCCCTCAACCCGCCTCCCTCTTTTCTTCAGATCCCATCTCGACTTTCACACAAAACGAGAGAGAGAGAGAGTGCCTGGGTTGTTGACGGCGCAGCAGGGAAGGGGTAGGGGCTATTGTCGACGTCTGAGGGTGGCCGTGGTGGCTGTTGTGGTGGCGGAAAGGTAAGCATGTCACATTTCTTCTCTGTTTTCATTGTTTATGTCGGGGTTTTGGGTGGTTGTTTCGTGTCTGATAGGGGTGAGGCTAGTGGTAGTTGATGGGGTAAGGGAAATGGGTGGTTAGGGATGAGTGAAATGGTGGTGGTTATGGTGGCTTTAGCTGGTGGTGGTGGCTGAAATAGGCGGCATCGACAGGGGTGGTCAAACAGGTTTTTTATACGGTTTCGGATGGGTTTTTACACGGTTAAGTTGGGGGTGGCACCACTGTGGACTCGGGGGAGGTCGAAACAGTGGTGACACGGTGTCTGGGTTCGTGGGATGACGGTGGTCAGGTCCGTGGTGGTTTGACAGGAGTTTAGTGATGGTTGCGGTGGTGGTGAGAGGAGAAACAGAGGCGTTTGGGTGAGGCACGGTGGGAACCAGACCAAAAGGCGGCCGTGGTTCTACTCGCCGGCGGCAGTCAACCTAGTGGGGCTGGGTTGTTGGTGGCTGGGTTGAAGTGGGGACCACGGCTGGTGGTTGTCGCGGTGGTATATGTGGTGCGTGAGGAGTGTGGGCGAGAGTAAAGGCGGGGGTTGTGTTTAATCGGGTTATTCGAATCGTGTTTGTTTTGAAACGGGTTTTCATAGTTTAAATCGCTATAATTCGTAATGGGTCGTATTCTTAATTAATTAATTCAATTCCCGAGTATTTAAATATTTAAAGACGGGTTGTTAAGTTGTTCAAATTAATTAATTCGGGTTTCTCAATCGAATAATTCGTTTAAATCTTTAATTATCATTTTGGCTATTCAATTTAATTCCCGAGCTAGTTTTGTAATCCAAGTCGGGTTTTGAGTCGGGTTTGTTAAAAGAGAAAAGTTATTATATGACACATCAATTACTATATCGGGAAAGCTTCTATTTTGGGAAATTACTATATTTAGTAGTTAGTAATTACAATTATTATAATTGTTTTAGGTGACGAATTCGTGAAGGATCGATAATCAAATTCATTGCTTTACTCTCTGGACTGCTTAACTGCTTAATGTGATTGCTGGCACTTTGAGGTAGGGAAATACACTTGTCCTATTATCGTCATAGTTGAATTGTGTTGACTTGATTCCTGGTTGTTGATTTACGTTATCATTTATATTCGGAAAGGTGATTGACTGACTTGATCGTATTGAGTATGATATCACAACATCGGGTAACTGGCATGACTTTATGATTTATCAGTTCAGTGATTTATATACATATTGCATTGCATTAATTACTGTTGAGCATTTCATATGCATTGGAGTTGGAGGATGATGTGGTAGTGACGGTGTTGAGATACGATGTGATGTTGTGATAAGGCCAGGCGGGTTCGCAGACTTGCCCTGGTGTCCTCATTGTTGAGTGCGCAGATCGGCTTCGGTCGATATATAGTCTACCGGGGATCGGTATGGTGGGCGTTCGGGGTATGAGATGTGTGTGATGAGTTGAGATGGAGATGGAGGTGGCGGAGTATCATGCATATCATATTTTATTGTTTATTGTTTTCCCTACTCAACCTCGTGGTTGACCCTGTGTATTCGTGAACACCTGTGATGAACCGTTTTATGAGGAGCAGACTTGACAGGTTTAAGAGATAGGACGGGAGCTTGACGGGCGTGAGACACTGGATCAAACGACTTAGTAGCTAGATCATCATCTAGAAGACTTTCGCTTTTATTTATGTCAGTTCTTGTAATTTGAGTTGAAAAGAGGATTTGTAATAATTAAGTTAAAATATTATATAAATTGCCTTGGAGTTTAATTAGTTATTCACTACCTCGGGAAACCGAGATGGTAACAGTCCGTTTTATTAGAGAATGTCTTGACGAGGACTTCTTTTATAAACCGGGGTGTTACACTTTCCTCCAGCATGCTAACTCTTGGCTTCCTTCCAAATGTATGTTACTGTTTTTCTGCAAACCCCAAATTGTGCTGCAATTTCTATCATTGAACCATGCTTTGGTTTTCCATTAATGCTTTTTTCTAGTAAAAGATACAGATCCTTGATCTTTCTAACTTATCCAGATTTGGCTTCTTCATTTATTGAGAATGTTTTTTGTTTGGTTTACAAAATGTTAAGAAAGGTTTGTTTGGCTCTATGTAAATAAATGAGTCCAAATGAAGACAACATCTCTATTTATACACTTTCAACTTTGAACAATGTTTGAAAAGAATTTGGGCGCAAAAAATGAAATGTTTGTGATATTTGGCTCCTTATTTGAATTTGGTGCCAAATTTTCATAATTAAGGCAACTTGCATTGATGGATTTAGACTTTGACACTGTGGTTTTTGTTCAAGGACAACCAATTTGGCTGACAAGATAGGAGAAACCCATTATGAAAACTGAAGTCCTCTGAACAAGATTGATCATGCATTTTTTTTAACGTAGCCTAATTTGCTGTAATTTGTTTACTAATCAATAACTAATTATCTACTTTGATTTAATTAACCATTTATTATTGCTAAATGGAGGCATGTATTCATATGTAATGGTTGTTAAACAACCAAGTTTTGTATAATTACCTATAATCAGGTCTAATTACCGAATTTGAAGGCCATTTATCTTACATAAATGAGACGGTTTAATCCCATTATTAACCATGTCAAAATTTGTGTTTTACGTCTAGAATGAACAATTACCAGTATGCTTTACTTTATTTAACCCCTAATTATTCTTCCATCTCTCCTATCAACAAACCCCACCAATGCCCTTTATTCATTTTTAATACTTTTCCTTAAGTATTGTGCCAAAGACGAAGGGGAAGATCATAGTACATAGGAGGGAGTATAAATCTAAAATTCGTATATAAAAAAATGATAAATTGATATTATTAGTTTCATATAAAATAAAAATTGTACCACGTACGTAATTCGTATAAAATATTATGAACTGATATTATTAATTTCGTGACAAAAAAATCTTTAAAATTATTTGAGAAAATTTATAAATTGAAATAATTAGTTGTGGTAAATTTTTTTTTTATTAGAACTAGTCGTTGTGTCGCGCCCTCCCGGGCGCGGAGCCCCAATTTATTCCACTGTGCTTAGCAAGTCGACAGGAATATCGTGAATGTGTTGTGGTTATGTGTATAGTACATTTTGTGTATTAGTTTGCCAATTTAGGGTAATCAAGCAAAAGTCATATTCCCTCGTCTGTTTGCCGTTTGTTGCATGCGTATTATGATGTGCCAAAGCAGATAATGTATAGAAAGAGAACAACATAGTATTGTAAAAAAGATAGTTACTTATACACAATATTTCATGCGCATCTAGTAGCCATTTGTTACTAAATTACCGCTACTGCCAGGAGCCAGTTCTTTATATGCATGTGCAGCTTTTTAAAAACCACCCTAACATTAGACGACCGTTGTTTATACGTAAACCAACGGCTTCAAAACCGGACCAAAACTTGATAAGGCAGCTTAAGTCTTGCTGTTTAGTTTAAAGAGACTTGCTTTAGCACCCACTCTAATTGTTGTGCCCTGGAAAGAGCTGTGTTAGGCACGACCTGTACATACAACTTGGTACTCTGATTTTTGGTTTCAATGTACTTGAGGTAGTTTACCCGTTCCTGCAGCCCAAAACACATGTACATATATTGTAAGTTGATAAGGTTTGGTTGTTTTGTAGAGGTATGAGCATTTCCTATAATGTAAACAGATTATTATGGCCTGATAATTTCCCTTGGAAGGCAGCAAATATACAAGGCATCGCATAGACCAATGTTATTACCTGTACATGCATCGCATATAAGACGGATGTTTCCATTTCAACAAGCTTTTCTGCATTGTTAGTGCATGCTATCAGAGTGTATTCCCCCGACGCATCTGCTGCTTCAAATGTTATTGTCATTCTGTATACACAAACCAGTATGCAGATAAGAACCCTAGTGTTGTTGTTGGTGGGGAGGGGGGGGGGGGGGGGGGATGGATTTGTAGTGCTGGATTATTATCGTGGAGTTGAGGTAACATTATATGTTAAACATGCAGCACACATATACACAGAGCCTACAGGGTGAATGTCACTTGTGCCGCAGAGGCTACAACCAAGGTACAAGTGTACATCGTTTCTACTAAAGTTGTTCAGCTTCACGTGTAGCCAGTGGCACTCCTCTTGTAAAGTGTTGGTAGGCTGTCAATTGAAGCAAGTCTTAAACGGTATTTTCTAACGAATGCAGGCGCGTTAGAGGAATGTTCAATTTAAAAAAAAACAGTTTTTTTTATAATGCCATTGATATTCAGCACACACGCGTTTGTTGCTGATAGGTGCGGATCTTAGAGGGGTTAGTTGTAGCTTTTAATAAAATTGTTTTATGTGATACGAAGGTAACATTATCAGGGAACTTACGCTCTTTTCGAGGAGACTTTCAATGGTGGTTATTCTGCGTGTGGGTGCTGGATGGCGACATTCGAAGATCTGTTGTCTTTTTGCAGTAAGCATGTCTTTGTTTTCCCTGGCCCTGTAATAATATAAATAGCAAGTTGTGTATAGCGAGCAAAGGTAGCATCTAGTGATGTATATGAGTGCTTACCAAGCCTTAAGTGACCCGGCCTGTTCGGCTTGTGGATTTAAGATTATGAATGATGCATGCGTTGTTGTGAGTGAGAAGCCTACAATATAAGAGATCCCATTTTGTTGCCACTAAGTTTAATTGTTCTTTGCTGATCTATAATTACATAGAAAGACATAGGGAAAACCTTTTTGGTACGAGGGCATCAGAGCTGTAAAGCCAACTACTGGAAAGGTTGCTGCAATAGAGTGTAATGTTGCAGATTATTTAATTGCTAGGTCTGTCTAGGCTGTTATCATCATCACCTGTTGATGACTACACTCGGGAAGAGAAAATTTTAAAGTCAGGATTTGGTATAGGCGTCCTTCTACAAATTGTGCAGGTTAACGATAAACAAGTTACCTATGATCAACAATTACCACCTCGCAAGCATCTGAGGTCTGGCCGTTGTAGCTAGTAACCTGGAAGCTTTGGTCCACATATATAACAACTCCTAACACATCTGAAATTATACATATAGTTAGATGGCTAACAAATGTATCTATTTTTTTTTGTTGGTTTTACTTTTTTTTTTTATTTTTTTTTTATTTTTGTTGGTTTTGCTGTTGTCTGTGTTTTACCATTTGAAATTGAAACGCACATCTTATTGTATTGCAGCTTACCGTAACCAACATCGAGTGATATTATTCTAGGGATAGATCCAATTAACACGTAATTAGGCATTTCAGGAGCTTCTAGTTCAGAAACAGGTTGGATAATGGTGTTGATGTTGAAAAAAAGTTCATAAATTTGATGTCTCGAACGTTCTGAAGATTCAGCAGGTATTGGTTTGAGGCTGGCATTAGCAATGTCATATTATTCCTTGCCTTCTTGCATAACATCCTCAAATACTTCAAGGGAATCATTGAAGAGGTAGGTCTTCATTATAGTACCCTGCGGTGGCAGAGTACTGTTTAGTTACTGTGGGTCGCTGCGGTTAAGTTAAAGTACACATGATTATATGTAACACGCTAGCCTCGGCTTGCAATGGTTCCTGATGTGGGGAAGACCTTTGATTTTGGGTAGGTAAACCCGGGGACAATTAGTTGCACACAGCAAAATTTAGTGTCCCAACAATTATACATAAAACCGCTAACATTTTGGCTAAACAGTATAAACTTAAATAAATTAAAGTTCAGCAAAAAAAATATAGTTAATTGATTTCGCAAATTCTTGCAATATAGTACACTGATTTTGCGATCTCTTGCAAACACTGACATTTTTCTGAATGCCTAAAGTAAGCAGGTATCCGATGTATAATCTTGTGATAGGTTTGGGACCAAAGAAAATTTAAAAACAGTAAACAGAACTGAATTATCTAAAAGGTACCTCTTCATCTTAGAAGGTGATTTCCTGGAACTCTAAGGGGCTCCCAGCTGATGCCGAATGCACATTTGTTACATCGATGACTTGTGCTTTAATAGTGTATGGACCAATTGTGCCTGAGAATTCCCTGATGTGTTTCCTCAAAGGTGTCATAACGAAGTGCAGTAGAACAGAAATGTAGGCAATAAAATAGGTATGATTGGTTTTGAAGCAGAGCTACAATATATAGTACGAATATTGTAACCATCATTCAGCTATGCATATTAAAGAGCTTGTTAAGTTTAGATGGATTTCAGATTCAATATCTCTGTGGTATACTACGTCATAGATTTCTTGTGACTGACTGCTAACCTCTTTTGTTTTGTTTGCAAAATAACAGGAAAAACATGTGGGTACCTTGGATAAGCTGGAGCAAGATGCGTGTTCTTGTCCCGACGATCTGTGCTAAGATTTCTAATCTTTATGATAGTGCTTTGATCTCTCTCTCTCTCTCTCTATATATATGTGTGTGTGTATGTGTGTGTGTGTGTGTGTGTGTGTGTGTGTGTGTGTAGGATCCGGTGAGCCTACCTAAATATTTGAATTAATGACTTTAGGAAACGATATCACGCAATATATTTGTTTTTTTTTGTAGTGTAAACTGTAATATCGTTTAATGTAATGTGTTAAATCTTATCTCGATATTGTTCGATGGATTATCTACGATGTATTTCGGCATGTCCTATAAGGTCTAATCATCTACTCTTTAGATCCTGTGGAGCCTGTTACTTATTGAGTGTTACATATATTTTGCTTAATTTAGGGATTGTGTTTTGAAGTCAAGATATGTAGTTAGATTCCAACTTTCTGGTTAGATGTAGGTGCAACTCGAAATGAAATTTTCTGGTTTGCGTTGTCACAATATTGCTTTTGTGTGAGTTGCCTTTGCGCCTGTTTCTGGTATTTGTTTTTTCAGCTAATATGCTATCTTTCTATAGTCTTTTTTGAAGGCGCATGAATGTATAGTGGTGAACTGGCAGACCAATTCAGAGAGGAACTGTTGAATCATTTTTCAGAGGTTGCCTAACCACCTGAGTGGGCAGTTTTCAGTGCTAAAGTTACCCTTGTTTAGGTGAGGGGTATTACATTACTTTGATATTTGTTTGGCAGTCGTTTAGGGATTAAATTATTGGTCGTTAAGAGGAAGTATTCATCTCATAAGGCTAATCGTCAAAAAGTTAATGCTTGTAATAATTGGGCAAAGTCATGATGCTTTTGGTTGGAACACAATGCTATGTATGCAAAAGTGTTCCCAAAATGCCAAGGGAGCCCTATAGCCTCTATACAACCATTCCGTTTTCCAGAAGTGGTTAGGAGGTGCACCGTTCAGGCGTTATAAGAAGGGAAAGTAGTCATAGTTACTATTTACAGAAATGATGTAGACGCACAGCTCCGGAGTGATCGAACTTGGGACTACTGGGTTGCAGGTGAGCTGCTAATTACCTTTTTTTTTGGTAGGCGACCCAGAACCTTGCTTGGTATTGTTATGCTTTGGAGTGTTCTGCGCTGGGGTTTCTGGGGTGCACGCAGCAATTTTTTCGGCTTTGGGTGCTTTTTGCAATGGGGTCGTTGGCATGTTAATCATTTTAGACATAATGGCAGCGGCGGCAGGTGCTTTAGTAACTGCAGTCATAGCAGGCTGGGTAGGGGCTATTGGGTCTTCGGAGGCTAAAGGCTGCAATTGTATGTTTTCAGGAGCTGGGATGATTGATGCAGGAAGCTTTCGTAACGATAGATAGTCAGAAGTGACTGCAACATCAACCAGTGTGAGTTTGGTAGAGGATTGTTGTGCTTCTTCAAAATGTAATTGCCTAGCTACCGGGGCAGGCTGACTTGTACTGACTATAACTGGTTCATGCTCTGTTCCGTGAGCATCGTACTGTTCTTGCGTGTTTGCTTCTGGCAGTCCGGAAGCGACTTCGTGCCGTGATGGAACAACAATGATTTTTCGAAGAGCCCACTGCAAATTATTGTTCCTTGATAGCGCTATCTTTGGTGACACTTCAATTACTAATGGCCCATTCTTTAACGATTCGCAAACCTTCCTGAATGTTATACTGTCGTCCTTAAAGAGAGAACGGTAAAAAAATCAGGAATTCTTGTAATTTGAGGTAAATGGGGTTAGGTGCTTACGAGCAATTCTTGTTCAAAGTTCTTTTGAATGGGGACGGGGTGTTCTAAAATGCGGTCATTATGCAGTAGTTAGCTTGTGAGTTTAGGTGTCATAGAAGTTTTTAAAAATTGTTGTAAGGGTTAGCCAAACCGAGGGATTGTGAAAAGGGCACTTGTTTGGTTTTGAACAGTGTGTATTTTTGGTAATGATATTTTAAACAACATTTGTGAACTTAGATGCCTAGACGTTTGTGATTCAGCTGGTAAATGAGAATTCCATATGTTTATTTTGGACATACTGAACGGTCGTTAGAGGATGTTTGTGAAGAAGTGGTCAAGGTCTAAACGAATGGGCCTCAAATAGTGTAGCCGTTAATCTGTTTATTGATCACGTATAGAGGGCGATATGTTTTACCGTTGGCAAGTGACCTACAGTGCTTTGGGTGCAGGCGCTATTTAAATGTGATAACATACCGTATGTTTCATATGGAATATATCTGTTGCTGACATTTGGAACAGTGCGAAGGTGTCTGCTGTGAATGCTGTTATTTCCAGCCGTTCTGTGCCGTCAGAGACTTCACAATTGATGGTAATCCTGCGTTTAAATTTGAGAAGTAAATGTAGGGTTGATTGATCTTTAGGCAGTTGGTGTGTGTGGAGTTTACAAGCAGGGGGGTGGAGGCTACCTTAGTTCTGACACAACTCCGTCTTTAGTGCATGTTTCACACTTGAACTTTTCCCCGGTCAGCCGGTACCGTTCATCCTGAAGAGTTTTTTTCGCCTGTTGTGACTTACACATAAGTCATTGAATGAAAAACGGTACATCTAAATGTAGCCAAGTATTAACCGTAAACAGTCGTAAGCAGAATGCGTGGAACGTGCACGTTGTGGGGCAAACGCCTGCAAGTTCAATGTTGCGTGAACAAGCAGGTTTATCACAGTTTTTTCATAGGATGATTACCTGTAGGCCACTTGGTTATACCTTTTTATTTGTCAGGTCACTGAGGCTAATGACAGGAGTAGGCGTGTTAGGATCCCTTACTCGGGTGACTTTTGACTATAAATCTTTCAGGAAGTCTTTGCTTCGCCCCCCCCCCCCCTACAGAAGATATCTGTGATTAGTAAGGCCGGTGGTGTTTAACTAAGCATAGAATTCGAAGTTTGCAACTAATGTTGGAGGTTTATATGTGAAGGGATCATACCATTCTATCTGGGCAGCTATTTTAGGATGTGTAGGGGCTGTATTAGTCACTGTTGACATTGTGCTTGTCAATGAGAAACCTGCATAATACTAAGTAAAAACTAGCAGTACTCTTGGAACAAGATAGTCCTCATTACACTATTATATGGTTATACCTCTATAAGTGGAAACCCGCAACCCTGTGAAGCAAACCACAGGTAATGTATCAACCAAGGAAGCCAGCTTATCACATTCGCCTTCCGAAAAATCATTCCAGGCTGACACTACAATTGGTTGTTCGGCACTGGTCCAGGCATGGTAGTGTTAGTTTTCCAGGAGTTTAGGAATTGTGGTAACTTTTTAAAATGTAAGAAGTTTTACTCATAGTTAGTAATGACTATCTCTCTAACAGTGTTTTTGCGGCCTTGTTTGGTGGGAACCTTGCGCGCAGCTGTTTCTACATATAGCAGTGTTCTAGCGACGTCTGTGAGGGTCAATGCTAATGTTAATATACAGAAAAGACTTTGTAAGCAGACACAGTTGTTCTGCACATTCGAGACTTACCAAATATGTCGTAAGGGGTTGCTGTTTTTGGTACTTGAGAGACATTATGGTATTCCGGCAGGAAGGCTTCAGGTGCAGTAGTCAGCGGGCGGATGAGTGTCTACTTTCCAAAACCCATTGTGTACGGCAACTCAGCAGGATCTCGCCTGTATTGGTCTTGCATTGGCCTGATATGGGCATTTGCAATTTCATATACCCCATTGTACATGAGCGCTTCTAGGTGGGCTGCAACCTGATCCCCGAACAAAACACCACGCATTTTCTTTTCCTGTCCAGAGGCATTTCAAACTGAGAAAGCTAATATAGGACAAAATATCTACCACGTCAGATTATTGAATTTTGGCAAGTAGTGCTAACAGTAGTTGCTTGAAAAACCCAAACGACTGATGTCTATTATTTGGTTCACGCAAACACAGCAACAGACTCGCAATTACATTTGCATGAATGTGCCGACAAAACGTTAAAGTAAGTTGGGCTTAAAGCCTCTACGTAACCAACTAAATCAAGGCAAAATCCAATAAAGCTATATAGGTGATTTCAGTACACAAATGACAAATTAATAACTGATAATTAATAACACACAGCGGCACGGTTATAAATTTGGCATGCAAGATATACACAAGATTAATTTAGAAATATTTTGCCTTATCATCTTGCAGAACCACCGTCTGGTAGAGTACATCTTTAGCAGATTTCTGGGCCTTTCCTTTCTGTAGAACCTTAACCTTAACCCTGTAACTTGTACTGTTACTATTGAGTTCGTCTAAATATACCCTGCCTTCAGACATCATAGATAGTGCACTCCGTAAAAAACAACATTGCGAAAATGTAAGCAGCGTACATATAAACTAAATGCATAACATTTTGGTATTTTTCAGTACACACTTGGTAACGTACTAATTTGGTCATGAGCTGCAATATAGTAGGTTTTGTTACATTCCTCAGATGTTCATTGGCTGGTTATCCGCTCTTACATAATGACCTAATTTTTTTTTTTTGTTTTTTTTTGTGTTTTCTCCATAATACAGTCCAAACAAGCCTTGAATATTGGTCATAGGAAAGTGCAATTTAAACTTCAACTGCGATAGGTTCCAGTTTCAGGTAAAATTACGGAAAAAATATATTGCGAAAATTGTTAATGTAATGCATTGATGGAAAGGAGAATTGACCTTTAACTGCGATAGGTTTATATTTCAACTGCAATAGGTTTATATTTGGGTTTGCCCTATTGTATATTGGTCGACATCCCCTTTTCCCGGTTTTAACTGGCATTGGTGGAAAGGAGAACTCTATTAAGCAGTATAACAATTGTATACTGACAGCTATTAAACAGAGCAACAAGGGAAACCTGAATTGACCTTTAACATCGTTTGACATTAGAGCCACTTTAATTCAAGCTAAGCTAGGTGTTTGCACAGAAATAGCATGAAGGCCATTGATCTAGGACGCTCTATAGCCTAACAATAAAATATTAGACAACTAATCATTGAAAAGCGCGCATGATAATCACATATTCTATTACCAAAGGCCAAAGTTTGATCAGAAGAAATAGTAGTATACACAATAGCAAGTAAAATCAAATTAAAAAAAGTTACCGCTTTGCAACTGATATTTAGAATAGCCTGATGTGGAAGGAAGATGGTAATAATACAGACGATCTCTCCAGTTGGTCTTATTTTAAAAGGTTTATTGAGTTTGTTTTATGAGGGCCATTATTGAGAAGTGGTGAGGTGTATTCTTTTAATGTCTTGTTTGACTGATAGAGGGGGCGAATTGCTGTTACATGGTACAAAGAATAGATTTGTGCATATGGCCTATGGAGTGTTGGAGTTTATTAAGGAAGGGTTTCTGGGAGGGTATTTTTATATATGTGGTGTTTAGAGCTTTTGTACATTATTAATCAATTGTTTATTGTGGAAAGTTTGGTTCATTGGGTGGATTTGTCAAGTAGTAGTAATAATTAACTTTATTGTAAATGGATATTTCCGTCTAAAGTTGTACATGGGTCAAATAGACTATTACTTCTAGAATATGACTAACAACCAACGAGATTTGATGTATAAAGATCATTGATGAAGTCCGTTTTTTTCTCGTATAAAAAGTACACATATATATGTGTGTGTATTTTTTTTTTTGGGTTTCGAACCAATTTAAATGAGATGTTTTTGGAATTGTTTAAGTTATGATAGGCCTGTTACTTACTTCACTTTACCCTCCCATTGTGCCTTTGTTTTTAATGCGATTGTTTATTTCTCTTCATTGCGCTATATTTGGTATCTTTTGTTGTGTAAAATGTAAGTTGTTTTTCATTTGTTCTGTTTAGTAATCCCTTATTTTACGCGTGCAATTGTTTCCTTTTTTGCTTGTTTAACTTTACAATACTATAACGTAGTTCTATGTTCTACCTTTGTGAAACGAATATTAGCAAAGTCATGTTTCTGCGGCAAACATACAGATTTTAATGGTGTTACTACGTTAGACATTGTCAGTATGGCTAATAGTTAGTTGTACACATATACACTTAAGTATACGTATTGCTTTGTTGAGGTACTATCAATTTAGGATTTCATCGCCCTTTGAGGAGGGTCCATTATAACTAATTGTTTGAGATTGGATCATTAAAAGCTACTTCTCAAAAAATATCACCATTAATGCTGGATCTCATATTTTGTTTACACATAGAGGGGACAGGCTTGTTCACATAAACATTCTACGAGATCTAACATTCATTTTATTGGTGTCCTAGCGACGACCTTTAAGCACATACAACAGTTGGTAGAGCACGGTGATTTACAAGAGTTGTCAGGGTCCGCAAAATTCCGACATCCACCTTATACCAGTTGTATTGGAAAATATAGCAGCAGGAACAACTGGTAACTGTACCGGCATTTCATCACAAAATAACGTTGTTTCAATCAGAGTTGAGGCAACGAATTCTTTCACATCCTAGCGCCAGGCATAGAAAGGCGTAGATAATGTACTGCAGATGTTGAGTTCCAAATGTACAGCATCACTGTTGGTCGTCCATACAAAACCTATTATAAATTACAAGAAAAAACCATAAATCATTGCTGATCTTAAATGTAGAACAATAATGTGTAAACAAATGTAATGTCCGGGCAGTAGAGTTAGCAGTTATAGTTTACCTTTAAGTGGTAGTTGGTGAAACTATTCCAGCAAGGGCAAGAGCTTCGTATGATACAACAATTCTGACAAAGGATGCGGGTACTGTTTCTGGACCTGGTGCTGCTACAACTGTAACTTGCGTTGCTTTCCGCGCCCTTGATAGTGCGACATATAGCTGACCATGAGAGAAACACGGGCGCGGTAAGTACACAACCACCTGACTTAAAGTTTGGCCCTGACAATTGTTAACTGTCATTGCAAAACTGAGCTTTAATGGGAACTAGTTCCTCTGAAATTGGAAAGGATAGTTAGTTGAAAGAGTTGAGCGGAGTTTGATTCGTGGTATCAGCACACAGTCTCCTTTGTGTTTGCCAGTCATGATGACACATTTAATTGTGTTTAGTAAAAACCTCTTGCATATCAGGCGTGTGCCATTGCATAAGCCAAATGCTGGTTGGAGGTTCCGGATCAGAATAACAGGGCAATTTACTTTAAATATAAGTTTGTGAGGACTCATTCCACCAGGATTCAATTTGTTAATGAACTCCGCAGGGTAAACTGCACATGTATCATCTAACATTGAATCGTGACTTGTATAAGTTACAGGCTGACCGGGGAACTGTTCAATTGAAGCATCATTAATGGCATCGACATCGTCGTTTAAGGGCGTTAGAATAGCTCGATCTGTAAAAAGGTCGGAGTCAAATGTGCCAAGTACCAATTCTGGAAATGCAAGTGCTGCCAAATCACCAATTGGATTCAGATTGGCACGATCCAAAACCTTGACAAGACCATCTGGTAGTTCAATGATTTCGTATTCCTTTGTCTGCAACTCGGCGTTGCCAAGTGCAAGTAGGAACCGTGCAAATTCAGGGTTATCTTTAGCACGGAGGTTTTCAGTCAGGCTAAACTTAATTAGCTTTGGCAAGATGTGCGAGCTGAACAAACTGGCCTCCACTATTTCCCGCTGTGAATTTCGGGGTAGAATTGGAAGTGTCTGCCGGAAGTCACCCCCGAACACAACCACTTTTCCCCCAAAAATTTGGTTTGGGTCACATAAGTCTCGAAGGAGATGGTCGAGAGACTCAATATTCTGGCGCTTTGACATTGAGGCCTCGTCCCAGATTATCAAGCTTGCTGCGCGGATCAACGCAGCGAGGCTACTTTGTATAGGGACGTCACATGCCAAAGATATGTCGCATTCCAAGGGTATTTTGAACTGTGAATGGGTTGTTCGCCCGCCTAGTATGTTAGCCGCAGCTATACCTGATGATGCCGTTGGCAAGACAATTTCTCCAATCATGCGCACCTCAGCGTACAACGCTTTGTATAAGAAGGTTTTACCAGGCCACCCGACCCGTCCACAAAGAATGCACTTGGTTTAGAGGTGCGTATATGTTCCATAATTGTGGAAAATGCTTGCTTTTGAGCTGTATTTAAAAATCTTTTACACAATGTGTAGTCTTCAGGTATTGCTGCGTCCAGGGCGTCAACAACATCTCTAGTGCGCCTGGCGTCATCATCGGTGTAAGTATCTAGGTGGTCCAGGCCGAACTCCGCCATCGTCTTGTCTATAGCTTCCAAGTACCTCTCGACTGCGCGAGCTGTCAGCTGACTAACTTTCAGGAAGTCGTCCGTAAATTGAAAGCGAAAATCGTCTGACAATGATTCATAGTGTGTGTACTCCATAACAAGGATGGGTCCTTTGGTTGTGCGAAAATGAGCAACGTTGAGAAAAGGCGACGAATTGCAGTAGGCATCTGCATTGCGCACGCCTCTGCCATATATAGTTCAGCAACATCCTCTTCTTCAAGCAGCCTGTGTCGCAGGGCTGCCTCCTGGAACGTTGCACATATATAACCGTCCACTATTTTCAGATACTCAAATGATGTAGGACCTCGGATTTGTAGTAGCAGAAGCCTTAGGAAGAATCTCTCACCTTCGGCCGGCGCTACAAAAACGAGCCTGCCAATTGTGATAACTTTGTTTCTCCTTTTTTCCCAAGTTCTGGTTCCAGTATCCCAACGGTAGTGTTTCGTAAATTCCCCGTACAACAGCTTGGGGCATCCTTTGGTTGCACTTTTCTTGAAAAACTCAGTTAGGGGTGTGCGGCTTTTTTTTCCATCGACAATTACATCAGCCAAGTCATCGGTTGGCCTTAGGCGTATTGTCTGAATGTTTGGTAGGTGCACCTGCAGGGGAATTACTGGTGGATGTGTTTCAAATAGATGAAATCCAAATATTTGCCACGCCGCTTCGCATGGAGATACCCACCGACCTGTTTGGAACTGCGCTATTTCATCTATTGCTTTAGGTTCATCTCCTTCCGTTACACTAAAGGATACTTTGTCGTGGCCTTTGTATATATACTTATATAAATATTTCTCTCCATGCATTGTCGAACACACTTCAACATTCAGGTGGCAGTCGAACAGTGCCAATAAGTATGGGTTAGAAGGGATCACCCATCTGTTGTTCAGGCTGTGTTTTCGTATAACCACTGCGTCGCATGTGTTACGCCTCCTATAGTCCGAATATCTAGAACCATTAATTGTAGTGTCAGCCGTGTAGGACTTTGGGTAATCGTATTTGCAACGTCCAACAGTGTTGGGATGCTTCATACATGAACATGTAGGGTTAAGATCGCCACAAGGGCCGTGTATCATGTGCTTTAGCACAGACTTATGAAGGGAGGGGTTAGCCATAGATGGTATTTCGGCACAGACAAATTTGTCAAAATCTGCCGGGCATTTCAGCCTATACCCATCTTTTAAAATCATCAGGAAGTGGACATGAGGGAGGCCACTTTTATGGAATTCAACCACATATACGTACGCAGCCACATCTCAAAAGATTTCCTTTTCCACAATTTGTTTCTTCAGCGCCAAAAGCTTAGCACAAAAGACTCTTGCTACTAAGTCTGGTCTATTTTGAGCCTCTTCTCCTTTGGGCTAGGTGATCTTTTATTTCAGGCTAGTTAGCATTGCATGTCATAGTGACAAACAGGCCAGGTTTCCCAAACCTATGCACAAGAGCCATTGCATTCAGATAATTTTTTTTCATGTCCCGAGGTCCTCCCAAGATAGTCGGTGGCAAGATGACCCGTTTGCCAACGTTTGCTGCACGACACTCACCCGTTCCCACAGTATCAATAATTCCCTGGTATAATTCAGCCCTTATCGTTTCTTGATTATTCCGGAAATAATCAAGTCTGGTGTTTTCGATTTTAACGTACATGACTACTACGTATTGCTGGAAGCACCGGCCTGTTCTAAGCAGCATGTTCCCGGGTCGCTTTTGTAACTTGTAGGAGTAATACCGACAGAAAAATTACTTTATCCTTTGGACCATAAGCCTGCCCTGAACCTGTTTTTTATACGGATAACAAAACAGCTAATGCTTGTAAGTTTACATTCGGTTTGATTCATCCTCCAGCAGGCCCTTGACGGTTTGGCTAAGTTCAGAAGGCGCCCTGTTATGAGCATTAGCTCCTTCTTGGGTCGCTTGTGGGGTTATTTTTCGAAGCCCTTGCACCCACCCATACTCCCCATACGGGAAAAGTAATGGGTAGCGCAAAGGATCATATCACCCATAGTAGTGCATTATTCGATGGGACTGGTTATCCTTTGCAGTTACAGTTATGTATGGGGTGCTAGAATCGCTAGACGATGAGTTATCCGTCCAAATAACAGCGAGCTCATCAGACGTGGGTGCATTGTACACCCGTTGGTCTAGGACAGTATTCCGTTGGAGTCTTATCTGGGTATTTTTATTAACGGGTAGTTCTCTAAGGGATCGAAAGAAGCGTGCATAAGGATTGTTCTGGGTAATTTGTATAAGGGTGTTCACAATATCCCCCCTTACCTCTGGGAAGCATCCAATGCGATTCAACGCTTCATGTTGGCCATCATAGAAATATAGTTGCAGATACTTCAGTTTACCATTATTGGGAAGTAAGGTGGGTACGTTATGATATATTTGGCCATGAAGTTGAAAGACATAAATACCTTTCAAAGTGGATGCTACATAATCACCGCCAAATGAGCTAAATGCAAAGAGATTGTTGTACATTCTTGCATACATCCGGAAATGAATTGCATCCTCATCAGGGGAAGTATACAGTCGCACTAATGCAGGAGGTTATGCATTTGTAGGTAACTAGATTGCTCAATCAGCACAACAGAATAGCGACGATTCATATGCAATCTTTTGTGCGTTGCATTTAATGCAGACTCCACCTTGTGGCAGTTTCAACTGGTCTTTAGGTAATGGTTGTACCACGTGGGCTGCAGGTAACCCTACGTATTTAGTGGTCCTAAATGAGTTAGCAGAGGCCTTGCTTATAACGATCTGGTGGTAATATAAGCCGCAGAATGGTAATGTAACATACTCGATTGTCGGTTGACTTGGGCCCTCTTTTATCTCTTAGGCCACGGCTGTAGAGGTGTTTAAGGTACATTACTGTAAGCACCAGGTTTTGGGTTAGAATCTAACTTTTGTAGTAACACCCAAAAGGATTGTAGATTGCAAACTATACCTTATTCCAGAATGGTTGGCATGTATAAATATTGTTCTGGACCTTTTTGCACGCATAACTGGTGTAGGTGGAGGGGCAGACGTAGGCCAGTAAGTTTCTGGGGTGCGGCTTGGTAAGGAGCTATGTCCCTGTGTCTGTAGCACCATCAGTTAGTTACTGCATACACGCAAATTTTAGGGACCCGTGGGGTCTGGCACAAACTATTTAATCAAGATACGCCGGCAGCTACAAGTCCGCAAAACACGGGTAGATGGTCGGTTATTTTGTTAGGTTCAGAAGCTCAGGGGAACTACGACACATTGATCACACGAAAGACTAAATGCAAAATGTTTTAACCGTAACTAAGGAATACATGTTTGCTAAGTACCGCATAGCAGATGGCCGCGAATATGTTGTCCTGTCACAGCCTGGCCTTTCAAGTCACTTATCCTAAAATAAGCTACACTTTATGATTAATTAACGACGGTTTAAAAGTACATAGGGTTCCACTACTTTGAAAGCTGGTATTTTCCCTACCATTTAGAAATAAACACCAGCTATTTCAAGCACAACACGTAATATAATAGGTTTCACTTTAAATACGCAGACGAAAATCACTTGCTCGATTCATTCTGTTTTCTACTTCATCTCCTGACTGTGTTCACCCAATTATTAAATGTTGGTGTATTTATTATTTGTTTTATTTTGTCATCAGTTCTCCCTACAACTGTCTTGTTCTCATAGGAGAAGGGACTGCGATTAATCATCTGGTAATCAGCGACAAATTGTAAATGTAAGCTGAAGGAATGTACCGGACAGCTTAAAATTCTTGTTGAAGACAAGGTTCTTTTTTTGGGAAGTGAAAACATAATATTACAATTGAGTAGCAGCAGGGCTTAAAAGCGTTCATTCAAAATACATTATAAGCTTACCAAAGCATAAGTGCAACAAATATACATAAACACTATTATAGTGTCAAAATGTTACAAGTTAATCCTTATCTATCAGGATTCCGAAAATATAGGATTAGTGCGGTTCTAAGCCTCCCACACCAATTGTTTGTTGCCAAAACGGTACATGAACCACCCTTTTATCTTTATTACCAAGATTCCTAACAAATCATGCATTTATGCCTTCTTGAAACGGTCAAACATCGCTTCCACATTTTTTGAGACCCTAAAATAGCAGGGGGCTTCGCTCGTGCAGTCGCACGTGTGCCTTATGCGTGCAAGTTGCACACAATTTCAGTTTTTTAGGTGGAGGAGGGGGGCCGTGGGGACGAGGGATCTGAAAAGCAGAAGCACGTGGTGTGGTGGCCCCTTCCTCTGAAAGGTTCATATACCCCTATTAAACTTATTTAATCATTTTATAAATTACCCATAATTTATATACTACTGGATCTAGTTGCTTGCAAGATGTTTTAATCAAAAATAAGGAGAAAACGATTTTCTTACATACATTTGTGACGGATTTATGAGCACAAGATTTGGACTCCTTCCAAATCTAGATCTTGAGCTAAGTAAGATATTTGGATGATCCTCCAAAACTACAAGCATCCAAAGAAAAATGCCTCCTCTTAGTTGCACCAAGACTATCCCTCAATACTACAAATATTATTAACTAGATAATAAGAGTTGTGACCTTAAATATAGATTCTAATATTAATATCATTACTACCATAGTAATATATTTATTTTTAGATGTTGAGAACAAAATGGACATAAACTATTTTTATGTATTTTTGAAGAGAATATGGAGAAAAGAATAATCATTCATAAGAATAAGAATAATCTCTACAAATATGAGAACACACCCACTAGTGTGTTAGGGGTGCACGGTTTTCCTCTTCTTCAAAGAGGCATGTATTGCTTTTTCTCTTATCAAGACAATAGCTAGTGAATAGGTATGTAAGATGGTCATCATAATCTCTATTTTTATCATTTAAAAAACAAAACCATCAAAGCCCATTTACCCCCCATAAAACCGGTTTTGATGGGATAAAATGGACATCCATTTTACAAAATGTCTTTTGTCGTTTGTAATGTGTGACATGTGACACATAACATGTCATAAGTAATTTTAATGCATATTTAACAAATTAAATATCATTATTTATTAAATAAATTACACATGATAATTTACATTGTAATTCATAATTACATGTATGTAAAATGGGTCATCTTTAACCTAGTCAATATAATCTACAACATTTTGTAATTATAACTAACTAATAATTCTTTTCTCAAATGTTTCATAAACAATAATCAATTTTAGCAATATAACATTTTAATTACTAAATTGAATCTTATTTAATCATATTACAATAAGATATAATATTCTCTCTTATATATCAATTTGTTCAATTTAAGGATTTAATCAATGTGTATCGTCATACAATCGATTAACTTTACAATTGAGGGAATCGTCCTTTAGGTGTGACCTTAAGGGATCAACTGAGCACCACCGTTAAATGACAGTAATATCAAACTTTAGTCAGCCAATCATTACCGATTAATCTTTATCAGTTGACATATATAAATGAATCATCCCTTACGCATTCTTATCATGAGTTTCAATAATGTGATCGCACCATTGTTGAGGACACATACTCCAACAATCTACCACTTGTTCGAGACAAGTGTGCGTCACCAATTCTCTAGTCCTATTACAATCTCACACTCAATGCAAGGTGTCTTGCAGGTTGTTCTGGCATTTGAACATATCTTGAGTGGTTTCCTCGATCTGGAGAGTAACTGTCTGATCGGAATTATCTACCGTAGATACTTTCCGAGCGTGGCCACACATTTCCAGTTCACTACTCCTCGAGTGGCCTTGAGATTTCAAATTACCCTGACAAGGGGTGGATAATTCTTATTCCACTATTCCCTTCGTTCACCCACAGTTCATCATGACCCAAAAGATGCACACTCACCCCTTTTGACAGAATGGCTTGGGGCAAAAATCAAGGTCAATCAGAAACTGTGCTGACTCGGGCGAACAGTCTCTAGTCAAAGAATCGACTCAAAAGAATACTATAGTAGCTCTCGCCACGACCAGGCTATATAAAATAACCAGAACTCTATAAGCGGTCACTGCCCGACAGAGTGTCCCATACAGTCTGCCTATGTGATCGATTAGTCATCCCTTATGAGCTTATGACACTTGAACTTGCCATCAATCGACTCACACTCTAGTCACTAGGAGACGTCACCTCATATAAGTGACTAGGGGCAATACTATGTTTATCCAGTTCACATAAATAGGGTTCAATATTGTCTCGACAACCTATTTGGAAAAAAAAGTATTATAAGGAAAAGGTTTTGAATAAAACTCAAACGGTGAGTGCATTATCACATATGTAAAATTGATACAATATCAATTACTACATAATCTATAATTCATTTTTAATCTTGTATATAGTGGATCATCTCAATTCAATTGAAATGGTATGACTTATCATGCTTAGCCTATGAGAAGACTCTGGTTGGTAAGTCTTAGCAACACTTTGTATTTTCCTAACCATACTATATACTTTTTCCCTTTGTTATGTATAATCTTCATTATAAAACTTTTGAGTACATGTCTAGATCCAATCTAGACATAGTCTTTTTTGCCATAGAATAGCTCCCACTGTCCTCACAGTGAGTAGGGATAGGACCTTGGGTTATTGGAACGAACTACCATAGTTCCTCCAATTCACAAAACCGAATCCTAATATCATCCATTCCTTCTTGCATATCTCATTATTGCAAGTGTACTCAATTTCCGTTGTGTATATCTCATTGTTCAACTGCCTAGGACATTTCTAGCAGATATCCTCCTTAAATAATATAGCCAAGATGGTTCTCTAACCATCCTTATGTGTTTAGAATATGGTTTTTGTGTAACACCTTGCACATAAATCCATCTCATTTCTAAATGCTTAGCTTCATATCTTTAGTACTTCCTGAGTACTAACTAATGAACTATGTGGCTATATAGAGACTTCTCTCAAAGATTCGATTTGTAACATCTCGTCATACTCCAAGTATACGAGGTTTAAGAATGGTAATACATCTTAGCGTAATGAATTAATCTCGCAGCGGAAGCATGTGGATTTAATTTCTACATGTTCAACACCTTTGAACTTGTCAAGATTCTTATTAACATAAGAATATTAACTTTATGCTAATATCCATCGAACTGGATATCTTAGAGATGTATTATTCTTCTCCTAATTCTTTCATCATTCACAATGATCAATATGTCGTTTACATATAAGACTATTAACACCACATTACCCCCACATTACTCCATGTATAAACATAACTACTCGACAATTCGAGAAGGGTTTATCACATGACCGATGACCAAAACATAAACTTCAACTCTTTGACATCTACTTAAGACTTTTTCTTAAGTTCGCATCCTACCTTAGGATAGTTGCTATTTACAAAAATCATGCAAGATGATTTTAAAATCCAACTATATCAAATCATATCCGAATACAATGAAGCGTTGTTGTTGCGTGTAAAGCCCTTTTGCCACCAACCAACCAAGCTAAACAAACATCTTCATGTTTATGCTCATTTCAGACTTTTGAGGAGTTGAAACTAGATAAAGCATCTTAAATAAGTTACAGGTTTGTTACTTTTAAAAATAACATGACTCTTGTCCACTTTAGGTTTGGAAGAAATAATTACTTATTTTGACCAAGAAGGAACATCTTCCTACGTCTTATTCTGAGTTTGTGGCTCTTGAACATTTTCTACCACTCTGTCTTTAAGAAATAATCCTCTTTTCTTTAATAGACAGCATCACGAGCCACAAACCCTTTGTTCTCGTGATCATGTAGGAAGAAAGAGCACATGTTTACTATCGAAACAAGCTACAATTTTTGTACCATGCCTAACCATATCTCATATAAAAAGTAGATGATTGCTTTAACCATGTTTTATATTAGTGGAAAATTTAAATGCCAGACAAATTTTTATAACAGAAACTACCTCCAACTACAATGTAAATATTCAATCATATCGTAATGAAAGTGAACTTGCGATACCATATCACACTCTTTTTGGTGCAGATAAAAGTCATCACTTTATTGTTCCCATTTGAACAAAGTACTAATACTTTGGTTTTATAATCTGTAGGTTTTGATACTTTTTAAACATTCATTGAACATATTCAAAGAATTTCTCTTCTTACCTCATTAAGTGGATATCAAGTATCTACCTAATTCATTGGTAAAAGAGATGAAGAAGTAATAACCTTCTCTGATTGAAATTGTATTAGACCATACACTTCAAGATGTAAATAGGGCGAATATCTTGCTCTATTCATAATCCTTTTCCAGAAAAAGTCATGAATTATCTTGCTTTGAATACAAGATTCGCACACACCAAAAGATTCCCAATTAAATGGTTTGGGAGACTAGTCAAAACTAGTTTCTAAATGTGATTTTCAATCGAGAATTGAGAAATGATTGGGGTCACCAACTTGAGTTTTGTATATATGACATTTTATTTCTAGTTTGAATATAATTACCTTGATTTGTATGGTCTCACCATAAACTTAATCGTAGTATGTTAGGGCACAACGCTTGTTTTAATTGCATAATAGAGAAATCCTTTGTGTTTTATACAAAAACTTGAATTATATTCTTATTTAGAGTTAGTGTACATCATAACAATTATTGAGGTACATTTCTAAATACAAAACTAAAATGAGTATGCTACAACATTCATATGTTCATGGATGAAATGGCAACTACCCTAGTTCCATTCATGCAAATTTCTGAACTTATTCTTGCTAGTCGTTAGACGATAATGCCAAATATCATGACGAAATCCACAAATTTGTATCAAATACTCATGATGTGGTAATTGGCAATAATGCAATGTTAATGTCATAGATATTCAAGAAGGAATATGTTGGAGTCTCACGACCAACTTCCTAGATCTTTACTTATTTGGAGTTCGTCTCTATTTTAGTGTCTAACACTTTCTCTTTCGAGCCTAGTTTTATCCTTAACAATTAAGATAGGTACTTACTTCTTATTGCTCCCACTGACTTCAAGAATTTCTACTTGATGAAGACTTATCTTCATATAAATTTCTAGTTAATCCTTCATAAGGGTTAACTCTTGATACGTGTGTTAGGCCCAGATTTGCCTGGCCTGACCATAACCTGGTCTGACCTTACAAGGCTGACTGAAGAATGCGAAGACCGGACAAATCTAACTATTATTTAGCTGTTGAAGAATATTATGGTAGGCAGGCTACTAAATCCTGGAAGAGAAGCTTGATGGTCAGTATAGAACAGCTTGGCAAATTATTAAAGCAGCCTGGATTGAGGAGATAAACAAGAAATACAAGTTGTACAAGTCAAATAACCGTGTCCTATATTCAAGGAAGACCAAGTCCAACCAAAAGACTCTATCAATTATGAATTTGGACGGAAAAGAAGAGAAAGAGCCCAAGGTTCGTTAAAAGAAGAATAAGTCAAGCGGATTAATAGGGGACATGCCCTATTAATCCGGCAACAACTCCTACCTTTGGGGAGAACGTTATTCATTTATAACGTTATTCATTGTAACGTTGAGAGGACGGTAGAGAACTATAAAAAGCAGAATCTAAGCAATTGCAAGGGGATTCATTTTTAGTTAATTATTTTACACCTTATCTCTTTCTACTCTTGAATATTCAGATTTACTTACAATATTGTACTCGGCTTATCAAGATAATAAAAACATTATTCCTTATACTTAATTCCTCCTTTATTATTTACTCATATTATTCCGAATATATAGAACTAGATACCCTGATTACTATATCATCAAGCCGGATTCCTTCCAGGAAAATCCTGCTAAAACAATTGGCGCCCACCGTGGGGCATCTAGTTCTTCAACCAATAAAATTCTCCTTATAATCTTTCATTTAAACATTCACACACAAAAATGGTGGAACTCACCGCAGAACAACAATTAGCGGCTGCCCTGGCCAAGATCAAAGAATTGGAGACAATCCAAGAGAGGGCAGCTCAGGCTGAAGGAATCTGAGTCTAGCCTGAAAAAGAAATTGGAAAATCAGGCTTCGGGCTCCAAGACCAGATTCGAACCAGGAACCCCATTCTCATCCATTATCAAAAACATAGACTTCTCTAATTTTGGAACTCCGGAGAAGGATACATTATCCGACACTCCAACCATTCCCAATGATGAGACAAACAAAACTGAAGCAGCAATAATGATGGCTATACTTCAGGAAATCCAAAAACTCCACAACAAAATAGAAAATATACCCGGAGTGCCAGACCCGTGGGTCAAGTAGAAGTCGACTTGACTTTGCAGATTCACCCTTTGCGGATGAAATTGCAAAGATTGATCTCCCCAAGAAATTTACTGTTCCGTCCATGAGAACTTATGACGGAACCTCTGATTCACAAAATCATGTTGCCATATTCAAACAAAAAATGTTGGCTGCCTCAATACCCAGTGAACTCAGGAAAGTCTGCATGTGCAAAGGCTTTGGCACAACCCTGACCGGGGCAGCATTAGAATGGTTCATCAATCTCCCAAATGGAGGTATCAAGAATTTTGCAGAATTGATCAATGCCTTCAATCAACAATTCGCAAGTAGCAGAGATATGGCCAAGAGACCAAGTAACCTGTTCAGGATAAAGCAACTTCCTGAAGAATCTCTCAAAGAATTCCTGGCCAGATTTGTCAAAGAAAAGGTGGCCATTCCCAGATGTGATGAAGAAACAGCAGTAGAAGCATTCAGGCAAGGAGTCCTGCTTGACAGTGACATCTATGCAAATCTGACCAAGAAAGCATGTCCAACCTTTGCCACTTTGTTCAATCCATCGCCTTAGAGCATGTCGATTAGAAGAAGACCTCAACTTCAGGACAAACTCATCCGGAGGAAAGCAAGGCTATGGACATACTAACAGGAAAAGCTCCTACCAGAAAGGAGGCAATCCCCAGATCAAGCACCCTATTCCAGGCCGAACGATCCAAGTCAATATGGCACAAGAACATAAAGGTAACCTTTCTAGCCTTCCAACTATTCCTGAATATAACTTCTCTATCAATACTGCAGGATTGATCAAACGCCTGGAAAACCTGGGAGATACAGTCAGATGGCCAAAGAAATCCGACAACCCCAGGAAAGACCCAACAAGATGGTGTGACTTCCATCAGGACATCGGACACACCACAGAAGAATGCATCCAGCTCAGGAAACAGGTGGCATATCTTCTAAAGAAAGGCTATTTGAAAGACATAATCCAGCAGCCAAAGAACAAAGATGAAGGACAAAACAAAAGAGACCCAGGAAGCAGCAGAGACCCTCCTCCTCCTCCTCCCATCTATGAAGTCAAATTCATAAATGGAGGATCAGAAATCTGTGGACTGACCAGCTCAGCCGCTAAAAGAATATCCAGGGAGTCCAGACTCCAACCTCCTCCCACGCCCAAGTCATTGCCTGCTATTACCTTTGATGACTCGGATCTGCAAGGAATATCGGATCTACACTATGACAAACCTGGTAATCACCATGCAAATCGGACAAAGAAAGGTGTCAAGAATCCCGATAGACGGAGGAAGCTCAATCAACCTGGTGATGCTTGACGTCCTTAAAGCTATGAAGATAGACGAAGGGAAGATCATCAAGAAATCCAGCGTCCTGGTTGGATTCAGTGGAGAAACAAAGAACACCTTGGGAGAAATCAGCTTGCCTACCTATGTGGAAGGCGTGGCTTCATATGAGAAATTTGGAGTAATGGATTGCCTATCCTTGTATAATGTAATATTGGGCAGACCATGGATCCACAATGTCAAAGCAATCCCATCAACATACCATCAATGCGTGAAAATTCCAACAGAATGGGGGATAACCACCATCAGAGGAGAACAAAGGACGGCTCAAGAATGTTACACTCAGGCTTTGAAACCCTCAAAGTCAGGTAAGTCCCTTGCATAGCAATTAAAGTCCCCTGTCAGGGAAGAATATATAGCACAAACACAGATGGAAACAGGAGAAGTCACATTAGACCCAGAATTCCCTGACAGGAAAGTACTTGTAGGGTCAGATGCACCCGACTCAATCAGACCAAATCTGGTCAGCTTTCTCAAAACTAAAATGTCTTGTTTTGCTTGGTCACATTTTGATATGACGTGGTATAGATCTTGATGTTATTACTCATAAGTTGAACATTGACAAATCCTTTAAGCCTGTACAAAGAAAAAGAGAAGAAAATTTGTCTGCAGAAAGGCACGAAATTATCAACCAAGAAGTTGACAAGCTACTGGACATGGGAATGATCAGGGAAGTAATGTACCCTGACTGGCTTGCAAACGTGGTAGTCGTCCAAAAGAAAAATGGCAAATGGAGAGTCTGCGTAGATTATACTGACTTAAACAAAGCCTGCCCAAAAGATCCATTTCCCCTACCACACATCGATGCAATGGTAGATGCCACTGCAGGCCACGAAATGTTGACATTCATGGATGCCTCCAGCGGATTCAATCAGATAAAAATGCACCCAGCAGACCAGGAAAGCACAGCTTTCATCACTGAAAGAGGTATATATTGTTATACTGCTATGCCCTTTAGATTAAAAAATGCAGGTGCAACCTACCAAAGGCTAGTCAATATGATGTTCAAAGATCAGATAGGAGACACCATGGAAGTCTACATAGATGACATCGTAGTCAAATCAAAAAAGGCAGAAGACCACGTCAAAGACCTGAAAGTAGCCTTTCAAATACTGGAAAAATTCAATATGAAACTCAACCCACAAAAATGACACTTCGGAGTCTCAGCAGGCAAATTCCTGGGCTACATGGTGACAAAAAGAGGAATAGAAGCCAGCCCTGAACAGATCAAAGTTATCCTGGAGCTAGAACCACCAAAGACAGTCAAAGACATACAAAAGCTGACTGGAAGAATAGCAGCCCTGAACAGATTCATTTCCAGATCATTAGAAAGATGCAAATCGTTTTATAACCTGCTAAGGAAGAACAAGGACTTCCAATGGACCCCTGATCATCAGGCTGCCTTTGAAGACTTGAAAATATATCTATCCTCTCCCCCTTCTTTGGCAAAACCAGTCAAAGATGAACCCACGACAGTATATATCATCGATCCATGTAAATCAGCTTCTTTGTCGGTGCGATCTGGTCAAAGAAGCAGACGGACAAACAAAGACTGTCTATTATGTAAGTAAAAGTCTACTTGGATGCGAGAGATCGGTATGGCTTACTTGAAAAATATGTTTTAGCTTTAATTATGAGTTGCACAAAATTAAGACCATATTTTGAAAGTCACCCAATAATAGTCAGAACCAATCTTCCTATCAAGTCTGTACTTAGGAAACCAGAATTATCCGGACGAATGTGCAAATGGTCAGTCCAGCTAAGCACATACAATATAACATTTGAACCAAGAACAACAATTAAATCACAAGCATTAGCTGATTTTGTGGCTGATTTTAGTCCAACCCTAGAACCCGACCTAATAAAAGAAGTAAATAAACTGACCAGCGACCAAACAGACCTAGAATGGTCCCTATTCGTCGATGGTGCAGCCAACATGAGGGGCACAGGACTGGGGTTAGTACTAAAATCGCCACGAAGGGGATAAGATAGTACAAAGGCTATAAATTTGTGCATTTGAGGCTACCAACAATGAGGCGAGAATATGAAGCCACGATAGCGGATTAAAGGTATGTATTGACCTGGGTGTGCAAAACCTAAAGGTACGTACTGATTCCCTCCTCATCTCCAACCAAGTAAATGGGATATATACTGCAAATGACCCCAAAATGATGCTTTATCTAGATGTTGTTCAAATGCTAAAATCAAAATTTTGCAATTTCAATATTGACCAAATTCCCAGGGACTTGGATACCCAGGCCGATGCCCTAGCCGGCCTAGGATCCAACTTCAGCCCCCTAGACTTCGACAAAATACCCATTGTACATTTACTAGAACCTGCAATAAATAAACAAGATGAAAGTTTCCCAATCTACATTGCTAATTCTTGGACAAAACCTTACTATGACTGGCTACAACAGGGAACCCTTCCCTTAAATAAGCAAGATGCCAGAGCACTAAAAATAAAAGCTGCTTCATATACTATTATTGACAACGTGCTTTTTAAGAAATCGCAGGCTGGGCCGTACCTCAGATGCCTGGAACCACGGGAAGCGAACAGATATTATCAGAAATCCATGAAGGATACTGTGGGAATCACAAAGGTGGAAGAAGCCTGGCAAGCAAAGTACTCAGAACAGGATATTATTGGCCCACCTTGAGAGCCGATTGCCTGAATTTTAGCTCCAAATGCAAAGCTTGTCAGATTCATGGACCATATATCCATCAACCATCTGAAGAACTACATTCCATATCCGCACCCTGGCCATTTATGAATTGGGGCATGGATATAGTAGGAAAACTACCTCAAGCACCCGGACAGAAAGTTTTCATGCTAGCAATGACTGATTACTTCTCCAAGTGGATAGAAGCTGAATCATACAGGCAAGTCAAGGAAAAGGATGTCATAGCATTCATCAAACACAACATCATATGTAGATATGGCATTCCCTCTGAAATAGTATGCGACAATGGCACACAATTTGTGGGAAAAAGAACAATGACCTTTACGTGCTCAATGGAACATCAATCTGGTAACGTCCACACCAGGATATCTAAAAGCCAACGGTCAGGCAGAATCCAGTAATAAAGTGGTAATCAGCTGCATAAAGAAAAAGCTGGAAAGAAGAAAAGGTAGATGGGCTGAAGAGCTCCCCCTGGTCCTTTGGGCTGACAGAACCACGCCTAAAACATCCACTGGCCAAACCCCCTACTCCTTGGTCTATGGATGTGAAGCAGTAATCCCGGCTGAGGTGGATATTCCATCAGCCAGATGTAGCCTGAACACAACAACAAACAATATACCTCTAATAGAGGATAGCCTGGACTTAACAGAAGAGCTAAGAGATGCAGGAAGCATTAGATTAGCAGCATATCAGCAAAGAGTAGCGAGAAGCTACAACAAGACTGTCAAAGCCAGAGTATTCAGGGTAGGAGATCTTGTCCTCAGGAAAGTCTTCCAAAACACAAAAGAAAAGAATCTTTGGCAAATTGGCCCCAACCTGGGAAGGCCCCTATCGATTGATTCAATAGTCGGCCGGGGAGCTTATAGATTCTGAGACCACTGGGACGACGAAATGATCCCAAGAGCCTGGAATATTGCACATTTAAAACTATTTCACATATAGAATATATCGCACAATCCAGGTATAACTTTTTACTTTAAACACTTCTTGCCTGAAAACTACATGTATGATACTTGCAATTATATGAATAAATGCCATATATGATTTCCTCAAATTATGTGCCCAAGTACTTATCTATGTTCTCATATTTACTTAATGAAATCTCCAACACTTGTTTTACATATTGCATCTTATTTAAAAACAAATCTTAAAGATTGGGGGCCACCCCCACCAAATATCCAACTGATATCCAAAATTCAGTTACAAAACAGGCCTTTAAATATTGAGCTCAACATAACATACAAACCTGGAAAATCTATTCCTAGACTGTATGACATAAATGGGTCATAAGCCCTCCAGACAGGCAAGGGACATAAGCCCTCCAGACAGGCAACAACCCTACCCATAACACATTAAACTGGCCAGATCCAGCACAAAAACTGGCCTGATCCAGTCGAATAACTGGCCAGATCCAGTACATGTCCAACATCACAAAAGTACCTTGTCAAAACACAAAAAGAAACAAAACAAAGACCAAATATTTATTCACCCAAAATAATTGGTCCTACCTAATAACCATCCATTCCAGGGACATTCCCCCTGGATGGGCCAAAATTAAAAATTGATAAATATTCATTTCAGGGACATTCCCCCTGGATAGACCAAAACCCAAAAGAAAAAAAAAACTAAGCTATTTTTGAGCCAGTAACCGACTCACAACCGTCCACCATTTCCTGATCACCCGACTTTGCCTTGGAAGGAGGAGAATCCACTTCTTCTTCTTGACCCATACTGGCCAAATCAGGATACTGAGTGTCCAAAGCTATCTCATCCCGGTCCGGATTCCATTAGCCGGTCGATTCGGATCTCTCATAGCATCAACCCGGCCTTTCCGAAAAAGTATTGAGCAAAGATCACCAACCTCGCCTCCACAATTCCTTTTCAGACAAGCTCCTCATTCTTTCTCAATCGATCCGCATTGCCGCTTCTCGACCTCCAACTCACTGTGACCTTCTCAAAGCATTTTTCATGACCACCTCACAAACTATAGCGACCCTGGTTGACTCCCACTGCCGCTAATCGAGATTGGAGTACTACTTCATTACCCCCTGGATGTGTGCGAGATCACGGTTAAGTTTATCCAGTTTTTCCTCCAAACTAGAAACCCTGGCCTGGGCATCCCTAAGCCGACAAGCGAGCTTGACCGGCATCCAACCCCTACATACATACGAAATCAATTAGCCAAATACAAGGTAAAATAAAAAGCACATAAACAATTAAAAATATCCCTTTACAACTAACCTCCCTAGCACGGGAAGCGAGTTCAGTGACCCTTGTTACAAGAGAAGTCAAAATAGAAACCACCCCCTGGTAGACGACTCAAGGGTACTAGCAGATAATAGCTGGTCGCTCATCTTTGCAGAAAACTCATCTATCCGAGCCCGGGCATCATCCATGTCATCAATCCTAGCAGGCACTTGCCTTATACTCCTGAGTGGCTGAGCCGGGATGGGCTAGTTCTCTCCTTCCTCCTCTGCCAAGATATCATCTTCCCTCTTTCTTTTCTGAGCCTGGACAATCTCCGGTGAAATTACCCTGGGAAGATCTTGAAGAGGCTGAATCTCAGAAACAAGGATATCAAGCGTTTTGTCGCTCCCACTAGCCTCCTGGCTCTTGGACTGCTCAGCAATCCTAGCCACCCCAGCCTTCAAATCCTTTGCAGAAAAGCTAGCCAGCCTAGCAGAAGACCTAAATACTGAATATATAAAAACATACGTGAATATCAAGCAAAGAACGACAGGAAGATAACGGCCAACATAAAAGCATACAGAAGACGTACAGGAAAGAGCAGTAGAACTAGGCTTGCCTTTGGGTACTTTAACCCCAGTCAACTTGGTCTTCATATACCGGGGCAACAACTCCCTACCCAAGCAAGCTGGCCAGGTCCTCTCTTCCTCAGGAATGGCAAGGAAAGCATCTATCCTTGCAATAGCCTCTTCATCTAGAGGATCATGATTCCAATCAGGAGCTACAAACATTAAAGAAACAAAATATACAGGTAAGACTTATATACCTCACTCTCATTCAATATAGCTACAAATTAAAAGTACGGGAAACCTACCACTCTCCAAAGGAGGATATCTCAGGTAATCAAAGCCTGATCCCAGAGTCTCAGTCCGGATAAACAGGAAAGTCTTTGCCCAACTCTTGTCGTCTCCAGAATCCAGGTTAGTAATTAATGGAGTCATCTTTGACTTAATTCTCAAATTAAAACGACCAATGAAGGATTTTTAAAATGATATCCGCCTTGATATCATTGAGAGTAATCACAAGATTGTGTTTAGCACATAAATTTTCTATAGAATGAACAAGTTTCCAAACCATCGGCATAATCTGAAAAGGTGACACTTCCATAGCACGGATGGTGTCAATCATTAAGGGAGTAAAAGGTAACTTACAGCCTGCTTTGAATGCCCATTCGAAAATACAGAACCAACCAGGTGATACCCAGTTAGCCCTAACTGGACAAGACTCAGGAATCCATACCTCAGTCGATTCAGGAATTATTTTCTTCTCCCTTAATATCTTGTCATAATTTGTTTTCAACAAGTTCTCTTCAGGAAAGTAAGGATCCAAAGATTGAAGGGCAGTGAAAACAGAATCCTGGTACTTAAAAGCCACAGCACGAGCAGGAGGATCAATCTCCATCACTTCTTCTTCCTGGACGTCTATAGGTTCAGGCTCGGCAGCAGCAGCTTTCTGGGATGCAGGGCGTTTCTTTGCTCCCATGTTTTTAAGTGTTTGATTTATTATGATTGAAATTGTTGAGAAAATACAAACTAACAGAACAGGATTACTGAGAAGTATGGAAGAATTTCAGAAGAATTTCAGAAGAATATTTAGCAAAGAAAGTGGAGGAAATTTGGTGAAAGATAATCTTGCCCTAAATACCGTATTTAGAGAAAATCTATAACGGTGTGAAAACCCTAGGGATTGCAAAACTCTCAGCATGACATCACCTAGCCGTTATAGTGTTCAACGGTAACTAGGAGTCTAAGAGTCATTGATTAAGTGTAAGTCTCTTTATTGTTCAGCCCGGTAAAAATTGACACCTCACCCCTGGCCTGATCCAGCACGGGTAAAATGTCAAGGGGCAATTGTTAGGCCCAGATTTGCCTGGCCTGACCATAACCTGGTCTGACCTTACAAGGTGCCGATCAAGAATGCGAAGACCGGACAAATCTAACTATTATTTATTTGTTGAAGAATATTATGGTAGGCAAAGGCTACTAAATCCTGGAAGAGAAGCTTGATGGTCGGTATAGAACGACTTGGCAAATTATTAAAGCAGCCTGGATTGAGGAGATAAACAAGAAATACAAGTTGTACAAGTCAAATAACCGTGTCCTATATTCAAGGAAGACCAAGTCCAACCAAAAGACTCTATCAATTATGAATTTGGACGGAAAAGAAGAGAAAGAGCCCAAGGTTCGTTAAAAGAAGAATAAGTCAAGCGGATTAATAGGGGACATGCCCTATTAATCCGGCAACAACTCCTACCTTTGGGGAGAACGTTATTCATTTATAACGTTATTCATTGTAACGTTGAGAGGACGGTAGAGAACTATAAAAAGCAGAATCTAAGCAATTGTAAGGGGATTCATTTTTAGTTAATTATTTTACACCTTATCTCTTTCTACTCTTGAATATTCAGATTTACTTACAATATTGTACTCGGCTTATCAAGATAATAAAAACATTATTCCTTATACTTAATTCCTCCTTTATTATTTACTCATATTATTCCGAATATATAGAACTAGATACCCTGATTACTATATCATCAAGCCGGATTCCTTCCAGGAAAATCCTGCTAAAACAACGTGCATTTTATATAGTCTTTTTAGGCCTCTTTATGCACGTATTTCTATGCTATCCTCGTAGTTTTATGCTACGAAATGACCCGAATATTCTACTTTGGTTTGTTGTGCTTTATTTGCAGGAATGGACCTGAAAGTGGTGGAATCGAGCCTTTTATCGTCCGTTTTGCCTGCATTTAGAGGATGAGTGGATTTGGAGCGGAAATATTGTTGTTACGGGATGCGTGAAGTCCTTTCGGAAGCTAAATAAAAAAGTTGAGGCTGAAACTAACGAAATAAGTAGCTGGCTGAGTCAAATATCACTCGACCGGAGGCATTTGTGGTCGATCGAGCACTTTTGAAGAGAATAAGACCTCGATCGAGTATTATATTTACTCGATCGAAATGTTTTTTTTAGGGTTTCCTCGATCGAGTGGTTTATCTACCCGATCGAGATGTTTTTGTTGGTTTTTGTTCGATCGAGTAGTTTCAAATGGCTCGATCGAGTGATTTGCTTTAACGCACGGGTTAGCTAGTCCGTGATTAGGTTTAAGTTTGTAAAATCCCGCTTCCCTATATAAAGGAAGTCGGGATTAGGTCATAAAGATCTGGGAGGCTGTTCTTTGACGACTCTATCACACTTCATGCTTTTCTTTCTCTCCTTTCACTGTTAAACATCTCTTTTCTCTGTTCTTTCCCGGATCTTATTCTGTAATTTTCTCTTTCCCTTTACTCACTTTATTTAATGTTTGTTACTTTCTTATCTTTCGTTCTTGCTTTACGTTTACCTATGTCTAGCTAATTACCCTGCTAGGATTTAGGGGAGTCGATGAATCGTTGTTAATTGCTAATTAGGTTTATAGATCGTTCGTTGTTGTTAAGTCTATGTTGTTAATCACTGCGTTAAACTGTATCTAGCTATTTGAATCGATGCATTTAGCCTTTTTAACCTTGGTAATAAGCCTTAACCTAGACTGGAAGGTTGGAATGGGTGAGATCCGCAGTGAACAATGGGATGCTTTAGTGAGGGCGGAAGCTAACCTAATAGTATTTTAGGGCGAATTGAGACCGGAAGGAGATATTCGTTACCCCTTAGACCGACACATCGACTGATCTGTGACCTTAGTGTAGATACCCAGTATCTGCACCTTCCAAAAACCACCCGATGATGATCGGACTATAACGTGTTTTTGATATGCGTGCGTGGATTGGCTATACATGAGATGGTTTAATGCACTAATCGGATTTGAAAAATGATTTCAAAAGTTTTCTAACTTCATTTGCATTAAAATAACACTATTCAGAGTTAAAACCGTCTTCGGACCCAAAACCGACTCAGAAACCCGCAACTCGAGTCAACCTGAGTCAACACGAGTCAACCCAAATCTCGAATGTCAAAAATAATGCCATGAATGTTTTCATCATGTCATTTCCATTAAAATGACCCTAATTAGAGTCAAAACCGCCTTCGGGCCTAAAACCGACTCAGAAACCCGCAACTCGAGTCAACCTGAGTCAACCCAAATCTCGAATGTCAAAAATAATGCCATGAATGTCTTTATCATGTCATTTGCATTAAAATGACCCTAATTAGAGTCAAAACTGACACCGGGCCAAAAACCGACTCCAAATTCAAATCCCGACTCACACGGGTCAAACCCGAGTCAAAGACACAAAACACCTACCTCAAGTAACACCTAAAATCATCTTATTAGATGCCCCTTTTGTTACACGACATCCTATTTGATTACCACAAATCAATAATGGATGGAGAATAGGCCACGTCCAAATTGAAAGGGACAGTACACATAATTGAGTCACGGGGTGGCTCGCGCCTCAATGGGGTGTCTCCTTAGCCTCCAAGCAAAATCGACCGACCTACCATCCCACATTTCTCTATAAATACCCACCATCACACACCATAATCTTTACGCGAGCGTCCGCCCCCTCACATCTCCCTTAAACTTCTATACTCGACTTCCTAAGTCACAAAATCGACACGTGTTTACGACCTACCGATCGTAAACACAAGCCTTACACATATTGTTTGGTACCGTCGCCGTGCATTCGACCGACCCATTCGACCAACTCAACTAATCAATCAACATGTTTTAATTAACATATTTTCAACTCATTTTCGAAACAAAATCCTTTTTTAAGGCACTCTTTTAAACTTCTTTGATCGTGAGTAGTCGCTACGAGAAAACTTGTCTCTAAAGTCGTCAACGTCGCAAAATATCAATACACGTAAGTTTGAGGGTGTAAACAACTCACTTTATTTCATGTATTTACTGTTTTTATGAGTCTATAAGAATGAACAATGCATAACACGATTCAAATTTAGGTTAGACGAGCCAAAACTGAGTTTTGGCCTGAGACAGAAGCTTCTTGCTATGTAGGGTGGCTCGCGCCTCTTGTGGGTCTCGGGTCAGACTCATCTGTGTTTGTTCTCGTCTTTCCTCTTTATTTCATTTCTTATTTGTAATCGGTTTTTACCATTTCAAATGTTTCGAACCATTTCTATGGCAAACTTTTTAACCATAAATCATAATCACCCTTGGTTCTTTATACCACGACGGTTTAATCCGTGACTCGGTGATATTATTTGGTTAATTACATTTTAATGGTATTTTAACCCCCTTTTATTTTATTTACCATTTTTCTCATTTGTTTACATTTGTAAATATATTAGTCATAATTCATAATCATCCTTGGTTCTTTATACCATGTCGGTTTAATCCGACTACGATGATAAACTTGACTAATTACAAAGAAATGAACTTATCATATTTAGTTCAAATCAAACATTTTACATTTTTACTTGTAAACTATACTTTTCAAATATGCAAATCCGACAACGAATGTTACTAACACAATAGTAATTATTCCGAGTCATGCAAACAATACTTGCAAATTATTTAATCACAAATACGGTTTTAAACAACCATTTCAAAAACCAGGAGACGCCCCCTTGGGTCGCCTCATGGCTCGCGCCCCAAGAGGCCCTCTGCTTTCATATTTCAAAACCAGGGCAGAGCCCCTTCTATCGTCAATAGGCTCGCGCCCCAAAGGGGCTGCCTGGCACTGTTCTGCCTCGTTTTTAGCAATTGTCTAGGACGATCCCGACTAAGGTTTATTCGCATACATGACGGATCAGATTGACAAATTTGTGTTTTTACACTTTGTCATTTGACACCCTTTTTCAATAATGGATCGTGTTAAGCATCATAATCCGAAGTTGGTAAATGGATGTTTAATTTCCGTTCTCACATGCAAATCAACCATAAAGCCAATTTGACATCTTATGCTTGATATTTGGATTGACAAACCGACTTAGAAAGCTCACATGTTAGGTTAAAACTTTTGGATGTGCATTCATGCATTTACACCGTTTTATCAAATCTTGCACTTAAACAACCACGATCGATCAGTAGAGGCCGCTAACGCGGGCGGGATTGGGTGTCCGATTAAAGGGCTTCCCAATACGTACCCTCACCCCTTACTCAGAACCTTTGGATAGTGGACGGCCTTATCCAGGGCGTACGAGAGTCATTCTAGAGATAGGATGCTAAAGAGGGACGATTTCCTTATCTTTAGTACCTATGTCAAACGCTGCTTTGTGCTTCGATTTAACCGAGGTATAAAGTGGAACTCGAACGGGTTCCAGGCATCCCATAAATGCTTGGTGGCGACTCCGAACATCTCTAATCGTTTCGAGACCTTTACCGAGACGAAACCGACCGATCTAAAGCGATCCGGTCGAAAGCATTTTCAACGCCGCCGAGCGTGGCTTTCAAAAGACCGCTGCATGTCCACAGATTGGCCTGGCATGCAGGTGGCCCGTGACTACGGACCGGTGGGTGGACCCCCAAATCCACGGACCGAGACGTGGCCCATGTCCACACTTAGCTGCAATTAACTGACATTTATTGATGAACCGACAATCCTAGTTTTCTCTCTCTTATTGATTCCTCTCATCCTTTTCTCTTGCCTTAATCTCCCTTAGTTTAGTTTATACAATTAAAACCCCCATATTGTGACCTCAGACAGACTAGAATTGATAAGTAGATAGTGACCGCCTCCCTATGGAGATCGACCCTACTTACCGTTGACTTCTGTTAGTAGTAGTTAGGTATTTATTTTTTGTACCTGACGACGGTATCAAATTTTGGCGCCGTTGCCGGGGAGGCTACTGTTTATTTACTTGTTTATTTTTATCTGTCCTTAGCCTCCAGGGATTTGAGGCCGTTCTCATCTTTTTCTCTAGTGCTGTTTTGATAGGTCCTACAGGTCCTACCTAGACAGTTCTAGGTAAAAGATCGTCAAAGGGAAGGCTTGAGTACCTTTGACCTCTCACCTATGTTCTATTCCATGGCGCAACAGGTGGTTTACTATGGGAGATGTGGTGCTGCTGGGCACAATGCAGTTGTTTGCTTAGCGGGAAATGATGAGGTCTATGCGTTTAAGCAGCGTAGACAAGCTAGCCATTCCGCTGTAGTTTTGCCGCCAGATCTACCTTATCAACGAGCCTATCAAAAGCCTCCGTTTGTCTGGCCACCGCAGCAACAAGCTCCTCCTCCTGATAAGCAGAAAGAAGAGATTGCTGAACTGAAATCTTTGGTGAAGGCGCTTGCGCTCCAATTGCAGGAGCATGATAGACTTAATTACGCTCAAATTAATGAGCTCGAGTCTGAAATAGCTCAGTTAGCTGCTGAGACGAACTTTAGGCTCGCTGAGAGTGGTCTTTCCCATGAAGGACCCGAGTTGCCTATTGGTATTGATGATCCATATGACTCGGAGTACGAAAGTCAATATGAAAATGAAGCTTCATGCGAAGATTTCTGCGTTGTACAACAACTTGTACTCAATCGAAATTACTATAGTGGTCGATCGAGTGAAATATCTGAGGAAATGTTCGATCAAACAGCAAATACTACTCGATCGAACAACTATTATGAGGAGGATCTCGATCGAGCAGTTTCATGTATTCGATCGAGTAAAATTCAGGAGGAAAGCTCTCGATCGAGTACTATTTTTACTCGATCGACTAGTTTGGCCATGGAGAGCAATGAAACGTCATCTTGGTTCATTTTGGATGACAATTTTGACGAAGACAATGGTTACGGTGAATCTCCCCTTTTCAAAGCCGAGCTGGATGCGCTTGAGGCTGCGATTTACGGGACGAAACCCACAGAGGAGGGTAACAAGAAGAGAGCTGAGTCGGTGATTGCTCTTAGCACGGAAGAGGTAACATATTTTTTTGTCAATGATTCCGACATTGAGAGCGACCAACCTGAGGTACTTAACGATAATTTCATTATTGTTAGTATTAATAGTACGCTATCTCATTTGACTCATGTTTTTTCTTTTGATGCTCTACCCCCTCCCAGATTGACAAATAATTTAACAAATTTTCACCATACTTGTCATCAGAAATTCGTTAAACTGAAACGGTGCCTTAGCTTATTTTTAAATGCTCCCAAGCTCTCAAATTTTCCATTGACGGATAATTTGAGCTTTTATATTCCGCCCGTAGCTGGAGGGCAGGATTACTTTGTGGATAAATTTGGGAGCTGTCATAGGAAATTCGTTAGGCTCAAATGGTTGCATATTTTAATTTCCTATTTTATTTTTATATTATGGTGCTACTTAGGCTCTTGTGTAGCACATGCGCAGATTTATGATCTAATGCTAAGGGCTTTAAATTGCTTTGATTCTGACTAACTGGAGCGATTGGTTGAAGAAAAGAAGATCGAGCTGGGACCTGTCTGAAACTAGCGCTGTCCGGGAGGCAACCCGGAGATTTAATTTTTAGTTATTTTCCAAACATTTTAGCTGTGTGTAATAATTAGTTTTTAAACCATAGACTGGAACAGTAAGCTTGTTTTGTTAGTTTCGCGGGCTGTTTATTGCGTCTTTGCAGGAGTCTATTGTGGATGGTTCGATCGAGTACTCTATATACTCGATCTAACTATTGTGCTGCTGATTTCACTCGATCGAGCTTATCTTTTTCTCGATCGAATGCTTGCAAAACAGGATCTTTCGATCGAGAGCCCTTCTTCCTCGATCAAACTGCCTACATGCCCAGTTCCCTCGATCGACCATTGTTCCATTTCGATCGAGTGCTTTTGTTGGGATTCGCTTCCGTGACGATGGAGCTATTTGGCGACCTCCCACGTTGCTGGCTGGTTTGGGGAGGTCCCTTTCTCGCTTAATCTTGTGAGTTTTCCGCATCTCCACTCTCTCCTTTTTAATTTGCATTTCCTTTCCCCGTTTTGGGTACAATGAGGGCATTGTACAGTTCGGTTTGGGGAGGGTATATGCTTCTATATCCGTGTCTGCATATTGTTTTTATTGCATTTCTGTTTCACGTTTATTGCATTTCCGTTTGCATTGTTATTTATTTCAAAAAAAAAAAAATCAAAAATCCCATAAAAAATAGAAAAATTCCGAAAAATTCAAAAAATTTCATGTTTACTTTTGCATATAGGTTGAGTCGGAGCGGTAATTTTCGATGATGAAATTGCACTATTATTTGTCTTTTTGCTTAAGCCTTGCATTAAATTGATATCTTATTAGCATTGTCTTATTGCATAATCTACGACTTAATGTTAAAATTTAGCTGAACGAATAGACTTGACCTGAAAATTTTGGCAAGCTACTTAAAATTTCTAAGATTTAGAGCCTTATAAACTGGTGTCATTTATGACCAGTTTCATGTAGGATTGTGAGTAGTTACTCCTTGCATAACATGTAACATCAATTTGCACATATATGAGATTCAATTGCTTTTTGCCTACATACATTCGGGTTAGTGGTTGGTGACACATGCAGGGAGGTGCTTACATTTCCCTCTTCTTTCATTTTTACCCATTTAACTCCACATTAGCCAAATTTGCCTGTTGACCCTTAACTACATCCAGATTTAGCCTGCCTTGTCAAACTAGTTTAGATTGTTCTGTGTTATATTGTTTATTGTGCCCCGTTTGGCTTGTATTTGATGATTTGGAGTTGGTAATTTATGAAGAAAAGGAGGATGGGAAAAGAAAATTGAAGAAAAAAAGAATTGAAAAATGAAAAAAAAACAGGAAAAGAAAAAAAAACGAAAAGAAAGAAACCGAAAAAAAAGAAGGAAGAAAAAATTTGAAAAAAAAGGAAAAAATGTTTGTTGACGGTTTCACTCCTATGCTTCATTTATATCTATTGAGGAGTATGTTTGGTTTGGTTTGGCGAGTTTGTGTGCCAAATGAAACGCACTTGGACTTAATTTTGATGGATTAGAGATGGATATGTTCCATTTGGTTCTGTTTAGGTACTAGCTTGGCCGCCTATACCTCCACATTCCCAAAAATGTTTTGCCTTTTCTTACCCATTGCCTCACTTTACCATATATTTGTAAGCCCTCGGCTGTGACGGACCTTGCTTTGTTGGAATGTATGTACGGTAGTTAGAATTGTCTATCATATTAGTTGCATGCATGTTTATGTGGGTCGTAGTTTAGGTGAGTGATGTGAACATTATTTGCGCACATTTAGTCCCCTAATTGAACCTATTTTGCATACTATTATAGCATTTTATGGGCATTTTATCCGTCAAAACCTTCCTATTTGCTTTTCTATCGCATTTCATATGTTTTGTAGAAAAGGAGTTAATAAGGCGGAAATTCCCATCTTTCGTGCATATTTGGAAGCTTATTGATGATATTAGATGGACTAGTATGAAGAGGAGGCAAGAATGATGACCAAAGATGTAGGAATAAAGTGTATGTAGAAGGATCAAAGGGTTAAAAGTAAGAATGACGAGAGGGAAGGCATTATAAGAAGAAATCGCTCAAAAACCGAACCAAGGGTTGCTCCTTTGGCTCTGAAAATATGATAGATGGAACGGCATCGAAAAATCAAGTGATCTAGGCTTTTGAATCACTCCAATAGGAGTCCGGATGAGGAAATAACGTCCGTTTTACAATCCGAGCTCAAGATACAGCTCAACCCGCTCGGGTCAAATTCAACCCGCTCGGGTTGAAGCCTAGGACGCCCATATTTCGCTCGGGACGAGCGGATTCCTGGACAGGAAACTTTTCCTTGCTACGTGAACCACAATCCGAGCGGATTCTCCCAAATCCGCCCGGATTGCATCTCCCAAATCCGCCCGGATTCTCCCAAATCCGCCCGGATTGCATTTTCAGAATCCGCCCGGATTCACCCTATTCCGCCCGGATTTCTTAACAGCACGGATTATCTTCTTCAAGCTACGAAAAGAGAAGCCCTTCTCTCAGAAAATACCGGAGTCTCCTTGCTCAACTTAAAAAGTGTAATTACTAGTTTAGCCCTTAGTTAACCTAATGCATCCCACCTAATTTCCACTATAAATACCCCATCTTTGTAATTAATCAAGCATGTGGTTTTTGGGTAGAAAATCCTTCTTTAGATTAGATTAGGAGTAGATTAGAATAGATTACTCTTTAATCTTTCCACAAATTACACATAAATCTCTCCTTAATTATTGTTCAAGTTTATTATTGGGTAATTGAAGATTATGGGGTTATTATTGGAGGATTGACAACCCTTCCAATCAATCATCAAGTTTCTTCTTTTATTCTTGCATTATTATTTGGAATCTCCATAGGTATAATCCTCTTAATCCTTGTTTTAATTATTGTTAATCTTTCTTACTTGTTCATCATGTTTTACCTTGTTAATATGATTGACAACCTTGTTAACATGCTAAACTTGATAATGAGTGAGTAGTTACTTAGCTAGGATTAGTGGGTAATTAGGGGAAACCAACATGGGATTGATTCATGCTTAATCTAATATGTTCTCATAATCAAATTGCTTGCTTGTTGTGATGTCAACTTTATGCACATGTTATATTTGATGAAATGCTAAGCCTATGAATCCTTGCATTTTTACCATCTCTTATCTACTCAACTTGACTTGTAAGATATAAACCAACTCGAGTCTTGTTAGACTATGCATAGAAGTTGATTAGGAGGAAAGTAAGTCGACATGTAGGTGTTGTACAATCTAATCGATTCGGCTCCGGGACCCAACTCTTCCTAAGAACCGTAAGATATAACCCAACTCGGTTTCTCCACAACATTAATTGCTTGCAACCTTGTAAACATGTTTGTATGATCAACACCTTGAATTCCCCATGACCCCATGATATCCTAGCACTCTTAATCAATTGTTTACATCTTTTCTTTTATTGCTTGTTTTACTATATTGCTTGCATTAGTCTAGAACACAACTACAAACCCAAACAAATTGTGACACTAGCATAAATTGAGATAGATAGACTTAGAACCCAAAGCACACCGTCCCATGGATCGACCTCGACTTACCGCTAACTAGTAGTTTGTTGAGTATTATAAATGTGTTTGATTGGATGAGTGACGACATCGTTCCACATCAGTGAGCGACTATTTTCTTTCTCTCTTACATTTAATTGCTTACCCTTTGTCATGAGAGAAGAGTGACCCGTGAGAGTCCATTATCAAAGGTCTTGCAAGGTCGACAGTTCAGCTCTACTATAAACATCTTATAACTCGTTTGCATTTGACAGTTTTTGCTATAAGTATTAGTTTGCTTGCATTAAATTGATTTAAGTGCGCATTTGTAGCTAGCTTTGAGTCTTCTTATCCGTTCCATCAGTTTGCATTTAGTTTACTCGAGGACGAGTAAAGGTTCGGTTTGGGGAGATTTGATACGTGTATTTTATATACTCTTTTTAGGCCTCTTTATGCACGTATTTCTATGCTATCCTCGTAGTTTTATGCTACGAAATGCCCCGAATATTCTCTTTTGGTTTGTTTTGCTTTATTTGCAGGAATGGACCTGAAAGTGGTGGAATCGAGTCTTTTATCGTCCGTTTTGCCTGTATTTAGAGGATCAGTGGATTTGTAGCGGAAATACTGCTGTTACGGGATGCGTGAAGTCATTTCGGAAGCTAAATAAACAAGTCGAGGCTGAAACTAACGAAACAAGTAGCTGGCTGAGTCAAATATCACTCGATCGGAGGCTTTTGTGGTCGATCGAGCACTTTTGAAGAGAATAAGACCTCGATCGAGTATTATATTTACTTGATCGAAATGTTTTTTTTAGGGTTTCCTCGATCGAGTGGTTTATCTACTCGATCGAGATGTTTTTGTTGGTTTTTGTTCGATCGAGCAGTTTCAAATGGCTCGATCGAGTGATTTGCTTTAACGCACGGGTTAGCTAGTCCGTGATTAGGTTTAAGTTTGTAAAATCCCGCTTCCCTATATAAAGGAAGTCGGGATTAGGTCATAAAGATCTGGGAGGCTGTTCCTTGACGACTCTATCACACTTCATGCTTTTATTTCTCTCCTTTTAATGTTAAACATCTCTTTTCTCTGTTCTTTCCCGGATATTATTCTGTAATTTTCTCTTTCCCTTTACTCTCTTTATTTAATGTTTGTTACTTTCTTATCTTTCGTTCTTGCTTTTATTTTACCTATGTCTAGCTAATTACCCTGCTAGGATTTAAGGGAGTCGATGAATCGTTGTTAATTGCTAATTAGGTTTATAGATCGTTCGTTGTTGTTAAGTCTATGTTGTTAAATACTGCCTTAAACTGTATCTAGCTATTTGAATTGATGCATTTAGCCTTTTTAACCTTGGTAAGCCTTAACCTAGACCGGAAGGTTGGAAGGGGTGAGACCCGCAGTGAACAATAGGATGCTTTAGTGAGGGCGAAAGCTAAGCTAATAGTATTTTAGGGCGAATTGAGACCGGAAGGACATATTCGTTACCCCTTAGACCGACACATCGACTGATCTGTGACCTTAGCTGCAATTAACTGACATTCATTGATGGACCGACAATCCTAGTTTTCTCTCTCTTATTGATTCCTCTCATCCTTTTCTCTTGCCTTAATCTCCCTTTGTTTAGTTTATACAATTAAAACCCCCATCTTGTGACCTCAGACAGACTAGAATTGACAAGTAGATAGTGACCGCCTCCCTGTGGAGATCGACCCTACTTACCGCTGACTTCTGTTAGTAGTAGTTAGGTATTTATTTTTGGTACCTGACGACGGTATCAACTCTATTGTGGTATTTGGTTAATCAAAATTTATAACAAATCAATTTACCAATTTAACATTGTCATGTTCTTAATAACTTAAGTACTTGATGACAAGTGTTTAGTTTGAGCAAAAAGACTTTTGAACCTTTGATGCATAGAAGATATTATCAAAACATATTTTGACTAATCATTACTTCTATTCACACATCTTCACAAGAAATCATACATAGGCATGTTAGGAATTTAAGATGCTAATCTTATATGACATAGGATAACTCCTATGGAGTTCTATGGAATAGAACGATTCCTATGGAACTAGTCCATGCTCTATTTAAACGGTTCATTTGAGGATTTAGAAAGAGATTCTATTTGTCGTTAGTAATAGTGGTTTAGCGGAGACTCGTGTTACAATCGAATGATATCGTATATGAGTAGGAGCGATGATAAAGAACAATATAAAACAACGAAATAGTGGGAAAAGAAACATTCATCGTTAATATATGAAAATATTTTAGCATCTTTTAGCATTTATATAATGACCTCCACCCAATTATATAAATGATTCCGAGATCTAAATCCATATTAACTCGGGCACGGGAAACCGATACATCCCTCACTAATATAACTCGGTGGGTTAACTCTTTAACCGATTCTACAATTATAACTCTCGGTCGATGAAATTACGTTAAGTTCATCTCTAGCCCAGAACATGAGACTAGTCTCCATGTCCGTTGAGTCTAACCAAATTTCGCGTGTAATAACTTGTTATTACCCCACTTACCCGATGAAAAAGAAAGTACCCCGGGAAACGGAATCTACCCCAAATGTCAAATGGATTCATGGGTCCTACTATTTGGAAAGGCTAATCTCAATTTTAAATATGTGAGAGGTCTTGTCGATTTATTATCTATCACTTTTATGTGAACTATATTAGTGAACTAACGATAATTATAATCGACACGGTCGAAAAGACGATATATATATATGCATGTGATGTTAATGGCATGTATATATATATATATATATATATATATATATATATATATATATATATATATATATATATATATATATATATATATGCATGTGATGTTAATGGCATGTAATATATAAAAAATGCAAAGCAATAAATAAATTTCCTAGTATGGCCTTTCCTAAAATAGAAAATCTAATAATCTATTACAAATTCGGAAACCAACTCCTTTGGTCCCTAGAATCTTCATATGGCACGCCTTCCAAGAAAACTCTGTCTTGTCGAAACACCTTCTAAATGGCACCATCTTGAAGGAACTCCGGAATAACAAATAATAATAAAATACATAGCTATTCCTATTATACATTTGTAAAAACGAATCTAGTAAAAAATAAAAGGGATACGAGATCACATTAAAATTACAACCGAATCGGTATTCCCTTACATTACGGGTAATACGGATTAAAACTAAGGTCATGCTAAGATAAAATTACATAATTCAAAATTACATAAATAAAAAATGACATTCATCAATAAAAAATGCAGCATTATAAAATGTGTCTAACATGCCAAATTAATATGCCAAATCGCCCTACTTAAATCTTATATCTTATATAATCCGGTTTTATGGAAATGTGTGATAATAACTTATTAAAATCACAAATCAATACTTAAATCAAATTTAAGCCCAAGTCAATTATCCTAACCTTCTTAGGACTCAAAAATTAGTCTTCACTAAATATTTGACAATAATTCAACTTGGTTTTGTATTATTGCTTATTTAAACTTCTTTTAATCATAATAATTATGAAATAATTCCCAATAAATCATAAAAATTTGAAAAATTTCAAAATCACAATTTTGTAAATTCTGGAATATTATCGAGATTCCAAAAACTCAATAAAATTTGCCCACAAAATAGTTATAATTTACTTCATTAATAAAACGTATAAATCATAACTTTTACCATTTAATCCAAATTAAACATAAAAATTATGAAAAAATCAAAATCAAAATTTTGAACATTCTTATATAATTTTCAGAACCTGGAAATGGCAAAATTTCAACCAAAAATTTCGAATTAAGCTTTATGACTAATAAAGTTGCCCTTTTATTGATTTTATCTAAAAAAACCAATAAACATACCATATCAAACAAAATTAATCATGCAACTTTAGATCTGATGTCCATATCATATATACAATATTAGGAAAACATTTCAAGTCACAAAATTCATTTTAGCTATTTTCGCAAAAAACAGTCACTATTTATATAATTTTAACCATTAAAATTATAAATCATGCATAATAAATCACATTTATCTTAACTTTTACATAAAATCTGTAAAATATGCATGCAAAGTCATATTAAAATTTCGTGTCCTAATTTAAAGTTTAACTATTTTTAGTCATTTAACATCCATTTATACCATTTTTATCATATAAAAATCATAAAACATGCAAAACTAATCACAATGATCCAAAATTTTACATACAATATGCAAAATATGCATGTGAGATCATACTAAAAAATCACGGCCAGTAGTGAAGTTTAACTATTTTTAGTAAATAAAAGTTCATTTTACTCATTAAAATGTAATTATTTCACTAAAAATCATTAAAATAAGCAATAATCATCCATAAATCATCAATATGACCTAAAAATATTTTAGGACTAGAATGTATAATATGCAAAAATTTTCGTGATTTATCATTATAAATCTAAAATTTTAGTTTTTATTTTTTTATCAAATAACTCATAAAAAACAATAAAAATGATATGCATGCAACACCAAAGCTCTAATACTAATTGAAAGGTTCATATACCCCTATTAAACTTATTTAATCATTTTATAAATTATCCATAATTTATATACTAGTGGATCTAGTTGCATGGAAGATGTTTTAATCAAAAATAAAGAGAAAACGATTTTCTTACATACATTTGTGACGGATTTATGGGCACTAGATTTGGACTCCTTCCAAATTTAGATCTTGAGCTAAATAAGATATTTGGATGATCCACCAAAACTTCAAGCATCCAAAGAAGAATGCCTCCTCTTAGTTGCACCAAAATTGTCCCTCAATACTACAAATATTATTAACTAGATAATAAGAGTAGTGACCTTAAATATAGATTCTAATATTAATATCATTACTACCATAGTAATATATTTATTTTTAGATGTTAAGAACAAAATGGACATAAACTATTTTTATGTATTTTTGGAGAGAATATGGAGAAAAGAATAATCATTCATAAGAATAAGAATAATCTCTACAAATATGAGAACACACCCACTAGTGTGTTAGGGGTGCACGATTTTCCTCTTCTTCAATGAGGTATGCATTGCTTTTTCTCTTATCAAGACAATAGCTAGTGAATAGGTATGTAAGATGGTCATCATGATGTCTATTTTTATCATTTAAAAAACAAAACCATCAAAGCCCATTTACCACCCATAAAACCGGTTTTGATGGGATAAAATGGACATCCATTTTACAAAATGTCTTTTGTCATTTGTAATGTGTGACATGTGACACATAACATATCACAAGTAATTTTAATGCATATTTAACAAATTAAATATCATTATTCATTAAATAAATTACACATGACAATTTACATTGTAATTCATAATTACATGTATGTAAAATGGGTCATCTTAACCTAGTCAATATAATCTACAACATTTTGTAATTATAACTAACTAATAATTCTTTTCTCAATTGTTTCATAAACAATAATAAACTTTAGTAATATAACATTTTAATTACTAAATCGAATCTTATTTAATCATATTACAATAAGATATAATATTCTCTCTTATATATCAATTTGTTCAATTTAAGGATTTAATCAATGTGTATCGTCATACAATCGATTAACTTTACAATTGAGAGAATCGTCCTTTAGGTATGACCTTAAGGGATCAACTAAGCACCACCGTTAAACGACAGTAATGTCAAACTCTAGTCAGCCAATCATTACCGATTAATGTTGATCAGTTGACATATATAAATTAATCATCCCTTACGTATTCTTATCATGAGTTTCAATAATGTGATCGCACCATTGTTGAGGACACATACTCCAACATCCTCAAGGAGCAAGCATGATGTTTCAAACTCTTCTTCTATGCCTGTGAGGCGTGCTTTTGCAGCAAGGTAGGTTTCTCGCTCTAGCACTGAATCAAGGGCAACATGATTGGTGTCAGGAGTATCATAGTTTGCATCTATAATCTCAAGGTTTATTATTGGCATGACATACTCGGTCTCCTTCTTGGCTACGTCGTTTTTTGCGCACTCAGGAATGTTGAAGCAACCACTCACTATATCTTTCTTTCCAGTTACCAGCCCTGGGAGGGAAACAGTTATAAATGCAGTATACCTTTCCTTCCCATGCATGAGAGTATCCAGTGTTGTACAGTGGATTTGGAACTTTTGGTTTAGAAGCCTCAATAGGGAAACATAATCAAGAGTTATAATTTTGGGAGTTCCTGATCTCGCATTTGGGGGTTCTTTATTTAGTGGGGTGTTTGTATGGCCTTTCATAAGGTCTTCTAACTCTAGGCTTTTCAATCTATACAGGCCATCCAACCTGTGCTTCAGTTCTCTCTTGGTGTGGGTGAAATCCTTAACCGTCACATTGTACTTGGTCATGATATCGCGAACAGCTGCATGCTCACATGATTCTTCTGGGGTTAAGGCTGGACCGCCAGTGTATATTAAGGCTACTGGCGCACCTTCTGGGCGGACTGAAAGGTAGACACTAATACTGGTCCCATTAACATACCGATATTCAGGGCTTGAGAAGCGTAGACATTCTGCTATTTGCTCAATCAAGGGTTGGAAAGTAATTACTACTTGTGTAGGTGCAAGACCTATGAGCTGTAATTTCAGTATATTTCTGGTTAGTAAGGTCTGGTTCTGATGGCGTTTAAAATAGTAACCGCACTATCTCGTGGGAGAAGGAACGTGCGGATTAGTGTTTGAAGTAACTTACCCAAAGCACGCAATGAGTGGATCTAAGGTTAGCCCTAGTGTGTTACCATTAACACCCCCATATACCAAGGAGCCTTAACAAGACCTTCCCTAGCATATAAGGGCATCACCATCTCGGTTACCCGAGGTAAGTAATGATCAAAAGTCGATAGAAGAACATTTATAATTATTACAAGTGATCTAGCCAAACTACTAAAAGAAAGATACAACTCAACATCCTTATGTGAACTATTTCTGACGTAACTTGCGAAAGACCCATCCCTGTCAAGACTCCAGCCATCATCCAAGACATCACTTGAAAGACCGACTGCTCACCATAAGGGATCACGACAGACACAACAGAACAAACAAAGACAACCACACAAGGTCAGTAACTAAGACAAAACATCACAAGTACAGACACTACACAAGTACACAAAACTCATACACACCACAACTCCGATCAATCACCGTCACCGACTGTCCACTGGACCATCCCTGCCAGTGGGGGACCGTAGCCGTTCCCACCTAAGCCCCGCTCATCATACCGAGCGATAACCCTGTCCCATTAATGTGCACATCCCCTCCTGTGGCGGGTTCCACTGAGGGCGAAACTAGGGCGTGAAGCCACTCCCGCAAGTGACTCCACTCAGCCGAGGACGCACCTCGAGAACCATAGACAATCAATCACAATCAGCTGCACCACAACAACAATAAACGAAACAACACAACACCAACCGATTACCGGAATTAACCAACCACACTGACACTACAACCAACACAACAGATGACACATGACACGCCTGTCGTTGACCTGTCAAAAATAAAACCTAACGGTCTCAACTAAATACGTAGTAGAGGCAGTCGAGTATCGAATCCTCAGGGAGGTAATGCAACTACAGCTGTCTATCTCTAATCCTATGGTAACAATGGGGTTTGATTAATTTTTGGTTCTAAACTACGGAGAAAAAGAAGAGAAATAAGGCAGAGAGCAGTAAAGCAAGAAATATGAATTAACTATCAATAAGAGGGAGACATGTCGGGAACTCGGTTCACTACGGTAAATCAACAACTTAGCAGTAAATGACTCAGACGAACTAATTGTGAGACGGATATTAGAAGGTCCTTTCGGTCCACTTCCCACCCTAAAATACCACTAACTTAACTTTCGTCCTCATTAGGGTAGTCTACTGTTTATAGCAGGCCTATTTAATCCAATCTTTCGATCCAGGGGGTTAATTGCTTGATTTAATAGGTGACATAGAAGCGTGCACTCAACTAGGTCGGTGATTACAGTTATATTGCTATAGTGACAGAGTCTCTTAAATCGGTTCGTCTAATTCATTTACTACGTCGTCATTATTCTACCGCAGATCCCCTAATCCCAACATGAGGGGAATTAGCTACTCATATTCATAACTAATCTAAAGACATAAATTCCCAAATGAGATGACATAACGATATGATGATAAAAAGCAATGATAAATAAATTAGGGCAAAAGGAAAATAAGAGCAATAGCATAAAAACAAGAAATAAACAACAAATGAAGGTTAATTATTATTAAGAGAAGGAGAAGATTACAATCTAAGCAATCCGGCGTAAAGAACGACGAAATCCGAGTGCAATAATCCCCAAATAAAGCAACGTAAAAGAACAAAGAGGTTTTTCTAAAATGATAGTAAAAAGAGATAGTCCCGAGTAAAGAGTGATTACAGATTAAAAGATGATACCTAATTAACCTAGTAAACATAGGTTAAATAGGAAAAGTCTAAGCGTTGATGCAAAATAAACCAAACACGGCTAATTAAAGCCCACAGCGTCAAAAAGCCTCTCGATCGAGTAGATTAGACTACTCGATCGACCATCACTTCAATGAGAACCTCCTCGATCGAACAACCTGGCCACTCGATCGAGGTCTTGGTCAGTGCGGACTACTCGATCGAGGAATGAGCCTCTCGATCGAGCCTTAAGGAGCCTTGGAACCCTTCGATCGTCCTCCAAATGTACTCGATAGACCACTTGGATCTTCAATTCAAACACGTCTTCACCCAAGTACCTCGTAATGCGCGCAACGACACTTCTCAGTGCAACATCTCACTGGGATACTCCGTCTCCTCTAAATGCATGCAAAAAGGAGAGAAAAGAGCATGGTTCCGCTACTTTTGAGATCATTCCTACAAAAAGGACAAAATACACCAAAGTAGCCAATTCGGGGCAAAATACTATAAAAATAGCATAGAAATGCATGGAAATACGTCTTTGAAATAGGCCAAAAAGACTATACATTAGGCACGTATCAAATCTCCCAAACCAAACCTTTACTCGCCCTCGAGTAAACTCAAAACTAAACTAATGGAACGGAAATGATAACTCGTAGCTAGCTTAACTTGTCTACTTGAGCCACTTTAATGCAACAGAAATCAACAGTTAAAGCTGGGTAGTCAATACGCAAACGAATTATAAGCTGTTCAGGAATAAAGCTGACCTATCGACCTTGCAAGACCAACAAAACCGGACTCTCACGTGGTCACTCTTCTCTCATGAAGCAAAGGGCAAATGTTATATGTAAAAGAAAGAAGAAAAGACAGTCACTCACCTAACTGCGACCTACATAGCATGCATGCAACAAAAATGAAAGACAATTCAAGTACTAATGCACACACTCCAACCAATAATGTCCGTCACAGCCGAGGGTTTGCAAATGATATGGGAATAGTGAGGTTCAGGTGAGAGAGGGCAAAACAAGTTATGGAAATGTGGAGGTAAAAGCGTCAAGCTAGTTCCTAACAGGACCATAATAAACCATCCGGATCTCAAACTGAATGAAAGATAAACACAGGTGCCCTTCACTTGGCACAAAACTCACTAGACTGGAAGCACAATCTCCTCAAAAAATATGGGATAAAAATGGAGGAGTCAGACGGTCACAAAGTTCCCCTTTTTTTTTAAACATATCGTCTGAAACAACTAACTGAAACAACCAACCCTCTCGTCGATTGTACATCTTCGAACATCTTCTCAACTCTGACAAGAGGGGACAATCATTTTTTCACAATTTTTCTCTTTTTCTTTTGTTCACGTGAAACTCATTTTTTTGCATTTTCTTTTCCTTTTTTTTTTTCTTTTTCTTACTTCACGTTTTTTCCTTTCCTTTTTTTTTTCAATACTTTTTTTTTTTCACTTCCTCCTTCTTTAATTCAAACACCAACTCCAAACAGGAATTACGGACCAAACTGCAATGGAAAACGTACCACAAAAGGACAGACTAACTAGCTTGACTAGGCAGGCTTAGTTTGGAATGTAGCTAATGGGTCAAAAAGGCAAGTTTTGGTCAATGTGGAGCTAAATGGGTGAAAGATATAAAGAAAGGGGAATTGCAAGACCCTCCCTGCATGTGACACCAACCACGAACCCGAATATGTGCAATTGACGAGAAATTGAATGTCATAAATGTGCAAAAGAGACGAACATGCTATGCAAGGAGTACTACTCTCAAAATTCCTAATAAACTGGTCATGAATGTCACCAGTTATGTGCTCTAAAAACTCAGAATTTTTAAGTAGTTTGCCAGTTTATAGGTCAAGTCTAAACAGTCAGCTATTATTTGAACAGAAATTCGTAGACTATGCGTATGACAAAGCTAAAAACCATCAATTAAAGTGCAAGGCTCAAGTAATATGACAAGCTATAGTGCAATTTCATCACGGGAATCTACCGTTCCGACTCAACCTATATGCAAAATTAAACGTGAAAATTTTTTTTTTCATTTTCTAATTGTTTTTGAGTTTTTTTTTTTTTTGATTTTTGATGAAAATAAACAACAAATGCAAACTGAAAAATGAAACGTGGATGCAAAACAAATGCAGATGCAGACTCAAAAGGATGCAATACCCTCCCCAAACCAAAACGGACAACGCCCTCGTTGTCCTCCAGCATACACCAGCATAAAAATGGGGGATGGGAGTATACAACCAATAAAATAAAAATAAAGGAGACGAAAAATAAAAAGAGTGAGAGGACATACAAAACACGAACTTCCCCAAACCAAATTTTAAAACGGGGAAGTGAGTAGACCGAAGAGCTACTCGTCGTCGGCACCATTGTCTCCGAGGTACTCCGACTCAACAAAACGGTCTCCCCAAACCAGCAACAAACAAGGGGAGACTCGGTCGTCATCTCCGGCCGATCATCCGGACCGGGTGCACGAACGGAGGGTCACTCGCCTCCTCTCTCTCGGCATCTCTCGCCGCCGCCGCCTTCTCTCGCCGTAACCGCACCTCTCGTGCTACCTCTGTCTCCTCCGCCTCCTCCTCTGAGTCAGAAGAAAGTGGAGGGTACCCGTCCGCTGGGTATCGGTAGAAGGAAGGATGCGGCCACCCCTCTGGAATCGGTCGCCGGGCCCGGATGTGGAACTCGTAGAGAGGGAATACAGCCAAAGCCATATCCCGTCTCATCTCAGTAAGGTACCTGCACAACTCCGGAGGCAAGGCATCACGACGCCCTTGGTCTGTGACCGCGGGCGCCTCTAAGGCAGGAGGGCAAACAAAATTGGCCGGAAAAACCGGGCCAGAGGGAGGGTCAAGTGGTGGAGTGAGTGAAGGTAGAGGTGTGGCAGGCTGTGTGGGTGTAGGCTGAGTCGCAGCCTGGGAGCTAGAAGAGGCTCCGGCTTCCCGCTTCCTCTTCTTACTGGAAGAAGAGGGAGGGGTGAAGGTAAGGTGGTAGGTAGGTGGAGGTGGGCTCGCTCCCTCAGCAGCAGTAGGGAGCGGTGAAAGTGGCGGAAGGGTAGAGCACGGCAAGGTAACAGACGTGGAACCACATATCTTCCACGTCCTCGCACTTCCCTTCGCCTTTGGGAGCCAGGTCAATGTTCCCATGGCCTCCAGGTCAAGGAGAGCCACCCCATCAGGTTTGTCGAGTGAAGAGTCAGTGGGGTAAAGGTGGCGGGCAATCCTAGTAACTAGCCCGCCACAGACAACAGTGTTCTTGACCCGAGTCCCAATACCGTTCCAATGCTGAGCTACCAGATAGGCAATGTTTAGAACAAACGGGGAACCGGAGTCAATGTTGAGGTACCCCGCGAGAATCGCTAGCTCAGTGTTGGTCACGTTATTGGGCTCAGGGCGCCCAAAAATGGTCTCTCCTAACAGACGCAAGTAGTAACGGGCGCGGGTAAGTGAACGTGAGCTCCCTTCCGTGAGTGGAAGGGAGTGTGAGAGAGCAGCGACCCAGTGGTGAAGGAGGTCTCGAGGTGGGGCGGTGAGGCCGTCACCGACTAGGCCTAAAACCCGCCCAAACCGAGCCAAAGTCCGGTGATGTGACTCGTTGCGGAGTCGAAAGTAAATACGAGGCGGAGTGGTCGGCGGCGTAAGAGTCGGTGTCAAAGGAGTAGGAGCTAAAGAACTCGTACGTAAGGGTACGAATGGTAGCCTCCTGCATGGCAATCAAACCCGACATACCCGTCCCGTTCAACGAACTACAGACCTCCTCGTAAATGCCTAAGGTCTCTAGGTCGGTCCGCGCAAGGAAACGGGTGGAGGAGAGGGGGCAACGAAGTAAAGCAAGTAACGTTCCGGTGAGCCTTGGAAGTGAAACGACCGAAGGCATCTTCGGTAGAGGTGTGAGTGCGCTCTCCCGTAGCAATGACCTCGGAAGAATTTGGAAGTGACGGCTAACTGGCTAGCCTGGTGAAGTGTCCTCGGTGGCAGCATACCAGGCTGCTGGAAGCGAGGAATCTTTCCACAGTCCAGTAAAGAGAAAGGCCTGGTAGTGGTGATGGCACGTGAAGCTCGAACCGAGCTCTCCGAGCCGGGTGCGCCGACATCGTCCCTGCAGTGAGACAAGTAAAATCGGTGCTGCGGTGGTGACCAAAGCGGAGCTAGTGGCAACAGCAGGGGCCACTTGCTCGCTCTCAGAAGAGCTGGAGGACGTACTAGTAGAAGAAGGGGAGCTCGCGTCCATCCTGCAAAGTGTCAAAAGGGCATGAATAAGAAAATAAGCTGCTAACCGTGGTTAAAACTACTGCTAACCAACATGTGACAGCAAAAGAAAAGCCCTATTAGTCGGGAGAACTGACTTCCAGCATACAAAACCAACAATTCCTCATAAATTTTCGAAAACAGCATGTGAGTGATGATAAAAAAAAGGAAGTCAGTGACTGCAAAAGAGCTACACAGCATGAAAACCAGAAATGGGAGCATGTATGACTCGGGTCAGTCGATAATAACCACTCACAGCGCGAGATTCGTAATAATTCACGGCATGTAATGGCGATAGGGGACGGTGGCGGCAATTAACAACAGTATTAAGTAAACATGGACTGAAGTTAAGCGAGCAAAGCAACAGAAAACCGTCTGACAGTCGAAATTTTTCGACTCACAGGAACCCTAATCGCAAAAATCGCGCTAAATTCGAATTAATCATACGGAAGCAGCGAGGAATTGTGCAAATATCATCATCGAGCTATTCAAGGGCAAATAAACACAAATTAATCGAATAAATTCGATTATACATGGGATTTTCGAGCCCTAATGCAAAATCATCTCAAAAATTCGAAATAAAACAAGAGAAATTGCAAGGAGTGTGATAGAAATACTTACTTGATGATGATTAACCTACAAATTAGCAATTAAACTCCAACAACACGCAACAAAGGCGGATTTTCAATTGAAAACCGCAAACCCTAATCCCCTTTGAAAACCGTGAAAACGAACACAAAAAAGGGGGAAAACAAGGGGCTATGGAGGATTAATTAACTAGGAAGAGAATGTAGGTGTTTGATTAGGTGATTTTTGGGCAAAAGATGGGGATTTGGGGAAAAAGGAATCGCACAAAGGGGAGTGTTTAGACGGAAGTTATAAATGAAATGAAATAAAATTAGGGAATTAAAGAGTTTAAGATAGAAAACTCCCTCGGTCCCTGTTCATTTCACTCGATCGAGTGATTTAAAGTCATTCGATCGAGGTCTTTGCTGTTCCCCTTGCTCGATCGAGTAACCAACCTCTCGATCGAGCTGTCCTGTTGTGGCCTTCCTCGATCGAGTAACCAGCAGACTCGATCGAACCATCTTTCGCTCGATCGAGTACAAAAGTACTCGATCGAGGACTTCCTCGTGTATATTCCTTTGAATTTCCATCTGTACTTCCTTGAAATGCGTGTATTTCCCCAAACCTGCATAAAACAAATCCCAAAATACCAAATATGCAGAAATACAGTCTATAGTCTTAGTCTCACGCTAAAAAGAATTAAATGTCTAAACTAAAAGTCCTAATTAAAACGTAATAAGTGAAATAAATTCAAAAGAAATTCAAAACTTGTCTATTACACTTTGTTACACGGGGCATTTCCCCGTTCAATTCCCGTCATCTGTCAGTAGCCCCTTCATGGGCTTCTGACTGGAGGACGTCACTTCAGCGATGCTGACCGTCCTCTTTGACTTCCACGAACTTGAATTTCTGAGAGGAGGAGGAACATAATTCTGATCTATATAGGTCCGAACTGCCTTCGTTCTCGCCCCTCTGTCATCTTCCTTGGCATCCTTTGCTCCAGGTTGATTGATAATGGTCTTACCACGCCCTTTGACAGCCCCTTTCTTGCCTTTGTCTGTACCTGCAGTAAGGACAACAGACGAATTTTCCTCCTTTTTGCTCTCAATCTGAGGCGGAGGGTTAGCAATAATAGCAATATTCTCCAAACTTTCGTCTGGAGTGTCAATGATAGGGTCAACAGAAGAGAGGGCATTGCAAGGCTGAGCTTGCATGGGAGCCCTCCGGAATTGGGACTGACGAAAAGTCAACTCCTCATCCCCTACCTGGAAGGTCAAAGTCTTCCCCCCGACATCTATCACTGCACGGGCAGTGGACAAAAATGGTCTCCCTAAAATGATAGGGGTGTGCACATCTTCGGGGATATCTAGGACGACAAAGTCAACGGGAATAAAGAACTTCCCGATCCTAACAGGTACGTCCTCTGCTACTCCTAGTGGCCGTGATAGACTACGGTCGGCCATCTGGACAGTCATATTGGTGCAACTCAGCTTGGTCACACCAAGTCTCTTAGCTAGAGACAGAGGTAAAACACTTACGCTAGCGCCTAAATCGCATAACGCATTGTCAATCAAATTCATTCCTATGTGACAAGGGATTGAAAAACTACCCGGGTCTGATTGCTTAAGAGGTAGCTTATTTTGAGATAAGGGTGACCCCATCTCAGTCAAAGCGACAGTCTCATTATCATTAACGGTCCTCTTACGTGCTAAAATATCTTTCATAAATCGTAAATAAGAGGGTACCTTCATAAGCAATTCAGTGAACGGCACGGAAACTTCCAAACTCTTCAAAAGCTCAACAAATTTGCTAAACTGTTGATTAATCTTGGTATTCTGTAGCCGCCTCGGGAAGGGAACAGTAATTGGAATCTCGAGTCCCTTATTTCTCGCCTCCAAAGTGTCTTCCGGAGCAAGTTCGGTGTCCTTTGGGCGCTTCTTACCTCTCGAACGAGGCCTTCCTGGTAATTCATCACTTAAACGAGCACTAGCAGGTTCTCGGATAAGCTTCCCGTCAGTTATATCACTCGATCGAGTAATGTGTCCACTCGATCGAGCTGTTCCTTCAGCAACCTCAGTCGATCGAGCAACAGTACCACTCGATCGACCCTCTTCAGCTTCCTTTCCATTCGATCGAGCACTGTGCTCATTCGATCGACCAGCTCCCTTACCAATTCCACTCGATCGAACTGTTTCAGCACCAGACTTCAGTCGATCGAGTAACTCTTGTGTCGTGGGTCCTTTCTTCTTTCCAGAACACTGTTCATCGACAGTTTCAGCTGTTCCCAGGTCTGATTTCTTCATTTCTGGTCCCTCATAAGAGAGACCGCTTCTCAACTCTATCAAATGTACCGTCTCATTTGGGTTTTTGTCATTTTGAGTCGGTAAATGACCGGGCTTTCTGGAGGATTGATTTTCGGCCAATTGCGCAACTTGAGTTTCAAGCGCCTTGAATGCCGTGTCCTTCTGCTGTAACTGCTTTGCAATGGACTGCATCATGGATTTCAACTCACCGATCTCGCTCATCCCACTAGATGACGAGGCACCTTGATTAGGAGGGTTGAAGGATGGAGGCTTCTGATAGCCTTGTTGCTTCTGGTGTGGCGGAATGTAAGGCTGCTGCTGCTGATTTGGAGGAGCGGTGGGGTTAAGTATGTTGTTCTGATTACTCCACCTCAGATTGGGGTGGATGTTTGACTCGTAATGAGTGTTGTTTTGCCTGTAATGTTGGAAGGCAGCACATTGCTCATAAGGAGTAGGACAGTATTCAGAGACATGTCCTTCTACCCCGCACCTCGTACAGACGAAAGGACCGTCTGTCATAGCATTAACCTGGTACATCCCTGGCTTGAAAGTTCCCCCTAGTTCATACTTGTCGAACCTAGCAGTAAGGGCTTCTAATGCGCTCATCGAAGATGACTCAGCAGCTCTCCTTTGGTTTCCCCTCGAATTCCCGTATTCGGCCCTGTGAGTGGCCAAATCGTCAATGATTTTCCATCCTTTCGTCGGCCCCAGGTTGTCAGAAAATCGACCGTTGGCTGCCGCGTCTAGTATGGCTCTCTGATCATCATATAAACCATTGTAGAAATGGTTACATAGACTCCATTTCTCGAAACCGTGATGCGGTATGGTTCGCACTAGTTTCTTAAAACGAAGCCATGCCTCATGGAAATTCTCGTCGGGCCCTTGTTTGAAACTGGTTATCTGGGCTCTGATGGCTATGGTTCTCGAAGCAGAGAAATACTTTTTGTAGAACGCCAATGCTAGCGAATTCCAATCTGTTATGCCGTGAGCAGCTTTGTCCAAATCCCTGTACCACTCCCTTGCAGCATCGCGGAGTGAGAAAATGAACATAGTTTCTTTGATCGATCGTTTGTCACACCAGTGGGAGGAGGTATGGAGCAGCAGTAGTCGATGAAGGTCTCCATATGCTGAGCTGCATCTTCCTTAGCGGCTCCCCCAAACTGATTTTTCTCTACCATGCTGATGTAAGACGGCTTCGGTTCAAACTTCCTGGCATCTCCAGGCAGCTCGAACCCTTTATAAAGATTGTCAGCTGTGGGCTCGGAGTGACTAGCAATGGTTGCTTCCTCAGCCATTTCGGGAAGTTCTGGAAAAGTGATAGATTCAAGTGAATAGTCGGAAACTGGAGAAGACGGTGGGTTGTCTTCGAAAAGCTCGTTCTCGTAAAAATTGCCGCGAGAACTGGGCTCTTCTTGTTGCTCTCGAAATAGCCTCCTCTTTGCGCGACAGGATCTCTCAATCTCGGGATCAAAAGGTAGCAGTGGACCACCTTGCGACCTGCGCATAAGACGAAACTACAGACAAGATATGAGAATAGTCTAAGGAACGATGTTCCTTAAACTAAAAAGGAGAATTAAAAATAAAACAGCTAGTAATTGGAACAATTGCCTCCCAACAACGGCGCCAAAATTTGACACGCTGTCGTTGACTGTCAAAAATAAAACCTAACGGTCTCAACTAAATACGTAGTAGAGGCAGTCGAGTATCGAATCCTCAGGGAGGTAATGCAACTACAGCTGTCTATCTCTAATCCTATGGTAACAATGGGGTTTGATTAATTTTTGGTTCTAAACTACGGAGAAAAAGAAGAGAAATAAGGCAGAGAGCAGTAAAGCAAGAAATATGAATTAACTATCAATAAGAGGGAGACATGTCGGGAACTCGGTTCACTACGGTAAATCAACAACTTAGCAGTAAATGACTCAGACGAACTAATTGTGAGACGGATATTAGAAGGTCCTTTCGGTCCACTTCCCACCCTAAAATACCACTAACTTAACTTTCGTCCTCATTAGGGTAGTCTACTGTTTATAGCAGGCCTATTTAATCCAATCTTTCGATCCAGGGTTAATTGTAGCCAGTTTAATAGGTGACATAGAAGCGTGCACTCAACTAGGTCGGTGATTACAGTTATATTGCTATAGTGACAGAGTCTCTTAAATCGGTTCGTCTAATTCATTTACTACGTCGTCATTATTCTACCGCAGATCCCCTAATCCCAACATGAGGGGAATTAGCTACTCATATTCATAACTAATCTAACAGCACATAAATTCCCAGCAGATGACATAACGATATGATGATAAAAAGCAATGATAAATAAATTAGGGCAAAAGGAAAATAAGAGCAATAGCATAAAAACAAGAAATAAACAACAAATGAAGGTTAATTATTATTAAGAGAAGGAGAAGATTACAATCTAAGCAATCCGGCGTAAAGAACGACGAAATCCGAGTGCAATAATCCCCCAGCGAAAGCAACGTAAAAGAACAGTAGGTTTTTCTAAAATGATAGTAAAAAGAGATAGTCCCAGAGTAAAGAGTGATTAACAGATTAAAAGATGATACCTAATTAACCTAGTAAACATAGGTTAAATAGGAAAAGTCTAAGCGTTGATGCAAAATAAACCAAACACGGCTAATTAAAGCCCACAGCGTCAAAAAGCCTCTCGATCGAGTAGATTAGACTACTCGATCGACCATCAGCTCAGCAGAACCTCCTCGATCGAACAACTGGCCACTCGATCGAGGTCTTGGTCAGGTGCAGACTACTCGATCGAGGAATGAGCCTCTCGATCGAGCCTTAAGGAGCCTTGGAACCCTTCGATCGTCCTCCAAACAGCTCGATAGACCACTTGGATCTTCAATTCAGCTTACGTCTTCACCCAAGTACCTCGTAATGCGCGCAACGACACTTCTCAGTGCAACATCTCACTCTGGGATACTCCCGTCTCCTCTAAATGCATGCAAAAAGGACAGAAAAGAGCATGGTTCCGCTACTTTTGAGATCATTCCTACAAAAAGGACAAAATACACCAAAGTAGCCAATTCGGGGCAAAATACTATAAAAATAGCATAGAAATGCATGGAAATACGTGCTGAAATAGGCCAAAAAGACTATACATTAGGCACGTATCAACACACTAGACAATCAACAGAAACTGAGTAGGCGAACCTACGTTTAGCCAACCGCAGCGATTCCTCGTCCATTCACATAACATCGACCAAGCAAGTAAAACCCCTATACAAAACAGTGCAACCGCCTATTACTATCACCACAACCCTATAAGAATCAACAATGACAAAGATGACGATGATGACATACCTATGCATAGAATATCGGCTTCAAGACCGCTACCCGACTCAAGCAATCTATCCCCAAGGCACAAGCATCCTCAAAGGCTCCCATGGAAGGAATTATGGTGAAGGAAATGAGGTAAGGCGACATCTAGGTCTGAAGAAAGGAGGCGGAAATGATTTGCGATTCTATCAACACACGATTATAAACCCTCGCTGAAAAGACGCTACTCGATCGAGTAACCAACTCACTCGATCGAGCGGCCCCTACTCGATCGAGTACCCAAGCTACTTGATCGAGTAGCCTCGACTAGATCAAGTACCACTAATCCCAAGGCCTATCACAACACGAGATACCGTTTGTACGAATTCCCAAAAGCTACAACACGCCTCTAAGGTCGGTCAATGGGTCCCTAAAAGGACGGGTATTACAGTCTTCCCCCCTTAAAAAGAACTTCATCCCCGAAGTTTGACTCATCCTCTCCCAAACCACGCGACAAGAAACCAAGGTCGACACCACCGTTTACCCGACACAGGTCAACAACTCTCTAGAAGTATTATCTCACTACGTATGTCCATCAAACATCATCATCGTCAATTGTCCAACACACATCACACACTCAAGTCTCGAAGAACCACTACTTGAATTACCGAACACACAACATGCACCAACTCGACTATTGCTTATACTACTACACCGAATTATGCAGACATACATGAACGCAATTACCAGATTATGCTATCACTGGCCAACAATTACCAACACCAAACATGCAACACAACGATCCTCCCAGATTCACAGCAATGTATGAATCATAGCCGCATGAAACTATACAATTCCCACGACAAAACTATTAAAACAATTATGAACTCATACTTTAAATGTAACGAAGATACTATAAAATATCACAAACATACTGCAAAATTGTTATAATTACGGCATTTTCCTTTTGCGACATTACTCTTCCCCTCTAAAAAGGAACTTCGTCCCCGAAGTTCACCATCAAACGACTTCCCTGTCCCTTAACCCGACACCTATTGCATTTTGTCGACATTACTAATTAACCACCACTAATATTAATTCATATACACACGCCAGTTTACTAATGGACATGACGTGATCACAACCCATACAAGCGTAAACCATTGAAATTACATACTACTTCACGGACACGCATATATATATATATATATATATATATATATATATATATATATATATATATATATATATATATATATATATATATATATATATATATTTGTAACAACCTAGCAACATCTCAACGACTTGATATTATACAACCACCCTGAAGAAGTGAGAATATTAAAAACATATTACTCGATTAACCATGACAGATGATACGCGCATAAAGATTACAAGGTAACACAACTACTACTTAAACCGCGTGAATTACTCAAAATCCATGTCCACCTATAACACCTGACTCCACATAACTATTAATCACGAGGTAAAGATATGTACATATACAAAAATGAACTTAAACAACATCACTTGCATTCCAAGTTCCCGCAACAAATGCCACAATGAAACAATATCACAAACAACTCAAACAGCTCAAACCAATCTCCAGTCTCCATCTCCAATCTCCACACAACTGACTACACACTAAAGTGTGTAGCCCTGCCAGAGTACCCATCGCAACAAGTACTCCTCGCCGCTAGTGGGGGACCGCAGCCGTTCCCACCTAAGCCCCGCTCATCTCCATCGAGCGATAAACCCAAGTTCATTAATGTGCACATCACTTCTGTGGCGGTTTCCACAGAAGCCGAATCAAGGGCGTGAAGCAACTCCCGCAAGTGACTCCACTCAGCCAGGGACGCACCAAAACCAATCCAACATTATAAATATTTAACAATCACAACAACAATCACCAACATAATATGTAGCCAATACTGAGTAGGGAAACCCTACCTGGAATAAGCCATCACAACACCGTCACAAGCAGCTAATCAAAATGCTCTTCTACGAAATCTCCTCCTATAATCACATATACAATCACGCAATTACTACTAAGCCAATCAAACACCCAAAACCCCCAAACAATACCCAATTAGGGTTTTAAAGAAACTCAACGAAACCCAACATAAATTATACAAGGAACTTACCCTCGACACGACGATCGCAACGATGTAAAGAACAAGACAATCCGACGATCCTAGCCTTTGGGATTTGCAAACAACGCGAAGAAGGAGAACAATGTAACTCTTTTTCTCTCTTGAAAGGTTTTAGAAAAGTGAAAACTGATTAAGAAAGGTGACGGAATCCTTTTATACTAATCACGCGTTATTAACAAAACCCGGCTAAAATAACCCGTAAGACTCACTTACTCGATCGAGTAAGTAACTTACTCGATCGAGTGCCCCTTACTCGATCGAGTGCCACACATACTCGATCGAGTACCCATCAGACAGACTATTGTTTCGTATAAAAACATACTTACTCGACAGAGTAAGCCCCACTCGATAGAGTACCCATAGACATAGAAAACCGTAGTATTACAGTCTTCCCTCCTTAAAAAGAACTTCGTCCCCGAAGTTCAACCCATACTCAAAATAAATATACTAATACTCGACCAAGAAACACAACGCAACTAAGAACTCAAAATGAAACCCCACCTATCAAAAGTGAACTCTTAACACCAACTCCACCAACTATGCCTACCTCCACAACATGACTCACAATATCTTATCCACCACATTATAGCCTCTCGACCGTAACTCCATACACTATCGAATACCATCTATAAACGCCGCTAGCTCCATTTCATTAACATATTATCCACTAGAAAAACTAATATCAAGACACTCATACATCAAACGGAATGTTACATTCTACTACCCTTAAAGGGAACTTCGTCCTCGAAGTTTACTCACACTCATAACATCATCATCCAACTGTCAACACTATAGAACTCATAAACATCATCCAAATGTGAACATTATCAAAATATTCTCCCATTCCTAAACATCGAAATACTACAAGCACGACCATGACCTTTTAACAAAATCAACCACAATATATACAAATCCATTCTTTATGCTACACCAATACTCTACTTCCAATTATACTACAACATGCACAACCATCAAACTCTCTTTTATTGCATCCTACTCCTCTTAAGATAAATGTTATGTCCTCGTAACCTACTAATACTAGATCCTTAGCTATATCTTCTCATTATCTTCATCACCACCACATGTCAAAGATAACCGCCTATACCCTCACACCTATACCCTCACACCTATAACCATTCCTATTTCCAAGGCTCTCTTACTTAAACAGTTCTCATACCTCAACTCATTCTACACTCCATCTAACCAATACCACAAAATCCTTATCATAACCAACACTCCAACTCTTCCACAATACCGCAACACGACATACCTCTCTATATAAACTATATAAAACTCCTATCGCCCAAAAGTATAACTCACGATCCACACTTGTTACGTACACTCACACTAGATCCTCAAGTTCTTTTCTTTCATTACCGCAAAACTCATACATAACTTAACATGACACTAATTCTCAACATCCTACACTCACTTTTGTGAACCACTTGCAGCTTTCAGATCAGTACAACACATGTTCCATCATTTACTTGCCATGACTATGTCTACCAATGCCTCATCTTAAAACAAGATCAAAATTACTGTAACAACCCCTCACAACTGTGTCCCATCAACAAAATATCGCTATACCATGCCGGCAACAGAAACATACACAACTCTCTTCCATATCATACTCTACCCTCACGCCCATGCTGAAACTGGTAAGAAACATCAATAAACAAAACAACAGTCTATATGTTCAACCGAAACTCACAAGGAACAGCAGCAAACAAAACAACAGTCTATGTATAACTAGTATGTACTTTCGAAAACTCGTATCGTAATCATCCCGCCTACTCCACCACAACCAGTGACGGCATCGCAACACCGCCACTAACAGCCGCACCGCAGCGCGAAAATACTCGCATCACAACACGAAGTATCGTGCCCGGATCACCACCCGAGGCACAACAACCACATCGATAGACATCACAACTTAATCAATTCTATAAACACTGACTCAGGACACCTTCCCGGACAAGAAAACTTACTTAAAACCGCTTTACTAGACAACAACGCAACAGATTACACGAAATAAACAGATAAGAACCTCATGAATGTCATCCATAACATTTCACGGAATAAACATGTATTATCAATACACATACAATTATAACTAGCCATGCCAGATCAATCAAATTATTACTTTTTTTAATATCATTCAATTAAGTTACCGTACCCAACATGCATTACAGAACATTCAAATAACAACTTTATAGCTATCATACCATACCACTTATCGTGAGGTCAGGACCTCACACAACATTTATACACATCATAGACCCGTAATCACATTCAACTAGTCAATCCTGATCACGTAAGTTACCACTTGATAAAGGTTACCTCTCGCCCGAGCTTAACTCGTATGCCCCTCATAGAATACTCTCCCATTTGCATAACCATCACCCCCTGCGAAATATAACCATACAACTAATACTCAACTAATAGCAACCACCTCCTAAGACCACGTCTTATACTTCCTCACAACCGTACATATCAATCCGTCCTATACAAGATCAACCTCTTTAAAATTGCTATCTTTCTTATCTGTCATTACCCTTAACCACTAGTGACAACACCACAATACCACCACTGCTCGTACAACAAATATCTTCCACTCACCTCTAAATATAACAGTTCATTTCCTATATTCGGTTAGCATTCCAAATAACGACATCAAATCCACCAACAAAATTTACCTCAACCTTCTTCCCAATACTATCCTTAGTTGTGTCGTCACCCAACTCACCACCAAGATTTCCTATCGTGCAAATTCTTCACCAAGCTTTTTACTTCCCCTAATTCCTTGAAACTCATAATTAACATGTCGTCCTTGAACCCCTACATAACCGTTAACTCAAATCCTCATGATAGTATCACACATCTTGACGATTCATTACTTCTATATCACATAAATCCGGTCAACATTTTTCTCAGCTTTCTTTTATCCTTCTTTTCTGTTTACACTCAACAATACCAATCAATAGTTCAACTCCTTATTACTTATATCTAACTCTTTAGTGCTCCGGTTACCTTCTCATTGCTCCAAAACTCAAATCCCATTATTTCATATCAGTATCATCTCACTCTTTCTTACCATGGATCTTCTCTTATCATGCTATCACTCACACGTATCACCAATCATTCCAGACCATCTCATGCTATCACTCACACTCATCACCAATCATTTTTTTTATGGAATCCCAAAACTCATTTCATACCGTTAATTGCCCAAGGAAATCACACATTAGTTTCACCTCTTGATAATACAAATTCCCAAACTCACTCACTATCTGCAAATCCACGTCGCGGCATGTCTCCACTAAGTTCACTATATACCACTCTTCTCCATCCCTCTACAACAATCTTCATTACATATATTCTTAACCAACACAATCTAACCATCTCCCTCCATAATTCTCCATAATTCCTTACACATCTCAAGTTGATACTACCCACATCCTTCCTTTCAACCTTTTCATTCTCACGTTCCTTACACTTTAATCACTCTTTACTCATATACACTTACCTTTACATCACTCAAATTCGCAATTATATCACTCACCACGTCTCACAAAACTTGCACCATTCCTCAACCAGCTCAGCAATGTTCCTTTTCTTTTTTCACTATCCATCACCACCACATATAACTCATGTCCTCCCCACCGAACTCATACCCACCATAAGGTGCCACTCACCACATCATAAGATTGGGTAACTTACGCATCAAGATCGACACACATGTAAAACAATGCATAAAGAAGCAAAATAATACCTTTGAATTAAACATAATATGCAACAAAGTCAAAAGATAAGCATATGACCCAAAATAGGGGTCACTAAATCGAGTTCAGGCCACTCTGTCGGTGGGAGGTGCTCAGGAGCTGGTATCTTTATCCAACTCATGCCCCACACCCTTCACGCTAAACTACCATCCTCTAAGGTTCTCAACCATTTCAGGTCGAGGAAGTAGGCTATGTCCAAGGTAGGTACCGGGGTGGCTAAAGGGGTGTAGGCTGGGGAAGCCTCAAAGGAAGTTAGCTTCTCAGCTAAACGTATGGCAATGGCACCACAACTCAGGATCCTAGTGTCAGACGAGGCCATCAAAGCTAGACTGGCACACACTATGGCGGGAGCACTAAAGGTCACTCTCTCAGTCCGCTCGGGGTTAACGTACGCCATCAGAAGCATCAACTCATGTGAGTTCAACTTACTCACATCCGATCTCTCGTAGAGGAGACACGACAAAGCACGAAGAAAGATCTTCAAAGTGACATGTTGCACATCATTGATCAACATTTTACTAGCAGTGGGAGCTGATTTCCCGGTGATACAAGGCATAAGACTTCTAACCTCACACTCGGTCGGTATGTCACGAAGGGCTCCCTTGGCAGGCTTAGCCAAGCTAAGGTGAGAAGCAAACATGTCCATGGTCAAGACAAAGCTGGTGTTCATGAGGCGGAACTCCACAGTTTGTTCCACTGGCTCGTATTTAAACGAGCTCATGAACTCGAGGGTTAGAAAGGCATACGAATGCTTCCGTAGGCAATACAGTCCGGTCAACCCCAAGGTCTCAAAGATGTGTCTGACATCGGTCTCAATACCCAGATCATCCAAAAGGGTCGTGTCAATGCAGCGGGTCGGTCTCATCTTACGAGTCTGTAAAGCCACAAACTTCTTTCTTTGTGTAAAATCCACAAATACCACAGACGGGTATTCGGGTACAGCCGGGACTACCGGTTCATTCCCCTTCCTGGTTTCGGGCTCAGAAGCCCTACCCCTCTTACTCTGTCTGGTCCCTACTGTCGGTCTCGGCATCTGTTTCAGCATACTGTAGATACCTAGTATCTGCTGAGACTCCAACAAACACCCGATGATTATCGGACTATAACATGCTTTGTAATCGCGGCGTTTGATCGACAGTTTGTGTACAACTTTACGTCGGAAAACTTAAAGCGATTTCGAAAATAAAACATTTGAAAACATTTCAAAAATACCTGGAGTGTTTAATGCACGACGACGGGGTCGCAATGACACTAACTAGAGTCAAAACCGACACCGGACCAAAAACCGACTCAAAAATTCAAATCCCGACTCCAATAACGAGTCAAACCGAGTCAACCACCAAAAACAAAATATTCAAAGCCTTCTATGTTAAGGTTTCCCGGAATCTTACATAGTCAAATATCAAACATGTTCACCCAAAACCTAGGATAGAACAAATCATGATTGCTCTTGTGTGAAAGGAACAGGACAACTCGAAGAACCGCGACGTGGCTCGCGCCTCTTTGAGCAGCCCAGGTGGCCACGTCGCTCAAAACTCACACAACCACTCATTTCCCTATAAATACCCCTCAAATGCCCCCATTTGAGTACACACGAGTGTCCGCCCCCTCTTTTCTCCCTTAAAATTCTCGACTCGACTTCTTAAGTCACAATCCGACGCGTATTTACGACCTACCGATCGTAAATACAAGCCTTACACATTGTTTGGTACAGTCATCGTGCATTAAATCACTTGACCGACCACTTCGACCACTACACCGTCACTAATCTTAAAACACTCTTTTTACTTACCAAAACGGTTTTAAACCGAGTTTTTTCCGACCAAACGAGTTGTTACACTTATGTCGGTCACTCGCCATAACCAAACATGTAAGTATAAGGGTGTAAAAATCCTTCTTTTATCATGTTTTTATTTGTTTCATGACTACAACATGCTAAAACATGCATAACATGAACCAAAACATGGAATAAACGAGCCAAAACCTGAGACAGAAGCCCCTTGGTTCGCCGGCTTGCCCGCGCCTCAATGGGGTGTCCAGGTCAGAATTCAACCGTGTTTGTTCTCGTCATTTCCCTTTAATTCATTTTCATATTTACAAACGGTTTTTACCATTTCAAATATTTTCAAACCCTTTTTTATTTTATTTCATTTGTTTTAACCATAAAACATTTTTCACCCTTGGTTCCTCATACCATGACGGTTAAATCCGTGTTTCGGTGATAATATTTGGTTAATAACATTTAAAAGGTATTTTAAAGCCTTTTATTTCATTTTTTGGAGGTATTTTAAAGCCTTTCATCATTTCTTTACATTTTCAAAACAAGCATATTAGTCACCAACACAAAGTCATCCTTGGTTCTACATACCATGCCGGATTTTAACCCGGGTACGATGATGAGTATCGACTAATGATATTCAAATGAACTTAAAATAATTAGTTCATAATTATTTTCAAAACTATTCATGTCAAGCTTGCCAAGTCGAACCCGACACCGAATATCATCAAAATAATGATGATTATTCGAGTCTCGTTCCTCAAATCAACAAATGCGGTCTAAACGGCCCTTTCAAATCAAATCGGGTCAAATACCCATTTTTCAATACGTTTTATAAACGTTTTTCAAAAGGTCAGAACACGGCATACAACCGTTGGTTGACCCGCGCCTAAACAGGCCCCTTCTTTCTTATTTCCAAAACCAGGGGAGACCCCTTTGCACTGCCAACAGGCTCGCGCCTCATATGGCCGCCTGGCACAGGGCCTGTTCCCTTTCCAGCATTAGTCTAGGATGATCCCGACTCCGGTTAGCTCTGATATTGGACGGATTAGATGACTATTTGCTTATTCAAAATCATATTTGCAAAATGCTTTACTAAAACAAATGGATCGCGTTATGCACCATAAACCTAATACGATAAATGGATGTTTAATTCCCGTCTTGCATGCAAATCAACCATAAATCCAACTCGACATCTTATACTTGATACTTGGATTAAATCAACCGACTTAGAAAGCTCTCACATGTTAGGTTTAAATTATTGGATGCGCATTCATGCATTTAAACCGTTTTATCAACTTTTGCATTCAACCAACCAAGATCGATCAGTAGAGGCTGCTACCGCGGGCGGGATTGGGTGTCTGATTAAAGGGCTTCCCAATACGTACCTTTACCTCTTACTCAGAAACTTTGGATAGTGGACGACCTTATCCAGGGCGTACGAGAGTCATTCTAGAGATAGGATGCTAAAGAGGGACGATTCCTTATCTTTAGTACCTATGTCAAACCCTGCTTTGTGCTTCGTTTGACCGAGGTATAAAGTGGATTCGAACGGGTTCCAAGCATCCCATAAATGCTTGGTGGCGACTCCGAACATCTATAATCGTTTCGAGACCCTTACCGAGACGAAACCGACCGATCTAAAACGATCCGGTCGAAAGCATTTTTAAGCCGCCGAGCGTGGCTTTCAAAAGACCGCTGTATGTCCACAGATCGGCTGGGCCTGCAGGTGGCTACGTCCACAGATTGGCGACTCCGATGGGGAAAACTAGGACACTTACGTCTTTGTGATCCCTAGATGGTGAGACTTGAACGAGGTCTTGGTTGGAATGCATTAATTGATATTACGGTCACGGTCGGGTTCCTTGTCCGGGCCCACAACCTAACCCTTTATCGACCAATTGGCTCGTCTCGTCGTCGTGAGTTTTCTCATCCCCGTGTTTCGAATCCCGATTGAGTCAAGCATACCATTGACGTTACACATTTATGTTTCGTCAAAGAGCTTTCATCACTTTCGAGCTCGAGGCTAGGGCACACTCCTTACATATTTTGTTTGGATTGGTATCCCTCTCGCAAATCGGGGTTTGATTGCTTGGTGTGTAACCCACCCTCCTAAGCCAAAACCCGTGTCAGGATAATGCAAAATATAATGAACTGTGAGTGCTTATGTGCTACTTGATCATAAGTCCTTCCGTGCCGTTTTCAAACTTCCAAAATCACCTTTTTGCGCCGTTATAATGGCCGTTTCAAACCTCGGTCTTTCGCTGACCGTTGCACGCCTTTCTAGGCCGTCGTAAGGACGATTTCAAACCCGGTTTTTATAACCATTTCAAACACGCCTTTCTAGGCTGTCGTAATGACAATTTTCAAACTCGGTTTTTTACAACCATTTCAAATCACCTTTTCACGCCGTTATAATCGCCGCGTCTAGACACGGATTTTAACCCGTCTCGTGCCGACAATGACTCTTTCAAAACCCGAGAAAAGCACACAACCTTTTCTCGAGACACTTTCGAGTTCCTGAGGACCATGCACCGTCCCCGAGACCTCGTCAAACATTTCAAACTCGATTTTCAAAACATACAATTTTGAATTTTAAAAACCGTCTTGCGAAACAATACACTGTTTTCCGAGCCGATTCAAACTCAAAACCGTCTTTTGCAAATAAACTTAAGAGAACCCTTTCAATTGACCGACTTACGGAGATCTCTATCTTCGGAAGCCGTCCGCAAAGTGACAAATGAATCTTTTTGAAAATTTCTATTTTCGAAAACTTCAGTCCACCATTCCAATTCCGCCTCGTGTCTATCGAGTCAGAGCAAACGTACTTATGGGTCTTTACTTATGAGTCGTCTCATAACGAGACCCGTCCAATGGCGTCGCGCCGTTATGCAGGACACGTGTTAAAAGTTCGGTCAACACCGTCACGTCATAAATCGAGTCATCACCGAGGGACCACACACGATCACCCTCGTCTTTTTGAGTCTGATCTTTGTCTCGTCCTTGTGTTGTCTGCGTTCAGTCTTTGAACCGTGTCGGATTGAGTTGTAATATGAGCCGTTTTTCTGCCTCAGAGCCATGGCCCCGTCTTCAACTTCGTCTGTCAACAACAACAACAACAATGATAACAACAGAGATGTCACGACTGATCAGCTAAGCCAGCCTGCTCACCGCTCTTAAGGTCACCCTGGATCGGTCGAGACCCGTATCGACGCCCTGGAAAACAAGGAAACTGGAGAACATAATACTCCACCTCGATCGAAATCGAGAAGAGGCTAAAGCTCTTGGAAGAACAACTCCTAGCCCGGGGTAACAATATCCATCTTGAGAACAACCGAAGGTTCGAACCTGTTGGGGATCAATTACCTGACAACTTTACCCTCACTGATGTACCTAAGTTCAAAGGAGTGGAGGACCCGCTCAATCATATCCGTGCCTTCAAAGACTACATGGCCATTAAAGGGGTCAAACAGGAACTTTTCACCCGGATCTTTCCGTCCTCTTTGGAACCGATCCCTCGTCAATGGTACTACTCCCTTGATCCGAAAAACCTTACTACTTGGGATGAGGTCGCAATTGAATTCGCCAAACAATACGCCGATAATGTTGAAATCCAAGCCAATACCCTTACTCTCGAGGTTCTAACCCAGAACGATAAAGAGGGGTTCACCGAGTTCTTAACCCGTTCGAGGAGGGTAAGTACTCAGCTGGTCAGCAAGCCGAGTGAATCAACTTTGGTGGAAAAGTTCGTCAACAATCTCCGCCCGGTGTATGCCAACTTACTGAGGTACCAAAATATCAAGACCTTCCAGGATCTACAAATTCTGGGGACACGCATTGAAGATGACCTCCGAAAGGGTGTCTTGGCCAAGACCACTTGCAGAGGCTACCAGGGATCCACCTCAACCGGGTCTCGCCCTTATGGCCAAACGAACAAAATTGATGAAGTCAACCTCGTTGAACCATCTGCTAAGAGAGCTAAGCGCCCCCAGAGAGTATTCACAAATATAGGGTCAACTTATCCAAGTGCCCTGAAGAGGCTCATAGACCAGGGAAAGTTACAACCAATCGAACCCACCCCGGATCCGACCGATGCTAAGAAATCCCGCTTCTGGAACCCCAATGCCTATTGTCAGTACCATCAAGGGAAAGGGCATGATACAGAATCCTGCTTCAAACTCAAACACATCATCCAAGACATGATTGAGAAAGGGGAATTGCCTTTACCCCCGGCGACTAAGCCAAACAACAAAACAAATCCTCTGGGAATCCACGCCATCTCCAATGATGAGCCAACTCTGGACTGCTCACACCTTATCCTGCCAGTTGATGACGAGCTAAATGCCTTGGAGAAAAATCCCTCGGACGGGATATTTGTGTTCAGTGCCTCCACTATGCTCACCATGTTCCAACAGGTTGAGGAAGCCATAGCTAGTCTCTCCGAGAGGATCACTCGACTTGACGATGCCTACCGTCGACTTATCTTCAATCCTCCACCACCACGCCTGAGGGAGAGTCCCCCGAGCGCCCAAAACTACCCTCACTAGGATGGATTGCACCCCACAATAATCACCCTCACAATAATCAAACCCGCAAAAACTACCCTCACAAAAACTACCTTCACAAAAATTACCCTCACAAAAATATCACTCACAAAAACTGCCCACCAAGAAATACCCCTCCAAGGTGCCTTCGAGATCCTGAAATCAACGGCATCTGGAGAGACGACGTTGAAGATGTCTACCTTGTCCCAGAGAAAGAGAAACGGGCGAAAGAGATCGGTCACCTTACCCGGTCCGGACGCCCTTATCAGAACCCGAACAATCCAACGGTCGTTCCAACAACAAACGACCAAGTTGTCCTGGAAGTAGACACTCAACCAAAGGCTCCTGAGAATTCAATCCTCAAACAGCTTCAGAAGGCAAAAGCCGAGATCTCAATCTGGCAACTGATCGCGACATCCTTTGAACATCGACAGGCTTTGCTACAGGCTTTGGGAAAATTAACGGTGCCCTCCACCTCTTCCCCTGAAGAAATCGTGGCACATATGACAAGGGACGCCCCTGACTTGAACAACCCAGTCGTCTTCTCTGACGAAGATATCCCTCCCTTCGGAGCCAATCATAACCTTGCCCTGTACATTACTGTACAATGTCTCAAGAATAATGTACCCATGGTCCTTGTAGATGACGGATCCGCGGTAAGTGTCATTCCCCTCAAGACTGTTCACAATCTGGGTATTAAGGAAGCTGATTTGGTCCCAACAAATCAAGGAGTACGCGCCACGACGGCACTCATCGCAAGGTCGCGGGGCTCATCACTCTGACTGTCGCAACTGGACCACTGGAAAGGCAAACCAGTTTTCAGGTGGTCGACATCGACGCCTCCTTCAATATGCCCCTGGGACGTCCTTGGATTCACGCCGTCAAGGCAGTTACCTCAACTCTCCACCAGAAAATCAGGGTCCCCTTCAACGGGAAAACAATCACAATTCCTGCTTCCCCGATCAAAGCCGTCATGATAAAGGGAATAGCCTCCCAAGCCATTGAGGAGGATCACAATGATATGTGGGGTTTCCAAGCTGTGAATGCCATAACTGATGAATCAACACCCTTTGATTGTGACCCGTTTGCCAACCTCACAGTCAACCGCATCATGATGCGCCAGGGTTACTTCCCGGGTTTGCCCCTCAATCCACTGAAGTGCACCTTACCTCCCTTGAAACAGGCTAAGGTCCCCAACATTCCCTTCAGACAGGGATATGAACCTACCGATGAAGATATCCAGGAGATGAACCTCCTAGTTCGAAAACGCAAGAAGCACGGAGTTACCCTCCATCCCTATCATCTGACCCTCAATGGATACTTTGTCCCCGAGGGAGAATCAGAGCTCTACGATAGCTTTCCGGAGCCAATCTATGACTCTGTGGCCAAGGCCAGATACCCGGGTGTGGAAGTCTTCCAGGATTGCTACTTCATCCCCGACAACACCGAAACTGCATCAACCGAGTCTAAGCCATCGTCATGCCTCGATGGACAAGCTGTCACTCTCCTCTTTGGAGAAGATAACATCAATCACCTCGACTATGAGGACATTATCAACATCGCCCTGAAGGACAATCAGTTTGACCCAACTGCCTTGATCTCCGACACTGACCCGGAGAAAGCTACACAAGGCTGGAGGAAGACCGTCAAGTGGACAAATCGCCAAGGCCGCATTCTCAAGATCACAACTGGAGAAGGCCCTATGTTCAAAGAGGGAAATGGAGAAGAATCTGAATCTGAGTCTGAGTCGAAGTCAGAGTCTGTCATAGCTCCTAACACTCCCGATGTCCCAGTCAAGGTCCCCTTCCCGCTATTTTATCACAAGGTCGTGGCTGATTCAGAGGCTGAGTCTACTAGGGTCACCCCCACTCCCATGAAAGGTGACAACTTGGAGTCTGTTCCAGGGGCCACCTCCTCTTCTGTGTCACCTCTGGCTGACCACGAGATGTCTGTCCTCTCCGAGCTTTTCGCTCGTTTTAACTTAACGAACGCTAAGTTTTTTTATGACTCGTCTCAATTTAACTGCAATGCAATTCTGAATGACTATGAGGAATTTGACTTGAGTGACTACCCACCTCACCTAGCCAAATAACTTGACAAACGGGAAACCAGAACCCCCATCATTGAGGAGACCGAGCCTATTAACGTAGGAACCGACAACACACCTCAAGAACTTAGGATAGGGACAACCCTGGACCCCTCGGAAAGACAACAGTTCATTGACCTCCTCCACGAATACAAGGACGTGTTCGTCTGGTCCTACAGAGATATGCCTGGGATTGACAGAGAAATTGCAGAGCACCGGAAACCCATTAAGCCCTGACCTAAACCCGTGAAGCAAAAGCTACGCCGAATGCGCCCTGAATGGGCCCTGAAAATCGAGGAAGAAGTGGATAAACAATTCAAGGCTGGTTTCATCCAAGTGTCTGAATACTCTGATTGGGTGGCCAACATTGTGCCCGTACCAAAGAAAGACGGAAGCATTCGGGTTTGCGTCGACTTCAGGGACCTGAACAAGGCGAGTCCAAAGGACGACTTCCCTTTGCCACATGTTGACATTCTGGTGGACAATACCGCCGAGCACGCTCTCCTATCATTTATGGATGGGTATGCTGGGTACAACCATATTAAAATGGCTGAGGAAGACATGCACAAGACTGCGTTCACTACACAGTGGGGTACATACTGCTACACGGTCATGCCCTTCGGCTTTATCAATGCTGGAGCAACCTATCAAAGAACCGCTACCACTCTCCTACATGATATGATGCACAAGGAGGTAGAGGTGTATGTCGATGACATGATTGTCAAGTCAAGAGAACGGGACGGCCACATCAACGCCCTTCGGAAATTCTTCGCTCGTCTGCGGAAGTATAACATGAGACTAAATCCTCAAAAGTGTGTATTCGGGGTCACCTCCGGAAAACTCTTGGGACATGTCGTCAGCAAGAGAGGCATTGAGATTGATCCAACCAAAATCAAAGCCCTTCAACAAATGCCTCGGCCTAGGAACGAGAAGGAGATTCGGGGATTTCTCGATCAGGTTCAATACATCAGCCGCTTCATTGCCAAGCTCACTATGATTTACGAATCGATATTCAAGAAGCTTCGCGCCTCCGATCACACTGATTGGGACGACGATTGTCAAAAGGCCTTCGACAGGATAAAGGAAATCCTATCCAAACCTCCTGTCCTCATGCCACCTCAACCGGGGATTCCTCTATCCCTATACCTGATTGTTACCAACACGGCCATGGGAGCTATGCTAGCACAAACAGTCGGCGTCGAAGAACGAGCCATCTACTACATCAGCAAAAAGTTTATCGAATACGAGACAAGGTACACCCAACTGGAAAAGACATGCCTTGCCCTAGTATGGTCAACAAAGAAGCTGCGACATTATATGCTCAGCTACACGGTCCACATCTACTCCAAGATGTACCTGGTCAAATATATCTTCGAAAAACCCGTACTAAACGGAAGGCTGTCTAGGTGGACACTCATGCTGTCCGAGTTTGATCTCAAGTTTGTACCCCTCAAGGTTATCAAGGGAAGAGCAGTTATCGATTTCCTAGCAGAGAATCCCGTCAACGAGGATCCAACGACCGACACATGGTCACTTCCTGACGAAGACATCCTTTGTGCCGATTTCGACGCATGGGACCTATACTTCGACGGTGCATCTAATCTGAGAGGCTTTGGGGTAGGAATCCTTCTAATATCACCGGAGGGAGAACATGTTCCGATCTCGGTCAAGCTGGACTTCGCCGTCACCAACAATGCCGCTGAATATGAAGCATGTCTCATCGGCCTGCAAGCAGCCATCACACTTGGCATCAAAAGATTGAGGGTCCATGGTGATTCCTCGCTCATCATCAATCAGGTGTCCGGATCATGGAAAATCCGAAGTGACAGTTTAGCTCCCAACCAAGCGAAGATCAATCAAGAGGCTGAGAGGAAAATCAATTTGGTGATGCCCTGGCAAAACTTGCCGCGCTCGTCAACATACCTGACGACATGACATCGATGCCCCTATGTGTCGAGAGAAGGAGCGAGCCAGCTCACATTTGTGCCATCAACGACGACGAGGAAAGCCATGATGAACCTTGGTACCAAGCCATCCTCAACTACAAAACCAAAAACGAATTCCCTCCCAACTCTGATCAAAGAGGACAAAGAGCCATCCGTTTACTTGCATCACAATTCGTGATAAACCAAAATCAACTCTACAAAAGAACACCCCAAGGAATTCGCCTCCTTTGCATTGACCATCACAAAGCCAAAAAAGTCATGGGAGAGGTCCACGACGGGGAATGTGGCCCGCACATGAGCGCAATGATGCTTACCCGGAAAATCATGTGGCTAGGTTACTACTGGACCACCATGGAAGCAGATTGCCGTAACTACGTCAAGCATTGCCACAATTGCCAAATCTTTGCCAACATACAACACATACCGCCATCCCTTTTATACACAATGACCTCACCCTGGCCTTTCTCAACCTGGGGCATCGACATCATCGGGAAAGTCAGCCCGGTAGGCACCAAGGGGCATTGTTTCGTCCTCGTCGCCATCGACTACTTCACCAAATGGGTGGAAGCACAGTCATATGCAGTCTTGACCGCCAAGCAAGTGGCAAAGTTTATCCAAAACAACATCATCTGCCGATATGGGGTACCCCATGAAGTCATCAGCGATCAAGGCTCTCACTTCCAGGCGGAAACTCAAGCTTTGATGGACAAATACAAAATAAAACGACATCGATCATCCCCTTGCCATCCCTAAACTAACGGAGCTGTGGAGGCAGCTAACAAAACTCTCGTCACCATTATCAAGAAAATGCAAGACAACTACCGCGATTGGCCGAGCAAGCTGCCATTCGCACTCTGGGGATACCGAACCTTCATTCGAACACCGACAGGCACCACACCCTTCTACCTAGCATACGGTATGAAGGCAGTTTAACAGGTAGATTTAGAGGTCCCTTCTCTACGCATCCTACTGGAAAGTCAAGTCTCCGAGGCGGAATGGATCCGCCGAAGATACGAGCAACTCACTTTTCTAGACGAACGGCAGCTCAACGCCTTGCACAATGTCCAGCTATACCAACGACGTATACAACGGGCATTCAACAAGAGGGTCAAACCCAGGAACATTAAGGAGGGCGACTTGGTCCTCAAGTCGGTCAGAGCACCGCTACCCGTCGATCCGAGGGGAAAATTCAAACCCAACTGGGCCGGGCCAAACCTGGTCAAGAAGATACTTTCGGGGGGCGCAGTGAGACTGAGTGACCTAGATGGGGAGGATTTTACAAGCCCGACCAACCTAGACTAACTCAAGAAATACTACCCTTGAACCATAGCGACCAACAACCTAAGCCTAGTTCTACAACTAGCAACCACCTCAACCCTTTTCAAGTCAAGTTCCTCAACGTGTTCTGATTTGATATTGCATGTTTTATCGAGTCTAAGTTGCGGCACCTTGCCCGTTTCAAAGTTCCTTTGATCTGTCAAAGGCAACATCCATTTGCACTAAAACAAAAAACCCCTGAACTACGAGCATGGTTTGATTTCACCTCTTCAGGTGGATACGTAGGCAGTCCCTCTTATGCATGAGGGATACAACCACAAAACCCAATCAAATCTACAAAACATTTCGAACTACGAGCATGGTTTGATTTCACCTCTTCAGGTGGATACGTAGGCAGTCCCTCTTATGCATGAGGGATACAACCACAAAACCCAATCAAATCTACAAAACATTTCGAACTACGATCATGGTTTGATTTCACCTCCTCAGGTGAATACATTGGCAGTCCTTTCTTACACAAGAAGGATACAACCATCCCCATAATCAAAAAACAACCATCCCCATAATAAAAAAAAAACATCACCCACATACAAAACATCATCCCCATCAAAAAAGAAAGGGAAAAACATTCCCCTTTCCCACAAAATACAACAATAAGCCTTTCTCCCTTCCTACAAAAATCCCGTTTTCCCAAGTGCAAACGTTTAGGACGATTCAAATCGAATTGCCTTTACAAAATGGATGGAAGAAATGAGCGTTCACAATTTTTTACAAGAGTAATCCTCTTATTTAATTAATAATGGGAGGGATTACAATTTCAGCAACAAATAAAGCTCGAAGAGTCTACAACTTGTCAAACCTAAGGTGTCGACTAAAACACCTCACATAATAAAACTAGCACAAAACACACAATAACTAGCTAGTACAACATAATAAAAATTCACAACACTAATACAACTTAATAATAAAATGGGTAATGGAGGTCTTCACTCTTCCATTTTACCCTTGCCTTTTCCCTCGGGGTACATCTTCCCCTTGTTCTTCTTGTTGGCCCGCCTAGCATGGATTTTCTCCTCGGAATGGATCCTCAACGGATCTAAGATGGCGACGGCCTCCGGTCTAGCACAAGACCACATGTTCGACCCAAAACGAGCCAATGCACGGCCCACCATGTTCTTGGGACCCGAGCTTCTCCTCTTTGGTGGTCTCATCACATCCGGGCTAGCTCCGTCAACATACTCCTCAAAGAAGGCACGGTTGGCCTTGCCAACCTCTCGATACTTCAAGTCGACAACCTCGTCCTTACGGAATTAGGATCTCTCTTCCAAGGACGGAACTCGTGACCACTTGACATAAGCGGGTGTCACCCATGACTTGGCAACGGGGTTTGGTACCTCCCAAAGCGGCCGAGTGGCCCACCATCTTTCAAAGACCTCCACAAGCTCGGAGTTCCGGAAAACATTCTCTTGGACAAGGGTATCTTGAGCGGGCACCTTTTGTTGACGCCCCATTTGCCTCATGAGCCTTTCAGGGTAAATGAAGGAAGCAACCTTCAAACCCACCACCATCAAAGAACGAAGACTAACACCCAAAGCGGGCAACCCCGTGAAGGACCTCAAGTGCCTCCATGGCACCACCCAACGGATGTGAGGACCACCCTCCTCCGCCAATCTTGCGGCCCAATAAGCCTCGGTAGAAGCAAAACTATAAGAGTACAATTTATTCCTCATGGTGAGGTAACGGAAGGAATAAGAAGAAGAATCAACCGGAGGATCTACATACCTTAGCCGAAAGAAGGAGCTTCTCCACAAGAGCCTTCCTTGTCCAAGGCGTGGATGATCTCGCCAAGCACCAACCACGATGGATCTCTACCATGCTCCATTTGCTCAACCACATGAAAAAGGGTCATGCTACCATAACATTTTGGCCCCTCCTTCTTCAAAACATAAACAAAGAGGTACACATGGACAAGGCAAAAGGCAAGAGCCCTTCTTCTAGCCACCTCCGAAACATTGACATCTAATCGGTTTGAAAAGATGTTGATAAGAGCCAACATATCCACACCATGAGGAGCAAGGAGAAAGTTGACTTGACTCGTCGACAAACCCAACATGGAACGTAATTTCTCCTTATAGCAAAACCGAGTAGGAGGAAGCACCGGAACACAACCCGGCTGATGCGTGTCTTTTATATGATGTTTTACATCCCATTTTACACGCATTTCAGAGCTCATTCATGTAGTTTATGCTACATTTCTCCCTATTTCCGTCTACTTCCGTATTTTTGTACATTATTGCAGAAATGTGAAGAATCCGGCGGAAATCGAGCTAAATCCGTCCCCGACTATCCTGCATTGCAATTGACGTGAAGTATTCACCCGAGGAACAGCTTGGTGTGCATTTCAAGGCCCAAAAGACAAATCCACGAGATTATAAAAGTCAAGTAGCAGCTCAAGCAGTCGATCGACCGCTACCATCAGTCGATCGACCAACATGCGGGTTCCAGAAGCTACTGTGCACTGAGGATCAGTCGATCGACCACTACCATCAGTCGATCGACCAATCTGCTATCCCAGACGAGAATTAAAAGACCGAGGAAGCGCAAGCCCATGGAGTTTAGGTTTGATAATAAGTGTTACGTATGTTTGCTATTTAACGTAACATGGAACATTCAGTTTGGGAGATCGATTTTTACCAAAGTTTTTACACAGTAATATTTAGTTTTATAATTAGGGTTTGGAATATTGTTTAGCATTGGAATTTTCGTTCTTATTCTCAATCGTTCCTTTGCAATCTCGGTATTCTTCTGCCTTATTTCGATTTATCCTTATTTCATCGTTAGTATAGAATTGCTAGTTAGTATCCAAAGCCAATTATCGTTTATCGCTATTTGTTATTTGAATACTTCAAGCATGAATTCATTAGTTCATATTGTTATTGTTGTTTTTATCAGTACCATGAGTAGCTAGATTATTTGTGCTAGGATGTAGGCGAATTATAGCGTAGGCGGCGTAGTATTGTTTTGGACTGAATTCGCGTGTCAGTCGATCGACCGCCATACCTGGTCGATCGACTGACCATGTGAGGTTACCCTTTCATTTTAATTGATTTTAATGTTGTATTTAACGAATCGAATGCATGCGACCAGTTAGATGTTTAATTTATAACTGACCCATTAGATCGAGAGATAGGGACAGTTGTTAGACTACCGATTAAAATGACTGAACAGTGCTGAGATCGAAAGATAGGTATAGTTTAGACCGTTAGTCACTTTTCAGGACGAGAGTCAATATTAGTGATATTAGGGACTTATAGCGAGATCGAAAGATGCTATCTGTTAAGAGTGGACCGAGAGGACCTCTTGTCTTCCCGCCTCACATGTGTTTGATTCAGACCGACTTAGTATGCTGCCGCCGAAGCTATAATGAACCGACCATTCTAGTACCCCCTCTTTATCTGTTTAATCCGTTTTTTTAGTTTATTGTCTTTATTTACTCTTAGCTATAGACCAATTCAACTCAACCCCTACACTCGTTACCTTAGACTAGAATTAGACAGCTAGAAATTACGTCTGCCTCCTTGTGGTTCGACCCTGTTACCACTAGCCTAGGTTAGTCTTAATAGGAGATTATAAATCTTATTTTTGGTACTCACAACGACGGGTATCAAATTTTTGTGCCGTTGCCGGGGAGGCAATTGTTCTAATTTTTAGTTGTTTTTTTAGTCTTTCTTTAGTTTAAGGGACTTCCGTTCCTTAAACTTTTCTTATATTCTTTTTGTAGTTTCTTCTTATGCGCAGGTCACAAGGTGGTGAACTATTACCATTAAACCCTGAGATCGAGAAATCCTTGCGCGAGTTGAGACGATCACAAAGGGTATTACCGACAGAGAAAGAGCTGAGTACTCTGTCAAGCTACTACGAGAACGCTATGTTCGAAGGAGATCCACCTACATCTCCTGCCTCTACTTCTTCAGCTGAGACAGTTACTTCTCCAGAAATCCCAGTCATGGCTGAAGAAGCAACCATTGCTAGTCACTCAGAGCCTACAGCTGCGAATCTCTACAAAGGATTCGAACTACCTGGGGAGGCGAGAAAATTTGAGCCAAAGCCTTCCTACATTAACCTGGTTGAGAGAAACCAGTTCGGGGGAGCTGCAAATGAAGATGCAGCCAAGCACATGGAAATTTTTATTGATTATTGCTGCTATATACCCCCGCCGGCCGGTGTGACCCAAGATCAGATCAAGGAGACCATGTTCATTTTCTCCCTTCGTGATGCTGCAAGGGAGTGGTATAGAGATCTGGACCGAGCCGCACATGGGATCACATACTGGAATTCGTTAGCCCTGGCATTCTACAAAAAGTACTTCTCTGCCTCGAAGACGAATGCCATTAGAGCTCAGATCACGACCTTTAAACAAGGGCCAGACGAGAATTTTCATGAAGCATGGGTCCGTTTCAAGAAATTGGTGCGAACCATACCGCACCATGGGTTCGAAAAATGGAGCTTGTGCAATCAGTTCTATAATGGACTGTATGACGATCGGAGGGCCATATTAGATCTCATGACCAATGGCCGATTTGCCGAGAACATGGGAGAGACCAAGGGGTGGAAGATCATCGATGATCTGGCCACTCATAAGGCCGAATATGGGAATTCGAGAGGAAACCAGAGGAGAGCTGCTGAATCTTCCTCTGTTGCTGCACTAGAAGCCCTCACTGCAAGGTTTGACAAATATGAATTGGGAGGAGCTTCTAAAGGTGGGATATACCAAGTAAATGTTGTTTCAGACGGTCCTTTCGTCTATAGAATATGTGGAGCTGAGGGACATGTCTCAGAGAATTGTCCCAGTCCTTTCGAGTCTTGTGCTGCCTTTCAACACTATAGGCAGACAAACACGTACTTTGAACCGAATGTCCACCCCAACTTGAGGTGGAGTAGCCAGAATGTCCTGAATTCGACTCAACCTCCACAACAGCAGCAGCATCAAGCTTATGTGCCCCCTCATCATAAGCAACATTAATACCAAAAACCTCCCTATGTGCCGCAGCAGCAACAACAATCCCATGGTTCTGATTTTGCTGAGTTTAAGAACTTGTTCTTTGAAGGAGTCCCAATCTAGAGAGGCGGGATGAAGCTACTAGAGAGCCAAATTGCTCAATTGGCTAGTAAGAGTACCACTCGAGCTCCCGGACACTTACCCACTCAAACTGACCAGAAAGAGACCCTGAATGCCATTACTTTGAGGAGTGGGTCTACCCTAGAGGGGCCTTCTATGGTCGAGGATGCCCCTGAAAAGAATGAGGCGGAACCGAGTCAAAACAAAGCTGTAACGAATAATTCAAAGAAAAAGGCGTCTACTGGGTATATCGTCGATCGATCGATATACCCGGTCGATCGGCCCGATATGCGGGTTCTGAGGAGCTTAAGGAATCTGTACATCTCAGTCGATCGACTGAGCAAGGTGGTCGATCGACTGAGACCCCTGCTGATATTGAGAAATTTCGTCCTTCAATGCCCGATAATTTGAGAGACCATTTGTTCCGGGGTTCGACAACTCCAAAAGTGTTGGGTAAAGACCCGAGTGCTGATGGGTCCGTCCCGATTCCGAAGTTCGACCCAATGTCGGTCAATGGCTCACATTTGAGACGGTCTGAGGAGGGTTCAAGCTTCAATAAGGAGAAGGAGGTGGACTTTCAGCCTAAGTCCACGGATGTCGGCATGCGAGACTTAGAAGAGAGGGCTAAGGTACTTCTCTCAGCCCCATATCCAGAGCGACTAGTGCCGACAAAGGAACAGGTATCTTTCAATAAATTTGAAAAGGTTATTCGTAGTTTGAATGTACAAGTTCCTTTCCTTGAGTTGGTCAATCACGTGCCTGCCTACACTAAATTCATGAAACAACTCCTGTCTAAGAAAAAGTCACTTGAAAATGTGCATACTGTCGCGTTAACCAAAGAGTCATGCTCTTATTTGTCTCATACTGCACCCCATAAGCTAGAGGACCCGGGTAGCTTTTCTGTTCCTTGCAATATAGGTACCTTCTCTATTGATAAGGCATTATGTGACTTAGGAGCTAGTATAAGCGTCATGCCTTTGAGTCTAGTTAGGAAGCTCAAATTGACTAGGTTCGCAGTGACAGATATGACAGTACAGATGGCTGACCGATCTGCGGTCCAGCCAGTAGGAGTCTTGGAGGACATCTCTGTCCAAATAGGGATGTTTTTCTTCCCCGTCGACTTCGTGGTACTTGACATGCCTGAGGATGCCCATATTCCCATTATTTTGGGTAGGCCATTTCTGCACACTGCTGGTGCAGTCATAGATGTCGGTCTAGGAACCCTGACTTTTAAAGTGGGCAAGCATTCTATTGTTTTTGCCCAGCCATCTAAGAAAAAGGACCTCATGTGGCCTGTGACTTGTAACACGGTTTCTGACAAGAAATCGTACTTTGTTCTCCCTGATTTACCCATCTCTATTCCTGTTGTAACCTCTCCGCCCCATATTGGGAGCAAATTGGAGGAAGACTTGTTTATTTCTGATATTGCAGGAGCTGGTTTGGGGAAGGAAGAACTGCAAGTCACTCCAGCCGCAAAGAAGCCAATCGTTTCACGAGGAGGTCTTGGTTGCCTTAGCTATGCCACTGATGAGGAAGTTGATGACGAGCCGGTCAAGGCAAGGGAGTCCGACTTGGACTGTGATGAGCAAGAAGAGGTCATTGACTGGGGAGATGATGAAAATGTTGATCCGTTGAGCCATACGGACGTGGAGGCTAGGAAGGGTGCAGCTGATAAGATAAGCATCGTTGAGGCTACCTCTAGTAGCCAGGAGCCGACGAAGTGGGCCATTCCGTGGCCGTTCTTGATCAACTACTAGTTGATCACATGTTTTCCAAACTTTTTATTTGCTTTTGTTAGACACTTTTTATTGCTTTTGTGTGCGCGAAACTTCGCATTTTATTTTGCTTGCTTAGGATTTTATACGTTTGAGACTTTGCTTTGGGTTTTTGCGCAATTTTGGGCGCGTATTATTGTGCAATTGCAGGTTTTTAGACCTCTTTAGCTCAAGTAATTGAGCAAATACGAAGAAAGAAGGAGTACAGCAGTATTTTCAGTCGATCGACTGGCTAATTGGTCGATCGACTGAGTTGCACTTTCCAGGAGCTACTGCTCCTGACACATTGGTCGATCGACTGCCGTTCTTAGTCGATCGACCAAGGACGCTGCTGTACCTGTTCACGACTGTAATACTACGGTTTTATGAATCTATGGGTACTCTATCGAGTAGGCCTTACTCTGTCGAGTAAGGGTGTGTTGCAGTTTTAAAATAGTTTCTGACCTGTTGGGTACTCGATCGAGTAACCTTGATACTCGATCGAGTAAGGGGGCACTCGATCGAGTACCTCAGCTACTCGATCAAGTAGCTCGGTTGACGGGTTATGTTTTGACGGGTTTTGTTAATAACGCGGATTAGTATATATAATATGTCGTCATCTTTAGTAAACACTTTTATAAACCTAATTCAGTCAAAAAGGAGATTGAAACTACGTAGTTCGCTTCATCCGCATTATTGGCAAATCCCGGAGCTTGAGAGGTCGGATTTTATTGTTCTTTATACCTTTGTGATCCTTGCGTCGAGGGTAAGATCTACATACCAATTTTATAGTATTTCTTTAAGTTTCGTTAAACCCTAATTTTGGGAATTGGGGGTCTTTATGATTTGTTAAGGTTAGATTGTGATTATGTGATTATGTGATAAGAGAAGGATTTGTAGAGGAGAGGTTTTGAGACAGCTGCTAGATCGTCTGATGATAGTGTGCTTTCCAGGTAGGATTTCCTACTCAGTATTAGTCCCATAATGGGATGATTGTTGATGTGTTGAGATTGATTGTTTGATATAGTAATTGTATTGTGATTGTGATTGTGATCGTTGTCTATGGTTCGCGAGGCGTGGCCTCGGCTGAGTGAGGTCACTTACGGGAGTGGCTTCACACCCTAGTTTCGCCTTCTGTGGAACCTGCCACAGAAGGGATGTGCACATTAATGGATAGGGTTATCGCTCATTATGAGGAGCGGGGATTTGGTGGGCACGGCTGAGGTCCCCCACTGGCAGGGCTGGTCCAGTGGACAGTCAGTGATTGAGATGATTGGAATTGGCGTGATTTGTGTGTGTGTGATGATTAAGTCATCTGTTTATCTCTTGTTAATATATATTGAGTTGTGTGATTAGTCGACCCGGTGTTGTTTTGTAAACTGCGGTGATCCATTCGGGGATGGTGAGCAGATATTGAGCAGGTATGAGATGAGTATTGGGATAGCTGGGATTGCCACGACATGATGATAGGAGTCTTCCGCTGTAGCTTATTAGTTTATTTACATTTCGATTAGAACGATCGGTTTGAGAACATGTATTACACTTTTGGTTTGGTTTTGAGAATTGTAACTCTTCGCTAAGTATTTATATTTAAACGTTGTTTCTTCATTGTTTATTTGATTATCATTGCCTCGGGTAACCGTGATGGTAATGTCTTCATACCTGAGTGGTCCTGGTAAGGCACTTGGAGTATGGGGGTGTTACAAATGGTATCAGAGCGACGATCCTGAAACCTGTAACCAATGAATCTAATGAACCTAGGGAATCTAATTAAAATGAACCCGGGGTAGAAGTTGTAGGAGCTAATGCAAAGACTTGGGAGACGTCCTAAAGTCGCGAACTCGCCCTACAATTTTGAACCGGTCACATGGGATATGAGTCGGGATCGCTATGTGCATTCTTTGTGTGTTGTGTATCTATATAGTAAGGTGTTGTATGAATCAATGGATGTATACATGTGGAGGATGTGAGATGTGTAGTGAAGGATAATGATGATATGATTATAATTGTCATTGATTGAATACATGAATTGCAAGACGGTTGGTTTATAATGTTGTTTTGAATTGGTTGAAAAGATGAGTTAAGGAATTGCATGAGAATATGAAATTCATGTGGAGGACATGTTTATGTGATGGAAGTGGATTTTCTACTTTTGCTATGTTAGTAACATGTGAATAGGGGATTTCATGTCGTATATTATGTTATTGTGTACGTGAAGTTATAAAATAAGAGCATGTGGGTAAATCGTGATTGACAGGTTAAATAATCTATGTGCATGATGAATGTTGTTGCTTGGCTTTGAACATAGTAACATATGATTAGCAATACTAGTTTTATGAGTACTGAGTCGTTTTGTCTACCTTGTGGTTGTTTAAGTCGTTTGGGAAGTAAAAATCAATAGTTGTGTTTTTCGATTATAAAGAGGTTGTCTTTAAACTGTTATAACTTGAGATGCATAAATGATTTTTATGTGATTCCAATTGGAGGGAATAGCTTGTCCTTTTACGATTCTAACGATAGGTCACACGCCCAAAACGACCAAGAAATGAGTGAGTTATGACTGTTTTACGAAAACTGGACAGTGCTGAGAAATGCGTAGGTACTCGATCGAGTAGCCTTGTACTCGATCGAGTAGGTGGGGACTCGATCGAGTATGTCACTTACTTGATCGAGTGGCCCTGGTAATTTGTTTTACGTGCTTCTGATCTTCACCTACTCGATCGAGTAAGTCACTTACTCGATCGAGTGGCCTGTACTCGATCTAGTGACCCCTATTTTGGGTCATATGCTTATCTTTTAACTTCGTTGCATATTATGTTTAATTCAAAGGTGATGTTTTGCTTCTTTATGCATTGTTTTACATGTACGTAGGTCTTGACGCGTAAGTTACCCAATCTTGTGGTGTAGTGAAAGGCACCTGTGGTGAGTATGAGTTCGGTGGGAGGACATGAGTTATATGTGGTTGTGATAGATAGTGGAAAAAGACAAGAAAGATCGTTATGGCTTAATTGAGACATAGAGCATGTTTTCTGAGATGAGATGAGTGATATGAGTGTGTGTTAAATAATGTAAGAGTAAGTGAATGTGGGCAAGGGATGATGTGAGTATAAGGAACGTGAGAATAAAAAGATTGAAAGTAAGGAGGTGGATAGTGGCAGCTTGAGATGTGTAAAGAATTATGGAGGGAGATAGTTAGGAGTCGTGTGGGTTAAGGATATATGTAGTGAAAGTTCGTTTTAAAGGGGTTGAGAAGAGTGGTATACAGTGAATTTTATGGAGACATGTCGCGAGGTAGATTTATACACAGTGAGTAAGTTTGGGAGATTTGGTTTATCAAGAGGTGAAACTACATGTGATTTCTTTGGGCATTTAACAGTATGAAAGGAATTTTGATTTCTAGAGAGGTACAAAGGAGATGCAATTGTTTGAACAGTGAACGTTGATTTTATGGATAGATTAGTGGCAAGTGTGAGTGATACCATAATAAGAGAAAATCAATGGTAAGAAAGAGTGAGAAGATATCGATATAAAATAATGAGATGTGAGTCTTGGAGCAATGAGAAAGTAACCGGAACACTAAAGAGTTAGGAAGAAGTAATACGGAGTTTTATGGTTAATTAATTTTGCCGAGAGTAAAAGAAAAGAATGAGGGGAGTAAAACTAGGAAGATGTTGACCGGAGTTATGTGACATAAAAGTGAGGAATTGGCGAGATCTATGATACTATCAAGAGTAAGTAAGTTAATGGTTATACAGGAGTCTCGGGACAACATGATTATTCATGGGCTTTGAGGAATTAAGGGAGTAAGAGGTTGATAGAGTAGCTGCACGATATGAGATATTGGTGGAGAGTTAGATGACGCTACGGTCAAGGATAGTGTTGAAAAGAATGTTGAGGTAAATTTTGTTGGTGGATTTGATGTCCGTTATTTGGAATGTTAACCAAAGATAGGAAAGAAACCGTGATGTTTAGAGATGAGTGTAAGAGGTTTGATGTCCGAACAGTCGTAGTGTTATGGTTTGTGACTAATGGTTAAGAGTGATGGTATATTAGAAAGGTAGCAATTCTAAAGAGGTTGATTTGGTAGGGACCTGATTGTTGTGTATGATTGTGAGAGGGTATAAGATGTGGCTAGATGAGGCGGATGTTAATAGTTGAATAGTAATGGTATGGTTATATTTGGCAGGAAGTGATGGTTGTGCGAATGGGGGAATATGTTATGAGGAGCATATGAGTTAAACTCGGGCAACGGGTAACCTATGTTGAGTGGTAACTTACGTGATCAGGATTGACTGGTTAGATGTGATTACGGGTCTGTGATATATACAAATGTTTGTGTGAGGTTTTGACCTCACAAGAAGTGGTATGGTGTGATTATTATAAAGTTGTATTTGAATGTTCTGTAATGCATGTTGGGTACGCTAATCTAATTGAATGATATTCAAAAAGGCAATAATTGGAGTGATCTGGCGTGACTGGTTATACTTGTATGCATTCATGATATATGTTATTCGGTGATATGGTAAGGGGATGATATTCATGAGGTTATTATCTGTTTAATTCATAAAATATGTTGCGTTGTGATTCAGAAAAGTGGATTTGAGTAAGTTTTTCTTGTCTGAAAAGTTATTCTGAGTCAGTGTTTATGGGATCGTGTATGTTGTGATGACTATCGATGTGGTTGTGGGGCCTCGGGTGGTGATCCGGGCACGGTGTCTAGTGTTGTGATGCGGGTATTTTCGCACTGCGGTGTGGCTGTTGGTGGCGGTGTTGCGATGCCGTCACCGGTTGTGGTGGAGTAGGCGGGATGATTATGATTCGAGTTTCGGAAGTATATACCAGTTATACATAGATTGTTGTTTTATTTGTTGTTGTTTCCTGTGAGTTTCAGTTTGGACAGATTGACCGTCATTTTGTTCGTTTATGTTTCTTACCAGTTTCAGTTTGGGAATGAGGGTAGAGTGTGATATAAAATAGAGTTGTATATGTTTTCGTTGTTGTCATGGTATAGTGATATTCTGTTGATGGGACACGGTTGTGAGAGGTTGTTACAGTAATTTTGATCTTGTTCTAGATAAGGCTTTAGTAGACATGGTAGTGGCAAGTGATTCGTAAAACATATGTGGTAATGACCTGAAAGATGCAGGGGGTCATAATCTTTGGTTGAGATAGTCAGTGCAGGGTATTGGGATTTGGTGTCATGTTAAGTTATGTATGCGTTTTGTGGTAATGAAAGAAAAGAACTTGAGAAGCTAGTGTGAGTGTACGTAACAAGTGTGGATCGTGAGTTATGCTTTTGATGATGGGATTTTTATATAGTTTATATAGAGAGGTATGTCATGTTGCGGTAATGTGGAAAAGTTGAAGTTTTGGGTTAAGCTAAAGATTTTGTGGTATAGGTTAGGTGGTGTGACGAGTGAATTGAAGTATGAGAATTGTTTAAGTAAGAGAGCCTTGGATATCTGCATGGCGAGTGTTCAGAGTATAGGTGGTTATCTATGACATGTGATGGTGATGAGAATAATGAGAAGATATAACTAAGGATATAGTATTAGTGAGTTACGAGGACGTAACATTTGTCTTAAGAGGAGTAGGATGCGATAAAAGAGATTTTTATAGTTGTGCATATGGAAATATAACTACAAGTTTGAGTCTGGATGTAGAATAAAAGATTGATTCGTGTTATGGGTGATTTTATTAAAGGTTATGACCGTACTTGTAGTAGTTCGATGTTTAGGAGTGTGAGAATATTTCACCAGTGTTGACAGTTGGATGATGATTTTATGAGTGTAAGTAAACTTCGAGGACGAAGTTCCTTTTAAGGGTGGTAGAATGTAACATTCCGTTTGATGTCTATGAGTGTCTCGATTTTGGATTTGATAGTGGATGATATTGTGAAGCTAGCAACGTTAGAGGATGGTAGTTGGTTATGTATGGAGTTGGTGTCATGAGAGATATATATGTGGTGGATACGATATCGTGAGTCATGTTAAGGAAGTAAACATAGTTGGTGGAGTGGGTGTTAAGAGTTCATGTTTTATGTTTGGTCGAGTTCTTGAGTTCTTAGCTATGTAGTTGTGTCTTAGTCAAGTTTTGTAGGTTTGTTTTATGTATGGGTTGAACTTCGGGGACGAAGTTCTTTTTAAGGAGGGAAGACTGTAATACTACGGTTTTATGAGTCTATGGGTACTCTATCGAGTAGGCCTTACTCTGTCGAGTAAGGGTGTGTTGCGGTTTTAAAATAGTTTCTGACCTGTTGGGTACTCGATCGAGTAACCTTGATACGCGAGCGAGTAAGGGGGCACTCGATCGAGTACCTCAGCTACTCGATCGAGTAGCTCGGTTGACGGGTTATGTTTTGACGGGTTTTGTTTATAACGCGGATTAGTATATATAATATGTCGTCATCTTTAGTAAACACTTTTATAAACCTAATTCAGTCAAAAAGGAGATTGAAACTACGTAGTTCGCTTCATCCGCATTATTGGCAAATCCCGGAGCTTGAGAGGTCGGATTTTATTGTTCTTTATACCTTTGTGATCCTTGCGTCGAGGGTAAGATCTACATACCAATTTTATAGTATTTCTTTAAGTTTCGTTAAACCCTAATTTTGGGAATTGGGGGTTTTTATGATTTGTTAAGGTTAGATTGTGATTATGTGATTACGTGATAGGAGAAGGATTTGTAGAGGAGAGGTTTTGAGACAGCTGCTAGATCGTCTGATGATAGTGCGCTTTCCAGGTAGGATTTCCTACTCAGTATTAGTCCCATAATGGGATGATTGTTGATGTGTTGATATTGATTGTTTGATATAGTAATTGTATTGTGATTGTGATTGTGATCGTTGTCTATGGTTCGCGAGGCGTGGCCTAGGCTGAGTGAGGTCACTTGCGGGAGTGGCTTCACGCCCTAGTTTCGCCTTCTGTGGAACCCGCCACAGAAGGGATGTGCACATTAATGGACAGGGTTATCGCTCATTATGAGGAGCGGGGATTTGGTGGGCACGGCTGCGGTCCCCCATTGGCAAGGCTGGTCCAGTGGACAGTCAGTGATTGAGATGATTGGAATTGGCGTGACTGTGTGTGTGTGTGAGTTAAGGCTCATTTATCTTCTTGTTAATATATATTGAGTGGTGTGATTAGTGCGACCCGGTGTTGTTTTGTAAACTGCGGTGATCCATTCGGGGATGGTGAGCAGATATTGAGCGGTATGAGATGAGTACTTGGGATAGCCGGGATTGCCACGACATGATGATAGGAGTCTTCCAACGTAGCTTATTAGTTTATTTACATTTCAGTTAGAACAGTCAGTTTGAGAACATGTATTACACTTTTGGTTTGGTTTTGAGAATTGTAACTCTTCGCTAAGTATTTATATTTAAACGTTGTTTCTTCATTGTTTATTTGATTATCATTGCCTCGGGTAACCGAGATGGTAATGTCTTCATATCTGAGTGGTCCTGGTAAGGCACTTGGAGTATGGGGGTGTTACAACGACCTCTCCCCTGCTGTGTTTGGTCGATATGCGGACTTAAGGGAGTTTTCTACTCCACTTTACTTTCCGTCAAATTATTTATTTATTTCTTCTAATTTTCTCATTTGTGCACATATTTACCGCTTCAAAATTGTCTTCTCGATTTTATGCGTGGGTTGTATTTGTCTCTCAGGTACTTATTGGTAGCACTGCTGACTACTGAAACCTCCTAGCTCACGCTGGTTTGGGGAGGTTTCCTTTTTGCTGCGCTTAAAGTCTTGTGAGTTCCCGATTTTCACTTCATGTCTTATTTACTTCATTTTCCCGCAAATTCTCATTTCTCTTTTATTTCATTACATGATTTTGCACAATGGGGACATTGTGTGATTTGGTTTGGGGAAGGGTTTTGCGTCGCATATCATTTGCTTGCATTCACGTTTACATTTTGTTTTGCATTGCTTTTTCATTTCATATATATATACGAAAAAATTCAAAAAAAAAATTGAATAATTTCAAAAAAATTCAATAAAATGCACGTTTATTTTAGCATATAGGTCGAGTCGGAACGGTAGTATTTCAAGGATGATATTGCATTTGAACCTGTTTTGCCTAAGCCTTGCCTAATTAACATGTTATTAGTAGAATCGTAAATGCATTCCTACGAGTTTTCGTTAATTATTTGCTGGACTTGAGACTTGACTTTGAAAATTGGCAAACTACATCAAATATCTGAGATTTAGAGCCTATGACTGGTGACATCTATGACCGGTTTATTTAGGAATGTGAGTAGTACTCCTTATAAGACATGTCATATCAATGTGCATAAATATGAACTTAATCTGCTTAATACCTGTATGCATTCGGTCTGTGGTTAGTTGACACATGTGGTAGAGGTTTCCCTTTTCTCGTTTCACCCATAAGCTCCACACTGCCAAAAATATCATTTTTATCCTATTTACTACATCCTACACTTAGCCTGCCTTGGTCAAGCTAGTAGTTTAGTTTTTGGGATTGTTACTTAGTTTTTGGTAGTAAATGCTCTTATTGAGATTTAGTTGGGAAAATGAAATGAAGGAAGGAAAGAAAAGAAAAGAAAAAGAAGAAAAGAAAAAAAATGATTCGAGAGAAAAGAAAAAGAGTTATGTACCGTTCGTGCAGTCGATCGACTGCCCCTTTTGATCGATCGACTGAGGTTCGAGAGAAAGATAAAGAATCAATTCGCATAATTCAAAATCCTTATCTTTTGGCGATTTTTGCTCCCATGTATTATTCATATTTTATGGGGAGTTAGTTGATTACTTTTATACCTGGAGATTGTGAGATTTGTGCTTGCTATAGCACCGTTTCATTTGTTTTTGAGCAAGAAGTTAGATGTTGCCATATGGTTCCGTTTCGGTACTAGCTTGATCACCTGTACCTCCACTTTTCCATAAATGTTTTGCCTCTTCTTACCCATACCTCACATATCCACATTTATACCTCGGCATGTGTCATGGTCTCTTGTTGGTTGGAATGCGTATGTACGGTTGTAGAGATTATTTTCATATTATATTGCAGGCATGTTCTTATAGGTCGTAGTTAGGTGAGTGTCACTACAAATGAATTCTTTCTATATTTACATTATTCACCTGTGCTTCTTTGAGTGATTTGAGCGACCCGTGAGAGTCCAATTTGATAAGTCTCTACAGGTGACGGTTCAGTAGTTTTAACGACCCCATAACTCGTTTGCATGATTCATTTGCTAGTTGATTGTTGGTTGTGCGTTAAATTGGTTTAGGCTTTACATGTTGCATTTCGCTCTGAGATTGGACTCGTTCCATTAGGTCATTAGATCGAGTCTAGTTCTTGCTTGGGGACAAGCAAGGGTTCGGTTTGGGGAAGTTTGATGCGTGTCTTTTATATGATGTTTTACATCCCATTTTACACGCATTTCAGAGCTCATTCATGTAGTTTATGCTACATTTCTCCCTATTTCCGTCTACTTCCGTATTTTTGTACATTATTGCAGAAATGTGAAGAATCCGGCGGAAATCAAGCTAAATCCGTCCCCGACTATCCTGCATTGCAATTGACGTGAAGTATTCACCCGAGGAACAGCTTGGTGCACATTTCAAGGCCCAAAAGTCAAATCCACGAGATTATAAAAGTCAAGTAGCAGCTCAAGCAGTCGATCGACCGCTACCACCAGTCGATCGACCAACATGCGGGTTCCAGAAGCTATTGTACACTGAGGATCAGTCGATCGACCACTACCATCAGTCGATCGACCAATCTGCTATCCCAGACGAGAATTAAAAGACCGAGGAAGCGCAAGCCCATGGAGTTTAGGTTTTGATAATAAGTGTTACGTATGTTTGCTATTTAACGTAACATAGAACATTCAGTTTTGGAGACCGATTTTTACCAAAGTTTTTACACAGTAATATTTAGTTTTATAATTAGGGTTTGGAATATTGTTTTGCAGTGGAATTTTCGTTCTTATTCTCAATCGTTCCTCCGCAATCTCGGTATTCTTCTGCCTTATTTCGATTTATCCTTATTTCATCGTTAGTATAGAATTGCTAGTTAGTATCCAAAGCCAATTATCGTTTATCGCTATTTGTTATTTGAATACTTCAAGCATGAATTCATTAGTTCATATTGTTATTGTTGTTTTTATCAATACCATGAGTATCTAGATTATTTGTGCTAGGATGTAGGCGAATTATAGCGTAGGCGGCATAGTATTGTTTTGGACTGAATTCGCGTGTCAGTCGATCGACCGCCATACCTGGTCGATCGACTGACCATGTGAGGTTACCCTTTCGTTTTAATTGATTTTAATGTTGTATTTAACGAATCGAATGCATGCGACCAGTTAGATGTTTAATTTATAACTGACCCATTAGATCGAGAGATAGGGACGGTTGTTAGACCACCGATTAAAATGACTGAACAGTGCTGAGATCGAAAGAGAGGTATAGTTTAGACCGTTAGTCACTTTTCAGGACGAGAGTCAGTATTAGTGATATTAGGGACTTATAGCGAGATCGAAAGATGCTATCTGTTAAGAGTGGACCGAGAGGACCTCTTGTCTTCCCGCCTCACATGTGTTTGATTCAGACCGACTTAGTATGCTGCCTCCGAAGCTATAATGAACCGACCATTCTAGTACCCCCTCTTTATCTGTTTAATCCGTTTTTTTAGTTTATTGTCTTTATTTACTCTTAGCTATAGACCAATTCAACTCAACCCCTACACTCGTTACCTTAGACTAGAATTAGACAGCTAGAAATTACGTCTGCCTCCTTGTGGTTCGACCCTGTTACCACTAGCCTAGGTTAGTCTTAATAGGAAATTATAAATCTTATTTTTGGTACTCACAACGACGGGTATCACCGGCCATCCACCAATGGCTCCTACTTCTTCAGCAAGAGGACAAATTTCACCCTTCGGGAAAACGAAAACATGATGTTTCGAATCCTATAACCGAGAACATGCTTCGAGAAATTAGGGTTGCACCTTGACTTGACGGAGCACCAACAATTGACCAACTCCCATGCAAACGAGTTGATACTTTTCGGGAGGCGACAAATCCCGGCACCATTGTCGCAATGCATTCTCAAAACCATCCATGAAATATTTTTGTGGAAGAAGAAGAAGTTTTGTAGAGATTTTTTTGTGTTTCGGATGATGAAACAATGAAGCGCAAACATCACTATTTATACGAAAAAGATCAGCGCCTTTTTTAGAAAAAGGGGAGAGCTGGCTTCCATCGCCAGGCAGCCCGCGCCTCTTTAGGCCTTCCCCGGGATTCCCGCTTTTGACTTGTCTATTTCAAGTTGTGTTTTCTCCTGACACCTCAAACCTCCCGCCAGGATGCTCGCACCTCTTCGGGATGATCCAGGTCATTTTTGTGTTTCCTCACACTCACATTTCCTTATTTTCGCGTTTTACGAAATCCGACACGGTTTCCATGACGCAACTTTAAACATACGGATTTTTCTTTCTTTTTTTAAGGGGGGGAGGGCTAGTCGCCCCGATCCGCGATGGATCGTTTCCATGTCAGTCGAAGCCCCAATCCGCGACGGATCGTTTCCATGTCAGTCGAAATTCCGAAAATTTTTCGCTTTTTTTTCAAATCTTTCCATAAAAAAAAAAAACGAAAATTGATAACACGACATCAGTTTTCCTCAAAATTCAAGCACTCACAAATTCGAGTCTTGACCTCAAAAATCAAATATGCTCGTAAAAATATTTTCTAAAAATTCATCCCTGACGGTTTGAGTTTGAATTTTTCGAGTCACAAATCAATTTCAACATTTCGATGCAATTTAATTCACGACATGAGTTAATTGCTCAATTTTCAAATTAATTCCTTTTATCTAAAGTGACGACTTGTCGCGGAATTTTCATATATCATATCATTTCAAATTTCAAATTTTAACTTCAAGTCATCTTGGTTAATTTTTGTTTTTCAATCAAATGCTTTTACGTGTTTGCGTTTATGTATATGTGCTATCCGTTGCCTGTTTTCTACACTAATGATGCAGGGACTAGTGCGAAACAGAAGGAGAATTGACAGCCGACAGCGCTCCTCCGAAACACAACACAAAAAGCCAAAAATCACAAAATGAGCCACAATCCAAAAACACATATATACAAACCGCCTCACGCAAAATGTAAATATATACAAATAAGAGTCGAAGACGTGGACAAACTACTACATCTACTCGGCGTCTCCCGTCGGGCCAGTCCCAGTCTCACGAGAAGTCGCCGCCAACGCGGACACTACCACCTGCTTAGGCTCCCTCTCCGGAGAACTCTCCAGCGTCTCCTGCTCCATCTCGACGTGAAGCTCCTCCGCTGCAGCCAACTGAGCCCTGAGAGAGGCAATCTCCGCGTCTCGGCTCCGTAGTTCGTCCTCACGACGCCTCAAATCCTGTTCTCGACTAATGATCCCCAACCCCTGGGCCTCGATCGTCGACCTGGCTGTGTCCAACTCAGCACGGACCCGAGCGAGCTCCGCCGGATCCGCAGTACCCTACAAAACACAATACAGATCATCAAGATCTAAAAACGTGAAATGCAACACAAAATACACAAAAACAACACACAAAAAGTACCTGAGTAAGTCGAGCCTCCCTCACAGCCAGGTCACCGGCAAGCGCCCTCCACCGGTTAGCCATCCACCACAAAGCCTGATGACTAACGGTCGTCACCTACAAATCAAAAATGTCCTTCAATACAATGCAAGGCAAAGCCCAAAATGAGGAAGAATGTTCAAGTCAGGAACTCACCCTCAGGACGATCAACCTCCACTCCATGCCGGCGTCGGTCACCTCGACAACCGCAGGCTCCGCTAAGCGCAGCTGAAGCTCCTCGCCGCCCGGCCCCTGAAAGGTAGTCTCCGTCGGGAAAGCTGGGGGCTGAGTCCTCATCAGCAGGTCGACTCCCTACCATTTGGATCCACATCAAAGATGACAAACCCTCCTATCAAGAGAGGCAATGAAAACAAAAGAACAGAGGAAAATATACCTCGATCGGGTACCAAGCAAGCCTCGACAACCGAAAGGTGTCGTAGTCGACGTCTCGCAGCAATAGCTCCTCACTTCCCTGACCGTGAAGGTGCTCCTCAACCTCGTCGGGGGTCGACTCCTGGAACAACACCCTCGGCGGATCGACCGGTACCACGAAAGTCTCGGTGAAGCACTGACGAGCTAAACGCTCGCCCAGGGACCAAACCGGCTCGATCGGCGTCTCCAGGTACAAACGCAAGGAGCTGCGAGGCCGCAAACGCTCCCTGATAGCACCCGGCACGTCCGTGTAGTGCTCCCAAGGCCGCCCAACAAACTGCATTCAAGACAAAGCTACTCAGCCGACTGGGGCTTCCTAAGCTACCTAGTCACCCTACCCCTATCTATTTCTATAAAGAAGAGGTAGAAAAGAATGAGAACTTACGTCAGCAATCTGAAGCTTGTTCACACGACGCCTGCAGTCCTCGTAAGTCGACTTAATCGACTTCTTTCGAGCCACCGTCCAACCCCTCACAGCAGGGTAGGTCGAGGGAACACCGCCTGTAGTCCCCGGACGCAGAGGGGTGAAGTAAGCGTACAACCAAGCCTGTAATCAAACACAGCAAACACAAATCAGCCAATTTCTCAAAAATTACCAAAATCAAAATCAAACTCAAAAGAAAACTACAAAAAATGCTCGTACCTCGAAGATGAGGCCGGGACCAACCAAAGCAGGGGCACTACCGTCCCTCACTGACTCCGGACGCACCGCCGCGTGCAAGTACCGGGTGAAACTCGCCATAGCCGGCGTAACCCAGTCAAACTGACCCAAAGTGTCAAGGTCTGTGAGGAGGGGAAGCACTTTGGTCGACAAGCGCTCACCCTTGTCACCAAAGTACGTGGCGCCCAAGAAGTACCACAACCACAACCGCACCTCCTGCGCGTCAGCCTCAGTCTCTGCCTCCGGACTCTTCAACGGCGCCGGAACCGCACCTGCCACCCTCCCACTTAAGTGGTCTTTCACATACGAACTCGCGATCAGGTACGGAGTGATGTCAGAAGGCTCCGACAAAGCAGTACCGATCAGATGAGTGACCGAGAAGAAGACACTCTCTCCGGTGTCTCGGTAAACTCAACAGGCGTCTCGCCACAAGGGAGGCCGAATAACATGGCGAAATCCTCTAAGGTCACACCGACCTCCCCAAACTCCATGTGAAACGACGACGTCGTATCCCAATACAGATCCAACATGGCGCGGATCAGACACAGGTTCGACCTAATCGAAGACCTGTGAATATCCCGCCAAGCGGCCACCAACGGCCCAAAAGCCAACCTCTCTATCAACGCCCTCGTCCCGGCTCGGAGAACGTCGTAAAAGCCCAGGCAGGTAGTGAAGCCCGAGAAAGTCCTCATGGTGCCGATCTCCTGAAATCAAAAACAAACAACGTCAGAATCACTATTCAGGCCTGACACTTCAAAAGTGACAAAAGTTCAAACGGGGGACACGACTCACCAAGCCCTCGTGAGCACGGTAGGAGATGTGCTTGTCCAGTCGAAGCAACAACTGGCTACCGTCAAAACCCTCGGCCTAAGCAGGCGCCGCCCGCAGGTTCAGCCCCCGTGAGGTTGTAGCCCGTCTAGCTCTCCAACTCGCGACGTCGGCGTCGTCCTCAACTGTCTCTGCCCTCCGTCTCTTCTGACCACGAGACTCAACGTGGCAGACGGGAGGCCTCTCAACGACCCTAACGACGTTCTGTAACGTCCGTTTGGTCAGCCGAGGAGTCCGCCTCCTCGTAGAAACCCTCCTCCCGGAGGTACCAGCCTCAGAACCAGTCTGAGCACTCCTAGCGTTGGTAGCCCCAACAACGGGCTCCTCACGCACCTCAACGGCCCTCCCAGCCCCAACAGTCTCCGCAGGGGGTCCCTCCTCCTCGGAAACGTCCTCCACTACCGCAGCGGGTACACTAACCGGAGTGCTAACCGGCCCCGTCCCGAACAACTCTTCAAAAGTCGCAGCAAGGGACCCAGCCTATCCCGAACACTCTCCTGCAAACAAAGAACGTCAGCCGAAATTTCGGCATTATGACGGCGTAAATCGGTCAAACCCAGAACAAACAAACAACCTGCAAAGTAAAGCAAGGGCAACCCTGTTAGTTATTTAGACCTAATTAATACTCATCTTATGATATTAAAGTTACAAATTAATATAATGTGGTCTAAATCTACATGCATGCAAATAAAATGTATAAAAGATGGTTTTAAACCATCTTAAGACAAAAGTTCCTTACATTGTTATAAGGCAAAATGGGCACAACTCAAGGACTCCTTCCTTGATGTTGTTCTTGTGCTAAAAAGTTAAGGATGATCCTCCAAATACTAGTACCCAAAGTTGAGTACCTCCTATGGTGGCACCCAAGAAGTACCCAAAATCTCTACTATTATTGACTAGATAATAAGTAGAAATAACCCTTAAATATATTAGTAATATTACTACTATAGTAATATTGATGTATATTATTATAATATGAGTTTATATTTATCTTTGATAAAGATTGGATGGTGAAATAAGAATAACAATTGTTCTTATTTGAACAAAAACACAACCGACCAACATAGAGCTTCTTGTGGAATTTTTGACAAAAAATTCTAACACCACAAAGCCATTATGTGTTTTTGTATTTATAGGCAAGGATAATGGGGAACATGAATGGATAATGACATCACAATTTGGCAAAAATTTACCAAATAGTTGGTGATCATCCACTCACCAAAAACGGCCTATTTAATAATTATGGGTCTTATTTGACTTTTGACATTTGTCCCACAAATGCTTATAAGTCACATGTTTAATTATCTTACATAATTAAATATTAATTTAATTTATTTAACACTTAAATAATATAAATTAACTACCAATGACTACTTAACTATTAAGTAATCATAAGACCATTTTATCAACATACAATGTGTCAATATTAACCCATTTAGCTAATTTTACAACTCCTTGTAAAATTTAATAGCTAATTACATCCGCCTCACAAAATACACCAATCGTATAAAATTAATTAATTAACAATTAATTAATAAATTCTAATTAATTTATTTATTATTTAAATATCACATAATTAAATAATAAATCTCCTTGTCCCGAGTTCGTAACCCGTCATCAAATATAAAACTCACTTGACTATCCTTTAGTTAATAATATTTAAGGGACTAATTAAACTGTATCTAATACAAATAATTAGTTTTTCAGTTGGGGATCCTTCCTATAGGTGTGACCTAAAGGGATCGGTGATCACCGCCGTCACACGACAAAGAATGTCAAACTCTAGTCACCAATCATTACCGATTAACGATGACCAGCTGACGAATAAATAAATAAATCCCTGATATTCCTTTTACGAGATTTATTATGTAAACGCACTCATTGTGGAGGACACTACTCCAACAAACCCCGCCCAAATCCAACCAAACAAAACAAAAACAATTCACAAAAACACACAAAAAACGACTCGCTCCTCGTTTCAAGCAAAAGACGAGTCAAAACAACCACAACAAAAAAAAAACGGCACCCCAAGACCTACACGAGGTCCGCCAACGAATCAAAATGCATTCCCAATGCAATGGAAAAATTTTCTATGGCTCAAAAAGGCAATTTATACGCCGATTTGAACGCAAACCGGTCAAAAATTCAAAAACGACCGCAAAAGGCAAACGTGATTTTATCACGCCTCAAGGTGATCTAAACTACCAATAAGGTCCATTTCAAAGTAAACTGACTCAATTTAAGCCCAAACAGGCGCTTACTTTGTCAGACATAAGACCGTCACAAAAGGAAAAAATTTCAATTTTGCCCACAATACCCAACAAAGGTCCATGATGGCAAATACGATCTTTCCCGACTACAATACAACCTAGTGGGGCCCATTATCCAAGCAAATAAACTTGGCATTGTGAGATGAGATGGTTTCTCCACCTCACTCACGTTTTTTTAGCATAGGGAGCGGGAGCGGGGACCAAAATGCAAACTAAAAGCACCCCTATACTCCTAAACGGGTTTCTAACCTAATGCAATCATCAATTTCACTCGAAATGGGCTCAATCAAAAACGCCCAAATCAATTTTCTAGGGTAAAATTTTTGCCCTAATTCAATCTATCAAATGACCAACAAATTTAAATGGATTCAAGAGGAAATACATACCTTGAGATGACATTATGGTTGATAGCACGAATGGAAGTGAGCAAAGGTCCTTTAATGGCGGATTTTGTGTCGAAGGTTGAAGATGACGAAGGAATGGAATGCAACCAAACCTCGCGTCTTTTACAGAAAAATAGGGAAGCCCCCTTGGTTCGCCAGGATGCTCGCGCCTAAACCAGGCCTCCCCTTGCTCTATTCAGCGAATTTTGGGCTTTGGCCCAATTTCCCGTAATAAACTTCAAGTTTTCAATAACGATATTAAGGACCGTCATTTTCTCAAATACAAAAAAAACAAATAGTGAAAATATAAATTCACTATTTTCCATCAAAAATTTCAAACAAACGGCGATCAAAACCGCCATTTTCCCTTCAAAAAAAATAATAGTGAAGATTCAAAGTTCACTATTTCCTCAAAATTCAAACGACAGCAATCAAAACCGTCAATTTCAAAAAATAATAGTGAAATCAAAATTCACTATTTTCCTTCAAAAAAAATTTAAAAAATAATAGCGAAAATTCAAATCCGCTATTTCTCCAAAGTTTAAACGACGAAAATTAAAACCGTCAATTTCAAAATAATAGTTTAAACTCAAATTCGCTATTTCTTCAAATTTCAAACGACGGCAATTAAAACCGTCATTTTCAAAATAATAGTTGGAAATTAAATTCCGCTATTTCCCACACATGTCAACGGCGGCACATAAACCGTCACTTCAAACATAATAGTGAAGATTCCAAATTCACTATTTCCCACACATGTCAACGGCGGCACATAAACCGTCACTTCAAAAATAATAGTGAAGATTCCAAATTCACTATTTCCTTCAAATGTCAACGACGGCACATAAACCGTCACTCCAAACGTGATAGCAAAATTCAAAATTTGCTATTTCCTTCAAAATTCGAACAGACGGCGATCAAAACCGCCACTTCAAATTCAAAAAACAATGAATAGTGAAGATTCCAAATTCACTATTCATTCAAATGTCAACAGGGGGCTTCCTCGCGGAACCCGCTCTTGTCAAAAACAGTGATAGTGAAAATTCGAATTCGCTATTTCCACGGCGGCATCATGAGTCCGCTACTTTCAAAACAAGCCCATCCGACGCGGCTATTCTCACGGTCCATTAACCGACCACATCATGGCTGGCGAGCCTTACTACGCATCGCGGCTGGCGAGCCCTCCTCAGATACGCCCCATGGCTAGCAAGCCTTACTACGCATCGCGGCTGGCGAGCCCTCCTCAGATACGCCCCATGGCTGGCGAGCCTTACTACGCATCGCGGCTGGCGAGCCCTCCTCAGATACGCCTCATGGCTGGCGAGCCTTACTACGCGTCGCGGCTGGCGAGCCCTCCTTAGATACGCCCCATGGCTGAAGAGCCTTACAACGCATCGCGGCTGGCGAGCCCTCCTCACATACGCATCACAGGTGGCGAGCCTTTGTCCGCATATGCGCAAGGACATATCCGAAGATGCCTCAGGTATGACTCCTTCTTATGGCTGGCGAGCTTTTGTACGTAGTCTAACGGACTTTAAACGACCCGCATGGATTGTCGACAGACGCTAAACTGTTCCCGACGACAGGTCCTTGGCTCGTACCCTCGAGTCGCCTTGGCGTCGCCCTTCCCGACGGCAGGTCCTTGGCCCGAATCCTTTCGAGCCGCCTTGACGTCGCTCGGGTCTCCAGGTTGTAATCTTCGATTGACCTGGAGTCTCTACTTTGACTTTCGCCCTGTCCAAGCCTCAGTCAAAGTGGGCGCTCTGTAGATACCGAGTATCTGCTGAGACTCCAACAAACACTCGATGATTATCGGACTATAACATGCTTTGGAATCGCGGCGTTTGATCGACAGTTTGTGTACAACTTTACGGCGGAAAACTTAAAACGATTTTCAAAATAAAACATTTCAAAAATACCTGGAGTGTTTAATGCACGATGACGGGGTCGCAATGACACTAACTAGAGTCAAAACCGACACCGGACCAAAAAACGACTCAAAAATTCAAATCCCGACTCCAACAACGAGTCAAACCGAGTCAACCACCAAAAACAAAATATTCAAAGCCTTCTATGTTAAGGTTTCCCGGAATCTTACATAGTCAAATATCAAACATGTTCATCCAAAACCTAGGATAGAACAAATCATGATTGCTCTTGTGTGAAAGTGACAGGACAACTCGAAGAACCGCGACGTGGCTCGCACCTCTTTGAGCAGCCCAGGTGGCCACATCGCTCAAAACTCACACAACCACTCATTTCCCTACAAATACCCCTCAAATGCCCCCATTTGAGAACACGCGAGTGTCCGCCCCCTCTTTTCTCCCTTAAAATTCTCGACTCGACTTCTTAAGTCACAATCCGACGCGTATTTACGACCTACCGATCGTAAATACAAGCCTTACACATTGTTTGGTACCGTCATCATGCATTAAATCACTTGACCGACCACTTCGACCACTACACCGTCACTAATCTTAAAACACTCTTTTTACTTACCAAAACGGTTTTAAACCGAGTTTTTTCCGACCAAACGAGTTGTTACACTTACGTCGGTCACTCGCCATAACCAAACATGTAAGTATGAGGGTGTAAAAATCCTTCTTTTATCATGTTTTATTTGTTTCATGACTACAACATGCTAAAACATGCATAACATGAACCAAAACATGGAATAAACGAGCCAAAACTGATTTTTGGCCTGAGACAGAAGCCCCTTGGTTCGCCGGCTTGCCCGCGCCTCAATGGGGTGTCCAGGTCAGAATTCAACTGTGTTTGTTCTCGTCATTTCCCTTTAATTCATTTTCATATTTACAATCGGTTTTTAGCATTTCGAATATTTTCAAACCCTTTTTTATTTTATTTCATTTGTTTTAACCATAAAACATTTTTCACCCTTGGTTCCTCATACCATGACGGTTAAATCCGTGTTTCGGTGATAATATTTGGTTAATAACATTTAAAAGGTATTTTAAAGCCTTCTATTTCATTTTTGGGAGGTATTTTAAAGCCTTTCATCATTTCTTTACATTTTCAAAACAAGCATATTAGTCACCAACACAAAGTCATCCTTGGTTCTACATACCATGCCGGATTTTAACCCAGGTACGATGATGAGTATCGACTAATGATATTCAAATGAACTTAAAATAATTAGTTCATAATTATTTTCAAAACTATTCATGACAAGCTTGCCAAGTCGAACCCGACACCGAATATCATCAAAATAATGATGATTATTCGAGTCTCGTTCCTCAAATCAACAAATACGGTCTAAACGGCCCTTTCAAATCAAATCGGGTCAAATACCCATTTTTCAATATGTTTTATAAACGTTTTTCAAAAGGTCAGAACACGGCATACAACCGTTGGTTGACCCGCACCTAAACAGGCCCCTTCTTTCTTATTTCCAAAACCAGGGGAGACCCCTTTGCACTGCCAACAGGCTCGCGCCTCATATGGCCACCTGGCACAGGGCTTGTTCCCTTTCCAGCATTAGTCTAGGACGATCCCGACTCCGGTTAGCCCGGATATAGGACGGATCAGATGACTATTTGCTTATTCAAAATCATATTTGCAAAATGCTTTACTAAGATAAATGGATCACGTTATGCACCATAAACCTAATACGGTAAATGGATGTTTAATTCCCGTCTTGCATGCAAATCAACCATAAGTCCAACACGACATCTTATACTTGATACTTGGATTAAATCAACCGACTTAGAAAGCTCTCACATGTTAGGTTTAAATTATTAGATGCGCATTCATGCATTTAAACCGTTTTATCAACTTTTGCATTCAACTAACCAAGATCGATCGAGAGAGGCCGCTCATGGGCGGGATTGGGTGTCTGATTAAAGGGCTTCCCAATACGTACCTTCACCTCTTACTCAGAAACTTTGGATAGTGGACGACCTTATCCAGGGCGTACGAGAGTCATTCTAGAGATAGGATGCTAAAGAGGGAGGATTCCTTATCTTTAGTACCTATGTCAAACCCTGCTTTGTGCTTCGTTTGACCGAGGTATAAAGTGGATTCGAATGGGTTCCAAGCATCCCACAAATGCTTGGTGGCGACTCCGAACATCTCTAATCGTTTTTGAGACCCTTACCGAGACGAAACCGACCGATCTAAAACGATCCGGTCGAAAGCATTTTTACGCCGCCGAGCGTGGCTTTCAAAAGACCGTTGTATGTCCACAGATCGGCTGGGCCTGCAAGTGGCTACGTCCACACATACAAATTCAAATAAACCACCACATATACACGAAAATACACAAGGCATGCATGGTTGATCATAAAAGAATCATCTAAGTACACACTATCACCAACAAATCCAAAATTATAAGCAAAATTCTCACTTCTTAGAAATCAGACGGTCTCTACAGCTGTAAAATTTTTTGACATATTTAGCATGAATTAACTTAACCACTATTACTTTTGGGACTCAAACCTTCAAAACATCTTCATATACAACCCAAGTTCACAATAACATGAGACGAATTTCAGTTTGGGGTACATTTAAGACGGAGTTTTTAGACAAATTTTTGAATGAAAATCGCAAAAATCAACCCTAAACATGATATATATAACATATATTACCCAATTTTCATCCTTTTACAGACAATAGACAACCAAAAATCAATTCAATTTCTTAAACCCTAAAATTTTCGGCCCATACTAGCATCCAATTTGATTCGATTTTTGCATAATTAATAACAATAATCATCAAAGGGAAGCATCTAGATCATATTGCAACAATTAGGAGCAAGTTTTAACACATGTGAATCAATTTTTCAACACTTCCAAACATCCTATATGATTCTAACTAATTAAAAACATCAAATTATAGTGAGCATTCATACCTTGATCGATTAGGAAGTAAAAGAACGAATTCAAGCAAGAAAATCACTAAGTTGAAGCACCACAAACAACAAGAATCAAAGGGTTTGAGAGGGATTTGGGAATTAGGGTTTGCGAAAGTAAGGAAGGAATAAGAATAATGAACAAAAGAAAGGGTTTATGAACCCGTTATTCCCCGGGTACTGTAGCACTTACTCGATCGAGTAAGTACTCCACTCGATCGAGTTGGAGCTACTCGGTCGAGTTTTCTTAGGGGATTCCAACTTTCTCGACGTTATAGCTTCCTAACTAGATCGAATGAGGTCCACTCGGTCTAGTAGACACTCATACTCGATCAAATATGACTAGGTATACGGTCAACAATTACGAATCTAAATAAAATCCCTGCAAAACAGCAACGCGTGTCGATTTCAAAGTAACTTTGGAAACCGTCACAGATTATTATACTCATTCACATAGTATTACTACTACACAAGCTCAAAACATATATCCTTGCAGACACATTACTCTACTAAACACATTCGTTTTATTTTATGACAACCGTTAACTAATCAAATGTTTAATCTCTTAGTTTTCATTGTTAGAAATCTATATCTCATTACTCAACATATTCATATATGTGATGATTTTAATTTAGTCATAAAATTAAAAGATGATCTTATCCATGCAAACTTAAATTAAAAGAGAAGAAATCATTGTCCTTACTACATGATTTCGGTCATATGGGCACCAACAAGATCTCCTTCTTGTTAGTTCTTGAGCTATCCATATATAAGGATGATCCTCCAAAATCCCAAAGTAGAGATTCTCCTCTTGATTGCACCCAAGACTATCCCTTATCCCCACTAAATAATATTAGCTAGATATTAGTTTAGTAGTTTACCTTAAAATTGATTACTAACACTCATATATTACATTAATAATTTTAGTAATTTCTTTGAACAATTTGGATCAAGGTTTCTCAAGTTTTTAGAGAAAAAATGAAGGCGAAGAGAGAAAAAGGCATGTGAATGAATTATCATCATATGAATGTGTAAGAGAGGAAAATAATAACCAACAACCCATCATGACAAGGGGAGTGTCACGGTTTTGGTAGAGCCAAAAATGGCATCATTTCTTTTCCTTTTGCTCTTCTCAATATTATAGGTGTGTAAGAATAGGTAGAGTAGGTTTTATTAATTTATTCTTATCACATAAACTAATCACCCACTAAAGCCTACCACCCACAATATTTAGGTCCACTTCTATAAAATGGACTACCATTTTATTTTTGTCAATTTGTCATTTGTCACACAATATGTCACATGTAGTATGCTACATGTTATTAATTAATTTTAATGCATATTTATCACATAAATATCATTTTATGAATTAATTAAATTACATCCAATAATTTGACTAGTGATACTTGATCACATAAATAAAATGGGTCATGTAATTATAATTCACAATATCTTGTAATTATAATTAACCATTCATTCCTATCTCTATTGTTTCTCAAACAATAAATAATTTTAGTAACAAAGCATTTTATTACTAAAATAAATCTTATTTAATACCATTACAATAAGATATTTATTCTCTCTCACAAATCGAATTGTTCAATTTTAAGGAATTGATCAACTTGCATCGTCATACAATTAATCAACTTTATAGATAAGGGCATCATCCTTTAGGTGTGACCTTAAGGGATCAACTGACCACCACCGTCCCACGACAGTAACGTCAAACTCTAGCAAGCCAATCGTTACCGATTAATGTTGATCAGTCGACTATATAATTGAATCATCCCTTACGTATTCTTTATATGAGATTTAATAATGATATTTAAATCATGTGATCGCACTATTGTTGAGGACACATTTCCCAACAATCTTCCACTTGTCCTCGACAAGTGTGCGTCACCAATTCTCTTGTCCTATTACTATCTCCCACTCAATGCAAGGTGTCTTTCGGGTCGTACTTGCAAGTGATCATATCGAGAGTGGTTTCCTCGATCTGGAGAATAACTGATTGACCGGATTTATCTATCATAGATACCTTCCGAGCGTGGCCACGCATTTCCAGTTCATTACTCCTCGAGTGGCCCTGAGATATTGTTTTAACCCTGACAAAGGGGTGGACAGTTCCTATCGCACTATTCCCTTCGACTAGCCACAGCCATCATAACCCAAAATATGCCCATTTGACCCCATTTACGAAGGTCGTAATAACATAAATCAAAGCTAATCAAATCGTGCCATCTTAGGCGACAGTCTTTAGTCAAAAGAATCGACTCATTAGAATACTATAGTAGCTCTCGCCACGACCAGGCTATATAAATTTTCCAGAACTCTATAAGCGGTCACTGCCCGACAAAGTGTTCCTAACAGTCTGCCTATGTGATCGACTAGTCATCTCACATGACTTTATGGCACTTGAACTTTCCATCAATCGCATCACACTCTAGTCACTTCGAGACGTCACCTCATACAAGTGACTATGGGCGAATACAATGCTAATCCGTGTTCACTTTAACGGGGTTCAATGTTGTCTCTACAACCCGTTTGGATGTAACAAAGTATAATAAAAGAGTTTTAAAGTAAAACTCGAACGACAAATGCGATTATCACATATGAATAATCAATGCCTGATTACTACTTCATATTCTATAATCTAGTTTGATCTTGAATGTAGTTGTTCATCTCAATTTAATTGAAATGACATGACTCATCATGTTAAGCCTATGAGAAGGCTTTGGTTAGTAGGTTTTATCAACTTCTTGTACCTTACTCAACCTCACTACATACTCGTTTTCCTTTGTAATGTATACATTTGCATTACAAAACTTTCTGAGTACGTGTCGAGATCCAATCAAGACATAGGCCCTCTAGCCTTAGAATAGCTCCCACTGTTTTCACAGTGCGCAGGACTCATCCTTCTTGCACATCTCATGATTGCAAGTGTACTCAATTTCCGTTGCAAATATTCTCATTGTTCTTTATTCCCTAGAACGATTCTAGAAAATATATTTCTTAAATAACATAGCCTACAATGGTATCTTAACCATCCTAATGTGTTTTGATTATGGTTTTGTCGGAAACCATGCGCAATCTCAATTGTCAATTGTCACTTGTGTAACACCCTTACACAAAATTGCATCAAAAACATTTTGCTTTACATCCTTAATGCTTCTGCAAGCACTTAAGGGTAATCAATATGGCTACTTAAATTTCGATTTTGAAAAAATTCATCATACTCAAAGTATATGAAGTGTTATACATCATTTCCTATTTAATTGATTCGGCAGCGGAAGCAAATGGAATCAATCAAATATGTTCAATTTTATTGAACTAGTCATGAATCTTATCAACATGAGACTTCTTATTTGACGCTAATATCATGTAGATTTATCTTCATAAATCCGGATATTAAAGATGTATTATAATACTCCAAAAGTCTTAAATCATTCTCAATGATCAATATGTCATCTACATATAAGACTAATTAAAATTTTCGTAACTCCCACTAAACTCCATGTATAAACACAACTTCTCGACTTATCGAGAAAAGTTTTATAACATGATTAAAACATTGATTCCAACTCATTGATGTCCTACTTAAGATTCTCTCTTAAGTTTCACATTATCTTAGGATTGCAAGAATCTACAAAACTCAAGACATGTATTGAATACATTCCTTCTAATTGAATAAGTGGGTTTTAGATTCACTCGCTATGTATTTCAAAATAATGAAACACAATCCCTAAGAAGATCCAAATAGACTTAAGCATTTCAACCAGTGTAAAACTCTTTGCCACCAATCTTGCTTTGAAATCTCTCTTTATTAGTGCAAAACCCTTTGTCACTAATCAAGCCTTTTTATTTCGGATTTTCATGGTTCTAAGCCTTGTAGTGAGTTGTGACTTAAACACTCTTATGTAAGTCATATATATATATATATATATATATATATATATATATATATATATATATATATATATATATATATATATATATATATATATATATATATATATATATATATATATATATATATATATATATATATATATTACTTTAAGTAACTTGAATCATAAAATTTCTTTGTAAGTTATAAGCTCTGTACTTTCTTAAAAGTAGCATGAAAGTAGCATGAATTCATCATTTTCAACAAGTGACGAATTTAACCTCCTAGGTTTTAAAGAAACAACATCTTACACAAAACGTCTCATGTGGCGAAGAAAGACCAGTTTCTTGCGACATAACATTCTTTGTGGCTCTTGAATAATTTCTCCCACTCTGTCTTCTAGAAATAAACTTGTGTTTTAGAAAGACAGCTTCACGAGCCACAAACTTGTTGTACTCGTGATAAATGAAAAGGGAAAACTGAGCATTTGTTTCTTGTGTAAGCTTACAAACATGGTATATTACCATTTCATATCTCATATGATTCGTTTAGATTTAGTGGAAAATAATTTAGACAAAATGATAAAATCCCCAAAAGGATCAAGTAACTCAAAGTAACTTGATTGAAGTTCAAACCATATCGAATGGAGTTTGAATTCTTATCCAACCACACATTATTCCATAATGTGTGTTAAGAGAGATTAATTTGTGATACTATATCACATTTTCTTTAGCTTATATCAAAGTCTTCACTTGATAATCCCATCACGACTTGATCGTGATTCATGGAACTCTTTGAACTCCTTCAAAGATTTCTCCTTTTACTTTATTAAGTAAACATATTGGTGTTAACTTAAATTGATGGTAAAAGAAAATGATCAACCTATTCTGTATCAATGATTTACAACCTCGATCTCCTTTTCAACCAAAAGGCATGAGACATCTTGCTTTGAATACAAGATACGCATATACCATTAACAATCTAATGGTTTCAAGAGTACTCGATAACTCTTTGCGTTCATCATTCCAAAATTTAAGGTTTAATCTTGGGTTACCAATTTGAGTCTTACATCATCTACATGATGTGTTATTCTAGTTTGGTTTAGAATATAATCACCTTGATAATGGGCTAGCCATACATCAAATTATGGTGTATAGAGTCACAAAAGTGAAACCTCTTTTGTATCTTAACAAGTTTATATTCTTATTTAGAGTTTATGCACTTAATAGTCACAATTAAGTACAACTTTAAATCCAAAAACTAGATTGAGTACACAATTACTCTATCTCTCGACATTATTGTTGCTAGTCGTCATATTCTAATCATCTTATGTGTCGAATACAATGATGAAAACCTCCACTGGTTTCTAATATTGACGAAGTAGTTCTAGCAAAATTTATGTTTAATCAAATAAACATTTAAAGAAGAAGGTCCCATTAGATGTCCCACAACTAACTTGTTGATTCTTCAATAATTTGGGGTAGTTTCCTTTCTAGTGTCCAACATTTAAGACAAAGGAAACTTTATCGGTCGGAATTGATAGGTTTAGTATCGCTATTCTCAACAACTTTACTTTTAACATTACCTTGTATCAATTCCATTATAATCTTTACTTCTTGAACCTCATCCTTTTCTTAACGGTTTAAGAGAATGCTCCCACTCATTTCAAAGAGTCTTTACTTAGAGAAGCAAAGTTGAATCTTATGAAGATTACTCTTTAATTCAATCGTTTTAGTCTTAAAACTTTCATTGAAGTGGTTGCGTTATTTTGGTCAATTACGAATTCTGACAAATCTAATTACCAAAACAATTTATCGCTTCAAGGTACTTAATTCAATTAAGTATATGAAAAACAATCCATTGTAAGTAGATGTGTTAGTCAAGAATCAAAAACCTGTTTGATAATGAATAACTTGTATCTATACTCTTTACAAGAGATCCTTCCAATGGATAATATGAGGTTTTAGAAGAAAATTCATATTTGTCTTTAGTTACGATGTTTTAATGGAGATTTGAATCAAAAACGAAATGATATTGTATATGAATTGTGGTAAAGAAATAGAACAATATGATAACGGAATAGTGAAAACAAAACATTCATCGTTATAATAATACTTGTAGATAACAAGTAAAGCATTTACATAGTGACCTCTACCCAACTATGATAAATGATTCCGAGATCCAAATTCATATTAACTTGGGCACGGGATAGCCGATGAAACCCTTATCAATATAACTCGGTGGACTAACTCTTTAATCGATTCTACTTTTAGAATTCTCGGTCGATAAAATTACTCTAATATTTATCTATAGCCCGGAACACATGCGACTACGGTCACGAATACTTCCGTTGAGCTCAATCCAAATTTCGAATAAATGTGTCCATGATCCAAATCCACATCAACTTGGGCACGGGATAGCCGAAGAAACCCTCATCAACACGAATTTGGTGGATAGACATTTATCACCCACTTCCCCTACGTAACAAGGTTTGTACCCCGGGATGGCCGAGTGCACTCCCTCGCGAAATAGGTTTTCATGGTTTCTACTTTTTGGTAAGGCTATGTCTCAATTGTTTATTTTTTAGCGAGAGGTCATGTCAATTTATTATCTATCACGTTTTAAGTGAACTAAAGCGGTGAACTACGATAATTCTAATTGACACGGTCGAAAAAAACTCGATTAAAATGACAATGCATGTTTTAGTTATGGCGATTTAGCGATGCATGCAACATATAAATAAAATGCAAAGCATAAAATAAATCCTAGTATGGCCTTTCTAAAATAGAAAATCTAATTAACTATTACATATTCGGAAACCAACTCCATTGGTCCCTTGAACTTCGGTTCTTGGCACGCATCTCGAGGTAACACCGTCTTTATAAATCGCCTTCTTGAGTGACACCGTCTTTAAGAAACTCCGAAATAATTAAATTACATAACAAATTACATAATTTCCTATTATACATTTGTAATTAAAATAAAAATAAATCTATTAAATTACAAAACGGTGATTCTAGATCACAATAAATTACAACCGAATCGATATTCCCATACATTTCGGGTAATACCAATTAAAACTAAGGCCATACTAAGTAAAAATTACATAATTCAAAAATTACATAAAATAAAATTATGACAATCATAAATAAAATGCAGCATTATAATATGTATGAACATGCCAAATTTTATGCTAAATCGTCTTTAAGGAGCCAATATCGTATATTTAACGGTTTTTACGGATTTGCGTGATTCAACCTTTTAAAATCACAATAAAATACATAAATTCATATTTATGCACAAGTTAATTATCCTAACCAACTTAAGACTCAAAATTAGTCTCCACTAACCATTTGACTATAATTAACTTATATTTCTTTAAATTGTTCATTAGTGGACTCAAAATTATAATAAAATGCTATAAACTCCAAATAAATCATAAAAATTTCAAATAAATTTGAAATTTGAAATTTAAACTTATGAACATTCTGGAAAAATACCATGACACTCATAATGTTCAAAAACTTAGGTTAAAAGTTCGTAAAATTATCGGAAAAACTATGTTGCGGTTTATCGGATTTATCAATAATAATCATAAAAGCATGAGAAAAATTATATTCATCAACTTTTCAATTTTAGATCTGAAAAAGGTAATAAAATGCAACATTTGACATTTTTCTTTAGTCATGAAGTATGTTTTAGCAATTTATACTAATTAAGTCACTATTTATGTTATTTTTCATCAAAAATTCATAAATCATGCATAAAAACTTCATTATAGCCTATTATTTTACACACATCTTGTAAAATTGCATGTGACAACATACTAAATTTCTATGACCATATTCGAAATATTTCTCATATTAACCTATTTTTCATTTAAATTCGATTTTTATCATGAAAAATCCATATTTCGAGCATAAAACTCCAAAAATTTTGAAAATTTCCAGATCATCTAAAAATAATATATGTGAAAACATATCCAAAAACCACTGAAAAATTCGAAGTTTAGCTAATTTTCGTCCAAAAATGACATTTTTATCATAAAAATCACATTTTAATGCCAATATTATATAAAATGAACAATAAAATCCATAAATTAAACCAAAATATCCTAAAACATTTTAGGACCAGAAACTTTAACATGCACAATAAATTTCGTGATATTATCATAATAAACACAAATTTATAAGTTTTATATGTTAATCGTATAACTCGGAAAAACTATAACCGATTTGTATGCAAACAACCTTGTGCTCTCTGATACCGCTTGTTAGAAATCTATATCTCATTAATCAACATATTCATATATGTGATGATTTTAATTTAGTCATAAAATTAAAAGATGATCTTATGCATGCAAACTTAAATTAAAAGAGAAGAAATCATTGTCCTTACTACATGATTTCGGTCATATGGGCACCAACAAGATCTCCTTCTTGTTAGTTCTTGAGCTATCCATATATAAGGATGATCCTCCAAAATCCCAAAGTAGAGATTCTCCTCTTGATTGCACCCAAGACTATCCCTTATCCCCACTAAATAATATTAGCTAGATATTAGTTTAGTAGTTTACCTTAAAATTGATTACTAACACTCATATATTACATTAATAATTTTAGTAATTTCTTTGAACAATTTGGATCAAGGTTTCTCAAGTTTTTAGAGAAAAAATGAAGGAGAAGAGAGAAAAAGGCATGTGAATGAATTATCATCATATGAATGTGTAAGAGAGGAAAATAATAACCAACAACCCATCATGACAAGGGGAGTGTCACGGTTTTGGTAGAGCCAGAAAATGGCATCATTTGTTTTCCTTTTGCTCTTCTCAATATTATAGGTGTGTAAGAATAGGTAGAGTAGGTTTTATTAATTTATTCTTATCACATAAAATAATCACCCACTAAAGCCTACCACCCACAATATTTAGGTCCACTTCTATAAAATGGACTACCATTTTATTTTTGTCAATTTGTCATTTGTCACACAATATGTCACATGTAGTATGCTACATGTTATTAATTAATTTTAATGCATATTTATCACATAAATATCATTTTATGAATTAATTAAATTATATCCAATAATTTGACTAGTGATACTTGATCACATAAATAAAATAGGTCATGTAATTATAATTCATAATATCTTGTAATTATAATTAACCATTCATTCCTATCTCTATTGTTTTTCAAACAATAAATAATTTTAGTAACAAAGCATTTTATTACTAAAATAAATCTTATTTAATCCCATTACAATAAGATATTTATTCTCTCTCACAAATCGAATTGTTCAATTTTAAGGAATTGATCAACTTGCATCGTCATACAATTAATCAACTTTATAGATAAGGGCATCATCCTTTAGGTGTGACCTTAAGGGATCAATTGACCACCACCGTCCCACGCACGATAACGTCAAACTCTAGCAAGCCAATCGTTACCGATTAATGTTGATCAGTCGACTATATAATTGAATCATCCCTTACGTATTCTTTATATGAGATTTAATAATAATATTTAAATCATGTGATCGTACTATTGTTGAGGACACATTTCCCAACATTTATCACGCACATTTTCACACATATCCTCCTATTTCCACCCATACAATTGTGACTATAACAAAGAAATTCCAATCACGCACTTATATTTTTGACCATGTAACCACTAATCATATCACTCTAAGCATTCATCTAATCATTCAACCATTACTTGCCATTCAAATTTATTGGAAATTTAACTATACCACAACATATACAAACTAGTTTACTCAATTTGATCATGTCACATGCGGAAGTATTCAACCAATCATCTATCGTATTCATCCAATACTATTTTGATAATTATCAACACAAATCCACAACTTATAAATTATCAGTATTACTACACACACACACAAGGCTCACACATTCATCATATTGACTACTAACACCAACTATTCGGAACAATTGTTACCATCACTACATCATACCCATTGTCATGTACTACGAGATTTCCACCACTTCCACTACTTTCATGCACCTCCATATCTGATCATATATATAATTATCAACAGAGACTCCATCGCAACTAATTCTATCGTACCCATTAGTCACATAGCTATTTCTAACATAACCTCTATACACACTAGGCACATAATTACCGACTCAACTTTCCCTTACCCAGTGACTGGCTAAGCATAATGGGGCCATGATTTTGAAATGAGGGCGCCTACTCACCCAAAATCTAGCATCAGCTGGGGCTCCCAAGATACATACACCAGGTTCATTTTATTTGACTCTCTATGTTCATTAGGCTCATTTGTTACAGGTTCCAAAATCGTCGCTCTGATACCACTTTGTAACACCCCTATATACCAAGGTGCCTTAACAAGACCTTCCCTAGCATATAAGGGCATCACCATCTCGGTTACCCGAGGTAAGTAATGATAAAAAGTCGATAGAAGAACATTTATAATTATTACAAGTGATCTAGCCAAACTACTAAAACAAAGATACAACTCAACATCCTTATGTGAACTATTTATGACGTAACTTGCGAAAGACCCATCCCTGTCAAGACTCCAGCCATCATCCAAGACATCACCTGAAAGACCGACTGCCCACCATAAGATATCACGGCAGACACAACAGAACAAAAAAAGACAACCACACAAGGTCAATAACTCAGATAAAACATCATAAGTACAAACACTACACAAGTACATAAAACTCATACACACCACAACTCCGATCAATCACCGTCACCGACTGTCCACTGGACAAGCCCTGCCAGTGGGGGACCGCAGCCGTTCCCACCTAAGCCCCGCTCATCATACCGAGCGATAACCCTGTCCCATTAATGTGCACATCCCCTCCCATGGCGGGTTCCACGGAGGGCGAAACTAGGGCGTGAAGCCACTCCTGCAAGTGACTCCACTTAGCCGAGGACGCACCTCGAGAACCATAGACAATCAATCACAATCAGCTGCACCACAACAACAACAAACGAAACAACACAACACCAACCGATTACCGGAATCAACCAACCACACTGACACTACAACCAACACAACAGATGACACACTAGACAATCAACAGAAATTGAGTAGGCGAACCTACCTTTAGCCAACCGCAGCGATTCCTCATCCATTCACATAACATCGACCAAGCAAGTAAAACCCCTATACAAAACAGTACAACCGCCTATTACTATCACCACAACCCTATAAGAATCAACAATGACAAAGATGACGATGATGACATACCTACGCATAGAATATCGGCGTCAAGTCCGCTACCCAACTCAAGCAATCTATCCCCAAGGCACAAGCATCCTCAAAGGCTCCCATGGAAGGAATTATGGTGAAGGAAATGAGGTAAGGCGACATTTAGGTCTGAAGAAAGGAGGCGGAAATGATTTGCGATTCTATCAACACACGATTATAAACCTTCGCTGAAAAGACGCTACTCGATCGAGTAACCAACTCACTCGATCGAGCGGCCCCTGCTAGATCGAGTACCCAAGCTACTCGATCGAGTAGCCTCGACTAGATCGAGTACCACTCATCCCAAGGCCTATCACAACACGAGATACCGCTTGTACGAATTCCCAAAAGCTACAACACGCCTCTAAGGTCGGTCAACGTCGGTCAACGGGTCCCTAAAAGGACGGGTATTACAGTGGGTTTGCAAGTAAACCAGTAGTTCAAACCGCAGGAACTTAGATTTAGGTCAAACTTATATGTTTTTTAGACGATTTCTTTACGAGAAAGTTATTTTACAATACCACACATCCGTTATTTTTTGCACATTTCAGTGCATATTACACATTATCGAAGGCAGGCAATTACTATGTTAGTAAACTAAAGTTATAGCGCCTTTTAAATTATAGTATTGTATCAATGTAATATCAAGCGGCCTGAACTAATTATTAAAATCTTAAAATAATTAAAAACTAAGTGTATGTAATCATGTTGGCCAACCTTGATCCTTTAATTTATCTTCATAAACTATAAAGTAAGTATTTGATTAATCAGTCTAACTCACACACACACACATATAAAATTATAGTACCCAACGGATTGTTTCACGCCTACGAACAAAACTGTGAATTCCATCAAGCTAAATTTTATTGTTAAAAAGTTTCCCACATTAAGGCACATAATTTCTTGTTTGCCTAGGACATTTTATCTTGTTGTTTTCATCTAGCCTGTACTATGAATCGGAAGACACAGGCAGCAACATGTACATTATGATATAACCATGCAGAAAAATGCACATCATGACAGAAACAGGCAGGAAAATGAACATCATGACATAACCATAATGGTCTAAAGAAGCACAAAAAACACCATTTTAAGTTAGCCTATAGAGTGGCTCTGCCGCTAAGGAAGATGTGCAAACTTTAGAGTACATATTAATGTATGCAATGTAAATGTAATAACATGTACATAATTTACCTTTGCTAAGACAGAGGAAGGCGGTGGTGTATGTTCTGTTGCATTACCCATGGTACTTTCTATTAGGTCAGTTTGACTCATGGTGTTCCCTTAGTGTTTAGCCACTGAGATTCTAGTAATTTAGCAAGTATACACACACACACACGCACACACACACACACACACACACACACACACACACACACACACACACACACACACACACACACACACACACACACACACACACACACACACACACATATATATATAGGAATGGGATCGTGTGAGGATACACTATCTTTTTGAGGATTGAGGATTGTGTTACAATATCAGAGGTTCTTCAATACAATATCACAGGTTATTCGATAAAATATCACATAAAAAAAACACCTGTGAATTTTTTTTTTTTTTTTCAAAATTTTTTTTTTTTTTTTTTTTTGACAAAGGTCTGATTTTTCGTGATATTTTATTGAAGAACTTGTGATATTGTATTCACAAATCCTCAATCCTCAAATATAAAGGAGTTCTCACCGGATCTTGACTCTATATATATATATATATATATATATATATATATATATATATATATATATATATATATATATATATATATATATATATATATATATAAATATAGATTTGAGATCCGGTGAGAACCACCTACATAGTGAGAACTTTGAGAACTCCACCTTAATGAATTTATTTCTAAAGAATAACGACATATTTGGATTCACCATAGAATTTTATGTCTAGATAACATATTTCTTGGTCCAAAAAATATAATTATTGACCGGAATCGAGACGAGAAACATTTTATTAATTTTGATGCACCTAGTACTCATTTTTCATGTATCTAACAATTTTCACGCACCTAGAACTCGTTTTCGTGCACCTAGAGCCTGTTATTTTCATGCACTTAATAATCATTTTCATGTATGTAACAATTTTCATGCACCTAGTATTGGTTTTCGAGCATCTATATCCATTTTAGTATACCTAATTGTATTTTTGTACATTAAGTTTATATTTGTTAATAAATTCAAATTTTTTTGTTTAGCTATACTAAAAATGTGTTAGAATAAGCTAAACCAAGGGTAAATGATCCATCAAAACTTTCAGAACAAGATTTGATGATGATTTAGTAAGGGTTCTCACGGTTCTCATTATGTTAGTGGTTCTCACCGGATCCTGACCCTATATATATATATATATATATATATAAGCACATTGGTTGTTTTAAGTAAATATTATAATATACTATCAAAACAAGTACAATTACGACACCTAAGTTAAACGGATTATAACAATTACTTTACACGGATAAGCCTTGTTTAATAGTTACTCTTTAAAACGATTCATTTCGGCTCTAATCTAAATGTCTAGTTAGTAGTAATAAGGTATCCGCTTATACTTGTTGTACCTCCTTATTCCTTTTTTTTTTGCGTGTCTTTTTTTTGTGTATGTTTTGTTGCGTGTAATATTAGGTCTATCATAACCTGAACATATTTAACTCGAGTTCATAATCGATATGCGACACTATCAGGCGCATTTCGGAGGGAGCATCTGAATTGAAATAGAGAATCAGGGATCGTTGCAACCGAGAGTGCCGATTCATTTGATGGGCACGACATACACCGTTTGGTTGCTAATCCCCCCTCCCTTTTTTTTAAATGCAATGTGCCATTAGGAGTGTTATGTTAATCATATAATTTACCATTCCTAGCAAGTACAAGCAGCACGTTCTTGTTAACGCATGTAATTTAATATATAAGCCAGGGAAGTCGTGTTAAAGTGTTTTCGACCTCATTTCATATATTAGTTGCAGTACATTGTCTATGCAGTGGCTTTTTTATAAAAAAAAAAGAAAAAAAGATTCATATATATCCGGCATATTCAAGCCCTATTTCATTTTACCGCTGATACATATATATCCGTCTTAATATAAATGTATAGTTGTATTTAATGCCATCACTCGTCACAACATATTTAGTTAGAATATAGCCAAGTTGACATGGTAACTGGCTGTTAGACTGAAAAGAATAATTGGTATGACGTCATACCAGCTGCATTATTTCTACCCTTATTTCATGGTAAAATTTATTACCTTTTGCAGGTCACACATTTCTTTGCACATTTCTGGGGTTTGTGTTTTCTATGTGGATTGTTGGGTGTTATAGTGCTAGGTAATGGCCATTGTACCTTCTTTGTGTATGTTGGCGTCTTATTGTAGTGTGGGGGTGTGGTAAGACTATTATTTTCTGTGTGGTTACACGGCTAGCCTGCTTTCCGGGCCACCCTGTTTCTGTGGTACGGTGTAAGTTGCAAAACCCCCCCATGCTAATGTATTAGTAGATGTATATTTCTCGCTTTGAACATCTAATTACTTGAGCATTTTACAGCACCTATCCTTATGACGACACACCATAACCGAAAACACCTAACTCTTCTGTAACTGACCCAAATATAAGGATTAGGTGCATTTGGCTAGTGGACTTGAAGAATAAGTAATGAGTGAATTATAAGTGAGAGCATTACTTTGGAAACACAACTAAGTTGTTGAATATCCTCTATTTACAAATTATAGCCGAAAACACTCATAGTTATAACAATTATCAGACAGGTGGCCTCACATAATTCTCCTGGACGCTAGTAAGGATATTTGAATTTCTATGCAATTCCTTATGACTACGTGAAGCATTTCGGTTTCGAATGAAGACATTACCACAACACTCTATAATTAAGGTAACCTACATATACAAGCAGAGGAGGTTAATTGCAATAGCTGAATGGCTTAGAAAGTTTCAATTATGTGTCTTTGTGGTGCCTTCTTTGGTTGTTATATTATTTGGGGTTTTTCAAACAATAGGCAGAACAGTTGTTAATTGAGGCCAGCTTAAAAGCCTGACTGTATATATTACAGCACTTAGGCCGCGCATAAATGTCAGCGTACCATACAGCTTATTAACCTTAACCGCTTGTCATTTAACGGCATTAAGCATATACCTAGCAATGCACGCATATCATGAGCCCTACTGAGGACTTTGCCATAGTGGTTCTAACTACAACTACCATGTACATGCACCATTTTCTTGTGTGATTTTGCAGGCTTTATCATAGTGATATGGGATGCCATCAGACACACAGTGCATACTGATGACAAGGTAACACCAGGCAACATGCACTACATCTAAAGTGTCCCAGTTTAGCCTTTGTGTGGCGGCGCACCAAGGCCAGTCACTATACACAACATTTACGTGGTTAGATCAACGACAGTTAGTCACTTTTCTAATACACATTTCTACATAGACAAATGCATTTAAACTCTGTGACAGAGGGATCAACTTAAGTTGGGATGCTTTAAACAAGGTGCACTATGTTTTCACTAAACATAGGGATGGGACCAGGATGTCACGGGTAATATGTTAAGGGTACGCAAGTTTCAGAAGCAGAAACACAAGCATCTATTCCCAAAACCAGTGGTAAAGGGGCAGCACATGAGTTGCTCAAAGGACAAACTGATAATGGAGAACAATCATATACGCGCAATGCTACGCATATCAGGGCTAATGCGCAAGTAATTCAGATATGCAAACGGTAACTGTAACAGGCCATTAACTTGCACTCAAAAAGCTATATTTAAATAACAGTTACTCTGCACGCATGGAACGTCTAGAATCACAAAAGGCAGCCTAAACAACTAATATGCAGTCAGGCAACGGCCTCTAAACTGGCATAAACAACATACCTGAAAATTGCAAGCTGCAGATTTTCACAAGTTGGAATACCAACCATGGTGGTTCCTAACATTTGGTTGTAGCATGCAGGCGTTTTATACAGGGTTGTTGGTATGCCTAGAACACCACACCTGATTGTGTGCCTGTTTAATGAGAAACACACATGCTTATGACGGCAATTGTAATAGGTGTAAGCCTAAGGACTGTTTTAAGAAACGTAGGGGAGGTCAACTGCGATACAAAAAATAACAGGAGGAAATCAATAGAGCAAGAGTATGGCAAAGTGCCTAGCGAATTACTACCAACACTAAGAAGGTTAATTTGTTATCCAAAGCATTCCAGTTACAAAATGTTAACACAAAATACAGATAGGCAGTGCATGCTATTGCAGTTGTAGCTAGTCGACATAATTCACAGGTGGGACAAATAGGCCTAAAGCATAGTAAGAGTACAAATACGTCATTAGACCCGTTTACAAAAAGACACACTTAGACTTGGCAGGCCCGCTACAATCATGTTGGTAGTAACCTAACAATCAGAATCGTAGTAACCGTCGCTACCGGAGTTGTCTTCAGGCCACATAGGGAAGTCCTCCACAACTGGATGTGCCTTTTCTAGGAGACGGTGGACCTCATATTTTGCCTTTTTAGTAGGATAGGCCCTGCACACAGAGGACATTTTCACCACCTTTTGGCCCCTTTGAACTGTAATCAAACCACATACATTTTCCGAAACCAATTGCCTATTATAATCCACAAGTACTTTGGATGTTTCGGTTTCCGCCAGGAACATTTCTGCCCAACGCTTGCAAACTTCCGCTAGGCTCCTCTTATCAGCTTTTGAGAGCCTATTGAATACATTAGACATTACAATCTCTAAACCAGGCGACTGATGCTACCTTGTATCACCATTTTCTGGTATAGCCTTTACTATATGAGCACGAACAAAGATCTCTCTGGAAATGAACTGTGCTTGCATCCATTCCACATAGTGTTCAATAAATTCTTCTTTGTCCCCTTCATCTTGGAAGAAAGGGCGCGTGCATGTGAAGGTATTCATGTTAGGGATTTTTTTTTTGTGGCTGCAGTTTTTGGATTAAGAGAGGGTGATAATAAGTAGAAAATTATTTTGCACTCTATTACGGTTATATAATATAGGAAGAGGAGGCAAGTTGACGTTTCAGTAATCAAAATCAAACAGAGAAGTTGAACAGTGCTGTCTTGTCAGCTAGTTTTGCATTTATGATTAGTCTTTAACTATCCCGTTATCACACATCATTCTTGATAATGTGATTATTTAGCCATATATTAGGATATTAGTTTTGGGCCTTTTTTTTCCCCTGCTGCTTGGGCTGATTCGTTGTTTGGTAGTACTTGTTTAATGGGCTCCTTGCTAGGTTCATCCTTAGTGGACATGAGTAGGCAAGGGCTTTTAATATAATATATATTAGAGATGCCGCAGACCCGTCAGTCGATACTGATTCAGTCAAAGTATACTTTACGTCACCTTTTTACTACGCAATAGGTTTCCGCCTGTGTTTGTTGTTAGTTTAAAGAAAAAAATGCTTTGGCACGTGGAATGAATAAATATAAGCGTAATATATTGTACATGTATTCTAATTACAAACATTTTGCTATTTGTAGAATGTTTTTTTCTTTGTTTGCTACAGCTGTTGTGAAATAGAAACGCTGCTAAGCCTACAAACAGGGCGTTGCCATAAGCTAGTAGCCCCACCGCTGTTTCAGAAGTCCATAGAAGTTGCGAATGCATACCCTCATGACCGAAATGTTCAATTGCAGCTGTCAATTCGCTTTATTTGTTTTTTTTTGTGTATTTGACCGGCGTATCTACATGATCGAAAAAGCCCGTAATATATATTTATACATATATAAATGTGTTTATAGGTACTCTTAAACATAGATCATAACACACAGTGATTAAGAGCGGAAAGTAAAACGTTAATTGTTTCCAATTTTTTTTGTTTGTTTTTTGTTTTTAACGAAGAGGGCCTAGTTAGGTAGCAAAGCATTTGTAAGTGTATGCCTGATGAACCATCATAAAGAGCAGCATACGCGCAAGCCAGGGCGATAAGGCAATTTTAGAGGAGTATCAGCCATAGGCTGCGTTTTATCGGGTGTGAAGGCACATAACACGAGGAAGGGTAAAAACACATACAGTAGCACGCAATTTCAAAAACATATAGAGGAACAAGATGTACCGATAGGTTGTGGACGTGCGCAGAGGTGTTTCACTCAGCCTTTTAAATTCCAGACTTGCAAGATGGGATTCGCCCTAACAATGGCTGGTCTGAACATACAAGGCGTAACAACAGCCATGGGTGAGCACACCAAAGAATATTCACAAGTACAATCGAAGATCCTGAGACCATGGCTAAGGGTAAGAGCCACCCGTCACGGTGGAGGAAATCCACCAGGGCGCTGATGCCCCAATCAGCGAATGGTTAGAATTTACATTGTTGCCTTCCCTTTAAAAAGAAAAGTGTGGTAGTGTTAGGGGGGCAGCGATGTGTTGTGGCCTGCCGGGGCCGTGTGGTTGGGTGTGTGTGAGAGAGGGGGGGGGGGGGGGGGGGGGGGGGGGGGGGCTTGTATGCAAGTGGGTGGGCCATCAACGGTTAGATTGTACATGTTTATTGTAAGAGGTCGCACACACGATAAGTAAAATTGATTTGTCCATGATATTTGATAAATACCTGCCCGGTCAAGTCGCCCCCCTAAGTGTAGTTTAAAATCACTAATCCAGGATATGTAGTTGCCTGCCCAAGCACTGGGGAGTTGATACGCTGCCTCAACTACATTTCACACAAGATAATGTCAGAGCCAGAAGTGGCACCCGAAGGGAAATTAAGGATGGGAGGCTGGCAGTTCATACACTTGACGCAAATCAGACCGACAATCGAAATTACCTAAGTGCTAAAAAGGCACAATGAGGTGTCTCTCATGAGTCGTATTGGAGTTAATATGTTCGGTCCACTAACGCATGTAAGTATAGACCAAACTTAGGAGTTTAGATAACTACGTATTACCACCAGATAAGGCAAAAAGGTATATTGAGCTAACGAGCCATTTGGGGAGAACAGAAAACCAACAATGCATGTTGAGTTACAAGCCATGATGGCAAAAAATAAAAAAAATAAAAGAACGATCCTAGAGGCCCTAGGGTGAGTTGGTTTACCCGGGGCGAACTTCACTTACTAATCCCAAGCAGACTGAAACACAGTTCCAGAGTAGCCCATTAGGACGCCGGTGTACCCCGGCCTGATTTCAAGGTGCTTGGGGTAAGGCCTATGACTGCCTAGTAGGGTTCCCTGCAGCTGCTAGCCGCATTGGAAAATAGACCTAAAGCCTGATAACCATAGTCGCATTGAAATATAGAGGTAACTTTAATGCGAATCACACAGACCTATTTTAGGAGGCATAGCATACAGCTTATTCTGCGGGGGAAACCGCTTGTTAGAAGGGGCTAACCAGGTTATAAAAATATAGCAAAGCAGAGTCACACCCAAAATAGCAGCGAATGTATTGTTCTGAGGACCTAGATAAGCCTACATCCTAACAGAAGCTATAAAGCCTGTAAAATAATAGCAAAGCATTAGATTAAGCGTCCTGTCCTAATACCATCTGCACCTGAGCTGGTTATTACCGGCAGCACATGCCCTATAGCACGTTGCAGGCTGTCAAGATGCGCCCAATGTTTTTTTTTTGTGTGTTAGGTTAACAAAGACACTGCTAGTTTTTGTTGTTGAAATGTCAGCAATAATGCTTCATATTGCATGGCGCAGGTTGGGTTCCACGGGGTAAACGGGTTAAAATTTGGCAGGTGCCAGACAATGAGGCGCCAACGGTTTGTTAGGAATTGTTGCCGCCCCAACCCCTGTTGCACAGAATAACACGGTTCAGTTGTGTGTTTATAGGCCTACAACTATAGCGACTAAAGATTAGCTTAGGCCTAAGAGACGCGCGAGTTTACTTTTGGTACAGGGTAAACCATGTACAACCTTAGGTTATCGAGGCAGTAAGCGCGTTGATGCGTGCTGATTTCATCCTGCACACTGAGGCCTGGCTTGCCTGCGCTTTCTAAACACAAAGGTAAGTTTTTTTGGCAAAAAAACAGAATGAAAGCGAAAAGGTCTGCGGCGGTTTAGGTCAACCACGTATTGGCGAGGAAAAAAGTATCTGGACTTACCATGTATGGCTTCCCTTGTCAAAATGCACCCCACTGAGTCAGAGCCATTGGACCACAGTTATGCATTTGTTTTGCTTGACCTACAGGGATCGGTATGCCTAGTAAACCTGTCAAAAAGGCAGATTATTTTTCTAGATATAATCCGACAAGCATGTTTAGTAACCACAAACGAAAAGCCTAACCATGACAACACAATCAGCAGGATAGTAATTAAACGCTCAAGTTACCCACCCAATCCAAACCGTCCACACATCCACAAGGAAGCCGTGACATAATGACACTAAATCCAAAAGTAGCCATGGTTTACTTTGGGTGTTTCGAAAGAAGTTGAAATTCAATAAGACTGGTCGATTAGAACTGGGACATGTTCAAGTGCAAGCCTCATTGCGACACCTGAAACTGTATGGTCATACCGACTATCCCCGTTGTACGTGCAGGTGGCACACAGCTCAAGCAATTCAACTATTCCATGAATAAGAAAGGTTTCCCAGCACTAACAGTGGGAGCCGTCAACACTCGTCACACAACATACGGAACAAGCATGAGCACGATCAAGAAAACCTAACAAGTGCACCGCAACCATCCAAATATAATACTGGCTCTTCTGCAAACAGACAAGCCCTACTTTTGGTAACAAACAGAAAAAAAAAAAGAAAAAAGAAAAGAAAAAGGTAAATATAAATCCAAGGAACCACATTAATCACAGATCAGGAAAAATGCCCAAAAGAGTTGTCTTTAAAAAAAAAGGAAAAAAAAAAGAAACAGTTGTATCGATCGCCGGCCCCGTCGTTAGGCGTACACCAATCGCCTCAGTTTCTGGGTAGTGTCAGCACCTGGTATTTGAAGGATACCAAATTAACACAGCACAGAAAATTCTTTTAAAAGTAATTAAGAAAGCAATACAGCATCATCTAAGTAAACAGTCAGACGTTAGAAGTTAAACTGATTATCACCGTTGACGACAGCAAACGCTCGCGTGTGGCTAACAAACAAATAAGGCGTAATCCTAAAAAAATAAACATCTGTAAATGCAAGGAATCACATTTAACACAGAACAGAATTTGCTCTAAAGAGTTGTTTAAAAAAAAGTAAGATAAACAGCTAACCTCTGGTTGTGGCCAGCACGCAAGAGAATTCCGATTCTTGGAAAAAATTTAAAAACCTGAAAATCCAAGGAACCACATCTAGCACAGGTTAGGAAATGCTCTAAAGAATTGTTTCAAAAAAAAAAAAAGTTAGTCAACCGCATCCAAAGGCGGCACCATCTTTAGACCTCTACCAAACATCCTCGTTCCTGGATAGGGCAACTACCTGGGAATTCAAGAAAACCAACTAAATATAGACCAGGACGAACTCTAAAAGGCAAATAGAAAAAATACAGCAGAGTTTAAGTAAATAGTCAGGCGTTAGTAGGTCAACTAATTATCACCGTTGCCAACAACAAACCTCTGGCTGCAGCTAATGCACAAAGCAGGATCTATAATGTTAGAGTTGTCACCTCATAGTTCAATTTATACTCGTCTTTCCTGCTCATCACTAACACAATAGCAACACTAACAGATCAGGATCTGTTCGAAACCTGTACCTTTCATTTCTACAGACCACCACAACTCCAAAAACAACAAGGAAGAACTAAATCAATTAAGGAAGGGCAACAACTCCGATTGCATCACAATAACCAAAGCGTTTCGCAGCCATACAATAGTAGTAACGGCAACATACCCAAAATAGTAATAGAAATTATAACGCCAAAAGTAGTAATAGCAATAATCACATACAAATGGTTAAACCAATTGTTTACAGAAAACCACAAATGGTTAAACTAATCATTTACCAAAATGATTAAATCAAACAGATAATTAAGAGCCACACCTTGGAAGACAAGGCTGTACCGAGCTCCTAAGCCCTATACGGAAAAAAACGAACAAATCAGTAATAATAATAACAACAGAAACAACAATCACAATAGCAACAACAACAACAACAACAACACTGACAACAATAACATTGTCGGTCATAAGGAGTAAAGAACCGATAAATCGGTTACAAAAATGATTTAAACCAAAAGATAATTAGAAGCCACACCTTTGAAGACACAGGTGTACCGAGCTCCTAAACCCTGCACGGAAAACAATGAACAAATCAGTAATAATAATAACAACGGAAATAACAACCACAGTAGCAACAACAACACTAACATTGTCGGTAATAAGGAGTAAATAACTGTTATTTCCTAAACCCTGAACAAAGTACGACAAGAGATCTAACATAGAAACAACAATGACATTTGAATAATCTAACAATAATCACACTGAAATCAAATTACGACCAAGATAAGGTAAGGAATCAAGATCTCTCACAACACCAACAACAATCAATATCCAATAAAGGAACCATTATAACACACTAACCAGAATAATAACTAAACTAAACCAAACTCAAAGAAATTTCGGGGGAAATACCTTGAAGAGGATGTACGATTTTTGGGTTTTGGGCGAGATCTTCTAGGGTTTGATGAGAGAGCGGCATCGCGAGAGCTGGATGAGAATGTGTATATTAGAATGTGGATGTGAGTTAAGGAAAATTGGAGGGAGGAGATTCAAAAAGAGGATTCAACGGATGGGAGTGAACTTGGCTGCGCACTATTCATCGCTACAGTGCCAGTGAATTCATTCTTTTTAAGGGTTTAGGATACATATTTCATGACATTATTCAATTCTTTTAATTGGTTTTCCATTTCAATTTTTTATCCTCATATTAAAATATGAAAAATTAATAATATGTCAATTTCAAATCGATAACAAAATACATTATAAATTAAATGATCAATAAATATTGTGCATGCATGCACGAGATACATACTAATTAAGGGTAACAATTTTTATGACTTTAACAACCAAACTGATTGACATGTACATTTCCATATCACATTCTTGCATACAATATGTCAAATATAATCAACTCTATATAGAAGCATCAAGCATATAAATAGTACTCTCTCCAATCCGCTATTTTCTTCCCTTTTGATGTGGGCACAATGATTAAGGGTGGAAGTATTATATTGATAAATGAGATATGTGGGTTGGTGATTGGAGAGATGAATGAATAATTAGGAGTTAAATAATGAATTGTGGGTCACAAATATTAAAGTAAGGAATAAAATAAGAGTAAAAGAGTTGGGTGAGTTTGGTGATAGGAGAGAGTGATGAATAAAATAAGGGTACAAGTTTATCAAAAATAAAAAGGGGGTGAAAACCTGAATAATCCATTTTAAGAAATAAGTAAGAATATAGAAAATTAGAGGGAGAATGGAATTTCAATCATAAAAGCTTGTGACGATTACAAACAAGACTATAAAGATGGGGCCAGCCAATGGTGGAGGCATGCCGTAGGCCGAAACGTGTACTAAAACAAAAGATAAGAATGACGAGTTGCGGGGTTCACAACAGCACCTCTCATTGGCTGTTTGGTTTGCCTTTCTGTGTGGGCCTATTTGTGACTTATTTGTAGCCCAACAGGACAAAACTGGGGCCCAAATGATCTTGCGTCTTTCAAATATGTGGGACCCGCATCACCTTTTCGTCCTCATCTAGTGTACCAGTACTTTTTTGGGTCATCTCAAATTGCCTACTGCATCTTTCGTCTCGTGTGTTAATCATTCACGTCCTATAATTGGTACAATCTTAATGAATTGTGTCAGAGTGTATCCATGTCAGATGTGCAGTACATTTGGTAAATACATAATCTGGAGTAGGTTTACATCAGGTAAAATCTGGTACTATTAATATCGTGTCGGTTATTTATTTATTTTAAATTTTGGTATATAGATCAAGAATAAAAATGAGGCTAATTATTAGAAGATAAGTGCACCAAATTGAATGTCGTTAAATGCAATTTTTAAAATAGAAAGGTAAACAATTAACTGAGATACCCTAAAGTGAATTAGGTATATAAATGATTATGACGAAGGGAGTATATGTAGAACGTATCATTTTAATTATTCCTACTAAATAATTCGTATCGAGTTTATCTACCTAAAAGTTTATGCCATTTTGGCTCAATACAACACAACAACTCAATTTTTGTCCTAACCAGATAATGTGCAATTCATGGATTATACAACCAGTTATATATGTTGTACGGTGTAAAATCCGAGCTTTGTAATAAAGTATCCGAGCTTTATATTAAATAATATGAGCTTTATTAGAAAGTATTGAACTCATCCATTTACACATTAAAAACATGAACTTTGAATTAGCTCAGAAAAAATACATATAAGCTCGGATTCTTATACTTGGTTGTACAATGTTTATGGTACAACTGTATGTATAATCCTATTTGTGCATAATGTGAGATGTAATTTGAACAATTACTTGTTGGGATGTGAAAGATAGGTGTCTAACCCTAATATTATTTACCTATTTTTCACGCATTATTTAATTTTAAAACCTGAACTTATTTATCTTTTCTGCCTTATTATTAGTATATATCATTAAAACGACTTGCATTCCCGTGTTATAACCTTAACTGGATATTTATCTTTTCTGCGTTATTATTAGTATTACTCTCAAGAGTTTGGCATTGCATTGCCCCTCATTATCTTGTACTATTGAAGTATAAAGTTAGTTATAACTTAGTTATGGTTAAAGTAACAACCTCAGCCAACTATGGTTAGTTGGGTTAGTTACTATTATGTCGTTTAGCCTACACTATATATAAAAAGACGTATCCACAATGTAAAACACTAGTTCATGTTATGAAACTCATATTACGTATTTTATATTTTATCTCATAAACTCTATACACTTCATTATTAACAGCAATACAAGATTATTACTTGTTTTACATGGTATCAGTTTATTGATATCAGGAATTCATCAACGCTTCCGCATTCATCAAAATCTTTATCTTTTTACCTTCGTATCTGTAATACCCGTCCTTTTATGGACCCGTTGACCGTCGTTGACTGACCTTAGACACCTGTCTAGACCTTTGAAAACTTTACGAGTTAACCTTGTGACGTAGTAACACTTTGAGTTCAGGAGGCTCGATCTAGCGGAGGCTACTCGATCGAGTAGCTTAGTCACTCGATCGAGTACAGGCCACTCGATCGAGTAAGTTACATACTCGATCGAGTTACGGGAGTTCAGCGGGGAAATATAAATCGTGATGTCGTGAAACCAAATCATTTCATTTTCTTTTCTCCTAAACCTAGATGTCGTCACCTCCCTATCCTTTCACCTATATTAACCCTTTTGGAGCTTTTGAGAGTTGAGACACCATGGGGATGGGAAGCATGAGTCGGGTAGCGCACTTGTCGCCGGAATGCTATGTATATGTATGTTGTCATCATCATCATCGCCTTCCTTGTTTCTGTTTGTGGTTGTGGTAGTAGTAATAGATTGTCATACTGTTTGGTATAGGTGGTTATGATGGTTGCTTGTCGTCTTATGGTCGTGGGCGGTATTGATGCGGATTGTTAGAGGTAGGTTTTCCTACTCAGTACTGTTGGTTGTTTAGTATGTTGGTGGTAGTGTCTGATTGTACTTCGTATTGTGATTGGTAGTGTGGATTGGTTGTAGTTGGTTGTTGTTTGTTTGTCTCTGGTTCGCGAGGTGCGTCCTCATCTGAGTGGAGTCACTTGCGGGAGTGGCTTCACGCCCTTGATTCGCTCTATGTGGAACCCGCCACAGGAGGGGATGTGCACATTAAGGAACATGTGTTTTCGCTTGGGATTGATGAGCGAGGATTTGGTGGGAACAGCTGCGGTCCCCCACTGGCGGCGACGATTACTGGTTGCGATTGGTAATTTGGCAGGACTGGACCTTCGGGCAGTCAGAGGAGTATGGCTTGTGGGTGATTGGAGAAGGTGATGCGTGTATGTTTGTTGTGTCTAGTTTCTGTGTGTCCTTCAGTTACTGAACTTTTATAGTGTTGTTGTGTTTTCTTCTTGTGTTGAGTCTACCGTGATCCACTATGGTGAGCAGTCAGTCTTAGCAGGTTGATATCTGGATCATAGTTGGGTGCTTGGAGGGACGAGTCTACCACGAGTCATGACAGAGATAGTTTCACGTAGTTGATAGATGTCACGAGTTGTATCTTTTATTTTCGGTTGATAACTTGTAAATAAACATAATTGTTCTTTTATCGACATTTGATAATTATTATTCCTCGGGCAACCGAGATGGTAACGCCCTTATCTGCTGGCGAAGATCTTGTTAAGGCTCCTTGGTAGATGGGGGTGTTACAAAGTACTATCAGAGCGACGATTTTGGAACCTGTAACTAATGAGCCTAATGAATGTAGTGCGTCTAAGGAAATGAACCTGGTGTATGTGTGTTGGCAGCCCCGACAATTGCTTGATTTTGGGTGAGAAGGCGCCCTCATTTCAAAATCCTGGCCCCAATATGCTTAAGCCAGCCACTTCGAATGGGAATATTGAGTCGGGAATTGTGTGTGTATAGTTGTGCGTGGTATATAGAGTGGATGTAGTCGTGTTTGAGTCCGAACTAATGTCTTATATGTGCAAGTGGTAGTGCCAGGACGTGCAAGTGTTGTGAATAGCTGGAAGTGCGTGTGTATATGCTAGAGAATGGCGGATATGTTGAAAGTTTGTATAAGAATATCTGATAATGTGATGGTGGTAACGATTTGTAAATCTCCCTATATGTGCTTTAGTTAGTATTCATGACAGGTGATGTTGTGAAATTTGACAGGTAAATGATTTTTGTATGCTCTTGTGAATAAGTGTAGCAATGTGAATCGTGATTTGTGATTTTCGGATTATTGTCATGTGTCAAGCAATAGAACAAGCATGGGTAATAAGTAATAGTTGATTTGCCGAATGGAATGTTTAATATATCATAATCACATGTTGAACGATCAAACCTGGATATGCGTAAGTAAAATAGAATAATATTGTTGTTACATATGTACATGTAAGTTGAAGCATGTCGTAGTTGGATTAATTTGCAAAATGCTGGTATATGATGGAATGATATATATGTAGTGTTCGGTTGAGGTAATCGTATTACATATGAGTAGTGTTAATTGATAGTGATTGTATGGAAATAATCAGTGACGAGTGCCAAGTACACCTTGGACTCGGAACGAGTTGTTGTTTTGCAGGAATCGTTAACCAAATTTGTAACCTTTGACCTTGTTCATAGTCTTATTCGGCCGAGTACGAGTGCCTACATGACCAAGTAGACCTTACTCGATCTAGTAGTTGGGTTATTGGATCGAAATCGTTGGAACTGCCAGCGGAAACTCGATTTAGCAACTCCAAATCGATCGAGTATAGGCCACTCGATCGAGTAACCGAGTCACTTGATCGAGTAAGTTGCTACAGTACTCGTATTGGGATGGGATACATATCTTCTATCTCTTTCATTCTTTCTATTTCCAATTCTTACTTCAACCCTAAAATCTCTTAAAAACCCCTTTTCGCTCTAATTCTTGGGTAATTTGTGATTAAAATCTTCTTGCTAATTCGTTCAATCCTTTTGCAAACTCATTCAAGGTAAGATTGCTACTCTCTTTCTTGTTTTTAAGCAATTAGTGGCATGTAGAAGTGTTAATTTTTCTGAAAAATTCGATTTATACTCATGGATCTTGATTATAGTTGTTGTATTTTGGTAAAATTGCTTTAATTCAGTGTTGTGGATGCTAGAAATTGCAAAATCCAATTGATTTGTGGGTATAATTAGGGACCGAAATTTCTAGGGTTTGCCTTATAAACTCTATTTTGTTCATCTTTTGCTTACCTAAAGGGGGAAAATAGACTAAAGGGATGTTGTTGGTATCATGTTTGGTATTGATTTTGGTTAATTTCACTCAAAAATTTTGATACCTGTCGAAGTGAGTACCAAAAATAATATTTATAAATTCCAAACTACAACTAGCAAGCGGTAGTAAGGGTTGATCCGCAGGGAGGTAGGGAGTTCTAATTGTCTTCTTTCAGTCTATGAATTTCTGGGGGGGGGGGGGGGGTTTGGAGTGGATTATATCTAAGTCTAAATGCATAAATAAAAGGCAAGTAATAAAAATAGGAGTAAAAAAATAATGAAAAGGAGCTAAGATGGTCGGTTCACTATAGCTGCGATGGCACATAATCCTAGGTAAGTCCGAAATACAGTCGTGTAGGATGGGTAAAACATGTCCTCTCGGTCCAAGTTAACTAGTAGCTCCTTTCGGCCTATGCTACTAGTCCCTAGGTCTCACTAATACTAGCTCTCGCCCTGAAAAGTGATTCCTAAAGCCTAAATTACTTATCTTTCGATCTTAGCAATTTAGTCGTCTTAATTCATTAATTAATGCCCTCCCCTATCTCTCGATCTACGGGTTGGTCAAAACTAAGCATCTAACAAGTCTCCTCTCGGTCTCATTGTTAAATATTGCACTTAACGAATCAAACGATGCTAATCAGACACGGGTCTGGTCGATCGACCAACTACTTCAGTCGATCGACCACACGGCACAGTCAATCGACCAGTTAAGCCAGTCGATCGACCATGCCCTAATTCGGGGGTCACCTACTCTTACGCCATCTACGCTATAGCTCCCCTACATCTTAGCACGGGGTGTTTAGCTACTCATACTCACGCATATAACAAGAACTAATTTGATAATAGGCATAAAGGATTGCATAATTGAAATAATTGATGAATAAATTCGCATAAAACTATAACTAGGGCTTTGGGATTCTATCTAGCAAGAATTAATACTAATAAAACGATATAACAATACTGTAATTAAAAGATTAGAATTACCGAAGGAAAGGAACAAGATGAATCCGGAAGCAAAGTACAAACTTTAATGAGAATTCTAAACTAAAAGTAATGAATACTGGATGTATGATCGGAACTAGATCCTAATGATCTCCCCCTATTCTGAAACATAGGGTTACGTTATATAGAAAGTCTTACGTAACTTTTATTCCTAAAACCTAATTACATTGGGCTTTCTCGTCTCTTAATTTCCGTCAGCTCGTGGGGTGGTCGATCGACCATGGACCTCAGTCGATCGAATGACCCTCGCTGAACAGTAGCTTCTGATAATCGCGCTCTGGTCGATCGACCATGAGCATCAGTCGATCGACCAAGGGTGCTGTACAGTAATGCATTCTGACGAATTCTGCAGCGTGCACTGATCTTAAAAGAGCTGCCATTTCTTCGTTACTTGGTCAAATCAGGCGTTCTACGCGGCTTTGGAAAGCTAAGAGGATAAGCTTTCACCTCCAATTAGAATCAATCGATTATCGGCTGTAGAACTCGAGATATTGACATCTGAAGCAGGCTGCAATATCGTGAAGTGCTTCTTTGCTTGTTAAACTCGTACGCACCCATGCTTTTGCTATCTTTAGGCCTTCAAACGCGCACCAAGCTCATTCCTCAAGTCAATACCTCATGTCAAATCCTATGCTAAACACTCGGGAACGGATTCGGCTCATTTTCCGCTGGATTCTTCACATTTCTGCAATATTATACAAAAACACGAAAGTAGACGGAAATAGGGAAAATAGTAGCATAAACTACATAATTGAGCTCTGAAATGCGTGTAAAATATGGTGTAAAACATCATATAAATGACACGCATCAAATTTCGTCTTAAAACTCCGTCTTAAAAGTGCCCCAAACTGAATTTCGCCCCAAATCTTTGTGACAATGATCTTTTCGTAAGCTATTTTGGGGAATTAAGATCCCAACCTTTCTATTAATGGTTAGAATTTTGTGTTTTGAAAACCATGAAACTGTCTTTTATGAAATATGATAGTAACATGTTTTGGGAAATTGTTGGTTGTCTTATTAAAGTTACTTTAAATTGTTGTTTCTCTATCCATGAGAATACTTTAAAAAGTTCTTTTGATCAAGTAAGTATCCGTTTGGTGTGGCTAAAACATGTTTAAACAGATGCCAAGAGCCGCAACTGTGACCCGCCAGTGTAAGAGATCGAGGGCCTCTGAGCCTGAAGTGGGAGAGGGGAGTCAGGGACCTACTGTTCCACCAGTTCCCGAGTATCCTACCATTGTCTTTGCTGAATTTAAGCAAAGAGATGCCTTTGTTGAGTTGGTGAAGCGCCGTATGAAACCTAATAGATGTATCGACATGACCATCCTTGATGACCTGAAGATAGAGGTAGACGTGAGGCATATCTTTGAGACCATGGGTTTGGCGGGGTTTTATCGTCTTAGGAGGAACTCTTACCCTTTCTTGACTTTGGAATTTATGAGCTCTTTTTCTTATGATGCGGTAGCTAAAACCGTGTGGACATGGCCCACTTGCGATGCCCAGCCGATCTGTGGGACGCGGCAACGGTCTTTTTGAAAGCCACGCTCGGCGGCGTAAAAATGCTTTCGACCGGATCGTTTTAGATCGGTCGGTTTCATCTCGGCAAGGGTCTCGAAACGATGTAAGTGATGTTCGGAGTCGCCACCAAGCATTTGTGGGATACTTGGAACCCGTTCGAATCCACTTTATATCTAGGTCAACCAAGGCAAAAAGCGGTATTTGACATAGGTACTAAAGATAAGGAATCGTCCCTCTTTAGCATCCTATCTCTAGAATGACTCTCGTATGCCCTGGATAAGGTCGTCCGCTATCCAAAGTTTCTGAGTAAGAGGTGAAGGTACGTATTGGGAAGCCCTTTAATCGGACACCCAATCCCGCCCGCGGTAGCGGCCTTTACTGATCGATCTTGGTTGGTTAAATGCAAAAGTTGATAAAACAGGTAAATGCATGAATGCACATCCACGAGTTTGAACCTAACATGTGAGCTTTCTATGTCGGTTGTTTAATCCAAGTATCAAGTATTTGATGTCGAGTTGGATTTAATGTTGATTTGCATGCAAGACGGAAATTAAACATCCATTTACCGAGTTAGGATTATGGTGCATAACGTGATCTGTTTGTCTTAGTAAGGCGTTTTGCAAATATGATGTAAAATGGGCAGATTTGTCATCTGATCCGTCCTGTATTCGGGTTAACCGAAGTCGGGATCGTCCTAGGCAAATGCTGGAAGGAAACAGACCCTGCATCAGGCAACCCATATAGGCGCGAGCCATCAGGCATGCAAGCAGGTTTGTCCTGGTTTGAAAATGGAAAAAGAGCAGCCTGTTTAGGCGCGGGTCAATAGACGGTGGAAGGACGTCTTCTGACCATTGAAAAAGTTCGTAAAATGGATTGAAAAGAGGGTGTTTGAACCCGTCTTGATTTGAAAAGGTCGTTTTAGACCGCTTTTGTGTTGATGTGAAGAACGAGACTTGAATAATCGTCATTGTTTTGACAATATTCGATGTCGGGTTCGGTTTTGCAAGCTTGACATGAATAGTTTTGAAAATGATTATGAACTAATTGTTTTAAGTTCATTTGTTTATAATTAGTCAATGTTAATCATCGTACTCGGGTTAAAATCCGACATGGTATGTAGAACCAAGGATGATTTTTCATTTACGACTAATGCATTTGTTTTGAAAATGTAAAGAAATGAAATAAAAGGTTTTAAAATACCTTTTAAAATGTAATTAACCAAATATTATCACCGAAACACGGATTAAACCGTCATGGTATTAGGAACCAAGGGTGAAAAATGTTTCATGGTTAAAAGTTTGTCATAAAAATGATTTGAAATATTTGAAATGGTAAAAATCGATTACAAATATGAAATGAAAACAAAAGGGGAAGAAGAAACCAAACACGGTTGGATTTAGGCTGAGAGGGGCTTTAGGCGCGAGCCTGGTTGCTATACAAGCAGCCCCTACCTCAACCAAAAATCCGGTTTTGGCTCATTTATCCCATATTTGGACCATGTTATGCATGTTTTAGCATGTTATAGTCATCAAACAAATAAAAGACATGATAGAAGAGGATTTTTACACCCTCATACTTATATGATAGGCTTGAGACGAGAAATCGACGAAAGTGTATCAACTTGTTTGGTCGGAAACTCGGTTTGAAAACCGTTTTAGCAATGTAAAAGAGTGTTTTAAGTTTAGTGATGGTGTAGTTGGTCGAGATGGTCGGTTATGTGATTTAATGCACGATGACGGTACCAAACAATGTGTAAGGCTTGTGTTTTCGATCGGTAGGTCGGAAACACGTGTCGGTTTGTGACTTAAGAAGTCGAGTCTAGAATTTTAAGGGAGAGATGAGGGGGCGGACACTCGCGTAACTCTCAAATGGTGACATTTGAGGGGTATTTATAGGAAAATGGGTGGTTGTGTGCGTTTTGAGCGACATGGCCGCATGGGCTGCTCGAAGAAGCGCGAGCCATTTCGCGGGTCTTCGAGGTGTCTTGTCACTATCACGCAAGTGTAATCATGATTTGTCCTATCCTAGGTTTTGGATGAACTTGATTTGTACTTGACCATTAAGGATTCCGGGAAAGCTTAACAAGGAAGTCTTTGAAAAGTTTGTTTTTTTTGTGTTTGACTCGGTTTGACTCGTTGTTGGAGTCGGGATTTGAATTTTTGAGTCGGTTTTTGGTCCGGTGTCGGTTTTGACTCTAATTAGTGTCATTGTGACCCCGTCGTCATGCATTAAACACTCCAGGTACTTTTGAATAGTTTTATTTTCGAAATCGTTTTAAGTTTTCCGATGTATAGTTGTACAAAACTGACGATCAAACGCTGCGATTCCTAAGCATGTTGTAGTCCGATAATCATCGGGTTTTTGTCGGAGACTCGACAGATACTGGGTATCTAAAGAGACCCCACTTTGACTGAGACTTGGACAGGGCGAAAGTCATAGTATAGCCCCCAGGTCAATCGAAGCTTACAACCTGGAGACCTGAGCGACGTCGAGGCGACTCGAACGAATTCGGGCCAAGGACCTGCCATCGGGAAGGGCGACGCCAAGGTGAGTCGAGGGTACGAGCCAAGGACCTGTCGTCGGGAACAGTTTAGAGTCTGTCGACTATCCGTGCGGGTCGTTTAAATTCCATTAGACTACGTACGAAGGCTCGCCAGCCATAAGAAGGAGTCATACCTGAGGCATCTTCGGGATATGTCCTTAAGTCGTTTCTTGTTTGCGGACAAAAGCTCGCAAGCCGTGTTGCGGATATGAAGAGGCTCGCCAGCTGCGGTGCGTATATGAAGGGGCTCGCCAGCTACGGTGCGTATATGAAGGGGCTCGCCAGCCGTGGTGCGTACATGAAAGGGGCTTGCCAGTCGCGGTGCGTATATGAAAGGGGCTCGCCAGCCGCGGTGCGTATATGAAAGGGGCCCGCCAGCCGCGGTGAATGTGATGCGTTTTGAGGCTCGCCATCCATGTCGCATGTGCATTGTGAGGCTCGCCAGCCATGTTGAATGTGCGTTGTGAGGCTCGCCCGCCATGTTGAATGTGCGTTGTGAGGCTCGCCCGCCATGTTGAATGTGCGTTGTGAGGCTCGCCAGCCATATCGAATGTGCGTTGTGAGGCTCGCCAGCTATGTTGCATGTGCGTTGTGAGGCTCGCCAACCATGTTGACTGTGCGTTGTGAGGCTCGCCAGCCATGTTGAATGTGCGTTGTGAGGCTCGCCAGCCATGTTGAATGTGCGTTGTGAGGCTTGCCAGCCATGTTGAATGTGCGTTGTGAGGCTCGCCAGCCATGTCGATGGATTGACTGTGGGAAATAACCGCGTTGGAGGGGTCTATTTCGAGAAGTTATTTGAATTAGCGGGGTCCGTGAGGAAGCCTCTGACATCCCATTGGGGAATTTCGGCGATGATTTTGAGTCTCTAAGAGAGATAGCGGTTTTTATTGCCGTTTGTTTTGTAGGAAAAGGACAGATGTGTACTCTGTCGTCTGGTGGGTGCTTGGGGGGGGGCGATCTTAATTTCACTTTCCCATGATTTGAGATTCATGGGGGGGGGGGGGGGGTGTAGCGAATTTTGCCATCCCCTTTTGAAGGTCTGACGGTTTTTTAATGTCGTTCGTTTGAGATTTGTGAATGCTGTTGAAAATTTTGTGAGAATAGCGGGTTCGAATTCCGCTATTGATTTTGTATTTGAGAAATGACGGTTTTTAATGCCGTTGTTGAAATTCGTGAAAATAGCGGATTTGAATTTCACTATTTTTTTGTAAAATGACGGTTTTTATTGCCGTCGTTGAAAATTTGAGAAAATAACGAATTTGAATTTCACTATTTTTTGTGAAATGACGTTTTTATTGCCGTCGTTGAAAATTTGAAATTTGTGTGAGAAATTGGGCCAAAGCCCAAAATTTCGTTGAATTAACCAGGGAGCGCCTTATTGAGGCGCGAGCGTAGCTGCGAAGGAAGGGAGCTTCCCTTTTTTCTGTAAAAAGACGCGAGAATGGGAAGCTCCCAATTCTCATCATCTTCTTCGTCATAAACACAAAAACCCGAGAAAAGGTGCCATTTTCGACCTCGCTTCTTGCTTGTTTTCGTGCCCTTATCATCATGTCATCTCAAGGTATGTAAATCCTCTCAAATCCATTTGAATTTGTTTGTCTTTTGGTTGATTGAATTATGGCGAAACCCTAGATTTTCGAAAATTGAATTAGGCGTTTTAGATTAGCCCATTTTCGAGTGAAATTAATGATTGCATTAGGTTAGAAACCTGCTTAGGAGTGTAGGGGTGCTTTTAGTTTGCATTTTGGTCCCCGTTCCCCCTCCCTATGCTCGAAAAACGTGAATGAGATGATAAAATCGTCTTATTTCACAATGTCAAGTTTGTTTGCTTGAGTTGTGTGCCCCACTAGGTTGTATTGTAGTCGGGGAAGACCGTGTTTGCCATATGGAACCTTCGTTGGGTGTTGTGGGCAAAATTTTGAGTTTTTGCCTTTTGCGACGGTCTTATGTCTGTTGAAATGAGCGTCTGTTTGACCTCAAATTGAGTCAGTTTGTCTTGAAATGGACCTTATTGGTAGTTTAGGTCGCTTTGAGACGTGATTAAATCACGTTGTCTTGTTGTGGTCGAGTTTTGAATTTTTGACCTGTTTGTGCCCGGATTGGCGTAAGATAGCCTTTTTGAGCTGTGGAAAATACCCAACCGTGTCGGGAATATTTTTTTGGTTGTTGGCGGACCTTGTGTGGGTCTTGAGGTGTTGGGTGGTTTTTGAAAATTTCTGTTGTTGTTTTGACTCGTCTTTTGCTTGAAAAGAAGGGCGAGTCGTTTTTGTGCGTCTTTTTGTGAAGTGATTTCGTTGGTTGGGTTTGGGCAGGTTTGCCCTTGTTTTGTTTTGCAGGTTTTTTTTTGGATTTGTCCGTTTTGCGCCGTCGTAATGCCGAAATTTTGGCTGACATTTTTGTTTTGTCCCGATTGCAGGCGAGTGTTTTGGGCCTACCGGGTCCGTTGCTAAGACCTTAGAGGTCTTGTTTGGGACTAGGCCGGTTAGTACTCCCGCTAGTGTACCTGAGGTGGTAGTAGAGGACGCTTCCGAGGAGGAGGAGCCCGCCGAGGAGGTTGTTAGGGCTGAGGGAGCCACTGAGGTTCGTGAGGAGCCTGTTATTGAGGCCGCTGGTGCTGGGAGGGCTCAGATAGGATCTGAGGCTGGTACCTCCGGGAGGAGGGTTATTACCGTTAGGAGGATGGGTCCTCGACCCACTAGACGAGATTTTCAGAACGTCGTTAGGGTCGTTGAGAGGCCTCCTCCCCGTCGTGTGGAGTCTCGCGGGGGGAAAAGACGGAGGGTGAAGACGGTTACGGACGACGCTCACGTCGCAGGTTGGGAGGCTAGGCGGGTTACAGCTCCGCGGGGGCTGAACCTGCGGGCGGCGCCTGCTTGGGCTGAGGGTTTTGACAAGAGTCAGCTGTTGCTGCGGCTAGACACCCACCTCTCCTACCGTGCACACGAGGGCCTTCCCCCTTAAAAAAAGGAAAAAGGAATCCGTATGTTTAAAGCTGCGTCATGGAAACCGTGTTGGATTTCGTAAAACGCGAAAACAAGGAAATGTGAGTGTGAGAAAACACAAAAATTCCTGGACAAGCCCGAAGAGGCGCAAGTCCTATGCGGGAGGTTTGAGGTGTCAGGAAGAAACACAACTTGAAACGGACAAATCAAGGTGCGGATCCTGAGGACCAGCCCAAAGAGGCGCGAGGTTACGGGCGATGGAAGGGAGCATCCCCCTTTTTTCGGAAAAAAGTGCCGATCGTTTTGTATAAATAGGGACGTTTGTGCTTCATTGTTTCATCATCCAAATCGCGAAAAACATATCCACAAAACCCTTTCTTCTTCTTCCACAAAATTATTCATGGATGCTTTTGAAAATAGGTTGCGACATTGGTGTCGGGACTTGTCACCTCCCGAAAAGTATCAACTCATTATTATGGGAGTTGGTCAATTGTTGGTGCTTCGTCAAGTCAAGGTGCAATCCTCGTTTCTTGAAGCATGCTCTCGGTTTTGGGATTCGAAACATCATGTTTTCGTTTTCCCGAAAGGTGAAATTTTTCCTCTTGCCGAAGAAGTAGGCGCCATTGGTGGATGGCCGGGTTGTACTCCGGTGCTTCCCTTGACTCGGTTGTGTTATAAAGAGAAGTTCCGTTCCATGTTGGGCTTGTCAACAAGTCAAGTCAACTTTCTCCTTGCTCCCCATGGTGTGGATATGTTGGCTCTTATCAACATTTTCTCAAACCGGTTGGATGTCAATGTCTCGGAGGTGGCTAGGAGAAGGGATCTTGCCTTTTGCCTAGTGCATGCATACCTCTTTGTTGATGCCTTGAAGAAGGAGGGGTCCAAATGTTATGGTAGTATGACACTCGTGTATGTGGTTGAGCAAATGGAGCATGGTAGGGATCCATCATGGTTGGTGCTTGTCGAGATCATCCAAGCTTTGGACAAGAAAGGCTCTTGTGTAGAAGCTCCTTCGTTCGGTTCTCCGAGAATCCTCCAAGTGTGGCTATTGGAGAGGCTAAGGTATGTAGAGCCTCCGACCGATTCTTCTTCTTATTCCTTCCATCACCTTACTATGAGGAAGAAGTTATACTCGGATAGTGAAGAGTCTATTGATCCAAAATACTCAAGGAGGGGGGGGGGGGGGGGGGGGTGAATTGAGAATTTAAAACTTTTGGAAGCTTTTTCGATTATGCGTATGTAATTGATTATTTAAAGTTTATTGATTAAACTTTAACTAATCAACTAATGAATGTAAAACGAAATATGCAAACGAACGAAAGAATGAGGAGACACACGGTTTTTGAAGTGGTTCAGTTTCAAAAGTCAAAACCTACGTCCACTATTCTCGATTAATAAATTTAGTACCTTTTTACGGATTACAAATTTACTAACCCAACTCGTACAACTAACTCTATCTGTAACTCAATGAGTACCGTTAAATACTCGAGTGTCTAACTTACGCTAATAAGAAAGCACTAATGATTCTTGCAAAGGTTCACGTTAATGAACAAGTAAGAAATCAACTAAGCACTATTATCTTATAACGATAACAATAAGAACGAGTATACGAGTTTAAAACACACGACCTTTCAAAAATAACAAAAACGTTTTTCTGCTTTAAACACACGTTTTGCTTTTTAAAAATAAGATCAATTTTTATGCTTAAGGTCTCTATTTTAGATGTTGTAAAGAGTAAAGTATTTATAGGAAGGAAAGAGTAGGGCAACTCGGTTTACAAAAACCCTAATGGCCGAATAAAGAAGATATGCTAACAAATCATATCTTCTATTATTTCTTTCCTAAAAAGCCTTAAAAGATAATAAAGAATATTCCAAAAGATAGAATATAATCTATTCAAATATTATCTTTACTAAAAATTCTAAATATGATAAGATTTCCTAAAACAAGAATATCTTTTATCATAAACAAATACATTAAGCAAGATATATAAAATATGTAAAAATATTATTATGGAGTAAAATCTTTACCAAATACACCTTAGGTTACATGAGATGTCACGGCTCATATGCCTCGTGACTCGTGCAAACCCTAGCTCAATATATGGGTTAGAATTTAGGTTTTAAGAGAGGCTTTGTTGAAATCCTAATTAGTAGCAAGGTCCAACTCATAAGTTGACCCAAAACAACTACTAGTCAACGTTCAACATAAAACCGAACTCCGCACTAAACCGGGCTTTATTATATAAATACTTTTATCAAAACATTTAAAATAAACTTTAAACAATTTTCAAAACAATTTTGAAACATTATAAGTCGTGTATAATAAACTCAGCATCTCAATGTTATAGTAGGAGAGCTATAACATTGAGCTCTTTTACTAGTAATGTTATAGCTGCAAAGCTATACCTTTACCAATTCAAGAAACTCATTCTTGGTTATCATTACGAGATAATCACCTATACTATTCTAATCTTCAAGGAGATCTTCGAGTATAAGCTACATCATCATCCAAGCTTGATTAATCTTTAGACGGACTTCGTCTTCACATAAATCTTGAATGAATCTTCATATCGTTTGATCTTGAATAAAGGCTCGAACATTTTATACTTTCATCACAATCTCCTTTGTTGCTTGTATTATATAAGTTGATTCTAAAACACTTAGACAAACGATTACGCGCAACAAGTATATAAAATATAAAACACCTTGACATCATCAAAACATAAACATATAAGCTATATGCTTCAACAAATTCCCCCTTTTTGATGATGGCAAGCCTCCTAATTTGTGAATAAGTAAAGAGTTTCCCCTCAATATAATACCGTCATCTTAATAATAAAGATCAACGCAAGATCAAGACGATTTATCAAAAATCGAAACTTTAAGAACTTTAAGAGACAATTGGTCTTGACAAGGAGCAAGCTTTGGTAGATGCTTACCATAGACGTTCTTTCCCCCTCTTGACATCATCGAAAAGTTAAGAACAAATCAAAAATGACTAGAATAATACAAGACGAGACAAGAGATAAAACGTCATAAAGAGCAAATTTAGCACGCATAACTATAAGCATCTAGAAGATTAATTATCAAACAAACTTAAGAAAACATGTTTAAAGCCGATGGGCCGAATGAAACACATGTTTAAAGAAACACTTGGGCCATAATACACAAGTGTATGCCAAAAATGGGCCGAATTATAAGTTTGTTAAACACACCACTAGAAAATGAAAAAGAAAGCTAAAAATAGAAAGGGTGGTCGGGACTATTTCTTTCGGTTACTTGTCGTTAGGAGCACCTAGACCAAAACACAATTTATATCTTCACAAACAACACTAAAATTAGTAAAGAGGCAAGTAAAGGCCGGATCCCAAGGGACGGGAATTGAGATGAGATTTCTATTGCAACTAGTGGTGTCTTAAGGGTGTCACAATTGGGGTTTGAATAGAAGATCACTAAACTAAATAGCAATGAAAGTAAACAAGCAAGATGAAATAAAAGGGATGTAAACAATTGATAAAAAGCACTAGGGTGTCATGGGGTCATAGGGGATTCATGGGAATTGATCATACAAACATGTTCTCAAATTATAAGCAAGCAATTATTGTTGTGATGGATCGAGTTGGTTTATATCTTACAATCCTAAGAAAGTTTGGGTCCCGGAGCCGAATCGATTAGATTGTACAACACCTACAAGTCGACTTAGTCTTCCCTACTCAACAACATGCATGGTCTAATGTGTGGGTTAATATCCGTATACTACCCTTCGAATTAAGGATTATAACGCAAAATTTATATGTAGATTATAGTCATGAAACGAAATTAACAATGAAAACGATAAAAATTATAGAAATAACCTTCGGTCCTAGTGCAAAAGGCAATGAGAGATCAAGTTAGATCTCCTCCTAATCGTTGCACCCAAGATATCCGAGTAATGCCCTTGTGCTAGAGAGAATCCCCTAATTGCCTTGCAATATCGAGGGGATTGTTTTGTGAGTTTGTGTTGGATGAGAGATCCGGGATTCAGGAGGCACAATTCCCAAAACCCTAAAATTTTTAGCAAATGAATTAGGTTAGAAGTGAAAGGAGAAAGCTCTCCTTATGGCCTCTCTAATTCGGCCAAACCGAATGGATCAAGGGGAAGTGGGCTTCCACTTCCTCTTAATTTAAACTTGTAGTCCGGTTCATAATTCGCTAAGTGTATATGACACGGTCTAATTATAAACTGTCATCGGTTATCGGATATTAAAGCATCAACCAATTACACGGATTAGTTGAATTATTTAATACGTGTCCGACAAAGACAATATCGTATAATTATATTTATCCAATATACATTAATCAAATATAAATCGCTTATATTTGATTTTACGAATTAACTGGTTAATTCGCCTTAGCCCATGATATTTAATCCGTATTAAATATTAAATCTCAACATCACATTTTAACTAATTATTAGTCAAATAACTCAGACTAACTGGTTAGTCAAAATTGGCATCTACATGACTGTATTTTCATACCGTCACATCACTCAAACGTATCCTATAGGTGTGACTTTTAGGGACCAGTTGATCACCGCCATCTGTATGACAATAACGTCAAACTTATCTAGCAAGCCAACCGTTATTGATAAACGTGGATCAACCGATAATAATACCAAAAGTATGCCCTTTGATCCTTTTAGAGGTTTATAAGTCCTTGCACTAATTGTTAAGGACACCAACCCCAACAAGCTCCCACTTGTCCGTACAAGTGTATGTGCAATGACGTTATCCGCACTAACCGGAGGACACACGGCTCAACAAACTCCCACTTGTCCGTACAAGTGTATGTGCGATAACCGATTCTCATATTCATTTAAAATTTCTCCCACTCAATGTAAAACAATTTGCAGATCTGGATCCACAAAGGTCGTATTTTACAATCGATCTGTATCTAGAGTGGTTTCCCCGACTAGAGAGTAACTTAACTGATAAAACGAATCCGTATCCGAGCATGGCCATGCATTTCGATTCTGACTCCTCGAGTGGCCCCGAGAAATATCTAGTACCGATAAAGGCTGAATATTTCCTTCAACTCGAACTCCTTCCGATCTAAGCACAGCATGAAATGACCCAGAAAAAATCTACTTGGCCCCCTGTTACGGATGACCGTGAGAAAGAAACCAAAGTCACCCAAAATCTGCCTTAGTCTCAAGAGACAGTCGATAGTCAAAGAATCGACTCTTAGGATCACCATGGAAGTCCTATCCACGACCGGGCAACGAATGTTATAAAACATTTAGGACTCCACGTCGATGTCACAATTGTGTCCTACGAAATATCCGTATAAATCGCCTCTGTGATTGGTCAGTCAATCTGTTGACTTATGGCTCGTTGAACCCACCATCAACCAACGTCACAAAATAATTGCCAGAGTTATCAGCTCATGAGGGCAATTAAGGACTGAAAAATATAATGTTCGTTCAGTTCACTTTGTGGTGTTCAAAATTTGTCGTACAAATCCACATGAAAAACAAAATATATATAAAATATCAAAACGATGATGTTGTATAGAGTACAAAAGCGAATGAATCTAATCCATAAAAGAGTACTACAACTTAGGAACACGTTTAATTCCCATGGAATTAACGTGCCCTTCATGCTTATCTTGTCGTAATGGTTTAGTGAGAGGATCTGCTATGTTATCATCTGTAGCAATCTTTTCTATCACTACTTCCTTTTGCTCCACGTAATCCCGGATTAGATGAGCTTTCCGTTGTACATGTCTAGACTTGTTGCTAGACTTTGGCTCCTTAGCCTGGAAGATGGCACCACTATTGTCGCAATAGATGGTGATCGGGTCATTCGAACTAGGCACTACGGATAGTCCATGTAAGAATTGACGCATCCATATCGCTTCCTTTGTAGCTTCAGACGCGACATAGTACTCGGACTCAGTCGTAGAATCTGCTTAGATGTTTGCTTGGAACTCTTCCGGTGATCGCAGCGCCATTAAGAGTAAAAAAGAATCTAGGCGAGATTTCGAGTCATCTCGATCCGTTTGGAAGCTAGCATCTGCGAGAATCGGTTGCGCATAGCTTTTGAGAGCCTCCATAAGTCAATGCCCAATCTTTAGTCCTCCGGAGGTACTTAAGAATGTTCTTGGATGAGCCAGCCAATGTGATTCACTTGGATCTTTGTTGGAATCGACTTGTCATACTCAATGCATATGCCACGTCGGGACGTGTGCATATCATGGCATACATGATTGATCCTATAGCCGAAGCATAAGGGATCCGTGCCATGCGCTCTTTCTCTTCTGTGTCTCGGTGCCCGAGACTTGCTCAAATGCACCCCTGGAGCCATAGGAAGAAACCCCTTTTGGAGTTAGTCATGCTGAATCTCTCTAGGATTTTGTCTATGTAAGACTCTCGATCGAGAGATAGCATCCGTCGTGATCTATCTCGATAGATACGGACGCCTAGAATTCTTTGTGCCTCACCCAGATCTTTCATCCGGAAATGGTTTTTCAACCATACTTTCACCGAAGTTAAGAGAGGTATGTCATTCCCAATCAGGAGTATGTCGTCAACATACAATATTAGAAAGACAATCTTGCTCCCACTCGACTTGATATATAGACATGGTTCCTCGACCGATCGAGTAAATCCATTTTCTTTTATCACTTGGTCGAAGCGATGATTCCAACTCCTTGATGCTTGCTTAAGTCCATAAATGGAACGCTTAAGCTTGCACACTTTCTTAGGATGTACTGGATCGATGAAACCTTCGGGTTGTACCATGTACAACTCTTCCTCCAAAAAGCCGTTTAAGAAGGCGGTTTTCACGTCCATTTGCCAAATTTCATAGTCATGAAATGCGGCAATCGCTAAGATAATCCGAATGGAACGCAGCATGACTACGGGTGCAAAAATCTCATCGTAGTGCAAACCTGGCACTTGGGTGAAACCTTTAGCAACTAGTCGTGCTTTGTAGATATCTTGTTGACCTTCCACAGAATGCTTTATCTTGTAAAGCCATTTGCATTGAAGGGGACGAACCTTAGCAGGTAAGTCAACAAGATCCCACACGTTGTTCTCATACATGGAGTCCATCTCGGATTGCATGGCCTCAAGCCATAGCTTTGAGTCAGAACTGGTCATGGCACCTTTATAGGTTGCGGGTTCACTACTCGTTAAGAGTAGAACGTCATCTATATCATGTTCCTCGACCATACCAATGTATATGTCTGGAGGAATAGAGACTCTTCCCGACCTCCTAGGTTCCTCAGGAATATTTACCGCAGCCGGGATTGAAGGAATAGGTTCTTCCAATGGTTGCTCGGTGTTTGGTTCTGGAATCTCCGACAGGTCGAAGGTTCTATCACTCTTTGCATTCTCGAGAAATTCCTTCTCTAAGAATGTCGCACTAGCCGCAACAAAAACACGTTGTTCGGTTGGCGAATAGAAGTAATGACCACGTGATCCTTTAGGATAACCTATAAAGTATGTCTTGACCGATCGCGGGCCGAGCTTATCTTCAGGTCTCCACTTGACATAAGCCTCGCAGCCCCAAACCCGTATAAAGGACAAGTTAGGGACCGTTCCCTTCCATAGTTCATATGGAGTCTTGTCAACAGCTTTAGACGGACTTCGGTTAAGTATTAGAGCGGCTGACAAAAGAGCATAACCCCATAATGAATCAGGTAAGACCGTGTGACTCATCATGGATCGAACCATATCAAGTAGTGTTCGATTTCTCCGTTCGGACACACCATTCAGGTGAGGTGTTCCGGTGGAGTTAAGCGTAGGGCGATCCCACAGTCTTTAAGGTGTTGATCAAACTCGTGAGAAAGATACTCGCCACCACGATCTGAACGTAGTGTTTTTATCTTTCTACCAAGTAGGTTCTGTACCCTATTTTGGTATTCTTTGAATTTCTCAAAGGATTCACTTTTGTGCTTCATTAAGTAGACATAGCCATATCTACTTAAATCATCCGTGAAAGTGATGAAATACCTATAGCCTTCTCGTGCGGTGATTGACATAGGACCACATACATCCGTGTGTATTAGCCCTAATAGGTCGCCAGCCGCGCATTCCAACACCTTTGAAGGAAATACGAGTCATCTTACCGATGAGACATGATTCACACGTGCCAAATGATTGAAAATCAAAAGCCGAGATAGCTCCATTTTTAATGAGCTGTTTTACGCGTTTCTCATTAATGTGTCCCATACGGCAGTGCCATAGATACGTTTGATCTTTGTCACCAACCTTTAACTTTTTATTCATTACATGTAATATTTCGGTCGTCTGATCTAAAACATAAATTCCGTTCATGGAGACTGCCTTGCCATAAATCATATCGTGTAAAGAGAAAATGCAAGCATTATTTTCTATTACAAATGAAAAACCAAGTTTGTCAAGTGCGTAAACCGAAATAATGTTTTTGGAAAGACTAGGAACATAATAGCGAGTCATATAATGACAACTCAAATCCGCTAGGAAGTGGATCACATATGTCCCCTTTGAGATGGCAGCCACTCTTGCTCCATTCCCAACACGCAGTCAACCTCACCCTTTACGAGAGGCTCGAGATTTCGGAGGCCCTGCACATGATTACACAGATGAGAACCACAACCAGTATCTAGTACCCAAGTTCCGTAACTTGCATGGTTAATCTCAATCATATGAATAAAAGTAGAAGAAGAAGAAGACATACCAACAGGTTTAACGCGACCCGCTTTTATGTCCTCATGATAAACAGGACATGTACGCCTCCAATGCCCAGTCATGTGGCAATGATGGCATTCCATGTTTTCTTTCTTGCTCTTTGTCGCGCCTGATGAGTTGCTCGACTCACCAGGACCACTCTTTCCTGAACCCGACTTCTTAAACTTCGCCTTACCTCTCGCTAGGTTTGCTCGAGCTTTGCCCTTACCTTTCCCTTTGTTTGACACAACGAGAACATCTTGTTTCATGCTCCCACTGAACTTCATGTCCTTCTCGGCCCTGTACGAGGAGGAGTGCAGTTCATGGGGAGTTTTCTTCAAATCATTCATATAGTAATTCGCTCTAAATTGCGAATAACCATCGTGGAGTGAGTGAAGAATGCGGTCGATAACAATGTTCTCGCTGATGTTACAGTTAAAGGTCTCCAGTTTCTCGACATTCTCAATCATGCTGAGAATGTGTGGGCTAACCGGTTGGCCCTTCTGGAGTCTCGCATCAAAGAAGCGAGTGGTATGCTCATAGGTCACGATTCTCGGTGCTTTCGAGAATTCCTTGGTGAGCGTGGTGAAAATCTTGTTTGCACCTTGGGCTATGAAGCGTTTCTGCAAATTGGGTTCCATTGCAAAAATGAGTACGTTTTTAATCGCACCCGCTTCCAAGGCGAAATCGTTATACTTGTCGATCTCGTTTACTCCAGCCGTGGGGCCTGGATGTGACGGCATGGGCTCAAGCAGAAATCTGAGCTTCCCGTCAGCAGCCGGCAAAGATTCCGTAATGCCGCCTCCCGATCCCGAAGTTTGATCCATCATTCTTGATCGAGTTGACCGATTCATCTGATTCATGAAGATCCGAAGCCAGGACTCACGGTCCAATGTGGCACTAGGCATTGGGTCGTTCAAGTGACCAGCCATTTGTTATTTGCAGTTTAAAGAACGTGATCTACACTGAAAAAAAAAGAAAAACAAAACGAAATAAGCAACTCATCGAGGTGATTTAAGTCTATTTAAAATTCATTTTAACATGTAGACTCAATGCACTTGCATAATTGATCTCCCTCAAGAATGAGACAAGTGATCCCAAGACTCAATTTCTGTAAATTGATAAGCCAACTGTTTAGCTAATTCTTCCGGAAGAACTCTTGGTCGATAGATTTCTGTAAATCCTATCTATAGTCCACCATAGTCACAGGATCGTACGAGTGACCATAGTGTTGAGATAAAATAGGTCAATCAGTTCCAACTTACCCGACGTAGAAGGGGTCATATTATGCCTACCGACGAAGAGGGGACTCATTGGAGTTTGACCTATAAAGACTATTCTCAATTTTTGTTTATACGAGGAAGATCCCATCAACTAAATTCTAATTCATATTAAGTGAACGAATAACTAGCGTTTGCGTGAATGAATTAATTTGGGTGATGGCTTAAAATCGTGTGACATGCGAATGTCATAGAAAACTAACTCGTGACCTCTATATGTGTCAGTTTTCATGCAATAATTAGGTGGTTTGGTTTTTAGGCGGAATATGATGCATACTATCGTTACAATAAAATAAATAAAATGAATGCGATACGTAAATAAAAATTCCTAGTGTGGCCTATCCTAGTAAAAAGAACAAAATACAACTTTGGAATCCACCGTTGGACCCGAAAGCTTGTCTTGGTGTTCCATCTTTGTCCATGTAGCGGGAGTGAGCTCCGGTCTCCATCTTTAGTCTTCTCAAAAATTACAATTAAAATTTACAAATATAAACCTATTTACATTCTAAATAAAAACTGTAATTAAAAGAAATAAAATGGAGATACGAGATCTCAAAATACAACCAAGACCGTGTTCCATCATTACGGTAACACGTTCTACTAAGGCCGCACTAAGTTACAACCGTTTGCAAAATAATTAAATACGTAATTAAAAGGCATTCAAAACATTCAAAATATAAACAAGAACGATAAATTAAAATGCATCAACTAAAAATTAAATTTATTCGTGACATAATTCCGTAATTATGTTAAATTTTTTATCCAAACCACCAAAGATAATTAAAATTACATGACAAAACCGCTTTAGTCAAGTTAATTTTAATCCGAGATAATCCGTTACAATAAATCATGTTAAAGTAACTTTATTTTACGTGGGTGAATCGTTTCACTAACAAGCGAGAGCATAAAAACGTTTTATGCATTAAAAAGGCCGAAAAAAAAAACAAGGAAATTTTTTTTTTTTTTTTTTCTTCTCTGTACTGTACGTGAACAGTACCAGGGGCCAAAAAAAAAAATATTTTTTTTTTTTTTTTTTTTTTTTATAAACCGGCAGAAATGCCGAGAGCTTCAAGAGGCAAAAAAAAATTTTACGCGGCTCAAAACGTGAGCATAAAGGATCAAAACAAAACGGTTTGATAAAAACACAATTGTAGTTTTAATCTAATCCGTATAGAAATCACACTACAATTGTTAATCTTCAACATTTTGCAATAATTATCGGTTAGAATTGCAACATGTGAAGAACGATTGAATACTTGAGATCGAACGATCTAAACAAAATGTGTAGCACGTAAATCAATGTAAAAACAGGAAAAACAGGCCGAGACATGAGGCCACACGGTTTTCAGAAATTTTGGAGACAAAAATTTGTGCCACACGAAATTTTATGCAATCATTTTGATGCATCTTTAACATATTGAAATGAATATCGATTTCAAAACAATATGCAATCAAAATTAAAACAAAACAATCATCACCGTGTAAACTAGACACGGATCCCAACACAAAAAAAAAAACGCAGCAACATAAAAATTGCCGAGACCAAAAAAAAATTGTGCCGAATTAAAAAAAAATCCAGCCGCACCAAATTTTTTTTTTTTTTTTTCAAAAATTATCGATTCAAAATCGTTTGATGAAAAACACATATAAAAATTACGTGGCCTCGCTCTGATACCACTTGTGGGTTAATATCCGTATACTACCCTTCGAATTAAGGATTATAACGCAAAATTTATATGTAGATTATAGTCATGAAACGAAATTAACAATGAAAACGATAAAAATTATAGAAATAACCTTCGGTCCTAGTGCAAAAGGCAATGAGAGATCAAGTTAGATCTCCTCCTAATCGTTGCACCCAAGATATCCGAGTAATGCCCTTGTGCTAGAGAGAATCCCCTAATTGCCTTGCAATATCGAGGGGATTGTTTTGTGAGTTTGTGTTGGATGAGAGATCCGGGATTCAGGAGGCACAATTCCCAAAACCCTAAAATTTTTAGCAAATGAATTAGGTTAGAAGTGAAAGGAGAAAGCTCTCCTTATGGCCTCTCTAATTCGGCCAAACCGAATGGATCAAGGGGAAGTGGGCTTCCACTTCCTCTTAATTTAAACTTGTAGTCCGGTTCATAATTCGCTAAGTGTATATGACACGGTCTAATTATAAACTGTCATCGGTTATCGGATATTAAAGCATCAACCAATTACACGGATTAGTTGAATTATTTAATACGTGTCCGACAAAGACAATATCGTATAATTATATTTATCCAATATACATTAATCAAATATAAATCGCTTATATTTGATTTTACGAATTAACTGGTTAATTCGCCTTAGCCCATGATATTTAATCCGTATTAAATATTAAATCTCAACATCACATTTTAACTAATTATTAGTCAAATAACTCAGACTAACTGGTTAGTCAAAATTGGCATCTACATGACTGTATTTTCATACCGTCACATCACTCAAACGTATCCTATAGGTGTGACTTTTAGGGACCAGTTGATCACCGCCATCTGTATGACAATAACGTCAAACTTATCTAGCAAGCCAACCGTTATTGATAAACGTGGATCAACTGATAATGATACCAAAAGTATGCCCTTTGATCCTTTTAGAGGTTTATAAGTCCTTGCACTAACTGTTAAGGACACCAACCCCAACATAATGAGACTCGAGTTGGTTTATGTCTTACAAGTCTCATTGAAAAGATAGGTGATGGGTAAAAAATGCAAGGATTCATAGGCTCGCATTTCATCAAACTTAACATGTGCATGAGTTGAGATCATAACAAGCAAGTAAATAAACCATGAAATCATATTAATTTAAGCATGAATCATTCCCCATGTTGGTTTCCCCTAATTACCCATTAACCCTAGCTAAGGAACTACTCACTCATTATCATGTTGAACATGCTAGCAAGGTTGTCAATCATACCAACAAAGTGAAACATGATGAATAAATGAAAGTAATTAACAATAATTAAAAAGGGATTAAGAGAATTATACCTACTAATGATTCCAATAATAAAGCAAAGAATAAAAGAAGTACTTGATGCTTGATTGGAAGGTTGTCAATTTCCCAATAATAACCCAAATAATCTTCAATTACCCAAAATAAAGGATGAACAAGAGAGAGATTAAGGAAATAAAACTTGTATTAAAACTTGATTAATTGTTGATTACAAAATTAAAGAGAGATTTGATTGATATTAACTACTCTAAAGATTGCTAAGAAGAACCTCCTCTTATAATTAGACTAATGGGGTATTTATAGTGGGGATTAGGTGGATGAATTAGGGTTAACTAAGGGCTTAAATGATGATTAAGTCCCTACTTAAGGAAACGCTGGTCTTTTTGGAAAGACTCCGGTCTCTAGGGAGACTCCGGTCTCTAGAAAAAGATGTGCATCCTTCCTTGAAGCTTGAAGAAGACGAAATGGGTCTGCCTGAGAATCCGGGCGTCTTTAGCACGGGACGGGCGGATTTGGTGGTCTCTGCCCGGGCGTCTTGGTGTGAAGACGCACGTCTTCTGGAGTTTGTGCCCGGGCGTCTTGGTGTGAAGACGCACGGATTGTGGAGTGGTGGACGGGCGTCTTCAGAGGAAGACGCACGGATTGATGAGCAGTCTCGTTTCTTCTTCTTTTCTTCCTTTTTCTTCATAAGATCCTAGGGGATTTCCTCGGGGATACAAGGATCTTTTCTCATCATTTCCCATCTACTATAGTATGTACAAAGGCCTTCTAATCTTGTCTCTCCTTGATGCTTGGTCATTGAATTCAATCAATTTAGTCTCATTTTGCCATGAAAATGCAAGGTTTGCACTCCTTTCCTACCAAGGGATCAAAACCTCAAAGAATATGCAAAACAAAGAACTAAAGACAATAAATGACCCAAATATGCACTAAAAAGCATGGGAACAAGGCTAATTCGGGGACTAAATGTGCTCTAATTATGGTCACATCAAATATCCCCAAACCGAACCTTTGCTCGTCCCGAGTAAAGAGGTGACAAAGACTAGGACCATTATTTAAACTAACCTAATAACATAGCCGATATGAGACAATTAGCGGGTCTCATGCCGCCCCTTCAACTCACAACAAGACAACCATGAGTTAGGATGCCTTCTTGCAAGGCAAGGTGGGTCTTGCCCAAATGGCGACATATCCAAACATTAAGCACACAAAATCAAGTAATGGATGCATCTACAAAAGAATAGCCACTTTCCTCATCTAAGTGGCGGAAATTATCTACAAGGGAAGCAATTCAAGGGTACACACTCCTTCATAGATGCAATTTATTCAAACTACTAAGCCTAGAAGGATACCAATATATCATCTCCAAATTGTGTCAAGCTAGGGTACCTTTGTCCTCAATCGTTAATTGCTTCTGTCAAGAGTAGACTCCCTATGGTGTTAGAAACACTGGAGGATCGCGGAATTCCGCCTCTTGCCTAGACAAGAAGAAGGGTCGTCCCCTCTCTACCATGCACAAAAATGGATACGATGGATAAAGGGATCGATAGATTTTTGAGTTTCACTTTGGGAGTTTGCTCTGTTGTTGTTTTTCCCCCCAATTTCTTGTGGCATATAACATTTGAGAACACTTTCTTGCCATTTCTTTTTGATTTTTCGCATTTCAATACTTGACAACTTTCAACTTTTCTTTGCATTTCTTTTGAACATTTTCAAAGTCACCCCATATGTAGTGAGGGTGGCTTATATTTGAAGCTTAGGAGTTCTATTTTTGCTCCTCTTTTCATTTGATGCATTTTGCAAACTTTCTTTTACTTTTCATTTCATTGAACTCAAATTGATTTCTTTTTGTGCCCATTCCCTTTGATGACAAAAATGTGGTAGAACATGGATGATGGATGGATGCATGGTTTTAAGGGTCACCTTGGAATAAACGGTAGCCAAGGAGTTATCACACCACAAGGTACTCTTGACTAGGCCTTAATCCATGGGTCAAAGGATACTAGCATGACACATCGTAGGGTGTTTTACAAATATTCTAACAAGCAAAGTTTTAAGAAGAAAAAGCATCTACTAGGGCCTATATACACTTGTCAAGCTTCCCAAGTAGACGGTTTCGCAAAATTTTTCTAACATGCAAACTACATGCCATGATGCAACTAGCATATAAACATCCTAATGCAAATGATTCTACCAACTAATATGACATATAAACTAAATGCAAGTCCTAAATTCACATTGTTTTACCGCATCAATCAAAATAAAGCCACATAGTCATTAACATAAAGTGGAAAAAGGAGATTGGAAAGATCATACCATGCGGTCTTCAATATCCTCATGTCTCGGATGTGACGTAGTCGATCAATGTGAACAAGGATAAAACAAACAAAATATATACAACAATATATACATGACTACATTACAAAGGAAATGAACTTGTTTTTGGTTTTTCAATTTTTTCAATTTTTTATGGTTTTTCAATTTTTTTGATTTTTTTGGATTTTTGAATAAAAGTTGAGTTAGAATTCTCCATCCCCACACTAATATGGGCATCGTCCTCAATGGCCAAAATGATGGGAAATCATGCAAGCATGAAGCATGAATTCTACTCTAAATGCAAGCTACACTAATCTACACTACATGATGCATGGTTTTTTGTTTATGACGGAGAGCGTAATTTAGATTACCTCCCGTTGCATATGCATGTACTTCCCCAAACCGAGTTAGACATTATTTCTAATGTCCTAAAGTTGGGGGTATTTCATGCACACAAAATGCAATGCATGAAACTAAATTTGTCATTTTGGATTTTCAAAAGTGGGAACAATAAAATAAGAACACCTCAATGGGGCCGAGGTGTTAGTCCTCTATGTTGCTAGGACTCAACCAACCATGATCAAGATAAATAAATTACAAGTTAACAAAATATAAACTTCTTTCATGAAAATTTGAAAACTAGAGAGAAGAGATGAGGAAACTTCACTTAAGCTTGTGATGGGTGCCTCTCGCCCGCTCCACCTAGCTATGAAGAAATCCTCTAGAGATCGGCATCATCTCCCTCTAGATCACTATCCCATATCTCCTTTGATGCATCACTTGTGTTCGGGTCCATGAACTCGTCCTCTTCACTTTCAAGCTCCACCGTGTCCCCTCCGCAAGAATTGTTGCTCCCTTCCTCTTGTCGCCCGTTTGCCCCTTCATTTGCCCTCTCCGAATTGGGGAAGAGTAAATCCATTTGTGCCCAAGAGGGAAATGCTCCCTCTTCACTAACCTTTCCCCTATGAATCATATCGTGGTATTGAGGATAGAGTGCATAGTAATTGTCCAAGGTAGCTTCATATTGTCGGAAGTGCAAATCTTGTAGAATTCCCGTGACAAAGTCATCACGGGGAAGGATAAAGGGGTTGGGATGGTTGTACGGTTGATAAGGAAATGGGTAGGGAGGCACTTTGATCTTCTCATCTTGAGATTGTTGCTCTTGTTGTTGTTGTTGGGGATTTGGAGGTGGTGGTGCTTGCCTTGCTTGGGTTGGGTTTGGAGGGATGAGGTAGGATGGGATTGGTGATAAAGGTCCTCTTCTTGGGGAGATTCGTGGTAGGCCGGTCATTGGTAGATAGATCGGATCACTTCCTTTCGTTATCCACTTGATCCTCTTATCAACCCCCTCAAGGGTTATCCAATGATGATGAATAAGAAGAAGATATTCATTAATCCTTGTGTTTCCCGAAAGAGGAGCATACTCATTATTCTCATTGAATCTCGGATTGAAATGCTTCGCATGCTTAGTAATGAGCCCTCAATTTACAATGTGTTTCATCCCATCATCATCACCATTCCTAAACTTCGCCCATTTTTCGAGTAGCACAAGAGGCGCATTGAAGTGGTACACACCCCTTCCTTGGATATTGAGGTAAGATTCCATGAACACAAGGTCAAGTTGATTCACAATTGCCGGATCTCGGCGAGCAAGTAGAGTGCCGGAGAGGAACCTGTAAGTGAGTCTAAAAATAGGATTTTGAATGTGGAAAGCGAGACACTCCTTGGTGTGTATCAAATCTCGCCCGGTCATGGCTCTCCATAGGGGTTAGACACTATATTTCTTTGGTTTCGATGTCCGGGTAGGCGAGACATCGAGACCAAGCACATTTGCAAATTCTACTAGAATCATCATTCTTGAGACATTCTCCAACCTAAACTCTATGCATATCGTTCTATTCAAGGTTGTGATTCTCAAAAAGCTCAGAAATTCGAGCACAAGGGGTCGGTAAGTTTGCTCATACATGTGGAAAAGGGTGGAGAGACCAAACACTTCAAAGAGAGCTTCCACTTGGTGATAAATCCCAAGTTTCCTCAAAGTATCATGACATAAAAACTTAGTAGGAAGAATGTTCTTACGAAGAAGCCGGTGGAAAATGAGTCTTTGCACATCATTGACAAATTCAACATTTGAGAAATCGTCAAGTCTTGTAAGATCCACAATTTCTTCATGCTCCCTTCTTAATGTGTTGACATGGGAGGTAGAAGAGCTTCCTCTTACCCTTGTGTTGGAATATGTGTCCTCCGACAATAATGCGATCACGACTGTTGATCACATGTTTAAATCTCATTATATAGAATACAATTGGGAAGTAATTTTGTTACTGTCAACTGGTCAACATATATCGGTAATGATTGGCTGACTAGAGTTTGACATTTCTTTGTCGTGTGACGGTGGTGATCGTTGACCCCCTAGGTCATACCTATAGGGCAACACTCTTAATTGATTATTTAATTAATCGTATAATGTTGCGAGTTAATTAAATTACTTGAAAATTGACGGACGATTTTGGAAGTAAAATTTACGTATCATATTGAAATGTGATTAAATAAGATACGGTCTGAGTAATTGAATTGTATCATTACTCGGATGAAATAATTGTTTAATGTAACAATTAAATTTGAATGAATTATTATAAATACAATCCGTTGTGATTTATAAATGGTAAAATATTTTGACACAAGTAATTATGAAATTACTAAGTCGATTTTTGTATGTGACGTATTTTTATTAATACATTGATTTTTAATATGTTAAAAATACATAACAAATATATGTGACATGTGACATGTAACATATAGACAATTGACAAAAATAATATGGAATCCATATTATGTGAAATGCCGAAAATAGAGGAGGGTTAGTCTTAATATTGTGTTTATATTTTAAATAAGAAAACATAATGATTATAAAGTAGAGTAGCCATGCAACCCTATTTACCTTGTGAAGATAAATGTGGGCATGCATTGGCTCCCCTAATTACTCCCTCCTACCCGGTTTTACCAAGGAAAGGCAAGGGTTTTTTGCCTTAGATTTTTGGTTTAACACTTCACTTCTAAGTGTGTATTATTCATTCTAATTCATTCATTCAAAATTAGTACTCTAGAGAGAATAAAAATCCTCCTCTCCTTCTCTCTAAAAACCGAAACATTTATGTGATTTATGAAGTTTTGGTTTAATTTTCTTCTTGATTAATATTATACTAGTATTTGTAATATTAATTAAATTAAGAGAAAGCCTTGGGTATAAAGCTTAGGGAGAGATCTTATACTTAGATCTTGTTCATCCATAAGGGAAAGCTCAAGATCAAAAGAGAAAGGTGATCTCTTTTGTGCCCTAATAACCGAAAATCACCAATGTAAGGACATGATTTATCCTCTATTTTATTATTGTTTGCATGCATAAAATCCGTTTTAATTTTATGACAAATTATTTTAGACATATATGAGTATGTTAGTATGTATATGGATCTACTTTTCCTTTAATCGGTATCACGAGCCACGGTTGTTTGCATGCAAATTGGTTAAAAGTTTTTCCGAGTTATAAGAATAACAAATAAAACTTGTAAAATTTGTGTTATTATGATATATCACGAAATTATTACATTCATGTTAATATTTCTTGTCCTAAAATGTTTTAGGATATTTTGGTTAATTTTTCGGATTTTTATTGTTCATAATTTACAATAATGGCATTTAAATATGATTTTATGAGTAAAAATGTCATTTTTGGTCTAAAATTAGCTATACTTCGAATTTTCACTTGGTTTTTGGATATGTTGTCACATATATTATTTTGCGATAACCTGTAAATTTTCATAATTTTTGGACTTGTTATGCTCGAAAAATGAATTTTTCATTATTAAATTCGGATTTAGGTGAAAAATAGGTTAATATGAGTTAAATTTTGAATCTGGTCATAGAAAATTAATATGTTGTCACATGCAATTTTACAAGATGTGTTTAAAATAATTGGCTATAAAGAAGTCTTTTTGCATGATTTATGAATTTTTGAAGAAAAATAGCATAAATAGTGACATTATTAGTGGAAAATTAATAAAACATAATCTATGACTTAGGAAAAACGTCTAATGTTGCATTTTATTATATTTTTTCAGATCTAAAATTGAAAAGTTAATAAAAATAATTTTTCCATGTTTTTATGATTATTTTATTAAAAATCGATAAACCGCAACATTGTTTTTCCGGAAAATTTTCGAAATTTTTAACCTAAGATTTTGAACATTATGAGTGTCATGGAATTTTTCCAGAATGTTCATGAGTTTAAATTTCAAATTTTGAATTTATTTGAAATTTTGTGATTTATTTGAAGTTTAATAGCTTATTTTTGTAATTTTTGGTCCATTTATGAACAATTTTATAAAATATGGGTTAATTATGGTTAAATTATTAGTGAAGACTAAATTTTGAGTCCTAAGAGGTTAGGGTAATTAACTTATGCATAAATATGAGTTTATGTATTTTTGTGATTATAAAATGTTGAAATCACGCAAATCCGTAAAAACCGAGTAATATACGATATTGGCTAATTAAAAGGCGATTTAGCATAAAAATTGAGCATGTTCATACATATTATAATGCTGCATTTTCTTTATGATTGTCATAATTTTAATTTATGTAATTTTTGAATTATGTAATTTTACTTAGTATGGCCTTAGATTTTAATTGGTATTTCCCGAAATGTATGGGAATATCGATTCGGTTGTAATTTTTTGTGATCTCGTATCACCGTTTTGTAATTTAATAGATTTATTTTATTTTAGTTACAAATGTATATTAGGAAATTATGTAATTTATTATGTAATTTTATTCATTCCGGAGTTCCGAAAGACGGTTTTCTTCAAGAATGGCGATACATAAAGACGGTGTTACCTCGAGATGCGTGCCACAACCGAAGTTCAAGGGACCAATGGAGTTGGTTTCCGAATATGTAATAGTTAAATAGATTTTCTATTTTAGGAAGGCCATACTAGGATTTATTTACTTTTATGCTTGCATTTTATTTTATGTCACATGCATCGCTAAATCGCCATAACTAAACATGCATTGTCTTATCGAGTTTATCGACCGTGTCAATTAGAATTATCGTAGTTCACCGCTTTAGTTCACTTAAAACGTGATAGATAATAAATTGACATGACCTCTCGCTAAAACAATTAATTGAGACATAGCCTTGCCAAATAGTAGAAACCATGAAAACCTATTTCGCGAGGGAGTGCACTCGGCTACCCCGGGGTACAAACCTTGTTACGTTGATGAGGGTTTCATCGGCTACCCCGTGCCTAAGTTGATGTGGGTTTGGATAATGGACACATTTATTCGAAATTTGGATTGAACTCAACAAAAGTAATTGATAAGGGTTTCATCGGCTACCCCGTGCCCTTGTTGATGTGTTTTGGGCTATAGATAAATATTAGAGTAATTTTATCGACCAAGAGTTCTAAAAGTAGAATCGATTAAAAGTTAATCCACCGAGTTATATTGATAAAGGTTTCATCGGCTACCCCGTGCCTAAGTCGATATGAATTTGGGTCTTGGAAGCATTTATCTAGTTGGGTAGAGGTCACTAGAAAAATGCATAAAACTTGTTTAAATCATACATTTTTACGAGTATTATTAAAACGACAATTGTTTTACTCCTTATATTTTGTTTTGTAGACCACTTCTTTTTCATAACAAATGGCAACATCAACACCAACTCCTAATGCTACACCACTCGCTAGTTCGTCTTGGCTCCGATCCTTTATGGATCGATGTAAACTTGAAAAGAATGGGTCAAATTCACCGAATGGGATGCCCAACTCAAATTAGCCGCCGAAGGTGACGACAAGCTTCGTTACCTTACCGAGGCCTCTCCACCCGAACCCTCCACTAGGTCCACCGCGGCCACTAGGGAAGCCTATGAGACTTACCAAAAGGAGTCCGCCGCAATGAAAAATGTCTTGATATTTGTGATGGAGGCGGACCTCCAAAGGAGAGCCTTCAAAATGGGCAATGCTAATGAGATTTACTCCAAACTTGTGACCATGTTTTCACAAACTCCGCGGATCGTCCAATATGAGGCGGCCGCGGCATTCTTTGATCTCGACTTCAAAGAGGGCCAAAAGGTTAGCCCTCATGTGCTCAAACTCATGGAGCTTGTCGAGACCTTGAAAATTCAAAAGGTTGAGATCCCCAAAGAACTCATCGTAGATAGGATTCTACACTCCTTGTCCAAAGTCAATGCATATGTGCAATTCCGGGTGAATTTCAACATGCAAGACAAGGATGTGTCTCTTGAGGAGTTGCACAAGTTACTTGTGCAAGCCGAGAGGGACATGGGGTTAAATGTGAACCCTCCCAAGGATGTGCTTAACATAAGCACAAAGAGTAAGGGGAAGTTCAAGAAGAATGGGAGAAAGAGCAAGAAGCAAGCTCCCACATTCACCAAAACTAAGTCTTGTGAAGCTAGCACCTCCAAAGTCAAGAAGGGTCCTCTTGATAAGTGCCATTATTGTAATGGCATGGGTCATTGGAAAAGAAATTGTTCCAAATACCTTGGTGATATCAAAGCTGGAAAGATCACTCCAGTAGGTAAATGACTAACCTTCTTTTATGTTTCTAATTCAACTATGGTATTATGATGCAAAGTTGTGATAATGTATCTCCCTTTTTATTGTAAATAGGGCCTCCACCAAGCAAAGACAAGGGAAAAGAAAAACAAGCATGAGAAACCATGGAAAAGCTAAGGATAGCTTTTATGGAGCTTTGTTTTTCATTGTCTTATTTTAAGTAATGTTTTGGATTTTTAGAACTTTAAGTTTCCATGTTTGACATGGAAAGGTATTTTGGATAATGGGTTGTGTTTTGGATAATAGTGACTTGGTTTGCAACCCAAGTCACCCGTTTTATCATTTATCCTTTTAATGTTCTAAAATTCATCTTTAAATGCTTGCGTTTTGAAACATAAGATCATTCACTTAAAGTGATCTAATAGACAAATATAATGACGGGTTTCATTATATATCCACATGCTCAAGGCATGTGTATGATCATTTATAAAGGGATTTTGAGTCTATGAACTCTCTTAAAGGTATGTCAATCACCAAGTACACATATGAATTCAATAACAATTAGTCTACCTATGAGGTAGTTCTCCTTATACTTCAACATCATTAATTTGTGTCTCATATGCTATCTTTGAATGATTTGTGTATTTATTCTAAAGATAGAGTGGGAGAAAAATGAGGACACAACACACAAGGCAAGATAAAATTGTGTACTTGTGTAAATGAAGATCTACGCAAGAGAAAATGATTTGAATGAAGGTATATCTATTTACATAGTATACCGAATAGATGAGATCTATGGTCTCAAGTTAGTTCTATATGACTAAAGAGACCAAGTGTAGTAATCATAAGAGAATATTCTCAAGATAACTACACGAGGAGACCAAAAGAAGGTTTTGGAAGAAAATGACTAATGTAAAGTCTCAACAAGTTTTTGACTAAGTTTCTGAAATAATTTGACCAATAGTTTCAACCTTGAGATTTACTTAAGAGCCTAAATGAATCACAGTAACATACTAGTTATGATCGAGTTGCAAAGATTGATATACCGATATCTTCAATAGCCGAAGTCTTAAATACGCAAATGTCATTGCTTAACCTCCCTATGAAATGGTTAAATCTCCTTCCAAAGGGTATTTGCGAAAGACGTATTCTAGATATTGTTTATATTTGCAAATGACATTACTACACATCATTATGACATGAGTGTGTTGGAGATTTAAAATCTCTTTCCGTAAGGTTAAGATAAGACCACTTCAAAATAGGCATTTTGAAAGGATATGATGGGAACATATATGGTTTTATCCTAATAACTTGGCAATGCAATTTATATTTCAATTCTTGATAAATTTCGATTGAGAAGTCAATTTCGAAATGTGTAGAATTGAGTGGGAGTTAGGAAATTCTCATGTGAAGACATGGAATTTAGTGGGAGCCATCATCCTTGAATGTTTAAAACTCATCACTCATTAAAGAATGACGAGCAAATACCTTCTTTCATAAAGAAGCTTTTGAGTTTTCAATTCTGGATGAAAATGGACTATGATGAATCCAATTACATCAAGGGATGTTGGATTAGTATTAAGAGATACACATCGTATCAACATATACATAGGTTATTCATATGAATGAAAATGGGATTACCATTAGCATTCATGGTAGTTCATTGAACCTAAAAACGGTTGATCTCATGATTATTAGTAACTAATGTTTCCGCCATTAGAATAATCATGTACATGTCCAGTTATGAATCATATGCATAAGAGCATGATGATTGATTTGTGAGCCATAATAGAACCGTCATGAATTCTCGAGTAGAATCCGATGAGCGATTTCAGTGATTGACGGAATGTTCTATTGTGTGTCAAGAGGTTGCACATATTGTAGAAAATCCGAGCACATATAAGGATTTATGAGAATCCCAAATCTTTCAAGCCTAGAAAGAGAAATGAGAAGTTTTGTAAAGATGCTTGGTTGAATAAGAGGTTATTCAAAAACAATCTTTCCTAGTAAAAGCTAGGACTTGTGAGAAGTGCTAAGCTAAATAATCTTGTCAATTGTTACAAGATTCTACAAAACATATACCTAGTGCATTGTGTGTGGATGGAATACTTGATCAGTACAAGTTGTATTATTCATCGCAAATTCGTTCGTTATGAGATGATCGATAAGAAAGTTCTTTCAAGTTAAAGAACCAAAACCAAGGTCGAGAACCTTGATGTGTACTTGGTAAGATTCATGCTATGAGAGAGAATATGAATGTGAAGGAAAATGCAAGTGTAAGAAGTTTGAACACATGGACACATGGGATGTTAAACTTCTTTTGCAATCAATGAGTGTTTACACTTATGATATACATCACAAGGTTATAATATGATATTGACTACCCGAGTGTGATGTCGACATTTGTCGTTTGATTTATTATTAACTCACCTTGTACATTGTTATATCCAAACGGGTTGTAGAGACAATTGAACCCCGTTAAAGTGAACATGGATTAACATTGTTTTTGCCCATAGTTACTTATATGAGGTGACGTCTCGAAGTGACTAGAGTGTGATGCGATTGATGGCAAGTTCAAGTGCCATAGAGTCATGCGAGATGACTAGTCGATCACATAGGCAGACTGTTAGGAACATTTTGTCGGGCCTAATGACCGCTTATAGAGTTCTGGCAAATTTATATAGCCTGGTCGTGGCGAGAGCTACTATAGTATTCGAATGAGTCGATTCTTTTGACTAAAGACTATTCGCCTAAGATGGCACAGTTTCAGATTAACTTTGATTTGTGTTACTACGACCTTCGTAAATGGGGTCAAATGGGCATATTTTGGGTTATGATGGCTGTGGCTAGTCGAAGGGAATGAGTGCGATAGGAATTGTCCACCCCTAGTCAGGGTTATAACAATATCTCAGGGCCACTCGAGGAGTAATGAACTGGAAATGCGTGGCCACGCTCGTAAAGTATCTATGATAGATAAGTCCGGTCAATCAGTTATTCTCCAGATCGAGGAAACCACTCTCGATATGATCACTTGCAAGTACGACCTGAAAGACACCTTGCATTGAGTGGGAGATAGTAATAGGACAAGAGAATTGGTGACGCACACTTGTCGAGGACAAGTGGGAGATTGTTGGAATATGTGTCCTCCGACAATAATGCGATCACGACTGTTGATCACATGTTTAAATCTCATTATATAGAATACAATTGGGAAGTAATTTTGTTACTGTCAACTGGTCAACATATATCGGTAATGATTGGCTGACTAGAGTTTGACATTACTGTCATGTGACGGTGGTGATCAGTTGACCCCGTAGGTCATACCTATAGGGCAACACTTAATTGATTATTTAATTAATCGTATAATGTTACGAGTTAATTAAATTACTTGAAAATTGACGGACGATTTTGGAAGTAAAATTTACGTATCATATTGAAATGTGATTAAATAAGATACGGTCTGAGTAATTGAATTGTATCATTACTCGGATGGAATAATTTTTTAATGTAACAATTAAATTTGAATAAATTATTATAAATACAATCCGTTGTGATTTATAAATGGTAAAATATTTTGGCACAAGTAATTATGAAATTACTAAGTCGATTTTTGTATGTGACGTATTTTTATTAATACATTGATTTTTAATATGTTAAAAATACATAACAAATATATGTGACATGTGACATGTAACATATAGACAATTGACAAAAATAATATGGAATCCATATTATGTGAAATGCCGAAAATAGAGGAGGGTTAGTCTTAATATTGTGTTTATATTTTAAATAAGAAAATATAATGATTATAAAGTAGAGTAGCCATGCAACCCTATTTACCTTGTGAAGATAAATGTGGGCATGCATTGGCTCCCCTATTTACTCCCTTCTACCCGGTTTTACCAAGGAAAGGCAAGGGTTTTTTGCCTTAGATTTTTGGTTTAACACTTCACTTCTAAGTGTGTATTATTCATTCTAATTCATTCATCCAAAATTAGTACTCTAGAGAGAATAAAAATCCTCCTCTCCTTCTCTCTAAAAACCGAAACATTTATGTGATTTATAAAGTTTCGGTTCAATTTTCTTCTTGATTAATATTATACTAGTATTTGTAATATTAATCCATAAGGGAAAGCTCAAGATCAAAAGAGAAAGGTGATCTCTTTTGTGCCCTAATAACCGAAAATCACCAATGTAAGGACATGATTTCTCCTCTATTTTATTATTGTTTGCATGCATAAAATCCGTTTTAATTTTATGACAAATTATTTTAGACATATATGAGTATATTAGTATGTATATGGATCTACTTTTCCTTCACCTTGGTCTTCTCCTATCCCTAAAGGAAGATCCCCTTGGTGCCATTCTTGATTGTTGAGCTGAAATTTTTGATTTGTCAAAGTAAAAAGATGCTCTTTGTGGATTGAATGTTGCCTTTGAAACCCTAGAAATTTGGGGCTTTTTGATTTTGTGGGGTATAAGAGTGATTGGGATATGCTTTGGAGTCAGGAGGTGGGTTTTTATAATACAAGTGGAAGGAAGGGTGATGTGTCACAAATTGTGTGGTGGGGTGTAATAAAATAGGAAAAACCGTGTTTGATTTACCGCAGGAAGACGAGCGGATTCGAGCAGAAGACGCTCGGATTCCAGCTTTTCGGGACGGGCGGATTTGAGAGAAGACGCCCGGATTCTGTCACAGTTAACTTTCCAAAAATATGACGCCACCAAGACGGGCGTCTCGAGCCCAAGACGCTCGGATTCTTCTGAAAGGAGACGGGCATCTTTTCCCAAAGACGGGCGGATTCTGAGACAGTATCCGTTCTTGAAATGCATAGGTTAAAAGACGGGCATCTTTCTGCAAAGACGGGCGGATTCCTCGGGACGAGCGTCTTTTCTATCAGGACGCTCGGATTCCTCGGCAGTCCCAAAATTTCAATTTCACAGCTTAAAAAGGACGGACGGATTCTGCCTAAACCGCCCGGATTCCAGAAGGACGGGCGGATTCCAATGAAGACGCTCAGGTTCAAGCTGCGAATTTTTCCTTTGAATTCCTTTCCTCTCATAAATGCTTCCCCACACTTGAAGATTGGTTCCTTCCTTCATTCAAAATTCATTAGTGACCCTCCCTCACTTACTCTCATGGAAAGAATTTATGTTTATAAAGAAATGCAATAAAATTATAAATACAAGTTAGAGGGTTAGTATATTTACAAGTGGTGGTTTAGGGAGGACTCCACCAAACTCTCCCTTTTGATGGTTCTTTCAAGGATGAGAAGGCCCGAGGTAGGTGACCTCGACTTCTCCAATAAACGCTCCCTCATAGTATGGCTTCAACCTTTGACCATTGACCTTGAATTTGGTTCCATCTTCTGCCTTGATTTCAAAATCCCCATATCTTCCAACTTCGGTGATCACGTAGGGACCCATCCATCTAGAGTTCAACTTTCCCGGAAAAATTCGGTAGCGGGAATTGAATAGAAGGACTTTGTCCCCTTTGTGCAAGGCTTTTTGTCTAATCCTCTTGTCATGGAGCAATCTTATCTTTTCTTTATAGATTTTGGCATTCTCGTAGGATTGTAGTCGGAATTCCTCCAACTCTTGAATTTAAATCATCCTCTTTTGACCACTCAATTTGAGATCAAGGTTAAGTGCTCGGATTGCCCAAAAAGCTTTGTACTCCAATTCGATTGGCAAATGACATGCTTTTCCATAGACAAGCTTGTAAGGGGAGGCTCCTATGGGAGTCTTATAGGCTGTCCTATAAGCCCAAAGAGCATCATCAAGCTTTGTGCTCCAATCCTTTCGGGTCTTGTTCACAACTTTCTCAAGGATTTGCTTGATCTCTCTATTCGAAACTTCAACTTGACCGCTTGTTTGAGGGTGGTATCCCAAGCTGGTTATATGTTAAACACCATATTTCGTCAAAAGAGATGCGGGTTTCTTTTCATGAAAATGCGTTCCTCCATCACTTATGATTGCTCTAGGAACTCCAAATCTTGGGAAGATTATTTTATTGAAGAGCTTGGTGACCGTTTTTGCATCATCATTTGGAGTGGCAATTGCCTCCACCCACTTTGAGACGTAGTCTACGGCCACAAGGATGTACTTATTCCCATTGGATGTCACAAACGGACCTTGGTAGTCGATCCCCCAAACATCGAAGATCTCCCCCTTTAGAATGCCCCTTTGTGGCATTTCGTTCCTCCAAGAGATATTCCCCGTTCTTTGACAAGCATCACAATGAATGATGAATTCCCTTGTATCTTGAAACATTGTAGGCCAATAGAAGCCCGATTGAAGAATTTTTGCAATGGTCCTCCTTGCTCCATGGTGCCCACCGTAGGGTGATGAGTGACACCCTTACAAGATTCCTTGGACTTCCCATTGAGGGATGCATCTCTGTTAGAGCCCATCACTACACTCTTTGTAGAGGTTTGGGTCATCCCAAAAATACCTCTTTACTTTGAATAGGAACCTCTTTCTTTGGTTGTGGTTCAAATTTGGAGGGAGTACTCTTCCAACAATATAGTTGACATAATCGGCAAACCATGGAGTCATTGATCGGTGTTTCTCCTTGTTCATCATGAAACCGGATCCTTGACAAGTGATCCGCCACTACATTTTCGGCTCCTTTATTGTCTCTTATTTCCAAGTCAAATTCTTGAAGAAGCAAAATCCATCTCAACAACCTTGGTTTTGCCTCCTTCTTTATCAAGAGATATCGGAGAGCACGGTGATCCGAAAAGACAATCACCTTGGATCCAAGTAAGTAGGAACGGAATTTGTCCAAAGCATAGACAATGGCAAGAAGCTCTTTCTTGGTGGTATCATAATTCACTTGGGAGGGATCAAGAGTCTTGCTTATATAATAGATGGCATGAAGCGCTCTTCCTACCTGTTGGCCAAGAACCGCTCCAACGGCGTAGTTACTAGCATCACAAATAATCTCGAATGGTAGTTCCTAATTTGGAGGTTGAATGATCGGTGCCGAGATTAGTGCTTCCTTGATTATATTAAAGGCTTCAACACACTCATCAGTGAAATGGAATTGGGCATCTTTAAGCAAGAGTTGAGTGAGGGGTTTCGCTATTTTTGAAAAATCTTTTATGAAACGGCGATAAAAACCCGCGTGACCGAGAAAACTTCTCACCCCTCTAACATTCACGGGAGGTGGGAGTTTCTCTATCACCTCAACTTTAGCTTTATCGACCTCGATTCCCTTTTCCGAAATTAAGTGACCCAAAACAATTCCTTCATTGACCATGAAGTGACACTTTTCCCAATTTAAAACAAGACTAACATCTTCACATTTTTGCAACACAAGAGAAAGATTATGCAAGCCTGAGTCAAAGTCCTTTCCATAAACGCTAAAATCATCCATAAAAACTTCCATTATGGTCTCTAGGTAGTCGGAGAAGACACTCATCATGCATCTTTGGAAAGTGGCGGGGGCATTACATAAACCAAAAGGCATCCTCTTATATACAAAAGTACCATAAGGGCATTTGAAGGAATCCCGAATACCCGTCAAGGTAACAAAAGAATTTGTTGGAGGCTAACCTCTCAAGCATTTGGTCAATGAATGGTAGGGGGGAAATGATCCTTTCTTGTTGCGGAATTCAATTTTCGATAGTCAATACACATACGCCAACCGGTGATCTTCCTTGTGGGTATTAGCTCATTCTTTTCGTTTGTCACCACCGTGGTACCTCCTTTCTTAGGTACCACTTGAACGGGGCTAACCCACAAAGAGTCCGATATGGGATATATGATTCCCGCATCAAGTAATTTCATAACTTCTCCTTTGACAACTTCTTGCATGTGGGGGTTCAATCTTCTTTGAGGTTGAATGGTAGGTCTATGGTCCTCCTCTAGATGAATTCTATGAATGCAAAAGTTGGGACTTATCCCCTTAAGGTCATCTAGACTATAACCTATAGCCTTCTCATGTTTTTTCAACACATCAAGTAGTTTTTCCAATTGGTTCTCATCAAGTCTATCATTAACAATCACGGGTTTGGTCTTTGATTCATCAAGGTAAGCATATTTCAAATTTGGGGGAAGGGTTTTTAAAGTAGGAGTTTGTACCTCACTTTCGTCCTTTGGAGTTTCATTAAGAATTTGCTCCATCTCCATTAGACATTCCATTCTCATGGCATATTCAACTTGTTCTTCATTCTCATCAATCTCATCACATTCGAATTCCATAATGGATTCCTCTTGCTCTTGAGCTTGTAAAATGTCTTCTAGGATGGATTGCTCATCCTCTATAGGTTGACATGCTTCCACAAGGATGTTATGCACCAATTCGGATTGTGCATGAGTAAGTTATTTGTTAGCTAGAGCGGCCTCAAAAAGATCTACCTCCAATTCCTAATACATATTTTTAGCCTCACTTGCTTCCAAGGCTTCCAATGCTTGCATGGGATCTTTGAAGAAAGGTATACTTAAGTGGCCCTCTACAAAACTATCTATAAGGTCCATCTTGCAAAATATCGAACAACTTGAAAATAATTAGAACAAACCTTGAGGAGTTTTACTTCCCCAAGGTAAAGAAAGACACAACTAATAACAATATAAGAAAGTCTAAATCAAGTTAACACCGTCCCCGGCAACGGCGCCATTTTTGGTCGGGACTATTTCTTTCGGTTACTTGTCGTTAGGAGCACCTAGACCAAAACACAATTTATAACTTCACAAACAACACTACAATTAGTAAAGAGGCAAGTAAAGGTCGGATCCCAGGGGACGGAAATTGAGATGAGATTTCTATTGCAACTAGTGGTGTCTTAAGGGTGTCACAATTGGGCTTTGAATAGAAGATCACTAAACTAAATAGCAATGAAAGTAAACAAGCAAGATGAAATAAAAGGGATGTAAACAATTGATAAAAAGCACTAGGGTGTCATGGGGTCATAGGGGATTCATGGGAATTGATCATACAAACATGTTCTCAAATTATAAGCAAGCAATTATTGTTGTGATGGATCGAGTTGGTTTATATCTTACAATCCTAGGAAAGTTTGGGTCCCGGAGCCGAATCGATTAGATTGTACAACACCTACAAGTCGACTTAGTCTTCCCTACTCAACAACATGCATGGTCTAATGAGACTCGAGTTGGTTTATGTCTTACAAGTCTCATTGAAAAGATAGGTGATGGGTAAAAAATGCAAGGATTCATAGGCTCGCATTTCATCAAACATAACATGTGCATGAGTTGAGATCATAACAAGCAAGCAAATAAACCATGAAAGCATATTAATTTAAGCATGAATCATTCCCCATGCTGGTTTCCCCTAATTACCCATTAACCCTAGCTAAGGAACTACTCACTCATTATCATATTGAACATGCTAGCAAGGTTGTCAATCATACCAATAAAGTGAAACATGATGAATAAATGAAAGTAATTAACAATAATTAAAAAGGGATTAAGAGAATTATACCTACTAATGATTCCAATAATAAAGCAAAGAATAAAAGAAGTACTTGATGCTTGATTGGAAGGTTGTCAATCTCCCAATAATAACCCAAATAATCTTCAATTACCCAAAATAAAGGATGAATAAGAGAGAGATTAAGGATATAAAACTTGTATTAAAACTTGATTAATTGTTGATTACAAAATTAAAGAGAGATTTGATTGATATTAACTACTCTAAAGATTGCTAAGAAGAACCTCCTCTTCTAATTAGACTAATGGGGTATTTATAGCTGGGACAAAGTCTGAATACTCCGTTCAAAGTTGAGCACCTTCAAGGACAAAACTTTAGTGGCCTCCAATGTAAGCGATTGATCATTTGCCATAGACTTTCCGTGCATGACCAACGCTCCACCTTGACTCGTGAGAAACGTGAGACGATCTCCATGTGGGAACACTTCCCCACGGATTGCCTTCAATTCCCGTTCAAAACCCTCTAGCCTCTTATCCACCTCATCCATCCAAGAATAAACCCGAGAAGCATCCAAACCCGACTCCAAAGACCGTGATGGTCCAACACGTGACAAAACCGTAGCCAAGTTGGTTGAATGCTCCTCAAGCTTCTCCATTAAACTAGTCATAAAACCTTCCAATTTCGCCTCCATAACCCCCAAACCCGAATCACCCGGGCTTTTCTCAACATCCTTGACAAGAAGTAACTCGGGTCCATCAACGGCAAGACCCATAAGCTTGATCAACCGATCACACATGCAATCCCGTGCACTTACACCGTAACTATCCCGTCCCACCACTTGTTTTATTTCTAACAACCGAGACACCCACATCCCATATGGTAGGTCGATTGTTGTACTTAATTTTTCCTTGGTAACCGTGAGACTCGTTTGGATGATACGATGCAACACAAGACTTGCTAAATTTACCTTTTGTCCCTCCAACCATGAATAGATTATAATATCCTCATAACTCGAAACTTTATCTCGTCCTCCCCTCCTCGACACAACCGTGTTCCAAAGGAAGTTCAAGAGGAACTTGATTATTACCGAGAGAGGACGAACCACAATATTTCCTCCTTCCGTCCCAACCTCCTCAAAATACTTATTAACTAACATCTCCTTTTCACTAACCACATTGGACCATTCAAGACTCGGATTAATTTAAATTCCGTCATCGGGAACCGAAAAAGCAGAGCAAAAATCCGAAACAGAGACCGTCACATCAACCCCATTAACCAACGCATGCAAGAATCCCTTCTTAACCGACACACTAGCAAAGAATTGAACAACTTCAACCGGATAAATAGGACCCGAAAATTGACTAATGTGACTCCACCCTTGAAAATCAAGAAAATCAACAAAGAACTTAAGAGCGGGAACATTAATCAACCAAGATTTCGGATAAAAACTTCCTCCATGAATAGAATACCTCAAAACACGAGACACAAGGATGCTTTCGTCATGAGTTAGCCGAACACGATTTAACCCTTCTTTTGTTGCGGCTTTTGAAACATCCCGGAGCAAGGTACGAGCAGCACCGTTTCTTACAATGACCTCGGGTTCCTCAACATCTTCACCTTCATCAACAACTACCTTATTTTTCCCTTTAAAAAGGCGGCGCCTTTTTCCCTCAGACATTGACTCGTCCCGACCACGAAACAGAGGCGTAGTTGGGTTTGGTTGAGGAGAAGGAAAACTAGTGGAGTTAAGATCATGAGATGGTAGTGGTGATGATGGTTTGTGGAAGTGGTGGCTTTGTTGATGGCGGGTTGATGATCGGGTTTTTGCATGGTTAGGATTCATTGTGATGGTGATGGTTGTGTAAAGGAGGTGATGGTGATGATGGTAATTATTTTGAAAAGAGAAAAAGTTGTGCAAGTGGGGATGTGGTTGTGTTTACACGGCAAAGGGGGTAGATATAGGATTCTAGGTCTAGAATAATTATTGATCAAATATGGTAAGTGATAAGAGTTAATGTATGTATAGGATATTAGGTGATAGAATTAATATGGTAAAAGATAAAATTTGGAAAGTTTAATTGTATATGGGGTGTATGAGTCGTGTAACATGGAAAGCAATTTAGGAAAATTTGTATGTGATTTGGAAAGATAAAAGATATGGTGTGTCTTATTTATTTGATAAGGAATTAAGTTTGTATAGACAATTAAATTCTAAATATCAAATAGAAATTTATGATAAATATATTCCTATAAACGAAATTATTTATGCAACGCAATATACGGACACTGTCATACAATCTTAACTTAACTAGTCAGTCATAAAGAAATTGAACGTGTACAGAAACTTAGGTACCACCGATTAAACCAATTTCCAACCGTAAAGTCTCAAATCGTTCTCTAGCTAACGATTTTGTCAAAATGTCTGCTCATTATTTTTCAGTACTAAAAAATTCAAGTTTTATATTCCCCTTCTCAACATGGTCTCGAATAAAATGGTGTCTAATTTCTATGTGTTTAGTACGTGAATGTTGTGCGGGATTTTTAGAAATTATTATCGCACTAGTATTATCACATAAAATAAGAATACATCCTACATCAACACCATAATCACGTAATTGTTCCTTAAGCCATAATAATTAAGTACATACCAGTCCTGCAGCGATGTATTCGGCTTCAGCAGTTGCGAGGGCAACCGAATTTTGCTTCTTCGAACCCCACGTAATAATGCACGGTCCGACAAATGTGGCGACACCCGACATGCTTTTTCTGTCTAGAGAACATCCTGCGTAGTCGGCATCGGAATAACCAACTAGATCGAAGTTACAATCCATCGGGTACCATCAATACAACTTGGCCGTTCCAATTAAATATCGTAAGATTCGTTTTACGCCCGTCATATGCGATTCTTTGGGAGATGATTGATATCTCGCACAAACGCATACGCTAAACATAATATCGGGTCTACTTGCGGTCAAATATAACAGTGACCCAATCATTCCACGGTAAGTAGTTTCATCAACTGATTTACCGTCTTCATCTAATGTCAATTTCTTGTTCTCGACCATTGGAGTAGGCATAGCATGGGAATTTTCCATTCCGAATTTTCGAATTAATTCCTTGATATATTTTTGTTGATGGATTTTAATGCCTTCATCGGTTTTTTGTATTTGCAGACATAGGAAGAATTTCAATTCTCCCATTATACTCATCTCGAACTCGGAGGTCATTAGCTCAGAAAAATATTTGCATAGGCTTCGGTTGGTCGATCCAAAGATGATGTCATCAACGTAAATTTGAACAACCAAAAGGTCAGAACCCTTAGATTTTAAAAATAGGGTTTTATCAACGGATCCTCTACTGAATCCACTGTCAAGTAGAAACTTAGATAACCTGTCGTACCATGTCCTAGGTGCTTGTTTCAATCCATATAGGGCTTTATTCAACTTGAAGACGTAATCTTCAAATTTGCTATTCTTAAATCCAGGGGGTTGTTCAACGAAGACTTCTTCTTGTAAATATCCATTTAAGAAAGCTGTCTTGACGTCCATCTGGAAGAGCTTCATTCCCTTGTGTGCTGCGAATGCTATAAGAAGTCTAATAGCTTCAAGACGAGCAACAGGTGTGAAGGTCTCGTCATAATCTATTCCTTCTTGTTGATTATAACCTTGGACCACCAATCTTGCTTTGTTTCTGATAATGACTCCGGCATCATCTAGTTTGTTCCTAAAGACCCATCTTGTTCCAATGACAGATCGATCCTTTGGTCTAGGAACTAAATGCCAAACCTTGTTTCTTTTGAACTGTTGTAGCTCTTCTTGCATAGCTATAATCCAATCAGATTCAGCAAGAGCTTCATTTATATTCGTTGGTTCGATCTCGGATAGAAAAGAGTAGAAAGAGCAGAAGTTATTCAAGGAATGTCTAGTTCGAACACCCTTCTTAATATTCCCTAGAATATTGTCCATGGGGTGTGAGCTCTTGTATTTCCATTTTTTTGAAGTACTTGGTTCTTAATCGTTATTTGAGCGTGACCCAACTTCATTTGGCTCGGAATTGGAAGACGTTCCCCAGAATCCAATCCGGGTGTTGTATTAGAACCGATTATAACCTCGGATTCTACACCTTGATTTCGATTCAATGTTATAGTAACATCACCTATAACATTGGTTTGGGAGTCCTTATTTTGAGTCAATGTTATAGTATCATCAACTATAACTTTCGTTTTCTCCTTTTTATCTTTTGAGGAACGATCAAGTTCATCACTTGTTCCCTCAATCTCATTGTCCTCAAATTCCAATTCCGGGAAATCGTCTCTTGAAAGGCGGAAGTTGGGTTCATCCAAGTCTTCTTCCTCATCCTGTAAAGGCTTATCAAACACGTTATCTTCATCAAAAATAACGTGGACACTTTCTTCAATACAGAGAGATCTCTTGTTGAAGACTTTTTAAGCCTTGCTATGATCTGAGTATCCTATGAAAATTGCCTCATCATGTGGACAGCGGGGGCCCACGGGGGCGCTTGGGAGGAAAAGAGAAACAAGCGTTTGCATTTTTGTATGGAGTCGCCACCAATTTTTATGGGAAATTGGAACCGTTCGAATACCTCGTGTCATGTCAAGACACAAAGTAGAGACATGAAAACTAAGCAATCGTTACCCTTAGCATTCTATGTCTAGAATGACTCTCGTGGATGCCAATGAACATGGGTGTTCACAGATATCTGGAGTAAGGGGTGAGGGTATGTATTAGGAAGCTCTTTTGATCGAACACCTAATCCCGCCCGCCTCGATAGCGGCCTCTATTAATGATTAGGGAAGTTATTCGTACTTGATATATCGTCGATTATATGCATGCAATGCAACATCCAAGTTTTAATCCTAGCATGTGAGAATTAATACTAAGTCGGTTGACAATTAGTTTAGCAAACAATTAGGTCGAATTAAGGATTTAATGCTCAATTACATGTGAAAAACATTCAAGCAATAAAAGAAATATAATAATTATAAATTACAATAATGAAAATTACAATAATTACAAAGGATTAGGCGATTTATGTCGAAAATACCTTTAAAACGGATAATTTGAGAAAAAGGAATAAAAGAATAAAATTACGAATAGATCAGAAGGTGAATAATAGTTAGTTAAACGTAAACTAAATAAACTAAGTCAAGGCAACAACGGAGTTCAGGGACAGAATTCAACCGAACAAAGCAGCGTAGAGAGTCGCGTCCTTTGGAATAGCGCAGCAATTGTCGCGCGTCTTTCTGGCTGCCGTCATTGGTCGTGAAGCCGGAATTGCGTGTTGTTAATATTCATTGATGAATTTAATGATTGATTAAAATTATTTACTCGGATGGAAGTGATTAGTAGGTTATTTACATATGATTGAGTCATAGAAAACGATAAACATGGACGAGATGAAATTACACGAATTAAGATGGATTAATTACAGGAGTGAAAGATATTAACAAATGAAAAAAATTAATTGGATGAAACTAAACATGATGAATGAACATATCAATGACGAATATGTGAATAAACAGATGAAAAATATATCAAAGACGAATTCCAGAAACCCAATATTGATGAATTGAATCTCTATAACCCGGAAATGAATTTAATGGCGAAAACCCGCAAATATTGGATTATTTGGGATTTAAGTCGGGTTTGTGATGATTAAAACATATTAATGATGATGATTATAATATACATGTGAATTATATGCTATCGCGATGAAGAATTAACAAACAAATGAAACAAATAAAAGAAACTTGACGAATAACAGAGGACGAACGAAGAAGAAAGGAAGCAGGAACTGCGGCAGCCTCACGAAGAGGCGCAGCAGGAACTGCGCTCCTTCGAAGAGGCGCAGCAGTTGCTGCGTCCTTTCTCGACGGTTATCTACTGGAAATCCGTAAAAAGAGATTTTAAAGCATGGTTTTAGAAATCGGTTTCAATGATATTTTCGACATAAACCTTACAATTGATGATACAATAATTAAAATACAATAAATAAAAGAGAGATATTTACACCCTCAGACATACATGTTCACGAAACGAGAAGGACTAAGATATCGATTAGTGATGCTCGACGCGAATGCAAAGAAAGTGCCCTCGTAAGAGGAAAACGATTAGATTAATTAAGTTGATTGATGTGGAGTTGGTCAAATTGGTCGGTCATGCAAACGAGGCTGGTACTCAGAAGGATCCGAGCTTACGTGGTCGAATGTTCATGCACGTAGACGCCAAAAAGTAAGAACAAAAGTCTAGAATGCAAAGGGAGAAGAGAAGGGCGGACACTCGCGTGAGAAATATGAGGAACGAAGGCTCCTATTTATACTAATCACGTGGAGGAATTAGGGTTTCGGAGACTCTTTGGAAGTGAATCTCGGAAAGATATGAAAAATATACGAGAAATACGCGAGAAAGGGCACGGGAAGAGGCGCAAAGAAGAATCGCGTCTCTTGGAAGAGGCGCAGCACCTGCTGCGTCTGTTCCCAAGGGGTTTCCTCCTGCGGAAGAAAGATTTCCGTGTTTGAGTTATGGTAGGACGGAAATAATTCGGTTTTCCTTAATATCTTATGTGAATATTACGGGAAATTGTTTACCAAAAGATAAAGTTTATGAAATATGGAATAGAAATATCCGGAACATTCAAGAACATTTTGACTCGGGATTTTAACGGTTATCAGAAAATGGAGACGGTTTTAGGCCCGGACTCCGAATGTACTCTAATTACTGTCAAAACGACCGTATCGGGACGTAGATGACAACTAAGAGGTAGACATTAATATTTGAGCAATCACTTGACGATAATCTTACGAATTGTCACAAATCATTCCGCGTACCAAACATGCGGCCCAATCATCACCGGGTGGTTTGCGGGAGGTGCAGAAATGAGGTATCTACAGAGCCCCCACTTTGACTGAGGCTTGGACAAGGCGAAAGTCAAAGTATAGCCATCAGGTCAATCGAAGATTACAACTCGACGACTATGGCGACGCGAGGCGCTCAAGGGGTCTGAACCAAGGACCTGTCGTCCGGAACATTTTAGAGTCTGTCGACTATCGGGGAGGGTCGTTTAAAGTCCATTAGATTACGTAAGGAGGCTCGCCAGCCATAAGGAGAGATCATACCTGAGACTTCTTCTCGAGATGCTTCCGGGGTGCATAGGAGCTAATGTTAAGACCTAAAAGATATATAAGGATTGTGCTAGGGTGTGGGGCCCTAAAGGAAAGCATTGACGGGAAGGAGGCCAAATATAAGTTCAACTTAAGGGATAACTAAGGCTTGGGTATAGGAACTCTACTGGTTTGGGAACTTCTGGAGAACGACTCCTTTGTCGAACTCCGCGGGGAAACACGAAATATTGTGCGTAGCAGGACACAAAGGGGAGCCGCCGAGAGAAAAGCGCTTGGGTAGTCTTCGAGAAACAATTGCGAGTAGCGGGACACAGCGGAACCGCTGAGGGGAAATCGCTTAGGTAGATGTCAATCCTCATGTCTTGAGAGGGACAATACGTCCGCTTACTCTCGCCGGAGGCATGATTGGGAATTATTCTTCTTGTCATGAGAGGGAAAGTATATCCGCTACTCTCATTTGGAGACATAATGAAGGTGTGTCGAATTCTGTGAAGGAATAAATGCTCGTTGCGACAAGCAAAATGTCTTGGAAGGAATAAATAACGTGCGACATACCTGCTGGCTTGGAAATGCGGGCGGAACGAAAGAAAATCGTCAAACGGACCAAAAGAATAAAATAGCATCGGGGAAGAGGCGCACCAAAGATGGCCCCACAAATAACGAATTCATAACGAATTTTTGAAAATCCGTATGGAGGGAACACAAGGAAGAGGCGCAGCAAGAGCTGCGTCTCTTGGAAGAGGTGCAGCGCCTGCTGCGTCTATTCCCCAAAGTGTTATTTCTGCGTAAAAACGCGATAATCAGAGGTTTTATGTTCATTATTTCGAAACACAAATCACACCATTTCTCTCTCAAATCTTCACCATTTCCGCCAAGGTTTGATCCAAAAGCTTGCATTAATCATGACTAATCGAGGTATGTGTCTCATTCTTGCATTAATCGTCTATATTTACTCAATTTTGAGCCGAAAAAATTAGGGTTTAGGACCCATTTGATCGAAATTTTGGGGCTTTTCCCCCAAATGCATTTGCCTTGTCAAATTGACACTAGAAATGGATAATAGGTAATATTAGGAACATAACCATGTATTTGTCTCGAATTTTTGTTGAGTTTTGAGCCTTTGAGTGAAATTTGAGACGGTTTCACATCTAAACCGTAAATTGCTTCGAAAATAGCCTTAGGATTGCCCATTTGCGATGAAACTTGATACTTGGGATCCTTGAATGATGGGTAAACTTTCTACCATCTCGGAATTTTGGTTTGTGACGGCTTTTTCAGGACACTTTTCTAAGGCATAACCGCTGTTATAACGAAATGCTGCCGAAATTTCGGCTCGAACCTTAGACTAGGCTTCAAGTTAGGCTTGACTTGACCCAAATTACCACATGAGTGATCGGGTAGGTGGGAATATGGCCAAGTATGGGAAGAAAAGAGCGATTTCAGGGCTTCCGAAGGCTCGAAAATCCCTTAACCAAGGCTTGTCGTTACGTGACGCGGCCTAAATTTGCTTTAATGTTGCAGGTGATGAGGCTTCTACTTCTGGGAGAGCTCCCATGGAGATAGACGTTTCTATTGTCGAGGAGGCTTTGGAGCAGGTCTCACCGCTGCGGTGATGGCTGCTGGGGACGAGGTCCATGAGGAGGAGGCTGTCGAGGAGGAGGAGCCCCCGAGACGGGCCAACGTCGGGCGAGGAGGTCGTCAGTTGAGAGGAGCTCCTGCGTGGGCTGAGACTTGGGAGAGAGTGCACCGCTATGGGTCTGCAGAGGGTCACCTGTCCTACAGGACGGTGAAGAGTTTGGTAAATAGGAATTCACTACTCATTACTCATCCTCTTTCATTCATTTGTTCAAATTCCTTTCAAATTTTATTCAAAACTAAAGATAGCTTTTGTTTCAAATCACAATAGGAGGCCGGGAACATCAGGTCGTTCTCGGGTTACACGACAGCGATGGAGCACTACGAGCGGCTGTCGGCGGAGGAGCGGGCCATGATCGAGCGTGGAGCGTTCGGTCCTTTGGTGCAGGTCTGGAGGGACATCGCGAAGAGGAAGCTGCGGGCTAACCTTAGCCTGGTCCGCGCTTTCTTGGACCGATTCTGGGATACGACTTCCACGTTCCACATGCCTTTCGGTGAGGTGGGAGTCACTCTGGAGGACTACGGCATGATTTACGGTGTGCCGTGCGGGGACCGAGGAGGTGGAGTGGCGAGAGCGCCATGAGGGTGGACTCGGCCGAGGCGAGAGAGATTGATCGGTGGAACTTGTCGCCGAAGGTCTGTTCTGATCGGGTTTGATACCCGATTCCTACGTTCGAGACTACTTTGCGGGAAAGACCCCGACGCTGGTGACGATTGACGGGAGGGAGACGGCTCCTCCTCCCTGTACAGCTGAGCAGAGGGCTCGTTTGTGGCTCTGGTGGTTTCTGTCTTCGATTTACCTCGGAGACAAGGGCGAGAGGCTGTCGACGAAGCTTCTTCCCTTCCTTTCTGACCTGAGTTCCCTAGGGCGTTGGGATTGGGTCACTGCTGGTTTCGCGGTCCTCATCCGCTTCATGAGGGCCATGGTTCATCCGGAGTTGATGGAGAAGGGGACTTCTCCTGGTGCTATCGGACCTGGACTACTGCTGGAGGTATGAACCTTCCTTTAGACCAAAGTAAATTCCTTTCTTTATCAAATCACGAAAGATCGCCATTGATTATTCTGCTTTACAGGCGTGGGTGTACTCCTACTTCCTGAGCCTCGCGCCCAAGAGGAAGGAGCCGCTGGAGAAGGCCTATCCCGTGGTGAGGGATTGGGTGATGTGCAGGACGAAGAGCAAGCGTTCTTCTCACAACGTCTACCGGCGGGACGTGAACGCTCTTCAGCTGGACAGCGTGAGTATCTTACCTATATTCACTTGCTTCTTATATTTGCTTTTAATGGATCATAGGGATGATCCTTTTTTATCTTGTCACAGTGGGTGCCCAGACCTTGGGCGGAGTACGCTGGAACGCCTCTTTTCGTGGCTGAGGTCCTTCGACCCAGGAGATCGAGCCGACTGCTGTTGAGGACGTCGATGGGTCCTGTGTGGTACTTGGGTGAGCGCTTGGCTCGTCAGTGGTTTCGGGACGTGTTGACGGTTCCCGTCGATCCTCCCAGGACGATGTTTAGGGAGCCTTCTGAGGCTGAGAAGGAGGTGGACTTGGCTGGTGCCAGTGGTGACGCCCTTCTTCTTCCTGGCGAGGACTACTCGGCGTTCCTTTACGGGAGGTTGGCGTACTGGCCGGTAGTGGTGAGCATCTTTTATTTTTCCTCTTGATTTGATTTTGAGAATTATGATGAAAGATCATCAATTAATGAGAACCATTTGTCTTTGCAGGAGGTCGAGGCGGCGGGCATCGAGCCCCCAGAGTACCCCGAGACCCTCGAGTACACTGACGCGACCGGGAGGACAACGATCTCCGAGCTGCGTGACTTTGACGTAGCCGTGACGGATGCTGGCCTAGACGACTGGCAGCATCTGATTCGGAGGGTAAACCCTCTAACTTGTATAACTTTTGTGTAAGAACACATTCGATTGAGTTTGTTCAATTATTGAGAATTTCTTTTTGAAAATGCAGGTTGCGCCGTCTCGGTTTGTGGCGTTGTGGAGGGTGGCCAACCGGTTGCGAGCTACTGCCGTCGAGGCACTTGTCGGCGGTCGAGGTCGTCAGGTATGAACCTTATGCCTATTTCATTTTTGATTTTTGATTCTCCGATTTTGCTTGAAACGATTGACATGAGCCAATTTGTTGTTTACAGGGTGACCGCGAGCTGGAGCGAGAGTTGACCCAGTCTCGAGAGGAGACAGCTCGCTTGTTGAGGGAGCTCGAGGTTCGGGACGCCGAGATCGCCGTTCTTGCGGCAAGAGTTGCAGAGTTGGAGGGCGCCCAGCAGTAGTTTTGTGTAGTTTTTTGCCGTATTTTGTACATTTGTACATTTGGACATTGATTTGGACATTTTTGGACTTTGTTTGGGGCTCGAGCCCCCAGTTTGTTGTACATTTCCTTCGTTTGGTGTATATACGACGGCCTGAGTGCCTTTACTGCTGGGTTGTGTTGCTTGTATCTGCAGGTTAGTTTTGAACAGGTTTGGTAGATGACGGTTTACGCCGTCATGCTGCCGAAATTTACATAGAAAACACGCAAAGCATACATTTATATATACATATGGCCTTAATTAGCGCAAAGCGAGTGACTCAAAAGAATGCAAAAAAAAAATGCAAAAATTTTGCCGGAAATGACCGGACGGTAGGGAGGGTTACCCCCTAAAAAAAGAAAAAAAATAGAAATCTATAAGTTAGAAATGTAGAAATGAAATTAAGAAATTGAAATTAATATATAAATGTTGAGATTCGGTAAAATAAATGAATTAAATGAGAAATATAAAAATAAAATTAAAACTAAAATTATTTTCTAAAATGATGAATTAAAATGAAAATTTCTTCCTAAAATGAAAATATACACGCGTGATAAAATGGCAACAATGTCGATGTCGCCTCGAAATGCGTGCCCGCGAAATTAGGAAACCTGAAACATGGTAATCTTCCCGTATTTACCAAAATAATAACCCGTAGGAATAGGAAATTATTCGTCATGGAATAAGGAAAGATCCAACGCGGAAAATCACGAAGTGAATGAAGCGAGGAAGAGGCGCAGCATGAGTGCGTCCCTTTGAAGAGGCGCAGCAGTCTGCGCTTTGTTCCCAAGGTGTCTTTGCTCGACGGATTTTTGGAAACAGAAATTAGTATAAATAGAGACGTCGATGGAGCTTTTATTCATACAAATCTTCCGTCTCTTCTTCGTCTACTTGCATAAAATTCTCAAAATAAATTCTTTCGTCATGAATACTTTGGAGATCCGCTTGAAGGAATGGACCAACGAATTTTCGAATATGGAGAAGCCTGATATGGGTGCTTATAATTTTGGGTCTTTGTTGAGTTTAAAACTCATCAAGGTTGTTAACCCGTTCTTGGATGCTTGCCTTGACTATTGGGACCCGAATTACCATGTTTTTGCGTTCCCTGGAGGTGATATTTGGCCATTTCCTGAAGAAATTGCTGCTATTGGTGGGTGGGATCCCGAACATTTGCCTGCCATTCCTTCTACTTCGCAGGGGTACAAGAGCAAATTTAGAAACTTGCTTGGATTGACTAGACTTGAGGTGGACCATCTAGTTACCTCGAAAGGCGTGAGAATGTTGGACTTCTTAGATCAATTCATCAACAGGGCCGACCCCACCGTTTCTCATGTTGCTAGGCGGAGGGCATTTGGCTTTTGCTTGTTGCACGTGTATGTCTTCCAAGGGCATGTTGATGAAGACTTGAGAGGTGATCCCCGTCTTCTGGGCCTTGTTGAGCAGATGGAGCTGCGCAGGGAGCCCAGCTTGCTTATGCTTAGGAGAGATTATTTTGGGCTTGGATAATAGGAAATCCAACCGCGATCTACCGTATTTGGGGAGTCCCGTCCTTTTGCAGGTAAAAGACGTTTTTTTTTGTTTTTTTTTTTTTCATTTTTTGATGTCTAATACCCGCTTTTGGTAGGTTTGGCTTATGGAACGGCTCCGATTGATCGAGCCCCCAGTTCATGTGCTTTCCTATCATGCCCGCTCGATTGCGATGAGGACGAGGTTGTACATGGTGGACTTTACTCGGGTCTGTGATTACTGGAAGAACAAGCTGAAGAGAGACGATGGCCCGTTGATTAGGTGGGTCGTACCGTGGTGGCACCTCAAATCCGTCACTGGAGTGTCTTCTTTGGATTCCACTAGGTCCGTGCGCATTCCTGGATTGGAGTTTATGGTGTGCATCTTCCCGAAAAGGCTGATGAGACAAGTTGGGCTGAAACAGACGATCCCGAGGCTTGACACCGTCCCGCAGACTACTATGGCGCTTACTACAGAGAGCCGAAGAGAGTGGGCCATTAAAAGGGCCCAAAGAAACATGTGGTTCTTGAATTTCTCTGCCAATGCCTTGTGGGTGTCGGATTCTTATCTGAGATGGAGAAAGGCTACTACTCCGGAAGAGCGCGAGAGACTGGGGAAGCGCGAGCCCGTTGACTACAAGGTGCGCGAGGTAGAGAAAGAGAAAGAGAAGCACCTGACAGAGGGAGAAGAAGAAGCCGGGTTTCAAGTTGTTCATCCTTCGAAGAAACCAAAGACTACTCCTGTCGCGGAAATGGTGATTGGCAAGAATGGAAAAGCTAGGCCTCGAGAAAGACCGTTGGTGATTAGGTCTGAAGTGGCGCAAGAGCGTCCGGCTCGAGGTCGTGACAAGAAATATGACAAGAACGACAAGGGCAAAGGGAAGATGGAGGAATAGCCCGAGTCTTTATTTATTATTTGATTATTATTTTTATTATTTATCATTGTAATAAAAAGGTGGGGTTTTTAGAATCCTAGCCTATTCTATTTTTATTATGTAGCTTACTATTATTATTAGAAAATGAATAAAATAAAAAAAGGTTAAATGGTTATGAAACCGTTATGATTTTCTATTTATTATTCTTGTCGAATTTCAAATGCAATGCAAATGTCCTTCTATTTACATTTTAGATATAATGGGTTGAATCCTGTGAAGGATTGCCTACGTATTCACTTAAAAAATGAAATCAAACCCTTGCGCGTAGTTCGAGTAAATGTAAAAGAATAATTGTTCTAAGCAAGAGCTTGTAATGAACTGAGAAAATAAGCATGAGCTTTTGCTTACTCTGAAGGTGCGAATTTAGTTTATTTGATGATACGAGGATGACAAATTTGTCAAAATGCAAGAGCACAGTGACATTAGCTTATTTCAGCTTGGCCATGGGCCGTTTATTTAGTGCCACAAGAGCGACACGTGGGGTTACGCGAGGCGCGTTTTCGTTCCTATTCTAGGCATAGTATCGTTTTAGTTGGTCAAGGTTTGTTGGGTTTGAAAACTCATTCCCATCTAGGTCTGTTATTCTAACCGCACCCCCTGGGAGTATGGATTTGACTAGAAATGGTCCGGCCCAATTAGGTTTGAATTTTCCTCGCGGGTCAACAGGTAAAAGAGCTCTAACCGATTTAAGTACTAAGTCTCCTTCTTTGATGTTTCTTGGCCTAACCCTTTTGTTGAAAGCTCGTTTGATACGTGCTTGATATGTTTGGACATTATGCAAGGCGCGTAGCCTACGTTCATCCAGGAGGATGAGTTCTTCATATCTATCCCTCTTCCAATCGGCTTCCGAGATTTGACTTTCTAGTAAAATATGCAAGGATGGTATTTCTAGCTCGACTGGTTGTACAGCTTCCATGCCGTATGTCAAATAGAAAGGAGTAGCCCCAGTGGGCGTCCTAACAGATGTACGATAACCCCACAAAGAAAAGGGTATCTTGCTTGGCCAATCTCTATAGTTGTCAATCATTTTCTTGAGAATTGTGACAACATTCTTGTTTGCCGCCTTTACCGCGCCGTTAGTCTGTGGTCTATAGGGCGAAGAGTGGCGATGCTTAATCTTGTATTTGGCTAGCAATTGCTCGGTCTCAGCTTGGAAGTGTGATCCATTATTACTAATGATCTCATGTGGGCAACCATATCGACAGATGATGTTGTTTTGTATGAACTTTGCCACATTTTTAGCTGTAAGACTAGTGTAGGAAGCCGCTTCTACCCATTTGGTGAAATAGTCAATTGCTACTAGGATGAAACAGTGACCTCCTGTTCCGGCTGGGGTTATCTTCCCGATTATATCAATTCCCCAAGCAGAAAATGGCCAAGGATATGTCATTGTATAGAGCAATGAAGGAGGGACATGTTGTACATTCCCGAAGATTTGGCAATTGTGGCAATGTCTTACATATTTGATGCAATCGGATTCCATTGTGGTCCAATAATATCCCAAACGTGTGATTTTCTTCGCCATCATGGGCCCACTCATGTGAGGACCACATTCTCCGTCGTGGACTTCTTCCATCACCTTTCGTGCCTGTGAATGATAAAGGCAACGTAGGACTACACCAAGAGGTGTTCTTTTGTATAATTCCCCTTGCATGAGAACGTATTGGGAAGCGAGTAGGCGTATAGCACGTTGTCCCCTTTTGTCCATATCCGGTGGATAGGTACCATTAAGCTTAAAATCCAGGATTGCTTGGAACCAGGGTTCCTGCGCGATCTCTTCTTTATCGGTGATTTGGTGGACATGAGCCGGCTCTGACCGTCGTTCGATGCACAAAGGCATTTCCATCATGTGATCCGGCATATTAATCAGAGATGCAAGTTTCGCAAGAGCGTCTACAAATTGATTTTCTTCCCGAGGTAGGTGTAGGTAGGTTACGTGATCAAAGAATTGAGCGACTTGGTCTATTCTAGCCTGATAAGGTGCGAAGCTTTCGCTTCGGATTTTCCAAGATCCTGTAACTTGGTTGATGATCAGTGACGAATCCTCATGTACTCGGAGGTTTTTAATGCCTAAGCTCACTGCCGCTTGTAGTCCAATGAGACAAGCTTCGATTCTGCAGCATTGTTTGTCACCTCGAAGTCGAGTTTGACAGCAATTGGTGTATGCTCGCCTTCAGGAGAAATGAGCAACACTCCTATTCCGAATCCTCTTAAGTTCGATGCTCTATCAAAGTACAGGTCCCAGGAGTCTACATCAGTTTGGAGTATATCCTCGTCTGGAAATGACCAAGTATCTATTGTTTGTGCGTCATTAATAGGATTTTCTGCGAAAAATTCGGCGACGGCGCGACCTTTTATAATTTTCAGTGGCACGTATTTGAGGTCGAATTCTGAGAGCATCAGTGTCCATCTTGCTAGGCGTCCGTTGAGGACGGGTTTCTCGAAGAGGTATTTGACTGGATCCATTTTTGAGTATATTTTGACGGAGTAGCTAAGCATGTAATGACGTAGCTTCTTCGTTGCCCACACAAGAGCGAGGCATGTCTTTTCGAGTTGTGAGTATTTGCACTCGTACTCCAAGAACTTCTTACTAAGATATTAGATAGCTCTTTCTTCACTTCCTACAGTTTGAGCCAGCATGGCACCCATGGCTATTTCGGTTACTGTGAGATGTAAACCAAGAGGTTGATCTCGTTGTGGTGGCATGAGCACTGGTGGTTTAGCCAATATCTCCTTGATCCGGTCAAATGCCTTTTGACAATCATCATCCCACATGGTGTGGTCCGTTTTCTTGAGTTTCTTGAAGATAGGTTCACAAATCATCGTAAGTTTCGATATGAATCGACTTATATCTCGCACTTTTCCGGGAATCCTCGACTTCTTTTTTTTTGTTTGAGGTTGTGGCATTTCGATCAGAGCTTTGATTTTGGAAGGATCTATTTCTATACCTCGTTGGCTAACAACGTATCCCAGGAGTTTGCCAGATGTTACCCCGAATGTGCATTTCTGAGGATTGAGTCTCATGTTGTATTTTCGTAGCCTTGCGAAGAACTTGCGAAGGTTCGCAATATGTCCCTCTCTTTCCTTGGATTTGACAATCATGTCATCTACGTATACCTCAACTTCTTTATGCATCATGTCATGTAGGAGTGTAGTTGCGGTGCGTTGATATGTAGCTCCGGCGTTGATCAATCCAAACGGCATTACCGTATAGCAATAGGTTCCCCATTGGGTGACAAATGCGGTCTTATGCATATCTTCCATAGCCATCTTGATTTGGTTATAACCCGTATACCCATCCATGAAGGATAGTAACGCGTGGTCTATAGTATTGTCCACCAATATGTCGATGTGAGGTAGAGGGAAGTCATCTTTTGGACTTGCTTTGTTTAAGTCCCTAAAGTCAACACAAACACGGATTCTCCCATCCTTTTTGGGTACGGGTACTATGTTAGCTACCCAGTCAGAATACTCGGAAACTTTGATGAACCCGACTTTGAATTGTTTGTCAACTTCTTCCTTAATATTTAGAGCCCATTATGTTCTCATTCATCGAAGCTTCTATTTTACAGGTTTGAAACCTGGCTTAATCGGAATCCTATGTTCGGCGATATCCCTGTCGATCCCTGGCATGTCTTTGTAGGACCAAGCGAAAATGTCTTTGAATTCATTTAGGAGGTCTATGAAATCGGCCCTTTCGGTAGAGCTCAAGGTAGTCCCTATCCTAAGTTCTTGGGGTTCTAGTTCGGTTCCTACATTGATGGGTTCGGTGTCCTCTATTACTGGCCCCCCTTCCCCTTCCTGTAGTATTTCTTTGGCTACGTAGGGAGGTATTTCGATCAAGTCTGGGTCTTGGTCATCCTCAGTATCATGATAAACTGAATTGCACTCAAGATAACACTAAGAGTAAGCAGAACCTGATTTATTCATATTAAAATTTGAGTAAAGTTGAAACAAAGAAGCCAACTGATCCATGGTCAGTGGTGGCAAAGGGACAGTGGTTGGGGCATTTCCCGAACTACTGTGACTACTCGAGGCTAAGCTAGGAGAAACAAAGGGAGTGAGGATGACGACAGGAGTGACTCTCTAATGACTTCTCTAGACTCCGACTCCGACTCGAACTCATCGTCTTCTGGTTCTCCTTTGAACATCTCTCCTTCTCCAGTGGTGAGCTTGAAGAGTCTTCCTTGATTGTTGGTCCACTTGATTGATTTTCTCCATCCTTTCTGCTGTCTTGCGTTGGTTTATATGATTAACGCGGTGGGGTTGAAGCGATCGTCTTGAAGTATCATGGTAATGATCTCATCCTACGCGGCCCTAACGAATCGATCTACTCCAAACAATAGGCTAACAGCTTGTTCGTCTAAGCAAGGTGCTTGACGGGTTTTGACGGTAGGAACCATTTCTGGAGGGATAAAGGAGCAATCGTGAAAGATCTCGATTCCGGCTAGCTTCCTCTCGAGATAATGCCAAGGTTCGGGAAATCCGTGAAAGAGTTCTAGACTTCCTTCTTGAACAAATCCGTGAAAGAGTTCTAGACTTCCTTCTCACGTGGTCGAATGTTCAAGCACGTAGACGCCAAAAAGTAAGAACAAAAGTCTAGAATGCAAAGGGAGAAGAGAAGGGCGGACACTCGCGTGAGAAATATGAGGAACGAAGGCTCCTATTTATACTAATCACGTGGAGGAATTAGGGTTTCGGAGACTCTTTGGAAGTGAATCTCGGAAAGATATGAAAAATATACGAGAAATACGCGAGAAAGGGCACGGGAAGAGGCGCAGAAGAATCGCGTCTCTTGGAAAGAGGCGCAAAGACTCTTTGCGTCTGTTCCAAGGGGTTTCCTCCTGCGGAAGAAAGATTTCCGTGTTTGAGTTATGGTAGGACGGAAATAATTCGGTTTTCCTTAATATCTTATGTGAATATTACGGGAAATTGTTTACCAAAAGATAAAGTTTATGAAATATGGAATAGAAATATCCGGAACATTCCAGAACATTCTGACTCGGGATTTTAACGGTTATCAGAAAATGGAGACGGTTTTAGACCCGGACTCCGAATGTACTCTAATTACTGTCAAAACGACCGTATCGGGACGTAGATGACAACTAAGAGTTAGACATTAATATTTGAGCAATCACTTGACGATAATCTTACGAATTGTCACAAATCATTCCGCGTACCAAACATGCGGTCCAATCATCACCGGGTGGTTTGCGGGAGGTGCAGAAATGAGGTATCTACACATCACTCCTAGGGTCGAATTTAGTTAACCGGTTTTTACCGTTGTTGTGAACAAAACATTTACTCCCAAAGCAACGAAGATGGGAGATATTAGGTTTTCGACCTCTAAGGAGTTCGTAGGGGGTTTTCTTAAGAATAGGTCGAATCATAGCACGATTATGGATATAGCAAGAAGTACTAATGGCTTCAGCCCAAAAATTACGAGGTAAACCACTACACAAAAGCATTGTACGTGCCATATCTTCTAAAGTTCTATTCATACGTTCAACGACACCGTTTTGTTGAGGAGTTCTTGGTGTAGAAAAGTTATGCCCTACACCATTAACTCTACAATATTCTATGAAAGCTTGATTGTCAAACTCGGTGCCATGATCAGTACGAATAGATACAAGATTAGTCTTATATTTGTTTTGAACACGTTTCATAAGACAATCAAATTCATCAAAAGTTTCGTCTTTTGAATGAAGAAAGATAGGCCATACATACCTTGAGTAATCGTCTACAAGAACGAAGACGTGCCTGGATCCTCCTCTACTCCTTACCTTCATTGGTCAACATAAATCCATGTGTACTAGTTCCAATGCTTGATTTGTGCTTACCACTCTTTTCGGTTTGAACGATGATCTTACTTGTTTGCACCTTGCACACGTGTCACACATCTTTTCTTGGTCGAACTTGATTTTAGGTAACCCTTCAACCAGATCCCATATCTTGAGCTTGTTCAAGGTTAGTTAGCTAATGTGACCAAAACGTTTATGCCATAAACAAGGATCATCAAGTGTAACTTTCATGCACGAAAAGGAGTTAGTAGGCACAACATTTAAATCTACCATATAGACATTTCTTTTCATGTGGCCTTCAAGAATAACATTGCTAGTTCCTTCAATAATAATGCGACAACTATCAGTATGAAAAACGACTTTGTTACCTTTGTCGCACAGTTGAGATATGCTTAGCAAGTTATGTTTTAGACCGTCCACGAGATAAACATCACTGATCGCGTGAGATTTAGAAATTCCAATCTTGCCAACGCCGATTACTTTTCCCTTTTTGTTGTCCCCGAACGTCACTTTTCCTCCGTTGAAGGGCTTAAGTGAAAGAAACATATTCTTATCTCCAGTCATGTGTCTTGAACATCCACTATCAAAGTATCATTGATTGTTTTCTTTCACTAGTTCCTGCAGAAAGGATTAGATACAGTTTTTAGGTACCCAAGCTAAGTTGGGTCCCTTAAGATTAGTTACTCTATATACTAAATCTTTTCGAATCCAAACTTGTTTAATAACCGTTTTTCTAACCCTTGGTTTTTTTGGCTTGGGAGGAGTTTTAGGTTTAGCGTTTTCTCTCGGTCTAGGAATTTTTTTGGGTCTATCTTGACTGTTTCCCTTGTGAACAGGTTTACTAGGTTTAGGTTGACAAGGGTTTTGTGTAGTGCTAGGTTTCTTGGTGTAGTCGAAGGCCATGTCATAGAACCAACGAAATTTATTGTTCCTTACTTCGTTAGGTTCATTTATGGGGGCTTCATCATCCTCGACAACTGTGTCAACAGGTTTAGCATGGTCGGCATTTTTTCGTATATCATGAGCCTTTTTGACACAATTGTTTTGGATGTGATCCGTATGACCACAGTAATTGCAAATCAGATATTCAGGAAGATCAGCATACTTCCTTTTTCTGAAATCAAAATCCGAAGGTGTTGATTTGCATTTAGAGTGATCTCTACGGCTGTAGCACTCATATCCTAACCCCATCTTCATATTATTATCAGATTGTTCGGTTAGGAAGTTTAGGACTTTTGTCCTACCTTCCCACTTATCATGGACCTTTCTAGCATGTAGAAGTAGGTCTTTTAGGGTTTTAATTTCCTCTTGACATTTCGTGTGATCTACATCATTATCTTTCTTAAAGTTATCACGAAAGTCTTGGAATCGTTTGTTAAGAAGGAATACAACATCGGAATGTTGTTTCTTAACATTGATCATGTCGGTCTTAGATTCCTTTAATTGCTTTGAAAGGGAATCTATCTCTTTCTTTTGGTCTAAGATCACTGCTTCATCAGATGTGATTCTAGTTTCCAAAAGTTCTTTGGCTTTTCTAAGTTCTAAAGTTATAGCTTCATTAGCTATAACTTTGGCTTGAAGGTGCTTGATGTTAAGCTTTAGGTCGGAAGTTATTGCTTCATTAGCTATAACTTTGGACTCTAATTCCTTCTTTTAAGCCATAGTAGAGTCTAACGTTGTTGCTTTCTCAGCTGTAACCTTAGACTTTAACTTCTTAGCTTAGCCTTTAGAGTGTAATTCTCTTCTGAAATTTCGAGAATCTGTTCCTTTAGATCTTTTAATTCCAAGTCCTGTTCGTGACACTTATCAAGAGATTTTTCAAAGAATTCAATTAAAGCGCTTTTAGACAATTTCTTAACGCGTTTTTTAAGCTCAAGATAACTTACCTCTTCATCGTCATCTTCGTCTGATTCTCCGAGAAAGGAATAGTTTGAGTGAGAGTTTGTGCTTTCATCGTCCCTGTCGGAGATTAGGTCAAGACTAACACTGCTGAGACAAAGGTTGGCCACTTCGTCGTCTTCAGATCCCTCGTCATCTTCTGAGTCAAAGTCTCCTCAACACGAAGCCATCATAACCTGTTTGAATTCTCTCTTTGTCTTCTCACGTTTTGTCTTGTCCTTGATCTTCTTCCATGTTGGACAATCCTTCATCATGTGACCAGATTCTCCACACTTGAAGCAACCTCTGTTTGCGAAAGATGACTTTGATTAAGTAACCTATTTGGTGGATGACTTGTTGTTGTTGTTGTAGGATGATTTTGTTTGTTTGTTTCAAAATATCTTATTTTTGAAACGGCGTACAAACAAAACAGTTTTATCCTCTAGTTCAGAGTCAACTTCTTCGCTCTTTAAGGCCATACTCTTATTACGGCTTAGTTCAGCGTCATCCTTGTTAAGAGTAATTTCATGGGCCATAAGAGCACCGATGAGTTCTTGATAGGATAGGTTTTCAAGATTTCATGATTCCTCCATTGCAGTGACTTTAGCACGCCACTTCTTAGTTAGGCTCCTAAGAAGCTTTTGATGCGACCATAATTGGCGCATATTTAGCCCCCGAATTACCATTGTTTCCATGCTTTTTAGTGCCTATTTGGGTCATTTCTTATCTTTAGTTCTTTGTTTTGCATATTCTTTGAGATTTTGATCCCTTGGTAGGAAAGGAGTAAGAATCTTGCATTTTCATGGCAAAACGAGGCTAAATTGATCGTATTCAATGACCAAGCATCAAGGAGAGACAAGACTAGAAGGCCTTTGTACATAGCATAGTAGAAGAGCATTGTTGAGAAAGGATCCTTGAGTCCCCAAGGAAATCCCCAAGGAATTCATGAAGAAAAGGGAAGAAAAGAAGAAGAATTGACGTTTGCCGGACAATCCGAACGGATTGTATACAATCCGCCCGTCCGTCCAGCCCAATCCGAGCGTCCCTCAAAGGAATCCGCTCGGATTCCCCATCGCCAATCCGAGCGTCTTGCCCAAGGATCCGCTCGGATTCTCAGATCCAGATCCGGCCGTCCCGACTCCCATCCGCACGGATTTGATGACAAAGACGTTTTCATTCTTCAAGCTACGATTAGAGAAGCCCTTCTCTCATAAAATACCGGAGTCTCCTTGCTCAACTTAAAAAGTGTAATTACTAGTTTAGCCCTTAGTTAACCCTAATGCATCCTCCCTAATTTTCACTATAAATACCCCATTAGTCTAATTAGAGGAGCATGTTCTTATTATCAATAATTAGAGTAGTTAATATCAATCAAATCTCTCTTCAATATTGTAATCAAGTATTAATCAAGTTTTAATCCAAGTTTTAGTTCTTTAATCTCTCTCTTGTTCTTACTTTATTTTGGGTAATTGAAGATTATTTGGGTTATTATTGGGAGATTGACAACCTCTCAATCTAGGATTCAAGTACTTCTATTATTCTTGCTTTATTATTGGAATCATTAGTAGGTATAATCTCTTAATCCCTTTTTAATTATTGCTAATTACTTTCATTTATTCATTATGTTTCATTATGTTAGTATGATTGACAACCTTTCTAGCATGATCAATATGATAATGAGTGAGTAGTCTCTTAGCTAGGGTTTAATGGGTGATTAGGGGAAACCAACATGGGGAATGATTCATGCTTAAATTAATATGCTTTCATATCTTATTTGCTTGCTTGTTTTGATCTTAATACATGCACATGTTATATTTGATGAAATGCTAAGCCTATGAATCCTTGCATTTACTATCATCTTCTATCCTTTCAACTTGACTTGTAAGACATAACCCAACTCGAGTCTTGTTAGACCATGCATGTGTTAAGTAGGAAAGATTAAGTCGACTTGTAGGTGTTGTACAATCTAATCGATTCGGCTCCGGGACCCAAACTTTCCTAGGATTGTAAGATATAACCCAACTCAATCCATCACAACAATAATTGCTTGCTTATAACTTGAGAACATGTTTGTATGATCATATCCCATGATTCCCCTATGAACCCATGACACCCTAGTGCCTTTAATCAATTGTTTACACCCCTTATTTTATTCATCTTGCTAGTTTATTTTCATTGTTATTTTAGTTTAGTAACCTTCTACATCAACCCAATTTGTGACACCCCCTAGACACTACTAGTTACAATAGAATTCTCATTTCAATACCCGTCCCTTGGGATCCGACCTTTACTTACCTCTTTACTAATTGTAGAGTTGTTTGTGAAGTATAAATTGTGTTTTGTATCGACCATTGACCAACGACCACATATGCTTAATTGTGAACACCAAATGGACTCGATCAAAAATGGCGCCGTTGCCGGGGACGGTGTTTAATTGATTTAAGATTTCTTTTATTGTTATTAGTTGTGTCTTTTTCACCTTGGGGAAGTAAAACTCCTCAAGGTTCGTTCTAATTATTTTCGAGTTGTTTGATATTTTGCATGTCTAGAAGGTTACAAAGAGATTTGTTACCTTTTGACCGTGAAATCGAAAGAACCTTGACGAATAATAGGAGACTTGTTAGGAGGAATTTGGGAGGTGTTGGTGAAGTTGTTCAACCCACTAGTGAGTTTGTCAATCCTTTCGCAATAGAAGGAGAAGAAAACCCATTAAACAATACCGCACAAAATCCGCCTACAATACCTAAATTCTCGTCACACTCTATACCCACCGAGGAGGATTTACCAAATGGTACTCCTACACCACAACATCTCACCGGTAATTTTATTGCCAAGTCCGCCTTCATCCAACTAGTTGAGAGGAGCCAATTCGGGGGAATGCCTAGTGAGGACCCTCATTCTCATATGGAAACCTTTTGCGATTATTGTGAAGCTATCTCTCAAACGGGCGTGACTCAAGACCAAATAAGATGGGTCTTATTTCCTTTCTCGTTAATCAGCACCGCAAAGCAATGGTTGAAGGGTCTTGATAAGGCCACCCTTGGAATAGATTCTTGGAAGAAGTTAGCTCTAGCTTTCTACAAAAAATTCTACCCACCGGAAAAGACTAACATGCTAAGAGCTCAAATTACGGGTTTTAAGCAAAGGGATGAAGAATCTTTGTATGAAGCTTGGGAGCGGTTCAAAGGTATTTGTCGCTCATGTCCTCACCATGGACTTAGCGAATGGTTTTTAGTGCAACAATTTTGGAATGGTTTATATGAAGATTCAAGGAACATTCTCAATATGGGATCAAATGGAATGTTCACCGAAGTTGATGACAATCAAACATGGAACAAGATTGAGGAAATGGCGGTCCATAATTCACAATATAGTAGGCCTCGCAAGGCTACTAGAGGATGAAAGTATGAAGTGGATTCCGTTACTCAATTGGGTGCTCAACTTAGTGCTCACATTGACACAATCAACTTGAAGTTTGAACAAGCTATGGCTAGACTTGAGGAAAACTCAAAATCATCAAAGCATCATGTCAATGCCATGACGGCATCCTCATCAATCCCAAGTGGGATATGTGAGAATTGTGGAACCTTGGGTCATGACTCAAGTGAATGTAGGGGAACAACCGAACAAGTTAATGCTTTCCAAGCTTACAAAAGTGGTACCCCTTATTCAAATTTTTACAATGAAAACACCAAGTTCCATCCAAATCTCTCATACAAAAGCCAAAATGTTCAAAACCCTCAAACAACATACACTCCACCACCCATGAGAAATCAAAATCAAAGACCCTTTTACAATCAAAACCAAGGCTACCAAAATCAAAATCCATACAATCACCACAATGACCAAGGTTTTGATGTCCAAAAAGCGGTCCTCCAAATGCAAAAGAATCAACAAGAATTTTTTACTCAAATGCAAAAAGATAGCCAAGCAAAGGATACCACCATCAACAACATTCTAGCTCACACCAAGATGTTGGAAACACAATTGACCCAACTAGCATCTTCAAGCTCACAAAGACAAAAGGGGCAATTACCACCTCAAAGTAATCCCCCTAGACATGAAACGGTTAGTGCCATTCACTTGAGAAGTGGTACAAGATATGAAGCACCGAAGGAGCAAGTTGAGAATGAAGTTGTGAAAGCTAGTGAGAATGAAGTTGTTGTGCAAAGTCCCAAAGAAGGGGAATCATCAAAAGAAGAAAGTTCAAAGAAAAATGAAGACAAAGCTAAAGAAAAGGAGCCCATTGTGATTAGACTTCCTTTTCCAAGTCGTCAAGCCAAGCCCAAATTTGATGATCAACTTGGAAAGTTCATGGAGATTGTGAAGAACTTAGAAGTCTCAATTCCTTTCACGGAATTAATCAATCACGTTCCGGCCTATGCAAAGTACATGAAAGATATCCTCACAAAGAAGAAGTCGATCCGGAAACTTGAGACTATCGCCTTCACTAAGGTGAGTAGTGCAATACTTCAAGGGAGTTCACCTCCAAAGTTAAAGGATCCGGGAAGCTTCTCAATACCGTGTACCATTGGCGACACAACGATCAACAAAGCCTTATGTGATCTAGGGGCTAGTGTGAGTGTCATGCCGTACTCGGTAAGTAAAAGGTTGGGAATGGGAGAGCTTAAATGCACCAATATCACTCTTCAAATGGCCGATAGATCGACAAAGACACCATTAGGGATATGGGAGGATGTCCCCGTGCGAATTGGGAAGTTTTTCATCCCGGTAGACTTTGTCATTGTTGATATGGAGGAAGATTCCAACATTCCAATCATCTTAGGAAGACCTTTCCTACACACCGCGGGTGCGGTGATTGATGTGAAACATGGAGAGCTCACTCTAGAAGTGGGAGATGAAAGCATAACTTTTAATCTTGACAAGACCATGAGAGCTCCTCGTTTGCATGAGCCATGTTTCATGATTGACCATTATAGCCGAAAAGATGAAAGGAAGAAATCGGAACTCCAATGGAGGAAGAAAGTTGAAGATGCTCCATTCAAAGAGCAAGTGAATTGTGACAAGGAGAGCTTGCAAAGCTCATCAAAATCAACCAAGGAAGAAGAGGATGGCCTCATTGGCCAAGAAAAGAAATTGGGAGAGTTATCTCCATCTAAGCAAGAGATTTTCAATGATCAACTCAATGAAGTTTGTGGTCTTTGGGACGACGAATTTGAAGGGATCTTTAATCCCTACATTGGGCATGCCATCGATCATGATCAACAACAAGGGCCACGGTCTATTGAGGACCTCTACCATAACAATGAACAAGCTTTTGATTACTTCTTCAAGGTGTTGAGCAACATCAACAACACCTTGAACATGCCCCCTTGACATCTCATCAAGAATGAGAGTTTGGTGGAGTCCTCCCTAAACCACCACTTGTAAATATTTCTAACTCCCTAACTTACTTTTCAATTTTTGTATTGCATTTTTGTCATTTTTGGATTTTATTCACTTTGATCAAAATAATTGTCATGAAAAGAGAGAAGTGAGGGAGGGATTAACAATTTTAATTGATGTGTAGTGCTTTACCTTAGTGTGGGGATGGCAATTGCCTAGGCTATTCATGCCTTAGTAGTGCCCCCACAATGAAGAACACAAGATTTGAAAGAAAGAAAGAAAGAATGATAAGGGAATACGTTTGTGCACGGATGGAACTGAATCCGTGTACACAAGGACCAATCCGAGCGGATTCCGAGAATCCGCCCGTCGAAGAAGATCCGAGCGCCCCGCCGAGAAGACGCCCGTCTTGGGTGTGTCTTTGAAATTGAAAAATTCTTGATGTCAAAGAATCCGAGCGGATTTTCGGAAAGACGCCCGTCTCTGTAATCCGTCCGTCTTGTGAACAAGACGCCTGTCTTTGCAGCTGAGAAAAACAAAGAAAAATCTCTGGACTAGAATCCGTCCGTCCTGCACGAAATCCGCCCGTCCCATCACAGAAGAATCCGAGCGGATTCCCTAGAATCCGCCCGTCTCTAGGCGGGATTTTGAAAATTTTGAAGCTGTAGAATCCGCACGGATTGCGCCCAATCCGCACGGATTGTCCCTGCGTCTTGAAAAATCTCGACTTCTTTATAACCCATCCCACCTTCATTCATTCATTCATTCATTCATAAACACTACCCACAACATCAAAACCCTCATCCTCTCCATCTCAAAAACAAAAACCCTCAACAAAATCCACCAAAATCAAATCAAACCATCCTTCAAACAACAAATCAATCACCCCATCTTCAACAACAATCAAAACCAAGCACAAAATCTTCACCTTTGAGTCGATTTTTGTTCTCATAAAGGCAAAGCCTTTCACCTTCAAGATCGATTTGAGCATTCTACAAATTGAAGACTTTTGACTCTTTACTTGGTTAGTTCATCAAATGGCAAGAACAAAGGGAGCAACAAAGGCAACAAAGGCACCAAAAGCAAAGGCTCTCTCTCAAAGGCAAAAAGCTCTACAAGCAAAGAAAGCTTTGGCAATGGTGGTAGCAACACCAAACTTGGAAGTGCAACCACAACAACAACAAATTTCTATGGAAGCATCACCTTCTACTCCGGTAATCGATCAACTCTTGCATTATCCGGAGGTAACTTTCATTTCCGATACCCATAGAAATACATTTGTCAAGTTTGCTATGAAACAAATTCAATCCACCAAATTCATATGTAAAGATGCTTTGGAGAAATTGGGTGTTCTTGAACAAACAAAAGCCTTTTTCAATGCCATGGGTTTGAAGAAATTGTTTGAAATGAAGGAAGTAACATACCCCTCCCTTGTCTTGGAATTCTTAAGTTCTTTAAAAGTGACGAAAGTTGAGAATAGGGAAAATATTGAGTTTCGTCTAGCTAACACTAGTAGACGCATTACCTTTCCTGAATTGGGTGCAATTTTGGGTCTTAGCGATGAACATAAATATTATAAGCAATATGGGAAGTATGACCCCGAGCCTCTTTGGGAGGCAATCTCCGGGAAGAAATTTGAAGATTTTCATGCTTGTCGTTCTCTTTTGGTCCATCATCCGGGCATAAGAGTATGGCACAAAGTTGTGGGAAATACCATAATTGCTAGGAAAGACACCAATCATTTCACAGGACTCGATTTTATTCTCCTTGAATCAACTTTGAATATTGGAAGAATTCACACCAAGCCTTACAATTCTTTGAGGCTATTGGTTGATAGATGGCTTCATGTTGATAGTGGGAAGAAGGGTACAACCGTTATTGTTAATGGCGGCCTAGTCACGGTCCTAGCCAAGCACTTTGATCCTAATTTCAATAAGGATAACAAGTACAAGGCAAAGGAAGGTGGCCATCTTATTGATATGTCCATCATGATTAACAAGTTCAAGTGGGTTGCTCACAATCCCCTTGACACCAAGTTTGGGTGGCTTACTAGTGAGGCTCGATCATTCACTTTACCCGCAAAGATTTGTCGTCTTAGTGTCCACCGGACCAACTATTTACTTCCCCTATCCGAAGAAGCCAAGTACATCATTCAACAACAAAAGGGTGATCATGAAACTCCCTCCTCTTCCATTGTTATACCGCCTTACCCCTTTGTGTATGAAGAGTTCAAACCGCAAGGAGTTGAAATTGGGAAAGACTATGTCACTCTTCTTATGCAAGCCATGCACAAGCAAGCTTATGAAGATCGGAAGAACGCTTATTTGGCTCAATATCCTCCCCTCTTACATCTAGCTAGGCAAGGACTCCTTGATCCATCTTGTCCTTTGCCTAGTTGGGCGGATAGAGAAGCCTTATTTCCGGGTGCATCTAGGGACGTGGTGGAAGACAATGAGGTTGTTGGAAATGGTGAAGAAATTGATGATAATATTGAGGAAGAAGCAAGTGGAGATGAAGAAAGAGATGGTGAAGATGATGATGAAGAAAGTGATGAAGAAAGTGCCAAGAAAAGTGGCAATGTGACCGCTTCTCATGAGGGAAGTGGTGATGATGATAGAATGATGGAAGACTAGCCTTGGAGACTCCTACACTCCCATGGTTTGTCTATATCTCTTTGTATTCTATTTCATTTTGATCATTGTTGGTTTAGTCCTAGCAACATCAAAGGACTCACACCTCGGTACCATTGAGGTGCTCTTTATTGTTCCCATTTTTGAAAATCCAAAATGACAATCTAGTTTCATGCATAGCATAGTGTGTGCATGAACTATACCCATGCTTTGACATTAGCAATAGTGTCTTATTTGGTTTGGGGAAGTTAATGCATACACAACGGGAGGTAATCTAAATTATCCTCTCCGTCATAACAAAAACCATGCATCATGTAGTATAGCTTAGTGTAGAATTGCATTTAGTATAGAAATCATGCATCATTTTTGCATAATTTCCATCATTTTGGCCATTGAGGACAATGCCCATATTAGTGTGGGGATGGGAATTCTAACACTTAACTTTTATTCAAAAAACCCATAAAAATTGAAAAATTTCAAAAATCATAAAAATTGAAAAAATTGAAAAACCAAATACAAGTTCATTTCCTTTGTATATATTGTCTTGTATATATTGTGTTTGTTTATCCTTGTTCACTTTGATTGACTACGCCACATCCGAGACATGAGGATATTGAAGACCGCATGGTATGATCTTTCCAATCTCCTTTTTCCTCTTTATGTTAATGACTATGTGGCTTTATTTTGATTGATGCGGTAAAAACAATGTGAACTTAGGACTTGCATTTAGATTGTTTGTCATATTAGTTGGTAGAATCATATGCATTAGAGATGTATATATGTTAGTTGCATCATGGCATGTAGTTTGCATGTTAGAAAAATTTTGCGAAACCGTCTACTTGGGAAGCTTGACAAGTGTATATAGGCCCTAGTAGATGCTTTTTATTCTTATGACTTTGCTTGTTAGAATACTTATAAAACACCCTAGGATGTGTCATGCTAGTATCCTTTGACCCATGGTTTAAGGCCGAGTCAAGAGTACCTTGTGGTGTGATAACTCCTTGGCTACCGTTTATTCCAAGGTGACCCTTGAAACCATGCATACTTCCATCATTCATCCATGTTCTACCACATTTTTGTCATCAAAGGGAATGGGCACAAAAAGAAATCAATTTGAGTTCAATGAAATGAAAAGTGAAAGAAAGTTTGCAAAATGCATCAAAAGAAAAGAGGAGCAAAAATAGAACTCCTAAGCTTCAAATACAAGGCACCCTCGTTACTAATTGGGGTGACTTTGAAAATGTTCAAAAGAAATGCAAAAAAGTTTTCAAGTATTGAAATGCCAAAAATCAAAAAGAAATGGCAAAGAAAGTGTTCTCAAATGTCAAATGCCAAATGAAATTGGGGGGAAAAACAAAAATGAAAGCAAACTCCCAAAATGAAACTCAAATACTATCGATCCCTTTATCCATCGTATCCATTTTTGTGCATGGTAGAGAGGGGACGACCCTTCTTCTTGTCTAGGCAAGAGGGGGAATTCCGCGATCCTCCAGTGTTTCTAACACCATAGGGAGTCTACTCTTGACAAAAGCATTTAACGATTGAGGACAAAGGTACCCTAGCTTGACACCTTTTGGAGGTGATTTATTGGTATCCTTCTAGGCTTAGTAGTTTGAACAAATTGCATCTATGAAGGATTGTGTACCCTTGAATTGCTTCCCTTGTAGATAATTTCTGCCACTTAGATGAGGAAAGTGGCTATTCTTTTTGTAGATGCATCCATTATGTGATTTTTGTGTGCTTAATGTTTGGATGTGTCGCCATTTTGGCAAGACCCACCTTGCCTTGCAAGAAGGCATCCTACCTCATGGTTGTCTTGTTGTGAGTTGAAGGGGCGGAGTGAGACCCGCTAATTGTCTCATATCGGCTATTATTATTAGGTTAGGTTAGTATTGGTCCTAGTCTTTGTCACCTCTTTACTCGGGACGAGCAAAGGTTCGGTTTGGGGATATTTGATGCGACCATAATTGGCGCATATTTAGCCCCCGAATTACCATTGTTTCCATGCTTTTTAGTGCCTATTTGGGTCATTTCTTATCTTTAGTTCTTTGTTTTGCATATTCTTTGAGATTTTGATCCCTTGGTAGGAAAGGAGTAAGAATCTTGCATTTTCATGGCAAAACGAGGCTAAATTGATCGTATTCAATGACCAAGCATCAAGGAGAGACAAGACTAGAACGCCTTTGTACATAGCATAGTAGAAGAGCATTGTTGAGAAAGGATCCTTGAGTCCCCAAGGAAATCCCCAAGGAATTCATGAAGAAAAGGGAAGAAAAGAAGAAGAATTGACGCTGCCAGACAATCCGAACGGATTGTATACAATCCGCCCGTCCGTCCAGCCCAATCCGAGCGTCCCTCAAAGGAATCCGCTCGAATTCCCCCTCGCCAATCTGAGCGTCTTGCCCAAGGATCCGCTCGGATTCCTCAGCCCAGATCCGGCCGTCCCGACTCCCATCCGCACGGATTTTCAAGACAAAGACGTTTTCATTCTTCAAGCTACGATTAGAGAAGCCCTTCTCTCGGAAAATACCGGAGTCTCCTTGCTCAACTTAAAAAGTGTAATTACTAGTTTAGCCCTTAGTTAACCCTAATGCATCCTCCCTAATTTTCACTATAAATACCCCATTAGTCTAATTAGAGGAGCATGTTCTTATTATCAATAATTAGAGTAGTTAATATCAATCAAATCTCTCTTCAATATTGTAATCAAGTATTAATCAAGTTTTAATCCAAGTTTTAGTTCTTTAATCTCTCTCTTGTTCTTACTTTATGTTGGGTAATTGAAGATTATTTGGGTTATTATTGGGAGATTGACAACCTCTCAATCTAGGATTCAAGTACTTCTATTATTCTTGCTTTATTATTGGAATCATTAGTAGGTATAATCTCTTAATCCCTTTTTAATTATTGCTAATTACTTTCATTTATTCATCATGTTTCATTATGTTAGTATGATTGACAACCTTTCTAGCATGATCAATATGATAATGAGTGAGTTGTCTCTTAGCTAGGGTTTAATGGGTGATTAGGGGAAACTAACATGGGGAATGATTCATGCTTAAATTAATATGCTTTCATATCTTATTTGCTTGCTTGTTTTGATCTTAATACATGCACATGTTATATTTGATGAAATGCTAAGCCTATGAATCCTTGCATTTACTATCATCTTCTATCCTTTCAACTTGACTTGTAAGACATAACCCAACTCGAGTCTTGTTAGACCATGCATGTGTTAAGTAGGAAAGATTAAGTCGACTTGTAGGTGTTGTACAATCTAATCGATTCGGCTCCGGGACCCAAACTTTCCTAGGATTGTAAGATATAACCCAACTCAATCCATCACAACAATAATTGCTTGCTTATAACTTGAGAACATGTTTGTATGATCATATCCCATGATTCCCCTATGAACCCATGACACCCTAGTGCCTTTAATCAATTGTTTACACCCCTTATTTTATTCATCTTTCTAGTTTATTTTCATTGTTATTTTAGTTTAGTAACCTTCTACATCAACCCAATTTGTGACACCCCCTAGACACTACTAGTTACAATATAATTCTCATTTCAATACCCGTCCCTTGGGATCCGACCTTTACTTACCTCTTTACTAATTGTAGAGTTGTTTGTGAAGTATAAATTGTGTTTTGTATCAACCATTGACCAACGACCACATATGCTTAATTGTGAACACCAAATGGACTCGATCAGCTTTCTAGCAATGTCCTCAGTACTGAATTTCCTACCTAGGTTTTTCAGTTCGTTTGTGATGCTTGAAAACCTTGCGGATATACTATCTAAGGACTCATTAGGCTCCATAATGAATAGCTCATATTTTTGCATAAGCAAATCTATTCGGTGCTTCCTAACAAGAGAAGTACCTTCATAAGCTAGTTTTAGCCCATCCCATATCTCCTTGGCCGTAGAGCATGAAGAAAACCGATTAAACTCTGTAGGAGTCATTCCGTTTTGCAGGAGACTTATTGCTTTGGAGTTCTTTTCGGCCTTCTTGTAGTCGGCCTCAACATAGTCCTCTTCTTTCTTTTCATAGGTAGTGCCTTCCTCGGATGCTACAAGAATTTTGTGCGGTCCGTTTTGGATAATCCTCCAGCACTCCCAATCGTGACCTTTCACATAGTGAGTCATCATGTTTTTCCACAATCCATAATTTTTCCCATCAAAGACGGGACACTTGAGATATTTGGAATCCATTTATCACGTGATAGGCAGCGGAATATAAAACAATAAGATAAATGAAAAACAAGATAGATCAGCCTCTTTGCGGTTAGGCAATCAAGAGCACGAGGCTCTGATACCAATTGAAGAGTCTATTGATCCAAAATACTCAAGAGGGGGGGGGGGGTGAATTGAGGATTTAAAACTTTTGGAAGCTTTTTCGATTATGCGTATGTAATTTATTATTTAAAGTTTATTGATTAAACTTTAACTAATCAACTAATGAATATAAAACGAAATATGCAAACGAACGAAAGAACGAGGAGACACACGGTTTTTGAAGTGGTTCAGTTTCACAAGTCGAAACCTACGTCCACTATTCTCGATTAATAAATTTAGTACCTTTCTACGGATTACAAATTTACTAACCCAACTCGTAAAACTAACTCTAGCTGTAACTCAATGAGTACCGTTAAATACTCGAGTGTCTAACTTACGCTAATAAGAAAGCACTAATGATTCTTGCAAAGGTTCATGTTAATGAACAAGTAAGAAATCAACTAAGCACTATTATCTTATAACGATAACAATAAGAACGAGTATACGAGTTTAAAACACACGACCTTTCAAAAATAACAAAAACGTTTTTCTGCTTTAAACACATGTTTTGCTTTTTAAAAATAAGATCAATTTTTATGCTTAAGGTTTCTATTTTAGATGTTGTAAAGAGTAAAGTATTTATAGGAAGGAAAGAGTAGGGCAACTCGGTTTACAAAAACCTTAATGGCCGAATAAAGAAGATATGCTAACAAATCATATCTTCTATTATTTCTTTCCTAAAAAGCCTTAAAAGATAATAAAGAATATTCCAAAAGATAGAATATAATCTATTCAAATATTATCTTTACTATAAATTCTAAATATGATAAGATTTCCTAAAACAAGAATATCTTTTATCATAAACAAATACATTAAGCAAGATATATAAAATATGTAAAGATATTATTATGGAGTAAAATCTTTACCAAATACACCTTAGGTTACACGAGATGTCACGGCTCATATGCCTCGTGACTCATGCAAACCCTAGCTCAATATATGGGTTAGAATTTAGGTTTTAAGAGAGGCTTTGTTTAAACCCTAATTAGTAGCATGGTCCAACTCATAAGTTGACCCAAAACAACTACTAGTCAACGTTCAACATAAAACCGAACTCCGCACTAAACCGGGCTTTATTATATAAATACTTTTATCAAAACATTTAAAATAAACTTTAAACAATTTTCAAAACAATTTTGAAACATTATAAGTCGTGTATAATAAACTCAGCATCTCAATGTTATAGTAGGAGAGCTATAACATTGAGCTCTTTTACTAGTAATGTTATAGCTGCAAAGCTATAACTTTACCAATTCAAGAAACTCATTCTTGGTTATCATTACGAGATAATCACCTATACTATTCTAATCTTCAAGGAGATCTTCGAGTATAAGCTACGTCATCATCCAAGCTTGATTAATCTTTAGACGGACTTCGTCTTCACATAAATCTTGAATGAATGTTCATATCGTTTGATCTTGAATAGAGGCTCGAACATTTTATACTTTCATCACAATCTCCTTTGTTGCTTGTATTAGATAAGTTGATTCTAAAACACTTAGACAAACGATTACGCGCAACAAGTATATAAAATATAAAACACCTTGACATCATCAAAACATAAACATATAAGCTATATGCTTCAACAAATATCCTTTGTTGCTTGTATTAGATAAGTTTTATCCTGGATTTCGACATTGTCGGCATACTGTTTAGCAAATTCAACAGTGACTTCGTACCAGGTAGTAAGGTTATTCGGGTCGAGGGAGCAGTACCACTGCCGAGGGATCGGTTCCAGGGATGATGGAAAGATCCGGGTGAAGAGCTCCTATTTGACCCTCTTTATGGCCATGTAGTCTTTGAAGGCCCGAATGTGATTTAGTGGGTCCACCACTCCCTTGAATTTGGGCACATCACTCAAGGTAAAGTTGTCGGATAGTTTATCCCCAACGGGTTCGAATCTTCGATTGTTTTCGAGGTGGATGTTGTTACCACGGGCTAAGAGTTGTTCTTCCAAAAGTTTGAGCCTTTTCTTAGTTTCAGTCAAAGGTGGAGTGTTGTGTTCTCCAGTTTCCTTGTTTTCCATGGTTTTGATACGGGTCTCGACACGGTCCAGGGTGACCTTAAGAGCAGTGAGTAGGCTGGCTAGCTGATCAGTCGTAACATATCTGTTGTCATTGTTGTTGTTGGACGAAGTTGAAGACGGGGCCATGGTTCTGAGGCAGAAAAACGGCTCACATTACATCTCAATCCGACACGGTTTAATGACTAAACGCAGACAACACAAAGGACGGAACAAAAGATCAGACTCAACAAGACGAGATATTCTGGTGTGGTGCCTCGGTGCTGACTCGATTTATCATGTGACGGTGTTGACCGAACTTTGACTCGCGTCCAACATAGTGGCGTGACGCCGTTGGACGAGTCTCGTGGTGAGACGACTCATATGTAAAGACCCATAAGTACGCTTCCTTCGGCCCGATAGACACGAGGCGGAATTGGAATGGTGGACTGAAGTTTTCGAAAATAGAGATTTTCAAAAGAATCGTTTGTCGCTTTATGGACGGCTTCCGAAGAATAGGGATCTCCGAAAGTCGGTCAGTTGAAGAGTTGTCTTAAGTTTGTTTTCAAAAGACGGTTTGAGTTTGAGTCGGCTCAGAAAACAATGTACTGTTTTCAAAGATGGTTTTTGAAATTCAAAATTGTATGTTTTGAAAATCGAGTTTTGAAATGTTTGAGAAGGTCTCGGGGAGGGTGTATGGTTCTCGGTATTTGAAAATGTCTTGAAAAAGGGGTGTGTGCCTTTCTCGTGTTTTGAAAGAGCCATTGTCGGCGCGAGACTGGTTAAAATCCGTGTCTTGACGCGGTGATTATAACGGCAGAAAAAGGTGTTTTGAATTGGTTGAACAAAAACCGGGTTTGAAAAATCGTCATTACGACGGCCTAGAAAGGCGTGTTTGAAATGGTTGTAGAAAACCGGGTTTGAAAATCGTCATTACGACGGCCTAGAAAGGCGTGTTTGAAACGGTTGTAGAAAACCGGGTTTGAAAATCGTCATTACGACGGCCTAGAAAGGCGTGTTTGAATCGGTTGTAGAAAATCGGGTTTGAAAATCGTCATTACGACGGCCTAGAAAGGCGTTTTTGAAACGGTTGTAGAAAATCGGGTTTGAAAATCGTCATTACGACGGCCTAGAAAGGCGTGTTTGAAATGGTTGTAAAAAACCGGGTTTGAAAATCGTCTTTACGACGGCCTAGAAAGGCGTGTTGTTTGAAATGCAACGGTCGGAGAAAGATCGAGGTTTGAAATGGCCATTATAACGGCGCAAAAGGGTGTTTTTGAAATGACACGGAAGGACTTATGATCACATAACATATAAGCAATCGCGGTTTCATTATATTATGCATAATGCTAACACGGGTTTTGGCTTAAAAGGGTGGGTTACACACCAAGCAATCAAACCTCGATTTTCGAGAGGGATACCAATCCAAACAAAATGTGTAAGGAGGGTGCCTTAGCCTCGTGCTCGAAGGTGATGAAAGCTCTTTGACAAAACAGAAATGTATAACGTCAATGGCATGCTTGACTCAATCGTGATTCGAAACGCGGGGATGAGAAAACTCACGCCGACGAGACGAGCCAATTGGTCGAAAAGGGTTAGGTTGTGGGCCCGGACAAGGAACCCGACTATGACCGTAATATCAATTAATGCATTTCAACCAAGACCTCGTTCGAGTCTCACCATCTAGGGATAAAAAAGACACAAGTGTCCTAGTTTTCCCTAGCGGAGTTGGTTCGGTCATTATGCTCGTCATCAAAAGCTACCAACGAAAACAATATTTATAACTTCACAAACTACTCTTAGTAAAGAGGTAAGTAAAGGTTGGATCCCAAGGGATGGGTATTGATGTAGGATTTTCAATTGCACGTAGCTATGTCTTAGGGTGTCACAAATTGGGTTGAGATGAGATGTAATCTAAACTAATCAACAAGATAAATGTAAATTAATGAAAACAAAGTAAAGCAAATAAAGGGGTTTGTAAACAATTGATTAAAGGCACTATGGTGTCATGGGTTCATAAGGGATTCATGGAAATAGACCATACAAACATGTTCTCAATTAGAAGCAAGCACTTATTGTTGTGACGGGATCGAGTTAGTGTATATCTTAAATCCCTAGGAAGATTTAGGTCCCAGAGCCGAGTCGTCTAGATTATACAACACCTACAAGTCGACTTAGTCTCCTCCTATTCAACTCTGTGCATGGTCTAATGAGGCTCGAGTTGGTTTATGTCTTACAAGCCTCATTGAAAAGATAAGAGATGGGTAAAAAATGCAAGGACTCATAGGCTCACATTTCATCAAACATAACATGTGCATAGGTTGAAATCACAACAAGCAAGCAATTTAATTATGAAAACATATTAGATTAAGCATAGATCAATTCCTATGTTTGTTTCCCCTAATTCCCCATTAACCCTAGCTAAAGGACTACTCACTCATGATCAAGTTTAGCATGCTAATAAGGTTGTCAATCATACTAACAAAGCAAAACATGATGAATAAATGATGTGATTAACAATTATTAAACAAGGGTAAAAAGGGATTATACCTACTGAGATGATCCAAAATAATAAAGTAAAGAATAATAGAAGTAATCTTGATGATTGATGGAAGATTGTCAATCCTCCAATAAACCCCAATAATCTTCTAATTACCCATCTAAACTAAGAACAATTGAGAAATTAAGGAAAGATTAGGATATGATTAATATTAAGAAGTGTATTACAACTTTTGATTAAGACTAATTTAAGATGATATTAAGAGTTGATTAAGGGTTCATGATAAGCTAGGTAGTACAATGGGATATTTATACTAAAATTAAGTACAAGGATTAGGGTTACTAAGGGCTTCAATGACTATTAAAACCCTAAGAGAAACTTGGTAATTTTGCTCTTCATGAGGGACATGCGCGGATCGTTCTTGCAACTCCCACCAGGATCCGCTCGTCCTCACCTGATGCACGGCTGGTCCTGTAAGAAGATTCGCTCGGGTTGGCAGTCGGGACTCTCGGATCGTGCTCTGGTACGCTCGTCCTGAGCTCAAGCCGCTCGGATCGTGGCACAGGGTTCTTCTATTGTTTGGCTCCTTAACAATCTGCGGGGATCGTGTTGGGGATGCAAGGATCTTTTCATCATTGCCCATTTCACTTTATTTATTTGCTTAGGCCTCTAGTGTCGGTCTCCTCTTCGATGCTTGGTCATTAGATGCGATCCATTTAGCTCCCTTTCGCTCCATAAATGTAAGGTTAGCAATCCTCCCCTACCAAGGACACAAAACCTCAAAGAATATGCAAAATGGGATACTAAAGATAAGAAATGACCCTAATATATGCTAGTAAGCATGGGAACGAGGTTAATTCGGCGACTAAATGTGCTCAAATATGAGTCACATCAAACATCCCCAAACTGAACCTTTTCTCGTCTCGAGTAAAAAGGTGACTAAAACTATAACCTTTATTTAAACTAGCCTACTAATATAGCCGATATGAGACAATTAGTGGGTCTCACTCCCCCCTTCAACTCACAACAAGACATCCATGAGGTAGGATGCCTTCTTGCAAGGCAAGGTGGGGCTTGCCAAAATGGCGATACATCCAATCATTAAGCACACAAAAGAAGGTAATGGATGCATCTATAAAAGAATAGCCACTTTCCTCATCTAAGTTGCGGAAATTATCTAAGGGGTAAGTAATCTAAGGGTACACACTCCATTATGGATATGGTTTCTTCAAGTTACTAAGCCTAGGAGAATACCAACAAATCACCTCCATGTTGTGTCAAGCTAGGGTACCTTTGTCCTCAATTGCTAAATGCTTTTGTCAAGAGTAGACTCCCTATCATGTTAGAAACACTGTAGGATCGCGGAATTCCCCCTCTTGCCTAGACAAGAAGAAGGGTTGTCCCCTCTCTACCATGCACAAAAGTGGGATCAAATGGAAAGAGGGATCAATAGATTTTGGGTTTCATAAAGGGAGTTTGCATTTGATTTTGTTATTCCCCTCAATTTCTAGTGGTATTTGACATTTTTTAGAACAATTTTCTTTGCCATTTCTTTGATGTTTGACATTTTGATACTTAGCAAATTTCTTGCAATTTTTGAACTTTTTCAAAGTCACCCCAATTTGTAACGAGGGTGCTTTTATTTGAGCATAGGAGTTCTTATTTTTGTACTCCTCTTTTCTTTGATGCAAATTTGTGCAAACTTCTTGTTTTTCATTTTGATGCTTGAACTCAAATTGAGAGTTTTGTGCCCAATCCCTTTTTGTTGACAAAACATGATGATAGAAGTGGAAGATGGTTGCATGGTTTTAAGGGTCACCTTGGAATAAACGGTAGCCAATGAGTCATCACATCACAAGGTACTCTTAACTAGGCCTTAGTCCATGGGTCAAACGATACTAGCATGACACATCCTAGGATGTTTTAGAGGTATTCTAATGAGAAAAGTCTCAAGAAGAAAAACTATCTACAAGGGCCTTATATACACTTGTCAAGTTTCCCAAATAGATGTTTTCACAAAATTTTTCCTAAAATGCAACTACATGCCATGATGCAACTAATATATATACAACCTAATGCATATGCTTCTATCAACTAGTATGCCATATAAACTACATCCAACTCCTAAGATCACATTGGTTTGTACAACATCAACCAAAATAAAGCCACATAGTCATTAACATAGAGAGGAAAAAGGAAATTGGAAAGGTCATACCATGCGGTCTTCATATTCCTCATGCCTCGGATGTGGCGTAGTTAATCCAATGTGATAAGAGAACAAACAAACAGAAGTATATACACAATATACAATTCTATACTACAAAGGAATGAACATGTTTTTGTATTTTTAAATTTTTAAATTTTTTATGGTTTTTGTTTTTGTGAAATAAAAGAACATATTTTTGTGTTTTTCAAAAATTTTCAATTTTTATCATTTTGTGATTTTAAAAGTTAAGTTAGAATTTTCTATCCCCACACTAGTATGGGCATTGTCCTCAATGGCCAAAACGATAGAAAATTATGTAATGCAAGCTAAATGAAAATGCATGATTTCTACACTAATATGCAAACTATATGACATATGTACATAAGTGATGCATTCCAATCTATCCTATATGATGCATGATTTTATTGGTTGGAGAGCTAATTTTGATTAACTCCCATTCCTTGTGTTTGAACTTCCCCAAACCAATCAAAACACTATTTCTAGTGTCAAAATAGGGAAGTTCATGCACAAGGCAAGGATGCAATGCATGATTCTAATTGTCAATTTGGATTTTCAAATGGGAACAATAAATGAGACACCTCAATGGAACCGAGGTGGGAGTCCTTTAAGTGTTGCTAGGACTCAAAACTACCAAGAGTCAAGAGTGACTCAACAAATGATCAAGATTAAGATTTTAAAACAAGAGATAAAAGCAAAGCTAAAGGTGTTGGAGTTAGTGTCCTCCACAATAGTGCGTTAACATAATAAATCTCATTAATAGAATATCATCAGATATTTAATTATTTGATCCTCGTCAGTTGATTAACGTAAATCGATAACGGTTGGCTGACTAGAGTTTGACGTTATTGTCGTGAGACGGCGGTGATCAACTGACCCCTTTCGGTCACACCTAAAGGAACGAACCCAAATTGATAACTAATTAATTGTATGAGATACAATTCATTTAGTCCCTTGATTTATAGATTAAGAGGTTAGTCGATTATTGTTAGAGAGATTTCGAGTTGCGAACTCGAGGAGCGGCAGTTATTATTTAATTATGCGATAATTAAATAATAAGTTTTGGGAAACGGGTTTTAGTTAATTAACTGTTAATTTACTAAAATTGTACTAATTGATTAATGTGATTAATATTAGTACGTAAATAATATGTGTAGTGGTACACGTATATTTACGGAGTGAATTGGACGAATTTATTATGGAAGCATTTAAACATGATACGATGTTTAAAATGAAAATTACACGGATTTGTGCGACAAATATAAAAACCAACATGGACCCGTATATGGTCATGTGGACCGTGTAAAATAAGTGTGATGGATGATTACTTACATAATCATTTTACCTTATTTTGTATACTACCATAATATATGTTTTATACTACATTTTGCATGTGATGTAAGATAAAAATATAAAACAAAAATTGTCCACTAAAGACTCCTTCCACCCGCCACTTCCTTTCCCATTTCTACACTCTATATATTATTCACTTGTTCACTCCATCCTTCTTACACAATTCATCATACTTTGCATGTGAACAAAGCTCTTCCTTCTCTCTACAATAATTCCTCTCTAGTATACTATTATTACTAAGAATAGTTAGTAATATTACTAGTATTATTATCAAGGGCACATATTAATAAGTTACTAGTTCTTACTTATTAATATTATTTGGGTTGTTCTTGGGTGCTACTTGGAGGAGACTTTCTAGTTGAAGGTTATTCAAGGAGGATCATCCACTTATTTTAGCTCAAGAACAAATTAGTAAGGAGAACTAATTTGTGCCCATTTTACCTTATATTCAATGTAAGGAAATTGTTTTTCCTTATACTTTGTTTTTATGCTTTTATATTAGCATGCATGTTACATAGATCACATTAACATCAATTTATGAGATAAATTTATTTTATTAGAGAGTCTAATATGGATCTATGATCATTCAAGTGGTATCAGAGCATAGGCTTGTAATTTGCATGTTGATTTTAAGCATTTTTATGAATTATGAGATAATTAGTAAAAACTCAAAAATTGTGTTAGAAGAGGTTTTGGCACGAAATTTTTGGGACATGCATACCTACTGATCTCAAAAGGTTTGTGGAATTTTTTGGTGATTTTTCAAGTAATTTTGCTAATTTTAATGTTTTTTGGTAGAAAACCGAGTCAAAATGTCGCATTTTAGTGAAAAATTGACTAAAATTAGTTAAATGTTGATTCGGTGCATGGCCTTTTTATGGCATTTCATGCATATTTTCTACTGATTGTATGCAAAAGGTTGAAGGTTGGTTCGAAATTTTTGCATGTTTATTGATTTTTTGAGTAAAAAGTCGATAAAAGTCCAATTAATTAATCATAATTTCGAAATTTTTGATTCTGCCCATGATAAATTTATGTACATTTAGAAATATTATTTAAATGTCAAAAGTGATTTTGCATGTGTGTTTTCACTTTGTTTTGATGATTTATTGGTTTTAGTGGTTAAAAACCGATAAATATCGATCTTTTTCTTCACAAAATTTATCCGAAATTTTTGGGCAATTTTATGACTTTTTGGTGTTCTTGGGAGTGTTCCAGAATACTAAAAATTTTTGTTTCAATTGTTTGGGTAATTTTTCAATTATTTTGGATTTTTACTTAAATATTATGATTTTTCCGATTTAATTAGCAAATTATCACCAAACCAAACTAATAATTTGTCATAAAATTAGTGAAGACTAATTTTGAGGTTCAAAACAGTTTGGACTATTAGTTTGGACTTAAATGAGATTTAAGAGTCAATTATTGATTTTTACATGTTAAAAATCGATTAAATCCACAAAACCGAGATGGATACCAATGAATGATAGGTAGGGCGATTTTGGCATCATATTTACAGCATTTTAAGCATATTTATTTAAGTTGAATGAATGATTGTCATTTATTTAAAGTATTTATCTTTTGTACCTAGTATGGCCTAGTTAATTTTTAATCGTTATTACCCGAAATGAATGGGAATATCGATTTGTTTGTAATTAAATACGATCTCGTATCGTCGGTTTGTAATTAATTAATAGTTTTATTCATTTTATTAATTAATGTATAATAGGAATAGCTATGTAATTAATTTGTAATAGTTATTTTACCGGCGTTTCCAAAAGACGGATTACAACGAAACGGAGTCTATTTTTGGAAGGTGTTCCAAATCCCACAAGGAAGAGCCACTTAAGGAATGAAGAGGCAAGGGACCAAGGAGTTGGTTTCCGAAATGTAATAGACTAGTTGTTTATTAACTAGGAGGCCATACTAGGATTTATTCATATGCTTACATGTTTGCTTGTTTTATTTTCGCGCATGCCAAAATCGCCATTCACATGCATTTTATTTTTCGCGGTTGTCAATTCACGTCATTTACATTCGCTGAATTAATTCACTTATAAGGAATTTATGACTAAATTGACAAGATCTCTCACATAACTAAAATTGAGATTAGCCTTACCAATTAGTAACACCTATGAATCTCTTGTTCATTAGAGCCACGCTCGCCCTAGCGGGGTGTTCTCTTTTTACCTTGGGTAAGTAGGGTGGTAAGCGGTTATCACACGCCAAAATTGGTTGGACTCAACGGGATATAAGACGGTCTTGTGTTCCGGGGCTAGTAGATAAATTTGAGGAAATTTGTCGACCAAGAGTTCTAGAGGTAGAATTAGTCAACGTGACTTACCGAATTTACGCAATTATGGGATGTTTCGCCCAAGCGATGCTCATTTTTGTTTAATATTTGGGTCTTGGAATCATTTATATAATTAAGTGGGAGGTCATTATATAAATGCTAAAACTTGCTAAACATGTTTTTACAAGTAATTTTAAAACAATGAATGTTAATTTCCTTTTTTGTTGTAGCATTTTAATTCGCAATGGCAACTTCATCAACTCCATCGACTACTTCACTAGGCAAAGATTCATGGCTAAGGTCCGTAATGGACAAATGTATTTTAAAAGATGACGGTAGTAACTTTCTTGAATGGGAATCCAACATCAAAAGTGCCGCGTTGTCCGACAATGTGCTCACTTACTTAACCGATGCTCCTCCTATCGAGCCCGGTGCAAGAGCTTCATCGGCGGTGCGGACCGCCTATGATGACTATGTGAGGATGTTGAATGATATCAAGAATGTGTTGATATGGTCAATATCGCCAAAGCTCAAGCCATCATGCATTTCTTTAAATGCTTACGAGATATTCACTCGTATGATCACTATGTTTTCACAAACACCTAAAGTCCGTCAATACGATACGGCGGCACGCTTCTTTGAAGCTAAGCTTGAGAAGGGCCAAAAGGTTGGTCCCCATGTCCTTCAAATGGTCGAATATGTTGACATCCTAGAGCGTCTAGGGTGTAAGATTCCTAAAACTCTTGTGGTGGATCGTATCCTTCACTCACTTCCCACCAAGTTTGCCCACTTTAGGGTACACTACAACATGAATGGTATGGATAAGAGTTACCATGAAATTCATGCACTCCTCACCCAAGCGGAGAGGGATATGGAGGCTAGTGGGAGTGAAAAGGGAGATGTTTTAACCATGAAGTTAAAGAACATGTCTCTTGGAGTCAAGAAAGGAAAAGGGAAACAAAAGTCCCAATTCAAGAAATCGTCAAAGAAAATTGACAAGGGAAAGGGGAAGGCCGTTGTGAATGACAATCCCAAGGCAAAAAGTGTCAAGCTCTCCGAGGCCGAATGTTTCCATTGTAATGGGAAGGGGCATTATAGGAGGAGTTGTCCCAAATACTTGGAGGATCTCAAGGAAGGGCGTGTGACGCCTATTGGTATGATTTCTCTCTCTATGTGATAGACGTTAATTATGCTTGTACTTCCACTTGGGTACTTGATACCGGATGTGGCTCTCACCTTTGTAACCATTTGCGGGGTATAAGGGACGTGCAAGCACTAGCAAAAGGTGATGTGGATCTCCGCATGGGCAATGGAGCTAGAGTAGCCGCCGTTGCCGTAGGGACCTATGTGCTCACTTTAGCTAGTGGTTTAGAGTTGTATTTAAATAAGTGTTATTTTGTACCAACTTTAACTAAGAACATCATCTCCATTTCGCGTTAGACGCGGAAGGCTTTTGTTTTATGATCAAGGACAAGTGTTGTACTTTTTCTTTAAATGATGTGGTTTATGGCAAGGCCATTTCAATTGGAGGCATTTATGTTTTAAATGATGTTAATGACGTTTATCATATGGAAACTAAAAAGCTCAAAAAGGGTGATCCAAACGAATCCTACCTTTGGCATTGTCGTTTAGGCCACATAAACGAAAGACGCATTAAGAGACTTGCTTCATCAAAAGTGCTCAAACCATTTGGTTTCGAATCTTATGGTACATGCGAGTCTTGCCTTTTAGGCAAGATGACTCGTGCACCTTTGCGGGAAAAGGGACACGAGCTAGTGAGGTTTTGGCTCTCATACACACGGATGTGTGTGGACCATTAACCATCACCGCTAGAGGAGGTTTTCACTACTTCATTACTTTTTATCGATGACTTAAGTAGATATGGGTATGTCTACTTAATGAAGAACAAAAGTGAAGCCTTTGACAAGTTCAAAGAGTTTCAAAAGGAAGTAGAGAACCAATTGGATAAAAAGATAAAGACTCTACGGTCCGACCGTGGTGGTGAGTATCTAAATATTGAATTTGATTCACACCTAAAAGATTGTGGTATAGTATCACAATGGACTCCTCTAGCACACCGCAATTAAATGGTGTGGCCGAAAGGAGAAACCGAACTTTACTTGATATGGTTCGGTCAATGATGAGTCTAACTGAGCTTCCTAGTTCATTTTGGGGTTTTGCCCTCTTGTCTGCAGTATTTTCACTAAATCGAAGCCCGACTAAAGCGGCCGATAAGACTCCATATGAGATATGGACAGGGAGAGTCCCTCATTTGTCATTCATGCGTATTTGGGGTTGCGAAGCGTACGTTAAGATCAAGTCTGACAATAAGCTTGCACCTAGGTCTGACAAATGTCTTTTTGTAGGATATCCAAGGGAAACACGTGGCTATTACTTCTACAATAAACACGAGAACAAAGTGTTTGTGGCTCGTGATCTTTGTCTTCCTAGAAAAGGAATTTATTTCTAGGAGACAGAGTGGGAGAAAATTTGAGCTTGAAGAAGTTCGAGAGCCACAAACCGAGAATGAGGTAGAGGAGAACGTGGAGGAAAACATTCCCTCTTCCTCTGAAACGGTAATTATTCCTAGAAAGTCAAGTAGGATTTCTAATCCACCTGATCGCTACCTTGGTAACATCGAAGAGGATGGTGTTTTGTTACTTCTTGAAAGTAATGAACCCACTACCTACAAATCGGCCATGTCTAGTCCCGACTCCTCGCTTTGGCTAGAAGCCATGCGGTCCGAAATGGATTCCATGTACGAGAACCAAGTATGGGACTTGGTGGATTTACCTGAGGGAGTGCGACCTCTTCAATGTAAATGGATATACAAAATTAAACTCGGCGTGGATAAACATGTGGATGTTTACAAAGCTAGATTGGTGGCAAAAGGTTTCACCCAAGTTCATGGTTTACACTATGACGAAACCTTCGCTCCGTCGCTATGCTAAGGTCCATTAGGATAATCTTAGCGGTTTGCCGCATTTCATGATTATGAGATTTGGCAAATGGATGTCAAAACCGCCTTTTTGAATGGGATTCTAGAAGAAGAGGTGTACATGATACAACCCGAAGGTTTTGTGGATACATCTAACCCTAAGAAGGTGTGTAAGCTCAAGAAGTCCATCTATGGTCTTAGCGGGCATCTAGGAGTTGGAACCATCGCTTTGATCATGTCATTAAACAATACGGATTCACTAGAAGTGTGGAAGAACCGTGTTTATACATGAAGTTTAGTGGGAGTAAGGTTGTATTCCTTGTCCTATATGTGGATGACATATTGCTCATTGGGAATGACATTCCATCGCTCACTTCCGTTAAGGAGTGGCTAGGGAAACACTTCCAAATGAAGGACTTGGGAGAGGCACAACGAATCTTAGGTATCCGGATCTATAGGGATAGGTCCAAGAGGATACTAGCATTGAGTCAAGAAGCTTATATTGACAAAGTTCTTGACCGGTTCAATATGAAAGACTCCAAGAGAGGATTTCTACCTATGGGCCAAGGGATTACTTTGAGCAAGTCACGGTCTCCCTCTACCCCTAAGGAAATTGAACACATGAAGACCGTCCCTTATGCTTCCGCTGTTGGGTCTATCATGTATGCTATGATTTGCACTCGTCCCGACGTTGCGTATGCCTTGAGCATGACAAGTCGGTATCAAGCCAAGCCTGGTGAGAGTCACTGGATAGCCGTAAAGAACATCCTTAAGTACTTGAGAAGGACTAAGGATTCGTTCTTAGTGTTTGGAGGAGAAACGAGTTGTGTGTAAGAGGTTACACGGACGCAAGTTTCCAAACAGATCGGGATGACATGAAATCCCAATCCGGCTACGTGTTTATGCTAAATGGAGGAGCTGTTTCTTTGGAAGAGCTTCAAGCAAAGTGTTCTGCGGATTCTACAACAGAGGTGAGTACCTTGCGGCGTCCGAGGTCGCGAAGGAAGTCATTTGTTTGGATTAGGCAATTCATGGAGGGGCTAGGAGTAGTCCATTCAGCCAAAGATCCTATCACTCTATATTGTGATAACGGTGGAGCTATTTTTCAAGCCAAAGAGCCTAAGTCTAGTAACAAATCTAGACACATTGAAAGGAAATACCATGTAATTAGAGATTATGTGGAAAGGAAGGAAATTGACATTTGTAAGGTTGGGACATGGATGACAACATTGTCGATCCTTTAACCAAGCCTTTATCAAAGGCCAAGCATGATGGTCATGTCGTCTCTATGGGATTGAGACGAGTACCAGATTTTCTTTAGATTATGGATATGTAATAATTGGATAGTGTATCTTTTATTATATATATGATAATCACATTCATTGTTTTCGTATTCATTCTTTTATGAATTTTTATTTAGTGTGACTAAATTTTAATACCTTGTTTATCCGAATAAGTTGTGGAGACAATGTTGAACACTATTCAAGTGAATAAGATGAACATTGTATTTTGTCCCTAGTCACTTAATGAGGTGACGTCTCGGAGTGACTAGATTGTGAGTCGATTGATGGTTGTTCAACACCATAAGGTCATATATGATGACTGGTCGATTACATAGGCGGAGTGTGTGACACTTTGCCGGACAGTGACCATTTAGAGAGTCCCTAAGTTCTATTATAGACGCCTGGTCGTGGCGGGGATCTCTAAGATGTTCTAATGAGTCGATTCTTTTGATTGGAGACTATTATCCGAGCAGGTGCGATTTCCGAGTGACTTTGGTTTTTGTCCTAGGTCGTGCCGTGAAAGGAGGCCAAAAGGGCATTTACTAGGTCATGGTGAGTCAGATTGTGCAATAGGATAGATAGGGCATACAGGAATTGTCCACCCACGTTGGGTAACTATATCTCAAGGCCACTCGAGGAGTTAATGACTACAAATGCGTGGCCACGCTCGAAGTAATGTCTGTGAGAGATTTTTCCGGTCAGGTAGTCACACTCCCGATCGAGAAAACCACTCGCGATGTGTTCATGTGCAAGTGCGACTGTAAGACACCTTGCATTGAGTGGGAGATTAAAACGGACAAGAGAATTGGTAGCGCACACCTTGTGTCGGACAAGTGGGAGATTGTTGGAGTTAGTGTCCTCCACAATAGTGCGTTAACATAATAAATCTCATTAATAGAATATCATCAGATATTTAATTATTTGATCCTCGTCGGTTGATTAACGTAAATCGATAACGGTTGGCTGACTAGAGTTTGACGTTATTGTCGTGAGACGGCGGTGATCAATCGCCCCTTTCGGTCACACCTAAAGGAACGAACCCAAATTGATAACTAATTAATTGTATGAGATACAATTCATTTAGTCCCTTGATTTATAGATTAAGAGGTTAGTCGATTATTGTTAGAGAGATTTCGAGTTGCGAACTCGAGGAGCGGCAGTTATTATTTAATTATGCGATAATTAAATAATAAGTTTTGGGAAACGGGTTTTAGTTAATTAACTGTTAATTTACTAAAATTGTACTAATTGATTAATGTGATTAATATTAGTACGTAAATAATATGTGTAGTGGTACACGTATATTTACGGAGTGAATTGGACGAATTTATTATGGAAGCATTTAAACATGATACGATGTTTAAAATGAAAATTACACGGATTTGTGCGACAAATATAAAAACCAACATGGACCCGTATATGGTCATGTGGACCGTGTAAAATAAGTGTGATGGATGATTACTTACATAATCATTTTACCTTATTTTGTATACTACCATAATATATGTTTTATACTACATTTTGCATGTGATGTAAGATAAAAATATAAAACAAAAATTGTCCACTAAAGACTCCTTCCACCCGCCACTTCCTTTCCCATTTCTACACTCTATATATTATTCACTTGTTCACTCCATCCTTCTTACACAATTCATCATACTTTGCATGTGAACAAAGCTCTTCCTTCTCTCTACAATAATTCCTCTCTAGTATACTATTATTACTAAGAATAGTTAGTAATATTACTAGTATTATTATCAAGGGCACATATTAATAAGTTACTAGTTCTTACTTATTAATATTATTTGGGTTGTTCTTGGGTGCTACTTGGAGGAGACTTTCTAGTTGAAGGTTATTCAAGGAGGATCATCCACTTATTTTAGCTCAAGAACAAATTAGTAAGGAGAACTAATTTGTGCCCATTTTACCTTATATTCAATGTAAGGAAATTGTTTTTCCTTATACTTTGTTTTTATGCTTTTATATTAGCATGCATGTTACATAGATCACATTAACATCAATTTATGAGATAAATTTATTTTATTAGAGAGTCTAATATGGATCTATGATCATTCAAAAGGAGGTGTAGGAAACTCACAATGGAATAGGTTGAAGTCAAGAATCAATCCCGCACTTGTGGTATCCTCCAATAAGCTTTGTCAACCCTCAATTGTCGCTCATTGCGATATCCTCATCACCGGCATCATTGCCGTCATCATCATCATCGGAATTATCATCAATTTCTTCATTATCTTCTTCATCATCCACCTTTATTGACTCGGAGGATTCACCATTTCCATCATCATTATCGGAACTTGAACCTTGCTCTTCTTCTTCTTGGCATGAACCAATACCTTCCCCATCTTTAACAACAACAATCTCCTTTCCACTAGCCACCTGACTATTCATTTCGGCATCTTGAGAAGCACTTGGGAAGAATACTTCCTTATCCGCCCAACTAGGTAAAGGACATGAAGGATCAAGAAGTCCTTGCCTAGCTAGATGTAGTAGGGGTGGATATTGGGCACGGTAAGCATTCACCCGGTCTTCATGAGCTTCTTTATGCATTTGTTGCATTAATTGGGTCAAATAGTCGTTGCCTACCACGACATTAGAGCCACTCGGTTTGAATTCTTGGTAGGCAAAGGGATATGGTGGAGTCACAATGGTGGAGGAGGAGGCTTTGCAATTGGTTCCCTATGTTGCTTAATTATCACTTCGGCTTCCTTGGAGACGAGCAATAGGTAGTTTGGTCTACGGACGGAGATACGGCAAATCTTGCTAGGCATGACAAAGGACTTAGCTTCTTTGATGAGCCACTCATATTTGTTGTCAAGATTGTCATTCTTGACCTAATGGAATTTGTTGATCATAGTGCTCATATCAAGGAGGTTGCTCCCTTTAACCGGTTTGTAGGTGTTATCTTTGTTGAAATTCGGGTTAAAGTGCTTAGCTAGCCTCGTTACCAAGCCGCCGTTTAAAATGAAGGCCGCTCCATCTTTCCCATTATCAATCTTAAGCCACCGATCAAGGAATAGTTGAAGAATGTTGTACTTTTTGGTGAACTTTCCATTGATATTCATGAAGGACTCAAGGTAGACAAAATCAAGTTCGGTGAAGTGGTTGGTGCCTTTTCTAGCAATCAAGGTATTGCTCACAAACTTGTGCCATACTCTTATGCCCGGATGGTGAACATATAAAGCATGGCACTCCCGGAAAGAATCAAATTTTCGACCGGTGATAGCTTTCCAAAGGGGTGCGGCATCATACTTCAAAGGCTTTTTCTCAAAATGTTCATATTTCAATAGACCAAACACTTTACCAAAATCGGTCTTAGTCATGCTTCTACTCTTGTTCTCAAGACGGAATTCAACATAATTTCGAGTCGCTATCTTATACACCTTCAAGGAGCTTATGACTCCATGGTCAATGAAGGGTAAGTCAATTCTTCCATTTCAAAGAGGGTTAACAACCTCATGGACTCGAAACTAGTTCGCTCAAGCACACCCAATTTATCCAAAGTGTCTTGACAAATAAACTTGGTAGCTACAATAGTCTTTTTAGCAAGGGATAAAAATGCATTCCTATGACCATCGGTTAAGAAAGTTACCTCCGGAAAATTTGACAATTGTTCTATAACTGGAGTAGGTGTGGTAGCTTCCTCAATAGGAGTTGCGGTTTCTTGGATTTCCACCCTTGGTTGGGTCACTACCAAAGCCTTAGATGCAAGAAGAGCTTGTTGTCTCTTTGATAAATTTGTTGTCTTGGGTGCCTTGGTTCCGCCTTTGGCCCTTGCCATTGTATTCTCCTTCTCAAATTGGTATCAGCAAACCAAGATTTTGATTGAATGTTCCTTGCTTACTCAAACTTCATCCAATTCCTCAATCAATTTAGGATTTTAGAATTTTTGCCCAAACCCTAGAAAAGTGATTCAATTTGTGAGGAATTTGATGTTTAGATGGTATTTTGTTGATAAAGGAGTGATTTAATCTTGTTTTGAGCAAGTTTTATTTGGATGGTGGTGAGTTTTGTTGAGAAATTGGTGTTTTTGAATGGGTTGATTGAGGGTTTAAGTGGGAGAAAAGGTGTGTGTTTGTGTTTTTGAAAGATAGAAATGAATTGGGAAGGAAGGGATTATCCCGTGTTTTGCTTAAGTACAGGCCTGGGACGCTCGGGTTCTTCACGGTGTTGGGGTTGGTGTCCTTAACAGTTAGTGCAAGGACTTGTAAACCTCTAAAAGGATCAAAGGGCATACTTTTGGTATTATTATCAGTTGATCCACGTTTATCAATAACGGTTGGCTTGCTAGATAAGTTTGACGTTATTGTCATACAGATGGCGGTGATCAACTGGTCCCTAAAAGTCACACCTATAGGATACGTTTGAGAGACGTGACGGTATGAAAATACAGTCATGTAGATGCCAAATCTGACTAACCAGTTAGTCCGAGTTATTTGACTAGTAATTAGTCAAAATGTGATGTTGAGATATTATATTTAATACGGATTAAATATTATGAGCTAAGGCGAATTAACCAGTTAATTCGTAAAATTAAATATAAGCGTTTTATATTTAATTAAATGTATATTGAATATTAATTATACAATATCGTCTTTGTCGGACATGTATTAATATTTCAACTAACCCGTATTATTAGTTGATGTTTTAACAGCCGATAACCGATGACGATTTATAATAAAAACCGCGTCATATACATTTTAGCGAGACGAGTCGGATCAGTCGGATCACGAGTTAAATGAGGAGAAAGTGGAAAGCCCACTCCCCCCTCTAGTGACCCGCGGACCGAGGTCATCAAAAGGAGAGGTTTTTCCTCCTTTTGAAACCTAATTCATTTTTACAAAGATTAGGGTTTCGGAGATTAATTTTCTCTCTGAAACTGAGATCTCACATCTCGAAAAACCTCACATTCAGTTCTCCCTATATTGCAAGGCAATCGGAGAACACGTTCTAGCACAAGGGCATATCTCGGACAAATCTTGGGTGCAACGATTAGGAGGGAATCTCGTTTGATTTCTGTTCTTTACGCCGTGCATCAAAGGACCCGAGGTTGATTTCTATCTTTATCGTTTCCCTATTGTATTTATGTTTTATGACGATATTCGCATGTTAAATTTACGTTATAGTCCTAAATTTAAAGGGTATTATACAGATATTAACCCGCAAGTGGTATCAGAGCGAGGCCACGTAAATTTTTCTATGTGTTTTTCATAAAACGATTATGAAACGTTGTTTTTGTGCATTGAAAACCGTGCGGCTCTTTACACGGCTGATTTTGTTTTCAATTCGTTTTTGCATCTTGTTATTTTATACAGATATTATAGTAATATGTTAAAGTTTTGTCAATTATAAAATTGATTTTATGCGTTTTTGATCAAAATTGTTTTGGTTTTGTATCATAAAACTTGTTTCATGAGGGTTTGGAGTTTTTCAGAAAGTTTTGTACACGATCGAACAAGTTTTTAATCGATCGAGTGTGTTTTTCTGTCATGTTTTACTCGATCGAGTCCCTGTTGTACTCGATCGACCCCTTTCTAAACCCTACTGCTCGATCGAGTTGTCCTCGTACTCGATCGAGTAGATTTGCTGATAAAGGTACTCGATCGACCACCAGTTTAGTCGATCGAGCACTTTCTGTTTGGCAACCCTCTCGATCGACTTGCAGTTCAGTCGATCGAGCCCTTTTGTCCCTCGATCGAGCACTTATGTCCCTGGATCGAAGGATTTGTTTTGTGACTTTGAAAATTTATTCTTTTTGCTTTAAATTTTCTTTTGGCTTCAGTATGTACTTTATACGGATATTGTACACTCGCTATGATTGTGAAACGGTTCACACACGTACCATTAAGTTATTTTAAAGCGTATTTAAAGTAACGGACTGTATTGGATTAAAATTAAATGATAGAAGCGGTTTTATCACATGAATTTTAATCATTAAAAGGTGGTTTGGATAAATTTAACATAATTACATAATTATGTCACGAATGAATTTGTTTTTAGTTGATGCATTTTTATTTATCGTTAATTATGAATGCCGTGAATGCTTTATATTACGTATTTATTTATTTTTACAATCAGTTGTAACTTAGTGTGGCCTTAGTAGAACGTGTTACCGTAATGATGGAACACGGTCTTGATTGTATTTTGAGATCTCGTATCTCCGTTTTGGATTTTTCACTTGTAATTACAGTTTTAATTAGAATGTAAATAGGTTTATATTTTGTAATTTCAATTGTAATTTTGAGAAGACCAAAGATGGAGACCGGATGCTCACTCCCGCTACTTGGATCAAGATGGAACATCAAGACAAGCTTTTCGGGTCCAACGGTGGATTCCAAAGTTGTATTATGTTCTTATACTAGGATAGGCCACACTAGGACTTTTTTATTTTACGTATTGCATTCTTTTATTTATTTTTCGTAACGATAATATGCATCATATTCCGCCTAAAAACCAAACCACCTAATTATTGCATGAAAACTGACACATATAGAGGTCACGAGTTAGTTTTCATTGACATTCGTATGTCACACGATCATGCTAAGCCATCACCTAAATTGATTCATTCACGCAGACGCTAGTTATTCGTTCACTTAAAATGAATTATAATTAAGTTGATGGGATCTTCCTCGTATAAACAAAAATTGAGAACGGTCTTTATAGGTCAAACTCCAATGAGTCCCTTCTTCGTCGGTAGGCATAATATGACCCCTTCTACGTCGGGTAAGTTGGAACCGATTGACCTATTTTATCTCAACACTATGGTCACTCGTACGATCCTGTGATTATGGTGGACTATAGATAGGATTTACGGAAATCTATCGACCGAGAGTTCTTACGGAAGAATTAGCTAAACAGTTGGCTTATCAATTTACGGAAATTGAGTCTTGGGATCACTTGTATCATTCTTGAGGGAGATCAATTATGCAAGTGCGAGAGTCTACATGTTTAAAATGAATTTTAAAATAGACTTAAATCACCTCGATGAGTTGCTTATTTCGTTTTGTTTTTCCTTTCTTTTTCAGTGTAGATCACGTTTTTTAAACTGCTAAAACAACAAATGGCTGGTTCTACTGATAACCCAATGCCAAGTGCCACATTGGACCGTGAGTCCTGGCTTCGGATCTTCATGAATCAGATGAATCAGTCTACTCGACTGAAGAATGATGGATCCAACTTCGCGGACTGGGAGGCGGCATTACGGAATGCCGCGCCGACGGGAAGCTCAAATATCTCTTGGAGCCCATCCCGGCAAACCCAGGTCCCACGGCTAGAGCTGCTGAAATCACAAAGTTTAATGATTTCTGTATGGAAGCGGGTGCGATTAAAAACGTACTCATTTTTGCAATGGAACCCAATTTGCAGAAACGCTTCATAGCCCATGGTGCAAACAAGATTTTCACCACGCTCACTAAGGAATTCTCGAAAGCACCGAGAATCGTGACCTATGAGCATACCACTCGCTTCTTTGATGCGAGACTCCAGAAGGGCCAACCGGTTAGCCCACACATTCTCAGCATGATTGAGAATGACGAGAAACTGGAGACCTTTAACTGTAACATCAGCGAGAACATTGTTATCGACCGCATACTTCACTCACTCCACGATGGTTATTCGCAATTTAGAGCGAATTACTATATGAATGATTTGAAGAAAACTCCGCATGAACTGCACTCCCTCCTCGTACAGACCGAGAAGGACATGAAGTTCAGTGGGAGCATGAAACAGAATGTTCTCGTTGTGTCAAATAAAGGGAAGGGTAAGGGCAAAGCTCAGGCAAACCTAGCAGTAGGTAAGGCGAAGTTCAAGAAGTCGGGTTCAGGTAAGAGTGGGCCTGGTGAGTCGAGCACCTCATCAGGCACGACAAAGAGCAAGAATGAAAACATGGAGTGCCACCATTGCCACAAGACTGGGCATTGGAGACGCACATGTCCTGTTTATCATGAGGACTTAAAGGCAGGTCGTGTTAAACCTGTTGGTATGTCTTCCTCTTCTTCTACTTTTATTCATATGATTGAGATTAACCACGCAAGTTACGGAACTTGGGTACTTGATACTGGTTGTGGTTCTTATCTGTGAAATCATGTGCAGGGGCTCCGAAACATCGAACCCCTCGTAAAGGGTGAGGTGGACCTGCGTGTTGGGAATGGAGCACGAGTGGCTGCCATCTCAAAGGGGACATATGTGATCCAGCTTCCTAGCGGATTTGAGTTGTCATTATATGACTGCTATTATGTACCTAGTCTTTCGAAAAACATTATTTGGTTTCGCACTTGATAAAATTGGTTTTTTATTTGTAATAGAAAATAATACTTGCATTTTCTCATTACACGATATGATTTGGCAAGGCGTCTCCATGAACGGAATTTATGTTTTAGATCGACCACGGAAATATTACACGTAATGAATAAAAAGTTAAAGGTTGGTGACAAAGATCAAACGTATCTATGGCACTGCCGTATGGGACACATTAATGAGAAACGCGTTAAACAGCTCATCAAGAATGGAGCTATCTCGGCCTTTGATTTTCAATCATTCGGCACGTGTGAATCATGTCTCATCGGTAAGATGACTCGGATTTCCTTCAAAGGTGTTGGAATGCGCGCTGCTGACCTATTAGGGCTTATACACACGGATGTATGTGGTCCTATGTCAATCACCGCACGAGAAGGCTATAGGTATTTCATCACTTTCACGGACGATTTAAGTAGATATGGCTATGTCTACTTAATGAAGCACAAAAGTGAATCCTTTGAGAAATTCAAGGAATACAGAATAGGGCAGAACCTATTAGGTAGAAAGATTAAAACACTGCGTTCGGATCGTGGTGGCGAGTATCTTTCCCACGAGTTTGATCAACACCTAAAGGACTGTGGGATTGCTCGCGATTAACTCCACCTGGAACACCTCGGTTGAACGGTGTGTCCGAACGGAGAAATCGAACACTACTTGATATGGTTCGATCCATGATGAGTCACACGGTTTTACCTGATTCATTATGGGGTTATGCTCTTTTGTCAGCCGCTCTAATACTTAACCGAAGTCCGTCTAAAGCTGTTGACAAGACTCCATATGAACTATGGAAGGGAACGGTCCCCAACTTGTCCTTTATACGGGTCTGGGGCTGCGAGGCTTATGTCAAGTGGAGACACGAGGATAAGCTCGGCCCGCGATCGGTCAAGACATACTTTATAGGTTATCCTAAAGGAACACTTGGTCATTACTTCTATTCGCCAACCGAACAACGCGTTTTTGTTGCGGCTAGTGCGACATTCTTAGAGAAGGAATTTCTTGAGAATGCAAAGAGTGATAGAACCTTCGACCTGTCGGAGATTCCAGAACCAAACACCGAGCAACTATTGGAGGAACCTGTTCCTTCAATCCCGATTCTTGCATGTGAATATTCCCGAGGAACCTAGGAGGTCGGGAAGAGTCTCTATTCCTCCGGACAGATACATTGGTATGGTCGAGGAACATGACATAGATGACGTTCTACTCTTAACGAGTAGTGAACCCGCAACCTATAAAGGTGCCATGACTAGTTCTGACTCAAAGCTATGGCTTGAGGCCATGCAATCCGAGATGGACTCCATGTATGAGAACAACGTATGGGATCTTGTTGACTTACCTGCTAAGGTTCGTCCCCTTCAATGCAAATGGCTTTACAAGATAACGCATTCTGTGGAAGGTCAACAAGATATCTATAAAGCACGACTAGTTGCTAAAGGTTTCACCCAAGTGCCAGGTTTGCACTACGATGAAATTTTCGCACCCGTAGTCATGCTGCGTTCCATTCGGATTATCTTAGCGATCGCCGCTTTTCATGACTATGAAATTTGGCAAATGGACGTGAAAACCGCCTTCTTAAACGGTTTTTTGGAGGAAGAATTGTACATGGTACAACCCGAAGGTTTCATCGATCCACAACATCCTAAGAAAGTATGCAAACTTAAGCGTTCCATTTATGGACTTAAGCAAGCATCTCGGAGTTGGAATCATCGCTTCGACCAAGTGATTAAAGAAAATGGATTTACTCGATCGGTCGAGGAACCATGTTTATATATCAAGTCGAGTGGGAGCAAGATTGTCTTCCTAATATTGTATGTTGACGACATACTCCTGATTGGGAATGACATACCTCTCTTAACTTCGGTGAAAGTATGGTTGAAAAACCATTTCCAGATGAAAGATCTGGGAGAGGCACAAAGAATTCTGGGCATCCGCATCTATCGAGATAGATCACGACGGATGCTATCTCTCGATCAGAGTCTTACATAGACAAAGTCCTAGAGAGATTCAGCATGACTAACTCCAAGAAGGGGTTCCTTCCCATGGCTCCAGGGGTGCATTTGAGCAAGTCTCAGGCACCAGAGACACCGGAAGAAAAAGAGCGCATGACACGGATTCCTTATGCTTCGGCTATAGGATCAATCATGTATGCCACGATATGCACACGTCCGGACGTGGCATATGCATTGAGTATGACAAGTCAATTCCAACAGCATCCAGGTGAACCACATTGGCTGGCTGTCAAGAACATTCTTAAGTACCTACGGAGGACTAAAGATTGGGCATTGACTTATGGAGGCGATCAAAAGCTATGCGCAACCGGTTACGCAGATGCTAACTTCCAAACGGATCGAGATGACTCGAAATCTCAGTCTGGATTCGTTTTTACTCTTAATGGCGCTGATCACTGGAAGAGTTCGAAACAAACTGTTACAGCAGATTCTACGACTGAGTCCGAGTACTATGCCGCGTCTGAAGCTACAAAGGAAGCGATATGGATGCGTCAATTCTTACATGGGCTCTCTGTAGTGCCTAGTTCGAATGACCCGATCACCATCTATTGCGACAATAGTGGTGCCATATTCCAAGCTAAGGAGCCAAAGTCTAGCAACAAGTCTAGACATGTACAACGGAAAGCTCATCTAATCCGGGATTACGTGGAGCAAAAGGAAGTAGTGATAGAAAAGATTGCTACAGATGATAACATAGCAGATCCTCTCACTAAAGCATTACGACAAGATAAGCATGAAGGGCATGTTAATTCCATAGGAATTAAACGTGTTCCTAAGTTGTAGTACTCTTTTATGGATCAGATTCATTCTCTCTTGTACTCTATACGACATCATCGTTTTGATATTTTATATATATTTTGTTTTTCATGTGGATTTGTACGACAAATTTTGAACACCACAAAGTGAATTGAACGAACATTATATCTTTTCGGTCCTTAATTGCTCACATGAGCCGATAACTCGGCAATTATTTTGTGACGTTGGTTGATGGTGGGTTCAACGAGCCATAAGTCAACCGGTTGTGACCCGACCAATCACAGAGGCGATTTATACGGATATTTCGTAGGACACAATTGTGACATCGACGTGGAGTCCTAAATGTTTTGTAACATTCGGTGCCCGGTCGTGGATAGGACTTCCATGGTGATCCTAAGAGTCGATTCTTTTGACTATCGACTGTCTCTTGAGACTAAGGCAGATTTTGGGTGACTTTGGTTTCTTTCTCACGGTCATCCGTAACAGGGGGCCAAGTAGATTTTTTTGGGTCATTTCATCTTTGGGCTTAGATCGGAAGGAGTTCAAGTTGAAGGAAATATTCAGCCTTTATCATGTACTCGATATTTCTCGGGGCCACTCGAGGAGTCAGAATCGAAATGCATGGCCATGCTCGGATATGGATTCGTTTTATCAGTTAAGTTACTCTCTAGTCGGGGAACCACTCTTGATCCAGATCGATTGTAAAATACGACCTTTGTGGTTCCGGATCGCAAATTGTTTTACATTGAGTGGGAGAAATTTTAAATGAATATGAGAATCGGTTATCGCACATACACTTGTACGGACAAGTGGGAGTTTGTTGGAGCTTGTGTCCTCCAGTTAGTGCGGATAACGTCATTGCACATGCACTTGTACGGACAAGTGGGAGCTTGTTGGGGTTGGTGTCCTTAACAGTTAGTGCAAGGACTTGTAAACCTCTAAAAGGATCAAAGGGCATACTTTTGGTATTATTATCAGTTGATCCACGTTTATCAATAACGGTTGGCTTGCTAGATAAGTTTGACGTTATTGTCATACAGATGGCGGTGATCAACTGGTCCCTAAAAGTCACACCTATAGGATACGTTTGAGAGACGTGACAGTATGAAAATACAGTCATGTAGATGCCAAATCGACTAACGGTTAGTCCGAGTTATTTGACTAGTAATTAGTCAAAATGTGATGTTGAGATATTATATTTAATACGGATTAAATATTATGAGCTAAGGCGAATTAACTGATTAATTCGTAAAATTAAATATAAGCGTTTTATATTTAATTAAATGTATATTGAATATTAATTATACAATATCGTCTTTGTCGGACATGTATTAATATTTCAACTAACCCGTATTATTAGTTGATGTTTTAACAGCCGATAACCGATGACGATTTATAATAAAAACCGCGTCATATACATTTTAGCGAGACGAGTCGGATCAGTCGGATCACGAGTTAAATGAGGAGAAAGTGGAAAGCCCACTCCCCCCTCTAGTGACCCGCGGACCGAGGTCATCAAAAGGAGAGGTTTTTCCTCCTTTTGAAACCTAATTCATTTTTACAAAGATTAGGGTTTCGGAGATTAATTTTCTCTCTGAAACTGAGATCTCACATCTCGAAAAACCTCACATTCAGTTCTCCCTATATTGCAAGGCAATCGGAGAACACGTTCTAGCACAAGGGCATATCTCGGACAAATCTTGGGTGCAACGATTAGGAGGGAATCTCGTTTGATTTCTGTTCTTTACGCCGTGCATCAAAGGACCCGAGGTTGATTTCTATCTTTATCGTTTCTCTATTGTATTTATGTTTTATGACGATATTCGCATGTTAAATTTACGTTATAGTCCTAAATTTAAAGGGTATTATACGGATATTAACCCACACACGGGACGCACGGATTGTCTTACAGGACGTCCTGAAATAACAAACCAGTGCCAGGACGCGCGAATTCTTCTCAGCTCGAGCGAATTTCTGAGGGGACGCTCGGATTTTTCCTGGGACGCGCAGATTTCCTTACAGGAAAATTTGAGAAATTTGGAACGTCCCAGGACGCGCAGATTCACTTCAGCTCGAGCATCCTGAAGTTGGGGACAAGCGGATTGAAGCTGTCTTGCGCAGATTTCCTTACAGGACGTTTTTTTTTCAATTTAAACTTTCCCAGCTCCCACGTCCTAAGGTCAGGATGCGCGGATTGATGCTGGGGACGCTCGGATTCTCCTAGGGACGCTCGGATCCTCTTCAGCTCCCACGAGCTCAGGTCCGCTCGTGGGGATTCCTTTTCCCATGTCATTCTTTCTTCTTTTCCTTTGTTAAATGTTGTGGGTGCACTACAAAGGCTCGGTTAGCCTAGGCATTTGCTATCCCCACACTTGGTCAAACACTACACATCAAAACACGTTAAAATACCTCCCTCACTTGCTCTCATGTCAAAAATATTGATCAAAGCACAAAAATGGAAATCCAAAAATGACAAAGATGCAATAAAGGAAATAAAATGCGAGTTAAGAGGTTAGAATATTTACAAATGGTGGTTTAGGGAGGACTCCACCAAACTCTCATTCTTAGATGAGATGTCAAGGGGGCAAAGCCAAGGTGTTGTTGATGTTGCTCAACACCTTATAGAAGTAGTCGAAGGCTTGCTCATTTTCATGATAGAGGTCTTGGGTAGACCTTTGCACATTGTTCTCTTCATTATTGTAGTCATCCAAGTGAAAGTGATGACAAGGATCAACAAAGCCTTGGTCTAAGGTCATAGCATTTTCAATATAAGGATTGACCAATCCTTCAAATTCATCGTCCCAGAGACCGCAAACTTCACTAGCTTGTTCCCCAATGATGTCATGAGTTGACAAGAGCAACTCTTCTTTTTTGTTGTCATGGCCAATGAGACCTTCTCAATTACTTGTCATGATGGGTGAGCTATTCAAGCTCTCATTGTTATTGAAAATTCCTTGCTCTCCGAATAGAGCTACTTGAAGGTCATCCACCATCTCCTTCCATATGGGTGGTGTTTCTTTACCCATGGCTTGATCTTTGCATAGAGATTCTAACTTCTTTCTATCACTTTCTCAGCTATAGTGATCGACCATGAAGCATGGCTCATGTAGTCGGGGAGCTCTTGTTGTTTTGTCAAGATTGAAAGTGATTGTCTCGTCCCCTACTTCAAGTGTGAGCTCTCCATGTTTCACATCGATTACCGCTCCGGCGGTATGCAAGAAAGGTCTTCCTAAGATGATAGGAATGTGGGAATCCTCCTCCATGTCTATAATGACAAAGTCTACCGGGATGAAGAATTTGCTAATTCTCATGGGCACATCCTCCCATACCCCTAAAGGTATCTTTGTTGATCGATCCACCATTTGAAGAGTGATGTTGGTGTATTTGAGCTCTCCCATTCCTAGCCTCTTACATACCGAGTATGGCATGACTCTTACACTTGCTCCAAGGTCACATAATGCTTTGTTGATTGTAGTGTCGCCAATGGTACATGGAATAGAAAAACTTCCCGGATCTTTGAGCTTTGGAGGGGAACTCCCTTGAAGAATGGCACTACTCACTTTGGTAAAGGCAATCGTCTCCAATTTTCGGATGGATTTCTTCTTGGTAAGAATATCTTTCATGTACTTTGCATAAGCCGGAACATGATTGATCAATTCCGTGAATGGGATTGAGACTTCTAAGTTCTTCATAATTTCCATGAACTTTCCAAGTTGGTCATCAAGCTTAGGCTTAGCTTGGCGACTTGGGAATGGAAATCTAATCACAATAGGCTCTTTTTCCTTAGCCTTGTCTTCATTCTTCTTCTTTGAAAGTTTGTTGGAAGTAGGATCTACCTCCTTAGAGTTCTCCACAATTCTTTGCTTGTCACTAGCATCCACAATATCTTCATCAATTGGCCTCTTAGGCCCCTCATATCTTGTACCACTCCTCAAATGGATAGCACTAACCGTCTCATGTCTTGGGGGATTACCTTGAGGCGGTAATTGCCCCTTTTGTCTTTGGGAGATAGAAGATGCCAATTGGGTCATTTGAGTCTCCAACATTTTGGTGTGGGCAAGAATGTTGTTGATGGTGATCTCTTTAGCTTGGCTATCTTTTTGCATTTGGGTGAAGAATTCTTGTTGGTTCTTTTGCATTTGGAGGACCGCTTTTTGGACATCAAAGCTTTGGTCATTTGATTGGTTGTAGGAAGGTTGATTTTGATAACCTTGGCTTTGGTTGAAAAAGGGTCTTTGAGCTTGGTTTCTCATTGGAGGTGGGGTGTATGTTGGTTGGGGGTTTTGGACATTTTGGCTCTTATATGAAAGATTTGGAAGAAATTTGGTATTCTCATTATAGTAGTTGGAATAAGGGGTGCCACTCTTGTATGCTTGGAAAGCATTAACTTGTTCATTTGTTCCCCTACATACATTTTGATCATGTCCCAAGGTTCCACAACTTTCACATACTCCACTTGGAATTTAGGATGATGCCACCATAGAATTGACATGTTGTTTGGGTGATTTGGAAGCTTCATCAAGCTTAGCCATGGCCTTCTCAAACTTCAAATTGATGGTGTCGATATGAGCACTTAGTTGAACACCCAATTGAGTGATGGAATCTACCTCATGCTTTCCTCCTCTTGTGGCCTTTCGAGGCCTACTATATTGGGAATTATGAACCGCCATTTCTTCGATTTTGGCCCATGTTTGATTGTCATCAACTTCGGTAAATATCCCATTGGATCCCATATTAAGAACATTGCGGGAGTCTTTATATAAGCCATTCCAAAATTGTTGCACAAGGAACCACTCACCAAGTCCATGGGGTGGAAAACAACGACAAGTGTCCTTCAATCTCTTTGCTTGAACTCGGTGATTTGGGCTCTCAACATGTTAGTCTTCTCCGGAGGATATAATTTCTTGTAGAAGGCAAGTGCTAGCTTCTTCCATGAATCAATACCAAGGGTAGCCTTGTCTAGGCTCTTCAACCCTTGCTTTGCGGTACCGATCAAAGAAAAGGGAAATAATACCCATTGGATTTGGTCTTGAGTAACTCCGGTTTGAGAAATTGCATCACAATAGTCACAAAAAGTCTCCATATGTGAATGAGGGTCTTCACTAGACATCCCTCCAAATTGACTTCTCTCAACTAATTGTATGAATGCGGATTTGGCAATAAAATTACCGGTTAAATGTGGTGGTGTAGGAGTACCGTTTGGTAGGTTCTCCTCGGTTGGTACGGAATGTGATGAAAATTTAGGTATTGTAGGTTAATTTTGTGGTGGGTTTTGAATTAGGTTATCCTCTCCTTCTCTTACAAAAGGGTTGACAAACTCAATGTTATTTGGTTGAATGTCCACAATCTCTCCAATACCTACAACTCTTGGAGTACCTCTAGCAACTCTTCTATTGTTGGTTAAGGTCCTTTCAATCTCGAAATCAATAGGTAATAAATTACCTTGTGATCTCCTAGTCATGCAAAATATCAAACAACTCGAAAATAATTAGAACAACCTTGAGGAGATTGACTTCCCCAAGGTGAAAAAAGACACAACTAAGAACAATTAACGAAAATCAAATCAATTGAACACCGGCCCCGACAACGGTGCCATTTTTGGTTCGGCCATTATGCTCGTCGTCAAAAGCTACCAACAAAAACAATATTTATAACTTCACAAACTACTCTTAGTAAAGAGGTAAGTAAATGTCGGATCCCAAGGGACGGGCATTGATGTAGGATTTTCAATTGCAAGTAGCTATGTCTTAGGGTGTCACAAATTGGGTTAAGGTGAGATGTTATCTAAGCTAATCAACAAGATGAATGTAAATTAATAAAAAGCAAAGTAAAGCAATTTAAAGGGGTTTGTAAACAATTGATTAAAGGTACTAGGGTGTCTTGGGTTCATACTTCATAGGGGAATCATGGAAATAGATCATACAAACATGTTCTCAAATAGAAGCAATCACTTATTGTTGTGATGGAATCGAGTTAGTGTATATCTTACAATCCCTAGGAAGATTTGGGTCCCGGAGCCGAGTCGATCAAGACTTTACAACACCTACAAGTCGACTTAATTCTTCCTATTCAACTCTATGCATGGTCTAATAAGGCTCGAGTTGGTTTATGTCTTACAAGTCTCATTGAAAAGATAAAAGATGGGTAATAAATGCAAGGAATAATAGGTTCGCATTTCATCAAACATAACATGTGCATAGGTTGAAATCCCAACAAGCAAGCAATTTAATTATGAAAACATATTAGATTAAGCATAGATCAATCCCCATGTTTGTTTTCCCTAATTCCCCATTAACCCTAGCTAAAGGACTACTCACTCATGATCAAGTTTAACATGCTAATAAGGTTGTCAATCATACTAACAAATCAAAACATGATGAATAAATGATGTGATTAACAATAATTAAACAAGGGTAAAAAGGGATTATACCTATTGAGATGATCCAAAATAATAAAGCAAAGAATAATAGAAGTAATCTTGATAATTGATGGAAGGTTGTCAATCCTCCAATAAACCCTAATAATCTTCTAATTACCCAACTAAACTAAGAACAATTGAGAAATTAAGGAAATATTAGGATGTGATTAATATTGAGAAGTGTATTTCAACTTTTGATTAAGACTAAATTAAGATGATATTAAGAGTTGATTAATAGTTCATGATAATCTAGGTAGTACAATGGGGTATTTATACTAAAATTAAGTACAAGGATTAGGGTTACTAAGGGCTTAAATGACTATTAAGTCCCTAAGAGAAACTTGGTAATTTTGCTCCTCATGAGAGACATGCGCGGATCATTCTTGAAACTCCCACCAGGATCCGCTCATCCTCACCTTATGCACGGCTGGTCCTGTAAGAAGATCCGCTCGGGCTGGCAGTCGGGACGCTCGGATCGTGCTCTGGTACGCTCGTCCTGAGCTCAAGCCGCTCGGATCGTGGCACAGGGTTCTTCTCTTGTTTGGCTCCATAACAATCCGCGAGGATCGTGTTGGGGATGCAAGGATCTTTTAATCATTGCCCATTTCACTTTATTTATTTTCTTAGGTCTCTAGTGTCAGTCTCCTCTTCGATGCTTGGTCATTAGATGCGATCTATTTAGCTCCCTTTCGCTCTATAAATGCAAGGTTAACAATCCTCTCCTACCAAGTACACAAAACCTCAAAGAATATGGAAAACGGGAAACTAAAGATAAGAAATGACCCTAATATATGCTACAAAGCATGGAAACGAGGTTAATTTGGGGACTATATGTGCTCAAATATGAGAAATATCAGGAGTCGCCAATCTGTGGACATGGCCCACCTGCGACGCCCAGCCGATCTGTGGGACGCGGCAGCGGTCTTTTTGAATGCCACGCTCGGCGGCGTAAAAATGCTTTCGACTGGATTGTTTTAGATCGGTCGGTTTCGTCTCGGAAAGGGTCTCGAAACGATGCAGGAGAGGCTCGGAGTCGCCACCACGCATTTGTGGGATGCTTGGAACCTGTTCGAATCCACTTTATACCTAGGTCAACCAAGGCAAAAAGCGGTGTTTGACATAGGTACTAAAGATAAGGAATTGTCCATCTTTAGGATCCTATCTCTAGAATTACTCTCGTACGCCCTGGATAAGGTCGTTCACTATCCAAAGTTTCTGAGTAAGAGGTGAAGGTACGTATTGGGAAGGCCTTTAATCGGACACCCAATCCCGCCCGCGGTAGCGGCCTCTACTGATCGATCTGGGTTGGTTAAATGCAAAAGTTGATAAAACGGGTAAATGCATGAATGTGAATCCACGAGTTTGAACCTAACATGTGAGCTTTCTATGTCCGTTGTTTAATCCAAGTATCAAGTGTTTGATGTCGAGTTGGATTTAATCTTGATTTGCATGCAAGACGGAAATTAAACATCCATTTACTGAGTTAGGTTTATGGTGCATAACGTGATCCGTTTGTCTTAGTAAAGCGTTTTGTAAATATGATGTAAAATGGGTAGATTTGTCAACTGATTCATCCTGTATTCGGGTTAACCGAAGTCGGGATCGCCCTAGACAAATGCTGGAAGGAAACAGACCCTACGTTAGGCAGCCCATATAGGCGCGAGCCATCAGGCGATGCAAGCAGGTCTGTCCTGGCTTGAAAATGGAAAAAGAGCAGACTGTTTAGGCGTGGCTCAATAGACGATGGAAGGACGTTTTCTGACCATTGAAAAAGTTCGTAAAATGGATTGAAAAGTGATACTGCCGTTTCTGTACCAAAAATAAATACCTAAATATAATAACGGAAGCTAGTGATCAGTAGGGTCGATCTCCACAGGGAGGCAAGGTATCTGTCTGAAAGTCCGTCTATCTATGTCAGAAGTGGGGGTTTTGTATTTGATTTTCTAAACTACTAAAAGTCAAAGGTAAGAGAAATAAAGTAAGAGCGATAAAGCGAGAAAAAGTGATAAAAGTGATAAAAAAAGAGAGAGTATGTCAGGATTTCGGTTCACCATGATAGTCTATCGACTCAGTTGCAAATAGCCTAGACAATCTACCGTGAGAAGGGCATGGGAAAGGTCCTTCCGGTCCGCTATCCACTCTAGAATTCCACTAACATAACTTCCGTCCTCATTAGGGTAGTCTACTATTCATAGCAGGTCTGTTTATTCCAATCTTCCGATCCAGGAACAAATTTAACCAAATTAATGTAATTTAGAAGCGTGCACTCAACTAAATTGGTGTTACAGTTATATTGCTATGGGGACAGATTCTCACATGTAAATTATCTAGTCTATTCGCTACATCGTCACAATCCTACCATAGATTACCTAGTCCTAACATAAAGAGAATTAGCTACTCATATTCTTAATGTAATTAACAATAATAACAAAAGACTTGCTAATAAGAGACATAACGAAATAATAACAGTAAAGCATTAATTGAATAAGGGCAAAAGTAGTAAGGGAATGAACAAGAAATTAATGCAAAAAAAGTATTAAGGTTAAAGGGAAAGAATGATTACAAGCTTAAAGAATCCGGCGTAGAGAACAATCCTCAAAGCAAAGTACGAGATTAAGCAGTAAAGTAGTTCAGAGATTAAGAGAAGTAAAGAGTGATAAATAGTTATAAAGTCCCTTTATTAACCTAATTACGACTCCCTTATATAGGGGAGCGTAAATTAACAAAATAAAACCTACCACGGATTAAGTCAACCCGTGTATCATAGCAAACACCTCGATCAAGCACTTTCAGATCACTCGATCGAGGTCTTCTCCAGCAATTGTACTCGATCGAACAGTTAAGGCTCTCGATCGAGTAACTCCTATAAACTCCATTTCGATCGAGCTGTTAGAATCACTCGATCGACCATCTACTCCAGCCAAACCACTCGATCGACACATATTTACACTCGATCGAGTGGATATCCAACACAACAGCCTCAAATATGTCCTTGGCAGCTTCATAGACCTTACTTCACACACCACCAGGCACAACTCTTGCTCTAATACTTCCGTCTCCTTACAATGCATGCTAAATGGGACGAATATAGGTCGATTCCGCTACTTCCGGATCTGTTTCTGCAATTAATACAAAACAAACTAAAGTAGCCAATTCGGGGCATTTTGCAATACAAAGCGATACAAAAAGGCGTAGAAATCCGTGCAATAAAAGGCTAAGAAGTCTATATAAATTGCACGTATCAAATTTCCCAGGCAACGACGCCAAAATTTGATACTGTCGTTTCTGTACCAAAAATAAATACCTAAATATACTAACGGAAGCTAGTGATAAGTAGGGTCGTTCTCTATAGGGAGGCAAGGTATCTGTCTGAAAGTCCGTCTATCTATGTCACAAGTGGGGGTTTTGTATTTGATTTTCTAAACTACTAAAAGTCAAAGGTAAGAGAAATAAAGTAAGAGCGATAAAGCGAGATAATGTGATAAAAGTGATAAAAAAAGAGAAAGTATGTCAGGATTTTGGTTCACCATGGTAGTCTATCGACTCAGTTGCAAATAGCCTAGACAATCTACTATGAGAAGGGAATGGGAAAGGTCCTTCCGGTCCGCTATCCACCCTAGAATTCCTTTAACTTAACTTCCGTCCTCATTAGGGTAGTCTACTGTTCATAACAGGTTTGTTTATTCCAATCTTCCGATCCAGGAACAAAGTTAACCAAATTAATATAATTTAGAAGCGTGCACTCAACTAAATTGGTGTTACAGTTATATTGCTATGGGGACAGATTCTCAGATGTAAATTATCTAGTCTATTCCCTACATCGTCACAATCCTACCATGGATTCCCTAGTCCTAACATAAAGAGAATTAGCTACTCATGTTCTTAATGAAATTAACAATAATAACAAAAGACTTGCTAAAAAGAGACATAACGAAATAATAACAGTAAAGCATAAATTGAATAAGGGCAAAAGTAGTAAGGGAATGAACAAGAAATTAATGCAAACAAAGTATTAAGATTAAAGGGAAAGAATGATTACAAGCTTAAAGAATCCGGCGTGGAGAACAATCCTTAAAGCAAAGTACGAGATTAAGCAGTAAAGTAGTTCAGAGATTAAGAGAAGTAAAGAGTGATAAAGAGTTGTAAAGTCCCTTTATTAACCTAATTACGACTCCCTTATATAGGGGAGCGTAAATTAACAAAATAAAACCTATCACGGATTAAGTCAACCCGTGTATCATAGCAAACCCCTCGATCGAGCACTTCAGATCACTTGATCGAGGTCTTCTCCAGCAACTGTACTCGATCGAACAGTTAAGGCTCTCGATCGAGTAACTCCTATAAACTCCATTTCGATCGAGCTGTTAGAATCACTCGATCGACCATCTGCTCCAGCCAAACCACTCGATCGACACATATTTCCACTCGATCGAGTGGATATCCAACGCAACAGCCTCAAATATGTCCGTGGCAGCTTCATAGACCTTACTTCACACACCACGAGGCACAACTCTTGCTCTAATACTTCCGTCTCCTTACAATGCATGCTAAATTAGACGAATAAAGGTCGATTCCGCTACTTTCAGGTCCGTTTCTGCAATTAAGACAAAACAAACTAAAGTAGCCAATTCGGGGCATTTTGTAATACAAAGCGATACAAAAAGGCGTAAAAATGCGTGCAATAAAAGGCTAAAAAGTCTATATAAATTGCACGTATCAAAAAGAGGGTGTTTGAACCCATCTTGATTTGAAAAGGTCGTTTTAGACCGCTTTTATGTTGATGTGAAGAACGAGACTTGAATATTCGTCATTGTATTGACAATATTCGATGTCGGGTTCGGTTTTGCAAGCTTGACATGAATAGTTTTGAAAATGATTATGAACTAATTGTTTTAATTTGATTTGTTTATAATTAGTAATTACCTTTAAAAATGTAATTAACCAAATATTATCACCGAAATACGGATTAAACCGTCATGGTATTAGGAACCAAGGGTGAAAAATGTTTCATGGTTAAAAGTTTGTCATAAAAATGATTTGAAATATTTGAAATGGTAAAAACTGATTACAAATATGAAATAAAAACAAAAAGGGAAGAAAAAACCAAACACGATTGGATTTAGGCTGAGAGGGGCTTTAGGCGCGAGCCTGGTTGCTATACAAGCAGCCCCTGCCTCAACCAAAAACCCGGTTTTGGCTCATTTATCCCATATTTGGACCATGTTATGCATGTTTTAGCATGTTATAGTCATGAAACAAATAAAAGACATGATAGAAGAGGATTTTTACACCCTCATACTGTAATACCCCATAATTTGATAAGTATTTATAAGAATATTTTATGTAATTTGAGTAATTATTTTAAAAGGTATTTATAATAATAATTGCAATAAGACGGAATAATAAAATAAAATAATGAATGAGTCGGGAATAGTTAATTAGGCCATGTAAATGCTTTGGATTGTGTGCTCGGGTAACAATAATAATAAGAATAATAATAATATATATATTTTATATATGAGAATAATTTATGGAATTTAATAATTAATTAAAGGCGTTATATTTAATAATTGAAAATAAGACGGGATAAATGTAATAAATAAAATAATAAAGAAAGACGGGATTGGAGTTGGGTCATGTGCTATAGGGCTTGGGTGGACTATATATGTTGCGTAAATTGGTTGATTAATTGTCGGGATCGGATAATTACTAATAATAATAATAAATATATTTTATATTTCCTAATTGGTTCCTTATAATTTTAACCTACCAATATAAATAGATGGTAAACCTAAGCAATAGTCCTTATTATTCATCAAATCTGAAAAAAAAATAATTTATAAAGAGAGAGAGGGAGAATAAGAAGGGGAATAGCAGGAATTTATCGCCTTTTATCGTCTCAAGTAATATTCTCAGACCGTCTCATGTATACATGTTTGCTTTGTTATAACTTGTAAACTAGACCACCATAGATCAGGCCGTAAGTACCGTTGTGACCGTAGATGACCAGGGATCACCGTTGACCTGATTTGACCACCGTTGACCGAAGGGAGAGGGCGTTTTCAGGCGGGTTTTCGAGGGTGGTTGAAGAGGGTATACAATATGTGGTTATACGGATTTTGACCCACGAAACTCGTCTAATTTGACCTGGGCTAGAATGGGTTGACACCAGGGGTGATAGTCGAACACTATGTGGTGGTCTTGGGTGGTTGTTGCTGGTGTTTTGCACGGTGGTTGCCGGAGTTGTAATAAACAGGGGAAAACAGAGGGGTTTATTGGGTGTGTTGTGACCATCTTAAGACGGCTACTGTGACCTTGTCGTGACACCTTTGAGATTTTGGACACCACCAATGGAACCACTCTGGATCATAGGTGTCTGAGGTGGTGGGAAGTGGTGGTGTGGGGCGTCGTGGTGGCCATGGGGGAGGATGTTGTACACGGGCGGTATTTGGTTGTGTGTATGTTGTTGTTGTTGGACTGTCTCGTGGGTTGGCTAGGGCGTAGGGTAGTGGTCTTGTATGGTGGTTAGGGCGGATGTGTGAGGGCGTGGCTGGGTTGTGGGCGTGTGGTGGCTCACGGTGGAGCATGGGGGTTGGGGTGTTGTCGTGGCTAGGAGGGTAGTTTGGATGTCGGGTTTTCGGTAATTGGTAATGTTGGTGGTTGTTGCTAGGGTATGAATTTGCAGGTTATAGGGGACGGTTGGGATGGTGGTTGGAGGTCGTAGGTAGTCGTGGTATTTGGGGTTGTTGGTGACGGGGTTGGGTGGTGTTGTTGGTGGTTTGTAATGTCGGGAAAGGATGGGTTTAGAAGGGGTGTTGGTGAGGGGTTTACACGGGTAATGGAAGGAGCTTGTCGTGGGTTTTTGGGAATTTGGGTATGGGTTGGTCATTCAATTATTGAGTCGAGTTTATTTGGGTGACTCGGGTTTGTAATTGAGTCGGGATTTTTAATATCGCGAAGCTTTAATAATAATAATAATAATTAATTAATTTGTATAAAGATAATTTATAAATAATGATGAAAAGTAAATAATTAATAATTGATGGAATAATTATAACATTTATGATAGGTCGGTTTGTGAATAAATTATAATCGGATCAGATTGCTTTATTTATTGGATTGCTTGAGCTACGTATTCTGAATTGCTTGCTTGCCAGGAAGGGATAAATCCTACTCAACTCTTACTCGATAATATTTGGTTTGTTGGATGGCTTATATTAAAATGAATTGATCATATGAGAATTGTGTTGGTTGATATCATTGAAATTGTTGGAAGGGAGAATTATATTGTATATGTTGGTTATATTGTGGTGGATTATTGTTGTAGTATTAGCAGATTTATTCTGGCAGACATTACTTATAGTAATATGGAGTGGTTGAACAGATTTATTCTGGCATACGATATTTATCGTGTTCACTCGAGGCAGGCCCCAGATTGGTCTGCAGGCCATTTGGTGGATATTAATCAACTATATCTTGAGGCAGACATTACCTTTTGGTAATGTAGTGTGTGGTTACTCACCTTCGGGTTGAGGCTCCCCCGGCTAGGGATTGGCGGGATGATTAGTGTAACGAGTAGAACTTGGCTTAAGTGTGCTAAGTAAAAGAAAGGAGCACGTTGTCAGGGGGTTGTGCAATGTAAAAAGGAAATTGGATTATTTATCGTATGTTTTTGTTGTTAGTATTTATTCCTACTCAACCTCGCGGTTGACTGTGTATTCGTGAACACCTGCGGTGAACCGTTTTATGGGGAGCAGATTTGACAGGTACTAAAGATTAGCTGACTTGGAAGCATAGAGTGCTTGACTTGGACCATAATTGAAGTCTAGATCACCTAGAACAATTACATCACTTTATTTATTTCCGCTGCGAGACGTATTGTTTTTTATATTAAGTTTTAATTGGTTAAGTTGTAATAAACATGTAATCATTAAGTTTTAATATAAAGTACTTTGGTGAGCTGGACTTTGTTATTCACTACCTCGGGAAACCGAGGTGGTAACAGTCCTATTTATTTGGGAATGTCTAGCTAAAGGCTCCTAAATAAATGGGGGTATTACAAAGTGGTATCAGAGCAAAACGATCCTCAGGACTAACCAATGAATAATAATGAACTTAGGATGTGTCTAAATAAAATGAACCCCGGGTAGAAACTGTTAGGAGCCCCTCTTAGTGCGGTTAAGAAGCGCGCCTTAATTTGTATCATGGCCCTCTCAATTTTGAATCGGGAACCCTGAGAGAATACTTGAGAGTGTGGGGTAATTTAAAATGAATATTGTTTATTTTGCCTTGGAAGTTTTGTTTGCCTTGTTTGAATAGTGTGTTCATTGATGACTGTGGTTACGGGGACTTAACTTTGCTTCTAGGGAGAGGGGATGTGATATGATTTTAAGCATTTATATAAGCATGTGGGTATAAGAAAATATGTTGGCATGTATGTGGGAGGTGTATTTATGATTAACATGGTAAGTGTTAGTAAAATTGCGTGGAATTATGAAGAATGTGATTTTGGTTGATTTATCAAAATTTTACCCTTGATTGTTTTGGCTGCCATTTATTGCCTGTTTAAAATCCTTGTACGAAATTTTTATGTGTGATATCCTTATGAGTTAGCTTTCATATGCCACTGGTCTTATGATTAAATGATATACGGTTTAGGAGAAATAAATATTTTAGTGGGCAGTGGTCGGAATATTCCTGTACAGTGATGTATTTATCCCGTGTTTTTGTAAAAATTGTCATTTAAAAACTACTTATTTATTTGGTATGATTTCAACTCCACTGTTTAAAGGACTGGTATATGTTTCTAAATTGATAAGCCACGTTGTAAGAAAATATTTTGACAATTTATAGTGATTTTTACAAGTTGACCTAAGTTTCTGACAAGTTGCTGTAAAATTTCTGTTTTGACCAAATAATTTGTAAAATGCGTTATAAATTGACCTTATGAGTTTTTGACTTGATTCTTTTTCTCATGTTTTATTAACTCGCTTTATTTTCTAAAAAGTGTAACTTCTCAAAAGTAATTCTGTTATTAATTATTTATGATTTTTTGAAGTTGTAACATGTTTTTCTTAGCCTTGAAAAATGTAAGTTTTGATTCTTATCTTTTTCACATTGATATTTTGATGTTGTAAATTATGTGAAGTAGATTGACATGTCTAGTGATATACGGTATGTGTTTCCCTAAGCCTATATATATGTTCACATTAAATGCATCCATGTCTAAGTTAGATATCATTATGAAGAAAAGATTAAACTAAACAATTATGTGTACTTGGCTATAAATTATTATTTAGTCTGGCAATGTATTCGTCGATAGCTAAAGTAATAAGTTGAAGTTTAAATAAAGACTAGTTCGAATATCTTATATGATTAGTTTTGCTATTTAGAAGTAAATCAAAGATTTTGTTATTCATTTCTTGGGGTTGTGTTGAAAAATAATAGTTGCCTTATGTTACATTGTGTGTTCCTTATTTTATGGCCTTACAACAATGATTTGATTATCTCTATTGTTTGAAATTCCGAACTTCGAGGACGAAGTTTATATTTAGGGGGAAGAAGTATAATACTACAAATGTTTTGAGTTATTATTGTGATACCTTGTGATAAGATTTGGTGTGGTTGATAATCGTAAATGGATAATTATGTTATCATAAGTTGGATAGCGCTCAGTTATGTGGATGTTTATAAGTGTTGTGGTTGTAGTTATGGGCGAACTTCGGGACGAAGTTCATTTTAAGGGGGGAAAACTGTAATACCCCGTAATTTGATAAGTATTTATAAGAATATTTTATGTAATTCGAGTAATTAATTTAAAAGGTATTTATAATAACAATAATTGCAATAAGACGAAATAATATAATAAAATAATGAATGAGTCGGGAATAGTTAATTGGGCTGTGTAAATGCTTTGGATTGTGTGCTCGGGTAACAATAATAATAATAATAATAATAATAATAATAATAATAATAATAATAAATATATTTTATATATGAGAATAATTTATGGAATTTAATAATTAATTAAAGGCGTTTATATTTAATAATTGAAAATAAGACGGGATAAATGGAATAAATAAAATAATAAAGAAAGACGAGATTGGAAATGGGTCATGTGCTATAGGGCTTGGGTGGACTATATATGTTGCGTAAATGGGTTGATTAATTATCGGGATCGGATAATTACTAATAATAATAATAAATATATTTTATATTTCCTAATTGGTTCCTTATAATTTTAACCTACTAATATAAATAGATGGTAAACCTAAGCAATAGTCTTTATTATTCATCAAATCTGAAAAAAAAAATAATTTCTAAAGAGAGCGAGGGAGAATAAGAAGGGGAATAGCAGCAATTTATCGTCTTTTATTGTCTCAGGTAATATTCTCAGACCGTCTCATGTATACATGTTTGCTTTGTTATAACTTGTAAACTAGACAACCATAGATCAGGCCGTAAGTACCGTTGTGATAGTAGATGACCAGGGATCACCGTTGACCTGATTTGACCACCGTTGACCGACGGAAGAGGGCGGTTTCAGGCGGGTTTTCGAGGGTGGTTGAAGAGGGTATACAATATGTGGTTATACGGATTTTGACCCACGAAACTCGTCTAATTGGACCTCGGCTAGAATGGGTTGACACCAGGGGTGATAGTCAAACACTATGTGGTGGTCTTGGGTGGTTGTTGTTGGTGTTTTGCGCGGTGGTTGCCGGAGTTGTAATAAACAGGGGAAAACAGAGGGGTTTGTTGGGTGTGTTGTGACCATCTTAAGACGGCTACTGTGACCTTGTCGTGACACCTTTGAGATTTTGGACACCACCAATGGAACCACTCTGGATCATAGGTGACTGAGGTGGTGGGAAGTGGTGGTGTCGGGCGTCTTGGTGGCCGTGGGGGAGGATGTTGTACACGGGTGGTCTTTGGTTGTGTGTATGTTGTTGTTGTTGGACTGTCGTGTGGGTTGGCTAGGGCGTAGGGTAGTGGTCTTGTATGGTGGTTAGGGCTGATGTGTGAGGGCGTGGCTGGGTTGTGGGGGTGTGGTGGCTCATGGTGGAGCATGGGGTTGGGGTGTTGCCATGGCTAGAAGGGTAGTTTGGATGTCGGGTTTTCGGTAATTGGTAATGTTGGTGGTTGTTGCTACGACATGAATTTGCAGGTTATAGGGGACGGTTGGGATGGTGGTTGGAGGTCGTAGGTAGTCGTGGTATTGGGGGTTGTTGGTGACGGGGTTGGGTGGTGTTGTTGGTGGTTTGTAATGTCGGGAAAGGATGGGTTTAGAAGCGGTGTTGGTGAGGGGTTTACACGGGTAATGGAAGGAGCTTGTCGTGGGTTGTTGGGAATTTGGGTATGGGTTGGTCATTCAATTATTGAGTCGGGTTTATTTGGGTGACTCGGGTTTGTAATTGAGTCGGGTTTTTAATATCGCGGACCTTTAATAATAATAATAAATAATTAATTTGTATAAAGATAATTTATAAATAATGATGAAAAGTAAATAATTAATAATTGATGGAATAATTATAACATTTATGATAGGTCGGTTTGTGAAGAAATTATAATCGGATCGGATTGCTTTATTTATTGGATTGCTTGAGCTACGTAATTGGAATTGCTTGCTTGCTAGGTAGGGATAAATCCTACTCAACTCTTACTCGATAATATTTGGTTTGTTGGATGGCTTATATTAAAATGAATTGATCATATGAGAATTGTGTTGGTTGATATCATTGAAATTGTTGGAAGGGAGAATTATATTGTATATGTTGGTTATATTGTGGTGGAGTATTGTTGTAGTATTAACAGATTTTTCTGGCAGACATTACTTATAGTAATGTGAGGTGGTTGAACAGATTTATTCTGGCAAACGATATTTATCGTGTTTACTCGAGGCAGGCCCCAGATTGGTCTGCATGCCATCTGGTGGATATTAATCAACTATATGTTGAGGCAGACATTACCTTTTGGTAATGTAGTGTGTGGTTACTCACCTTCGGGTTGAGGCTGCCCCGGACAGGGATTGGCGGGATGATTAGTGTAACGAGTAGAACTTGGCTTAAGTGTGCTAAGTAAAAGAATGGAGCACATTGTCAGGGGGTTGTGCAATGTAAAAAGGAAATTGGATTGTTTATCGTATATTTTTGTTGTTAGTATTTATTCCTACTCAACCTCGCGGTTGACTGTGTATTCGTGAACACCTGCAGTGAACCGTTTTATGGGGAGCAGATTTGACAGGTACTAAAGATTAGCTGACTTGGAAGCATTGGGAGGAGTGCTCGACTTGGACCATAGTTGAAGTCTAGATCACCTAGAACAATTACATAACTTTATTTATTTCCGCTGCGAGATGTATTGTATTTTATATTAAGTTTTAGTTGGTTAAGTTGTAATAAACATGTAATCATTAAGTTTTAATTTTAAGTACTTTGGTGAGTTGGACTTTGTTATTCACTACCTCGGGAAACTGAGATGGTAACAGTCCTATTTATTTGGGAATGTCTAGCTAAAGGCTCCTAAATAAATGGGGGTGTTACAAAGTCATACTTACATGCTAGGCTTGAGACAAGAAATTGACGAAAGTGTATCAACTTGTTTGGTCGGAAAACTCGGTTTGAAAACCGTTTTAGCAATGTAAAAGAGTGTTTTAAGTTTAGTGATGGTGTAGTTGGTCGAGATGGACGGTCAAGTGATTTAATGCACGATGACGGTACCAAAAAACGAGTAAGGCTTGTGTTTTCGATCGGTAGGTCGAAAACACGTGTCGGTTTGTGACTTGAGAAGTCGAGTCTAGAATTTTAAGGGAGAGATGAGGGGGCGGACACTCGCGTAACTCTCAAATGGTGGCATTTGAGAGGTATTTATAGGAAAATGGGTGGATGTGTGCATTTTGAGCGACGTGGCCGCATGGGCTGCTCGAAGAAGCGCGAGCCATTTCGCGGGTTTTCGAGGTGTCTTGTCACTATCACGCAAGTGTAATCATGATTTGTTCTATCTTAGGTTTTGGATGAACTTGATTTGTACTTGACCATTAAGGATTCCGGGAAATCTTAACATGGAAGTCTTTGAAAAGTTTGTTTTTTGTGTTTGACTTAGTTTGACTCGTTGTTGGAGTCGGGATTTGAATGGTCCGGTGTCGGTTTTGACTCTAATTAGTGTCATTGTGACCCCGTCGTCATGCATTAAACACTCCAGGTACTTTTGAAATGTTTTATTTTCGAAATCGTTTTAAGTTTTCTGACGTATAGTTGTACAAAACTGTCGATCAAACGCTGTGATTCCTAAGCATGTTGTAGTCCGATAATTATCGGGTGTTTGTCGGAGACTCGACAGATACTGGGTATGTACAGACCGTAGAGTTCCGTCTTATGAACACCAGTTTTCTCTTGTCCATGGACCAGTTTGCTTCTCACCTTGGTCTTACTCGACCTGAGAAGGGATCTCTTAGAGACATCCCGAATGAGTGTAGGGCTAGCAGTTATATGCCCTGTTTCAATGGTAAGCCTGCTCCTACTGTAATAATACGGATTTATGAGTCTCTGGGTACTCTATCGAGTAGGCCTTACTCTGTCGAGTAAGGGTGAGTTGCAGTTTAAAATAGTTTCTGACCTGTTGGGTACTCGATCGAGTTACGTTGATACTCGATCGAGTAAGGGGGCACTCGGGTTTTGTTAATAATGCGATTAAGTGTATAATAACTTCCGTCACTTTTCTTTAAACACTTTTAAACCTAATTACTTTCAAAAAGAGAAATCAAACTACGTTCTTCGCTTCAATCGCATTGTTGGCAAATCCCGGAGCTTGGAAGGTTGGATTTTACCTTTCTTTGTACCGTTGTGATCCTTGCGTCGAGGGTAAGATCTACGTACCGTTTTTATAGTATTTCATTAAAGTTGGTTAAACCCTAATAATGGGATTTGGGGGTTTTGTTGTATCTTGTGATTGGTAGTGATTATATGTTTGTATGTTAGGAGGAGGATTCGTAGAGGAAGCGTTTAAATATCAGCTGTGAGATCGTCTGATTGTGTTGTGCTTTCCAGGTAGGGTTTCCCTACTCAGTATTAGTCCCATAATGTGTTGTGGTGTTTTGTGGTTGTTGAATATTATCATACTCGTATTGGGACGATTGCTGGATTTGATTGCTGATAGTAGTTGTGATTGTTTGTATTTGTCTGTGATTCAGGGTGCGTCCGTGGCCGAGTGGAGTCACTTGCGGGAGTGGCTTCACGCCCATGATTCGCCTTCTGTGGAACCCGCCACAGAAGGGATGTGCACATTAATGGATTTGGGTTTATCGCTCGATGGAGATGAGCGGGGCTTAGGTGGGAACGGCTGCAGTCCTCCACTAGCGGCGAGGAGTGACCTGTTGCGATGGGCACTCTGGCAGGGCTACACACTTTAGTGTGTAGTCAGGATTATGGAGTTGGGTTTGGAGTTCGTAGAATATCTGTGATGATTGAGCTGTTTGTTTTACTGTGTTGTTGGTTTATATAAATTGTGTGATTAGTACTGACCCCGTTTAATGTTTTAAAAACTGTGGTGATCCATTCAGGGATGGTGAGCAGTTATTGAGCAGGTATGAGTCGAGTTACTGGGATAGCTGGGATGTGCCACCGTCTGATGATAGAAGTCTTCCGCTGTAGCTTTAATAGTTTAATAAACATTTCAGTTAGTTGCTAGACAGTTGGTTTGAGAACTTGTATTCGTATTTTGGTTTTGGTTTTTGATTGTAACCTTCCGCTAAAGTATTTCTATTTAAATGTTGTTTCGTTATTGTCTATTTGATTATCATTGCCTCGGGTAACCGAGATGGTAGCATCCTTATACCTGAGTGGTCCTGGTAAGGCACTTGGAGTATGGGGGTGTTACAAAATGGTATCAGAGCGACGATCCTGAAACCTGTAACCAATGAATCTAATGAACATAGGGAGTCAATTAAAATGAACCCGGGGTAAAGGTTGTAGGAGCTAATGCAAAGGCTTGGGAGACGTCCTAAAGTCGCGAACTCGCCCTACAATTTTGAACCGGTCACATAGGGGGTATATGTCAAGGTCGTATGTGATGTTTGTTAGTTTGTATGTGAACGTGGTGATGTATTCTGTAATTGTTGGATGTTTGGAGTAGAAGGTTGAGTTGGTCCATGAAAGGTTGGTGAAATATATAGAACTGTTGTTTGAACAAGAAGCATGTTGGTTGTTTACTGTGTGGCGTTTGATAATATGATATAGTTGTTTTGTTGATCATATGAAAAGCTTGGTAGAAATGTATGCTTAACTATTTTATATGTCGAGTTATAAAGTTGCATAGAATATGTTGGGATATGTGAGATAACATGCGGGTAGTATATACGAGTCAGCATGACTCGATCGAGTAAGGGGGTACTCGATCGAGTAGGTGAGATACTCGATCGAGTGGGTCTGACTCGATCGAGTGGGTATTTGACGTTTTTATAACCAGAATCGTGGTTTTTGAGTACTCGATCGAGTACATAGGGCACTCGATCGAGTAGGGGGGTCACTCGATCGAGTAGCCTGGCTACTCGGTCGAGTACGTTAGAGATCAGAAGGTCTGTTTGGGGTCTGATGTCTGGGCACTCGATCGAGTATGGTGGGCACTCGATCGAGTAGCCGCTACTCGATCGAGTATGTTTAGGCACTCGATCGAGTGTGTTCTGGGTAGTCCGCTTTCATGTTTTGAGGTTTTAGTGCGTATATTTATGTCTACCCTTTCTTATATAGTTTCAAGATGCCGCCCAAGAGAAACGCTTTGTATGCGAGAGTTGAGACCATGAACATAGATGATATCGTTAAGATGTTGGAGCATCAGGATGCTCTTACAGAGGCCTTAAAGAAAGTGGGAAAGGATAAGGATAAGGAGGTTGATCACTCTAAGATCAGCCTTTATATAGCGAGATTTAACCCAAAAGAGTACAAGGGAACTGGGGAACCTAACCTTCTTGACAACTGGCATCGTGAGATGGAGAATATACTAGACCTGGTTCACTGTCCTGATGAGATGAGAGTAGAAAAAGCTGCGTTCTACCTGAGGGAAGCAGCTGGCGAGTGGTGGGATAAGGTGAAGGTGAGTGCTAGGGAGATGTATGCGAACCAGGGCTTACCTGCTATACCTTGGAAAGAGTTTCGGAGGGCTATGAGGAAAGAGTTTGTACCGGAACATGTGAGGAGTAAGCTCAGAGAGGAGCTTGATGGGTTTAAGATGACATCTGATATGTCAGTTGCTGAGTACTACAAGCAGTTTAATGAGAAGTCTAGGTATGGTGAGGACATGGGTTTGAGTGAGGAGAACCTGGCGCTGAGGTTTGAGAGGGGGTTGACCCCTAAGATCATGGATAAGCTACCTGTGGGAGTCCTTACTGATGTTAAGGAAGCTTATGAGAGGGCTGGGAGAGCTGAGAGGTTGGTGGAGATGGCTCAGGAGAGAGTGGATGTTGAGAAAAGAAAGGCTGAGAGTGAGGGTGGTGGCCAATCTACTCACAAGAAAGGCAACCACAATCAAGCTAGAGGGTTTTCTGCTGGGTCAGGGTTCAGTGCTGGGGCTTCCTTTGGGCGTGGCCGTGTGAGTAGTAGTGGTAGTTGGGGAATGACTTGCTTTGGCTGTGGCGGTGTAGGCCACAAGAGACATGAGTGCACGAGTGCACCGGGTGCTTTTCAGGGATCGGCTCGGGGGAGCTATTCTCAGGGACCTGCACAGAGTTATGCGAGCAATAGACCGTCTGGGTCATGGTCTAACCGAGGAAGTCAGAGCTATCAGGGTGGAGGTAACCGCAATGGCGGTAATTCTTATCAGAAACCAGCTACGAACAACAACAACCAGGGGTCGGGTGCTAAGCCGACCACATCAGCCAGTACTGTCCAGGGAGGTGGACAGAAGACTAGTGGAAAGCTGTTCATGATGGACAAGAAAGCAGCTGAGGATGATGCACATGTTATCACTGGTACTTTTCTTGTTACCGGTATTCATACAATTGTTTTGTGTAATTTGGGGGCGTCTCAGTCGCTTGTATCTTCGAGTCATGTTAAATGGTTGGGTTTGAGGGTATATGAGTCTGTACGTGAGAAAGTTTTTATACCTTCGGGTGAGTCTGTATCATGTGGGAGGTTGTATAGAGATGTGTCTATGATAGTTGGGCAAGTTGATCTACCTGTAGACTTGCTAGAGTTTCCTTTTGACGGTTTTGAGATGATAGTCGGGATGGATTGGTTGGGAAAGTATAAAGCTAAGATAGACTGTCATCAAAAGAAAGTGTCTTTGAGAGGTCCTAAGGGTGTTAGTGTGTCATATCGTGGGTTTCTGGTCAAACCCAAAGTTAAGTTGATTGCAGCTGTCACCTTGAAGTCTTATCTGAGGAAGGGATGCCCTTTGATCTTGTGCCATGTGAGAGATGACCGGATAGAGAGTCCGACAGTTGATCAGATACCAGTGGTGGGAGAGTTTGCAGATGTTTTTGCAGAGGAGATTCCGGGGTTGCTGATACCCGTCGTTGTGAGTATCAAAAATAAAATTTATAATTCCTATTAAAACTAACCTAGGCTAGTGGTAACAGGGTCGAACCACAAAGAGGCGAATGTAATTAAAAGTTGTCTAAATTTAGTCTAAGATAACAAGTGTGGGGGTTGATTTGATTTGGTCTATAGCTAATAACAATAAAAATTAAACTGAAGAAATATATTAAATCAAATATAAAGAAGGGTACTAGGATGGTCGGTTCACTATAGTTTCGGCGGCAGCAAACTAAGTCGGTCTAAATCAAACACATGAGGCGGGAAAACAAGAGGTCCTCTCGGTCCACTCTTTACAGATAGCATCTTTCGATCTCGCTATAAGTCCCTAATATCACTAATACTGACTCTCGTCCTGAGAAGTGACTAATAATCTAAACTTTACCTATCTTTCGATCTCAGCATAGTTTAGTCATTTTAATTGGTGATCTAACAACTGTCCATATCTCTCGATCTAATGGGTCAGTTAAATCTTAAACATTCAACTAGTCGTGTGCACTCGATTCGTCGAATAAAGAATTAAAACAATTAAAACGAAGGTAAAACCTCACGTGGTCAGTCGATCGACCAGGTATGGCGGTCGATCGACTGACACGTGATTTCAGTCCATATTAATTCTACGCCGCCTAATCTATAGTTCCCCTACATCCAAGCACAAGCAATTTAGCTACTCATACTGAAATTAAAGTCAACAATAAAATTGGCTAAATAAACTACAGAATTCATGGTTACTACGGTAAAATAAACAATTAACATAAGATGGCAATTCGGCTTGGGAAACTGATCTAGCAATTCTATAACTATGAACGAAAGCGAAATAACTGAACAAAACAGAAGAGTACCGTGTGAATTGCGAAGGAAAAGAACAAAGCCGAATGCAACAGTGAATCGTATTCAATACCGAACTAATCCTTGAACCCTAATTAATAAACTCAAACTAAATGGAATTGAAAACTGAATAAAAACTTGATAATTTTCTTAATGAATGTATCTCTGAACTAGGTTACGTTATATAGAAAGTATACGTAACATAATTCCTAAACCTAATATTTCTTTGGGCTTTGGAAAACTCGTTCTATATCTTCACGTCTGACTAGCGGCTTGGTCGATCGACTGAGATAACCGGTCGATCGACTGCTCTGAGCTGAACAGTAGCTACTGGAACTCGTGGGTTGGTCGATCGACTGAAGGCAGTGGTCGATCGACTGAAGTAGCTGATAGTTAGCTTCTATAATCTCGTGGATTTATCTTTTGGGCCTTGAAACGTGCACCAAGCTCGTTCCTTAAGTGAATTCTTCACGTCAAATGCTATGCAAGACACTCGGGGACGGATTTAGCTCGATTTCCGCTGGATTCTTCATATTTCTGCAATAATGTACAAAAACACGAAAGTAGACGGAAATAGGGAGAATAGTAGCATAAAATACTAAAATGAGCTCTGAAATGCGTGTAAAACAGGATGTAAAACATCATATAAATGACACGCATCAAACTTCCCCAAACCAAACCCTTGCTTGTCCCTAAGCAAGAACTAGACTCGATCTAATGACCTAATAGAACGAGTTCAATCTCAGAGCGAATTGCAAACTGTGAAGCCTAAACCATTTTAATGCATTAACCAACAATCAATTAGCCAGGTGAATCATGCAAACGAATTATGAAGTCGTTAAAAACTGCTGAACTGTCAACCATAGAGACTTATCAAATTGGACTCTCACGGGTCGCTCATATCACACATAAGCATAGGTGAATATATAAGAGGATAGAAAGAATTCATATTGTAATGACTCTCACCTAACTACGACCTATAAGAACATGCCTGCAATATAATATGAAAGTAATCTCTATGACCGTACATATGCATTCCAACCAACAAAAGACCATGACACATGCCGAGGTATATATGGATAATGTGAGGTATGGGTAAGAAGAGGCAAAACATTTATGGAAAAGTGGAGGTACAGGTGATCAAGCTAATACCCAAACGGAACCATATGGCAACATCCAACTTCTTGCTCAAAATTCAATTGATACGCTGCTATAGCAAGCACAAAACTCACAACCTCCAGTATAACAGTAATCAACCAACTCCCCATAAGATACTAATGCAACATAGGAGCAAAAATCGCCATAACATAAAGACTTGAATATGCGAATTGATTTTTTTTTCTTTTTCTTCTCGGGCTGCAGTCGATCGACCAATATGGGTAGTCGATCGACTGCCTCAAACAGTACATAATTCTTTTTTCCTTTCTTTCTCGAATCATTTTTTTATCTTTTTTTTTTTATATTTTTTTTTTCTTTTCTATTTCTTTCTTTCCTTCTTTTCATTTTCCCAACAACATCTCGATCGAGCAAAAACCACCAAAAACGAAGTAACAATCCCAAAAACGTAAACTACTAGCTTGACAAGGGCAGACTAAATGTAGGATGTAGTAATGGGACAAAAAGGCTGTTTTGGCAGTGTGAAGCTTATGGGTAAAATGAGAAAAGGAGATCTCTACCACATGTGTCAACAAACCACAAACCGAATGCATACAGGTATTAAGTAGATTAAGTTCATATTTATGCATAATTATGTAACATGTCTCATAAGGGATACTACTCACAATCCTAGATAAACTGGTCGTAGATGACACCAGTTATAAGCTCTAAACCATAGAAAATATGATGTAGCTTGCCAAAATTCTAAGTCAAGTCTCAAGTTCAGCAAATAATTTAACGAAAACTCGTAGACTATGCAAATGATTCTACTAATAACATGTCAATTAGCACGGCTTAGGCAAAAACAGAAGCAAATGCAATGTCATCATTGAAATACTACCGTTCCGACTCGACCTATATGCTAAAATAAACGTGCATTTTTTGAATTTTGATGAAATTTTTCAATTTTTTTGGAATTTCTGTATATATAGGGGAAAATAAACAACAATGCAAGACAAAAAAGTAGACGTGAATGCAAGCAAATGATATGCGACGCAAAACCCTTCCCCAAACCAAATCGCACAATGTCCCCATTGTGAAAAATCATGTAATGAAAGAAAAAGAAAAACGGGAATTTGCGAGAAAATAAGGAAATATGACATGAAGTGAAAATCGGGAACTCACAAGATTTTAAGCGCAGCAAAAGGAAACCTCCCCAAACCAGCGTGAGCTAGGAGGTTTCAGTAGCCAGCAGTGCTACTAATAAGTACCTGAAAAGAAAAACAATACCACGCATAAAACCGAGAAAGCAATAATGAAGCGATAATTATGTGCACAATTGACAAAAACAGAAGAAATAATATGACGGAAGATAAAGTGGAGTTGAAAACTCCCTCAATTCCGCAAATCGACCAAACACAGCAGGGGAGAGGTCGGGAACAGATACAGCAGTACAGGGCGGTCGATCGACTACGTAGCCCAGTCGATCGACCAGAATGAACAGGAACAGAAGCTCCTGGAACTGTGCAGCCAGTCGATCGACTATACAGGTCAGTCGATCGACTGCAAATACTGCTGTAACTTCTGATTTCTTCGTATTTGCTCAATAACTTGAGCTAAGGAGGTCTAGAAACCTGCAAGTGCACAATAACACGCGCCCAAAATTGCGCAAAACCCAAAGTAAAGTCTAAAGCACTTAAAAATCCTAAGCAACAAAATAATTAAAAGCGAAGCCTCGCGCACACAAAGCAATAAAAAGAGAGTCTAACAAAAGCAAATAAAAGAAAGTTTTTGATAAAGCATTTGATCAACTAATAGGTGTTCAAGAACGGCCACGGTATGGCCCACTTGGTCGGCTTCTGGCTACAAGAGGTAGCCTCAACGGTGCTCATCTTCTTAGCTGCACTCTTCTTAGCTTCAACATCCGTCGAACTCAACGGGTCAACAACTTCTATATCTCCCCAGTCAATGATCTCTTCGGACTTGTCAGAATCCAAATTGGACTCTCTCACTTTGACCGGCTCGTCATCAACTTCCTCATCAGTGCCATAGCTAAGGCAACCAAGACCGCCTCGTGAAATGATTGGCTCCTTCACAGCTGGAGCGACTTGCGGCTCTTCCTTCCCCAAACCAGCTCCTGCAATATGTAAAACAACAGAATCGTCCTCCTTTTTGCTCCCAGCCTGGGGCGGAGGTGTCACAACAGGAGTAGAAATGGAGACAGGCATATCAAGAAGTATAAAATAAGATTTCTTTTCAGAAACCGTATTGCAAGTGACAGGCCACATGGGGTCTTTCTTTCTAGCTGTATGGGCAAAGACAATGGAATGCTTGCCTACTTTAAAGGTCAAAGTACCCGAACCGACATCAATAACTGCACCAGCAGTGTGCAGAAATGGTCTACCTAGTATAATAGGTATGTGTGCATCTTCGGGCATATCAAGCACAACGAAGTCAACAGGGAAGAAAAACTTCCCTATTTGCACAGGGATGTCCTCTAAGACTCCTATTGGCTGGACCGCAGAGCGATCAGCCATCTGTACTGTCATGTCTGTGACTGCAAACCTATTCAACTTTAACTTCCTAGCAAGACTCAAGGGCATAACACTAATACTGGCTCCTAGGTCGCATAAGGCTTTCTCAATAGGAAAGGTGCCAATATTACATGGGACAGAAAAACTCCCTGGGTCTTCTAGCTTAAGGGGTGCAGTATGAGACAAATAAGAGCATGTCTCCTCAGTTAATGCGACAGTATGCACAGTTTCAAGTGACTTTTTCTTAGACAAGAGTTGTTTCATGAATTTAGTGTAAGCAGGCACTTGATTGACCAACTCAAGGAAAGGAACTTGTACATTCAAACTACGAATAACTTTTTCAAATTTATTGAAAGATACCTGTTCCTTCGTCGGCACTAGTCTCTCTGGATAAGGGGCTGTGAGGAGCAACTTAGCCCTCTCCTCTAAATCTCGCATGCCGGCATCCGTGGACTTAGGCTGGAAGTCCACTACCTTCTCCTTATTGAAGCTTGACCCCTCTTCAGACCGTCTCAAATATGAACCATTGATCGACATTGGGTCGTACTTGGGAGCCGGAACGGACTCATCAGCAGTCGGGTCTGACCTCAATATTTTCGGGGCAGTCGTACCCCGAAATAAGTGATCCCTCAAGTTATCGGGCATTGGAGGACGAAAAGGCTCACTATCAGCAGCGATCTCAGTCGATCGACCAGTGAGGTCAGTCGATCGACTGACTTGAACAGACCGAAACTCTTTGTTTGTCGCACTTCGCCGATCGATCGACCGGGTATGTCAGTCGATCGACTGATATACCTGGTAGACGCCTTTTTCTTTCCTCTGTTCGTTCCAGCTTTGTTTTGACTCGGTTCTGGCTTATCTTTTTCAGGGGCATCCCAATCATAGCAGGCCCCTCCAGGGTAGACCCGCTCCTCAAAGTGATGGCATTAAAGGTCTCCTTTTGGTCAGTTTGGGTCGGTAAGTGTCCCGGAGCTCGAGTGGTATTCTTGCTAGCTAATTAAGCAATTTGGCTTTCTACCAATTTCATCCCGGCCTCTCTCGCTTGGGACTCCTTTTGCAACATATTCTTCAACTCAGCAAAGTCGGAATTTGGAGATTGTTGCTGCTGCGGCACATAGGGAGGTTTTTGAAACTGTTTGTGCTTATGAGGAGGCACGTAAGTCTGCTGCTGCTGCTGCTGTGGAGGTTGAGTCGGATTCAGGACATTTTGGCTACTCCACCTCAAGTTTAGGTGGACATTCGGCTCATAGTACGTGTTTGTCTGCCTATAATGTTGAAAGGCAGCACAAGACTCGAAGGGACTGGGACAATTTTCTGAAACATGTCCCTCAGCTCCACATCTTCTACAGACGAAAGGACCGTCTGAAACAGCATTCACATGATACATCCCTCCTTTTGAAGCTCCTCCCAACTCGTATTTGTCAAACCTCGCCGTGAGAGCCTCTAATGCAAAGAATGAAGGGGATTCAAAGACTCCTTCCGATTGCCTCTCGAATTCCCATATTCAGCTTTATGGGTGGCTAAATCATCAATGATCTTCCACCCCTTAGTCTCTCCCATATTCTCAGCAAATCGGCCATTGGCTGCAGCATCCAAGATAGCCCTCTGATCGTCATACAACCCGTTATAGAACTGATTGCAAAGACTCCACTTTTCGAACCCATGGTGCGGAATAGTTCGCACCAGCTTCTTGAAACGGAACCATGCTTCATGAAAGTTCTCATCAGGTCCCTGTTTAAAGCTCCTGATCTGAGCTCTAATGGCATTCGTCTTCGAGGCAGAGAAGTATTTCTTGTAGAATGCCAAGGCCAAAGAATTCCCGTCGGTGATCCCATGAGCGGCTCGACCCAGATCTCTGTACCACTCCCTTGCAACATCGCGGAGTGAGAATATAAACATAGTCTCCCTTATCTGATCCTGAGTCACACCGGTCGGCGGGGGTATAGAGCAGCAATAATCAATAAATATCTCCATATGCTTGGCTGCATCTTCATTTGCAGCTCCCCCGAACTGGTTTCTCTCAACCAAGTGGATATAGGAAGGCTTCGGTTCGAATTTCCAATCAGCTCCAGGTAATTCGAACCCCTTGTATAGATTTGCAGCTGTCGGCTCAGAATGACTTGCTATAGTTGCTTCTTCACCATGACTGGAATTTAGGAGATGTGACTGCTTGTTTTTTGAAGAAGTAGAAGCAGGAGATGTAGGTGGATCTTCTTCGAACAGAGCGTTCTCGTAGTAACTTGACAGAGTACTCAGCTCTTCCTCTGTCGGCAATACCCTTGATGATCGTCTCAACTCACGCAAGGATTTCTCAATATCAGGATTGAACGGTACTAGTTCACCACCCTGTGACCTGCGCATAAGAAGAAACTACAAAAATAATATAAGAAAAGTTTAAGGAACGGATGTCCCCTAAACTAAGAAAGACTAAATAAAAACAACTAAAAATTAGAACAATTGCCTCCCCGGCAACGGCGCCAAAATTTGATACCCGTCGTTGTGAGTATCAAAAATAAAATTTATAATTCCTATTAAAACTAACCTAGGCTAGTGGTAACAGGGTCGAACCACAAGGAGGCGAATGTAATTAAAAGTTGTCTAAATTTAGTCTAAGGTAACAAGTGTGGGGATTGATTTGATTTGGTCTATAGCTAATAACAATAAAAATTAAACTGAAGAAATATATTAAATCAAATATAAAGAAGGGTACTAGGATGGTCGGTTCACTATAGTTTCGGCGGCAGCAAACTAAGTCGGTCTAAATCAAACACATGAGGCGGGAAAACAAGAGGTCCTCTCGGTCCACTCTTTACAGATAGCATCTTTCGATCTCGCTATAAGTCCCTAATATCACTAATAGTGACTCTCGTCCTGAGAAGTGACTAATAATCTAAACTTTACCTATCTTTCGATCTCAGCATAGTTTAGTCATTTTATATGGTGATCTAACAACTGTCCCTATCTCTCGATCTAATGGGTCAGTTAAATCTTAAACATTCAACTAGTCGTGTGCACTCGATTCGTTGAATAAAGAATTAAAACAATTAAAACGAAGGTAAAACCTCACGTGGTCAGTCGACTGACACGCGATTTCAGTCCATATTAATTCTACGCCGCCTAATCTATAGTTCCCCTACATCCTAGCACAAGCAATTTAGCTACTCATACTGAAATTAAAGGTAACAATAAAATTGGCTAAATAAACTACAGAATTCATGGTTACTACGGTAAAATAAACAATTAACATAAGATGGCAATTTGGCTTGGGAAACTGATCTAGCAATTCTATAACTATGAACGAAAGCGAAATAACTGAACAAAACAGAAGAGTACCGTGTGAATTGCGAAGGAAAAGAACAAAGCCGAATGCAACAGTGAATCGTATTCAATACCGAATTAATCCTTGAACCCTAATTAATAAACTCAAAATAAATGGAATTGAAAACTGAATAAAAACTTGATAATTTTCTTAATGAATGTATCTCTGAACTAGGTTACGTTATATAGAAAGTATACGTAACATAATTCCTAAACCTAATATCGCTTTGGGCTTTGGAAAACTCGGTGTATATCTTCACGTCTGAGTAGCGGCTTGGTCGATCGACTGAGGTAACCGGTCGATCGACTACTCTGAGCTGAACAATAGCTACTGGAACCCGTGGGTTGGTCGATCGACTGAAGGCAGTGGTCGATCGACTGAAGTAGCTGATAGTTAGCTTCTATAATCTCGTGGATTTGTCTTTTGGGCCTTGAAACGCGCACCAAGCTCGGTCCTTAAGTGAATTCTTCACGTCAAATGCTATGCAAGACACTCGGGGACGGATTTAGCTCGATTTCCGCTGGATTCTTCATATTTCTGCAATAATGTACAAAAACACGAAAGTAGACGGAAATAGAGAGAATAGTAGCATAAACTACTAAAATGAGCTCTGAAATGCATGTAAAACAGGATGTAAAACATCATATAAATGACACGCATCAGTTGCCACCGAAGAGGGAGATAGATTTCACAGTTGAGTTGAAACCGGGGACGGGGCCAATCTCTAAGGCACCGTACCGGATGGGTCCTAAAGAGATGGAGGAGCTCAGGAAACAGTTAGATGATCTGATAGAGAAGGGATATGATACGTGCATTTTATATAGTCTTTTTAGCCTAATTTATGCGCGTATCTTTATGCTTTTATCGTGGTTTTATGCTACGAAATGCCCCGAATATGCTACTTTGGTGTATTTTGTCTTAATTGCAGGAATGGACCATAAAGAAGTAGATTCAAGCCTAAAACATGTCCCTACGCATGCATTTAGTAGATGAGTTGAGTCGGAGCTGGGAAAGTGCTATTTTGAGATGCGCATTGGAGTAAGGAAGTTAGGCGAGCCAAGAGAGTGCTTCAATTTGCTAGTTCCTGCTTGTAAGAGCCATATCTCGAGTTCTACAACAGTTATTAAGGTGATTCCAGTTGGAGGTGAAAGCGTATCCTCTTAGCTTTCCAACGCCACCAACCACGCCTTATTTGTCCAAGTAACGAAGAAATGGCAGCCATTTGAAGTTCAGTGCGCGAAGCAGGAATTACGCGCTGAGAAGTGCTCGATCGAGAACTACTTCTATTCGATCGAGAGCCAATTTGCTCGATCGAGAGCTACCTATTCTTGATCGAGTGATTTAAGGGAAAGAAGTCCTCGATCGAGAGGAATTGTTCTCGATCGAGAGGAATGCTAAGGAATATCACTCGATCGAGTGCTTTAGTTAGTCGATCGAGTGGATTTTTGCTTCGGGCTGGGCCTTTTAGGTTTAATTCCGTCATTAGGTTTAATAAGCCCTATTTTCTTATAAACAGGGAGTTAGTATGTCGATGTAAACTCTCTCACACACACAGACTACTTCGTCCCTTTTCTCTCTCGGGTTCAAGACATGTTACTTTTGTTCTTCATTTTTAGGATCCATTAATTTAGTAATTCTTTCTTCCCTTCTCTCTTTAATTTAATGTTTATTGTTTTTATTCCTTTTATTCCTGCTCCCCTTATTTCCATGTCTAGCTAAATCCCCTTAGTATGTTAGGATTAGGGAAGCCGTGGTAGCAATGCTTTAATTGTATTAAATAGGTTAGCCCTGCGATAAGAATTGTATTAGGCAATTTAACTGTTATCCGGTCGAATGAATGCATGCAGGAGACCATAAATCTAGTTAACCCCGACCTAGATCGAAAGATTGGAAGGGAAGGCTTGCTTAATTACAATAGGGTATAGCAGTGAGGGCGAAAGTTAAGCTGTTTACGCTCTAAGGCGGTTTAAGGACCGAAAGGTGACGACCATAGCTCTTCTTATCAATAGTCTAATCGCCTTAGTATTCTCGATAATATAAGATCTGATAGCTGCCACGGTGGACCGACTCTTAGCATACTACCCTTCTTCTTCTGTTAATTTCTCTTTTTATTTCTCTTGCTTTAGTCTTTAGTTTAGTCAACACAATCAATTCAAAACCCCCATTAGTGACATTAGACAGATAAACAAACAAATAGATAGTACACCGCCTCCCTGTGGAGATCGACCCTACTTACCGCTGACTTCTGTTAGTAGTACTTAGGTATTTTATTTTTGGTACGAAACGACAGTATCAAATTTTGGCGCCGTTGCCGGGGAGGCAATCTATTTATTTATTTGTTTAATTTTATCTGTTTTTAGCCTCAGGGGATTTTTCCCTTGAGGCCATTCTAACCTTTTGTTTAGTGCTGTTTTGATAGGCCTTACAGGTACTACCTAGACAGTTCTAGGTGAAAGACCGTCAAAGGGAAGGCTTGAGTACCTTTGACCCGTCACCGATATCCCATTATATGGAACAGCCGGTGATCTGCTGCGGGAGATGTGGTCCTGCTGAGCACAATGCAGTTATAGTTGTGCCGCCACATCCACCCTATCAATGGCCACCGCAACAAGATCCTCCTGACATACAAGAAGAAGAGATTGCGGAGCTGAAATCCTTGATGGAGACACTTGCATTCCAAGCGCAAGAGTATGTCTCGCGAGTTGATAATCTCGAGTCCGTAGTTGCTCGATTAGCGGTGAGATGGAGAAAGAAGAAATCGCGGAGTCGACATATTTAATGGGGACCCTTGTATCTCAAATGCAAGAGAGTGATAGATATATGGACACTCGAATCCATGCGCTGAAGTCACGAGATAGCTCGGTTAGCGGTGAGATGCAAGAAGAAGAGGTTTATCTCGCCGAGAGCGGTTTTTTCTCCGAGGAAACCGTGTTGCCCAATGATGAGGATGACTTCTATGACTCAGACGACGAGTTCCTATCATATTTCACCGCCCCACGCGAAGATTTCAGCCCTATGCAGGAAAAATCACTCGATCGAGTGACTAAAACTAGTCGATCGAGTGAAATTTCAGAAGGAAACCCTCGATCGAGTAGTATTCTTACTCGATCGAGTAGAATGCAGGAGGATGATTCTCGATCGAATGGTTTTGTTACTCGATCGAGTGAGATGCGGGAGGAAAGTGGTCGATCGAGTGATTATTCTGCTCGATCGACTGAATTGGCCATGGGGAGCTTAACTTCGTCACTTGGGTTCATTTTGGATGACGAGTTTGACGATGATGAAGGTTACGGTGAACCTCCCTTATTCACAGCCGAGTCGGATACACTCGAAGCTGCGATCTACGGGATGGATTCCACTGAGGAGGTTGATGAAGAAGCAGCTGGGACGGTAATTACTCCTAGCACGGAAGAGGTAATGAATTCTTTTATCTATGATTCCGTCATTAAGAGTGATCAACCTGAGGTAGTAAACGGTAATTTCATTATTATTTGTAAATTACCTCGTCTTATTCATGCTTCCGTTTTCAAAGCTATACCCCCTCATATGTGGACGCATAATTTAACGAATTTTCACCGTCCTTATCATTTCAAGTTTGCTAATCTGAATCGGGACCCCCATATATTGACAATTGCTCCCGCGCTCCTATATTTTGTGGATAAATTTAGGAGCGCTCATAGGAAATTTGTTAGACTTAAACGGTTTATTGTTTTTATTTCCTATTCTGTTATTCCACTTTGGTGCTACTTATGTTGTTGTGTAGCACATGCGCAGCTTTTTGACAGGTGCTGCGCGCTTTGAGCTGTTTTGATTGTAGCTGATTACAGAGGCTTGAAGAAAAAAAAGGTCGAGCTGGGACCTGACTGAAGCTAGCGCTACCCGGGAGGCAACCCGGAGATTTTATTTTACATTTTATTTTATTTCAGTTGTAATAAATGGTTTTTATACCATAGACGGTCTCAGTTAAGCTTGTTCTAGTTAGTTTACGGGCTGTTTTTCATTGTGTTTTGCAGGTACACGCTGAGGATCACTCGATCGAGTGGTTTTTCCACTCGATCGAGTACTTTGTCTGATAAATCCTCTCGATCGAGCGGTTTCCTACTCGATCGAGTGCCTGCAGAAAGAAAACCATTCGATCGACCACCATCCCAGTCGATCGAGCAGTTTTAGACGCCCACTCTACTCGATTAGCTGCTATTCCTCTTGATCGAGTGTTATTAACTTGGATTAGCTTCCTGAGACGGTTTTCCGGGCCCTTAGCAACCTCCCATTTCATGGTCGGTTTGGGGAGGTCCCCTTATTTCGCGCTATCTTGTAAGTTTTCCGCACTTACTCTCTCTTCTTCTTTTAGTTTGCGTTTCCTTTCCATGTTTTGGTACAATGGGGGCATTGTACGGTTTGGTTTGGGGAGGTTATGCATCCATATCTCGTGTTCCGCATGTTGTTTATTGCATTTCAGTAATCACGTTTAATTTTATGCTTGCATTGTTGTTTATTTTCATAAAAATTCAAAAATTCAATAAAAATCAGAAATCAGAAAATTGTTGAAAATTCAAAAATTTCACGTTTATTTTAGCATATAGGTTGAGTCGGAACGGTAGATTTCAATGATGATATTGCACTGCGTTTGTCTTTTTGCTTAAGCCTTGCATTAAACTGTTATCTTTTAGCTTTGTCTTATTGCATATCTACGACTTAATGTTTAATTTAGCTGAACGAATAGACTTGACCTGAAATTTTGGCAACCTACTTATAATTTCTAAGATTTAGAGCCTTATAAACTGGTGTCATTTGTGACCAGTTTCATGTAGGATTGTGAGTAGTTACTCCTTGCATAACATGTATCATTTATTTGCACGTATATGAAATTCAATTGCTTTTTGCCGTCATACATTCGGGTTAGTGGTTGGTGTCACATGCAGGGAGGTGCTTATAATTTCCCTTTCTTTCATTTTTACCCATTTAACTCCACATTAGCCAAATTTGCCTGTTGACCCTTAGCTACATCCAAATTTAGCCTGCCTTGTCAAGCTAGTTTAGATTGTTTCTGCGGTATATTGTCTATTGTATCGAGTTTGGCTTGCATCTATTGATTCGGAGTTGGTAATTTATGAAGAAAAGGAGGATGATGAAAAATGACGTGAAAAAGAAAAAAAAGTGGAAAAAAGAAGTTGAAAAAAAAAAGGGAATTCGAAAATGAAAAAGAAAAAAAAAAAATTTCGAAAAAGAAGAAAAAAAGAAACCGAAGAAATGAAAACAAAAGAAAGAAAGAAAAAGATGTTGTTTGGTTGACGGTTTCTGCTCCTATGTTCTATCTTATATCATTTGAGGAGTATGTTCAGTTTGGTTTGGTGAGATTTTGTGCCAATTGAAGGGCATGTGCTTAGATTCATAATTGAGTTGGAAATGGATATGTTTCATATGGTTTTGTTTAGGTACTAGCTTGATCACCTATACCTCCACATTCCCATAAATGTTTTGCCTTTTCTTACCCATTGCCTCACTTTACCATATCTTTGTAAGCCCTCGGCTGTGACGGACCTTGTTTGGTTGGAATGTATGAACGGTAGCTAGAATTGTCTATCATATTAGTTGCATGCATGTTTATGTGGGTCGTAGTCTAGGTGAGCGACTATTTTTTCTTCCTCTCTTACATATTTATGCTTGCCCTTTGCTTCATGAGAGAAGAGTGACCCGTGAGAATCCATTATTAAAGGTCTTGCAAGGTCGACGGTTCAGCTTTATTTATAAACATCCTATAACTCGTTTGCATTTGACTGTCTGCTATAAGTGTTAGTTTGCTTGCATTAAATTGGCTTAAGTGGGCATTTGTAGCTAGCTCTGAGTTATCTTTTTCCGTTCCTTTAGTTGCATTTTTGTTTACTCAGGGACGAGTAAAGGTTTGGTTTGGGGAGATTTGATACGTGCATTTTATATAGTCTTTTTAGCCTAATTTATGCGCGTATCTTTATGCTTTTATCGTGGTTTTATGCTACGAAATGCCCCGAATATGCTACTTTGGTGTATTTTGTCTTAATTGCAGGAATGGACCATAAAGTAGTAGATTCAAGCCTAAAACATGTCCCTACGCATGCATTTAGGAGATGAGTTGAGTCGGAGCTGGGAAAGTGCTATTTTGAGATGCGCATTGGAGTAAGGAAGTTAGGCGAGCCAAGAGAGTGCTTCAATTTGCTAGTTCCTGCTTGTAAGAGCCATATCTCGAGTTCTACAACAGTTATTAAGGTGATTCCAGTTTGAGGTGAAAGCTTATCCTCTTAGCTTTCCAACGCCACCAACCACGCCTTATTTGTCCAAGTAACGAAGAAATGGCAGCCGTTTGAAGTTCAGTGCGCGAAGCAGGAATTACGCGCTGAGAAGTGCTCGATCGAGAACTACTTCTATTCGATCGAGAGCCAATTTGCTCGATCGAGAGCTACCTATTCTTGATCGAGTGATTTAAGGGAAAGAAGTCCTCGATCGAGAGGAATTGTTCTCGATCGAGAGGAATGCTAAGGAATATCACTCGATCGAGTGCTTTAGTTAGTCGATCGAGTGGATTTTTGCTTCGGGCTGGGCCTTTTAGGTTTAATTCCGTCATTAGGTTTAATAAGCCCTATTTTCTTATAAACAGGGAGTCAGTATGTCGATGTAAACTCTCTCACACACACAGACTACTTCGTCCCTTTTCTCTCTGGTTCGAAGACACTGTTACTTTTGTTCTTCATTTCCGGATCCATTAATTTAGTAATTCTTTCTTCCCTTCTCTCTTTAATTTAATGTTTATTGTTTTTATTCCTTTTATTCCTGCTCCCCTTATTTCCATGTCTAGCTAAATCCCCTTAGTATGTTAGGATTAGGGAAGCCGTGGTAGCAATGCTTTAATTGTATTAAATAGGTTAGCCCTGCGATAAGAATTGTATTAGGCAATTTAACTGTTATCCGGTCGAATGAATGCATGCAGGAGACCATAAATCTAGTTAACCCCGACCTAGATCGAAAGATTGGAAGGGAAGGCTTGCTTAATTACAATAGGGTATAGCAGTGAGGGCGAAAGTTAAGCTGTTTACGCTCTAGGGCGGTTTAAGGACCGAAAGGTGACGACCATAGCTCTTCTTATCAATAGTCTAATCGCCTTAGTATTCTCGATAATATAAGATCTGATAGCTGCCACGGTGGACCGACTCTTAGCATACTACCCTTCTTCTTCTGTTAATTTCTCTTTTTATTTCTCTTGCTTTAGTCTTTAGTTTAGTCAACACAATCAATTCAAAACCCCCATTAGTGACATTAGACAGATAAACAGACAAATAGATAGTACACCGCCTCCCTGTGGAGATCGACCCTACTTACCGCTGACTTCTGTTAGTAGTACTTAGGTATTTTATTTTTGGTACGAAACGACAGTATCAGGATACATTAGACCTAGTGTATCGCCGTGGGGAGCACCAGATCTTTTTGTGATGAAGAAAGATAGGAGTTTGAGGTTGTGCATAGACTACAGGGAGCTGAACCGAGTGACGGTGAAGAACAAGTATCCTTTGCCAAGGATAGATGACCTGTTTGATCAGTTGAGTGGTGCATCAGTCTTTTCTAAGATTGATTTGAGGTCGGGGTACAATCAGGTGAAGATTAGAGAGGTAGACATACCAAAGACAGCTTTCACGTCGAGGTATGGCCATTATGAGTATATGGTGATGCCGTTTAGGTTATCTAATGCACCGGCTGTGTTTATGGATTTGATGAACAGAATCTTCAGACAGTTTTTGGACAAGTTTGTGGTGGTTTTTATCGATGACATCTTAGTCTACTCTAAGGCTTAGGAGGAGCATGAGGAGCATCTGAGGATTGTGTTGCAGACTTTGAGGGAGCATGAGTTATATGCTAAGTTGTCCAAGTGTGAGGTTCTGGTTAGAGAAAGTTGCTTTTCTGGGGCATGTGATCTCTAAGGAGGGAGTAGCTGTGGATCCGGAAAAGATTGAGGCAGTGACAAAGTGGGAAGCACCAAAGAATGTTGCTGAGATCAGGAGTTTCTTGGGTTTAGCTGGATACTACAGACGGTTCGTGAAAGATTTCTCCAAGATAGCTAGACCTATGACAGCTTTGAAGAGGAAAGAGAACTGGTTTCGTTAGGATGAGAGTTGTGAGACGGCGTTCCAAACATTAAAGGAGCGTTTGACCACAGCTCCTATCTTAGCATTGCCTGAAGGGATCGAGAACTTTGAGGTTTATACAGTTGCCTCAAAGAATGGGTTGGGATGTGTGTTGATGCAGAATGGTAAGGTGATTGCCTATGCTTCTAGGCAATTGAAGCCGTATGAGGAGAACTACCCTACACATGATCTAGAGTTGGGTGCAGTGGTGTTTGCTCTCAATATTTGGAGACATTACCTTTATGGGGCGACCTTTAAGGTATTTTCGGATCACAAGAGTCTCAAGTACATCTTCACTCAAAAGGAGTTGAATATGAGACAGAGGAGGTGGATGGAGCTGATTGGCGATTATGACATGGATATTATCTACCATAAAGGGAAAGCCAATGTTGTTGCAGATGCTTTGAGTAGGAAGAGTGTACATTCCTTGTGTACAGCTCTATCTTTGATGAGGTTGAGAGATGAGGTGGGGAAGTTTGGGATACATATGATGTAGAGAGGGGATGCTGTGGGAGATTTGACATTACAGCCTGATCTTTATGATGATATTCGAGGTAAATAGGCTTTAGATCCTAAGATGGTTGAGTGGACAACTGGAGTAGAGAAAGGGACAGTGTCTCGATTCTCTATTCATACAGATGGTAGTTTGAGGTTCGATGGTAGGTGGTGTGTCCCTAATGATGAGGAGCTGAAAAAGACTATCATGATAGAGGCACATTGTACACCATATTCAGTACATCCAGGTGGTGACAAACTGTACAAGGACTTGAAGAACACGTTTTGGTGGCCTGGGATGAAGAAAGAAACAGCTGAGTTTGTGGCCCGTTGTTTGACATGCCAGAGAGTTAAAGGGGAACAGCGACGACCACAAGGTAAGATTCAGTCTTTAGAGGTACCTGAGTGGAAGTGGGAATCCATTTCTATGGATTTTATCGTTGGTTTACCGAAGAGTCAACAGGGTAACAACATGATATGGGTAATAGTGGATCAACTGACCAAGTCAGCTCACTTTGTGCCAATGAAAGATACATGGACTAAAGCATAATTAGCTATGGCTTATCGAAAGAATGTGCTCAAGTTACATGGAGCCCCTAAGGACATAGTATCTGACTGAGATGCGAGGTTTATGTCAAGGTTTTGGAAAGAGTTGTAGGAATATTTGGGAACAACTTTGAAGATGAGTACATCATTTCATCCTGCGACAGACGGTCAGACTGAGAGAACAATCAAAACTCTTGAGGATATGTTACGAGCTTGTGTGATGGACTTTGAGGGTAGCTGGGAATAGAGGTTGGATTTGATAGAGTTTTCTTACAACAACAGCTACCACACTAGTATTGGCATGGCACCGTTTGAGGCTTTATATGGGAGGAGATGCAGGAGTCCAATTTTTTGGGACGACAGTGCTGAGGCAGTGGTTCTAGGACCAGAGATGGTACATGAGATGGTTGAACAGATTAAGATGATCAGGGAAAGGATGAGAGCAGCTCAGGATAGGAAAAAGAGTTATGGAGATCTACATCCCCGGGATATAGAGTTCAGGTTGGGGATAAGGTTCTTCTGAAAGTGTCTCCTATGCGTGGGGTTATGCGATTTGGGAAGAAGGGCAAGCTGAGTCAGAAGTTCATCGGACCTTATGAGATCTTAGAGCGGGTTGGAGAGGTTGCATATCGTCTGGCTTTAGCAGCTGCGTTAGAGAGGGTGCATAATGTGTTTCATGTATCGCAGCTCCGGAAGTATGTGAGTGACCCATCACATGTGTTAGAGGCATAGAGCTTAGAGCTAGATGAGTCATTATCATATCTTGAGGTACCTAAGCAGATTCTTGACCGGAAGGTTAGGAAGACTAGGAGTGGTGAGACTGTTTTGCTTAAGATCCTTTGGTCTAACCACGAGACTGAGGAAGCTACAAGGGAGGCAGAGGAGGCCATGAGAGAGCGTTACCCTTTCCTTTTTGATCAGGTATGTATGGTTACGGGGACATAACCTTGTTTCTTTTAGGGGGGTAGGAGATGATCGCAAAGAGTTTTTAAGAGTTTTTATACCCTTTTTATGTTATGTCGGTATGGTTGTTGTCGTTAAGTCGGGTTGAGTTTGGGTTAGTAACATGTTTTATGTTGAGTTTGTTTTGGTTGTTGAGTCGGGAGTGTTGTAGTGTGAGTCTTTGTTTTGTTGTGGTTTGAACTTCGAGGACGAAGTTCTTTTTAAGGAGGGAAGACTGTAATACTACGGATTTATGAGTCTCTGGGTACTCTATCGAGTAGGCCTTACTCTGTCGAGTAAGGGTGAGTTGCAGTTTAAAATAGTTTCTGACCTGTTGGGTACTCGATCGAGTAACGTTGATACTCGATCGAGTAAGGGGGCACTCGATCGAGTACCTCAGCTACTCGATCGAGTAGCTGGTTTACGGGGGTTGATTTGTCGGGTTTTGTTAATAATGCGATTAAGTATATAATAACTTCCATCACTTTTCTTTAAACACTTTTAACCCTAATTACTTTCAAAAAGAGAAATCAAACTACGTTCTTCGCTTCAATCGCATTGTTGGCAAATCCCGGAGCTTGGAAGGTCGGATTTTAGCTTTCTTTGTACCGTTGTGATCCTTGCGTCGAGGGTAAGATCTACGTACCGTTTTTATAGTATTTCATTAAAGTTGGTTAAACCCTAATAATGGGATTTGGGGGTTTTGTTGTATCTTGTGATTGGTAGTGATTATATGTTTGTATATTAGGAGGAGGATTCGTAGAGGAAGCGTTTTGATATCAGCTGTGAGATCGTCTGATTGTGTTGTGCTTTCCAGGTATGGTTTCCCTACGCAGTATTAGTCCCATAATGTGTTGTGGTGTTTTGTGGTTGTTGAATATTATCATACTCGTATTGTGACGATTGCTGGATTTGGTTGCTGATAGTAGTTGTGATTGTTTGTATCTGTCTGTGATTCGGGGTGCGTCCCTGGCTGAGTGGAGTCACTTGCGGGAGTGGCTTCACGCCCATGATTCGCCTTCTGTGGAACCCGCCACAGAAGGGATGTGCACATTAATGGATTTGGGTTTATCGTTCGATGGAGATGAGCGGGGCTTAGGTAGGAACGGCTGCGGTCCCCCACTGGCGGCGAGGAGTGACCTGTTGCGATGGGCACTCTGACAGGGCTACACACTTTAGTGTGTAGTCAGGATTGTGGAGTTGGGTTTGGAGTTCGGAGAATATCTGTGATGATTGAGTTGTTTGTTTTACTGTGTTGTTGGTTTATATAAATTGTGTGATTAGTACTGACCCCGTTTAATGTTTTAAAAACTGTGGTGATCCATTCAGGGATGGTGAGCAGTTATTGAGCAGGTATGATTCGAGTTACTGGGATAGCTGGGATGTGCCACCGTCTGATGATAGAAGTCTTCCGCTGTAGCTTTAGTAGTTTAATAAACATTTCAGTTAGTTGCTAGACAGTTGGTTTGAGAACTCGTATTCGTATTTCGGTTTTGGTTTTGGATTGTAACCTTCCGCTAAAGTATTTCTATTTAAATGTTGTTGCGTTATTGTCTATTTGATTATCATTGCCTCGGGTAACCGAGATGGTAGCATCCTTATACCTGAGTGGTCCTGGTAAGGCACTTGGAGTATGGGGGTGTTACACCTACTTCGAGTAACATGTTAATTAATGATGTTCAACATGTCACTCTGAAGATATTCCTCCGAGCTTTGACCTTTCTGTTGTATGATAGAAGGGATGTGAGTAAGTTTAACTCGCATGAGGTTATGTTGTTGATCACCTATCTGAACCCCACCCGAGCACAGAGAGTCTCCTTTAGTACCTCGGCTATCGTTTGTGCTAGCTTGGCCTTGATGGCCACCTCTTCGACCCGGTACTTGAGTTGTGGTGTTATTGCCACACAGTTAGCTAAGCGGTTGACTACCTTTGAGGCCTCTTTGGCCCTCACACCTATGGTCTTGGTTGTGCCCACCTTGGATAGAGATTACTTCATCGACCAGAAATGGTTGAGGACTTCGGAGGGTGGTGGGTTAGCTTGGAGGGTGTGGGGCATGAGTTGGATGAGACTGCCTGACCCACAACATCTCCCTGTGACTGAGCCTTTGACAGCGGTGGTTGTAACACCTCCATTTATTTAAGAGCCTTTAGCAAGACATTCTCAAGTAAATAAAGGTGTTACCATCTTAGTTGCCTGAGGTAGTAAGTATAAAAGACAAATAATACCAAAGTACTTTAAGACAGTATATTATTAAAGTGCCTCAAAAGGTTTATTACAAATATCCAACTTGATAAATAAATATTATTAAGTACTTGAACAACTGCAGCGGAAATAAAATAAATAGTGTCTGCATATTAATTAAGGCGATCTCTAAACTCAAGTGATCTCGTCACAAGCTCCCCTCTAAGCATCCTGCACTCCACACAAGCTAACCTGAAATCAATCTGCTCCCCATTATGGTTCATCACAGGTGTTCACGAATACACTGTCAACCACGAGGTTGAGTAGGATAACTAAACAACAATAACAATATTAATAATACGATAGCCTGTAACACAATTAACGATCCAAACTAAGACCGTCGTGCTCATACACACACGGCACACACACGGCACACATACGGCTTGACCGTGCCACACACACACACACACACACACACACACACCATTCGGTGATTTCCAATCCGACACCACACGGTGTACTGCTCAGGTCCACGGCCCATCTCCTCACGCCACTGTGCATGTCCGACCATCATACGTTTAGGACCACGGTACTTGCACATCCCCGTGCCTGACCGACCAAATAATCTCTATAGCAATGCCAATCTCTTTCACAACCAATCAACAACAGAGAACCAACCAATAAGATAATAATATATGATCATAAGACAATAATGATAACAATATGCTCAAGACAACAATTACGACGATAGACTCAAGACAACAATTACAACAATAATCCATCTTTCAACAATTCTCCAACTACCAATATAGTATAGTTGAGTAGTTAACCTACCTTTTAGAAAATCTTCTCAATTAAGCAATTAATCAAAAAGCCTCTTCAACAAATTCACCACCTAAACAATAGTTAGATTATGTATAATTATTAACTAATCTTATTAATAAATTTAAGATGTAAACTACCCAAAACAATCCCGCAAAAACGCCACAAACAACCCCCAAAACCCACGGCCAACCGACGGTGGTCAACCTGCCGGTCAACAGCCACCACGGCTACGGTCTCGGTGGTCAACGGCCAAGTCAACGGTCACAATACGGGTCAAGGTTAAAACGTAAATAATTGATATTAGGTGATTAGATAACTTACCGCAATTTAATTATCGCAAGGTAAAAACTCCGTCTTAAAGTTGTCTCACAAAAGCTCTCCTCACAATTGTATTTGAGTTTTAGAAGAAAAATAATTATGATTGTGAGGCATAGAGTTGGTATATATATAAATTGGCAGGAGAAGTAGGAAGGTTCTAGGAAAGTCTTTTTAATAATAAAATAATGAAAATATCTTAAAGCATAGGTAACACCTAAACCAAATACTACCTTCCTTCAACTCGGTCCCACCATGGCCCCACACGGCTCACCCACACGATACCAACCGTGGTCCCCACTCCGTCTTATTTGTTATTTTATTTTACTTCTTTTCTTTTACGACTACACTTATTATTTATTTATTCCACTTAATATTTATTTATCTTATTATTTATTTACGACTACTCACATAATTACAAATATAAATTATTAATTAAAATATTGAGTATTACAGTCTTCCCTCCTTAAAAAGAACTTCGTCCCGAAGTTCACCGCTCCTTACTACTCAACCAACCAATTAAATGACGAACGAACACACATAAGATTAATTACTATCAGAAATGCAAACAAATTAATGCGGTGTTATATCCTACCCCCGTAAAAAAAATAGTTACGTCCTCGTAACTAACGTACCTTACGCAAACAAATGAGGATACTTCTCTTTTATTTCATCTTCAACCTCCCATGTAGCTTCCTCGACATTATGATTAGACCATAAAACTTTCACCAAAACGATCTCACTATTTCTAGTTTTTCTCACCTTTATGTCCAAAATCTCCTTAGCCACCTCATCATAAGACAAATTCTCATCCATTTCAATTGTCTCAACTTCTAACACATGAGTAGGATCACTCACATACTTCCTTAACTGTGAAACATGAAAAACATTATGAACTCTTGCCAAAGCTGGTGGAAGTGCAAGACGATATGCCACTTCACCAATTCTATCTAAAATCCCATAAGGTTCAATGTATTTCTGACTCAACTTTCCTCCCTTGCCAAATCTCATCACCCCCTTCATTGGTGATACTTTCAACAACACTTTGTCTCCTATAGCAAACTCAATCTCACTCCTCTTCAGGTCTACATAACTCTTTTGTCGATCTTGTGCAGCTCTCATCTTTTCTCTAATTACATGAACTTGTTCAACCATCTGATGAATCAATTCCAGACCCAGTGTCACGGCTTCAGTGACATCGTCCCAATAAAATGGACTCCTACACTTCCTCCCATACAAAGCTTCAAATGGTGCCATACCAATACTAGCATGATAACTATTGTTGTAAGAAAATTCTATTAAATCCAACCTATCTTCCCATGATCCTCCAAACTCCAAAACAAAAGCTCTCAACATGTCCTCTAAAGTCTGAATAGTTCTCTCCGTCTGTCCATCTGTAGCTGGATGAAATGCAGTACTCATTTTCAAAGTCGTACCCATACACTCCTGCAATTCTTGCCAGAACTTAGATATAAACCTTGAATCACGGTCAGAAACAATATCCTTTGGAATTCCATGTAACTTCACGATACTTCTTACATAAGCTTTAGCCAACTCAGCTTTACTCCAAGTATCCTTCATTAGAATAACGTGCGCTGTCTTAGTCAAACGATCTACTACCACCCAAATCATATTATTGCCCTTCTGCGTACGAGGTAAACCAAAAATAAAATCCATAAAAATACTCTCCCACTTCCATTCAGGCACATCCAAAGACTTTACTTTCCCTTGTGGTCTCTTATGCTCACGTTTCACCCTTTGGCATACCAAACATCTAGAAACAAACTCAGCAACCTCCTTTTTCATTCCAGGCCACCAAAACTTCTTCTTCAAATCCTTATATAACTTATCTCCTCCTGGATGCACAGAATACGGCGTAGATGTGCTTCAGTCAAGATCTTTCTTTTCAATTCGCCATCATCAGGTACACACCACCTCCCATCGAATCTTAAACCACCATATACCCCTATAACAAATCGTGACGGCACGCCCTCCTCCACGGTCGCACGCCACTTCTCCAACTTCGGATCTCCTTTCTACTTCTCTCTGATTTCAGCATATAATTCATGTTCAACCATCAAATCCCCAACTGAATCCCCTTCTCCTATCACACAAATTCCCATTTCACTTAATTCATCTTGGAACTTAACCCGCGACATAGGTAAACACAACGCATGAACCGACTTCCTACTCAAAGCATCAGCTACCACATTAGCCTTTCCCACATGTTAAACTATCTCCATATCATAATCTCCAATCAATTCTATCCACCTCCTTTGTCTCATATTAAGCTCCTTCTGAGTGTAAATATATTTAAGACTCTTATGATCAAAAAATACCTTAAAAGTAGCTCCATATAAATAATGCCTCCATAACTTAAGAGCAAACACGACCGCCCCTCAATCCAGATCATGAGTCGGATAATTCTCCTCATACGGTTTTAATTGCCTTGAGGCATAAGCGATTACTTTCCTTCTTTGTATTAACAAACATCCTAATCCATTTTTCGAAGCATCTGTATACACCTCAAAATTCTCACTCCCCTCTGGTAAAGCTAATATAGGTGTTGTGGTCAAACGCTCCTTCAAGGTTAGAAAAGCCGTTTCACAACTCTCATCCCACTTAAACCTATTCTCCTTTCTCATCAACGCAGTCAAAGGCTTAGCTAACTCAGCGAAATCCTTCACAAACCTCCTGTAGTAGCCAGCCAATCCCAGAAAACTTCGCCCATCTGCCACGTTTTTTGGTTTCTCCCACTTAGACACTGCTTCTATCTTACCTGGGTCAACCGACACTCCCTCCTTTGACACTTCATGTCCCAAAAATGCTCTACTTTATCCAACCAAAACTCACATTTACTCAACTTAGCATATAAATCATTCTCCCTCAAGGTCTGCAAAACAATTCTTAAATGCTTCTCATGCTCCTCTTTGTTCTTAGAATACACCAATATGTCCTCAATAAAGACTACTACAAACTGATCAAGGTAAGGACTAAACACTTTATTCATTAAATCCATAAATACTATAGGTGCATTAGTCAAACCAAAAGGCATAACTACAAATTCGTAATGTCCATACCTCGTCCTAAAGGCAGTCTTAGGTACATCCTCCTCCTTAACTCTCAACTGATGATATCCCGACCTTAAGTCAATCTTAGAAAAAACTCCAGCTCCACTCAGCTGATCAAATAAATCATCAATTCTAGGCAAAGGATATCTATTCTTAATTGTCACATTATTCAGCTCTCTGTAATCTATGCACAATCTCATACTCCCATCCTTCTTCTTAACAAATAAAACTGGCGCTCCCCAGGGCGACACACTTGGTCTCACATAACCCTTATCTAGCAGTTCCTCCAACTGCTTCTTCAACTCCTCTAATTCCTTAGGCCCCATCTTGTAAGGTGCCTTAGAAGTAGGTCCAGTCCCAGGTTTAAGCTCAATATTAAAATCCACATCCCACTTTGGAGGTAAACCCGGAATCTCCTCTGGAAACACATCTTGAAATTCACTCACCATTGGGATTTTGTCCGCGCTCTTCACCATCTCACGCGTGTCTCTTACGTGGCATAAAATCTGATGCGTGCATTTTATATAGTCTTTTTAAGTCTTATTAGCACGTATTTCTATGTAATTCCCGTAGTTTTAAGCTACGAAATGTCCCGAATATTCTACTTTGGTTCGTTTGGCTTTAATTGCAGGAATGAACCTGAAAGAAGCAGAATTGAGCCTTTTGCTGTTCCTTTAGCTTGCATTTAGGAGATGGAAGAATTGGAGCGGAAATATTGCTGCCTTGGGATGCGTGAAGTCGTCTTGGAAGCTAAATCACATGACCTATGGCGGATTCAGTGGTAGTTGACTCGATCGAGAGGTTTTGCTGGACAATGTGCTCGATCGAGATCTTTTGGAAGTTGAGAAGTCCTCGATCGAACCACTGTAGTGTTTGATCGAGAGGTGGCTATATGGTGTTCCTCGATCAAGTAGTCTTTCTACTCGATCGAGAGGTTTTTGCGAGAAGTTGCTCGATCGAGCTGTTTCAATCTACTCGATCGAGTACTTTTCTATCTGACGCAAGATTTTCTTGCGAGAACTTATTTTCTTGATATTTTAATTATCGTATTAGGTTAATAAAGTATCTCTCCTATAAATAGGAGAGACTCAATTAGGTTTAGTTATCTTTCATTCGGCACTAGGATGTTTGGATCCCTTTCATTCTGTTCGATGTTACTTTGTTCTCTTTACTTTCCAGATCTTGTTTTGTGTAATCCTTCTCTATACTCTCTTTCTATTTAATCTAATTCTCTTTTGCATATTTTTACACACCATGTTTAGTTTTGCTTTATCTTTTGTTCTTGTTTTATTTACCATCATGCGTAGGTAATTCTTTATTGCTAGGATTAGAGGAGCCATGATAGCGAAGCGATGATGCGATAATTAGGTTAGGAGGTTTACATGTGAGAATTTTTTGATAGCAATATAACTGTAATTATTAGGTTGAATGCATGCAACTGAAGTAATTAAACTTGTTAAATTCAGACCTAGATCGGAAGATTGGAATGGACAGACCTGTTATGAACAATAGACTACTCTAATGAGGGCGAAAGCTAAGTTAGTAGTATTTTAGGGAGGATAGCGGACCGAAAGGACCTTTCCTTTACCCTTCTCACATCATACCGACTGACCTTACCTTTAGCAGAATTCTGTGATATCATGGTGAACCGACATCCTAGAATCTTTCTCTCTTTATTTGATCACATCTTTATTTCACTTTGCTATTTCAGTTCGTTAGTTTAGTAAACAACTCAAACCCCCCGCTTTGTGAATGTAGATAGACTAGATAACGAGTAGATAGTGACCGCCTCCCTGTGAATACGATACCCGACTTACCTATGCTATATTACTTAAAGCCGGTTGGTTTTATTTTTTATAGGGATGCGACAGCCTCATCAAATTTTGGCGCCGTTGCCGGGGAGGCAACTATTTTATTTACTCGTTTTATTTTTGTCTGTCTTTAGCCTCAAGGAATTTATTCCTTGAGGCCGTTCTTATTTTTCCTTCTAGTTTTGTTTTGATAGGTCTTACAGGTCCTCCCTAGACAGGATTCTAGGAGAAAGATTATCAAAGGGAAGGCTTGAGTACCTTTGATCCTTGTACCAAGATGTCTAGCGTCTCCAGAATTATAGCACAATTTGAAGCTCAGAATGCAAGATCTGACAAGCTGGAGAGTAGACAATCTTGGGGTAGTCCACCTCAATTCCATACTACGGTACAACATGTGGTCTACTGTGAGAGATGTGGTGCTGCAGGGCACAATGCTGTTATTTGTTTGGTGGAGAACGACGAAGTCTATGCGTTTAAGCAGCATAGATAAGCTAGTCATTCCTTTACATATGTGCCGCCACATCCGTTTCAGCAACGAGGCTATTAAAAGCCTCCATTTGTTTGGCCGCCGCAACAACAAACCCCTCTTCCTGACAAACAGAAAGAAGAAATTGCTGAATTGACGTCTATAGTGAAGGCACTTGCGCTGCAAATGCAAGAGATCATGCAAACTAAAGACGCCATTATCAAGAGACTTCAGACTCAGTTGGCTCAAGTAATTGCCGAGCAAGCTTCTTGATGCCTGTCGTTGTGTGCACCAAAAATAATATTTATAAAACCAAACTACTACTAGCAAGCGGTAGTAAGGGTCGATCCGCAGGGAGGTAGGGAGATAATAGTTGCTTTCATGTTTAATCTAAGGGTAACAGTTGTGGGGGTTTTGATATGTATAATTTCTAAAACTAATAACATAAATTAAATAAATAAATAAAAGTAGCAAAAGATGTAAACTATGATAAAAGAAATGCTAAGACGGTTGGTTCACTACAGCTTCGATGGCACATAAGTCTAGGTAAGTCTCGAAATACGGTCGCGAAGGATGGGGAAAACAAGTCTTCTCGGTCCATGTTAAATAGTAAATACCTCTCGGCCTATGCTACTAATCCCTAAGTCTCATTAATACTAACTCTCGTTCTTGATTAAAGATTCCTAATGCAAGCTAAATCACGTTATCTCTCGATCTTAGCAACTTAGTCGTTTTAATTCGTTAATTATTGTCCATTCCTATCTCTCGATCTACGGGATGGTCAAGGTTAAGCATCTATCAAGTCTCCTCTCGGTCTCATTGAAAGATAAAGCACTTAACGAAACAAACAAAGCAAAACCAGACGCGAAGTCAGTCGATCGACCAGCTATCCCAGTCGATCGACCAACCGGCTCAGTCGATCGACTAGTTAAGCTAGTCGATCGACCAAGCCCTAATGCGAGGTCACCTATTCTAATGCCATCTACGCCATAGATCCCCTACATCTTAGCGGGGTTGATTTAGCTACTCATACTAGAAATAATGGAAGCAACAAAATCAACAATTAAAGCTAACGAATTCATACTTGAATTAATAAAATGAACAATTAACATAAAACGATAAATTTGGCTTCGGGAGATCTAACCTAGCAATTCTATACTACGAAGGAAAGCAGTAAACTGAATAAAGGAATAGAGAATACCGTATAAAGGAATTGAAAGGAGAAGATAAAAAACCGAATGCTTAACGGAAATAATCTAAACTAATGTATCTGTAGAACTTGATGATCAAAAACTGAATGCTTATTCTGAAAACTAAGGTTACATTATATAGAAATAATCCTGCGTAACCTTTATTCCTAAACCTAATCACCATGGGCTTTGGAATTCTCGATCTTTTATTTTCCGTCAGACCCGTGGAGTGGTCGATCGACCATAGTACCCAGTCGATCGATCAAAGGTGCTGTACAGAATTGCATTCTGACGATTCCTGCAGCGCGCACCGATCTTAAAACAGCTGCCATTTCTTCGTTACTTGGTCAAATCAGGCGTTCTACACGGAGATGGAAAGCTAAGAGAATACGCTTTCACCTCCAATTGGAATCACTCGATTATCTGCTCTAGAACTCGACATATAGCCATCTGAATCAGCCTGCAATATCGAGAAATGCTTCTTTGCTTCTTAAACTCGTACGCACCCTTGCTTTTGCTATCTTTAGGCCTTGAAATGCGCACCAAGCTCATTCCTCGAGTCAATACTCCATGTCAAATGCAATGCTAAGTACTTAGGGACGGATTCGGCTTATTTTCCACTGAAATCTTCATATTCCTACAAAATCACAAGAAAAGGAAGAAATACACGAAACAAGGGAAATAGTAGCATAAACTACTCAATTGAGCTCTGAAATGCGTGTGAAATGAGGTGCAAAACATCATATAAATGACACGCATCAAACTTCCCCAAACCAAACCCTTGCTTGTCCCCAAGCAAGAACTAGACTCGATCCTAAAACCTAATGGAACGAGTTCAATCTCAGAGCGAAATGCAACAAGTAAAGCCTAAACCAATTTAATGCAATAACCAACAATCAATTAGCAAGGTGAGTCATGCAAACGAGTTATGATGTCGTTAAAAATTCGCTGAACCATCAACTGTAGAGACTTATCAAATTGGACTCTCACGGGTCGCTCAAAACACTCAAATAAGCACAGCTGAATATATGTAAAAGATAGAAAGAAGTAAAATTTGTAAAGACTCTCACCTAACTACGACATATGAAAACATGCCTGCAATCTAATATGAAAGTAATCTCTACAACCGTACATACGCATTCCAACCAAACAAAAGACCATGACACATGCCGAGGTAGATATGGATATGTGAGGTAATGGGTAAGAAGAGGCAAAACATTTATGGGAATGTGGAGGTATATGTGATCAAGCTAGTACCTAAACAAAACCATATGACAACATCCAACTTCTTGCTCAAGATTAAACAATAAATCCGGTGCAGATGATTAGCACTAATCTCACAATCTCCGATATAAGTCAACTCCCCAAAGAATATAAATGATAACATGGGAGTGAAAATCACCAAATCATAATAATTGAAACATGTGATTTTTTCTTTCTTTTTCTCGGGCTGCAGTCGATCGACCATACGGAGCAGTCGATCGACCGGATTCTACAGTAAGCACACTTTTTTTCTTTTTCGAATCATTTTTTCTTCTTTTTTTTTCTCTTTTTTTTTTCTTTCTTTCATTTTTCATTTCTTTTTCCTCCTTCATTCTTTTTCCAACATCATCTCAATGAGAGCATATAACCAAACCGCAATAAACATATTCCCAAAAACTAAGACTACTAGCTTGACAAAGGCAGGTTGAATATAGGATGTAGTTAAGGGACAAAAGGCTAAGTTTGGCTATGAGGGGTTTCATGGGCAAAATGAGAAAAGGGAACCTCTACCACATGTGTCAACAAACCACAAACCGAATGCATACAGGTATTAAGCAGATTAAGTTCATATTTATGCATATTTATGTAACATGTCTCATAAGGAGTACTACTCACATTCCTAGATAAACTGGCCATGAATGTCACCAGTTATAAGCTCTAATCCTCAGAATATGATGTAGTTTGCCAAAATTCAAAGTCAAGTTATCAGGTTCAGCAAGATGTTTACGAAAACTCGTAGGCTATGCAAATGATTCTACAAATAACATGTCAATTAGCAAGGCTTAGGCAAGCACAGATGCAAATGCAATGTCATCATTGAAATACTACCGTTCCGACTCGACCTAAATGCCAAAGTAAACGTGCATTTTTGTTTGAATTTTTGAAATTTTTCAATTTTTTTCGTATTTTGGTATATATGTAAAGAGATAAACAATGCAAGGCAATAATGTAAACGTGAATGCAAGCAAATGAAATGCGACGCAAAAACCCTTCCCCAAACCAAATCGCACAATGTCCCCATTGTGCAAAATCATGTAATGAAGAAAAATGGAGAACGGGAATTTGCGAGAAAATAAAGAAATAAGACATGAAGTTAAAATCGGGAACTCACAAGACTTTAAGCGCAGCAAAAGGAACCTCCCCAAACCAGCGTGAGCTAGGAGGTTTCAGTAGCCAGCAGTGCTACCAAAAAGTACCTGAAAAGACAAAAATACCACGCATAAAACCAAGAAAGCAAAATTGGGACGGTAATTATGTGCAAAATTAAGAAAATGGAAGAAATCAGATATATGACGGAAAATAAAGTGGACTAGAAAACTCCCTTAATTCCGCAAATCGACCAAACACAGCAGGGGAGTGATCGTGAGCAGGTACAGCAGCGACAGTGGTCGATCGACCACATCACCCAGTCGATCGACCAGGGTGGACAGGAACAGTAGCTCCTGGAAGCTGCGGCTCAGTCGATCGACCATGGAAGGCAGTCGATCGACTGGGAAACCTGCTGTAACTTTCTGATTTCTTCGAATTAGCTCAATAACTTGAGCTAATATGGTCCATATACTTGCAAAAGCACATAATAACGCGCCCAAAAATTGCGCAAAACCCAAAGTAACAGTCTAAAGGTCTTTAAATCCTAAGCAAACCAAATTAAAGAGCGAAGTCTCGCGCACACGAAAAACGATAAATAGTCTAAAAGCAATAAAATAGATCAACGAAAACTGCGGAAAATCTCCGACCAAGGCTTCTGCCTACATGAAGTAGCTTCCGCGGTGCTCATCTCAGAAGCTGGACTCCACTCTACTCCGACTGGAATACTTAATGGATCATCTCTAGCATCTTCCCAAGCATGGCCATCATCTTCTAGCTCCTCACACTCGAGATCCGACTCCGAAATTTTGACTGGCTCCTTCTTCTTGGGCTCCTCATCTGGCTCCTCGTCAGTTGCATAGCTCAGATATCCCAGACCGCCTCTCTGAACAATGAGCTCAACTGGAGTAACTGGCAGCTCATCCTTCCCCAAACCAGCTCCTGCAATAGATGAAACGGACAAATCGTCCTCCAATTTGCTCCCAATCTGGGGCGGAGGTGTCATGACAGGAATAGGCATAGGTACTGAAGTAGGAATATCAGAGAGCACGAAATAAGATTTCTTTTCAGAAATCATATTACAGGTCATGGGCCACATGGGGTTTTTCTTCCTAGGGGACTGGGCAAACATAATAGAGTGCTTCCCTACCTTAAATCTCAAAGTTCTTTCCCCTACATCAATTATTGCACCAGCAGTGTGCAAAAACGGTCTTCCCAAAATAATTGGGGTGTTGACATCTTCAGGAATGTCCAAAACAACAAAGTCAACAGGAAAAAAGAACTTTTCAATTTGAACAGGCACATTCTCTAAGACCCCTATTGGCTGAACTGCAGAACGGTCAGCCATTTGCACAGTCATGTCAGTAATGGAAAATCTAGTCAATCCCAACTTCTTAGCCAGACTCAAAGGCATAACACTGACACTAGCCCCTAAATCACATAATGCCTTCTCGATTGAGAAGGTACCAATATTGCAGGGGACAGAGAAACTACAGGTCGAGATAGTTTATGAGTAGCAGTGTGAGTTAAGTACGAACTAGACTCTTCAGTTAAATGCACTGACTCCACAACATTCAAATACCTCTTCTTAGCTAGCAACTGTTTCATGAACTTCGTATATGCAGGTATTTGATTAACTAGCTCTAAGAAAGGAATTTGCACGTTAAGACTACGCACGACATCTTTAAATTTATCGAATGTTACCTCATCTTTGGTCGGCACTAGGCTTTCTGGATAAGGGGCTGTCAGAAGTAGCTTTGCCCTCTCCTCTAGGTCTCTTATACCGGCATCAGTGGACTTAGGCTGAAAATCCACTACTTTGTCTTTGTTGTAACTTGACCCTTCATCAGACCGTCTCAGATATGAACCATTAATTGACATCGGGTCATACTTCGGAACCGGGACTGACCCATCAGCATTTGGGTCTTGCCTCAATAATTTCGGAGTCGTCTCATCCCGAAACAAGAAATCCCTCAAGTTATCTGGCATTGGAGGACGAATTGGCTCATCATCAGCAGCATCATCAGTCGATCGACCAGTGTGGTCGGTCGATCGACTGACTTCTTCTTTTCCAGAATGAACAAAAAGATCAGAAGGCGTCACTGAGGATCGCGGAATGTTCGATCGACTAGGTGATGTGGTCGATCGACCAGAATCGCTGCTGTCCGTTTTTTTCTCGCTCTTTTTCTTCTTTCCTTTTCCAGCAGCTTTCTTAGGTCCATCAAGAGCGGATCCGCTCCTCAGCGTCATTGCATGTACGGTCTCAATACGCTGATTCAGAGAGTGGAATTGACTCGGTATCTCAGCTGCATTCTTGTCTAATGTAGCAATTTGAGATATCAGCTTCGTGATTAAGGCCTGGTTCGCCGCATTACTCTTCTGTACCTCCACCATAAGCAGCTGCACTAGACTCGTCAACTCTGCAACTTCGTTTTTCAACTCTTGCTGTGACGGAGTGGATGGTAGTGGGGCTTCATAATGAGGCTCATATGGTTGCTGCGGTGAAGTAGGAGCGTAATTATACGAATTGTCGAGCTGAAGTTGATGGAAAGCAAACATCTTCTCCTTTGGGTGCCTGCATGCCTCAGATGTGTGTCCCACTCCGCCGCATCTCTCATAAAACAGCACCTGCTGCTCCTGAGAATTGAACATGAGTGGATCCTCCTGAAGTACTGCAAATAAACAACACTAAAGAAGAAGATAAGAATTGCCTCAAGGTACTCAGTCTTCCCTTGAGGCGAAACACAGACTAAAAAAAAACAACTAAAACTAGCGCTGCCTCCCCGGCAACGGCGCCAAAATTTGATGCCTGTCGTTGTGTGCACCAAAAATAATATTTATAAAACCAAACTACTACTATCAAGCGGTAGTAAGGGTCGATCCGCAGGGAGGTAGGGAGATAATAGTTGCTTTCATGTTTAATCTAAGGGTAACAGTTGTGGGGGTTTTGATATGTATAATTTCTAAAACTAATAACATAAATTAAATAAATAAATAAAAGTAGCAAAAGATGTAAACTATGAATGCTAAGACGGTCGGTTCACTACAGCTTCGATGGCACATAAGTCTAGGTAAGTCTCGAAATACGGTCGCGAAGGATGGGGAAAACAAGTCTTCTCGGTCCATGTTAAATAGTAACTACCTCTCGGCCTATGCTACTAATCCCTAAGTCTCATTAATACTAACTCTCGTTCTTGATTAATGATTCCTAATGCAAACTAAATCACGTTATCTCTCGATCTTAGCAACTTAGTCGTTTTAATTCGTTAATTATTGTCCATTCCTATCTCTCGATCTACGAAATGGTCAAGGTTAAGCATCTATCAAGTCTCCTCTCGGTCTCATTGAAAGATAAAGCACTTAACGAAACAAACAAAGCAAAACCAGACGCGAAGTCGGTCGATCGACCAGCTATCCCAGTCGATCGACCAACCGGCTCAGTCGATCGACTAGTTAAGCCAGTCGATCGACCAAGCCCTAATGCGAGGTCACCTATTCTAATGCCATCTACGCCATAGATCCCCTACATCTTAGCGGGGTTGATTTAGCTACTCATACTAGAAATAATGGAAGCAACAAAATCAACAATTAAAGCTAACGAATTCATACTTGAATTAATAAAATGAACAATTAACATAAAACGATAAATTTGGCTTCGGGAGATCTAACCTAGCAATTCTATATAACGAAGGAAAGCAGTAAACTGAATAAAGGAATAGAGAATACTGTATAAAGGAATTGAAAGGAGAAGATCAAAAACCGAATGCGAAACTAGAGACTTTATTAATGGAAATAATCTAAACTAATGTATCTGTAGAACTTGATGATCAAAAACTGAATGCTTATTCTGAAAACTAAGGTTACATTATATAGAAATAATCCTGCGTAACCTTTATTCCTAAACCTAATCACCATGGGCTTTGGAATTCTCGATCTTTTATTTTGCGTCAGACCCGTGGAGTGGTCGATCGACCATAGTACCCAGTCGATCGATCAAAGGTGTTGTACAGAATTGCATTCTGACGATTCCTGCAGCGCGCACCGATCTTAAAACAGCTGCCATTTCTTTGTTACTTGGTCAAATCAGGCGTTCTACGCGGAGTTGGAAAGCTAAGAGAATAAGCTTTCACCTCCAATTGGAATCACTCGATTATCTGCTCTAGAACTCCACATATAGCCATCTGAATCAGCCTGCAATATCGAGAAATGCTTCTTTGCTTCTTAAACTCGTACGCACCCTTGCTTTTGCTATCTTTAGGCCTTGAAACGCGCACCAAGCTCATTCCTCGAGTCAATACTCCATGTCAAATGCAATTCTAAGTACTTAGGGACGGATTCGGCTTATTTTCCACTGAAATCTTCATATTCCTACAAAATCACAAGAAAAGGAAGAAATACACGAAACAAGGGAAATAGTAGCATAAACTACTCAATTGAGCTCTGAAATGCATGTGAAATGAGGTGCAAAACATCATATAAATGACACGCATCACTTCTAGGCAACCCGAGACGGTTTATGTTGTTCGCACCAGGAGTGGTATTCCCTATGAAGGACCGGTTTCGCCTATTGATGCTTGAAATGATGGCTTAGATGTTGAAAATACTGTTCAAGAGGAAGAGTACAATGAAGCCTCGCCTGCTCCTGTTCAAAAATTTGATCGAGAGCCTTACTTTGCTCGATCGAATGAAATTACTGAAGAAGCACTCGATCGAGAGGATAAAAGTTCTCGATCGAGCACTGAGGAAAACAAGACCCTCGATCAATTAACTCCAATTGCTCGATCGAGTTCAATTGCTGAGGAAAGTCCTCGATCGAGAGAAAATGTTGCTCGATCGAGTGATTTTAATGCTGAGAATTGTAAATTGTCGTGTAAATTTAATTTGGACGATGATTCTGCAAATAAGATTAATTCTTTTGTTACTTCTTCTACAGGTCTTGACAGGTTGAAGGACTCAGGAGGCAAGCATGGTACGTTGTATTTGGATACTGGAACAGTATGGATTGATGACCCAGGAGGCGGTTTGGACGAGGCTATGCCATATAAGAAGAAAGGGTGCGAGGAAGCCAAAGGTGGAGGCTATGACGCTGCGATGAGTTGCTGTTCTTCAGTTGATGCGATGTTATGGAGGCCTAAAGTCAAAATTATGGACGCCGAGGGGACTTCATTTAGTTAGAAGCCTTGTTGTGGGCCATTGATTTGCGTCGGTGGATGAAGAAAAGAAGGTCGAGCTGGGATCTATCTGCAACTAGCGCTGTCCGGGAGGCAACCCGGAGTTTAAAACTCTTTTTAGTCGATTTTCAAACATTTCAGTTTTGTTGAACTTGTAATAATTGGTTTTCAGACGATAAACTGGAATGTTAGGCTTGTTTTTTTAGTCCTATGGGTCGTTCATTGCGTATTTGTAGGTACCTCACGAGGATCCCTCGATCGAGAATTACTTTTTGTTCTCGATCGAGCAACGTCTGCAGCCCATTTGACTCGATCGAGTACTTTTGTACCTCGATCGAGTACCATCGAGTAGGCTTGTTTTGATTCGCGTCCAGTAATGTTGTTATGAAGTTATTAACAACCTCCCACGTTGTTGGCTGGTTTGGGGAGGTTCCTACTTCGCGTATTCTTGTATGTTTTTCGCAGCTCCACTCTTCCTTTCAGTTTGCATTTCCTTTCCCTATTTTTGGGTACAATGAGGGCATTGTACAGTTTGGTTTGGGGAGGGTATATGCATCCATATTTGTGTCTGCATATTATTTTTATTGCATTTCTGTTATCACGTTTAATTTTTGTTTGCATTGTCTTTTATTTTCAAAAAAAAAAAAAAATTGAAAAATCCCACAAATTTAGAAAATTTCAAAAATTTCACGTTTATTTTTGCATTTAGGTTGATTCGAAACGGTGTATTTCAATGATGAAATTGCACTATAATTAGTCCTTTTGCTTAAGCCTTGCATAAACTAATTATCTTTTAGCATTGTCTTATTGCATAATCTACGAGTTAATGTTGAAATTTCGCTGAACGAATAGACTTGACCTGAAATCTTGGCAATCTACTTATAAATTCTAAGGAATTAGAGCCTTAAAACTGGTGTGATTCATGACCAGTTTATGTAGGATTGTGAGTAGTTACTCCTTCCATAACATGTAACATTAATTTGCACAAGTATGAAATTCAATTGCTTATTGGCTGCATACATTCATGTTAGTGGTTGGTATCACACGCAGGGAGGTGCTTATTTTCCCTTTTCTTCCATTTTTACCCATTAACTCCACATTTAGCCAAATTTGCCTTTTGACCCTTAACTACATCCCAAACTTAGCCTACCTTGTCAAGCTAGTTTAGATTGTTTTTGCGGTATATATTTATCACGCCAATTTGGTTTGTATTGATAATCGGGAGTTGCTAATATGAAGAAGAGGAAATGAAATTGAAAAAAAAAAAGAAAAAAAAAACCGAGAAAGAAGAAAAAACAAAGAGAAAAATTAAAAAAAGAGTTTGAATGATATCGGTTTTACTCTTATGCTATCATTTTATCTTATGAGGAGTTGTTTGATATTTTGTTTAGTGAGCTTTTATGGCGAATTAAAGGCATTTGTGCTTAATTTTGATGGATTAGAAGTGGATGTTGTCGTTTGGTTTTGTTTAGGTAGCTAGCTTGGCTATTAACCTCACATTCCCAAAAATGTTTTGCCTCTTCTTACCCATTACATCCCTTTTCAATATTTTTGTAAGCCCTCGGCTGTGACGGGACCTTGTTTGGTTAGAATGTATGTGTTTGGTAGCTAGAATTGTCTATCATACTATATTGCAAGCATGTTTAAGTCGGTCGTAGTTTGGGTGAGCGACTATTTCTCTTTCTCTATTACATTTATATGCTTACCCTTTGCTCCATGAGAGAAGAGTGACCCGTGAGAGTCCATTATCAAAGGTCTTGCAAGGTCGACGGTTCAGATGTATTATAAACATCCTATAACTCGTTTGCATTTGACAGTTTTTGCTATGAGTGTTAGTTTGCTTACATTAAATTGGTTTAAGTGGGCATTTGTATCTAGCTCTGAGTTTTTATTCCGTTCCATTAGTTAGTTGCATATAATTTGCTTGGGGACAAGCAAAGGTTTGGTTTGGGGAGATTTGATACGTGCATTTTATATAGTTTTTTTAAGTCTTATTTGCACGCATTTTTATGCTATTCCCGTAGTTTTAAGCTACGAAATGCCCCGAATATTCTACTTCGGTTCGTTTGGCTTTAATTGCAGGAATGGACCCGAAAGAAGCAGAATTGAGCCTTTTGTTGTTTCTTTAGCTTGCATTTAGGAGATAGAAGAATTGGAGCGGAAATATTGCTGCCTTGGGATGCGTGAAGTCATCTTGGAAGCTAAATCACACGACCTATGGCGGATTCAGTGGTAGTTGACTCGATCGAGAGGTTTTGCTGGACAATGTGCTCGATCGAGATCTTTTGGAAGTTGAGAAGTCCTCGATCGAACCACTGCTGTGTTCGATCGAGAGGTGGCTATATGGTGTTCCTCGATCAAGTAGTCTTTCTACTCGATCGAGAGGTTTTTGCGAGAAGTTGTTCGATCGAGCTGTTTCAATCTGCTCGATCGAGTACTTTTCTATCTGACGCAAGATTTTCTTGCGAGAACTTCTTTTCTTGATATTTTAATTATCGTATTAGGTTAATAAAGTATCTCTCCTATAAATAGGAGAGACTCAATTAGGTTTAATTATATTTCATTCGGCACTAGAAAGTTTGGATCCCTTTCATTCTGTTCGACGTTACTTTGTTCTCTTTACTTTCCAGATCTTGTTTTGTGTAATCCTTCTCCATACTCTCGTTCTATTTAATCTAATTCTCTTTTGCATATCTTTACACACCATGTTTAGTTTTGCTTTATCTTTCGTTCTTGTTTTATTTACCATCATGTGTAGGTAATTCTCTATTGCTAGGATTAGGGGAGCCATGATAGCGAAGCGATGATGCGATAATTAGGTTAGGAGGTTTACGTGTGAGAATTTTTTGATAGCAATATAACTGTAATTATTAGGTTGAATGCACGCAACTGAAGTAATTAAACTGGTTAAATTCATACCTAGATCGGAAAATTGGAATGGACAGGCCTGTTATGAACAATAGACTACTTTAATGAGGGCGGAAGCTAAGTTAGTAGTATTTTGGGGCAGATAGCGGACCGGAAGGACCTTTCTTTTACCCTTCTCACATTAGACCGACTGACCTTACCTTTAGCAGAATTGTGTGATATCATGGTGAACCGACATCCTAGCATCTTTCTCTCTTTATTTGATCACATCTTTATGATGGAGCGGGTCGTTGTCCGCCATCAAACACATTTATACCCACTACTAGCATAGCAAGTAAGTCGGGGTCGATCCACGAGATGGGGGTACTCGAATTGTTCAATCTAATTGTAGTTGTGCAAAGGGTTGTCACAATTGAAATGGGTTGATGATTCTAATCTAATAAAAGCAATGGAAAGTAAACAAGTAACAAAAGAAAGGATGTAAACAAATGACTAGAAGCGCTAGGTTATCATGGTTTTGGTTCGATAGGTTTTAAACTCGTCGTCAAAAGTCACCTAACCAAACAATATTTATAACTTTACAAACTACTCTTAGTAAAGAGGCAAGTAAAGGTCGGATCCCAAGGGACGGGTATTGATGTAGGATTTTCAATTGTAAATGGTCGTGTCTTAGGGTGTCACAATTTGGGGTGTAGATAGGAGATCAATTAAAACTAATCAACAATAAAAACAAAGCACGGTAGATAAAATGAAGGTGTAAACAATTGATTAAAAGCACTAGGGTATCATGGGTTCATAGGGGATTACATGGGAGTTGATCATACAAACATGTTCTTAAATTATAAGCAAGCAATTATTGTTGTGATGGGATCGAGTTAGTGTATATCTTATAATCCCTAAGAAGGTTTGGGTCCCGGAGCCGAATCGATTAGATTGTACAACACCTACAAGTCGACTTAGTCCTTTCTATTCAACATTATGCATGGTCTAATAAGACTCGAGTTGGTTTATGTCTTACAAGTCTTATTAAAAAGATAGGTGATGGGTAAAAAATGCAAGGATTCATAGGCTCGCATTTCATCAAACATAACATCTGCATAAGTTGAAATCACAACAAGCAAGCAAATAAATTATGTGAACATATTAGATTAAGCATGAATCATTCCCCATGTTGGTTTCCCTTAATTACCCATTAACCCTAGCTAAGAAAACTACTCACTCATGATCAAGTTTAACATGCTAAAAAGGTTGTCAATCACATTAACAAGGCAAAACATGATGAATGAATAAAAATGATTAACAATAATTAAAACAAGGATTAAGAGAATTATACCTATGGAGATTCCAAAATAATAATGCAAAGAATAATAGAAGTACTTGATGATTGATGGAAGGTTGTCAATCTCCCAATAAACCCAAATGATCTTCTAATTACCCAAAATAAATGTTGAACAATAGAGAAATTAAGGAAAGACTAAGTATTGAGATTTGTATTAAGACTAGATTAAGAGTTGATTACAAGATTAAGATGAGATTACTAATTGATTACAACTTGATTAAGAGAGTATTAAGATTGGTTGCTAATATAGGTAGTACAAAGGGGTATTTATACTAAAGATTAGGTACAAAGATTAGGCTTACTAAGGGCTTAAATGACTATTAAGACCCTTAAGAAAAGTTAAGGAAGTGCTCCTCTCCAAGGAGATGCGCATCTCCGTTTTGCTAGTCCCGCATAGATATGCTCGTCCCGAGCTGCTTGGAAGCTGGCACGGTGGTTTCTGTCAGGAGATCCGAGCGGATCATTAGGGAAGACGCTCGGATCATAGGGCTTCAAGACGAGCGTCTTAAACTCGGGACACTCGGGTTGTTGTGCAAGGAGACGCCAGGATTGCTTGCAATCCGCTCTGATCCTGGGTCAGACACTTCTCTTTTCTTCAATCCTCAACAATCCGCGGGGATCTTGTTGGGGATGCAAAGATCATTTCATCATTGCCCAATCTACTTTATTATCTACCTAGGCCTTCTAGTATCGTCTTCCCTTTGATGCTTGGTCATTAGATGGGATCAATTTAGCTTCATTTCGCCATGTAAATGCAAGGTTGCACTCCTCTCCTACCAAGGAAACAAAACCTCAAAGAATATGCAAAATGGGAAACTAAAGATAGTAAATGACCCAATTATGCACTATAAAGCATAGGAACGAGGCTAATTCGAGGACAAAATGTGCTCAAATATGAGTCACATCAGGTTTCATAGGGGATTCATGGTAATAGATCATACAAACATGTTCTCAATTAGAAGCAAGCACTTATTATTGTGATGGGATCGAGTTAGTGTATATCTTACAATTCCTAAGAAGGTTTGGGTCCCAGAGTCGAGTCGTCTAGACTGTACAACTGCTACAAGTCGACTTAATCCTTCCTATTCAACTATATGCATGGTCTAATGAGGCTCGAGTTGGCTTATGTCTTACAAGCCTCATTGAAAAGATAAGGGATGGTCAAAAAACTTTAAGGATTCATAGGCTCGCATTTCATCAAACATAACATGTTCATAGGTTGAAACCACAACAAGCAAGCAAATTAATTATGAAAACATATTAGATTAAGCATAGATCAATCCCCATGTTTGTTTCCCCTAATTCCCCATTAATCCTAGCTAAAGAAACTACTTGATACCGTCGTCAGGTACCACAAATAATTACCTGAGTACTACTAACAGAAGTCAGCGGTAAGTAGGGTCGATCTCCACAGGGAGGCGGTCACTATCTACTTGTCAATTCGGTCAGTCTATGGTCACAGGATGGGGGTTTTAATTGATTTAACTAAACTAATGAGATTAAGGCAAGAGAAAAGGTTAAGAGGAATTAATAAGAAAGAAAGGAAAACTAGGATTGTCGGTTCATCAATAAATGTCAGTTAATTGCAGCTAAGGTCACAGATCAGTCGATGTGTCGGTCAAAGGGACAACGAATATCTCCTTCCGGTCTCAATTCGCCCTAAAATACTATTATCTTAGCTTCCACCCTCACTAAAGCATCATATTGTTCACTGCGGGTCTCACCCCTTCCAACCTTCCGGTCTAGGTCAAGGCTTACCAAAATTAAATAAGCTAAGTGCATCGATTCAAATAGCTAGATACAGTTAATTGCAGTGATTAACAACATAGACTTAACAACAACGAACGATCTATAAACCTAATTAGCAATTAACATCGGTTCATTGACTCCCCTAAATCCTAGCAGGGGAATTAGCTAGACATAGTAAATAAGAAAGGAGCAAGAACAAGGGATAAAATAATAATAAACATTAAATAAAGAGAGTAAAAGGGAAAGTAAAATTACAGAGTAAGATCCGGAAATAAAGAGAAACCGAGAAAAATTATTAGTGATAAAGATGTATTTGGTGTAAAGAGGTGTAATTAATGTTTGACGTCTTCCTATATATAGGAAAGACGATTTTATTTAACCAAAAAACAAATTAAATCTAAAGAGCCTGAGCCCATTAGAGAGTTACTCGATCAAGCCATTTTAAACTGCTCGATCGAGCAGTTCCTCAGCAAAACCTCTCGATCGAGTAGAAATTCTACTCGATCGAGGAAACCCTAAATAGCACAATTCCATCGAACAGAAAATGCCATTTAATCGAGGATTTCTTCTCTTAAAACCACTCGATCGAGCTATAAAAGCCTTCGATCGAGTGACTTTGACTCAGCCAGCTCATTGCATCGTTAGTTTCAGCCTTGACTTGGTTATTTAGCTCCCGAAGTGACTTCACGCAACCCATAACGACAATATTTGTAATACCCGCCATTTTAGGGACCCGTTGACCAGCGTTGACTAACCTTGGGAGCAGTAATAGTCCTTAGGAATACGTGCCAAAGTTATCTTGTGTCTTGAGTTATAGGTGGTACTCGATAGAGTAGAGGCTACTCGATCGAGTAGCTTGGATACTCGATCGAGTAGGGGCCACTCGATCGAGTACGTTAGTTACTCGATCGAGTAGCGTCTTTTCAGCGAGGGTTTATAATTGTGTTTTCCTAAAATCGCAAATCATTTCCGCCTCTTTCTTCTAAAACTAGATGTCGTCCCTTCCTCTTCCCTTCACCTTATGCCTTCCATGGGAGCCTTTGAAGGTACTTGTGCCTTAGGAGTGCATAGCTTGAGTCGGGTAGAGGTCCTTTGCTAAGTTTCCTCATGTAGGTATGTCGTCATCATCATCAGTATCCTTGTCTTTTCAGTTAGGGTTAGAATGGTAGTGATAGATGATTGTATTGTGTGTATAGGTGTTACTTGTTTGCTGGGTGTTGCGTGTATAGGCATGGAATCGTCGCAGTCGCTTAAAGGTAGGTTCGCCTACTCAGTCTCTGTTGGTTGTTAGAGTGTCAGTTGTTGTTGTTGATTGATGTTGTCGTTGCTGCGGTTGTTGTTTCGTCGTTGTGGTTGTTGTTGTTGTGATACAGCTGTTTGTGACTGATTGTCTGTTGTTCTCGAGGTGCGTCCTCGGCTGAGTTGAGTCACTTGCGGGAGTGGCTTCACGCCCTAGTTTCGCCCTCCGTGGAACCCGCCATGGGAGGGGATGTGCACATTAATGGGACAGGGTTATCGCTCGGTATGATGAGCGGGGCTTAGGTGGGAACGGCTGCGGTCCCCCACTGGCAGGGCTGGTCCAGTGGACAGTCGGTGACGGAGATTGATTGGAGTGGGTACGATTGTGTGTGACTGGTTGTGTTTGTATTGTTTTGACGGTTGTTGTTGGTTAATGTTGTGTCTTGCCTTAGTTACTGACCTTGTATGGTTGTCTTGTTTGTTTATGTGTCTGCCGTGATCCCTTATGGTGAGCAGTCAGTCTTAGCAGGTGTTGATGTGGTTGATAGCTGGAGTCCTGGCAGGGGTGTGTCGTCACGAGTTCTGATAGAGATATCATGTAGCTGACAAGTTGTTCCTTTATTTTTATTAGTTGGTTGTAACACTTGTAATATAACTATAATTGTTTTTTTATCAACTTTCGATAATTACTTACCTCGGGCAACCGAGATGGTAATGCCCTTATATGCTAAGGAAGGTCTGGTTAAGGTCCTCGGTATATGGGGGTGTTACAAAGTGGTATCAGAGCGACGATTTTGGAACCTGTAACAAATGAACCTAATGAACGTAGTGAGTCTAATAAAATGAACCTGGTGTATGTATAATGGGAGCCCCAGCCGATGCTAGATTTTGGGTGAGTAGGCGCCCTCATTCCAAAATCTTGGCCCCATTGTGCTTAAGCCAGTCACTGGGTATGGGAATGTGGAGTCAGTAAGTATGTGCTTAACGTGTATGGTGATTATGTGAGAATTGTTTGTGGTTGAGTCTTTGTTGAAGTTAGTATCGGTACAATAGCTACGTTAGAATCGTGTATGGTGAATTTGTGATGGAGTTAAGGTGCATATGTGATGATAATGAGAAACGTAGAAGGTTCTATGTGATAGAAGTGTGTGAAAGGGGTAGAGATATGTACTGTGATATGAAAAGTGGTAATATTGGTGTTTGTTTCAGGTTGTTAGTGATGGTGATCCTATACGAGTTTATAAGTCTTACAGTAGCCGTAATAATGATAGCTAAAGAAGTGTTGAGGTATAGTGAGAATTATCAAAATCGTAATGGGTATATGCAATGTTTAATGGTTGAAAGTTAAAGAAAAAAAAAATGTTTTTGTTGATTTTAGGGCATGTATGCCGTGAGCAGAAAAAAAAGGCTGTTTTTTTTTTCATTTTTGGTAAATGCCGAGACAAAAAGAAAAAAAAAAATCTGTTTTTTTTTCGGTTTTGTGGAAATGCCGAGAGATATGAAAATAAAAAATTCTGTTTTTTTTCGTTTTTGTGCAAATGTCGAGAGCATTGGAATTTTTTTTTTTTGGCCATTGATAATTATACATTAAATTTATAATGTATGATTATTTGTTGTGAAAAAGTTCACAAATTAAAGATACCTAATTATTTTAAAGAGGTTTAAAATAATGTTGGATTAATTCATATTATAAGTTAATATGTATTAAGATTGGAATTATTGTGAGTGATTGAGGAATTGTCACATAATTTGATCATTTAAATAGGTGGTTTGGATAAATTATTCTACATAATTAAGGAATTATGTCTTGAATGATTAATTTATAGTTGATGCATTTTTATTTAGTTGAATGTTTTGTTGAATGGTTTACTTTACGTATTTTTGCAATCGGTTGTAATTTGTAATACCTAGTGTGGCCTTAGTTAATTATGTTTTCGTAATGATGCAAACATATATTTTATGTAATTTTGAGATCTCGAATCTCCTTTTGGTTTTCTTTAGTATTATGGTTTTGATATTAGAATGTAAATAGGTTTATTTTGTAATTTATTAATTGTAATTTTGAGAAGACTAAAGATGGAGATTGGATTGCTCACTCCCGCTACATGGACCAAGATGGAACATCAAGACAAGCTTCTCGGGTCCTAGGATGGATTCCAAAGTTGTATTTATGTTCATTTTGGTAGATAGGCCACACTAGGACTTTATTTTTGTTTTACGTTTTTCCATTCTTATTGCTTTTCATTGCATGATAGTTAGTGCATCATATTCCGCCTAAACCAAACCACCTACTAAAATGCATGAAAATTGACTCATATAGTTTGGATGTTAGTTTTCATAGACATACATATGTCACACATTTTTAGGCCATCACCTTAGTTTATTCATTCTCGCATGCTAGATATTAGTTCACTTAAAATGAATTAAAATAAAGTTGATGGGATCTTCCTCTATAACTGAAATTGAGACTAGTCTTTATAAGGGCAAACATCTATGAATCCCTTCTTCGTCGGTAGGCATATAGGACCTTACTCTCCATATGACCCCTTCTACGTTGGGTAAGTAGTTTGTGTTGACTTAGTTTACCTCAACATTATAATCCGAAGAGTTTCTCGTGATTGTGATGGACTATAGATAGAATTTACAGAAATTTATCGACCAAGAATTCTAAAAGTAGAATTAGCCAAGAGGTTGGCTTATCAATTTACAGATAATTGAGTCTTGGGATCATTTATATAATTCTTGAGGGAGGTTAATTGTATAAATGCTTGAGTCTTCGCGTTATAACAGTATTACATTAGACTTAAATCATAAACGATGAGTATGCTTATTATATTTTTTTCCTTTTCGCAGTGTAGAATTCGTTTTATATTGATAATACTGCTTACAACAAATGGCTGGAAATAATGATATCCCTATGCCAAGTGCCACACTTGGACGCGAGTCCTGGCTAAAAGCTTTCATGGACCACATGAATCAGTTCACACGACTGAAGAATGACGGGTCCAACTTTGCGGACTGGGAGGCATCATTACGGAATGCTGCCATTGCTGACGGTAAGCTCAAGTACTTAACTGAGCCAATACCGCCAAACCCAGGCCCCAATGCAAGAGCTAACGAGTCAATTGCTTATAGTGAGTTCGTTATGGAAGCGGGTGCGATAAAGAACGTACTTATTTTTGCAATGGAAACCAATTTGAAAAGACGCTTCATTGCCTAAGGTGCAAACAAGATTTTCACCACGCTCACTAATGAGTTCTCAAAAGCACCGAGAATCGTTACTTATGAGCATACCTGTCGCTTCTTTGATGCGAAACTCCAGAAGGGCCAACCGGTTAGCCCACACATTCTTAACATGATTGAGAATGTCGAGAAACTGGAGGCACTTGATTGCAAAATCAGTGAGAGCATAGTCATTGACCGTATGCTTCATTCACTTCATGATGGTTTTGCCCTCTTCAGGGCAAATTACTACATGAATGACATGAAGAAAAGTCCTCATGAGCTACACTCACTTCTCGTACAGACCGAGAAGGATATGAAATTGAGTGGGAGCGTGAAGCAAGATGTTCTCATGATTTCCAACAAGAATAAGGGTAAGGGCAAAGCTCACGGCGACCTAACTGTAGGAAAGCCAAAGTTTAAAAAGTCAGGAAACGGTAAGAGTGGGCCTGGTGAGACTAGTGGCTCACTAGGCAAGGCAAAGAGCAAGGACGGTAACGTTGAGTGCCACCATTGTCACAAGACTGGACATTGGAGGAGGAATTGTCCCGTGTACCGTGAGGACATAAAAGCAGGCCGCGTCACTCCTGTTGGTATGTCATCTTACATTCATATGATTGAGATTAACCATGCAAGTTTCGGAACTTGGGTACTTGATACTGGTTGTGGTTCTCATCTGTGTAATCATTTGCAGGGCCTAAAAAACATCACACCCCTCGCAAAGGGTGATGTGGACCTGCGAGTCGGGAATGGAGCACGAGTTGTTGCAGTCTCAATGGGAACATACGTAATCCAGCTCCCTAGTGGTTTTGAGTTATATTTATATAACTGTTACTATGTACCCAGTTTATCTAAGAACATTATTTATGTTTTCGTACTTGATAAAGACGGTTTTTCATTTTCAATAAAGGATAATAGCTGTATTTTCTCTTTTAATGAAATGGTTTATGGCAAAGCAGTTTCCATGAATGGAATTTACATCTTAGATCAAACCACCGATATATTACATGTGAATAATAAGAAATTAAAGGTTGGTGACAAAGATCAAACTTATCTATTGCATTGTCGAATGGGACACATAAATGAAAGACGTGTAAAGAAACTCATCGAGAATGGGACTATCCCCACAGTTGATTTTTCTTCATTTGGCACGTGTGAATCATGTCTTATCGGCAAAATGACTCGAATTTCCTTCAAAGGTGTTGGAATGCGCGCTAGTGACCTATTAGGACTCATACATACTGATGTATGTGGGCCTATGTCAATCACCGCTAGAGATGGCTATAGATATTTTATCACTTTCACGGACGATTTGAGTAGATACGGATATGTATACTTAATGAAGCATAAAAGTGAGTCTTTTGAAAAATTCAAAGAATACCAGAATAAGGTTGAGAACCAACTGGGAAGAAAGGTCAAAGCACTCCGTTCAGATCGGGGTGGCGAATATCTTTCAAATAAGTTTGATCAACACCTTAAAGACTGTGGAATAGTTTTACAGTTAAGTCCACCTGGAACACCTCAATTAAATGGTGTGTCCGAACGGAGAAATCGAACACTACTTGATATGGTTCGATCCATGATGAGTCACACGGTAGTACCTGACTCATTATGGGGTTTTGCTCTTTTGTCAGCTGCTCTTATACTTAACCGAAGTCCGTCTAAAGCTGTTGACAAGACTCCATATTAAATGTGGAAGGGAACGGTCCCTAACTTGTCCTTTATTCGGGTTTGGGGCTACGAGGCTTATGTCAAGTGGAGACACGAGGATAAGCTCGGCCCGCGATCGGTCAAGACATACTTTATTTGTTATCCAAAAGGAATGTTTGGTCATTACTTCTATTCGCCTACCGAACATCGAGTTTTTGTTGCGGCTAGTGCAAAGTTCTTAGAGAAAGAATTTCTCGAGAACAAGTCAAGTAATAGAACCTTCGAGCTGTCGGAGATTCAAGAACCAACAACCGAGGAACAGATGGAGGAAGTTGTTCCTTCAACTGATGATACGGTTAATATTCCTCAGGAACCTAGGAGGTCGGGTAGAGTCTCTAATCCTCCAGAAAGATACATTGGTATGGTCGAGGAGAATGGCGTTTTACTCCTAGAGAGTAATGAACCCGCTACCTATAAAGGTGCCACGGCCTGTTCCGACTCAAAGCCATGGCTTGAAGCCATGCAATCCGAGATGGACTCCATGTATGAGAATGACGTATGGGATCTTGTTGATTTACCTAATAAGGTACGACCTCTACAGTGCAAATGGCTTTACAAAGTAAAGCATTCTGTAGACGGGCAACCAGATACCTATAAAGCATGACTAGTGGCAAAAGGTTTCACTCAAGTGCACGGATTGCATTATGATGAAATTTTTGCACCCGTAGTTATGCTGCGTTCCATTCGGATAATCTTAGCGATTGCCGCTTTTCATGACTATGAAATTTGGTAAATGGATGTGAAAACCGCCTTCTTAAACCGTTATTTGGAGAAGGAGTTGTACATGGTACAACCCGAAGGTTTCATAGATCCTGAAAATCCTAAGAAAGTGTGCAAGCTTAAGCGTTCCATTTATGGACTTAAGCAAGCTTCTCGGAGTTGGAATCATCGTTTCGACCAGGTGATAAAAGAGTATGGTTTCACTCGATCAGTCGAGGAACCATGCTTATATATCAAGTCGAGTGGGAGCAAGATTGTTTTCTTGATATTGTATGTCGATGACATACTCTTGATTGGGAATGACATTCCTCTCTTATCTTCGGTAAAAGGATGGTTGAAGAACCATTTCCAGATGAAAGATCTGGGTGAGGCACAACGCATATTGGGAATCCGTATCTATCGAGATAGATCACGACGGATGTTATCACTGAGTCAGGAGTCTTATTAAGATAAGATTCTTGAAAGGTTCAGCATGACCAACTCCAAGAAGGGGTGTTGGAATATGTATCCTCCGACAATAATGCGATCATGACTGTTGATCATGATGATCACATGTTTAAGTCTCATTATAAAGAATACAATTGGAAAGTAATATTTTACTGTCAACTGGTCAACATATATCGGTAATGATTGGCTGACTAGAGTTTGACATTACTGTCGTGTGACGGTGGTGATCAGTTGACCACCTAGGTCATACCTATAGGGTAACACTCTTAATTGATTATTTAATTAATCGTATAATGTTACGAGTTAATTAAATTACTTGAAAATTGACGGACGATTTTGGAAGTAAAATTTACGTATCATATTGAAATGTGATTAAATAAGATACGGTCTGAGTAATTGAATTGTATCATTACTCGGATGAAATTATTGTTTACAGAAACAATTAAATTTGAATGAATTATTATAAATACGATTTATAATTGGTAAAATATTTTGGCACAAGTAATTATGAAATTACTAAGTCGATTTTTGTATGTGACGTATTTTTATTAATACGTTGTTTTTAATATGTTAAAAATACATAACAAATTTATGTGACATGTGACATGTGACATATTGACAATTGAAAAAAATAATATGGAATCCATATTAACTAAAGTGCCGAAAATGGAGGAGTATTAGGCTTAATATTGTGTTTATATTATAAGTGGTAAACATAATGATTAAAAGCAAGAGTAGCCATGCAACCCTATTAAACCTTGTGAAGACAAATGTGGGCATGCATTGGCTCCCCAAAACACCTCCTCCCGCCCGGTTTTCCAAGAAAGAAAGGCAAAGGTTTTGTCTTATATTTTTCATATACACTACTTTGATTTAGTTAGTGGATTATTCATTCAACCATTATCCAAAAATTAAGATTTCTAGAGAGATAAAAAAAAAAAAAAAAAACTCTCTTATTCTTCTCCATAATATCGAAATTATTAAGTGTTCATAATAATTTTGGGTCAATTTTCTACTAGATTAATATTATACTAGTACTTATAATATTAATTTGAATTAAGAGAAAGCCTTGGGTATTAAGCTTAGGGAGAGATCCTATACTTGGATCTTGGTTCTTCCATAAGAGAAAGCTCAAGAACAAGAGAGAAAGGTGATCTCTCTTGTGCCCATTAAACCGAAATCACCAATGTAAGGACATGATTTCTCCTCTATTTTATCATTTGTTTGCATGCATAAGTTCCATATTTAATTTATGACAAATTAATTTATACATATATGAGTATGTAAGTATGTATATAGATCTACATTTCTTTCAATCGGTATCAAGAGCCATGGTTGTTTGCATGCAAATCGGTTAAAAGTTTTTCCGAGTTATAAGAATAACATATAAAACTTGTAAAATTTGTGTTATTATGATATATCACGAAATTAATTCATGCATGTTAATATTTCTGGTCCTAAAATGTTTTAGGATATTTTGGTTAATTTTACGGATTTTTATTGTTCGTATTATACAATAATGGCATTTAAATATGATTTTATGAGTAAAAATGTCATTTTTGGTCTAAAATTAGCTATACTTCGAATTTTCCATTGATTTTTGGATATGTTGTCACATATATTATTTTGCGATAACCTGTAAATTTTCATAATTTTTGGACTTGTTATGCTCGAAAAATGGATTTTTCATTATTAAATTCGGATTTAGGTGAAAAATAGGTTAATATGAGTTAAATTTCGAATCTGGTCATAGAAAATTAATATGTTGTCACATACATTTTTACAAGATGTGTGTAAAATAATTGGCTATAATGAAGTCTTTTTGCATGATTTATGGATTTTTGAAGAAAAATAGCATAAATAGTGACATTATTAGTGAAAAATTAATAAAACATAATCTATGACTTAGGAAAAACGTCTAATGTTGCGTTTTATTATCGTTTTCAGATCTAAAATTGAAAAGTTAGTGAATATAATTTTTCCATGTTTTTTATGATTATTTTATTAAAAATCGATAAACCGCAACATTGTTTTTCCGGAAAAATTTCGAAATTTTTAACCAAAGATTTTGAACATTATGAGTGTCATGCTATTTTTCCAGAATGTTCATGAATTTAAATTTTGAATTTTGAATTTATTTGAAATTTTGTGATTTATTTGAAGTTTATAGCTTATTTTTGTAATTTTTGGTCCATTTATGAACAATTTTATAAAATATGGGTTAATTATGGTCAAATTTTTAGTGAAGACTATATTTTGAGTCCTAAGAGGTTAGGGTAATTAACTTATGCATAAATATGAGTTTATGTATTTTTGTGATTATAAAAATGTTGAGATCACGCAAATCCGTAAAAACCGAGTAATATATGATATTGGCTAATTAAAGGCGATTTAGCATAAAATTGAGCATGTTCATACATATTATAATGCTGCATTTTCTTTATGATTGTCATAATTTTAATTTATGTAATTTTGAATTATGTAATTTTACTTAGTATGGCCTTAGATTTAATTGGTATTTCCCGAAATGTATTGGAATATCGATTCGGTTGTAATTTTATTGTGATCTCGTATCACCGTTTTGTAATTTAATAGATTTATTTTATTTTAGTTACAAATGTATAATAGGAAATTATGTAATTTATTATGTAATTTTATTCATTCCGGAGTTCCCAAAGACGGATTTCTTCAAGAATGGCGTTACATAAAGACGGTGTTACCTCGAGATGCGTGCCACAACCGAAGTTCAAGGGACCAACGGAGTTGGTTTCCGAATATGTAATAGTTAAATAGTTTTTCTATTTTAGGAAAGGCCATACTAGGATTTATTTATCTTTATGCTTGCATTTTATTTTATGTCACATGTATCTCTAAATCGCCATAATTAAAACATGCATCTTTACTTTATCGAGTTTATCGACCGTGTCAATTAGAATTATCGTAGTTCACCGCTTTAGTTCACTTAAAACGTGATAGATAATAAATTGACATGACCTCTCGCTAAAACAAACAATTGAGACATAGCCTTACCAAATAGTAGAAACCATGAAAACCTATTTCGCGAGGGAGTGCACTCGGCCCTACCGGGGTACAAACCTTGTTACGTAGGAGAAGTGGGTGATGAGTGTTAATCCACCGAGTTCATGTTAATGAGGGTTTCATCAGCCATACCGTGCCCAAGTTGATATGGATTTGGATCATGGACACATTTATTCGAAATTTGGATTGAGCTCAACGGAATTATTCGCGACCGTGGTTGCATGTGTTCCGGGCTATAGACAACTATTAGAGTAATTTTATCGACCAAGAGTTCTAAAAGTAGAATCGATTAAAACGTTAATCCACCGAGTTATATTGATAAAGGTTTCATCGGCCATACCGTGCCTAAATCGATATGAATTTGGGTCTTGGAATCATTTATCTAGTTGGGTAGAGGTCACTAGAAAAATGCATATAACTTGTTTAAATCATACATTTTTACGAGTATTATTATTAAAACGACAATTGTTTTACTCCTTATATTTTGTTTTGTAGACCACTTCTTTTTATAACAAATGGCAACACCAACACAAACTCCTAATGCTACACCTCTCGCTAGTTCGTCATGGCTCCGATCCTTTATGGATCGATGTAAACTTGAAAAGAATGGGTCAAATTTCTCCGATTGGGATGCCCAACTCAAATTAGCCGCCGAAGGTGACGACAAGCTTCGTTACCTTACCGAGGCCTCTCCACCCGAGCCCTCCACTAGGTCCACCGCGGCCACTAGGGAAGCATATGAGGCTTACCAAAAGGAGTCCGCCGCAATGAAAAATGTCTTGATATTTGCGATGGAGGCGGACCTCCAAAGGAGAGCCTTTAAAATGGGCAATGCTAATGAGATTTACTCCAAACTTGTGACCATGTTTTCACTAACTCCGCGGATCGTCCAATATGAGGCGGCCGCGGCATTCTTTGATCTCGACTTCAAAGAGGGCCAAAAGGTTAGCCCTCATGTGCTCAAACTATTGGAGCTTGTCGAGACCTTGAAAATTCAAAAGGTTGAAATCCCAAAAGAACTCATCGTAGATAGGATTCTACACTCCTTGTCCAAAGTCAAGGCATATGTGCAATTCCGGGTGAATTTCAACATGCAAGACAAGGATGTGTCTCTTGAGGAGTTGCACAAGTTACTTGTGCAAGCCGAGAGGGACATGGGGTTAAATGTGAACCCTCCCAAAGATGTGCTTAACATAAGCACTAAGAGTAAGGGGAAGTTCAAGAAGAATGGGAGAATGGGCAAGAAGCTAGCTCCCACATTCACCAAAGCTAAGCCTAATGAAGCTAGCACCTCAAAAGTCAAGAAGGGTCCTCTTGATAAATGCCATTATTGTAATGGCATGGGACATTGGAAAAGAAATTGTTCCAAATACCTTGGTGATATCAAAGCTGGAAAGATCACTCCAGTAGGTAAATGACTATCCTTCTTTTATGTTTCTAATTCAACTATGGTATTATGATGCAAAGTTGTGATAATGTATCTCCCTTTTTATTGTAAATAGGGCCTCCACCAAGCAAAGACAAGGGAAAGGAAAAGCAAGCATGAGAAACCATCAAGAAGCTAGGGATAGCTTTTATGGAGCTTTGCTTTTCATTGTCTTACTTTAATTTATGTTTTGAATCTTTAGAACTTTAAGTTTCCGTGTTCGACATGGAAAGGTAGTTTGGATAATGGTTTGTATTTTGGATAATGGTGACTTGGTTTGCAACCCAAGTCACCCGTTTTATCATTTATCCTTTTATGTTCTAAAATTCATCTTAAATGCTTGCTCTTGGAAATATAAGATCTTTCGCTTAAAGTGATCTAATAGACAAATATAATGACGGGTTTCATTATATGTCCACATGCTTAAGGCTTGTGTATGATCATTCATAAAGCGATTTTGAGTCTATGAACTCTCTTAAAGGAATGTCTATCACCAAGTACACATATGAAATCAATAACTATTAGTCAACCTATGAGGTAGTTCTCCTTATACTTCAACATCATTATTTGTGTCTCATATGCTATCTTTGAATCTATAGTGTATTTATTCTAAAGATAGAGTGGGAGAAAAATGAGGACACAACATAGAATTGTGTACTTGTGTAAATAAAGATCTACGCAAGAGAGAATGATTTGAATGAAGGTATATCTATTTACATAATACACCGAATAGATGAGATCTATGGTCTCAAGTTAGTTCTATATGACTAAAGAGACCAAGTGCAGTAATCATAAGAGTATATTCTCAAGATAACTACACGAGGAGACCAAAAGAAAGTTTTGGAAGAAAAATGACTAATGTAAAGTCTTAACAAGTTTTGACTAAGTTTATGAAAATTTTGACCAATAGTTTCAACCTTGAGATTTACTTAAGAGCCTAAATGAATCATATATAACTACAAGAGGAGACCAAAAGAAAGTTTTGGAAAAAAAATGACTAATGTAAAGTCTTAACAAGTTTTGACTAAGTTTATGAAAATTTTGACCAATAGTTTCAACCTTGAGATTTACTTAAGAGCCTAAATGAATCATAGTAACATACTAGTTATGATCAAGTTGCAAAAATTGATATACCGATATCTTCAATGGCCAAAGTTTTAACCACGCAAATGTCATTGTTTAACCTCACTATGAAATGGTTAAACCTCCTTCCAAAAGGGTATTTGCGAAGCACGTATTCTAGATATTGTTTATATTTGAATAATGACATTGCTACACATCATTATAACATGAGTGTATTGGAGATTTAAAATCTCTTTCCGTAAGGTTCAAGATGAGACCACTTCAAAATAGGAATTTTGAAAGGATATGATGGGAACATATATGGTTTTATCCTAATAACTTGGAAATGCAATTTATATTTCAATTCATGAATAAATTTCGATTGAGAAGTCAATTTCGAAATGTGTGAAATTGAGTAGGAGTTAGGAAATTCTCATTTGAAGACATGAAATTTAGTGGGAGCTATCATCCTTTGAATGTTTACGACTCATCACTCATTAAAGAATGACGAGCTAATACCTTCCTTCATAAAGAAGCATTTGAGTTTTTAATTCTGGATAAAAATGGACAATGATGAATCCAATTACATCAAGGGATATTGGATTAGTATTAAGAGATACACATCGTATCAACATTCACATAGGTTATTCATATAGATGAAAATGGAATTGCCATTAGCAGTCATGGTCGTTCATTGAACCTATGAACGGTTGATCTCATGATTATTAGTAACTAATGTTTCCGCCATTAGAATTATCATGTACATGTCCAATTATGAATCATATGCATAAGAGCATGATGATGGATGGTAAGCCATAATAGAAACGTCATGAATTCTCAAGTAGAATCCGATGAGCGATTTCAGTGTTTGACAGAATATTCCATTGTGTGTCAAGAGGTTGCACATATTATAGAAAATCTGAGCACATATAAGGATTTATGAGAATCCCAATTCTTTCAAACCTAGAAAGAGAAATGAGAAGTTTTGGAAAGATGCTTGGTTGAATAAGAGGTCATTCAAAAATGATCTTTCCTAGTTAAGCTAGGACTTGTGAGAAGTGCTAAGCTAATAATCTTGTCAATTGTTACAAGATTCTACAAAACATATACCTAGTGCATTGTGTGTGGATGGAATACTTGATCAGTACAAGTAATATCATTCATCACAAATTCATTCGTTATGTGATAGTCGATAAGAAAGTTCTTTCAAGTTAAAGAACCGAAACCAAGGTCGGGAACCTTGATGTGTACTTGGTAAGATTCATGCTATGAGAAAGAACATGAATGTATAGGAAAATGCAAGTATAAGAAGTTTGAACACATGGACACATGGCATGTTAAACTTCTATTGCAATCAATAAGTGGTTACACTTACGATATACATCACAAGGTTGTAATATGATATTGACTACCCGAGTGTGATGTCGACATTTGTCGTTTGAGTTATTATTAACTCACCTTGTACATTGTTATATCCAAACGGGTTGTAGAGACAATTGAACCCCGTTAAAGTGGACATGGATTAACATTGTATTTGCCCATAGTTTCTTATATGAGGTGACGTCTCGAAGTGACTAGAGTGTGATGCGATTGATGGCAAGTTCAAGTGCCATAGAGTCATGTGAGATGACTAGTCGATCACATAGGCAGACTGTTAGGAACATTTTGTCGGGCCTAATGACCGCTTATAGAGTTATGGCAATTTATATAGCCTGGTCGAGGCGAGAGCTACTATAGTATTCAAATGAGTCGATTCTTTTGACTAAAGACTATTCGCCTAAGATGGCACAGTTTCAGATTAACTTTGATTTGTGTTACTACGACCTTCGTAAATGGGGTCAAATGGGCATATTTTGGGTTATGATGGCTGTGGCTAGTCGAAGGGAATGAGTGCGATAGTAATTGTCCACCCCTAGTCAGGGTTATAAAAATATCTCAGGGCCACTCGAGGAGTAATGAACTGGAACTGCGTGGCCACGCTCGGAAAGTATCTATGATAGATAAGTCCGGTCAATCAGTTATTCTCCAGATCGAGAAAACCACTCTCGATATGATCACTTGCAAGTACGACCTGAAAGACACCTTGCATTGAGTGGGAGATAGTAATAGGACAAGAGAATTGGTGACGCACACTTGTCGAGGACAAGTGGAAGATTGTTGGAATATGTGTCCTCCGACAATAATGCGATCACGACTGTTGATCATGATGATCACATGTTTAAGTCTCATTATAAAGAATACAATTGGGAAGTAATATTTTACTGTCAACTGGTCAACATATATCGGTTATGATTGGCTGACTAGAGTTTGACATTACTGTCGTGTGGCGGTGGTGATCAGTTGACCCCCTAGGTCATACCTATGGGGTAACACTCTTAATTGATTATTTAATTAATCGTATAATGTTACGAGTTAATTAAATTACTTGAAAATTGACGGACGATTTTGGAAGTAATATTTACGTATCATATTGAAATGTGATTAAATAAGATACGGTCTGAGTAATTGAATTGTATCATTACTCGGATGAAATTATTGTTTACAGAAACAATTAAATTTGAATGAATTATTATAAATACGACTTATAATTGGTAAAATATTTTGGCACAAGTAATTATGAAATTACTAAGTCGATTTTTGTATGTGACGTATTTTTATTAATACGTTGTTTTTAATATGTTAAAAATACATAACAAATTTATGTGACATGTGACATGTGACATATTGACAATTGACAAAAATAATATGGAATCCATATTAACTAAAGTGCCGAAAATGGAGGAGTATTAGGCTTAATATTGTGTTTATATTATAAGTGGTAAACATAATGATTAAAAGCAAGAGTAGCCATGCAACCCTATTAAACCTTGTGAAGACAAATGTGGGCATGCATTGGCTCCCCAAAACACCTCCTCCCACCCGGTTTTCCAAGAAAGAAAGGCAAAGGTTTTGTCTTATATTTTTCATATACACTACTTTGATTTAGTTAGTGGATTATTCATTCAACCATTATCCAAAAATTAAGATTTCTAGACAGATAAAAAAAAACTCTCTTATTCTTCTCCATAATACCGAAATTATTAAGTGTTCATAATAATTTTGGGTCAATTTTCTACTAGATTAATATTATACTAGTACTTATAATATTAATTTGAATTAAGAGAAAGCCTTGGGTATTAAGCTTAGGGAGAGATCCTATACTTGGATCTTGGTTCTTCCATAAGGGAAAGCTCAAGAACAAGAGAGAAAGGTGATCTCTCTTGTGCCCATTAAACCGAAATCACCAATGTAAGGACATGATTTCTCCTCTATTTTATCATTTGTTTGCATGCATAAGTTCCATATTTAATTTATGACAAATTAATTTATACATATATGAGTATGTAAGTATGTATATAGATCTACATTTCCTTCAAGGGGAACCTTCCAATGACTTCTGGGATGCATTTGAGCAAGTCTCAGTCACCCACGACGTCTGAAGGGGTCGAGCGTATGAGTCGTGTTCCTTATGCATCAGCTATAGGATCAATCATGTATGCCATGATATGCACACGTCCAGACGTGGCATATGCATTGAGTATGACGAGTCGGTACCAAAAGAATCCAGGTGAAACACACTGGATAGCTGTTAAAAACATCCTTAAGTACCTACGGAGGACTAAGGATTGGGTATTGACTTATGGAGGAGATACTAAGCTATGTGCAATCGGTTACGGAGATGCTAGCTTCCAAACGGATCGAGATGATTCAAAATCTCAGTCCGGGTTCGTCTTTACTCTTAATGGTGCTGCGGTCAGCTGGAAGAGTTCCAAACAGGAAGTTGTAGCAGATTCTACTACTGAATCCGAGTACTATGCCGCTTCAGAAGCAGCAAAGGAAGCTATATGGATGCGTCAATTCTTATAAGGACTATCCGTAGTTCCTAGTTCGAATGACCCAATCACTATCTATTGTGACAATAGAGGTGCCATCTTCCAGGCTAAGGAGCCTAAGTCTAGCAAGAAGTCTAGACATGTACATCGGAAGGCTCACCTGATCCGTGATTACGTGGAGCAAGAGGAGATAGTGATTGACAAGATTGCTTCGGACGACAACATCGCGGACCCTCTCACTAAACCATTGTCATATGATAAGCATGAAGGGCACGTTATTTCAATGGGAATTAAAAGTGTTCCTGAGTTGTACTAGTTGATTATGGATTCGATACATTATCATTTTCATATGCTATTTATAACTTCATCGTTTTATTTCATATTTTGTTTTTCACGTGGATTGTACGACAACATTGAACGCCACAAAGTGAACTGAATTACATTATATTTGTTTTGGTCCGTAATCGACTACATGAGCTGATAACTCTGGCTATTATTTTGTGAAGTTGATTGATGGTGGGTTCAACGAGCCATAAGTCAAACAGTTGGCTGATCGATCACAGATGCGAGTTATAACGATACCTCGTAGGACAAATTGTGACAACGTAATGGAGTCCTAAATGTTTAAAAACATTTGGTGTCAGGTCGTGGATTGGACGTCCATTGTGTTCCTAGAGTCGATTCTTTTGACTATCGACTGTCTCTTAAGATTAAGGCAATTTTTGGGTGACTTTGGTTTCTTTCTCATGGTCGACCGTAACAGGAGGCTAAGCAGATTTTTTCTGGGTCATTTCATACTGTGCTTATATCTGCAGGATTCGAGTTGAAGAAAATATCCAACCTTTATCGGGTTTAGTTATTTCTCAGGGCCACTCGAGGAGTTGTAACTGAAATGCATGGCCATGCTCGAATGATGATTCATTTATCAGTTAAGTTACTCTCTAGTCGGGAAAACCACTCTTGATATTGATCAACTGGTCCCTAAAAGTCACATCTAAAGAATGTGTTTGAGAAATGTGATTGTATGAAAATATAATCACATTGATGCTTGACTAAAAGGTTAGTCCATGTATTTGACTAAACAGTTAGTCAATGTGATGATGAGACGATTATTTAATACAATTAAATAATACCAGCTGAGACGAATTAACTGTTAAATTCGTAAATTGAATATAAACTGTTATATTTAATTAATGTATATAATGTTAGCTTAAACGAATTAAGATGTTAATTCGTAATTAAACGTAACGAGTTACATTTAATTAGCGAATTATAAATATGATATATTTATAGTTAAAGTATATATTATGCGAAATTGTCATAATAAAATGTTGACAGACCGGTATTAATAAATCGACTACAAACTGTTGTGTATAGACTTATTAATACATGTCAACATAAATTGACAATTAAGATAATTAATACACATTTATACATTTTGAAAACCAACCTAAAATAAGAAGATATTTTTCTCCTTATTCTTGTGGTTGGTGAAAACCGAAATAAGAGTAAAAAGAGGAAGAAAAAATCTTCCTCTGATCACTCCCATTTTGGACGGTTTTAAGTGAGGAAAAAGGGAGATTATTTCTCTTAATTCTCTTGACCTAATTCTCTCATCACTCACACAAAAACCCTAAAAATTTCATAACATTTTTGGGGATCTATTCTAGCAAGAACAAGGGCACTTCTCATAACATTTTGGGTGCAACGATTAGGAGAATATCGATTTCGATATTGTTCTTAGGCCGAATTTGCTAGGACTAAAGGTTAATTCTAAATCTCTACTCTTTTTGTTTATGTAAATTCGTTTATGACTAGTTTTTCATAATTATAATTTCGTTATAATCCATTTTTTTAGAGGAAGTATACCATATTTTCCACACTCTTCCCTTCACCTTATGCCTTCCATGGGAGCCTTTGAAGGTTCTTGTGCCTTAGGAGTGCATAGCTTGAGTCGGGTAGCAGTCCTTTGCTAAGTTTCCTCATGTAGGTATGTCGTCATCATCATCAGTATCCTTGTCTTTTCAGTTAGGGTTAGAATGGTAGTGATAGATGATTTTATTGTGTGTATAGGTGTTGCTTGTTTGCTCGGTGTTGCGTGTATGGGCATGGAATCGTCACAGTCGCTTAAAGGTAGGTCCGCCTACTCAGTCTCTGTTGGTTGTTAGAGTGTCGGTTGTTGTTGTTGATTGATGTTGTCGTTGCTGCGGTTGTTGTTTCGTCGTTGTGGTTGTTGTTGTTGTGATACAGCTGTTTGTTACTGATTGTCTGTGGTTCTCGAGGTGCGTCCTCGGCTGAGTGGAGTCACTTGCGGGAGTGGCTTCACGCCCTAGTTTCGCCCTCCGTGGAACCCGCCACGGGAGGGGATGTGCACATTAATGGGACAGGGTTATCGCTCGGTATGATGAGCGGGGCTTTGTGGGAACGGCTGCGGTCTCCCACTGGCAGGGCTGGTCCAGTGGACAGTCGGTGACGGAGATTGGTTGGAGTTGGTACAATTGTGTGTGACTGGTTGTGTTTGTATTGTTTTGACTGTTGTTGTTGGTTAATGTTTTGTCTTGCTTCAGTTACTGACCTTGTGTGGTTGTCTTGTTTGTTTATGTGTCTGTCGTTATCCCTTATGGTGAGCAGTCAGTCTTAGCAGGTGTTGATGTGGTTGATAGCTGGAGTCCTAGCAGGGGTATGTCGTCACGAGTTCTGATAGAGATATCATGTAGCTTACGAGTTGTACCTTTATTTTTATTATTTGGTTGTAACACTTGTAATATAACTATAATTGTTATTTTATCGACTTTCGATAATTACTCACCTCGGGCAACCGAGATGGTAATGCCCTTATATGCTAAGGAAGGTCTGGTTAAGGCTCCTCGGTATATGGGGGTGTTACAGTATTTCCGCTCCAAATCTACTCATCCTCCAAATGCATGCAAAACGGACGACAAAAGGCTTGATTCTACCACTTTCGGGTCCATTCCTGCAAATAAAGCAAAACAAACCAAAGTAGAATATTCGGGGCATTTCGTAGCATAAAACTACGAGAATAGCATAGAAATACGTGCATAAATAGGCTTAAAAAGACTATATAAAATGCACGTATTAAATCTCCCCAAACCAAACCTTTACTCGTCCTCGAGTAAACTAAATGCAAACTAATGGAACAAAAAAGATAACTCAGAGCTAGCTACAAATGCCCACTTAAACCAATTTAATGCAAGCGAACTAACACTTACAGAAAAAACTTTCAAATGCAAACGAGTTGTAGGATGTTTATAATCAAGCTGAACTGTCGACCTTGCAAGACCTTTAATGATGGACTCTCACGAGTCACTCTTCTCTCATGAAGCAAAGGGTAAGCAATTAAATGTAAGAGAGAAAGAAAATAGCCGCTCACCTAAACTTCGACCCACATAAACATGCATGAAGCTGATATGATAGACAATTCTAGCTACCATACACACATTCCAACCAAGAAGGTCCTGTCACAGCCGAGGGCTTACAAAAATATGGTAAAGTGAGGCAATGGGTAAGACAAGGCAAAACATTTATGGGAATGTGGAGGTATAGGCGGCCAAGCTAGTACCTAAACAGATTCATATAACAACATTCGATTCTCACTCAATTATAGAATTAAGCACATATGCCCTTCATTTTGCACCAATACTCACCAAACCGAACTGAACATACTCCTCAGTAGATATAAGTAAAGTATAGGAGAAGAGACCGTCAACAAACAGTTTTCCATTTTTTTTCAATTTTGTTTTTCCTTTTTTTTCGGTTTCTTTTTCTTTTTTTGATTCACGTTGTTTTTTTTTTGAATTCTTTTTTTCATAATCCTCCTTCCTTTTCACAAATTACCAACTCCAAGTAATGCAATACAAACCAAACTTGGCATAATAAACTATATACCGCAAAACATACACTAAATTAGCTTGACAAGGCAGGCTAAATTTGGATGTAGTTAAGGGTCAAAAGGCAAATTTGGCTAAATGTGGAGTTTATGGGTAAAAATGGAAGAAAAGGGAAATGTATGCACCTCCCTGCATGTGACACCAACCGCTAACCCGAATGTATGCAGGCAAAAAGCAATTGAATTTCATATACATGCAAATTAATGAACATGTTATGCAAGGAGTAACTACTCACAATCCTACATGAAACTGGTCACAAATGACACCAGTTTATACGGCTCTAGATCTTAGAATATATAAGTAGGTTGCCAAAATTTCAGCTCAAGTCTATTCGTTCAGCTAAATTAAACATTAACTCGTAGATATGCAAAAGACAATGCTAAAAGAATATATAGTTTATACAAGGCTTAAGCAAAGAGACAATTGCAGTGCAATTTCATCATTGAAATCTACCGTTACGACTCAACCTATTTGCTAAAATAAACGTGAAATTTTTGAATTTTTCAAATTTTTCTAATTTTTATGAGATTTTGAATTTTATAAAAATAAACAACAATGCATACATAAATTAAACGTGATAACAGAAATGCAATAAAAACAACATGCAGACACAGATATGGATGCATAACCTCCCCAAACCAAACCGTACAATGCCCTCATTGTACCCAAAAATAAGGAAAGGAAATTCAAACTAAACAGGAAAGAGTGGAGATGCGGAAAACACACAAGAATACGCGAGAAAGGGACCTCCCCAAACCAGCCAGCAACGTGGGAGGTCGCCAAATAGCTCCATCAGCGTCACCGGAAGCGAATCCCAACAAAAGCACTCGATCGACATGGAACAATGGTTGATCGAGGGAACTGGGCATCTGGGCAGTTCGATCGAGGAAGTAGGGCTCTAGATCGGAAAACACTCTTTTGCAAGCATTCGATCGAGAAGAAGATAAGCTCGATCGAGTGAAATCAGCTGCAAAATAGTTCGATCGAGTATATAGATTACTCGATCGAACCATCCACAATAGACTCCTGCAAAGACGCAATAACAGCCCGCGAAACTAACAAAACAAGCTAACTGTTCCAGTCTATGGTTCAAAAACCAATTATTACACACACAGCTAAAATGTTTGAAAAATAAATAACTAAAAATTAAATCTCCGGTTTGCCTCCCGGGTAGCGCTAGTTTCAGACACGTCCCAGCTCGACCTTTTTTTCTTCGAGCCTCTCTAATTTAGCCTGGTCAAAATAGGTCAAAGCACGCAGCAACCGATCAAATAGCTGCGCATGTGCTACACAAAACTGTAAGTAGCACCATAGTAGAATAATGACATAGGAAATTGAAATATACCGCCGTTTAAGCCTAACAAATTTCCTATGACAGCTCCTAAATTTATCCACAAAATAAAGGAGCTCAGGAGCAATTAACAGTAATCTAAGGTACTGTTTCAGCCTAACGAATTTCGGATGACAAGAATGGTGAAAAATCGTTAAATTGTTTGTCCAGCCGGGAGGGGGTAGAGCATCGAAAGAAAAAGCAGGAATCATATGAGATAGCGTACTATTAATATCAACAATAATAAAATTGTCGTTAACTACCTCGGTTTGGTTGCTCTCACTGACGGAATCATTGACAAGGGAATTTATTACCTCTTTCGTACTAGGAGCAATCACCGACTCAGCTGTCTTCTTGTTACCCTCCTCTGTGGGTTCCGTCCCGTAAATCGCAGCCTCGAGCGCATCTAACTCGGCTTTGAAAAGGGGAGATTCACCGTAACCATTGTCTTCGTCCATATCGTCATCCAAAGTGGACCAAAGTGACATATCATTACACCCTATGGCCAAAATGGTCGATCGAGTTGAGATAATACTCGATCGAGAGCTTTCCTCTTGAATTTTGCTCGATCGAACAAAAGAATCTGCTCGATCGAGGACTTCCTCATAAAAGCTGTTCGATCGAGTGGTATTTTCTGTTCGATCGAACATTTCCTCAAACATATCACTCGATCGAACACAATAATCAGTTTGATCGAGCATTTTTTGTTGTACAGTGCAAAAATCCTCGTATAAAGCTTCGTTTTCTGATAGACCGTCATACTCCGAGTCATATAGATCATCAATACCAATAAGCAACTCGGGTCCTTCATGGGAAATACTATTCTCTGCGTGCCTAAAGTTCGTCTCAGTAGCTAACTGAGCTATTTCAGACTCGAGCTCATTAATCTGAGCGTAATTAAATCTATCATGCTCCTGCAATTGGAGTGCAAGCGCCTTCACCAAAGATTTCAGCTCATCAATCTCTTCTTTCTGCTTATCAGGAGGAGGAGTTTGTTGTTACGGTGGCCAGACAAATGGAGGCTTTTGATAGCCTCGTTGATAAGGTGGATATGGCGGCGCAATTGCAAAAGGTTGACTAGCTTGTCTATGCTGTTTGAACGCATAGACCTCATCGTTTCCCGCTAAGCAAATAGCTGCATTGTGCCCAACAGCACCACATCTCCCATAGTAAACCACCTGCTGCGCCATAGAATGGAACATAGGTGGAAGGTCAAAGGTACTCAAGCCTTCCCTTTGACGATCTTTTACCTAGAATTGTCTAGGTAGGACCTGTAGGACCTATCAAAATAGCACTAAAGAAAAAGATGAGAACGGCCTCAAGGGATAAATCCCTTGAGGCTAAAGACAGACAAAAATAAGCAAGCAAATAAAGTAGTTGCCTCCCCGGCAACGGCGCCAAAATTTGATAGTCGTCAGGTACCAAAAATAAATACTTATGTACTACTAACAGAAGTCAGCGGTAAGTATGGTCGATCTCCACAGGGAGGCGGTCACTATCTACTCGTCAATTCGGTCTGTTTATGGTCACATGATGGGGGTTTTAATTGATTTAACTAAACTAATGAGATTAAGGCAAGAGAAAAGGTTAAGAGGAATTAATAAGAAAGAAAGGAAAACTAGGATTGTCGGTTCATCAATGAATGTCAGTTAATTGCAGCTAAGGTCACAAATCAGTCGATGTGTCGGTCTAAGGGGCAACGAATATCTCCTTCCGGTCTCAATTCGCCCTAAAATACTATTAGCTTAGCTTCCGCCCTCACTAAAGTATCCTATTGTTCACTGCAGGTCTCACCCCTTCCAACCTTCCGGTCTAGGTCAAGGCTTACCAAAATTAAATAAGCTAAGTGCATCGATTCAAATAGCTAGATACAGTTAAATGCAGTGATTAACAACATAGATTTAACAACAACGAAAGATCTATAAACCTAATTAGCAATTAACATCGGTTCATTGACTCCCCTAAATCCTAGCAGGGGAATTAGCTAGACATAGTAAATAAGAAAGGAGCAAGAACAAGGGATAAAAGAATAATAAACATTAAATAAAGAGAGTAAAAGGGAAAGGAAAATTAGAGAGTAAGATCCGGAAATAAAGAGAAACAGAGAACAATTTTTAGTGATAAAGATGTATTTGGTGTAAAGAGGTGTAATTAATGTTTGACGTCTTCCTATATATAGGAAAAACGATTTTATTTGACCTAAAAGCAAATTAAAGCTAAAGAGCCCAAGCCCATTAGAGAGTTACTCGATCGAGCCATTTTAAACTGCTCGATCGAGCAGATCCTCAGCAAAACCTCTCGATCGAGTAGAAATTCTACTCGATCGAGGAAACCCTAAATAGCACAATTCAATCGAACAGAAAATGCCATTCGATCGAGGACTTCTGCTCTTAAAACCACTCGATCGAGCTATAAAAGCCTTCGATCGAGTGACTTTGACTCAGCCAGCTCATTGCATCATTAGTTTCAGCCTTGACTTGGTTATTTAGCTCCCGAAATGACTTCACGCATCCCATAACGGCAGTATTTCCGCTCCAAATCTACTCATCCTCCAAATGCATGCAAAACGGACGTTAAAAGGCTTGATTCTACCACTTTTGGGTCCATTCCTGCAAATAAAGCAAAACAAACCAAAGTAGAATATTCGGGGCATTTCGTAGCATAAAACTACGAGAATAGCATAGAAATACGTGCATAAAGAGGCTTAAAAAGACTAGATAAAATGCACGTATCACTACTCACTCATGATCAAGTGTAACATGTTAATAAGGTTGTCAATCATACTAACAAGGCAAAACATGATGAATAAATGATGTGATTAACAATAATTAAACAAGAGTAAAAGGGATTATACCTATATGTAAAGAAAGAATTAACAAAGACTTCTCAACAAAATTCTCAAGGGGGACTGAAAAAAAAAACCCCTAGAGAGAAAAAAGAGAAAAAACTTGAGAGAAGCCATGCACGGCATGCTATGCCGCCATTGATGCTGTGCCATGGCCAGGAAATCAATTCAACAGAGACAAAGAGAGATGACTCTACGTGGGAGGAGCATCCCTCCAACGTTTGAGGTGAAGAATTCAGAGGAACTAGTAGAAGAACAGGAAGTTTCAGAAAGCCCTAGCAATGTGATGAATGGACCTAATGTTGAGATGGAAGGGAAAACAAAGAACATCCACGAAGTGGTAGGGATACCAGAACTTGTAGTGGAGACTGATACTGAATCTGAACAAGAAGAAGAAGAAGAAGAGGAGGACGAAATTAATGAGAGCGAGGAGGACAAGGAGAATGAAGAACAGAGTATTGACACCCCAGAAATTGTCCCTGACACAGGGAATGAGGAGATGTTACAGTTGGAACAGGAGGATGTTGCAGATGAAATAGAGTATTGGCAGCATGCTGTTGTTTGCTTTATCTTGGGAGCCAACCCACCATGGGATATAGTTGAAGGGTTCATAAGGAGAATTTGGACGAGGTATAATATAGACAAGATTTCTTTTCTACCAAATGGGATATTCCTGGTTAGGTTTAAAACGATGGAAATGAAGGAGAAGGTCCTTGCTTCAGGTCACTATCTCTTTGATAACAAACCAATGATTGTGAAAGCATGGGAGAGAGACATGGAGATGACCAAAGACGATGTGAAAAGTGTTCCTGCGTGGATACGTTTGCACAGGCTACCTCTGAAATTCTGGGGCAAGGGATTACCAAAAATTGCAGGCATTGTAGGCAAATATGTCAAGAATGATACAGCTACAGAGGAAAGAACCAGACTGGGGTTTGCTCGGGTCATGGTAGAGTTGATAGTTGATCGGCGCGCCACCAAGATAGCATTCAAGGATGAGCATGGGTTAGTAAATCAAGTTGATATTGAATATGAGTGGAAGCCTATCAAATGCTTGAAATGTCAAGGTATGGGGCATGATCAGGAACAGTGTAGGAAAGACAAACTGGCTAAGGAGAAGAAAGTGACTAAGAAGGTATGGAGACCAGTTGTGAAGAATGCCAATCCTACAATTACAACATCAGAAATGCAAGTGGCTCCTAGCAAGGTTATTACATCTCCTTCTAAGCTGCCTAAGACCCCAGTCAAGAGATTGGTGTTACTTAGAAGGGGAGACAGTGAGCCGGAGAATGAGAAGAATGGGTATAGCAGGGAGACTTTTGGTGCACATTCATACAAAGAAGTACTGAGGTCACCTGGTAAAGCTGGTGCAGCAGGAAATGGTAGTGGTAACCCTCTTCTATTGTCTAATGGATAGTATAGGGTTCTGGAATGTTAGGGGGATGAATAGAGTTGGTAAATAGAAGGCTATTAATTTCTTTTTGCAAAATAAAGGAGTAGGTCTCTTTGGCTTACTAGAAACAAAAATAAAGAGCAAAGCTTTTCATAAAGTTGTAAATAATTTTAATAATTGGAGTATATCTACTAATAGTGGGTATCATAATGGAGGAAGGATTTGGATTCTTTGGCAGCCTAGATCTTTTAGGGTCCACTTTCTGGAATACAATGCCCAATTCATCCATATGAAGGTAGAATCCTTAGTGAGCAAGACTGTATTCTACCTGACTATGGTGTATGCCTTCAATGGTGTCAATGACAGAGCTCCTCTTTGGGGACACTTGAGGAGAATTGCAGGGAACATTGCTGGACCATGGGCTATAGCAGGTGACTTCAATTGTGTGTTGGCAGCACATGAGAGAGTTGGTGGGAATGTGCCTCATTCTGAAATGGAGCCATTTAGGGATTGTGTAGCTAACTGTGGTGTCCTGGACATAGCAGCTACTGGTGCTCTATATACTTGGAATAACAAGCAACAGCCTGAGGAGAGGATATATAGCAGATTGGATAGGGTGTTGATCAATAAGGATTGGTGTGATCATCTGAAAGACTTATATGCTCACTTTCTTCCAGAAGGTTTGTATGATCATACTCCTTGTATTGTGAGTAGCAACAAGCAGGTGCAGGGCAAGAAATGCTTCAAGTATTTCAATATGTGGGGTGGATCCAAGGAGTTCATTCCTATTGTGAGGGATACTTGGCAGTCTAGAATAGATGGGACTCCTATGTTTAAACTTGTTAAGAAATTGAAACTACTGAAACCTGCATTAAAGCAATTGAACAGGGAGAAATTTAGTGACATTGAACAAGCAGCTGCTATTAAACAGAAGCAGATAGAGGAGTTGCAGGAGCAGCTAGGTAAAGATCCTTCTGACATGCAGAAGAGAGCCCTTGAATCAGAAGCTACTGCCAGTCTGAAAGAGCTCTCTGCTGCTAGAGATAGTTATCTAGCTCAAAAGGCAAAGCATAAATGGGTACAGGATGGGGACTCAAATAGTGCATTCTTTCATGGACTGCTCAAGCAGAGGAATCATAGGAATAAGGTCTTTAGCATTGAGGATACTGCTGGGAGGGTATGTGATACTCCTGATAAAATTCAAGCTGCCTTCTTGGATTATTATGAAGGATTGTTGGGTACCAGCCAGAATATTAGCAAGGTTCATAAGAGGATAATTGAGCAGGGACCTGTGTGCAGCTCAGATGACTGTGCATCTTTGATGAGACCTGTCAGTGGAAAGGAGATAAGGGATGCATTGTTCAGTATTCCTGATATTAAATCTCCTGGACCAGATGGGTACACGAGTAAATTTTTTAAGGATGCATGGGGAGAGGTAGGGGGAGAAGTGATTGGAGCAGTTCAGGATTTCTTCTCTCAGAAGAGATTATTGACACAAATCAATGCTACCACCCTCACCTTGATACCAAAGTGTGAGAGACCTCAGAATGTTACTCAATTCCGGCCTATAGCATGTTGCAATGTTGTGTACAAGATCATCTCTAAATTGCTATGTAATAGGCTTGCAGCTGTGCTACCAAAGATTGTGGACCAGAATCAGGGTGCTTTCATTCAAAACAGGAGTATTCAGGAGAATATCTTAATATGCCAAGACCTTATAAGGTTATATGAAAGACCAAATGCTTCCCCTAGATGCTTATTTAAGATTGACTTGCAGAAGGCATATGATACAGTAGAGTGGAAATTTGTGGACCAGTTACTGAGGATGCTGAAAGTTCCCAATGGCTTCCATAGCATGATTATGCAGTGTGTGACCACTGCCTCTTTCTCTCTATCTCTTAATGGGGATATGTTTGGCTTCTTTCAGGGCAAGAGGGGGCTTAGACAAGGGGATCCCCTCTCTCCCCTCCTCTTTACCCTGTGTATGGAGTACTTAACTAGAACTCTGAAATATGCAGCTGCCAAGTATGATTTTCATTTCCATCCAATGTGCAAAAAACAAAGATTGGCCTGCCTGATGTTTGCTGATGATGTGTTGTTATTCAGTAAAGGTGACACTACCTCTATGATGCTGCTTTTACAGTCATTCTCCACTTTCTCAAAAGCATCTGGCCTCAAAATTAGTCCTGCTAAATCCAATGCTTATTTTAGAGGAGTGCCTGATCACATTAAGACTGATATCTTAAAGGTATCAGGGTTTGGTGAAGGTGTTCTCCCATTTAAATACTTGGGTATGCCTATCCAAACTACAAGACTTAAGATCTCTGACTGTGCTTGTCTCATTGAGAAAATTTGTGCAAGGATTCATAACTATGGAGCAAGGAAGTTTTCTTATGCAGGCAGGCTTGTGTTGGTTAAGTCAGTCCTAAATACCCTGCACTCTTACTGGGCCTCGATGTTTGTCCTCCCAAAGGGCATTATTAAGAGCATAGAAGCCATCTGTAGAAACTTTCTATGGGAAAATGGTACAGAATATAGGAGGGTCCCTTTAGTGGCTTGGGAAAAAATTTGTAAGCCTAAGGAAGAAGGAGGATTAGGCCTGAAGAATCGGGAGGTGTGGAACAAAGCAATGGTGGGTCGTCTGGTGAACTGGATTGCAGAGAAGAGAGACTCCATATGGGTGCAGTGGGTACAATGCAATCATCTCAGAGGGAGGGACTGGTTTGAGTACAATCCTTCAACTAATTCTAGCTGGGTTTGGAGGAGGATTTGTAAGGTTAAGCAAGAATTGGCTCAGGGATTTGTGGATGGGGTGTGGGTGGTTCAACCCACGGGGTACACTCCTAGTGGCTGCTATGAGTGGCTCAGGAATGCTAGTCCATCTGTTTGCTGGAGTAAGGTTGTGTGGAACAGTTGGGCACTCCCTAAGCATCAGTTCTTGGGATGGTTAGTGGCACATGAAGCTATGAATACGGTGGATAAGCTGATAACTTATGGGATGGATGTTGATGCTTGCTGTACTTTATGTGGCCAAGCTGATGAGTCCTTGGCTCATCTGTTCTTTGATTGCCAATACAGCAGACGTGTGATGCAGGCAATGCAGCAGACCACTGGATGTAGCTTTCCTATGACAGTTGATCTTATGTGGTGGGCTAATAGAAGAGGCACAGTTGTCCAGAAAGGAGTTCAGATTGCCTTGTTCTTAGGGGCACTATATGCTATCTGGTTCCAGAGGAACAAATGCAGGAATGATATGGTCTTAATGCATCCTAGACAGGTTGTTTTGCAACTAAATGATAGCATGAAGGCTAGAATTAGAGGAAGAGGGAGGGAGAATTTGAATGCTAATGATGTATCTTGGCTATGCCATAAGAACCTTATGTAATTAAGGATTTGCATTTCATGTAAATCCTATATTTTTGATATATATACTCACATTTTATCAAAAAAAAAAGATTATACCTATATGAGATGATCCAAGTAATAAAGCAAAGAATAATAGAAGAGAACTTGATTGATTGATGAAGAGTTGTCAATTCTCCAATAATAACCCAATAATCTTCAATTACCCAATAATAGTAAACTTGAACAATGATTAAGGAAAGATTAATACGTAATTTTATGGAATGATTGAGATTAATCTATTCTAATCTACTCCCAATAAAGGCTTAATCTAATCTAAAGAAGCTTTAATTTTAATCTAAGAGAACTTGATCCCTTGATTATTACAAATGGAGTATATATAGTGATACATCATTAGGTTAAGCAAGGGTAGATTAGTAAATAACAATGCTAAGTGTTGAGTAGAGAATTGCAACTCCCGAGGGACATGCGCGGATCACGTAGCAAGGAAAAGCATTCTGTCAAACAATCCGCTCCTCCCGAGTGAAAAACGTGCAACCTGAGCCTCAACCTGAGCGGGTTGATATTGTCCCGAGCGGGTTGAGCTGTATCTCGCTCTACTTGAGCTTGACCCGCGCGGGTTGAGCCGCTGTTTCCCTTTTTCTTGCTTTTAAGCCTATGATGCTTCTATATACTCTTTATTCCTATATCATTGGTCATCATTCTTGCCTCCTCTTCATACTAGTCCATCCAAGATCGTCAACAAGCTTCCGAATATGCGCGAAAGACGGGAATTCCGCCTCATTATCTCCTTTCCTATAAGACATATAAAATGCACTAGGAAAGCAAAATAGGAAGGAATTGACGGATAAAATGGCCATGATATGCTATATTAGTATGCAAAATAGGTTCAATTAGGGGATCAAATGTGCGCAATTAAGAGTCACGTCACTTTATTTCACTTTGCTATTTCAGTTCGTTAGTTTAGTAAACAACTCAAACCCCCCGCTTTGTGACCATAGACAGACTAGATCGAGTAGATAGTGACCGCCTCCCTGTGGATACGATACCCGACTTACCTCTGCTATATTAGTTAGAGCCGGTTGGTTTTATTTTTGATAGGGTTGTGTCAGCCTCATCAAAATCAACTATCCTCCCTTCCTCAAACACGACTTCAGGGTAACTGTTGATATAAGTCTCACCTTGGGTTTCACTACAAATCCCCTATAAGACACTCTTACTCCTTTCGGTCCTTTCAAAGATACTTTCTTTTAATAACAGTTTATAAAAGTTCTATTTCTACTCAACTGATCCATCAAGATAGTCTCAAAACCACCCAATGGAAATTCTATTAAGTCCATAGAAAACAAAACTTCGTCGATAAGAATATTCACATTTTTATATGCATGGGTACAAGATATCGACTCCCCAGAAGGTATGGTTACTTTATCTTTTATTATTACTGGGTCAACTAATCCCAATACCTTAACAAGGTCACTTGATATAAATTAATGGGTTGCTCCCGAATCAAATAAAATAAGATGGCTTGGAGTTGGTTAGAAAAGTACCAGAAACCACATGAGCATCTCTCTCATCTGCCTCTTTCCCTATCATGAACAACTTGCCACTGTTCTTCACACCGCCCTGCACCGTGGATGTCGACGCCACTCCTTGCTTCCCGGTGCCATTTTGGTTCCCTCAATTTCCATTGCCTTGACTATTGTTAAAGCGATTCTGAAAATTGTTGCTATTGTTATAGCTTCTTTTATTATTCCATGATCCATTAAAATGATTGCTTCCGTAGCTAGGCGCTGGTGTCTTAAATCCATTAAAATTTCCACCACCAAATCCTCCATTTATATTATTCATGCTATTCCTTCTTGCAATAGTCCTACACTACAAAATCTTATGACCAAACCTACCACACCCATAGCACTGTGGCTTCTTAGTACCACTCGTTCCGCTTGTCAATCCACGACGGCCGAAACCGCCTCCACTAACGGCTCCACCGGCAGAAAACGAACGGTGTTGATTGAAATTCTGCTTCTTGTTTCCTCCAGCCCGTTCACTAGTAGCCTCAACCTTTCTATTTTCACCCTTGTCCTTCTTATCCTCCTTCACCATGTCGACAATTCTTTCAGCATGACCTACTCTTTGATAAAATTCCTCTACGGTACTTGGCTCTCTAGCTGCCAGCCTCTTCTTGATACGCATAGTTAAACCCTTCTCAAACCTAAAAGCCAACACCTCCTCTCCATAATTCAAGTTCGACACATACTCAGCTAACTCCATGATTCTGTTATGATAATCTTCTATGGTCATCTCCTCCGTCATTTTAAAAGAATTAAACTCCGACCTCATCTTACTCCTTACATGTTCAGATAAAAACGTGCCCCTCAAGGTATCTTTAAAACCTCTCCATGAGACAAATGGTTCATCACTCTCCTTCCACGCCTCCCTAATTACTGCCTTGTTGCGGTTCCACCACAAACCAGCCTTTCTTTTCAAGTAGTGAGAAGCTTGATCTACTTGCATCTCCTTAGGACAGTCCAATACTTCGAACAGATTGTCAAACTCCCTACACCAATCTCCCAGCAATGAAGGTTCACCAAGTCCATCATACTTCATTGGATTATGGCAAACAATAGCAGCACTCATCTTAGCAGGATCCTTTGTCGTAGTCTTTGATTTCAAAGCAGCAGTCAGTGCATCATTGGTTGCAATGAGCCTATCGATCTCTTCTTGGGTCATAGCTGTGGATGTAGCTCTATTGGGTGCCATTTGGGTTCTAGTAAGATAAAATAAGAAATATAAGTCTCCGTTCTAAGAAGTTTTCGGGTATAAGGTAGAAGATAAAATTTTCTGCATACAAAAGAATGTGTGATTGATCGAGCTGGTCTTGCCCGACCAATCACGGTGACACACGGCATCACGGCCCCGCGGCCTTCCTTCTCCCTTTTTCACAAATAATTATTTTGATACATGTTTAGTCTTTAATTCATGCAATTCCATAATTCTATGCCTACAGGCTCAGGGCAACACATACCGCATATCTCTAGACATGAAATTTTACTAAACATGTAATTCACATGTACACAATCAATTTATGTGAAGATGCAACAATCCATTATTCATATTTCTCCGTTTCATGATATTATGATATGTCAAGGAAATTTGCAGGTGAAATCATGCTATGAATTAAACAAGCTCAAAATCAATTTTCAATCACTATACTGCCATCACATAGGCCACAAGCCTATTACCCATCACATAGACCACACGCTTATTACCTCCTTCCGTCTAAAAATTTCTTACCTTTTGTTCTCATCCTGCAAATAAAATTAGTACCTCTCACGACTTTAGGGTACATTTAGACCCTTAAGGTAAAGCATCCAAGCTAACTACCCTTCTCTCTCTTTATCCTTCCAAGAGGTGACCGGCTCAAAACTGAAAAGGGCCAGATGAAGGACGTCTCCTTAACCAAGAAAAAAGGCTCCTAACTAGTTTCTACCTCGGGTTCATTTTATTAGACTCATCCTAAGTTCATTAAATTCATTTGCTTAGGTCTTAGGAACGTTCTCTCTTATACCACTTTGTAACACCCCCTTTTTATTTAAGAGCCTTTAGCAAGACATTCTCAAGTAAATAAAGGTGTTATCATCTTAGTTGCCTGAGGTAGTAAGTATAAAAGACAAACAATACCAAAGTACTTTAAGACAATATATTATTAAAGTGCCTCAAAAGGATAATTAGAAATATCCAACTTGATAAATAAATATTATTAAGTACTTTAACAACTGCAGCGGAAATAAAATAAATAGTGTCTGAATATTAATTAAGGCGATCTCTAGACTCAAGTGATCTCGTCCCAAGCTCCCCTCTAAGCATCAAGCACACCACACAAGCTAACCTGAAATTAATCTGCTCCCCATTATGGTTCATCACAGGTGTTCACGAATACACTGTCAACCACGAGGATGAGTAGGATAACTAAACAACAATAACAATATTAATAATACGATAGCCTGCAACACAATTAACGATCCAAACCAATACCATCGTGCTCATACACACACGGCACACATACGGCTTGACCGTGCCACACATACAAGCACCATTCGGTGATTTCTAATCCGACACCACACGGTGTACTGCTCAGGTCCACGTCCCATCTCCTCACGCCACCGTGCCTGTCTGACCATCATACGTACAGGACCACGGCGCTTGCACATCCCCGTGCCTGACCGACCAAATAATCTCAATAGCAATGTCAATCTCTTTCACAACCAATCAACAACAGAGAACCAACCAACAAGATAATAATATATGATCATAAGACAACAATGATAACAATATGCTCAAGACAACAATTACAACGATATGCTCAAGACAACAATTACAACAATAATCCATCTTTCAACAATTCTCCAATTACCAATATAGTATAGTTGAGTAGTTAACCTACCTTTTAGCAAATCTTCTTAATTAAGCAATTAATCAAAAAGCCTTTTCAAAAAATTCACCACCTGAACAGTAATTAGATTATGTATAATTATGAACTAATCTTATTAATAAATTTAAGATGTAAACTACCCAAAACAATCCCGCGAAAACGCCACAAACAACCCCCAAAACCGACGGCCAACCGACGGTGGTCAACCCGCCGGTCAACAGCAACCACGGATACGGTATCGGTGGTCAACGGTCACAATACGGGTCAAGGTTGAAACGTAAATAATTGATATTAGGTGATTAGATAACTTACCACAATTTAATTATCGCAAGGTGAAAACTCCGTCTTAAAGTTGTCTCACAAAAGCTCTTCTGACAATTGTATTTGAGTTTTAGAAGAAGAAGAATAATTATGATTGTGAGGCATAGGGTTGGTATTTATATAAATTGGTAGGAGAATTAGAAAGGTTCTAGAAAAGTCCTTTTAATAATTAAATAATGAAAATATCTTAAAGCATAGGTAACACCCAAACCAAATACCACCTTCCTTCAACTTGGTCCCATCGTGGCCCCACACGGCCCACCCACACGGTACCAACCGTGGTCCCCACTCCATCTTATTTGCTTATTTTGTTTTACTTCTTTTCTTTTATGACTACACTTATTATTTAGTTATTCCACTTAATATTTATTCATCTTATTATTAATTTACGACTACTCACATAATTATAAACATAAACTATTAATTAAAATACGGAGTATTATAGTGTGATACCGTCGTAGAGTACCAAAGATAAATTTATAATCCAAACTACTACTATAGATAGCGGCAGTCAGAATCGAACCACAGAGAGGCGATGCAATTAATAGTTGCTAATTTTAGTCTAAAGTAACAGTTGTGAGGGGTTTGATTTGAATAGTTCTATAACTAAAGGTATCAAAATTAAAACTAAACTAAAGCAAGTAAATGAGTAATTAAAGAAATAAGATGAAATCAAATATTAAAAGGATGCTAAGATGGTCGGTTCACTGTAGTTTCGGCGGCAGTATCCTAAGTAAGTCTGAAATAATCACGTAAGACGGGAAAACAAGAAGTCCTTTCGGTCCATTCTTAACAGGTAGCATCTTTCCATCCAGCCACGGGTCCCTAATATCACTAGTACTGACTCTCGCCCTGAAAAGTGATTCTTAAAAGCCTAAATTAACTTATCTCTCAATCTTATTAATTTAGTCGTCTTAATCAAGTAGTCTATTTCCCTCCCCTATCTTTCGATCTATCGGGTCGGTCAATTCCTAAGCATTCAACTAGTCGCGTGCACTCGATTCGTCAAATACAGCAATGAAATTAAATTAAGACGGAGCTGATCTCACGTGAGCTGGTCGATCGACCGGGTAAGGCAGTCGATCGACCATGACGCGACTCAGGATTACGAATTCTACGCCGCCTACACTACAGGTCCCCTACATCTTAGCACGAAGGGTTTACCTACTCATACTGAAAATAATAACAGAAACAAAATTTACAAATAAAACAGTCGAATTCATAATTGAATTAACTAAATAAATAACTTAACATGAAACAATAATTTGGCCTTGGGAAATCTAAACTAGCAATTCTAAACTACGGAAGAGTTAAAGCAACAAAACTGAACAAAGGAACAGAAGAATACCTTAAAGAAGAATTGAAGAGGAAAGACCAAAACCAAATGCGGAAAGTAAACTTTATTGACGAAAATTACTCTAAACTAATGGAATAATCAAAATACAACCTTTTTGTGATGAACCCTAATTAATTACCTAGAATAACCCGATGCCTGTTCTGAAACACAGGGTTCACGTTATATAGGAATATAGCGTGATTCTTATTCTTAAAACATAATTACAATTGGGCTTCTAACTTCTCGTCCTTTTAATTTGCGTCAGATTAAAATAGCGGTCGTTCGACCACTAAGACCGGTCAATCGACTAAGATGCGCTATACAGAAGCTTCTGACAATCGTGCTCCGGTCGATCGACCCAAGGCATCAGTCGATCGACTGCTCCTCTTTCCTGCAGACTTCTGTTCAGCATTCTGACAGTCTATAGACCGCGTAGGTTAGTCTATAGACCACTGTAGCTGGAAATCCCCTTCTGAAACTCTCGCAAATCTATCTTTCAGGCCTTGATACGCGCACCAAGTTCGCTTCCCGAGTCAATCTTCATGTCAAATCCCATGCCAAGCACTTAGGGACGGATTCGGCTCGATTTCCGCTGGATTCTTCACATTTCTGCAATATTACACAAAAACACGAAAGTAGACGGAAATAGGGAAAATAGTAGCATAAACTACCTAATTGAGCTCTGAAATGCATGTAAAAGAGGGTGTAAAACATCATATTTTAAACACGCATCAAACTTCCCCAAACCAAACCCTTGCTTGTCCCCAAGCAAGAACTAGACTCGATCTTAAAACCTAATGGAACGAGTTCAATCTCAGAGCGAAATGCAACATGTAAAGCCTAAACCAATTTAATGCTAAAAATCAACAATCAATTAGCAATATGAATCATGCAAACGAGTTATGTAGTCGTAAAAAAAACTGCTGAACCGTCAACTATATAGACTTATCATTATGGACTCTCACGGGTCGCTCAAATCACACATAAGCACAGGTGAATATTTGTAAAAGATAGAAAGAAGTAATTTTGTAATGACACTCACCTAACTACGACGTATAAGAACATGTCTGCAGTCTAATATGAAAATAATCTCTACAACCGTACATATGCATTCCAACCATAAAAGACCATGACACATGCCGAGGTAAATTTGGATATGTGAGGCTATGGATAAGAAGGGGATAAAATGAATTTGGATAAAGGAGTTAAGGCCAAGCTAGTAACTACTGAAAACCAAACTATAAAATATTCCAACTTCTTGCTCAAGATTAAACGATAAAGTCGGTGCTAATGATTAGCACAAATCTCACAATCTCCAATAATAACTGTAATTCCCCAAATGATAATAATCGCAACATGGGAATATAAAATCACCAACTAATGAAGATTCAATCATGTGATTTTTTTCGAATTTTCTTTCGCTACTGCAGCAAGCAGTCGATCGACCAAGTGGAACGGTCGACCGACTGATCCTCTTTTTTCGAATCATTTTTTTTCTTTTTTTCTTTTTCTTTTCTTTTCTTTCCCTTCAATCATTTCACCAACATTCTCAATAAGAGCAAATATAACCAAAATGATAAGAACACTCCCAAAGACTAATACTACTAGCTTGACAAAGGCAGGCTGAATATAGGATGTAGTAAAAGGGGACCTCTAACACATGTGCCAACAAACCACATACCGAATGCATACAGGTATTAAGCAGATAAAGTTCATATTTATGCATATTGATGTAACATGTCTTACAAGGAGTAACTACTCACAATCCTAGATAAACTGGTCATGAATGACACCAGTTATAGGCTCTAAATTTCAGAAAATGATGTAGTTTGCCATAAATCTAAGTCACGTTTAAAGTTCAGCAAGATATTTAACGAAAACTCGTAGACTATGCAATAAGACTCTACTAATAACATGTCAATTAAGCACGGCTTAGGCATAAACAAATGCAAATGCAATGTCATCATTAAAATACTACCGTTCCGACTCGACCTACATGCAAAAGTAAACGTGATATTTTTTTGAATTTTTGAAATTTTTGATTTTTTTTTTTGAATTTTCTGTATATATAAGAGAAATGAAATAACAAATGCAAACTGAAGTGCAATAAACGTGAAACAGAAATGCAATAAAGCATGTGAATGCAATGCGCAAAACCCTTCCCCAAACCAAATCACACAATGTCCCCATTGTGCAAAATCAAATAAAAGAAACAAAAAGGAAATGGGAATTTGCGATAAATTAACTAAATAAGACATAAAAGTGACTCGGAAACTCACAGGACTTTAAGCGCAGAAGGAAACCTCCCCAAACCAGCGTGAGCTAGGAGGTTTCAATAGTCAGCAGTGCTACCATAAGTACCTGAAAAGAAACAAGAATACCGCGCGCAATTCCGAGAAAACAATTTAAAACGCGAATTATGTGCAAAATAAGAAAACAGAAGAAAACAGAAATGAATCGGAAAATAAAGTGGAGAAAAGACTCCCTCAACTCCGCAAATCAACCAAACACGGCAAGGGAATGGTCGTGAACAGGCACAGCAGCGAAGGCGGTCGATCGACCATACCAGCCAGTCGATCGATCAGGGTGACAGGAACAGAAGCCCCTGGTGTCGCGGCTCAGTCGATCGACCATAAAAGCCAGTCGATCGACCGAGATACATGCTGTAAGTTTCTGATTTCATCGAATTAGCTCAAAAAATTGAGCTAATATAGTCTATAAACCTGCAAATACTCATAATAACGCGCCCAAAATTGCGCAAAAACCCAAAGTAACAGTCTAAAGTCTTTAAATCCTAAGCAAACTTATTAAAGCGAAGTCTCGCGCACACCAAAGCAATAAAAGGTCTAACAAAAGCAATAAATGTTTTTCTAAAAAAAAGTCTTAATCAACTAATAGTTGATCAAGAATGGCCACGGAATGGCCCACTTGCTCAGCTTCTGACTACAAGAAGTAGCCTCTACAGTGCTCATCTCCTCAGCGGGGCTCCTAACGACTCCAATATCCGCAGAACTCAACGGATCAGCATCTCTAACATCTTCCCAATCAATGACCTCGTCTGGCTCGTCGAAATCCAAATCGGACTCCGTCACCTTGACTGGCTCCTCATCAGGCTCCTCATCTGTGCCATAGCTAAGATATCCTAGACCGCCTCTTTGAACGATTGGGTCCTTCATAGCTTGAGCAACATGCGGCTCTAACTTCCCCAACCACCTCCTGCAATATTCAAAACAGAAGGATCTTCCTCCAATTTGCTCCCAATATGGGGCAGAGGTGTTATAGCAGAAATAGGCATAGGAGCAGGCATATCAGGCAACACAACATAAGATTTAGCTACATAGCAAGTTACTGGGTACATGGCATCCTTCTTATTATAGGTCTGGGCAAAAACAATGGACTGTTTTCCCACCTTAAAGGTCAATGTCCCTAAGCCAACATCTATAACTACACCAGCAGTGTGCAGAAATGGTCTACCCAAAATGATAGGAATGTGAGCATCCTCGGGCATATCTAGCACAACGAAGTCAACTGGGAAAAACAACTTTCCTATTTGCACAGGAATGTCCTCTAAGACTCCTATAGGCTGGACCGCAGAACGATCAGCCATATGTATTGTTATGTTAGTAACTGCAAATTTGGTCAATCTCAATTTCTTAGCAAGACTCAAAGGCATAACACTAATACTAGCCCCTAGGTCACACAAGGCCTTCTCAATAGAAAAGGTGCCAATATTATATGGGACTGAAAAACTACCTTGGTCTTCTAACTTATGTGAAGCAGTGTGAGTCAAATAGGAACATGACTCCTCAGTTAGTGCGACAGATTGCACAGTATCAAGTGACTTCTTTTTAGACAACAGCTGCTTCATAAGTTTCATGTAAGCAGGCACTTGATTAACTAATTCTAAGAAAGGAACTTGCACATTTAAACTACAAATAACATTTTCAAACTTGTTAAACGATACCTGTTCCTTTGTCGGCACCAATCTCTCTGGATAAAGGGTTGTAAGAAGCAACTTAGCCCTCTCCTCTAGGTCTCTCATACCGGCATCAGTGGACTTAGGCTGAAAATCCACTACCTTGTCCTTGTTGTAGCTCGAACCTTCTTAAGACCGTCTCAGGAACGAACCATTAACCATTGTAGGGTCATACTTTGGAACCGGAACTGACCCATCAGCATTTGGATCTTGCCTTGATAATTTCGGAGCCGTCGTACCCCGAAATAAGTAGTCCCTCAAGTTATCTGGCATTGGAGGACGAAAAGGTTCACGATCAGCAGTTTCTTCAGTCGATCGACCATGTAGGTCGATCGATCGATCGCTTCTTCAGACAGGAAAGCGCAGCTGTCGCTGAGTGGTCGATCAACCGGTGTGTGTCGATCGATCGATCGATATACCGCGATCGTCTTTTTTTCTTGCTACTGTTCATTCCAGCCTTTTTCTTACTTGGTTCAGCCTCATCTTTTTCAGTAACATCTTCGACCATAGTGGGCCCATCAAGGGTAGACCCACTCCTCAAAGTGATCGCATTTAGAGTTTCTTTTTTATCCGGCTGCGACGGTAAATGCCCCGGAGCTCTAGTTGCACTTTTGCTTGCCAATTGGGCAATTTGACTCTCCAACATTTTGGTAGAAGTCTCTCTAGCTAGAGACTCCTTTTGCAGCAAACCCGACAAATTCTGAACCATGTTTTTCAATTCGAAATATCGAACCTTGAAATTCTGCTTTCGCCGAGGCACATAGGGAGGCTTTTGATACTGATGCTGCTTATGAGGGGGCACATAATTCTGCTGCTGCTGCGGTGGTGGACCCGGATTAAGGATATTCTGGTTAGTCCACCTCAAATTGGGGTGGACATTAGAGGGATCAGGATAAGTACCAGTCTACTTATAATGTTGAAAGGCAGCACATGTTTCATTCGAACTAGTACAAAACTCTGAAACATGTCCCTCTCCTCCACATCTTTTGCATGTAAAGGGATCGTCTGAAACTGCATTAACTTTATATATCCCTCCTTTTTGGGATCCCCCAAAATCTAGCTTGTCAAATCTCGCAGTAAGGGCCTCTATTGGAGCTACAGCAGGAGATTCAGCTGATCTTCTCTGATTTCCTCTAGAATTCCCATGCTCAGCTTTATGGATGGCCATATCTTCAATAATCTTCCACTCCTTTGTTTCTCCAACATTCTCCTGGAATCTGCCATTAGCTGCAGCATCCAGGATAGCCCTCTGATCATCATAAAGCCCATTGATACCCGTCGTTGTGAGTACCAAAGATAAAATTTATAATTCCTATTAAGACTAACCTAGGCTAGTGGTAACAGGGTCGAACCACAAGGAGGCAGATGTAAATTCTAGTTGATTTATATTCAGTCTAAGGTAACAATTGTGGGGGTTGAGTTGAGATGGTCTATAGCTAAGAACAAATAAAGATAATAAACTAAAAAGACGGTTTAACAGATAAAGAAGGGGTACTAGGATGATCGGTTCATTATAGCTTCGGCGGCAGCAAACTAAGTCGGTCTGAGTCAACACAGGTGAGGCGGGAAATAAAGAGGTCCTCTCGGTCCACTCTTAACAAATAGCATCTTTCGATCTCGATATAGGTCCCTAATATCACTAATACTAACTTTCGTTCTGAAAAATGACTAACAGTCTAAACTATACCTATCTTTCGATCTTAGCACAGTTTAGTCGATTCAATTGATGGTCTAACAACATACCCTATCTTTCGATCTAATGGGTCGGTCATAAAATAAGCATCTAACTGGTCGCATGCATTCGATTCGTTAAATACAACAATTAAAATCAATTAAAACGGAAGGTAACCTCACGAGGTCAGTCGATCGACCGGGTAAGGTGGTCGATCGACCAACACGCGGGTTCAGGCCGTGTCTAATCTAATGCCGCCTATGCTACAATTCGCCTACATCCTAGCACAAATTATTTAGCTACTCATGCTAAGGGTGAAAACAATAACATTGACGATGAAACTTGCTACTGAATTCATGCTTAAAACGGTAAAGAAAGCAATTAACATAAACAATGAAATTGGTTGCGGGAACCTAGCTAGCAATTCTAAACAATTGATAAAATAAAGATGAACTAAAATTAGGGCAGAAGAATACCGAATTGCAGAGGAAAGATTAGTTATTAAGAACCGAAAATCCAATGCTCAACAATCCCAAACCCTAACTATCTATCAAGAACCGTATGCGGAAACTTAATGAAAATTACTGAATAAAACTTAGGTAAAAACTTGGATGAAAAACTGCATGCTAAACTAGGTATTCTCAGTTACGTTATATAGAAAGTGTACGTAACAATTATTCCAAAACCTAAACTTAACGGGCTTCAAGTTCCTCGGTCTTTTAATTCACGTCTGGAACAGCATTGTGGTCGATCGACTAAGGTAGGTGGTCCATCGACTGGTCCTCAGTGTACAGTAGCTTCTGGAACCCGAACATTGGTCGATCGACCACTTGAGCTGCTACTTGACTTCTTAAAACTCGTGGACTTGTCTTTTGGGCCTTGAATTACGCACCAAGCTCATTCCTCGGGTGAATACTTCACGTCAAATGCAATGTAGGATACTTGGGGACGGATTTAGCTCGATTTCCGCTGGATTCTTCACATTTCTGCAATAATTTACAAAATACGGTAGTAGACGGAAATAGGGAGAAATGCAGCATAAGCTACAGGAATGAGCTCTGAAATGCGTGTAAAATGGGATGTAAAACATCATATAAAAGACACGCATCACCCATTATAGAATTGATTACACAGGCACCATTGTTCGAACCTATGGTGTGGGATAGATCGCACCAGCCTCTTGAAACAGACCAATGCCTCATGAAAATTTTCATCAGGACCCTGTTTAAAGCTTGTGATCTGAGCTCTAATCGCATTGGTCTTCGATGCAGAGAAATATTTCTTATAAAATGCTAGGGCCAGCGAATTCCAATCAGTAATTCCATTAGCAGCTCGATCCAGATCTCGGTACCACTCCCTAGAAGCATCACGAAGCGAGAATATGAACATCGTCTCTTTTACTTGGTCCTGGGTCACACCTCTTGGTGGGGGTATGGAACAATAGTAGTCAATAAATATCTCCATATGTTTAGCTGCATCATCATTTGCAGCTCCCCCAAATTGATTTCTCTCAACCAAGTTAATGTAGGCCGGTTTTGGTTCGAATTTTCTATCCGTCCCAGCTGGCAACGAGAATCCCTTATAGAGATTCTCAGCTTTTGGCTCGGAGTGACTAGCTATACTTGCTTCTTCAGCCATATCTGGAGATGTAACGGTCTCAGCTGAAGAAGTAGAAATAGGAGACGAAGGTGGATCCTCCTCAAATAACTCGTTCTCGTAATAACTGGACAGAGTACTCAGCTCTTCCTCTGTCGGTAATACTCTAGATGATCGTCTCAACTAACGCAAAGTCCTTTCGATCTCAGGATCTAACGGTCGTAATTCACCACCCTGTGACCTGCGCATAAGAGGAAACTATAAGTAGAATATGAGAAGAGTTTAAGGAACAGATGTCCCTTAAACTAAGAAAAAGACTAAAATAAAAACAACTAAAAATTAAACAATTGCCTCCCCGGCAACAACGCCAAAATTTGATACCGTCGTAGAGTACCAAACATAAATTTATAATCCAAACTACTACTATAGATAGCGGCAGTCAGGGTCGAACCACAGAGAGGCGATGCAATTATTAGTTGTCTAATTTTAGTCTAAAGTAACAGTTGTGAGGGGGTTTGATTTGAATAGTTCTATAACTAAAGGTAACAAAATTAAAACTAAACTAAAGCAAGTAAATGAGTAATTAAAGAAATAAGATGAAATCAAATATTAAAAGGATACTAAGATGGTCGGTTCACTGTAGTTTCGGCGGCAGTATCCTAAGTAAGTCTGAAATAATCACGTAAGACGGGAAAACAAGAAGTCCTTTCGGTCCATTCTTAACAGGTAGCATCTCTCGATCCAGCTACGGGTCCCTAATATCACTAATACTGACTCTCGCCCTAAAAAGTGATTCTTAAAAGCCTAAATTAACTTATCTCTCGATCTTATTAATTTAGTCGTCATAATCAAGTAGTCTGTTTCCCTCCCCTATCTTTCGATCTATCGGGTCGGTCAATTCTTAAGCATTCAACTAGTCGCGTGCACTCGATTCGTCAAATACAGCAATTAAATTAAATTAAGACGGAGCTGATCTCACGTGAGCTGGTCGATCGACCGGGTAAGGCAGTTGATCGACCATGACGCGACTCAGGATTACGAATTCTACGCCGCCTACACTACAGGTCCCCTACATCTTAGCACGAAGGGTTTAGCTACTCATACTGGAAATAATAATAGAAACAAAATTTACAAATAAAACAGTCGAATTCATAATTGAATTAACTAAATAAATAACTTAACATGAAACAATAATTTGGCTTTGGAAAATCTAAACTAGCAATTCTAAACTACGGATGAGTTAAAGCAACAAAACTGAACAAAGGAACAGAAGAATACCGTAAAGAAGAATTGAAGAGGAAAGACCAAAACCAAATGCGGAAAGTAAACTTTATTGACGAAAATTATTCTAAACTAATGGAATAATCAAAATTCAACCTTTTTGTGATGAACCCTAATTAATTGCCTAGAATAACTCGATGCCTGTTCTGAAACACAGGGTTAACGTTATATAGGAATATAGCGTGATTCTTATTCTTAAAACCTAATTACAATTGGGCTTCTAACTTCTCGTCCTTTTCATTTGCGTCAGATTAAAATAGCGGATGATCAACCACTAAGACCGGTCGATCGACTAAGATGCGCTGTACAGAAGCTTCTGACAATCGTGCTCCGGTCGATCGACCCAAGGCATGAGTTGATCGACTGCTCCTCTTTCCTGCAGACTTCTGTTCAGCATTCTGACAGTCTATAGACCGCGTAGGTCCGTCTATAGACCACTGTAGCTGGTAATCCGCTTCTGAGACTCTCGCAAATCTATCTTTCAGGCCTTGATACGCGCACCAAGTTCGCTTCCCGAGTCAAATCTTCATGTCAAATCCCATGCCAAGCACTTAGGGACGGATTCGGCTCGATTTCCGCTGGATTCTTCACATTTCTGCAATATTACACAAAAACACGAAAGTAGACGGAAATAGGGAAAATAGTAGCATAAACTACCTAATTGAGCTCTGAAATGCGTGTAAAAGAGGGTGTAAAACATCATATTCTAGACACGCATCACAGTGGTAGTTGCATTGGACTTCGAAGACTATGAGGCTGCCCCTACCTGGCAGTGCTATTACTATCTTCTTGATGATGGTGTTTTGGAGGTGATGCCGGAACCGACCAAGGGGGACCAGCTACCTAGAGTGGGGAGGGGTCCCAGACGAGTACCAGTACCCGAGTTACCCTTCCTCCTTCAGTCCCGCGATGCAGGTGAGTGAGCTCACAGAGAGGGTATCCAACACGTTGACGTTGCGGAACCTTCATGAGATGGTTTACGTGCAGGGCATTGGGACCAACCTGGCCCTACCAGTTTGGTGGAGAGGTGTCGGGGACGATAGTGAAGTCTTCTACTCTTATGGAGTAGACCCGACTACATGGGGGGAGCCCAGGAGTTATCCTTTCGATTGTCTGGCGACATGGCGAGTGGGAGGAGACTCAGGTACAGGAGCTACCACAGGAGAGGGCACAGCTGGAGCCGGCATATCTGGCAGAGGAGGAGTAGATGAGGAGATGGTAGAGGATCGAGGTGGTGACCTCGAGTGATTGGTTTTTCTTGTTGTTGTTTAGTAGACTTGTGACTCTTTTTTTTTTTTTCTTCATATATTGGATTTGTTTGGTTTGTATCTGGCCATAAGGTCGTACCTTGCTGGATTGTTGGGCTCATAGTGCAGGTGAAAGATGTCGGGATAAATTCCCGGAGTTTGGTTATGATTTCTACATTGTGGTATTGACGTTGGGGGTGATATTACCAGTGGACACTCGATCGAGTGCCCCTCACTCACACTCGATCGAGTATCTGCTGGATGTGACCAAGCAGTATACTGACTTTAGGGTACTCGAACGAGTACGCCTTACTTGATCGAGAAGCCTACCCCGGACTCGATCGAGTGCCCCAAAATCGATCGAGTAGCCCCTGTTGACCATATGTTCCGTTCTTTAGCTTTTGTGAAGGAGAATTTATATGCTCATATTTTATACCGTGTTTAATAATTATGCGTCTCTATATTTTGTATTTCATTCCATGTGTTAGCAAGGTGGTTACGTTAATTTCATGAGGTGCCATGTTTCTCACTAATTGATTGTCTTTCTAAATGATGGTCAAGTTGGGAATGATAATCTCAAACTTGATATATGTTGCATATTCATCTTATAAAACAAGTAATCAATTTTCATATACATTTGGTTTTAAGCCGCTGCGTTTCATGAACTCGTTTATCGTTTGTTTTTCGAAGCCTATGCACATGTGTATATATATATATATAAATATATATATATATATATATATATATATATATATATATACCTAAGTAATGTCAATGTAGTCCTATGATAATTGTTGGTCTTAACATATGTTAAAACGGTTTCGTAAGGTCAAGATTGTGTGGATTTATCAGTCCGTGTAATGTTTGTGGTTCGTCTTGAAGGTGAACTTCGGGGACGAAGTTTCTTGTAAGAGGGGAAGAGTAATGTCACGTGAAAAAAAATGACAAATTATGACATATATATATATATATATATATATATATATATATATATATATATATATATATATATATATATATATATATATATCACATTCGAGTAATTGTTCGTAAAATTCACCGTATTGTTGTACTCCATTTCGAGTTGCTTAACCATTTTGTTTGCTTAAAATTTAAACTTTGTACGTTAACTATGTAAAAGTAATGCACATGGATGTTAAGTGAAGTTGTTAAGTAATTGAATCGTTACATTGTTGCATAATATAAATGACTTAAAGGAGTAATATAAATGTTGTGAAATTAATTTAAAATTAATGTTAATTTGCTTATGGTATAAGTGGCTGATAATTTACTATAGTTTGGTGATTTGTAACTAATTGTTATTGATGAATAATTTTTGGATGGGTAAATAGAATAGTTGTATCAGGTGGGTATGATGTGTATGATGTATGGAATCGTGCAATGATAAAATTCGGTTAGTAAGTGGAAGTAACGGTTTGTGTTAGTGTGTTCTCGCATATAATGCATGTTTGATGACTCGATAGGAGGTCGTATTGGAGATGTGTTACTAAGGTAGATGATGATGATGGGTGGTGGGCGTACATGGATGGGTGGTATATGGGAACGGGTGTTCTTGTCCTTGTGGGGGTGAATGGTTGTCAGTTGTCTTAGTTCACGTTTCACCTTGTGTCGTGGGGGATGATGAGTTAAACTTCGGGGAAGAAGTTCTTTATAAGGGGGGAAGACTTTAATACCCGTCTTTTTAGGGACCCGTTGACCGTCGTTGACTGACCTTAGACACCTGTCAAGACCTTTGGAAACCTTACGAGTTAACCTTATGACGTAGTAACACTTTGAGTGCAGGAGGCTCGATCTAGTGGAGGCTACTCGATCGAGTTACGGGAGTTCAGCAGGGAAATATAAATCGTGATGTCGTGAAACCAAATCATTTCATTTTCTTTTCTCCTAAACCTAGATGTCGTCACCTCCCTATCCTTTCACCTATATTCACCTTTTTGGAGCTTTTCAGAGTTGAGACACCATGGGGATGGGAAGCATGAGTCGGGTAGCGGTCTTGTCGCCGGAATGCTATGTATAGGTATGTTGTCATCATCATCATCGTCTTCCTTGTTTCTATTTGTGGTTGTGGTAGTAGTAGTAGATTGTCATACTTTTTGGTATAGGTGGTTATGATGGTTTCTTGTCGTCTTATGGTCGTGGGCGCTATTGCTGCGGATTATTAGAGGTAGGTTTTCCTACTCACTACTGTTGGTTGGTTAGTATGTTGGTGGTAGTATCTCATTGTTCTTGGTATTGTGATTGGTAGTGTGGATTGGTTGTAGTTGGTTGTTGTTTGTTTGTCTCTGGTTCGCGAGGCGCGTCCTCGGCTGAGTGGAGTCACCTGCGGGAGTCGCTTCACGCCCTTGATTTGCCCTATGTAGAACCCGCCACAGGAGGGGATGTGCACATTAAGGAACATGGGTTTTCGCTCGAGATTAATGAGCGGGGATTTGGTGGGAACGGCTGCGGTCCCCCACTGGCGGCGAGTATTACTGGTTGCGATTGGTAAACTAGCAAGACTGAACCTTCGGGCAGTCAGAGGAGTGTGGCATGTGGGTGATTGGAGAAGGTGATGTGTGTATGTTTGTTGTGTCTAGTTTCTGTGTGTCCTTCAGTTACTGACCTTGTGTGGTGGTGTTGTGTTTTCTTCTTGTGTTGTGTCTGCCGTAATCCACTATGGTGAGTAGTCGGCCTTAGCAAGTTGATATCTGGATCATAGCTGGATGCTTGGAGGGACGAGTCTACCACGAGTCATGACAGAGATAGTTCCACGTAGTTGATAGATGTCACGAGTTGTATCTTTTATTTTCCGTTGATAACTTGTAAATAAACATAATTGTTCATTTATCGACATTTGATAATTACTATTCCTCGGGCAACCGAGATGGTAACGCCCTTATCTGCTGGGGAAGGTCTTGTTAAGGCACCTTGGTAGATGGGTGTGTTATAGTATCTTCATCACTTCTTCACTTCTTCATCTTTTTTCTTCATCAATTCTTCCAATATTCATCATAAATTCAGTACACAATGCCTGTATAAGAACAAATTTCTTATCCTTATGAGTATTATGATGATCCGCTTTACCTATCATCTTCTGATCAACCATTCTCACAGCTTAGAATAACTTTGTTCGATGGACCTGACTTTCTCAGCTGGAAACAGGGCATCCTTATGGCATTGATGGCCAAGAATAAGTATGGATTTATCAATGGGTCCTTGGTCAAGCCTGCTAACACAGACAAGAAATATCATCAGTTCATTCTTATGGTTTTGAAATGGATTCTTAATTCCATTGATAAGCCTCTTAGGGATAATTTGAAATACATTCGTACTGCCAGAGAATTATGGGATTAGATCATGGAAAGGTATGGACAATCTAATTCCATTGAAATTTATCAGCTAACTCAAGAATTGAATTCCACATATCAGTCAAACTTTTCTTTAATTGAGTATTATAGTCGTGTTAAGAATTTATGGGAAACTCTGGATAGTTTGGATCCTGTTCCTGATTGTAGTTGTGGTAAACTTGCTGCTTGTACCTGTACTTTGTTAAAAAGGATGCATGCTCGTGATCAGAATGCTAAGTTGATTATATTCTTATTGGGACTCAATGCTGGGTATAATACCGTTAGGACACAGATCCTTTCTATGGATCCCTTACCCTCAATTAGTAAGGTCTTGGGTTTATTGCAAAAAATAGAAAAATAGAAATAATTGACTGATGTTGTTGAGACACTTATTGAAGTTAATGCATATGCCAGTTATAAGGCTTCTGATGTTTCATAGAAGTTTAAGAATTCTGGTTCACAGAATGATAATCTTGTTTCACAGAAGTATTGTACTTACTGTAAAATGCATAATCATGATCTTTCTGAGTCTTTCATGGTTAATAAGTGTTCTTCTTGTGGGAAAAATGGGCATTTTGTGGGTGTTTTCTGGTTGTTGGATTCCCTAACAAGACCATTAAGGTGAAGGGTAAGATGAACTACAACAAGAATGGTAATCACAACAATTTCAGAAAGACAACAAATAATGTAGATCTTCTTGATGATCTCTGTCCTGTGGATTGTGATAATGGGGCCAATACTTCTCAATCTCAGTCTATGTCCTTTGATTCTTCTATGCTTGATGGCCTGGTTACTTCTGTAATTGATCAAGTAATGAAGAGAATAAATGATATAAAGCCTGGTCTATCTTCTTCTAATTTTGTTGGTATTCTGCATCATGCTCATTCTGCACATACTAATCTGTTCTTGACTGATTGGATCATAGACACTGGTGCCTCTAACCATATGACTTATAATGTTAATTTAATGCATAATTTGACCACTTTAAAAGTTCCTTTACTGATTGGTTTACCAAATAGTACAACTAAAGTTGTTAAGATTACTGGTGATATATCTCTTACACCAGCTGTTACATTGAATAATGTCTTACTTCTTGATGCTTTTAAGCAAAATTTATTGTTTGTTAGTAAATTGCTTGACAATAACAATTTAACTACTGTTTTTTTGTCTAAACATTGTTTCTTTCAGGATCTTTCTGTGGACATGGGGGGCCCACAGGGGCGCTTGGGAAACAAGTGTTTGCATTTGTGGAGTCGCCACCAATTTATTGTGGAAAATTGGAAACCGTTCGAATAGTTCGCATCATGTCAAGACACAAAGTAATGACATAGACACTAAGAACTCGTTACCCTTAGCATTCTATGTCTAGAAAGACTCTAGTGGATGCCAATGAACACGGATGTTCACAGAGATCTGGAGTAAGGGGTGAAGGTACGTATTAGGAAGTCCTTTTAATGAACACCTAATCCCGCCCGCCTCGATAGCGGCCTCTACTAATGATTAGGGAATTTATTCATACTCGATATGTCGTCGATTTTATGCATGCAATGCAACATCCAACGTTTTGATCCTAGCATGTGAAAATTAACTAAGTCGGTGAACAAGTAATTTAACACTCATTAATGTCAAAGTAGGGTTTAGGATTAATTACATGTGAAAACAAATAAATAAACCATACAATACAATAAATAAATAACGGTAATTAAAATTACAATAAAGTACAACGATTTAATTGATTTATGTCAAAAATATATTTAAGACGGATAATTTGAGAAAAACAAGAGAAAATAAATTAGGTTAACACGGACATATTAGAGTGATATTACGGTTAATAGTCGATTAATATGTAAACTAATGAATTAGGTCAAAGCAAAAACGGAAGTTCAGAGACAGAGCTTAACCCGAAACAGGCGCAGCAATGCTGCGTCTCTTAGAAGAGGCGCAGTGGTCACTGCGTTTGTTCCTGAGGTGAGTTCTGGCTGTGAAGTCAGAACTACGTGTTGTTAATATTCGTTCGTGTGTTTAATAATTGATTATTGATATTTGACTCGGATGAAAGTGATTTAGCATATTATTAACATGTGCATTGGCATAAAAGCGGTAAAATCGAATTAAAACAAATTAGAACGAATTAAGACTAATTAAAAATTAATTACAAATTAATTAGGGTTATTTAGGTTATTAAGACGGAAACAATACGAAAGTCGTGATAAACAGATGAAAACATATACAAAAGTCGAATTCCAGAGATTTCATATAAAAGAATTGAATCTCCAAAATCCGGGTTTGATTTGATGACGAAAACCCGCAAATATTGATTATAAGGGATTTAAGTTTGATTTAAAGCGATAAATTATTTTGAATATGTGTTACAATTATTACATGCGAACGAATAAGAAGAAAATAAGAAAAAGAAACAAAAGAAGACGAATTAATAGAGAGGCGAGGAAGAAGAAGAACAACAGGAACTGCGGCAGCCTCTGGAAGAGGTGCAGCAAATGCTGCGACTCTTCGAAGAGGCGCAGCAGTTGCTGCGTTTCTTCTCGACGTCTGCCTATAGTTAATACGTAAAAACAATTTGATAAAAGGGTTTTTAGAAATCGTTCTTAAGTACATTTTTTACGTAAACCTTACATTAATTGGTACAATAATAAAATACAATAATAAAAGATAGGATTTACACCCTTAGACTTACATGTTTGACGAAACGAGATTAACTAAGTTAACGTTTAGTGATTGCTCGACTCGAATGTATGATGAAAGTGCCCTCGCAAGAGGATTTAGATTAAATTGATTGATTAATTGAGTGTAGTTGGTCAAATTGGTCGGTCATGCAACGTGACTGGTACTCAGAAGGATCCGAGCTTACGTGGTCGATTGATCAAGCACGTAGACGTCAATAAGCTTAGAGCACGGTCTTAGAATGCAAAGGGAGAAGAGAAGGGCGGACACTCGCGTGAGAAATATGAGGAACGAAGGTCGCTATTTATACTAATCACACTGAGAAATTAAGGAATGACTAAAACTTTGGAAACAAATCTCAAAAAGATCTGAAAATATGCAGAAAAGGGCTGGGGAAGAGGCGCATCAGCCACTGCGACTCCTGGAAGAGGCGCAGCAGGTGCTGCGTCCTTTCCCCAGAGGTTTCGTCCTGCGGAAGAAAGATTTCCGCGTTTCTTTTATGGAATTGCGGTAGATCTCGACTTCCTTATTCCTTAAAATAAGATTTTCGGGATATATTTTGCCAAAAGGACATAAAATTAAATTATGGAATAAATATCCGGAATATTCTAGAACATTCCGACCCGACATTTTAAACGGCTTATTGGAAAATGAAGCGGTTTTTGACCCGGACTCCAAATGAACTCTAATTACTGTCAAAACGACCGTAATGGCGCTTAGATGACGACTAAGGGGTAGACACAAGTATTTGAGCTATCACTTGACGATAAACTTACGAACTGTCATAAATAGTTCCGCGTACCAAACATGTGGCCCAATCATCACCGGGTGGTTTGCGGGAGGTGCGGAAATGAGGTATCTACAGAGCCCCCACTTTGACTGAGGCATGGACAAGGCGAAATTTAAAGTATAGCCATCAGGTTAATCGAAGATTACAACCTGACGACTATGGTGACGCGAGGCGGCTCAAGGGCTCTGAGCTAAGGACCTGTCGTCGGGAACATTTTAGAGTCTGTCAACTATCAGGGAGGGTCGTGTAAAGTCCATTAGACTACGTAAGGAGGCTCGCCAGCCATAAGAAGAAATCATGCCTGAGACTTCTTTCCCGAGATGCTTCCGGAGGTGCGTAGGAGTTAAGGTTAAGCGTAGGAGCTAAGGCTAGGACCTAAAAGATATATAAGGGTTATTCTAGGGGTATGGAACCCTAACAGGAAAACATCGGCGAGAAGGCGGCCTAAGGGTAACTGTGGTTTGGGCGTATGAACGCGGAAAAAGGCGATCCTAAGGGGTTATGATCCTCTAAGTGAAGGCTAGGTGTGGGTACATGGGTAGGTTGGGAACCTAAAAGAAGGTTGGTATGAGAACATCTGGAGAACGATACCTTTGCCAAACTCCAAGGGGAAACAAAACATAATATTAAGGGCAGCAGGACGTCGGTAGAAACTACTGGGGGGCATCTGCTTGCGTCGGTCTCAAGCGAACTCCATATCTCGAGAAGTACAATCGGCTGTCATGAACTCTCGCTGGGACATAATAGGGTATTGATAAGGCGTGTCTAAACACCGTCGGAAATCCGCTCGTTGCTGCAAGCGAAGTCTTGATGAAATATCCTTGCTGGGCTTGATAAAGTTGTAGATACCCAGTATCTGCACCTCCCAAAAACCACCCGATGATGATCGGACTGTAACGTGTTTTTGATATGCGTGCGTGGATTGGCTATATATGAGACGGTTTAATGCACTACTCGAATATGAAAAATTATTTCAAAAGTTTTCTAACTTCATTTGCATTAAAATAACCCTATTTAGAGTTAAAACCGTCTTCGGACCCAAAACCGACTCAGAAACCCGCAACTCGAGTCAACCTGAGTCAACCCGAGTTAACCCAAATCTCGAATGTCAAAAATAATGCCATGAATGTTTTCATCATGTCAGTTCCATTAAAATGACCCTAATTAGAGTCAAAACCGACACCGAGCCAAAAACCAACTCAAAATTCAAATCCCGACTCACACGGGTCAAACCCGAGTCAAGCACACAAAACACCTACCTCAAGTAACACCTAAAATCATCTTATTAGATGCCCATATTGTTACACGACATCCTATTTGATTACCACAAATCAATAATGGATGGAGAATAGGCCACGTCCAAATTGAAAGGGACAGTACACCCCATTGAGTCACGGGGTGGCTCGCGCCTAAAGCAGGTGTCTGCTTAGCCTCTAAGCAAACACAACCGACCTACCATCCCACATTTCTCTATAAATACCCACCATCACACACCATAAACTTCACGCGAGAGTCCGCCCCTTCACATCCCCCTTAAACTTCTATACTCGACTTCCTAAGTCAAAAAATCGACACGTGTTTACTACCTACCGATCGTAAACACAAGCCTTACACATATTGTTTGGTACCGTCGCCGTGCATTCGACCGACCCATTCGACCAACTCAACATTAATCAACATGTTTTAATTAACATATTTTCAACTCATTTTCAAAACCAAATCCTTTTTTAAGGCACCTTTTTAAACTTCTTTGATCGCGATTAGTCACAACGAGAAAACCGTCTCTAACGTCGTCTACTTCGCAAACATCAATACACGTAAGTTTGAGGGTGTAAATATCTCTCTTATTTCATGTCTTTACTGTTTTCATAACTTTATGAACATGAACAATGCATAACACGATTCAAATATAGGTTAGACGAGCCAAAACCGAGTTTTGGCCTGAGACAGAAGCTCCTTGCTATGCAAGGGAGCTCGCGCCTCTTGTGGGTCTCGGGTCAAACTCATCCGTGTTTGAGTTCGTCTTTCCTTCGACACTTTCTTTTATTTTTACTTCTTTTCTTTTACGGTTTTTACCATTTTAATTCATTTTTATGATAAACATATTTTGACCATTACAAAAATCATCCTTGGTACCTTATACCATGACGGTTTATTCCGTGACTCGGTGATATTATTGGTTAATTACATTTTAATGGGTATTTTAACACCCTTTTCTTTATTTACCATTTTTCTCATTTGTTTACATTTGTAAACATATTAGTCATAATTCATAATCATCCTTGGTTCTTTATACCATGTCGGTTTAATCCGAGTACGATGACAAACTTGACTAATTACAAATAATTGAACTTAACATAATTAGTTCAAATCAAACATTTTCCTTTTACCATTTTATTATGCTTCTCAAAACATGCAAATCCGACAACAAATATTACTAACACAGTAGTAATTATTCCGAGTCATGCAAATCATATTTGCAAATCTTTCATCATAAATACGGTTTTAAATAACCTTTTCAAAAACCAGGAGACGTCCTCTTGGGTCGGCTCATGGCTCGCGCCCCAAGGGACCGCCTGTGACACCCCCATACTCCGAGTGCCTTACCAGGACCACCCAGGTATGGAGACATCACCATCTCGGTTGCCCGAGGTATGATAATCAAACAACAGCGATAAAGAAACAACATTTATTATTAATCGTTTAATGAATGAATACAATCCTTGAAACCCAAACTGATAGTAAAATACATTATTCCAAACTGTCTACTCAAACTGAAATGTAAATAAAGCTAAACTACAGCGGAAGACTCTATTGTCACGTCGTGGCCATCCCAGCTATCCCGTATCATCTCTATACCTGCTCAATATCTGCTCACCATCCCCGAATGGATCACCGCAGGTTTTCAAAACAACATCGGGGTCAGTACTAATCACACAATCAAAATAAATAACAACAATAAGACAAATAGACAATTTGAACTGTCACACACACACAGACCACATCCAACCAACCGTCTCAATCACCGATCGTCCACTTTGGACCCAGACCCGCCGATGGGGGACCGCAGCCGTTCCCACCTAAGCCCCGCTCATCGTACGAGCGATAACCCTGCTCATTAATGTGCACATCCCTTCTGTGGCGGGTTCCACAGAAGGCGAAACTAGGGCGTGAGATCACTCCCGCAAGTGACCCCACTCAGCCGAGAACGCATCCCGAGAACCATCACACACAACCACAATCACAATCACAATTACAATCAACAAATCAATTAACTAATTACAGCACATCACCAATATCCCATTATGGGACTAATACTGAGTAGGAAATCCTACCTGGAAAGCACACAAGCAGACGGTATCTACAGCTGTCTCAAAACGCCTCTTCTATGAACTCTCCTCCTAACATAAACATACGAATACTACTATTCAATCACTTATTCACAAAAACCCCCAATTACTAAAATTAGGGTTTCACTAATCTTATCAAAACGTTATAAAAATTATGCTAGAAGCTTACCCTCGACGCAACGAATCCAACGACACAACCTACGATGCAATCCGACCGTCTGATCTCCGGGAATTGTTAAGGACGCGATTAGGAAGATGACTGACTGCTTTCTCTCTTAAACAGGTTTTAGGTTTTGGTAAAAGTGATTTAGAATAAAGACGAATTGGTTTAAATACCTTAATCGCGTAATTAACAAAACCCGAGAAAACTCCCCCGTAAAACCGGACACTCGATCGAGTACCCAAGGTACTCGATCGAGTACCCCCCTACTCGATCGAGTGCCCCAGCTACTCGATCGAGTACCCATCAGGTCAGAAACTATTCTATTCCGCGACACACCCCTTACTCGACAGAGTAAGGGCCACTCGATAGAGTACCCCCAAGACCATAAATACGGAGTATTACAGTCTTCCCTCCTTAAAAGGAACTTCGTCCCCGAAGTTCAAACCACTACCAAACAAAGGTACTCCCATAAGCTTCCCGACTCGAAGGTCCAAAATAAACACCACATAAAACGTGCTACCCAACCCAACTTATCCCGACAACATACCGACACAACATATACAAAAAGGTGCATAAGACTCTTAGAAACTCTCGCGATCATCTCCTACCCCCCTAAAAGAAACAAGGTTACGTCCCCGTAACCATACATACCTGATCAAAAAGGAAAGGGTAACGCTCTTTCATGATATCCTCCGCCTCCCATGTAGCTTCCTCAGTCTCATGGTTAGACCAAAGGATCTTAAGCAACCCTGTCTCCCCACTCCTGGTCTTTCTAACTTTTCGGTCTAGGATCTGCTTAGGCACCTCAAGGTACGATAAAGACTCATCCAGCTCTAAGCTCTCTGCCTCCAACACATGCGACGGGTCACTCACATACTTCCGCAGCTGCGATACATGAAACACATTATGCACTCTCTCCAAAGCAGCCGGTAAAGCCAAACGATAAGCCACTTCCCCAACTCGCTCTAAGATCTCATAAGGCCCTATAAACTTCTGACTTAGCTTGCCTTTCTTCCCAAATCTCATAACTCCACGCATAGGAGACACTTTCAGAAGAACCTTGTCCCCAACCTGAAACTCTATGTCCCGACGATGTAGATCAAGATAACTCTTTTGTCGATCCCGAGTTGCTCTCATCCGTTCCCCGATCATCTTAATCTGTTCCACCATCTCATGCACCATCTCTGGTCCTAAAACCTTTGCCTCAAAGACTATCGTCCCAACAGATTGGACTCCTACATCTCCTCCCATACAAAGCCTCAAACGGTGCCATACCAATACTAGTGTGATAGTTGTTGTTGTAAGAAAACTCTATCAAGTCCAACCCTCTGCTCCCGCCTACCACCAAAATCCATCACACAAGCTCGCAACATATCCTCAAGAGTCTTGATTGTTCTCTCGTCGCCCATCTGTCGCAGGATGAAATGCTGTACTCATCTTCAAAGCTGTTCCCAACGATTCCTGCAACTCCTTCCAAAACCTTGAGATAAACCTCGCATCTCTGTCAGACACTATGTCCTTAGGGACTCCATGTAACTTAAGCACGTTCTTTCGATAGGCCATAGCCAGTTGTGCCTTAGTCCATGTATCTTTCATTGGAACAAAGTGAGCTGACTTGGTCAACCGATCCACTATCACCCAAATCATATTGTTACCTTGTTGACTCTTAGGTAAACCCACAATGAAATCCATGGAAATGGATTCCCACTTCCACTCAGGCACCTCCAAGGACTGAACCTTACCTTGTGGTCTTCTCTGTTCCCCTTTAACTCTCTGGCATGTCAAACAACGGGACACAAACTCAGCTGTCTCTTTCTTCATCCCAGGCCACCAAAACGTTTTCTTCAGATCTTTGTAAAGCTTGTCTCCACCTGGATGAACTGAATATGGTGTGCAATGCGCTTCTGTCATGATTGTCTTTTTCAACTCCTCATCATTAGGAACACACCACCTACCATCAAACCTCAAGCTACCATCTGTATGAATGGAAAACCGGGACACTGTCCCTTTCTCTACTCCAGCTCTCCACTCCACTATCTTAGGATCCAAAGCCTGTTTACCTCGAATGTCATCATAAAACTCAAGCTGCACTGTCATATCACTCATGGTATCTCCTTTCTGCATCATATGAATCCCAAAGCTCGCTACCTCATCTCTCAACCTCATCAAAGATAGAGCTGTACACAAGGAATGTACACTCTTCCTACTCAAAGCATCAGCAACAACATTGGCCTTCCCTTCATGGTAGATGATTTCCATGTCGTAGTCGCCAATCAGCTCCATCCACCTCCTCTGTCTCATGTTCAACTCCTTCTGCGTGTAGATGTACTTGAGACTCTTGTGATCCGAAAATACCTTAAAGATTGCTCCATAAAGGTAGTGCCTCCAAATCTTGAGAGCAAACACCACTGCACCCAACTCCAGGTCATGAGTAGGGTAGTTCTCCTCATAAGGCTTCAACCGCCTAGAAGCATAGGCAATCACCTTACCATTCTCGCATCAACACACATCCCAACCCATTCTTGAAGCATCGGTATAAACCTCAAAATTCTCGCTCCCTTCAGGTAATGCCAAGACAGGAGCTGTGGTTAAACGCTCCTTTAAGGTTTGGAACGCCTTCTCACAACTCTCATCCCAACGAAACCTGTTCTCTTTCCTCATCAATCTTTGTCATCGGTCTAGCTATCTTGGAGAAATCCTTCACAAACCGCCTGTAGTACCCAGCTAAACCCAAGAAACTCCTTACCTCGGCCGACATTCTTCGGTGCTTCCCACTTTGTCATCGCCTCAATCTTCGCCGGATCCACGCCTACCCCATCTTTAGAGATTACATGCCCTTAAAAGCAACTTTCTCCAACCAAAACTCACACTTGGACAGCTTAGCATACAACTCATGATCCCTCAACGTCTGCAACACGATCCTCAGATGCTCCTCATGCTCCTCCTTAGTCTTAGAGTAGACTAAGATATCATCGATAAACACTACTACGAACCGATCCAAGAACGTCAAGATCCTATTCATCAAATCCATAAACACCGCCGGCGCATTGGACAACCCAAATGGCATCACCACATACTCATAATGGCCATACCTCGACGTGAAAGCTGTCTTCGGTATGTCCACATCTCTAATCTTCACCGATGGTATCCCGATCTCAAATCGATCTTAGAAAAGACCGTTGCACCACTCGGTGATCAAACAGGTCATCTATCCTTGGCAAAGGATACTTGTTCTTTATCGTCACACGGTTCGGCTCCGGTAATCTATGCACTGACCTCAAACTCCCATCTTTCTTTTTCACGAACAGAACTGGTGCTCCCCAAGGCGATACACTTGGCCTAATGTATCCCTTCTCTATCAAATCATCCAACTGCTTCCTAAGTTCCTCCATCTCCTTAGGACCCATGCGGTACGGTGCCTTAGAGATTGGCCCCGTCCCTGGCTTCAACTCAACGGTGAAATCTATCTCCCTCTTCGGTGGCAACCCGGAATCTCTTCGGAAAGACATCTCGCATACTCTCCCACCACTGGTATCTCCTCAATCGGGCTCTCTATCCGGTCGTCTCTCACGTGGCACAAAATCAGAGGACATCCCTTCCTCAGATACGACTTCAAAGTGACAATTTGCAATCAACTTAACTTTGGGTTTGACCAGAAACCCACGATAAGACACACTTACACCCTTAGGACCTCTTAGCGACACTCTCTTCTGATGACAGTCTATCTTAGCCTTATACTTCCCTAACCAATCCATCCCAACTATCATCTCAAAACCATTAAAAGGAAACTCTAGCAAGTCTACAGGGAAATCGACTTGCCCAACTATCAAAGATACATCTCTAAACAACCTCCCACACGATACAGACTCCCCTGAAGGTATGAAAACTTGCTCCCTAACAGACTCATATACTCTCAAACCCAATTGTTTTACATGACTCGAAGACACAAACGATCGAGAAGCCCCGAATCAAGCAAAACAAACGTAGGAATACCATTAACAAGGAATGTACCGGTGATAACGTGCGCATCCTCCTCAGCTGCCTTCTTGTCCATCATGAACAACTTGCCACTGGTCTTCTGTCCACCTCCCTGGACAGTACTAGCTGATGCGGTCGGCTTAGCACCCGACCCTTGATTGTTGTTGTTGTTCATCGGTGTCTTCTGATAAGAATTACCGCCGTTGCGGTTGCCTCCACTCGATAGCTCGACCTCCCTGTTTGGCCATGATCCACCTGGTGCATTTGCTCGCAAAGCTCTGTGCGAGGTCTCTCGAAAAGATCTCGGTGCGCTCGTGCACTCATGTCTCTTGTGGCCTACGCCACCACAACCAAAGCAGTCACTCATTGTTGCTCACACTCCCACGACCTCGCCCAAAGGAAGTTCCAAAGACTAAACCCAGAACCAGAAGAAAATCCCTTAGATTGATTGTGGTTGCCTTTCTTGTAATTAGATTGGCCACCACCCTCGCTCTCCGACTTCCTCTTCTCTCCACCCGACCTCTCCTGAGCCATCTCCACTAGTCTCTCAGCTCTCCCAGCCCTCTCATATGCTTCCTTCACATCAGTGAGGACTCCCACGGGTAACTTATCCATAATCTTCGTGGTTAGTCCACTCTCAAACCTCAAAGCCAAATTCTCATCACTCAAACCCATGTCTTGAGATATCTAGATTTCTCATTAAATCGCTCTGTAGTACTCACCACGAGACATCTCGGTAGTCATCTTGAACTTGTCGAACTCCTCCCTCAACTTACTCCTTACATGCTCTGGCACAAACTCCTTCCTCACTCTCTACGAAACTCCTCCCAAGGTATAGCGGGTAACCCCTGGTTGGTATACATCTCCTTGGCACTCACTTTCACGGAATCCCACCACTTGCCAGCTGCCTCCCTCAGATAGAATGCAGCCTGATCCACTCTCATCTCATCCGGACAGCGAACTAAATCCAGTATGTTCTCCATCTCCCTCAGCCAACTATCAAGGTGGTTAGGCTCCTCAACTCCCTTGTACTCCTTCGGGTTAAACCTCGCGATATAGAGGCTGACTTTAGCATGGTCAACCTCCTTCTCCTTACTCTTGTCCTTGTCCTCATTCACTCTCTTCGGGGTCTCGTAAGAGCGTCTGGTGTTCCAACATCTTGACGATGTCATCCGTAGTCATAACCTCAGCTCTTGCGTACAAAGCGTTTCTCTTGGGCGGCATCTTGAAGCTATAGAAGAAAGGGATAAACATAAACACGCGTACTAAACCTCAAAACACGAACACGCGTTGCCCAGAACCCACTCGATCGAGTATCCAAACCCACTCGATCGAGTAACGGGCTACTCGATCGAGTGCCCCCATGTACTCGATCGAGTACCCAAACTCCAGAACCAAACAGACCTTCTGATCTCTAACCCACTCGATCGAGTATCTAGGCTACTCGATCGAGTGACCCCCTACTCGATCGAGTACCCCTAGTTACTCGATCGAGTGCCCCAAAACTCGTTTCTGGACTCAAAATCGTCAAAAACCTACCCGATCGAGTTAGTCTCACTCGATCAAGTACCCCCAATACGTACAAGCTACCCGCATGTTATTCGTATACTAACATGCCAACTTTATCAAACCTCATTATATTCTAACAAATAGGCTACGCATCTATTCTACTAATCAACGAAATCAATTCATCATGCTATTAAAGCCACATTATAAACATCCAACATGTTATCATTTCATTAACATGTTCCACATATCATTATTTTCTTTCACACGCTCAACTTCCTATTTCAACACCAAACATTCATCACACTTCATCACTTTATTGCACAAGTCACTAAGCACATACATGACTCAAACACATCTTCCCCCACGTGACCGGTTCAAAGTTGTAGGGCGACCCCTTGCGACTTTAGGACGTCTCCCAAGCCTTTGCACTAGCTCCTACAACTTTTACCCCGGGTTCTTTTTAATTGACTCTCTACGTTCATTAAATTCATTGGTTACAGGTTTCAGGATCGTCGCTCTGATACCATTTGTGACACCCCCATACTCCGAGTGCCTTACCAGGACCACCCAGGTATGGAGACATCACCATCTCGGTTGCCCGAGGTATGATAATCAAACAACAGCGATAAAGAAACAACATTTATTATTAATCGTTTAATGAATGAATACAATCCTTGAAACCCAAACTGATAGTAAAATACATTATTCCAAACTGTCTACTCAAACTGAAATGTAAATAAAGCTAAACTACAGCGGAAGACTCTATTGTCACGTCGTGGCCATCCCAGCTATCCCGTATCATCTCTATACCTGCTCAATATCTGCTCACCATCCCCGAATGGATCACCGCAGGTTTTCAAAACAACACCGGGGTCAGTACTAATCACACAATCAAAATAAATAACAACAATAAGACAAATAGACAGCTGAACTGTCACACACACACAGCCACATCCAACCAACCGTCTCAATCATCGACGCGTCCACTTTGGACCATTACGCAGTGGGGGACCGCAGCCGTTCCCACCTAAGCCCCGCTCATCGTACGAGCGATAACCCCGCTCATTAATGTGCACATCCCTTCGTGGCGGGTTCCTGTAGAAGGCGAAACTAGGGCGTGAGATCACTCCCGCAAGTGACCCCACTCAGCCGAGAACGCATCCCGAGAACCATCACACACAACCACAATCACAATCACAATTACAATCAACAAATCAATTAACTAATTACAGCACATCACCAATATCCCATTATGGGACTAATACTGAGTAGGAAATCCTACCGGAAAGCACACAAGGACGGTATCTACAAATTTGTCTCAAAACGCCTCTTCTATGAACTCTCCTCCTAACATAAACATACGAATACTACTATTCAATCACTTATTCACAAAAACCCCCAATTACTAAAATTAGGGTTTCACTAATCTTATCAAAACGTTATAAAAATTATGCTAGAAGCTTACCCTCGACGCAACGAATCCAACGACACAACCTACGATGCAATCCGACCGTCTGATCTCCGGGAATTGTTAAGGACGCGATTAGGAAGATGACTGACTGCTTTCTCTCTTAAACAGGTTTTAGGTTTTGGTAAAAGTGATTTAGAATAAAGACGAATTGGTTTAAATACCTTAATCGCGTAATTAACAAAACCCGAGAAAACTCCCCCGTAAAACCGGACACTCGATCGAGTACCCAAGGTACTCGATCGAGTACCCCCCTACTCGATCGAGTGCCCCAGCTACTCGATCGAGTACCCATCAGGTCAGAAACTATTCTATTCCGCGACACACCCCTTACTCGACAGAGTAAGGGCCACTCGATAGAGTACCCCCAAGACCATAAATACGGAGTATTACACCGCCTGTTTTCACATTTCAAAACCAGGGCAGAGCCCCTTCCATCGCCAATAGGCTCGCGCCCCAATGGGGCTGCCTGGCGCTGTTCTGCCTCGTTTTTAGCACTTGTCTAGGACGATCCCGATTACGGTTAATCCGAATACATGACGGATCAGATTGACAAGCTTACGTTTTTTTACACTTTGTCATTTGACATCCTTTTTCAGATAAATGGATCGTGTTAAGCATCATAACCCGAATTTGGTAAATGGATGTTTAATTTCCGTTTTCACATGAAAATCAATCTAAATCCAACTTTGACATCTTATACTTGATATTTTGATTAACAAACCGACTTAGAAAGCTCACATGTTAGGTTAAACTTTTGGATGCGCATTCATGCATTTTAAACGTTCTATCAACTTTTGCAACTAAACAACCACGATCGATCAGTAGAGGCCACTAACGCGGGCGGGATTGGGTGTCCGATTAAAGGGCTTCCCAATACGTACCCTCACCCTAACTCAGAAACTTTGGATAGTGGACGACCTTATCCAGGGCGTACGAGAGTCATTCTAGAGATAGGATGCTAAAGAGGGACGATTTCCTTATCTTTAGTACCAATATCAAACGCTGCTTTGTGCTTCGATTTGACCGAGGTATAAAGTGGAATTCGAACGGGTTCCAGGCATCCCACAAATGCCTGGTGGCGACTCCGAACATCTCTACATCGTTTTGCGGCCCTTGCCGAGACGATACCGACCGATCTAAAGCGATCCGGTCGAAAGCATTTTTACGCCGCCGAGCGTGGCTTTCAAAGAGACCTCTGCATGTCCACAGTTTGGCCTGGCGTGCAGGTGGCCCGCGACCGCAGATCGGTAGGCGGCCCAAATCCGCAGACCGAGATGTGGCCCATGTCCACAGTTTGGCGACTCCGCTGGGGAAAACTAGGACACTTGTGTCTTTGTGTTCCTTAGAGGTGAAACTCGAACGAGATCGTGGTTAAAGTGCATTAATTGATATTACGGTCATAAGTCGGGTTCCTTGTCCGGGCCCACAACCTAACCTTTATCGACCAATTGGCTCGTCCCATCGGCGTGAGTTTTCTCATCCCCGCGTTTCGAATCCCGATTGAGTCAAGCATACCACTGACGTTACACATTAATGTTTCATCAAAGAGCTTTCATCACTATCCAGCACGAGGCTAGGGCACCCTCCTTACACATTTTGTTTGGATTGGTATCCCTCTCGCAAATCGGGGTTTGATTGCTTGGTGTGTAACCTACCCTACTAAGCCAAAACCCGTGTCAGCATAATGCATAATATAATGAAACTGTGAGTGTTTATGTGCTACTTGATCATAAGTCCTTCCGTGTCATTTTCAAACTTTCAAAAACACCTTTTTGCGCCGTTATAATGGCCATTTCAAACCTTGGTCTTTCGCCGACCGTTGCACGCCTTCTTTGGCCGTCATAATGACGATTTTCAAACCCGATTTTTATAACCGTTTCAACACGCCTTTCTAGGCTGTCATAATGACGATTTTCAAACCCGGTTTTTTATAACCATTTCAACACGCATTTCTAGGCCGTCATAATGACGATTTTCAAAACCCGGTTTTTATAACCATTTCAACACGCCTTTCTAGGCCGTTATAATGACGATTTTCAAATCCGGTTTTTTATAACCATTTCAACACGCATTTCTATGCCGTCATAATGACAATTTTCAAATCCGGTTTTCTACAACCATTTCAACACACCTTTTTATGCCGTTATAATGGCTATTTCAAAATCCGGTATTTACAACCGTTTCAAAAGCACCTTTTTATGCCGTTATAATGGCTATTTCAAAATCCGGTTTTTACAACCGTTTCAAATGCACCTTTTCATGCCGTTGTAATGACAATTTCAAACCTTGGTTTTCACAAACCATTTCAAAATACCCTTTTTACGTCGTCATAATGGCCGTTTCAAACCTCGGTCTAATGCCGACCGTTGCATTCCCAAAGCGCCCCTTTTACGCCGTCGTAATGACGACTTCTACCCTCGAATTTTCAAAATTCGAAATCAATTTTCGAACAAAAAATGTTTTTTCAAACCGTCGTAATGACGATTTCAACCCGTGCAACTTTCCAAATTTCGAATCTCGTTTTCGAAATCAAATTTGGCTTTTCTAAGCCGTCGTAAGGACGATTTCAATTCTCACAATTTTCAATTTGCATACCGTCTTTCAAAAGTTAAGTGGTTTTCTAACCCGTCGTAATGACGAATTCAATTCTCACGATTTCCAATTTCAAATCTTGAAAACGAATTTAACCGTTTTCAAATTTCAATTCAAAATCAAATCATTGAAAACAAATCTAACCGTTTTCAAATTTCAAATCCAACTTCAAACCATTTGAAAACAAATCTAACCGTTTTCAAATTTCAAATTTCAAAATCAAATCTTTGAAAACAAATCTAACCATTTTCAAATTTCAAATCCAACTTCAAACCATTTGAAAACAAATTTAACCGCTTTCAAATCTCAATCAAAAATCAAATCTTTGAAAGCCAATTTAACCGCCTTCAAATTTCAATCTAATTTCAATTCATTTGAAAAAAAAATTAACCGTTTTCAAATTTGAATTCGAAATCAAATCTTTGAAAACAAATGTAACCGTTTTCAAGTTTCAATCCAATTTCAGATCTTTGAAAACAAATTTAACCGTTTTCAAATTCCAAATTCAAATCAAATCTTTGAAAACAAATTTAACCGTTTTTAAATTTTCAACCCAACTTCAAATCAAATCCTTGAAAACAAATTTAACCGTTTTCATGGCCATTGTGATGACGATTCCAAATTCTTTAATTCTTTAATTATCTATTTTCAAATCCGTGATTCGGAATTTCAAAAACCGTCTTCGGAAACAACACTTTGTTTTCAGAGCCGCCGCAATTTCAACTCAAACTGTCTTTTGAAAACAAACCTAAGACAACCCTTTCAACTGGACGACCTTTCGAAGATCCCTACTCTTCAGAAGCCGTCGGTAAAAATGACAAATGAATCCTTTTGAAAATTTCTATTTTCGAAAATTTCAGTCCACCTTTATGATTCAGCCTCGAGTTGATTTCAAGTCAAGTCGTCTAGATAACATCGAGTCTCCGCCGAAGTCAGTACCTACCTTCTGGTCTAGGTCGTGTCGCCCAATTGTCGAGACATTTTCAATAGCGTTAGCTGAGTCAAAACCTCTCGGGTATTAAACCCGCATTTCCCCTACATTACGGGTCAAAGGTCAAGTTTGTGTCTTGTCTAGCGGCGTCATGCCATCGACAAACTTCCAAACCCTGTCAGAAGTCGTCTGTCTGGGCATCACTATGCCAAAGTTGACACTCGAGTCTAAATTCAAGTCATGCACCAAGAGTTCAAACACAAGAGGTCATTCACGATCTTTAATGAACTCGTAACCTAGTCACACCGTCGCGTCTTCATGACATAACTGCCTTTTATACATATGTGTCATACTTGCCTTTGTTTGTGCAATCCCTTGCCAAGACGAGTTATAACGCCTATCGTTATGTCAAATAGGAATCCCTTGGGTGCCATCGATCACCATCCAGAAACTCAAGAAGCTGATCAATCTGCATCCGCCATGACTTCTGCTGAAACCAACAACATGGTCCTTCGACTCATAGCTACCGTGGAAGACTTGAGCACTCGTCTCTCCCGGGTTGAGGACAAAATGGCAACTGAGAATTTTCTCTCTTCTGATATTGAGCAAAGGGTTAAGCTCCTTGAAAGCCGGCTACTGGCCAACGACCAAACCAAAACCAGACGACCTCATCGGTCCTTCCCTGATTTGGGTATGCCTTATGCCACAGCCTTGGAAAGGCTAATCTCCCAAGGAAAGCTCAAACCGATTGGTCCAACTCCGGACCCTCTACCAAACAAGCGAGGTCGAAGATGGGATAGAAACCTCTTTTGCCAATATCACCAAGGTCGCGGGCACGATACTGAAATGTGTCTTCCCCTAAAAGGCGTTATCCTTGACATGATTGAAAAGGGAGAATTACCACTACCCCCCTCAATAAACAACAAAAACAACCCTCCAGAAAACCCTATTGGACACAGTGAAGAATCTTCCCTAGATTGCTCTCACCTCATTTTTCCTGACGATGAGAAAATTCATGCAATTGATGAGGATGGCATACAAAGCGGTATAATGATGCTCTCCGTCTCCATCAACAACATATTCTCGAAGTTGCAAGTTGCTATCGACGATTTGAACACTCGGGTAGCTAATTTGGAGAAAAGGGTCGGTACTACCGAAAATGAACCTAACCACCAAGGAGAAAACCAACCCTCCATTCACCAACCAACAGCTGTTGAAAATGAGGAGTCATCCGATGGTTCCCACATCCATGAACCCACCAACAAAGAACATGAAATTCCCTCACCAAAATCCCTTTCAAAAATCCAAGCAACATCCCCAAAACTTCCCATTGACAATAACCCAATCCTGTTTCCACCCAAGATTGACAAAATCAAAAACAAAAACAAAACTCATAAAAACATCCCAAAAAACACAAATGTGGGAACCATTGGAAAACATCAAAGGGTATTCACAGATCTGGGGATAACATACGGCACCGCTCTGGAGATACTTGCTTCAGAAGGAATGCTCCAACCCATTGGTCCGACTCCGGACAAGCCCGAACACAAAAGAACTCGTTTCTGGAACAATAATGCCTATTGCCAATATCATCAAGGCAAGGGCCATGACACCGAAACGTGTTTCAAACTCAAGCATGCCATTCAAGATATGATTGAAGCTGGGAAAATCATAGTTGCACCTCTCAGTCAAGACAATCCTCCTGAATGTCTCAAGTCAAACAGCAAGGTTGAGCGTTCTCAAAGGACATTCACTAAACTCAACACAACCTATGCCGCAGCTCTTCAAAAGCTTGTGACTGAAGGGAAGCTACAACCAATCGGGCCCACCCCGGACCCATCTGAATGCAAGAAAAGCCATTTCTGGGACGGCAATTTCTATTGCCAATATCATCAAAGAAAAGGTCATGATACGGAAACATGCTTCAAACTGAAACATGCTATTCAAAATATGATCGACAACAATGAACTGGTAGCTTCATCCCTATGCCAACCAAGTGATGAAAATAACCCTCATGAACATCTCTTTCTGCAAGGAGATAAAAGCCTCATCGACTATTGTCCTCATATCATCCCCAACAACGAGAGTGAAGTGCTTAAGTGGGTCAACGCTCAAGATCTGACATTCAAGCCGCTAGATGCTGCGAAAGAGACCTTCGAGGAGGAACATGATGATTAGGAGTCCGTATCTACGATTAAGTCTGAGTCCGAATCCGAGTCTTAGGCTTTCTCATATTTATCCTAGTGTATGTCCTTTTATTCCTAAGTGACAAACTGGGGGCTGTCCCCATGATTCACATATATTCATCGAGTCTGTGCTAAACTCTTATTTATCTAAATAAAAGCACAATTTCCAACTATCATATATTCTCTCCTTTACCATTTCCCGTTGACAACGAGAATTGATTTGAGAAATGATTTAAAACAAACAATATGTTCCAATTCAATGTGAGTACACTCGAGTGACGTTCCGTACCGAGTAAGCAAAGGACTCGAAACTCCGTGTCCATTCTCTTTACCTATTCAATGTCTGGCAATAGAAACCTTTCATTAGCACCCAATTTCGAACGCGCTTTTATCAAAGGGATTCTACGATGAACCTAGATAACAAACCAGAACATCTCCTTGTTCATGGTCAATGACGGAAGGCAAGCCCATTCCCCACAAAAACATCCCATCGCCAAATTTCAACCTCTCACCAACGGGTACATCCCCGTCTGACCTTTACCTGCCTCGAACGAAGGACGGCAAAAAACCAATATATCCAAGGTAAAGCCAAATCGAAAGGCCAAAATCAAAGGCCCAAGCTAATAGCCATTCACCCAAAGTCAAAGCGAAAGGCCAACATCAAATGCCCAAGCCCATAAGCCATTCGGCCAATCTCCATTCATCCGAAGCCAAAACAAAGGCAAAAACCAAAGCCAAAGTAAAAGCCAAGGCAAAAGCCAAAACAAAAACGAGATAGTGAAATTCAAATTCACTATTTTCACAAATTTCAAACGACGGAAATTAAAACCGTCATTTTCAAATTAAAAAAACAAGATAGTGAAATTCAAGTTCGCTATCTTTACCAGCTTCAAACGACGGAAATTAAAACCGTCATTCTCAAATCAAAAAACAAAATAGTGAAATTCAAATTCGCTATTTTAACAAATTTCAAATGACGGAAATAAAACCGTCAATTTCAAATCAAAAACAAGATAGTGAAATTCAAATTCACTATTTTCACAATTTCAAACAATGGAATTTAAAACCATCCCATTCAAAAAACGAAATAGTGAAATTCAAATTCGCTATTTTCCCACAATTTCAACTGACGAAATTCAAAACCGTCACTTTTCAAAAAAATGAAATAGCGAAATTCAAATTCGTTATTTTCCCACAATTTCACTTTTCAAACTTCGGACCAACAACTCCAACACCAACATCCAAAGTCCATGACCAACAAGTCCAAAGACCAGGACACATGAGTCTAACATATAAAGTCCAGGACCAACAAATCCAAAGCCCAGGACCCATGAGTCCAAAATACCAAGTCCAGGACCAACAAGTCCAAAGTCCAGGACCCATGAGTCCAACATCCAAATACAAAGTCCAGGACCAACAAGTCCAAAGCCCAGGACCCATGTGTCCAAAACACCCAGTCTAGGACAAACAAGTCCAAAGCCCAGGACCCATGAGTCCAAAAACATCAAGTCCAGGACCTACAGGTCCAAAGCCCAGGACCCATGTGAAGGAAATGTAGATCTATATACACTAACATACTCATATATGTTTAAATTAATTTGTCATAAAATTAAATACGGATTTTATGCATGCAAACAATATGAAAAATAGAGGAGAAATCATGTTCTTACATTGATGATTTCGGTTTTATTGGGCACAAAAGAAATCTCCTTTTCTTTTGTTCTTGAGCTTTCCTAAGATGGAAGAACAAGATCCAAGTGTAGGATCTCTCCTTAGGATTAATACCCAAAGCTTTCTCTTAATATAATTAATATTACATGAACTAGTATAATATTAATTAGCAGAAAATTGAACCAAAATATTATGAACACTTAAATATTTCGGTTTATAGAGAGAAGAAAAGAGAGGATTTTTATTCTCTCTAGAATTATATTTTGGATGAGTGTTTTGAAAAAAATGATAATTTACAACATTTTGTATATTATTAGGTAAAAATTATAGAAAAACCATGATGGGTTTTTGTCTTCTCAAAACCGTGTAAGAGGAGGGATTTTGGGGAGCCAATGCATGGAAAAATTGTTCTTCACAATAAACAATAGGGTTGCATGGCTAGTGACTAGGGTAATCATCATGCCCTCCGCTAATTACAATCAACATATAATTAGCTTAAAAACCCTCTAATTTTCGGCCCACTTGATAATATGGATTCCATATTATTTTTGTCAATTGTCAATATGTCACATGTCATATGTGACATAAATTTGTTATGTATTTTTAACATATTAAAAATCAACGTATTAATAAAAATACGTCACATACAAAAATCGACTTAGTAATTTCATAATTACTTGTGCCAAAATATTTTACCATTTATAAATCAATGATTGTATTTATAATAATTCATTCAATTTCGATTGTTTCTTTAAACATTAATTTCATCCGAGTAATGATACAATTCAATTACTCAGACCGTATCTCATTTAATCACATTTCAATTTTATACGTAAATTTTACTTCCAAAATCGTCCGTCAATTTTCAAGTAATTTAATTAACTCGTAACATTATACGATCAATTAAATAATCAATTAAGAGTGTTTCCCTATAGGTATGACCTAGGGGGTCAACTGATCACCACCGTCGCACGACAAGTAATGTCAAACTCTAGTCACCAATCATTACCGATATATGTTGACCGGTTGACAAGTAACAATATTACTTCCCAATTGTATTCTTTATAATGAGATTTAAACATGTGATCATCATGATCAACAGTCGTGATCGCATTATTGTCGGAGGACACATATTCCAACAATCTCCCACTTGTCCTCGACAAGTGTGCGTCACCAATTCTCTTGTCCTATTACTATCTCCCACTCAATGCAAGGTGTCTTTCGGTCGTACTTGCAAGTGATCATATCGAGAGTGGTTTCCTCGATCCGGAGAATAATCGATTGACCGGACTTATCTATCTTAGATACTTTCCGAGCGTGGCCACGCATTTCCAGTTCATTACTCCTCGAGTGGCCCTGAGATATTGTTATAACCCTGACTAGGGGTGGACAATTCCTATCGCACTCATTCCTTCGACTAGCCACAACCATCATAACCCAAAATATGCCCATTTGACCCCATTTACGAAGGTCGTAGTAACACAAATCAAAGTTAATCAAACTGTGCCATCTTAGGTGAATAGTCTTTAGTCAAAAGAATCGACTCATTTGAATACTATAGTAGCTCTTGCCACGACCAGGCTATATAAATTTGCGAGAACTCTATAAGCGGTCATTAGGCCCGACAAAATGTTCCTAACGATCTGCCTTTATGTGATCGACTAGTCATCTCACATGACTCTATAGCACTTGAACTTGCCATCAATCGCATCACACTCTAGTCACTTCGAGACGTCACCTCATATAAGTAACTATGAGCAAAAACAATGTTAATCCATGTTCACTTTAACGGGGTTCAATTGTCTCTACAACCCGTTTGGATATAACAATGTACAAGGTGAGTTAATAATAACTCAAACGACAAATGTCGACATCACACTCGGGTAGTCAATATCATATTACAACCTTGTGATGTATATCATACGTGTAAACACTTATTGATTGCAATAGAAGTTTTAACATGCCATGTGTCCATGTGTTCAAACCTCTTACACTTGCAATTTCCTTTACATTCATGTTCTCTCTCATAGCATGAATCTTACCAAGTACACATCAAGGTTCCCGACCTTGGTTTTGGTTCTTTAACTTGAAAGAACTTTCTTATCGATTATCTCATAACGAACGAATTTGTGATGAATGATATAACTTGTACTGATCAAGTACTCCATCCACACACAATGCACTAGGTATATGTTTTGTAGATTCTTGTAACAATTTGTCAAGATTATTAGCCTAGCACTTCTCACAAGTCCTAGCTTAACTGGAAAGACTAGTTTTGAATAACCTCTTATTCAACTAAGCATCTTTCCAAAACTTCTTATTTCTCTTTCGAGGCTTGAAAGATCTGGGATTCTCATAAATCCTTACATGTGCTCGGACTTTCTATAATATGCGCAACCTCTTATCACATAATGAAGTATTCCGTCAAACACCGAAATCACTCATCGGATTCTACTTGAGAATTCATGACGTTTCTATTATGGCTTACCAAACAATCATCATGCTCTTATGCATATGATTCATAATTGGACATGTACATGATCATTCTAATGGCGGAAACATTAGTTACTAATAATCACGAGATCAACCATTCATAGATTCAATGAACGACCATGACTGCTAATGGTAATTCCATTTTCATCTATATGAATAACTTATGTGAATGTTGATACGATGTGTATCTCTTAATACTAATCCAACATCCCTTGATGTAATTGGATTCATCATTGTCCATTTTCATCCAGAATTGAAAAATCAAATGCTTCTTTATGAAAGAAGGTATTATCTCGTCATTCTTTAATGAGTGATGAGTCGTAAATATTCAAAGGATGATAGCTCCCACTAAATTCCATGTCTTCACATGAGAATTTCCTAACTCCCACTCAATTCTACACATTTCAAAATTGACTTCTCAATCGAAACTTTTATTAAGAATTGAAATATAAATTGCATTGCCAAGTTATTAGGATAAAACCATATATGTTCCCATCATATCCTTTCAAAATACCTATTTTGAAGTGGTCTCATCTTAACCTTACGGAAAGAGATTTTAAATCTCCAACACACTCATGTCATAATGATGTGTAGTAATGTCATTATCCTTTTGGAAGGAGGTTTAACCATTTCATAGTGAGGTTAAGCAATGACATTTGCGTGGTTAAAACTTTGGTCGTTGAAGATATCGGTATATCAATCTTTGCAACTTGATCATAACTAGTATGTTACTATGATTCATTTAGGCTCTTGAGTAAATCTTAAGGTTGAAACTATTGGTCAAATGTTTCATAAACTTAGTCAAAAACTTGTTAAGACTTTACATTAGTCATTTTTCTTCCAAAACTTTCTTTTGGTCTCCTCGTGTAGTTATCTTGAGAATATTCTCTTATGATTACTACACTTGGTCTCTTTAGTCATATAGAACTAACTTGAGACCATAGATCTCATCTATTCGGCATACTATGTAAATAAATATACCTTTATTCAAATCATTCTCTCTTGCGTAGATCTTCATATACACAAGTACACAATTTTATCTTGCCTTGTGTGTTGTGTCCTCATTTTTCTCCCACTCTATCTTTAGAATAACTACACTAAACATTCAAAGATAGCATATGAGACACAAATTAATGATGTTGAAGTATAAGGAGAACTATCTCATAGATAGACTAATAGTTATTGATTTCATATGTGTACTTGGTGGTTGACATTCCTTTAAGAGAGTTCATAGACTCAAAATCGCTTCATAAATGATCATACACAAGCCTTAAGCATGTGGACATATAATGAAACCCGTCATTATATTTGTCTATTAGATCACTTTAAGTGACTAATCTTATGTTTCAAAGTGCAAGCATTTAAAGATGAATTTTAGAACATAAAAGGATAAATGATAAAACGGGTGACTTGGGTTGCAAACCAAGTCACCATCATCCAAAATACAAACCATTATCCAAAATACCTTTCCATGTCAAACATGGAAACTTAAAGTTCTAAAAATCCAAAACATAAATTAAAGTAAGACAATGAAAAGCAAAGCTCCATAAAAGCTATCCCTAGCTTCTTGATGGTTTCTCATGCTTGCTTTTCCTTTCCCTTGTCTTTGCTTGGTGGAGGCCCTATTTACAATAAAAAGGGAGATACATTATCACAACTTTGCATCATAATACCATAGTTGAATTAGAAACATAAAAGAAGGATATTCATTTACCTCTTTGGAGTGATCTTTCCACTTTGATATCACCAAGGTATTTGGAACAATTTCTTTTCCAATGTCCCATGCCATTACAATAATGGCATTTATCAAGAGGACCCTTCTTGACTTTTGAGGTGCTAGCTTCATTAGGCTTAGCTTTGGTGAATATGGGAGCTAGCTTCTTGCCCTTTCTCCCATTCTTCTTGAACTTCCCCTTACTCTTAGTGCTTATGTTAAGCACATCCTTGGGAGGGTTCACATTTAACCCCATGTCCCTCTCGGCTTGCACAAGTAACTTGTGCAACTCCTCAAGAGACACATCCTTGTCTTGCATGTTGAAATTCACCCGGAATTGCACATATGCCTTGACTTTGGACAAGGAGTGTAGAATCCTATCTACGATGAGTTTTGATACTGTCGTTTCGTACCAAAAATAAAATACCTAAGTACAACTAACAGAAGTCAGCGGTAAGTAGGGTCGATCTCCACAGGGAGGCGGTGTACTATCTATTTGTCTATTTATCTGTCTAATGTCACTAATGGGGGTTGAATTGATTGTGTTAACTAAACTAGAGATTAAAGCAAGGGAAATGAATAAGAGAATTAACAGTAGGAGAAGGGAGTATGCTAAGGGTCGGTCCACCGTGGCAGCTATCAGATCTTATACTATCGGGAATACTAAGGCGATTAGACTATTGATAAGAAGAGCTATGGTCGTCACCTTTCGGTCCTTAAACCGCCCTAGAGCGTAAACAGCTTAACTTTCGCCCTCACTGCAATACCCTATTGTAATTAAGCAAGCCTTCCCTTCCAATCTTTCGATCTAGGTCGGGGTTAACTAGATTTATGGTCTCCTGCATGCATTCATTCGACCGGATAACAATTAAATTGCCTAATACAATTCCTATCGCAAGACTAATCTATATAAGTCAGTTAAAACATTGCTACCACGGCTTCCCTAATCCTAACATACTACGAAGATTTAGCTAGACATGGAGTAAATAAGAACAATAAATAAAGAGGGAGAGGGAATAATAAACATTAAATAAAAAGAGAGAAAGGAGAGAAGAAATTACTGATATAAATGATCCGGAAACCAAAGTAGAACCAAGGTAACAGTGTATGTGAAAGTGATAAAAGAGGAGAAAAGAGAGAGTCTCCGGATAAAAAAGCCTCCGATAACTGACGACCTAACTCCTATTTATAAGAAATTAGGAGTTTAATTAAACCTAATGACGGAAAATAACTAAAAAGCCCAGCCCGTCAGCAAAATCCACTCGATCGAGTAACTAAATCACTCGATCGAGCAAAGGCATAAAAGGAACTGGTCGATCGAAAGGAAAAATAGTCGATCGAGTACTTATTCATCCTAAAACCACTCGATCGAGAAGAAGTGGCTCTCGATCGAGCAAATGGGCTCTCGATCGAATAGAAATAGTTCTCGATCGAGCACTTCTCAGCGCGTAATTCCTGCTTCGCGCACTGAACTTCAAACGGCTGCCATTCCTTCGTTACTTGGACAAATAAGGCGTGGTTGGTGGCGTTGGAAAGCTAAGAAGATAAGCTTTCACCTCCAACTGGAATCACCTTAATAACTGTTGTAGAACTCGAGATATGTCTCTTACAAGCAGGAACTAGCAAATTGAAGTACTCTCTTGGTTCGCCTAACTTCCTTACTCCAATGCGCATCTCAAAATAGCTTCATTCCCGCTCCAAATTCACTCTTCCTCCAAATGCATGCTAAAAGGATGGTAAAAGGCTTGATTTCACTACTTTTGGGTTCATTCCTGCAAATAAGACAAAACAAACCAAAGTAGCATATTCGGGGCATTTCGTAGCAATAAACCACGATAAAGGCATAGAAATACGTGCATAAAATAGGCTAAAAAGACTATATAAAATGCACGTATCAAATCTCCCCAAACCAAACCTTTACTCGTCCTCGAGTAAACTAAAATGCAACTAAAGGAACGGAAAAAGATAACTCAGAGCTAGCTACAAATGCCCACTTAAGCCAATTTAATGCAAGCAAACTAACACTTATAGCAGACAGTCAAATGCAAACGAGTTATAGGATGTTTATAAATAAAGCTGAACCGTCGACCTTGCAAGACCTTTAATAATGGACTCTCACGGGTCACTCTTTCTCTCATGAAGCAAAGGGCAAGCATATATATGTAAGAGAGGAAGAAAAATAGTCGCTCACCTAGACTACGACCTACATAGCATGCATGCAACTAATATGATAGACAATTCTAGCTACCAAACGTACATTCCAACCAAACGAGGTCCTGTCACAGCCGAGGGCTTACAAAAATATGGTAAAGTGAGGCAATGGGTAAGAAAAGGCAAAACATTTATGGGAATGTGGAGGTATAGGTGATCAAGCTAGTACCTAAACAAAACCATATGAAACATATCCATTTCCAACTCAATTATGAATTTAAGCACATGCCCTTCAATTGGCACAAAATCTCACCAAACCAAACTGAACATACTCCTCAAATGATATAAGATAGAACATAGGAGTCAAACCGTCAACCAAACAACAATTTTTTTCGAATTCTTTTTTTTTTTTCATTCTCTTTTTTTTTTCTTCTTTCTTCAACTTCACGTTTTTTTTTTTCATTTTTCATCTTTTTTTTTTTTTTTTTTCTTTTTAACGTTTTTTTTTCATCATCCTCCTTTTCTTCATAAATTACCAACTCCGAATCAACAGAATACGCGCCAACATTTGATACAATAGACAATATACCGCAGAACAATCTAATCTAGCTTGACAAGCCAGGCTAAATTTGGAATGTAGCTAAAGGTCAACAGGCAGATTTGGCTAATGTGGAGTTTATGGGTAAAAATGAAAGAAAAGGGAAATTGTAAGCACCTCCCTGCGTGTGATACCAACTACTAACCCGAATGTATGTAGGCAAAAAGCAATTGAATTTCATATATGTGCAAATTGATGAACATGATATGCAAGGAGTAACTACTCACAATCCTACATGAAACTGGTCATAAATGTCACCAGTTTATAAGGTTCTAATCCCTTAGAAATTATAAGTAGCTTGCCAAAATTTCAGGTCAAGTCTATATGTTCAGCTAAATTTAACATCAACTCGTAGATATGCAATAAGACAAAGCTAAAAGATAACAGTTCAATGCAAGGCTTAAGCAAAAAGACAAACGCAGTGCAATATCATCATGGAAATCTACCGTTCCGACTCAACCTATATGCTAAATTAAACGTGCAAATTTTTTGAATTTTTAACAATTTTTCAATTTTTATGGAATTTTAAATTTTTATGAAATAAATAACAATGCAAACAGAAAATTAAACGTGATAACAGAAATGCAAATAAAAACAATATGCAGACACAGATATGGATGCATAACCTCCCCAAACCAAACCGTACAATGCCCCCATTGTACCAAAACATGGAAAGGAAATGCAAACTAAAGGAGAAAGAGAGTAAAAGCGGAAAAAACTCACAAGATTGCGCGAATAAGGGGACCTCCCCAAACCGACCATGAAATGGGAGGTTGCTAAGGGCCCGGAAAACCGTCTCAGGAAGCTAATCCAAGTCAATCGAATGAATGGGCATCCAAAAACTGCTCGATCGAGAAGAACGGCAGTCGATCGAGTAGTTTCTCTTCTTGCAGGTGGTCGATCGAGTAGATATTTCACTCGATCGAGTGAATATAGCAGAAAAAGCTCTCGATCGAGTACAAAAAGTACTCGATCGAGTAATCCCCAGTGCATACCTGCAAAAACGTAATAAAAACAGCCCGCAAACTAACAAGACAAGCATACTGAGAAAGTTTTATGGTATAAAAACCATTTATTACAACTGAAATTGAAATAAAAACAAAATAAAATCGCCGGGTTGCCTCCCGGGTAGCGCTAGCTTCAGACAGGTCCCAGCTCGACCTTCTTTTCTTCAAGCTTTTCTAATTAGTCACAATCAAAACAGCTCAAAGCGCGCAGCATTAAATCATAGACCTGCGCATGTGCTACACAAAAGCATAAGTAGCACAAAAGTGGAATAGCAAAATAGGAAATAAAAATGTTAAACTTTTTAAGCCGAACAAATTTCCTATGAGCGCTCCTAAATTTATCCACAAAATAAAGGAGCGCGGGAGCGATTGTCAATAAAGTAGGGCTCCATTACAGATTGACAAAATTGAGACGACAAGGATGGTGAATAATTGCTAATTTATTCGTCCACATGGGAGGGGGTAAAACATTAAAAGGAAAAGCATGAATCAGACGAGGCAGTATACAAACAATAATAAAATTACCATTTACTACCTCAGGTTGGTTGCTCTCAACGACGGAATCACTGACAAAGGAATGTAATACCTCATCCGTGCTAGGAGCAAATACCGACTCAGCTGTCCTTTCGTCGCCCTCAGTGGAATTCGTCCCGTGAATCTCAGCCTCAAGCGCATCCAGCTCGGCTTTGAATAAGGGGGACTCACCGTATCCGTTATTATCATCAAAATTATCGTCTAAAACGACCCCAAGTAACGCATCAATGCTCCCAATGGCCAAGTCATTCGATCGAGTAGGATAGTCACTCGATCGACCAACTTCCTCCTGAATTCCACTCGATCGAGCAGCAATTTCTCTCGATCGATGTTTTTCTCTGGAAAATCACTCGATCGACTAGTATTAGTCACTCGATCGAGTGATTCCTCTGTCTGGCTGAAATCTTCGCGTGGGACGGTGAAATATGATAGGAACTCGTCATCCGAGTCATAGAGGTCATCCTCAGCATTGGGCAACACGGTTTTCTCGGGGGAGAAACCGCTCTCAAAGAAGGTATACCTCTTCTTCTTGCATCTCCGCTAATCGAGCAAGCTGAGACTCGAGCTTATCAATTCGCGAGAAGTATTCTTGCGCTTGGAATGCAAGTGTCTCCATCAAGGATTTCAGCTCCGCAATCTCTTCTTCTTGTATCTCAGGAGGATCTTGTTGCGGTGGCCATTGATAGGATGGATGTGGCGGCACAACTACAGCTGCATTGTGCTCGGCAGACCACATCTCCCGCAGCGAGATCACCGGCTGTTCCATATAATGGGACATCGGTGACGGGTCAAAGGTACTCAAGCCTTCCCTTTGACTGTCTTTCACCTAGAACTGTCTAGGTAGTACCTGTAAGGCCTATCAAAACAGCACTCAAGGAAAAAGATTAGAATGGCCTCAAGGGAAAAATCCCCTGAGGCTAAAAACAGATAAAATTAAACAAATAAATAAATAGATTGCCTCCCCAAACAACGGCGCCAAAATTTGATACATGTCGTTTCGTACCAAAAATAAAATACCTAAGTACAACTAACAGAAGTCAGCGGTAAGTAGGGTCGATCTCCACAGGGAGGCGGTGTACTATCTATTTGTCTATTTATCTGTCTAATGTCACTAATGGGGGTTGAATTGATTGTGTTAACTAAACTAGAGATTAAAGCAAGGGAAATGAATAAGAGAATTAACAGTAGGAGAAGGGAGTATGCTAAGGGTCGGTCCACCGTGGCAGCTATCAGATCTTATACTATCGGGAATACTAAGGCGATTAGACTATTGATAAGAAGAGCTATGGTCGTCACCTTTCGGTCCTTAAACCGCCCTAGAGCGTAAACAGCTTAACTTTCGCCCTCACTGCAATACCCTATTGTAATTAAGCAAGCCTTCCCTTCCAATCTTTCGATCTAGGTCGGGGTTAACTAGATTTATGGTCTCCTGCATGCATTCATTCGACCGGATAACAATTAAATTGCCTAATACAATTCCTATCGCAAGACTAATCTATATAAGTCAGTTAAAACATTGCTACCACGGCTTCCCTAATCCTAACATACTACGAAGATTTAGCTAGACATGGAGTAAATAAGAACAATAAATAAAGAGGGAGAGGGAATAATAAACATTAAATAAAAAGAGAGAAAGGAGAGAAGAAATTACTGATATAAATGATCCGGAAACCAAAGTAGAACCAAGGTAACAGTGTATGTGAAAGTGATAAAAGAGGAGAAAAGAGAGAGTCTCCGGATAAAAAAGCCTCCGATAACTGACGACCTAACTCCTATTTATAAGAAATTAGGAGTTTAATTAAACCTAATGACGGAAAATAACTAAAAAGCCCAGCCCGTCAGCAAAATCCACTCGATCGAGTAACTAAATCACTCGATCGAGCAAAGGCATAAAAGGAACTGGTCGATCGAAAGGAAAAATAGTCGATCGAGTACTTATTCATCCTAAAACCACTCGATCGAGAAGAAGTGGCTCTCGATCGAGCAAATGGGCTCTCGATCGAATAGAAATAGTTCTCGATCGAGCACTTCTCAGCGCGTAATTCCTGCTTCGCGCACTGAACTTCAAACGGCTGCCATTCCTTCGTTACTTGGACAAATAAGGCGTGGTTGGTGGCGTTGGAAAGCTAAGAGGATAAGCTTTCATCTCCAACTGGAATAACCTTAATAACTGTTGTAGAACTCGAGATATGTCTCTTACAAGCAGGAACTAGCAAATTGAAGTACTCTCTTGGTTCGCCTAACTTCCTTACTCCAATGCGCATCTCAAAATAGCTTCATTCCCGCTCCAAATTCACTCTTCCTCCAAATGCATGCTAAAAGGATGGTAAAAGGCTTGATTTCACTACTTTTGGGTTCATTCCTGCAAATAAGACAAAACAAACCAAAGTAGCATATTCGGGGCATTTCGTAGCAATAAACCACGATAAAGGCATAGAAATACGTGCATAAAATAGGCTAAAAAGACTATATAAAATGCACGTATCAAGTTCTTTGGGGATTTCAACCTTTTTAATTTTCAAGGTCTCGACAAGCTCCATGAGTTTGAGCACATGAGGGCTAACCTTTTGGCCCTCTTTGAAGTCGAGATCAAAGAATGCCGCGACCGCCTCATATTGGACGATCCGCGGAGTTTGTGAAAACATGGTCACAAGTTTGGAGTAAATCTCATTAGCATTGCCCATTTTAAAGGCTCTCCTTTGGAGGTCCGCCTCCATCGCAAATATCAAGACATTTTTCATTGCGGCGGACTCCTTTTGGTAAGCCTCATATGCTTCCCTAGTGGCCGCGGTGGACCTAGTGGAGGGTTCGGGTGGAGAGGCCTCGGTAAGGTAACGAAGCTTGTCGTCACCTTCGGCGGCTAATTTGAGTTGGGCATCCCATTCGGAGAAATTTGACCCATTCTTTTCAAGTTTACATCGATCCATAAAGGATCGGAGCCATGACGAATTAGCGAGAGGTGTGACATTAGGAGTTGGTGTTGGTGTTGCCATTTGTTATGAAAAAGAAGTGGTCTACAAAACAAAATATAAGGAGTAAAACAAATGTCGTTTTAATAATACTCGTAAAAATGTACGATTTAAACAAGTTTTATGCATTTTTCTAGTGACCTCTACCCAACTAGATAAATGATTCCAAGACCCAAATTCATATCGATTTAGGCACGGTAAGGCCGATTCATCCTTTATCAATATAACTCGGTGGATTAACGTTTAATCGATTCTAGTTTTAGAATTCTTGGTCGATAATATTACATTAACAATTATCTTTAGCCCAAAACACATTCGACAAGGGCACGGTAGGGCCGATACATCCCTTATCAAAAACTTTTGTTGAGTTCAATCCAAATTTCGAATAAATGTGTCCATGATCCAAATCCATATCAACTTGGGCACGGTAGGGCCGATTCATCCCTTATCAATACGAATTTGGTGGATTAACATTCATCACCCACTTCCCCTACGTAACAAGGTTTGTACCCCGGTAGGGCCGAGTGCACTCCCTCGCGAAATAGGTTTTCATGGTTTCTACTATTTGGTAAGGCTATGTCTCAATTGATTGTTTTAGCGAGAGGTCATGTCAATTTATTATCTATCACGTTTTAAGTGATCTAAAGCGGTGAACTACGATAATTCGAATTGACACGGTCGATAAACTCGATAAAATAACAATGCATGTTTAGTTATGGCGATTTAGCGATGCATGTGACATAAAATAAAATGCAAGCATAAAGATAAATAAATCCTAGTATGGCCTTTCCTAAAATAGAAAAACTATTTCACTATTACATATTCGGAAACCAACTCCATTGGTCCCTTGAACTTCGGTTGTGGCACGCATCTCGAGGTAACACCGTCTTTATGTATCGCCATTCTTGAAGAAATCCGTCTTTTGGAACTCCGGAATGAATAAAATTACATAATTTCCTATTATACATTTGTAACTAAAATAAAATAAATCTATTAAATTACAAAACGGTGATACGAGATCACAATAAATTACAACCGAATCGATATTCCCATACATTTCGGGAAATACCAATTAAAATCTAAGGCCATACTAAGTAAAATTACATAATTCAAAATTACATAAATTAAAATTATGACAATCATAAAGAGAAAAATGCAGCATTATAATATGTATGAACATGCCCAATTTTATGCTAAATCGCCTTTAATTAGCCAATATCATATATTACTCGGTTTTTACGGATTTGCGTGATTTCAACATTTTATAATCACAAAAATACATAAACTCATATTTATGCATAAGTTAATTACCCTAACCTCTTAGGACTCAAAATTTAGTCTTCACTAATAATTTGACCATAATTAACCCATATTTTATAAAATTGTTCATAAATGGACTAAAAATTACAAAAATAAGCTATAAACTTCAAACAAATCACAAAATTTCAAATAAATTCAAATTTTGAAATTTAAACTCATGAACATTCTGGAAAAATACCATGACACTCATAATGTTCAAAATCTTAGGTTAAAAATTTCGACATTTTTCCGGAAAAACAATGTTGCGGTTTATCGGTTTTAACTAAAATAATCATAAAAACATGGAAAAATTATTTTCACTAACTTTTCAATTTAAGATCTGAAAAAGATAATAAAATGCAACATTAGACGTTTTTCCTAAGTCATAGATTATGTTTTATTAATTTTCCACTAATAATGTCACTATTTATGCTATTTTTCTTCAAAAATCCATAAATCATGCAAAAAGACTTCTTTATAGCCAATTATTTTACACACATCTTGTAAAATTGCATGTGACAACATATTAATTTTCTATGACCAGATTCGAAATTTAACTCGTATTAACCTATTTTTCACTTAAATCCGAATTTAATAATGAAAAATTCATTTTTCGAGCATAACAAGTCCAAAAATTATGAAAATTTTCAGGTTATCTCAAAATACTATATGTGACAACATATCCAAAAACCAACTGAAAATTCGAAGTATACCTAATTTTAGACCGAAAATGACATTTTTGCTCATAAAATCATATTTAAATGCCATTATTGTAAATTATGAACAATAAAAATCCGTAAAAGTAACCAAAATATCCTAAAACATTTTAGGACCAGAAATATTAACATGCATGGATTAATTTCGTGATATATCATAATAACACAAATTTTACAAGTTTTATTTGTTATTCTTATAACTCGGAAAAACTTTTAACCGATTTGCATGCAAACAACCGTGGCTCTTGATACCGATTGAAGGAAATGTAGATCTATATACACTAACATACTCATATATGTTTAAATTAATTTTTCATAAAATTAAATACGGATTTTATGCATGCAAACAATATGAAAAATAGAGGAGAAATCATGTTCTTACATTGATGATTGCGGTTTTATTGGGCACAAAAGAAATCTCCTTTTCTTTTGTTCTTGAGCTTTCCTAAGATGGAAGAACAAGATCCAAGTGTAGGATCTCTCCTTAGGATTAATACCCAAAGCTTTCTCTTAATATAATTAATATTACATGAACTAGTATAATATTAATTAGTAGAAAATTGAACCAAAATATTATGAACACTTAAATATTTCGGTTTATAGAGAGAAGAAAAGAGAGGATTTTTATTCTCTCTAGAATTATATTTTGGATGAGTGTTTTGAAAAAAATGATAATTTACAACATTTTGTATATTATTAGGTACAAATTATAGAAAAACCATGATGGGTTTTTGTCTTCTCAAAACCGTGTAAGAGGAGGGATTTTGGGGAGCCAATGCATGGAAAAATTGTTCTTCACAATAAACAATAGGGTTGCATGGCTAGTGACTAGGGTAATCATCATGCCCTCCACTAATTACAATCAACATATAATTAGCTTAAAAACCCTCTAATTTTCGGCCCACTTGATAATATGGATTCCATATTATTTTTGTCAATTGTCAATATGTCACATGTCATATGGGACATAAATTTGTTATGTATTTTTAACATATTAAAAATCAACGTATTAATAAAAATACGTCACATACAAAAATCGACTTAGTAATTTCATAATTACTTGTGCCAAAATATTTTACCATTTATAAATCACAACAGATTGTATTTATAATAATTCATTCAATTTCGATTGTTTCTTTAAACATTAATTTCATCCGAGTAATGATACAATTCAATTACTCAGACCGTATCTCATTTAATCACATTTCAATTTGATACATAAATTTTACTTCCAAAATCGTCCGTCAATTTTCAAGTAATTTAATTAACTCGTAACATTATACGATCAATTAAATAATCAATTAAGAGTGTTGCCCTATAGGTATGACCTAGGGGGTCAACTGATCACCACCGTCGCACGACAGTAATGTCAAACTCTAGTCAGCCAATCATTACCGATATATGTTGACCAGTTGTCAGTAACAATATTACTTCCCAATTGTATTCTTTATAATGAGATTTAAACATGTGATCATCATGATCAACAGTCATGATCGCATTATTGTCGGAGGACACATATTCCAACACCATGAGTCCAAAATACCAAGTCCAGGACAAACATGTCCAAAGCCCAGCACCCCTAAGACCTTCTACAGACTAGTACAAGGAAACCTATCTAGGATCCTGGGGATTCCCCTCAACATCATAATCAAAACTGCTTCACCCCTAAGTCCTTCTAGAGACTGCTACAGGGAGACCTATCTAGGCTTCTGAGGATTCCCCTCATGCTTGTAATATCACACCTTAACCTTTAAGGTCCAGACATGGAAATCTGATCCCATATTATTTACCAACCATTTCGTGCTCAGGCCACATCAAGTCGGAGACCCTATTCCGCACCACACTACAAGCCGTTACCCTTCGGCCTAAACACCAAAAAATTCTTGCTCCAGATTTTTATCTGTTAAGCAAACCCATTATTACCAAGCTCCACATTACCTAATGTTGAAGCCATTTTTCACCACAAACTCCACGGAGTCCTCGAATGCTTTGCTATCGAGAACGGGACATACCTATTCTACCCTTAAAGTCCACTTTTTAGTGTGCTCAAATGATAAGGAACTTTTTCACAAGTTACACCTCTTCGATTCATGATCGAGAGGTATTTATCTCCAATCAACCTTCAAGTCACCAAACGGAATTTTCCGTCGTGACGCTCAACCCAGATTTTTATCTGTCAAACAAACCTATTATTACCAAGCTCCACATTCCCTAATGTTGAAGCCATTTTCACCCTGACCCAGATACAGAGTCCTCGAATGCTTTGCTACCGAGAACGGGACATACTCAATCTACCATAAGGGTCCACTTTTTAGTGTGCTCACATGATAAGGAATATTTTCAAAATTACACCTCTTCGATTCATGATCAAGGAGGAATTATCTCAAATCAATTTTTCGAGTCACCAAACGGCTTTTACCGTCGTGACCTCCACACTTTGAGGTCCTAACAACTCGCTTAGGCACACACATTCAGAACTACGATCTGGTTTGATTTCACTTCACGTGAATACGTAGGCAGTCCTTCATGGACACAACCATACACCTCAAAATCATTTCAAGGTCCTAACATCTCGCTTAGGCACATACCCTGAACTACGATCTGGTTTGATTTCGCACATACGCGAATACGTAGGCAATCCTATTACGAGGAAACAACCACACTCCTACACACATTCAATTTTCAAACCTTCAATTTGCAACCCATTGCACACACAGCTCAGAACTACGATCTGGTTTGATTTCGCAAACACGCGAATACGTAGGCATTCCTATTACAAGGGCACAACCGCATGCTCCTTTCACAACATTTCCAATTTTCAATCCTCAATAACCGGCTCGGAACTGCGATCTGGTTTGATTTCGCAAACACGCGAATACGTAGGCAGTCCCCCCAACAAGGACACAACCGCATATCTCTTTCAATCTCAACCATCAACATCAATCCTCAAAAGTAGCCCACCCAGCTGCAAATATTAATCTTATACCTCTTTAGTGGGGGCTTCTTCCTTAAGATGTCGCCCATTCCTTGTTTTGTCAAATACCCACCTTCTCACTCTGGGGTCTTCTCTTTCGAGACATCACCCGTCCTTTATCCTCAAACATCTTTTGAGTCTCAACTACAGTCCAAAACAAAACCGCTCATAGCCTAGTGCTCGGTTCAGACGATGACAAGGTCTTGGTTCCGCTTTCCGAATCATCATGCCTCAAGGAGGGATCTCAAACAAGCAAACGGAGGCAAAGGTGTCTGGCGAAGATAATCAATTCTTATTCCCTAGCCGAGCGGATCTTCTACTCCGATGATCTGATGTGCGTTGACACCCTTTCTTGGCTAGGAGTTGCACTTACATGTGCAAAGTCTGTCAGAGTCACCCCCGTGTCGTGTCAATACTGAGTTGGCATCACGTTCACGACTGCCCATTTGTCAGTCAGTCAGTATGCGTCTGTGTGAGTCCGTATTGCCACGGTCACATGTCTCCAAATATCAAATCACAGATCTACTAGCAACAAGACTCGCCTTTAAGCTTCACAACATTCAAAACTTCTGTCTCCCCTCGCGTGAGATATTACATGCTAGTTGCTTATATGCTAACTGCTCACATGCTTATGTGCTTATATGCTTACATGCTAGTTGCTTATATGCTAACTCCTCACATGCTTATGTGCTGGCATGCTACATCCTTGTCTATGTGATTGCGAATTTGTGTGGTCACTAACCATGCAGGTAATCTTGAGAAGACAAACGCACTCCAACTGAGTACTGGATTCTTCCCAACAAACGACGACCTATCAAGTCCAAGGGCTTTAGCCCCATCGATTACATAGCTGGCGAGCCTCAAAACGTATCCCATTCAACATGGCTGACAAGCCTCAAAACGCAACTTCAACATAGCTTGCGAGCCTTTATACGCACACAAGAAGCAATCCAAGGACATATCTTGAAGATGCCTCAGGTATGACTCCTTCCTATGGCTGGCGAGCCTTACAACGCACCACGGAGGGCGAGCCCCTTCACGTCCGCATCAAGCTGGCGAGCCTTTGTCTGCAAACAAGATACAACTCAAGGACGTATCCCGAAGATGCCTCGGATACGACTCCTTTTCACAAGCTGGCGAGCCTTTATCCGCAAACAACTAAATGACGTATCCCGAAGATGCCTCAGGTACGACTCCTTATCATAGCTGGCGAGCCTTTGTCTGCAAACAACTCAAGGACGTAGCCCGAAGATGCCTCGGGTACGAATCCTTATCACAGCTAGTGAGCCTTTGTCTGCAAACGCGCAAGGACATATCCCGAAGATGCCTCAGGTATGATTCCTTCTTATGGCTGGCGAGCCTTTATACGTAGTCTAATGGACTTTAAACGACCCGAATCGAAAGTCGACCGACTCTAAACTGTTCCCGACGGAAGGTCCTTGACACGAATCCCCGAGTCGCCTCAACGTCGCCCTTCCCGACGGCAGGTCCTTGGCTCAAACCCTTTTGAGTCGCCTCGACGTCGCAATGGTCTTCAGGTTGTAATCTTCGATTGACCTGGAGATCATACTTTGACTTTCGCCCTGTCCAAGCCTCGGTCAAAGTGGGGGCTCAGAGATACCAGATTCGCACCTCCTAAAAACCACCCGATGATGATCGGACTGTAACGTGTTTTTGATATGCGTGCGTGGATTGGCTATATATGAGACGGTTTAATGCACTACTCGAATATGAAAAATGATTTCAAAAGTTTTCTAACTTCATTTGCATTAAAATAACCCTATTTAGAGTTAAAACCGTCTTCGGACCCAAAACCGGCATAGAAACTCGCAACTCGAGTCAACCTGAGTCAACCCGAGTCAACCCAAATCTCGAATGTCAAAAATAATGCCATGAATGTTTTCATCATGTCATTTCCATTAAAATGACCCTAATTAGAGTCAAAACCGACACCGAGCCAAAAACCGACTCAAAATTCAAATCACGACTCACACGGGTCAAACCCGAGTCAAGCACACAAAACACCTACCTCAAGTAACACCTAAAATCATCTTATTAGATTCCCATATTGTTACACGATATCCTATTTGATTACCACAAATCAATAATGGATGGAGAATAGGCCACGTCCAAATTGAAAGGGACAGTACACCCCATTGAGCCACGGGGTGGCTCGCGCCTAAAGCAGGTGTCTGCTTAGCCTCTAAGCAAACAAAACCGACCTACCATCCCACATTTCTCTATAAATACCCACCATCACACACCATAAACTTCATGCGAGAGTCCGCCCCTTCACATCCCCCTTAAACTTCTATACTCGACTTCCTAAGTCACAAAATCGACACGTATTTATGACCTACCGATCGTAAACACAAGCCTTACACATATTGTTTGGTACCGTCGCCGTGCATTCGACCGACCCATTCGACCAACTCAACATTAATCAACATGTTTTAATTAACATATTTTCAACTCATTTTCAAAACCAAATCCTTTTTTAAGGCACCTTTTTAAACTTCTTTGATCGCGATTAGTCACAACGAGAAACCCGTCTCTAAAGTCATCTACTTCACAGACATCAATACACGTAAGTTTGAGGGTGTAAATATCTCTCTTATTTCATGTCTTTACTGTTTTCATAACTTTATGAACATGAACAATGCATAACACGATTCAAATATAGGTTAGACGAGCCAAAACCGAGTTTTGGCCTGAGACAGAAGCTCCTTGCTATGCAAGGGAGCTCGCGCCTCTTGTGGGTCTCGGGTCAGACTCATCCGTGTTTGAGTTCGTCTTTCCTTCAACACTTTCTTTTATTTTTACTTCTTTTCTTTTACGGTTTTTACCATTTTAATTCATTTTTACGATAAACATATTTTGACCATTACAAAAATCATCCTTGGTTCCTTATACCATGACGGTTTATTCCGTGACTCGATGATATTATTGGTTAATTACATTTTAATGGGTATTTTAACACCCTTTTCTTTATTTACCATTTTTCTCATTTGTTTACATTTGTAAACATATTAGTCATAATTCATAATCATCCTTGGTTCTTTATACCATGTCGGTTTAATCCGAGTACGATGACAAACTTGACTAATTACAAATAATTGAACTTAACATAATTAGTTCAAATCAAACATTTTCCTTTTACCATTTTATTATGCTTCTCAAAACATGCAAATCCGACAACGAATATTACTAACACAATAGTAATTATTCCGAGTCATGCAAATCATATTTGCAAATCTTTCATCATAAATACGGTTTTAAATAACCTTTTCAAAAACCAGGAGACGTCCTCTTGGGTCGGCTCATGGCTCGCGCCCCAAGGGACCGCCTATTTTCACATTTCAAAACCAGGGCAGAGCCCCTTCCATCGCCAATAGGCTCGCGCCCCAATGGGGCTGCCTGGCGCTGTTCTGCCTCATTTTTAGTACTTGTCTAGGACGATCCCGATTACGGTTAATCCGAATACATGAAGGATCAGATTGACAAGCTTACGTTTTTTTACACTTTGTCATTTGACATCCTTTTTCAGATAAATGGATCGTGTTAAGCATCATAACCCGAATTTGGTAAATGGATGTTTAATTTCCGTTTTCACATGCAAATCAATCTAAATCCAACTTTGACATCTTATACTTGATATTTGGATTAACAAACCGACTTAGAAAGCTCACATGTTAGGTTAAACTTTTGGATGCGCATTCATGCATTTTAACCGTTCTATCAACTTCTACACTTAAACAACCACGATCGATCAGTAGAGGCAGCTAACACGGGCGGGATTGGGTGTCCGATTAAAGGGCTTCCCAATACGTACCCTCACCCCTTGCTCAGAAACTTTGGATAGTGGACGACCTTATCCAGGGCGTACGAGAGTCATTCTAGAGATAGGATGCTAAAGAGGGACGATTTCCTTGTCTTTAGTACCTATGTCAAACGCTGCTTTGTGCTTCGATTTGACCGAGGTATAAAGTGGAATTCGAACGGGTTCCAGGCATCCCACAAATGCTTGGTGGCGACTCCGAACATCTCTACATCGTTTCGCGGCCCTTGCCGAGATGATACCGACCAATCTAAAGCGATCCGGTCGAAAGCATTTTTACACCGCCGAGCGTGGCTTTCAAAGAGACCTCTGCATGTCCATAGTTTGGCCTGGCGTGCAGGTGGCCCGCGACCGCAGATCGGTAGGCGGCCCAAATCTGCAGACCGACATGTGGCCCATGTCCACAAAAGTACTGCGACGATTCACAGTCTGCTCGAAGAAAATACGGGTCTGGACAAAAATAAATGCCCAAAGTTCCAAATATATGACATATGGTGTTGGAGAATAGGCGTACCAAAGATGGGCCCACAAATAACGAACTTATAACGAACTTTTGAAAATTGAGCTGGAGGGAAGCTGGGGAAGAGTTGCAGCAAGAGCTGCGACTCTTGGAAGAGGCGCAGCATCTGCTGTGTCCTTTCCTGAGCTCGTCCCTGTCTGAGTAAAAACTCGACAGAAGTCGTGTTTATTCATAATAACAAAACACAAAAACTTCTTAAACTCTCTCAAATTCTAACCAATTCCCGTCAAAATTTGATCAAATCCTTCCATTAATCATGACTAATCGAGGTACGTGTCTTATCCTTGCTTTAATTCTTGTATTTGCTTGATTTTGATCGAAATAATTAGGGTTTTCAACCCAATTATTTCGAAAATTTGGGGCTTTTCCCCCAAATGGATTTGCCTTATAAAATTAACATTAAAATGGATAATTGGTAATGTTAGGAACATAACCATGTATTCTTTTTGAATTTTCGTCAAGTATTGAGCATTTGAGTGAAATTGAGACGGTTTCTCAGCTATTTCGAAAATCACTTCAAAAATGGCCTTAGGATTGCCCATTTTTGATGAAATTTGGTTTTTGGAATCCTTGCGTGATGGGTAAACTTCCTACCATTTCGGATTTTTGATTTGTGACGGCTTTTTCAGGACACTTTTCTAGGGCATAATCGCCATTATAGCGAAATGCTGCCGACATTTCGACTCAAACCCGTGACTAGGCTTGGACTTAGACTTGACTTGAACCAATTTAACACATGAATGGTCGGGTTTTGAAATAAATGGCCAAAGATGGGGAGAAAAAAGCCGTTTTCGGGTCTTTAAAGGCTTGAAATCACCTTCACCGAGGCTCGTCGTCATTTGACGCGGCCTAATTTACTCTAATTTTGCAGGTGTCGTTGCTTCTACGTGGGGAGGGCTCCCATAGACCTGGATGTCGACATCGACCCCTCTCTCATTCTTGAGGAGATGGATGAGGAGGTTTTCGAGGAGGTCGTTGAGGAGGTCCCGAGGCGGGCCAACGTCGGACGAGGTGGTCGCCAGCTAGCGGGGGTAACTGAGTGGGCTGAGAAATGGGATGGTCGACATCTCATTTGGGCAGCAGAGAGCCACCTGTCTTACAGGACGGTGAGGAGTATGGTAAGTGTTTGTTATTTCCTCATCATTTTTCCTTATTCATTAGTCGTTTCATTTCTCTTTTGCTTTGAACTAAAGATAGCTTTGCATCGAATGGATACAGGAGGCCGGGAATATGAGGTCCTTTTCCGGCTATACGACGATGATGGAGGCCTACGGAGCTTTGACGGAGGAGGAGAGGGCCATCATCGAGCTGGGAGCCTTCGGAGCTTTGGTGGGAGCGTGGAGGGCGATCAAGGAAAGGAAGCTTCAGGCTAACCTTTGCCTGATTCGAGCCTTCCTTGATCGGTACTGGGATACGACCTCGACCTTTCACATGCCTTTCGGGGAGGTCGGGGTCACTTTGAAGGACTACGGCGTGATCTATGGTCTGCCGTGTTGAGAGGAGGCTGTGGTGTGGCCATCGACGGCTATGAGAGTGGACTCGGCCGAGGCGAGGAGGCTGATTGGCTGGAACCTGGCAGAGGGTGCTGCCAGCGTTCCCGGGCTAGTGTCGAGCACTTACGTCAGGGAATACTTTGCAGGTAGGGCCCCGGCGATGGTGATGATGGATGGGTGGAAGGTGGCTCCACCTGCTTGTACTGCGGAGCAGAGGCCTCGTATGTGGCTCTGGTGGTTCTTGTCTTCGCTTTACCTCGTAGACAAGGGGGGGAGGCTGTTGACGAAGCTTCTTCCGTTCCTTTCTGACTTGAGTGACCTGGGTCGGTGGGACTGGATTACTCCTGGCTTTGCGGTCCTCACTCGCTACAAGAGGGCCATGGTTCGTCCTGAGCTGATGGAGAAGGGGACTACTCCTGCTACTGTCGGTTCTGGACTGTTGTTGGAGGTATGAACCTTTATTGCGTATCATGAAAGATCATTACTTTTGCTATCGAATTGTGAAAGATCATTATCGATTGTCTTGTTTTGCAGGCGTGGGTGTACTCCTACTTTCCGGGCTTCGCGCCCAAGAGGACGGAGCCTGAGCCGAGGGCTTACCCGGTTGTGAGGGACTGGGTGGTGTGTCGTAAGAAGAGTCGGCGCTCTTCTTACAACGTTTGTCGACGGGGCGTGAATGCCCTGAAGCTGAGTGACGTAACTATGTTCAATCACTTTTCCTTTATTGTTATTCATTGTTTCTTAGAAGTGATCATAAGAATGACCCCTCGTTTTCTTGTTTTAGTGGGTGCCCAGACCTTGGGTGGACTACCCCGACGCTCCACCTTTCGTGGCTGAGGTTCTTCGACCTAGGAGCTCGAGTCGGTTGCTACTAAGGACGCCCATGGGTCCAGTGTGGTACCTGGGTGAGCGCTTGACTCGTCAGTGCTCTCGTGACGCTTTCACGGTTCCCATCGATCCTCCCCGGACGATGTTTAGGGAGCCTTCGGATGCTGAGAGAGAGGCTGACTTGGCGGACGTTGGTGGTGATGCTCTTCTCCTTCCTGGTGAGGAGTACTCTCTGTTTGTTCGCCAGAGGCTGGCGTACTGGCCGATCATGGTAAGTATTCCACTTTCCCTTTTTGAATTAATTTGACAAACTGACGAATGATCGTCGAATAAAGAATTCATTTGAACTTTGCAGGAGGTCGAGGTGCCAGGCGTCGAGCCCCCAGCGTACCCCGAGACCCTTGAGTACACTGACGCGGCGGGGATGACGACGATCTCCGAGCTCTGCGACTTCGGCGAGGAGGTGACGGACGCTGGCCTAGAGCAGTGGCAGCACCTAGTGAGAAGGGTAAGCCCCCAGCTTCGGTTGTCTTTTGCTGTCTTTGTTGCATAAGAATGCATTCGTTCTTTATTGAAAACCTTTTGTTTCTTGAAATGCAGGTGGCGCCTGTTGGAAATCATATTTTGAATATCACATATTTTGGTTTAAAGTTTTAGTCATAAAAACTTAAAGATCTTATGCATGCAAAACTAGAAAAGAGTAAGGAAAAATCGATTCATACCATATGAATATATTCGACCATTTTGGGCACCAACAAGATCTCCTACTTGTTAGTTGTTGAGCTATAATGAATAATGGGATGATCCTCCAAAGACTTCAAGTGTAGAAGTCACTCCTCTTGATTGCACCCAAGATTATCCCTTATCCCCACTAAATAATATTAGCTAGATATTAGTTTAGTAGTTTACTTTAAAATTGATTACTAATACTCATATATTACACTAATAATATTAGTAATCATTAGTTGAATGAGTAGAGAACAAAAGTTCTCTATGGTAGAGAGAGAGCACGGTTATGGGGAGGTGAGGACCAATATATGGTCCTTCCCTTTTTACTTTTGTTCTTATCTAAACCTTAGGCATGTAAGGCTAGGTAAGTAGTGTCATGATGGTGTTATTTTAGCTTATTAAAATAAATCACCACCATCCACTAACCCTCTACATTTCGGTCCACTTATAAAATGGACTACCATTTTATTTTGTCAATTGTCACACAATATGTCACATGTAGTATGTTACATGTTATCAATTAATTAAATGCATATTTATTACATAAATATCATTTTTATAAATTAATTAAATTACATTCAACAAATTGACTAGTGATACTTGATCACATAAATAAAATGGGTCATTTAATTATAATTCACAACATCTTGTAATTATAATCAACCATTCATTCTTATCTCTATTGTTTCTCAAACAATAAACAATTTTAGTAATAAAGTATTTCAATTACTAAAATAAATCTTATTTAATCCCATTACAATAAGATATCAATATTCTCTCTCACAAATTGAATTGTTCAATTTTAAGGAATTGATTAACTTGTATCATCATACAATTAATCAACTTTACAGATTAGGGCATCATCCTTTAGGTGTGACCTTAAGGGGTCAACTGACCACCACCGTCCCACGACAATAACGTCAAACTCTAGCAAGCCAATCGTTACCGATTAATGTTGATCAGTTGACTATAAAATGAATCATCCCTTACGTATTCTTAAAATGAGATTTAAACATGTGATCAATATGATCGACAATTGTGATCGCATTATTGTCGGAGGACACATATTCCAACAATCTCCCACTTGTCCTCGACAAGTGTGCGTCACCAATTCTCTTGTCCTATTACTATCTCCCACTCAATGCAAGGTGTCTTTCGGGTCGTACATGCAAGTGATCATATCGAGAGTGGTTTCCTCGATCTGGAGAATAACTGATTGACCGGAGTTATCTACCATAGATACCATCCGAGTGTGGCCACGCATTTCCAGTTCATTACTCCTCGAGTGGCCCTGAGATATTGTTTTAACCCTGACAAGGGGGTGGAAAATTCCTATCGCACTCATTCCCTTCGACTAGCCACAGCCAACATAACCCAAAATATGCCCATTTGACCCCATTTACGAAGGTCGTAGTAACACAAATCAAAGTTAATCTGAAACTGTGCCACCTTAGGTGAATAGTCTTTTGTCAAAAGAATTGACTCATTAGAATACTATAGTAGCTCTCGCCACGACCGGGCTATATAAATTTGCCAGAACTCTATAAGCGGTCACTGCCCGACAAAGTGTTCCTAACAGTCTGCCTATGTGATCGACTAGTCATCTCACATGACTGTATGGCACTAAACTTGCCATCAATCGCATCACACTCTAGTCACTTCGAGACGTCACCTCATACAAGTTACTATGGGCGAATACTATGTTAATTCGGGTTCACTTTAATGGGGTTCAATATCGTCATACAACCCGTTTGGATGTAACAAAGTATGATAAAAGAGTTTTAAAGTAAAACTCAAACATCACATATGAATAGTCAATGCCTGATTACTACTTCATATTCTATAATCCAGTTTGATCTTGTATGTAGTTATTCATCTCAATCCAATTGAAATGACATGACTCATCATGTTAAGCCTATGAAAAAGCTTTGGTTAGTAGGTTTTATCAACTTCTTGTACCTTACTCAAACTTACTACATACTCGTTTTCCTTTGTAATGTATACATTTGCATTACAAAACTTTCTGAGTACGTGTCTAGATCCAATCTAGACATAGGCCCTCTAGCCTTAGAATAGCTCCCACTGTTTTTACAGTGTGCGGGACCCATCCCTCTCGCACATCTCATGATTGCAAGTGTACTCAATTTCCGTTGTGAGCATCCTCATTTTTCTTTATTTCTTAGAACAATTATAACAAATCCATTTCTTAAATAACATAGCCAGAATGGTATCTTAACCATCCTAATGTGTTTTGATTATGGTTTTGTCGGAAACCATGCGCAATCTCAATTGTCAATTGTTATTTGGGTAACACCCTTACACAAAATTGCATCAAAAACACTTTGCTTTACATCCTTAATGCTTCTGCAAGCACTTAAGGGTAATCTTTATGGCTTACTTGGTAACTATTACTTAAATTCGATTTGAAATAATTCATCATACTCAAAGTATATGAAGTGTTATACATCATTTCCTATTTAATTGATTTGGCAGCGGAAGCTAATGGAATCAATCAAATATGTTCAACTTGATTGAACTAGTCATGAATCTTATCAACATATGACTTCTTATTTGACGCTAATATCATGTGGATTTATCTACATAAATCTGGATATTAAAGATGTATTATATTTCTCCAAGTCTTAAATCATTCCCAATGATCAATATGTCATCCACATATTAAACTAATTAAAAAATTACCGTAACTCCCACTAAACTTCATGTATAAACACAACTTCTCGACCTATCGAGAAAAGTTTTATAACATGATCAAAACATTGATTCCAACTCATTGATGTCCTACTTAAGACCCTCTCTTAAGTTTGACATTATCTTAGGATGGCAAGAACCTACAAAACTCAAGACATGTATTGAATACATTCCTTCTAATTGAAGAAGTGGGTTTTAGATTCACTTGCTATATATATCTCATAATGAAACACAATCCCTAAGAAGATCCAAATAGACTTAAGCATTTCAACTAGTGCAAAACCCTTTGCCACCAATCAAGCTTTGATATCTAACAATTCACTTGAAATTTATTTCGGATTTTCATGGCTCTAAGCCTTGTATTGAGTTGTGACTTAAACACTCTCATGTAAGTCATATGTTTATTACTTTCCAGAATTAATCAACTTGAATCAAACAATTTCTTTGTAAGTTGCAAGCTCGTAAGTTGCAAGCTCTTTACTTTCTAAAAGTAACACTAATTCATCATCTTCAACAAGTGATGACTTTAACCTCCTAGGTTTTGAAGAAACAACGTCTTACACAAAACTTCTCATGTAGCCAAGAAAGACCAGTTTCTTGCGACATAACACTCTTTGTGTGGCTCTTGAATAATTTCTCCCACTCTGTCTTCTAGAAATAAACTTGTATTCTAGAAAGACAGCTTCACGAGCCACAAACCGGTTGTACTCGTGATTATAGTAAGGAAAAATGAGCATTTGTTTCTTTTGAAAACTTACAAGCATGGTACTCTACCATTTCATATCTCATATGATTCGTTTTATTCTTAGTGGAAAAATAATTTAGACAAAATGATAAAATCCCCAAAAGGATCATGTAACTCAAAGTAACTTGATTGAAATCCAAACCATATAGAATAGCGTTTGATTTCTTTATCCAACCACACATTATCCCATAACGTGTGTTAAGAGAGATTAACTTGTGATACTATATCACATTTCATTTGGCTTATATCAAAGTCTTCACTTAAATAATCCCATCATGACTAAATCGTGATTCCTTGAACTCTTTGAACTTCGTCAAAGATTTCTCTATTTACCTTATTAAGTGAACACATTAGCGTCAACTTAAATTGTTGGTAAAAGAAAATGATCAACCTATTTTGGATCAATGATTTACAACCTCGATCTCCTTTTCAACCAAAAGGCACGAGACATCTTGCTTTGAATACAAGATACGCATATACCATAAGATTAAATGGTTTCAAGAGTACTCGATAACTCTTTGCGTTCATCATTCCAGAATTTAAGGTTTAATCTTGGGTTACCAACTTGAGTCTTGCATCATCTTCATGATATATCATTCTAGTTTGGTTTAGAATATAAGCATCATGATAATGGGTTAGCCATACATCAAATCATGGTGTATAGGGTCACAAAAGTGAAACCTCTTTTGTATCTTAACAAGTTTATATTCTTATTTAGAGTTTGTGCACTTAATAGTCACAATTAAGTACAACTCTAAACCCAAAAACTAGATTGAGTACACAATGACTCTATCTCTCAACATCATTGTTGCTAGTCGTCATATTCTAATCATCCTATGTATCAAATACAATGATGAAAACCACCACTGGTTTCTAATATTGATGAAATAGTACTAGCAAAATTTATGTCAATCAAATAAACATTTAAAGAAGAAGGTCTCATTAGATGTCCCACAACTAACTTGTTGATTCTTCAATAATTTGGGGTAGTTTCCTTTCTAGTGTCCAACAATTAAGACAATGGAAACTTTATCGGTCGGGATTGATAGGTTTAGTATCGTTATTCTCAATAACTTTACCTTTAACATTACCTTGTATCAATTCCATTCTAATTTTACTTCTTTAAACCTCACCCTTTTCTTAACGGTTTAAGAGAATGCTCCCACTCAATTCAATGAGTCTTTGCTAAGAAAAGCAAAATTGAATTTTATGAAGACTACTCTTCATTCGTTCGTTTGGTCTTAAAACTTTCATTGAAGTGGTTGCGGTATTTTGGTCAATTTTGATTTCCTACAAATCTAGTTACCAAAATGATTTAACGTTTCAAAGTACTTAACTCAATTAAGCACATGAGAAACAATTCATTATAAAGCAGATATGTTAGTCAAAAATCAAAAAACCCTTTTGATCACGAATAACTTTTATCTATACTCTTCACAAGAGATCCTTTCAATGGATATTACGAGGTTTTAGAAGAAAATTCAAATTTTGTCTTTAGTTACGATGTTTTAATGGAGATTTGAACTAAAATCGAAATGATATCGTATATGAATTGTGGTAAAGAAATAGAACAAAATGACAACGGAATAGTGAAAACAAAACATTTATCGTTATAATAATACTTGTAAATTTAATTTAACAAGATATGAGCATTTATATAGTGACCTCTACCCAACTATTATAAATGATTCCAAGACCCAAATTCATATTAACTTGGGCACGGGGTAGCCGATGGAACCCTTATCAATATAACTCGGTGGATTAACTCTTTAATCGATTCTACTTTTAGAACTCTTGGTCGATAAAATTACTCTAATATTTATCTATAGCCCGGAACACATGCGACTACGGTCACGAATACTTCCGTTGAGGTCAATCCAAATTTCAAATAAATGTGTCCATTATCCAAATTCACATTAACTTGGGCACGGGGTAGCCGATGAAACCCTCATCAACATGAATTCGGTGGATATACATTTATCACCCACTTCCCCTACGTAACAAGGTTTGTACCCCGGGGTGGCCGAGTGCACTCCCTCGCGAAATAGGATTTCATGGTTTTTACTTTTTGGTAAGGCTAAGTCTCACTTGTTTATTTTAGCGAGAGGTCATGTCAATTTATTATCTATCACGTTTTAAGTGAACTAAAGCGGTGAACTACGATAATTGTAATTGACACGGTCGATAAACTCGATAAAATGATAATGCATGTTTTAGTTATGGCGATTTAGCGATGCATGCAACGCAACATATAAATAAAATGCAAAGCATAAATAAAATCCTAGTATGGCCTTCCTAAAATAGTAAATCTAATTAACTATTACATATTCGGAAACCAACTTCTTTGGTCCCTTGAACTTCGGTCTTGGCACGCATTTCAAGGCAGCAATTTCTTTAATGGATCGCCTTCTCGAGTGGCACCGTCTTCAAGGTACTCCGGAATAAATAAATTACATAACAAATTACATAATTTCCTATTATACATTTGTAATTAAAATAAAATAAATCTATTAAATTACAAAACGGTGATACGAGATCACAATAAACTACAACCGAATCGATATTCCCATACATTTCGGGCAATACCAATTAAAACTAAGGCCATACTAAGTAAAATTACATAATTCAAAAATTACATAAACTTAAAATATGACAATCATAAATAAAATGCAGCATTATAATATATATGAACATGCCCAATTTTATGCTAAATCGCCTTTAAGGAGCCAATATCGTATATTAATCGGTTTTTACGGATTTTCGTGATTTAACATTTTAAAATCACAATAATTACATAAATTCATATTTATGTACACGTTAATTACCCTAACCAACTTAGGACTCAAAATTAGTCTCCACTAACATATTGACAATAATTAACTTATATTTCTTAAAATTGTTCATAAATGGACCCAAAATATAAAATTATGCTATAAACTTCAAATTAAATGATAAAAATTTCAAACAAATTCGAAATTTGAAATTTAAACTTATGAACATTCTGGAAAAATACCATGACACTCATAATGTTCAAAACTTGGGTTAAAAATTTCGAAAATTTATTGAGAAAAACAATGTTGCGGTTTATCCAATTTATCAATTACTACCATAAAAATATGAGAAAAATAATTTTTATTAACTTTTCACTTTTAGATCTGAAATATATGATAAAATGCAATATGTGACATTTTTCCTTAGTCATGAAGTATGTTTTAGCAATTTTCACTAATTAAAGTCACTATTTATGTTATTTTTTATCAAAAATTCATAAATCATGCATAAAGACTTCATTATAGCCACATATTTTACACACATCTTTTAAATTTTCATGTGACAACATATTAAATTTCCATGACTAGATTCGAAATATTACTCATATTAACCTATTTTTCCATTTAAATACGATTTTAACTTGAAAAATCCATATTTCGTGCATAACAACTCATTTTATTATGAAAATTTACAGGTCATCAGTAGATAATATATCTGAAAACATATCCAAAAACCACTGAAAAAAACGAAGTTTAGCTATTTTTAGTCCGAAAATGACATTTTAATCATAAAAATCACATTTTAATGCCAATAATATATAAAATGAACAATAAAAATCCATAAATAAACCAAAATGTCCTAAAAATCACTTAGAACCAGAAACTTTTAACATGCAAAATTATTTCATGATTTATCTTCATAAATCCTAAATAACAAGTTTTATATGTTAATTAAATTAACTCGGAAAAACTAACCCGATCTTGCATGCGACAACCATAATGCTCTGATACCACTTGTTGGAAATCATATTTTGAATATCACATATTTTGGTTTAAAGTTTTAGTCATAAAAACTTAAAGATCTTATGCATGCAAAACTAGAAAAGAGTAAGGAAAAATCGATTCATACCATATGAATATATTCGGCCATTTTGGGCACCAACAAGATCTCCTACTTGTTAGTTCTTGAGCTATAATGAATAATGGGATGATCCTCCAAAGACTTCAAGTGTAGAAGCCACTCCTCTTGATTGCACCCAAGATTATCCCTTATCCCCACTAAATAATATTAGCTAGATATTAGTTTAGTAGTTTACCTTAAAATATATGTGTCCTCCGACAATAATGCGATCACAATTGTCGATCATATGGATCACATGTTTAAATCTCATTTTAAGAATACGTAAGGGATGATTCATTTTATAGTCAACTGATCAACATTAATCGGTAACGATTGGCTTGCTAGAGTTTGACGTTACTGTCGTGGGACGGTGGTGGTCAGTTGATCCCTTAAGGTCACACCTAAAGGATGATGCCCTAATCTGTAAAGTTGATTAATTGTATGACGATACAAGTTAATCAATTCCTTAAAATTGAACAATTCAATTTGTGAGAGAGAATATTGATATCTTATTGTAATGGGATTAAATAAGATTTATTTTAGTAATTGAAATACTTTATTACTAAAATTGTTTATTGTTTGAGAAACAATAGAGATAAGAATGAATGGTTGATTATAATTACAAGATGTTGTGAATTATAATTAAATGACCCATTTTATTTATGTGATCAAGTATCACTAGTCAATTTGTTGAATGTAATTTAATTAATTTATAAAAATGATATTTATGTGATAAATATGCATTTAATTAATTGATAACATGTAACATACTACATGTGACATATTGTGTGACAATTGACAAATTGACAAAATAAAATGGTAGTCCATTTTATAAGTGGACCGAAATGTAGAGGGTTAGTGTATGGTGGTGATTTATTTTAATAAGCTAAAATAACACCATCATGACACTACTTACCTAGCCTTACATGCCTAAGGTTTAGATAAGAACAAAAGTAAAAAGGGAAGGACCATATATTGGTCCTCACCTCCCCATAACCGTGCTCTCTCTCTCTACCATAGAGAACTTTTGTTCTCTACTCATTCAACTAATGTATGTTCATTAATTTACATGCATTTTTCTCTCTACTCTTTGATTTTTCTCCAAAATTAGAGAAATCATGATCCAAATTGTTCAAATAAGATTACAAATATTATTAGTGTAATATATGAGTATTAGTAATCAATTTTAAGATAAACTACTAAACTAATATCTAGCTAATATTATTTAGTGGGGATAAGGGATAATCTTGGGTGCAATCAAGAGGAGTGGCTTCTACACTTGAAGTCTTTGGAGGATCATCCCAATATTCATTATAGCTCAAGAACTAACAAGTAGGAGATCTTTTTAGTGGCCAAAATGGCCGAATATATTCATATGGTATGAATCGATTTTTCCTTACTCTTTTCTAGTTTTGCATGCATAAGATCTTTAAGTTTTTATGACTAAATCTTTAAACCAAAATATGTGATATTCAAAATATGATTTCCGACAGCGCCATCTCAGCATGTGGCGTTGTGGAGGGTAGCCAACCGGCTACGGGCCACGGACATCGAGGCGCTTGAAGGTGGCCGAGGACGACAGGTATGAACCTCTCATTCTATCTATTTGAATTTTGTTGTAATTTCTCGCATTTTGTTTGAAATAGTTGAATGAATTTATTGAAATGAGGCATTTCTTTGTCACTTGCAGAGGGAGCGCAACCTGGAGCGTGAGCTGGCGCAGTCCCAGAAGGAGACAGCTCGCCTGTTGAGGGAGTTAGAGGTCAGGGACGCCGAGATTGCTGCCCTCGAGGCGAGGGTAGCCGAGCGGAATGGCGACCAGGAGTAGTTGCTTTTCTTTTTGTTGTCGGTTGTCTTGTATATACGTTTGTACATTTTGGACCTCATTTTGGACTTTTGGACCTGTTTTGGCCGAGAGCCCCCAGTTTGATGTATATATGATGGCCTGAGTGCCTTTGCTGCTTGGTTGTCTGTTTGTTCCTGCAGGTTAGTTTAGAAAACAGGTTTGGTAGATGACGGTTTACGCCGTCATGCTGCCGAAATTTACACAGAATTACACGTAGAACACGTAATATACACGTGACTTAAATTAGCGCAAAATGAGAAAAGCAAAAAAAGTGCCCGTAAATGAGCAAAATTACATGAAAATGCGAAAAATTGCCCAGAAATGAGCGAAAAAGTGACCGGACGGTAGGGAGGGCTACCCCAAAAAAAACGTAAAAAGAAATGTATAAGTTTGAAATAAAAAATGTGAAATGAGGAGTGAAATGATTCCCCTCAAAAATAAAATAAAACAAAATGGGTAAGTGTGCTCGTTTGGCGAGAATGTCGATGTTGTCTCGAAAAGCGTGCTTGCAAAATTAGGAAACATAAAATATGGTAATTTGACCGAATTACCAAAATAATAACCTATAGGAATAGGAAATTATAGTCAAAACAAATTAGGAAAGATCCAAAGTTGAAAATCGCGGAAATCAGCTTAGGGAAGAGGCGCAGCAAGAGCTTAGCATGCCTTTGCTTAGGAGAGATTATTTTGTGGTTGGACAACAGAAAAGCCAACCGCGAGCTTCCTTATCTGGGAAGTCCTGTCATTTTGCAGGTAAGAACTTGCTTTCTTTTTTTTTGTACAATGCCAACCGTTTTTTTTGTTTTTTGTTTTCTTTTTTTTTTCTCGGTTGACCATATGGACATTAATTCCCGTCTTCTTTGCAGGTTTGGCTAATGGAGCGTCTGTGGTTGATCGAGCCCCCAGTTAATGTGTCAGGATACCATGCTCGTTCAGTTGCGATGAGAACCATGCTCTACATGGTGGACTTCACTCGGGTTTGCAACTATTGAGAGAACAAGTTGAAGAATGAAGGAGGTCCTTTAATCCGATGGATTGTGCCATGTTGGCATCTCAGGTCAGTCACTGGAGCTTCATCTTTAGATCCTACTCGGTCAGTTCGCATTCCTGGCTTGGAATTCATGATATGCATCTTCCCGGAGAGATTGATGAGGAAAGTCGGCCTTAAGTAGAAGATTCTGAAGGTTGACACTATTCCTCAGACTGGATTGGCACATACTACGGAGATTCGTCGAGAGTGGGCCCTCAATTGGGCTCAGAGGAACATGTGGTTCATACTCTCTCCTGTTGGCTCCTTATGGGTATCGGATTCATGCTTACAATGGAAGAAGGCTACCACTTCCGAGGAGCGCGAGAAATTGAGGGAGCGCGAGAAATTGAGGAGGCGCAAGCCTGTTGACTACAAGATTCGTGAGGTATCAAAGGAGAACCAGAAGTATTTGACCGAGGGGGAGGAAGAGGCCGAATTCCGAGTCGTTCATCCGTCGAAGAAACCGAAGACCGCTCCTGCCGTAGAGATGGTGGTGGACCGCAATGGTAAGGCTAGACCGTGAGAGAGACCTTTGGTGATTAGGTCAGAGATAACACAAGAGCGCCCAGCTCGTGGTCGAGACAAGAAGTATGATAGAAATGACAAAGGCAAAGGAAAGTAGCCTAAGTCGTAGTATTATTTATTATTATTATTATTTGTAATAAATGGCGGGATTTTTAGAATCCTAGCCTAGCATTTATTTTTTAGCATTTTCTATTATGTGGCATATTATTATTATTTATGGAAGAAGTGAATAAAAGATTAATTAGTTATGAAACTATCGTGATTTTTCTTTTATTATTCTTGTCGAACTTCAAATGCAAATACAAATGTCCTTCTATTTACATTTAAAATAATGGGTTGTATACTGTGAAGGATTGCCTACGTATTCATTTTAAAAATAAAATCAAACCCTTACGCGTAGTTCGAGTAAATGTAAAAAAATAATTGTTCTAAGCAAGAGCTTTTAGTGAACTAGAAAATAAGCATGAGCTTTACTTACTCCTAAAATACAACTCAATTTATTTGATGATATGAGGATGACGAATTGTCAAAATGCAAGAGCAAGGAGACATGAGCTTTACTTCAGCGGGCCAAGGGCCATTTTTATTTCGTGTCGCATGAGCGGCACGTAGGTGTTACGCGAGGCGCGTATCTTGTCCTACACTAAGCATAATATCGTTTCAGTTGGTCGAGGATATTTGGGTTAGCAAATTCATTCCCGTCTAGGTCTGTAATCTTAACCGCACCCCCCGAGAGTATGGACTTGACTAAGAATGGTCTGGCCCAGTTGGGTTTAAAATTTCCTCGTGGATCGACAGGTAGGAGAGCTCTGACAGATTTGAGGACTAAGTCTCCTTCTTTGATGTTTCTGGGCTTAACCCGTTTATTGAAGGCTCGTTTGATGCGTGCCTGATATGTTTGCACATTATGCAATGCGCGCAATCTTCGTTCATTCAAGAGGATGAGTTCTTCATATCTATCTCTCTTCCAATCAGCTTCTGGTATTTTACTTTCGAGCAGAATGCGTAGGGATGGGATTTCTAGTTCAACTGGTTGTACAGCTTCCATGCCGTAAGTTAAATAGAAAGGAGTAGCCCTAGTGGGCGTCCTAACTGATGTGCGATAACCCAATAATGCGAATGGTATCTTACTGGGCCAATCGCGATAATTGCCGATCATTTTCTTGAGGATAGTGACGACATTCTTGTTAGCTGCCTCTACCACGCCATTAGTTTGAGGTTTGTACGGCGAGGAATGGTGGTGTTTGATCTTGTACTTGGCTAGCAATTGTTTAGTCCCAGCCTGGAAATGTGATCCATTGTCACTAATGATCTCGTGTGGGCAACCATATCGACAGATGATATTGGTTTGTATGAACTTTGCCACGTTTTTGGCTGGGAGACTAGTATAAGATGCCGCTTCGACCCATTTAGTAAAATAGTTGATAGCTACCAAAATGAAACAGTGGCCTCCTGTTCCAGCTGGAGTGATTTTCCCGATGATGTCAATTCCCCAAACAGAAAATGGCCAAGGAGATGTCATGGTGTAGAGTAGTGAAGGAGGGACATGTTGCACATTCCCGAAGATTTAGCAGTTATGGCAATGTCTGACGTACTTGATGCAATCTGATTCCATCGTTGTCCAGTAATATCCCAGACGCGTGATTTTCTTTGCCATCATTGGTCCACTTATGTGAGGGCCACACTCTACATCATGAACTTCTTCCATCACTTTTTGTGCTTGTGAACGATCAAGGCAATGTAAGACTACACCAAGGGGTGTTCTTTTGTTCAATTCTCCTTGCATGAGAAGGTATTGAGAGGCTAGTAGGTGTATGGCACGTTGTCCTTTCTTATCCATATCTGGTGGATATGTGCCCATGAGCTTGAAGTTTAGAATGGCTTGAAACCAAGGTTCCCCTGGATTTTCTTCCTCATCTTTAATTTGGTGTACATAGGCTGGTTTTGATTGTCGTTCGATGCATAAAGGCATTTCTACCATGTCGTCTGGCATGTCAATCAGAGATGCAAGTTTTGCAAGAGCGTCTGCAAACTGATTTTCTTCTCGAGGTAGGTGTAGATAAGTGACTTGATCGAAGAATTCGGCAACTTGATCTATCCTAGCCTTATAGGATGCTAGACTTTCACTTCGAATTTTCCAAGATCTTGTAATTTGGTTGATGATCAAGGATGAGTCTCCGTGAACTCGTAGATTTTTTATGCCTAAACTTACTGCTGCTTATAGCCCAATGAGACAAGCTTCATATTCTGCTGCGTAATTTGTCACCTCGAAGTCGAGTTTGACAGAGAGTGGCGTATGCTTCCCTTCAGGAGAAATGAGCAACACTCATATTCCAAATCCTCTTAGATTCGATGCTCCATCAAAATAAAGGTCCCAAGAGTCTACATTGGTTTGTAGTATATCCTCGTATGGAAATGACCACGTGTCTACTGCTTGGGTGTCATTGATGGGATTATCCGCGAAGAACTCGGCAATGGTGCGCCCCTTTATAACCTTCAGAGGTACATACTTGAGATCGAACTCTGAGAGCATTAAGGTCCATCTTGCTAAGCATGTAGTGGAGTAGTTTCTTTGTTGCCTACACAAGAGCGGGAGATGTCTTTTCGAGAGGTGTGTACTTGCACTTATACTCCAAGAACTTCATACTAAGATAGTAGATAGCTCTTTCTTCTTTTCCTACAGTTTGTGCTAGCATAGCCCCCATGGCTGTTTCGGTCACTGTGAGATATAAACGAGGAGGTTGATCTCGCTTAGGAGGCATGAGCACTGGTGTCTTGGCTAGTATCTCCTTAATTCTGTCAAACGCTTTTTGGCAATCATCGTCCCATATGGTATGATCTGTTTTCTTGAGCTTTTTGAAAATAGGTTCGCAGATCATAGTAAGCTTTGATATGAATCGGCTTATATATTGCACCTTGCCTAGGAATCCCCTAACCTCCTTCTCTGTTTGAGGTTGCGGCATTTCAATTAGAGCCTTGATCTTGGATGGATCAATTTATATTCCTCTTAACTAGCGACGTATCCCAGGAGCTTACCTGATGTTATCCCGAATGCACATTTCTGAGGATTGAGCCTCATGTTGTACTTTCGCAATCTCAGGAAGAACTTACGAAGGTTGTCAATATGCCCTTTCCTATCCTTGGACTTGACAATCATATCGTCGACGTACAATTCTACCTCTTTATGCATCATGTCATGTAGCAATGTTGTCGCGGTGCGTTGATATGTAGCTCCAGCATTGATTAGCCCGAATGGCATAAGAGTATAGCAATAGGTGCCCCATTCAGTGACGAAGGCAGTCTTATGCATGTCTTCTATGGCCATCTTGATCTGATTATATCCTGCATATCCGTCCATGAAGGACAACAACGCGTGGTCTGCTGTATTGTCTACCAATATGTTGATGTGTGGTAGAGAGAAATCGTCCTTGGGACTTGCTTTGTTTAAGTCTCTGAAATCAACATAAACTCTGATTCGCCCATCCTTTTTGGGTACGGGTACTATGTTAGCCACCCAGTCTGAATACTAGGAAACTTTGATGAACCCGGCTTTGAATTGTTTATCGACTTCTTCTTTGATTTTAAGAGCCCATTCTATCCTCATCCGATGAAGTTTCTACTTTACAGGTTTGAAACCTGGTTTGATTGGAATTCTGTGTTCTGCAATATCCCTGTCGATCCCTGGCATGTCTTTGTAGGTCCAAGCAAAAATGTCTTTGAACTCATGTAGGAGGTCTATGAAATAGGCCCTTTCGGTTGGGTTTAAGGTCGTCCTTATCCTAAGTTCTTGGGGTTCTAATTCGGTTCCTACGTTGATGGGTTCGCTGTTCTCTATAACTGGTGCCCCTTCCCCCTCTTGTAATATTTCTTTAGCTATGTAGGGAGGTAATTCGATTGAGTCTGGGTCAGGATCATCCTCATTATCATCGTAAATAGAATTGCATTCAGAATAACACAAAGAGTAAGTAGAATCTGATTTATTCATATTAAATTTTGAAAAGAGTTGAAATAAAGAAGCCATCTGTTCAGTAGTCAGTGGCGGTAAAGGGGACATTCTTTGGGGCATTTCCCGAGCCTCACGTTACTACTCGATGCTATGCTAGGAGAAACAAGGGGATTGGGAGTGACGACAGGAGGAGACTCTCTAGGGAGTTCTCTAGACTCAGACTCTGATTCCGACTCCGACTCCGACTCCGACCCTGAATCGAATTCGTTGTCTTCAGGTTCTCCTTTGAACATCTCTCCTTCTCCAGTGGTGACTTTGAAGAGCTTTCCTTAGTTGTTCGTCCACTTGATTGACTTTCTCCATCCTTTCTGCTGATTCGAAATGGTTTCGGTGATTAACGTTGTAGGGTTGAAGTGGTCATCCTGAAGTATCATGGTAATGATCTCGTCCTGTGCAGTTCTAACAAATCGGTCCTCCCCAAACAGAAGACTAATAGCATGTTCATCTAAGCAAGGTGTTTGACGAGTTTTGACGGTAGGAACCGTTTCTGAAGGAATGAAGTAGCAATCGTGAAAGATCTCGATTCCAGCTAGTTGCGTTCCTTTATAGTGCCAAGGTTCGGGAAACCCGTGAAAGTACTCTTGATTCCCTTCTCTAACGAAGTATCCATTTAGGGTAGGGAGATAGGGTCGCATTTGGATTCCCTTGTTCTTATGATTTTGAAATTGAGTGAGCATCTCCAAAGCTTCTTCTTTCGTGGGTTTGTATCCCAATCCCAATGGTATCCTTTGAGAGTTTCCTTCTTTGTAAGGTGCAAAGGTATTTTTCTGGGCAGGATTCAGTGGCATTCCCGGGAAGTATCCCTGAGACTTGAGTATGTGGTTGACCACTAAATTGGAGTATGGATTGAAGTATAGAGGTGCCAGTTCACTTCTACGAGATTTATGCTATGGAAGCCCCCAAGCTCGTATACTGGATCTGTAACCACTTGGTTGCTTGACATCTTCTCTATCACTGCCTTGGTAGGTGACGAAGTGATCGTCACTACTTTGCCATCTAGTGGAATCTTAATTTTCTGGTGCAAGGTGGATGTTACTGCTTTGGAAGCATGAATCCAAGGCCTTCCCAGAAGTATGTTGAATGATGCTTCGATATCCACTATTTGAAAGTTAACCTTTCGCTCAATCGGCCCTGTGGCTATGGTGAGGTTGACTAGTCCTACCACTTTACGTCGTGTTCCATCGTATGCTCGAACACCTTGGTTAGTAGGAGTCCAATCCGATTCTTTCATGCCTAATTTGTATGTTGTTTTCAATGGTATGACATTTACTGCAGAGCCATCATCCACCAAAGTCATTGGCACATTCTTCTTTAAGCATATGACAGTAATATATAGAGCTAGGTTATTACTGGCGCTGAAGGGAGGCAAATCCTCGTCTGAGAAAGTAACTGGGTTACTTAGTTTAGTCGAATCTTGGAAGACCAAGTTGACTACGTCGTCAGGCGTAGAGTTGTGTGCTACATTCAATTTAGCCAAGGCTTGCAGTAAAGCTTGGCGATGAGGAAATGAACTTGCCACTAGTTGCCAGACTGAAAGATCAGCCTTTGTCTTTTGTAGTTGTTTTAGAAAGTGGTCAGTAGATGTATCTTCGCCATCGGTTGGGGTGATGACATTGGTGTTAGTAACTGGACCATTAGCTACAGGACCATTTTGAGAAACGTTTTAATATGGACGCCCTGAACGAGTAAGGTGGTCTATATCTTGATCCTTGCTAGCTTTGACTATATCCTCACTAACCTTGACGAGATAGTGTTCAGTGAGGTATTCATCTTCATCGTCATCGGCCCATATTCCGTTGACGCTAGCAAGCTCCCTCAATCTGATGATCTTGGCTTCTAAACTGATTATTTGGTCGACTAGACTGTCAACCACGGCGACTACCTCTTGCATTGTAGAATTTGGAGACAGATTTAGTGGCACGCTCTCCTTGGGTATGGTGCTTGAATTGCGGAGGGATGCTACTATATCTTCCAGTTCTGAAACTTGCCTATTCACACTCTTCGCCCATGCAATAAAATCGGTGATGGTAGCAGAAATGGTGGAGTAACTCCCCTCATCTTCTAGTGCATGAATCGCATCTTCGATTGGAGAAATGAGGTGTGAACAATCTAAGGTGGATTCTTCATCTGTAATCATCAGAACTCCAAGAGGATTCTGAGTATTATTAGGCTTACCTCCAGGAGGTATTGGTAAATAACCATCTTCGATCATATCTTGAAGGACATGTTTTAACTTGAAGCATTTCTCTGTATCGTGTCCCTTACCTCTATGATATTCGCAGTATGCATTTTCGTCCCAGAACTTGGACTTCTTTTCTGGGTCAGGTGTAGGCCCTATGGGTTGGAGCTTACCTTGTTTCATCAATCTTTTCAGAGCATTGGAGTATGTATCGCCAATGTTCATGAACTTCCTTTGTGGGTTATTCTTCTTTGATGATTCAAGAAGGCTAACCTCATCAGTCTTGCTAGTAGAGCCATAAGAACGACTCGTTGAGCCTTGATATCCACGACCTACCATTTTGGACAAGAGCCCTTTACGGATGTCATCTTCAATTCTTGTCCCTAGCACAGTTACATCTTTGAAGGTCTTTATGTTTTGGTACCTCAAGTGGTTTGCATAAATGGGTCTCAGATTATCCACGAATTTCTCCACAAGGGTAGCTTCATCTGGACGTTCAACTAGTTGTGTGCTAATCTTCCTCCACCTACTTAGGAAGTCGGTGAAGCCTTCTTTTTCATTTTGGGTAAGAACCTCTAGAGTACGCATGTTGACTTGGATTTCAGCATTATCCACGTATTGTTTAGCGAAATCAATTGCGGCATCATCCCAGGTGACAATCTTCTAGTGCTCCAAAGAGTAGAACCATTGTTTAGGAATGGTGTCGAGAGATGAAGGAAAGATCGTTAAGAACATCTTGGGTTTGATTCCTTTGATAGACATGTAGTCTTTGAAAGCACGAATGTGGTTCAAAGGGTTTTCATGTCCTTTGAACTTCGGGATGTCAGTCATGTTGAAGTTGGTTGGCAATTTAGTATTCACGGCCTCATACTTGCGATTATTCTCCCTGTAGGCTGTAGATGTCATCTCCCTTGAGGTACATTAGTTGTTCCTCCAAATATTAGAGTCGTTTTTCAGCTTCACTAAGACCTATTGGAGGGTTGGTTTCTGGTTGTCCAATGAAGGGTGGAAGGTTATCATGCACGGCCTCACTAGGAACGTCACTTTCTGCAGGAGGAAGCCTAGTTTCTACAGCAACAATTTGGCCTTCAATAGTGTTGAGGCGATCATAAACTTGGTCTTGGCTTGTTTGGAGACGAGCGAGCGCAACTAGGATTTGATCATTACCATTTTGGGGTTGACCACTCTGACTTGTGGTAGTAGTTCCAGGCATCTTGGAAACTGTATAAGAGGTTGACGACGAATCAAAACACGATCGACCATTCTTAGCACACTTACTCAAAGAAAAGACTCAACTTTGTGAAGTGGGAGTGTGCCACTGTGTTGAGTGAGGTTTGAAAATGACAAAGGTTTGAAATGTTTGTCCTAGACAACTGTAGTATAGTTGTAGGAGTGTTGACTCGAAGTGAGGTTTTGAAATGGGTTTTGAGGCCCAATTTTTGACTGGATATTTGGACAGAGTTTTGACTCATTTTGTGCTAATCTTGGCCATTTTTGAAAATGTTTACATTTTAAAAAGGTTTTTTGATTTTACAAAATTCGTCATGGTTTTATTTAGAAAATGGTGATCACATATGATACAAGCATTTATACAGGCATTATAACAGTATGCTGAGTGCATTTATAAGGGTTTTGGCTTAAAAGGGTGGGTTGTCATACCGAGCAATCAAACCCGGGTCTGTGGAGAGGTCCGTGCCAAACATGAGTAAGCTCGGTTCCTCGTTCATTTCCTCGAGTAGTGAAAGCCCTTGATACAAACATGAGTAAGAATCATGGTATGGTTGACGTCAATCGCTATCCATCCTTAGGCCTAGATAAGAATTTGGACCGTCCAGACGGGACGATTGGTCGAATGGGTTGGGTTAGGCCTAGGAAGGCCGAATAAAACGACCTAGGAAGGTCGAGTAATGAAAACCGACAACTGTCTCATATAAACTATTCCCTAACCTTGTTCAAGTTTCACCCTTGGCAACACGTAAGTGTATTACTCCCCAGCGAAGTCGCCAAACTGTGGACACGGGGGGCCCACGGGGGCGCTTGGGAAACAAGCGTTTGCATCTGTGGAGTCGCCACCAATTTATTTTGGAAAATTGGAAACCGTTCGAATACTTCGCGTCATGTCAAGACACAAAGTAATGACATAGACACTAAGAACTCGTTACCCTTAGCATTCTATGTCTAGAATGACTCTCGTGGATGCCAATGAACACGGATGTTCACAGAGATCTGGAGTAAGGGGTGAGGGTACGTATTAGGAAGTCCTTTTAATGAACACCTAATCCCGCCCGCCTCGATAGCGGCCTCTACTAATGATTAGGGTAGTTATTCATACTCGATATGTTGTCGGTTACATGCATGCAATGCAACATCCAACGTTTTGATCCTAGCACGTGAAAATTAACTAAGTCGGTGAACATGTAATTTAGCACTCATTAATGTCGAAGTAGGGTTTAGGTTTAATTACATGAGAAAACAAATAAATAAACCATACAATACAATAAATAAATAACAATAATTAAAATTATAATAAATTACAACGATTTAATTGATTTACGTCAAAAATATATTTAAGACGGATAATTTGAGAAAAACAAGAGAAAATAAATTAGGTTAACACGGACAGATTAGAGTGATATTACGGTTAATAGTCGATTAATACGTAAACTAATGAATTAGGTCAAAGCAAGAACGGAAGTTCAGATACAGAGCTCAACCCGGAACAGGCGCAGCAATGCTGCGTCTCTTGGAAGAGGCGCAGTGGTCACTGCGTCTGTTCCTGAGGTGAGTTCTGGCTGTGAAATCAGAACTGCGTGTTGTTAATGTTTGTTGGTGTGTTTAATGATTGATTATTGATATTTGACTCGGATGAAAGTGATTTAGCATATTATTAACATGTGCATTGGTCATAAAAGCTGTAAAAAATGAATTAAAATAAATTAGAACGAATTAAGACTAATTAGAAATTAATTATAAATTAATTAGGGTTATTTAGGTTATTAAGACGGAAAAAATACGAAAGTCTTGATAAACAGATGAAAACATATACAAAAGTCGAATTCCAGAGATTTGATATGAACGAATCGAATCTCCAAAATCCGGGTTTGATTTGATGACGAAAACCCGCAAATATTGATTATAAGGGATTTAAGTTGGATTTAAAGCGATAAATTATTATGAATATGTGTTACAATTATTACATGCGAACGAATAAGAAGAAAATAAGAAAAAGAAACAAAAGAAGACGAATTAACAGAGAGGCGAGGAAGAAGAAGAAGAAAAGCAGGAACTGTGGTAGCCTCTAGAAGAGGCGCAGCAGATGTTGCGACTCTTCGAAGAGGCGCAGCAGTTGCTGCGTTTCTTCTCGACGTCTGCCTATAGTTAATCCATAAAAACAATTTGATAAAAGGGTTTTTAGAAATCGTTCTTAAGCATATTTTTGACGTAAACCTTACATTAATTGGTACAATAATAAAATACAATAATAAAATACAATAATAAAAGATGGAATTTACACCCTCAGACTTACATGTTTGACGAAAGGAGATTAACTAAGTTAACATTTAGTGATTGCTCGACTCGAATATATGATGAAAGTGCCCTCGCAAGAGGATTTAGATTAAATTGATTGATTAATTGAGTGTAGTTGGTCAAATTGGTCGGTCATGCAACGTGACTGGTACTCAGAAGGATTCGAGCTTACGTGGTCGATTGATCAAGCACGTAGATGTCAATAAGCTTAGAGCACGGTCTTAGAATGCAAAGGGAGAAGAGAAGGGCGGACACTCGCGTGAGAAATATGAGGAACGAAGGTCCATATTTATACTAATCACACTGAGGAATTATGGAATGACTAAAACCTTGGAAACAAATATCGAAAAGATCTGAAAATATGCAGAAAAGGGCTAGGGAAGAGGCGCAGCAGCTACTGCGACTCTTGGAAGAGGCGCAGCAGGTGCTGTGTCCTTTCCCCAGAGGTTTCCTCCTGCGGAAGAAAGATTTCCGCGTTTCTTTTATAGAATTGCGGTAGATCTCGACTTCCTTATTCCCTAAAATAAGATTTTAGGGATATATTTTGCCAAAAGAACATAAAATCAAATTATGGAATAAATATCCGGAATATTCTAGAACATTCCGACTCGACATTTTTAACGGTTTATTGGAAAATGAAGCGGTTTTTGACCCGGACTCCAAATGAACTCTAATTACTGTCAAAACGACCGTAATGGGCGCGTAGATGACGACCAAGGGGTAGACACAAGTATTTGAGCTATCACTTGACGATAAACTTACGAACTGTCATAAATCATTTCGCGTACCAAACATGCGGCCCAATCATCACCGGGTGGTTTGCGGGAGGTGCAGAAATGAGGTATCTACACTTTCCAGTAAAAAATGTAATGCAACAGGAAAAAGGATAGGAGACTTATATAGATTTCAGAATGATCATACTCAATCTCTTGTTCATCACTTAGTTGCTGTAGTTTTGAATTTACTAAAACAATCTATTGTTAATTCAGCAATAGGAACTTGTAATAAAGATGATAATCAAATTTCCTTATTTCATTCTAGTCTTGGTCATATCTCAGTGGACAAACTGAATGTTGTAAATAGAAATAATGGAATAAAATCATCAAAATTTCATTGTGAAACTTGTATCTTGGCTAACCATCATCATACATCATACTAGTATTATTGGCAGGCCACATCAAAATGGTCGAGTAGAAAGAAAACATAGACATCTCTTAGACACTGCTAGACCCCTTAAAATACATGTTGGCCTGCCTATAAAATTTTGGTGGGATTGTCTTTTAACAGCCACTCATTTGATCAGCTTGATGCCATCTTCTACTATTAAGTGGCAAACTCCTTATAAACTTGTATATGCTAAAGAACCTAAGTATACTATGTTAAGAGTCTTTGGGTGCTGTTGTTATTCATCCATGTCACCTACCTATTCTGAAAAGTTTGGGACTAGGGCTAAGAAATGCATATTTTTAGGATACCCTCACAATCAGAAGGGTTATAGATTGTATGACATCAATACCAGGAAAGTTTTTGTAAGTAGGGATGTCATTTATAAAGAAGAAGAGTTTCCATATGCATCTTGTTCATTTTCTTCTGATTCTCAGTCTTTGGTCAATCCTGCATCTTCAACCTATCTTATTCCCTTCGCAACATCAAATAGTGGCCCTACAATCACAGATCAGTCACCACTCACAAATGGTGAACTTGTACATGATATTGACACAAATATTCCTACCATTAATTCAAATAATCGTGGAATAAATACACAAACTATAGCTAATATTGATAGAGAGACACCTAACCCACAAACATTTGTTGGACCTCGGCAACCCTCTGTGTTACTGCAAGAATATCACTGTCCCTTGAAGTTTTCAGGGCAACAATCAACTTCCTCTTTAAGTGCACCCTCTAGTGCACTCCATGCAACTGTACTGCAGGAATTGCAAGAGTTACAGGATTTTGATGCACATTATGTAGCATCGTTAGCAAAAGTCTTACAAGAACATGAGTCATATACATATTCACAAACAATCAAGGACCCTAGATGGATTGAAGCAATGCAAAAGGAGATTGCAGCATTAGAAGAAAATCAAACATGGGAGTTAGTAGCTCTACCAAAAGATAAGAAGATCATTGGTTCAAAATGGGTTTTCAAAATTAAGTATAAGGCAGATGGTATAGTGGAGAGGTTTAAGGCACGGTTGGTAGCAAAAGGGTATAATCAAATCAAGGACATGGATTATACTCATACTTTCTCTCATTTAGCTAAATTTACCACAGTCAGGACACTGCTAGCAATTGTTGCAGTTAAGGGATGGTCTTTATTCCAATTAAACATTAATAATGCCTTCTTACATGGTTACTTAAATGAGGAGGTTTACATGAATCCATCAGAGGGTTACAAAGTGCCAGTAGGACAAGCTTGCACACTCAAGAAGTCTTTGTATGGCCTTAAACAAGCCTCCAGACAATGGAACAAAGAATTGACTAAGTATATAGCTAGTAAGGGGTATATACAATCCAGGCAGGATTATTCACTTTTCACAAAATATAATGAGCATACAAAAGCATTTGCCATTGCTTTAGTGTATATTGATGATGTTCTTTTGACTGGATATGATTTAGCAGCAATCACAAATCTGAAGCAAGGATTGGATAAGACATTTTCAATAAAAGATTTAGAAAATGCCAGGTGATTTCTAGGCTTGGAAATATCTAGAAACTCAACAGGACTTCTGATAAATCAAAGAAAATATATTCTGGATATATTAGCTGACATGAATATGGAAAATTCCAACACTGCTAATTTTCCTATGCAAAGGGGACTCAAGTTAAGCATAGATGATTGTGAATTAATAGAAGATCCGGAGAGATATAGGAGATTGGTTGGGAGATTATATTACTTAAACATGACAAGACCTGATATAAGTTACTCTGTGCAACATCTGAGTCAATTTGTTAGCCAACCAAGGGTTCCTCAATTCCAACCAGCCATACATGTTCTGAAAACCTCAAAAAGACAGTCAATACATGCCTCTTTTATAGTGCTAACTCTGATTTCAATCTCACAGCATATATAGATGCAGATTGGGGACAATGTTCCTTCTCGTGCAAATCCCTCAGTGGATATTATGTGTTCTTAGGAAAATCTCTGATCTCTTTGAAAACAAAGAAACAGAAAATAGTTTCTGTAATCCCCTATAAAATCTAGTGTAAAACAGTGGCGGAAACACAGTCGAATGGGATTAAATACACAATGATAAAACTAAATAATCAAACTCAGATTAAAATAGATATAATCTACCGGAAATTTTCACGAAAAGGTAGTCGATACAATTGCCACTTTTGCTAAAAAGGGCTAAAAATTAAAACCTCCAAAACATGGTTCTACAATCCAAAAGAAACGAAAACAAAAAGAGTAGGATCAACTACTCGCTAGCTCACTCCTTGAATCCCAGCAAAATAAATACCTGTCATGTTATATACATAACAGCCACAATCAGTGGGGAGTAACTCAGGCGTTCTCCCAGCCACATTTCATCAAGTTAAAGGAAAGCAAATGCTAAAACCACAATTATTTGAAATATGAAATCTCAATACATCAGAAAATGTTAAAAACATAAATAAGCATTTGAACAATTGAAAATCCAAATCTAGTCCAAAAATATTAAAATATAAGATACAATATCAAATACTCCTTATGGAAAAACAGCTCAGTGTCTTAGTATAGATTTTCACTCGGACTATGCTAAAGTACCGCGGTTCCACAACCAGAATAGGGCAGGGTCTTACTCCCTAGTGTGAAGCCCTAGTCTAAGTGTATGTACATAACTCCCGGGGTGTAACACTCCCAGACGACCACCGATGACAATCATCAGTTCTATAGCTAATGGCAAAACTAAGCATATCCTAAGTTTATTATTCTAAACCTTACACCTAACTGTTCCATAAGTATTAAAACCACTTCAAAAGTGTTCATTATTCAAATTCTTTAAAAGGAAACCTTCCAAGAAGACAACTTCCAAAAATAGTAACTTTCCAGAAATAGAATCTTACTTAGAATAAATTCCTTCTCAAAGTAGAAATCTTATGAAAATAGTAATGTATGATGTTATAAATAATTTCATTTAAAAAGTTAGAGAATAAAAGTTATTATCTTATTACCAAATTAGGTAATCCAATTTAAATACTAATCCATTATTTAAAATGATAAAATAATTTTATTCAAATATTTCTTATAAAACAGGCTCTTAACACAATGTTTTATTTTTATAAAATCAAGTTTAACTTCGATACTCATGAAATTTGACGTGGTCACTACTAATACCAACACTGCCTGGCCTGTAAAATTTAGTAAATCGATATCTTCATTTGTTATTTTAACCGAATTAAAAACCATATTGACAATAAAACCGAAAAACACCAATTTATTTAATAAAAATAGCTTCTGACCAAATGGGTCCCCAAGAAAATTTGTAACATTTTGGAATTAAGTAAAAACACCAAAAAAAGTTTTCCCAACAACTAAAAATCATAAAATACTATTTATTAAAATTGTATTTCTAAAACAGCCATAACTGTATTTTATTTATTAAAAATATAATTCGATCCAAAATAATTTTTAACAAAATTTATATCATTCCAAAATGCATTATCAGAGCTAATAAAATAGGTTTCGTAAATTATAAAAATAAAAAACGAATTAATACCTAACAAACATCAAAACCGCTGAAACATTGTATAAATCATAATAATTACTAATAAGATTACAAGATCTAAACTTTTTATGATACTAAGTCTTAAAATGTGTCATAGGACCAGAATAAAATCATAAAGATGAAATTATACTATGATTAGTAGATTAAAACCCTAGAAATCGATATATTGCGATTATAACAACAACAACATTAAATCTAATAAAAGCAATACTAAATATGATAAATTCATAAATAAAATATATTTTGATATATAATAAAATATCAGAAACTTTCATGCCATGAGAACAAGAATTCGAAATATATAAATTAAATATCATAATTGATTAAAACAATGATAATAACCAAAAACAAGCAACTACTCAACAATAACTAATGAAATGCCGAGTCATGCCCTTAAGAGTTACCTCTTATTCGCATTCCAAATCGATGAAATACTCGTCCTCGTACGGATCTTGACGATAGCCTCCAAAAACAAACATTCATATATGATTAAATCATATACTAATTAAATAAAAACCAAAACTAAATATATGACAACGATTAAGGGCAATAATTACCCTTAGAATTGGATGAAAGGATGATGAGGGAAGGTAGATCCGAATAAAAAACCAAGAAGACAAGCACGTACGTAAAATCATTTTGTCAAAAGAAATAAAGAAGCTGGTAAGCAAGCAGTACGTAAATTTTTGTTTCGAAGAACCGTACGTTGCTTCACAGTAGGGTTTGATTTTTTTTTTTTTTTCGTCTTCTAAAGAAAAGGGAATAAGAATGTATGTAGACAAACTAAGGAGTATTTAGGAAGATATGAAATAAGAAAAGAGAGCATAAAATCTCCTTATTTGCCTAACAAGAAACCAACCAAATAAAATAATAACAACCAAAATATCTTCTCCATTTTGTTGTAAAAATAAACAATGGTAGAATAATAATAATAATTATACTAAGGATTTCAAATAAAAGAATAAAAAGGATTAATCTAGTTAAATAATTAACTTGTCTATTAAACAAAAATACAGTCCATATATCAATAGTGCCAAAATCGATTTCCCATTTTCGCTTAAAAAAATGTCACTTAAATAAAAAGTCGGTCCGAGAAGAAATTGGACTGAAATAAGATTTAAAACGGCATTAATTAACGATTTGTACAAAATCGGTAAATATAAATATTAAAATTTAAATCTTATAAACAAAAATTAAATAAGTGAGATTAGAAAATTGCGGGTGTTACAGTTTCTAAAAGTAGTGCAGAGTCAGAGTATCGAAGTATGTCATACACAAGTTCTGAGTTGGTTTAGCTCAATGGCTTGTTACATGATTTCAGAATATGTATTCCCAAACCTATACCACTCTATTGTGATAATAGAGCGGCTCAACATATCTCCCTTAATCATGTCTTTCCTGAGAGGACTAAACATTAAGCATCGATTGCCATTATGTAAGGGATAAACAAGATGAATGATTTCTCATCACACAACATGTTCGTACTGGTTTGCAAATTGCAGACATTATGACAAAGGCTTTGGAGCAGAACAACATACTTTTCTGTCAACCAAGCTTGGATTAGTCTTCAATCATTCTTCAACTTGAGGAGGGAATATTGAAGTATAAAGTTAGTTATAAGTTAGTTATGGTTAAAGTAACAACCTCAGCTAACTATGGTTAATTGGGTTAGTTATTATTATGTCGGTTTAGCCTACACTATATATACAAAGATGTATCCACAATGTAAAACACAAGTTCATGTTATGAAATTCATATTACATATTTTACATTCTATCTCATAAACCCTATACACTTCATTAATAACATCAATATAAGATTATTGCTTGTTTTACATGTACACATGACAGAGTCTAGAAGCGTGAGAGGGGAGTCAAGACTAGGGTTGAGCAAAATTATACGATACGGTTTTATTATACGTATCCGATACGCTATACGAATTTAATTATACGGATTTCCGGATATCCGATACGAATTTCCGGATATACGATACGGTTTTTAAAAAACCGTATCGGATAAGGATCGACAAAATATAAAACCGGATATATGGTATCCGATACGGTTGCCCTTTTTTTAGAATAAAATATTAAAATATATACATAAATCACAAAATATCCAATATGTTGGTGATTAAATCTTATTTGTACTAAACTTTATAAGTTATTTACTCTTGGGACCCGTATTTACTCTTAATAACTTTTTAAAACACTTTTAAGTTACTAAAAAAACCAATAATCACACATAGAAAAGAAGAAAAAAATATTAAATTACATAAGTGAGGCTGAAAACCGGATACCGGATATACGGTTTCCAGATATACGGAAAAACCGGATATACGGTTTCCGTATATACGGAAAAACCGTATCGGATAAGGATACTAAAAAAGGAGATTTAAAAAACCGGATATCCGATACGGTTTCAAAAACCGTATCGGATATCCGATTTTGCTCACCCCTAGTCAAGACCAATAGAGTGAAGTCAAGTGAAGAAAACACACACACTCTCACGTAGATCAATATGGTGAAAATAGGCCAAGAGACGTGGTATGTGTATACTGTATAGTGTGAAACTAGGTTAGAACCCGTGCCACAGCACGGCATTTTATAGTGTGATATTATATAGAGTGTCTCAAAATTAACAAATTTACATAAATTATCTATGATTTTAATTTAATGTTATAATTTATTAAATTTAATAATGTATAATAATAATAGTATTAAGAGGTAAAAAGAGGATGCTTACTACCATTAGTTCATACTTGAATTATCTTTGTCTTAACCTCTATTGTTTTTAGTAAAATAAAATGTATAAGTTTGGCATTGATTGAGAATTACATCAATTATTTAGTCGTAACATATATATGTAATTATGACAATGATTTTAGAGTATATTTTTTACGGGTTATTATCTTAGAAGGCAAAAAACGTAAAGAAACAATATTTAATTATAGCAATTATTTAATATTTACATATATATGTAATTATGGCAATAATTTTAGAGTATATTTTTAAGAGGTTATAATATTAGAAGGCAAAAAACGTAAAGAAACAATATTTAATTATACCAATTATTTAGTCCTAACATATATATGTACTTATGGCAATGATCTTAGAGTTTACCGTAAATATCTATATATATGTGAAATTACTGTATTTAGGCCTAACATATATATGTAATTATGGCAACGATTTTAGAGTGTATTTTCTAGAGGTTTTAACCTTAGGCGGGAAAAAACGTAGAGGTACCTATTCATTTAGTAAATAGGGGATTAGGCGAAACTCTTATGTATTTTTTGGCAAATTGACGGGTGACGAAATTTCACCTAACAACTTGAAACATAAAAATCTTTATTATCAAGCGAATTTCATGCACCAGGCGAAAATTTCGCGTGACGAACACATATCCGAAAAAGACTCGATCTCAAGTGACCCAAACTCAAAATGATCCGACATTAACACCTCACCCAAATTTAATTTAAAATCCGTAATGAGTTGATCTGACCCGATCAAAAAGAAAATTAGCATACTACTCAATTGGGCTGACGCACTTGTCGAGTCTATCCACAAGACAACGTGGATTCATCAACTCAATTAGTCTTCACCTCTCAATCCCTACTGAATCTACAAACAGACTCCTTATGTTGACAATAACAACATGCCCAAAGGAAATCTTTTATGACACAAAGGGTTTTATACAATGGTGAATATTTGGGCTTTTGAATGAACTCTTCCATAACTGCTAAAGCCCAACGTAAAAAGGGAAGTCGTAAATCCAAATGCTAACATGATGCCTCTATTGACCCACTTGTGCCATATAGCCCATATTCCTCTCAAAAAAGTACCCCTATTAAATCAGATTATACGTTCGATGTAATATCAACAGGTCACAGGTGTATAGTTTCTGAGCATTATAATACAGATTTTGAGTTTTGTTTTAAAAATTACGCTTTTTACTATAAAGTTTCTGAGTTCATTTGTGATAACTTATACATTAAAAAACAGCATACAAACTCTTTATATTTAAAAGCAATCCTCTATTTATTAAAAGAATAGGTGAAATCTCAAGATTTTACAACCCAAATTGCTACACCTACAAACTACGCCTTACATGTTTAGTTATTCTTAAATATTGTTATTAAAATTATTAGTTATTCTATAAAAATGATGGTACTACTTTATAATTGTTATTTATCAATATTTTGTAGTGAAATATATCTACTAAAATACTTTGATTACCATATATTCTTATGTGTGATATATCCTGCGATAGATATCATAGACTGTAATACTATATGTTTTACTTATTTTATTTTCATATTTTAACCATAAGTCCCCCTTAACACTAATTAAGAGAATAAATAGGTAAAACTTAATTTCTTTAAACTATCTTTTCATTAAAATATAATCGTATAATTAAATTCAAAATTATGATTTTTCATCAAAATAAATTAAAACTGATGTTAAAGTATAATCTATAAGTTGGTAAATTTTTCATTAAATGTAATAATTGTAACTTTAGAGAATAACTTGATACATACTTACCATTAACTTTACTCAATTCTCTTTAATTAGTTTTTCATTATAAATAACACCCTAAAAAATTAATACTCTATATATATATATACCGCGCATTGCGCGGGATCTATACTAGTATAAGAGTAAATACAATGAAATATATACTCATTTGAAAGATCTTCTCATAAGAAATTTTATGGTATAATTTTTGTAATTTTTAGGCTAATATATTTTTGTAAAATTAAAGTCAAAGGTTCACCTCAAAAAAACAAAAAACGTCATATAATATGGAACGGATCCGGATGGAGTATCATAAAAGAGGAATTTGGGGTTTTGATCTAATTATATTCCTTTCTTATTACTCGTTTATTTCATTTTTATGGTTTTTTTCCTCTTTTTTTTGGGTTTTTCTAATATGTGCCCAAATGGCACATGATAAGAGGCTAAATAGAGAAGGTTTAGCAAGAATAATTCTCTAAGTATGGTAATTATGAGTTAAAAGTTCAATTTCTCATGAGATATTCTTGCAAAACCTTCTCTATTTAGCCTCTTATCATGTGCCATTTGGACACATATTAGAAAAACCTTTTTTAATTAAATCATACAGTTGTAATTTCGTAAATCTATCCCAAAATAGAAAGTAAAACAATAAAGTAGAATTGAAGAAGTATTAAATTAGTAGACAACAATAAGGATATATTACAATATAAAAAAACGTGGATAAAAAAAACTTTAAGATGATTATGCAATAAAAAATGGCAAGATATTTTTGGATCAAATGGAATTTTGTTTAAACTGTAATTGTTATTTCATCGTTTGAGTTAGTAAGGCTCTGTTTGGTAAAATTGACTGAAAAGGTACCTGAAATCTGAAAAGGTACCTGAAACCTGATAAGGTGACTGAAATTAAAAGGGTACCTGAAAAGCTAGCTGAAAATTGGAAACTGATAAGGTAGCTGATTAATTGTAAAGTGTTTGGTAAAACTAATGAAAAGGTAATCGATTTTTGTAAAATGACATAAAAGGACATTAATAATTATAATAAACTAATTTAAATAAAGGGTAAATATGTAAAGTAGAACATTTTACTACTGAAACTTTAAAAAGCTACCTGGAGTAGCTTTTCATTTCAGTACTGAAAAGTCATTTCAGGTACCTGAAATGACTTTACCAAACAAGACTAGGTAAAACAACTACCTGAAATATTAGTCAAATCAGGTTGCTTGGTCAAATTAGGTACCTGAAATGCCTTGCCAAACATAGCCTAAGTCAATTATGACTCACGGTTAACTTATCAAATTATTCACATTTGATCACCAAAACTTTTCATTTAAAAAATAAGGAAGTATTTAGAGTAATTGGTATTGCCTAAATCACTTATTATCGTTTACTGGATAATTAATATACCTTACATATTTTAATTTTAGTAATTATTATTGTAGATACCAAAATCAACAAACAAATGGATTGTGTTAAATGATGAAAATATTAGGGGTAAATGGATAGTGCGTAGAATTGTACTCATCGTAAATGTTAGAATTAGGCCATGTTATTTTAGAATTAAAGTCACCCTGTTTAAATTTAATTTGGCAAGATTAAGTTAAGTTCAAAAAAGGTCAGTTTCTATAAGTTAAGTTCAACTTTAATAAGTTAGTTAAGTTCAGCGAAATTAAGTTCAGAAAATTTCACCAAAATTAAGGTAGGTCAAACACCCTACACTAAAACTTGGGAGAGACGGTCTCTCATTAAGTTATTGAGAGACCAATCTTTCGTACCCTTTTATTTGTATTTCGTACCATTTTTATTGTTGATCGTAACATAGTAATTTTGTACCTATATACATAATAAATGTACCCATTTTATCATTAATCATGATTTGTACCTATTTTATTACCTTTAGTACCACTTTTTCTTAAAATTGTACAATGGTGTCTCAATAAAGCTTATTAAGAGACCGTCTCTCAGAAGACCTACTCAACACCCTAAATTATGGAGTTTTTAAACTACTTTTAAAAAGTCAGGTTCTGATTAATGACCCCCAAAAGTAGGAGTGGGTATTTTCTAATTCTACTTCTACTTTTCACATAAAGTGTCAAAAATCATTAGTGTTTTTTTTATGAAACCATTACTTCTTTATATATTTTGTTCGTACACTTTTTCTCTTCTATGTACAATATTTGCTTCAATCCTCTCACATACACCGTCAAAGTACCAGGATGTGTAAAATTATAATTTTGATCTGCTTCTACCCTCTCACAATATTTGTTGGCATAATTTTAGTTTGACAAGGGTGTGTAAAATTATAAAATGAAGGGTAATTATATAGTTTTAGTATAATTGTCGAGTGATTAAGTAAATTTTTTAAACGTTTATTTTTATTCAAATGATGAATCTACAAATAACATGGTTAATGGAGAAAGCAAAAAAAAAAAAAAAAAAAGTTGGATGAGAGTAGTTAGGCCAAACATATAAATTTTACAAAGCGTCTTGCTTGTGACGGGCTAATCCCGTCACAAGCTGAAGACCTCTCACAAAAAAGGGAGAGGAGACAAGGTGGGGCACCCCCCATGTGCTTCCCCACCCACCTCTCATGGGTATTTTGTGAGAGGAAATGGTATCCGTCACAAGCTTGTGACGGATATCGCCGTCTTCAATGAGATTTTGTGTAAATTTTATAAGAAATCACTTTTACAAAAGTATGGCCAAACAACCAAAACTTTTTCATGAGGCTGATCTTGAGCCGCCATCCAAGCACGAATACATTCGTTCAGTTCAGAAATGTTAAGCTTTAAAAGTTAAATAAAATTAATAGTTTTATAATATTGACAATTTTAAAAAAAATGATACGAATCTCATTCAAATTTAATACTCCTTCCAAGTCACTCATTTGTTTACCTTTCTTTTGGATACAAGAATTAAAGAAATGAATTTAGCTCACACAAAACACTAAACCCCATACGCAATTAAACAAATATATCCAAAAAAAAAGAACCATCCTGCTTCTCGACGTCGACAAATTACTAAATAACGTCGACAATATCTAACGACTTTCCTAATTTGCCCATCATTCTAACCTCCTCTTTGTATTTTATTAAAAATTTCAATACTCTCTAAAATCAATAAAAAATCGCTCACAAAACAACAAAAAAACCGCTTTGCAAAATTTTGTATTTCCCTCACCACCGCTTCAATTCCGACATTTCTGCCACCAAATTCAATGAATCGACGATATAAATAATCTAAAGTAGTTACAATTTTTTTTAATTTTGTAATTAGTTAATAGATTTAGGTGGTCTATAATAGAATCGTTATAGTTAGAACGAATTAGCGATTACCGATCCCCGCGCCTAAAACTAATCTTAGACCGAACTTGGTTTTTATTTTAAAAAAAAAATATGTTGAAAAACAGGATAGATGAAAAAACAATTGTCCAGCCATAATGCCAGACAAATAAAAAAAATTCGTCCAGCCCTAGGGTCAGACGAATTTTTTTTTGTCCAGCCTATTTCGCCTTTATTTTATTTTATTTTAAATTCTGTCTTCCAAATGTCGTTAGATATATTAATTTAATATTACTAATTTACCCTAATTTTGATAATTAATAGATAAATATATGGAATAGAATCGTTATAGTTAGAACAGATTAGAGTCGAACAGATTAGCGATTATTGATCCCCGCGCCCAAAACTAATCTAAGACGGAACATCTTTTCTTAAAAAAAAAAAAAAGTATGTCGAAAAAGAGGCCGGGCGAAATTTTTTTTTTGTCTAGTCTTGGAGCAAGACAAATTTTTTTTGTTAGTAATATGTATGCAAGGAAGTATTATATCATCACCGAGCAAACATACACTGCCATTACAATTTAGCACCCAGGCCTGACAATGGCCCTTCCACAAATTACAATCTCACTGATTTAGCCATTGTAGAAAATTGATATTTCTACGCTTAGCTCTAATTCTATTTTTGCACCACTTCTTTGATCTTCTGTAAAACACATTCAAGTCGAGGTAAGGATTGAGCTGACCTGCATATATTTTTGAACCCACCATATTGGGTAGCACAAATTCTTGTTTGTGACGGCACATATCCGTCACTCTTGAGTGACGGATACCATTTTACCTCACAAAGTACCCAATTTTTCTCTCTCTGCAACACTATTCATGTGGTCTTTTTTCTCCACTAACCCATTTTGTTACCATTTTAACTCACAAAATATCCGCCACAAATGGTAACCCGTCACAAGGGAGACCAATTGATTTGGTAGATTGCTGCCACAAGAATTGCAGCTATCATACCATGCTCCATCTAAGATTTGAATTTCTTCCTGCACCACTAATCATTTAGGTATGAGATAAGCAGTTGTAGCTCACTCCACTGAGAAATCAGTTGTATGCATCTTTTACTGTAAGGGCATCTGAGAAAGAGGTGGTCATGATCCTCAATCCCAGTCCCACCTAGCTCACAATCAGGGCCGGCCCAGAGGGGTGTTTAGGTTGGTGGATGACAATGGCTCAATATTAAAAGGGGCCCAATTTTTCAACACTGATCCATTACAAACAAAATTTATGCCCAAATAATACATGCTCTTCCATTTTAAATTAATAGGCCCGGTAAACAATGTAACACCCCCATTTACCAAAGAGTCTTACCAAGACCTACCTTAATAAATGGAAGCATTATCATCTCGATTACCCGAGGTAGTAAATATCATTAGATAATAAAAGAACACATTAAATAACTTTATTAACTTCTTTATAAAAATACTGATTACAACTCGATGCAAAACTAACTACCTAACATCGGAAGAGTGCAAACTAATCAAAGCTACTATCATTTGAACTAAGTGAATACTGCGGTGACTCGCTCCCTCCAAGGATCCCAGCCAAAGCTCAGCAATCATCAAAACCTGTTAAGACTACCTGCTCAACATTTGCCGGCAATATCAAATGGATCACCGCAGATACATAACAGAAAGGAAATCACAACACAAAACCACACAAGGTTAGTAACAGTTATACAACTAAGCACAAGTACAACAATACAACCACAACAATACGAACAAACCAATACAACTCCATCAACTCCGATTCCTATAGTAACCAATGGCTCTCATCGCAACGAGTAGCAGGGTTCCCATCGCAACAGGTAACCCACCCCAGCCAGTGGTAAACCGTAGCCTTGCCACCTAAAGCCCCGCTCATTACAACGAGTGAACCGAAGTCATTAATGTGCACATCCCCCTTGCGATGAGAGTCACAAGGGGCGAACAAGGGAGTGAAACCATCTCCCGACATGGCTCACAATATCCATCTCATCACCTCCCACAATAATCAATCATAATAATCACATAGACACAATTCATCTCACAACCAATCAAACAACTGTACTGAGTAGGGAACCCTACCTTTTTGCAATCCAAGCAGACATAAGCAATCAATCGCAATTCTCCTTGAGACCGTCACCTACACACAATAATCACATACCATCACTATAACCCTAATAAAAGATCCATAACAACATCACCAAAATCCCCCAAATAACCCAAATTAGGGTTTAAGACTAATACCAAAATGTAATAAAGACAAGATCTAGAACTTACAATCCGATAGAAGCGAGACTTACGAAGCCCGAAGACCAAAATGGTAGATCCTTGCTTAGTAGTTGATTAGGGTGATTAGGGAGTGAATTTAATTAGGTTTGTAAAATGTTTATAAAAATGTTAAAGACGATTGAAATGGTTATTTTATACTCCTTAATCATTTTAATCAAAACCGCTCGAAACACGACTTCAGACCGGGCACTCGGTCGAGTACCAAACATACTCGACCGAGTACGTCCTACTCGACCGAGTGTCTCACATACTCGGCCGAGTGCACCGAAGAAAGTTCTAACACCCTCACATACCAAGGTGCCTTACCAAGACCACCCTAGCATGGGAGACTGCTACCATCTCGGTTTCCCGAGGTGAGTATATCAAAGTTACCATTCCAAAACAACATTTATTAAAGTAAAAAGAGTTAACGATTACATGTTCCAAAACCAAAACAATGTCTACTAGTACTCATCGACTGAAACTAAGGTAGTAAATCTCATGACAGCGGAAGCTAGACTCGAAGTCATGACTCTCATCTCGTCCCCAAAGCTAAAGATCATCATCACCTGTCACAATCTGCTCACCCTCCCCGAATGGGTCACCACAGATTTTACAAAACAACAACGGGGTCATTTCACTGCATAATCAAAATAAGACGTACGATAACGATAAACAGATGTTCACAATCCACCTCCAACTCCCAATCACATCATGTAACTGACTACACACTAAAGTGTGTAGTCCTGCCAGTGGGGGACCGCAGCCTTGCCCACCAAATCCCCGCTCATCAACGAGCGATAACCCTGTTCATTAATGTGCACATTCCCTCCTGTGGTGGGTTCCACAGAGGGCGAATCAAGGGCGTGAAGCCACTCCCGCAAGTGACTCCACTCAACCGAGGACGCGCCTCGTGAACATCACCAACAACCATCACAACACCAACACCAAACTCTAATCCAACCACATCAGATAATCATAATATCAATCGTACAAACAATTACCACATAATCTTAAATCAATTAAAGAGTAAACCGAGTAGGGAAACCCTACCTTTTCGCAATCCAAGCACACACAAGCAATCAATAGCAATTCTCAATGACACCGTCACCTACACACAATAATCACATACCATCACTATAAACCATTCCCCCAAATTAACCCAAATCAATAATTAGGGCAAAACCCTAAAAGACAACCTATTAACTGATTATAAAGCACTAGAGACTTACCAATGAAATCGACGCAAGAGAGAAATGAACAAGGACCAACGAACAATCAACGATCTTGGGAGAGATTGGAGAGGATTAGAGTTACGTAGAATGTTTTAGGTTTTGTAAAACGTAAAAAGTGAACCAGTAAATTTTAATTTATAACTCTAATTGTCTCTAATCAAACCGCGGAAATAATCTCCGTCAGACCGGATACTCGATCGAGTATAGAGTATACTCGACCGAGTATCCCCTACTCGGTCGAGTATTACCATACTCGGCCGAGTATTCCTGGACAGTAGCCTGACCAGAAACACACGACGCATTACTCGGCCGAGTAAGCCATATTTGGCCGAGTAACAGACTTAGAAAACCGTAATATTACAGTCTTCCCTCCTTAAATAAAACTTCGTCCCCGAAGTTCCAACCCAACCTATAAAACATGAACACCTAACACTAACTCCACCAATCATGCTTCCACAATACGGCTCACGATATCGTCTCAACTACAACATAGCCTCTCGATACTAACTCCATAATACTATCGAATACCCACAACATAGTGTTACCAACTCTGTCTTACTTCCATAACGCTCACTAGCAAACTCAACACCAAGACAATCCACCAAACAAGATCAACACCAAAACGGAATGCTACATTCTACCACCCTTAAAACGAACTTCGTCCTCGAAGTTTACTCATACACATAAACATCATCACCTAATCCATCAACACTATCGAAGTTTACTCACACTCATAAACATCATACTCACTGCCATTACCTGTAATAAAACAAACCACAACATAAATCCATCCTTTATTTTACACCAACACTCAAACTTCTAATTATACTACAACATGTACAACCATCAAACTCTCTTTGTCGCATCCTACTCCTCTTAAGACAAATGTTACGTCCTCGTAACTCACTAATACTAGATCCTTAGGTATATCGCATGTCAATGATAACTGCCTATAGCCTCAGCACCTACCTACATCCATTCCTATATCCAAGGCTCTCTTATTCTAGTCCTTCTCATACCTCAATTCATTCGGCACACCACCTAACCTATACCACAAAATCCTTAGCATAACCGTTACCGCAAACGACATACTTGTTTATACCTGCACTTATCCTCACAATCAGAACCCGCGATCCATAATTGTTACACACACTCACACTAGATCCTCAAGTTCCCCTGTTTATTACCGTAAGACTCATCCATAACTTAACATAACACTAGTTCCCAATAAGATTACGAACCACTTGCCGCTTCCAGCTCAGCGCACATACATTCCACAAAACTCTTGCCACAACAATGTCAACCAATGCCTCATCTACAACAAGATCGAAAGTACCCTAAAACTTCTCACCACTGTGTCCCATAAACAGAATATGACTATACCCTGACAACAACGGAAACATACGCAACTTCCTTCCATATCTTACTCTACACTCACTCCCAAGCCGAAACTGGTAAGAAACATTAATAAACAAAACAATAATCTATATGCCCAGACCGACACTGACAGGAAACAACAGTAAACAAACAACAATCTATATAACTGATATATACTTTCGAAAACTCACCTCATAAGTATCCCGTCTACTCCACCACAACCGATGACGGCATCGCACACCGCCACCAACAGCCGCATCGCAGCGCGAAAATACTCGTATCATAACACGAAGTACCGTGCCCGGATCGCCACCCGAGGCACAACAACTACATCGATAGTCATCGTAACCTATAAAATCCCATAAACACTGACTTAATACAACTTCCTTGGCCAGAAGACTTCCTTAAAACCGCTTTACTAGATCACAACGCAACATATTACACGGAATAACAAATAATAACCTTATGAATATCATCCATACTATTACTCATGAGGCCGGAACCTCACACTATCACTTACAGGTATCAAATATACACATATAAGTATAACATATGACGCGGAACACTCATATAACGACTCATAACTATCACACCATACCATTACTCGTGAGGTCAGAACCTCACACCAAGATTTACACACATCATAAGCTCATAATCGAATCTAACTAGCCAATCCTGATCACGTAAGTTACTACTTGATGATGGATATCTCTCACCCGAGCTTAACTCAGATGTCCTTCATATCATATCCTCCCATCTACACAATTATCACCACTCGACAGACGTAACCATATCATCAGTACACAACTATTAGCAAACACCTCCTATATCCACATCTTATACTCCCTCATAACCATACATACCAATCAGGCTTCTACAAAATCAACCTCTTTAGAACGGCTAACCTCACTATTTAACATCATTCTTAACTACTAGTAACAACACCACGACACCACCATTTTTCGCGTAACTACTCTCTTACCATCACCTCTAAGTATAACAATCTGTTTCCTCTCTTTGGTTATCATCCCAAATAACGAACATCAAATCCATCAACAAAATTTACCTCAACATTATTTCGAATTCTATCCTTTATTTTATCGTCACCTAACTCTCCACCAAAATCTCATATCGTGCTGACACTCTACCAGCTTCTTACTCCCTTAATACCTCGAAACTCACGACTAACATGTCGTACTGAACTCCTATATAACCATTAACTCACATCCTCTCATGTTGCTATCGTACATTTCCATGATTCCTTACTTTCATGTCCCATAACTTTGGTCAACGTTCTCCCAACTTACTTTCATTCAATAATACCAATTAATAATTAATCTCCTTCCTTCTTCTACCTAAATCTTTAGTAATCCGATTACTTTCTTGTTGCTCCACACCTCAAATTCCATTAATTCATATCAATATCTTCTCATTCTTTCTTATCACTGATCCTCTCTCATTATGCTACTCAATCACACTTCTCGCCATTCAGTCCACACAACCAACGGTTACTCTTCAATTAGTTGTATCTCCCTCTTGTATCCCTAGAAAACAAAAAAATCACCTCATACCATTAATTGCCCAAAGAATTACACAATAGGCTCACCTCTTGATAATCCAAATTTCCAAACTCGGTCACTATCTACACATCGCGGCATAACTAGATCTCACTATACACCATACGTTTCCGTCCCTCTATATTGACCTTCTGTCACATATATCCTTAACCAACACAATCCTAACCGTTTCCCTCCATAAATCTTACATATCCCAATTTGCCATTATTCGCATCTCTTATCTCAATCTTTGAATTCTCACGTTTCCTTACCCATACATCCCCCTTGCCCATATGCACTTACTCTTATATTACTCAACACGCGACTATATTACTCACCACATCTCGCAAAGCATGCTCCCTGCCTCGATAAGCTCATCAATCTTCCATTTTTCTTTTTCCACTATCCCTCACAACCACGTAAAACTCATGTCCTCCCTACCCAACACATATCCCTTATAAGTCGGCATTCTTCACATCATAGCATCTGGTAACTTACGAATCAAGACCGTCACATATATAAAAGAATACTTTAAGACCCAAAACATACGTGTGCACATAACTTAGGACTCAAAACATATGTAAGAATGTAGCTGCCGACTCAAAACAACCACCCAAAGAGATACTCGGTCAAGTGCATGACGTACTCAGTCGAGTACATGACACTCGGTCGAGTAATGAGACTACTCGGCCGATTTCACGACTCCAAAAGCTGAACAGAATTATCACGGAAAGATTACTCGGCCGAATATGGGTTACTCGGTCGAGTATGAAAGATACTCGGCCGAGTAGGGCCTACTCGGTCGAGTACCGGCACAGTTCTCAACAACGTCCAGTTTTCGTAAAACAGTCATATCTCACTCGTTACTTGGTCATTTTATGCGTGTGACCTATCGTTAGAATCATAAGAGGACAAGTTATCACCTCTAAGTGGAATTACAGCAATACCATTTCTATAACTCGACTTATGATAGTTTTAAGGCAGCCCCTTCATAATCGGTCTTCATACAAATCAAGTTTTCTTAACAAAACAACTTGAACATGAATAAGGCAAACAATAACCACTCAATACTTCTAAAAACCAGTACATAGGTGTACTTTTATCATACTCATATGTAAATTAAACAAAACATTCATATCTATAGACGCATGACCTTAATCACATGCTACTACCAACAAACCAAACATTAACATCATTATGAACATATAGACATACCCCACATCACATTACATATACTCCAATCACTTCCATTCAACCCAAAAATATACTTCATCCAACATACACTTAAAGGTACAAGTACAACACACATTACTTTCTCATTTCATCCAACAATTTCACAAAAATCACAGCTACAAGTACAACACACATGACTCCAAACACATATACACTCTCAAGACACCCCCATGTTGACCGGCTTGAAATTGTTAGAGCCTCGATGCGACTTCGGGACGTCTCCCAAGTCTTTGCGGTAGCTCCAAACAATTCTCCCCGTGTTCATTATATTTAGACTCCCTATGTTCATTAGGTTCATTGGTTTTAGGTTCAAGAATCGTCGCTCTGATACCACTTTGTAACACCCTCACATACCAAGGTGCCTTACCAAGACCACCCTAGCATGAGAGACTGCTACCATCTCGGTTTTCCGAGGTGAGTATATCAAAGTTACCATTCCAAAATAATATTTATTAAAGTAAAAAGAGTTAACGATTACATGTTCCAAAACCAAAACAATGTCCACTAGTACTCAATGACTGAAACTAAGGTAGTAAATCTCATGACAGAGGAAGCTAGACTCGAATGGATGACTCCCATCTCGTCCCCAAAGCTAAAGACCATCATCACCTGTCACAATCTGCTCACCATCCCCAAATGGGTCACCCCAGGTTTTATAAAACAACAACGGGGTCAGTTCACTACATAATCAAAATAAGACAAGTACGATAAAGATAAACAGCTGTTCACAATCCACCTCCAACTCCCAATCACATCACGTAACTGACTACACACTAAAGTGAGTAGCCCTGCCAGTGGGGGACCGCAGCCTTGCCCACCAAATCCCCGCTCATCAACGAGCGATAAACCTGTTCATTAATGTGCACATCCCCTCCTGTGGTGGGTTCCACAAAGGGCGAATCAAGGGCGTGAAGCCACTCCCGCAATTGACTCCACTCAGCCGAGGACACGGCTCGCGAACATCACCAACAACCATCACAACACCAATACCAAACTCCAATCCAACCACAGCAGATAATCACAATATCAATCGTACAAACAATTACCACATAATCTTAAATCAATTAAACAGTAAACCGAGTAGGGAAACCCTACCTTTTCGCAATCCAAGCATACACAAGCAATCAATAGCAATTCTCCATGACACCATCACCTACACACAATAATCACATACCATCACTATAAACCATTCCTCCAAATTAACCTAAATCAATAATTAGGGCAAAACCCTAAAAGACAACCTATTAACTGATTACAAAGCACTAGAGACTTACTAATGAAATCGACGCATGAGAGTAATCAACAAGGACCCAAGAACAATCAACGATCTTGGGAGAGATTGGAGAGGATTAGAGTTACGTAGAATGTTTTAGGTTTTATACAACGTAAAACGTGAAACAGTAAATCTTAATTTATAACTCTAATTGTCTCTAATCAAACCGCGGAAATAATCTCCGTCAGACCAGATACTCGGTCGAGTATAGAGTATACTCGGCTGAGTATCCCCTGCTCGGTCGAGTATTACCATACTCGGCCGAGTATTCCTGGACAGTATCCTCACCAGAAACACACGATGCAATACTCGGCCGAGTATGTAATACCCGTCTTTTTAGGGACCCGTTGACTGACCTTAGACACCCGTCTAGTCCTTCGGAAACCTTACGAGTTAACCTTGTGATGTAGTAACCCTTTGAGTTCTGGAGACGCGATCTAGCGGAGGCTACTCGATCGAGTAGCTCAGTCACTCAATCGAGTAGAGGCCACTCGATCGAGTAAGTTACATACTCGATCGAGTAACGGGAGTTCAGCGGGGGAATATAAATTGTGATATCATGAAAACCAAATCATTTTATTTCCTACTCTCCTAAGCCTAGATGTCGCCATATTCTTATCCCTTCACCTTGATTCATCCTTTTGGAGCTTTTGAGAGTGGAGACACCATGGGGATGGGAAGCATAAGTCGGGTAGCGATCTTGTTGCTGAAATGGTATGTATAGGTATGTTGTTATCATCATCATCGTCTTCCTTGGTTTCGTTTGTGATCGTGACAGTAGTAATAGATGGTCATACTGTTTGTTATAGGTGGTTATGGTGGTTTCTTGTCGTCTTATGGTCTTGTGTGGAATCGCTGCGGTTTGCTAGAGGTAGGTTTTCCTACTCAGTACTGTTGGTTGTATAGTATGTTGTTTATAGAATCTTGTTCTGTTTGGTGGTATGATTGGTAGTGTGGATTGGTTATTTTTAGTTGTCTTTGTTTGTCTGTGGTTCACGAGGCGCGTCCTCGGCTGAGTGGAGTCACTTGCGGGAGTGGCTTCACGCCCTTGATTCGCCCCCTGTGGAACCCGCCACATCAGGGGATGTGCACATTAAAGAACATGGGTTTTCGCTCGGGATTGATGAGCGGGGATTTGGTGGGTACGGCTGCGGTCCTTCACTGGCGGCGTGGATTACTGGTTGCGATTGGTAATCTGGCAGGACTGGACCTTCGGGCAGTCAGAGGAGTGTGGGTGATTGGCAAAGGTGATGTGTGTATCCATTTTGTGTCTGGTTTTGTGTGTTCCTTCAGTTACTGACCTTGTGTGGTGTTGTTGTGTTTTCTTCTTGTGTTGTGTTGATGTGATCATTATTTGCGCACATTTAGTCCCTAATTGAGCCTATTTTGCATACTATTATAATATTCTATGGCCATTTTATCCGTCAAAACCTTCCTATTTGCTTTTCTATCGCATTTCATATGTTTTGTAGAAAAAGAGATAATAAGGCGGAAATTCCCGTCTTTCGTGCATATTTGGAAGCTTATTGATGATATTAGATGGACTAGTATGAAGAGGAGGCAAGAATGATGGCCAAGTATGTAGGAATAAAGTGTATATAGAAGGATCAAAGGGTTAAAAGCAAGGATGACGAGAAGGAAGGCATTGCATGAAGAAATCGCTCGAAAACCAAACCAAGGGTTGCTCCTCTGTCTCTGAAAGTATGCTAGATGAAACGGCGTCGAAAAATCAAGTGATCTAGGCTTTTGTATCACTCCAATAGGAGTCCGGATGAGGAAATAACGTCCGTTTTACAATCCGAGCTCAAGATACAGCTCAACCCACTCGGGTCAAATTCAACCCGCTCGGGTTGAAGCCCAGGACGCCCATATTTCGCTCGGGACGGGCGTATTCCTGGACAGGAAACTTTTTCTTGCTACGTGAACCACAATCCGCCCGTCTTCATGCCCAAGACGCCCGGATTCCAAGGCAGCACAATTTCGTCTTCTTCAAGCTTTAATGAAAGATGCCCATCCTTCGAAAAATACCGGCGTTTCCCTGCTCAAATCTAAAAAGTGTAATTACTAATTTAGCCTTAGTTAACCTAATGAATCCCTACTATAAATACCCCATTTGTAATAATCAAACCATCAAGTTTTCATTAGGTTAAATCAATCCTTCCTTTGATTAGATTAGTAGTAGATTAGAATAGATTATCATTTAATCTTTCCACAAATTACACATTAATCTTTCCTTTAATCATTGTTCAAGTTTATTATTGAGTAATTCAAGTTTATTATTGGGTAATTAGAAGATTATTGGGTTTATTGGGAGATTGACAACCTTCCATCAATCATCAAGTTCTTCTATTATTCTTTGCATTATTATTTTGGAATCTCCATAGGTATAATTCTCTTAATCCTTGTTTTAATTATTGTTAATCTTTCTTACTTGTTCATCATGTTTGGCTTTGTTAGTATGATTGACAACCTTATTAACATATTAAACTTGATCATGAGTGAGTAGTTACTTAGCTAGGATTAATGGGTAATTAGGGGAAATAAACATGGGGAATGATTCATGCTTAATCTAATATGCTTCCATAATTAATTTGCTTGCTTGTTGTGATTTCAACTTATACACATGTTATGTTTGATGAAATGCTAAGCCTATGAATCCTTGCATTTACAACCATCACTTATCTTTTCAATGAGACTTGTAAGACATAAACCAACTCGAGTCTCATTAGACCATGCTGTGGGGTAATATCCGTATAAGACCCTCTAAATTTAGGACTATAACGTAAATTTAACATGCGATTATCGTCATAAAACATAAATACAATAGAGAAACGATAAGGAACAAGAATTAACCTCGGGTCCTTTGATGCACGGCGTAAAGAACAGAAATCAACAGAGATTCCCTCCAAATTGTTGCACCCAAGATTTGTCCGAGATATGCCCTTGTGCTAGAACGTGTTCTCCGATTGCCTTGCAATATTGGGAGAACTTGTTGTGAGTTTTTCTCGAGATGTGAGATCTCAGTTTCAGAGAAAGCTTGATCTCCAAAACCCTAGTTTTTCTGTAAATGAAAATCCCTAGGTCAAAAGGAGAGGGAGCCTCTCCTTTTGTTGCCTCGGTCCGCGGGTCATGAGAGGAGGGAGTGGGCTTTCCACTTTCTCCTCATTTAACTCGTGATCCGATTGAACCGACCCCATTCGCTAAAATGTATATGACGCGGTTTTTATTATAAATCGTCATTGGTTATCGGCTATTAATGCATCGACTAATAACACGGATTAGTTGAAGTATTAATACATGTCCGACAAAGACAATATTGTATAATTAATATTCAATATACATTTAATTAAATATAAAACACTTATATTTAATTTTTACGAATTAACTGGTTAATTCGCCTTAGCTCATAATATTTAATCCGTATTAAATATAATATCTCAACATCACATTTTTGACTAATTACTAGTCAAATAACTCGGACTAACTGGTTAGTCAAATTGGCATCTACATGACTGTATTTTCATACCGTCACATCTCTCAAACGTATCCTATAGGTGTGACTTTTAGGGACCAGTTGATCACCGCCATCTGTATGACAATAACGTCAAACTTATCTAGCAAGCCAACCGTTATTGATAAACGTGGATCAACTGATAATAATACCAAAAGTATGCCCTTTGATCCTTTTAGAGGTTTATAAGTCCTTGCACTAACTGTTAAGGACACCAACCCCAACAAGCTCCCACTTGTCCGTACAAGTGCATGTGCAATGACGTTATCCGCACTAACTGGAGGACACAAGCTCCAACAAACTCCCACTTGTCCGTACAAGTGTATGTGCGATAACCGATTCTCATATTCATTTAAAATTTCTCCCACTCAATGTAAAACAATTTGCAGATCCGGATCCACAAAGGTCGTATTTTACAATCGATCCGTATCAAGAGTGGTTTCCCGAGTAGAGAGTAACTTAACCGATAAAACGAATCCGTATCCGAGCATGGCCATGCATTTCGATTCTGACTCCTCGAGTGGCCCCGAGAAATATCGAGTACCGATAAAGGCTGAATATTTCCTTCAACTCGAACTCCTTCCGATCTAAGCACGCATGAAATGACCAGAAAAAATCTACTTGGCCCCCTGTTACGGATGACCGTGAGAAAGAAACCAAAGTCACCCAAAATGCCTTAGTCTCAAGAGACAGTCGATAGTCAAAAGAATCGACTCTTAGGATCACCATGGAAGTCCTATCCACGACAGGGCACCGAATGTTATAAAACATTTAGGACTCCACGTCGATGTCACAATTGTGTCCTACGAAATATCCGTATAAATCGCCTCTGTGATTGGTCAGTCAACCGGTTGACTTATGGCTCGTTGAACCCACCATCAACCAACGTCACAAAATAATTGCCAGAGTTATCAGCTCATGTGGGCAATTAAGGACTAAAAAGATATGATGTTTGTTCAGTTCACTTTGTGGTGTTCAAAATTGTCGTACAATTCCACATGAAAAACAAAATATATATAAAATATCAAAACGATGATGTCGTATAGAGTACAAAAGCGAATGAATCTAATCCATAAAAGAGTACTACAACTTAGGAACACGTTTAATTCCCATGGAATTTACGTGCCCTTCATGCTTATCTTGTCGTAATGCTTTAGTGAGAGGATCTGCTATGTTATCATCTGTAGCAATCTTTTCTATCACTACTTCCTTTTGCTCCACGTAATCTCTGATTAGATGAGCTTTCCGTTGTACATGTCTAGACTTGTTGCTAGACTTTGGCTCCTTAGCTTGGAAGATGGCACCACTATTATCGCAATAGATGGTGATCGGGTCATTCGAACTAGGCACTACAGATAGCCCATGTAAGAATTGACGCATCCATATCGCTTCCTTTGTAGCTTCAGACGCGGCATAGTACTCGGACTCGTCGTAGAATCTCTTTTGTAACAGTTTGTTTCGAACTCTTCCGGTGATCTGCAGCGCCATTAAGAGTAAAAACGAATCCAGACCGAGATTTCGAGTCATCTCGATCCGTTTGGAAGCTAGCATCTGCAGAATCGGTTGCGCATAGCTTTTGAGAGCCTCCATAAGTCAATGCCCAATCTTTAGTCCTCCGTAGGTACTTAAGAATGTTCTTGACAGCCAGCCAATGTGATTCACCTGGATCTTTGTTGGAATCGACTTGTCATACTCAATGCATATGCCACGTCCCGACGTGTGCATATCATGGCATACATGATTGATCCTATAGCCGAAGCATAAGGAATCCGTGTCATGCGCTCTTTCTCTTTCGGTGTCTCGGTGCCCGAGATCGGCTCAAATGCACCCCCGGAGCCATAGGAAGGAACCCCTTCTTGGAGTTAGTCATTCTGAATCTCTCTAGGACTTTGTCTATGTAAGACTCTGATCGAGAGATAACATCCGTCGTGATCTATCTCGATAGATACGGATGCCTAGAATTCTTTGTGCCTCTCCCAGATCTTTCATCTGGAAATGGTTTTTCAACCATACTTTCACCGAAGTTAAGAGAGGTATGTCATTCCCTATCAGGAGTATGTTGTCAACATACAATATTAGGAAGACAATCTTGCTCCTACTCGACTTGATATATAAACATGGTTCCTCGACCGATCGAGTGAATCCATTTTCTTTTATCACTTGGTCGAAGCGATGATTCCAACTCCTCGATGCTTGCTTAAGTCCATAAATGGAACGCTTAAGTTTGCATACTTTCTTAGGATGTACTGGATCGATGAAACCTTCAGGTTGTACCATGTACAACTCTTCCTCCAAAAAGCCGTTTAAGAAGGCGGTTTTCACGTCCATTTGCCAAATTTCATAGTCATGAAAAGCGGCAATCGCTAAGATAATCCGAATGGAACGCAGCATGACTACGGGTGCAAAAATCTCATCGTAGTGCAAACCTGGCACTTGGGTGAAACCTTTAGCAACTAGTCGTGCTTTGTAGATATCTTGTTGACCTTCCACAGAATGCTTTATCTTGTAAAGCCATTTGCATTGAAGGGGACGAACCTTAGCAGGTAAGTCAACAAGATCCCACACGTTGTTCTCATACATGGAGTCCATCTCGGATTGCATGGCCTCAAGCCATAGCTTTGAGTCAGAACTGGTCATGGCACCTTTATAGGTTGCGGGTTCACTACTCGTTAAGAGTAGAACGTCATCTATGTCATGTTCCTCGACCATACCAATGTATCTGTCCGGAGGAATAGAGACTCTTCCCGACCTCCTAGGTTCCTCAGAATATTTACCGCAATAGGGATTGAAGGAACAGGTTCCTCCAATGGTTGCTCGGTGTTTGGTTCTGGAATCTCCGACAGATCGAAGGTTCTATCACTCTTTGCATTCTCGAGAAATTCCTTCTCTAAGAATGTCGCACTAGCCGCAACAAAAAACGCGTTGTTCGGTTGGTGAATAAAAGTAATGACCAAGTGTTCCTTTAGGATAACCTATAAAGTATGTCTTGACCGATCGCGGGCCGAGCTTATCCTCGTGTCTCCACTTGACATAAGCCTCGCAGCCCCAAACCCGTATAAAGGACAAGTTAGGGACCGTTCCCTTCCATAGTTCATATGGAGTCTTGTCAACAGCTTTAGACGGACTTCGGTTAAGTATTAGAGCGGCTGACAAAAGAGCATAACCCCATAATGAATCAGGTAAAACCGTGTGACTCATCATGGATCGAACCATATCAAGTAGTGTTCGATTTCTCCGTTCGGACACACCATTCAATTGAGGTGTTCAGGTGGAGTTAATCGTAAGGCAATCCCACGATCTTTGAGGTGTTGATCAAACTCGTGAGAAATATACTCGCCACCACGATCCGAACGCAGTGTTTTAATCTTTCTACCCAATAGGTTTTGTACCCTATTCTGGTATTCTTTGAATTTCTCAAAGGATTCACTTTTGTGCTTCATTAAGTAGACATAGCCATATCTACTTAAATCGTCCGTGAAAGTGATGAAATACCTATAGCCTTCTCGTGCGGTGATTGACATAGGGCCACATACATCCGTGTGTATGAGTCCTAATAGGTCAGCAGCGCATTCCAACACCTTTGAAGGAAATACGAGTCATCTTACCGATGAGACATGATTCACACGTGCCAAATGATTGAAAATCAAAGGCCGAGATAGCTCCATGTTTGATGAGTGTTTTACGCGTTTCTCATTAATGTGTCCCATACGGCAGGTGCCATAGATACGTTTGATCTTTGTCACCAACCTTTAACTTTTTATTCATTACGTGTAATATTTCCGTGGTCTGATCTAAAACATAAATTCCGTTCATGGAGACCGCCTTGTCAGTAAATCATATCGTGTAATGAGAAAATGCAAGTATTATTCTCTATTACAAATGAAAAACCAAGTTTGTCAAGTGCGTAAACCGAAATAATGTTTTTGAAAGATGGGTACATAATAGCAATCATATAATGATAACTCAAATCCGCTAGGAAGCTGGATCACATATGTTCCCCTCGAGACGGCAGCCACTCTTGCTCTATTCCCGACACGCAGGTCCACCTCACCCTTTACGAGGGGTTCGATGTTTGAGCCCCGCACATGATTACACAGATGAGAACCACAACCAAGTATCAAGTACCCAAGTTCCGTAACTTGCGTGGTTAATCTCAATCATATGAATAAAAGTAGAAGAAGAGGAAGACATACCAACGGGTTTAACACGACCTGCCTTTAAGTCCTCATGATAAACAGGACATGTGCGTCTCCAATGCCCGGTCTTGTGGCAATGATGGCATTCCATGTTTTCATTCTTGCTCTTTGTCGCGCCCGATGAGGTGCTCGACTCACCAGGCCCACTCTTACCTGAACCCGACTTCTTGAACTTCGCCTTACCTCTCGCTAGGTTTGCCCGAGCTTTGCCCTTACCCTTCCCTTTATTTGACACAACGAGAACATCCTGTTTCATGCTCCCACTGAACTTCATGTCCTTCTCGGTCCGTACGAGGAGGGAGTGCAGTTCATGCGGAGTTTTCTTCAAATCATTCATATAGTAATTCGCTCTAAATTGCGAATAACCATCATGGAGTGAGTGAAGTATGCGGTCGATAACAATGTTCTCGCTGATGTTACAATTAAAGGTCTCCGGCTTCTCGACATTCTCAATCATGCTGAGAATGTGTGGGCTAACCGGTTGGCCCTTTCCGGAGTCTCGCATCAAAGAAACGAGTGGTATGCTCATAGGTCACGATTCTCGGTGCTTTCGAGAATTCCTTGGTGAGCGTGGTGAAAATCTTGTTTGCACCATGGGCTATGAAGCGTTTCTGCAAATTGGGTTCCATTGCAAAAATGAGTACGTTTTTAATCGCACCCGCTTCCATACAGAAATCATTAAACTTGGTGATTTCAGCAGCTCAAGCCGTGGGACCTGGGTTTGCCGGGATGGGCTCCAAGAGATATTTGAGCTTCCGTCGCCAGCGGCAGCATTCCGTAATGCCGCCTCCCAGTCCGCGAAGTTTGATCCATCATTCTTTCGCCGAGTAGACCGATTCATCCGATTCATGAAGATCCGAAGCCAGGACTCACGGTCCAATGTGGCACTTGGCATTGGGTTATCGGTAGAACCAGCCATTTGTTATTAAGCGAGTTTAAAATTTCGTGATCTACACTGAAAAAGAAAGAAAAACAAAACGAAATAAGCAACTCATCGAGGTGATTTAAGTCTATTTTAAAATTCATTTTAAACATGTAGACTCTCGCACTTGCACAATTGATCTCCCTCAAGAATGATACAAGTGATCCCAAGACTCAATTTCTGTAAATTGATAAGCCAACTGTTTAGCTAATTCTTCCGGAAGAACTCTTGGTCGATAGATTTCCGTAAATCCTATCTATAGTCCACCATAGTCACAGGATCGTACGAGTGACCATAGTGTTGAGATAAAATAGGTCAATCGGTTCCAACTTACCCGACGTAGAAGGGGTCATATTATGCCTACCGACGAAGAAGGGACTCATTGGAGTTTGACCTATAAAGACCGTTCTTAATTTTTGTTTATACGAGGAAGATCCCATCAACTTAATTATAATTCATTTTAAGTGAACGAATAACTAGCGTCTGCGTGAATGAATCAATTTGGGTGATGGCTTAAAAAACGTGTGACATGAGAATGTCAATGAAAACTAACTCGTGACCTCTATATGTGTCAGTTTTCATGCAATAAATAGGTGGTTTGGTTTTTAGGCGGAATATGATGCATATTATCGTTACGAAAAATAAATAAATGAATGCAATACGTAAATAAAAATTCCTAGTGTGGCCTATCCTAGTAAAACAAAACATAAAACAACTTTGGAATCCACCGTTGGACCCGAGAAGCTTGTCTTGATGTTCCATCTTGATCCAAGTAGCGGGAGTGAGCATCCGGTCTCCATCTTTGGTCTTCTCAAAAATTACATTTAAAATTACAAAATATAAACCTATTTACATTCTAATTAAAACTGTAATTACAAGTGAAAAATCCAAAACGGAGATACGAGATCTCAAAATACAACCAAGACCGTGTTCCATCATTACGGTAACACGTTCTACTAAGGCCACACTAAGTTACAACTGATTGTAAAAATAAATAAATACGTAATATAAAGCATTCACGGCATTCATAATTAACGATAAATAAAAATGCATCAACTAAAAACAAATTCATTCGTGACATAATTCCGTAATTATGTTAAATTTATCCAAACCACCTTTTAATGATTAAAATTCATGTGATAAAACCGCTTCTATCATTTAATTTTAATCCATTACAATCCGTTACTTTAAATACGCTTTAAAATAACTTAATGGTACGTGTGTGAACCGTTTCACAATCATAGCGAGTGTACAATATCCGTATAATGTACATATTGAAGCCAAAAGAAAATTTAAAGCAAAAAGAATAAATTTTCAAAGCTGCCAGAACAAAAATCCCTCGATCCAGGGACATAAGTGCTCGATCGAGGAACAAAAGGGCTCGATCGACTGAACTGCAAGTCGATCGAGAGGGTTGCCAAACAGAAAGTGCTTGATCGACTAAACTGGTGGTCGATCGAGTACCTTTATCAGCAAATCTACTCGATCGAGTACGAGGACAACTCGATCGAGCAGTAGGGTTTAGAAAGGGGTCGATCGAGTACAACAGGGACTCGATCGAGTAAAACATGACAGAAAAACACACTCGATCGATTAAAAACTTGTTCGATCGAGTACAAAACTTTCTGAAAAACTCCAAACCCTCGTGAAACAAGTTTTATGATACAAAACCAAAACAATTTTGATCAAAAACGCATAAAATCAATTTTATAATTGACAAAACTTTAACATATTGCTATAATATCTGTATAAAATAACAAGATGCAAAAACGAATTGAAAACAAAATCAGCCGTGTAAAGAGCCGCACGGTTTTCAATGCACAAAAACAACGTTTCATAATCGTTTTATGAAAAACACATAGAAAAATTTACGTGGCCTCGCTCTGATACCACTTGTGGGGTAATATCCGTATAAGACCCTCTAAATTTAGGACTATAACGTAAATTTAACATGCGATTATCGTCATAAAACATAAATACAATAGAGAAACGATAAGGAACAAGAATTAACCTCGGGTCCTTTGATGCACGGCGTAAAGAACAGAAATCAACAGAGATTCCCTCCTAATTGTTGCACCCAAGATTTGTCCGAGATATGCCCTTGTGCTAGAACGTGTTCTCCGATTGCCTTGCAATATTGGGAGAACTTGTTGTGAGTTTTTCTCGAGATGTGAGATCTCAGTTTCAGAGAAAGCTTGATCTCCAAAACCCTAGTTTTTCTGTAAATGAAAATCCCTAGGTCAAAAGGAGAGGGAGCCTCTCCTTTTGTTGCCTCGGTCCGCGGGTCATGAGAGGAGGGAGTGGGCTTTCCACTTTCTCCTCATTTAACTCGTGATCCGATTGAACCGACCCCATTCGCTAAAATGTATATGACGCGGTTTTTATTATAAATCGTCATCGGTTATCGGCTATTAATGCATCGACTAATAACACGGATTAGTTGAAGTATTAATACATGTCCGACAAAGACAATATTGTATAATTAATATTCAATATACATTTAATTAAATATAAAACGCTTATATTTAATTTTTACGAATTAACTGGTTAATTCGCCTTAGCTCATAATATTTAATCCGTATTAAATACAATATCTCAACATCACATTTTTGACTAATTACTAGTCAAATAACTCGGACTAACTGGTTAGTCAAATTGGCATCTACATGACTGTATTTTCATACCGTCACATCTCTCAAACGTATCCTATAGGTGTGACTTTTTGGGACCAGTTGATCACCGCCATCTGTATGACAATAACGTCAAACTTATCTAGCAAGCCAACCGTTATTGATAAACGTGGATCAACTGATAATAATACCAAAAGTATGCCCTATGATCCTTTTAGAGGTTTATAAGTCCTTGCACTAACTGTTAAGGACACCAACCCCAACACATGCATATGGTTGGATAGGGAGGATTAAGTCGACTTGTAGGTATTGTACAATCTAATCGATTCGGCTCCGGGACCCAAACCTTCCTAGGATTGTAAGATATAAACCAACTCGATCCATCACAATAATAATTGCTTGCATCTAGTAGGAAACATGTTTGTATGATCAACTCCCATGAATCCCTTATGAACCCATGATATCCTAGCATTTTTAATCAATTGTTTACATCTTTCCTTTTGTTGCTTGTTTATTGCTTTTATTAGATTAGAATCATCAACCCATTATAATTGTGACAACCCCAAGCACAACCATAATTAGATTGAATGAATTGAGTAACCACCGTCCCATGGATCGACCTCGACTTACCACTAACTAGTTGTATGTTGAGTATTATAAATGTGTTTGATTGGATGTGACCGACGACATCACTCCACATCAAAATGGCGCCGTTGCCGGGGACAGTGTTGTTTATTTGAATTGTTCTTTTGTATAGTTTTAGTTGTGCTTCTTCTTGAGGAATCTTGGTTCCTTGGGAATTTTATTATGTACTTGTTCTACTTCATATGATTATCATGTCTGCATTCAATTTTTGGCAATATGAAAATGAGTCATTTGATAAATATGTTGCAAGATTTGAAGATTATATGACTCATGCTTGGCATCATGATTTTACTTTTTCAAATTATGAAGCATGTTGTGTTGTTTATAATGGCATGAACCTTGAAACCCGCAACTTGGCATTTCACTTGAGTGGTGGTAGGATATGTGAGATGAGTTGTGAGGAATTTTGGGAATTTGTTGAGTTCATGACCATCCATTGTCTTAAGCAAATTGTACATGACATATTTGAGAGTGCCAAGGAAGGTATGAAAGCGATAAAAGCCACATTTCAAAAATTCATTGAGGAAAACTATGAAAATGAGATTTGTGAGGATGAGAAACCATCCTATAACCTTGAGTCAACCTACTTTGTCCACAAAATTACCCCACCTTGGGAAGATGGAGTGCTAGATGAGGAGAGTGATGATGAGGAGGAGTACATTCTTGATTGTGAAACTAATGCTTGGATGCCATCATCCTACTCTTCTTGTGTTTCAATGAAATCAACCTCCATGGAATTTGATGTTAATGGGCAAAGTGAGAATGATATGGATGAGAGCTTGAGTTAAAACTCACCCTTTGAGGATGACATATTTGAGGGAGACAATTGTGTTGAGCTTGGTGAGCCTTGCTATGACAACCCCTTTGATAATGGACCTTGTTGGGATGAGGAATTTGATGAGGACATTTGGGAACCCCAAATAGACACCCTTTAAATCACCTTAAATGATAATGAGAGTACTTGTATTGAATGTGGTGATTTTGACTATTTGGAGGATGAGTTGAGTTAATTGCCAACCAACTACCCATTTCATGTTCCTACCATCCATAATTTCTCTTATGATTTTTGTCATAATGTTCTTGACATGCTTGTTCGGTCTCTTACTTGGGCATTATTTCATTGCATAATCATGTGTTGTTATCCATGCTTATTTATTTCTCACTCCCAAGAATTTGACCGACTTCTACGTGCTTTGAGTGCTAGTGATGATTTTCCATGAAATTGTTTATTGATAATCTTTGGTTTGATGGAGTTCCTTAATAACCATTGATTTATATATATGCATTTAGTGTAGTTTTGCATTCATTTAATTGCATGAGAGATGAAAGGGAGGGATCTCATATTTTTAATTGAGTTTTTGAAGGAAATTAATGAAAATGAGAAGATGGAAAAAGTAAAGAAATGAAGAAAATGGAAAATTTGGGCTTATGAGTAAGTGTGTTATCAAGAGAAAGGTGTTGGGCCGAAATTTCAAAAAAGATGCGCATCCCGAGACAAATCCGAGCGGATTGAAGGACAAGAAAAGAAAGAAAACTTCCTGCCCAAGAATCCGAGCGGATTTTAAGAAAAACGCCCGTCTTTGCTGTCAACCCGAGCGGGTTAGTTCTGTCTGGAGCGGGTTCACCCACAACCCGAGCGGGTCAGATATATCTGGAGCGGGTTCAGGCTAAAATTCATCTTTTTCTCTCATTTGGCTCGTGTCATGGCTATATATGCTTCCTATCTACCATCTTCATCTCCTACAATGATTGTAAGAACCCTTTTCTTTCCCTATCTCTCATGTATAGTTGCATTTATGTATTTGCCTCATGATTAAATCCCTTTCTTCCTACATTAGCAATAGTGTTTAAAATCGGTTTGGGGAGGTTAAACCGTGAAGCGACATATGTGACACCTCTCGATAGGGCATCAAATTCAAAGCGGAAATTACGAGATTTTTAAAACCCTTAAAAGTTTAAAGTGCGAAAATCCACCATAAGTGATCAAACGAAAATGAAAAGAAAGATAATTAAGTTTTACAATTAAAAACAAGGTTCGTTGGGGAAAAGATATCCCACGAATAAACAAAAGTCTAACGATAGGTGAGTCTAAGAAAACGATAGCTAAGGTCCAAGGGTCAACGTTCTCGCTAGCTCACACGTCTTCCCCATAATCTGCATCACAAACCTGTCATTCATGTAAACATGAACGCCACAGTCAGTGGGGAGTAACTCAGGGTTCTCCCAGCCACAATATGTCGAAATGCACATAAGCAAGAACTTAATTAAACATATTTCTCATGCATCATACTTGAATAATATGAACAAGGGAATATAACAATAATCATAATGAGATAGGCATCGAATCATATGAAGAATATAAATAATAGATCAATTGAATAGAAAGTACATGGATGGAAACCAATAGCCATTTTTTGAAAATCTCTTAACAACCATAGCACGGGACGTGGCTACTAATGTCACATTCATACTTATGGCTTGCATCTCACCATAAGAACGGATGGGAACATCAATCCCGGCGATCATATCGCAACTAGGGGCTTGCATCTCACCACTAGCATCCGATAGGACCAAGACTCTCACAAACAATCATAGAAGACGTGCACTCTCGTATATAAGAACATACCAATGACCGTAACAAGCAAGACATTTACAAAGGCTTTGACTCAAACAAGACAAACCCGTAGACTCCAACCTCCTGGTAGGACGACGATCATAATACGGTCCTAGTCTAAATCTGGCCAGACTCTCGGGATGGACGACACCCGATTCGACAAACGATACCAAATCGTATCCAAGACTCGAAACATGGTACACCTAACCGTGCCCGAAGTCGAGTAACCCCAAATCGGAACCTTGTCACCTAACCGTGACCCCCCGGTCCGAAGAGGCGGAAGGAAAAATAGCCCAACTCGGAAACAATGGCACCTAACCGTGACCCAATGTCCGAGGGCAAATAAATAAGGAATGTCGAGTAGTCACACAATGTAAACCGTCACACTCCGGTCACCAATACGAGTAACAATGATTGCACAAACGTAACGTAAACAATTCATGTGAAGCATGTACAAACATAAGAGTAAAATGATTACAGGTGCTCTCTGTAGGCGCAGCACCGGCATTTGCCGCCCACCGGCAGAGGATTGAGCTAAGATGAAACAAGGCCAAAAATAGATGAAGGGTATTCTCTGCCGGTTGACCTGACTCTTGCCGCCCACCGGCAGGGGATACAAGTCAAGGTAAAACAAAGCCAAAATAGCTGGAAGTGTATCCTCTGCCGGTCCACCGGCTGCCGGCCCACCGGCAGGGGATACAAGCCAAGGTAAACAAGGTCAAAATAGCTCAATGTGTATTCTCTGCCGGCTGACCGGCTGCCGCTCTCGCCCACAGCAGTGGAATACACCCCATAGCCAAAAGTTCAACTTTGCACATTACGTATTCTCTGCCGGTTGACCGGCTGCCGGCCCACCGGCAGGGGATCACTGTACACGAAAAACTCAATAAATGACCATTCAAAGTTCTTCAATTTCAATCATCTTTCATTTAATCATTTCATACTTCTCTAATATGATGAATACTCATAAAATTTGGCATGTTAGGATAATTTAAACATATGACCTCAATTTATGAACCTTAAAATAAGATAGCATGTCACTCAAACATATGAAAATGCTCATAAACCACCTCATACAACACAACAATGGAATGAAACATGAAAGTTACCAACTTTAACATTTGTATGCATCCAACCACACATAAAACACACAAATTTGACATGTAAGTCGAGTAACCCATCACCGTTACCTTTTTGCACTTAAATCCACAATAGACTCGTCTACCTTTCAAGAATCCACTTCCGGGTCAACTAAACTTTCTCCTAAACATAAGAAAACACAAAATAAGACTAAGAATCGAAACTAGAAAAAGGGTACCGTGTATAAAGTGGCTCGACAGCCCTATACATGGAGGAAAGTCGGACTCTTTCTTACCTAGAAAGATGGAGGGCGATGAGAGGAAGAGATAGACGCGAAAATCGTTGAAAACCGATGAGAAATGAAGGTTTTATGGCCAATTTAGTGAAGAAGGTGGAAATTGTGTAACAATGGTGTTGTAGTTGTGTGTTTGTTGGGAAATTTCAGAATTTAGGAGTGAGGGAGATGGAGTTGTGAGGGTTTAGTTGGAGGTTTTGTGAAGGGAAAAGAGAAGGGAAAAGCCCATGAGTTATATAAAGCCCAACAATTCAAAATGAGTCGGTTTCCACTAGAATTTTCGTCTCAAGCCTACCATAACTCAAGACGGAGAATATTATTATTATTATTATTATTATTATTATTATTATTATTATTATTATTATTATTATTATTATTATTATCCGACCAAAATATTTATTTTTGTATAAGATAAGCTTTAAAAATATAATATTTATAAAAATCATGTTTAATAATGAAATCAATTAAATTAATTAATTTAAAATATAAATAAGACAGTAGATGGTTAAATAAATTATAAATGTCAAAAAGGAAAATTCGCGGGTGTTACAATCACCCCATCTTTTAAAAAGTTTCGTCCTCGAAACTTGAAGGTAGAAAAGAAAGGTTATAAAAAGTAAAACTGAACTTTTAAAAATGGTAACCAAAACACTAAAAGGTTACTTATCGTAAGAATCAAAATCCTTTCAGAAGTCTCAAATAAAATTTTCCGACAGGACCAGATTCTCATCAAAGGAACGAAAATGGTCTCGTTGCGCATTCAAGAACATCACATTCCAAATCGAAGATATGGTCAAAAGCAAATCATTTGTATAAATCGAAAATCAAAATACTTTCAAAAACATTAATGAAGAGTTTTCAAAAGTATAAGCCTCATTCATGGAACGAAATTGCTCTTGTCGTGCACACAAGAACGCTAACTTTCCAAGTCAAAGACAAATCTAAGACAAAAGTCACTCGTCGACAAGCGTAGAACAAGTTATTAAACGTTTCAAATGACGAGTTCTAACATCCGATCAACGTCAAAATCAAAAGAAAAGGCAATTCATTCAAATTTTCTTTTGCAAAGGTCAAAATAGAAGTAGAGGCTTCATTTCTAAATTCAAAAGGAAGTCAAATTCCTGAAAATATAATATTAAACTCTTGACAACGAAATCATAAGTAGATCAAAGATAGTTAGAAATTAAGCAAAGTTAAAAGTAACTCGGGTTTAGCAATTAAAAATCCATAAAAAGAAGTTATACTCGTAGAACAAAAGGAGAACTAAATCGAATTCTCATTTTCAAACCTTTAAAATAGGTAGGGTTTTGTAAGAGTAACATAAACTTTTAACAATGGATCAAAAGTGGTAGCTTGAAATGTTTAGAAATAGTACGAAATGAAGAGAACTGAGATATCATGAAAACAAGGTACGCTAAGAGGGTTCAACTTAACCAACAAAAGAGCTATGATGAACTTCCTAGGAGAAGAGTTGAAATCGAATCCACAAGGATATCAAAGATTGAATTTCATAGGTTAACATCAAATTATAAAGGAGGAGCAAGCATAAACGAGGAAGAGAGGTATGAACGGTAACACTTATGGTCAAAGAGGACAGGAAATTAGGCAACAAGGAGACGCCAGATACTTAAATCTCGAACAACAAGGTCATCCTGAACGGTTCCGAAAACTTCCTAACCACGAAACTCATAACCATATAACTCCCAGGAATTTTCTCAAAATACTTGCACACTTTACTCCTATGCTATCACGTGGGTCAAGTCACTCCACCACAATTATGATTCCAAAACTCTCAAATATAAATCATCTATAACGATTTCCACGAAAGATCAAAACCACTAAAAGAGTTACACACATAACCAACTATCGGCCACTAAGAGTTCTCACTATGGTAAAATCCTTAATCAAAGATCAAAATCTCAAGGTCTTTATACTTTCTAACACTCCAAACCAAAATCTTATTCACACCCGAATTCACAATCATAGATGATCACATTTCTCCAAATCATAAAGACCACCAACCAAAAGTAAATAGGTTTATTATACAATTTTTCCTACTCAACTCAACTCAAGTTCCACTAAACCAATTTTGACGAAGTCAAGGTTCACAAAGAATCCTCAAAGAGCATCTCTCTCACTCTACAACGTAGCCAACAATGCTATCACTCCACTAAAGAAACAAGAGCAATAACTAGGTCAAGAAATGATAGGAAATTTCAATGGGATACATGAACATGTCAAGGTGTGAGATTAAAAGAGTCAAATAATGACGGTAACTAGTTAACAATAGTAAGAGATATTAGAATTAGGGAGGTATTCAAGGCAAGGAAATGATAAGTAACTTTTATACTTGAGAAATAAATCTAATCAAGGTATGGATGGAGGGAAGGAAGATGATTAAAGGTACGAGGGGGATTTTAGGGCTTAAACCATACACTTTCTAAGACTTAATGTTCTCTCTAACAAGGTCACGCCTATTAGGATATTGTACCATCATAACGAAACAACCAAATCCAAAACGAGGGTCAAGGCAATTCATCTCATTCCTTATATGCAAGTCTCTCTTAAAGGGTTACACCTCTATGACTGATCAAGGTAAAAATAAACGCTCGCTTAAGGGTTGATACATTGGTTAGATTCATTGTTCACCTATCCTATCACATATTAGGATATCCCTAAAGTAAGTCTACCACTCAAGTATAACCACATCTCTTTATCTCAAGTTCTCGACACAACCTCGATGTTTTTTTAAAAACCAAAGAACGTATTAACAAAGACTTCTCAACAAAATCCTCAAGAGACAACTAATATCAAATCACATCACCATTCTATACGGGATCATTAACATCAAAAATGGGTTTTCTTCCAAATTCATATCCTAAACTTATCTCGTGTTTACTCCGAAGGTAACGACGCTCAACCTACTAAGCTTTCAAATCCCAAACATAAACAACCAAGCCAAGTTCTATAACTTTAATCACATAGGCAACTCATTCCTAACACAAAGAATCCACCAATCAATTATACTCACTTGGTCAAGGAACTAGGTATAAGAATCACTAAGTATTTATCATCACATTACCTAAGTCTTTCTAACATCACGACCTCTCAAAACCGGGGTTAAGGGTCAAAACACAAACAAACTCCACAAAAGCCAACTTATCCGACCGAAGTTAACATTCCATAAGGTAAAGATGAAGGTATACACGAGGGGCATTATAAGGAGAAAAGGTACAAAGACAACTCCTAAGATATGGAATAAGAGTTGCGAAAGGCATAGAAGCACAAAGACAAGGGAATATGACAAGGTGCTCGAAGAGAGGGAGGTTTCTTCAAGACGGTAAAGACATTCTTCAAGAGAAAGAGATTCATATGCAAGATGTTATGTAGGGAGAAACAAAAACGAAGAATGGGTCGGGTGGGTACCAAACTAGCTCTCCAAGGTAAAGCAAAAGAGAGTTTAGAAAGGAAGGATGAGCATCACGGGATAAAAGTAATGAAAGGTGGATCAAGGATAGAAAACACACCCATAACGGTGTCGGGAGGAACGACAGTTCCGACTTGATTCTCGACAAGAGTGACTCTTCTTGGTTCGGCATCCGGAGCATGAGAGAGAGGAGGAGTAATATTCTTCTCGGGGCAATCCTTCATGAGATGTCCGGGCTCCTTGCAATGGTAACACTTCAAGGGCACATCATAGCATCAAATCCCGGGGTGATAAGCGTAGCTTTTAGTGTAAAACAGAAGAGAGTTTCGAAAGAGGATAAGCACCAAGAGATAAAGAATAAGGCAAGATACACAAAGAACGAGAAACACTTTCAAGGAAGTAGAAGCATTCTTTAAAGGTTGAACAAATCTTCAATCCTCGGCAATAGGCACCAAATCTTGATCTTCGTATAGATAAGCTCACGGTCATGGATTCAAGAACACAACAATTATTAAATGACAATCAACAAACATGTTAGTACCTAACAAAGAGCAAACACACTACAGACTACCACCTTAGGTCCTTAAGTCTACCCATCTCTCATTCATTATTCAAGGTCAAGTTCAAGGTTAAATTCGGGGTACACGTGTGTGCGTCGGGAGCAACATATGCTCTGATACCAACTGTGACACCCCTCGATAGGGCATCAAATTCAAAGCGGAAATTACGAGATTTTTAAAACCCTTAAAAGTTTAAAGTGCGAAAATCCACCATAAGTGATCAAACGAAAATGAAAAGAAAGATAATTAAGTTTTACAATTAAAAACAAGGTTCGTTGGGGAAAAGATATCCCACGAATAAACAAAAGTCTAACGATAGGTGAGTCTAAGAAAACGATAGCTAAGGTCCAAGGGTCAACGTTCTCGCTAGCTCACACGTCTTCCCCATAATCTGCATCACAAACCTGTCATTCATGTAAACATGAACGCCACGATCGTGGGGAGTAACTCAGGGTTCTCCCAGCCACAATATGTCGAAATGCACATAAGCAAGAACTTAATTAAACATATTTCTCATGCATCATACTTGAATAATATGAACAAGGGAATATAACAATAATCATAATGAGATAGGCATCGAATCATATGAAGAATATAAATAATAGATCAATTGAATAGAAAGTACATGGATGGAAACCAATAGCCATTTTTTGAAAATCTCTTAACAACCATAGCACGGGACGTGGCTACTAATGTCACATTCATACTTATGGCTTGCATCTCACCATAAGAACGGATGGGAACATCAATCCCGGCGATCATATCGCAACTAGGGGCTTGCATCTCACCACTAGCATCCGATAGGACCAAGACTCTCACAAACAATCATAGAAGACGTGCACTCTCGTATATAAGAACACACCAATGACCGTAACAAGCAAGACATTTACAAAGGCTTTGACTCAAACAAGACAAACCCGTAGACTCCAACCTCCTGGTAGGACGACGATCATAATACGGTCCTAGTCTAAATCTCGCCAGACTCTCGGGATGGGCGACACCCGATTCGACAAACGATACCAAATCGTAACCAAGACTCGAAACATGGTACACCTAACCGTGCCCGAAGTCGAGTAACCCCAAATCGGAACCTTGTCACCTAACCGTGACCCCCGGTCCGAAGAGGCGGAAGGAAAAATAGCCCAACTCGGAAACAATGGCACCTAACCGTGACCCAATGTCCGAGGGCAAATAAATAAGGAATGTCGAGTAGTCACACAATGTAAACCGTCACACTCCGGTCACCAATACGAGTAACAATGATTGCACAAACGTAACGTAAACAATTCATGTGAAGCATGTACAAACATAAGAGTAAAATGATTACAGGTGCTCTCTCACGGCGTGGGCAGACTTACGTGCGCCCACCGGCGCAGAGAGGATTCAGGCTAAGATGAAACAAGGCCAAAAATAGATGAAGGGTATTCTCTGCCGGTTGACCGGCTGCCGGCCCACCGGCAGGGGATACAAGTCAAGGTAAAACAAAGCCAAAATAGCTGGAAGTGTATCCTCTGCCGGTCCACCGGCTGCCCCGCCCACCCGGCAGGGATACAAGCCAAGGTAAACAAGGTCAAAATAGCTCAATGTGTATTCTCTGCCATTGACTGACCATTTCTCGCGCCCACCGGCAGGAATACACCCCATAGCCAAAAGTTCAACTTTGCACATTACGTATTCTCTCCGGTTTGACCGTGCCGCCCACCACCACAGGAGTACACCCTATAATAAAAGACATCAAAAACGCATATACTCGCTGCCGGTTGGGTAGGCGGCTGCCGCCCACCGGCATAGGGATCACCGTACACGAAAAACCCAATAAATGACCATTCAAAGTTCTTCAATTTCAATCATCTTTCATTTAATCATTTCATACTTCTCTAATATGATGAATACTCATAAAATTTGGCATGTTAGGATAATTTAAACATATGACCTCAATTTATGAACCTTAAAATAAGATAGCATGTCACTCAAACATATGAAAATGCTCATAAACCACCTCATACAACACAACAATGGAATGAAACATGAAAGTTACCAACTTTAACATTTGTATGCATCCAACCACACATAAAACACACAAATTTGACATGTAAGTCGAGTAACCCATCACCGTTACCTTTTTGCACTTAAATCCACAATAGACTCGTCTACCTTTCAAGAATCCACTTAGGGTCAACTAAACTTTCTCCTAAACATAAGAAAACACAAAATAAGACTAAGAATCGAAACTAGAAAAAGGGTACCGTGTATAAAGTGGCTCGACAGCCCTATACATGGAGGAAAGTCGGACTCTTTCTTACCTAGAAAGATGGAGGGCGATGAGAGGAAGAGATAGACGCGAAAATCGTTGAAAACCGATGAGAAATGAAGGTTTTATGGCCAATTTAGTGAAGAAGGTGGAAATTGTGTAACAATGGTGTTGTAGTTGTGTGTTTGTTGGGAAATTTCAGAATTTAGGAGTGAGGGAGATGGAGTTGTGAGGGTTTAGTTGGGGGTTTTGTGAAGGGAAAAGAGAAGGGAAAAGCCCATGAGTTATATAAAGCCCAACAATTCAAAATGAGTCGGTTTCCACTAGAATTTTCGTCTCAAGCCTACCATAACTCAAGACGGAGAATATTATTATTATTATTATTATTATTATTATTATTATTATTATTATTATTATTATTATTATTATTATTATTATTATTATTATTATTATTATTATTATTATCCGACCAAAATATTTATTTTTGTATAAGATAAGCTTTAAAAATATAATATTTATAAAAATCATGTTTAATAATGAAATCAATTAAATTAATTAATTTAAAATATAAATAAGACAGTAGATGGTTAAATAAATTATAAATGTCAAAAAGGAAAATTCGCGGGTGTTACAACATACATATATCATATAGTTTAGGCTTGCATTTGTATTATATTTCATATTGCATTTACATTAGTTAGTTCATATAGTATAGTTTGCATTGTAATATATCTCACATGATTAGATTAGTTTGCATTGTATTTATCCCACATGATTCATGTAGATAGTTGCATATAGATTAGAATTCATGCATAGTTACTAATGGCCAAACCTATTCATTTCTACACTAGAAATAGTGTTTAAATCGGTTTGGGGAGGTTTGATCATAGGTGACCATAGTTTACTAGAAAACATGCATCATATAGTATAGTGTAGATTGCATTCATTTGTTATATATGTCATATAGAATTGCATTTAGTTAGAGCATGCATTCATTCATATCATATCATTGCATTTGTACTTTATTTCAAAAAAAAAAAAAATCAAAAAATAAAAAAATTCAAAAACATGTATTTCCTTTTTATCCCTACTCCTACAGGTACATTGAAGACAATGTCCAAAATAAAGTGGGGGATGGGAATTTATATTCCAAATGCATTAAAATTGAAAAATTTCGAAAAATCACAAAAATATGTCTTTTAATTTCATAAAACAAAAATCCATAAAAATTTGAAAATTTCAAAAATCCAAAAACATGTTCTTTAATTTAGTAGTGTAGAATTGTATATACTTGTGCTTTTGTTCTCTTCTCACATAGATACAACACTACATTTGAGGCATTAGCAAGGGAAAATGAAGACCGCTTTGTATGATCGCTCTAATCTCTATTTCCCTTCCATTTCTTTTTCATTATTCATATGAGGAGGATGGGCTTACATGTCAAGGAGGATGTGGTGTATTTTGTTGTTGCGGTTTGTGTATCTATGTGTTGTTAGGAGTTGCATTTAGTTTATATGGCATATTAGTTGGTAGAATCATTTGCATTAGGTTGTATATATGCTAGTTGCATCATGGCATGTAGTTTGCATGGTTAGAAAAATTTTGCGAAACCGTCTACTTGGGAAGCTTGACAAGTGTATATAGGCCCTAGTAGATGCTTTTTCTTCTTAAGACTTTGCTTGTTAGAATACTTGTAAAACACCCTAGGATGTGTCATGCTAGTATCCTTTGACCCATGGTTTAAGGCCTAGTCAAGAGTACCTTGTGGTGTGATAACTCCTTGGCTACCGTTTATTCCAAGGTGACCCTTGAAACCATGCATCCATCCATCATCCATGTTCTACCACATTTTTGTCATCAAAGGGAATGGGCACAAAAAGAAATCAATTTGAGTTCAATGAAATGAAAAGTGAAAGAAAGTTTGCAAAAAATGCATCAAATGAAAAGAGGAGCAAAAATAGAACTCCTAAAGCTTCAAATATAAGCCACCCTCACTACATATGGGGTGACTTTGAAAATGTTCAAAAGAAATGCAAAGAAAAGTTGAAAGTTGTCAAGTATTGAATTGCCAAACATCAAAAGAAATGGCAAAAGAAAGTGTTCTCAAAAGTTATATGCCACAAGAAATTGGGGGGAAAACAAAAACAAAAGCAAACTCCCAAAGTGAAACTCAAATATCTATTGATCCCTTTATCCATCGTATCCATTTTTGTGCATGGTAGAGAGGGGATGACCCTTCTTCTTGTCTAGGGAAGAGGGGGAATTCCGCGATCCTCCAGTGTTTCTAACACCATAGGGAGTCTACTCTTGACAAAAGCATTTAACTATTGAGGACAAAGGTACCCTAGCTTGACACAACTTGGAGGTGATTTATTGGTATCCTTCTAGGCTTAGTAGTTTGAAGAAATTGCATCTATGAAGGAGTGTGTACCCTTGAATTGCTTCCCTTGTAGATAATTTCCGCCACTTAGATGAGGAAAGTGGCTATTCTTTTGTAGATGCATCCATTAGTTGTTTTGTGTGCTTTAATGCTTGGATGTGTCGCCATTTTGGCAAGCCCCACCTTGCCTTGCAAGAAGGCATCCTACCTCATGGTTGTCTTGTTGTGAGTTGAAGGGGCGGAGTGAGACCCGCTAATTGTCTCATATCGGCTATATTATTAGGATAGTTTAAATAAAGGTCTAGTTTTTGTCACCTCTTTACTCGGGACGAGTAAAGGTTCGGTTTGGGGATATTTGATGTGATCATTATTTGCGCACATTTAGTCCCCTAATTGAGCCTATTTTGCATACTATTATAACATTCTATGGCCATTTTATCCGTCAAAACCTTCCTATTTGCTTTTCTATCGCATTTCATATGTTTTGTAGAAAAGGAGATAATAAGGCGGAAATTCCCGTCTTTCGTGCATATTTGGAAGGTTATTGATGATATTAGATGGACTAGTATGAAGAGGAGGCAAGAATGATGGCCAAGTATGTAGGAATAAAGTGTATATAGAAGGATCAAAGGGTTAAAAGCAAGGATGACGAGAAGGAAGGCATTGCATGAAGAAATCGCTCGAAAACCAAACCAAGGGTTGCTCCTTTGTCTCTAAAAGTATGCTAGATGAAACGGCGTCGAAAAATCAAGTGATCTAGGCTTTTGAATCACTCCAATAGGAGTCCGGATGAGGAAATAACGTCCGTTTTACAATCTGAGCTCAAGATACAGCTCAACCCGCTCGCGTCAAATTCAACCCGCTCGGGTTGAAGCCCAGGACGCCCATATTTCGCTCGGGACGGGCGTATTCCTGGACATGAAACTTTTCCTTGCTACGTGAACCACAATCCGCCCGTCTTCATGCCCAAGACGCCCAGATTCCAAGGCAGCACAATTTCGTCTTCTTCAAGCCTCAATGAAAGATGCCCATCCTTCGAAAAATACCGGCGTTTCCCTGCTCAAATCTAAAAAGTGTAATTACTAATTTAGCCTTAGTTAACCTAATGAATCCCTACTATAAATACCCCGTTTGTAATAATCAAACCATCAAGTTTTCATTAGGTTAAATCAATCCTTCCTTAGATTAGATTAGTAGTAGATTAGAATAGATTATCATTTAATATTTCCACAAATTACACATTAATATTTCCTTTAATCATTGTTCAAGTTTATTATTGAGTAATTCAAGTTTATTATTGGGTAACTAGAAGATTATTGGGTTTATTGGGAGATTGACAACCTTCCATCAATCATCAAGTTCTTCTATTATTCTTTGCATTATTATTTTGGAATCTCCGTAGGTATAATTCTCTTAATCCTTTTTTTAATTATTGTTAATCTTTCTTACTTGTTCATCATGTTTGGCTTTGTTAGTATGATTGACAACCTTATTAACATGTTAAACTTGATCATGAGTGAGTAGTTACTTAGCTAGGATTAATGGGTAATTAGGGGAAATAAACATGGGGAATGATTCATGCTTAATCTAATATGCTTCCATAATTAATTTGCTTGCTTGTTGTGATTTCAACTTATACACATGTTATGTTTGATGAAATGCTAAGCCTATGAATCCTTGCATTTACAACCATCACTTATCTTTTCAATGAGACTTATAAGACATAAACCAACTCGAGTCTCATTAGACCATGCATATGGTTGGATAGGGAGGATTAAGTCGACTTGTAGGTGTTGTACAATCTAATCGATTCGGCTCCGGGACCCAAACCTTCCTAGGATTGTAAGATATAAACCAACTCGATCCATCACAATAATAATTGCTTGCATCTAGTAGGAAACATGTTTGTATGATCAACTCCCATGAATCCCTTATGAACCCATGATATCCTAGCATTTTTAATCAATTGTTTACATATTTCCTTTTGTTGCTTGTTTATTGCTTTTATTAGATTAGAATCATCAACCCATTATAATTGTGATAACCCCAAGCACAACCATAATTAGATTGAATGAATTGAGTAACCACCGTCCCATGGATCGACCTCGACTTACCACTAACTAGTTGTATGTTGAGTATTATAAATGTGTTTGATTGGATGTGACCCGATGACATCACTCCACATTATGTGTCTGCCGTGATCTACTATGGTGAGCAATCGGCCTTAGCAGGTTGATATCTGGATCCTAGCTGGCTGCTTGGAGGGACGAGTCTACAACGAGTCATGGCAGAGATAGTTGCACATAGTTGGTAGATGTCACGAGTTGTATCTTTTATTTTGTTTAATAACTTGTAATTAAATATAATAGTTCTTTTATCAACATTTGATTATTACTGTTCCTCGGGCATTCGAGATGGTAACGCCCTTATCTGCTGAGGAAGGCCTTGTTAAGGCTCCTTGGTAGATGGGGGTGTTACAAAGTGGTATCAGAGCGACGATTTTGGAACCTGTAACTAATGAGCCTAATGAACGTAGTGCGTCAAATAAAATAAACCTGGTGTATGCATGTTGGGAGCCCCGATAGTTGCTTGATTTTGGGTGAGAAGGTGCCCTCATTTCAAAATCCTGGCCCCAATATGCTTAAGCCAGCCACATCGAATTGGAATATTGAGCCGGGAATTGTGTGTGTATAGTTGTGTGTGGTATATAGAATGAATATGGTTGTGTGTGAGTCTGTGGTAATGTCTTGTATGTGCAAGTGGCAGTTAAGAATGTGCAAGTGTTGTGATTTACTGGAAGTGCGCGTGGATATGATAGAGGATGGTGAGTGGGTTGGAGGTTTGTATACGAATATCCTTAGATACCTCATTTCTGCACCTCCCGCCAACCACCCGGTGATGATTGGGCCGCATGTTTGATATACGGAACGATTTTATGACAGTTCGTAAGTTCATCGACAAGTGATAGCTCAAACACTCGAGTCAACCTCATGGTCATCATCTACGCGTTGATACGGTCGTTTAGACAGTAATTAGAGTTCATTTGGAGTTCGGGTCAAAAACCGCTTCATTTTCTAAAAACCGTTTAAATGCCGAGTCGGAATGTTCTAGAATTCTATGGATATTTATTCCTAATTAAAATTAATGTTTTAAGGAAATATCTTCCGTTTATTGTGTTTCATGGAATAAGGAAGTGTATATCTACCGAGATTCCATAAAAAAAAGACGCGGAAATCTTTCTTGCTTAGAAGGAAACCTTTGGGGAGATGACGCAGCAGGTGATGCGCCTCTTCCAAGGGTCGCAGTGGCTGCTGCGCCTCTTCCCCAACCCTCTTTCCATGCATTCCAGAATATTTCCGTGATTTGTTTCCGTATCCATGTTATTCCTAAACTCCTTCGTGTGTTTAGTATAAATAGAGACCTTCGGTCTCCATATTTGGCAAGCGAGTGTCCGCCCTTCTCTTCTCTCTTTGCATTCTAGACCACGCTTTTGCTTTCGACGCCTACGTGCTTGATCAATCGACCACGTAAGCTCAGATCATTCTGAGTCGCAGTCACGTTGCATAGACCGACCAATTTGACCAACTCCACCTTAATCAATCTAATCAATCTTTTAAATCCTTTAACAAGGTCACTTTCCACGTATATTCGAGTCGAGCAATCACTAAACGGTAACTTTAGTCAATCTCGTTTCGTCAAACTTGTAAGTCTCAGGGTGTAAAATCCCATTTTATTTACTGTACTTTTATTTTCTATCATTAATGTAAGGTCTATATCAAAAGCACGTTCAAAACCGTCTTAAAAAAACCATCTTTTAAACCGTATTTATAAAACAGCAAAGGTCTGACGTCGAGAAGAAACGCAGCAGCAGCTGCGCCTCTTCCTGAGGCTGGTGCTGCTCCTGCTCTTCTTCTTCTTCCTCGACCTTCTGCAACTTTCTTATTTTTCTTATTTTCTTCATTTCTTTTGTTCGTATCAGTACATAAGTCATGTCTTTATTAATCCTTTTCAAATTATAATGTTTAAATCGACTTAAATCCCTTATAATCCGATATTTGCGGCTTTTCGTCATCTTATTCAAACCCGGATTTTAGAGGTTCGATTCGCTCATATCAAGTCTCTTGAATTCGTCCTTTGTGTATAATTTTCTTTATTTGATTTCAATTTATCAGATTTTAATTCTGTTTTCAAATCCAAAGTTTGTTCCTTTATCAAATCCGACACGAGTTTGTCGCAGAATCATGTAATCGCTATAAATTCTCATCTTTAATTTGTTTTATGACGGTTCCAGATGTATATAACTGGTTAAATCACTTTCACTTGAGTTCTAATATCAATAATCGACCTTAAATTCACCAATGAACATTGACAATCTGCGGTTCTAACTTCACAGGTAGAGCCCAACTCAAGAACAGACGCAGGAAGTGCTTCACCTCTTCCAGAGGACGCATCAGATGCTGCGCCTGTTCTGGGTTGGCTTCTGTCCCTGAAATCTTTCTCTCTCTAACGTAGCTCCTAATTACGTATTAAATCGACTATTCATCGTATTATCGCTTCTAACCTTACGTATTTTCATACTTTTATTTTAATTTTACCTTTCTTTTTTCTTTCCTTCTTCGAAATCGCGTTTTGAGCGTGCTTTTGTCATAGATCAAATAAGCTTTGTAATCATTGTAATTTATTTATCGTATTTATTATTATGAATGATTTATTTACTTTATTTTTTTACATATAATTGAATCTAACATCTACTTCGACCCACATTGAGTGCTAAACTATATGTTAACCGACTTAGTTTAATTCACACGTTAGGACAAAAACATTGGATGTTAAATTGCATGCATTACATCGACGACATATCAAATATGAACGATTTCCCTAATCATTAGTAGAGGCCGCTATCGATGCGGGCGGGATTAGGTGTTCGAATTAAAGAGCTTCTTAATACGTACTCTCACCCCTTACTCCAGTTATCTCTGGACATCCGTGTCCATTGTCATCTTCGAGAGTCATTCTAGACATAGAATGTTAAGGGTAACGTGTTCTTAGTATCTATGTCATTACTTTGTGTCTTAACATGACACGAGGTACTCGAACGGTTTCCAATTTTTCCATAATAAATTGGTGGCGACTCCACAAATGAAGGCTTGTTCAACCTTTCACCGGTTTCAATGCCTCACCAATTGGTAATGACCCATGTATGACCTGCTTTGGCAAACCAAGGTTCCGTGGGAGAATTGTCGCCGCCTCGAAACCAACGCGCGGGTGCGCGCGGCGCGGGTGGCCCATGTCCACAGTTTGGCGACTCCGCTGGGGATGATACACTTACGTGTTACCCAGGGTGAAACTTGAACAAGGTTAGGGAATAGTTTATACGAGACAGTTGTCGGTTTTCATTACTCGACCTTCTTAGGTTGTTTTATTTGGCCTTCATAGGCCTAACCCAACCCATTTGACCAATCGTCCCGTCTGGACGGTCCAAATTCTTATCTAGGCCTAAGGATGGATAGCGATTGACGTCAACCATACCGTGGTACATACTCATGTTTGTATCAAGAGCTATCACTACCCGAGGAAATGGACTAGGAACCGACCTTACTCTTGTTTGGCACGGACCTCTCCACAGATCAGGGTTTGATTGCTTGGTATGACAACCCACCCTTTAAGCCAAAACCCTTTAAATGCACTCAGCATACCGTTATAATGCCCATATGTATGTTTGTATCATATACGTGATCACCATTTTGGGAACAAAACCATGACGAAATTTTGTAAGATAAAATCCTTTTCAAAATGTAAATATTTTCGAAATGGCCTAAAACAGCGCAATATAAGCCAAAACTCTGTCCAAATGTCGATTCAAAATTCGGGCCTCAAACCTAGTTCAAACTTCACTTCGAGTCAGCACTCCTACAACTACACTAAAGTTGTCTAGGACAAACATTTCAAAATTTTTCATTTTCAAACCTCACTTGACACAGTGGCACACGCCCACTTCACCAGTCGAGTCTCCTTTGAGTAAGTGTGCGAAAATGGTCAATCGTGTTTTGATTCGTCGTCGATCTCTTATCCTCAGTTCCAAAATGGTGGGAACTAGTCACGGAAGCGTTAATGGTCAACCTCAGCCGTCCGTAACTGGTAATGATCAAATCCTGGCTGCACTCATTCGTCTCCAGACAAGCCAAGACCAAGCTTATGCTCGCCTTAATGCCATTAAAGGCGGAATTATCGCTGTAGAAGATAGACTTCCTCCTACATAGGATGCCATTCTCGACATGGTCATACACGATAATATTCCACCATTTGTTGGACAACCAGAAATCAACTTTCCACCAGGACCTACTGTAGCTGAAAAGCGACTCCAATATTTGGAGGAGCAACTAATGTACCTCAAGGGAGATGACATCCACAGGGAAAACAATCGCAAGTATAAGGCAGTAAACGCTCAACTATTAACTAACTTCAACATGACCGACACCCCGAAGTTTAAGGGGCATGAAAACCCGTTGAACCATATTCGTGCCTTCAAAGATTATATGTCTATCAAAGGCATCAAGCCAGAGATGATCCTAAGGATCTTTCCTTCATCTCTCGACACTATGCCTAAGCAATGATTCTACTCTTTGGAAAACAAGAAAATGTCTACTTGGGATGATGCTGCAATTGAGTTCACCAAACAGTATGCAGATAATGCTGAAATTCAAGTCAATATGCGCACTCTAAAGGTTCTTACCCAAAATGAGAAAGAAGGGTTCACCGACTTCCTAAGTAGGTGGAGAAAGACTAGCACGCAACTTCTCAAATGCCCATACGAGGCTACTCTTGTTGAAAAGTTCGTGGACAACTTAAGGCCAATCTATGCGAACCATCTAAGATACCAAAACATAAAGTCTTTCAAAGACTTAACTCTATTAGGAACAAGAATTAAGGACGACATCCGTAAAGGACTCTTTTCCAAAACGGTAGGTCGCGGATATCAAGGCGCAACGAGCCGTTCATGTAGTTCCACTAGCAAGACCGACGAGGTCAACCTTGTTGAATCATCTACCAAGAAGAATAAACCACAAAGGAAGTTCACCAACGTTGGTGACTCGTACTCCAACGCTCTAAAAAGATAAATGAAACAAGGCAAGCTCCAACCTATAGGGCCTACGCCTGACCCAGAGAAGAAGCCTAAGTTCTGGGATGAGAATGCCTAATACGAGTACCATAGAGGCAAAGGGCATGATACAGAGAAATTTTTCAAATTGAAACATGTCATTCAGGACATGATTGAAGATGGGCGTTTGCCCATACCTCCTGCAAGCAAGCCTAACAATACTCAGAATCCTCTTGGAATTCTGATGATCACCAATAAGGAATCCACCTTGGATTGTTCACACCTCATTTCTCCAGCTGAAGATGAGGCCAATGCACTAGAAAATGAGGAGAGTTATTCCGCCATCTCCCCTACTATCGCTGATTTTGTCGCATGGGCAAAGTGTGTAAGTAGAAAAGTATCAGAGCTAGAAGCTGTAATGGCATCCCTACGCAGCCCAAGCACTATACCTAGGGCAAACAGGTCAGTGGTTCCAATCTTATCTAAAGAATCCACAGTGCAAGAAGTGATCGCAGTGATCGACGATCTAGTCGAGCAAATAATCAGCGTTGAAGCTGAAATCATAAGCTTAAGAGAGCTCAGTATCGTCAATGGAGTTTGGGAGGACGACGATGAAGATGTTTACCTCACAGAACACCCTCTAGTCAAGACTAGTGAAGATCAAGATGTGGACCGCCTTACTCGCTCAGGACGTCCATATCAAAATATCACTCAAACAAAAGGTCCAGTTACTACCAACACCAATGTCATCACACCAAACGATGGCGAAGATACCTCCCCTAACCATTTATTAAAGCAACTTCAAAAGACAAAGGCTGATCTTTCAGTTTGGCAACTAGTTGCACGTTCATTTCCTCATCGCCAGGCTTTACTACAAGCATTGGCTAAATTGAATGTAGCACATAACTCCACACCTGACGACGTCGTCAACCTAGTCTTCCAAGACTCAGTCAAGCTAAGTAACCCAGTTACTTTCTCAGATGAGGACTTGCCTCCCTTTGGTGTCACTCATAACCTCGATCTATACATCACAGTCACATGCTTGAAGAAAAATGTACCCATGACCTTGGTGGATGATGGCTCCGCAGTCAACGTTATACCACTAAAAACGGCATACAAGCTAGGCATGAAAGAATCAGACTGAACTCTTACTAACCGAGGCTTTCGCGCATACGATGGAACACGACGTAAAGTAGTGGGGCTAGTTAACCTTATTGTGGCCACTGGGCCAATCGAGCGAAAGGTTAATTTTCAGATAGTGGACATCGAGGCATATTTCAATATACTTTTGGGTAGGCCTTGGATTCACGCTTCCGAAGCAGTAACATCCACCTTACACCAAAAGATCAAGATCCCTCTAGATGGCAAGGTAGTGACGATCACTTCGTCACCTATCGAGACCGTAATAGAGAAAATGTCAAGCCACTAAGTAGTTGCAGATCCAGTGTACGAGCTTGGAGGATTTCAAATCATAAACCTTATAGAGAGCGACCTGGCTCCCTTATACTTTAATCCATACTCCAACTTAGTGGTCAACCACATACTCAAATACCAGGGATACTTCCCAGGAATGCCACTAAACCCTATCAAAAAGAATTCCTTTGCACCTTTTAAGGAAAGAGACTCCCAGAGGATACCACTAGGCTTGGGGTACAAACCCACAAAGGCCGAAACTCTCAAAATGCTTGCTCAAGTTCAAAATCGCAAAAGTCAGGGAATCCAAATGCAACCCTATCTCCCCACAATAAATGGTTACTTCGTGAGAGAAGGGGACTGTGAAAATATTTATGCATTTCCCGAACCTTGGAGATACAAAGGCGTTCAACTAGCTGGAATCGAGGACTTCCACGATTGCTACTTCATTCCTTCAGAAACGGCTCCTACCGTCGAAACTCGTCAGACACCTTGTCTCGACGAACAGGCTGTTAGCCTTCTATTTGGAGAAGATCGATTCGTCAGGGCAGCGCAGGATGAGATCATTACCATGATACTTCAAGACGACCATTTCAAACCTACAACATTGATCACCGACACCAACTCAAACCAGCAGAAAGGATGGAGAAAATCGATCAAATGGACCAACAATCAAGGAAAGCTCTTCAAGGTCACTACTGGAGAAGGAGAGATGTTCAAAGGAGAACCCGAAGACGATGAATTCGAGTCAGAGTCGGAATCAGAGTCGGAGTCGGAACCTAAGTCTAGAGAAGTCGCTAGGGAGTCTCCTCCTGTCATCACTCCCCACCCCTCTGTTTCTCCTAGCATAGCGTCACTTAGTAACAGTAGCTTGGGGAATATCCCAGCAACTGTCCCTTTACTGCCACTAACTACTGCGCAGATGGCTTCTTTGTTTCAGCTGTTTTCAAATTTTAATATGAATAAATCTGATTCTGCTTACTCCTTGTGTTATTCTAAATGCAATTCTATTTATGATGATAATGAGGATGATCCTGACCCTGACTCAATCGAATTACCTCCCTATATGATCAAAGAAATACTAGAAGAGGGGGAAGGGGCACCAGTTATCGAAAACACCAAACCTATCAACGTAGGAACGGAATTAGAACCCCAAGAACTTAGGATAGGGATGACCCTAGACCCAACTGAAAGGGCCAATTTCATCGACCTCCTACACGAGTTCAAAGACGTCTTCGCTTGGTCTTACAAGGATATGCCAGGGATCGACAAGGATATTGCAGAACATCACATTCTAATCAAGCCAGGTTTCAAGCCTGTAAAACAGAAGCTTCGTCGGATGAGAACAGAGTGGGCTCTTTAGATTAAAGAAGAAGTCGATAAGCAATTCAAAGCCGGATTCATCAAAGTCTCTGAGTATTCAGACTGGGTGGCTAACATAGTCCCCGTACCCAAAAAGGATGGACGAATCCGGGTTTGTGTTGATTTCAGAGACTTGAACAAGGCGTTCCCTAAAGACGACTTCCCTCTACCACACATCCACATATTGGTAGATAACACAGCCGATCACGCGTTGTTATCCTTCATGGACGGGTATGTGTGGACGCGGGCCCACGGGGGTCGCTCGGGTAGAAAGTGAGCAAGCTTTGCATTTGTGGAGTCGCCACCAATTTATTGTGGAAAATTGGAAACCGTTCGAATACCTCATGCCATGTCAAGACACAAAGTAGTGACATGAACACCAAGAACTCGTTACCCTTAGCATTCTATGTCTAGAATGACTCTCATGGATGCCAATGAACACGGATGTTCACAGAGATCTGGAGTAAGGGGTGAGGGTACGTATTAGGAAGCTCTTTTGATCGAACACCTAATCCCGCCCGCCTCGATGGCGGCCTCTACTAATGATTAGGGAAGATCGTCTATACTCGATATGTTGAAGGTTATATGCATGCAATGCAACATCCAGTAAATTAATCCTAGCATGTGAATATTAAACTAAGTCGGTGATCATGTAATTTAGCACTCATTAGGTTGAAACATGATTTAGAATTAATTATATGTGAGAGCAAGTAAATAATCATACAATACGATAAATAAATAAATGCAATAATTAAAATTACAATAATTACAATTGATTAATTGATTTACGTCGAAAATACATTTAAAACGGATGGTTTGAGAAAAGAAAAGGAAAACAAATTAATGAACAGATTATTAGCGATATTACAATTAATAGTTAACTAATACGTAATTAATAAACTAGGTCAAGGCAGAAACAGGAGTTCAGAGATAGAACTTAACCCGGAACAGGCGCAGCAGAGTTGCGTCCTTTGGAAGAGGCGCAGCAAACGCTGCGTCTGTTCCTGAGTTCAGTTCTGGCTATGAAGCCGGAATTGCAAATTGTTAATATTCATTGGTGATTTAAGGATCGATTATTAATATTTGACTCGGATAGAAGTGATTTAATCAATTATTTACATATGATTGGGTCATAAAAACAATAAAACATGGATAAAATTAATTGGGACAAATCAATAAAAAGGTTAATTACGGGATTGATGATACAAATTAACAAACTAATCAAATTAATTAGGTTATTAATGACGAACTAATGATGGCAATGATAATAAATAGATGAAAATATACCAATGATGAATTCCAGAGACTAAATATTGATGAATCGAACCTCTAAAAACCCGAATTGATTTTAATGACGAAAACCCGCAAATATGAATTATAAGGGATTTAAGTCGGGATTTAAAAGCTGAATTAATTAATAACGAATTACATGTTAAAGATATTATACTAGAATTATCTTGTCAATGAAACATGAACAAACAAAGACAAAACAAAACAAACAGACGAACAAAAGACGAAGGAAGAAGAAAGGAAGCAGGAACTGCGGCAGCCTCAGGAAGAGGCGCAGCAGGTGCTGCGTCCCTTCGAAGAGGCGCAGCAGTTGCTGCGTCCTTTCTCGACGTTTGTCTCCTGTTAATCCGTAAAAAAGGTTTAAAACAAGGTTTTATAAATCGGTTTTGAATGTGTTTTTGACGTAAACCTTACAATGATGATTACAAAAATAAAGTACAATAATAAAAGATGGGATTTACACCCTCAGACTTACATGTTTGACGAAACGAGATTAAATAAGTTAACGTTTAGTGATGCTCGACTCGAATGTATGACGAAAGTGCCCTCTAAGAGGAAGTTAAACAAGATTGATTAAGTTGATTGATGTGAAGTTTGTCAAATTGGTCGGTCATGCAAAACGAGGCTGGTACTCAGAAAGATCCGAGCTTACGTGGTCGAAAGTTCAAGCATTTAGGCGCCAAAAAGCATGAGCGTGGTCTTAGAATGCAAAGGGAGAAGAGAAGGGCGGACACTCGCGTGAGAAATATGACGAACGAAGGTCCCTATTTATACTAATCACACGAAGGAATTAGGTTTTCGGAGAAACTTTGGAAGTGAATCTCGAAAAGATTTCAAAATACGCAAAAAGGAACTGGGGAAGAGGCGCAGCAGCCACTGCGTCTCTTGGAAGAGGCGCAGCACCTGCTGCGTCCTTTCCCAAGTGGTTTCCTCCTGCGAAAGAAAGATTTCCGCGTTTCTATTATGGAATTGCGGTTTGATCTCAATTTCCTTAATATTTTATATAATATTTCCGGGATATAATTTGCCAAAGAGATTAAAATATTGAAAATATGGAATAGAAACATCCGGAACATTCCAGAATATTCTGACTCGGCATTTTAAACGGTTATTAGAAAATGAAGACGGTTTTTGACCCGGACTCAAAATGTACTCTAATTACTGTCAAAACGACCGTATCGGCGCGTAGATGACGACTATGGGGTAGACACAAGTGTTTGAGCTATCACTTGACGATAAACTTACGAACTGTCATAAATCGTTCCGTGTACCAAACATGCGGCCCAATCATCACCGGGTGGCTTGCGGGAGGTGCAGAAATGAGGTATCTGCAGAGCCCCCACTTTGACTGAGGCTTGGACAAGGCGAAAGTCAAAGTATAGCCATCAGGTCAATCGAAGATTACAACTTGACGACTATGGCGACGCGAGGCGGCTCAAGGGGTTTGAGCCAAGGACCTGTCGTCGGGAACATTTTAGAGTCTGTCGACTATCGGGGAGGGTCATTTAAAGTCCATTAGACTACGCGAGGAGGCTTGCCAGTCATAAGAAGAGACCATACCTGAGATTCCTTGGGACTCCAAGAGAAGGCAAAACGTGATATCGAAGAGGCAGCAGGACGTCGACAAGAACTGCTGAGGAAATCTGCTCGGGTCGGTTTTCAAACAAACTTCGGCAAAACTTGAGGTTGACGTTGATCTCCACGTGTTGAGAGGAACGACTGTCTGTCCGGAACTCTCGCTGGGGGAACATAATCGGGACTGATCTCAACGCCTTGAGAGGGACAATTGTCTGTCCATAACTCTCGCTGGGGGAACATAATAGAGGTGAGTCGAAACACCTGTCATAGGGTACTCGCTCATTATGGCACGCGAGATCTTGATAACTGGTCTTACTCACTTGGAGGTTTATTTTTCGGTACTTGTCGTTAGGAGCACCTAGACCAAAACAATATTTATAACTTCACAAACAACTCTACAATTAGTAAAGAGGCAAGTAAAGGTCGGATCCCAAGGGACGGGTATTGAAGTAAGATTTTTAATTGTAAGTAGCGGTGTCTAGGGGTGTCACAATTTGGGGTTTGAAGTAGAAGATCACTAAACTAAATAACAATAAATGTAAATAAGCAAGATGATTAAAAAGGGGTGTAAACAATTGATAAAAGGCACTAGGGTGTCATGGGGTCATAGGGGATTCATGGGAATTGATCATACAAACATATTCTCAAATTATAAGCAAGCAATTATTGTTGTGATGGATCGAGTTGGTTTATATCTTACAATCCTAGGAAGGTTTGGGTCCCGAAGCCGAATCGATTAGATTGTACAACACCTACAAGTCGACTTAATCCTCCCTACTCAACTATATGTATGGTCTAATGAGACCCGATTTGGTTTATGTCTTACAAGTCTCATTGAAAAGGTAAGTGATGGGTAAAAAATGCAAGGATTCATAGGCTCGCATTTCATCAAACATAACATGTGCATAAGTTGAGATCACAACAAGCAAGCAAATAAACTATGAAAACATATTAAATTAAGCATGAATCATCCCCCATGTTGATTTTGCCCTAATTTCCCATTAACCCTAGTTAAGGTAACTACTCACTCATTATCAAGTTTAGCATGTTAACAAGGTTGTCAATCACATTAACAAAGCAAGACATGATGAATAAATGAAGATAATTAACAATAATTAAAAAGGGAATAAGAGAATTATACCTACTAATGATTCCAATAATAAAGCAAAGAATAATAGAAGTACTTGATGATTGATTGGAAGGTTGTCAATCTCCCAATAATAACCCAAATAATCTTCAATTACCCAAAATAAAAGATGAACAAAAGAGAGATTAAGGAAATGAGATTTGTATTAAGACTTGATTAAAAGTTGATTACAAGATTAGAATGATATAAACTATACTAGAGATTGATAAGAAGATCATCATTATCTAATTAGACTAATGGGGTATTTATAGTGGGGATTAGGTACAAAAATTAGGGTTTACTAAGGGCTTAAATTACGATTAAGTCCTTGAGGAATCGCTCCTCTTAGAAAATATGCGAGTCTCCTTTTTGCCGGTCTTTCCGAGATATGCGCATCCTTCATAGAACAAGGAGAAAATGGAAAGTTGCTGTAACACAATCCGAGCGTTCAAGGCACGGGACGGGCGGATTGTGGCGTTTTTGGACGGGCGTCCCTCTGGCAAAGACGCTCGAATTCCTGGTCTTGGACGGGCCTCCCGAGGGCAATCCGCTCAGATTCTGGGTCAGCCTCTTCCTTTCTTCTTTTATTCCTCCTTCTTCCAACAATCCTCGGGGATCTTGTCGGAGATGCAATGATCTTTTCTCATCATTGCCCAACTACTATAATATGTACAAAGAGCTTCTAGTCTTGTCTTCTCTTTGATGCTTGGTCATTGAATTCAATCAATTTAGCTCTATTTTTCCATGAAAATGCAAGGTTTGCACTCCTTTCCTACCAAGGGAACAAAACCTCAAAGAATATGCAAAACAAAGGACTAAAGACAATAAATGACCTAAATATGCACTAAAAAGCATGGGAACAAGGCTAATTCGGGGACTAAATACGCTCAAATAATGGTCACATCAAATATCCCCAAACCGAACCTTTGCTCGTCCCGAGTAAAGAGGTGACAAAGACTATGACCGTTATTTAAATTAACCTAATAGCATAGCCGATATGAGACAATTAGCGGGTCTCACTCCGTCCCTTCAACTCACAACAAGACAACCATGAGGTAGGATGCCTTCTTGCAAGGCAAGGTGGGTCTTGCCAAAATGGCTACACATCCAAACATTAAAGCACACAAAATCAAGTAATGGATGCATCTACAAAAGAATAACCACTTTCCTCATCTAAGTGGCGGAAATTATCTACAAGGGAAGCAATTCAAGGGTACACATTCCTTCATAGATGCAATTTCTTCAAACTACTAAGCCTAGAAGGATACCAATAAATTACCTCCAATTTGTGTCAAGCTAGGGTACCTTTGTCCTCAATCGTTAAATGCTTTTGTCAAGAGTAGACTCCCTATGGTGTTAGAAACATTGGAGGATCGCGGAATTCCCCCTCTTGCCTAGACAAGAAGAAGGGTCGTCCCCTCTCTACCATGCACAAAAATGGATACGATGGATAAAGGGATCGATAGATATTTGAGTTTCACTTGGGAGTTTGCTTTTCTTTTTGTTTTTCCCCCCCAATTTCTTGTGGCATATAACATTTGAGAACTCTTTCTTTTGCCATTTTTTTTGATTTTTGGCATTTCAACACTTGACAATTTTCAACTTTTTGCATTTTTCTTTTGAACATTTTCAAAGTCACCCCAATTAGTAACGAGGGTGCCTTATATTTGAAGCATAGGAGTTCTATTTTTGTTACTCCTCTTTTCTTTTGATGCATTTTGCAAACTTTTTCTTTTATTTTCTTTTCTTGAACTCAAATTTGAATAATTTCTTTTTGTGCCCATTCCCTTTGATGACAAAATGTATATGGTATAACATGGATGAATGATGGTTGCATGGTTTCAAGGGTCACCTTGGAATAAACGGAAGCCAAGGAGTTATCACACCACAAGGTACTCTTGACTAGGCCTTAATCCATGGGTCAAAGGATACTAGCATGACACATCCTAGGGTGTTTTACAAGTATTCTAACAAGCAAAGTCTTAAGAAAAAAAAGCATCTACTAGGGCCTATATACACTTGTCAAGCTTCCCAAGTAGACGGTTTCACAAAATTTTTCTAACATGCATACTACATGTCATGATGCAACTAACATATATACATCCTAATGCATATGATTCTATTAACTAATATGCCAAATAATCTAAATACAAGTCCTAAATTCACATTGTTTATACCGCATCAATCAAAACAAAGCCACATAGTCATTAACATAAAGAGGAAAAAGGAGATTGGAAAGATCATACCATGCGGTCTTCAATATCCTCATGTCTCGGATGTGGCGTAGTCAATCAATGTGAACAAGGATAGACAAACATAATATATACAAAATATATACAAGACTACACTACAAAGGAAATGAACATGTTTTTGGTTTTTCAATTTTTCAATTTTTTTGATTTTTTCGAAATTTTTTTGATTTTTTTAGGATTTTTGAATAAAGGTCAAGTTAGAATTTCCCATCCCCACACTAGTATGGGCATTGTCCTCAATGGCCAATATGATAGGAAATTATGCAAGTATGATGCATGATTTCTAAACTAAATGCAAGCTATACTAAGGTACACTACATGATGCATGGGGTTTTGTTATGACGGAGAGTGTAATTTAGATTACCTCCCGATGCGTATGCATGTACTTCCCCAAACCAAAATAGACATTATTTCTAATGTCTTAAATTTCGGGGTAGTTCATGCACACGAAATGCAATGCATGAAACAGTAAATTGTCATTTTGGATTTTTCATGTGGGAACAATAAAAAGAACACCTTAATGGAGCCAAGGTGTTAGTCCTCCGTGTTGCTAGGACTCTCAAGACAAACCAAAGACAAATATTGTACAAGTTATCAAAACATTAAATTCTTTCATGAAAATTGAAAATAAAGAGAGAGGATAAGGAAACTTCACTTAAGCTTGAGATGGGTGCCTCATGCCCGCTCTATCTAGCTATGAAGAGATCTTCTAAAGATCGCCATCATCCCCCTCTAGGTCAATATCCCATAATTCCTTGGATGCATCACTTGTATTAGGGTCCATGAACTCATCTTCTTCGCTATTAAGCTCCACCGTATCCCCACCGCAAGATTTGTCGCTCCCTTCATCTTGTTGCCCATTTGCCCCTTCATTTGCTTTTTCCGAATTTGGGAAGAGTATATCCATTTGTGCCCAAGAAGGAAACACTCCCTCCTCACTAATCTTCCCTCGTTGAATCATATCGTGGAATTGAGGGTAAAGTGCATAATAGTTGTCCACGGTAGCTTCATATTGTCGGAAATGCAATTCTTGGAGAATTCCCGTTACAAAGTCATCACGGGGGAGGATAAAGGGGTTAGGGTGGTTGTATGGTTGGTATGGAAAAGGGTAGAGGGTATCTTGATTTTCTCATCTTGTTGTTGTTGCTCTTGTTGTTGTTGGGGATTTGGTGGTGGTGGTGGTGCTTGCCTTGCTTGGGTTGGGTTTGCGGGGATGATGTAGGACGGGATCAGTGATAGAGGTCCCCTTCTTGGTAGACCGGTCATTGGTAAATAGATTGGATCACTCCCCTTTGTTATCCACTTGATCCTTTTCTCAACCCCCTCAAGGGTTATCCAATGATGATGCACAAGAAGGAGTTCTTCATTTATCCTTGTATTCCCGGAAAGAGGAGTGTACTCATTGTTCTCATTAAATTTTGGATTGAAATGCTTTGCAATCTTTGTAATGAGTCCTCCATTAACGATGTGTTTCATCCATCATCATCTCCGTTTCTAAACTTAGCCCACTCCTCAAGTAGTATAAGAGACGCATTAAAATGATATCCACCCCTTCCTTGGATATCGAGATAAGACTCCATGAACACAAGATCGAGTTCGTTCACAATTGCTGGGTCCCGGCGTGCAAGGAGGGTGCCGGAAAGGAACCGGTAGGTGAGTCTCAAAATAGGGTTTTGAATGGGGAAAGCTAGGCACTCCTTAATGTACATAAAATCTCGGCCGGTCATGGCTCTCCATAGGGGTGCAACACTATATTTCTTCGGTTTTGATGTCCGGGTAGGCGAGACATCAAGGCCAAGCACATTAGTGAATTCCACTAGAGACATCATTCTCGAAACACTTTCCAACCTAAATTCTATGCAAATCGTTCTATTCAAGGTTGTGATTTTCAAGAAACTTAAAAATTCAAGAACAAGGGACCGATAGGTTTGCTCGTGCATGCGAAATAGGGTAGAGAGACCAAACAACTCAAAAAGGGCTTCCATTTGATGGTAAATCCCAAGCTTCCTTAAAGTTCTATGGCATAAAAACTTTGTAGGGAGAATGTTCTTACCAAGAAGTCGGTGAAAAATGAGCCTTTGCGCATCATTTACGAATTCAACATTAGAGAAGTCATCAATCTTGGAAAGATCCACAATTTCTTCATGCTCCCTTCTTAGAGTGTTGATGTGAGAAGTAGAAGAACTTCCTCTCACTCTTGGTCTTCTTCTATCCCTAAATGAAGATCCCCTTGGTCCCATTCTTTGATTGTGGAGTTGGAATTTTTGATTTGTTGAAGTATGGAGATTCTCTTTTTGGATTGAATCTTGCTTTTGAAACCCAAGAAATTGGGGCTTTTGTTTTTGTGGAATGAAAGAGTGTTTGGGATATGCTTTGGAGTCATAAGAAGGCGGGTTTTTATAATACAAGTGAAAGGAAGGGTGATGTGTCACAAATTGTGTGGTGGGGAGAATTAAAATCGTAAAAATCGGGAGTGAAGGCCGCAGGGAGACGAGCGGATTCGGGCCTGGGACGCTCGGATTTCCTTGTTATGGGACGAGCGGATTCCTGGGAAGACGCTCAGATTCTCTTATAGCGGATTTTTCTAAGATTTTGAAGCAGTCAAGACGAGCGGATCGAGCTTAGGACGAGCGTCTTTTCTGAAGTAGGACAAGCGTCTTGTCTGAGGGACGCTCGGATTCTCTTACTGGAAAGTATCCCAAAGTCATGCAGTGAAAAGACGAGCGGATTGTCAATAGGACGGTCGTCTTGAATAAGCCGAGCGGATTTCCTCCTCGGACGCTCGGATTCCCTGCTGGTCGAGCGGATTCTCCTCGTTTTCCTTTACTCTGATAAAAAACTTCCCCACACTTGAAAACTAGTTCCTTCCTTCATCAAAAATCATTAGTGACCCTCCCTCACTTACTCTCATGAAAAGAATTTATGTTTATGATAAAAGGAATGCAATAAAATTATAAATACAAGTTAGAGGGGTTAGTATATTTACAAGTGGTGGTTTAGGGAGGACTCCACCAAACTCTCCCTTTGATGATTCCTTCAAGGATGAGGAAGCCCGAGGTAGGTGACCTCGACCTCTCCAATAAATGCTCCCTCATAATATGGCTTCAATCTTTGGCCTTGACCTTGAATTTGCTTCCATCTTCCGCCTTGATTTCAAAATCCCCATACTTTCCAATCTCGGTGATCACATAGGGACCCATCCATCTAGAGTTCAACTTCCCGGGAAAGAGTCAATATCGGGAATTGAATAGAAGGACTTTATCTCCTTTGTGCAAGGCTTTTTGCTTGATCCTCTTATCATGAAGCAATCTTGTCCTTTCCTTGTAGATCTTGGCATTCTCATAAGATTGTAGTCAGAATTCTTCCAACTCTTGAATTTGTATCATCCTCTTTTGACCACTTAATTTGAGATCAAGGTTAAGGGCTCGGATTGCCCAAAAAGCTTTGTACTCTAATTCGATTGGCAAGTGGCATGCTTTTCCATAAACAAGCTTGTAAGGAGAGGCTCCTATGGGAGTTTTATAGACCGTCCTATAAGCCCAAAGAGTGTCATCAAGCTTTGTGCTCCAATCCTTTCGGGTCTTGTTTACAACTTTCTCAAGAATTTGCTTGATCTCTCTATTCGAAACTTCAACTTGACCGCTTGTTTGAGGATGATATCCTAAGCCGGTTCTCTGTTGAACACCATATTTGGTCAAAAGGGATACGAGCTTCTTTTCATGAAAATGCGTTCCTCCATCACTTATGATTGCTCTAGGGACTCCGAATCTTGGGAAGATTATTTTCTTGAAGAGCTTGGTGACCGTCTTTGCATAATCGTTTGGGGTGGCAATTGCCTCCACCCACTTTGAGACGTAGTCTACGGCCACAAGGATATACTTATTCCCATTGGATGTCACAAACGGCCCTTGGTAGTCGATCCCCCAAACGTCAAAGATCTCCACTTCTAGTATGCCCCTTTGTGGCATTTCATTCCTCCAAGAGATATTCCCCGTCCTTTGACAAGCATCACAATGAATGATGAATTCCCTTGTGTCTTGGAACATCGTAGGCCAATAGAAGCCCGATTGAAGAATTTTTGCAATGGTTCTCCTTGCTCCATGGTGCCCACCGTAAGGTGACGAGTGGCATCCTTCCAAGATTCCTTGGACTTCCCATTGAGGGATGCACCTCCGGTAGAGCCCATCACTACACTCTTTGTAAAGATTTGGGTCATCCCAAAAGTACCTTTTTACTTCGAATAAGAACCTCTTCCTTTGGTTGTAGTTCAAATTTGGAGGGAGTACTCTTCCAACGATATAGTTGGCATAATCAGCAAACCATGGGGTGATGTGCCTTTCAAGTTGTGTTTGAATGGCCATCAAGATCGTCGGGAAATGAGTCATTGATCGGCGTTTCTCCTTGTTCATCATGAAACCGGATCCTTGACAAGTGATCCGCCACTACATTTTCGGCTCCTTTCTTGTCTCTTATTTCCAAGTCGAATTCTTGAAGAAGCAAAATCCATCTCAACAACCTTGGTTTTGCCTCCTTCTTTATTAAGAGGTGTCGAAGAGAACGGTGATCCAAAAAGACAATCACTTTGGATCCAAGTAAGTAGGAACGGAATTTGTCCAAAGCATAGATAATGGCAAGAAGCTCTTTCTCGGTGGTATCATAGTTCACTTGGGAGGGATCAAGAGTCTTGCTTATATAGTAGATGTGTGGACATGGGCCACGTCTCGGTCTGTGGATTTGGCCACCTACCGGTCCGCGGTCACGGGCCACCTGCGAGCCCACTTCCATCTATGGACATGCATCGGTCTTTTTGAAAGCCACGCTCGGCGGCGTAAAAATGCTCTCGACCGGATCATTTTAGATCGGTCGGTTTCGTCTCGGTTAGGGTCTCGAAACGATTAGAGATGTTCGGAGTCACCACCAAGCATTTGTGGGATGCCTGGAACCCGTTCGAATTCCACTTTATACCTCGGTCAAATCGAAGCACAAAGCAGCGTTTGACATAGGTACTAAAGATAAGAAAATCGTCCCTCTTTAGCATCCTATCTCTAGAATGACTCTCGTACGCCCTAGATAAGGTCGTCCACTATCCAAAGTTTCTGAGTAAGAGGTGAAGGTACATATTGGGAAGCCCTTTAATCAGACACCCAATCCCGCCCGCGTTAGTGGCCTCTACTGATCGATCTTGGTTGGTTGAATGCAAAAGTTGATAAAACGGTTTAAATGCATGAATGCGCATCCAATAATTTAAACCTAACATGTGAGAGCTTTCTAAGTCGGTTTATTTAATCCAAGTATCAAGTATAAGATGTCGAGTTGGATTAATAATTGATTTACATGCAAGACGGAAATTAAACATCCATTTACCGTATTAGGTTTAGGGTGCATAACATGATCCGTTTGTCTTAGTAAGGCATTTTGCAAATATGATTTTGAATAGTCGAAGTAGTCATCTGATCCGTCCTATATCCGGGTTAACCGGAGTCGGGATCGTCCTAGACTAATGCTGGAAGGGAACAGGCCCTGTGCCAGACGGCTATATGAGGCGCTAGCCAGCGGCGACACAAGGGGCCTCCCTCTGGTTTTGAAAATGAGAAATGGAGAGCCTGTTTAGGCGCGGGTTAGCCCACGGTTTATGTGCCGTGTTCTGACCTTTTAGAAAACGTTATAAAACGTGTTGGAAATGGGTATTTGAACCCGGTTTGACTTGAAGGGGTCGTTTAGACAGCATTTTGTTGATTTGAAGAACTTGACTCGAATAATCATCATTATTTTGATAATATTCGATGTCGGATTCGATTTGACAAACTTGACATGAATAGTTTTGAAAACAAATTATGGACTAATTATTTTAAGTCCATTTGAATGTTATTAGTCGATACTCATCATCGTACTGTTGGAATATGTGTCCTCCGACAATAATGCGATCACAACTGTTGATCATGATGATCACATGTTTAAGTCTCATTTTAAAGAATACAATTGGGAAGTATTTTTACTGTCAACTGGTCAACACATATCGGTAATGATTGGCTGACTAGAGTTTAACATTACTGTCGTGCGACGGTGGTGATCAGTTGATCCTCTAGGTCATACCTAAAGGATAATACTCTTAATTGATCATTTAATTAATCGTATAACGTTACGAGTTAATTAAATTACTTAAAATATTGACGGACGATTTTGGAAGTAAATTTACGTATCTCATTATAATCTGATTAAATAAGATACGGTCTAAGTGATCGAATTGTTTTATTACTTGGATGAAATTATTGTTTAAGGAAACAATTGAAATTGAATGAATAATTCATTATAAATACAAGATGTTGTGATTTATAATTGGTAAATTATTTTGGTACAAGTAATTGTGAATTACCAAGTCGATTTTGTATATGACGTATTTTTATTAATACGTTGATTTTTAATATGTTAAAAATACATAACAATTTTACATGACATGTGACATGTGTTAGAAATCTATATCTCATTATACAACATATTCTTATATGTTTCAAATTTATTTAGTGATAAAATAAATTTTAGATCTTATGCATGCAAACTAAAATAAATAAGTGAAGAAATCATTTTCTCACCATATGAATTTCGGTCAAATGGGCACCAACAAGATCTCCTTCTTGTTAGTTCTTGAGCTTTCCAATATTGGATGAACATACATGACCTCAAAATAGAAGCCCTCCAATTAGTTGCACCCAAAACTATCCCTTAATTCCACAAACTAATATGTACTAGATATTTGTAATGTGGTTTACCTTAAAATTGATTACTAATACTCATATATTACATTAATAATTTTAGTAATCTTTTGAACAAATTTGAATCAAAAACTCATCTTTTTGATGAAGATTTAAAGAGAGAGAAGAGAGAAAATACATGAACATTTGCATGTGGATTGAATGGTAGTGTAAGAATCATAAGATAAAATAACTAAAACTCCTCTAATAGGAGTAGTAGAGCCGGCTAGCAAGAGGCCAAGGGAGAGAATCTTGCTTTTCCTTTTTGTCTTATCAATATTGTAGGTGTAAGGCTATGTAATAATAGGTATGATTATAATAATTTTAGGCATTAAAATAATACACCCATTATCCTCCACAACCTACAATATTTCGGTCCATATGTAAAATAGACTACCATTTTATTTTGTCAATTTGTCACTTGTCACACAATATGTCACATGTTATATGATACATGTTATTAATTAATTTAATGCATATTTATCACATAAATATCATTTCATGAATTAATTAAATTACATACAACAAATTGACTAGTGATACTTGATCACATAAATAAAATTGGTCATATAATTATAATTCACAACTTCTTGTAATTATAATTAACCATTCATTCTTATCTTTATTGTTTCTCAAACAATAAATAATTTTAGTAACAAAGCATTTTATTACTAAAATAAATCTTATTTAATCCCATTACAATAAGATATCAATATTCTCTCTCACAAATTGAATTGTTCAATTTTAAGGAATTAATTAATCTGTATCGGTATACAACTAATTAACCTTTTCAATTAAGGGAATCGTCCTTTAGGTGTGACCTCAAGGGATCAACTGATCACCACCGTCGCACGACAGTAATGTCAAACTCTAGCCAGCCAATCATTACCGATATGAGTGGACCAGTTGACTATATATATATTATGTATCATCCCTTCCGTATTCTTGAAATGAGATTTAATAATGATATTTAAATCATGTGATCGCACTATTGTTGAGGACACATTTCCCAACAATCTCCCACTTGTCCTCGACAAGTGTGCGTCACCAATTCTCTTGTCCTATTACTATCTCCCACTCAATGCAAGGTGTCTTCCGGGTCGTACTTGCAAGTGATCATATCGAGAGTGGTTTCCTCGATCTGGAGAATAACTGATTGACCAGAATTTATCCACCATGGATACCTTCCGAGCGTGGCCACGCATTTCCAGTTCATTACTCCTGGAGTGGCCCTGAGATATTGTTTTAACCCGACAAGGGGTGGACAATTCCTATCGCACTTATTCCCTTCGACTAGCCACAGCCATCATAACCCAAAATATGCCCATTTGACCCCATTTACGAAGGTCGTAGTAACACAAATCAAAGTTAATCAGAAACTGTTCCACCTTAGGCGAACAGTCTTTAGTCAAAAGAATCGACTCATTAGAATACTATAGTAGCTCTCGCCATGACCAGGCTATATAAATTTGCCAGAACTTTATAAGCGGTCACTGCCCGACAAAGTGTTCCTAACAGTCTGCCTATGTGATCGACTAGTCATCTCACATGACTCCATGGCACTTGAACTTGCCATCAATCGCATCACACTCTAGTCACTTCGAGACGTCACCTCATGTAAGTGACTATGGGCGAATACAATGCTAATCCGTGTTCACTTTAACGGGGTTCAATTGTCTCTACAACCCGTTTGGATGTAACAAAGTATAATAAAAGAGTTTTAAGGTAAAACTCGAACGACAAATGCGATTATCACATATGAATAGTCAATGTCTGATAACTATTTCATGTTCTATAATCTAATTTGATCTTGTATGTAGTTGTTCATCTCAATTTAATTGAAATTACATGACTCATCATGTTTAGCCTTTGAGAAGGCTTTGGTTAGTAGGTTTTATCAACTTCTTGTACCTTACTCAACCTTACTACATACTCGTTTTCCTTTGTAATGTATACATTTGCATTACAAAACTTTCTGAGTACGTGTCGAGATCCAATCAAGACATAGGCCCTCTAGCCTAAGAATAGCTCCCACTGTTTTCACAGTGTGTGGGACTCATTCTCTTGCACATCTCATGATTGCAAGTGTACTCAATTTCCGTTATAAATATCTCTCATTGTTCTTTATTGCCTAGAACGATTCTAGAAAATCTATTTCTTAAATAACATAGCCACAATGGTATCTTAACCATACTAATGTGTTTTGATTATGGTTTTGGCGGAAACCATGCGCAATCTCAATTGTCAATTGTCACTTGTGTAACACCCTTACACAAAATTGCATCATAAATACTCTGCTTTACTTCCTTAATGCTTCTGCAAGCACTTAAGGGTAATCTTTATGGCTTACTTGGTAAAGATTACTTAAATTCAATTTTGAAAACAATTCATCATACTCAAAGTATGTGAAGTGTTATACATCATTACTCATTTAATTGATCCGGCAGCGGAAGCAAATGAAATCAATCAAATATGTTCAATTTAATTGAACTAGTCATAAATCTTATCAACATAAGACTTCTTATTGACGCTAATATCATGTGGATTTATCTTCATAAAACCGGATATTCAAGATGTATTATAATACTCCAAAAGTCTTAAATCACTCGCAATGATCAATATGTCATCCACATATAAGACTAATAAAAATTTCCGTAACTCCCACTAAACTCCATGTATAAACACAACTTCTCGACTTATCGAGAAAAGTTTTATAACATGATCAAAACATTGATTCTAACTCATTGATGTCCTACTTAAGACCATCTCTTAAGTTTCACATTATCTTAGGATTGCAAGAATCTATAAAACTCATGACATGTATTGAATACATTCCTTCTTTTGAAGAAGTGGGTTTTAGATTCACATCTTTGTATGCGTATCCTCATAATGAAACACAATCCCTAAGAAGATCCAAATAGACTTAAGCATTTCAATTAGTGCAAAACCCTTTGCAACCAATCTTGCTTTGAAATCTCTCTTTATTAGTGCAAAACCCTTTGTCACTAATCAAGCCCTTTTGTTTCGGATTTTCATGGCTCTAAGCCTTGTATTGAGTTGTGACTTAAACACTCTTATGTAAGTCATATGTTGATTACTTTCTAGAAGTAATCAACTTGAATCAAACAATTTCTTTTGTAAGTTATAAGCTCTTTACTTTCTTAAAAGTAGCATGAATTCATCATTTTTAACAAGTGACGAATTTAACCTCCTAGGTTTTGAAGAAATAATGTCTTACACAAAACGTCTCATGTAGCCAAGAAAGACCAGTTTCTTGCGACATAACATTCTCTGTGGCATTCTTTGTGGCTCTTGAATAATTTCTCCCACTCTGTCTTCTAGAAATAAACTTGTATTTTTAGAAAGACAGCTTCACGAGCCGCAAACCCGTCGTACTCGTGATAATTGAAAAGGGAAAAATGAGCATTTGTTTCTTGTGAAAACTTACAAACATGGTACCCTTACCATTTCATATCTCATATGATTCGATTTAGTGGAAAAATAATTTAGACAAAAATGATAAAATCCCCAAAAGGATCAAGTAACTCAAAGTAACTTGATTGAAGTCCAAACCATATCGAATAGCGTTTGATTTCTTATCCAACCACACATTATTTCATAATGCGTGCTAAGAGAGATTAACTTGTGATACTATATCACATTTCCTTTGGCTTATATCAAAGTCTTCACTTTGATAATCCCATCACGACTAAATCGTGATTCCTTGAACTCTTTAAACTTCTTCAAAGATTTTTCTATTTACCTTATTAAGTGAACACACATTAGCGTCAACTTAAGTCGTTGGTAAAAGAAAATGATCAACCTATTTTGGATCGATGATTTACAACCTCGATCTCCTTTTCAACCAAAAGGCACGAGACAACTTGCTTTGAATACAAGATACGCATATATCATTAACAATCTAATGGTTTCAAGAGTACTCGATAACTCTTTGCGTTCATCATTCCAAAATTTAAGGTTTAATCTTGGGTTACCAATTTGAATATTACATCATCTACATGATATATCATTCTAGTTTGGTTTAGAATATAATCACCTTGATAATGGGCTAGCCATACATCAAATCGTGTTGTATAGGGTCACAAAAGTGAAAACCTCTTTTGTATCTTAACAAGTTTATATTCTTATTTAGAGTTTATGCACTTAATAGTCACAATTAAGTACAACTTTAAATCCAATAACTAGATTGAGTACACAATTAATCTATCTCTCGACATTATTGTTGCTAGTCGTCATATTCTAATCATCTTATGTGTCAAATACAATGATGAAAACCTCCACTGGTTTCTAATATTGACGCAGTGGTACTAGCAAAATTTATGTTTAATCAAATAAACATTTAAAGAAGAAGGTCCCATTAGATGTCCCACAACTAACTTGTTGATTCTTCAATAATTTGGGGTAGTTTCCTTTCTAGTGCCTAACATTTAAGACAATGGAAACTTTATCGGTCGGGATTGATAGGTTTAGTATCATTATTCTCAACAACTTTACTTTTAACATTACCTTGTATCAATTCCATTATAATCTTTACTTCTTGAACCTCATTCTCATCTTAACGGTTTAAGAGAATGCTCCCACTTATTTCAACGAGTCTTTGCTTTGAGAAGCAAAATTGAATTCATGAAGATTACTCTTCATTTGTTCGTTTTAGTCTTAAAACTTTCATTGAAGTGGTTGCGATATTTTGGTCAATTACGAATTCTGACAAATCTAATTACCAAAACAATTTATCGCTTCAAGGTACTTAATTCAATTAAGTATATGAATAACAATCCATTGTAAGTAGATGTGTTAGTCAAGAATCAAAAACCTGTTTGATAATGAATAACTTTTATCTATACTCTTTACAAGAGATCCTTAGCAATGGTTCATTTGAGGTTTTAGAAGCAAATTCATATTTATCTTTAGTTACGATGGATTAATGGAGATTTGAATCAAAAATCGAAATGATATCGTACATGAATGTGGTAAAGAAATAGAACAATGTAATAACGGAATAGTGGAAAAACTTTACATTTATCGTTTTATTAATACTTGTAAATAATTTAACAAGATATGAGCATTTATGTAGTGACCTCTACCCAACTACAATAAATGATTCCAAGACCCAAATTCATATTAACTTGGGGCACGGTGTGCCGAAATACCCCTCATGAATATAACTCGGTGGATTAACTCTTTAATCGATTCTACTTTTAGAACTCTTGGTCGATAAAATTACATTAATATTTATCTTTAGCCCGAAACACATCCGGAAATACGTCGTGAATACTTTCGTTGAGTTCAACCCAAATTTCGAATAAATGTGTCCATGATCCAAACTCATATCAACTTAGGGCACGGTGTGCCGAAATACCCTTCATTAACATAAATTCGGTGGATAGACATTTATCACCCCACTTCACCAACGTAACAAGGTTTGTCTTACGGTAAAGCCGGCTCAACTCCCTTGCGAAACTGGTACTTCATGGGTTTCTAATTTTTGGTAAGGCTAAGTCTCAATTGTTTATTTTAGCGAGAGGTCATGTCAATTTATTATCTATCACGTTTTAAGTGAACTAAAGCGGTGAACTTCGATAATTGTAATTGACACGGTCGATAAACTCGATTAAAATGACAATGCATGTTTTAGTTATGGCGATTTAGCGATGCATGCGACATATAAATAAAATGCAAAGCATAAATAGAATAATCCTAGTATGGCCTTCCTAAAATAGAAAAACTATTTAGCTATTACATATTCGGAAACCAGCTCCATTGGTCCCTTGAACTTCGGTTGAGACACGCATCTCGAGGTAACACCGTCTTTAAAGGATTTCCTTCTTGAGTGACACCGTCTTCAAGGAACTCCGAAATAAATAAATTACATAATAAATTACATAATTTCCTATTATACATTTGTAATTAAAATAAAATAAATCTATTAAATTACAAAATGGTGATACAAGATCACAATAAATTACAACCGAATCGATATTCCCATACATTTCGGGTAATATCAATTAAAACTAAGGCCATACTAAGTAAAAATTACATAATTCAAAAATTACATAAAATAAAATTATGACAATCATAAATAAAATGCAGCATTATAATATGTATGAACATGCCCAATTTTATGCTAAATCGCCTTTAAGGAGCCAATATCGTATATTACAAGGTTTTTACGGATTTGCGTGATTCAACGTTTTATAATCACAAAAATTACAAAAAATCATATTTATGCACAAGTCAATTACCCTAACCTCTTAGGACTCAAAATTAGTCTCCACTAACTATTTGACCATAATTAACTTATATTTCTTAAAATTGTTCATTAGAGGACTCAAAATTACAATAAAATGCTATAAACTTCAAATAAATCACAAAAATTCCAAATAAATTTGAAATTTGAAATTTAAACTTATGAACATTCTGGAAAAATACCATGACACTCATAATGTTCAAAAACTTAGGTTAAAATTTCGTAAAATTATCGGAAAAACTATGTTGCGGTTTATCGGATTTATCAATAAAAATCATAAAAACATGAGAAAAATTATATTCATCAACTTTTCAATTTTAGATCTGAAAAATATAATAAAATGCAATATGTGACGTTTTTCCTTAGTCATGAAGTATGTTTTAGCAATTTTTCACTAATTAGGTAACTATTTATGCTATTTTTCATCAAAAATCCATAAATCATGCATAAAGACTTCAATATAGCCTATTATTTTACACACATCTTGTAAAATTGCATGTGACAACATACTAAATTTATATGACCAGATTCGAAATATTTCTCATATTAACCTATTTTTCATTTAAATTTGATTTTTATCATGAAAAATCCATTTTCGAGCATAATAACTCCAAAAATTATGAAAATTTCCAGATCAACTAAAAATAATATATGTGAAAACATATCCAAAAACCACTGGAAAATTCGAAGTTTAGCTAATTTTCGTCCAAAAATGACATTTTTTATCATAAAAATCACATTTTAATGCCAATATTATATAAAATGAACAATAAAATCCATAAATTTAACCAAAATATCCTAAAACATTTTAGGACCAGAAACTTTAACATGCATAATAAATTTCGTGATATTTCATAATAAACACAAATTTATAAGTTTTGTTTGTTAATCATATAACTCGGAAAAACAATAACCGATTTGCATGCAAACAACCTTGTGCTCTTGATACCGCTTGTTAGAAATCTATATCTCATTATACAACATATTCTTATATGTTTCAAATTTATTTAGTGATAAAATAAATTCTAGATTTTATGCATGCAAACTAAAATAAATAAGTGAAGAAATCATTTTCTCACCATATGAATTTCGGTCAAATGGGCACCAACAAGATCTTCTTCTTGTTAGTTCTTGAGCTTTCCAATATTGGATGAACATACATGACCTCAAAATAGAAGCCCTCCAATTAGTTGCACCCAAAACTATCCCTTAATTCCACAAACTAATATGTACTAGATATTTGTAATGTGGTTTACCTTAAAATTGATTACTAATACTCATATATTACATTAATAATTTTAGTAATCTTTTGAACAAATTTGAATCAAAAACTCATCTTTTTGATGAAGATTTAAAGAGAGAGAAGAGAGAAAATACATGAACATTTGCATGTGGATTGAATGGTAGTGTAAGAATCATAAGATAAAAGAACTAAAACTCCTCTAATAGGAGTAGTAGAGCCGGCTAGCAAGAGGCCAAGGGAGAGCATCTTGCTTTTCCTTTTTGTCTTATCAATATTGTAGGTGTAAGGCTATGTAATAATAGGTATGATTATAATAATTTTAGGCATTAAAATAATACACCCATTATCCTCCACAACCTACAATATTTCGGTCCATATGTAAAATAGACTACCATTTTATTTTGTCAATTTGTCACTTGTCACACAATATGTCACATGTTATATGATACATGTTATTAATTAATTTAATGCATATTTATCACATAAATATCATTTCATGAATTAATTAAATTACATACAACAAATTGACTAGTGATACTTGATCACATAAATAAAATGGGTCATATAATTATAATTCACAACTTCTTGTAATTATAATTAACCATTCATTCTTATCTTTATTGTTTCTCAAACAATAAATAATTTTAGTAACAAAGCATTTTATTACTAAAATAAATCTTATTTAATCCCATTACAATAAGATATCAATATTCTCTCTCACAAATTGAATTGTTCAATTTTAAGGAATTAATTAATCTGTATCGGTATACAACTAATTAACCTTTTCAATTAAGGGAATCGTCCTTTAGGTGTGACCTCAAGGATCAATCGATCACCACCGTCGCACGACAAGTAATGTCAAACTCTAGCCTTGACCAATCATTACCGATATGAGTGGACCAGTTGACTATATATATTATGTATCATCCCTTCCGTATTCTTGAAATGAGATTTAATAATGATATTTAAATCATGTGATCGCACTATTGTTGAGGACACATTTCCCAACAATCTCCCACTTGTCCTCGACAAGTGTGCGTCACCAATTCTCTTGTCCTATTACTATCTCCCACTCAATGCAAGGTGTCTTTCGGGTCGTACTTGCAAGTGATCATATCGAGAGTGGTTTCCTCGATCTGGAGAATACCTGATTGACCGGAATTTATCCACCATGGATACCTTCCGAGCGTGGCCACGCATTTCCAGTTCATTACTCCTCGAGTGGCCCTGAGATATTGTTTTAACCCTGACAAGGGGGTGGACAATTCCTATCGCACTTATTCCCTTCGACTAGCCACAACCATCATAACCCAAAATATGCCCATTTGACCCCATTTACGAAGGTCGTAGTAACACAAATCAAAGTTAATCAGAAACTGTTCCACCTTAGGTGAACAGTCTTTAGTCAAAAGAATCGACTCATTAGAATACTATAGTAGCTCTCGCCACGACCAGGCTATATAAATTTGCCAGAACTTTATAAGCGGTCACTGCCCGACAAAGTGTTCCTAACAGTCTGCCTATGTGATCGACTAGTCATCTCACATGACTCCATGGCACTTGAACTTGCCATCAATCGCATCACACTCTAGTCACTTCGAGACGTCACCTCATGTAAGTGACTATGGGCTAATACAATGCTAATCCGTGTTCACTTTAACGGGGTTCAATTGTCTCTACAACCCGTTTGGATGTAACAAAGTATAATAAAAGAGTTTTAAGGTAAAACTCGAACGACAAATGCGATTATCACATATGAATAGTCAATGTCTGATAACTATTTCATGTTCTATAATCTAATTTGATCTTGTATGTAGTTGTTCATCTCAATTTAATTGAAATTACATGACTCATCATGTTTAGCCTTTGAGAAGGCTTTGGTTAGTAGGTTTTATCAACTTCTTGTACCTTACTCAACCTTACTACATACTCGTTTTCCTTTGTAATGTATACATTTGCATTACAAAACTTTTCGAGTACGTGTCGAGATCCAATCAAGACATAGGCCCTCTAGCCTAAGAATAGCTCCACTTTGTTTTCACGAGTGTGCGGGACTCATTCTCTTGCACATCTCATGATTGCAAGTGTACTCAATTTCCGTTATAAATATCTCTCATTGTTCTTTATTGCCTAGAACGATTCTAGAAAATCTACTTCTTAAATAACATAGCCACAATGGTATCTTAACCATCCTAATGTGTTTTGATTATGGTTTTGGCGGAAACCATGCGCAATCTCAATTGTCAATTGTCACTTGTGTAACACCCTTACACAAAATTGCATCATAAACACTTTGCTTTACTTCCTTAATGCTTCTGCAAGCACTTAAGGGTAATCTTTATGGCTTACTTGGTAAAGATTACTTAAATTCAATTTTGAAAACAATTCATCATACTCAAAGTATGTGAAGTGTTATACATCATTACTCATTTAATTGATCCGGCAGCGGAAGCAAATGAAATCAATCAAATATGTTCAATTTAATTGAACTAGTCATAAATCTTATCAACATAAGACTTCTTATTGACGCTAATATCATGTGGATTTATCTTCATAAAACCGGATATTCAAGATGTATTATAATATTCCAAAAGTCTTAAATCACTCGCAATGATCAATATGTCATCCATATATAAGACTAATAAAAATTTCCGTAACTCCCACTAAACTCCATGTATAAACACAACTTCTCGACTTATCGAGAAAAGTTTTATAACATGATCAAAACATTGATTCTAACTCATTGATGTCCTACTTAAGACCATCTCTTAAGTTTCACATTATCTTAGGATTGCAAGAATCTATAAAACTCATGACATGTATTGAATACATTCCTTCTTTTGAAGAAGTGGGTTTTAGATTCACATGCTGTATGCGTATCCTCATAATGAAACACAATCCCTAAGAAGATCCAAATAGACTTAAGCATTTCAATTAGTGCAAAACCCTTTGCAACCAATCTTGCTTTGAAATCTCTCTTTATTAGTGCAAAACCCTTTGTCACTAATCAAGCCCTTTTGTTTCGGATTTTCATGGCTCTAAGCCTTGTATTGAGTTGTGACTTAAACACTCTTATGTAAGTCATATGTTGATTACTTTCTAGAAGTAATCAAATTGAATCAAACAATTTCTTTTGTAAGTTATAAGCTCTTTACTTTCTTAAAAGTAGCATGAATTCATCATTTTTAACAAGTGACGAATTTAACCTCCTAGGTTTTGAAGAAACAATGTCTTACACAAAACGTCTCATGTAGCCAAGAAAGACCAGTTTCTTGCGACATAACATTCTCTGTGGCATTCTTTGTGGCTCTTGAATAATTTCTCCCACTCTGTCTTCTAGAAATAAACTTGTATTTTTAGAAAGACAGCTTCACGAGCCGCAAACCCGTCGTACTCGTGATAATTGAAAAGGGAAAAATGAGCATTTGTTTCTTGTGAAAACTTACAAACATGGTACCCTTACCATTTCATATCTCATATGATTCGATTTAGTGGAAAAATAATTTAGACAAAAATGATAAAATCCCCAAAAGGATCAAGTAACTCAAAGTAACTTGATTGAAGTCCAAACCATATCGAATAGCGTTTGATTTCTTATCCAACCACACATTATTTCATAATGCGTGCTAAGAGATATTAACTTGTGATACTATATCACATTTCCTTTGGCTTATATCAAAGTCTTCACTTTGATAATCCCATCACGACTAAATCGTGATTCCTTGAACTCTTTAAACTTCTTCAAAGATTTTTCTATTTACCTTATTAAGTGAACACACATTAGCGTCAACTTAAATCGTTGGTAAAAGAAAATGATCAACCTATTTTGGATCGATGATTTACAACCTCGATCTCCTTTTCAACCAAAAGGCACGAGACATCTTGCTTTGAATACAAGATACGCATATATCATTAACAATCTAATGGTTTCAAGAGTACTCGATAACTCTTTGCGTTCATCATTCCAAAATTTAAGGTTTAATCTTGGGTTACCAATTTGAATCTTACATCATCTACATGATATATCATTCTAGTTTGGTTTAGAATATAATCACCTTGATAATGGGCTAGCCATACATCAAATCGTGTTGTATAGGGTCACAAAAGTGAAAACCTCTTTTGTATCTTAACAAGTTTATATTCTTATTTAGAGTTTATGCACTTAATAGTCACAATTAAGTACAACTTTAAATCCAATAACTAGATTGAGTACACAATTACTCTATCTCTCGACATTATTGTTGCTAGTCGTCATATTCTAATCATCTTATGTGTCAAATACAATGATGAAAACCTCCACTGGTTTCTAATATTGACGAAGTGGTACTAGCAAAATTTATGTTTAATCAAATAAACATTTAAAGAAGAAGGTCCCATTAGATGTCCCACAACTAACTTGTTGATTCTTCAATAATTTGGGGTAGTTTCCTTTCTAGTGCCTAACATTTAAGACAATGGAAACTTTATCGGTCGGGATTGATAGGTTTAGTATCGTTATTCTCAACAACTTTACTTTTAACATTACCTTGTATCAATTCCATTATAATCTTTACTTCTTGAACCTCATTCTCATCTTAACGGTTTAAGAGAATGCTCCCACTTATTTCAACGAGTCTTTGCTTTGAGAAGCAAAATTGAATTCATGAAGATTACTCTTCATTTGTTCGTTTTAGTCTTAAAACTTTCATTGAAGTGGTTGCGATATTTTGGTCAATTACGAATTCTGACAAATCTAATTACCAAAACAATTTATCGCTTCAAGGTACTTAATTCAATTAAGTATATGAATAACAATCCATTGTAAGTAGATGTGTTAGTCAAGAATCAAAAACCTGTTTGATAATGAATAACTTTTATCTATACTCTTTACAAGAGATCCTTAGCAATGGTTCATTTGAGGTTTTAGAAGCAAATTCATATTTGTCTTTTAGTTACGATGTTTTAATGGAGATTTGAATCAAAAATCGAAATGATATCGTACATGAATGTGGTAAAGAAATAGAACAATGTAATAACGGAATAGTGGAAAAACTTTACATTTATCGTTTTATTAATACTTGTAAATAATTTAACAAGATATGAGCATTTATGTAGTGACCTCTATCCAACTACAATAAATGATTCCAAGACCCAAATTCATATTAACTTGGGGCACGGTGTGCCGAAATACCCCTCATGAATATAACTCGGTGGATTAACTCTTTAATCGATTCTACTTTTAGAACTCTTGGTCGATAAAATTACATTAATATTTATCTTTAGCCCGAAACACATCCGGAAATACGTCGTGAATACTTTCGTTGAGTTCAACCCAAATTTCGAATAAATGTGTCCATGATCCAAACTCATATCAACTTAGGGCACGGTGTGCCGAAATACCCTTCATTAACATAAATTCGGTGGATAGACATTTATCACCCCACTTCACCAACGTAACAAGGTTTGCCTTACGGTAAAGCCGGCTCAACTCCCTTGCGAAACTGGTACTTCATGGGTTTCTAATTTTTGGTAAGGCTAAGTCTCAATTGTTTATTTTAGCGAGAGGTCATGTCAATTTATTATCTATCACGTTTTAAGTGAACTAAAGCGGTGAACTTCGATAATTGTAATTGACACGGTCGATAAACTCGATTAAAATGACAATGCATGTTTTAGTTATGGCGATTTAGCGATGCATGCGACATATAAATAAAATGCAAAGCATAAATAGAATAATCCTAGTATGGCCTTCCTAAAATAGAAAAACTATTTAACTATTACATATTCGGAAACCAGCTCCATTGGTCCCTTGAACTTCGGCTGAGACACGCATCTCGAGGTAACACCGTCTTTTAAGGATTTCCTTCTTGAGTGACACCGTCTTCAAGGAACTCCGAAATAAATAAATTACATAATAAATTACATAATTTCCTATTATACATTTGTAATTAAAATAAAATAAATCTATTAAATTACAAAATGGTGATACAAGATCACAATAAATGACAACCGAATCGATATTCCCATACATTTCGGGTAATATCAATTAAAACTAAGGCCATACTAAGTAAAAATTAGATAATTCAAAAATTACATAAAATAAAATTATGACAATCATAAATAAAATGCAGCATTATAATATGTATGAACATGCCCAATTTTATGCTAAATCGCCTTTAAGGAGCCAATATCGTATATTACAAGGTTTTTACGGATTTGCGTGATTCAACGTTTTATAATCACAAAAATTACAAAAATTCATATTTATGCACAAGTCAATTACCCTAACCTCTTAGGACTCAAAATTAGTCTCCAATAACTATTTGACCATAATTAACTTATGTTTCTTAAAATTGTTCATTAGAGGACTCAAAATTACAATAAAATGCTATAAACTTCAAATAAATCACAAAAATTTCAAATAAATTTGAAATTTGAAATTTAAACTTATGAACATTCTGGAAAAATACCATGACACTCATAATGTTCAAAAACTTAGGTTAAAATTTCGTAAAATTATCGGAAAAACTATGTTGCGGTTTATCGGATTTATCAATAAAAATCATAAAAACATGAGAAAAATTATATTCATCAACTTTTCAATTTTAGATCTGAAAAATATAATAAAATGCAATATGTGACGTTTTTCCTTAGTCATGAAGTATGTTTTAGCAATTTTTCACTAATTAGGTCACTATTTATGCTATTTTTCATCAAAAATCCATAAATCATGCATAAAGACTTCAATATAGCCTATTATTTTACACACATCTTGTAAAATTTCATGTGACAACATACTAAATTTATATGACCAGATTCGAAATATTTCTCATATTAACCTATTTTTCATTTAAATTCGATTTTTATCATGAAAAATCCATTTTTCGAGCATAAGAACTCCAAAAATTATGAAAATTTCCAGATCAACTAAAAATAATATATGTGAAAACATATCCAAAAACCACTGGAAAATTCGAAGTTTAGCTAATTTTCGTCCAAAAATGACATTTTTTATCATAAAAATCACATTTTAATGCCAATATTATATAAAATGAACAATAAAATCCATAAATTTAACCAAAATATCCTAAAACATTTTAGGACCAGAAACGTTAACATGCATAATAAATTTCGTGATATTTCATAACAAACACAAATTTATAAGTTTTGTTTGTTAATCATATAACTCGGAAAAACAATAACCGATTTGCATGCAAACAACCTTGTGCTCTTGATACCGCTTGTTAGAAATCTATATCTCATTATACAACATATTCTTATATGTTTCAAATTTATTTAGTGATAAAATAAATTCTAGATCTTATGCATGCAAACTAAAATAAATAAGTGAAGAAATCATTTTCTCACCATATGAATTTCGGTCAAATGGGCACCAACAAGATCTCCTTCTTGTTAGTTCTTGAGCTTTCCAATATTGAATGAACATACATGACCTCAAAATAGAAGCCCTCCAATTAGTTGCACCCAAAATTATCCCTTAATTCCACAAACTAATATATACTAGATATTTGTAATGTGGTTTACCTTAAAATTGATTACTAATACTCATATATTACATTAATAATTTTATTAATCTTTTGAACAAATTTGAATCAAAAACTCATCTTTTTGATGAAGATTTAAAGAGAGAGAAGAGAGAAAATACATGAACATTTGCATGTGGATTGAATGGTAGTGTAAGAATCATAAGATAAAAGAACTAAAACTCCTCTAATAGGAGTAGTAGAGCCGGCTAGCAAGAGGCCAAGGGAGAGCATCTTGCTTTTCCTTTTTGTCTTATCAATATTGTAGGTGTAAGGCTATGTAATAATAGGTATGATTATAATAATTTTAGGCATTAAAATAATACACCCATTATCCTCCACAACCTACAATATTTCGGTCCATATGTAAAATATACTACCATTTTATTTTGTCAATTTGTCACTTGTCACACAATATGTCACATGTTATATGATACATGTTATTAATTAATTTAATGCATATTTATCACATAAATATCATTTCATGAATTAATTAAATTACATACAACAAATTGACTAGTGATACTTGATCACATAAATAAAATGGGTCATATAATTATAATTCACAACTTCTTGTAATTATAATTCACCATTTATTCTTATCTTTATTGTTTCTCAAACAATAAATAATTTTAGTAACAAAGCATTTTATTACTAAAATAAATCTTATTTAATCCCATTACAATAAGATATCAATATTCTCTCTCACAAATTGAATTGTTCAATTTTAAGGAATTAATTAATCTGTATCGGTATACAACTAATTAACCTTTTCAATTAAGGGAATCGTCCTTTAGGTGTGACCTTAAGGGATCAACTGATCACCACCGTCGTACGACAGTAATGTCAAACTCTAACCAGCCAATCATTACCGATATGTGTGGACCAGTTGACTATATATATATTATGTATCATCCCTTCCGTATTCTTGAAATGAGATTTAATAATGATATTTAAATCATGTGATCGCACTATTGTTGAGGACACATTTCCCAACAACATGTGACAAATTGACAAATTGACAAAGATAAAATGGAATCCATTTTATCCTCATATGGACCGAAATATTGGGTGTGATTAACAATACATATTATGTAAATTAAGTTAGTGGAAGATATGATTACTTTCTATAACTAGGCATGCAAACCTAGTGCCTCTTGTGAAGAGCACCAAGCTCATGCATTGGCCTTCCTCCACCCTCCTACCCGGTTTCCCCTTGTAAAGAGCCAAGGGTCTTTTGCTTAAAAATCTATCATTCACTACATGCAAATGTGTGTGATTCATTTTTAATTATTCATTCTAACATTACAAAAATATTTTTAGAGAGATAAAAATATTCTCTTCCTCCTTCTTCCTCCTCTTGACCGAAAACTAGAGAGGACCAAAAATATTTTGGGTCATTTTATTTAAATTAATATTATTCTAGTATTGATAATATTAATTTTATTAAGGGTATATCTTGGGTATTATTCCATGGGCGGGATACTATACTTGTATCCTTTTTGTTCATCCATTTAAGGAGAGCTCAAGAACAAGAGAGTAGGAGAACTCTTTTGTGCCCTTTGATCCGAAAATAACAATGTAAGAATGAAGATTTCTTCTTTATCTATTTGATCCGAAAATAACAATGTACTTGAGAAGGACTAAGGATTCTATCTTAGTGTTTGGAGGAGACACCGAACTCCGTGTTAATGGTTACACGGACTCAAGTTTTCAAACAGATAGAGATGACATGAAATCACATGCTGGTTTCGTTTTCATGCTCAATGGTGGTGCCGTAAAGGTGGAGAAGCTTCAAGGAAGTCAGAATCGGATTCAACAACGGAGGCTCGTACATTGCAAAGCATCGAAGTTGCCAAGGAAGCTGTGTGGATCAGGCAATTCACGGAAGGTCTAAGAGTAGTACCTACCGCCAATGATCCCATCACTCTCTATTGTGATAATAGTGGGACGATCTTCCAAGCTAAGGAGCCAAAGTCTAGTAATAGATCTAGACATGTACTTATAAAATATCATGTAATAAGAGATTTCATTGAAAGAAAGGAAATTGCGATTTGTAAGGTTGGGACGGATGACAACATAGCCGATCCGCTCACCAAGCCTTTATCGCAGGCAAAACATGATGGACATGTGGCGTCCATGGGACTTAAACGTGTACCAAGTTTATGTTAGATTTTGAAATGAAATAAAAGTGTTGTTTTTGTTCATGTTCATAATCGAATTTGTCTTTTATCTTTTTATTATACATTGTTATATCCAAACGGGTTGTGGAGACAATTGAATCCCGTTAAAGTGAACACGGATTAACATTGTATTTGCCCATAGTCACTTATATGAGGTGACGTCTCGAAGTGACTAGAGTGTGAGGCGATTGATGGTAAGTTCAAGTACCATAAGGTCATGTGAGATGACTAGTCGATCACATAGACAGACTGTTAGGAACATTTTGTCGGGCCTTATGACCGCTTATAGAGTTCTGGCAAATTTATATAGCCTGGTCGTGGCGAGAGCTACTATAGTATTCTAATGAGTCGATTCTTTTGATTAAAGACTATTCACCTAAGGTGGCACAGTTTCAGATTAACTTTGATTTGTGTTACTACGACCTTCGTAAATGGGGTCAAATGGGCATATTTTGGGTTATGATGGCTGTGGCTAGTCGAAGGGAATGAGTGCGATAGGAATTGTCCATCCCTAGTCAGGGTTATAACAATATCTCAGGGCCGCTCGAGGAGTAATGAACTGGAAATGCGTGCCCACGCTCGGAAGGTATATGTGATAGATAAATCCGGTCTATCAGTTATTCTCCAGATCGAGGAAACCACTCTCGATATGATCACTTGCAAGTACGACCTGAAAGACACCTTGCATTGAGTGGGAGATAGTAATAGGACAAGAGAATTGGTGACGCACACTTATCGAGGACAAGTGGGAGATTGTTGGAATATGTGTCCTCCGACAATAATGCGATCACAACTGTTGATCATGATGATCACATGTTTAAGTCTCATTTTAAAGAATACAATTGGGAAGTATTTTTACTGTCAACTGGTCAACACATATCGGTAATGATTAGCTGACTAGAGTTTGACATTACTGTCGTGCGACGGTGGTGATCAGTTGATCCCCTAGGTCATACCTAAAGGATAATACTCTTAATTGATCATTTAATTAATCGTATAACGTTACGAGTTAATTAAATTACTTAAAATATGGACGGGCGATTTTGGAAGTAAATTTACGTATCTCATTATAATCTGATTAAATAAGATACGGTCTAAGTGATCGAATTGTTTTATTACTTGGATGAAATTATTGTTGAAGGAAACAATTGAAATTGAATGAATAATTTATTATAAATACAAGATGTTGTGATTTATAATTGGTAAATTATTTTGGTACAAGTAATTGTGAATTACCAAGTCGATTTTGTATATGACGTATTTTTATTAATGCGTTGATTTTTAATATGTTAAAAATACATAAAAATTTTATGACATGTGACATATGACAAATTGACAAAGATAAAATGGAATCCATTTTATCCTCATATGGACCGAAATATTGGGTGTGATTAACAATACATATTTTGTTAATTAAGTTAGTGGAAGATATGATTACTTTCTATAACTAGGCATGCAAACCTAGTGCCTCTTGTGAAGAGCACCAAGCTCATGCATTGGCCTTCCTCCACCCTCCTACCTGGTTTCCCCTTGTAAAGAGCCAAGGGTCTTTTGCTTAAAAATCTATCATTCACTACATGCAAATGTGTGTGATTCATTTTTAATTATTCATTCTAACATTACAAAAATATTTTTAGAGAGATAAAAATATTCTCTTCCTTCTTCTTCCTCCTCTTGACCGAAAACTAGAGAGGACCAAAAATATTTTGGGTCATTTTATTTAAATTAATATTATTCTAGTATTGATAATATTAATTTTATTAAGGGTATATCTTGCGTATTATTCCTTGGGAGGGATACTATACTTGTATCCTTTTTGTTCATCCATTTAAGGAGAGCTCAAGAACAAGAGAGTAGGAGAACTCTTTTGTGCCCTTTGATCCGAAAATAACAATGTAAGAATGAATATTTCTTCTTTATCTATTTTATTGTTTGCATGCATAAGATCACCATTTAATTTTATGACTAAATTAACAAAAACATATATGAATATGTTAGTATATAGATCTACTTTTCCTTCACGTACCCGGGTTAAAATCCGGCATGGTATGTAGAACCAAGGATGACTTGAAATGTTTTATGGTTAAAACAAGTGAAATAAAATAAAAAGGGTTCGAAAATACTTGAAATGCTGAAAACCGATTACAAATATGAAAAATGGATTAAGGGAAATGACGAGAACAAACACGGTTGATCTCTGGTCTGAACACCCCATTTAGGCGCGGGTTAGTTGGCGACCTAAGGGGCTTCTGCCTCAGACCAAAAATCAGTTTTGGCTCATTTATTCCATGTTTTGGTTCATGTTATGCATGTTTTAGCATGTTATAGTCATGAAACAAATGAAAACATAATAAAAGAGGATTTTTACACCCTCATACTTACATGTTTGGTTATGGCGAGTGACCGACGTAAGTGTAATAACTCGTTTGATCGGAAAAAACTCGGTTTAAAACCGTTTTGGTAAGTAAAAAGAGCGTTTTAAGCTTAGTGATGGTGTAGTGGCCGAAGTGGTCGGTCAAGTGATTTAATGCACGATGACGGTACCAAACAATGTGTAAGGCTTGTATTTACGATCGGTAGGTCGTAAATACGCGTCGGGTTGTGACTTAAGAAGTCGAGTCGAGAATTTTAAGGGAGAAAAGAGGGGGCGGAAATCGCGTAACTCTCAAATGGGTGGCATTTGAGGGGGAATTTATAGGGAAATGAGTGGTTGTGTGAGTTTTGAGCGACGTGGCCACTTGGGCTGCTCAAAGAGGCGCGAGCCACATCGCGGTTCTTCGAGTTGTGTTGTCACTTTCACAACAAACGCAATCATGATTTGTTTTATCCTACGTTTTGTAGTCACATGTTTGGTACTTGACCAACATGAATCCGGGAAAACTTAAGGTAGACGGTTTGAAATGTTTGGTTTTTTGTGGTTGACTCGGTTTGACTCGTTGTTGGAGTCGGGAGTTGAATTTTTGAGTCGGTTTTTGGTCCGGTGGCGGTTTTGACTCTAGTTAGTTTCATTGCGACCCCGTCCTCGTGCATTAAACATTCCAGGTATTTTTGAAATGTTTTAAAATGTTTTATTTTCGAAATCGTTTTAAGTTTTCCGACGTAAAGTTGTACACAAACTGTCGATCAAACGCCGCTATTCCAAAACATGTTGTAGTCCGATAATCATCAGGTGTTTGTTGGAGTCTCAGCAGATACTGGGTATCTACAGAGCCCCCACTTTGACTGAGGCTTGGACATGGCGAAATTCAAAGTAGAGCCCCCAGGTCAATCGAAGATTACAACCTGGAGATCCAAGCGACGTCGAGGCGGCTCGAAAGGATTCGGGACAAGGACCTGCCGTCGGGAAGGGCGACGCCAAGGCGACTCGAGGGTACGAGCCAAGGACTTGTCGTCGGGAACAATTTAGAGTCTATCGACTGTCCGTGCGGGTCGTTTAAAGTCCGTTAGACTACGTATAAAGGCTCGCCAGCCATTGGAAGGAGTCATACCTGAGGCATCTTTGGATATGTCATCGCATGTTTGCGGATAAAGGCTCGCCAGCTGTGGTAGGGAAATGTACCCGAGGCATTTTCGGGATCTATCCTCGAACGGTTGCGGACAAAGGCTCGCCAGCCATGACAAGGAAATGTACCCGAGGCATCTTCGGGACGAGTCCTTGAATGGTTGCAGACAAAGGCTCGCCAGCCATGGTAAGGAAATGTACCCGAGGCATCTTCGGGATCTGTCCTTTGATGCTTGCAGATAAAGGCTCGCCAGCCATGGTAAGGAAATGTACCCAAGGCATCTTCGGGATCTGTCCTCGAAAGGTTGCGGATAAAAGCTCGCCACCCAAGACAAGGAAATGTACCCGAGGCATCTTCGGGATCTGTCCTCGAAAGGTTGCGGACAAAGGCTCGCCAGCCAAGACAAGGAAATGTACCCGAGCCATCTTCGGGATGTGTCCTCGAAAGGTTGCGGACAAAGGCTCGCCAGCCAAGACAAGGAAATGTACCCGAGGCATCTTCGGGATTTGTCCTTGAAAGGCTGCGGACAAAGGCTCGCCAGCCAAGACAAGGAAATGTACCCGAGGCATCTTCGGGATCTGTCCTTGAAAGGTTGCGGACAAAGGCAAGCCAGCCAATGAGGCGGTCGATTAATGGACCATGAGAATAGCCGCGTCAAATGAGCTTGTTTGAAAGTAGCGAACTCGTGATGCCGCCGTGGAAATAGTGAGTATGGATTTTCACTACCACTGTTTTTTTTTTTGGAATGAGCGAGTTCCGCAAGGAAGCCCCCTGCTGGAATAGTGAATTTGGAATTTTCACTATTGATTGAAGTGACGGTTTATGTGCCGCCGGTGACATCTGATGGAAATAGCGAATTTGGAATCTTCACTATTAAATGAAGTGACGGTTTATGTGCCGCCGTTGACATCTGATGGAAATAGCGAATTTGGAATCTTCACTATTAATTGAAGTGACGGTTTATGTGCCGCCGTTGACATGTGATGGAAATAGCGAATTTGGAATCTTCACTATTAATTGAAGTGACGGTTTATGTGCCGCCGTTGACATGTGTGGTGAAAATAGTGGAATTCAATTTCCAACTATTATTTTGAAAATGACGATTTTAATTGTCGTCGTTTAAAATTTGGAGAAATAGCGGTTTTTCGAATTTTCGCTATTTATCGAAGGAAAATAGTGAATTAGATTTCACCATTATTTTTGAAATTGGCGGTTTCGATCGCCATTTGCTTGAAATTTTTGAAGGAAAATAGTGAATTCATATTTTCACTATTTGTGTTTTCGTATTTGAGGAAATGACGGTCCTTAATATCGTCATTGAAAGCTTGAAGTTTCTCACGGGAAATTGGGCTAAAGCCCAAAATTCGCTGAATAGAGCAAGGGGAGGCCTGGTTTAGGCGCGAGCCACCTGGCGAACCAAAGGGGCTTCCCTTTTTTCTGTAAAAGACGCGAGTTCAGGCTGCACACCATTCATCATCTCGTCTTCTTCCTTTCGACGCAAAAACCCGCAAAAATCGCCATTGAAGGACCTTTGCTAGCTTCCACTCGTGCCATCATCCACAATGTCATCTCATGGTAAGTATTTCCTCTTGAATCCATTTAAATTTGTTGATCCTTAGCTTGAATTAATTAGGGTGAGTTTTACCCTAGAAAATCGAATTGGGCGTTTTCGATCGAGCCCATTTCGAGTGAAATTGATGTTTGCATTAGGTTAGAAACCTGTTTAGGAGTATAGGGGTGCTTTTAGTTTGCATTTTGGTCCCCGTTCCCGCTCCCTATGCTAAAAAACGTGAGTGAGGCGAGAAACCGTCTCATTTCACAATGCCAAGTTTATTTGCTTGGGCAGTGGGTCCCACTAGGTTGCATTGTAGTTGGGAAAACCCGTATTCGCCATTTATGGACCTTCGCTGGATATTGTGGGCAAAATTGGATTTTTGCCTTTTGTGACGGTCTTATGTATGACAAAATAAGCGTCTGTTTGGGCTTGAATTGAGTCAGTTTGCCTTGAAATGGACCTCATTGGTAATTTAGGTCACCTTGAGGCGTGATAAAATCACGTTTGCCTTTTTGCGGTCGTTTTTGAATTTTGGACCGGTTTGGGCTCAAATTAGCGTATGAATTGCCTTTTTGAGTCGCAGAAAAATACCCCATTGTGTCGGGAATGTATTTTGGTTTGCAGGCGGACCTTGTAGAGGTCTTGAAATGCCATTTTGTGGTTTTGACTCGTCTTTTGCTTGAAAAGAGGGGCGAGTCGTTTTTGTTTGTTTGTTGTGAACCGTTTTGTTTGGTTGGATTTTAGGCGGGATTTCCCTTGTTTTGTATTGCAGGTTGTTGTTGTTTGGATTTATCCATTTCATGCCGTCGTAATGCCAAAATTTTGGCTGACGTTTTTTGTTTGCAGAAGAGTGTTCGGGACGGGCCGAGTCCATGGCTGCGACTTTTGAGGAGTTGTTCGGGGTGGGCCCGGTTAGCACTCCGGTTAGTACACCTGCCGTGGTTGTGGAGGACATTGCCGAGGAGGAGAGACCTCCTGAGCAGACCGCTAGGGCCACAGGGGCCGTCGAGGAGCGTGAGGCGCCCGTTGTCGGGGCTACAGTCACTGGGAGAGCTCAGACTGGGTCTGAGGTTGGCACCTCCGGGAGGAGGGTTTCTTCGAGGGAGCGTCGTCCTCGGGCGACGGGCAGTCGTTACGAACGTGGCCGGGGGTCGTTGAGTGGGCCCTACCCACCACGTTGAGTCTCGTGGCCATAAGAGGCGGAGAGCGGAGACAGCCGAGGACGATGCCGACGTCGCGAGTTGGAGAGCCAGGCGAGTTACGGCCCCGCGAGGGTTGCTCTTACGGGCGGCGCCTGACTGGGCCGAGGGTTTTGACGGCAGCCAGTTGTTGTTTCGACTGGACAGACACCTCTCTTACCGTGTTCAAGAGGGCTTGGTGAGTCGTGTTCCCCGATTGAATTTTATCATGTTTGAAGTGTCGGGCCTGAATAGGCATTCTGACGTTGTTTGTTTTTGATTTCAGGAGATTGGCACCATGAGGACTTTCTCGGGCTTCTCTACCTGCTTGGGCTTCTATGACGTTCTCCGAGCCGGGACGAGGGCGTTGATAGAGAGGTCGGCTTTTGGGCCATTGGTGGCCGCTTGGCGGGACATTCACAGGTCTTCGATTAGGGCGAACCTGTGTCTGATCCGTGCCATGTTAGATCGGTACTGGGATACGACGTCGTCGTTCCACATGGAGTTTGGGGAGGTTGGCGTGACCTTAGAGGACTTTGCCATGGTATCCGGCCTTCCTTGTGGCGAGTTGCCCATTGAGTTTACCGAGAGGCCGGAGAGAGTGTCCTCTCTGCGGTCCACGCTTTGAACGGCAGTCGCTTGCTGCCGGAGCCTTCCGACGTCACTCCGTACTTGATCGCGAGTTCGTACGTGAAGGACCACTTCACTGGGAGGGTGGCAGGTGCTACTCCGGCGCCGTTGGCGAGTCCGGAGGCAGAGGTTGAGGCCGACGCGAAGGAGGCGCGGCTGTGGTTGTGTTACTTCCTGGGTGCCACGTACTTTGGTGACAAGGGTGAGCGCTTGTCGACCAAGGTGCTTCCTCTCCTCACCGACCTTGACACTTTGGGTCGGTTTGACTGGGTTACGCCGACTTTGGCGAGTTTCACCTGGTACTTGCACGCGGCGGTGCGTCCGGAGACAGTGAGAGCGGGTACTGCTCCTGCCTTAGTTGGTCCCGGCCTCATCTTTGAGGTACGAGTATTTTTGTGGTAGTTTTTTTTTTGAGTTTGATTTTGATTTTCATTTTGGCAATTTTCGAGAAATTGGCTGATTTGTGTTTGCTTTGTTTGATTACAGGCTTGGTTGTATGCTTACTTCACTCCTCTGCGTCCGGGGACTACAGACGGTGTTCCCTCGACTTACCCTGCTGTGAGGGGTTGGACGGTGGCTCGGAAGAAGTCGATTAAGTCGACTTACAAGGACTGCAGGCGTCGCGTGAACAAGCTTCGGGTTGCTGATGTAAGTTCTTGTTCTCTTCCCCTTCTCCTTTATAGAGATAGATAGAGATAGGCTGATTAGGTAGCTTATGAAGCCCCCAGTTAGCTGAATAGCTTTGTTTTGAATGTAGTTTGTTGGGCGGCCTTGGGAGCACTACACGGGTGTACCGGCTGCCATCAGGGAGCGTTTGCGGCCTCGCAGCTCCCTGCATCTGTACTTGGAGACGGCGATTGAGCCGGTTTGATACTTGGGCGAGCGTTTAGTTCGCCAGTGCTTTACCGAGGCTTTCGTCGTGCCGGTTGACCCGCCTAGGGTGTTATTCCAGGAGTCGACTCCTGATGAGGTTGAGGAGCACCTTCACGGTCTGGGAGGTGAGGAGCTGTTGCTGCGGGGCGTAGACTACGACACCTTCCGGTTGTCGAGGCTTGCTTGGTACCCGATCGAGGTATGTTTTCCTCTGTTTTTTGTTTCCATTTCCTCTCTTAATAGGCGGGTTTGTCATCTTTGATGTGGATCCAAATGGTAGGGAGTCGACCTGATGATGAGGACTCAGCCCCCAGCTTTCCCGACGGAGACCACTTTTCAGGGGCCGGGTGGCGAGGAGCTTGATTGCGCTTGCACGGAGCCCCGCGGGCCGAGGTGACCGATCTTTGGCATGGAGTGGAGGTTGATTGTTACGAGGGTGAGTTCCCGACTTGAACATTTTCCTCAATTACACTTTGCCTTACATTGTATTGAAGGACATTTTTGTTTTGTAGGTGACGGTATCGATCACCGGGATTTGTGGCGGATGGCTAACCGGAGGGCGCTTCTTTGGTGACCTAGCTACGAGGGAGGCTCGGCTTTCTCAGGTACGTTTTGTGTGCTATTTTTGTGTGTTTGGTGTTGTATTTCACGTTTTTAGATCTTGAGGATCTGTTATTGTGTTTTGTAGGGCACTGCGGATCCGACGGAGCTTGCTCGGGTCCTTGCTGAGTTGGAGGCAGCCAGGTCGACGATCGCGGGCCAGGAGCTGGGGATCATCCGTCGGGACCAGGACTAGAGGCGTCGTGAGGACGAGCTGCGGAGTCGAGACGCGGAGATTGCCTCCCTCAGGGCTCAGTTGGCTGCGGCGGAGGAGGTTCGCGTTGTGATGGAGGAGGAGACGCTGGAGAGTTCTCCGGAGAGGGAACCTGAGCAGGTGGTGGTGTCTGCGCTGGCGGCAACTCCTAGTGAGACCAGGACTGGTCCGACGGGAGACGTTGAGTAGTTGTCGTAGTTTGTCCGTGTTTTGGACTCTTGTCTGTACATATTTACATTTTGCGTGAGGCGGTTTGTATATATGTGTTTTTGGATTGTGGTTCATTTTGTGATTTTTGGCTTTTTTGTGTTGTGTTTCGGAGGAGCGCTGTCGGCTGTTGATTCTCCTTTTGCTTTGCACCAGTTCCTGCATCGTTAGTGTAGAAAAACAGGCAACAGATAGCACATATGCGTAAACGTAAACACGTAAAAGCATTTGATTGAAAAACAAAAATTTAACCAAGATGACTTGAAGTTAAAATTTGGAATTTGAAATGAATTTTGAAAATTCCGTGACAAATTGTCACGTTCGGAATTCAAAAGGAATTGATTTGAAAATTTGAGCAATTAACTCGTGTCGTGAATTAAATTGCATTGAAATTATTGAAATTGACTCGAAAAATTCAAACTCAAACCGTCGGGAAAGAATTTTTAGAAAAGGATTTTTGCGAGTATATTTGATTTTTGATTTTTGAGGTCAAGACTCGAATTTGTGAGTGCTTGAATTTTTGAGGAAAATTGACGTCGTATTATCAATCTTCGATTTTGATTTTTGATGGAAAATTGCGAAAAAGCGAAAAATTTCCGGAATTTCGACTGACATGGAAACGATCCATCGCGGATCGGGGCGACTAGCCCTTCCCCCCTTAAAAAAAGAAAGAAAAATCCGTATGTTTAAAGCTGCGTCATGGAAACCGTGTCGGATTTCGTAAAATGCGAAAACAAGAAAATGTGAGTGTGAGGAAACACAAAATGTCCTGAATCATCCCGAAGAGGCGCGAGCTTCCTGGTGGGAGGTTTGAGGTGTCAGGAGAAAGCACAAGTTGAAAGAGACAAGTCAACAGCGGGAATCCTGGGGAAGCATCAAAGAGGCGCGCGAGCACCTGGCGGTGAAGAAGCTCTCCCCTTTTACGAAAAATGCGCGATCATTTTGTATAAATAGGGACGTTTGCGCTTCATTGTTTCATCATCCGAAACACAAAATCATCTCTACAAAACCTCTTCTTCTTCCACAAAAATATTTCATGGATGCTTTTGAGAACGCATTGCGACAATGGTGCCGGGATTTGTCGCCTCCCGAAAAGTATCAACTCGCTTGCATGGGAGTTGGTCAATTGTTGGTGCTTCGTCAAGTCAAAGTGCAACCTTCGTTTCTTGAAGCATGTTCTGGGTTTTGGGATTCGAAACATCATGTGTTCGTTTTCCCGAAAGGTGAGCTTTGTCCTCTTGCCGAAGAAGTTGGAGCCATTGGTGGGTGGCCGGGTTGTGTTCCGGTGCTTCCTCCGACTCGGTTGTGCTACAAGGAGAAATTCCGTTCCATGTTGGGCTTATCAACAAGCCAAATCAACTTTCTTCTTGCTCCACATGGTGTGGATATGTTGGCTCTTATCAACATCTTTTCAAACCGATTAGATGCTAATGTCTCAGAGGTGGCTAGGAGAAGGGCTCTTGCATTTTGCCTTGTCCATGTGTACCTCTTTGTTGATGTCTTGAAGGAGGGGCCAAGATGCCATGGTAGAATGACCCTTATCCATGTGATTGAGCAAATGGTGCATGGTAGAGATCCATCATGGTTGGTGCTTGGGGAGATTATCCAAGCTTTGGACAAGGAAGGCTCTTGTGGAGAAGCTCCCTCTTTCGGATCCCCAAGGATCCTTCAAGTGTGGCTATTGGAGAGGCTAAGGTATGTAGAGCCTCCGAATAATCCTTCTTCTTACTCCTTCCGTCATCTTACCATGAGGAAGAAGTTGTACCCGGATAGTTTTGCTTCCACCGAGGCCTATTGGGCCGCGAGATTGGCGGAGGAGGGTGGTCCTCATATCCGTTGGGTGGTGCCGGGGTGGCACTTGAGGTCCTTCACGGGGTTGCCCGCTTCGGGTTCTAGTCCTCGTTCTTTGATGGTGGTGGGTTTGAAGGTTGTTTCCTTCATATATCCCGAAAGGCTCACGAGGCAAATGGGGCGTCAACAAAAGGTACCCGCTCAAGATACTCTTGTTCAAGAGAATGTTTTCCGGAACTCCGAGCTTGTGGAGTTCTTCGAAAGATGGTGGGCCACTCGGCCGCTTTGGGAGGTACCAAACCCCGTTGCCACGACATGGGTGACTCCCGCTTACGTTAAGTGGTCACGAGCTCCGTCCTTGGAAGAGAGATCCAAATTTCGTAAGGACGAGGTTGTCGACTTGAAGTACCGAGAGGTTGGCAAGGCCAACCGTGCTTTCTTTGAGGAGTATGTCGATGGAGCTACTCCCGATGTGATGAGACCACCGAAGAGGAGGAGTTCCGGTCTCAAGAATATGGTGGGCCGTGCATTGGCTCGTCTTGGGTCGAATATGGGGTCTTGTGCTAGACCGGAGGCCGTCGCCGTCTTAGATCCGTTGAGGATCCGTTCCGAGGAGGAAGTCCATGCTAGGCGGGCCAACAAGAAGAACACGGGGAAGATGTACCCCGAGGGAAAAGGCAAGGGTAGAATGGAAGAGTGAAGACCTCCATTACCCACTTTATTATTATGTTGTATTATTGTTGTGAGTTTTTATTATGTTGTACTAGCTAGTTATTGTATGTGTTGTGCTAGTTTTATTATGTGAGGTGTTATAGTTGACACCTTAGCTTTGACAAGTTGTAGACTCGTCGAGCTTTATTTGTTGTTGAAATTGTAATCCCTCCCATTATTAATTAAATAAGAGGATTGCTCGTGTCGAAAATTGTGAACACTTGTTTCTTCCATCCATTTGGTGAAGGCAATTCTATTTGAATCGTCCTAAACATTTGCACTCGGGAAAGTGGTATTTTGTGGAAAGGGAGAAAGGCTTATTTTGTATTTTTTGGGAAAGGGAATGGTTTTCCCTTTCTCTTTTTTTTTTGGGATGTTTTTTGTATGTATGTGGGATTTTTGTATGGGGATGGTTGTTTTTGATTGTGGGGATGGTTGTATCCTTCTTGTGTAAGAAAGGACTGCCTACATATTCACCTGAAGAGGCGAAATCAAACCATGATCGTAGTTCGAAATGTCTTGTAAATTTGAATTGGGTTTTGTGGTTGTATCCCTCAAGCATAAGAGGGACTGCCTACGTATTCACCTGAAGAGGTGAAATCAAACCATGCTCGTAGTTCAGGGGGTTTGTTTTAGTGCAAATGGACGTTGCCTTTGACGGATCAAAGGACATTTGAAACGGGTAAGGTGCCGCAGCTTAGACTCGATAAAACATGCAATTTCAAATCAGAACACGTTGAGGAACTTAACTTGAAAAGGGTTGAGGTCGTTGCTAGTTGTAAAACTAGGCTAGGTCGTCGGTTGTTATGATTCAAGGGTAGTATTTCTTGAGTTGGTCTAGGTTGGTCGGGTTTGTAAAGTCCTCCCCATGTAGGTCACTCAGTCTCACTGCGCCCCCCGAAAGTATTTTCTTGACCAGGTATGGCTTGACCCAGTTGGGTTTGAATTTTCCCCTCGGATCGACGGGTAATGGTGCTCGAACTGACTTGAGGACCAAGTCGCCCTCTTTGATGTTTCTGGGTTTAACCTTCTTTTTGAATGCCCGTTGTATACGTCATTGGTATAGCTGGACGTTGTGCAAGGCGTTGAGTTGCCGTTCGTCTAGAAGAGTGAGTTGTTCGTACCTTCGACGGGTCCATTCCGCCTCAGGGACTTGACTCTCCAATAGGATGCGTAGAAATGGGACCTCTAATTCTACCAGTTGAACCGCCTCCATACCGTATGCTAGGTAGAAGGGTGTGGCGCCTGTCGGTGTTCGAATAGAGGTTCAGTATCCCCAGAGTGCGAATGGGAGTTTGCTCGGCCAATCGCGGTAATTGTCTTGCATTTTCTTGATAATGGTGACAAGAGTCTTGAACGCCGCCTCCACCGCTCCGTTGGTTTGGGGGCGGTAGGGGGATGATCGATGTCGTTTGATCTTGTATTTGTCCAGCAAGGCCTGTGTTTCCGCCCGGAAGTGAGAGCCTTGATCGCTGATAATTTCATGGGGTACCCCATATTGGCAGATGATGTTGTTTTGAATGAACTTGGCCACTTGTTTGGCGGTCAAGACTGCATAGGACTGTGCTTCTACCCATTTAGTGAAGTAGTCGATGGCGACGAGGACGAAGCAATGCCCCTTGGTGCCTATCGGGTTGACTTTCTCGATGATGTCAATGCCCCAGGTTGAGAAAGGCCAGGGTGATGTCATGGTGTATAAAAGGGATGGTGGTATATGTTGTATGTTGGCGAAGATTTGGCAATTGTGGCAACGTTTGACGTAGTTACGGCAATCGGCTTCCATGGTGGTCCAGTAGTAACCTAGCCGCAAGATTTTCCGTGTAAGCATCATTGCACTCATGTGAGGGCCACATTCTCCGTCGTGAACCTCTCCCATGACTTTCTTGGCTTTGTGATGGTCAATGCAAAGGAGGAGAATTCCTTGGGGTGTTCTTTTGTAGAGTTGATTTTGGTTTATCACGAATTGTGATACAAGTAAACGGATGGCTCTTTGTCCTCTTTGATCAGAGTTGGGAGGGAATTCGTTTTTGGTTTTGTAATTGAGGATGGCTTGGTACCAAGGTTCATCATGGATTTCCTCGTCGTCGATAATGGCACAAATGTGAGCTGGCTCGCTCCTTCTCTCGACACATAGAGGCATTGATGTCATGTCGTCAGGTATGTTGATGAGCGCGGCAAGTTTTCCCAGGGCATCAGCAAATTGATTTTCCTCTCGTGGCAAGTGGAAGTAGTCGACTTGATCGAAGAACTCGGCCTCTTGATTGATCTTTGCTCGGTAGGGAGCTAAGCTGTCAGATCGGATTTTCCATGATCCGGACACCTGATTGATGATGAGCGAGGAATCGCCGTGGACCCTCAGTCTCTTGATGCCAAGTGTGATGGCTGCTTGTAGGCCGATGAGGCATGCTTCATATTCAGCGGCGTTGTTGGTGACGGCGAAGTCTAGCTTGACCGAGATTGGAACGTGTTCTCCCTCTGGTGATATTAGAAGGATTCCTACCCCGAAGCCTCTCAGATTAGATGCACCATCAAAGTATAGGTCCCATGCGTCGGAGTCGGCACAAAGGATGTCTTCGTCAGGATGTGACCATGTGTCGGTCGTTGGATCCTCGTTGACGGGATTTTCTGCTAGGAAATCAGCGACTGCTCTTCTCTTGATAACCATGAGGGGTACGAACTTGAGATCAAACTCGGACAGCATGATTGTCCATCTAGACAGCCTTCCGTTTAGTACGGGTTTTTCGAAGATGCATTTAACCGGGTCCATCTTGGAGTAGATGTGGACCGAGTAGCTGAGCATGTAATGCCGCAGCTTCTTTGTTGACCATACTAGGGCAAGGCATGTCTTTTCCAGTTGGGTATACCTCATCTCGTACTCAATTAACTTTTTGCTGATGTAGTAGATGGCTCGTTCTTCGTTGCCAACTGTTTGTGCTAACATCGCTCCCATGGCTATGCTGGTAACAGTTAGGTATAGGGATAGAGGAATCCCTGGTTGAGGTGGCATGAGGACAGGAGGTTTGGATAGGATCTCCTTTATCCTGTCGAAGGCTTTATGACAGTCGTCGTCCAAATCGGTGTGATCGGAGGCGCGAAGCTTCTTGAATATTGGTTCACAAATCATAGTGAGTTTGGCAATGAACCGGCTGATGTATTGGATCTGACCGAGAAATCCCCGAATCTCCTTCTCGTTCCTAGGCCGAGGCATTTGTTGAAGGGCTTTGATTTTGGTTGGATCAATCTCAATGCCTCTTTTGCTAACGACATGTCCCAAGAGTTTTCCGGAGTTGACCCCGAATGCACACTTCTGAGGATTTAGTCTCATGTTATATTTCCGCATACGAGCGAAGAATTTCCGGAGGGCACTGATGTGGCCATCCCGTTCTTTTGATTTGACAATCATGTCATCGACATGTACCGCTACCTCCTTGTGCATCATATCATGTAGGAGAGTGGTAGCGGTTCTTTGATAGGTTGCTCCGGCGTTAATGAGGCCGAAAGGCATGACTGTGTAGCAATATGTACCCCACTGCGTAGTGAACGCAGTCTTGTGCATGTCTTCCTTAGCCATCTTAATCTGGTTGTACCCAGCATACCCGTCCATGAAGGATAGGAGAGCATGCTCGGCGGTATTGTCTACCAGAATGTCAAGATGTGGCAAAGGGAAGTCGTCCTTTAGACTCGCCTTGTTCAGATCCCTGAAGTCAACGCAAACCCGGATTCTTCCGTCTTTCTTCGGTACTGGCACAATGTTGGCCACCCAATACGAGTATTCAGACACCTTGATAAAGCCAGCCTTGAACTGTTTATCCACTTCTTCCTTGATTTTTAAGGCCTACTCTGGACGCATCCGGCGTAGCTTCTGCTTCACAGGTTTAGCCCCGGGTTTAATGGGTATCCGGTGCTCTGCAATTTCCCTGTCAATCCCAGGCATGTCTCTGTAAGACCAAGCGAATACGTCCTTGTATTCGCGGAGGAGATCAACGAACTGCTGTCTTTCCGAGGGGTCCAGGGTTGTCCCTATCCTAAGTTCTTGAGGTGTATTGTCGGTTCCTACGTTAATAGATTCGGTCTCCTCAATGATGGGGGTTCTGTTTTCCCGTTTGTCAAGTTCTTTGGCTAAGTGAGGTGGGTAGTCACTCAAGTCAAATTCCTCATAGTCATTCAGAATTGCATTGCAGTTAAATTAAGACGAGTCATAAGCAAACTTAGCGTTCATTAAGTTGACACGAGCGAAAAGCTCGGAAAGGACATGTAATACTCCGTATTTATAGTCTTGGGGGTACTCTATCGAGTAGCCCTTACTCTGTCGAGTAAGGGCAAGTGGCGAAATAAAATAGTTTCTGACCTGTTGGGCACTCGATCGAGTAGCTGGGGTACTCGATCGAGTAATGGGGTACTCGATCGAGTACCTTGGGTACTCGATCGAGTGTCCGGTTTTACGGGGGAGTTTTCTCGGGTTTTGTAAATTACGCGATTAAGGTATTTAAACATATTCGTCTTTGTTCTAAATCACTTTTTACAAAACCTAAAACCTGTTTAAGAGAGAAAGCAACTAGTCTTCTTCCTAATCGCGTTCTTGACAATTCCCGGAGTTCAGACGGTCAGTTCGTATCGTAGTTCGTGTCGTTGGATTCCTTGCGTCGAGGGTAAGCTTTTAATATAATTTATATAATGTTTTGTTAAGATAGGTGAAACCCTAATTTAGGAATTGGGGGTTTTGATGAGTAGTATTTGAATGGTAGCATCTATGTGTTGTATGATAGGAGGAGAATTCGTAGAGGAGCCGTTTTGATACAGCTGTAGACACCGTCTGCGTGTTGTGCTTTCCAGGTAGGATTTCCTACTCAGTATTAGTCCCATAATGGGATATTGGTGATGTGCTGTAGTTAGTTGTTTGATATGATGATTGTGATTGTGATTGTGATTGTGGTTGTGTTTGTTGATGGTTCTCGAGATGCGTTCTCGGCTGAGTGGGGTCACTTGCGGGAGTGATATCACGCCCTAGTTTCGCCCTTCGTGGAACCCGCCACGAAAGGGGATGTGCACATTAATGGACAGGGTTATCGCTCATACGATGAGCGGGGCTTAGGTGGGAACGGCTACGGTCCCCCACTGGCAGGGCTGGTCCAGTGGACAGTCAGTATTGAGATGATGGGAGTTGGTGGTGTGCGTGTGTGTGACAGTTCAGCTGTCTGTTTGTCTTATTGTCGTTATCTATATTGATTGTGTGATTAGTCGACCCGGTGTTGTTTTGTAAAACTGCGGTGATCCATTCGGGGATGGTGAGCAGATATTGAACTGGTATAGAGATGATCTTTGGGATAGTGGGATGGCCACGACATGACGATAGAGTCTTCATTTGTAGTTTAGTATTTATTTACATTTCAGTTGAGAACAGATAGTTTGAATAATGTATCGTACTTTTAGTTGGTTTCATGGATTGTAACTATTCGTTAAACTATTCATAATAAACGTTGTTTGTGTTTTGTCTATTTGATTATCATACCTCGGGCGACCGAGATGGTGATGTCTTCATACCTGAGTGGTCCTGGTAAGGCACTTGGAGTATGGGGGTGTTACAAATGGTATCAGAGCGACGATCCTGAAACCTGTAACCAATGAACTTAATGAACATAGGGAGTCAATTAAAATGAACCTGGGGTAAAAGTTGTAGGAGCTAGTGCAAAGGCTTGGGAGACGTCCTAAAGTCGCGGGGGTCGCCCTACAACTTTGAACCGGTCACATGGGGGAAATGTGTTTTGAGTCATGTGTGTGCTTAGTAACTTGCGTAACAATGTGATGGAATGTGTTGATGGTTGGATGTTCGAATTGGAAGTTGATGAGATGAAAGAAAAGTGATGTTATATATATAGACATTGTTGATGAAATGATAGCATGATGGAATGTTTTACAACGTGGCAATTAATAGCATGAATGTTATGATATAATGTGATTTATAAAGTTAGCATGTTAGTATGTGACGTAATATGCGGGTAGCTCTTACGTATTGGTGGTACTTGATCGAGTGAGGCTGACTCGATCGGGTAGGTTTTAGCGATTTTGAGTCGAATCGCGTTTTGGGGCACTCGATCGAGTAACAAGGGGTACTCGATCGAGTAGAAAATCACTTGATCGAGTAGCCTAGATACTCGATCGAGTGGGTTAGAGATCAGAAGGTCCGTTTGGTTCTGGAGTTTGGGTACTCGATCGAGTACATAGGGGCACTCGATCGAGTAGCCCGTTACTCGATCGAGTGGGTTTGGATACTCGATCGAGTAGGTTACGGGCAGCGCGCGCGTTTCGTGTTTTGAGGTTTAGTACGTGTGTTTATGTTTACCATTTCTTATATAGCTTCAAGATGCCGCCCAAGAGAAATGCTTTGTATGCGAGAGCTGAGCTTATGACTACGGACGACATCTTCAAGATGTTAGAACACCAGGATGCTCTTCGAGACCTTAAAGAAAGTGAATGAGGACAAGAATAAGGAAAAGGAGAAGGAGGTTGACCATGCTAAAGTCAGCCTCTATATTGCGAGGTTTAACCCGAAGGAGTACAAGGGAGTTGAGGAGCCTAACCTTCTTGATAGTTGGTTGAGGGAGATGGAGAACATACTAGATTTAGTGCACCGTCCGACGATGAGATGAGAGTGGATCGGCTGCGTTCTATCCGAGGGAGACAGTGGCAAGTGGTGGGATTCGGTGAAAGTGAGTGCCAAGGAGATATATACCAACCAAGGATTGCCTGCTATACCTTGGGGGAGTTTCGTAAATTTGTGAGGAAGGAGTTCGCACGGAACATGTGAGAAGTAGGTTGAGGGAGGAGTTTGATAAGTTTAAAATGACCACTGAGATGTCCGTAGCCGAGTACTACGAGACGGTTCAATGAGAAGTCCGGTATCCGAGGATATGGGTTTGAGTGAGGAAAACTGGCGTTGAGGTTTGAGAGTGGGTTGACTACCAAGATTATGGATAAGTTACCCGTGGGAATCCTTACCGATGTTAAGGAGGCTTATGAGAGGGCTGGAAGAGCGGAGAGGTTGGTGGAGATGGCTCGGGAGAGGTCCGGTGAGAGAAGAGGAAGTCGAGAGCGAGGGTGGTGGCCAATCTAATTACAAGAAAGGCAACCACAATCAGTCTAAGGGATTTTCTTCTGGGTCTGGGTTTAGTGCTGGAACTTCCTTTGGGCGTGGCCATGGGAGTGTGAGTAATAGTTGGGGAGTGACCTGCTTTGGTTGTGGTGGAGTAGGCCACAAGAGACATGAGTGCACGAGTGCAGGATCTTTCGAGAGACCGCACGAGCTTTGCAAAAAGACCAGGTGGATCATGGCCAAACCGGGGAGGTCAGAGCTACCAGAGTGGAGGCAACCGCAACGGCGGTAATTCTTATCAGAAGACACCGATGAACAACAACAACAATCAAGGGTCGGGTGCTAAGCCGACCGCATCAGCTAGTACTGTTCAGGGAGGTGGGCAGAAGACCAGTGGCAAGTTGTTCATGATGGACAAGAAGGCAGCTGAGGAGGATGCGCACGTTATCACCGGTACATTCCTTGTTAATGGTATTCCTACGTTTGTTTGATTCGGGGGCTTCTCAGTCGTTTGTGTCTTCGAGTCATGTAAAACAGTTGGGTTTGAGAGTATATGAGTCTGTTAGTGAGCGAGTTTTCATACCTTCTGGTGAGTCTGTATCGTGTGGGAGGTTGTTTAGGGATGTATCTTTGATAGTTGGGCAAGTTGATTTCCCTGTAGACTTGCTAGAGTTTCCTTTTAATGGTTTTGAGATGATAGTTGGGATGGATTGGTTAGGAAAGTATAAGGCTAAGATAGACTGTCATCAAAAGAAAGTGTCCCTAAGAGGTCCTAAGGGTGTAAGTGTGTCTTATCGTGGGTTTCTAGTCAAACCCAAGGTTAAGTTGATAGCAGCTGTCACTTTGAAGTCATATCTGAGGAAGGGATGTCCTTTGATCCTGTGCCATGTGAGAGATGACCGGATAGAGAGCTCGGCAGTTGACGAGATACCAGTGGTGGGAGAATTTGCAGATGTTTTTCCAGAGGAGATTCCGGGGTTGCCACCGAAGAGGGAGATAGATTTCACCGTTGAGTTGAAGCCAGGGACGGGGCCAATCTCTAAGGCACCGTACCGTATGGGTCCTAAGGAGATGGAGGAACTTAGGAAACAGTTGGATGATCTGATAGAGAAGGGATACATTAGACCAAGTGTATCGCCTTGGGAGCACCGATTACTGTTCGTGAAGAAGAAAGATGGGAGTTTGAGGTTGTGCATAGATAACCAGGGAGTCGAACCGTGTGACGATAAAGAACAAGTATCCTTTGCCAAGGATAGATGACCTGTTTGATCGGTTGAGTGGTGCAACGGTCTTTTCTAAGATCGATTTGAGGTCGGGGTACCATCAGGTGAAGATTAGAGAGGTGGACATACCGAAGACTGACTTTCACGTCGAGGTATGGCCATTATGAGTATGTGGTGATGCCATTTGGGTTGTCTAATGCGCCGGCAGTGTTTATGGATTTGATGAATAGGATCTTCAGACAGTTCTTGGACCAGTTCGTGGTGGTGTTTATCGATGATATCTTAGTCTACTCCAAGACTAAGGAGGAGCATGAGGAGCATCGAGGATCGTGTTGCGAGACTTTGAGAGATCATGAGTTGTATGCTAAGCTGTCCAAGTGTGAGTTCCGGTTAGAGAAAGTTGCTTTTACGGGGCATGTAATCTCTAAAGATGGGGTAGTGTGCATCCGGCGAAGATTGATTTGTGACAAAGTGGGAAGCACCAAAGAATGTTCTTGAGGTGAGGAGTTTCTTGGGTTTAGCTGGATACTACGGACGGTTCGTGAAAGATTTCTCCAAGATAGCTAGACCGATGACGGCGTTGATGAGGAAAGAGAACAGGTTTCGTTGGGATGAGAGTTGTGAGACGGCGTTCCAAACCTTAAAGGAGCGTTTGACCCAGCTCTCTGTCTTGGCATTACTGAAGGAGCGAGAATTTCGAGGTTTATACGAGATGCTTCGAAGAATGGGTTGGGATGTGTGTTGATGCAGAATGGTAAAGTGATTGCCTATGCTTCTAGGCAGTTGAAGCCTTATGAGGAGAACTACCCTACTCATGATCTGGAGTTGGTTGCAGTGGTGTTTGCTCTCATGATTTGGAGACATTACCTTTATGGAGCAATTTTTAAGGTATTTTCTGATCACAAGAGTCTCAAGTACATCTTCACGCAGAAGGAGTTGAACATGAGACAGAGAAGGTGGATGGAGCTGATTGGTGACTACGACATGGAAATCATCTACCATGAAGGGAAGGCCAATGTTGTTGCTGATGCTTTGAGTAGAAAGAGTGTACATTCCTTGTGTACAGCTCTATCTTTGATGAGGCTGAGGGATGAGGTAGCGAGCTTTGGGATTCATATGATGTAGAAAGGAGATGCTATGGGTGATATGACAGTACATATGGAGTTTTATGATGACATTCGGGATAAGCAGGCTTTGGATCCTAAGATAGTGGAGTGGAGAGCTGGAGTAGAGAAAGGGACAGCGTCCCGCTTTTCCATTACACAGATGGTAGCTTGAGGTTTGATGGTAGGTGGTGTGTTCCTAGCGATGAGGAGTTTAAAAAGACGATCATGACAGAAGCGCATTGCACACCATATTCAGTGCATCCGGGTGGAGACAAGCTTTACAAAGATTTGAAGAAAACGTTTTGGTGGCCTGGGATGAAGAAAGAGACAGCTGAGTTTGTGTCCCGTTGTTTGACATGCCAGAGAGTTAAAGGGGAACAGAGAAGACCACAAGGTAAGGTTCAGTCTTTAGAGGTGCCTGAGTGGAAGTGGGAATCCATTTCCATGGATTTCATTGTGGGTTTACCTAAGAGTCAACAAGGTAACAACATGATTTGGGTGATAGTGGATCGTCTGACCAAGTCAGCTCACTTTGTTCCAATGAAAGATACATGGACTAAGGCATAATTGGCTATGGCCTATCGAAAGAACGTGCTTAAGTTACATGGAGTCCCTAAGGACATAGTGTCTGACAGAGATGCGAGGTTTATATCAAGGTTTTGGAAGGAGCTGCAGGAATCGTTGGGAACAGCTTTGAAGATGAGTACTGACATTTCATCCTGCGACTGAGGGCAGAGAGGCGAGAGAACAATCAAGACTCTTGAGGATATGTTACGAGCTTGTGTGATGGATTTTGGTGGTAGCTGGGAGCAGAGGTTTGACTTGATAGAGTTTTCTTACAACAACAGCTATCACACCAGTATTGGTATGGCACCGTTTGAGGCTTTGTATGGGAGGAGATGTAGGAGTCCGATCTGTTGGGACGATAGTGCTGAGGCAGTGGTTTTAGGACCAGAGATGGTACATGAGATGGTGGAACAGATTAAGATGATCAGGGAAAGGATGAGAGCAGCTCAGGATCGACAGAAGAGTTATGCAGATCTACACCGTCGGGACATAGAGTTTCAAGTTGGGGACAAGGTTCTTCTGAAAGTGTCTCCGATGCGTGAGGTTATGAGATTTGGGAAGAAAGGCAAGCTAAGCCAGAAGTTTATAGGGCCTTATGAGATCTTAGAGCGAGTTGGGGAAGTTGCCTACCGTCTGGCTTTACCAGCTGCGTTAGAGAGAGTACATAATGTGTTTCATGTATCGCAGCTGCGGAAGTATGTGAGTGACCCGTCACATGTGTTGGAGGCAGAGAGCTTAGAACTGGATGAGTCTTTATCATACCTTGAGGTGCCTAAGCAGATCCTAGACCGAAAGGTTAGAAAGACCAGGAGTGGTGAGACAGTTTTGCTTAAGATCCTTTGGTCTAACCATGAAACTGAGGAAGCTACATGGGAGGCGGAGGATATCATGAAAGAGCGTTACCCCTTCCTTTTTGATCAGGTATGTGTGGTTACGGGGACGTAACCTTGTTTCTTTTAGGGGGGTAGGAGATGATCGCGAGAGTTTTTATGAGTTTTTACACCCCTTTTATATGTTGTGTCGGTATGTTTGTCGGGATAAGTTGGGTTAGTATCATGCTTTACGTTGTGTTTTGTTTGACCTTCGAGTCGGGAGGCTTATGGGAGTACCTTTGTTTGGTAGTGGTTTGAACTTCGGGGACGAAGTTCCTTTTAGGAGGGAAGGCGTAATACTCGTATTTATAGTCTTGGGGTACTCGTCAGTAGCCCTTACTCTGTCAGTAAGGGCAAGTGGCGAAATAAAATAGTTTCGACTGTTGGGCACTCGATCGAGTAGTGGGGTACTCGATCGAGTAAGGGTACTCGATCGAGTACCTTGGGTACTCGATCGAGTGTCCGGTTTTACGGGGGAGTTTTCTCGGGTTTTGTTAATTACGCGATTAAGGTATTTAAACATATTCGTCTTTGTTCTAAATCACTTTTTACAAAACCTAAAACCTGTTTAAGAGAGAAAGCAACTAGTCTTCTTCCTAATCGCGTTCTTGACAATTCCCGGAGTTCAGACGGTCAGTTCGTATCGTAGTTCGTGTCGTTGGATTCCTTGCGTCGAGGGTAAGCTTTTAATATAATTTATATAATGTTTTGTTAAGATAGGTGAAACCCTAATTTAGAAATTGGGGGTTTTTATGAGTAGTATTTGAATGGTAGCATCTATGTGTTGTATGATAGGAGAAGAATTCGTAGAGGAGCCGTTTTGATACAGCTGTAGACACCGTCTGCGTGTTGTGCTTTCCAGGTAGGATTTCCTACTCAGTATTAGTCCCATAATGGGATATTGGTGATGTGCTGTAGTTAGTTGTTTGATATGATGATTGTGATTGTGATTGTGATTGTGATTGTGATTGTGGTTGTGTTTGTTGATGGTTCTCGAGATGCGTTCTCGGCTGAGTGTGGTCACTTGCGGGAGTGATCTCACGCCCTAGTTTCGCCCTTCGTGGAACCCGCCACGAAAGGGGATGTGCACATTAATGGACAGGGTTATCGCTCGTACGATGAGCGGGGCTTAGGTGGGAACGGCTGCGGTCCCCCAGGCGTGCCTGGTCCGGTGGACGATCGGTATTGAGATGATGGGAGTTGGTGTGTGTGTGTGTGTGTGATTCGGTTAAATTTATCTGTTTGTCTTATTGTCGTTATCTATATTGATTGTGTGATTAGTCACGACCCGGTGTTGTTTTTGTAAAAACTGCGGTGATCCATTCGGGGATGGTGAGCAGATATTGAACAGTATAGAGATGATCTTTGGGATATTTGGGATGGCCACGACATGACGATAGAGTCTTCATTTGTAGTTTAGTATTTATTTACATTTCGATTGAAAACGAGATAGTTTGAATAATGTATCGTACTTTTAGTTGGTTTCATGGATTGTAACTATTCTTTAAACTATTCATAATAAACGTTGTTTCTGTTTTGTCTATTTGATTATCATACCTCGGGCGACCGAGATGGTGATGTCTTCATACCTGAGTGGTCCTGGTAAGGCACTTGGAGTATGGGGGTGTTACAGGACAGACATCTCATGGTCAGTCAGAGGCAACACAACAGAGGAAGTGGCCCCTGGGACAGGCTCCAGGTTGTCACCTTTCATGGGAGTGGGGGTGACCCTAGTAGACTCAGCCTCTGAATCAGCCACGACTTTGTGATAAAATAGTGGGAAGGGGACCTTGACTGGGACATCAGGAGTGTTAGGAGTTATGACAGACTCAGACTCAGACTCAGACTCAGATCATTCTTTACTTCCCTCCTTGAACATAGGGCCTTCTCCAGTTGTTATCTTGAGAATGCGGCCTTGGCGATCGGTCCACTTGACGGTCTTCCTCCAGCCCTGGGTGGCTTTCTCCGGGTCAGTATCGGAGATAAAGGCGGTTGGATCAAATTGATTGTCTTTCAGAGCAATGTTGATGATATCCTCATAGTCGAGGTGTTTGACGTTATCTTCCCGAAATAGGAGTGTGACAGCTTGTCCGTCAAGGCATGGTGACGGCTTGGACTCAGTTGATGCAACTTCGATGTTGTCGGGGATAAAGTAGCAGTCCTGGAAGACTTCCACTCCCGGGTACCTAGCCCTGACCACAGAGTCATAGATTGGCTCCGGAAAACCGTGGTAGATCTCGGACTCTCCCTCGGGGATAAAGTATCCGTTGAGAGTCAGATGGTAGGGACGGAGGATAACCCCGTGCTTCTTGCGTTTTTGGACTAGGAGGTTCATCTCCTGGATATCTTTGTCGGTAGGCACGTATCCCGGCCCAAAGGGAATGTTGGGGACCTTAGCCTGTTTCAAGGGAGGCAACGGGTCCTTCAGTTGATTGAGCGGCAAACCCGGGAAATAACCCTGACGCATCATAATACGGTTAACCGTGAGATTGGTGAACGGGTCACAATCAGAGGGCATCAATTCATTAGTTATGGCGTTTACGGCTTGGAAACCCCACATTTCGTTGTCATCCTCCTCAATGGCTTGGGAGGCTATTCCCCTTCTCATAACAGCTTTGATCGGGGAAGCAGGAATTGTGATCGTTTTCCCGTTGAAGGGGACCCTGATCTTCTGGTGAAGAGTTGAGGTGACCGCCTTGACGGCGTGAATCCAGGGACGTCCCAGGAGCATGTTGAAAGAAGCGTCGATGTCGACAACTTGAAAACTGGTTTGTCTTTCTAGTGGTCCGGTTGCGACGGACAAAGTGACTAGCCCAGCGACCTTGCGACGAGTGCCGTCGTAGGCGCGTACTCCTTGATTCGTTGGGACCAAATCAGATTCCTTGATACCCAGCCTGTGGGCAGTTTTGAGAGGAATGACATTCACGGCGGAACCGTCATCCACGAGGACCATGGGTATATTTTTCTGGAGGCATTGTATGGTGATATACAGGGCCAGGTTATGATTGGCTCCGAACGGAGGGATATCCTCGTCGGAGAAGACGACCGGGTTGTTCAGATCAGGGGCGTCCCTTGTCATGTGTGCCACTATTTCTTCTGGGGAAGAGGTGGGGGGCACGGTTAATTTTCCCAAGGCCTGCAGCAAGGCCTTTCGATGCTCAAAAGACGTTGCTTTCAATTGCCAAATTGAGATTTCGGCTTTTGCTTTCTGGAGAGGTTTTAGGATTGAGTTCTCGGGGGCCTTTGGTTGAGTGTCCACCTCTGAGACGATTTGGTCATTCGTTGTTGGAACGACCGTTGGATTGTTCGGATTCTGATAGGGACGTCCGGACCGGGTTAGATGTCCGATTTCTTTCGCCCACTTCTCCTTCCCTGGGATGATATAGACATCATCAACATCATCTCTTCATATGCCGTTAATTTCGGAGTCTCGAGGATACCTTGGAGGGGTATTCCTCGGTGGGTAGTTCTTGTGAGGGATATTTTTGTGAGGGCGATTTTTATGGGGGTAGTTATTTTGAGGGTGATTTTCGTGGGGTCTATGCCAGAATGGTCGCGGGAGCAATCCATCCTGAGGTGGGTAGTTTTGAATGTTTGGGGAATTCTCCCTCGGACGCGGTGCTGGGGGATTGAAGATGAGTCGACGGTAGGCGTCGTCGAGTCGGGTGATTCTTTCAGAGAGGTGGCTATGGCCTCCTCAACTTCTTTGAAACATAGTGAGCATAGTGGCAAAGCACTAAACACAAACACTCCGTCTGAAGGATGTTTTTCCAAAGCATTCACCTCGTCATCAACTGGTAGGATGAGGTGAGAGCAGTCTAGGGTCGGCTCATCGTCAGAGATGGCGTGAATTCCCAGGGGATTCGTTTTGTTGTTCGGTTTAGTTGGTGGGGGTAAAGGCAAATCTCCTTTCTCAATCATGTCTTGAATGAGGTGCTTGAGTTTGAAACAAGTTTCGGTATTATGCCCTTTCCCTCGATGATCTTGTGATAGAAGTGGGGTTCCAACCGGGACTTCTTGGCATCGGTCGGATCCGGGGTGGGTCCGATCGGTTGTAACTTCCCCTGGTCCATGAGTCTTTTCAGGGAACTTGCGTAAGTCGACCCTATGTTGGTAAACACTCTCTGGGGGTGCTCAGCTTTCTTCGTAGATGGTTCAACGAGGTTAATCTCATCAATCTTGTTTGTCTGGCCGTAAGGGCGAGATCCGGTTGAGGTGGATCCCTGATAACCTCTGCCAGTGGTCTTTACTAAGACACCCTTTCGGAGGTCGTCCTCAATGCGCGTCCCAAGAATCTGCATATCTTGGAAGGTCTTGATATTCTGATACCTCAGTAGGTTGGCATAAACTGGGCGGAGATTGTTGACAAACTTTTCCACCAGAGTTGATTCACTCGGTTTACTGACGAATTAAGTACTCACCCTCCTCCAACGGGTTAGGAACTCAGTGAACCCTTCTTTGTCGTTCTGGGTTAGCACTTCGAGAGTACGAGTATTGGCCTGGATCTCGACATTGTCGGCATACTGTTTGGAAAACTCAACTGCGATCTCATCCCAAGTACTAAGGTTTTTCGGATCAAGGGAGTAGTACCATTGGCGAGGAATCGGCTCCAAAGAGGATGGGAAGATCCGGGTAAAAAGTTCCTGTTTGACCCCTTTAATGGCCATGTAGTCCTTGAAAGCCCGGATATGGTTGAGTTGGTCCTCCACTCCCTTGAACTTAGGCACATCGGTCAGGGTGAAGTGGTCAGGTAACTGGTCCCCAACAGGTTCGAGCCTTCGGTTGTTCTCAAGATGGATATTGTTACCCCTGGCTAGGAGCTGTTCTTCCAAGAGCTTGACCTCTTCTCGATTTCGATCGGAGGTGGGGTATTATGTTCCCCAGTTTCTTTGTTCTCCAGGGCGTCGATACGGGTCTCGACGCGATCCAGGGTGACCTTAAGGGTGGTAAGCAGGCTGGCTAGCTGATCAGTTGTGACATTTCTGTTGTTATCATTGTTGTTGTTGGACGAAGCTGAAGACGGGGCCATGGCTCTGAGGCATAAAAACTGCTCACATTACAACTCAATCCGACACGGTTCCAAGACTGAACGCAGACAACACAAAGGACGGGACAAAGAACAGAGTCAACAAGACGGGGCGACCGTGTGTGGTCCCTCGGTGCTGACTCGATTTATGACGTGATGGTATTTGACCGAACCTTTAACACGAGTCCAACATGACGGCGTGACGCCATTGGACGGGTCTCGTGGTGAGACGACTCATAAGTAAAGACCCATAAGTACGCTTGCTTTGACTCGATAGACAGGAGGCGGATTTGGAATGATGGACTGAAGTTTTCGAAAATAGAAATTTTCAAAAAGATTCATTTGTCGCTTAAATGGACGGATTCCGAAGATAGAAATCTCCGCAAGTCGGTCAGTTGAAAGGGGTCGTCTTAAGTTTATTTGAAAAAGACGATTTGAGTTTGAGTCGGCTCGGAAAACAGTGCATTGTTTCCCAAGACGGTTTTGAAATTCAAAATTGTATGTTTTGAAAATCGGGTTTGAAATGTTTGAAGAGGTCGCGGGGACGGTGCATGGTCCTCGGGATCCCGAAAGTTTCTCGAAAAAAGGGTGTGTGCTTTTCTCGGGTTTTGAAAGAGCCATTGTCGGCGCGAAACGGGTTAAAATCCGTGTCTAGACGCGGCGATTATAACGGCGTAAAAGGTGATTTGAAATGGTTATACAAAACCGGGTTAAAAAATCGTCATTACCACGGCCTAGAAAGGCGTGTTGAAATGGTTATACAAAACCGGGTTTTGAAAAATCGTCATTACGACGGCCTAGAAAGGCGTGTTGAAATGGTTATATAAAACCGGGTATGAAAATCGTCATTATGATGGCCTAGAAAGGCGTGTTGAAATGGTCATACAAAACCGAGTTTGAAAATTGTCATTACGACGGCCTAGAAAGGCGTGTTGAAATGGTTATACAAAACCGAGTTTGAAAATCGTCATTACGACGGCCTAGAAAGGCGTGTTACGGTCGGTGAAAGACCGAGGTTTGAAATGGCCATTATAACGGCGCAAAAAGGTGTTTTTTGAAAGTTTGAAAATGACACGGAAGGACTTATGATCAAGTAGAACATAAGCACTCGCAGTTCATTATATTATGCATTATGCTGACACGGGTATTGGCTTAAAAGGGTGGGTTACACACCAAGCAATCAAACCCCGATTTGCGAGAGTTATACCAATCCAAACAAAATGTGTAAGGAGGGTGCCCTAGCCTCGTGCTCGAAAGTGATGAAAGCTCTTTGACGAAACAAAAATGTGTAACGTCATTGGTATGCTTGACTCAATCAGGATTCGAAACGCGGGGATGAGAAAACTCACGCCGATGAGACGAGCCAATTGGTCGAAAAGGGTTAGGTTGTGGGCCCGGACAAGGAACCCGACCGTGACCGTAATATCAATTAATGCATTCCAACCAAGACCACGTTCGAGTCTCACCACCTAGGGATCACAAAGACGTAAGTGTCCTAGTTTTTCCCAGCGGAGTCGCCAATCTGTGGACATGGGCCACGTCTCGGTCTGTGGATTTGGGCCACCTACCGGTCCGCGGTCACGGGCCACCTACGAGCCCCCTTCGATCTGTGGACATGCAGCGGTCTTTTTGAAAGCCACGCTCGGCGGCGTAAAAATGCTCTCGACCGGATCGTTTTAGATCGGTCGGTTTCGTCTCGGTTAGGGACTCGAAACGATTAGAGATGTTCGGAGTCGCCACCAAGCATTTGTGGGATGCCTGGAACCCGTACGAATTCCACTTTATACCTCGGTCAAATCGAAGCACAAAGCAGCGTTTAACATAGGTACTAAAGATAAGGAAATCGCCCCTCTTTAGCATCCTATCTCTAGAATGACTCTCGTACGCCCTGGATAAGGTCGTCCACTATCCAAAGTTTCTGAGTAAGAGGTGAAGGTACGTATTGGGAAGCCCTTTAATCAGACACCCAATCCCGCCCGCGTTAGCGGCCTCTACTAATCGATCTTGGTTGGTTGAATGCAAAAGTTGATAAAACGGTTTAAATGCATGAATGCGCATCCAATAATTTAAACCTAACTTGTGAGAGCTTTCTAAGTCGGTTGATTTAATCCAAGTATCAAGTATAAGATGTCGAGTTGGATTAATGATTGATTTGCATGCAAGACGGAAATTAAACATCCATTTACCGTATTAGGTTTAGGGTGCATAACATGATCCGTTTGTCTTAGTAAGGCATTTTGCAAATATGATTTTGAATAGTCGAAGTAGTCATCTGATCCGTCTTATATCCTGGTTAACCGGAGTCGGGATCGTCCTAGACTAATGCTGGAAGGGAACAGGCCCTGTGCCAGACGGCTATATGAGGCGCTAGCCAGCCGGCGACACAAAGGGCCTCCCTCTAGTTTTGAAAATGAGAAATGGAGAGCCTGTTTAGGCGCGGGTTAGCCCACGGTTTATGTGCCGTGTTCTGACCTTTTAGAAAACGTTATAAAACGTGTTGGAAATGGGTATTTGAACCCGGTTTGACTTGAAGGGGTCGTTTAGACCGCATTTTGTTGATTTGAAGAACTTGACTCGAATAATCATCATTATTTTGGTAATATTCGGTGTCGGGTTCGATTTGACAAACTTGACATGAATAGTTTTGAAAACAAATTATGGACTAATTATTTTAAGTCCATTTGAATGTTATTAGTCGATACTCATCATCGTACCCGGGTTAAAATCCTGCATGGTATGTAGAACCAAGGATGACTTTGTGTTGGTGACTAATATGTTTGTTTGAAAATGTAAAGAAATGAAATAAAAGGCTTTAAAATACCTTTTAAATGTCATTAACCAAATATTATCACCGAAACACGGATTTAACCGTCATGGTATGAGGAACCAAGGGTGAAAAATGTTTTATGGTTAAAACAAGTGAAATAAAATAAAAAGGGTTCGAAAATACTTGAAATGGTGAAAACCGATTACAAATATGAAAAATGGATTAAGGGAAATGACGAGAACAAACACGGTTGATCTCTGGTCTGAACACCCCATTTAGGCGCGGGTTAGTTGGCGACCTAAGGGGCTTCTGCCTCAGACCAAAAATCAGTTTTGGCTCGTTTATTCCATGTTTTGGTTCATGTTATGCATGTTTTAGAATGTTATAGTCATGAAACAAATGAAAACATAATAAAAGAGGATTTTTACACCCTCATACTTACATGTTTGGTTATGGCGAGTGACCGACGTAAGTGTAATAACTCGTTTGATCGGAAAAAACTCGGTTTAAAACCGTTTTGGTAAGTAAAAAGAGTGTTTTAAGCTTAGTGATGGTGTAGTGGCCGAAGTGGTCGGTCAAATGATTTAATGCACGATGACGGTTCCAAACAATGTGTAAGGCTTGTATTTAAAATCGGTAGGTCGTAAATACGCGTCGGGTTGTGACTTAAGAAGACGAGTCGAGAATTTTAAGGGAGAAAAGAGGGGGCGGACACTCGCGTAACTCTCAAATGGGTGGCATTTGAGGGGTATTTATAGGGAAATGAGTGGTTGTGTGAGTTTTGAGCGACGTGGCCACTTGGGCTGCTCAAAGAGGCGCGAGCCACGTCGCGGTTCTTCGAGTTGTGTTGTCACTTTCACAACAAACGCAATCATGATTTGTTCTATCCTAGGTTTTGTAGTCACATGTTTGGTACTTGACCAACATGAATCCGGGAAAACTTAAGGTAGAAGGTTTGAAATGTTTGGTTTTTTGTGGTTGACTTGGTTTGACTCGTTGTTGGAGTCGGGATTTGAATTTTTGAGTCTGTTTTGGTCCGGTGTCAGTTTTGACTCTAGTTAGTGTCATTGCGACCCCGTCGTCGTGCATTAAACATTCCAGGTATTTTGAAATGTTTTGAAATATTTTATTTTCGAAATCGTTTTAAGTTTTCCGACGTAAAGTTGTACACAAACTGTCGATCAAACGCCACGATTCCAAAACATGTTGTAGTCCGATAATCATCGGGAGTTTGTTGGAGTCTCAACAGATACTGGGTATCTACAAGATGGCATGTAGAGCTCTTCCTACCCGTTGGCCAAGAACCGCTCCAACGGCGTAGTTACTAGCATCACACATAATCTCGAACGGTAGTTCCAAATTTGGAGGTTGAATGATCGGTGCCGAGATTAGTGCTTCCTTGATTCTATTAAAGGCTTCAACACACTCATCAGTGAAATGGAATTGGGCATCTTTAAGTAAGAGTTGAGTGAGGGGTTTCGCTATTTTTGAAAAATCTTTTATGAAACGGCGATAGAAACCCGCGTGACCGAGAAAACTTCTCACCCCTCTAACATTCATGGGAGGTGGGAGTTTCTCTATAACTTCAACCTTAGATTTATCGACCTTGATGCCCTTTTCCGAGATTAAATGACCCAAAACAATTCCTTCATTGACCGTGAAGTGACACTTTTCCCAATTTAAGACAAGACAAACATCTTCGCATTTTTGCAATACAAGAGAAAGATTATGCAAACATGAGTCAAAGTCTTTTTCATAAACGCTAAAATCATCCATAAAAACATCCATTATGGTCTCTAGGTAATCGCAGAAGACACTCATCATGCATCTTTGTAAAGTGGCGGGGGCATTACACAAGCCAAAAGGCATCCTCCTATATGCAAAAGTACCATAAGAGCATGTGAAGGTGGTCTTGTGTTGGTCATCCGGGTGTATAGGGATTTGAAAGAATCCCGAATACCCGTCAAGGTAACAAAAGAACTTGTTGGGGGCTAACCTCTCAAGCATTTGGTCAATGAATGGTAGGGGAAATGATCCTTTCTTGTTGCAGAATTCAATTTTCGGTAGTTAATGCACATACGCCAACCGGTGATCTTCCTTGTGGGTATTAGCTCATTCTTTTCGTTTGTCACCACCGTGGTACCTCTTTTATTATGCACCACTTGAACGGGGCTAACCCACAAAGAGTCCGATATGGGATATATTATTCCTGCATCAAGTAATTTCATAACCTCTCCCTTGACAACTTCTTGCACGTGGGGGTTTAATCTCCTTTGAGATTGGATGGTAGGTCTATGGTCCTCCTCTAGATGAATTCTATGCATACAAAAGTTGGGACTTATCCCCTTAAGGTCATCTAGACTATAACCTATAGCCTTTTCATGTTGCTTCAACACATCAAGCAATTTTCCCAATTGGTTTTCATCAAGTCTATCATTAACAATCACGGGTTTGGTCTTAGATTCATCAAGGTAAGCATACTTCAAATTTGGGGGAAGGGGTTTTAAAGTAGGGATTTGTACCTCACTTTCCTCCTTTGAAGGTTCATTGAGAATTTGGTCCATTTCCATTAGACACTCCATTCTCATGGCATGTTCAACTTGTTCTTCGGGCTCGTCAATTTCGTCATACTCGAATTCCATGACGAATTCTTCTTGCTCTTCGGCTCGTAAGATGTCTTCTAGGATTGATTGCTCATGTTCTATAGGTTGATATGCTTCCACAAAGATGTTATGTACTAATTCGGATTGCTCATGAGTAAGTTCTTTGTTAGCTAGAGCGGCTTCAAAAAGATCTACCTCTAACTCCCAATACATATTTTTGGCCTCACTTGCTTCCAAGGCTTCAAATGCTTGCATGGGGTCTTTGAAGAAAGGTATACTTAAGTGGTCCTCTACAAAACAATCTATAAGATCTATCTTGCAAAATATCGAACAACTTGAAAACAATTAGAACAAACCTTGAGGAGTTTTACTTCCCCAAGGCAAAGAAAGACACAACTAATAACAATTTAAGAAAATCTAAATCAAGTTAACACCGTCCCCGGCAACGGCGCCATTTTTGGTCATACTCACTTGGAGGTTTAGTTTTCGGTACTTGTCGTTAGGAGCACCTAGACCAAAACAATATTTATAACTTCACAAACAACTCTACAATTAGTAAAGAGGCAAGTAAAGGTCGGATCCCAAGGGACGGGTATTGAAGTAAGATTTTCAATTGTAAGTAGCGGTGTCTAGGGGTGTCACAATTTGGGGTTTGAAGTAGAAGATCACTAAACTAAATAACAATAAAAGTAAACAAGCAAGATGATTAAAAAGGGGTGTAAACAATTGATAAAAGGCACTAGGGTGTCATGGGGTCATAGGGGATTCATGGGAATTGATCATACAAACATATTCTCAAATTATAAGCAAGCAATTATTGTTGTGATGGATCGAGTTGGTTTATATCTTACAATCCTAGGAAGGTTTGGGTCCCGAGCCGAATCGATTAGATTGTACAACACCTACAAGTCGACTTAATCCTCCCTACTCAACTATATGCATGGTCTAATGAGACCCGAATTGGTTTATGTCTTACAAGTCTCATTGAAAAGGTAAGTGATGGGTAAAAAATGCAAGGATTCATAGGCTCGCATTTCATCAAACATAACATGTGCATAAGTTGAGATCACAAAAAGCAAGCAAATAAACTATGAAAACATATTAAATTAAGCATGAATCATCCCCCATGTTGATTTCCCCTAATTACCCATTAACCCTAGTTAAGGTAACTACTCACTCATTATCAAGTTTAGCATGTTAACAAGGTTGTCAATCACATTAACAAAGCAAGACATGATGAATAAATAAAGATAATTAACAATAATTAAAAAGGGATTAAGAGAATTATACCTACTAATGATTCCAATAATAAATCAAAGAATAATAGAAGTACTTGATGATTGATTGGAAGGTTGTCAATCTCCCAATAATAACCCAAATAATCTTCAATTACCCAAAATAAAAGATGAACAAAAGAGAGATTAAGGAAATGAGATTTGTATTAAGACTTGATTAAAAGTTGATTACAATATTAGAATGATATAAACTATACTAGAAATTGATAAGAAGAACATCATTATCTAATTAGACTAATGGGGTATTTATAGTGGGGATTAGGTACACAAATTAGGGTTTACTAAGGGCTTAAATTACGATTAAGTCCTTGAGGAATCGCTCCTCTCAGAAAATATGCGAGTCTCCTTTTGCCGGTCTTTCCGAGATATGCGCATCCTTCATAGAATAAGAAGAAAATGGAAAGTTGCTGTAACACAATCCGAGCGTCCAAGGCACGGGACGAGCGGATTGTGGCCTTGTTGGACGAGCGGATTGTCTGGCTGGATGGGCGGATTGTGGCGTTTTTGGACGGGCGTCCCTCTGGCAAAGACGCTCGGATTCCTGGTCTTGGACGGGCGTCCCGAGGGCAATCCGCTCGGATTCTGGGTCATCCTCTTCCCTTCTTCTTTTCTTCCTCCTTCTTCCAACAATCCTCGGGGATCTTGTCGGAGATGCAAGGATCTTTTCTCATCATTGCCCAACTACTATAATATGTACAAAGGCCTTCTAGTCTTGTCTTCTCTTTGATACTTGGTCATTGAATTCAATCAATTTAGCTCTATTTTGCCATGAAAATTCAAGGTTTGCACTCCTTTCCTTCCAAGGGAACAAAACCTCAAAGAATATGCAAAAGAAAGGACTAAAGACAATAAATGACCTAAATATGCACTAAAAAGCATGGGAACAAGGCTAATTCGGGGACTAAATACGCTCAAATAATGGTCACATCAATAACGTACCGCGACAGTTTGCAATTGGCTTGAAAATGCGGGTCCAGGCGAAGAATAAACATCAAATGGACCAAATATATGATATATGGTACTGAGGAAGAGGCGCACCAAAGATGGGCCCACGAATAACAAACTTATAACGAATCATCGAAAATTAATTTGGAGGGAAACTGAGGAAGAGGCGCAACACCTGCTGCGTCTTTTCCTGGATGTGTCATTGTCTGGGTAAAAACCCGATAAAAGTCGTGTTTTATTCATAATTTCGAAACATAAATCCTCACAATACTCTCTCAAATTCCAACCATTTCTCGCCAAAATTTGATCAAAAGTTTGCATTTGCTATTACTAATCGAGGTATGTGTATTATCTTTGCATTAATCTTCTGCATTTGAACAGTTTGGATCGACAAATTAGGGTTTCCAACCCTAAAAATGTCGAAAATTTGGGGCTTTTCCCCCAAACGATTTCGCATTGTAAAATTGACTAGGTAAATGGATAATTGGTAATATAAGGATAATAACCATGTGTTCATTTCAAATTTTCATTGAGTTTTGAGCATTTGAGTGAAATTGTGACGGTCTCACAGCCGAACCGTAAATCGCTTCGAAAATAGCCTTAGGATTGCCCATTTGTGATGAAACTTGATATTTAGAATCCTTGCATGATGGGTAAACTTCCTACCATCTCGGATTTTCGATTTATGACGGCTTTTTCAGGACACTTTTCTAGGGCATAATCATCGTTATAATGAAATGCTGTCGAAATTCCGACTCAAACCCATGACTAGGCTTCAATTTAGACTTGACTTGACCCATATTACCACATGAGCGGACGGGTTTGTGGTAAAACGGCCAAAGATGGCGAGAAAAGAGCAATTTCGGAGCTTTGAAAGCTCGAAAATCCCCTAATTAAGGCTCATCGTCATTTGACGCGGCCTAAATTCACTTTAGTCTTGCAGATGACGAGGCTTCTACGTCAGGGAGGGGTCCCATGGGCGTGTATACCGTTCTTAACCCTTCTCGTATGCTCCAGGAGGTGTTAGAGCAGGCTTTTACTGCAGCAGTGGCAGCTGCTGAGAACGAGGTCGTCGAGGAGGAGGCTGTTGAGGAGGAGACCCCGAGGCGGGCCAACATTGGACGAGGTGGTCATCAGCTGAGGGGAGCACCCGAGTGGACTGAGAGTTGGGACAGCAGACATCTCATCTGGGCTGCGGAGGGTCACCTGTCCTACAGGACGGTGAAGAGCTTGGAAATTTGAACTCATCACTCTTTCATTTATCTTCTTTTATTTTTATTTGCTATTCCTTTTCTCTTTCATTCGAGCTAAAGATAGTTCTTGCTTCGAATCCAAATAGAAGGCCGAGAACATCAGGTCTATCTCGGGCTATACGACGATGATGGAGTTTTACGGGAGGTTGTCGGCGGAGGAGCGGACCATCATCGAGCGGGGAGCGTTTGGTGCCTTGGTACGAGCTTGGAGGGTGTGGACATGGGCCACGTCTCGGTCTATGGATTTGGTCCACCTACCGGTCTGTAGTCACGGGCCACCTGCACCCCAAGCCAATCTGTGGACATGCAGCGGTCTTTTGAAAGCCACGCTCGGCGGCGTAAAAATGCTTTCGACCGAATCGTTTTAGATCGGCCGGTTTCGTCTCGGTAAGGGTCTCGAAACGATTACAGATGTTCGGAGTCGCCACCAAGCAATTGTGGGATGCTTGGAACCCGTTCGAATTCCACTTTATACCTCGGTCAAATCGAAGTACAAAGCAGCTTTTGACATAGGTACTAAAGATAAGGAATTCGTCTCTCTTTAGCATCCTATCTCTAGAATGACTCTCGTACGCCCTGGGTAAGGTTGTCCACTATCCAAAGTTTCTGAGTAAGAGGTGAAGGTACGTATTGGGAAGCCCTTTAATCAGACACCCAATCCCGCTCGCGGTAGAGGCCTCTACTGATCGATCTTGGTTGGTTGAATGCAAAAGTTGATAAAACGGTTTAAATGCATGAATGCGCATCCAATAATTTAAACCTAACATGTGAGAGCATTCTAAGTCGGTTGATTTAATCCAAGTATCAAGTATAAGATGTCGATTTGGATTAATGATTGATTTGCATGCAAGACGGAAATTAAACATCCATTTACCGTATTAGGTTTAGGGTGCATAACGTGATCCATTTGTCTTAGTAAGGCATTTTGCAAATATGATTTTGAATAAAAAAAATAGTCATCTGATCCGTCTTATATCCGGGATAAACGGAGTCGGGATCGTCCTAGACTAATGCTGGAAAGGGAACAGGCACTGTACCAGACGGCTACATCAGGCGTGAGCCAGCCGGCGATACAAGGGGCCTCCCCCTGGTTTTGAAAATGAGAAAGAAAAGGCCTGCTTGAGGCGCGGGTCAGCCTACGGTTATATGTCGTGTTCTGACCTTTTGAAAACGTTATAAAACGTGTTTAGAAATGTGTATTTGAACCCGATTTGGTTTGAAAGGGTCGTTTAGACCGCATTTGTTGATTTGAAGAACTAGACTCGAATAATCATCATTATTTTGATAATATTCGGTGTCGGGTTCGGCTTGACAAACTTGACATGAATAGTTTTCAGAATAATTATGAACTAATTGTTTTAAGTTCATTTGAATATAATTAGTCGATACTCATCATCGTACCCGGGTTAAAATCCGGCATGGTATGTAGAACCAAGGATGACTTTGTGTTGGGGACTAATATGTTTATTTTGAAAATGTAAAGAAATAATGAAAGGCTTTAAAATACATCCCAAAAATAAAATAAAAGGCTTTAAAATACCTTTTAAATGTTATTAACCAAATATTATAACCGAAACACGGATTTAACCGTCATGGTATGAGGAACCGAGGGTGAAAAATGTTTTATGGTTAAAACATTTGAAATAAAATAAAAAGGGTTTGAAAATATTTGAAATGGTAAAAACCAATTACAAATATGAAAATGAATTAAAGGGGAAGGACGAGAACAAACACGGTTGATCTCTGACCTGAACACCCCATTTAGGCGCGGGCAAGCCGGCGAACCAAGGGGCTTCTGTCTCAGGCCAAAAATCAGTTTTGGCTCGTTTATCCCATGTTTTGGTTCATGTTATGCACGTTTTAGCATGTTATAGTCATGAAACAAATCAAAACATGATAAAAAGAGGATTTTTACACCCTCATACTTACATGTTTGGTTATGGCGAGTGACCGACGTAAGTGTAACAACTCGTTTGGTCGTAAAAGACTCGGTTTAAAACCGTTTTGGTAAGTAAAAAGAGTGTTTTAAGATTAGTGGCGGTGTAGTGGTCGAAGTGGTCGGTCAAATGATTTAATGCACGATGACGGTACCAAACAATGTGTAAGGCTTGTATTTACGATCGGTAGGTCGTAAATACGCGTCGGATTGTGACTTAAGAAGTCGAGTCGAGAATTTTAAGGGAGAAAAGAGGGGGCGGACACTCGCGTAAGTTCTCAAATGGGGGCATTTGAGGGGTATTTATAGGGGAATGAGTGGTTGTGTGAGTTTTGAGCGACGTGGCCACCTGGGCTGCTCAAAGAGGGGCGAGCCACGTCGCGGGTCTTCGAGGTGTGTTGTCGCTTTCACACAAATGCAATCATGATTTGTTCTATCCTAGGTTTTGTAGTCACATGTTTGGTACTTAACCATTCATGAATCCGGGAAAACTTAAAGTAGAAGGTTTGAAATGTTTTATTTTTGGTGGTTGACTCGGTTTGACTCGTTGTTGGAGTCGGGATTTGAATTTTTGAGTCGGTTTTTGGTCCGGTGTCGGTTTTGACTCTAGTTAGTGTCATTGCGACCCCGTCATCGTGCATTAAACACTCCATTTATTTTTGAAATGTTTTGAAATGTTTTATTTTCGAAATCGTTTTAAGTTTTTCGACGTGAAGTTGTACACAAACTGTCGATCAAACGCCGCGATTCCAAAACATGTTATAGTCCGATAATCATTGGGTGTTTATTGGAGTCTCAGCAGATACTGAGTATCTACAGAGGGACATCACGGGAAGGAAGATTCGGGCTAACCTTAGCCTGGTTCGAGCTTTCCTTGATCGGTTTTGGGACACGACCTCTACCTTTCACATGCCTTTTGGCGAGGTTGGGGTCACGTTGGAGGATTACGACATGATTTACGGCTTCTTTGTGCGGGGATCGAGGCGTGGTGTGGCCGGAGACAGCCAAGAGGGTGGACTCGGCCGAGGCTAGGAGCTTGATTGGTTGGAACCTGATGCCGAAGGCTGCTGCGGTTCCCGGGTTGGTGTCGAGTTCCTACGTCCGGGATTACTTCGCTGGGAAGAGACCGACGATGGTGGTGATCGATGGGAGGGAGACGGCTCCTTCTCTTTGCACTGCAGAGCAGAGAGCTTGTTTGTGGCTCTGGTGGTTCTTGTCTTCGATCTACCTCTGAGACAAGGGAGAGAGGCTGTCGACGAAGCTTCTTCCCTTCCTTTCTAACTTGAGTGACCTAGGCCGTTGGGACTGGGTCACTGCTGGTTTTGCGTTCCTTATTCGCTATATGAGGGCCACGGTTCGTCCGGAGCTGATGGAGAAGGGGACTTCTCCTACCACCGTTGGCCCTGGACTGTTGCTGGAGGTATGAACCTTCATTTCGTATCATGAAATATTATTTCCTTTTCTTATCGAATCACGAAAGATCATTATTGATTATCTTGTTTTGCAGGTGTCGGTGTACTCCTACTTTCCGAGTCTCACGCCCAAGAGGACGGAGCCAGTGGAGAGAGCCTATCCCGTTATGAGGGATTGGGTGATGTGTCGCACGAAGAGCCAGCGTTCGTTTCACGACGTCTGTCGACGGGACGTGAACGCTCTGCAGTTGGAGGGCGTGAGTACCTTCAACTCACCTTTCTTCGTTTGCTTCTTCATTGCTTTCTTTTAGAACTGACCATAAGAATGACCTCTTGTTTGCTTTTCAAAGTGGGTGCCCAGGCCTTGGGTGGACTACACTGGCGTCCCTCCTTTTTTGGCTGAGGTCCTTCGACCTAGGAGCCCGAGTCGGTTGCTGCTGAGGATGTCGATGGGTCCCGTGTGGTACTTGGGCGAGTGTTTGACTCGTCAGTGCTCTCGTGATGTCTTGACGGTCCCCATCGATCCTCCTCGGACGATGTTTAGGGAGCCTTCCGATGCTGAGAGGGAGGCAGACTTGACAGACGTCGGTGGCGACGCCCTCCTTTTTCCTAGTGAGGACTACTCGGCGTTCCTCTACCGGAGGTTGGCGTACTGGCCAGTTGTGGTAAGTTCTTTATTCTTCTTTCGATTGTCTTGAAAACATGATGAATGATAATCAATTAATGGAAACCATTTGAATTCTGCAGGAGGTTGAGGTGGTGGGCATCGAGCCCCCAGCGTACCTCGAGACACTCGAGTATACTGATGCGACGGGGATGACGACAATCTCCGAGCTTTGCGACTTTGACGTGGCGGTGAGAGATGCTGGCCTGGACGAGTGGCAGCATCGGATTCGGAGGGTATGTTCCCCAACTTGTTTAATCTTTGTATAAGAACAAATTTGTTTAAAATTATCCAATCATTGAGAATCATTGTTTATTGGAATGTAGGTTGCGCCATCCCGGTTCGTGGCTTTTTGGAGGGTAGCCAACCGGCTACGGGCTACTGCCATCGAGGCACTTGCTGGCGGTCGAGGACGTCAGATATGAACCTTCTGTTTACTTCTTTTTCGAATTTTCTAACTTTCTTTATGTTTGAAATGATTGACATGAGCCAATTCTTGTCGTTTGCAGAGGGAGCGTGACTTGAAGCGAGAGCTAGCCCAGTCCCGAGAGGAGACGGCTCGTCTGCTGAGGGAGCTAGAGGTCCGCGACGCCGAGATCGCTGCTCTTGAGGCGAGAGTTACCGAGTTGGGCGGCGACCAGCAGTAGTTTGTTGCTTTTTGTTGTTTTTGTTGTTGGCTGTACTTCGCACACTTTTGTACATTTTAGGACCTTCATTTTGCACTTTATACACTTTGTTTTGGGCTCGAGCCCCCAGTTTGGTGTACATATTCCTTTCGGTTGTATATATGATGGCCCAAGTGCCTTTGCTGTTAGGTTGTATGTTTGTACCTGCATGTTAGCTTTGAACAGGTTTGGTAGATGACGGTTTATGCCGTCATGCTGCCGAAATTTACACAGAAATTGCACATAAAACACATATTTGTACATATGGCCTAAATTAGCGCAAGACAAAGACTCGAGAAAATGCAAAAAATTTATCGAAAATGACCGGACGGTAGGGAGGGTTGCCCCCTAAAAAAAATGAAAATAGAAACATATAAGTTTGAAATGAAACGGGAGTGAAATGATTCCCCGAAAAAAAGAAAGATTAAAAGAAGTGGCTAAGTTTGAAAATGAATTATTAAATTGGTGAAATTATTCCTCAAAAAAAGAAAATTAAAAAAGAAATGGATAAGTGTGCTGAAATGTCGAGAATGCCGATGTCGCCTCGAAATACGTGCCCGTGGAATTAGGAAACTCGAAACATGGTAATTTGACAGAATTACCAAAAATATTAACCCATATGAATAGGAAATTATGCCTTAAGGAATTAGGAAATATCCAACGCGGAAAATCACAGAAATACAGCTGAGGAAGAGGCGCAACAGGAGCTGCGTCCCTTTGAAGAGGCGCAGCAAGTGCTGCGCCCTTTCCTCAGCGTGTCCGTCCTGACAGATTTTAGAAAACAACTTTTAGTATAAATATAGACGCCGATGGAGGTTTTATTCAGATAATTCTTCCGTCTTTCTCCGTCTTATTACATAAAAACTCTCTATACATCATGAATACTTTAGAAATCTGTCTCAAAGAATGGACAAACGAGTTCTCAAATGTTGAGAAACACGATATGGGTGCCTACAACTTTGGATCAATTTTGAGCTTGAAGCTAATTAAGGTTGTCAGACCATTTTTGGATGCTTTTCTTGAGTATTGGGACCCGAACTATCACGTATTTGCCTTTCCTGGAGGCGATATCTGCCCATTCCCTGAAGAAATTGCTGCAATTGGTGGTTGGGACCCGGAACATTTACCTGCTATACCCTCTACTTCTCAGGGGTATAAGAAAAATTCAGGGATTTGCTTGGATTGACAAGAGCTGAGGTTGACCGTCTTGTGACCTCAAAAGGAGTCTGAATGCTGAATTTCATTGATCGATTCATAAATAGGGCAGATCTTACTATCTCCTATGTTGCGAGGCGGAGGGCATTCGGGTTTTGCCTATTGCATGTTTATGTCCTTCAAGGACATGTTGATGAGGATATGAGAGGTGACCCTCGCTATTTGAGCCTAGTTGAGCAGATGGAGCTGCGCAGGAGCCTAGCTTGCCTATGTTTAGGAGAGATCCTGTTGGGGTTAGATAACACGAAAGCCAACCACAACCTTTCTTATTTAGGAAATCCCATCATTTTGCAGGTAAAAGAACACAACTTTCTTCTCTTTTTTTTTTTTTTTTTTTTTTTTTTTTTTTTTCTTTTTTTTTTTCGTTTTTTTTTTCGTTTTTTTTTCTTCTTTTTTTTTTTTTTTCTTTTTTCGTTTTTTTGGATACTAATACCTGCTTTGGTAGGTTTGGCTTATGGAGCGTCTTCGATTGATCGAGCCCCCAGTTAATGTTCCTGCTTATCATGCTCGCTCAATTGCAATGAGGACTAGGCTTTACATGGTGGACTTTACTCGAGTCTGCAACTACTGGGAGAACAAGCTGAAGAGCGAGGATGGTCCCTTGATTAGATGGATCGTACCATGGTGGCATCTCAAGTCTGTTACTGGAGTATCGTCCTTGGATCCTACCCGAACGGTGTGCATTTCTGGCTTGGAATTCATGATATGTATCTTCCCAGAGAGGCTGATGAGGCAGGTTGGATTGAAGAAGACGATTCCGAGGCTTGATACTGTTCCTCAGACTGCCATGGCGCTTACTACTGAGAGTCGAAGAGAGTGGGCCATCAAATGGGCTCAAAGAAACATGTGGTTCTTGAACTCTTCTGTTAGTGCACTATGGGTATCAGATTCCTACTTGCAGTGGAGTAAAGCTACTACTCCTGAGGAGCGAGAGAGACTAAGGAAACGCGAGCCTGTTGACTACAAGGTTCGTGATGTAGAGAAGGAGAAAGAGAAGCACTTGACCGAGGGAGAGGAAGAAGCCGGATTTCGAGTTGTTCATCCATCGAAGAAACCGAAGACTTCTCCTGCAGTGGAAAAGGTGGTTGATAAGAATGGCAAGGCTAGACCACGAGAGAGACCGTTGGTGATTAGGTCTGAGATAGCGCAGGAGCGCCCGGCTCGTGGTCGAGACAAGAAATATGATAAAAATGACAAAGGCAAAGGGAAAATGGAATAATAGCCTAAGTCTTTGATATTATTTATTATTATTATTATTATTATTATTTGTGATAAAATGGCGGGGTTTTTAGAATCCTAGCCTATTTATTTTAGCATTTATGTAGCGTATTATTATTATTATTATGGAAAGAAATGAAATAAAAAGGTTAATTGGTTATGAAACCGTTGTGATTTTCTTTTATTATTCTTGTCGAATTCCAAATGCATATGCAAATGTCCTTCTATTTACATTTTAAAAAATAATGGGTTGTATCCGTGAAGGATTGCCTACGTATTCCTTTAAAAAATGAAATCAAACCCTTGCGCGTAGTTCAAGTAAATGTAAAAGAATAATTGTTCTAAGCAAGAGCTTGTAATGAACTAGAAAATAAGCATGAGCTTTACTTACTCTTAAAGCACAATTCAGTTTATTTGATGATATGATGATGACGATTTGCCAAAATGCAAGACCAAGGTAACATTAGCTTTATTTCAGCTGGCTAGGGGCCGTTTATATTTCGTGCCACAAGAGCGACACGTGAGGTTACGCGAGGCGCGTTTTGTTCCTATTCTAGGCATAGTAACGTTTTAGTTGGTCGAGGTTTGTTGGGTTAGCAAATTCCTTCCCATCTAAGTTTGTGATCCTAACCGCACCCCCCGGGAGTATGGATTTGACCAGAAATGGTCCGCCCCAGTTGGGTTTAAACTCTCCTCGTGGATCGATAGGTAAAAGAGCTCTAACCGATTTGAGAACCAAGTCTCCTTCTTTGATGTTCCTTGGCTTAACCCTTTTGTTGAAGGCTCGTTTGATACGTGCCTGATACGTTTGCACATTATGCAATGCTTGCAAATCTTCGTTCATCTAGGAGGATGAGTTCTTCATATCTATCCTTCTTCCAATTGGCTTCTGGGATTTGACTTTTGAGTAGAATACGCAAGGATGGTATTTCTAGCTCAACTGGTTGCACGGCTTCCATGCCGTAAGTCAAATAGAAAGGAGTGGCCCCAGTGCGCATCCTAACAGATGTGCGATATCCCCATAAGGAAAATGGTATCTTACTTGGCCAATCTCGATAATTGTCAATCATTTTCTTGAGGATTGTGACAACGTTTTTGTTTGCTGCCTCTACTGCACCATTAGTTTGTGGTCTATATGGCGAGGAATGGTGATGTTTGATTTTGTACTTAGCTAGCAATTGCTCAGTCTCAGCCTGGAAATACGACCCATTGTCACTGATGATCTCATGTGGGCAACCTTATCGACAAATGATATTGGTTTGTATGAATTTTGCCACGTTCTTGGCCGTGAGACTAGTATAAGAAGCCGCTTCTACCCATTTGGTGAAATAGTCGATAGCCACCAAAATGAAACACTGACCTCCTGTTCCGGCTGGGGTGATCTTTCCGATGATGTCGATTCCCCACCCAGAAAATGGCCAAGGAGATGTCATGGTGTAGAGTAATGAAGGAGGGATATGTTGCACATTCCCGAAGATTTGGCCGTTATGACAATGTCTGACGTACTTGATGCAATCGGATTCCATTGTGGTCCAATAATACCCTAAACGCGTGATTTTCTTTGCCATCATTGGTCCACTCATGCGAGGGCCACATTCTCCATCATGGACTTCTTCCATCACTTTCCGTGCCTGTGAATGATCAAGGCAACGCAGGATTACACCAAGAGGCGTTCTTTTATATAATTCTTCTTGCATGATGACGTATTGGGAGGCTAGTAAGCGTATAGGACGTTGTCCCCTCTTGTCCATATCCGGTGGATAGGTGCCGTTCAGTTTGAAGTTCAGGATCGATTGGAACCAAGGTTCCTCTGGGTTTTCTTCTTCATCTGTGATTTGGTGCACATAAGCCGGTTCTGACCGTCGTTCGATGCATAAAGGCATTTCTACCATATCATCCGGTATATTAATCAAAGATGCAAGTTTTGCAAGAGCATCTGCAAATTGATTCTCTTCTCGAGGTAGGTGTAGGTACGTTACTTTATCGAAGAATTGGGCAACTTGGTCTATTCTAGCCTGATAAGGTGCTAGGCTTTCACTCCGAATTTTCCAAGATCCCGTAATTTGGATGATGATCAAAGATGAATCTCCATGTACCCGAAGATTTTTGATGCCTAAACCTACTGCTGCTTGTAGTCCAATGAGGCACGCTTCGTATTCTGCCGCATTATTTGTCACCTCGAAGTCGAGTTTGACAGAGAGTGGTGTATGCTCGCCTTCAGGAGAAATGTGCAACACTCCTATTCCAATTCCTCTTAAGTTCGACGCTCCATCAAAATAAAGGTCCTAGGAGTCTACATCTGTTTGGAGTATATCCTCATCCGGAAACGACCAAGTGTCTATTGCTTGTGCATCATTGATGGATTTTCTGCGAAGAACTCGGCAACGACGCGCCCTTTTATAACTTTCAGAGGTACATACTTGAGATCGAACTCTGAGAGCATCAAAGTCCATCTCGCTAGGCATCCGTTGAGAACAGGTTTTTCGAAGAGGTATTTGACAGGATCCATTTTGGAGTATATTTTGACGGAGTAGCTAAGCATGTAATGGCGTACCTTCTTCGTTGCCCATATAAGAGCGAGGCATGTCTTCTCGAGTGGTGTGTACTTGCACTCGTATTCCAAGAACTTCTTACTAAGGTAGTAGATAGCTCTTTCTTCTTTTCCTACGGTTTGGGCCATCATGGCACCCATGGCTGTTTCAGTTACCGTGAGATATAAACCAAAAGTTTGATCTCGTTGGGGTGGCATGAGCACTGGTGGTTTGGCTAGTATCTCCTTGATTCGGTCGAATGCCTTTTGACAGTCATCATCCCACATGGTGTGATCCGTTTTCTTTAGCTTTTTGAAGATAGGTTCACAGATCATGGTGAGTTTCGATATGAATCGACTTATGTACTGCACCTTGCCTAAGAATCCTCTAACTTCCTTCTCTGTCTGAGGTTGCGGCATTTCGATTAGAGCTTTGATCTTGGAAGGGTCTATTTCTATACCTCGTTGGCTAACAACATACTCCAGGAGCTTGCCGGATGTTACTCCGAATGCACATTTCTGAGGATTAAGCCTCATGTTGTACTTTCGTAATCTGTAGAAGAATTTGCGAAGGTTCGCAATGTGCCCCTCTCTATCTTTGGACTTGACAATCATATCATCTACGTAGACCTCAACTTCTTTATGCATCATGTCATGTAATAGTGTAGTTGCAGTGCGTTGATATGTAGCTCCGACATTGATTAACTTAAACGGCATAACCGTGTAGCAATAGGTACCCCATTGAGTGACGAAGGCGGTCTTGTGCATATCTTCTATGGCCATCTTGATTTGGTTATATCCTGCGTATCCATCCATGAAGGACAATAACGCGTGATTTGCCGTGTTATCCACCAATATGTCGATATGTGGTAGAGGAAAGTAATCCTTGGGACTCGCTTTGTTTAATTCTATGAAATCAACACAAACACGAATTCTCCCATCCTTTTTGGGTACAGGTACTATGTTGGCTACCCAGTCTGAATACTCGGAAACTTTGATGAATCCGGCTTTGAATTGGTTATCGACTTCTTCTTTGATCTTAAGTGCCCACTCTGTCATCATTCGACGAAGCTTCTGTTTTACGGGCTTGAAACCTGGTTTAATCGGGATTCTGTGCTCTGCGATATCCTTGTCGATCCCTGGCATGTCTTTGTAGGACCAAGCAAAAACGTCTTTGAACTCATGTAGGAGGTCTACAAAGCTGGCCCTTTCGGTGGGGCTCAAGGTCGTCCCTATCCTAAGTTCTTGGGGTTCTAGTTCGGTTCCTACATTGATGGGTTCAGTGTTTTCTATAACTGGTCCCCCTTCCCCCTCTTGTAGTATTTCTTTGGCTATGTAGGGAGGTATTTCGATTGAGTCTGGGTCTGGGTCATCCTCATTATCATCATAAACAGAATTTTATTCAGAATAATACAAAGAGTAAGCAAAACCTGATTTATTCATATTAAAATTCGAGAAAAGTTGAAACAAAGAAGCCATCTGTTCGGTAGTCAGTGGCAGTAAAGGGACAGCCGTTGGGACATTTCCCGAACTACTGTTACTACTTGATGCTAAGCTAGGAGAAACAAGGGGAGTGGGAGTGACGACAGGAGGAGACTCTCTAGGGACTTCTCTAGACTCCGCCTCTGACTCCGACTCTGACTCTGACTCGAATTCATCGTCTTCTGGTTCACCTTTGAACATCTCTCCTTCTCCAGTGGTGAGCTTGAAGAGTCTTCCTTGGTTGTTTGTCCACTTGATCGACCTTCTCCATCCTTTCTGTTGATTCGAACTGGTTTCTGTGATCAATGCGGTAGGGTTGAAGTGATCGTCTTGAAGTATCATGGTAATGATCTCATCCTGCGCAGCTCTAACAAATCAATCTTCTCCAAATAGTAAGCTAATAGCTTGTTCGATCTCGATTCCAGCCAGTTGCTTTCCTATGTAGTGCCAAGGCTCGGGAAACCCGTGAAAGAGTTCTTGACTCCCCTCCTTAACGAAGTATCCATTTAGGGTAGGGAGGTAGGGTCGCATTTGGATTACCACGTTCTTGCGGTTTTGAAATTGAGTGAGCATTTCTAGGGCTTCCTCCTTGGTGGGTTTGTATCCTAGTCCTAGTGGTATCCTTTGTGAGTTGCCTTCTTTATAGGGTGCAAAGGTGTTTCTTCGGATAGGATTCAAAGGCATTCCCGGGAAGTATCCCTGAGATTTGAGTATGTGGTTGACCACTAAATTAGAGTAGGGATTGAAGTACAAGGGTGCCAACTCGCTTTCTATGACGTTTATGCTATGGAAGCCCCCATGTTCATATACTGGATCCACGAGTACTTGGTTACTTGACCTCTTTTCTATTACCGCTTTGATGGGCGACGAAGTGATCGTCACCACTTTACCATCTAGTGGGACCTTGATTTTCTGGTGGAGGGTGGATGTTAGCGCTTTGGAAGCAGGAATCCCATGTCTTCCCCGAAGTATATTAAAGGATGCTTCAATTTCCACTATTTGGAAGTTAACCTTTCGTTCAATCGGCCCTGTGGCTATGGTAAGGTTAACTAGTCCTACCACTTTCCGTCGTGTACCATCATATGCACGAACACCTTGGTTGGTAGGGGTCCAATCTGATTCTTTCATGCCTAATTTGTACGCTGTTTTTACTGGTATGACGTTGACTGCCGAGCCATCATCTACCAAAGTCATTGTCACATTCTTCTTCAAGCAAATGACAGTGATGTAAAAAGCCAAGTTGTGATTAGCGCCAAAAGGTGGTAAATCGTCATCCGAGAAAGTAACAGGGTTACTTAGCTTAGGTGACTCTTGGAAGACCAAGTTGACCACGTCATCGGGTGTGGAGTTATGTGCCACATTTAGTTTGGCCAAGGCTTGCAGTAAAGCTTGGCGATGTGGGAACGAGCTTGCAATTAGTTACCAGACTGAAAGATCAGCCTTTGTCTTCTGTAGTTGCTTTAGCAAATGGTCAGTAGAGGTATCTTCGTTATTATTCGGCGTGACAACGTTGGTATTGGTGATTGGACCATTTGCTATGGGACCATTTTGAGAAACATTTTTGTACGGACGCCCTGAACGAGTAAGGTGGTCTACATCTTGGTCCTCACTATTTTGGACTAGTTCCTCACTGACTTTAACAAGGTAGTGTTCGGTGAGGTATTCATCTTCATCATCATCGGCCCATACTCCATTGACAGTAGAAAGCTCTCTCAACCTCATGATCTCGGCCTCCAATTGGATAATTTGGTAGATTAGTTCATCAACCACGGCTACTACTTCTTGCATTGTAGCATTTCGAGAGAGATTTAGTGGTGCACGTTCTTTGGTGTTGTATTTGGATCACATAAGGTTGCCACTACACTTTCTAATTCTGAGACTTGCCTATCCACACTCTTTGCCCATGCTATAAAGTCGGTGATAGTAAGGGAAATGGTGGAGTAGTTCCCTTCTTCTTCTATTGCATAGATCTCATCTTCGACTGGAGAAATGAGGTGTGAACAATATAAGGTAGATTCTTCACTTGTAATCATCAGAATTCCAAGAGGATTCTGAGTATTGTTAGGCTTGCCTCCAGGCGGTATTGGTAGGCGACCGTCTTCAATCATGTCTTGAAGTACATGTTTTAGCTTGTAACATTTTTCTGTATCGTGTCCCTTACCTCTATGATATTCGCAGTATGAATTCTCGTCCCAGGACTTGGATTTCTTTTCTGATTCAGGTGTAGGGCCTATGGGTTGAAGCTTACCTTGTTTCATCAATCTCTTCAGAGCATTGGAGTATGTATCCCCAATATTTGTGAACTTTCTTGTTGGGATACTCTTCTTTGATGGTTCGAGAAGGTTAACCTCATCAGTCTTGCCAGTAGAGCCGTAAGAACGACTTGTTGAACCTTGATATCCACGACCTACCGTTTTGGACAAGAGCCCTTTACGGCTTTACGGATGTCGTCTTCAATCCTTGTTCCTAGTACGGTTAAGTCCTTGAAGGTCTTAAAGTTTTGGTACCTCAAATGATTTGCATAAATGGGCTTTAAATTGTCCCCGAATTTTTCCATGAGGGTAGCTTCATCTGGACTTTTCGAAAAGTTAGGTACTAGTCTTCCTCCACCTACTTAGGAAGTCGGTGAAGACTTCTTTATCATTTTGGGTAAGAACCTCTAAAGTGCGCATATTGACTTGGATCTCAGCATTATCCGCATATTGCTTAGCAAACTCGATCGCGGCATCATCCCAAGTGGCAATCTTCTTGTGCTCTAGAGAATAAAACCATTGTTTCGGGATGGTGTCAAGAGATGAAGGAAAGATCCTTAAGAACATCTCGGGTATAATGCCTTTGATAGACATGTAATCTTTGAAAGCACGGATATGGTTCAAAGGGTTTTCATGCCCCTTGAATTTCGGGATATCCGTCATGTTGAAGTTGGTTGGCTATTTGGAACTCACGGCCTCATACTTGCGATTGTTTTCCCTATAGATATCATCCCATTTGAGATACATCAGTTGTTCCTCCAAGTATTGGAGTCGTTTCTCAGCTGCAGTCGGATCCACGGGAGGGTTGACCTCTTGCGCTCCCACAAAAGGTGGAGGATTTTCATTCGCGAAGTCATTCACAAAATCATGAAGTATTTCATTTTCTGCAGGAGGCATACTAGTTTCTACGGCAACAATTCGGCCCTCGATCGTGTTGAGGCGATTATTCACTAGGTCTTGGCTAGTTTGGAGACGAGTGAGCGCGGCTAGGATTAGATCATTACCATTCGGTGGTTGTCCATTGACACTTGCGTGACTAGTTTCAGGCATCTTGAAAACTGGATAAGAGATCGATGATGAATCAAAACACGTTCGACCATTCTAGCACACTTACTCAAAGAAAAGGTTTGACTTGTGAAGTGGGAGTGTGCCACTTGTGTCGAGTGAGGTTTGAAGAAATGACAAGGTTTGGAAATGTTGGTTCTAGTCAACTATAGTGTAGTTGTAAGAGTGGACTCGAGGTGAGGTTTTGAAATGGGCTTCGAAGCCCGAATTTTGACTCGACAATTGGACAGAGCTTCGACTAGTTTTGCGCTAAATTTGGCCTATTTTTCGAAAATTTTACATTTTGAAAGAAGTTTTGATTTTTAGAAAATTCGTCATGGTTTTATTTAGAAAATGGTGATCACATATACTACAAGCATTTATACAGGCATTATAACGGGATGCTGAGTGCATTTAAAAGGGTTTTGGTTTAAAGGGTGGGTTGTCATACCGAACAATCAAACCCGGGGTCTGTGGAGAGGCTCGTACCAAACAGGAGTAAGGCCGATTCCTAGTCCATTTCCTCGAGTAGTGAACGCCCTTGATACAAACAGGAGTAAGCATCATGGTATGGTTGACGTCAATCGCTATCCATCCTTAGGCCCAAATAAGAATTTGGACCGTCTAGACGGGACGATTGGTCGAATGGGTTGGGTTGGGCCTAGGAAGGCCGAATAAAACGATTTAAGAAGATCGAGTAATGAAAATCAACAACTGTCTCATACAAACTATTCCCTAACCATGTTCAAGTTTCACCCTTGGCTACACGTAAGTGTATTAATCCCCAGCGGAGTCGCCAAACTGTGGACGCGGGCCCACGGGGGTCGCTCGGGTAGAAAGCGAGCAAGCTTTGCATTTGTGGAGTCGCCACCAATTTATTGTGGAAAATTGGAAACCGTTCGAATACCTCATGCCATGTCAAGACACAAAGTAGTGACATGAACACCAAGAACTCGTTACCCTTAGCATTCTATGTCTAGAATGACTCTCATGGATGCCAATGAACACGAATGTTCACAGAGATCTGGAGTAAGGGGTGTGGGTACGTATTAGGAAGCTCTTTTGATCGAACACCTAATCCCGCCCGCCTCGATTGTGGCCTCTACTAATGATTAGGGAAGATTGTCTATACTCGATATGTTGAAGGTTATATGCATGCAATGCAACATCCAATAAATTAATCCTAGCATGTGAATATTAAACTAAGTCGGTGAACATGTAATTTAGCACTCATTAGGTCGAAACATGATTTAGAATTAATTATATGTGAGAGCAAGTAAATAATCATACAATACGATAAATAAATAAATGCAATAATTAAAATTACAATAATTACAATTGATTAATTGATTTACGTCGAAAATACGTTTAAAACGGACGGTTTGAGAAAAGAAAAGGAAAACAAATTAACCAACAGATTATTAGCGATATTACAATTAATAGTTAACTAATACGTAATTAATAAACTAGGTCAAGGCAGAAACGGGAGTTCAGAGACAGAACTCAACCCGGAACAGGCGCAACAGAGTTGCGTCCTTTGGAAGAGGCGCAGCAAACGCTGCGTCTATTCCTGAGTTCAGTTCTGGTTGTGAAGCCGGAATTGCAAATTGTTAATATTCATTGGTGATTTAAGGATCGATTATTAATATTTGACTCGGATAGAGGTGATTTAATCAATTATTTACATATGATTGGGTCATAAAAACAATAAAACATGGATAAAATTATTTGGGAAAAATCAATAAAAAGGTTAATTACGGGATTGATGATACAAATTAACAAACTAATCAAATTAATTAGGTTATTAATGACGAACTAATGATCACAATGATAATAAACAGATGAAAATATACCAATGATGAATTCCAGAGACTCAATATTGATGAATCGAACCTCTAAAAATCCGAATTGATTTTAATGACGAAAACCCGCAAATATGAATTATAAGGGATTTAAGTCAGGATTTAAAAGATGAATTAATTAATAACGAATTACATGTTAAAGATATTATACTAGAATTATGTGTCAATGAAACATGAACAAACAAAGACAAAACAAAACAAATAGACGAACAAAAGACGAAGGAAGAAGAAAGGAAGCAGGAACTGCGGCAGCCTCAGGAAGAGGCGCAGCAGGTGATGCGTCCCTTCGAAGAGGCGCAGCAGTTGCTGCGTCCTTTCTCGACGTTTGTCTCCTGTTAATCCGTAAAAAAGGTTTAAAACAAGGTTTTATAAATCGGTTTTGAATGTGTTTTCGACGTAAACCTTACAATGATGATTACAAAAATAAAGTACAATAATAAAAGATGGGATTTACACCCTCAGACTTACATGTTTGACGAAACGAGATTAACTAAGTTAACGTTTAGAGATGCTCGACTCGAATGTATGACGAAAGTGCTCTCTAAGAGGAAGTTAAACAAGATTGATTAAGTTGATTGATGTAGAGTTGGTCAAATTGGTCGGTCATGCAAAACGAGGCTGGTACTCAGAAAGATCCGAGCTTACGTGGTCGAAAGTTCAAGCACGTAGGTGCCAAAAAGCAAGAGCGTGGTCTTAGAATGCAAACGGAGAAGAGAAGGGCGGACACTCGCGTGAGAAATATGAGGAACGAAGGTCCCTATTTTATACTAATCACACGAAGGAATTAGGGTTTCGGAGAAACTTTGGAAGTGAATCTCGAAAAGATTTGAAAATACGTAAAAAGGAACTAGGGAAGAGGCACAGCAGCCACTGCGTCTCTTGGAAGAGGCGCAGCACCTGCTGCGTCCTTTCCCAAGTGGTTTCTTCCTGCGGAAGAAAGATTTCCGCGTTTCTATTATGGAATTGCGGTTTGATCTCAATTTCCTTAATATTTTATATAATATTTCCAGGATATAATTTGCCAAAGAGATTAAAAGATTGAAAATATGGAATAGAAACATCCGGAACATTCTAGAATATTCTGACTCGGCCTTTTAAACGGTTATTAGAAAATGAAGATGGTTTTTGACCCGGACTCCAAATGTACTCTAATTACTGTCAAAACGACCGTATCGGCGCGTAGATGACGACTATGAGGTAGACACAAGTGTTTGAGCTATCACTTGATGATAAAGTTACGAACTGTCATAAATCATTCAGTATACCAAACATGCGGCCCAATCATCACCGGGTGTCTTGCTGGAGGTGAAGAAATGAGGTATCTACAGTATGCAGGGTATAACCAAATCAAAATGGCCGTAGAAGATATGCACAAGATAGCCTTCGTCATTCAGTGGGGCACGTACTGTTATGCCATTTAGGCTAATCAATGCTGAGGCTTCATACCAACGCACTGCGACCACTTTGCTACATGACATGATGCATAAAGAAGTAGAGGTGTACATGGATGATATGATTGTCAAATCTAAAGATAGGAAAGGGCACATCGACAACCTCCGCAAATTCTTCCTCAGATTCCGCAAGTACAATATGAGCCTCAATCCTCATAAATGTGCATTCGGAGTGACGTCAGGAAATGTTCTGGGATATGTCGTATATCAGAGGGGTATAAAAATTGATCCATCCAAGATCAAGGCCTTAATCGAAATGCCACAACCTGAGACAGAAAAGAAGGTTAGAGGACTCTTGGGCAAAGTGCAATACATAAGTCGATTCATATCGAAACTCACCATGATCTGTGAACCTATCTTCAAAAAGCTCAAGAAAACGGACCATACCATATGGGACGAAGACTGTCAAAAGGCATTTGATAAGATAAAGGAGATACTAGCTAAGCCACCTGTGCTAATGCCTCCCCAACGAGATCAACCTCTTGGTTTATATCTCACGGTCACCGAAACAGCCATGGGGGCTATGCTCGCGCAAACTGTTGGAAAGGAAGAGAGAGCTATCTACTACCTTATTAAGAAGTTCTTAGAGTACGAGTATAAGTATACACCTCTCGAGAAGACATGCCTCGCTCTTGTGTGGGCAAAAAGAAGCTACGCCATTACATGCTTAGTTTTTCTGTCAAGGTGTATTCTAAAATGGATCCCGTCAAATACCTCTTCGAGAAACCCGTTCTCAACGGACGATTAGCAAGATGGACCTTAATTGTTTCAGATTTTGACCTCAAATACGTACCCTTGAAAGCCATAAAGGGTCATGCAGTGGCTTAATCCTTCGCAGATAATCCAATCCATGATACGCAAGCCATAGACACATGGTCGTTTCTAGATGAGGATATTCTACAACCCAGTATGGATTCTTGGGATCTTTGTTTTGATAGGGCATCCAATTTGAGAGGATTCGGAATAAAAGTGTTGCTCATTTCTCCTGAAGGCGAGCATACACCACTTGTTGTCAAGCTCGACTTCGAGGTGACAAATAATGCAGCAGAATATGAAGCTTGCCTCATTGGTCTACAAGCAGCGGTTAGTTTAGGCATCAAGCATCTTCGAGTTCACGGCGACTCATCTTTAATCATTAACCAGATCAATGGATCCTGGAAAATCCGAAGTGAAAGTCTAGCACTCTATCAGGCTAGGATAGATCAAGTTGCTCAATTCTTCGATCAGGTTATTTATTTGGACCTGCCTCGCGAAGAAAATCAGTTTGCTGACGCTCTTGCAAAACTCGCATCCTTGATTAATATGCCAGATGTCATGGTTGAAATGGCCTTGTGCATTGAACGGTGATCAGAGCCAGCCTATGTACACTTCCTCACAGATGAAGACGAAAACCCAGAGGAACCTTGGTTCCAGGCTATTCTCAATTTCAAGCTCAACAGTACATACCCACCAGATATGGATAAAAGGGGACAACACGCCATACGCCTACTTGCCTCTCAATACCTCCTCATGGAGGGAGAGTTGTACAAAAGAACACCTCTTGGTGTCGTCTTGCGTTGTCTTGATCGTTCACAGGCACAGAAAGTGATGGAAGAAGTTCATGATGGAGAATGCGGTCCTCACATGAGTGGACCTATGATGGAAAAGAAGATTACGCGTCTAGGGTATTACTGGACGACAATGGAGTCAGACTGCATCAAATATGTTAGGCATTGTCATAACTGCCAGATCTTCGAGAATGTACAACATGTCCCTCCTTGAATGCTATATACCATGACATCTCCTTGGCCATTTTCTTCTTGGGGAATAGACATCATCGGGAAGATCACTCCTGCTGGGACATGAGGTCACTGTTTCATTTTAGTAGCCATTGACTATTTTACTAAATGGGTCGAAGCAACATCTTACACCAGCCTTATAGCCAAACATGTGGCAAGGTTCATACAAACCAATCTCATCTGTCGATATGGTTGCCCACATGAAATCATCAGTGACAATGGATCACACTTTCAAGCCGAAGCTGCACAATTGCTAGCCAAATATAAGATCAAGCATCACCATTCCTCGCCATACAGACCTCAAACTAATGGTGCGGTAGAGGCAGCTAACAATAATGTCGTCACAATCCTCAAGAAAATGATCGACAATTATCGATATTGGCCTAGCAAAATAACCTTTGCATTATGGGGATATCGCACGTCAGTTAGGACGCCCACTGGGGCTACTCCTTTTTTTTGACTTACGGCATGGAAGCTGTACAACCAGTGGAGCTAGAGATCCCATCTCTGCGCATTCTACTCGAAAGTCAAATTCCAGAAGCTGATTGGAAAAAGGACAGGTATGACGAACTCGTCCTCTTGGACGAACGAAGGCTACGCGCATTACATAATGTGCAGACATATTAGGCACATATCAAATGAGCCTTTAACAAACGGGTCGAACCCAGAAATATCATGGAAGGAGATCTAGTACTCAAGTCAGTCAGAGCTCTCTTACCTGTCGATCCACGGGGGAAATTTAAGCCTAACTGGGTAGGACCATTCCTAGTCAAGTCCATACTTTCAGGGGGTGCGGTTAAGATCACAGACCTAGACGGGAATAAGTTTTCTAACCCTAACAACCTAGACCAATTGAAATGGTACTACCCTTAGAAATAGGATGAAACGCACCTCGCGTAACCCATGTGCCGCTCATGCGACACGAAGTAAAACCGGCCCCTGGCCCGCTAAAAGCTTATGACATTTCGCTCTTGCCACTACTACAGATACAGGCTATAACAACGGTCAAAAACCGTTGTTATATAAAAAAGCGGACGTTGTTAAAGCGTCCGTTGTAGAAGGTTTTAACAACGGTTGGCTTACTTAAGGAAACCGTTGTTAAAACTATTAACCACGGTTTTATGTATTAAAACCCGTTGTGGAAAGTGTGACACAATTTTGGGGGGAAAGTTATAACAACGGGTTTTAATATACAAAACCGTTGTTATAACTAAAGACAACGGGTTGTTATAAAATAACCGTTGTTGTTTGTTCTTAAAAAATAAAAAAAAATTAAATTAAATATTACTAGATGCATGCATAATTACGGCTGTTAGAATTCGATGCATGCATTATTACCGACATCACTTTGTACATATGAACGGATAATATGGAATGAGAAGGGTTAGTAATAGGATTTGAAGCAGCATTATTGAGAGATATGATGATGATTATGGCACAACTTCCTAACATATTTATTAATTAAAAAGCAATTAACTCAACCCACACATTGCTTAGTATAAATACATTGCATATCTCAACTAACATTTCCATTATCTCATATATTCATCTCCAAACTCTAACTGTTAAAACAAACTCTACTTAATCTTTCAAATCAAACTCAAAAAACTCTAACAAAATGAATGATTTCATCCTAAAGACTCTTACCATGATCGAGAACAACAACAACTTCATCCGCCGGTTCCTCCATATTGAGGAAAGTTTCAGGAGCTACCTTGCGGAAGCTCGATCCGCACTGAAGCACGCCAAAGAAAATGGCTTGACGGAGCAGCAGCAGTTGCAGCTATATGACGATATAGCAATCATTGAATGGAACCTCCAAATAGCCAAGGAGGAGAGGACGGATACGATAGAGCACAATAAGATCCTCCATGAAAATATAAGAATTGCATTTTTACATATGTAATTTTTTTTTTAATTTATGTATTTATAAATATATATATATATATATATATATATTAATTATGTTTATCTTACTTCTTCATCTTGCTTCTTCATTGTTTTAGTAACTAATTATGCGAACAATACTTAAACAAATAACATAATGGTCGATAAAAACACATACATGCAAAAGAAATAAATAGAAAAAGAAAATAATGACGATGAAACTAACAGTGACGGCGAGATTTACCTGATAAATACAGAACGTAATAGACGATGAAATCACAGTGACGGCGAGAAGATAAAGCGACGATGAGAAAGAGAGAAATAGAGAAAGAGAGTGTGTATGTGTTTTGTGTTTGTTTGTCTGCTGTGTTTGTGTTTGTGTATTAAGGGTTGTGTTTTGTGGCTGCAGAAGACTTCTGTTTGTGTGGTTTATAGTATGGAAGGTATTGACAACGGTTATTAAACAACAACCGTTGTGAAATATGTTTTAACAACGGTTGTAAAAAACACCCGTTGTTAAATAAGTTTTAACAACGGGTTTCAAAAATAACCGTTGTGATTACTTTTCACTAACTTTGCCCCAATTTTGCGCCAAATTATTAACAACGGTTGTGCATGTGTGACCCGTTGTTAAAAATAATAACAACGGTTTTTATAACCATACCCGTTGTAATTGATTTTAGTAAAATTCGCGCCATACATTCTACAACGTCTATTGTGATTTTCGTGAATAATCGTTGTTAAAGGGGCGTTGTAGTTGCCTAAATTTGTAGTAGTGTGCGTTTTGACATTTTGACGTCCTCATATTATCAAATGAATTGAATTACACTTCCTTAGGAGTAAGTAAAGCACATGCTTATTTTCCAAGTTTATTACAAGCTCTTGCTTCGAACATTTATTCTTTTATATTTTCTCGAACTACGCACAGGGTTTGATTTCATTTTTTCTAATGAATATGTAGGCAATCCCTAACAGGATACAATCCGTCATTTCAAAATGTAAATAGAAGGACATTTGCATGTTGCATTTGAAATTCGACAAGAATAAATAAAGGAATTTCATGAAAGTTTCTTAACTAATAGATCTTTTATTCATTGTTCCATAAATAATAATAATACGCCAAATACATATAATTTTAAATGTTGAAAATTAAAATTCTAGGCTAGGATTCTAAAACCGTGCCATTTATTACAACTCAAATAATAATAAATAATACTATTATAAAATGACTAAGGCTATTCTTCCATTTTCACCTTGCCTTTGTCACCCTTGTCATATTTCTTGTCTCGACCATGAGCGGGACGCTCTTGCGTTATTTCCGACCTAATCACCAACGGTCGTTCCCGCGGTCTAGCATTCCCATTTCGATCCATCACCATCTTCTCGGCAGGAGCATTCTTTGGTTTCTTCGACGGACAAACAACCCGATATCCGACCTCTTCTTCCTCCTCAGTCAAGTACCTTTGATTCTCCTTCGCCACTTCACGGATTTTGCAGTCTACAGGCTCGTGTTTTCTTAGCATCTCACGCTCCTCAGGGGTGCCAGCTTTCCTCCATTGCAGATATGAATCAGATACCCATAATGAGCCAACCTGGACGGGTATGAACCACATATTCCTTCGGGCCCAACGAATTGCCCACTCCCGATAAGACTCTACAGTATCTGCCAAGGCAGTTTGAGGGACGGTGTCTAGCTTCGGGATTTTCTGTCTTAAGCCCACTTGCCTCATTAATCTCTCCGGAAATGTATGGACCATGAATTCCAAGCCAGGAACGCGAGTGGACCGCGTCGGAACCAAGGATGATACTCCAGTCACCGATCTGAGATGCCACCATGGCACTATCAACCTGATCAAGGGGCCACCTTCACACTTCAGTTTATTTTCCAAATAATCGCATGCTCGAGTGAAGTCCACCATGTACAGCCTCGTTCTCATTGCAATCGATCGGGAGCGATATCCTACCACGTCAACTGGGGGCTCGATCAACCGCAGTCTTTCCATCAGCCAAATCTGCAAAGAACAAGAGACAGGAGTCAGTCCCATATTCGGAAAAAAAAAAGAAAAAAAACGGACGGAAATAATAAAACGGCCAAATAGGACAAAAACGGGTCCTTACATGTAAAATGATAGGAATCCCAAGATAGGGAAGCTCGTGTTTCACCTTCCTGTTGTCTAAGCCAAGGATGATCTCCCCTAAAATCAAGCACGCTGGGCTCCTGCGCAGTTCTATTTGCTCCACTATGCCTAGAAATCGAGGGTCACCCCTTATCTCTTGGTCCACAAGCCCTCGAAGGATATAACAGTGAAGAAGGCAGAATCCATAAGCTCGGCGCCTCGCCACATAAGAGATAGTAGGGTCTTCCCTATTTATAAATCGGTCAACAAAATCAAACATGCGGACTCCTTTTGATGTCACGAGACGGTCCACCTCAGCCTTGGCCAACCCAAGCAAGTCCCTAAATTTGTTCTTATATCCTAGAGAGCTAGGAGGTATAACCAGAACACCTTCTGCGTCCCATCCTCCAACCGTAGCAATTTCTTCAGGAAAAGGGCAAATTTCGCCTCCTAGAAAGGCAAATACATGGAAATTAGGGTCCCAATATTCAAGACAATCATCCAAAAAGGGCCTGACCACCTTCACTAGCTTCAAACTTATGATTGATCCCAAATTGAAAGCACCCATGTCATGTTTCTCCACATTTGTGTATTCACTCGTCCACTCCTTAATGCGATTTTAAAAGGCATCCATATTTTGTTGGAAATTTTGAGAAGTTTATAAGAGATTTTATGTAATAGACGAGTCGGGAAAGAAAGAATTGTGAGAATAGAACCTCAACCGAGATCTCTATTTATACTATTCGATGTTTCCTAATTTCAGCTGAAGACAGACAAGCTGGGGAAATGACGCAGCAGTTGCTGCGCCTCTTCCCCAGGTCCTTTTCCTCGTTTGACGGCTGTGGATCTTTCCTAATTTCGTTTTAGTTAAAATTTCCTATTCTTATAAGGATTTAATTCGGTAATTCCGTGTAATTGCCAAATTTGTGTTTCCTAATCGCTACGGGTTCGCTTTTCGAGGAAACATCGACATTTTTGCCATATACGCACACTTACTCATTTTTATTTTCTTTTTCTTTTCGGGGAACCATTTCACTCCCTCTTTTCAAAATATTTCTAATACACTTAGACATTTCTTTTAATTTCTTTTTTTAGGGGGTAGCCCTCCCTACCGTCCGGCCGCGTCACGTTGCGTCATTTTTATCCATTTTTTGACACTTTTTTCATTTTTGTCCATTTTTTTGGATACTTTTTTTCATTTTTGTCCATTTTTCGGGCACCTTTTTTTTTATTATTTTCGCGCTTGTTTAGGCCATTTATTGAAGTTAATTCGTTTTATTTATATGCTTTGCCATGTGATTTTATACGTGAATTTCGGCAGCATGACGGCATAAACCGTCGCATGCCAAACCTGTTTCTTAAGCTAACCTGCAGATACAACAAACACCCAGCAGCAAAGGCACCCAGACCATCACATATACAACTAAAAAAAAGAAAAAAAGACAAAATGTACGGGCTCCTGCCCAATGTGACATCAAAAGAAATGTACAAATGTACAACAAATAGCCAATAAGCTAGTCCTCACGACCCCTCAGCTCAGCTACTGTCGCCTCAAGGGCAGCGATCTCAGCGTCTCTAGCCTCGAGCTCTCTCAGCAGGCGGGCCGCCTCCTCCGGTGACTGCGCCAGCTCACGCTCCAAGCTACGCTCCCTCTACAAAGGGGAAAATGAAGTGACATTTTACTTCACTTCCCTTCACAAGTTTGGAAATAGTAAAAATAAGAAATAAGAAACGGGAATGGAAGGTTCATACCTGCCTCCCGGAGCCACCATCAAGGGCCTCGATGGCTGTAGCTCGCAGCCGGTTGGCCAACGTCCACAGCTCCACATGCCTGGACGGTGCCACCTTCATTCAAATACAAAAAAGGTTCAAGCAAATACATTCATATGTAATAAAGCATAAGAGTACAAAAGACAGCCAAAGTTGGGGTTTACCCTCCTCATGATGTGCTGCCACTCGTCCAAGCCAACGTCGGTCATCGCCTCGTCGAAATCACGGATCTCCGAGATCGTCGTCATGCCCGTTGAGTCAATGTACTCTAGTGTCTTTGGAAAAGCTGGGGGCTCGACGCCCGCGGCCTCGATCTCCTGCAAAGCTCAAGTGATTCAGTTATTTTGATGATCATTCATCATTCATCATTTTTATCAAATAAGCGGTAAGTATGCTTACCACGATCGGCCAGTACGCCAACCTTTGACGGAAAAACTTGGCGTACTCCTTGCCAGGAAGAAGGAGAGCGTCACCACTCGCACCGGTTAGGTCCGTCGTCCTCTCAGCCTCCAAAGGCTCCCTGAACATCGTCCGGGGAGGATCGATGGGAACCGTGAAAGCGTTCCGGGAGCACTGCCGAGCCAAACGCTCGCCCAAGTACCACACAGGCCCCATGGGCGTCGTTAACAGCAAGTGACTCGAGCTCCGTGACAGGGCAGTCATATACCTATCAAAAATAACTAACTAAACTAACTATATAGCTAGGGAAGTTAGGTCGATCTCCTCAGGGAGGCAAGATATCTGTAAAGAGTCCGTCTATTTGGTCACAAAATTAGGGGTTTGTAAATTGATTTCTAAACTAAATAAGGCTTTAAAGGAAGAGAAATAAAGAAGAACAATAAAGGCAGAAAATAAGAATAAAGTGATCAATAAAGAAGGGACATGTCAGGATTTCGGTTCACTACGGTAGTCTAGTGACTCAACTGCAAATAGCTTAGACAAATTACTGTGAGACGGATATGAAAAGGTCCTTCCGGTCCACTTTATATCCTAGATTTCCACTAACTTAACTTCCGTCCTCGTTAGGGTAGTCTACTGTTCATAGCAGGTCTATTTAGTCCAATCTTCCGATCCAGGATTAAATTTAACCAGATTAAAAGGTGACTCAGAAGCGTGCACTCAACTAAGTCGGTAAATACAGTTATATTGCTATGGGGACAGAATCTCACAAATAATTCATCTAATCTACTCACTACATTGTCACGTTTCTACCGTAGATCCCCTAATCCTAACATGAAACAAATTAGCTACTCATGCTATTAATATTGTCAAAACTAATAACAATGAAATAACTAACATTAAACATAATGAAATAATAATGAAATTACATAAATAAGGATTAGGGCAGAAGTTAAGAAGGAACAAAACAAGTAATTAAAGTAAATAAATGAAGAATTAAGATTAAAAGAGAGTAGAGATTACAATCGCAAGAATCCGGCGTAAAGAACAACTAAATCCGAGCGAGAAACTCCGAAAGCAAGAGTTACAGTGAAAGAAGAAAAGCAACGCAATCTTTTTGTAGTGAAAGATGAATAATAAGATAATAGATAATTAGATAGATCCCCAATGACCTAGTTATTGTACGTTTAAATAGAAAAATGCTAAGTCCAATAACTAAAAACAAGTTCACGGACTAATTAAAGCCCATGGAAGACAAAACCACTCGATCGAGCAGTCTGAAACAGCTCGATCGAGTACTTCTCCAGGCAATCTACTCGATCGAGTAACCTTCAATTCCACCACTGTCGATCGAGTAAAACAAACTACTCGATCGACCAACACAGCTACAAAAATCACTCGATTGAGTAACAAAAGGGCTCGATCGAGTGTTCTTCCTCTTAAACAGCTTCAACTCGTAGCCGACTGCTTCGTAGATCGTTCCTTCACGCATCCCAATGCAATATCTCGCTCAGAAAAATCCCGTCTCCTCAAAATGCATGCAAAGAAGGATGAAAATGGTATGATTCCATACTTTCACGTTCATTTCTACAAAACGGACAAAACGAACCAAAGTAGCCAATTCGGGGCATAATGCGATATAAACAGTACAAAAGTACATGGAAATACGTGCGAAAATAGGCTAAAAAGACTATACAAAATGCACGTATCAAATCTTCCCAAACCGAACCTTTACTCGTCCTCGAGTAAACTAAAATGCAACTAATGGAACGGAAATGAAAACTCAGAGCTAGCTTAACTTGCCTACTTGAACCGGTTTAATGCAACAAAAATTAACAATTACAACTGTGCAGCCAATACGCAAACGAGTTATAAGTTGTTCTGAAATATAGCCGACCTATCGACCTTGCAAGACCAACAAAATCGGACTCTCACGTGGCCACTCTTCTCTCATGAAGCAAAGGGTGAATAATATATGTGAAAGAGAGAAAGAGAAACAGTCACTCACCTAACTGCGACCTACATAGCATGCATGCAACAAAAATGAAAGACAATTCAAGTACTAATGCACACACTCCAACCAATAATGTCCGTCACAGCCGAGGGCTTACAAATGATATGGGAATAGTGAGGTTCAGGTGAGAAAAGGCAAAACAAGTTATGGTAATGTGGAGGTAAAAGCGCCAAGCTAGTTCCTCAACATGACCATATAAGACCGTCCAATCTCAACTGATTGAAAAATAAAGTACAAGTGCCCTTCATTTGGCACACAGCTCACTAATCGCATACACTATCTCAACAAAAATATGGAATAAGAACGGAGGAGTTAGACAGTCACAAACTTCCCTTTCTTAATACCGTCTTAATGAATCAACTGACACAAATCAAAAATAATTTTCAACTTTTTCATTTTCTGACATACGTGAATCATTCATTTTTCATTTTTTTCATTTTTTTCTTTTTTTCCATTCACGTTTTTCTCTTCTTTTTTTTCCTTTTCAATTCTTTTTTTTCCTTTGTCTTTTCTTCTTCTACACCAACTCCAATCAAAATGATACGGGCCAAACTGCAGACGGAAAACGCATACCACCAAAGACATACTAAACTAGCTCGACTAGGCAGGCTCAGTTTGGGATGTAGCTAATGGGTGAAAAGGCAAGTTTTGGCTTAAGTGGAGCTAAATGGGTGAAAAATATAAGAAAAGGGGAAAATTTGCAAGCACCTCCTTGCATGTGACACCGACCACAAACCCGAATGTGTGCATTAGACAAGAAATCGAATGTCAAAAAAGTGCAAAAATGATGAACATACTATGCAAGGAGTACTACTCTCAATTCCTAATAAACTGGTCATGAATGTCACCAGTTATGGGCTCTAAATCTCAGAAATTGTAAGTAGGTTGCCGATTTATCAGGTCAAGTCTACACAGTCAGCTATATTTGAACAAAAACTCGTAGACTATGCGTATGACAAAGCTAATAACTGTCAATAAAAGTGCAAGGCTCAAGTAAAATGACAAGTTAAAGTGCAATATCATCATGGAAATCAACCGTTCCGCTTCAACCTATATGCAAAAATAAACGTGAATATTTTTGAATTTTGAAATTTTTAATTTTTTTTTTTTGGTTTTTTGAATTTTATTGAAATGAATAAACAATGCAAGCTGAAAATAGAAATGTGAATGCAAAACAAATGCAAATGCAGACTCAAAAGGATGCAATACCCTCCCCAAACCAAAACGGACAACGCCCTCGTTGTCCTCCAGCATACACCAGCAGATATAAACAAGGGAACGGGAATATACAACCAATAAAGAATGAAAAACAATGAAATAAAAAGGAGACAAAAGAAATAAAAGAGTGAGAATAGACATACAAAACAAGAACTTCCCCAAACCAGCCTGAAAACCGGGGAAGTGAGTAGACCAGCAGTTACTCGTCAGCCTCCTCCGTCACGTCCTCCACCGTCACATTGTAGTCCGGATCCACCTCCTGCTCTCTCCTCCTCCTCTGCTCAGCTCGAGCTCTCTCCGACGCTGCCGCCGGGTCCTTGTCCTCCTCCTCCTCCTCACTAGCAGGCTCCGGGCACCCCTCAGCTGGGTACCGGTAAAAGGAAGGGTGTGGCCAACCCTCTGGGATCGGAGGGTGTCACCTCATGTGATACTCGTATAGAGGGAACAAAGTCAAAGCTATGTCCCTCTCCATACGAGCCTGTCTCTCTGCAATCTCGATCAACAAACCGTCACGACGCCCTTGGTCCATGACCGAGGATGCCTCAAAGGGTGGAGGAGGTACAAAATTAGCCGGTAGGACCGGCTGTGTCTATGTCTGGTCAGCAGACGCGGGAGTAGGAATAGGAGTAGGGATCGGGGTAGGTGTGGCCGTGGAAGTCTGGCCACCCGTGTACGGTGCGGATCCCTCTCCGGTCTCAAGTCTACGCCGCTTCTTAGCAGCGGGTAAGGTAGTAGGTGGTCGGATCGGCAGGTGGTACTCGAGTAGAGGTGGTAGTCGGGCGCCCCGTGCAACAGTAGGCAAAGGGGCTAAACGAGGGAGAGTGGTGCAAGGTAGGTCTACGGACAACGAACCGTTTATCTTCCATGTCCGGTAATCAGAAGTCAGGCAGGTCTGAGAGTGCATAAATGCTAGGCTCAGGTACCTATCTCCCTCAATCTACTGTAGGTCACGAGGCAAGAATGGTGGCTATGCCACCGTAGACGATAGCGCCCGTGATCTTCTCTCCCTGAGCCTGGAAGTACTGGGCGGTCAAATATGCGATGTTGAGGGTAAAGAGACCCTCGCAGTCGATGTTCAGGTAACCGCCTAAAATGGAGAGCTCATTGTTGTTGATGTTGTTTGGCTCCTTTTGGCCAAAAATAGTACTCCCCATCAGTCTAAGAAAGTAACGGGCAGGGGGAAGGTGGACCTGAGCGAGCTTTCGCTCGGGAAAAGTGGTCTGGGCCAAGGTCCGCCAAAGCTGACGGATGACCTTCCTAGGGGCAACAGTGGTGCCCGTAAAGGAAAGTCCGAGTCTTGTGCCAAACTCCTCCAATGTCATCGAAAAAGTCCGGTTGAACAACCGGAAAGACACGGAAAGACTAGTGGGGGCAGCATCGTATGCCCCGGAGGAGAAGGTGAAGGAGCTGAAGAACTCGAGACTCAGCTCCCGAAAGGTATGGCCACTCATAGTGATGAGTCCGGTCATCCCCGTGCCCCGTAAAAGCTCACAAACAGGCTCATAGAAACCGAGCCTCTCAAGTGACGTACGGCAAAGGAAACGCGTAGGGAGAAACTCGCAGTCAACTAAGTTATAAAATCTAGTACGATGTACACCATTAACAAAAATTACCTGCGGGTACTCAGGGTGGGAGTCGAGGGTGTCGTCCACTCGAATGGTAACACGGCCAGTAGCAGGTGTAGCCCGACCACGACCACGACCCCGGCCTCTAGAACCTGAAGTGGAAGACCGTCCACTGACGGTATGAGGTACTAGGGCCGCCCGTAGAGCAACTGTGACTGCGGGTGACCACGCAGCAGGGGTGGTCACCGTACCTGAAGTACTGGCTGAGGCTGCTACAGAAGAAGCAGCAGAGACCGCCACAGAGGAGGAAGGGCTAGCAGCAGGGCTAGTAGCAGTGGCTGTGACTGAGGTAGAGGCTGAAACAGAGCTAACAGCAGTGCTAGCAGGAGTAAAGACAGTACCGGCAGCAGAAACAAGAAAAACAGAGGTACTGGCAGGTGCGGAGACGGTAGTAGCAGCAGGGACTACCGTCTCAGACAAAGACAAGGACGGACTGGCAGCGGAGCTCGTAGAAGGTATAGAGCTAGAATCCATCCTAGTCAAATAGGGCAGGGGAAACTGATAAGAAAACAACATGAAAACAGCAGAGAATTTCCCTAAACAGTCGAAATTTTAAATTTTCGACTGGCAGCCCTAATTCTCGAATTTTTCCTCAATAATTCGAATGAAGTAGGTAATCAGCGATAAGGGAAGGGTAGCAGATGACAAATCCAGCAAATTAAGCAACAATTGAAGCAAATTAGGCATATGGCAGCAGGAAAAACCCAATTCACAGTCGAAAATTTCGACTGACAAGAACCCTAATCGCAAAATTCCCATAAAATTCGAAGTAAACATGTGAAAATCAATGAGGTAAGGGAATTAATCATCAAGTAAGACAAATTGGGCAAAGAATCACAATTATAGTCGAAAAATTCGACCCAATAAGGACTACCCGAACCCTAATTCCTAATTATCTTCATAAAAAGCAAAATTAATGAAATTAAAATGCAAAGAAGTATTGGAATTACTTACTTGATGATGAGAAACCTACAAATTGAGCAATTAATCTATAAAAAAAAGCTAGAATGGCGATTTTTTGATCGAAAAATCGCAAACCCTAATTCCTCTAATTGACCGTGTAAAACAGCAAGTATCAAGGGGAAAGCAGAGGGCAATGGACGATTAAATAGCAATGAATGAAAAGTAGGTGGTGGATTTGGTAAATGGGCAAGATTAATGGAGCAATTGGGGATTTTTGGTCGCAAATAAGGTGAAGGGAGGACGAAATAATGAAAGAGAAAAGGAAGTAATAAGAAAAAGAAGGAAGTTAAAGAGACTCCCTGCGTGTCTTTTGCAAAATCACTCGATCGAGTGATTTAAAACCACTCGATCGAGAGTTCCTGTATATATTTCACTCGATCGAGTAAAAATTTACTCGATCGAGTACTCCCCTTTTCAGCTTTTGTCGATCGAGCAATAAGAAACCATTCGATCGATCAACTTTCACTCGATCGAGTACAATAAGTAGTCGATCGAGCTATTTTCCTCGTGTAAGCCTTTGAATTTGCGTATAATTCCCCAAACCTGCATAAAAACACTCGCAAAAATATCCCAAAATACCAAATATGAATAGTAACAGTCTATAGTCTTCTAAACTACGCTTAAAACTGTCTAAATCCTAGTTGTCCTAATTAAATGCAATAAAAAAATCCGACGGAAATTAAAAATTGTTTATACAATTTGTTACACGGGGCATTCCCCCGCTCACTTCTCAAAGCAATTCAGCAGCTTCTCGGAGGGCTCCTGACTGGAGGACGTCACCTCAGCAACATTAACCGTCCCCTTCATTCTCCACGAGCTCGTATTTGAATCATTAGGAGGAGAATAGTTGACGTCCACATACGCGCAAACTTTCCTCGTCCTTACTCCTTTCTTACCAGCTTTAGCGTCATCACTCCCACTTTGACTGACATTAATTGCACAATAATCATTGACAACTCCTTCAATATTTTCATCTGTACTTGCAGCAAGGAAAACACACGAACTTTCCTCCTTTTTGCTCTCAATCTGAGGCGGAGGGGTCACGATAGCAGCACAATATTCCAAATTTTCATTTGGAGTGTCAATAGGAGGGTTAGTAGAAGAGAGGGCATTGCAAGGCTGAGCTTGCATGGGAGCCCTTCGGAACATAGACTGATGGAAAATCAATTCCTCGTCCCCAACCTGAAAGGTCAATGTCTTGCCCCCGACGTCTATCACTGCACGGGCAGTGAATAAAAATGGTCTCCCTAAAATGATAGGTGTATGTGTGTCCTCGGGGATGTCAAGTACAACGAAATCAACGGGAATAAAGAACCTCCCGATCTTAATATGTATGTCTTCTATTACACCTAACGGCTGTGATATACTACGGTCGGCCATCTGAACAGTCATATTTATGCAATTAAACTTTGTCAAACCAAGTCTCTTAGCAAGAGACATTGGTAAGACGCTCACGCTAGCGCCAAGATCGCATAACGCGTTATCAATTAAGTGGGTACCAAAGTGACACGGAATTGAGAAACTACCCGGGTCTGACTGTGTGGGAGGTACCTTATTCTGAACTAGGGCCGTCCCTACCTCGGTCAAAGCAACCGTCTCATGATCGTTAATGTGCCTCTTACGTGATAAAATTTCTTTCATAAATTTAAGGTAAGAGGGTACCTGTGTCAGCAATTCGGCGAACGGAACGGTGACTTGCAAGCTTTTCAGGAGTTCGACAAATTTACCGAACTGTTGATTAGCCTTTGTGTTCTGCAGATGCCTCGGTAAGGGTACCGTGATGGGTATCTCGAGCCCCTTTTTCCTTTCTTCCAACGTGTCGGCTGGATCAAGCTCTACATCCTTCGATCGAGACTTCTTTCCTCTCGAACGGGGTCTTTCAGGCGATATTTCACTCGATCGAGCACTAGCAGGCTCTCGATCGAGGTCTTCTTTATCAGCATCACTCGATCGAGCAACAATATCACTCGATCGAGCAGAATTCTCAATAAAATCACTCGATCGAGCTATTTGTTTTACTCGATCGAGCTGTTCTTTTTCCTGGTTACTCGATCCAGCAGAAATTTCACTCGATCGAGTCCTTTCTTCAGCATTTTCACTCGATCGACCACCTGAAATCAGTCGATCGAGTATCTTCTTTGTCGTCAGCTCTTTTTCAACAACAGTACACTGGTCATCAGCAGTAATTACCTCCTTCGGGTCTAATTTCAACAATTCCGGTCCCTCATATGAACGACCGCTTCTCAGATTTATTAAATTCACCGTCTTGTGTGGATTCTTATCAGCTTGTGACGGTAAATAACCCTGCTTCCTTGTGGATTGGTTCACGGCTAACTGGGCAACTTGAGTTTCAAGTGACTTGATGGATGCATCTTTCTGTTGGTCACTTAGCTGCCACTGCTTTGTATAAGACTGCAACATCATCTTCAAATCAAATAACTCACTCACCCCACCTGAGGATGATGCACCATGATTAGGTGTAGGGAAGGAATGAGGCTTCTGAAAGCCTTGTTGAGCCTTATGAGGAGGGACATATAGCTGCTGCGGAGGAGGAGGGGTAGGATTGAGCACATTTTGACTTGTCCACCTCAAATTGGGATGGACTGCCCCTTGGTTATTATATCGGAACCCCCTCCTTGCCTGTATTGTTGAAAAGCAAGGACCTGTTCCTTCTCTGTAAGACAGCCAACAACAGTATGACCGTCGTTGCTCCCACACCTCTCACATGTGACGGTCTCCCCTCTAGTAAGCAAATGGACCATCTGAGGCTCCCCAGCAGAATGCAGCTCCAATTTATCAAAACGAGCATTCATGGCTTCTAGCTGAGCCACGACTGCATTATCAACTGCGTGAACTATTCGAATACCATCCCTCGGGTTCCCATACTCGGCACAATGGGTCGCCATCTCCTCAATAATTGCCCATCCCTTATCATCATCAGTATTCTTTTGAAATCTTCCGTTGGACGAGGCATCAAGTATGGCTCTGTGGTCATCGTACAACCCATTGTAGAACTTATTGGACAGAAACCACGGATCAAAACCATGGTGAGGAAGAGACCTCACCAACCTCTTGAACCGGCACCAAGCTTCATAAAAGGTCTCATCAGGTGCCTGCTTGAAACTAGTGATCTTGGCCCTCAGCTGATTAGTGCGCTGCGGAGGGAAATATCTCTTATAAAAAGCAAGAGCAAGGGTCTCCCAGTTAGTAACCCCTGCGGCCGCGCGGTCCAAATAGGTCAGCCACTCCCTGGCTGAGTCAGTCAAAGAAAAAGGAAACAACACCTCCTTATTCTTGTCTTGAGTTACCCCTTTTATGGCGGGGATAGTAGAACAGTAGTCCGTAAAGACCTTCATATGCTTCCTCGATTCTTCACCTGCCACACCTCTAAAGATATTTCTCTCCACCAGATTGATATAGGACGGACGGATGTAAAAAGTATTCCCATCCTCAGTCTGGAGATTTAAACCCTTAGGAATAGATGATGCTTTAGGCTCCGAATGACATGCAATATTCAACATCTGAAAGATCATAGATCCGTATTAGACTCTTTAATAAAAATTAAATTATCTCATAATTTGTTATTTAGGTGATCTATGTAACCTGCATGCTAATATGAAAGCATAAAAATGAAAGTATAAGGAAAAACAATTTCCTTACATTGATTTTGTGGTAAAAAGGGCACAAACTAGTTCACCTTACTAGCTTGTTCTTGAGCTTATTCTAAATGGATGATCCTCCTTACTAATCTTCAAAGAGAAGATCTCCTTCTTGTGCACCCAAGAACTTACCCAAAAATTATAACAAGTATTGAACTAGAACTTGTTAATATTATACCCTTGGTATTATTTATAATATTACTAACAAGTCTTAGTAATAAAAATATGAATACTAACAATTTTTAGTAGAGATATGTATTATTTTAGAGAGAGGAAGACCAAAATGATTCATATGCAAAGTGAAGAAGTGAGTGATAAAAAGAACAATAATTTGGTCTATATGGGAAGGGAAAACCGGGTGGGTGGAGTGTTAGGTGAGGAAGAGTGTAAAATTTATCTTATATTTTTATCTTACATCACATGCAAAATCTTATATAAGATAACTTATGGTAGTATACAAAGTAAGGTGAAATGATTATGTTTCTAATCATCCACTACTCAATATTACACGGTCCACTTGCCCATTTACGGGTCCATGTTGGTTCTTATATTTGTCGCACAAATACGTGTAATTTTTATTTTAAACATCGTTTCATGTTTAAATACTTCCACAATTAATTCGTCCAATTCACTCCGTAAATATACGTGTACCACTACACATATTATTTACGTACTAATATTAATCACATTAATCAATTAGTAAAATTTTAGTAAATTAACAGTTAATTAACTAAAACCCGTCTCCCAAAATTTATTATTCAATTATCACATAATTAAATAATAACTGCCGTTCCTCGAGTTCGCAACTCGAAATCTCTCTAAAACTAATCGACTAACTTTTTAGTCTTTAAATCAAGGGACTAAATAAATTGTATCTCATACAATTAATTAGTTATCAATTGGGGTTCGTTCCTATAGGTGTGACCGAAAGGGGTCAGTTGATCACCGCCGTCTCACGACAATAACGTCAAACTCTAGTCAGCCAACCGTTATCGATTTACCTTAATCAACTGACGAGGATCAAATAATTAAATATCTGATGATATTCCATTAATGAGATTTAATATGTTAACGCACTATTGTGGAGGACACTAACTCCAACAATCTCCCACTTGTCCAACACAATGTGTGCGCTACCAATTCTCTTGTCCGTTTTTATCTCCCACTCAATGCAAGGTGTCTTTCAGGTCGCACTTGCACATGAACACATCGCGAGTGGTTTTCTCGATCGGGAGTGTGACTACCTGACCGGAAAAATCTCTCACAGATTACTTCCGAGCGTGGCCACGCATTTGTAGTCATTAACTCCTCGAGTGGCCTTGAGATATAGTTACCCAACGTGGGTGGACAATTCCTGAATGCCCTATTTATACTATTGCACAATACAGCTCACCATGACCTAGTAAATGCCCTTTTGGCCTCCTTTCACGGCACGACCTAGGACAAAAACCAAAGTCAATCGGAAACTGCACTTGCTCAGATAATAGTCTCCAGTCAAAAGAATCGACTCATTAGAACATCTTAGAGATCCCCGCCACGACCAAGCGTTTATAATAGAACTTAGGGACTCTCTAAATGGTCACTTTGTCCAAGCAAAGTGTCACACACTCGCCTATGTAATCGACCAGTCATCACATATGACCTTATGGTGTTGAACAACCATCAATCGACTTACAATCTAGTCACTCCGAGACGTCACCTCATTAAGTGACTAGGGACAAAATACAATGTTCATCTTATTCACTTAAATAGTGTTCAACATTGTCTCCACAACTTATTCAGATAAACAAGGTATTAAAATTTAGTCACACTAAATAAAAGATTCATAAAAGAAATGAATGCGAAAACAATGAATGTGATTATCATATATATAATAAGAGATACACTATCCAATTATTACATATCCATAATCTAAAGAAAATCTGGTCCTCGTCTCAATCCCATAGCGACGACATGACCATCATGCTTAGCCTTTGATAAAGGCTTGGTTAAAGGATCAGCAATATTATCATCTGTCCCAACCTTACAAATGTCAATTTCCTTCCTTTCCACATAATCTCTAATTACATGGTATTTGCTTTCAATGTGTCTAGATTTGTTACTAGACTTAGGCTCTTTGGCTTGAATAATAGCTCCACTGTTATCACAATATAGAGTGATAGGATCTTGGGCGGAATGGACTACTCCTAGTCCCTCCATGAATTGCCTAATCCAAACAGCTTCCTTCGCAGCCTCAGACGCTGCAAGGTACTCAGCCTCTGTTGTAGAATCCGCGGTAACGCTTTGCTTGAAGCTCTTCCAGCAAACAGCCCCTCCATTTAGCATAAACACATAGCCGGATTGGGATTTCATGTCATCCCGATCGGTTTGGAAACTTGCGTCCGTGTAACCTCTTACACGCAACTCAGTTTCTCCTCCAAACACTAAGAACGAATCCTTAGTCCTTCTCAAGTACTTAAGGATGTTCTTTACGGCTATCCAGTGACTCTCACCGGGCTTCGCTTGATAACGACTTGTCATGCTCAAGGCATACGCAACGTCGGGGCGAGTGCAAATCATAGCATACATGATAGACCCAATAGCGGAAGCATAAGGGACGGTCTTCATGTGTTCAATTTCCTTAGGGGTGGAGGGAGACTGTGACTTGCTCAAAGTAATCCCTTGGCCCATAGGTAGAAATCCTCTCTTGGAGTCTTTCATATTGAACCGGTCAAGAACTTTGTCAATATAAGCTTCTTGACTCAATGCTAGTATCCTCTTGGACCTATCCCTATAGATCCGGATACCCAAGATTCGTTGTGCCTCTCCCAAGTCCTTCATTTGGAAGTGTTTCCCTAGCCACTCCTTAACGGAAGTGAGTGATGGAACATCATTCCCAATGAGCAAGATGTCATCCACATATAGGACAAGGAATGCAACCTTACTCCCACTAATCTTCATATATAAACACGGTTCTTCCACACTTCTAGTGAAACCATATTGTTTAATAACATGATCAAAGCGATGATTCCAACTCCTAGATGCTTGCTTAAGACTATAAATGGACTTCTTGATCTTACACACCTTCTTAGGGTTAGATGTATCAACAAAACCTTCAGGTTGTATCATGTACACCTCTTCTTCTAGAATCCCATTCAAGAAGGCGGTTTTGACATCCATTTGCCAAATCTCATAATCATGAAATGCGGCAACCGCTAAGATTATCCTAATGAACCTAAGCATAGCGACTGGAGCGAAGGTTTCGTCATAGTGTAAACCATGAACTTGGGTGAAACCTTTTGCCACCAATCTAGCTTTGTAAACATCCATATGTTTATCCACGCCGAGCTTAATTTTATATATCCATTTACACTGAAGGGGTCGCACTCCCTCAGGTAAATCCACCAAGTCCCATACTTGGTTCTCGTACATGGAATCCATTTCGGACCGCATGGCTTCTAGCCAAAGCGAGGAGTCGGGACTAGACATGGCCGATTTGTAGTTAGTGGGTTCACCACTTTCAAAAAGTAACAAAACACCATCCTCTTCGATGTTACTAAGGTAGGGATCAGGTGGATTAGAAATCCTACTTGACTTTGTAGGAACAATTACCGTTTCAGAGGAAGAGGGAATGCTATCCTCTACGTTCTCCTCTACCTCATTCTTGGTTTGTGGCTCTCGAACTTCTTCAAGTTCAAATTTTCTCCCACTTTGTCTCCTAGAAATAAACTCCTTTTCTAGGAAGACAGCATCATGAGCCACAAACACTTTGTTCTCGTGTTTATTGTAAAAGTAATAGCCACGTGTTTCCCTTTGATATCCTACAAAAAGACATTTGTCAGACCTGGGTGCAAGCTTATTGTCAGACTTGATCTTAATGTACGCTTCGCAACCCCAAATACGCATGAATGACAAATGAGGGACTTTCCCTGTCCATATCTCATATGGAGTCTTATTGGCCGCTTTAGTCGGGCTTTGATTTAGTGAAAATACTGCAGACAAGAGGACAAAACCCCAAAATGAACTAGGAAGCTCAGTTAGACTCATCATAGACCGAACCATATCAAGTAAAGTTCGGTTTCTCCTTTCGGCCACACCATTTAATTGTGGTGTGCCAGGAGGAGTCCATTGTGATACTATACCACAATCTTTTAGGTGTGAATAAAATTCAATATTTAAATACTCACTACCACGGTCGGACCGTAGGGTCTTTATCTTTTTATCCAATTGGTTCTCTACTTCATTTTGGAATTCTTTGAACTTGTCAACGGCTTCACTCTTGTTCTTCATTAAGTAGACATACCCATATCTACTTAAGTCATCAGTAAAAGTAATGAAGTAGTGAAAAACTCCTCTAGCGTTGATGGTTAATGGTCCACACACATCCGTGTTTATGAGAGCCAAAACCTCACTAGCTCATATCCCTTTTCCCGCAAAAGGTGCACGAGTCATCTTGCCTAGAAGGCAAGACTCGCATGTACCATAAGATTCGAAACCAAATGGTTTGAGCACTTTTGATGAAGCAAGTCTCTTAATGCGACTTTCGTTTATGTGGCCTAAACGACAATGCCCAAGGTAGGATTCGTTTGGATCACCCGTTTTGAGCTTTTTAGTTTCCACATGATAAACGTCATTAACGTCATTTAAAACATAAATGCCTCCAATTGAAATGGCCTTGCCATAAACCACATCATTAAAAGAAAAAGTACAACACTTGTCCTTAATCATAAAACAAAAGCCTTCCGCGTCTAACGCGGAAATGGAGATGATGTTCTTAGTTAAAGTTGGTACAAAATAACACTTATTTAAATACAACTCTAAACCACTAGCTAAAGTGAGCACATAGGCCCCCACGGAAACGGCGGCTACTCTAGCTCCATTGCCCATGCGGAGATCCACATCACCTTTTGCTAGTGCTTGCACGTCCCTTAAACCCTGCAAATGGTTACAAAGGTGAGAGCCACATCCGGTATCAAGTACCCAAGTGGAAGTACAAGCATAATTAACGTCTACCACATAGAGAGAGGAAATCATACCAATAGGCATCACACGCCCTTCTTTGAGATCCTCCAAGTATTTGGGACAACTCCTCCTATAATGCCCCTTCCCATTACAATGGAAACATTCAGCCTCGGAGAGCTTGACACTTTTTGCCTTGGGATTGCCATTCTCAACCGCTTTCCCCTTTCCCTTGTCATTTTTCTTTGACGATTTCTTGAATTGGGACTTAACCTTCCCTTTTCCTTTCTTGACTCCAAGGGACATGTTCTTTAACTTCATGGTTAAAATATCTCCTTTTTCACTCCCACTAGCCTCCATATCCCTTTCCGCTTGGGAGAGGAGTACATGAATTTCATGGTAACTCTTATCCATGTCATTCATGTTGTAGTTTACCCTAAAGTGGGCAAACTTGGTGGGGAGTGAGTGGAGGATACGATCCACCACAAGAGTCTTAGGAATCTTACACCCTAGACGCTCTAGGATGTCAACATATTCGACCATTTTGAGTACATGGGGACCAACCTTTTGGCCCCTCTCAAGCTTAGCTTCAAAGAAGCGTGCCGCCGCATCGTTTTGACGGACTTTAGGTGTTTGTGAAAACATAGTGATCATACGAGTGAAAATCTCGTACGCATTTAAAGAAATGCATGATAGCTTGAGCTTTGGGGATATTGACCATATAAACACATTCTTGATATCATTCAACATCCTCACATATTCATCATAGGCGGTCCGCACAGCCGATGAAGCTCTTGCGCCGGGCTCGATAGGAGGAGCATCGGTCAAGTAAGTGAGCACATTGTCGGACAACGCGACACTTTTGATGTTGGATTCCCGTTCAAGAAATTTACTACCGTCATCTTTTAAAATACATTTGCCCATTACGGACCTTAGCCATGAATCTTTTCCTAGTGAAGTAGTCGATGGAGTTGATGAAGTTGCCATTGCGAATTAAAATGCTACAACAAAAAGGAAAAATTAACATTCATTGTTGTTGAACCATATAGCTTATATGTTTATGTTTTGATGATGTCAAGGTGATTTACTCTCTATATACTTGTTGCTTGTAATCGTTTGTTAAGTGCTTTAGGATTAACCTATTACGAGCTACATAGAAGATTATGACAATTGCATGAAACGTTCAAGCCTTCGATCAAGATCAAACGGTTCGAGATCCATTCAAGTATTATGTGAAGACGAAGTCCGTCTAAAGAATAATCAAGCTTGGATGATGACGTAGCCTGTACTCGAAGATCTTCTTGAAGATTAGAATAGTATAGGTGATTATCTCGTAATGGTAATTAAGAATGAGTTTCTTGAATTGGTAAAGTTATAGCTTTGCAGCTATAACATTACTAGTAAAAGAGCTCAATGTTATAGCTCTCCTACTATAACATTGAGATGCTGAGTTTCTATACACGACTTATAATTGTTTCGAAATTTGTTTTATAATTGTTTAAAGTTTATTTTAAATGTTTTAATGAAAGTATTTATATAATAAAGCCCGGTTTAGTGAGGAGTCCGGTTTGGTATTAAACGTTAATTAGTAGTTGTAATGGATCAACTTATGAGTTGGACTTTGCTACTAATTAGGGTTTCAACATAGCCTCCCTTATAACCTAAATTCTAATTATATGTTAAGACTAGGGTTTGCATGATTCACGAGGCTTATGGGCCGTGATATCTCGTGTTGCCTAGAGGATATTAGGTAAAGATTTTATTCTATAATAATATCATTACATATCTTATATATCTTACTTAATATAAATGTTTATGGTAAAAGATATTCTTGTTTTAGGAAATCTTATCATAATCTTAGAATTTATAGTAAAGATAATATTTGGAAAGATTATATTCTATCTCATAGAATATTCTTTATTATCTTTTATTGGCTTTTAGGAAAGAGATAATAAGAAGATATGATTTATTTCTATATCTTATTATTTCGGCTATTAGGGTTTGACAAAACCGTGTAGCCTACTCTTTCTCCTCCTATAAATACTTTGATATTTACAACATCTAATAGAGAGACCTTAAGTATAAAAATTAATTTTAATTTTACAAAGCAAACCGTGTGTTTTAAGCAGAAAAACCGATTTGCTATTTTGAAAGGTCGTGTGTCATAAAACTCGCATACTCGTTCTTCATTTATCGTTATAAGATAATAGTGCTTAGTTGATTTCTTAACTTGTTCATTAACGTGAACCTTTGTTAGAATCATTAGTGCTTTCTTATTAGCGTAAGTTAGTCACTCGAGTATTTAACGGTACTCATTGAGTTACAGCTAGAGTTAGTTGTACGAGTTGGGTTAGTAAATTTGTAATCCATAGAAAGGTACTAAATTTATTAATCGAGAATAGTGGACGTAGGTTTCGACTTGTGAAACTGAACCACTTCAAAAACCGTGTGTCTCTTCGTTCATTCGTTTGTTTCGCTTATTACGTTTACCTTCATTAGTTGATTAGTTAAAGTTTAATCAATAAACTTTAAATAATCAATTACATATACATTATCGAAAAAGCTTTCAAAAAGTTTTAAATCCTCAATTCACCCCCCCCTTTTGAGTATTTTGGATCAATAGACTCTTCAATTGTTTTAAAAAATTACTTGTAAAAACATGTTTAGCAAGTTTTAGCATTTATATAATGACCTCCCAATAAATTATATAAATGATTCCAAGACCCAAATATTAAACAAAAATGAGCATTGCTTGGGCGAAACATCCCATAATTGCGTAAATTCGGTAAGTCACGTTGACTAATTCTACCTCTAGAATTCTTGGTCGACGAATTTCCTCAAATTCATCTACTAGCCCCGAAACACAAGACCGTCTTATATCCCGTTGAGTCCAACCAATTTTAGCGTGTGATAATCGTTTACCACCCTACTTACCCAAGGTAAAACGAGAACACCCCGCTTGGGCGAGCGTGGCTCTAATGAACAAGAGATTCATAGGTGTTACTAATTGGTAAGGCTAATCTCAATTTTAGTTATGTGAGAGATCTTGTCAATTTAGTCATAAATTCCTTATAAGTGAATTAATTCGGTGAATGTAAATGACGTGAATTGACAACCGCGAAAATAAAATGCATGTGAATGGCGATTTTGGCATGCGCGAAAATAAAACAAGCAAACATGTAAGCATATGAATAAATCCTAGAATGGCCACCTAGTTAATAAAAACTAGTCTATTACATTTCGGAAACCAACTCCTTGGTCCCTTGCCTCTTCATTCCATAAGTGGCTCTTCCTTGTGGGATTTGGAACACCTTCCAAAAATAGACTCAAAATCTCGTTGTAATCCGTCTTTTGGAAACGCCAGGTAAAAATAACTATTACAATTAAATTACATAGCTATTCCTATTATACATTAATTAATATAATAAATAAAACTATTAATTAATTACAAACCGACGATACGAGATCGTATTTAGTTACAAACAAATCGATATTCCCATTCATTTCGGGTAATAACGATTAAAATTAACTAGGCCATACTAGGTACAATAAGATAAATACTTTAAATAAATGATAATCATTCATTCAACTTAAATAAATATACTTAAAATGCTGAAAAAATGATGCCAAAATCGCCCTATCTATCATTCGTTGGTATCCATCTCGGTTTTTGTGGATTTAATCGATTTTTAACATGTAAAAATCAATAATCAACTCTTAAATCTCATTTAAGTCCAAACTAATTGTCAAAACTGTTTTGAACCTCAAAATTAGTCCTCAGTAATTTTATGATAAATAATTAGTTTGATTTGGTGATATTTTGCTAATTTAATCGGTAAAATCATAATATTTAAGTAAAAATCCAAAATAATTGATAAATTACCCAAAAAATTGAAACAAAAATTTTTAGTATTCTAGAACACTCCCAAGAACACCAAAATGTCAGAAAAATTGCCCAAATATTCCGGATAAATTTTATAAAGAAAAAGATCGATATTTATCGGTTTTTAACCACTAAAACCAATAAACATCAAAACAAAGTAAAAACACACATGCAAAATCACTTTTAACATTTAAATAATATTCTTAAATATAAATAAATTTATCATGGGCAGAATCAAATGTTTCAAAATTATGATTAATTAATTTCACTTTTATCGACTTTTATCTCATAAAATCAATAAATATGCAAAAAAATTCGAACCAACCTTCAAACGTTTGCATACAATCAGTAGAAAACATGCATGAAATACCATAAAAACTCCATGCACTGAATCAACTTTTAACTATTTGTAGTCAATGTTTAACTAAAATACGGCATTTTGACTCGGTTTTCTACCAAAAATCATTAAAAATAGCAAAATAACTTCAAAAATCACCAAAAAATACCCAAACCATTTGAGATCAGTAGGTATGCATGTACCAAAATTATCTTTTATTGGCTTTTAGGAAAGAGATAATAAGAAGATATGATTTATTTCTATATCTTATTATTTCGGCTATTAAGGTTTGACAAAACCGTGTAGCCTACTCTTTCTCCTCCTATAAATACTTTGATATTTACAACATCTAATAGAGAGACCTTAAGCATAAAAATTAATTTAAATTTTACAAAGAAAACCGTGTGTTTTAAGCAGAAAAACCGATTTGCTAGTTTGAAAGGTCGTGTGTCATAAAAATCGCATATTCGTTCTTCATTTATCGTTATAAGATAATAGTGCTTAGTTGATTTCTTAACTTGTTCATTAACGTGAACCTTTGTTAGAATCATTAGTGCTTTCTTATTAGCGTAAGTTAGTCACTCGAGTATTTAACGGTACTAATTGAGTTACAGCTAGAGTTAGTTGTACGAGTTGGGTTAGTAAATTTGTAATCCGTAGAAAGGTACTAAATTTATTAATCGAGAATAGTGGACGTAGGTTTCGACTTGTGAAACTGAACCACTTCAAAAACCGTGTGTCTCTTCGTTCATTCGTTTGTTTCGCTTATTACGTTTACCTTCATTAGTTGATTAGTTAAAGTTTAATCAATAAACTTTAAATAATCAGTTACATATACATTATCGAAAAAGCTTTCAAAAAGTTTTAAATCCTCAATTCACCCCCCCCCCTCTTGAGTATTTTGGATCAATAGACTCTTCAATTGGTATCAGAGCCTCGTGCTCTTGATTGCCTAACCGCAAAGAGGCTGATCTATCTTGTTTTTCATTTATCTTATCGTTTTATATTCCGCTGCCTATCACGTGATAAATGGATTCCAAATATCTCAAGTGTCCCGTCTTTGATGGGAAGAATTACGGATTGTGGAAAAACATGATGACTCACTATGTGAAAGGACACGATTGGGAGTGCTGGAGGATTATTCAAAACGGACCGCATAAAATTCTTGTGGCATCCGAGGAAGGCACTACCTATGAAAAGAAAGAAGAGGACTATGTCGAGGCCGACTACAAGAAGGCCGAGAAGAACTCCAAAGGAATAAGTCTTCTGCAAAACGGAATGACTTCTACTGAGTTTGATCGGTTCTCTTCATGTTCCACGGCCAAGGAGATATGGGATAGGCTTGAATTAGCTTATGAGGGTACTTCCATTGTTAGGAAGCACCGAATAGATTTGCTTATGCAAAAATATGTGCTATTCATTATGGAGCCTAATGAGTCCTTAGATAGTATGTCCGCAAGGTTTTCAAGTATAATAAATGAATTAAAAAACCTAGGTAGGAAATTGCATCGAGGACATTGCGTAAAGGTTCTTAAGAGCCTTACTAAGAAGTGGCGTGCTAAGGTCACTGTAATGGAGGAATCACGAGATCTTGAAACCCTATCCTATCAAGAACTCATTGGTGATATCATGGCCCATGAAATTACTCTTAACAAAGATGACGTTGAACCAAGTCGCAATAAGAGTATGGCCTTAAAGAGCGAAGAAGTTGACTCTGAACTAGAGGATGAAACTGTCTTGTTTGCACGACGCTTTAAAAATAAGATATTTCGAAATAAACAAACAAAATCATCCTATAACAACAATAACAACAAGTCATTCAACAAAAAGGTTAATGACTCAAAGTCGTCTTTCGCAAATAGAGGTTGCTTCAAGTGTGGAGAATCTGGTCATATGATCAAGGATTGTCCAACATGGGAGAAGATAAAGGACAAAATGAAACGTGAGAAGACAAAGAGAGAATTCAAGCAAGTTATGATGGCTTCGTGTTGGGGAGACCTTGACTCAGAAGATGACGAGGAATCTGAAGACGACGAAGTAGCAAACCTTTGTCTCAGCAGTGTTAGTCTTAACCTAATCTCCGACAGTGACTATTAGAGCACAAATTCTCATTCAAACTATTGCTTTCTTGGAGAATCAGACGAAGACGACGATGAAGAGGTGAGTTATCTTGAGCTTAAAAAACGTGTTAGGAAATTGTCTAAAAGTGCTTTAATTGAATTCTTTGAACAATCTCTTGATAAGTGTCACGAACAGGATTTGGAATTGAAAGATCTAAAGAAACAGATTCTCGAAATCGCGGAAGAGAATCATACTCTCAAGACAAAAGCTAAGAAGTTGAAATCTAAAGTTATAGCTGAGAAAGCTACAACATTAGATTCTACTATAGCTGAGAAGAAGGAATTAGAGTCCAAAGTTATAGCTAATGAAGCTATAACTTCCGACCTAAAGCTTAACATCAAGCACCTTCAAGCCAAAGTTATAGCTAATGAAGCTATAACTTTAGAACTTAGAAAAGTCAAAGAACTTTTGGAAACTAAGGTGACATCTAATGAAGAAGTGATCTTAGATCAAAAGAAAGAGATAGATTCTCTTTTAAAGCAATTAAAGGAATCTAAAACTTATATGATCAATGTTAAGAAACAACACACCGGTGTTGTGTTTATTCTTAACAAACGATTCCGAGACTTTCGTGACAACTTTAAAAAGGACAATGATGTAGATCACACGAAATGTCAAGAGGAAATTAAAACCCTAAAAGACCTACTTCTACACGCTAGAAAGGTCCATGACAAGTGGGAAGGTAGCACAAAAGTCCTAAACTTCCTAACCGAACAATCTGATAATAATATGAAGATGGGGTTAGGACATGAATGCTACAGCCGTAGAGATCACTCTAAATGCAAATCAACACCTTCGGATTTTGATTTTAGAAAAAGAAAGTATGCTGATCTTCCTGAATACTTGATTTGCAATTACTGTGATCATACGGGTCATATCCAAATCAATTATGTCAAAAAGGCTCATGATATACGAAAAAATGCCGAACATTCTAAAACTGTTGACACAGTTGTCGAAGATAAGGAAACCCCCACTAACGAACCTAACGAAGAAAGAAACAATAAATTTCGTTGGTTCTATGACATGGCCTTTGACTACACTAAGAAACCTAGCACTTCACAAAGCCCTTGTAGATCTCACCCCAGTAAACCTATTCACAAGGGAAATAGTCAAGAGAGACCTAGAGAAATTCCTAGACCTAGAGAAAACCCTAACCCTAGAACTCCTCCCAAGCCAAACAAACCTAAGGTTAGAAAAACCGTCATCAGACGTGTTTGGGTTCGAAAGGATTTAGTATTTAGAGTAACTAATCATAAGGGACCCAACTTAGCTTGGGTACCTAAAAACTGTATCTAATCCTTTATGCAGGAAGAAGTGAAAGAAAACAATCAATGGTATCTTGACAGTGGATGCTCAAGACACATGACCGGAGATAAGAATCTGTTTCTTTCACTTAAGCCCTTCAATGGAGGAAAAGTAACCTTCGGAGACAACAAAAAGGGAAAGGTTATCGGAGTTGGCAAAATCGGAATTTCTAAGTCTCGCGCAATAAGTGATGTTTATCTCGTAGATGGTCTAAAACACAACTTGCTAAGCATATCTCAACTATGCGACAAAGGTAACAAGGTAGTTTTTCATACTGATAGTTGTCGCATTATTATTGAAGGAACTAGCAATGTTATTCTTGAAGGCCACAGAAAAAGGAACGTTTATATGGTGGATTTAAATGCTGTGCCTACTAACTCTTTTTCGTGCATGAAAGTTACACTAGATGATCCTTGTTTATGGCATAAACGTTTTGGTCACATTAGCTCACTAACCCTGAACAAACTCAAGAAGTGGGACTTGGTTGAGGGGTTACCTAAGATCAAGTTCGACCAAGAAAAGATGTGTGATACGTGTGCAAGGTGCAAACAAGTAAGATCATCGTTCAAACCAAAAAGAGTAGTAAGCACAAATCAAGCCTTGGAATTGGTACACATGGATTTATGTGGACCTATGAAGGTAAGGAGTAGAGGAGGATCCAGGTACGTCTTCGTTCTTGTAGACGACTACTCAAGGTATGTATGGCCTATCTTTCTTCATTCAAAAGACGAAACTTTTGATGAATTTGATTGTCTTATGAAACGTGTTCAAAACAAATATAAGACTAATCTTGTATCTATTTGTACGGATCATGGCACCGAATTCGACAATCAAACCTTTATAGAATATTGTAGAGTTAATGGTGAAGGGCATAATTTTTCTGCACCAAGAACTCCTCAACAAAACGGTGTTGTTGAACGTATGAATAGGACCTTATAAGATATGGCACGTACAATGCTCTTGTGTAGTGGTTTACCTCGTAACTTTTGGGCTGAAGCCATTAGTACTTCTTGCTACATCCATAATCGTGCTATGATCCGACCTATCCTTAAGAAAACCCCCTACGAACTCCTTAGAGGTCGATAACCTAATATCTCCCATCTTCGCTGTTTTAGGAGTAAATGTTTTGTACATAATAACGGTAAAAACCGTTTAAGTAAATTCGACCCTAGGAATGATGAGGCGATTTTTATAAGATATTCAGATCATAGCAAGGCTTACAAGGTCTTCAATAAGAGAACTCTTTGTATTGAAGAAAGTGTCCACGTTATTTTTGATGAAGATAACGTGTTCGATAAGCCTTTACAGGATGAGGAAGAAGACTTGGATGAACCCGACTTTTGTCTTTCAAGAGACGATCCCCCGGAATTGGAATTGGAGGACAATGAAATTGAGGGAACGAATGATGAACTTGATCGTTCCTCAAAAGATAAAAAGGAGAAAAACAAAGTTATAGTTGATGATACTATAACATTGACTCAAGATAAGAACTCCCAAACCAATGTTATAGATGATGTTACTGTAACATTGAATCCAAATCAAGGTGTAGAGTCTGAGGTTATAATCGGCTCAAATACAACACCTGGATTGGATTCAGAGGGAACTTCCTCTAATTCCGAACCAAATGAAGTCGAGACAAGCTCAAATAACGATGAAGAACCAAGCACTTCAACGAAGTGGAAATACAAGAACTCACACCCCATGGATAATATTCTTGGGAATATTAAAAAGGGTGTTCAAACAAGATGTTCCTTAAATAACTTCTGCTCTTTTTACTCTTTCCTATCCATGATGGAACCAAAGAACATCAATGAAGCCCTTGCTGAATCAGATTGGATTATAGCTATGCAAGAAGAGCTACAACAGTTCGAAAGAAACAAGGTTTGGCATTTAGTTCCTAGGCCAAAAGATCGTTCAGTAATTAGAACAAGGTGGGTCTTCAGAAACAAATTAGATGATGCCGGAGTCATTGTCAGGAACAAAGCAAGATTGGTGGTCCAAGGGTATAATCAACAAGAAGGAATATATTATGACGAGACTTTCGCACCTGTTGCTCGTCTTGAAGCTATCAGACTTCTAATAGCATTCGCCGCACACAAGGGAATGAAACTCTTCCAGATGGATGTCAAGACAACATTCTTGAATGGTTATTTACAAGAGGAAGTCTTCGTTGAACAACCCCCTGGATTTAAGAATATCAAATTTGAGGATCACGTGTTCAAATTGGATAAAGCCCTATATGGATTAAAACAAGCACCTAGGGCTTGGTACGATCGATTATCTATGTTTCTACTTGACAGTGGATTCAGTAGAGGATCCGTCGACAAAACCCTATTTCTAAAAACTGAGGGTTCTGACCTTTTGGTTTTTCAAACATACGTCGATGATATCATCTTTGGATCGACCAACCGAAGCTTACGCAAATATTTTTTCTGAGTTGATGACTTCCGAGTTCGAGATGAGTATGATGGGAGAATTAAAATTCTTCTTAGGGCTGCAAATACAACAAACTGATGAAGGCATTAAAATCCATCAACAGAAATACATCAAGGAGTTGATTCGGAAATTCGGAATGGAAAAGTCACATGCTATGCCTACTCCAATGGTCGAGAACAAGAAATTGACATTGGCTGAAAACGGTAAATCAGTTGATGAAACTACTTACCGTGGGATGATTGGGTCACTGTTATATTTGACCGCAAGTAGACCCGATATTATGTTTAGTGTATTCGTTTGTGCGAGATATCAATCATCTCCCAAAGAATCGCATATGACGGCCGTAAAACGAATTTTACGTTACTTAATTAGAACGGCCAACTTATACCTATGGTATCCAATGGAGTGCAACTTTGATCTAGTCGGTTATTCCGTTGCCGACTACGCAGGATGTTCTCTAGACAGAAAAAGCACGTCGGGTGTCGCCACTTTTGTCGGACCATGTATCATCACGTGGGGTTCGAAGAAACAAAATTTCGTTGCTCTCTTAACTGCTGAAGCCGAATATATTGCTGCAGGACTGGTATGTACTCAACTTTTATGGCTTAAGCAACAATTACGTGATTATGGTGTTGATGTAGGATGTATTCCTATTTTATGTGATAATACTAGTGCAATAATTATTTCTAAAAAAACCCGCACAACGTTCACGTACCAAACATATTGAAATAAGACACCATTTTATTCGAGACCATGTTGAGATAGGGAATATAAAACTTGAATTTTGTAGTACTGAAAAACAATGGGCAGACATTTTGACAAAATCATTAGCTAGAGAATGATTTGAGACTTTACGGTTGGAAATTGGTTTAATCGGTGGTACCTAAGCTTCTATATTTGTTCAATCTTTTTATGACTGACTAGTTAAGTTAAGATTGTATGACTGTGTCCGTATATTGCGTTGCATGAATAATTTCGTTGTAGGAATATTTTTATCATAAGATTCTATTTGTTATTTAGAATTTAATTGTTATACAAACTAATTCCTTATCACAATAAATAAAACACACCAAATCTTTTATCCTTCTAAGTCACAAAGAATCTTTCCTTTTTGCAAATTCTTGTACACGGCTCAAACAATAAACTTCCTATACAAACACAAATTCCTTATTCTTATCCTTTGCCTAATAAATCTATCCCTTAAATTCCTACACCTACCATAATTCATACTCCTAATTATACACTTACCATATTTACTCTCCACTTGTTAACCCTAGCCTACACCTATATCTACCCCCTTGCGTGTTACCCGTCCACCCAACCCCACTTGCATACTTTTCTTTCTCTCAATTTTTTACCATCATCACAATTCATCTTCTTTACACAAACCATCACCATCACCTCCTTTTTCAATAATCACCATCATCATGAATCCAACTCATGCAAAAAATACCCGATCCTCAACCCGTCACCACCAAAACCGCCTCTTTCATAACCAAACATCACCTCTACCACCACATGATCCTCATTCCATTAATTGTCCTTCACGACAACCAAACCAAAATACGCCCCTGTTTCGTAGTCGGGACGAGTCGGTGTCCGAAGGCAAAAGACGCCGTCTTTTCAAAGGAAAAAATAAGGTGGTTGTCGATAATAGTGAAGCTGTGGAGGAACCCGAGGTAATAGTTCGGAATGGTGTTGCTCGTACCTTGCTTAGGGATGTTTCAAAAGTCGCGACCAATGAAGGGTTAAATCGTGTTCGGCTTACTCATGATGAAAGCATCCTAGTTAATCGAGTTTTGAGGTATTCCATTCATGGTGGTAGGTACTATCCGAAATCTTGGTTGGTTAGTGTTCCCGCTCTTGCTTTCTTTGTTAATTTTCTTGATTTTCAAGGGTGGAGTCACATTAGTCAGTTTTCGGGTCCTGTTTACCCAGTGGAGGTGGTTCAATTCTTTGCTAGTGTCTCAATTAAGAAAGGAGTCTTGCATGCGGTTGTTAATGGAGTGGATGTGACGGTCTCTGTTTCAGATTTTTGCTCTGCTTTTTCGGTTCCCAATGAAGGAATTGAATTAAACCCGAGTCTTGAATGGTCTAATGTTGTGAGTGAAAAGGAGTTGTTAGTGAAGAAGTATTTTGAGGAGATGACGGAGGGAGGTAATATCGTGGTTCGTCCTCTCTCGGTAAAAATCAAGTTCCTCTTGAACTTTTTGTGGAACACAGTGGTGCCGAGGAGAGGAGGCCGTGATAAGGTGTCAAGTTATGAAGCTATAATGGTCTATTCTTGGTTGGAAGGTCAGAAAGTTAATTTGGGCAGTGTCGTGTTGCACCGTATACTTCAAACAAGTCTCACGGTGACAATATAGAAGTTGATTACCACAATCGATTTACCTTATGGGATGTGGGTGTCTCGGTTGTTGGAGATTAAGCGTGTGGTGGGACAAGATAGTTACGGTGTTAGTGCGCATAATTGTATGTGTGACAAGTTGATCAAGCTCATGGGTCTTGTTGTTGATGGACCCGAGTTGCTTCTTGCAAAAGATGTTGAGAAAGCCCCGGGAGATTCGGGTTTGGGAGTTATGGAGTCAAAGTTGGAGGGGTTTATGAGTGGTTTAATGGAGAAATTAGAGGAGCATTCGACTAATTTGGCTACGGTGTTGTCACGGGTTGGACCATCTCGGTCTTTAGACTCGGGCTTGGATGCTACTCGGATGTACTCTTGGATGGAGGAAGTGGACAAAAGGTTAGCGGGTTTTGAAAGGGAGTTGAAGGCAATTCGTGGGGAAAGGTTCCCACATGGTGATCGTCTCACTTTCCTTACGAGTCAGGATGGAGTCTTGGTTATGCACGGGAAAGCAATTGCGGGTGATCAAGCGCTCACGTTGGAGGCCACAAAAGCTCTTTCCTTGAAAGTGCTTAACTTTGAGAGGAGCATTGGTACACTTTCTCAGCTGGTTCGAAGCTCGTTTGACCGTCTTGATGCCTTAGAGCATCGTACTATGCCCGACTACGTCAACCTGTATAAGACCCGTAACATTTGATTTCCTCTCGTCCTATCACCTCTAGCCCTTATCTTACTTAGCTTTCTTTTTCTTATTGTTGGTGTGTTTAAACAATTCTCATTCGGCCCATTTTGGCAATGCACTTGTGGTTATGGCCCAAGTGTTTCATTAGACATGTGTTGATTCGGCCCACTTTTGCTTAAACATGTTTAATTCCTAGTTTGTATGATAATTATCTTTTGGATGCTTATAGTCTTGCGTGTTATTACTATTTCCTATGACGTTTTATCTCTTGTCTCGTCTTATATTATTCTAGTCATTTTTGATTTGTTCTTAGCTTTTCGATGATGTTAAGAGGGGGAAAGAACGTTTATAGTGAGCATCTACCTAAGCTTGCTCCTTGTCAAGACCAATTGTCTCTTAAATTCCTTAAAGTTTCGGTTTTTGTAGAATCGTTTGGATCTTGCGTTAATCTTTATTATCAAGATAACGGTATTATATTGAGGGGGAACACACAATTAGTCACAAATGTTAGGAGGCTTGCCATCATCAAAAAGGGGGAATTTGTTGAACCATATAGCTTATATGTTTATGTTTTGATGATGTCAATGTGATTTACTCTCTATATACTTGTTGCTTGTAATCGTTTGTTAAGTGCTTTAGGATTAACCTATTACGAGCTACATAGAAGATTATGACAATTGCATGAAACGTTCAAGCCTTCAATCAAGATCAAACGGTTCGAGATCCATTCAAGTATTATGTGAAGACGAAGTCCGTCTAAAGAATAATCAAGCTTGGATGATGACGTAGCCTGTACTCGAAGATCTTCTTGAAGATTAGAATAGTATAGGTGATTATCTCGTAATGGTAATTAAGAATGAGTTTCTTGAATTGGTAAAATTATAGCTTTGCAGCTATAACATTACTAGTAAAAGTGCTCAATGTTATAGCTCTCCTACTATAACATTGAGATGCTGAGTTTCTATACACGACTTATAATTGTTTCGAAATTTGTTTTATAATTGTTTAAAGTTTATTTTAAATGTTTTAATGAAAGTATTTATATAATAAAGCCCGGTTTAGTGAGGAGTCCGGTTTTGTATTAAACGTTAATTACTAGTTGTAATGGATCAACTTATGAGTTCGACTTTGCTACTAATTAGGGTTTCAACATAGCCTCTCTTAAAACCTAAATTCTAATTATATGTTAAGACTAGGGTTTGCACGATTCACGAGGCTTATGGGCCGTGATATCTTGTGTTGCCTAGGGGATATTAGGTAAAGATTTTATTCTATAATAATATCTTTACATATCTTATATATCTTACTTAATATATTTGTTTATGGTAAAAGATATTCTTGTTTTAGGAAATCTTATCATAATCTTAGAATTTATAGTAAAGATAATATTTGGAAAGATTATATTCTATCTCATAGAATATTCTTTATTATCTTTTATTGGCTTTTAGGAAAGAGATAATAAGAAGATATGATTTATTTCTATATCTTATTATTTCGGCTATTAAGGTTTGACAAAACCGTGTAGCCTACTCTTTCTCCTCCTATAAATACTTTGATATTTACAACATCTAATAGAGAGACCTTAAGTATAAAAATTAATTTTAATTTTACAAAGCAAACCGTGTGTTTTAAGCAGAAAAACCGATTTGCTATTTTGAAAGGTCGTGTGTCATAAAACTCGCATACTCGTTCTTCATTTATCGTTATAAGATAATAGTGCTTAGTTGATTTCTTAACTTGTTCATTAACGTGAACCTTTGTTAGAATCATTAGTGCTTTCTTATTAGCGTAAGTTAGTCACTCGAGTATTTAACGGTACTCATTGAGTTACAGCTAGAGTTAGTTGTACGAGTTGGGTTAGTAAATTTGTAATCCGTAGAAAGGTACTAAATTTATTAATCGAGAATAGTGGACGTAGGTTTCGACTTGTGAAACTGAACCACTTCAAAAACCGTGTGTCTCTTCGTTCATTCGTTTGTTTCGCTTATTACGTTTACCTTCATTAGTTGATTAGTTAAAGTTTAATCAATAAACTTTAAATAATCAATTACATATACATTATCGAAAAAGCTTTCCAAAAGTTTTAAATCCTCAATTCACCCCCCCTCTTGAGTATTTTTGATCAATAGACTCTTCAATTGTTTTAAAAAATTACTTGTAAAAACATGTTTAGCAAGTTTTAGCATTTATATAATGACCTCCCAATAAATTATATAAATGATTCCAAGACCCAAATATTAAACAAAAATGAGCATTGCTTGGGCGAAACATCCCATAATTGCGTAAATTCGGTAAGTCACGTTGACTAATTCTACCTCTAGAATTCTTGGTCGACGAATTTCCTCAAATTCATCTACTAGCCCCGAAACACAAGACCGTCTTATATCCCGTTGAGTCCAACCAATTTTAGCGTGTGATAACCGTTTACCACCCTACTTACCCAAGGTAAAACGAGAACACCCCGCTTGGGCGAGCGTGGCTCTAATGAACAAGAGATTCATAGGTGTTACTAATTGGTAAGGCTAATCTCAATTTTAGTTATGTGAGAGATCTTGTCAATTTAGTCATAAATTCCTTATAAGTGAATTAATTCGGTGAATGTAAATGACGTGAATTGACAACCGCGAAAATAAAATGCATGTGAATGGCGATTTTGGCATGCGCGAAAATAAAACAAGCAAACATGTAAGCATATGAATAAATCCTAGAATGGCCACCTAGTTAATAAAAACTAGTCTATTACATTTCGGAAACCAACTCCTTGGTCCCTTGCCTCTTCATTCCATAAGTGGCTCTTCCTTGTGGGATTTGGAACACCTTCCAAAAATAGACTCCGTCTCGTTGTAATCCGTCTTTTGGAAACGCCGGTAAAAATAACTATTACAATTAAATTACATAGCTATTCCTATTATACATTAATTAATATAATAAATAAAACTATTAATTAATTACAAACCGACGATACGAGATCGTATTTAGTTACAAACAAATCGATATTCCCATTCATTTCGGGTAATAACGATTAAAATTAACTAGGCCATACTAGGTACAATAAGATAAATACTTTAAATAAATGATAATCATTCATTCAACTTAAAAATATACTTAAAATGCTGAAAAAATGATGCCAAAATCGCCCTATCTATCATTCGTTGGTATCCATCTCGGTTTTTGTGGATTTAATCGATTTTTAACATGTAAAAATCAATAATCAACTCTTAAATCTCATTTAAGTCCAAACTAATTGTCGAAACTGTTTTGAACCTCAAAATTAGTCCTCAGTAATTTTATGATAAATAATTAGTTTGATTTGGTGATATTTTGCTAATTTAATCGGTAAAATCATAATATTTAAGTAAAAATCCAAAATAATTGATAAATTACCCAAAAAATTGAAACAAAAATTTTTAGTATTCTAGAACACTCCCAAGAACACCAAAATGTCAGAAAAATTGCCCAAATATTCCGGATAAATTTTATAAAGAAAAAGATCGATATTTATCGGTTTTTAACCACTAAAACCAATAAACATCAAAACAAAGTAAAAACACACATGCAAAATCACTTTTAACATTTAAATAATATTTTTAAATGTAAATAAATTTATCATGGGCAGAATCAAATGTTTCAAAATTATGATTAATTAATTTCACTTTTATCGACTTTTATCTCATAAAATCAATAAATATGCAAAAAAATTCGAACCAACCTTCAAACTTTTGCATACAATCAGTAGAAAACATGCATGAAATACCATAAAAACTCCATGCACCGAATCAACTTTTAACTATTTGTAGTCAATGTTTAACTAAAATACGGCATTTTGACTCGGTTTTCTACCAAAAATCATTAAAAATAGCAAAATAACTTCAAAAATCACCAAAAAATACCCAAACCATTTGAGATCAGTAGGTATGCATGTACCAAAAATTTCGTGCTAAAACCTCTTCTAACACAATTTTTGAGTTTTTATAAATTATCTCATAATTCATTAAAATGCTTAAAATCAACATGCAAATTACAAGCCTATGCTCTGATACCACTTGAAAGATCATAGATCCATATTAGACTCTCTAATAAAAATTAAATTATCTCATAATTTGTCATTTAGGTGATCTATGTAACATGCATGCTAATATGAAAGCATAAAAATGAAAGTATAAGGAAAAACAATTTCCTTACATTGATTTTGTGGTAAAAAGGGCACAAACTAGTTCACCTTACTAGCTTGTTCTTGAGCTTATTCCAAATGGATGATCCTCCTTACTAATCTTCAAAGAGAAGATCTCCTTCTTGTTGCACCCAAGAACTTACCCAAAAATAATAAGTATTGAACTAGAACTTGTTAATATTATACCCTTGATATTATTTATAATATTACTAACAAGTCTTAGTAATAAAAATATGAATACTAACAATTTTTAATAGAGATCTGTATTATTTTAGAGAGAGGAAGACCAAAATGATTCACATGCAAAGTGAAGAAGTGAGTGATAAAAAGAACAATAATTTGGTCTATATGGGAAGAGAAAACCAGGTGGGTGGAATGTTAGGTGAGGAAGAGTGTAAAATTTATCTTATATTTTTATCTTACATCACATGCAAAATCTTATATAAGATAACTTATGGTAGTATACAAAGTAAGGTGAAATGATTATGTTTCTAATCATCCACTACTCAATATTACACGGTCCACTTGCCCATTTACGGGTCCATGTTGGTTCTTATATTTGTCGCACAAATACGTGTAATTTTTATTTTAAACATCGTTTCATGTTTAAATACTTCCACAATTAATTCGTCCAATTCACTCCGTAAATATACGTGTACCACTACACATATTAACGTACTAATATTAATCATATTAATCAATTAGTACAATTTTAGTAAATTAACAGTTAATTAACTAAAACCCGTCTCCCAAAATTTATTATTCAAATATCACATAATTAAATAATAACCGCCGTTCCTCGAGTTCGCAACTCGAAATCTCTCTAAAAATAATCGACTAACTTTTTAGTCTTTAAATCAAGGGACTAAATAAATTGTATCTCATACAATTAATTAGTTATCAATTGGGGTTCGTTCCTATAGGTGTGACCGAAAGGGGTCAGTTGATCACCGCCGTCTCACGACAATAACGTCAAACTCTAGTCAGCCAGCCGTTATCGATTTACGTTAATCAACTGACGACGATTAAATAATTAAATATCTGATGATATTCCATTAATGAGATTTAATATGTTAACGCACTATTGTGGAGGACACTAACTCCAACAGCATCTTTACTGGTTGGTTTACAGAACTGAGATTATCTTCTCCTATAGATTGATCTTCTGTAAGTAGAAAATGCTGAAGTTCAGGTATGAAATTACTAAAGTCTTCCTTTCGTGATTCTCTTTGCAGACGGAGTCTATGCCTGAACAGTCTCTCTGGCTCAGAATCAGCTGAAAGTAACTCCAACCTGTTTGACCTGGGCATACACAACACTGAAAGAAAATAAATAAGAACTGTCTCAAGGAATGAGAATTCCCTGAGACGGATAAAATAAACGAACCAGAAACAGATAGGGCAATTTCCTCCCCGGCAACGGCGCCAAAATTTGACAGGTCAGTCTTATACCTATCAAAAATAACTAACTAAACTAACTATATAGCTAGGGAAGTCAGATCGATCTCCTCAGGGAGGCAAGATATCTGTAAAGAGTCCGTCTATTTGGTCACAAAATGGGGGGGGGGGGGGGGGGGGGGGGGTGGTAAATTGATTTCTAAACTAAATAAGGCTTTAAAGGAAGAGAAATAAAGAAGAACAATAAAGGCAGAAAATAAGAAAAAAGTGATCAATAAAGAAGGGACATGTCAGGATTTCGGTTCACCACGGTAGTCTAGTGACTCAACTGCAAATAACTTAGACAAATTACTGTGAGACGGATATGGAAAGGTCCTTCCGGTCCACTTTCTATCCTAGATTTCCACTAACTTAACTTCCGTCCTCGTCAGGGTAGTCTACTGTTCATAGCAGGTCTATTTAGTCCAATCTTCCGACCCAGGATTAAATTTAACCAGATTAAAAGGTGACTCAGAAGCGTGCACTCAACTAAGTCGGTAAATACAGTTATATTGCCATGGGGATAGAATCTCACAAATAATTCATCTAATCTACTCACTACATCATCACATTTCTACCGTAGATCCCCTAACCCTAACATGAAACAAATTAGCTACTCATGCTATTAATATTGTCAAAACTAATAACAATCAAATAACTAACATTAAACATAATGAAATAATAATGAAATTGCATAAATAAGGATTAGGGCAGAAGTTAAGAAGGAACAAAACAAGTAATTAAAGTAAATAAATGAAGAAATAAGATTGAAAGAGAGTAGAGATTACAATCGCAAGAATCCGGCGTAAAGAACAACTAAATACGAGCGAGAAACTCCGAAAGCAAGAGTTACAGTGAAAGAAGAAAAGCAACGCAGTCTTTTTGCAGTGAAAGATGAATAATAAGATAATTGATAATTAGATAGATCCCCAATGACCTAGTTATTGTACGTTTAAATAGAAAAATGCTAAGTCCAATAACTAAAAACAAGTTCACGGACTAATTAAAGCCCATGGAAGACAAAACCACTCGATCGAGCAGTCTGAAACAGCTCGATCGAGTACTTCTCCAGGCAATCTACTCGATCGAGTAACCTTCAATTCCAGCACTGTCGATCGAGTAAAACAAACTACTCGATCGACCAACACAGCTACAAAAACCACTCGATCGAGTAACAAAAGGGCTCGATCGAGTGTTCTTCCTCTGAAATAGCTTCAACTCGTAGCCGACTACTTCGTAGACCGTTCCTTCACGCATCCCAATGCAATATCGCGCTCAGAAAAATTCCGTCTCCTCAAAATGCATGCAAAGAAGGACGAAAATGGTACGATTCCACAACTTTCACATTCATTTCTACAAAACGGACAAACCGAACCAAAGTAGCCAATTCGGGGCATAATGTGATATAAACAGTACAAAAGTACATGGAAATACGTGCTAAAATAGGCTAAAAAGACTATACAAAATGCACGTATCACTCCGAGGACAGAGAACCTCAGCCACGAAAGCTGGAGCTCCAGTGTAGCTCTCCCAAGGCCTAGGCACCCACTAAGGTAGAGAACGAGGGTCATTCCTATGATCGCCTCTAAGCAAAGAAAAGATATGAAATAAAAGTCAAGATATGAAATAAGAGTCAACGAGGGAGTACCCCGTCGTCAGGGACTGGATCATGTGCCGTCGGAAGAGTTAGCGATCATAGGAATGACCCTACCGCGAAAATAGTCTCTCATGTAGGAACTCGGCACTAAACCAGGAACCTGGGCCGCACTCGTAGCCAGATTCCATCCGATCAAACTCCTCGCCTCGGCCGAGTCTACTCTCATGGCCGTCGACGGCCACACCACCGGCTCCTCCCCACACGGCAGACCCGAGATCATACCGTAGTCCTACAAGGTGACCCGGATCTCTCCAAACGGCATATGGAAAGTCGAGGTCGTGTCCCAGAACCGATCAAGAAAGGCTCGAATCAAGAAAAGGTTAGCCCGAATCTTCCTTTCCTTGATCTCTCTCCAAGCTTGCACCAAGGCACCAAAAGCTCCCTGCTCGATGATGGCATACTCCTCCTCCGTCAGCTTCCCGAAGGCATCCATCATCGTCGTGTAACCCGAGAAGGACCGCATGTTCCCGGCCTCCTGCGTCAATTCAAAAGAAAGTTTTTAAGCATAGCAAATGACCAGGAATGAATGAACTAAGAAATGATGAGAAATGAACAAATAAGAAAATATGCGATGAATAAATGAAATGACAAGTGGAAGGCTCACCATGGTCCTTGCCATCCTGTACAACAAGTGGCTCTCCGCTTCCTAAATGAGATGTCTACCATCCCATTTCTCGGCCCACTCAGGCGCTCCTGCGAGCTGGTGACCGCCTTGTCCACGTTGGCCCTCCGTGGGGCCTCCTCCTCCTCTAAGTCCTCCTCCATCACCTGAACGGTAGAAGGCTCAACATCAACGTTGGTCTCCATGAAGTTTCTCCCCGACGTACAAGGAAAATCCTCTGCAATCAAAGCAAATAAGCAATGTTAGAAGCGTATTCTCAAACATTTTTCGAGCATTTCAAGCGTAAAAAGCGGCATTTCTGGCCATCTTTGGCCACAATTTTGAAAGTCCGACCACTCATGTGGTAGGACGGGTCAAGAATAGTTTAAATTCGAGCCTAGTTGCGGATTTGAGTCGAAAATTCGGCAGCATTTCGCTACAATGTCAATTATGCCATATAAAAGTGTGCCGGAGGAGCTGTCACAAATCCAAAATCTGGCATGATAGCAAGTTTACCCATTACTCAAGGGTTCCGAAATACCAAGTTTCATAAAAAAATGGGCTAATATAGGGCCATTTTCAAAGGGTTTTACGGTTTAGTAGAGAAACCGTCACATTTCCCCCTCAAATCCTTAATACTCGACGAAAATATGATAGGGATATATGGTTGTGTTCCTAACATAGCCAATTACTCATTTCTAATGTCAATTTCATGAGGCAAATTTATTTGGGACAAAAGCCCCAAATTTTCGAAATATAAGGGTATAAAAACCCTAATTTTCGACTTAAAATCAAGCTCAAATGCAAATTAAAGAAAATACAAGACACATACCTTGATTAGTCATGATTTATGGCGAGATTTGATCAAGTCTTTGACGGAATTTGCTTGGGTTTTGATGAAGAAACGAAGTGTTTGTGTTTTTTGAAATGAAAATAAAACATGACATAAAGTCGGGTTTTTACCCAGACAGGGACGAGCTTGGGAAAGGACGCAGCACTAGCTGCGCCTCTTCCAAAGGTCGCAGCTCTTGCTACGCCTTTTCCTCAATAGTCTTCCTCAAAATTCGTTGAAATTCGTTATAAGTTTGTTATTTTGTGGGCCCAGGCTTTAGGCGCCTCTTCCTCAACATATGACTCCGTTTTGGCATTTTTTTTCGCAACAGACTACAGGCAACCTCGCCATTTCGTTTCCAGCAAGAATTCATGATCACTAAATACAGTTCATTTGCTTCTCCTGTTTATTAGAATTTCGCTTACAACGACCCGAGCGGATTCGAGCGTATTTTCTCCTCGATGGTGCTAAGGACGTGCCGTTGTCGACTTATAACTTTATTTTCCTCAATGATTCTAAGGACTCATCATTGTCGATTTATTTTCTTCAGCGGTGCTAAGGAAGCGTCGTTGTTAATTCGATACTTATTATTTTTGTCCCCAGCGTATGATTCGAACCCGACAGAGTCATTCCAGCAAGAGTTATGATTCAACTGTGTTCCCCAGCAGTATTTTGCAGTATTGCTCAAGGTTTCTTTCATGACGATTAAGATGTTCCTAATCGTTAATTCTCCCCAACAGTATTTTGTAGTATTGCTCAAGGTTTCTTCCATGACGATCAAGATGTTCCTAATCGTCGATTCTCCCCAGCAGTATTTTGCACTATTGCTCAAGGATTCTTTCATGATAATCAAGATGTTCCTAATCGTCAATATGTTCCCAGCGAGAGTTCGTTGCCACTCATAGCCCACTTATTTCTCGAGAGAGAGAGTTTGCTTGAGGACCGACACAGGCAGATTCCCAAGGTATGATTCCTTCTTATGGATGGCGAGCTTCTTTACGTAGTCTAATGGACTTTAAACGACCCTCCCCGATAGTCGACATACTCTAAAATGTTCCCAATGATAGGTCCTTGGCTCAGACCCCTTAGCCGCCTCGCGTTGCCATAGTCGTCAGGTTGTAATCTTTGATTGACCTGATGGCTATACTTTGACTTTCACCTTGTCCAAGCCTCAGTCAAAGTGGGGGCTCTTAGATACCTCATTTCTGCACCTCCCGCCAACCACCCACTGATGATTGGGCCGCATGTTTGATACGTGGAATGATTTTATGACAGTTTGTAAGTTCATCGACAATTGATAGCTCAAACACTCGAGTCAACCTCAAGGTCGTCATCTACGCGCCGATACGGTCGTTTTGACAGTAAATAGAGTTCATTTGGAGTCCGGGTCAAAATCTGCTTCATTTCCTAAAAACCGTTTAAATGCCGAGTCAGAATGTTCCGGAATGTTCTAGAATTCTCTGCATATTTATTCCTAATTAAAATTAATATTTTTAAGGAAATATCTTCCGTATATTGTGTTTCATGGAATAAGGAAGTGTATATCTACCGAAATTCCATAAAAAAAACGCGGAAATCTTTCTTGTTGAGGAGGAAACCTCTGGGGAGATGACGCAGCAGGTGCTGCGCCTCTTCCAAGGGTCGCAGTGGCTGCTGCGCCTCTTTCCTAGCCCTCTTTCCATGCTTTCCAGAATGTTTCCGTGATTTGTTTCCGTATCCGTGTCATTCCTAAACTCCTTAGTGTGTTTAGTATAAATAGAGACCTTCGGTCTCCATATTTGGCACGCGAGTGTCCGCCCTTCTCTTCTCTCTTTGCATTCTAGACCACGCTTTTGCTTTCGACGCCTACGTGCTTGATCAATCGACCACGTAAGCTCAGATCATTATGAGTCCCAGTCTCGTTGCATAGACCGACCAATTTGACCAATTTGACCAACTCCACCTTAATCAATCTAATCAATCTTTTAAATCCTTTAACAACGATAACTTTAGTCAATCTCGTTTCGTCAAACATGTAAGTCCGAGGGTGTAAAATCCCATTTTATTTATTGTAATTTTATTTTGTATCATTAATGTAAGGTCTATATCAAAATCACGTTCAAAGCCGTCTTAAAAAAACCATATTTTAAAACCGTATTTACAAAATAGCAAAGGTCTAACGTCGAGAAGAAACTCAGCAGCAGCTGTGCCTCTTCGAAGAATCGCAACATAAGCTGCGCCTCTTTCTGAGGCTGCCGCTGCTCCTGCTCTTTTTCTTCTTCCTCGACCTTCTGCAACTTTCTTATTTTTCTTATTTTCTTTGTTTCTTTTGTTCGTATCAGTACATAAGTCACGTCTTTATTAATCCTTTTCAAATTATAATGTTTAAATCGACTTAAATCCCTTAAAATCCGATATTTGCCGGTTTTCGTCATCTTATTCAAACCCGGATTTTAGAGGTTCAATTCGCTCATATCAAGTCTCTGGAATTCGTCCTTTGTGTATAATTTTCTTTATTTGATTTCAATTTATCAGATTCTAATTCTGTTTTCAAGTCCAAAGTTTGTTCCTTTATCAAATCCGGCACGAGTTCGTCGCATAATCATGTAATCGCTATAAATAAATTGTCATCTTTAATTTGTTTTATGATGGTTCCAGATGTATATAACTGGTTAAATCACTTTCACTTGAGTTCTAATATCAATAATCGACCTTAAATTCACCAATGAATGTTAACAATCCGCGGTTCTAACTTCACAGACGGAGCCCAGCTCAACAGACGCAGGAAGTGCTGCGCCTCTTCTAGAGGACGCAGCAGATGCTGCGCCTGTTCTGGGTTGGATTCGGTCCCGAAATTCTTTCTCGCTCTGACGTAGCTCCTAATTACGTATTAAATCGACTATTAATCGTATTATCGCTTCTAACCTGACGTATTTTCATACTTTTATTTTAATTTTACCTTTCTTTTTTCTTTCCTTCTTCGAAATCCCGTTTTGAGCGTGCTTTTGTTGTAGATCAAATAAGCTTTGTAAACATTGTAATTATTGTAATTTATTTATCGTATTTATTATTATGAATGATTTATTTACTTGATTTTTTACATGTAATTGAATCTAACATCTAGTTCGACCCACATCGAGTGTTAAACTACGTGTTAACCGGCTTAGTTTAATTCACACGTTAGCACTAAATCATTGGTTGTTGCATTCCATGCATTACATCGACGACATATCAAATATGAACGATTTCCCTAATCATTAGTAGAGGCCGCTATCGAGGTGGGCGGGATTAGGTGTTCGAATTAAAGAGCTTGCTAATACGTACCCTCACCCCTTACTCCAGTTATCTCTGAACATCCGTGTCCATTGGCATCTTCGAGAGTAATTCTAGACATAGAATGCTAAGGGTAACGAGTTCTTAGTGTCTATGTCATTACTTTGTGTCTTGACATGACACGACGTATTCGAACGGTTTCCAATTTTTCCATAATAAACTGGTGGCGGCTCCACAAATGCAGGCTTATTCAACCTTTCACCGGTTTCAATGCCTCACCAATCGGTAACGGCCCATGACGTGCTTTTGCAAACCAAGGTTCCATAGGAGAAGTGCCACCGCCTCGAAACCAACGCGCGGGTGGCCCATGTCCAAAATATCTTATAATGTGATAGTGATAATGAGTTGTGAATCTTCATATGTGCTTTAGTTATTATTAATTGTCCTATAACACTGTGAAATTTAATGGATGAATGTTGTTGCGTACCCTTGTGATTAGGCATAGTTATGTGAGTTATCTTGTGGTTGTCGGATTGTTGTGATATGTTAAAACTTAGAGCAAACATGAGTAGTAAGTGGTAGCTAAATTGCAAAATGGAATGCTTAATACAGTGCACTCACATGTTGAACGATTGAATTTGAATATGCGTAAGTAAAAGTAGAGTACTGTGTTGTTATATATGCTCATGTGAGTTGAAGCACGTCATAGTTGAATTATTTTGAAAAATGTTGGTATAGGATGGAGTAATATGTGCAATGTTCGGATGAGATAGTTGTGTTGTATTTGAGTTAGTATTAATGGATAGTAATTGGATGAAATAATCAGTGACGGGTTCCAAATACACCTTGGACTCGGAATGAGTTGTTGTTTTGCAGGAACCGTTAACCGAACTCGTAACTTTTAACTTTGTTCCTAACCTTATTCGACCGAGTACGAGTGCCTATACGACCGAGTAGACCTTACTCGATCTAGTAGTTGGGTTATTAGAACGAAATCGTTGGATCTGCCAGCGAAAACTCGATCGAGTAGCTCCAACTCGATCGAGTAGAGGTCACTCGATTGAGTAACCGAGTCACTCGATCGAGTAGGTTGCTACAGTACCCGTATTATAACGGGATTCTTATGCTTTCTTTGATTCATTATTTCTTCTTATAATCTCTCAAATCCCCTTTTCTCTCAAAGTTCTTGGTGAAGATTGTGCTTAATCCTCTTGAAATCTCCTTGTTAATTTATTCAATCCTTTTGTAAATCATTCAAGGTAAGATTGTTACTCTCTTTCTTTGTTTTTAATCAATTAGTAGAATAAAAAAAGTATTAATTTTTCTGAAAAATTTGATTTATACTCATGGATTTTGTTTATAGTTGTGGTATTTTGGTAAAATTGATTTAATTTGTTGATTATTGATGCTAGAAGTTGCCAAATCAAACCGATTTGTGGGTATAGTTGGACCGAAATTTCTAGGGTTTGGGTTACAAATTGGATTTTTGTTTGTCTTTTGAATATGTAAAGGGGAAAATAGAGTAAGGTATGTTGTTGATATCATGTTTGGTGTTGATTTTGACTAATTTCACCCAAAATTTCGTCTTAAAACTCCGTCTTAAAAGTGCCCCCAAACTGAATTTCGCCCAAAATCTTTATGATAATGATCTTTTGTGAAGCTATTCTTGAGGGATTAAGATCCTAACTTTTCTAGTTATGGATAAAATTTTGTGTTTTGAAAACCATGAAATCGTCTTTTATGAAAAATGAGAGTAACATGTTTTGGGAAATTGTTGGTTGTCTTATAAGAGCTACTTAAATTGTTATTTCTCTATCTATGAGTATACTTTAAAAAGTTCTTTTTGATCAAGTAAGTATCCGTTTGGTGTGGCTAAAAACATGTTGAAACAGATGCCAATAGCTGCAGCTGTGACCCGTCAGAGTAAGAGGTCGAGGGCCTCTAAGCCTGAAATTGGAGAGGGGAGTCAGAGACCTACTGTACCACCGGTTCCCAAGTACCCTACCATTGTCTTTGCTAACTTTAAGCAAAGAGATGCCTTCGTCGAGTTGCAGAAGCGTCGTATGAAACCCACTAGATGCATCGACACTACCATCCTTGAGGACCTGAAAATAGAGACAAACGTGAGGCATATCTTTGAGACCTTGGGTTTGACGGGGTTGTATCGACTTAGGAAGCACTCTTACCCTTTCTTGACTTTGGATTTTATGAGTTCTTTTTCTTATGATGCGGTAGATAAGACCGTAGAGTTTCGTCTTATGAACACCAGTTTTTTCTTGTCCATGGACCAGTTTGCTTCTCACCTTGGACTTGCTCGACCGGAGAAGGGATCTCTTAGAGACATCCCGACTGAGTGTGGGGCTAGTAGTTATATGCCTTATTTCACTGGTAATGCTGCCCCTACCTCGAGTAACATGTTGATTAATGATGTTCAACATGTCACTCTGAAGATGTTCCTCCGAGCTTTGATCTGTCTGTTGTACGATAGGAGAGATGTGAGTAAGTTGAACTCACATGAGATTATGTTGTTGGTCACCTACCTGAACTCCACCCAGGCACAAAGAGCCTCCTTTAGTGCCCCAGCCATCGTTTGTGCTAGCTTGGCCTTGATGGCCACCTCTTCGACCCAGTACTTGAGTTGTGGTGCTATTGCCACACGGTTAGCTGAGCAGTTGACCACCCATGAGGCCTCTTCGGCTCTCACACCTATGGTCCCAGTTGTGCCCACTTTGGATAGAGATTACTTCATCGACCAGAAATGGTTGAGGACCTTGGAGGGTGGTGGGTTAGCTTGGAGAGTGTGGGGTATGAGTTGGATGAGGCAACCTGACCCAGAACATCTTTCTGTGACTGAGCCTGTGACAGCGGCAGTGGTTGCATCGGACTCCGATGACGATGAGGCTGTCTCTACCCGGCAGTACTACCTCATTGATGATGGTCTTTTGGAGGTGATGCGAGAGCCGACCAAGGGGGGACCAGGCTAGGCCTAAGGATTAGCTACCTAGATTGGGGAGATGTCCTAGACGGGTGAGAGAGAGGATTGGTGAGACTCAGCCAGTGCAGCTCGGGCCTCCACGGTATCAGTATCCCAGTTACCCTTCTTCCTTTAGTCCCGCCATGCAGGTGAGTGAGCTCACAGAGAGGGTATCCGCCACGGTGACACTCCGGAACCTTCACGAGATGGCGTATGTGCAGGGCATTGGGACCAACGCGGTCCAACCAGTGTGGTGGAGGGGTGTCGGGGATGATAGTGGAGTCTTCCACTCTTATGGAGTAGATCCGGCTACATGGGGGGAGCCTATGAGTTATCCTTTCGATTGTCTGGTGCCATGGAGAGTAGGAGGAGACTTAGGTACAGGAGCTACCACAGGCGAGGGTACAGCTGGAGCCGGCACATCCGGAGGAGGCGGGGATGAGGAGATGGAGGAGCCGGGTTTGGAGTGATGTTGTTTATTTTAGTTTTACATTCGTTTTCATGGATTTTAGTTAGTTGCTACTTGTTTTGTTGGTACTTGGATATACTTTGGTTTGTACTTGGCCATAAGGTCGTATTTTGTTGCATTTAAAGCCTTATTATGCAGCTGGATAGTGTCGGAGACGAAAACTCCGGCGATGGTTATGCTTCATAGAATGCCAATGTATTTTCTTGAAGTAACTTGACCTGTAGTTACTCGATCGAGTGCCCCTAACTCAATCGAGTAACTGTGTATGGGATTCTGAAATGCTTACTGGACTCGACATACTCGATCGAGTAGCTGTTGAACTCGATCGAGTAGCATCAACTTGATCGAGTTGTTTCTTAGCTCGATCGAGTGCCCCTGTTATCATTTATTTCATTCTAATATGTTGATGGTCATCATGCATATATACTTTTTTGATAATAAGTTTCATTGTCATGTTAATAATCATGTCTTTGTGCTTCAAGTGTAGTTCATACAAGGTCAATGCAGTCCTCATTACTTTTCAACATGAGTGTTTAATTGAGTTGCTGGACGTACTATTCTACACGGTGGTTATAGTATATTGCTGTGGTCATAAGTTTACAGCTGGTTATGTCAAGTACACATGATTGGGTAATGTCACTTAAGGAATTTTTCGGTGTTCATGTATAATGATTGGGTGACGGTACATTCCACTTGCTTATTTGTTGTTATTTACATCTAATATAGATATTAAAATGCATACGTTTTATCCAAATAATGTCAATGAAGTACCATGATAGTTGTTGGTCTCAACGTATAATAAAATTATTTCGTAATGTCAAGATTGAGTAGAGTTATCATTTCGTGTAATATTTGTAGTTCGTCTTGAAGGTGAACTTTGGGGACGAAGTTTCTTTTTAAGAGGGGAAGAGTAATGTCGCATGAGAAAATGACGAATTATGACAAACTTATCACATTTTGAGTAATTGTTAGTAATTGTTGGTAAAATCCATCGTATTGTTATACTCCATTTCCGAGTTGCTTAACCATTTTGTTACTTAAAAGATTAAACTTTGTATGTAAGTGGTGTAATGGTAATGCATGTAGATGTTGAGCGGAGTTGTTAAGTAATTGAATTGTTACATTGTTGAGTAATATAAATGATTTAAAGGAGTAATATAAATGTTGTGGAATTAATTTAAAATGAATGCTAATTTTCTTGTTGTATAAGTGGTTGATAATTTACTGCATTTTGGTGATTGGTAATTAATTATTGTTGATGACTAATTGTTAGATGGGTAAATAGAATAGTTGTATCAGGTAGGTATGATGTGTAAGATGTATGAAATCGTGCAATGATAAAAATTCGGTTAGTAAGTGGAAGTAACGGTTGTGTTAGTTTATTCTCGTGTATAATGCATGTTTGATGACTCAATAGCAGGTCATATTGGATGATGTGTTGCTAAGGCAGATGATGATGATGGGTGGTGGGCGTACATGGATGGGTGGTATATACGAACAGTTGTGCTTGTCCTTGTCGGGGTGGATGGTTGTCAGTTGCCTTAGTTCACTTTTCACCTTGTTTCGTGTGGAATGATGAGTTGTACTCCTGGGACGAAGTTCTTTTTAAGGGGGACGACTGTAATACCTGTCCTATTAGGGACCCGTTGACTGACCTTAGACATCTGTCTAGACCTTCGGAAACCTTACGAGTTAACCTTGTGACGTACTAACCCTTTGAGTTCCGGAGACACAATCTAGCGGAGGCTACTCGATCAAGTAGCTCAGTCACTCGATCGAGTAGAGGCCACTCGATCGAGTAAGTTACATACTCGATCGAGTAATGAGAGTTCAGCGGGGGAATATAAATCGTGATATCGTGAAAACCAAATCATTTCATTTCCTTCTCTCCTAAACCTAGATGTCGTCATATTATTATCCCTTCACCTTGATTCATCCTTTTGGAGCTTTTGAGAGTGGAGACACCATGGGGATGGGAAGCATGAGTCGGGTAGCGGTCTTGTTGCCGGAATGCTATGTATAAGTATGTTGTTATCATCATCATCATCGTCTTCCTTGGTTTCGTTTGTGATCGTGACAGTAGTAATAGATGGTCATACTGTTTGTTATAGGTGGTTATGGTGGTTGCTTGTCGTGTTATGGTCTTGTGCGGAATCGCTGCGGTTTGCTAGAGGTAGGTTTTCTTACTCAGTATTGTTGGTTGTATAGTATGTTGTTTATAGAATCTGGTTGTGTTCGGTGGTATGATTGGTAGTGTAGATTGGTTGTTGTTGGTTGTTTTTGTTTGTCTCTGGTCCGCGAGCCTCGTCCTCGACTGAGTGGAGTCACTTGCGGGAGTGGCTTCACGCCCTTGATTCGCCTTATGTGGAGCCCGCCACATGAGGGGATGTGCACATTAAGGAACATGGGTTTTCGCTCGGGATTGATGAGCGGGGATTTTGTGGGTACGGCTGCGGTCCCCCACTGGCGGCGTGGATTACTGGTTGTGATTGGTAATCTGGCAGGACTGGACCTTCGGGCAGTCAGAGGAGTGTGGGTGATTGCAGAAGGTGATGTGTGTATCCATTTTGTGTCTTGTTTTGTGTGTTCCTTCAGTTCCTGATCTTGTGTGGTGTTGCTGTGTTTTCTTTTTGTGTTGTGTTTGCTGTGATCCACTATGGTGAGCAGTCGGTCTTAGCAGGTTGATATCTGGATCATAGCTGGGTGCTTGGAGGGACGAGTCTACCATGAGTCATGGTAGAGATAGTTGCACATAGTTGGTAGATGTCACGAGTTGTATCTTTTATTTTGTTTAATAACTTGTAATTAAATATAATAGTTCTTTTATCGACATTTGATTATTACTGTTCCTCGGGCAACCGAGATGGTAACACCCTTATCTGGTGGGGAAGGTCTTGTTAAGGCTCCTTGGTAGATGGGGGTGTTATAGAGTAAGCCATATTCGGCCGAGTAACAGACTTAGAAAACCGTAGTATTATAGTAGTAGCTGTTAGATTCAATAATCTCATTTAGTTTACATATTCATATATGAATTAATTTATTTAGTCATAAAATAAATATAAGATCGTATGCATGCAAACTAAAAACCAGATTAGAGAAGAAATCGTCAATCTTACTATTGTGTTTCGGATTTTTGGGCACCAACAAGATCTCCTTCTTGTTAGTTCTTAAGCTTTCCAACAATGGATGAACAAGGTTCAAATTAGAACATCTCCCAAAAGCATATACCCAAGGAAAAACCTTAATAACTAATATTATTATGAGCTAGTAATGATATTAGTCTTACTTCAAATTTGACACAAAAAATAATTTGTAATTGCTCTTGAATATTTCGGTCAAGAGAGGAGCAATTTGTGAGGTTTTTATTTCTCTAAAAATGTTTCATAAGTTGTAGAGAGAATAATAATTTCTTACACTAGAAATTATATTATGAAAGATGATGAATAATATATGAATATGTAAACTAAATGAGATTATTGAATCTAACAAGCGGTATCATGAGCCTTAGGTTGTTTGCATGCAAATCGGTTTATGGTTTTTCCAAGTTATAAGATTAACATACAAAACTAATTAATTTGGATTTATGAAGATAAACCTATATATAACTTTGCATGTTAAAAGTTTCTGGTCCTAAATGGAGTTTAGGTCATATGGGATGATTTATGGATTTTATTGTTCAATTTATATATTATTGGCATTAAAATGTGATTTTTATGAGGAAAATGTCATTTTTGGACGAAAAATAGCTAAGCTTCGAATTTTTCAGTGGTTTTTGGATATGTTTTCACATATATTATCTACTGATGGCCTGTAAATTTTCATGTTAAAATAAGTTGTTTTGCTCGAAATATGAATTTTATAAGTTAAAATCGGATTTAAATGGGTAAATAGGTTAATATGAGTTATATTTCGAATCTGGCCATGGAAATTTAGTATGTTGTCACATGCAATGTTACAAGATGTGTGTAAAATAATTGGCTATAGTGAAGTCTTATTGCATGATTTATGAATTTTTGATGAAAAATCACATAAATAGTGACTATAATTAGTAATAATGCTAAAACATACTTCATGACTAAGGAAAAACGTCACAGGTTGCATTTTATCATATATTTCAGATCTAAAAGTGAAAAGTTGATGAAAATAAATTTTTCTCATCTTTTAATGGTCATATTTGTTAAAACCGATAAACCGCAAGATTGTTTTTCTCGATAATTTATCGAAATTTTTAACCTAAGTTTTGAACATTGTGAGTGTCATGGTATTTTTCCAGAATGTTCATGGATTTAAATTTCAAATTTTGAAATTATTTGAAAATTTTTATAATTTAATTTGAAGTTTATAGCATAATTTTGTATTTTTGGTCCATAATGAACAATATTAAAAAATCAAGTTGAATTATTGTCAAAATATTAGTGAAGACTAAGTTTTGAGTCCTAAGAGGTTAGGGTAATTAACTTGTACATAAATATGAATTTATGTAATTATTGTGATTTTTAAAAGGTTAAATCACGCAAATCCATAAAATCCGATAAAATAAACGATATTGGCTCTTTAAGGCGATTTAACATAAAATTTAGCATGTTCATACATATTATAATGTTGCATTTTATTTATGATTGTCATAATTTAATTTTATGTAATTTTTGAATTATGTAATTTTACTTAGTATGGCCTTAGTTTTAATTGGTATTACCCGAAATGTATGGGAATATCGATTCGGTTGTAATTCGTTTTGTAGTTTAATAGATTTATTTTTATTACAAATGTATAATAGCAAATTATGTAATTTTATTTATTATTTGTAATTTTCTCGGAGTTTCCATGAAGACGGTGTTACCTCGAGATGCGTGTCAAGACCGAAGTTCAAGGGACCAAAGGAGTTGGTTTCCGAATTTGTAATAGTTTATTAGATTTACTATTTTAGGAAGGCCATACTAGGATTTTATTTTTATGCTTTGCATTTTTAATTATATATTGCATGCATAGCTAAATCGCCATATCTAAACATGCATTTTAAATCGAGTTTATCGACCGTGTCAATTACAATTATCGTAGTTCACCGCTTTAGTTCACTTAAAACGTGATAGATAATAAATTGACATGACCTCTCGCTAAAATAAATAATTGAGACTTAGCCTTACCAAAAAGTAGAAACCATGAAAACCTATTTCGTGAGGGAGTGCGCTCGGCCACACCGGGGTACAAACCTTGTTATGTAGGGGAAGTGAGTGATAAATGTCTATCCACCGAATTCATATTGATGAGGGTTGTATCGCCAAAGCGTGCCCAAATTAATGTGAGTTTGGATCATGGACACATTTATTCGGAATTTGGGTTGAACTCAACAAAAGTATTCTCGACCATAGCCGGATGTGTTTTGGGCTAAAGATAAATATTAATGTAATTTTATCGACCAAGAGTTGTAAAAGTAGAATCGATTAAAGAGTTAATCCACCGAGTTATATTGATAAGGGATGAATCGGCTACACCGTGCCCAAGTTAATATGAATTTGGATCTTGGAATCATTTATCAAGTTGGGTAGAGGTCACTAGATAAATGCAATAAAACTTGTTTAAATTAATATTTACGAGTATTATTATTTTAAAACGACAAGTGTTTTATTCCTTCTATTTTGGTTTTGTAGACCACTTTCATTTCTCATAACAAATGGCCGCACCAAACACCAACGCCACCACTCTCACAAATGTTTCATGGCTAAGATCCTTCATGGATCGTTGTAAACTTGAAAAGAATGGGTCAAATTTCTCCGATTGGGATGCCCAACTCAAATTAGCCGCTCAAGGTGACGACAAGCTTCGTTACCTCATTGAGGCCTCTCCACTCGAATCTAATGCTAGGTCGAGTGCCGCCACTAGGGAAGCATATGAGGCTTACCACAAAGAGTCCGCCGCTATGAAAAATGTGTTGATTTTTGCTATGGAGGCGGATCTCCAAAGGAGAGCCTTTAAAATGGGCACCGCTTATGAAATCTATTCCAAACTTGTGACAATGTTCTCACAAGCACCGAGGATCGTCCAATATGAGGCGGCCTCGGCATTCTTTGATCTCGATTTCAAGGAGGGCCAAAAGGTTAGCCCTCGCGTTTTCAAATTGTTAGAGCTAGTCGAGACGTTGAAAATTCAAAAGGTTGAAATCCCCAAGGAGCTCATTATTGATAGGATTCTTCACTCCTTATACAAAGTCAAAGCATATGTACAATTCCGGGTGAATTTCAATATGCAAGACAAGGACGTGTCTCGTGAAGAGTTGCACAAGTTACTTGTGCAAGCCGAAAGAGACATGGGGCTAAATGTTAACCCATCTAAGGATGTGCTTAATATAAGCACTAAGAGCAAGGGGAAGTTCAAGAAGAATGGGAAAAGGGGTAAGAGGCAAGCTCCCATGTCCACCAAGGCTAAGACTTTTGAAACTAGCACTTCCAAAACCAAGAAGGGTCCTCTTGATAAATGCCATTATTGTAATGGTGTTGGACATTGGAAGAGGAATTGTTCCAAGTATCTTGGTGACATCAAAGCTAGAAAGATCACTCCAGTAGGTAAATGACTATCCCTTCTTTTATGTTTCTAATTCAACTATGGTATTTTGATACAAAGTTGTGATAATCTTGTTGGGATTCACTAATTCCTATTCTTTACATATTCATATATGTGAGAAATTACTTAGTCATAAAATAATTACAAATCTTATGCATGCAAACAAAAATAGAAGTAGAGAAGAAATCATCAATCCTTACTATGATAGTTTCGGATTTTGGGCACAAGTGAGTTCTCCTACTCACTTGTTCTTGAGCTTCCTAATATTGGATGAACAAGGATTCAAGCTTAGAATCCCTCCCAAAGACTTATACCCAAGATGACCTCTTAATAGATTAATATTACTTGATCTAGAATAATAATAATCTTCACTAAAAATTGACCCAAAACTTGTTATTGTTCTCTTGTTTATTCGGCCAAGAGAAGGGGAGAACTGGAGTATTTTTCTCTTATATTTCTATAAGTTTTGATGATATATTTAGAATGAATGTTACACTAGCACATATTGTAGTGTGAGAGTAAAAATTAAGCAAAAACCTTTTGCTCTTTCTTATGGAAAAACCGGACATGGGGGAGGAGGAAAGCCCAATGCATGCTCTCCTTTTCTTCCCAAGATAAAGCTATGCATGCAAGGCTAGGTTTAGGTTATTATTATTGTATTTTCACTTATTATACAACACAATAAAAACTCTAAAAGACCCCCTCCATTTCGGTACACACATAAAATGGATGAGTCCATTTTATTTGTGATTTTGTCAATATGTCACATGTGACATATTGCATGACATCTTATAAATATAAAATGTATTTTTAACAATTAAAAAGAAATATGTCACTTATTAAAATAACCTAGTAATTCAAAATTACTTGTACCGAAAAAGTGTTTCCGAATTATAAACTACAACATTCTGTATTTATAACAATTTATTCATTCCGTTTCGATTGTTTCCGTAAACAGTAATTTCATCTAAGTAATAAAACAATTCGATTACTTAGACCGTATCTTATTATAATCAAATTACAATAAGACACGTAAATATTACTTCCAAAATCGTCCGTCAATTTTAAGCAAGTTAATTAACTCGTATCGACATACGATCAATTAAATAAACAATTAAGAGTGTCACCCTTTAGGTATGACCTAAGGGGATCAACTGGTCACCACCGTCGCACGACAGTAATGTCAAACTCTAGTCAGCCAATCATTACTGATATGTGTGGACCAATTGACAGTAAAATATTAATTCCCACGTGTATTCTTAAATATGAGATTTAAACATGTGATCATCATGATCGACAGTTGTGATCGCATTATTGTCGGAGGACACTTATTCCAACAATCTCCCACTTGTCCTCGACAAGTGTGCGTCACCAATTCTCTTGTCCTATTACTATCTCCCACTCAATGCAAGGTGTCTTTCAGGTCGTACTTGCAAGTGATCATATCGAGAGTGGTTTCCTCGATCTGGAGAATAACTGATTGACCGGAATTATCTACCATAAATACCTTCCGAGCGTGGCCACGCATTTCCAGTTCATTTCTCCTCTAGTGGCCCTGAGATATTGTTATAACCCTGACAAGGGGTGGACAATTCCTATCGCACTTATCCCCTTCGACTAGCCACAGCCATCATAACCCAAAATATGCCCATTTGACCCCATTTACGAAGGTCGTAGTAACATAAATCAAAGTTAATCTGAAACTGTGCCACCATAGGTGAACAGTCTTTAGTTAAAAGAATCGACTCATTAGAATACTATAGTAGCTCTCGCCACGACCAGGCTATATAAATTTTCCAGAACTTTATAGGGGGTCATTAACCCGACAAAGTGTTCCTAATAGTCTGCCTATGTGATCGACTAGTCATTCTCATATGACTCTATGGCACTTGAAATTGCCATCAATCGCATCACACTCTAGTCACTTCGAGACGTAACCTCATACAAGTGACTATGGGCGTTTACTATGTCAATTTAGTTCACTTTAATGGGGTTCAATCGTGTCTCCACAACCCATTTGAATATGACAAAGTAATGGAAAAATAAAAGACAAATGTGATTATGCATATGATCAAATAAAACAAATCTTTTATTTCATATCAAAATCTAACATAAAACTGGCATGCGTTTGAGTCCCATGGACGCAACATGTCCATCATGCTTAGCCTGCGATAAAGGCTTGGTGAGCGGATCAGCTATGTTATCATCTGTCCCAACCTTACATATCGCAATTTCCTTTCTTTCAATGAAATCTCTAATTACATGATATTTTCTAAGTACATGTCTAGATCTATTACTAGACTTTGGCTCTTTAGCTTGGAAGATCGTCCCGCTATTATCACAATACAGAGTGATGGGATCATTGGCGGTAGTTACTACTCTTAGACCTTCCGTGCATTGCCTGATTCATACAGCTTCCTTGGCAGCTTCTGATGCTGCAATGTACTCAACCTCCGTTGTTGAATCCGCAGTCACAGCTTCCTTGAAGCTTCTCCAGCTCACAGCACCACCATTGAGCATGAAAACGAAACCAGCTTGTGATTTCATGTCATCTCTATCCGTTTGGAAACTTGTGTCCGTGTAACCATTAACACGGAGCTCGGTGTCTTCTTCAAACACTAAGATAGAATACTTAGTTCTTCTCAAGTACTTAAGGATGTTCTTGACGGCTATCCAGTGACTGTCACCTGGATTTCCTTGATATCTACTCGTCATGCTCAAGGCATACGAGACATCAGGACGTGTGCATATCATGGCGTACATGATTGATCCAACAGCGGAAGCATAAGGGATCAACTTCATGCGTTCAACATTATGGGGTTCGGAGGGCGATTGAGACTTTCTCAATATCGTCTCAGTTACCATAGGTACCAATCCTCTTTTGGATTTGTCCATGCTGAAATGTCGAAGAATCTTATCAACATAAGACTCTTGACTTAGTGCTAATATCCTCTTGGATCTATCTCTATGGATCCGGATACCTAATATGCATTGTTCCTCTCCTAAATTCTTCATTTGGAAGTGGTTACCTAACCACTTCTTAACAGAAGACAACATTGGAATGTCATTTCCAATGAGTAGTATGTCATCGACATACAAGATTAGGAACACAACATTGCTCCCACTGAATTTCATGTATAAACATGGTTCCTCAACACTTCGAGTGAAACCATTCTCTTTTATCACATGATCAAAACGATGATTCCAACTTCTAGATGCTTGCTTAAGAGCATAAATGGATCTCTTAAGCTTGCACACATTGTTAGGATTTTTAGAATCAAAAAAACCTTCGAGTTGTATCATGTACACCTCCTCTTCTAAATGCCCATTTAGAAAAGCGATTTTGACATCCATTTGCCATATTTCATAATCATGAAATGCGGCAATTGCTAACAAAATCCGTATGGATCTTAGCATGGCTATGGGGGCGAAGGTTTCATCATAATGAAGACCTTGGACTTGGGTAAATCCTTTTGCCACTAGCCTAGCTTTGTAGACATCATCATGTCCTTCTATGCCATTCTTGACCTTGAAAATCCATTTGCATTGAAGAGGTCTTGCCCCTTTAGGCAAATCCACCAAGTTCCAAACTTGGTTTTCATGCATAGAATCCATCTCGGACTTCATGGCTTCAAGGCATAAGGAGGAATTTGGACTAGAGATTGAGGCCTTGTAGGTGGCGGGCTCGTCACTTTCTAAAAGCAACACATCGAGTGTTCCATCTTCTTCGATAAGTCCCACATATCGATCGGGATGGCGAATAACTCGGCCCGTTCTTCTAAGTGGAGGAGGGACAACCGCGTTAGATGACGAAGGAACATCTTCTTGCATCTCTACTTCGGTTTGTGGCTCTTGAACTTCATCAAGTTCAAAATTTCTCCCACTCTGTCTTTTAGAAATAAATTCTCTTTCTAAGAAGACAGCCTCATAAGACACAAACACTTTGTTCTCTTGAGGTTTATAGAAGTAATAAGCTCGGGTGTTAGAATAGCCTACAAAGGTGCATTTTTCAGATCGTGGGGCTAGCTTATTGTCATTTTTTGTTTTGACATAAGCATTACATCCCCAAATTTTCATGTAGGATAGATTAGGAACTCTTCCTTTCCATATCTCAAATGGAGTTTTCTCGGTGGCTTTGGTGGGAAAATTGTTCAAAGATCTTATTGCGGTTTGAATCGCAAATCTCCAAAACGAGTTCGGTAACTCGGTTTGACTCATCATGGATCGAACCATATCAAGTAGGGTTCGATTTCTCCTTTCGGCAACACCATTGAGTTGTGGTGTTCCGGGTGGAGAAAGTTGTGATATAATACCACAACCTTTCAAGTGTGAATCGAATTCAAGGCTAAGATATTCTCCACCACGATCGGATCGTAGTGCTTTTATCTTTTTGTTCAATTGGTTCTCTACTTCATTTTGAAATTCCTTGAATTTCTCAAAAGCTTCACTCTTATGCTTCATTAAATAGATATACCCATATCTACTCAAGTCATCGGTGAAGGTTATGAAGTAGTCATAATTTCCTCGAGCGGTGATACTCATTGGTCCACACACATCGGTATGTATGAGTCCCAATAGTTAACATCCTCGAGTTCCTTTACCGCTAAAAGGATTACGAGTCATTTTGCCAAGAAGGTAATATTCGCATGTTCCATATGATTGATAATCAAATGGTGTAATCACATTAGTCGAAATTAATCTTTTGATGTGATTCTCGTTTATGTGACCTAATCGACAATGCCAAATGAACGATTCATTTGGATCACTTGATTTGAGTTTCTTTGATTGAATGTTGTAGATGTCATTAGTCGGATTCGAGGTTTCTAAAATGTAAATGCCATTAATGGAAGGAGCTTGGCTTATGACCAAGTCGTTCCTTGAAATAGTACAACGATTGTTTTTAATGACAAAACAAAAACCGTCCATGTCCAACATAGCGATTGAAATAATGTTTTCAAAAAGTGTAGGCACATAAAAACAATTATGTAAATACAACTCAAATCCATTAGGCAAAGCTAATACATAAGTTCCTTTGGATTCGGTCGCTACTCGAGCTCCATTTCCAAGGCGTAGATCCACATCTCCTTTGCTAAGCCTCTTCACGTCTCTTAACCCCTGTAAATGATTACAAAGGTGAGAACCACAACCGGTATCCAGTACCCATGTCGTAGTGGAAGTATAATTTACATCAATAACATAAATTTCCTTAGGAATTTTACCATTTGGAACGATGATTCCTTCCCTTATATTTTGAAAATATACGGGACAATTCCTAAGCCAATGTCCCATGCCATAGCAATAATGACACTCATCTTCAACTTGCTTGAAGTTTTTCCCTTTCTTTCCCTTCTTCTTAAACCTTTTGCCCTTAGAAGCAAGAACTTGATTGCTTGAGCTCCCACTAGTTTTGGCATCTTTCTCTTCCAAAGACAAAGATCCAATAGATTTTATGAGGCGGTCTTCTTGTTACCGGCTCACAAGAGATCTTGTAGTAGTAGGAGGTTTAGAAGAAGTGATGAAGTTTATGTTTCCACCCGAACCTATCTCAAACGAAAGTTCTCTAGTAGTGTCGAAATCATTGTTGAAGCAAACGTCGTCAAAAACATTGTGGCAAGACTCAATAGTTATCGGTGTAGTAGCGTTTGATGGATTCATTGTAATGAACTTCAAGTATGGAGGAAAAGGAAATATTAACATTTGTCATTTTTAATCATACTTGTAAATAATTTTATTAAGATATGAGCATTTATATAGTGACCTCTACCCAACTATTATAAATGATTCCAAGACCCAAATTCATATTAACTTAGGCATCGGTAAAGCCGAATAATGGATTAACTCTTTAATAGATTCTACTTTTAGAACTCTTGGTCGATAAAATTACATTAATATTTATCTTTAGCCCGAAACACATCCGGCAACCGTCGAGATTACTTTCGTTGAGTTCAACCCAAATTTCGAATAAATGTGTCCATGATCCAAATTTACATCAACTTCGGCATCGGTAAAGCCGAATACAACCCTCATCTTTTTAAATTCGGTGGGTAGACATTTATCACCCACTTCCCCTACGTAGCAAGGTTTGTACCCCGGTAAAGCCGAGTGCACTCCCTCACAAAATAGGTTTTCATGGTTTCTAATTTTTGGTAAGGCTAAGTCTCAATTGTTTATTTTAGCGAGAGGTCATGTCAATTTATTATCTATCACGTTTTAAGTGAACTAAAGCGATGAACTTAAGATAATTGTAATTGACACGGTCGATTTACTCGATTAAATGATAATGCATGTTTTAGTTTTGGCGATTTAGCGATGCATGCAACATATAAATAAAATGCAAAGCATAAATAAAATCCTAGTATGGCCTTCCTTAAATAGTAAATCTAATAAAATATTACAAATTCGGAAATCAACTCCTTTGGTCCCTTGAACTTCGGTATTGGCACGCATTTCAAGGCAACATTTTCTTTAATGGATCGCCTTCTTGAGTGGCACCGTCTTCAAGGAACTCCGGAATAATTAAATTACAAAATGAATTACATAATTTCCTATTATACATTTGTAATTAAAATAAAATAAATCTATTAAATTACAAAACGGTGATACGAGATCACAATAAATTACAACCGAATCGATATTCCCATACATTTCGGGTAATATCAATTAAAACTAAGGCCATACTAAGTAAAATTTCATAATTCAAAAATTACATAAAATTAAAATATGACAATCATAAATAAAATGCAGCATTATAATATGTATGAACATGCTCGATTTTATGCTAAATCGCCTTTAAAGAGCCAATATCGTATATTAATTGGTTTTTACGGATTTGCGTGATTTAACCTTTTAAAAATCACAATAATTACATAAATTCATATTTATGTACAAGTTAATTACCCTAACCATCTTAGGACTCAAAATTAGTCTCCACTAACATTTTGACAATAATTAAACTTGTTTTCTTAATGTTGTTCAAAAATGGACCTAAAAATTACAAAATTGCTATAAACTTCAAATTAAATCATAAAAATTTCAAATAATTTCAAAATTTGAAATTTAAACTCATGAACATTCTGGAAAAATACCATGACACTCATAATGTTCAAAAACTTAGGTTAAAAAATTTCGAAAATTTATCGAGAAAAACAATGTTGCGGTTTATCGATTTTAACAAATATGACCATAAAAATATGAGAAAAATTATTTTTATCAACTTTTCACTTTTAGATCTGAAATATATGATAAAATTCAACATGTGACGTTTTTCCTTAGTCATGAAGTATGTTTTAGCATTTTTACTAATTAAAGTCACTTGTTATGTGATTTTTCATCAAAAATTCATAAATCATGCATAAAGACTTCATTCTAGCCAAATATTTTACACACATCTTGTCAAATTGCATGTGACAACACACTAAATTTCCATGACCAGATTCGAAATATAACTCATATTAACCTTTTTACCCATTTAAATACGATTTTAACTTGAAAAATCCATATTTCGAGCAATACAACTCATTTTAATATGAAAATTTACAGGCCATCAGTAGATAATATATGTGAAAACTTATGCAAAAACCACTGAAAAATTCGAAGTTTATCTATTTTTAGTCAAAAAATGACATTTTTATCATAAAAATCACATTTTAATGCCATTATTATATAAAATGAACAATAAAATCCATAAATAAACCAAAATATCCTAAATACACTTTAGGAACAGAAACTTTAACATGCAAATAAATTTCGTGATATGTCATAATAAACACAAATTTATAAGTTTTGTTTGTTAATTAGATTAACTCGGAAAAACAATAAACCGATTTGCATGCAAACAACCTAAGGCTCAGATACCACTTGTTGGGATTCACTAATTCATATTCCTTATATATTCATATATGTGAGAAATTATTTAGTCATAAAATAATTACAAATCTTATGCATGAAAACATAAATAGAAGTAGAGAAGAAATCATCAATCCTTACTATGATAGTTTCGGATTTTGGGCACAAGTGAGTTCTCCTACTCACTTGTTCTTGAGCTTCCTAATATTGGATGAACAAGGATTCAAGCTTAGAATCCCTCCCAAAGACTTATACCCAAGATGACCTCTTAATAGATTAATATTACTTGATCTAGAATAATAATAATCTTCACTAAAAAATTGACCCAAAACTTGTTATTGTTCTCTTGTTTATTCGGCCAAGAGAAGGGGAGAATTGGGGTATTTTTCTCTTATATTTCTATAAGTTTTGATGATATATTTAGAATGAATGTTTACACTAGCACATATTTTAGTGTGAGAGTAAAAAGTAAGCAAAAACCTTTTGCTCTTTCTTATGGAAAAACCGGACATGGGGGAGGGGGAAAGCTCAATGCATGCTCTCCTTTTCTTCCCAAGATAAAGCTATGCATGCAAGGCTAGGTTTAGGTTATTATTATTGTATTTTCACTTATTATACAACACAATAAAAACTCTAAAAGACCCCCTCCATTTCGGTACACACATAAAATGGATGAGTCCATTTTATTTGTGATTTTGTCAATATATCACATGTGACATATTGCATGACATCTTATAAATATAAAATGTATTTTTAACAATTAAAAAGAAATATGTCACTTATTAAAATAACCAAGTAATTCATAATTACTTGTACCGAAAAAGTGTTTTCGAATTATAAACTACAACATTCTGTATTTATAACAATTTATTCATTCCGTTTCGATTGTTTCCGTAAACAATAATTTCATCTAAGTAAGAAAACAATACGATTACTTAGACCGTATCTTATTATAATCAAATTAAAATAAGACACGTAAATATTACTTCCAAAATCGTCCGTCAATTTTAAGCAATTTAATTAACTCGTATCGACATACGATCAATTAAATAAACATTTAAGAGTGTCACCCTTTAGGTATGACCTAAGGGGATCAACTGGTCACCACCGTCGCACGACAGTAATGTCAAACTCTAGTCAGCCAATCATTACTGATATGTGTGGACCAATTGACAGTAAAATATTACTTCCCACGTGTATTCTTAAATATGAGATTTAAACATGTGATCATCATGATCGACAGTTGTGATCGTATTATTGTCGGAGGACACTTATTCCAACAAATGTATCCCCTTTTTATTGTAAATAGGGCCTCCTCCAAGCAAAGACAAGGGAAAAGAGAAGCAAGCTTAAGAAAACATGAAGAAGCTTGGCTTTTATTATTGTCTTTATTTTAATGTTATGAATTTTAGAACTATTTTGATTTCCGTGTTCGACATGGAAATGTTTGATCCTTTTAAACAATGGTTGTATTTTGGATTTTGGTGGCTTGGTTTGCAACCCAAGTCACCCCTTTTATCGTACTTGTTTGTTCTAAAAATTCGTTTTTATATGCTTGCACATAGAAACATATGATCATCTACTTAAAGTGATCCAGTAGACAATTATAATGATAGGATTCATTATATATCCACAAGCTTGAGGCTTGTGTATGATCAATTATAAAGTGATGTTGAGTTGATGAACTCTCCTAAAGGAATGTCAATTACCAAGTACACTCATCAAATCTAAAATCTATTAGTCAATCTATCAGATAATCCTCCTTCTACTTCAAAATCATTATTTGTGTCTCATAAGCTATCTTTGAATATTTAGTGTATTTATTCTAAAGATAGAGTGGGAGAAAAATGAAGACACAAAGAATACAAAGAATAATTTGTATGCTTGAGTAAATGAGATATACGAAAAGAATAATGATTTGTATTGGTCTCGAATAGATGAGATCTACATGACAAAAGAGACCAAGTGAAGTAATCAAAAGATTATGTTCTTAAGATAACTACACGAGGAGACCAAAAGAAAGTTTTTGAAAGAAAATGACTAAAGAAAAGTCTCAACAAGAGATTTTGCTAGTTTATGACCTACATATGAATAAGAGTTTCAATATTTATATTTACTTAAGAGCCTAAATGAAACAAAGTTGCATCCTTGAATATAAATGAGATTTATGATTAAAAGTTGCAAAGAAAGATATGCCGAAGTCTACAAGAGCTAAGTTAATTGTTAACCACGCTAATGTCATTACTTAACCTCATTATGAAAATGAAATGGTTATACCTCCTTCCGAAAAGGGTATTTTGAGAAGGACATGTATTAAATGGGATTTCACATTTAAATAATGACATTGCTACGCATCATTATAAAAATGAATGAGTTAGAGATTAAAATCTCTTTCCATAAGTTTAAGATTGAAACCTTTTCAAAATAGGTATTTTGAAAAGATATGTTGGGAACATATATGGTTTTATCTTAATAACTTGGCAAAGCAAAATTGATTTCAATTCTTGAAATATTTCGATTGAGTAGTCAAATACGAAACATGTGGAATTGAGTGGGAGTTTGAAATTATCATGTGAAGACATGAAATTTAGTGGGAGCAATCATCTTGTAAAAATTTATAACTCATTACTCATTGAGAATGACTAGCTAGTACTATCTTTCACAAAGAAGTATTTGAGTTTTCAATTCTGGATGAAAATGGACTAAGATGAATCCAATCACATCATGGGATGTTGGATAAGCATCGAGATATGCACATCAAATCAACGAGAAACGTAGGTTATTCATATCGATGAAAATGGAATTACCATAAGCAGTCATGGTCATTTATTGAACCTAAGAATGGTTGATCACATGATTAAAGATTACTAATGTTTCCGCCATTAGAATAATCATGCACATGTCCTATAATGAATCATATGCTTAAGAGCATGATGAGTCATTGGTAAGCCATAGGAATCGTCATGAATTCTCGAGGAGAACTAATGAGCTATTCTAGTGTTTGATAGAACACTCTGTTATGTGACAAGAAGTTGCACATATTGAAATTTCGAAAACGCTTAATGATTTATGAAAATCCTAAGCTATTTAAGCTAAAAGGAGAAATAAGAAGTTTGAAAAGATAATTGGTTATAGTAAGAAGTTACTAAAAACTAGTATTTTCAAATTTACTAGGACTTATGAGAAGCGTTAGGCTAATCATCTTGACAATTGTTGCAAGATCCTACAAAACATATACCTGGTGCATTATGAGTTGGAAGAACACTTGACTAGTGTGAGTGATGTCGTCCACCATAATTCGGTTGTTATGTGATAAACAACAAGAAAGTTCTCTCAAAGTAAAGAACCTAAACCTAGTTTGGGAAACTAGATATGTACTTGGTGAGATTCATGCTATGTAAGACAAACAAGAAAATAAAGGAAAATGCAATTCAAGAGTTTGAACACATGGACACATGGCGTGTTAAACTCATGTTGCAAACAAATAGTGTTTACAGACTTACAATATACATCACAAGGTGGTAATATGGTATTGACTACCCGAATGTGATGTCAACATTTGTCGTTTGAGTTATTATTAACTCACCTTATACTTTGTTACATCCAAACGGGTTGTAAAGACAATTGAACCCCGTTAAAGTGAACATGGATTAGCATTGTATTCGCCCATAGTCACTTACATGAGGTGACGTCTCAAAGTGACTAGAGTGTGATGCGATTGATGGCAGGTTCAAGTGTCATGGAGTCATGTGAGATGACTAGTCGATCACATAGGCAGACTGTTAGGAACACTTTGTTGGGCTAATGACCGCTTATAGAGTTCTGGCAAATTTATATAGCCTGGTCGTGGCAAGAGCTACTATAGTATTCTAATGAGTCAATTCTTTGACTAAAGACTGTTCGCCTAAGGTGGCACAGTTTCAGATTAACTTTGATTTATCTTACTGCGACCTTCGTAAATGGGGTCAAATGGGCATATTTTGGGTTATGATGGCTGTGGCTAATCGAAGGGAATAGTACGATAGGAATTGTCCACCCCTTGTCAGGGTTAAAACAATATCTCAGGGCCACTCGAGGAGTAATGAAATGGAAATGCGTGGCCACGCTCGGAAGGTATCTATGGTAGATAACTCCGGTCAATCAGTTATTCTCCAGATCGAGGAAACCGCTCTCGATATGATCACTTGCAAGTACGACCTGAAAGACACCTTGCATTGAGTGGGAGATAGTAATAGGACAAGAGAATTGGTGACGCACACTTGTCGAGGACAAGTGGGAGATTGTTGGAATAAGTGTCCTCCGACAATAATGCGATCACAACTGTCGATCATAATGATCACATGTTTAAATCTCATTTTAAGAATACATGTGGGATGTAATATTTTACAGTCAACTGGTCCATACATATCGGTAATGATTGGCTGACTAGAGTTTGACATTACTGTCATGTGACGGTGGTGATCAGTTGATTCCCTTAGGTCATACCTATAGGGAAATACTCTTAATTGATTATTTATTTAATCGTATGCCGATACGAGTTAATTAAATTGCTTAAAATTGACGGATGATTTGTGAGTAAGATTAACGTGTCTTATTATAATTCGATTAAATTAGATACGGTCTAAGTAATCGAATTGTTTTATTACTTAGATAAAATTATTGTTTACGAAACAATTGAAATTGAAATTGAATGAATAATTTATTATAAATACAAGACGTTGTAATTTATAATTTGATAAATCGTTTTGGTACAAGTAATTACGAATTACTAGTCAATTTTGTATATGACATATTTTATGAGTATGTTGATTTTTAATATGTTAAAAATACATTACAATTTCACATGTCAAGTAACATGTCACATATGTCACAATTGACAAATGACAAAATAAAATGGACTAACCATTTTATATATATGTACCGGTTTTGGAGGGGATTATGGTTAAAATTGTGTTAATTATTTTGAGTGAGAAAACACAATGATTAAACCTTACTAGTAGCCATGCAAACCTAGTTTATCTTGAGAAGAACACAAGCTCTTGCATTGGCCCCTTTTTCCCCCTCCCCACCGGTTTTCTAGAGGAGAAATATTAAGGGTTTTTCCTCTAAATTATTCATTCAATTTCAATTTCAATTGTTTCGTAAACAATAATTTTATCCAAGTAATAAAACAATTCGATTACTTAGACCGTATCTAATTTAATCGAATTATAATATGACACGTTAATCTTACTCACAAATCATCCGTCAATTTTAAGCAATTTAATTAACTCGTATCGGCATACGATTAATTAAATAATCAAATAAGAGTATTTCCCTATAGGTATGACCTAAGGGGATCAACTAATCACCATCGTCGCACGACAGTAATGTCAAACTCTAGTCAGCCAATCATTACCGATATGTGTGGACCAGTTGACTATAAAATATTACATCCCACATGTATTCTTAAAATGAGATTTAAACATGTGATCATTATGATCGACAGTTGTGATCGCATTATTGTCGGAGGACACTTATTCCAACAGTAGCCTGCCTCAAAACACTGGATGACCCACTCGGTCGAGTACAGCCTACTCGACCGAGTTCACTATACTCAAAAATTTATGATATTACAAACAAAGCCATCAATGACCAGCCCAATAATAATCTCATGCAAATCGAATCTAACTAAGTTATGAGCTTCTGGCAAAAACTACCTAATAGGCATTAGTCGTTATAGCTATCAAAAAAATATTTTATCTCAACAAACAACTTTTAGCAAAGCGGCAAGTAGAGATCGAATCCAAAGGATGGTAGCTTTGTATTATGCAAGTTATAGAGTGTTTAAGGTAGTAATAAGGGGTGTCACGATTGATCTGTAAGGTAAGATATCGACTAACAACTACTAGCAAATAAAAATAAAGAAATGAAAGAAAACAAGCATGTAAATAAAAGTGTAAACAATTGATTAAAGACACTAGGTGTTGGAGTATGTGTTCTCAACAATAGTGCGATCACATGATTTGAATATCAATTGTAAATCTCAAATAAGAATACACAAGGGATGATTCTATTATAGTCAACTGACCAACATGAATCGGTAACGATTGGATTACTAGAGTTTGACGTTACTGTCGAAGGACGATGGTGGTCAGTTGATCCCTTAAGGTCACACCTATAGGATGATGCCCTAATCAGTAAAGTTAATTAGTTGTATATTGATACAAGTTACTTAATTCCTTAAATAAGAACAATTTATATTTATGAGAGGAAATATGTATCTTATTGTAATTCGATTAAATAAGATTTATTTTAGTAATTAAAATATTTTATTACTAAAATTTGTTTAATGAAACAATTGTGATTAGAATGAATTATTTTTCCATGGTCCATTTTATAATATGTAATTGTGAATTACTAGACTAATTGTCATGTATAATTAATTAGTAAATTTTGTACATGTTACATTATACATAATGTGTGACATTAGTACACATGACAAAAATAAAATAGACCACCCTTGCATTATGGGTGCCAAAAAATTGAGGAATTAGGGGTTAGTGGGGTGCTTGTTTATTGAGACTAAATAAGCAACATTATTACCTAGTCTAATAGGCATGCATACCTATCACATTGTAAAGAACAATTGTGAGAATATATGGGCATGCATAGGTTCCCAAAAAGGGACCCCCCCCAACCGGTTTTCCCCTTTAATGTATCTTTGAAGAGAATTTGTTCTCTTCATTACACATTAATTCATATGAAAAAATTCCTCTTTCATACTTAGTTTTCTTTCTCTAAAACTTGAGAAGTTTTAATCTAAATTGTTCAAGAATACTACTAATATTATTAATGTAATATATGAGGATTAGTAGTCATTTTTAAGGTAGACTATTAAATAAATATCTATCAAATATTATTTAGTAGTGACAAGGGCTAATCTTGGGTGTATCTCTTGAGGAGGGTTTCTACTTTTGAGACCAAGGTTGGAGGAACTTCCACTGACATTCAAGCTCAAGAACAAGTGAAGGTAGGAGACCTTCCTTGTGCCCAAAAATCCGAAAACAACAATAGTAAGAACCATTGTTTTCTCATTTTATTTCTTACTAAGTTATGCATGCACTAGATCCTTAGAACTCATATTAAAATGTTAATTAGTTCACTATTAGAAGAGTCTAATAATAGGTATATTAACCTAACAATTGGTATCAGAGCATAGGATGTTACATGCATAATCGATTTACAGTTTTTTCGAGTTATTAGTAACTTAATTAAAACTAAAAATTTGTGATTTATTAGATAAAGCCACGAAATATTGATGCATGTTGTATATTCTGGTCTTAAAATATTTTTAGGTCATATTGATGATTTATGGATGATTATTGCTTATTTTAATGATATTTAGTGAAATAATTACATTTTTATGAATAAAATTAACATTAAAAGAACTTTCTCTCTCTTTAACAAACTTTCTCTCTCTTTAACAAACTTTCTCTCTTTTTCACGGAAAAACCAAAAAAACACCATTTTTTCATGATTTTCTTCACTACTCTGTTCTTCCACGGATAATCCATGGCGCGAACTCGAGGTAGCATAGCGCAGATTCGATCTACTACTAGTACTAGTACTATCAAAGTTTCGATTCCTTCTGATAAATCTCTTGTTGTCAATAATGAAGATTCTATGGCGGATTTCCAAGCTCCCATGGAATTGGGGACAGTAAATGATTTGCTCTCCTCTGCGATTAAAGCAGCTGGTATAAATCGTTCTTCTCCTATTTCATCTAAGCTTTCTTCTGTTAGTACTATTCCTTTGTCAACTACTGTGATTGCAACAAACCCTAGTTCATCTCCGGGTGATCTTACGACTGTTGTTTCATCTACGGTAGTTGAAAATTCGGAGAATTTAAGTCCTCTAGTGGATAATTCTGTGATTCCGTCTGCTTCTTTGAAGTCTGGTTCAGTTGTTTCTGATGTAGGGGGTAAAACTTGTGCAAAAACTTGGTCTCATGTGGTTAAAGCTCCGCAGAATTTAGGTATGAGCTTACATTTCTATCAAACTAGTGCTGTTGCTTCAGAAATTGAGATTGATGAAACTGATTTTGTGGAAGAGCTTAAGATTTGGGAATTCACTTTAATGGGTCATATAATTGGGGCAAAACCAACTCTAAAAATTGTCCAGGAATTTGTCTCAAAACATTGGGCAAAAATTGCTAGTCCTGTAGTTCAATACTACAAAAAAGGGTGGTTTTCTTTCAGATTCTCTTCTTTGGAGGATATGAACAAAGTTCTGAGGCTAGGACCTTGGATGATAGGTGGGAATTCTCTGATTCTTAAACAATGGACTCCTAATTTTTCTGGTGATATGGAAAGGGTTGCCAAAGTACCTGTTTGGATCCTTTTCCCGGGTCTGGATCCTTATTTGTGGTCTGAAACTGTTCTTAGTAAGATTGCTAGTAAGATAGGAAAGCCTCTTTTTGCGGACCCTGCAACCACTAATAAGGAAAAGCTTTCATTTGCTCATGTTCTGGTGGAAATTGATGTCTCCAGTGAGTTTGTAGAAACTGTTGTCATCAATACTCCTTTTTTGGGACAAATTTCCCAGAAAGTGGTGTATGAGTGGGTACCTTTTTACTGTTCTGGTTGTGGCAAACTGGGGCATAAAATTGCTACTTGTAAGTGGAATAAACCTTCTGAGACTGTCTCTAAGATCACAATGCCTGTGCTGGCTACTGCTCAATCTGAGTCTGCTCCCATTGTGGTTGAGGAGCAGCTGAATGAGGTTACACAGTCTTATGATGCTGACCCTTTCCTAGATGGTACTTTTACTGAAGTCTCTGGAGAGGATTTGCAGGAAACTGCAGTAATTTCTTCTTTTCTGAATGGTTTTGTTCCTCTTGCTAATAAGTATCAGGCTTTGGAACCAGGAGAGATATTAGAGTCTGTTGAGATTATTTCTGAGATTGATCTGGAACTAGGTGCTACTTCTAAAGGGGTCAAAATTGGTATGGTATCTACACTGGAGAATGTAGACTCAGGATGCTCTTTGCTAGGTCAGAGATCTCTAGTGGTAATGCCTTCCTCTTCTGATCCTTCTTCTGAGTTGCACTCAGGATGTGCTGTGTTGGATGGTAAGATTGTTGTTCCTCCTGATAAATCCCAATGAAGATAGCCTCCTGGAATATAAGAGGGTTCAATTGTCCTTTAAAACATAGTGAAGTTAAAGATTACTTAGTGGTTAATAAGATTGATATTATGGCTCTCTTGGAAACCAGGGTTAAGGAGCATAAAGCTTCTAAAATCATTAAAAAGAAGTTTAGTAATTGGCATGTGGTTTGAAATTATTCTCATCATTATAATGGGAGAATTTGGGTTTTTTTAACCCTAGTACTGTTACTATGCTCGATGAATCTGATTCTTTGATCAGCTTATTCACTTTAAGGTGAACCATCATGAGTCTTGCTCTACTTTTCATTTGAGCATTGTCTATGGGTGTAATGTGTTGGGAAATGTGTCCTCAACAATAGTGCGATCACATGATTTAAATATCATTATTAAATCTCATTTTGAAGAATACAATTGGGAAGTAATTGTGTTACTGTCAACTGGTCAACATATATCGGTAATGATTGGCTGACTAGAGTTTGACATTACTGTCGTGTGACGGTGGTGATCAGTTGACTCCCTAGGTCATACCTATAGGGCGATACTCTTAATTGATCATTTAATTAATCGTATAATGTTACGAGTTAATTAAATTACTTGAAAATTGACGGACGATTTTGGAAGTAAAATTTACGTATCAAATTGAAATGTGATTAAATGAGATACGGTCTGAGTAATTAAATTGTATAATTACTCGGATGAAATAAATTGTTTAATGTAACAATTAAAATGAATGAATTATTATAAATTCAATCAGTTGAAATTTATAAATGGTAAAATATTTTGGCACAAGTAATTATGAAATTACTAAGTCAATTTTTGTATGTGACGTATTTTTATTAATACGTTGATTTTTAATATGTTAAAAATACATAACATATTTATGTCACATATGACATGTGACATATTGACAATTGACAAAAATAATATGGGATCCATATTATGTTAAGTGCCGAAAAAATTGGGGAGATTAAGCTAGTTAATTGTTTTATTTAGTTGATAAAACATAATGATGAAAAAGCAAGTCTAGGCATGCAAGCCTATTGTTCCTTGTGAAGAACAAATTTTTCATGCATTGGCTCCCCAATAGCCCTCCTCTTACACGGTTTTGGGGAAGAAAAACTATCATTGTTTTTCTTTAATTTTGCCTAATAATATACTAAAGGTAGTGTATTATTTTCCATTCTATTCAATCATCCAAAAATACAAGTTCTAGTGAGAAGAAAATCCTCTCTTCTTCTCTCTTAAAAACCGAAAACACATAAGAGTTTTATAAAGTTTTTGGTTCAATTTTCTCCCATATTAATATTATACTAGATCAAATAATATTAATTAGATTAAGTGTTAAGCCTTGGGTATAAAGCTTGGGGAGAGATCTTATTCTTAGATCTTGTTCATCCATTGGAATAGCTCAAGAACAAGAAGAGAAAGGTGATCTCTCTTGTGCCCAATATAGCCGAAATATTGAATGTAAGGACATTATTTCTCTTCTCTTTTATTAATGTTTGCATGCATAAAATCCGTTTTAATTTTATGACAAATTAATTAGACATATATGAGTATGTTATATATGTATATAGATCTACATTTCCTTCAATCGGTATCATGAGCCACGGTTGTTTGCATGCAAATTGGTTAAAAGTTTTTCCGAGTTATATGAATAACAAAATAAAACTTGTAAAATTTGTGTTATTATGATATATCACGAAATAATTACATGCATGTTAATATTTCTGGTCCTAAAGTGTTTTAGGATATTTTGGTTAATTTTTCGGATTTTTATTGTTCATATTTAATAATAATGACATTTAAATGTGATTTTATGAGTAAAAATGTCATTTTTGGTCGAAAATTAGCTATACTTCGAATTTTCACTTGGTTTTTGGATATGGTGTTACATATATTATTTTGAGATAACCTGTAAATTTTCATAATTTTTGCACTTGTTATGCTCGAAAAATGAATTTTTCATTATTAAATTCGGATTTAAGAGAAAAATAGGTTAATATGAGTTAAATTTCGAATCTGGTCATAGAAAATTTATATGTTGTCACATGCAATTTTACAAGATGTGTGTAAAATAATTGGCTATAAAGAAGTCTTTTAGCATGATTTATGAATTTTTGAAGAAAAATGACATAAATAGTGACATTATTAGTGAAAATTAATAAAATATAATCTATGACTTAGGAAAAACGTCTAATGTTGCATTTTATTATATTTTTCAGATCTAAAATTGAAAAGTTAATGAAAATAATTTTTCCATGTTTTTATGATTATTTTATTAAATATCGATAAACCGCAACATTGTTTTTCCGGAAAATTTTCGAAATTTTTAACCTAAGATTTTGAACATTATGAGTGTCATGGATTTTTCCAGAATGTTCATGAATTTAAATTTCAAATTTTGAATTTATTTGAAATTTTGTGATTTATTTGAAGTTTAATAGCTTATTTTTGTAATTTTGGTCCATTTATGAACAAATTTGTAAATAAAAGTTAATTATGGTCAAATTATTAGTGAAGACTATATTTTGAGTCCTAAGAGGTTAGGGTAATTAACTTATGCATAAATATGAGTTTATGCATTTTTGTGATTATGAAATGTTGAAATCACGCAAATCCGTAAAAACCGAGTAATATACGATATTGGCTAATTAAAAGGCGATTTAGCATAAAAAATTGAGCATGTTTATACATATTATAATGCTGCATTTTCTTTATGATTGTCATAATTTTAATTTATGTAATTTTGAATTATGTAATTTTACTTAGTATGGCCTTAGATTTTAATTGGTATTTCCCGAAATGTATGGGAATATCGATTCCGTTGTAATTTTTATTGTGATCTCGTATCACCGTTTTGTAATATTTAATAGATTTATTTTATTTTAGTTACAAATGTATAATAGGAAATTATGTAATTTATTATGTAATTTTATTCATTCGGAGTTCCCAAAGACGGATTTCTTCAAGAATGGTGATACATAAAGACGGTGTTACCTCGAGATGTGTGCCTCAACCGAAGTTCAAGGGACCAATGGAGTTGGTTTCCGAATATGTAATAGATTAATAGTTTTTCTATTTTAGGAAAGGCCATACTAGGATTTATTTATCTTTATGCTTGCATTTTATTTTATGTCACATGCATCGCTAAATCGCCATAACTAAACATGCATCCTTATTTTATCGAGTTTATCGACCGTGTCAATTCGAATTATCGTAGTTCACCGCTTTAGTTCACTTAAAACGTGATAGATAATAAATTGACATGACCTCTCGCTAAAACAATCAATTGAGACATAGCCTTACCAAATAGTAGAAACCATGAAAACCTATTTCGCGAGGGAGTGCACTCGGCCACACCGGGGTACAAACCTTGTTACGTAGGGGAAGTGGGTGATGAATGTTTATCCACCGAGTTTATGTTAATGAGGGGTATTTCGGCACACCGTGCCCTAAATTGATATGGGTTTGGATTATGGACACATTTATTCGAAATTTGGGTTGTACTCAACGAAAGTATTCACGACGATTTCCGGATGTGTTTCGGGCTAGAGATGAATATTAATATAAATATCATCGACCAAGAATTCTAAAAGTAGAATCGATTAAAAAGTTAATCCACCGAGTTATGTTAATAAAGGGTAATTCGGCACACCGTGCCCTAAGTTAATATGAATTTGGGTCTTGGAATCATTTATTATAGTTGGGTAGAGGTCACTATATAAATGTTCATATCTTGTTTATTTGCAAGTATGATTTAAAAAGACAAATGTTAATATTTCCTTTCCTCCATATTTGTAGTTTTTACAATGAATCCAACAAATGCTACCGCACCAATAACTATTGAGTCATATCACCATGTTCTTGACGACGTATGCTCCAACAATAATTTCGATACAACTAGAGAACTTCATTTCGGGATAGGTTCGGATGGAAACCTTAATTTCATCACCACTTCTAAACCACCCACTACTACTAGACCTCGTGTGAGTCCGTCTCAGGAAGACTACCTCATACGATCTATAGGATCTTTGTCTCTGGAAGATAAAGATGCCAAAGCTAGTGGGAGCTCTAGCAATCAAGTTCTTGCATCAAAGGGTAAGAGGTTCAAGAAGAAAGGAAAGAAAGTCAAAAACTTCAAGCAAGTTAATGATGAGTGCCATTATTGTTATGGCATGGGACATTGGCTTAGGAATTGCCCTATGTATTTGCGAAATATAAGGGAAGGACTCATTACTCCAAAAGGTACAATTCCTAAAGAAATTTATGTTATTGATATAAATTATACTTCCACTACGACATGGGTACTAGATACCGGTTGTGGTTCTCACCTTTGTAATCATTTACAGGGTTTAAGAGATGTGGAGAGGCTTAGCAAGGGAGATGTGGATCTACGCCTTGGAAATGGAGCTCGGGTAGCGGCCGAATCCAAAGGAACTTATGTTCTAGCTTTGCCAAGTGGATTTGAGTTGTATTTGCATAATTGTTTTTATGTACCTACACTCTCTAAAAACATTATTTCAATCGCCATGCTAGACGTGGACGGTTTTTGTTTTGTCATTAAGAACAATCGTTGCTCTATTTCTAGGAATGATTTGGTTATTGGCCAAGCTACTTCTATCAATGGCATTTACATTTTAGAGACCTCAAATCCAATTAATGATATCTATAACATACAATCAAAGAAACTCAAAACAAGTGACCCAAGTGAAGCGTTCATTTGGCATTGTCGATTAGGTCACATAAACGAGAATCGCATCAAAAGATTAATTTCGACTAATGTGATTACACCATTTGATTACCAATCATTTGGTACATGCGAATATTGCCTACTTGGCAAAATGACTCGTAATCCTTTTAGTGGTAAAGGGACACGCGCTAGTGAGCTATTGGGACTCATACACACCGATGTATGTGGACCAATGACTATCACCGCTCGTGGTAATTATGACTACTTCATAACCTTCACCGATGATTTAAGTAGATATGGGTATATCTATTTAATGAAACATAAGAGTGAAGCGTTTGAGAAATTCAAGGAATTTCAAAACGAAGTAGAGAACCAATTGAACAAAAAGATTAAGGCACTACGATCCGATCGTGGTGGAGAATACCTTAGCCTTGAATTTGATTCACACTTGAAAAGTCGTGGTATTATATCACAACTTACTCCACCCGGAACACCACAACTTAATGGTGTTGCCGAAAGGAGAAATCGAACCTTACTTGATATGGTTCGATCCATGATGAGTCAAACCGAGTTACCGAACTCGTTTTGGGGATTTGCAATTCAAACCGCAATAAAATCTTTGAACGTAAGCCCAACCAAAGCAATCGAAAAGACTCCATATGAGATATGGAAAGAAAAGGTTCCAAATCTATCCCATATGAAAATTTGGGGTTGTGATGCTTATGTCAAAATTAGAAATGACAACAAGTTGGCACCACGATCCGAAAAATGCATTTTTGTAGGTTATCCCATGGCCTCACGAGGCTATTACTTCTATAAGCCTCAAGAGAACAAAGTATTTGTGTCTCGCGATCTTTGTCTTCCTAGAAAGTGACTTTATTTCTAGGAGACAGAGTGGGAGAAATTTTGAACTTGATGAAGTTCAAGAGCCACAAACCGAAATAGAGGCGCAAGAAGAAGTTCCTTCGTCATCTAACGCGGTTGTTCCTCCTCCTCTTAGAAGAACGGGCCGAGTTATTCGCCATCCCGATCGATATGTGGGACTTATCGAGGAAGATGGAACACTCGATGTGTTACTTATGGAAAGTGACGAGCCCGCCACCTACAAGGCCGCAATCTCTAGTCCAAATTCCTCCTTATGGCTTGAAGCCATGAAGTCCGAAATGGATTCTATGCATGAAAACCAAGTTTGGGACTTGGTAGATTTGCCTAAAGGGGCAAGACCCCTTCAATGCAAATGGATATTCAAGGTCAAGAATGGCATAGAAGGACATGATGATGTCTACAAAGCTAGGCTAGTGGCAAAGGGATTTACCCAAGTCCAAGGTCTACATTATGATGAGACCTTCGCCCCCGTAGCCATGCTAAGATCAATACGGATTTTGTTAGCGATCGCCGCATTTCATGATTATGAAATATGGCAAATGGATGTCAAAACCGCTTTTCTAAATGGGCATTTAGAAGAGGAGGTGTACATGATACAACCCGAAGGTTTTGTTGATTCTAAAAATCCTAACAAAGTGTGCAAGCTTAAGAGATCCATTTATGGTCTTAAGCAAGCATCTAGAAGTTGGAATCATCGATTCAATCATGTTATAAAAGAGAATGGTTTCACTCGAAATGTTGAGGAACCATGTTTATACATGAAATTCAGTGGGAGCAATGTTGTGTTCCTAATTTTGTATGTCGATGACATACTACTCATTGGAAATGATATTCCAATGTTGTCTTCTGTTAAGAAGTGGTTAGGTAACCACTTCCAAATGAAGGATTTAGGAGAGGCACAACGCATATTAGGTATCCGGATCTATAGAGATAGACCCAAGAGGATATTGGCACTAAGTCAAGAATCTTATGTTGATAAGATTCTTCGACGATTCAGCATGGACAAATCCAAAAGGGGTTTGGTACCTATGGTAACCGGAACGATATTGAGCAGGACTCAATGTCCCTCCGAACCCCATGATGTTGAACGCATGAAGTTGATCCCTTACGCTTCCGCCGTTGGATCAATCATGTATGCCATGATATGCACACGTCTCGATGTCTCGTATGCCTTGAGCATGACGAGTAGATATCAAGGAAATCCAGGTGAGAGTCACTGGATTCTTTGTCAAGAACATCCTTAAGTACTTGAGAAGAACTAAGGACTCTATCCTTGTGTTTGGAGGAGACACCGAGTTGCGTGTTACAGGATACACGGACTCAAGTTTTCAAACAGATAGAGATGACATGAAATCACAAGTTGGTTTTGTTTTCATGCTCAATGGTGGTGCCGTAAGCTGGAGAAGCTTCAAGGAAGTCAGAATCGCGGATTCAACAACGGAGGTGAGTACATAGCAAGATCGAGAGGCGCCAAGGAAGCTATGTGGATCAAGCAATTCACGGAAGGTCTAAAAGTAGTACCTACCGCCGATAATCCCATCACTCTCTATTGTGATAATAGTGGGACGATCTTCCAAGCTAAGGAGCCGAAGTCTAGTAATAGATCTAGACATGTACTTAGAAAATATCATGTAATAAGAGATTTCATTGAAAGAAAGGAAATTGCGATTTGTAAGGTTGGGACGGATGACAACATAGCCGATCCGCTCACCAAGCCTTTATCGCAGCTAAGCATGATGGGCATGTTACGTCCATGGGACTTAAACGTGTACCAAATTTCTGTTAGATTTTGAAATGAAATAAAAGTGTTGTTTTTTGTTCATGTTCATAATCACATTTGTCTTTTATCTTTAATTTATACTTTGTTACATCCATACGGGTTGTAGAGACAATTGAACCCCGTTAAAGTGAACACGGATTAACATAGTATTTGCCCATAGTCACTTGTATGAGGTGACGTCTCGAAGTGACTAGAGTGTGAGGCGATTGATGGCAAGTTCAAGTGCCATAGAGTCATGTGAGATGACTAGTCGATCACATAGGCAGATGTTAAGAACATTTTGTCGGGCCTAATGACCGCTTATAGAGTTCGGCAAATTTATATAGCCTGGTCGTGGCGAGAGCTACTATAGTATTCAAATGAGTCGATTCTTTTGACTAAAGACTATTCGCCTAAGATGGCACGATTTCAGAATAACTTTGATTTATGTTACTACGACCTTCGTAAATGGGGTCAAATGGGCATATTTTGGGTTATGATGGCTGTGGCTAGTCGAAGGGAATGAGTGCGATAGGAATTGTCCACCCTTTGTCAGGGTTATAACAATATCTCAGGGCCACTCGAGGAGTAATGAACTGGAAATGCGTGGCCACGCTCGGAAGGTATCCAGTGTGGATAAATCCGGTCAATGATCGTTCTCCGGATCGAGGAAACCACTCTCGATATGATCACTTGCAAGTACGACCCGAAAGACACCTTGCATTGAGTGGGAGATAGTAATAGGACAAGAGAATTGGTGACGCACACTTGTCGAGGACAAGTGGGAGATTGTTGGGAAATGTGTCCTCAACAATAGTGCGATCACATGATTTAAATATCATTATTAAATCTCATTTTGAAGAATACAATTGGGAAGTAATTGTGTTATGTCAATCGGTCAACATATATCGGTAATGATTGGCTGACTAGAGTTTGACATTACTGTCGTGTGACGGTGGTGATCAGTTGACCCCCTAGGTCATACCTATAGGGCGATACTCTTAATTGATCATTTAATTAATCGTATAATGTTACGAGTTAATTAAATTACTTGAAAATTGACGGACGATTTTGGAAGTAAAATTTACGTATCAAATTGAAATGTGATTAAATGAGATACGGTCCGAGTAATTGAATTGTATAATTACTCGGATGAAATAAATTGTTTAATGTAACAATGAAAATGAATGAATTATTATAAATTCAATCAGTTGAAATTTATAAATGGTAAAATATTTTGGCACAAGTAATTATGAAATTACTAAGTCAATTTTTGTATGTGACGTATTTTTATTAATACGTTGATTTTTAATATGTTAAAAATACATAACATATTTATGTCACATATGACATGTGACATATTGACAATTGACAAAAATAATATGGGATCCATATTATGTTAAGTGCCGAAAAAATTGGGGAGATTAAGCTAGTTAATTGTTTTATTTAGTTGATAAAACATAATGATGAAAAAGCAAGTCTAGGCATGCAAGCCTATTGTTCCTTGTGAAGAACAAATTTTTCATGCATTGGCTCCCCAATAGCCCTCCTCTTACACGGTTTTGGGGAAGAAAAACTATCATTGTTTTTCTTTAATTTTGCCTAATAATATACTAAAGGTAGTGTATTATTTTCCATTCTATTCAATCATCCAAAAATACAAGTTCTAGTGAGAAGAAAATCCTCTCTTCTTCTCTCTTAAAAACCGAAAACACATAAGAGTTTTATAAAGTTTTTGGTTCAATTTTCTCCCATATTAATATTATACTAGATCAAATAATATTAATTAGATTAAGTGTTAAGCCTTGGGTATAAAGCTTGGGGAGAGATCTTATTCTTAGATCTTGTTCATCCATTGGAATAGCTCAAGAACAAGAAGAGAAAGGTGATCTCTCTTGTGCCCAATATAGCCGAAATATTGAATGTAAGGACATTATTTCTCTTCTCTTTTATTAATGTTTGCATGCATAAAATCCGTTTTAATTTTATGACAAATTAATTAGACATATATGAGTATGTTATATATGTATATAGATCTACATTTCCTTCATAATGATCCTCTGGATAGACATAGGCTATGGTCCAGTCTTGTTGCAGATTCCACTGCAGAATCTTGGTTGGTGCTTGGTGACTTTAATGTGGTGAGAACTTCTTCTGAGAAATTAAGTAACACTCCTCCTGTGCTTCAGGATATGCTAGATTTCAGTGATTGTCTTGCTTCCTGTCATCTTGATGATCTTACTTGCACTGGGGTTGATATGACATGGACTAACAAGCAGGATTCTATGACTAGGGTTTGGTCTAATCTGGATAGGGTCCTAGCAAATCCTGGCTTCATTTCTTCTTTCCCCAATGCTTTTGGTCACTTTCAGGAGCCTGGTATATCTGACCACTCTCCTGTTTTAGTCCATGTTTCTCATGATAAAAAGGTTGCTAAGAGGTTTAGTTTTCTTAATAGTTGGGCTGGGCATCCTGACTATTTACAAACTGTAAAGGCAGCTTGGGATACTCCTTTGCAGGGAAGTCCTATGTACTGCTTCTTTCAGAAATTAAAAAGTGTCAAGCATGCTCTTACCCACTTTCATAAGCAGCATTTCAGTAATATATCTCAAAGAGTTTAGTCTGCTAAAGATGCTTTGGTGGAGTGTCAACACAATCTTGTTTCCAATCCTTTCTCTGATAGTCTTATTCAGGAGGAAAGGCTCTTAATTGCTGAGTATACCAAGCTTAAAGATCATGAGTTCTCAATCCTTTCTCAAAGAGCTAAAATAAAGGATATCCAGGACTCTGATTGTAGTTCTAAATATTTTTTTGCAAAAATTTCTGAGAGAACTCATCAGCAGGTTATTGGTGGCATTCATGATCACCATGGCAAGCTTTATATGGGTTTTTCTTCTGTTAGTGCTGCTTTTAATCAGTATTATCAGGACTTGCTGTGGCACAGCTCTACCACCACCCCTTTAGATACTGATTTTATCTCTTCTGGAGCTGTGGTTAATTCTTCAGATAGCCATTTCCTGATTAGGGAGATCTCTCCTGCTGAAATCAGAGATGCACTCTTTAGTATGGACTCTAATAGTAGTCCTGGAATTGATGGTTTCTCAGCTGGGTTCTTTAAATCTGCCTGGAACATCATTGCCAAGGAATTTTGCAAAGCTGTGAATCAGTTTTTTTCTTCTGGCAGGATGTCTAAGCAGGCTAACTCAACTATTATTTCCCTGATCCCTAAGAAGGCCATACCTAATGTTGTTACTAATTATAGGCCTATCTCTTGCTGTACTGTCTTCTATAAGACAGTTAGTAAGATCCTAGCAAACAGGCTTCAAAGTATTCATCCTTCCATTGTTGGTGCTGAACAAGCTGTCTTTATTAAAGGCCGAAGCATTTTTGAGAACATAATGCTATCTCAAACATTGGTCAAAGGTTATAATAAGGCTAATATTTCCCCTCGTTGCATGATCAAGGTGAACATTAGGAAGGCATTTGATTCCCTCCAATGGTCTTTTATTGCTAATATGCTTTCAGGTTTGGGTTTCCCTCATCAATTCATTGACTGGGTGCTTGGCTGCATTCAAACTCCTTGGTATTCTTTAAAAATCAATGGAGAGCTTTCTGGGTTTTTTCAAGGGAAAAGTGGAATTAGGCAGGGTGATCCCCGTTCCCCTTACTTGTTTGTGCTTAGCATGGAAGTTTTATCAAGATATCTCAGGACTCTTTGTGATAAACCCCTTGTCTCTTATCATCCTAAGTGCTCCAGGCTTTAACTTAATCATTTGATCTTTGCTGATGACTTGATGATCTTTGTCAGGGGAGATGTTCCCTCTGTTGCAGCAGTTAAGAGTACTCTTAGTCTTTTTGCTGAGGTCACTAGATAAATGCAATAAAACTTGTTTAAATTAATATTTACGAGTATTATTATTTTAAAACGACAAGTGTTTTATTCCTTCTATTTTTGTTTTGTAGACCACTTTCATTTCTCATAACAAATGGCCGCACCAAACACCAACGCCACCACTCTCACAAATGTTTCATGGCTAAGATCCTTCATGGATCGTTGTAAACTTGAAAAGAATGGGTCAAATTTCTCCGATTGGGATGCCCAACTCAAATTAGCCGCTCAAGGTGACGACAAGCTTCGTTACCTCATTGAGGCCTCTCCACCCGAATCTAATGCTAGGTCGAGTGCCGCCACTAGGGAAGCATATGAGGCTTACCACAAAGAGTCCGCCGCTATGAAAAATGTGTTGATTTTTGCTATGGAGGCGGATCTCCAAAGGAGAGCCTTTAAAATGGGCACCGCTTATGAAATCTATTCCAAACTTGTGACAATGTTCTCACAAGCACCGAGGATCGTCCAATATGAGGCGGCCTCGGCATTCTTTGATCTCGATTTCAAGGAGGGCCAAAAGGTTAGCCCTCGCGTTTTCAAATTGTTAGAGCTAGTCGAGACGTTGAAAATTCAAAAGGTTGAAATCCCCAAGGAGCTCATTATTGATAGGATTCTTCACTCCTTATACAAAGTCAAAGCATATGTACAATTCCGGGTGAATTTCAATATGCAAGACAAGGACGTGTCTCGTGAAGAGTTGCACAAGTTACTTGTGCAAGCCGAAAGAGACATGGGGCTAAATGTTAACTCATCTAAGGATGTGCTTAATATAAGCACTAAGAGCAAGGGGAAGTTCAAGAAGAATGGGAAAAGGGGTAAGAGGCAAGCTCCCATGTCCACCAAGGCTAAGACTTTTGAAACTAGCACTTCCAAAACCAAGAAGGGTCCTCTTGATAAATGCCATTATTGTAATGGTGTTGGACATTGGAAGAGGAATTGTTCCAAGTATCTTGGTGACATCAAAGCTAGAAAGATCACTCCAGTAGGTAAATGACTATCCCTTCTTTTATGTTTCTAATTCAACTATGGTATTTTGATACAAAGTTGTGATAATCTTGTTGGGATTCACTAATTCCTATTCTTTACATATTCATATATGTGAGAAATTACTTAGTCATAAAATAATTACAAATCTTATGCATGCAAACAAAAATAGAAGTAGAGAAGAAATCATCAATCCTTACTATGATAGTTTCGGATTTTGGGCACAAGTGAGTTCTCCTACTCACTTGTTCTTGAGCTTCCTAATATTGGATGAACAAGGATTCAAGCTTAGAATCCCTCCCAAAGACTTATACCCAAGATGACCTCTTAATAGATTAATATTACTTGATCTAGAATAATAATAATCTTCACTAAAAATTGACCCAAAACTTGTTATTGTTCTCTTGTTTATTCGGCCAAGAGAAGGGGAGAACTGGAGTATTTTTCTCTTATATTTCTATAAGTTTTGATGATATATTTAGAATGAATGTTACACTAGCACATATTGTAGTGTGAGAGTAAAAATTAAGCAAAAACCTTTTGCTCTTTCTTATGGAAAAACCGGACATGGGGGAGGAGGAAAGCCCAATGCATGCTCTCCTTTTCTTCCCAAGATAAAGCTATGCATGCAAGGCTAGGTTTAGGTTATTATTATTGTATTTTCACTTATTATACAACACAATAAAAACTCTAAAAGACCCCCTCCATTTCGGTACACACATAAAATGGATGAGTCCATTTTATTTGTGATTTTGTCAATATGTCACATGTGACATATTGCATGACATCTTATAAATATAAAATGTATTTTTAACAATTAAAAAGAAATATGTCACTTATTAAAATAACCTAGTAATTCAAAATTACTTGTACCGAAAAAGTGTTTCCGAATTATAAACTACAACATTCTGTATTTATAACAATTTATTCATTCCGTTTCGATTGTTTCCAGAAAAGTAATTTCATCTAAGTAATAAAACAATTCGATTACTTAGACCGTATCTTATTATAATCAAATTACAATAAGACACGTAAATATTACTTCCAAAATCGTCCGTCAATTTTAAGCAAGTTAATTAACTCGTATCGACATACGATCAATTAAATAAACAATTAAGAGTGTCACCCTTTAGGTATGACCTAAGGGGATCAACTGGTCACCACCGTCGCACGACAGTAATGTCAAACTCTAGTCAGCCAATCATTACTGATATGTGTGGACCAATTGACAGTAAAATATTAATTCCCACGTGTATTCATTCAATTTCAATTTCAATTGTTTCGTAAACAATAATTTTATCCAAGTAATAAAACAATTCGATTACTTAGACCGTATCTAATTTAATCGAATTATAATATGACACGTTAATTTTACTCACAAATCATCCGTCAATTTTAAGCAATTTAATTAACTCGTATCGGCATACGATTAATTAAATAATCAAATAAGAGTATTTCCCTATAGGTATGACCTAAGGGGATCAACTAATCACCATCGTCGCACGACAGTAATGTCAAACTCTAGTCAGCCAATCATTACCGATATGTGTGGACCAGTTGACTATAAAATATTACATCCCACATGTATTCTTAAAATGAGATTTAAACATGTGATCATTATGATCGACAGTTGTGATCGCATTATTGTCGGAGGACACTTATTCCAACAGTAGCCTGCCTCAAAACACTGGATGACCCACTCGGTCGAGTACAGCCTACTCGACCGAGTTCACTATACTCAAAAATTTATGATATTACAAACAAAGCCATCAATGACCAGCCCAATAATAATCTCATGCAAATCGAATCTAACTAAGTTATGAGCTTCTGGCAAAAACTACCTAATAGGCATTAGTCGTTATAGCTATCAAAAAAATATTTTATCTCAACAAACAACTTTTAGCAAAGCGGCAAGTAGAGATCGAATCCAAAGGATGGTAGCTTTGTATTATGCAAGTTATAGAGTGTTTAAGGTAGTAATAAGGGGTGTCACGATTGATCTGTAAGGTAAGATATCGACTAACAACTACTAGCAAATAAAAATAAAGAAATGAAAGAAAACAAGCATGTAAATAAAAGTGTAAACAATTGATTAAAGACACTAGGTGTTGGAGTATGTGTTCTCAACAATAGTGCGATCACATGATTTGAATATCAATTGTAAATCTCAAATAAGAATACACAAGGGATGATTCTATTATAGTCAACTGACCAACATGAATCGGTAACGATTGGATTACTAGAGTTTGACGTTACTGTCGAAGGACGATGGTGGTCATTGATCCCTTAAGGTCACACCTATAGGATGATGCCCTAATCAATAAAGTTAATTAGTTGTATATTGATACAAGTTACTTAATTCCTTAAATAAGAACAATTTATATTTATGAGAGGAAATATGTATCTTATTGTAATTCGATTAAATAAGATTTATTTTAGTAATTAAAATATTTTATTACTAAAATTTGTTTAATGAAACAATTGTGATTAGAATGAATTATTTTTCCATGGTCCATTTTATAATATGTAATTGTGAATTACTAGACTAATTGTCATGTATAATTAATTAGTAAATTTTGTACATGTTACATTATACATAATGTGTGACATTAGTACACATGACAAAAATAAAATAGACCACCCTTGCATTATGGGTGCCAAAAAATTGAGGAATTAGGGGTTAGTGGGGTGCTTGTTTATTGAGACTAAATAAGCAACATTATTACCTAGTCTAATAGGCATGCATACCTATCACATTGTAAAGAACAATTGTGAGAATATATGGGCATGCATAGGTTCCCAAAAAGGACCCCCCCAACCGGTTTTCCCCTTTAATGTATCTTTGAAGAGAATTTGTTCTCTTCATTACACATTAATTCATATGAAAAAATTCCTCTTTCATACTTAGTTTTCTTTCTCTAAAACTTGAGAAGTTTTAATCTAAATTGTTCAAGAATACTACTAATATTATTAATGTAATATATGAGGATTAGTAGTCATTTTTAAGGTAGACTATTAAATAAATATCTATCAAATATTATTTAGTAGTGACAAGGGCTAATCTTGGGTGTATCTCTTGAGGAGGGTTTCTACTTTTGAGACCAAGGTTGGAGGAACTTCCACTGACATTCAAGCTCAAGAACAAGTGAAGGTAGGAGACCTTCCTTGTGCCCAAAAATCCGAAAACAACAATAGTAAGAACCATTGTTTTCTCATTTTATTTCTTATTAAGTTATGCATGCACTAGATCCTTAGAACTCATATTAAAATGTTAATTAGTTCACTATTAGAAGAGTCTAATAATAGGTATATTAACCTAACAATTGGTATCAGAGCATAGGATGTTACATGCATAATCGATTTACAGTTTTTTCGAGTTATTAGTAACTTAATTAAAACTAAAAATTTGTGATTTATTAGATAAAGCCACGAAATATTGATGCATGTTGTATATTCTGGTCTTAAAATATTTTTAGGTCATATTGATGATTTATGGATGATTATTGCTTATTTTAATGATATTTAGTGAAATAATTACATTTTTATGAATAAAATTAACATTAAAAGAACTTTCTCTCTCTTTAACAAACTTTCTCTCTCTTTAACAAACTTTCTCTCTTTTTCACGGAAAAACCAAAAAAACACCATTTTTTCATGATTTTCTTCACTACTCTGTTCTTCCACGGATAATCCATGGCGCGAACTCGAGGTAGCATAGCGCAGATTCGATCTACTACTAGTACTAGTACTATCAAAGTTTCGATTCCTTCTGATAAATCTCTTGTTGTCAATAATGAAGATTCTATGGCGGATTTCCAAGCTCCCATGGAATTGGGGACAAGATAAATGATTTCTCTCCTCTGCGATTAAAGCAGCTGGTATAAATCGTTCTTCTCCTATTTCATCTAAGCTTTCTTCTGTTAGTACTATTCCTTTGTCAACTACTGTGATTGCAACAAACCCTAGTTCATCTCCGGGTGATCTTACGACTGTTGTTTCATCTACGGTAGTTGAAAATTCGGAGAATTTAAGTCCTCTAGTGGATAATTCTGTGATTCCGTCTGCTTCTTTGAAGTCTGGTTCAGTTGTTTCTGATGTAGGGGGTAAAACTTGTGCAAAAACTTGGTCTCATGTGGTTAAAGCTCCGCAGAATTTAGGTATGAGCTTACATTTCTATCAAACTAGTGCTGTTGCTTCAGAAATTGAGATTGATGAAACTGATTTTGTGGAAGAGCTTAAGATTTGGGAATTCACTTTAATGGGTCATATAATTGGGGCAAAACCAACTCTAAAAATTGTCCAGGAATTTGTCTCAAAACATTGGGCAAAAATTGCTAGTCCTGTAGTTCAATACTACAAAAAAGGGTGGTTTTCTTTCAGATTCTCTTCTTTGGAGGATATGAACAAAGTTCTGAGGCTAGGACCTTGGATGATAGGTGGGAATTCTCTGATTCTTAAACAATGGACTCCTAATTTTTCTGGTGATATGGAAAGGGTTGCCAAAGTACCTGTTTGGATCCTTTTCCCGGGTCTGGATCCTTATTTGTGGTCTGAAACTGTTCTTAGTAAGATTGCTAGTAAGATAGGAAAGCCTCTTTTTGCGGACCCTGCAACCACTAATAAGGAAAAGCTTTCATTTGCTCATGTTCTGGTGGAAATTGATGTCTCCAGTGAGTTTGTAGAAACTGTTGTCATCAATACTCCTTTTTTGGGACAAATTTCCCAGAAAGTGGTGTATGAGTGGGTACCTTTTTACTATTCTGGTTGTGGCAAACTGGGGCATAAAATTGCTACTTGTAAGTGGAATAAACCTTCTGAGACTGTCTCTAAGATCACAATGCTGTGCTGGCTACGCTCAATCTGAGTCTGCTCCCATTGTGGTTGAGGAGCAGCTGAATGAGGTTACACAGTCTTATGATGCTGACCCTTTCCTAGATGGTACTTTTACTGAAGTCTCTGGAGAGGATTTGCAGGAAACTGCAGTAATTTCTTCTTTTCTGAATGGTTTTGTTCCTCTTGCTAATAAGTATCAGGCTTTGGAACCAGGAGAGATATTAGAGTCTGTTGAGATTATTTCTGAGATTGATCTGGAACTAGGTGCTACTTCTAAAGGGGTCAAAATTGGTATGGTATCTACACTGGAGAATGTAGACTCAGGATGCTCTTTGCTAGGTCAGAGATCTCTAGTGGTAATGCCTTCCTCTTCTGATCCTTCTTCTGAGTTGCACTCAGGATGTGCTGTGTTGGATGGTAAGATTGTTGTTCCTCCTGATAAATCCCAATGAAGATAGCCTCCTGGAATATAAGAGGGTTCAATTGTCCTTTAAAACATAGTGAAGTTAAAGATTACTTAGTGGTTAATAAGATTGATATTATGGCTCTCTTGGAAACCAGGGTTAAGGAGCATAAAGCTTCTAAAATCATTAAAAAGAAGTTTAGTAATTGGCATGTGGTTTGAAATTATTCTCATCATTATAATGGGAGAATTTGGGTTTTTTAACCCTAGTATCTGTTACTATGCTCGATGAATATGATTCTTTGATCAGCTTATTCACTTTAAGGTGAACCATCATGAGTCTTGCTCTACTTTTCATTTGAGCATTGTCTATGGGTGTAATGTGTTGGGAAATGTGTCCTCAACAATAGTGCGATCACATGATTTAAATATCATTATTAAATCTCATTTTGAAGAATACAATTGGGAAGTAATTGTGTTACTGTCAACTGGTCAACATATATCGGTAATGATTGGTCGACTAGAGTTTGACATTATCGTCGTGTGACGGTGGTGATCGATTGACCCCTAGGTCATACCTATAGGGCGATACTCTTAATTGATCATTTAATTAATCGTATAATGTTACGAGTTAATTAAATTACTTGAAAATTGACGGACGATTTTGGAAGTAAAATTTACGTATCAAATTGAAATGTGATTAAATGAGATACGGTCTGAGTAATTAAATTGTATAATTACTCGGATGAAATAAATTGTTTAATGTAACAATTAAAATGAATGAATTATTATAAATTCAATCAGTTGAAATTTATAAATGGTAAAATATTTTGGCACAAGTAATTATGAAATTACTAAGTCAATTTTTGTATGTGACGTATTTTTATTAATACGTTGATTTTTAATATGTTAAAAATACATAACATATTTATGTCACATATGACATGTGACATATTGACAATTGACAAAAATAATATGGGATCCATATTATGTTAAGTGCCGAAAAAATTGGGGAGATTAAGCTAGTTAATTGTTTTATTTAGTTGATAAAACATAATGATGAAAAAGCAAGTCTAGGCATGCAAGCCTATTGTTCCTTGTGAAGAACAAATTTTTCATGCATTGGCTCCCCAATAGCCCTCCTCTTACACGGTTTTGGGGAAGAAAAACTATCATTGTTTTTCTTTAATTTTGCCTAATAATATACTAAAGGTAGTGTATTATTTTCCATTCTATTCAATCATCCAAAAATACAAGTTCTAGTGAGAAGAAAATCCTCTCTTCTTCTCTCTTAAAAACCGAAAACACATAAGAGTTTTATAAAGTTTTTGGTTCAATTTTCTCCCATATTAATATTATACTAGATCAAATAATATTAATTAGATTAAGTGTTAAGCCTTGGGTATAAAGCTTGGGGAGAGATCTTATTCTTAGATCTTGTTCATCCATTGTAATAGCTCAAGAACAAGAAGAGAAAGGTGATCTCTCTTGTGCCCAATATAGCCGAAATATTGAATGTAAGGACATTATTTCTCTTCTCTTTTATTAATGTTTGCATGCATAAAATCCGTTTTAATTTTATGACAAATTAATTAGACATATATGAGTATGTTATATATGTATATAGATCTACATTTCCTTCAATCGGTATCATGAGCCACGGTTGTTTGCATGCAAATTGGTTAAAAGTTTTTCCGAGTTATATGAATAACAAAATAAAACTTGTAAAATTTGTGTTATTATGATATATCACGAAATAATTACATGCATGTTAATATTTCTGGTCCTAAAGTGTTTTAGGATATTTTGGTTAATTTTTCGGATTTTTATTGTTCATATTTAATAATAATGACATTTAAATGTGATTTTATGAGTAAAAATGTCATTTTTGGTCGAAAATTAGCTATACTTCGAATTTTCACTTGGTTTTTGGATATGTTGTTACATATATTATTTTGAGATAACCTGTAAATTTTCATAATTTTTGCACTTGTTATGCTCGAAAAATGAATTTTTCATTATTAAATTCGGATTTAAGAGAAAAATAGGTTAATATGAGTTAAATTTCGAATCTGGTCATAGAAAATTTATATGTTGTCACATGCAATTTTACAAGATGTGTGTAAAATAATTGGCTATAAAGAAGTCTTTTAGCATGATTTATGAATTTTTGAAGAAAAATGACATAAATAGTGACATTATTAGTGAAAATTAATAAAATATAATCTATGACTTAGGAAAAACGTCTAATGTTGCATTTTATTATATTTTTCAGATCTAAAATTGAAAAGTTAATGAAAATAATTTTTCCATGTTTTTATGATTATTTTATTAAATATCGATAAACCGCAACATTGTTTTTCCGGAAACTTTTCGAAATTTTTAACCTAAGATTTTGAACATTATGAGTGTCATGGATTTTTCCAGAATGTTCATGAATTTAAATTTCAAATTTTGAATTTATTTGAAATTTTGTGATTTATTTGAAGTTTAATAGCTTATTTTTGTAATTTTGGTCCATTTATGAACAAATTTGTAAATAAAAGTTAATTATGGTCAAATTATTAGTGAAGACTATATTTTGAGTCCTAAGAGGTTAGGGTAATTAACTTATGCATAAATATGAGTTTATGCATTTTTGTGATTATGAAATGTTGAAATCACGCAAATCTGTAAAAACCGAGTAATATACGATATTGGCTAATTAAAAGGCGATTTAGCATAAAAAATTGAGCATGTTTATACATATTATAATGCTGCATTTTCCTTATGATTGTCATAATTTTAATTTATGTAATTTTGAATTATGTAATTTTACTTAGTATGGCCTTAGATTTTAATTGGTATTTCCCGAAATGTATGGGAATATCGATTCCGTTGTAATTTTTATTGTGATCTCGTATCACCGTTTTGTAATATTTAATAGATTTATTTTATTTTAGTTACAAATGTATAATAGGAAATTATGTAATTTATTATGTAATTTTATTCATTCCGGAGTTCCAAAAGACGGATTACTTCAAGAATGGTGATACATAAAGACGGTGTTACCTCGAGATGTGTGCCTCAACCGAAGTTCAAGGGACCAATGGAGTTGGTTTCCGAATATGTAATAGATTAATAGTTTTTCTATTTTAGGAAAGGCCATACTAGGATTTATTTATCTTTATGCTTGCATTTTATTTTATGTCACATGCATCGCTAAATCGCCATAACTAAACATGCATCCTTATTTTATCGAGTTTATCGACCGTGTCAATTCGAATTATCGTAGTTCACCGCTTTAGTTCACTTAAAACGTGATAGATAATAAATTGACATGACCTCTCGCTAAAACAATCAATTGAGACATAGCCTTACCAAATAGTAGAAACCATGAAAACCTATTTCGCGAGGGAGTGCACTCGGCCACACCGGGGTACAAACCTTGTTACGTAGGGGAAGTGGGTGATGAATGTTTATCCACCGAGTTTATGTTAATGAGGGGTATTTCGGCACACCGTGCCCTAAATTGATATGGGTTTGGATTATGGACACATTTATTCGAAATTTGGGTTGTACTCAACGAAAGTATTCACGACGATTTCCGGATGTGTTTCGGGCTAGAGATGAATATTAATGTAAATATCATCGACCAAGAATTCTAAAAGTAGAATCGATTAAAAAGTTAATCCACCGAGTTATGTTAATAAAGGGTAATTCGGCACACCGTGCCCTAAGTTAATATGAATTTGGGTCTTGGAATCATTTATTATAGTTGGGTAGAGGTCACTATATAAATGTTCATATCTTGTTTATTTGCAAGTATGATTTAAAAAGACAAATGTTAATATTTCCTTTCCTCCATATTTGTAGTTTTTACAATGAATCCAACAAATGCTACCGCACCAATAACTATTGAGTCATATCACCATGTTCTTGACGACGTATGCTCCAACAATAATTTCGATACAACTAGAGAACTTCATTTCGGGATAGGTTCGGATGGAAACCTTAATTTCATCACCACTTCTAAACCACCCACTACTACTAGACCTCGTGTGAGTCCGTCTCGGGAAGACTACCTCATACGATCTATAGGATCTTTGTCTCTGGAAGATAAAGATGCCAAAGCTAGTGGGAGCTCTAGCAATCAAGTTCTTGCATCAAAGGGTAAGAGGTTCAAGAAGAAAGGAAAGAAAGTCAAAAACTTCAAGCAAGTTAATGATGAGTGCCATTATTGCTATGGCATGGGACATTGGCTTAGGAATTGCCCTATGTATTTGCGAAATATAAGGGAAGGACTCATTACTCCAAAAGGTACAATTCCTAAAGAAATTTATGTTATTGATATAAATTATACTTCCACTACGACATGGGTACTAGATACCGGTTGTGGTTCTCACCTTTGTAATCATTTACAGGGTTTAAGAGATGTGGAGAGGCTTAGCAAGGGAGATGTGGATCTACGCCTTGGAAATGGAGCTCGGGTAGCGGCCGAATCCAAAGGAACTTATGTTCTAGCTTTGCCAAGTGGATTTGAGTTGTATTTGCATAATTGTTTTTATGTACCTACACTCTCTAAAAACATTATTTCAATCGCCATGCTAGACGTGGACGGTTTTTGTTTTGTCATTAAGAACAATCGTTGCTCTATTTCTAGGAATGATTTGGTTATTGGCCAAGCTACTTCTATCAATGGCATTTACATTTTAGAGACCTCAAATCCAATTAATGATATCTATAACATACAATCAAAGAAACTCAAAACAAGTGACCCAAGTGAAGCGTTCATTTGGCATTGTCGATTAGGTCACATAAACGAGAATCGCATCAAAAGATTAATTTCGACTAATGTGATTACACCATTTGATTACCAATCATTTGGTACATGCGAATATTGCCTACTTGGCAAAATGACTCGTAATCCTTTTAGTGGTAAAGGGACACGAGCTAGTGAGCTATTGGGACTCATACACACCGATGTATGTGGACCAATGACTATCACCGCTCGTGGTAATTATGACTACTTCATAACCTTCACCGATGATTTAAGTAGATATGGGTATATCTATTTAATGAAACATAAGAGTGAAGCGTTTGAGAAATTCAAGGAATTTCAAAACGAAGTAGAGAACCAATTGAACAAAAAGATTAAGGCACTACGATCCGATCGTGGTGGAGAATACCTTAGCCTTGAATTTGATTCACACTTGAAAAGTCGTGGTATTATATCACAACTTACTCCACCCGGAACACCACAACTTAATGGTGTTGCCGAAAGGAGAAATCGAACCTTACTTGATATGGTTCGATCCATGATGAGTCAAACCGAGTTACCGAACTCGTTTTGGGGATTTGCAATTCAAACCGCAATAAAATCTTTGAACGTAAGCCCAACCAAAGCAACTGAAAAGACTCCATATGAGATATGGAAAGAAAAGGTTCCAAATCTATCCCATATGAAAATTTGGGGTTGTGATGCTTATGTCAAAATTAGAAATGACAACAAGTTGGCACCACGATCCGAAAAATGCATTTTTGTAGGTTATCCCATGGCCTCACGAGGCTATTACTTCTATAAGCCTCAAGAGAACAAAGTATTTGTGTCTCGCGATGCTGTCTTCCTAGAAAGTGACTTTATTTCTAGGAGACAGAGTGGGAGAAATTTTGAACTTGATGAAGTTCAAGAGCCACAAACCGAAATAGAGGCGCAAGAAGAAGTTCCTTCGTCATCTAACGCGGTTGTTCCTCCTCCTCTTAGAAGAACGGGCCGAGTTATTCGCCATCCCGATCGATATGTGGGACTTATCGAGGAAGATGGAACACTCGATGTGTTACTTATGGAAAGTGACGAGCCCGCCACCTACAAGGCCGCAATCTCTAGTCCAAATTCCTCCTTATGGCTTGAAGCCATGAAGTCCGAAATGGATTCTATGCATGAAAACCAAGTTTGGGACTTGGTAGATTTGCCTAAAGGGGCAAGACCCCTTCAATGCAAATGGATATTCAAGGTCAAGAATGGCATAGAAGGACATGATGATGTCTACAAAGCTAGGCTAGTGGCAAAGGGATTTACCCAAGTCCAAGGTCTACATTATGATGAGACCTTCGCCCCCGTAGCCATGCTAAGATCAATACGGATTTTGTTAGCGATCGCCGCATTTCATGATTATGAAATATGGCAAATGGATGTCAAAACCGCTTTTCTAAATGGGCATTTAGAAGAGGAGGTGTACATGATACAACCCGAAGGTTTTGTTGATTCTAAAAATCCTAACAAAGTGTGCAAGCTTAAGAGATCCATTTATGGTCTTAAGCAAGCATCTAGAAGTTGGAATCATCGATTTAATCATGTTATAAAAGAGAATGGTTTCACTCGAAATGTTGAGGAACCATGTTTATACATGAAATTCAGTGGGAGCAATGTTGTGTTCCTAATTTTGTATGTCGATGACATACTACTCATTGGAAATGATATTCCAATGTTGTCTTCTGTTAAGAAGTGGTTAGGTAACCACTTCCAAATGAAGGATTTAGGAGAGGCACAACGCATATTAGGTATCCGGATCTATAGAGATAGACCCAAGAGGATATTGGCACTAAGTCAAGAATCTTATGTTGATAAGATTCTTGACGATTCAAAGCATGGACAAATCCAAAAGGGGGTTTGGTACCTATGGTAACCGGAACGATATTGAGCAGGACTCAATGTCCCTCCGAACCCCATGATGTTGAACGCATGAAGTTGATCCCTTACGCGCTCGCTTGTTGGATCAATCATGTATGCCATGATATGCACACGTCCCGATGTCTCGTATGCCTTGAGCATGACGAGTAGATATCAAGGAAATCCAGGTGAGAGTCACTGGATTGTCGTCAAGAACATCCTTAAGTACTTGAGAAGAACTAAGGACTCTATCCTTGTGTTTGGAGGAGACACCGAGTTGCGTGTTACAGGATACACGGACTCAAGTTTTCAAACAGATAGAGATGACATGAAATCACAAGCTGGTTTTGTTTTCATGCTCAATGGTGGTGCCGTAAGTTGGAGAAGCTTCAAGGAAGTCAGAATCGCGGATTCAACAACGGAGGTGAGTACATAGCAAAGCATCGAGGCTGCCAAGGAAGCTATGTGGATCAAGCAATTCACGGAAGGTCTAAAAGTAGTACCTACCGCCGATGATCCCATCACTCTCTATTGTGATAATAGTGGGACGATCTTCCAAGCTAAGGAGCCGAAGTCTAGTAATAGATCTAGACATGTACTTAGAAAATATCATGTAATAAGAGATTTCATTGAAAGAAAGGAAATTGCGATTTGTAAGGTTGGGACGGATGACAACATAGCCGATCCGCTCACCAAGCCTTTATCGCAGCTAAGCATGATGGGCATGTTACGTCCATGGGACTTAAACGTGTACCAAATTTCTGTTAGATTTTGAAATGAAATAAAAGTGTTGTTTTTTGTTCATGTTCATAATCACATTTGTCTTTTATCTTTAATTTATACTTTGTTACATCCATACGGGTTGTAGAGACAATTGAACCCCGTTAAAGTGAACACGGATTAACATAGTATTTGCCCATAGTCACTTGTATGAGGTGACGTCTCGAAGTGACTAGAGTGTGAGGCGATTGATGGCAAGTTCAAGTGCCATAGAGTCATGTGAGATGACTAGTCGATCACATAGGCAGACTGTTAAGAACATTTTGTCGGGCCTAATGACCGCTTATAGAGTTCTGGCAAATTTATATAGCCTGGTCGTGGCGAGAGCTACTATAGTATTCAAATGAGTCGATTCTTTTGACTAAAGACTATTCGCCTAAGATGGCACAGTTTCAGATTAACTTTGATTTATGTTACTACGACCTTCGTAAATGGGGTCAAATGGGCATATTTTGGGTTATGATGGCTGTGGCTAGTCGAAGGGAATGAGTGCGATAGGAATTGTCCACCCCTTGTCAGGGTTATAACAATATCTCAGGGCCACTCGAGGAGTAATGAACTGGAAATGCGTGGCCACGCTCGGAAGGTATCCAGTGTGGATAAATCCGGTCAACAGTCGTTCTCCAGATCGAGGAAACCACTCTCGATATGATCACTTGCAAGTACGACCTGAAAGACACCTTGCATTGAGTGGGAGATAGTAATAGGACAAGAGAATTGGTGACGCACACTTGTCGAGGACAAGTGGGAGATTGTTGGGAAATGTGTCCTCAACAATAGTGCGATCACATGATTTAAATATCATTATTAAATCTCATTTTGAAGAATACAATTGGGAAGTAATTGTGTTCTTGTCAATCGGTCAACATATATCGGTAATGATTGGTCGACTAGAGTTTGACATTACTTGTCGTGTGACGGTGGTGATCAGATTGACCCCTAGGTCATACCTATAGGGCGATACTCTTAATTGATCATTTAATTAATCGTATAATGTTACGAGTTAATTAAATTACTTGAAAATTGACGGACGATTTTGGAAGTAAAATTTACGTATCAAATTGAAATGTGATTAAATGAGATACGGTCTGAGTAATTAAATTGTATAATTACTCGGATGAAATAAATTGTTTAATGTAACAATTAAAATGAATGAATTATTATAAATTCAATCAGTTGAAATTTATAAATGGTAAAATATTTTGGCACAAGTAATTATGAAATTACTAAGTCAATTTTTGTATGTGACGTATTTTTATTAATACGTTGATTTTTAATATGTTAAAAATACATAACATATTTATGTCACATATGACATGTGACATATTGACAATTGACAAAAATAATATGGGATCCATATTATGTTAAGTGCCGAAAAAATTGGGGAGATTAAGCTAGTTAATTGTTTTATTTAGTTGATAAAACATAATGATGAAAAAGCAAGTCTAGGCATGCAAGCCTATTGTTCCTTGTGAAGAACAAATTTTTCATGCATTGGCTCCCCAATAGCCCTCCTCTTACACGGTTTTGGGGAAGAAAAACTATCATTGTTTTTCTTTAATTTTGCCTAATAATATACTAAAGGTAGTGTATTATTTTCCATTCTATTCAATCATCCAAAAATACAAGTTCTAGTGAGAAGAAAATCCTCTCTTCTTCTCTCTTAAAAACCGAAAACACATAAGAGTTTTATAAAGTTTTTGGTTCAATTTTCTCCCATATTAATATTATACTAGATCAAATAATATTAATTAGATTAAGTGTTAAGCCTTGGGTATAAAGCTTGGGGAGAGATCTTATTCTTAGATCTTGTTCATCCATTGGAATAGCTCAAGAACAAGAAGAGAAAGGTGATCTCTCTTGTGCCCAATATAGCCGAAATATTGAATGTAAGGACATTATTTCTCTTCTCTTTTATTAATGTTTGCATGCATAAAATCCGTTTTAATTTTATGACAAATTAATTAGACATATATGAGTATGTTATATATGTATATAGATCTACATTTCCTTCATAATGATCCTCTGGATAGACATAGGCTATGGTCCAGTCTTGTTGCAGATTCCACTGCAGAATCTTGGTTGGTGCTTGGTGACTTTAATGTGGTGAGAACTTCTTCTGAGAAATTAAGTAACACTCCTCCTGTGCTTCAGGATATGCTAGATTTCAGTGATTGTCTTGCTTCCTGTCATCTTGATGATATTACTTGCACTGGGGTTGATATGACATGGACTAACAAGCAGGATTCTATGACTAGGGTTTGGTCTAATCTGGATAGGGTCCTAGCAAATCCTGGCTTCATTTCTTCTTTCCCCAATGCTTTTGGTCACTTTCAGGAGCCTGGTATATCTGACCACTCTCTTGTTTTAGTCCATGTTTCTCATGATAAAAAGGTTGCTAAGAGGTTTAGTTTTCTTAATAGTTGGGCTAGGCATCCTGACTATTTACAAACTGTAAAGGCAGCTTGGGATACTCCTTTGCAGGGAAGTCCTATGTACTGCTTCTTTCAGAAATTAAAAAGTGTCAAGCATGCTCTTACCCACTTTCATAAGCAGCATTTCAGTAATATATCTCAAAGAGTTTAGTCTGCTAAAGATGCTTTGGTGGAGTGTCAACACAATCTTGTTTCCAATCCTTTTCTCGATAGTCTTATTCGGGAGGAAAGGCTCTTAATTGCTGAGTATACCAAGCTTAAAGATCATGAGTTCTCAATCCTTTCTCAAAGAGCTAAAATAAAGGATATCCAGGACTCTGATTGTAGTTCTAAATATTTTTTTGCAAAAATTTCTGAGAGAACTCATCAGCAGGTTATTGGTGGCATTCATGATCACCATGGCAAGCTTTATATGGGTTTTTCTTCTGTTAGTGCTGCTTTTAATCAGTATTATCAGGACTTGCTGTGGCACAGCTCTACCACGACCCCTTTAGATACGATTTTATCTCTTCGGAGCTGTGGTTAATTCTTCGATAGCCATTTCCGATTAGGAGATCTCTCTGCTGAAATCGAGATGCACTCTTTAGTATGGACTCTAATAGTAGTCCCGGAATTGATGGTTTCTCACTGGGTTCTTTAAATCTGCCTCGGAACATCATTGCCAAGGATTTTTGCAAAGTCGTGAATCAGCTTTTTTTTTCTTCGCGCAGGATGTCTAAGCAGGCTAACTCAACTATTATTTCCCTGATCCCTAAGAAGGCCATACCTAATGTTGTTACTGATTATAGGCCTATCTCTTGCTGTACTGTCTTCTATAAGACAGTTAGTAAGATCCTAGCAAACAGGCTTCAAAGTATTCATCCTTCCATTGTTGGTGCTGAACAAGCTGTCTTTATTAAAGGCCGAAGCATTTTTGAGAACATAATGCTATCTCAAACATTGGTCAAAGGTTATAATAAGGCTAATATTTCCCCTCGTTGCATGATCAAGGTGAACATTAGGAAGGCATTTGATTCCCTCCAATGGTCTTTTATTGCTAATATGCTTTCAGGTTTGGGTTTCCCTCATCAATTCATTGACTGGGTGCTTGGCTGCATTCAAACTCCTTGGTATTCTTTAAAAATCAATGGAGAGCTTTCTGGGTTTTTTCAAGGGAAAAGTGGAATTAGGCAGGGTGATCCCCGTTCCCCTTACTTGTTTGTGCTTAGCATGGAAGTTTTATCAAGATATCTCAGGACTCTTTGTGATAAACCCCTTGTCTCTTATCATCCTAAGTGCTCCAGGCTTTAACTTAATCATTTGATCTTTGCTGATGACTTGATGATCTTTGTCAGGGGAGATGTTCCCTCTGTTGCAGCAGTTAAGAGTACTCTTAGTCTTTTTGCTGAGGTTTCTGGGCTTCATGCTAACATTGAGAAAACCAACATGTATTTTGGAGGGGTGCATCCTGATGTTAAGGAGGCTATGCTTGCAGCAACTGGTTTCTCCGATGGTCAGTTCCCCTTCAGATACTTAGGAGTCCCTTTGTCCACTTCTAGAGTCTCAGTGGCAATGTTTGATTCCCTCATTCTCAAGATTAAGCATTCTATCCAACATTGGTCCTCTAACTTCCTTACCTATGCTGGTAGGGTACAGTTAGTCAATTCTATAATCTTTGGCATGGAAACGTTTTGGTGTTCTTGTAATCTTTTACCTCAGGAGGTTCTACATAAAATCAATAAGCTCTGTAAGGACTTTTTTTTGGGGAATACTGCCTGAAGGTAGAAGAATGGTGTTTAAAAAATGGAAGGATATCTGTCTGCCCTGGGATGTAGGAGGCTTCAATATCAAAGATCTCTCCACTTGGAATGATGCTTTGCAGTGTAGATGGCTTTATCTGCTGGCTCATAATACTGTGGGAAGTTTGGTTTCCTGGCATCAGGGTTATATTTTGCAGCATCAGTCTATCTGGTTTGTGCAGTCCCAGGATAGTTTTTCCTCTAGTCTTAAGGGAATCCTGGCTGTAAGGGACATGCTAGTTGCTCTAGCAGGTAGCATTACTAATGCTTCTTCTCTGATTAACAGTTAGTGCTCTCATGGTAAATTCAGAGTTACTGCAGCTTACAGCTATCTGAGAGGTGTTGTCTTAGCTGGTCTTTGGACTACAGCTCTGACTCATCCTCGTATTGTTCCAAGTCACATGATTATTTGTTCTTTGGCTGCTCAGCAGAAATTGGCAATTGTGGACAATCTGCAGAGTAGAGGGTTTTATATGGTTAATCGATGTTCTCTCTGTGGAATTGCCCCTGAGGATCATGCTCATTTGTTCTTTAATTGCTCTTTTTCTAAGGACGTTTGGCAACAGCTTCTGCAGTGGATGGGTATGCACCGTGCTGGTTCATGTTTACTTGCTGAACTTGAACAAGCTAATTTTCGAAGTAAACACAATTGGAGGATGGCCTGGTTTTTTACTTCATTGGCAGCTGCTGTTTATCAAATCTGAAATGAACGTAATTCTCGTCTTTTTAGAGGAAGAAAGGCCGCGGTTACTGAAATTGTTAGCAGGGTTAAGTTTATTGTTTCTACACGTCTCCTAATGTGAACTGGTCATAAGCAATACTCGAGTCTTGTTGCTAGTTTATGATATTGTTGTATAGTGGATAGTCTTTGCAAAAATCTCTTGTAATTTCTTTCATTATTTGAATGAAATGATAAACTTTTTGCAAAAAAAAAATGAACTTTTATTTACTAAAATTAATTAAACTTCACTTTTGGCCATGATTTTTTAGTATGACCTAACATGAATATTTTATGTCTTGTATGTAAAATTTTGTATTAATGTGATTAATATTTCATGATTTATGATTTTTATGTGATAAAAATGGTATAAATGGAGGTTAAATGACTAAAAATAGTTAAACTTTAAAACAGGCCATGAAATTTTAATATGATATCACATGCAAATTTTACAGATTGTATGTAAAATTTGAGATAAATGTGATTTATTATGCATGATTTATAATTTTAATGGTTAAAATGATATAAATAGTGACTATTTTTAGAAAAAATAGCTAAAATGAATTTTATGGCATAAAGTCTTTCCCTAATATTGTATATTTGATATGAACATCAGATCTAAAGTTGCATTATTAATTTTGATTAATTTGTTATATTTATTGATTTTTATGTGATAAAATCGATAAAAGGGCAACTTTATTAGTCATAAAAATAAATTCGAAATTTTTGGTTGAAATTTTGCCATTTCTAGGTTCTGGAAATTTTTTAAGAATGTTCAAAATTTTGATTTTGATTTTTCCATAATTTTTATGTTTAATTTGGAATTAAATGGTAAAAGTTATGTTTTATACGATTTATTAATGAAATAAATTATAAACATTTTGTGGGCAAATTTTATTGAGTTTTCGAATCTTGGTAATATCCCAGTATTTACAAAAATGTGACTTCGAATTTTTCCAATTTTTTATGATTTATTGGGAATTATTTCATAATTGTTATGATTAAAAGAAGTTTAATAAGCAATAACACAAAACCAAGTTGAATTATTGTCAAAAATTGAGTAAAGACTAATTTTTGAGTCCTAAGAGAGTTAGGGTAATTAACTTGAGCTTAAATTTGATTTAAGTATTGATTTGTGATTTTAATAAGTTATTATCACACATTTCCATAAAACCGGATTATATACGATATAAGGTTTAAGTAGGGCGATTTGGCACATTAATTTGGCATGTTAGACACATATAATAATACTGCATTTTTATTGATGAATGACATAATTTTATTTATATAATTTTGAATTATGTAATTTTATCTTAGTATGGCCTTAGATTTTAATCGATATTACCCGTAATGTAAGGGAATATTGATTCGGTTATAATTTAATGTGATCTCGTATCACTTTTATTTTTACTAGTTTTTCATTTTACAAATGTATAATAGGAATAGCTATGTATTTTTATTATTATTTGTAATTTCGGAGTTCCTTCAAGACGGTACCATGCGGAAAGGCGTTCCGATCAAGACGGTGTTCTAGGGAGGCGTGCCACTTGAAGATTCAAGGGACCAAAGGAGTTGGTTTCGGAATTTGTAATAGATTATTTGATTTTCTATTTTAGGAAGGCCATATTAGGAAATTTATTTATTGCTTATGCATTTTTCATTATATGTTGCATGCATTGCCAAATCGCCATAAACAACACATGCATATCATATCGAGTAATCGACCGTGTCAATTATAATTATCGTTAGTTCAAAAAATTTAGTTCACTTAAATTTGATAGATAATAAATTGACTCGGCCTCACACATTTTAAAGATTGAGACATAGCCTTACCAAATAGTAGGAACCCATGAATCTCAATTTCATAAAATACGGTATTGAAATATTATACCGGGATACTTACACTTCGAAAGTTTGGTTGATCTCAACGAAGGTATTTTGCGACTGTAGCCGCAATAGGTTCGGGCTAAAGATGAACTTAACGTAAATTCATCGACCGAGAGTTCTAATTGTAGAATCTGTTAAGAGGGTTAACCCAACTAGTTATATTAGTAAAGGTGTAGACGGCCCGTTGGCTCACATCCAAGTTAATATGAATTTTGGATCTCGGAATCATCATTTATATAATTGGGTGGAGGTCATTATATAAATGCTAAAACATGCTAAAATGTTTTAGATATAACAATGAATGTTTAATTTTCCCACTATTTCATTGTTTTTAATGTTGTTCTATTTCATTACTCCTACTCATATGCGATATCATTCGATTTTAACACGAGTCTCCGCTAAACCACTATTGCTAACGACAAAGTATATCTTTCTAAAAATGAATCGTATCATAGATTGTGGACTAGCTCCGTAGGAATTATTCTATTCCATAGAACTCCATAGGAGTTGTCCTATGTCATATAAAGATTAGCATCTTAAATTCCTAACATACCTGTATGATTTCTTGTGAAGAAATATGACTAGAGGTAATGATTAGTCAAAATATGTTGATTATATCTTCTATGCATCCATGGATTAAAAAGTCTTATTGCTCAACCTAAAAACTTGTCATCAAGCACTTAGGTTGTTAAGAATATGACAATGTTAAATTGGTAAATTGATTTGTTAGAAATTTTGATTGACCAAATACCACAATAGAGTTCATCCTTGTGAAGGATTAACTAGGAATTTATATGAAGATAAGTCTTCATCAAGTAGAAATTATTGATGTGAGTGGGAGCAATATGAACTAAAGTTCCTATCTTAATTGTTAAGGATAGAACTAGGCTCGAAAGAAAAGGTGTTAGACAATAAAATAGAGACAAACTCCAAATAAGTAAAGATCTAGTAAGTTGGTCGTGTGTCACCATCATTTTCCTTCCTGAATATCTATGACATTGACATAACATTCTTGCCAATTACCACATCGTGAGTATTTGATACAAATTTGTGGATTTCGTCATGATATTTGGCATTATCGTGTGACGACTAGAAAGAATAAATTCAGAAATTTACAGGAATGGAACTAGGGTAGTTGCCATTTAATCCATGGGCATATAAGTGTTATAGTGTACTCATTTTAGTTTTGTATTTAGAAATGTACCTCAATAATTGTTATGATGTACAGTAACTCTAAATAACAATATAATTCAAGTTTTTTGAAGAAAAAACGCAAAAGGGTTTCTCTATTATGCAATTAAAACAAGCGTTTTGCCCTAACATACCATGATTAAGTTTATGCTGAGACCATACAAATCATGGTAATTATATTCAAACTAGAAATAAGATGTCATATATACAAAACTCAAGTTGGTGACCCCTATCCTTTCTCAATTCTCTATTGAAAATCAAATTTAGAAACTAGATTTTGACTAGTCTCCCAAACCATTTGATTGGGAATCTTTTGGTGTATGCAAATCTTGTATTCAAAGCACGTTAAATTCATGACTTTTTCAGAAGAAGGATTATGAATAGAGCAAGATATTCGCCCTATTTACACTTAGAAGTGTATGGCCGAATACAATTTCAATCAGAAAAGGTTATTACTTCTTCATCTCTTTTACCAACGGATTAGGTAGATACTTGATATCCACTTAATGAGGTAAGAAGAGAAATTCCTTGAATATGTTCAATGAATGTTTAAAAGGTATCAAAACCTACAGATTATAAAACCAAAGTATTAGTACTTTGTTAAAATGGGGAACAAATAAGTGAAGACTTTTATCTGTACCAAAAAGAGTGTGATATCGTATCGCAAGTTCACTTTCATTATGATATGATTGAATCTGTACATTACAGTTGGAGGTCGTTTCTGTTATAAAATTGTCTAGCATTTAAATTTTCCACTAAAATAAAACATGATTAAAGCAATCATCCTACATGATCACGAGAACAAAGGGTTTGTAGCTCGTGATGCTGTCTATTAAGAAAAGAGGATTATTTCTTAAAGACAGAGTTGGAGAAAATGTTCAAGAGCCACAAACTGAGAATAAGACGTAGGAAGATGTTCCTTCTTGGTCAAAATCAGTAATTATTTCTTCGAAATCTAAAGTGGACAGGAGTCATGTTATTTTTGAAAGTAACAAACCTGTAACTTATAAAGATGCTTTATCTAGTTTGAACCCCGCAAAAGTCCGAAATGAGCATAAATATGAAAATGTTTATTTAGCTTGGTTGGTTGGTGGCAAAGGGTTTTGCACGCAACAACAATGCCTCATTGATTGGTGGCAAAGGTTTTTGCACGCAACAACAACGCTTCATTAAAATTCGGATTTTATAGTTGGATTTAAAAATCATCTTGTATGAGTTTTTAAAATCGCAACTATCCAAAGGTAGGAAGAAGTCTCAAGTAGAAGTAAAGGAGTTGAATTATATGTTTTGATCATGTGATAAAGTTTACTCGAATTGTCAAATACTTCTGTTTATACATGGAATTTAGTGGGAGTAATATGGTGTTATTAGTCTTATGTGGAAGGGACATTTTGATCATTTTGAATGATGGAAGACTTAGGAGAAGAATAATACTTCTCTAAGGTATCCAGACCTATAAAGATAGGTCTAAGAGGAGATTAGGGTTGAATGAATATTCTTATGTTAATAAGAATCTTGACAAGTTCAAATGTATTGAACATGTAGAAATTGAATCCACATGCTTCCGCTGTGGGATTAATTCATTACGCTAAGATGTATCACCATTCGTAAATTTCGTATACTTGGAGTATGACAAAAACATACAAATCGAATCTTTGAGAGAAGTCTCTATATAGCCACATAGTTCATTAGTTAGTACTAAGGAAATACTAAAGATATGAAGCTAAGTATTTAGAATTGAGATGGATTTATGTACAAGGAGTTACACAAAAACCATATTTTAAATGCATTAGGATGGTTAGAGAACCATCTTGGCTATATTATTTAAGGAGGATATCTGCTAGGAACATCCTAGGCAGTTGAACAATGAGATATACACAACGGAAATTGAGTACAATTGCAATAATGAGATATGCAAGAAGGAAGGGATGATATTTGTATTCGGTTTTATGAATTGGAGGAACTATGGTAGTTCGTTCCAATAACCGAAGATCCTATCCCTACACACTGTGAGGAAAGTGGGAGTTATTCAAAGGCAAGAGAGCCTATGTCCAGATTGGATCTAGACACGTACTCAAAGAAGTTCTTATAATACAAGATTATTCACAAGAATGGAAAATAGTATACAGTAAGGTTAGGGAAAGTGCAAAGTATTTCTAAAACTTGTTAACCAAGGATTTTTGATCGGCTAAGCATGATAAGTCATGCCATTTCAATTGAGTTGAGATGTATAGTTATATACAATATTAAGTATGGATTATAGATTATGTAGTAATTGATATGGTATCAATTTTACATATGTGATAATGCATTCATCGTTTGAGTTTTATTAAAAACTCTTTTATTACTTTGTTATATCCAAATACGTTGTAAGGACAACGTTGAACCCTATTAAAGTGAACTGGATTAACATAGTATTGGCCCCTAGTTGCTTATATGAGGTGACGTCTTGAAGTGACTAGAGTGTGATGCGATTGATGGCAAGTTCAAGTGCTATAGAGTCATATGGGATGACTAGTCGATCACATAGACAGATTGTATGAGACACTCTGTCGGGCAGTGACCGCTTATAGAGTTCTGGAAATTCATAAAGCCTGGTCGTGGCAAGAGCTACTATAGTATTCTTATGAGTCGATTCTTTTGACTAGAGACTATTCGCCCAAGTTGGCACAAGTTTCTGATTGGCTTTGATTTATACTCTACGAGTGTCGTAACTAAAGTCAAATGAGTGTATTTTGGGTCATGACGAACTGTGGCTAAACGAAGGGAATAGTGCGATAGGAATTGTCGACCCCCTTGTCAGGGTTGTTTAAAATCTCAGGGCCACTCGAGGAAAAGTGAACTGAAAATGCGTGGCCACGCTCGGAAGGTATCTATGGTAGATAATTCCGGTCAGACAGTTACTCTTCAGATCGAGGAAACAACTCAAGATATGATCAAATACAAGTACGACCTGCAAGACACCTTGCATTAAGTGGGAGATTGTAATAGGACAAGAGAATTGGTGACGCACACTTGTCTCGGACAAGCGGGAGATTGTTGGAGTATATGTCCTCAACAATAGTGCGATCACATGATTTGAATATCATTTGTAAATCTCAAGTCAGAATACACAAGGGATGATTCTGTTATAGTCAACTGACCAACATTAATCGGTAACGCTTGGCTTGCTAGAGTTTGACGTTACTGTCGTAGGATGGTGGTGGTCAGTTGATCCCTTAAGGTCACACCTATAGGATGATGCCCTAATCAGTAAAGTTAATTAGTTGTATATTGATACAAGTTAATTAATTCCTTAAATAAGAACAATTTATATTTATGAGAGGAAATATGTATCTTATGTATTGCGATTAAATAAGATTTGTTTTAGTAATTAAAATATTTTATTACTAAAATTTGTTTAATGAAACAATTGTGATTAGAATGAATTATTTTTCCATGGTCCATTTTATAATATGTAATTGTGAATTACTAGACTAATTGTCATGTATAATTAATTAGTAAATTTTGAACATGTTACATTATACATAATGTGTGACATTAGTACACATGACAAAAATAAAATAGACCACCCTTGCATTACGGGTGCCGAAAAATTGAGGAATTAGGGGTTAGTGAGTTGTTTGTTTATTGAGACTAAATAAGCAACATTATTACCTAGTCTAATAGGCATGCATACCTATCACATTGTAAAGAACAATTGTGAGAATATATGGGCATGCATAGGTTCCCCAAAAGGGAGCCCCCCCTCCCAACTGGTTTTCCCCTTTATCTTTGAAGAGAATTTGTTCTCTTCATTACACATTCATTCATATGCAAAAATTCCTCTTTCATACTTAGTTTTCTTTCTCTAAAACTTGAGAAGTTTTAATCTAAATTATTCAAGAATACTACTAATATTTTTAATGTAATATATGAGTATTAGTAGTCATTTTTAAGGTAGACTACTAAATAAATATCTAGCAAATATTATTTAGTAGTGATAAGGGCTAATCTTGGGTGCATCTCTTGAGGAGGGTTTCTACTTTGGAGACCAAGGTTGGAGGATCTTCCATTGACATTCAAGCTTAAGAAAAAGTGAAGGTAGGAGACCTTCCATGTGCCCAAAAATCCGAAAACAACAATAGTAAGAACCATTGTTTTCTCATTTTATCTCTTATTAAGTTATCCATGCACTAGATCCTTCGAACTCATATTAAAATGTTAATTAGTTCACTATTAGATGAGTCTAATAATAGGTATATGAACCTAACACTAGGGTGTTATGGGATCATAGGGGTAATTAAGTAGTAAATCCAAGGGTATGAGTTTGGTATTTGGTCAAAGTCATTGTAGAATAGGGCCGGCATGTTTGGTCCTACGGCCCATATGTCGAGTTGGGTTAGCTTCTGGCGTACACCCGATCTCCCTAATATTCTTAGTGCATGGTCTAACGATCCTCGAGTTTGTTTATATCTTACAAGGGTTGTTGAATAAGTAAATAATCATGCAAGGTCGTCAATCATGCATTTCATCAAACATAACATGTACAGTAAAGCTAGAATTACAACAACACAATTTAATCAACGGAATAAACTCATTGACAGATGGATCTACCCTTTAATCATCCCTTAATCCCCCATTAACCCTAACTAAAGGATTACTCACTCATTATCATGGATGTCATGCAATTAATAGTGTCAAACATCAAAGCAAGAGGAGACATGATGAACAAGTAAAGTAATTAATAAGGACTAAGAAGGAATTAAGTAAAAGAGTAAAGAAATGTACCAATTTTAAGGATATGAACAAAAATAATGAAGGAAATAAAGAATAAACCCTTTGATTAATTTACAATTGTCCCCTTCTTCAAACACAACCCAATAATTCTTCAATAATAAGACTAGATCTAAGCTTGAATATGAAAAGATTAAAGAACAATTAAGGAAAGATTAAAGTAATTAAATATGATTAAGATAATAATTCCTAATTAACCCTCTAATAAAAGTGTATCCTCCACAATGGAGAATGAGGGGTATTTATACTAATACAAGAATTAGAGGCTAATTAGATATTTTTGAAGCTTGGAAGGCAAGGTGGATGACTGAAGGAGCCGCCCGGGTTCTCTGCTACACTGCTTAGCCCTACCGTGGAATCCGCCCGGGTAATCTGTCCGCCTGCCCGTACTGGAAGAATCCGCCTAGGTCCTCTGTCAGGCCGCCCAGATTGGGCTGTTTTGGCCTTCTTCCTCTTCTGCTGCCACAAGACCCGTGGGGATCCTTCTAGGTTGGCGGGGGACTTGGTATAATTTGCCTTTAAAACCTTCTTTAAGTATTTGATTTCCGTCTCCTCTTCATGCCTTGTCATTAGTATTGTCAATTAGGCTCCTAAATGCTCCGTTTATGCATGATTTCCGCCCATTTTGCTTCTTTTCCTACAAAAGAGCTAAAATCCCATAGAAAAGTAAATAGGAAGCGAAAAACGCCGAAATGACCCTAATAGAAAAGCAAATATGAGTTTAAAGTGCCCTTTTTATGACCACATCACTACCTATGTTCTTCCCAATTTTATACGTTTGTTAAAAAATCATCTCACAAATTTTGGATTAGATTAACAGTTTCACAAAAATTTGGGAGAGACGATCTAAATTTTCCAACCTCAAAATTAGAAAAACTACACAGAAGATTATGATTTACGGTGTCCCGGGACCCCGGACCCTTAGGCGTATATCCACCGGTGATTGTGGTCGAGGATTAAGATTTTTAATGGGCCCGTTTTTACTACTTTGCATATGGCCTTTAAATGTTCAAGACCAGCCCTGTTCACAACTTACATCATCGCTAATTTGCATTCTACATAGCATGTCTTTTTTCAACAGTCTAGGCAAAATAGACACCCACCCAATATGTAACAACCTGGATTATACAACAAGACAAAACGTACTATAAAAGAATTAATAGAGTATAACACTGGTAAAAGGGTCAAGGTGGCGAAAACACCTAACCAATCCGGTTCGCTACTATATCCAAAACTAAACTAATACATTATTAAAGGTTCACAAAACATAAAAACAAACTCCTAATTTATTATTCGTCTCGCCCCTCGATGTATCTGATGTGACCATAATTAGAGCATATTCAGTCCCCGAATTTGCCTTGTTCCCATGCTTTTTAGTGCATATTTGGGTCATTTATTGTCTGTAGTTCTTTGTTTTGCATATCCTTTGAGGTTTTGTGTCCTTGGTAGGAAAGGAGTGCAAACCTTGCATTTTCATGGCAAAATGAGGTTAAATTGATTGAATTCAATGACCAAGCATCAAGGAGAGACAAGATTAGAAGGCCTTTGTACATACTATAGTAGATGGGCAATGATGAGAAAAGATCCTTGTATCCCCGAGGAAATCCTCAAGGATTTTATGAAGAAAATGGAAGAAAAGAAGAAGGAACAAGACTGCCTGACAATTCGTGCGGATTGCCTAGATAACGCCCGTCTTCACCCCACAATCCGAGCGTCTTCCTCCACAGGACGCCCGGGCAAAAGCTCCAGGAGACGCCCGTCTTTCCCAGCTGGACGCCCGGGCAGAAGCTGCCAAATCCACCCGTCCCGTGCTAAAGACGCTCGGATTCCCAGACAGTCCCATTTCGTCTTCTTCAAGCTTCAAGGAAGGATGCACATCTTTTTCTAGAGACCGGAGTCTCCCTAGAGACCGGAGTCTCCCTAAAAAGACCGGCGATTCCTCAACAAGGGACTTAATCGTCATTTAAGCCCTTAGTTAACCCTAATTCATGCACCTAATCCCCACTATAAATACCCCATTAGTCTAATTAGAAGAGCATGTTCTTCTTAGCAATCTCTAGTGTAGTTAATATCAATCAAATCTCTCTTTAATCTTGTAATCAACATTTAATCAAGTTTTAATACAAGTTTTTTTTCCTTAATCTCTCTCTTGTTCATCCTTTATTTTGGGTAATTGAAGATTATTTGGGTTATTATTGGGAGATTGACAACCTCTCAGTCAAGCATCAAGTACTTCTTTTATTCTTTGCTTTATTATTGGAATCGTTAGTAGGTATAATTCTCTTAATCCCTTTTTAATTATTGTTAATCACTTTCATTTATTCATCAAGTTTCATTTTGTTGGTATGATTGACAACCTTGCTAGCATGTTCAACATGATAATGAGTGAGTAGTTTCTTTAGCTAGGGTTAATGGGTAATTAGGGGAAACCAAGATGGGGGATGATTCATGCTTAAATTAATATGCTTTCATAGTTTATTTGCTTGCTTGTTGTGATCTCAACTCATGCACATGTTATGTTTGATGAAATGCGAGCCTATGAATCCTTGCATTTTTTACCCATCACCTATTTTTTCAATGAGACTTGTAAGACATAAACCAACTCGAGTCTCATTGGACCATGCATGTTGTTGAGTAGGGAAGATTAAGTCGACTTGTAGGTGTTGTACAATCTAATCGATTCGGCTCCGGGACCCAAACTTTCCTAGGATTGTAAGATATAAACCAACTCGATCCATCACAACAATAATTGCTTGCTTATAATTTGAGAACATGTTTGTATGATCAATTCCCATGAATCCCCTATGACCCCATGACACCCTAGTGCCTTTTATAAATTGTTTACATCCCTTTTAATTCATCTTGCTTGTTTATTTTCATTGCTATTTAGTTTAGTGATCTTCTATTCAAACCCCAATTGTGACACCCCTTAGACACCACTAGTTGCAATAGAAATCTCATCTCAATTCCCGTCCCTTGGGATCCGACCTTTACTTGCCTCTTTACTAATTGTAGAGTTGTTGGTGATGTTATAAATTGTGTTTTGGTCTAGGTGCTCCTAACGACAAGTACTGAAAACTAAACCTCCATCGTGAGTCCGACCAAAAATGGCGCAGTTGCCGGGGACGGTGTTAACTTGATTTAGATTTTATTATATTGTTATTAGCTGTGTCTTTCTTTGCCTTGGGGAAGTAAAACTCCTCAAGGTTTGTTCTAATTATTTTCGAGTTGTTTGATATTTTGCATGTCTAGAAGGTCACAAGGTAACTTGTTACCCTTTGATCACGAAATTGAAAGGACTTTGACAACCAATAGAAGACTTGCTAGGAGAACTTTGAGAGGTATTAGTGAGGTTATTCAACCAAATACTATTGAGTTCATCAACCCTTTTGCAAGAGAAGGTGAGGAGAACCCAACACAAAATCCAACACAAAATCAACCCACAATGCCTAAGTTTTCATCACATCCCGTACCCACCGAGGAGAACCTACCCAATGGTACTCCCACACCACAACATCTAACCGGAAATTTCATTGCCAAATCCGCATTTATCCAATTAGTCGAAAGAAGCCAATTTGGGGGGATGCCTAGTGAAGACCCTCATCTCATATGGAGACTTTTTGTGACTATTGTGATGCGATTTCCTAAACCGGTGTAACTCAAGACCAAATTCGATGGGTCTTATTTCCTTTTTCTCTAATTGGCACCGCGAAACAATGGTTGAAAGGCCTTGATAAGGCTACTCTCGGAATTGATTCTTGGAAAAAGTTGGCTCTAGCTTTCTACAAAAAGTTCTATCCACCGGAAAAGACTAACATGCTATGAGCTCAAATTACGGGCTTTAAGCAAAGGGATGAAGAATCTTTGTATGAAGCTTGGGAGCGATTCAAGGGAATTTGTCGCTCATGTCCTCACCATGGACTTAGCGAGTGGTTCTTGGTACAACAATTTTGGAACGGTCTTTATGAAGATTCAAGGAACATTCTCAACATGGGATCAAATGGAATGTTCACCGAAGTTGATGACAATCAAACTTGGAACAAAATTGAGGAAATGGCGGTCCATAACTCACAATATAGTAGACCTCGCAAGGCTACTAGAGGAGGAAAGCATGAAGTGGACTCCATTACTCAATTGGGTGCTCAACTTAGTGCTCACATTGATACCATCAATTTGAAGTTTGAAAAAGCTATGGCTAGACTTGAAGAAGCCTCAAAATCACCAAAGCATCATGCTAATGCCATGACGGCATCTTCATCAATCCCAAGTGGGATATGTGAGAATTGTGGATCTTTGGTACATGACCAAAGTGAATGTAGGGGAACAAATGAACAAGTGAATGCTTTCCAAGCATACAAGAATGGTACCCCTTATTCAAACTATTACAATGAAAACACCAAATTCCATCCAAATCTCTCATACAAAAGCCAAAATGTTCAAAATCCTCAACCAACATACACTCCACCTCCCATGAGAAACCAAAATCAAAGACCCTTTTACAACCAAAACCAAGGTTACCAAAATCAAACTCCATACAATCAACAAAATGACCAAGGTTTTGATGTTCAAAAAACGGTCCTCCAAATGCAAAAGAATCAACAAGAGTTTTTCACTCAAATTCAAAAGGATATTCAAGCAAAGGAAACCACCATCAACAACATCCTAGCTCACACCAAGATGTTGGAAACCCAATTGACTCAACTAGCATCTTCAAGCTCACAAAGACAAAAGGGGCAATTACCACCTCAAAGTAATCCCCCAAGACATGAAACGGTTAGTGCCATTCACTTGAGGAGTGGTACAAGGCATGAAGCACCGAAGAAGCAAGTTGAGGATGAAGTTGTGGAAGCTAGTGACAAAGAAGAAATTGTGCAAAACTCCAAGGATGGAGAACCATCAAAAGAAGAAATTTCAAAGAAAAATGAAGACAAGGTCAAGGAGAAAGAGCCCATTGTGATTAGACTTCCTTTTCCAAGTCGTCAAGCCAAGCCCAAATTTGATGACCAGCTTGGAAAATTTATGGAAATTGTGAAGAATTTGGAAGTCTCGATTCCCTTCACGGAATTAATCAATCACGTGCCGGCCTATTCAAAAGTCATGAAAGACATCCTCACAAAGAAGAAGTCGATCCAGAAGCTTGAGACTATCGCCTTCACTAAGGTGAGTAGTGCAATACTTCAAGGGAGTTCACCTCCAAAACTCAAAGATCCGGGAAGCTTCTCAATACCGTGTACCATTGGCGACACCACGATCAACAAAGCCTTATGTGATCTAGGGGCTAGTGTGAGTGTTATACCGTAATCGGTGAGTAAAAGGTTGGGGATGGGAGAGCTTAAAAGCACCAATATCACACTCCAAATGGCCGATAGATCGACGAAGACACCATTAGGGATATAAGAAGATGTTCCCGTAAGAGTTGGGAAATTTTTCATCCCGGTGGACTTTGTCATTGTTGACATGGTAGAAGATTCCAACATTCCAATCATTCTAGGAAGACCTTTCTTACACACCGCGGGTGCGGTGATTGATGTGCAGTATGGAGAGCTCACTCTAGAAGTGGGAGATGAGAGCATAACTTTCAATCTTGACAAGACCATGAGAGCTCCCCGTTTGCATGAACCATGTTTTATGGTTGATCATTATAGCCGGAAGGATGATAGGAAGAAGTCGGAATTCCAATGGAAGAAGAAAATTGAAGATGCTCCATTCAAAGAGCAAGTGAATTGTAACAAAGAGAACTTGAAAAGCTCACCAAAGTCAAGCAATGAAGAGGATGGCCTCATTGGCCAAGATAAGAAAGTGGGAGAGTTGTCTCTATCAACTCAAGAGATATTTAGTGATCAAGTAGATGAATTTTGTGGTCTTTGGGACGATGAGTTTGAAGAGATTTTCAATCCCTATATTGGTAATGCTATCGATAAAGACCGACAACAAGGGCAAAGGTCTATTGAAGATCTTTATCATGATAATGAACAAGCTTTTGATTACATCTCACTAAGGATGAGAGTTTGTAAGTGTACATGGTCTAGTGGTTGCATATGGTCTAGGTTTGCATGTTTGAGCAACATCAACAACACCTTGGACATGCCCCCATGACATGTCACTAAGGATAAGAGTTTGGTGGAGTCCTCCCTAAACCACCATTTGTAAATATTTGTAACTCCCTAACTCGCATTTTAATTCTTACATTGCATTTTTGTCATTTTTGGATTTTTATACTTTGATCAAGATAATTATCATTTTTGAGAGAAGTGAGGGAGGGACTTATGATTTTAATTGATGTGAAGTGCTTTAGCTTAGTGTGGGGATAGCAATTGCCTAGTCTATTCATGCCTTAGTAGTGCCCCTACAATGAAGAACACGGGATTTGAAGAATGAAAAATGACAAGGGATATGCAAGTGCACGGATGGAACTGAATCCGGGTAGAACAGGGAGAATCCGAGCGTTTTCATGGGAATCCGCCCGTCTTCAGGCAATCCGGGCGTCTTTGTCAAAATCCGCCCGTCCATCTGAGCTGAAAATTTGAAATTTTGGGACTGTTGAAGAATCCGAGCATCCTGGTAGAGAAGACGCTCGTCTTCAGAAATTCGCCCGTCTTGGAAGGAAAGACGCCCGTCTTTTTGCCTGTGAAAAACAAGAAGTCTCACTGTCTGAGAATCCGCCCGTCTTCAGCAGAAGACGCCCGTCCTACAGTCGATAAATCCGAGCGTCTTTGCTGAAAGACGCCCGTCTTTAGGCGAGAATCCTGAACAAAAAAAAAGGAAGAATCCGAGCGTCTCGAAGGAAAGACGCCCGTCTTCCCCTGCAATTTTTGAAAATTTTCGGGTAATTTAAATACCCATCCCACATTCATTTCTTCATTCCTTCGTTCAAAACACTACCATAAACCCCAAAACTCAAAACCCTCATCCTCTCCATCACCAAAACAGGATTTCCTCAACCAAATTCAACAAAATCAAATCCAAACTTCCTTTTAACAACAATTAATCACTCATCTTCCAACAAAAATCAAACCAAGCACCAAAATCTTCAACCTTTGAGTCGATTTTTGAAATTATAAAGGCAAAGCCTTTCATCTTAAAATCGATTTGGGTATACTTGGAAATTGAAGATTTTCACTCTTTTCTTGGTTAAATCATCAATGGCAAGGACAAAAGGAGCAACAAAGGCACCTAAGGCAAAGGCACTCTCAACAAGACAAAAATGTCTTCAAGCAAAGAAAGCCTCATTGGCTATGGTGGTAGCTAGTTCAAATTTGGAAGGTCAACAACAACAACTTCCCTTGGAAGCAACAACATCAACAACTCCGGAAATTGCTCAATTATCAAACTATCCGGAGGTAATTTTCATTTCTAAATCCCATAGGGATACATTTGCCAAGTATGCTAGAAAATCCTTTCTATCCACCAAATTCATATGTGAAGATGCCTTGAACAAATTGGTGTCCTTGAACAAACGAAAGCCTTCTTTGAAGCCATGGGGTTGGGAAAATTGTTTGCTACAAGAGAATTGACATACCCCTCCCTTACCTTAGAATTCTTGAGTTCTTTGAAAGTTACTAAGGTAGAGACTAGAGAAAACATTGAGTTCCGCCTTGCTAATGTGAGTAGGCGCATCACCTTTGATGAATTGGGTAAAGTATTGGGTCTTAGTCATTCACCTACTTATTTCAAGAATCCCGAAAAGTATGACCCCGCTCCTCTTTGGGAGGCGATTTCCGGGAGGAAATTTGAGAACTATCATGCTAGTCGCGCTCTATTAGTCCACCATCCGGGCATTAGAGTGTGGCACAAGGTCATCGGAAACACTATCATTGCAAGAAAAGACACTAACCACTTTGCCAAGCTCGATTGTGTTCTACTTGAGTCGGCCTTAAATATTGGAAGGGAATTCACCAAGCCTTACAATTCTCTAAGGCTTTTGGTGAAAAGATGGCTAAATGTTGATTGTGGAAAGCAAGGCACCACTGTTATTGTAAATAGAGGTCTAGTCACTCTTTTGGCTAAATACTTTGATCCGAATTTCAACAATGATAGCAAGTATGTGGCGAAAAAGAGGGGTCATCTCATTAACATGGATGTCATGATTAACAAGTACAAGTGGGTTACTCATAACCCTCTTGACACCAAATATGGGTGGCTCACCAATGAAGCTAGATCTTTTACTTTGCCTTCCAAGATATGCCGTTTGAGTGTCCATCGGACCAACTACCTTCTTCCCCTCTCAAAAGAAGCCGAATACATCATCCATCAACAAAGGGGTGAAATTGAAATGCCCTCCTCCTCCATTGTCACACCACCCTATCCTTTCAAGTATCAAGAGTCCAAACCCGAAGGTGTTAAAGCAAGCAATGACTACATGACTCTACTTATGCAAGAGATGCACAAACAAGCTTTTAAGGATCGGGAAGATGCATACTTAGCCCAATATCCACCCTCCTTCATTTATCTAGGCAAGAACTACTTGATCCTTCATGTCCTTTGCCTAGTTGGGCGGATAGGGAAGTCTTCTTTCCAAGTGCATCTAGGGGTGAGATTCCGGGTGACGATGAGGTTGTCGGTGATGAGGTTGTTGATGATAGAATTGAGGAAGAGGCTAATGAAGAAAAAGAATAGGATGATGAAGGAAGTGAGCAAGGAAGTGAAGAGGGAAGTGGTGATGAGTCCACTTATATTGAGGAAGATGATGACAATGATGATATGGTGGAAGACTAGCAAGCTTTGGAGGCTTCTACCCTCTTGAGGTTTGTCTACTTCTTTCTTTGTTTTATTTATTTTATCTTGATCATGGTTGGAGAGTCCTAGCAACATAGAGGACTAACACCTCGGCCCCATTGAGGTGTTCTTATTTTATAGTTCCCACTTTTGAAAATCCAAAATGACAAATTTAGTTTCATGCATTGCATATTGTGTGCATGAACTACCCCAACTTTAGGACATTAGAAATAATGTCTATCTCGGTTTGGGGAAGTACATGCATACGCAACGGGAGGTAATCTAAATTATGCTCTCCGTCATAAAAAAAAACCCATGCATCATGTAGTGTAGATTAGTATAGCTTGCATTTAGTGTAGAACTCATGCATCATGTTTGCATAATTTCCCATCATTTTGGCCATTGAGGACAATGGCCATATTAGTGTGGAGATGGGGAATTCTAACTTAACTTTAATTCAAAAATCCAAAAAATCAAAAAATTTCGAAAAACCATAAAAATTTGAAAAATTTGAAAAACCAAAACCAAGTTCATTTTCTTTGTAGTGTAGTCATGTATATATTGTTGTATATATTGTGTTTGTTCTATCTTTGTTCACATTGATTGACTACGCCACATCCGAGACATGAGGATCATGAAGACCGCATGGTATGATCTTTCCAATCTCCTTTTTCCTCTTTATGTTAATGACTATGTGGCTTTATTTTGATTGATGCGGTACAACAATGTGAACCTAGGACTTGCATTTAGTTTATATGTCATATTAGTTGGTAGAATCATATGCATTAGGATGTTTATATGGTAGTTGCATCATGGCATGTAGTTTGCATGTTAGAAAAATTTTGCGAAACCGTCTACTTGAGAAGTTTGACAAGTGTATATAGGCCTTAGTAGATGCTTTTTCTTCTTAAGGCTTTGCTTGTTAGAATACTTGTAAAACACCCTAGGATGTGTCATGCTAGTATCCTTTGACCCATGGATTAAGGCCTAGTCAAGAGTACCTTGTGGTGTGATAACTCCTTGGCTACCGTTTATTCCAAGGTGACCCTTGAAACCATGCATCCATCATCCATGTTCTACCACATTTTTGTCATCAAAGGGAATGGGCACAAAAAGAAATCATTTTGATTTCAATGAAATGAAAAGTGAAAGAAAGTTTGCAAAAATGCATCAAATGAAAAGAGGAGCAAAAATAGACTCCTAATGCTTGAAATATAAGGCACCCTCACTACATATGGGGTGACTTTGAAAATGTTCAAAATGGAAATGCAAAAAGTTGAAAGTTGTCAAGTGTTGAAAAGCCAAAAATCAAAAAGAAATGGCAAGAAAGTGTTCTCAAATGTTATATGCCACAAGAAATTGGGGGAAAAACAAACAACAAAAGCAAACTCCCAAAGTGAAACTCAAATTCTATCGATCTCTTTATCCACCGTATCCATTTTTGTGCATGGTAGAGAGGGGACGGCCCTTTTTCTTGTCTAGGCAAGAGGGGGAATTCCGCGATCCTCCAGTGTTTCTAACACCATAAGGAGTCTATTCTTGACAAATGATGCGTGTCTTTTATATGATGTTTTACATCCTGTTTTACACGCATTTCAGAGCTCATTTATGTAGTTTATACTACTATTTGCCCCATTTTGTCTACTTTCGTATTTTTATGTAATATTGCAGATTTATGCGGAAATGAGTAGAAAATGGACCAAATCCGTCCCTAAGTACTTAGCATTGCATTTGACATGGAGTATTGACTCGAGGAATGAGCTTGGTGCGCGTTTCAAGGCCTAAAGATAGCAAAAGTAAGGGTGCGTACGAGTTTAAGAAGCAAAGAAGCATTTCTCGATATTGCAGCCTCATTCAGATGGCTATATCTCGAGTTATACAGCATAAAATCGAGTGATTCAAATTGGAGGTGAAAGCTTATCCTCTTAGCTTTTCAACGCCGCGTAGAACGCTTGATTTGACCAAGTAACGAAGAAATGGCAGCTGTTTTAAGATCGGTGCGCGCTGCAGGAATCGCCAGAATGCTATTCTGTACAGCACTCTTGGTCGATCGACTGGTGCAAATGGTCGATCGACCACTTCACGGGTCTGACGCAAAATAAAAGATCGAGAATAAGGAAGCCCAATATATATTAGGTTTAGGAATAATGTTACGGGAGATTGCTATATAACGTAACCTGACATCAAGCTTTATTGAGGGAGTTTTTATTAGTTCTTGACGATTAGTAATTAGGGTTCTTTAGTTTGCAATTATTTCCTTCAAAGAAAGTTACTTTGGCATTCGGTTTTTGGATCTTTATTCGCTGCAATTTCATACGGTATTCTCTGTTCCGAATTTCAGTTTATTGCTTTTAATTCCTCTGTAGTTTGATTTGATAGATTAGCCTCCGGCTTCTAATTTATCGTTTGTTGTTATTTGTTTGTTTAATTATTTAAATCATGAATTCAGTAGCTTTATGCCTTAATTTTATTGTTTATTTCGTCATAGACATGAGTAGCTAATTTCACCCTTGCTAGGATGTAGGCGAACTTAGCGTAGATGGCATTTGAATAGGTGACCCTCGGATTAGGGCTTGGTCGATCGACCGAGTAATGGTCGATCGATCGAATCGGCTGGTCGATCGATTGGAGTAGCTGGTCGATCGATCGACTTCGTATTTTGATTTGCTTCGTTTGAATCGTTAAGTGCAATATCTATCAATGAGACCTAGCGGAGACTTGTTAGATGCTTAGTTTTGACCAACCCGTAGATCGAAAGATAGGGAAGGACTTAGATTAACGATTTAAGACGGCTAGATTGCTAGATCGAAAGATAATGTAATTTAGTTTGCATTAGGAATCATTAGTCAAGAACGAGGGTTAGTATTAATGAGACTTAGGGATTAGTAGCATAGGCCGAGAGGTAGTTACTAATTAACATGGACCGAGAGGACTTGTTTTCCCCATCACCCACGACTGTATTTCGAGACTTACCTAGACTTATGTGCCATCGTAGCTGCAGTGACCCGATCATCCTAGCTCCTTTTTACCATTAGTTTACATCTATTTTTGTTATTTGCTCGTTTATTTTCGCATTTAGACTTAGATTCTTTCCATATCAAAACCCCTACAATTGTTACCGATAGACTGAAATAAAAGCAACTATAACTCCCCCGCCTCTCTGTGGTTCGACCCTTACTACCTCTTGCTAGTAGTAGTTCGGAATTTATAAATATTATTTTTGATACTCACTTGACAGTATCAAATTTTGGCGCCGTTCTTCGGGAGGCGCGCTAGTTGTAGTTGTTTTTCATTTTAGTCTATTTTTTCGCCTCAAGGGAAGACTGAGTACCTTGAGGCAGTTCTTACCATCTTCTTTAGTGTTGTTTTGTTAGGTCCTACAGGTCCTATCTGCAGCACTTCAGAAGGATCCACACATGTTCCATTCTCAAGAGCAGCAGGTTCCATTTTGTGGGAGATGCGGCGGAGCGGGACACACATCTGATGCATGCGGGCACCCTAGAGAGAAGATGTTTGCTTTTCATCAACTTCAGCTTGACAATTCGTATAATTACGCTCCTGCTTCACCGCATCAACCATATGAGCCTCCTTATGAAGCCCCACCACCATCCACTCCGTCACAGCAAGAGTTGAAAAACGAAGTTGCAGAGTTGACGAGTCTAGTCTGTTGCTTATGGTGGAGGTACGAGAAAAAGCAATGCGGCGAATCGGTCTTAATCGCGAAGCCGATATCTCATATTGCAACATTGGATCAAAATGCATTTGAGATACCAAGTCGGTTTCACTCTCGAATCAGCGTATTGAGACCGTACATACATGCAATGACGCCGAGGAGCGGGTCCGCTCTCGATGAACCCGAGAAAGCTGCTGAAAAAGGGAAGAAGAAAAAGGGCGAGAAAAAGATGATCAGCAGTAATCACGGTCGATCGACCATATCACCCGGTCGATCGACCAGTCCGCAACATACAGCAGCTATTGTTCCTGTAGAAGTCAGTCGATCGACTGACATGCATGGTCGATCGACTGACGACGCTGCTGTAGGTGAGTCTTTTCGTCCTCCAATGCCAGACAACTTGAGGGATCACTTATTTCGGGGTACGGCAACTCCGAATTCATTGAGGCAAGACCCGAGTACTGATGGGTCAGTCTCGGTTCCCAAGTATGACCCGATGTCGATTAATGGATCATATCTTAGACGGTCTGAGGAAGGTTCGAGCTTCAACAAAGAGAAGGCGGTGGATCTTCAGCCTAAGTCCACCGATGCCGGTGTGAGAGACCTAGAGGAGAGGGCTAAGCTACTTCGATGACCCCATATCCAGAGAGGCTAGTACCAACGAAGGATGAGGTATATTTTGAAAAATTTAAAAATGTCATTCATGGTCTTAATGTGCAAGTACCTTTCCTTGAGTTGGTAAATCAAGTTCCCGCTTACATGAAATTCATGAAGCGGACTTTTAAATAAGAAGCGGAAACTTAATAGGGTCGAGTCGTAAATTTGATGAAGAATCTAGCTCTTATTTGACTCACACGCCCCACACAAGTTAGGCGACCCGGGTAGTTTTTCGGTCCCTTGTAATATTGGTACCTTCTCAATTGAGAAGGCATTATGTGATTTAGGGGCTAGTATTAGTGTCATGCCTTTGAGTCTTGCTAGGAGATTAGGATTGACTAGATTTGCGGTCACTAATATGACAAAGTGCAAATGGTGATCTTTTGCGGTCCACCTATAGGAGTCTTAGAAGACATTCTGTGCAAATAGGAAAGTTTTTCTTCCCCTGTTGACTTCGTTATACTAGATATACCCGAGGATGCTCATATTCCTATTATTTTGGGTAGACCCTTTTCGCACTGCTATTTGGTGCGATTATTGATGTTGGCTCGGGGACACCGACCTTTAAAGTAGGGAAGCAGTCCATTAGTTTTGCCAGGACTTATAGGAAGAAAGATGCTATGTGTCCTGTGACTTGTAATGCGATTTCTACTCGTAAGTCTTATGTTGTCATTACTGACACTCCTACTCCCTTGCTGTACCTATTCTGTTATGACACCTCCGCCCCGATTGGGAGCAAATTGGAGGAAGATTCTTCTGTTTTGAGTATTGCAGGAAATGGTTTGGGGAAGGAGGAACCGCTAATCGCTCCAGCTGTGAAGGAGCCCATTGTTCAAAGAGGCCGTCTAAGATGTCTTAGTTATGGCACGGACGAGGAGCCAGATGAGGAGCGCAAGAAGAAGGAGCCAGTCAAAATTTCGGAGTCAGATCTTGAGTGTGAGAAGCCAGAAGATGATGGCCATGCCTGGGAAGATGCTAGAGATGATCCATTGAGCATCCCAGTCGGAGTAGAGTGGAGTCCAGCTTCTGAGATGAGCACTGCGGAAGCTACTTCATGTAGACAGAAGCCTTGGTCGGAAATTTTCCGTAGTTTCCGCTGATCTATTCGTTTCTTAGGCCTTTTTAAGACAATTTATTGCTTTTAGACTGTTTATCGTTTTTCGTGTGCGCGAGACTTCGCTCTTTAATTTGGTTTGCTTAGGATTTTTATAAACATTAGACTGTTACTTTGGGTTTTGCGCAATTTTGGGCGCATTGTTATGTGTATTTGCAGGTTTATAGACCTTGTTAGCTCAATTTATTGAGCTAATTCGAAGAAATCAGAAGCTACAAGAAGACCATTTGATCGATCGACCGCCATCTTAGTCGATCGACTGAGCGCTACTGATTCAGGAGCTTGTTCCGTCATCTTGGTTGATCGATGGGTAAGATGGTCGATCGACCGTTGTCGTCATTCTTTGACCAGATTCACGACCTTCCCCCCTTGTGTTTGGTCGTTTTGCGGAATTGAGGGAGTCTTTCCTCCCTTTTATTTTCCGACATTTTTCTGTTTTCTTCCATTTCTTCATCTTTTGCACATAACTACCGCTTCCACGTTGCTTTCTTGGTTTTATGCGTGGTATTATTGTCTTTTCAGGTACCTATTGGTAGCACTGCTGGCTACTGAAACCTCCTAGCTCACGCTGGTTTGGGGAGGTTTCGTTTTTGCTGCGCTTAAAGTCTTGTGAGTTCCCGATTTCCACTTCATGTCTTGTTTGTTTAATTTAACGCAAATTCCCATTTCTCATTTCTTCATTACATGATTTTGCACAATGGGGACATTGTGCGATTTGGTTTGGGGAAGGGTTTTGCGTTGCATTTCATTTGCTTGCATTCACATTTACATTTTTTGTTTTGCATTGTTTATTTCATTTCCCATATATATACCAAAATTCCAAAAAAATTGAAAAAATTTCAACAAAATTCAAACCAAAAGGCACGTTTATTTCAGCATATAGGTTGAGTCGGAACGGTAGTATTTCAATGATGATATTGCATTTTGCATCTGTTTTTGCCTGAGCCTTGCTAATTGACATGTTATTAGTAGAATCATATATGCATATCTACGAGTTTTCGTTAAATTTCTTGCTGAACTTGATAACTTGACTTTGATTTTTGGCAAACTACATCATATTCTGAGATTTAGAGCCTTATAACTGGTGACATCTATGACCGGTTTATTTAGGAATGTGAGTAGTACTCCTTATGAGACATGTTACATCAATCTGCATAAATATGAACTTAATCTGCTTAATACCTGTATGCATTCGGTATGTGGTTTGTTGACACATGTGGTAGAGGTTTCCCTTTTCTCATTTTGCCCATGAACCCCTCATAGCCAAATTTAGCCTCTTTTGTCCCATAAACTACAGTCTAAAATTAGCCTACCTTATCCGAGCTAGTACTTGTATTTGTGGGAATGTTTTATTGCAAATTTGGTTATATGCTCATTTTGAGATGATGTTGGGAAGATGAAAGAAAAAGGAAGAAAAAAATAGAAAAGAGAAAAAAAAGAGGAGAAAAATGATTCGGAAAAGAAAGAAAAGAAAAAAAGAAACGAGTGCTGTAGAAGCTGGTCGATCGACTGCTCCACATGGTCGATCGACTGCATCCCGAGAAAAATAAAGTTCGGAAAAATCACATGCTTCATTTGTTACGAGTTGGTGATTTATACTCCCATTTTATCATTTATATTCTTTGGGGAGTTAACTTTTATGAAGGTTGTGAGCTTTGTGCCTTGAATTGGCACCGTCATGTAACATTTACATTGAGTTTGAAGTTGGGATTCGCTTATAGTTTGGATTGAAGTTACTAGCTTGGCTTATTACTCCTCTTATCCAAATTCATTTTAGCCTCTTCTTACCCATTACCTCACATTTCCATATTTACCTCGGCATGTGTCATGGTCATTTTTTGGTTGGATTGCATATGTTTGGTTGTAGAGATCATTTTCATATTAGATTGCAGGCATGTTCTTATAGGTCGTAGTTAGGTGAGAGTCATTACAATAATACTTCTTTCTATCTTTTACATATACTCACCCGTATTCATTGAGTGATTTGAGCGACCCGCGAGAGTCCAATTTGATAAGTCTCTATAGTTGATGGTTCAGCAGTTTTTGACGACTACATAACTCGTTTGCATGATTCATATTGCTAATTGATTGTTAGTTATTGCATTAAATTGGTTTAGGCCATTCGGTTTGCATTTCGCTCTGAGATTGAACTCGTTCCATTAGGTTTTAGGATCGAGTCTAGTTCTTGCTTGGGGACAAGCAAGGGTTTGGTTTGGGGAAGTTTGATGCGTGTCTTTTATATGATGTTTTACATCCTGTTTTACACGCATTTCAGAGCTCATTTATGTAGTTTATACTACTATTTGCCCCATTTTGTCTACTTTCGTATTTTTATGTAATATTGGAGATTTATGCGGAAATGAGTAGAAAATGGACCAAATCCGTCCCTAAGTACTTAGCATTGCATTTGACATGGAGTATTGACTCGAGGAATGAGCTTGGTGCGCGTTTCAAGGCCTAAAGATAGCAAAAGTAAGGGTGCGTACGAGTTTAAGAAGCAAAGAAGCATTTCTCGATATTGCAGCCTCATTCAGATGGCTATATCTCGAGTTCTACAGCAGATAATCGAGTGACTCCAATTGGAGGTGAAAGATTATCCTCTTAGCTTTCCAACGCCGCATAGAACGCTTGATTTGACCAAGTAACGAAGATATGACAGCTGTTTTAAGATCGGTGCGCGCTGCAGGAATCGTCAGAATGCTATTCTGTACAGCACTCTTGGTCGATCGACAGGTGCAAATGGTCGATCGACCCCTTCACGGGTCTGACGCAAAATAAAAGATCGAGAATAAGGAAGCCCAATATATATTAGGTTTAGGAATAATGTTACGGGAGATTGCTATATAACGTAACCTGACATCAAGCTTTATTGAGGGAGTTTTTATTAGTTCTAGACGATTAGTAATTAGGGTTCTTTAGTTTGCAATTATTTCCTTCAAAGAAAGTTACTTTGGCATTCGGTTTTTGGATCTTTATTCGCTGCAATTTCATACGGTATTCTCTGTTCCGAATTTCAGTTTATTGCTTTTAATTCCTCTGTAGTTAGATTTGATAGATTAGCCTCCGGCCGAATTTATCGTTTGTTGTTATTTGTTTGTTTAATTATTTAAATCATGAATTCAGTAGCTTTATGCCTTAATTTTATTGTTTATTTCGTCATAGACATGAGTAGCTAATTTCACCCTTGCTAGGATGTAGGCGAACTTAGCGTAGATGGCATTCGAATAGGTGACCCTCAGATTAGGGCTTGGTCGATCGACCGAGTAGTGGTGGTCGATCGATCGAATCATTGGTCGATCGACTGGAGTAGCTGGTCGATCGACTGACTTCGTATTTTGATTTGCTTCGTTTGAATCGTTAAGTGCAATATCTATCAATGAGACCTAGCGGAGACTTGTTAGATGCTTAGTTTTGACCAACCCGTAGATCGAAAGATAGGGAAGGACTTAGATTAACGATTTAAGACGGCTAGATTGCTAGATCGAAAGATAATGTAATTTAGTTTGCATTAGGAATCATTAGTCAAGAACGAGAGTTAGTATTAATGATACTTAGGGATTAGTAGCATAGGCCGAGAGGTAGTTACTAATTAACATGGACCGAGAGGACTTGTTTTCCCCATCACCCACGACTGTATTTCGAGACTTACCTAGACTTATGTGCCATCGTAGCTACAGTGACCCGATCATCCTAGCTCCTTTTTACCATTAGTTTACATCTATTTTTGTTATTTGCTCGTTTATTTTCGCATTTAGACTTAGATTCTTTCCATATCAAAACCCCTACAATTGTTACCGATAGACTGAAATGAAAGCAACTATAACTCCCCCGCCTCTCTGTGGTTCGACCCTTACTACCGCTTGCTAGTAGTAGTTCGGAATTTATAAATATTATTTTTGATACTCACTTCGACAGGTATCAACAAAAGCATTTAACGATTGAGGACAAAGGTACCCTAGCTTGACACAACTTGGAGGTGATTTATTGGTATCCTTCTAGGCTTAGTAGTTTGAAGAAATTGCATCTATGAAGGAATGTGTACCCTTGAATTACTTCCCTTGTAGATAATTTCCGCCACTTAGATGAGGAAAATGGCTATTCTTTTGTAGATGCATCCATTACTTGTTTTGTGTGCTTAATGTTTGGATGTGTCGCCATTTTGGCAAGACCCACCTTGCCTTGCAAGAAGGCATCCTACCTCATGGTTGTCTTGTTGTGAGTTGAAGGGGCGGAGTGAGACCCGCTAATTGTCTCATATTGGCTATGTTATTAGGTTAGTTTAAATAATGGTCCTAGTCTTTGTCACCTCTTTACTCGGAACGAGCAAAGGTTCGGTTTGGGGATATTTGATGTGACCATAATTATAGCATATTTAGTCCCCGAATTAGCCTTGTTCCCATGCTTTTTAGTGCATATTTGGGTCATTTATTGTCTTTAGTTCTTTGTTTTGCATATCCTTTGAGGTTTTGTGTCCTTGGTAGGAAAGGAGTGCAAACCTTGCATTTTAATGGCAAAATGAGGCTAAATTGATTGAATTCAATGACCAAGCATCAAGGAGAGACAAGATTAGAAGGCCTTTGTACATACTATAGTAGATGGGCAATGATGAGAAAAGCTCCTTGCATTCCCGAGGAAATCCTCAAGGATTTTATGAAGAAAAGGGAAGAAAAGAAGAAGGAACAAGACTGCTTGACAATCCGTGCGGATTGCCTAGAAGACGCCCGTCTTCACCCCACAATCCGAGCGTCTTCCTCCACAGGACGCCCGGGCAAAAGCTCCAGAAGACGCCCGTCTTTCCCAGCTGGACGCCTGGGCAGAAGCTGCCAAATCCGCCCGTCCCGTGCTAAAGACGCCCGGATTCCCAGACAGTCCCATTTCGTCTTCTTCAAGCTTCAAGGAAGGATGCACATCTTTTTCTAGAGACCGGAGTCTCCCTAGAGACCGGAGTCTCCCTAAAAAGACCGGCGAGTCCTCAACAAGGGACTTAATCGTCATTTAAGACCTTAGTTAACCCTAATTCATACACCTAATCCCCACTATAAATACCCCATTAGTCTAATTAGAAGAGCATGTTCTTCTTAGCAATCTCTAGTGTAGTTAATATCAATCAAATCTCTCTTTAATCTTGTAATCAACATTTAATCAAGTTTTAATACAAGTTTTATTTCCTTAATCTCTCTCTTGTTCATCTTTTATTTTGGGTAATTGAAGATTATTTGGGTTATTATTGGGAGATTGACAACCTCTCAATCAAGCATCAAGTACTTCTTTTATTCTTTGCTTTATTATTGGAATCATTAGTAGGTATAATTCTCTTAATCCCTTTTTAATTTTTGTTAATCACTTTCATTTATTCATCATGTTTCATTTTGTTGGTATGATTGACAACCTTTCTAGCATGTTCAACATGATAATGAGTGAGTAGTTTCTTTAGCTAGGGTTAATGGGTAATTAGGGGAAACCAACATGGGGGATGATTCATGCTTAAATTAATATACTTTCATAGTTTATTTGCTTGCTTGTTGTGATCTCAACTCATGCACATGTTATGTTTGATGAAATGCGAGCCTATGAATCCTTGCATTTTTTACCCATCACCTATCTTTTCAATGAGACTTGTAAGACATAAACCAACTCGAGTCTCATTAGACCATGCATGTTGTTGAGTAGGGAAGATTAAGTCGACTTGTAGGTGTTGTACAATCTAATCGATTCGGCTCCGGGACCCAAACTTTCCTAGGATTGTAAGATATAAACCAACTCGATCCATCACAACAATAATTGCTTGCTTATAATTTGAGAACATGTTTGTATGATCAATTCCCATGAATCCCCTATGACCCCATGACACCCTAGTGCCTTTTATAAATTGTTTACATCCCTTTTAATTCATCTTGCTTGTTTATTTTCATTGCTATTTAGTTTAGTGATCTTCTATTCAAACCCCAATTGTGACACCCCTTTGACACCACTAGTTGCAATAGAAATCTCATCTCAATTCCCGTCCCTTGGGATCCGACCGTCACTTGCCTCTTTACTAATTGTAGAGTTGTTGGTGATGTTATAAATTGTGTTTTGGTCTAGGTGCTCCTAACGACAAGTACTGAAAACTAAACCTCCATCGTGAGTCCGACCAGTATCCCAAGTAACATCATCCAAACAGCGACGAGCATTCAACCTGAGAGTTGGGGTCGACAATCAGTCGGGAGTAACTATATGCTTTTCCATTCATGTTTATAACAATTGAATATAACCAACAATTATTAGCAAAATCATAAAGGCAGTTTTAGAGAGAGAATGTAGAGAGATAAAAGCTCTAAAATTCAGGAAAATCATTTTAGAGATCTGAAAATGGCCAGAGCTAGAAAACATACACTAAATAATTCTAAAAATATTAATAAAAATACTACTACTACTAAAATAGTAGATGATAATATAGATATTATTGATCTTGATGATGGTGTGTCGAGTAACAATGTTGTGGAAATTCAGGGTGCCGTATCTAAGGCCAGTGTTTTGAACTTCATTGAGGAAAATCTTGAGCCTTATGATCTTGATGAAGAATTATATGATATTCCAGAAGAAACAGAGATGTCTACTCAGGAACCACAACAAGAGGATGGACAGAGGTTCGACGTCGTACTAATAAGGTAACTAAGACTCCTTTGCTTAAACTTACAATGAAGGATGTTAAGGACGAGATATCTTATGGGTTATTATCTATCTTTGTATATGTGGTGGGAGCTAATCCGCCATGGAATGTTTTAGATGGGTTCATTAAACGTATGTGGAAAGAAGAGGAATACGATAAGGTGTCATTTATGCCTAATGGAATATTCCTAGTCAGATTTAAGTCTAAGGAGATTCAACAAAGAGTATTGCAACATGGATTTGTCATGTTTGACAATAAACCTATTGTAATTAGAGAATGGCCAGCAGATACTGAACTTGTTAAGCAGCAGTTGGAAGACCTACCTATCTGGGTTAAGCTGATGGGGCTTGATCATAAGTTTCGGGGAAAAGAGTGTTTGAACAAAATTGGGGGACTGATAGGAAAGGTTAGTAGGGGAGATGAATCAACTGAAGAAGACTTTTTTGGGATATGCGAGATTGATGATTGAAGTGAAGGTGAATCAATGTTTTCCAGATTCATTTTTTTTTTTGATGAGGAAGTGGTGGAAAAGAAGATTAGACTGGAGTATGATTTGCTTCCTATAACTTGTAGCACATGTTGTGGCATTGGACATGCTACAGGTCAATGTAGGAAGAGAGTTGAAACTCCGAACGTTACTCAGGTATGGAGAAGGAAAGTGGTAGCACCTCAAGAGAATTCGGTGGTTACTCCTAGACTAGGTGTTATTGGGGACCAGAGAGTTATATCTCCTGCTCAGCAAATGTCTCGTATGAGTAGGCAGGATAATCCTCCTCCCAATGTCAATCAATGGAGGCATTCTTATTTAGAAGCAGTCACTAATTCTCTGAAGAAGGCACTTGTTCTGGAAAATAAGGAGGTGACAAGTGATAACGGTCAGATAAGTGATAATGGGTAGTATAGGGTTTTGGAACATTAGAGGCCTTAACAAGGTGAACAAGCAGATGTATTTAAGAAGATTCCTGCATATGAATAAGGTAGAACTTTTTGGACTAATAGAAACTAGAATTAAGAGTAATAAATGGTTGAAAGTAAGTAATTCTATTTGTAATAACTGGGCTATTTGCACTAATCACCAAGGTCACAACGGAGGTATATTTTGGATGTTGTGGATCCCTCAAGTATATATAGTTGATATCTAGAGTATCACTGCTCAAACAATCAATGCCAAGGTCACTGAAAAAGGGAGATATAGAGTGCTTTGGATTACTTTTGTCTATGGTTTTAATAAGGTTATGGAGAGGAAAGCTCAGTGGAAAACTTTAGAGTTCTACCAGCATATGGTTTCAGGAGCATGGCTAATTGTTGGGGATTTAAATAATGTACTTTTCCCTAACTAGAGGATTGGATCTCAGATTACTGCTGCTGAGTTATCTCCTTTTCAGAACTGTGTGCAGTATTATGTTGTTGAGGACATTAAAGCGGTGGGATCCTTCTTTACTTGGACGAATAAACAAGAGGCAAATTCTAGGGTATATACCAGGATTGATAGGGCCCTTATTAATGATGACTGACTTCATCTTTTTCCAGATTCTTATGCTTATTTTCTTCCTGAAGGCTTGTATGACCACTGTTCATGTCTTATACAGCTGGAAGAGAGTGATAGGAAAAGGAACATTCCTTTTAGATACTTCAACATGTGGGCTAAAGCTCTAGAATTTAAAAGTATAATTCAGAAACATTAGAATACATGGGTGTATGGGACTTATATGTATACAGTGGTGAAGAGGATGGAAGCTATGAAACATGATTTGATGAATTTGAATAGAGATATTTTTCATGACATAGAGAAGAATTCCAAATAATGTTAATGACTTAACATAACATTCAGACTGAGCTAAGGATTAATCCTCATGATAGTTAAGCTAATTGAGGCAGAAAGAGAAGTTGTAGAAGGGTATAGAAATCTTAAAGAAGCTATGAATTCTTTCTTAATTCAAAAGTAAAAAACTAACTGGTCGGAAGAAGGAGATGATAATAAAGCCTTTTTTACTCAGTTATTAAGAAAAGAAGAGCTTCTAATAAGGTAGTTCAGATAGAGGATGAACATGGGAGGGTGCTAAACGAGGTGCAAGAAATCAATGAGGCATTTGAAAGATACTACCAAAAGTTGTTGGGAGCAAGTAGTAGTGTGAAGAGTGGTCATATTCCTACAGTTAGGAAGGGGGTTGTCCTAAATGAAGGGCACATTAGTTGTCTTAACAAGCTAGTCTCTGGTGAGGAAGTTAGACAAGTAATATTCTCTATTCACATCACAAAATCTCCTGGCCCTGATGGCTATAATGAAAGATCATAGATCCATATTAGACTCTCTAATAAAAATTAAATTATCTCATAATTTATCATTTAGGTGATCTATGTAACATGCATGCAAATATAAAAGCATAAAATGAAGGTTTAAGGAAAAATAATTTCCTTACATTGATTTTATGGTAAAATGGGCAAAAACTAGTTCACCGTACTAGTTTGTTCTTGAGCTTATAACAAATGGATGATCCTCCTTACAAATCTTCAAAGAGAAGATCTCCTTCAAGATGCACCCAAGAACTACACCCACAAATTATCTTACAAATACTAACTAGATATTTGTAAAACTAACCCTTGATAATATGTTAATATTACTAACAATCTTAGTAATAATATATTTTGTATACTAACAATCTTGGTATGAGATGATATTTATTTTAGAAAGATAAACCAAATTTTTGTTCACATGCATAAGTGAAGTGAAAATGAAGTGTGCAAAAAATGAACAAAAGATGGAGTAAAAGGAGGAAGTGGTGGGTGGGTGAGGTAGTAGTGGAGTGTGGAAATTGTCTTATATTTATCAATCTTACATCCACATGTAAAACATAATTATAAGATAACTTGTGGAAGTATCACAAGTAAAGTGAAATGATTGTGTTCCTAATCATCCACAACACTCTATTTTACACGGCCCACTTGCCCATTTACGGGTCCATATTGGTTCTTATATTTGTCGCACAAATACGTGTAATTTTATTTTAAACATCGTTTCATGTTTAAATACTTCCATAATTAATTCGTCCAAATCACTCCGTAAATTTACGTGTACCACTACACATATTATTTACGTACTAATATTAATCACATTAATCAATTAGTACAATTTTAGTGAATTAACAATTAATTAACTAAAACCCGTCTCCCTAAATTTATTATTCAATTATAACATTATTAAATAATAACTGCCGTTCCTCGAGTTCGCAACTCGAATTCTCTCTTTAAATAATTGACTAACCTTTTAGTCTACAAATCAAGGGACTAAATAAATTGTATCTCATATAATTAATTAGTTGTCTATTGGGGTTCGTTCCTATAGGTGTGACCGAAAGGGGTCAGTTGATCACCGTCGTCTCACGACAATAACGTCAAACGCTAGTCAGCCAACCATTATCGATTTATGTTAATCAACTAACGAGGATCAAATAATAAAATATCTGATGATATTCCATTAATGAGATTTATTATGTTAACGCACTATTGTGGAGGACACTAACTCCAGCATATAATTCACAATTATTTAAAGATACTTGGGAGGTGATTGGAGGGGATGTGATCAAATATGTCCAAGAGTTTTTCAACTCTAGCAGGTTGCTCAAATAGGTTAATAATACTACAGTTACACTGATACCAAAAGTAGATATGAATGTGAGTCAATTTCGCCCTATTGCTTGCTGCACCACTATCGACAAATGCATCACTAAATTGGTGTGTAATAGGTTGAGTGAAGAGCTTCCTGATATTATAAGCCCTAATCAAAGTGCTTTCATAAAGGATAGAGATATTACGGAAACCTTTCTTAACTGTCAGGATCTCACTAAACTATATAACAGGAAAATTTGTTCTCCAAGAGTGATCATGAAATTGGATCTTTAAAAACTTATGACTTAATAAAATGGTCATTTTTTAGGGATATTCTGAGGGCACTGAAATTCTTGTTCACTTCACTAATCTGTTGATGGAATGTGTAACTACTCCCCATTATCCCTTGTCTTTGAATGGAGAAATGTTTGGTTTCTTCCAAGGAAAGAGAGGCTTGAGACAAGGAGATACATTGTCTCCTCTCTTATTTACAATCCTTATAGAATACCTGTCTAGGATTTTAAATAGAGTTCAAGAAATTGAGGGGTTTAAGCATCATCCGCTCTGCAAAAACTTGAATCTCACACATCTATGCTTTACTGATGACTTATTAGTCTTCTGTAGATGGGATTGACACATTATTATCATTGTTATGAGGGAATTCTCTACCTTCTCCGCATCTTCTGGCCTGCAGATAAATAAACAAAAATCTAATGTCTATGGCAATGGACTGACAAAAGAGATATTGGAAAAGTTTGCAGATCTGAGTGGTTTGAAAATAGGAAAGCTACCCTTTACATACTAAGGGGTCCCTAATTCAGCAAAGAAACTATCAGTTCTAGACTGTAATATGTTGGTAGAAAGGATTGTTGACAGAATAAGAGCACTGGGGTTTAAGAGATTATCTTATGGTGGAAGGTTAGTTTTGATAAAGAGTGTGCTTGGTACTTTACATAGTTATTGGGCAAGGAATTATATCATTCCATCCTGTATTATGGCTAAAATAGAGGGTATTTGCAGAAGTTTTCTTTGGAAAGGAGATGCATCTACTCAGTCCCCAGCTTTGGTATCATGGGCTAGAGTTTGTTTACCCAAGGAACAGGGGGGATTGCGGATATGTGACATTAGAAGATGGAATTTAGCAGTGGTAGGCAAATATATCTGGCGGTTGATGGAAAAGAACGACCATATTTGGTTCAAATGGGTGCATTGCATATATTTAAAAGGTATGGACTTGACTAATTATAAATCTCCACAAGGATGTAGCTGGGTGTGGAAGAGAATTTGCAGGGTTAAGGAGAAACTACTCCTTGGCTATGTTGAGAAAGGATGGCTCGAAATGGATGGAGTTTATTCTATTGGTAAAGGATATATTTGGTTGGGCACAGAGGCAGATATAGTGGACTGGTATAGTTGTATTTGGAATTCAATTAGCATTCCGAAGCATCAGTTTATAAGCTGGTTATTTGTACAATGGCGATTATTGACAATGGACAGGCTTCAAAGAATGAATACATGTAGTGAGATAACTTGTGTATTATGTGGTGTTGCTGATGAAGGCCATGAGCATTTGTTTTTCTTTAGTCCCTATAGCAAGAATTGTCTACAATTGATCAAAGAATGGAGCAACATGGATATACCAGACTGCAATGTTCGAGTCTGGTGGCAGGGCCAAAGCATGCACAGAAAGAACTTTGTGTTAATGGTGTTGATGGCTTTGGTGTACCATATCTGGCGGGCGCGGAATAATTGTAGAGTTAACCAGGTGGTATAGAGGCCATCAATTATATTTCAAAGAATCAAGAATGAAGTTCAATTTAGAATAGGTAAGAAGTGCTAGAGTAGGAGAGTGTAAGATTGGAGTTCTTTATAATGTTCTTAGAGTAAGTTGAGTAGAGTAGAGTTACACAACTCTTAATATATTGTATGGTTGATAAAAACTTTGTAATTGGCCCTCATATTATTAATAGAATTCTTACATTCTACAAAAAAAAAAAAAACAATCATTAACAATTGAAATGTAAAACCAGTAAACATGTGAGACCATCTATACTCATGAAAGCTAAACATAACTCATCTAACTTTACCAACCTTAGACGGACGCAAACATGCAAACCTAGACCATATGCAACCACTAGACCATGTACACTTACAACCAAAGTAGCACACGACACATAATAACTTATGGCACAATGCTAGCATTAAAGCATAGCGAACATGGTGACACACGATCCTCAGCAACAGATGGCACAAAGCCAGAAACAAATCATAACGAATGAGCGAATGCCCATTGGAGCGTATAACCAATGTCTCTACATGCCATAGCATATAACCACTGCCTCTAGCTGACAAAGCGTATAACCACTGCCTCCATCGGTGTAAAGCGTATAACCACTGCCTCCATGGTACTATGTATAGCGTATAACCATTGCCTATATGTCTAAGACCTGGCTAGACTCTCAGTGCAATAACTGTACATTGAACGACTGTAACACCCCCATCTACCAAGGAGCCTTAACAAGACCTTCCCTAGCTGATACGGGCGTTTCCATCTTAGTTGCCCGAGGAATAGTATATCACCACGTCAATCAAAGAACTATTAAAGTTTATTACAAGCTTTAATTCAACAAAAGAAAGATACAACTGATGGATAGAACAACTACGGTGAGACTACTCTATGCCAAGACTCAGTAAAAGACTCGTCCCTCCAACGCACCTAGATAAGCTCCACATATCAATACATGCTAAGACTGACTGCTCACAATAATGGATCATCACAGGCACATAATAAGAAACAAACATAGACAAAACCACACAAGGTCAGTAACTGAAGAAAAACATACAAACATAGTACAATACAAGCACAAACTTTCAACTCCAATAATCCACCAATCACATGACTAACCCGAAGGTATAGTCCTGCCAGATTATCAGTCGCAACCAGTAATCCACACCGCTAGTGGGGACCACAGCCTTACCACCTAAGCCCCGCTCAAAACCATAGAGCGAATAGCCCATCTCCATTAATGTGCACATCCCCCTTATGACGGGAACCACAAGGGGCGAATCAAGGGTGTGAAGCCACTCCCGAAAGTGACTCAACTCAGCCAGGGACGCACCCCGTGTAATACCCCCATACACCAAGGTGCCTTACCAAGACCACCTTAGGCATAGAAGTGCTACCATCTCGGTTACTCGAGGCAATGTATATCAAATTGACCATAAAGAAACATACTTAATTAAATGAGTTTAACTGTTTACATGTTCAAAACCCAAAATTGTAAAATGAAATACAACTGTTCCAAAAACATCAAACCAACTGAAAGAAAACTAAGTTTAAGACACAGCGGAAGACTCTAGTGACACATGGTGACTCCATCCCAGCTATCCCTCGCGCAAGCCATCTCTTACCTGCTCAATAACTGCTCACCATCCCCGAATAGATCACCAAAGTTTTCAAAACATTTAAACGGGGTCAGTTACTGATTACACAAACAAGATACACAAAACAACAATACACAGATCACCCAACTCCGTCACATCTCCACTATAAGTAACCTATTAACGTTTTGGTTGCCGATTTCAAAAAGTCCGGCTTTATCTTTATAACTTTTCATTTTATACTTTCAAGTTTCGAGGTCGAAACTTTTTAAAAAGGTGGGGTGATTGTTACACCCGCGAATTTCTCATTTTGACATTTATAATTTATTTAACCATTATATTAATTTATTTTATATTTTTAGATTATTTAATTTTACTAATTTAATTTTATATTTTTAAATTATTTAATTTTACTAATCTTATTTTTAACATGATTTTTATAAAGGTGATATTTTGAAGCTTTATTTATATAAAAATACGTATTTAGTCGGATGGTAATAATAGTGAAAATAATAATAATAATAATAATAATAATATAATAATAATAATAATAATAATAATAATAATAATAATAATAATAATAATAATAATAATAATAATAATAATAATAATAATAATAATAATAATAATAATAATAATAGTTTCCGTCTTAAGTTAATATAGACTTGAGACATATTCCCGTCTAGCAAAAGACCATCACATTTCACTTTTGAATCTAGTTTAATCCGGACCAACCAAAAATTGACAACACATGTACCTACCTTTTTATACCTAACTTAAATTATTATTATTATTATTATTATTATAATAATAATAATTATTATTATTATTATTATTATTATTATTATTATTATTATTATTATTATCATCATTATTATTATCATCATTATTATTATCATCATTATTATTATTATTATTATTATTATTATAAAGGGATGCGCGCAACTTTCATTAAAATAATAATAATAATAATAATAATAATAATAATAATAATTATTATTATTATTATTATTATTATTATTATTATTAACATCATTATCATTATTATCATTATCATTATCATTATCATCATTATCATTATCATCATTATTATTATTATTATTATTGTTATTATTATTATTGTTATTAGTTTTGTTATTAGTTTTGTTATTAGTTATTATTATATTATTATTATTATTATTATTATTATTATTATTATTATTATTATTTTTTGCAAGAAGGGTATTTCTCATATATTCCAAAAAATTAGGATTACATGAGTTTTCTTACAAGAATATCCCCTATACAATTCCAAGTATCTCTACCACTATCTATACAAATAGATGTATATATCTATAACCTAAGAATGGAAAGCTGCAGGTATGTCATTGTATATGTTTTCAGGCACTTTACTCATCAGTAGGGCAGTGATAATAAATTGCAGTTCACTAAAAACAGCCTAAACAGGTCTCTCACTCCTCTCAAAAGCTCGAGCATTCCTTTCTGCCCATATAGCATAAGCGAGGCTGCCCATACTACAGTTAATCAACTGGTTTCGCCAGTGCTTCCTTCTCTTTCTTGCGTTAGCCCAAACAAGTAAGGATCTAAGAGAATTGCTAGTGGTTTTCAGCTGAACCCATGCTTTGAGGAGCTGCAGCAAAGCAGCAGCATAAGGGCAAGTGAAAAAGAGATGGCCTGCACATTCAGCAGCTGATTTGCATAAGTAACATCTATTCACAATGTGGAAACCTCGAGTAATCAAGAGATCATGAGTAGCAAGCTTCCCCTGAACAGCAAGCATGAGACTGACTTTATGCGTAGGAAGAATTGTGCTCCTATGAATGGCTTTATAAACAGTAAGGACAGGATAGCAACACCTTATACTATCATAAGCTTTGCGCACAAAGAACTGGTTCTTGATAGTACAGGCATGTAGCAAGGCTCTGACAGCATGGGCACTGCCAAATTGTTCAATGCATTCATCCCTAATTAGGATAATTCCCCGGAGGCTAAAAGAAAAACAGTCCTTGATAGCAATGTCCCAGATAGAACAATTGTCCAGAAAATACTTGGAAACGCAGTGGGTCCAAATTGCCCCAGTTCCTTTATCCAACTGCCAAAGCCATTTTAGCATTGCAGCTTTATTCTAGGCTCTGACATCTTTGATTTAGAAGCCACCTTCCTCCCGTGGCACACAGATACTTTGCCAGGCTTTAAAAATTTGTCTTCTATGACTGTCAATCCTTCTCCAGAAAATGTCTCTACTCAACTTAGAGATGGTGTTACAAATTTGCTTAGGAAGCAATAAACCAGTACACCAAAAATTATTATTATTATTATTATTATTATTATTATTATTATTATTATTATTATTATTATTATTATTATTATTATTATTATTATTATTATTATTATTATTATTATTATTATTATTATTATTATTATTATTATTATTATTATTATTATTATTATTATTATTATTATTATCCCACCCGTCCCCTCACTCCACCTCACACTCTCCCTTTCTTCTTTTTCGAAACATTGCCCAGGAAACAACCAAAACACACAGTAAGCCAAAACACCATCGTTGTCCAAGCTAAAACTCAGATCTCGTCTCCAATTCTCGACCAAATTCTATAATTATTGCACCATGCTCCTCCTTACTTCCTCCATCTTTCTAGGTAAGAAAGTTTTACTTTTATTATGTTTTCGAAAATGCCATCTTAAGAGAAACTCGGTTTTGTGACTCGAACAACTCGTTTCCCTTATTCTAGTTTAAGAGCTTGAAGACCCGGAGGAAGGCTCGTACTTTTAGATGATTCACTCGGAGTTTGAAGAAATTATAAGGTAACGGTGATAGGTTACTCGACAAAATGTCGAAATTACTTGTTGTTATGTCGTTTTGTGTGCTAAATTCGTGTGTTGGATGTTTGGTTGCGGTAAAGTTCCATTCTTTATGAGATTTCCGCATTATTTTCGTATGAAAACGGTAATTTAGTTGTGTAAATTTCAGCTTGTTGTTGTCTTAAATGTCGTCTTATAACGACTCGTTTTTGGGCTGCTTTAGGCGTGAAAACAGAGGACTATTGTACTGTTTTTGGGACGGAATTTAGGGTGTTGTGAATGGTGGTTGTGGGCAGTCGAATGGTGGTCGTGTGTGGGCTGCTTGCGGTCTGTATTGGGACGATTTTGGTACCGTTTATGTTGCGGTTTGGTGCGTGTTCAGGTAGTCTTTTCAAGGCTGTTTTGAGCAGTAGTGGAGGAGCTGCTTGGACTGTCTTTGGACGGAATTTGGTCGTTGGTATATATGGAATTATGTTGTTAATTTACGTCTCATTCATGCATATAAAACTTGTCTTAAACATGTCTTGTATCGGTTGTTGTTGCACGATTTTTGTGGCTGATTTGCACGGTTGTAGTGGCCAAGATGGGTGGTCATTTGGAGTGGCAGCTATGGTAGGTTGTTCTAAAATCAACCAGTTAAGTAGGTTGTTCATGTTGATGAAGTTTGAATTATCATAGTGTGATGATTATTCACATGAACCTAAGAACTGTTGTCTACATGAATATAATTACTAATGTTTTCGCCATTAGTATAATTATGTACACCATTATGCATATGTCCTAGATGAATTAAATGCTTGGAGCATGATAAGTCGATAACAAGTCTACCCATATGAGAGTTGTTGGTAAGCCTTAAGGAACCGTCATGAATTCTCTAGGAGAACTAATGATCTGTTCTCTAGTTTGGAAGAGAAATAAGTTGTGTGTTAAGAAGTTACACAAACTCAAGTTTCCAAACTCATTTGGATTTGTGAAAATCCCAGGCAGATTATTGACATAAGGAGTACAAGACTAGAAAAGAGTATTCTATTGTCATCCATTGCAAGTTTCTACGAAATAAACCTAAGTGCGTTGTGATTAAGTGGTGGACGTTAAAACTATAAGTAGTGTTGTCTACCGAAACCCACATCACAAGTTATGTGATAACACTAATAGCTTCTTTTAAGCTTAAGAACCTATGTCTAGTATGAAGTCTAGATATGTACTTAGTAAAAATTCATGCTATGATGGATAACATGCAATTAGGAAAAGTTTGAACACTTGGACACTTGGTATGTTCACAAACTAAACTTTTATTGCGTTATACAAGTGCATAAGTGCACTAATGATTATAAGACATGGAGTAGCAACATGGTATTGACTACTCGTGTGTGATTATCACATTTATTATTTTGATTTATTATTAACTCATCTTATACCTTGTTACATCCAAATGGGATTGTATGGACAATTTTGAACCCCATTAAAGTGAACTGGATTAACATAGTATTTGTCCCTAGTTACTTACATGAGGTGACATCTCGAAGCAACTAGAGTGAGATGCGATTGATGGAAAGTTCAAGTGCCATAGAGTCATGAGAGATGACTAGTCGATCACGTAGGCAGACTGTGAGGGACACTCTGTCGGACCTATGACCGCTTATAGAGTTCTGGCAATTTTTATAGCCTGGTCGTGGCAAGAGCTACTATGGTATTCTTAAGAGTCAATTCTTTGACTAATGAATGTTCGCCTAAGATGGCACAGTTTCAGAGTGACTTTGATTTATGTTCGGCGACCTTCGTAATTGGGTTCTAATAGGCATGTTTTGGGTCATGATGAGCTGTGGATAATCGAAGGGAAGAGTGCAATAGGAATTGTCCATCCCCGTCAGGGTTATCTTATATCTCAAGGCCACTCGAGGAGTAATGAACTGGAAATGCGTGGCCACGCTCGGAAGGTATCTATTGTAGATAATTTCGGTCTCACAGTTATTCTCCAGATCGAGGAAACCACTCTTGATGTGATCAAATGCAAGTACGACCTGCAAGACACCTTGCATTGAGTGGGAGATTGTAATAGGACAAGAGAATTGGTGATGCACACTTGTCGTGGACAAGTGGGATATTGTTGGAGTATGTGTCCTTGACAATAATGCGATCACATGTTTAAATCTCATATTAAGAATACACAAGGGATTGTAACATTTTATTGTCAACTGATCCACATTAATCGGTAATGATTGGCTGACTTGAGTTTGACATTACTGACGTATGACGGTGGTGATCAGTTGATCCCTTAAGTTCATACCTCTAGGGACACATTCTTAATTGACTAATTAATTAATTGTATGACGATACAAGTTAATTAATTCCTTAAAATTGAACAAATGATTTTGTGAGTAATTATACGTATCTTATTGTAATTCGATTAAATAAGACTCGTTCTAAGTAATTAAATTGTTTTATTACTTAAGGTTTATTTATTGTTTATGAAATAATGGAAATAAGAATGAGTTGATTATTATAAATACAAGTAGTTGTGATTTATAATTATATGACCCATTTTAAGTAATAGTAATTGTGAATTACAAGTTAATTTTTATATGTGATTTATTTTGTTTATGTAATGATTTTTAATTTGTTAAAAATGCATTATCTAAACAACATGTCAAGTAACATGTCCAATTTGTCACACAATACAAATTAACAAATTGACAAAGTTAAAATGGATCCACATTACACTTATGAACCGTGTAAATGGAAGAGGATGGAGGATTTGTGCTTTAATTATTTTATTTAGTGGGTAACATAATCATTACCTACAAAATATAGACTATCATACCTACACTCTTGTGAAGAGAAATTAGAAAAGATATTGGGCACTCTACCCACATGGACCATCCGACCATCCTAGAGAAAGATAAGGGTTTTGTCTTCTTATGATATACAATTCATTATTACATTATTCATTCACTTGAATTAGCTTATCTCTCTAATTTTGTTGTTGAACAAAATCATAAAAACTCACATAAAATCTCTATTATTCTCTTAATACTAGAAGTAGTATACCTATAATATTAGTGACTTTAAGGGAACAAATATTAATTGTAGTAATCAAATTAATATTTATATTAAGAAGGATTTCCTTGGTACAATCCTTGAAGAGAGATTCTATAATTGAATCTTGTTCATCCATTAGGAAAGCTCAAGAACTAAGTAAGGTAGGAGACCTTACTAGTGCCCTAATAGCCGAAAATACAAATGTAAGGAACCGATTTTTCTTTATACTTGTATTTGTTTTGCATGCATAAGATCTTGAATTAATTTTATGACTAAATTAATTATTCACATATTCAATTTGTAAACTTTTGAGATTAATGAATCTAACAAAAGTTACCTTGAATTAGTTTGCAAATCGAATTAAATGGATGAACTTAAAACAATTTGGATGGAACCAAGCATAAATTATCACCAAAGTTTTGTAGAGAATAAAGGTTATGAGAGTTTTAGGTTTAGAAAGAAGAAATAGGAAGTAAATAATGAGAAGAATAGAAGATATAAGTCCTGAAATTTTTAGAAATCTCGTGTGTTGTAGCAGCGGCACTTGATCGGGTGTCTGAGGTACTCGATCGAGTAGCCTATACTCGATCGATTTAGGGGTGATCGGTCGAGTTTTGATATAAGGCAGAATTAACTTTGTTTCTGTTTTCCAACGAACTCGATCGAGTGACCCACCTACTCGGTCGTGTACTCCTTCGTACTCGGTCGAGGAAGTCAAAATAACTAACGGACGAGTAAGAATTCATAGGTCGTCCCTGCAAAATAATAAATCGCTCGGAGTCTAAGGCATACTTAGAACTCGTCACTAGTTATCTCCTATAATAATACAATCAACTATTTATCGTCACTTTATATATAAGAAAAGCATTGCAACCAAAACATTATAACACTGCTATATTGTAATACTACGGTTTTATGAGTCTCTGGGTACTCTATCGAGTGGGCCTTACTCTGCGAGTAAGGGTGTTTTACGTTTTAAAATAGTTTCTGACCTGTTGGGTACTCGATCGAGTAACCTTGATCCTCGATCGAGTAGGAGGCACTCGATCGAGTATGTCAGCTACTCGATCGAGTAGTCGGTTTACGAGGGGATGATTTGTCGGGTTTTGTTAATAATGCGATTTAATATATATAAACTTCCGTCACTTTTTTAAAACACTTTTACAAACCTAATTACGTTCAAAAGAGAAAACAATCTACGTTCTTCGCATCAATCGCATTATTGGCAAATCCCGGAGCTTGGAAGGTCGGAATTCACCTTTCTTTACATCTTTGTGATCCTTGTGTCGAGGGTAAGATCTACGTACTGTTTTTATGATATTTCGCTAAAGTTAGTTAAACCCTAATTTGGGGATTTGAGGGTTTTGTTGTGTTTCTTGATTAGTAGTAATTGTATGATCATATGTTAGGAGGAGGATTCGTAGAAGAGGCCTTTTGATAACAGTTGTTGAGACCGTCTGACTGTATTGCATTCTAGGTAGGGTTTCCCTACTCAGTATTAGTCCCATAATGTGTTGGTGGTGATTTGTGTTTGCTAATTGTTATCATACGAGTATTGAGACGGTTGTTGGTGTTGATTGCTGTATAGTAGTTGTGATTGTTTGTATCTGTCTGTGTTCTCCGGGGCGCGTCCCTGGTTGAGTGGAGTCACTTGCGGGAGTGGCTTCACGCCCATTATTCGCCTTCTGTGGAACCTGCCACAGAAGGGATGTGCACATTAATGGATTTGGGTTATTCGCTCAACGAAGATCTTACCAGCGGCGTGGAGTGACCTGTTGCGATGGGCACTCTGGCAGGGCTACACACTTTAGTGTGTAGTCAGTATTGTGGAGTTGGTGATGGAGTTTGGAGTATATGTGTGACGATTGAGCTGTGTTGCTTGTTGTGTTCCTGGATTATATAAATTGTGTGATTAGTACTCACCCCGTTTATTGTTTTAAAAACTGTGGTGATCGATTCGGGGATGGTGAGCAGTTGTTGAGCAGGTATGATAGAGATACTTGGGCTAGCTGGGATGAGTCATCACTGCAGTTATAAGAGTCGTCCGCTGTTGTCAGACTTTATGTTTAGCTTTTAGACTTTTGGTTTTTTGGAGAACATGTATTCACTTTTATCATTTTGGTTTCCGGATTGTAATCTTTCACTTAACTTTATACTATTTAAATACTGTTTCGTTATTGTCTTATGATCATCATTGCCTCGGGCAACCGAGATGGTAACATCTTTATACCAGGGTGGTCCTGGTAAGGCACTTGGAGTATGGGGGTATTACAAAATTGTATCAGAGAGACGATCCTGAAACCTGTAACCAATGAATCTAATGAATATAGGGAGTCAATTTAAATGAACCCGGGGTAAAGGTTGTAGGAGCTAATGCAAAGGCTTGGGAGACGTCCTAAAGTCGCGAACTCGCCCTACAATTTTGAACCGGTCACATGGAGGTATGTGTCAAGGTTGTATGTTGTGTTTGTCAGCTTATGTGAACGTAACGATGTAGTTGTGAATTGTTGGATGTTGGGAGCAGAAAGTTGATTTTGTCATTTAACGATTTGGTGGGGTATGTATATATGTTGTTTGTATAAGAAGCATGATGGTTGTTTATTATGTGGCATTTGATAACATGAAATAGTTGTTTTGTTGATTGAATGAGGAGTTGTGTAGAATCGCATGCGTAGTTAGATTATAATGTTGAGTTTATCAAGTTGTATAGTATGTTGGGATATGAGAGATAACATGCGGGTAGTATATACGAGTCAGCATGACTCGATCGAGTAGGGGGTACTCGATCGAGTAGGTGTGGTACTCGGTCGAGTGGGTCTGACTCGATAGAGTGGGTATTTGCCGTTTTTATAACCAGAATTGTGTTTTTGGGTACTCGATCGAGTATATAGGGCACTCGATCGAGTAGGGGGTCACTCGATCGAGTGGCTGTGCTACTCGGTCGAGTATGTTAGAGATCAGAAGGTCTGTTTGGGGTCTGGAGTCGGGGCACTCGATCGAGTATGGTGGGCACTCGATCGAGTAGCCTCTACTCGATCGAGTGTGTTCTGGGTAGCCTGTTTTCGTGTTTTGGGGTTATAGTGCGTATGTTTATATCTACCCTTTTCTTATATAGTCTCAAGATGCCGCCCAAGAGAAACGCTTTGTATGCGAGAGCTGAGAGCATGAACATCGATGATGTAGTTAAGATGTTGGAGCACCAGGATGCTCTTACGGAGGCCCTAAAGAGAGTGGGGAAGGATAAGGACGTTGATCACTCTAAGATCAGTCTTTATATAGCGAGGTTCAACCCAAAAGAGTATAAGGGGACCGGGGAGCTAAATCTTCTGGATAATTGGCATCGTGAGATGGAGAATATTCTGGACCTGGTACACTGTCCTGATGAGATGAAAGTAGAACAAGCTGCGTTCTACCTGAGGGAAGCGGCTGGTGAGTGGTGGGATAAGGTGAAGGTGAGTGCTAGGGAGATGTACACGAACCAGGGTCTACCTGCTATACCTTGGGAAGAGTTCCGGAGAGCTATGAGGAAGGAGTTTGTACCTGAGCATGTGAGGAGTAAGCTGAGGGAGGAGTTTGATGGGTTTAAGATGACATCTGATATGTCAGTAGCTGAGTGCTACAAGCAGTTTAATGAGAAGTCTAGATATCTTTGAGGACATGGGTTTGAGTGAGGAGAACCTAGCGCTGAGATTTGAGAGGGGGTTGACACCCAGGATTATGGACAAGTTACCCGTGGGAGTCCTTACTGATGTTAAGGAAGCTTATGAGAGGGCTGGGAGAGTTGAGAGGTTGGTGGAGATGGCTCGGGAGAGAGGTAGTGAGAAAAGAAAGGCTGAGAGTGAAGGTGGTGGCCAATCTAACTACAAGAAAGGCAACCACAATCAGGCTAAAGCGTTTTCTTCTGGTTCCGGGTTCAGTGCTGGGGCTTCCTTTAGGCGTGGCCGTGTGAGTGGTAGTGGTAGTTGGGGAATGACCTGCTATGGTTGTGGCGGTGTAGGCCACAAGAGACATGAGTGCACGAGTGTACCTGAAGCTTTTCAGAGACCAGCTCAGGGGAGCTATTCTCAGGGACCGGCACAGAGTTATGCGAGTAACATACCAGCTGGGTCATGGTCTAACCGGGGAGGTCAGAGCAACCAGGGTGGAGGTAACCGCAATGGCGGTAATTCTTATAAGAAGCCAGCTATGAACAACAACAATCAGGGGTCGGGTGCTAAGCCGACCACATCAGCCAGTACTGTCTAGGGAGGTGGACAGAAGTCCAGTGGAAAGCTGTTTATGATGGACAAGAAAGCAGCTGAGGACGACGCACATGTTATCACTGGTACTTTTCTTGTTAACGGTATTCATACCTTTGTTTTGTTTGATTCGGGGGCATCTCAGTCGTTTGTATCTTCGAGTCATGTTAAACGGTTGGGTTTGAGGGTATATGAGTCTGTGAGTGAGAAAGTTTTTATACTTTCGGGTGAGTCTGTATCATGTGGGAGGTTGTATAGGGATGTCTCTATGATAGTTGGGCAAGTTGATCTACCTGTGGACTTGCTAGAGTTTCCTTTAGACGGTTTTGAGATGATAGTCGGGATGGATTGGTTGGGAAAGTACAAAGCTAAGATAGACTGTCATCAAAAGAAAGTGTCTTTGAGAGGTCCTAAGGGTGTTAGTGTGTCTTATCGTGGGTTTCTGGTCAAACCCAAAGTTAAGTTGATTGCAGCGGTGATCTTGAAGTCCTATCTGAGGAACATATGTCCTTTGATCTTGTGCCATGTGAGAGATGACCGGATAGAGAGTCCGACAGTTTATCAGATACCAGTGGTGGGTGAGTTTGAAGATGTCTTTCCAGAGGAGATACCGGGGTTACCACCGAAGAGGGAGATAGATTTCACGGTTGAGTTGAAACCGGGGACGGGGCCAATCTCTAAGGCACCGTACCGGATGGGTCCTAAAGAGATGGAGGAGCTCAGGAAACAGTTGGATGATCTAATAGAGAAGGGATACATTAGACCTAGTGTATCACCGTGGGGAGCACCAGTTCTTTTCGTGAAGAAGAAAGATGGGAGCTTGAGGTTGTGCATAGATTACAGGGAGCTGAACCGGGTGACGGTAAAGAACAAGTATCCTTTGCCAAGGATAGATGACCTGTTTGATCAGTTGAGTGGTGCATCAGTCTTTTCCAAGATTGATTTGAGGACGGGGTACCATCAGGTGAAGATTAGAGAGGTGGACATACCAAAGACAATTTTCCCGTCTAGGTATGGACATTATGAGTATGTGGTGATGCCTTTTGGGTTATCTAATGCACCGGCTGTGTTTATGGATTTGATGAACAGAATCTTCAGACAGTTTTTGGACAAGTTTGTGGTGGTGTTTATCGATGACATCTTAGTCTACTCCAAGACTAAGGAGGAGCATGAGGAGCATCTGAGGATTTTGTTGAACACCTTGAGGGACCATGAGTTATATGCTAAGCTGCCTAAGTGTGAGTTTTGGTTAGAGAAAGTTGCTTTTCTGGGGCATGTCATCTCTAAGGATGGGGTAGCTGTGGATCCGGCAAAGATTGAGGCAGTGACAAAGTGGGAAGCACCAAAGAATGTTGCTGAGATCAGGAGTTTCTTGGGTTTAGCTAGATACTACAGACGGTTCGTGAAGGATTTATCCAAGATTGCTAGACCTATGACAACTTTGATGAGGAAAGAGAACAGGTTTCGTTGGGATGAGAGTTGTGAGACGGCGTTCCAAACATTAAAGGAGCGTTTGACCACAGCTCCTATCTTAGCATTGCCTGAAGGAATCGAGAACTTTGAGGTTTATACAGATGCCTCGAAGAATGGGTTGGGATGTATGTTAATGCAGAAAGGTAAAGTGATTGCCTATGCTTCTAGGCAATTGAAGCCTTATGAGGAGAACTATCCTACACACGATCTAGAGTTGGGTGCTGTGGTTTTTGCTCTGAAGATTTGGAGACATTACCTTTATGGGGCGATCTTTAAGGTATTTTCAGATTATAAGAGTCTCAAGTACATCTTCACTCAAAAGGAGTTGAACTTGAGACAGAGGAGGTGGACGAAGCTGATTGGCGATTATGACATGGATATTATCTACCATGAAGGGAAAGCCAATATTGTTGCAGATGCGTTGAGTAGGAAGAGTGTACATTCTTTGTGTACAACTTTATCTTTGATGAGGTTGAGAGATGAGGTGGGGAAGTTTGGGATACATATGATGCAGAGAGGGGATGCCATGGGAGATTTGACAGTGCAGCCTGATCTTTATGATGATATTCGAGGTAAACAGGCGTTGGATCCTATGATAGTTGAGTGGATAGCTGGAGTAGAGAAAGGGACAGTGTCTCGATTCTCTATTCATACAGATGGTAGTTTGAGGTTTGATGGTAGATGGTGTGTCCCTAATGATGAGGAGCTGAAAAAGACAATCATGACAGAGGCACATTGTACACCATATTCAGTACATCCGGGTGGTGACAAGTTATACATGGATTTAACGAACACGTTCTGGTGGCCTGGGATGAAGAAAAAGACAGCTGAGTTTGTGGCCCGTTGTTTGACATGCCAGAGAGTTAAAGGGGAACATCGATGACCACAAGGTAAGATTCAGTCTTTAGAGGTACCTGAGTAGAAGTGGGAATCCATTTCTATGGATTTTATCGTGGGTTTGCCAAAGAGTCAACAGGGTAACAACATGATATGGGTAATAGTGGATCGACTGACCAAGTCAGCTCACTTTGTGCCAATGAAAGATACATGGACTAAGGCACAATTAGCTATGACTTATCAGAAGAATGTACTAAAGTTACATGGAGTCCCTAAGGACATAGTATCTGACAGAGATGCGAGATTTATCTCAAGGTTTTGGAAAGAGTTGCATGAATCTTTGGGAACAACGTTAACGATGAGTACAACATTTCATCCTGCGACAGATAGTCAGACTGAGAGAACAATCAAGACTCTAGAGGATATGTTACGAGCTTGTGTGATGGACTTTGGTGGTAGCTGGGAACAGAGGTTAGATTTGATAGAGTTTTCTTACAACAACAGCTATCACACTAGTATTGGCATGGCACCGTTTGAGGCCTTATATGGGAGGAGATGTAGGAGTCCAATTTGTTGGGACGACAGTGCTGAGGCAGTGGTTCTAGGACCAGAGATGGTTCATGAGATGGTTGAGCAGATTAAGATGATCAGGGAAAGGATGAGAGCGGCTCAGGATAGGCAAAAGAGTTATGCAGATCTACATCGCCCGGATATAGAGTTTCAGGTTTGGGACAAGGTTCTTCTGAAAGTGTCTCCTATGCGTGGGGTTATGAGATTTGGGAAGAAAGGCAAGCTGAGTCAGAAGTTCATAGGGCCTTATGAGATCTTAGAGCGGGTTGGAGATCTTGCTTATCGTTTGGCTTTGCCAGCTGCGTTACAGAGGGTGCATAATGTGTTTCATGTATCTCAGCTGCGGAAGTATGTGAGTGACCCGTCACACGTGTTAGAGGCAGAAAGCTTAGAGCTAGATGAGTCCTTGTCATATCTTGAGGTGCCTAAGCAGATTCTGGACCGGAAGGTTAGGAAGACTAGGAGTGGTGAGACAGTTTTGCTCAAAATCCTTTGGTCGAACCACGAGACTGAGGAAGCTACATGGGAGGCAGAGGAGGCTATGAGAGAGCATTACCCTTTCCTTTTTGATCAGGTATGTATGGGTACGGGGACGCAACCTTGTTTCTTTTAGGGGGGTAGGAGATGATCGCAAAGAGTTTTTAAGAGTATTTACATCTTTTTGTGTTGAGTTGGTATGGTTAGTAATGGTTTAAGTTGGGTTGAGTGTGGTTAGTAGCATGTTTTTATGTTGAGTTTTGTTTTGGTTGTTGTGTCGGGAGTGTAGTAGTATGTCAGTGTTTTGTTGTGGTTTGAACTTCGGGGACGAAGTTCTTTTTAAGGAGGGAAGACTGTAATACTACGGTTTTATGAGTCTCTGGGTACTCTATCGAGTGGGCCTTACTCTGTCGAGTAAGGGTGTTTTACGTTTTAAAATAGTTTCTGACATGTTGGGTACTCGATCGAGTAACCTTGATACTCGATCGAGTAGGAGGCACTCGATCGAGTATGGCAGCTACTCGATCGAGTAGCCGGTTTACGAGGGGATGATTTGTCGGGTTTTGTTAATAATGCGATTTAATATATATATATAAACTTCCGTCACTTTCTTAAAACACTTTTACAAACCTAATTACGTTCAAAAGAGAAAACAATCTACGTTCTTCGTATCAATCGCATTATTGGCAAATCCCGGAGCTTGGAAGGTCGGAATTCACCTTTCTTTACATCTTTGTGATCCTTGCGTCGAGGGTAAGATCTACGTACTGTTTTTATCATATTTCGCTAAAGTTAGTTAAACCCTAATTTGGGGATTTGGGGGTTTTGTTGTGTTTCTTAATTGGTAGTAATTGTATGATCATATGTTAGGAGGAGGATTCGTAGCAGAGGCCTTTTGATATCAGCTGTTGAGACCGTCTGACTGTATTGCATTCCAGGTAGGGTTTCCCTACTCAGTATTAGTCCCATAATGTGTTGGTGGTGATTTGTGTTTGCTAATTGTTATCATACGAGTATTGAGACAATTGTTGGTGTTGATTAATGTATAGTAGTTGTGATTGTTTGTATCTGTCTGTGTTCTTCGGGGCGCGTCCCTGGCTGAGTGGAGTCACTTGCGGGAGTGGCTTCACGACCATTATTCGCCTTCTGTGGAACCCGCCACAGAAGGGATGTGCACATTAATGGATTTGGGTTATTCGCTCAACGGAGATGAGCGGGGATTAGGTGGGAACGGCTGCGGTCCCCCACTGGCGGCGTGGAGTGACCTGTTGCGATGGGCACCCTGGCAGGGCTACACACTTTAGTGTGTAGTCAGTATTGTGGAGTTGGTGATGGAGTTTGGAGTATATGTGTGACGATTGAGCTGTGTTAGTTGTTGTGTTCCTGGATTATATAAATTGTGTGATTAGTACTGACCCCGTTTATTGTTTTAAAAACTGTGGTGATCCATTAGGGGATGGTGAGCAGTTGTTGAGCAGGTATGATAGAGATACTTGGGCTAGCTGGGATGAGTCATCACTGCAGTTAGAAGAGTCTTCCGCTGTTGTCAGACTTTATGTTTAGCTTTTAGACTTTTGGTTTTTTGGAGAACATGATTTCTTTTTTCTCAGTTTGGTTTCCGGATTGTAATCTTTCACTTAACTTTATACTATTTAAATACTGTTTAGTTATTGTCTTATGATCATCATTGCCTCGGGCAACCGAGATGGTAACATGTTTATACCTCGGTGGTCCTGGTAAGGCACTTGGAGTATGGGGGTGTTACATATATTGCGTTCCATGTGACATACAACCTGCTATTATGTACCTTAGTTCACACATTCACCCATAGCGGTAACGATGTTCTACCTTATTCATATGCATATCTAAACTTATAACGATAACATGCTCATACCATTTATCAAATACTACAAACTTGTAAACAAGTTACCAAACTTATATGTCACCACATATCCTCACGCATGCTTCCAATACATCCTACTTGTCCATCCACTTACTCACGCACACAATTACAAAAACAATTACGCATCACATATACTATCCTCTACACACATGACATTACCCTTATGCATATATCTTGCACATTACACACACATGCTCATACAATTCCCGACTCAATATCCCCATTCATAGTGGCTGGCTTAAGCATATTGGGGCCAAGATTTTGGAATGAGGGCGCCATCTCATGTAACACCCCACGTGAATTGAAGAGGTCCGGTGATAGGGTTAATTGACTAGTGCTGAAAGGGATTGGAAGTACTACTCATATCAACAAAGTGCACTTTCTTTTATGGTCATCCATGCAAAACAACTCCACAGTTAAGCGTGCTTGGCTGGGAGTAGTCTTAGGATGGGTGACCTCCTGGGAAGGTTCTAGGGATGCGCATAAGTGAGGACAAAATATCTATAAAGGACCCATGTTGATCTGTGGGCCATGTACACAGCCTGGTGAGCTATCATAAGTAACCGCTCCCTGCCAGGTTTGGGCCGGGGTGTTATAAGTGGTATCAGAGCAACCCTGCGACCATGTGGTGATGGGAGGCAGTTGTTATACGCTCCTAGAGGCAGTTGTTATAGGCTCTATTGTGATCACCCACCTAGCGGGGGAGGATTCTGGGTTAGCGGTTATGCTCCCATGGGCAACAAGGACGTTGCGTTCTTCAAGTGGGGGTGATTTTAACAACCCACGTTAATTGAAGATGTCCGGTGATAGGCTTAAATGACTAGTGCCTAAAGGGATTGGAAGTACTACTCATATCAACAAAGTGAACTTTCTTTTATGGTCATCCATGCAAAGCAACTCCACAGTTAAGCGTGCTTGGCTTGGAGTAGTCTTAGGATGGGTGACCTTCTGGGAAGCTTCCTGGGATGCGCATGAGTGAGGACAAAATGTGCTATTGTAGATACCCAGTATCTGTCAAGTCTCCAACAAACACCCGATGATTATCGGACTACAACATGCTTGGGAATCGCAGCGTTTAATCGACAGCTTTTGTACAACTATACGTTAGAAAACATAAAACGATTTCGAAAATAAAACATTTCAAAACTTTTCAAAAGTACCTGGAGTGTTTAAAGCATGACGATGGGGTCACAATGACACTAATTAAAGTCAAAACCGACACTTGACCAAAACCCGACTCAAAACTCAAATCCCGACTCCAACAACGAGTCAAACCGAGTCAAACACAAAAAACAAACTTTTCAAGACTTCCATGTTAAGTATTCCCGGAATGCTTCATGGTCAAGTACAAATCAAGTTCATCCAAAACATAGGATAGAACAAATCATGATTACAATTGCGTGACAGTGACAAGACACCTCGAAGACGCGCGAAATGGCTCGCGCCTCTTCGAGCAGCCCATGCGGCCACGTCGCTCAAAACGCACACAACCACCAATTTCTCTATAAATACCCCTCAAATGCCACCATTTGAGAGTTACGCGAGTGTCCTCCCCCTCATTTCTCCCTTACAATTCTAGACTCGACTTCTCAAGTCACAAACCGACACGTGTTTTTGACCTACCGATCGAAAACACAAGCCTTACAGATTGTTTGGTGCCGTCATCGTGCATTAAATCACTTGACCGACCATCTCGACCAAATACACCATCATTAAACTTAAAACACTCTTTTACATTGCTAAAACGGTTTTCAAACCGAGTTTTCCGACTAAACAAGTTGATACACTTTCAACGATTTCTCGTCTCAAAGCTAGCATGTAAGTATGAGGGTGTAAAAATCCTCTTCTACCAAGTTTTTCATTTGTTTCATGACTACAACATGCTAAAACATGCATAACATGGTCCAAATATAGGATAAATGAGCGAAAACCGGATTTTGGCCGAGACAGGGGCTGCTTGTATAGCAGCATGGCACGCGCCTAAAGCCCCTCTCAGGCCTTAATCCAACCGTGTTTGGTCTCTTCTTCCCTTTTATTTTCATTTCATATTTGTATTCGGTTTTTACCATTTCAAATATTTCAAATCATTTTTTTATGACAAACTTTTAACCATGAAACATTTTTCACCCTTGGTTCCTAATACCATGACGGTTTAATCCATGTTTCGGTGATAATATTTGGTTAATTACATTTTAAAAGATATTTTAAAACATTTTATTTCATTTCTTTACATTTTAAAAGTTATTTTAAAACCTTTTATTTCATTTCTTTACATTTTCAAAACAAATGTATTAGTCATAAACACAAAATCATCCTTGGTTCTACATACCATGTTGGATTTTAACCCGAGTACAATGATAAACATTTGCTAATTACTAACAAAAGAACTTAAAACAATTAGTTCATAATCATTTTCAAAACTATTCATGTCAAACTTACAAAACCGAACCCGACATCGAATATAGTCAAAACAATGACGATTATTCAATTCTCGTTCTTCACATCAACACAAAAGCGGTCTAAACGACCTTTTCAAATCAAGACGGGTTCAAACACCCTCTTTTCAAACCATTTTACAAATCTTTTTAATGGTCAGAAGACGTCCTTCCATCGTCTGTTGACCCGCGCCTAAACAGGCCACCTATTTTCCAATTTTCAAATCAGGACAGGCCTGTTTGCATCGCCTGATGGCTCACGCCTATATAGGCTGCCTGATGCAGACCCTGTTTCCTTCCAGCACCTGCCTAGGACGATCCTCACTTCGGTCAACCCGAATACAGGACGGATCAGATGACGAATCTGCCCATTTTACATCATATTTGCAAAACGCCTTACTAAGACAAATGGATCACATTATGCACCATAAACCTAACTCGGTAAATGGATGTTTAATTTCTGTTTGCATGCAAATCAACATTTAATCCAATTCGACATCAAAAACTTGATATTTGGATTAAACAACCAACATAGAAAGCTCACATGTTAGGTTCAAACTTTTGGATCCGCATTCATGCATTTAAACCGTTTTATCAACTTTTGCATTTAACCAACCAATATCGATCAGTAGAGGCCGCTACCGCGGGCGGGATTAGGTGTCCGATTAAAGGGCTTCCCAATACGTACCTTCACCTCTTACTCAGAAACTTTAGATAGTGGACGACCTTATCCAGGGCGTACGAGAGTCATTCTAGAGATAGGATGCTAAAAGAGGGACGATTCCTTCTCTTTAGTACCTATCTCAAACAACGCTTTTTGACTTGGTTGACCTAGGTATAAAGTGGACTCAAACGGGTTCCAAGTATCCCATAAATGCTTGGTGGCGACTCTGAATATCTCTTGCATCATTTCGAGACCCTTGCCGAGACGAAACCGGCCGATCTAAAACGATCCGGTCGAAAGCATTTTTATGCCGCCGAGCGTGGCTTTCAAAAAGACTGCTACAATGTCCACAGATCGGCTGGGCGTCATAGGTGGGCCATGTTCACAGCTATAAAGGACCCGTGTTGAGCCGTGGGCCATGTACACAGCCTGGTGAGCTAACATAAGTAACCGTTCCCAACCCGGTTTGGGCCGTGGTGTTACAAGGGCCAGGGTGTTACATGTCACCTAAAATCAAATATGCAAGGGGCTCCCAACATACATACACCAGGATCATTTTATTTGACTCACTATGTGTTGGGGTTGGTGTCCTTAACAGTTAGTGCAAGGACTTATAAACCTCTAAAAGGATCAAAGGGCATACTTTTGGTATTATTATCAGTTGATCCACGTTTATCAATAACGGTTGGCTTGCTAGATAAGTTTGACGTTATTGTCATACAGATGGCGGTGATCAACTGGTCCCTAAAAGTCACACCTATAGGATACGTTTGAGAGACGTGACGGTATGAAAATACAGTCATGTAGATGCAAAATTTGACTAACCAGTTAGTCAGAGTTATTTGACTAGTAATTAGTCAAAATGTGATGTTGAGATATTATATTTAATACGGATTAAATATTATGGGCTAAGGCGAATTAACCAGTTAATTCGTAAAATTAAATATAAGCGTTTTATATTTGATTAATGTATATTGAATTTAATTATACAATATCGTCTTAGTCGGACATGTATTAATACTTCAACTACACCCGTGTTATTAGTTGATATTTTAATAGCCGATAACCGATGACGATTTATAATAAACCGCGTCATATACATTTAGCAATTTTCGAGCCAGTCCACGAGGTAAAAATTAAGAGGAAGTGGAAGCCCACTTCCCCATGCAAACCCACGGCTGGCCGAACCAAACAAAAGGAGAGACTCCCTCTCCTTTTGACCTAGACAATTTCATTTTACACAGAAATTAGGGTTTTGGAGATCCAGCTTTCTCTGAAACCGAGATCTCACATCTCGAGAAAACTCACAACAAGTTCTCCCAATATTGCAAGGCAATCGGAGAACACGTTCTAGCACAAGGGCATATCTCGGACAAATCTTGGGTGCAACAATTAGGAGGGAATCTCGTTTGATTTCTGTTCTTTACGCCGTGCATCAAAGGACCCGAGGTTGATTCTTATTCCTTATCGTTTCTCTATTGTATTTATGTTTTATGACGATATTCGCATGTTAAATTTACGTTATAGTCCTAAATTTAAAGGTTATTATACGGATATAACCCCACAAGTGGTATCAGAGCGAGGCCACGTAAATTTTTCTATGTGTTTTTCATAAAACTATTTTGAAACGGTTTTGTTTGTCTCGAAATCCGTGCCTTGTATACATGGATGTTGCGTTTTGTTAAAACCGTGCGGCTGTTTTACACGGCTGTCTTGGGTTGTTTTTCGATTTAGTCTTTTACATGTTGTTATTTTATACGGAGATTATAGCAACATGTCAAGTTTTGTCAATTGTTAAATTGTTTTGATGCGTTTTAGATCAAAATTGCAATTGATTTTGTCTCGACAAACTGTTTTCACGAGGGTTTTGAATTTTCAGCCATGTTTGCATTCGATCGAGCGTATTTCTACTCGATCGAGTGCTATTTCTGTCTTGTTTTTGATCGATCGAGTCCCTGTTGTACTCGATCGACCCCTTTCTAAACCCTCTACCGCTTCGATCGAGTTGTCCTCGTACTCGATCGAGTAGATTTGTCGATAAAGTACTCGATCGACCATCAGTTGATCGATCGAGCATTTTTGTTTGGCAACCCTCTCGATCGACTTGCGGTTCATCGATCGAGTTTTTTTGTTCCTCGATCGAGCACTTATGTCCCTGGATCGAGGGATTTTTGTTCTGGCAGCTTTGAAAATTTATTCTTTTTGCTTTAAATTTTCTTTTGGCCTTAATATGTACTTTATACGGATATTGTACACTCGCTATGATTGTGAAACGGTTCACACGCGTACCATTAAGTTATTTTAAAGCGTATTTAAAGTAACGGATTGTAATGGATTAAAATTAAATGATAGAAGCGGTTTTATCACATGAATTTTAATCATTAAAAGGTGGTTTGGATAAATTTAACATAATTACGGAATTATGTCACGAATGAATTTGTTTTTAGTTGATGCATTTTTATTTATCGTTTTGTTGAATGCCTTGAATGCCTTTTATTACGTATTTATTTATTTTTGCAAACGGTTGTAACTTAGTGTGGCCTTAGTAGAACGTGTTACCGTAATGATGGAACACGGTCTTGGTTGTATTTTGAGATCTCGTATCTCCGTTTTGGATTTTTCACTTGTAATTACAGTTTTAATTAGAATGTAAATAGGTTTATATTTTGTAATTTCAATTGTAATTTTGAGAAGACCAAAGATGGAGACCGGATGCTCACTCCCGCTACTTGGATCAAGATGGAACATCAAGACAAGCTTTTCGGGTCCAACGGTGGATTCCAAAGTTGTATTATGTTCTTATACTAGGATAGGCCACACTAGGACCTTTTTATTTACGTAATGCATTCTTTTATTTATTTTTCGCAACGATAATATGCATCATATTCCGCCTAAAAACCAAACCACCTAATTATTGCATGAAAACTGACACATATAGAGGTCACGAGTTAGTTTTCATTGACATTCTCATGTCACACGTTTTAAAGCCATCATCTAAATTAATTCATTCACGACAGACGCTAGTTATTCGTTCACTTAAAATGAATTAAAACTTAGTTGATGGGATCTTCCTCGTATAAACAAAAATTGAGAACAGTCTTTATAGGTCAAACTCCAATGAGTCCCTTCTTCGTCGGTAGGCATAATATGACCCCTTCTACGTCGGGTAAGTTGGAACCGATTGACCTATTTTATCTCAACACTATGGTCACTCGTACGATCCTGTGACTATGGTGGACTATAGATAGGATTTACGGAAATCTATCGACCAAGAGTTCTTCCGGAAGAATTAGCTACACAGTTGGCTTATCAATTTACAGAAATTGAGTCTTGGGATCACTTGTATCATTCTTGAGGGAGATCAATTATGCAAGTGCGAGAGTCTACATGTTTAAAATGAATTTTAAAATAGACTTAAATCACCTCGATGAGTTGCTTATTTCGTTTTTGTTTTTCTTTCTTTTTCAGTGTAGATCACGTATTTTTAAACTGCAAATAACAAATGGCTGGTTCTACTGATAACCCAATGCCAAGTGCCACATTGGACCGTGAGTCCTGGCTTCGGATCTTCATGAATCAGATGAATCAGTCTACTCGACTGAAGAATGATGGATCAAACTTCGCGGACTGGGAGGCGGCATTACGGAATCTTTGCCGCTGCGACGGAAGCTCAAATATCTATTAGAGCCCATCCCGGCAAACCCAGGTCCCACGGCTAGAGCTGCTGAAATCACCAAGTTTAATGATTTCTGTATGGAAGCGGGTGCGATTAAAAACGTACTCATTTTTGCAATGGAACCCAATTTGCAGAAACGCTTCATAGCCCATGGTGCAAACAAGATTTTCACCACGCTCACTAAGGAATTCTCGAAAGCACCGAGAATCGTGACCTATGAGCATACCACTCGCTTCTTTGATGCGAGACTCCAGAAGGGCCAACCGGTTAGCCCACACATTCTCAGCATGATTGAGAATGTCGAGAAACTGGAGACCTTTAACTGCAACATCAGCGAGAATATTGTTATCGACCGCATTCTTCACTCACTCCACGATGGTTATTCGCAATTTAGAGCGAATTACTATATGAATGATTTGAAGAAAACTCCGCATGAACTGCACTCCCTCCTCGTACAGACCGAGAAGGACATGAAGTTCAGTGGGAGCATGAAACAGGATGTTCTCGTTGTGTCAAATAAAGGGAAGGGTAAGGGCAAAGCTCAGGCAAACCTAGTAGTAGGTAAGGCGAAGTTCAAGAAGTCGGGTTCAGGTAAGAGTGGGCCTGGTGAGTCGAGCACCTCATCAGGCGTGACAAAGAGCAAGAATGAAAACATGGAGTGCCACCATTGCCACAAGACTGGGCATTGGAGACGCACATGTCCTGTTTATTATGAGGACTTAAAGGCAGGTCGTGTTAAACCTGTTGGTATGTCTTCCTCTACTTCTACTTTTATTCATATGATTGAGATTAATCACGCAAGTTACGGAACTTGGGTACTTGATACTGGTTGTGGTTCTCATCTGTGTAATCATGTGCAGGGGCTCCGAAACATCGAACCCCTCGTAAAGGGTGAGGTGGACCTGCGTGTTGGGAATGGAGCAAGAGTGGCTTCCATCTCAAAGGGGACATATGTGATCCAGCTTCCTAGCGGATTTGAGTTATCATTATATGATTGCTATTATGTACCCAGTCTTTCGAAAAACATTATTTCAGTTTCTGCACTTGACAAACTTGGTTTTTCATTTGTAATAGAGAATAATACTTGCATTTTCTCATTACACGATATGATTTCTGCAAGGCGAGTCTCCATGAACGGAATTTATGTTTTAGATCGACCACGGAAATATTACACGTAATGAATAAAAAGTTAAAGGTTGGTGACAAAGATCAAACGTATCTATGGCACTGCCGTATGGGACACATTAATGAGAAACGCGTAAAACAGCTCATCAAACATGGAGCTATCTCGGCCTTTGATTTTCAATCATTTGGCACGTGTGAATCATGTCTCATCGGTAAGATGACTCGTATTTCCTTCAAAGGTGTTGGAATGCGCTGCTGACCTATTAGGACTCATACACACGGATGTATGTGGCCCTATGTCAATCACCGCACGAGAAGGCTATAGGTATTTCATCACTTTCACGGACGATTTAAGTAGATATGGCTATGTCTACTTAATGAAGCACAAAAGTGAATCCTTTGAGAAATTCAAAGAATACCGAGAATAGGTGAGAACCTATTGGGTAGAAAGATTAAAACACCGCATTCGGATCGTGGTGGCGAGTATCTTTCTCACGCGAGTTTGATCAACACCTCAAAGATGTGGGATTGCCTTACGATTAACTCCACCTGGAACACCTCAATTGAATGGTGTGTCCGAACGGAGAAATCGAACACTACTTGATATGGTTCGATCCATGATGAGTCACACGGTTTTACCTGATTCATTATGGGGTTATGCTCTTTTGTCAGCCGCTCTAATACTTAAACGAAGTCCGTCTAAAGCTGTTGACAAGACTCCATATGAACTATGGAAGGGAACGGTCCCTAACTTGTCCTTTATACGGGTTTGGGGCTGCGAGGCTTATGTCAAGTGGAGACACGAGGATAAGCTCGGCCCGCGATCGGTCAAGACATACTTTATAGGTTATCCTAAAGGAACACTTGGTCATTACTTCTATTCGCCAACCGAACAACGTGTTTTTGTTGCGGCTAGTGCGACATTCTTAGAGAAGGAATTTCTTGAGAATGCAAAGAGTGATAGAACCTTCGACCTGTCGGAGATTCCAGAACCAAACACCGAGCAACTATTGGAGGAACCTAATCCTTCAATCCCGGCTGCGGTGAATATTCCTGAGGAACCTAGGAGGTCGGGAAGAGTCTCTATTCCTCCGGACAGATACATTGGTATGGTCGAGGAACATGACATAGATGACGTTCTACTCTTAACGAGTAGTGAACCCGCAACCTATAAAGGTGCCATGACTAGTTCTGACTCAAAGCTATGGCTTGAGGCCATGCAATCCGAGATGGACTCCATGTATGAGAACAACGTGTGGGATCTTGTTGACTTACCTGCTAAGGTTCGTCCCCTTCAATGCAAATGGCTTTACAAGATAAAGCATTCTGTGGAAGGTCAACAAGATATCTACAAAGCACGACTAGTTGCTAAAGGTTTCACCCAAGTGCCAGGTTTGCACTACGATGAGATTTTTGCACCCGTAGTCATGCTGCGTTCCATTCGGATTATCTTAGCGATCGCCGCTTTTCATGACTATGAAATTTGGCAAATGGACGTGAAAACCGCCTTCTTAAACGGCTTTTTGGAGGAAGAGTTGTACATGGTACAACCCGAAGGTTTCATCGATCCACAACATCCTAAGAAAGTATGCAAACTTAAGCGTTCCATTTATGGACTTAAGCAAGCATCTCGGAGTTGGAATCATCGCTTCGACCAAGTGATTAAAGAAAATGGATTTACTCGATCTGTCGAGGAACCATGTCTATATATCAAGTCGAGTGGGAGCAAGATTGTCTTCCTAATATTGTATGTTGACGACATACTCCTGATTGGGAATGACATACCTCTCTTAACTTCGGTGAAAGTATGGTTGAAAAACCATTTCCGGATGAAAGATCTGGGAGAGGCACAAAGAATTCTAGGCATCCGTATCTATCGAGATAGATCACGACGGATGTTATCTCTCGTCAGAGTCTTACATAGACAAAGTCCTAGAGAGATTCAGCATGACTAACTCCAAGAAGGGGTTTCTTCCTATGGCTCCAGGGGTGCATTTGAGCAAGTCTCAGGCACCAGAGACACCGGAAGAGAAAGAGCGCATGACACGGATTCCTTATGCTTCGGCTATAGGATCAATCATGTATGCCATGATATGCACACGTCCGGACGTGGCATATGCATTGAGTATGACAAGTCGATTCCAACAGCATCCAGGTGAACCATATTGGCTGGCTGTCAAGAACATTCTTAAGTACCTACGGAGGACTAAAGATTGGGCATTGACTTATGGAGGCTCTCAAAAGCTATGCGCAACCGGTTACGCAGATGCTAGCTTCCAAACGGATCGAGATGACTCGAAATCTCAGTCTGGATTCGTTTTTACTCTTAATGGCGCTGCAGATCACTGGAAGAGTTCCAAGCAAACGATTACAGGAGATTCTACGACCGAATCCGAGTACTATGCCGCGTCTGAAGCTACAAAGGAAGCGATATGGATGCGTCAATTCTTACATGGACTATCTGTAGTGCCTAGTTCGAATGACCCGATCACCATCTATTGCGACAATAGTGGTGCCATCTTCCAAGCTAAGGAGCCAAAGTCTAGCAACAAGTCTAGACATGTACAACGGAAAGCTCATCTAATCCGAGATTACGTGGAGCAAAAGGAAGTAGTGATAGAAAAGATTGCTACAGATGATAACATAGCAGATCCTCTCACTAAAGCATTACGACAAGATAAGCATGAAGGGCACGTAAATTCCATGGGAATTAAACGTATTCCTAAGTTGTAGTACTCTTTTATGGATTAGATTCATTCGCTTTTGTACTCTATACGATATCATCGTTTTGATATTTTATATATATTTTGTTTTTCATGTGGAATTGTACGACAATTTTGAACACCACAAAGTGAACTGAACAAACATCATATCTTTTTAGTCCTTAATTGCCCACATGAGCTGATAACTCTGGCAATTATTTTGTGACGTTGGTTGATGGTGGGTTCAACGAGCCATAAGTCAACCGGTTGACTGACCAATCACATAGGCGATTTATACGGATATTTCGTAGGACACAATTGTGACATCGACGTGGAGTCCTAAATGTTTTATAACATTCGTTGCCCGGTCATGGATAGGACCTCCATGGTGATCCTAAGAGTCGATTCTTTTGACTATCGACTGTCTCTTGAGACTAAGGCAGATTTTGGGTGACTTTGGTTTCTTTCTCACGGTCATCCGTAACAGGGGGCCAAGTAGATTTTTTCTGGGTCATTTCATGCTGTGCTTAGATCGGAAGGAGTCGAGTTGAAGGAAATATTCAGCCTTTATCAGGTACTCGATATTTCTCGGGGCCACTCGAGGAGTCAGAATCGAAATGCATGGCCATGCTCGGATACGGATTCGTTTTATCAGTTAAGTTACTCTCTAGTCGGGGAAACCACTCTAGATACAGATCGATTGTAAAATACGACCTTTGTGGATCCAGATCTGCAAATTGTTTTACATTAAGTGGGAGAAATTTTAAATGAATATGAGAATCGGTTATCGCAAATACACTTGTACGGACAAGTGGGAGTTTGTTGGGGCTGTGTCCTCCAGTTAGTGCGGATAACGTCATTGCACATACACTTGTACGGACAAGTGGGAGCTTGTTGGGGTTGGTGTCCTTAACAGTTAGTGCAAGGACTTATAAACCTCTAAAAGGATCAAAGGGCATACTTTTGGTATTATTATCAGTTGATCCACGTTTATCAATAACGGTTGGCTTGCTAGATAAGTTTGACGTTATTGTCATACAGATGGCGGTGATCAACTGGTCCCTAAAAGTCACACCTATAGGATACGTTTGAGAGACGTGACGGTATGAAAATACAAATCGGGTAGATGCCAAATTTGACTAACCAGTTAGTCGAGTTATTTGACTAGTAATTAGTCAAAATGTGATGTTGAGATATTATATTTAATACGGATTAAATATTATGGGCTAAGGCGAATTAACCAGTTAATTCGTAAAATTAAATATAAGCGTTTTATATTTGATTAATGTATATTGAATTTAATTATACAATATCGTCTTAGTCGGACATGTATTAATACTTCAACTAACCCGTGTTATTAGTTGATGTTTTAATAGCCGATAACGATTTATAATAAACCGCGTCATATACATTTAGCAATTTTCGAGCCAGTCCACGAGGTAAAAATTAAGAGGAAGTGGAAGCCCACTTCCCCATGCAAACCCACGGCTGGCCGAACCAAACAAAAGGAGAGACTCCCTCTCCTTTTGACCTAGACAATTTCATTTTACACAGAAATTAGGGTTTTGGAGATCCAGCTTTCTCTGAAACCGAGATCTCACATCTCGAGAAAACTCACAACAAGTTCTCCCAATATTGCAAGGCAATCGGAGAACACGTTCTAGCACAAGGGCATATCTCGGACAAATCTTGGGTGCAACAATTAGGAGGGAATCTCGTTTGATTTCTGTTCTTTACGCCGTGCATCAAAGGACCCGAGGTTGATTCTTATTCCTTATCGTTTCTCTATTGTATTTATGTTTTATGACGATATTCGCATGTTAAATTTACGTTATAGTCCTAAATTTAAAGGGTATTATACGGATATAACCCCACACTATGTTCATTATGTTCATTGGTTACATGTTCCAAAATAGTCTCTCTGATACCACTTTGTAACACCCCCATTTACCAAGAAGCCTTAACCAGACCTTCCCTAACAGATACGGGCGTTACCATCCCGGTTGCCCGAGGAATAGTATATCACAACGTCATTATAAGAACTATTAAATTTATTACAATCTTTAACTCAACAAAAGAAAGATATAAATGATGGATAAAACAAGTAGGTTGAGACTACTCCATGTCAAGACTCAGTGAAAGACTCGTCCCTCCAACGCACCCAGATAATTAAGCTCCACATATCAACACCTGCTAAGAGTGACTGCTCACCATAATGGATAGCCGCAGACACATAACAAGAAGGAAACACAGACTAAACCACACAAGTTCAGTAACTGAAGAAAAACATACAAAACATAGTACAATACAAGCTCAAACTTTGAACTCCAATAATCCACAAATCACCTGACTAACCCGAAGGTATAGTCCTGCCAGAATACCAGTCGCAACCAGTAATCCGCACCGCTAGTGGGGATCGCAGCCTTACCACCTAAGCCCCGCTAAAAACCATAGAGCGAATAACCCATGTCCATTATGTTGGAATATGTGTCCTCCGACAATTATGCGATCACAACTGTCGATCATGATGATCACACGTTTAAATTTCATTTTAAGAATACATGTGGGATGTAATATTTTACAGTCAACTGGTCCACACATATTGGTAATGATTGGCTGACTAGAGTTTGACATTACTGTCGTGCGACGGTGGTGATCAGTTGATCCCCTTAGGTCATACCTAAAGGGTGACACTCTTAATTGATTATTAATTGATCGTATGTCGATACGGGTTAATTAAATTGCTTAAAATTGACGGACGATTTTTTGAGTATTATTGACGTGTCTTATTGTAATTCGATTAAATAAGATACGGTCTAAGTAAAGAAATTGTTTTATTACTTAGATAAAATTATTGTTTACGAAACAATTGAAACTGAATGAATAATTTATTATAAATACAAGACCTTGTGATTTATAATTTGATAAACCGTTTTGGTACAAGTAATTACGAATTACTAGTCGATTTTGTAAATGACATATTTTATGAGTATGTTGATTTTTAATATGTTAAAAATACATTACATTGTGACATGTCATGTAACATGTAACATGTGACAAATTGACAAATGACAAAATAAAATGGACTACCCATTTTATTTTGTAAGTGCCGAAATGGAGGGAGTATTAGGTTCAAATTGTGTTAATTATTTTTAAGTGGAAAACATGATGATTGCAACCTAATATAGCCATGCATACCTATGATTCCTTGGGTAGAATAACAAGTTTATGCATTGGCTCTACTCTCCCTATGCTAACCGGTTTTTGGAGGGGTAAAAGGCAAATGGGTTTTTCTCTTAATCATCACTACTTCACATTATAATTTCTAGTGTAAGAAATTATAAAAATTCTCTCTACATCTTCTGAAAAATTAGAGAAATAAAAATCTCCAAAAACTTCCTCTCTTGGCCGAAATTACAAGAGACCAAAATAAATATTTTGGGTCATTTTAGTAAGATTAATATTGTTCTAGATCTAATAATATTAGGCTTTTAAGAGGTTACCTTGGGTATAAACTTTTGGGAGGGATTCTATTTTGGATCCTTTTGTTCATCCATTATTAGGGAAGCTCAAGAACAAGTGAGAAGGAGAACTCATTTGTGCCCTAATATCGAAATTCCAAAGTAAGAAAGACGATTTCTTCTCTTGTCTATTTTAGTTTGCATGCATAAGATCTAGTTTTAATTTTATGACTAAATTAAAATGTCACATATATGAATATGTAAATTAATGAGATTATTGATTTCTAACAAGTGGTATCAGAGCCTTAGGTTGTTTGCATGCAAATCGGTTTATAGTTTCTCCGAGTTATATGATTAACATACAAAACTAATTAAATTGGTTTTATGAAGTTAAACCTTAAAATAAATTTGCATGTTAAATGTTTCTGGTCCTAAGTGATTTTTAGGACATTTTGGTTTATTTATGGATTTTATTGTTCATTTTATATAATATTGACATTAAAATGTGATTTTTATGATAAAAATGTCATTTTTGGACGAAAAATAGCTAAACTTCGATTTTACCAGTGATTTTTGGATATATTTTCACATATATTATCTACTGATGGCCTGTAAAATTTCATGATAAAATGAGTTGTTTTGCTCGAAATATGGATTTTTCAAGTTAAAATCGTATTTAAATGGGTAAAGAGATTAATATGAGTTATATTTCGAATCTGGTCATGGAAATTAGTAATAATGCTAATACATACTTCATGACTAAATGAAAAACGTCACATGTTGCATTTTATCATATATTTCATATCTAAAAGCGAAAAGTTGGTGAATATAATTTTTCTCATATTTTTAGGGTCAAAATTGATAAAAGCGATAAACCGCAACATTGTTTTTCTCGATACATTTTCGAAATTTTTAACCTAAGTTTTGAACATTATGAGTTTCATGGTATTTTTCCAGAATGTTCATGAGTTTAAATTTTAAATTTCGAAATTATTTGAAATTTTTATAATTTAATTTGAAGTTTATAGCATATTTTTATGTTTTTGAGTCCATTTATGAACAATATTAAGAAATCAAGTTCATTTATTGTCAAATGTTAGTGGAGACTAATTTTGAGTCCTAAGATGTTTAGGGTAATTAATTTGTACATAAATATGAATTTATGTAATTATTGTGATTTTAAAAGGTTAAATCACGCAAATCCGTAAAAATCGTTTAATATACGATATTGGCTCTTTAAAGGCGATTTAGCATAAAATCGAGAATGTTCATACATATTATAATGCTGCATTTTATTTATGATTGTCATATTTTAATTTTATGTAATTTTTGAATTATGTAATTTTACTTACTATGGCCTTAGTTTTAATTGGTATTACCCGAAATGTATGGGAATATCGATTCGGTTGTAATTATTGTGATCTCGTATCACTGTTTTGTAATTTAATAGATTTATTTTATTTTAATTACAAATGTATAATAGGAAATTATGTAATTCATTTTGTAATTTATTTATTCCGGAGTTCCTTGAAGACGGTGCCACTCGAGAAGGCGATCCATCAAAGAAAGTGTTGTCTTGAAATGCGTGCCAAGACCGAAGTTCAAGGGACCAAAGGAGTTGGTTTCCGAATTTTTAATAGTTTATTAGATTTACTATTTTAGGAAGGCCATACTAGGATTTTATTTATGCTTTGCATTTTATTTATATGTTGCAGCATGCATCGCTAAATCGCCATAACTAAACATGCATTTTTAAATCGAGTTTATCGACCGTGTCAATTACAATTATCGTAGTTCACCGCTTTAGTTCACTTAAAACGTGATAGATAATAAATTGACATGACCTCTCGCTAAAATAAACAATTGAGACTTAGCCTTACCAAAAAGTAGAAACCATGAAAACCTATTTCATGAGAGAGTGCACTCGGCCCTACCGGGGTACAAACCTTGTTACGTAGGGGAAGTGGGTGATAAATGTCTATCCACCGAATTCATGTTGATAAGGGATGAATCGGCCCTACCGTGCCCAAGTTGATGTGGATTTGGATCATGGACACATTTATTCGAAATTTGGGTTGAACTCAACAAAAGTATTCTCGGCCTTTGCCGGATGTGTTTTGGGCTAAAGCTAAATATTAATGTAATTTTATCGACCAAGAGTTCTAAAAGTAGAATCGATTAAAGCGTTAATCCACCGAGTTATATTGATAAGGGATGAATCGGCCCTACCGTGCCCAAGTTAATATGAATTTGGATCTTGGAATCATTTATCAAGTTGGGTAGAGGTCACTAGATAAATTCTATAAAACTTGTTTAAATTAAATTTACGAGTTTTATTATTATTAAAAAAAACGACAAGTGTTTTATTCCTTCTATTTTGTTTTGTAGACCACTTCTATTTCACAAAACAAATGGCCGCACCAAACACCAACGCTGCACCTCTCACTAATGTTTCATGGCTCCGATCCTTCATGGATCGTTGTAAACTTGAAAAGAATGGGTCAAATTTCTCCGATTGGGATGCCCAACTCAAATTAGCCGCCCAAGGTGACGACAAGCTTCGTTACCTCACCGAGGCCTCTCCACCCGAACCTAATGCTAGGTCGAGTGCCGCCACTAGGGAAGCATATGAGGCTTACCACAAAGAGTCTGCCGCTATGAAAAATGTGTTGATTTTTGCGATGGAGGCGGATCTGCAAAGGAGAGCCTTTAAAATGGGCACCGCTTATGAAATCTATTCCAAACTTGTGACAATGTTGTCGCAAGCACCGAGGATCGTCCAATATGAGGCGGCCTCGGCATTCTTTGATCTCGATTTTAAGGAGGGCCAAGAGGTTAGCCCTCACGTGCTCAAATTGTTGGAGCTAGTCGAGACATTGAAACTTCAAAAGGTTAAAATCCCCAAAGAGCTCATTGTAGATAGGATTCTACACTCCTTATCCAAAGTCAAAGCGTATGTTCAATTCCGGGTGAATTTTAACATGCAAGACAAGGACGTGTCTCTTGAAGAGTTGCACAAGTTACTTGTGCAAGCCGAAAGAGACATGGGGTTAAATGTTAACACACCTAAGGATGTGCTTAATATAAGCACTAAGAGCAAGGGGAAGTTCAAAAAGAATGGGAAAAAGGGTAAGAGGCAAGCTCCCATGTCCACCAAGGCTAAGACTTTTGAAGCTAGCACTTCCAAGACCAAGAAGGGTCCTCTTGATAAATGCCATTATTGTAATGGTGTTGGACATTGGAAGAGAGATTGTTCCAAGTATCTTGGTGACATCAAAGCTGGAAAGATCACTCCAGTAGGTAAATGACTATCCTTTCTTTTATGTTTCTAATTCAACTATGGTATTTTGATACAAAGTTGTGATAATGTATCCCCTTTTTATTGTAAATAGGCCCTCCTCCAAGCAAAGACAAGGGAAAAGAGAAGCAAGCTTGAGATATCATGAAGGAGCTAGGAGTAGCTACCAATGAAGCTTGGCTTTTATTATTGTCTTTATTTTAATGTTATGAATTTTAGAACTATTTTGATTTCCGTGTTCGACATGGAAATGGTTGATCCTTTCTAAACAATGGTTGTATTTTAGATTATGGTGACTTGGCTTGCAACCCAAGTCACCCCTCTTATCGTATTTGTTTGTTCTAAAAATTCGTCTTTATATGCTTGCTAATAGAAACATATGATCATCTACTTAAAGTGATCCAATAGACAACTATAATGTTGGGATTCATTATATGTCCACAAGCTTAAGGCTTGTGTATGATCAATTATAAAGTGATGTTGAGTTGATGAACTCTCCTAAAGGAATGTCAATTACCAAGTACGCCCATCAAATCTAAATACTATTAGTCAATCTATGAGACAATCCTTCTTCTACTTCAAAAACATTATTTGTGTCTCATAAGCTATCTTTGAATATCTAGTGTATTTATTCTAAAGATAGAGTGGGAGAAAAATGAAGACACAAAGAATACAAAGAATAATTTGTATGCTTGAGTAAATGTGATCTATAAAAGTAAGAATGATTTGTATACCAATATAGATAGTATACACGAATAGATGAGATCTATGGTCTCGAATAGATGAGATCTACATGACAAAAGAGACCAAGTGAAGTAATCAAAAGAATATGTTCTTAAGATAACTACACGAGGAGACCAAAAGAAAGTTTTGTAAGAAGATGACTAAAGAAAAGTCTCAACAAGAGATGTTACTAGTTTATGACAATTGAGTTTCTATATTCATATTTACTTAAGAGGCTAAATGAAACAAAGTTGCATCCTTGAAAATAAATGAGATTTATGACTAAAAGTTGCTACGAAAGATATGCCGATGTCTACAAGAGCCAAGTTAATTGTTAACCACGCTAGTGTCATTACTTAACCTCATTATGAAAATGAAATGGTTAAACCTCCTTCCAAAGGGGGTATTTTGAGAAGGACGTATATTAAATGGAATTACACATTTGAATAATGACATTGCTACGCATCATTATAAAAATGAATGAGTTAGAGATTAAAATCTCTTTCCATAAGTTTATGATTGAAACCTTTTCAAAATAGGTATTCTGAAAAGATATGTTGGGAACATATATGGTTTTATCTTAATAACTTAGCCAAGCAAAATGTATTCCAATTCTTAAAATGTTTCGATTGAGTAGTCAAATGCGAAACATGTGGAATTGAGTGGGAGTTTGAAATTATCATGTGAAGACATGAAATTTAGTGGGAGCTATCATCTTGTAAAATTTATAACTTATTACTCATTGAGAATGACGAGCTAGTACTATCTTTCACAAAGAAGTATTTGAGTTTTCAATTCTGGATGAAAATGGACTATGATGAATCCAATCACATCATGGGATGTTGGATAGGCATTAAGATATGCACATCATATCAACATGAAATGTAGGTTGTTCATATCGATGAAAATGGAATTACCATTAGCAGTCATGGTCATTCATTGAACCTAAGAATGGTTGATCACATGATTAAAGATTACTAATGTTTCCGCCATTAGAATAATCATGCACATGTCCTATAATGAATCATCTGCTTAAGAGCATGATGAGTCATTGTTAAGCCATAGAAGAATTGTCATGAATACTCGAGAAGAACTAATGAGCTATTCTAGTGTTTGACAGAACACTCTGTTATGTGACAAGAAGTTGCACATATTGAAGTTCGAAAACGCGTAAGGATTTATGAAAATCCTAAGCTATTTAAGCTAAAAGGAGAAATAAGAAGTTTGAAAAGATACTTGTTATAGTAAGAAGTTACTCAAAACTAGTATTTTCAAAATTTTCTAGGACTTATGAGAAGTGCTAGGCTAATCATCTTGACAATTGTTGCAAGATCCTACAAAACGTATACCTAGTGCATTGTGAGTTGGTAGAACACTTGACCAGTGCAAGTTATATCATCCACCACAATTTGTTGATTATGTGATAAACAACAACAAAGCTCTTTCAAGATAAAGAACCTAAACCTAGGTTGGGAACTTAGATGTGTACTTGGTAAGGTTCATGCTATGAGAGATAACATGAATATAAAGGAATGTGCAATACGAAGAGTTTGAACACATGGACACATGGTGTGTTAAACTCGTGTTGCGAATAACTAGTGTTTACACACTTGCAATATACATCACAAGGTGGTAATATGGTATTGACTACCCGAATATGATGTCAACATTTGTCGTTTGAGTTATTATTAACTCACCTTGTACTTTGTTACATCCAAACGGGTTGTAAAGACAATTGAACCCCGTTGAAGTGAACATGGATTATCATTGTATTCGCCCATAGTCACTTACATGAGGTGACGTCTCGAAGTGACTAGAGTGTGATGCGATTGATGGCAAGTTCAAGTGCCATGAAGTCATGTGAGATGACTAGTCGATCACATAGGCAGACTGTTAAGAACACTTTGTCGGGCTAATGACCGCTTATAGAGTTCTGGCAAATTTATATAGCCTGGTCGTGGCGAGAGCTACTATAGTATTCTAATGAGTCAATTCTTTCGACTAAAGACTGTTCGCCTAAGGTGGCACAGTTTCAGATTAACTTTGATTTATGTTACTACGACCATCGTAAATGGGGTCAAATGGGCATATTTTGGGTTATGATGGATGTGGCTAGTTGAAGGGAATAAGTGCGATAGGAATTGTCCACCCCTTGTCAGGGTTATAACGATATCTCAGGGCCACTCGAGGAGTAATGAACTAGAAATGCGTGGTCACGCTCGGAAGGTATCTATGGTAGATAATTCCGGTCTATCAGTTATTCTCCAGATCGAGGAAACCACTCTCGATATGATCACTTGCAAGTACGACCCGAAAGACACCTTGCATTCAGTGGGAGATAGTAATAGGACAAGAGAATTGGTGACGCACATTTGTCGAGGACAAGTGGGAGATTGTTGGAATATGTGTCCTCCGACAATAATGCGATCACAACTGTCGATTATGATGATCACACGTTTAAATCTCATTTTAAGAATACATGTGGGATGTAATATTTTACAGTCAACTGGTCCACACATATCGGTAATGATTGGCTGACTAGAGTTTGACATTACTGTCGTGCAACGGTGGTGATCAGTTGATCCCCTTAGGTCATACCTAAAGGGTGACACTCTTAATTGATTATTTAATTGATCGTAAGTCGATACGGGTTAATTAAATTGCTTAAAATTGACGGGCGATTTTGTGAGTATTATTGACGTGTCTTATTGTAATTCGATTAAATAAGATACGGTTTAAGTAATAAAATTGTTTTATTACTTAGATAAAATTATTGTTTACGAAACAATTGAAACTGAATGAATAATTTATTATAAATACAAGACGTTGTGATTTATAATTTGATAAACCGTTTTGGTACAAGTAATTACGAATTACTAGTCGATTTTGTAAATGACATATTTTATGAGTATGTTGATTTTTAATTTGTTAAAAATACATTACATTGTGATATGTCATGTAACATGTAACATGTGACAAATTGACAAATGACAAAATAAAATGGACTACTCATTTTATTTTGTAAGTGCCGAAATGGAGGGAGTATTAGGTTCAAATTGTGTTAATTATTTTTAAGTGGAAAACATGATGATTGCAACCTAATATAGCCATGGATACCTATGATTCCTTGGGTAGAATAACAAGCTCATGCATTGACTCTACTCTCCCTATGCCAACCGGTTTTTGGAGGGGTAAAAGGCAAATGGTTTTTCCTCTTAATCATTCACAACTTCACATTATAATTTCTAGTGTAAGATATTATAAAAATTCTCTCTACATCTTATGAAAAATTAGAGAAATAAAAATCTCCAAAAACTTCCTCTCTTGGCCGAAATTACAAGAGACCAAAATAAATATTTTGGGTCATTTTATTAAGATTAATATTGTTCTAGATCTAATAATATTAGTCTTTTAAGAGGTTACCTTGGGTATAAACTTTTGGGAGGGATTCTATTTTGGATCTTTTTGTTCATCCATCATTAGGGAAGCTCAAGAACAAGTGAGAAGGAGAACTCATTTTTGCCCTAATATCCGAAATCCCAAAGTAAGAAAGACGATTTCTTCTCTTGTCTATTTTAGTTTGCATGCATAAGATCTAGTTTTAATTTTATGACTAAATTAAAATGTCACATATATGAATATGTAAATTAATGAGATTATTGATTTCTAACACATTAATGTGCACATCCCCCTTGTGACGCGAACCACAAGGGGCGAATCAAGGGCGTAAAACCACTCCCAAAAGTGACTCCACTCAGCCAAGGACGCACCCCTCACCCCGCACACAATAATACTATTACACAATAAGAGGCACACGCACCACACATGACAACCAATCGACATTACTGAGTAGGAAAACATAGCATTAACGACCAACAACCAACATCGCATACATCCATATGAAGGAAAGGCAACCTTCATCAACACCTATAACAAGAAGTAGTAAAACCCCTATTACTAACAACCATAACCACAACGAAACCTAGGGATGATGATGATGACTTACCTATGCTCGGCATTACGGCTACAAGACCGAAACCCGACTCAAGCCTCCGTCCTCATGGTGTCTCCAAGTGTGAGGGATCTTAAAAAGCTTGTGGGATGGTGAGGGAGAATATGTGTCAACTATTAGGTTTTAGGAGTTGTGAAAAAAGAAAACTGATTTGGGTTTACGACTCACGATTTATAACTTAACGCTGAACTCGCCATACTCGATCGAGCATGTAGCCTACTCGATCGAGTGGCCACTACTTGATCGAGTCACTAGACTAGTCGATCTAGTAGCCTACACTAGCTCGAGTTTCCACTTCCCAAAGGTTACTATGACGCAAGGCCGATAGAGTAAAGGTTCCAAGAAGTCCAACATATGTCTCAGATCAGTCAACAGGCAGTGAACGGGTCCATAGCAGTACAGGTATTACAACGACACTCGGGGAACAGAGCGTATAACCACTGCCTCTGCTACCCCCCGAACATAGGCCAAAAGTAAATCTCGCGTCAACGGGTGGCGTTAGTTCATTCGGATAGTATATAAGTGATACTACCGTCATCTATTCAGACTAGCAAACCACAAATACACAGTATAACTGACTGTATAAACATGCATGAACAACATTGTGGACACAGTCACCTGCGCCGCGCGCACCCGTGCGTTGGTTTTAAGGCGACGACACTTTCCCCACGGAACTCCGGCGCGAGCTAAAGCACGTCAATGGACATTAACGATTTGAAAGGCATTGAAACCGGTGAAAGGTTTGAAAAGCCTGCATTTGCGGAGTCGCCAACAATTTTTTTGTGGAAAATTTGAACAGTTCGAATACTTCGCGTTATGTCAACACACAAAGTAGTGACATGAACACTAAAAAATTCGTTACGCTCAGGATTCTATCTCTAAAATGACTCTCGTGATGATAATGAACACGGATGTTCACAGAGATATTGAGTAAGGGGCAAGGGTACGTATTAGGAAGCTCTTAACTTAAACACCTAATCCCGCCCTCCTCGATAGCGGCCTCTACTAATGATTAGGGAAGTTATTTATACTCTATATGTTGTCAATTATATGTATGCAATGCAACATCCACGGATTATTCCTAGCATGTGAGATTAGACTATGTCAGTGAACAAATAATTTACCACTCAATTGGGTCAAAGTTGGAATTTAGGTTAATTACATGTACAATACCTCAGATTTATGAGCTGTTGGGTACTCTATCGAGTAGGACTTACTCTGTCGAGTAAGTTAGTTTTTCATTCTGTAGTACGTTCTTCCTGATGGGTACTCGATCGAGTAGGCGGTACTTGATCGAGTAACTCAGTTACTAGATAGAGTAAGTCGTGTTTTACGATTTTTTGGCCGGGTTTTGTTAGCAATGCGTGAAGAGTATATAAAGAGTTTTCGTCAATTCCTTTTCAATTTTACCTTATTCTAAACCTTTTTACAAAAGAAAAACAATACAACGTCGAATTCTCTTCTCTCATTGCAATCAAATCAAGGGGATAGGATTGTCGAATTTCGGAGTTCTTTATATCTTTGTGATCGTCGTATTGTGGGTAAGATACTTGTACTGTTTTTATGTCATTTGGTTAATGTTGTTTAAACCCTAATTGGGTAAATTGTGGGTTATTGGGATTGTTGATGATTATAGATTGTGATTGTATGATTATTTGATTATAGGAGGTGATTTCGTAGAGGAACGCTTTTGATCCGCTGCTTGTGTTGATATTGGTAATTTTATTCTAGGTAGGGTTTCCATACTCAGTTATTGTATAAATGTTATAAGATGGTTGTTGATTGATTGGCATGTTGTTTTACATTGATATTGTAATTGGTTATTGTTATTTGTCTGTGGTTCGCGAGGTGCGCCCTCGGCTGAGTAGAGTTACTTGCGGGAGTGGCTAAATGCCCTTGATTCGCCCTTATGGTTCGCATCACAAGGGAGATGTACACATTAAGGAACATGGGTTATTCGCTCGATGGAGATGAGCAGGGCTTAGGTGGGAATAGCCGCAGGCCCCCACTGGCGGTGTGGAATATCTGTTGCGATGGATATTCTGGTAGGGCTAAACACTTTAGTGTGTAGTTAGATGATTGGTTATGTGACGGTGTTGGAGGATTGTGATTGTGTATCTGTCTGCGATATTATCTTATATTGTTTATGCAGTAACTGACCCCGTTTAAATGTTTTGAAAACTCTGGTGATCCATTCGGGGATGGTGAGAATTTGTCTAGCAGGTATATCTTGGATGCGCGCGGGATAAGTTGGGGATGGATTAAACATGAGTCAGAGTCGTAGTCTTCCGCTGTGTTGTCATAATACATTAGTTACTTTAGTGGATTTTTGTTTTAGAACAGTTGTATCTTATTTCATTTACAATTGGTTTTGATGTAATCACTTTAAACTTTATACTTCAATTATGTTTCTTGATGGTCACTTTTGATGACTATGCCTCGAGTAAGCGAGATGGTAGCATTCTCATGTGCTAGGTGGTCTTGGTAAGGCATCTTGGTGTATGGAGGTGTTACAAAGTGGTATCATAGAGAAGGTTTTGGAACCTGTAACCAATGAAATTAATGAGCCTAGAGAGTCTAATTAAAATTAACCCGAGATGGAGTTGTTAGGAGCTAATGCAAAGGCCTAGAAGACGTCCTAAAGTCGCGAACTTGCCCTTACAGCTTTGGACAGCTACTTCTTTATTGTTGTTTCATATGCACATGTTGGATGTATATATGGTTGATTTGAATGGAAAGTGTTGGATTTTATGTTGGATAAGTGGAAGGATATACATGTCCATGATGAATGTTAATGTTTGGCTTTGTAGTAGTAACATGCGATAGGAGTTGTGATATTTGTATATATATGATTAAGGTGGAATAGAGTGGTATAAGGCATGATTTGGTGTTTCTTGTATGGCTTTCGATTAGTTAGTAACTTGTGGAATAAGAGATGTTAGTTAGTAACATGTGAAACCGAATAGTTATGTTGTCCGATTATAGAGGAGCTGTCTTTAAACTGTTATAACTTGAGATGAATATATGATATTGATGTGATTATAATTGGAGGTGATAGCTCGTTCTCTAACTATTCTAACGATAGGTCACACGCCCAAAATTACGAAGAAACGAGTAAGATATTACCGTTTTACGAAAATTGGACAGTGTTGAGAACTATGTAGGGTACTCGATTGAGTAAACCTCTTGGCACTCGATCGAGTACCCCTTACTCAATCAAATAGTCCTGATAATTTATTGTGCGTGCTTCTGATCTTCGCCTACTCGATTGAGTAGGCCGTACTAGATCTAGTGACCCCTTTATTGGTCTTATGCTTATCTTTTTTACCTCCCTGCATGTCATTGTTATTTCAAAGATGTTCTTTTGCTTCTTTATGCACTGTTTTACATATGTGTTGGTCTTGATGCGTAAGTTACCCAATCTTATGATGTAAGGAGTAGCACCTTATGATGGGTATGAGTTCGGAGGGGAGGACATGGGTTATATGTGGTTGTGATGGATAGTGGAAAAGGAAAGAGAAGATTGGTGAGTTTATCGAGGCAAGGAGCATGTTTTGTGAGATGTGGTGAGTGATATAATTGCGAGTTTGAGTAATGTAAGGGTGAGTGAATATGGGCAAGGGGTGATGTAAGTCTAAGGAACGTGAGAATGAAAAGATTAAAATAAGGGAAGCGAATGGTGGTAACTTGGGATGTTTAAGGATTTATAGAGGAAGATAGTTATAACTAGGTTGGTTAAGAATATATAAAATTTAAGGTCATTGTAAAGGGATGTAGAAGAATGGTATATAGTGAACTTAGATTGAGTTATGCCGTGACGTGGATTTGTAGATAGTGATTGAGTTTGGGAATTTGGATTATTAAGAGGTGAGCCTAGTGTGTAATTCTTTGGGTAATTAACGGTATGAGGTGAATTTTTGGTTTTCTAGGGATACGAAAGGAAGATACAACTAATTGAAGAGTAACCGTTGGTTGTGTGGACTTAATGGTGACAAGTGTGAGTGAGTAGCATGATGAGAGAGGATCAGTGATAAGAAAGAATGAGAAGATATTGATATGAATTAATGGAATTTGAGTTGTGGAGCAACGAGAATGTAACCGGATTACTAAAGAGTTAGGTAGAAGGAGGAAGGAGATGAATTATTTTTTGGTATTCATGAGTGAAAAAGGAGAAGGATGGAAGTAAGCTGAGAGAACGTTGACCGGAGTTAAGGAGCATGAAAGTAAGGAATCATGGAGATGTACGATAGCATCATGAGAGGGTGTGAGTTAATGGTTATATAGGAGTTTCTGGACAACATGTTACCCATGAGTTTCGAGGAATTAAGGAAAGTAAAAAGTTCGTAAAGTATTTACACGATATGAGATTTTGGTGGTGAGTTGGGTGACGATACAATTGAGGACAAAATTGGGATGAATGTTGAGGTAAATTTTGTTGACGGATTTGTTGTTTGTTAATTGGGATGTTAACCAAAATAGAAGTGAACTGTTATGTTTATAGGTGAGTGTAAGATATTTGTTAAACGAAAGAAAGATGGTGGTGTGCTGATGTTATCACTAGTAGTTAAAGATGACGTTAAATAGAGAAGATAGTCGTCCAAGAGTGGTTGATTTTGTAGAGACCGGATTGGTATATATGGTTGCGAGGGAGTATAAGATGTGGATATAGGAGGCGTTTGCTAGTAGTTGGGTATTAATGGTATGGTTACATTTGTCAGGAGGTGATAGTTATACGAATGGGAGAATGTGTTTTGAGGGGCATACGAGTTAAGCTCGGGCGGGAGTTAACCTTTATCAGGTGGTAACTTACGTTATCAGGATTGATTAGTTAGATTCGATTATGGGTCTATGATGTGTGTGAGGTTCTGACCTCACGAATAGTGGTATGGTGTGATAGTTATAAAGTCGTTATCTGAGTTTTCCACGTCATATGTTGTGTACTCTAACCTAATAGCATGATATTCAAAAGTGGTAATTTGGGTGATCTCGAATGGCTAGTTATACTTGTATGTGTATTTATGATACATGTATGTGATAGTGTGAGGTTCCGACCTCATGAGTAATAGTATGGATGATATTCATAAGGTTATTATCTGTTTATTCCGTGTGATATGTTGCGTATTGATTTAGTAGAGCGGTTTAAGGAAGTTTTCTTGTCAAGGAGGTTATGCTGAGTCAGTGTTTATGGCATTGTATAAGTTTCGATGTCTATCGATGTGGTTGTTGTGCCTCGGGTGGCGATCCGGGCACGATACTTCATGTTGTGATACGAGTATTTTCGCGCCGCGGTTCGGCTGTTGGTGGCAGTGTTGCGATGCCGTCATCGGTCGCGATGTAGTAGGCGGGATACTTATGAGATGAACTTTCGAAAGTGTATATCAGTTATATAGATTGTTATTTTGTTTCCTGTTAGATTCGGTCTGGGCATATAGATTGTTGTTTTCTTTATTGATGTTTCTAACCAGTTTCTGCTTGGGAGTGAGGGTAGAGTATGATACGGAAGAGAGTTGCGTATGTTTCCGTTGTTGTCATGGTATAGTGATATTCTGTTAATGGACACAGTTGCGAGAGGTTGTTGAAGTACTTTTGATCTTCTTTTAGAGGAGGCATTGGTTGACATAGTAATGGCGAGTGATTTGTGGAACATGTGTTGTACGGAACTGGAAGTTGCAGGTGGTTCATAATCTTCCATCGGGACAGTAGGTATGGAGTGTTAGAAATTAGTATCATGTTAAGTTCAGAATGAGTTTTGCGGCCATAAAAGAGAGAACTTGAGGATCTAATGTGAGTGTGTGTAACAATTGTGGATTGTGAGTTATGATTTTGGAGATAGGTGCTTTATAGAGGAGTATGTCGTTTTGCGGTAATGTGGGAGAGTTGGAGTATTGGTTATGCTAAGGATTTTGTGGTATAGGTTAGGTGGGGTGCCGAATGATTTGAGGTATGATAACTGTTAGAGAAAGAGAGCCCTGGATATAGGAATGGCTGTCGGTGTTGAGGTTATAGTGGGTTATCGTTGACATGCGGTGGTGATGAGGATTATGGGAAGTATAGAAAAGGATCTAGTATTAGTGGGTTACGAGGATGTAACATTTATCTTAAGTGGAGTCGGATGCGACAAAGAGAGTTTGATGGTTGTACATGTTGAAGTATATTTGGAAGTTTGAGCCTTGGTGTATAATAAAGGAGGGATTTATGTTATGGTTGATACAATTAAAGGTCATGGCAAGACTTTTAGTAGTATGCTATTTATAAGTGTGAGTAAACTTCAAGGGCGAAGTTCATTTTAAGGGTGGTAGAATGTAACATTCCGTTTGGTGGGGTATCTTGCTTGGTGGATTGTTGACACGTCTGTCGCGTACCTGTCAAAAATACCAACTGGCTCTAACTAATATAGCTAGGGAAGTCGGGTCGAATCCATAGAGAGGTAGGAAATTGTCAGCTTAATCTAAGTTCGTCAAGGTAACCAAATAGGGGGGTTTTTAAATGTGATATTCTAAACTAATAAGAATAAGGAAGAGGAAAATAAGAGGAAGGAATTAAGCAGATAAAGAGAAACGGCTAAGACAGACGGTTCACCATAATCATTCAGTCAAGTAATCTAGGTCTCAGGTCAATGCAAATACGGTCTAAGGAGCAGTGAATATCTCCTTTCGGTCTCAATTCGCCCTAAAGCGTAAATAGCTTAGCTTTCGCCCTCACTACAATACCCTATTGTTCGCTACTAGTCTCGCCTTTTCCAACCTTTCGGTCCAGGTCAAGGATCACTAAGAAATAAATGCCTACTTGCGTCGACTCAATTAGACGGATACAGTTAATTGTTGCATTTAACCAACAAAGACTATACTAGCATTAACCCAATAAATCGATTACTATTCCCTCATGATTATGGATCCCCTATAGTCTTAGCATAAGGGAATTAGCTACTCATTACCATTGAATTAACAATAATGATAAATAGATAATTAGAATTAAACATTATAACAAACTAATAAAGATCGAATTAAAGCAATTATTACGATAACAATAAAGAGAGAAGAATTCAAAGCAGTAAATATGATTAAGGATAAAAGAAGAATAATAATACCAATCGCAAATCCGAATCCGAGTAGCAAAATATAGAAGAAAGACAAAAATCCAAGTAACAGTAGCAAGAACTAGAGTAAAAATTGAATGTCACCGTCCAAGAGAAGAGAGATCAGTAACGTAGTCCCTCTGCTCTATCTTATACGAAAAATCCATCCTAAAACCTAATCTATGGACTAATTACAAAAGCCCATAAAATGGTTAGGCGGAAATTAACTAAGGCAGGAAAAACCACTCGATCGAGTAGAAATAAACTACTCGATCGAGCAAACCTACACCAAACCACTCGATCGAGTGGAAATAAACCACTCGATCGAGCACTTCTTGCAAAATCTCCTCGATTGACTCCTTAATTTGCTCGATCGATCAATCTTGAGTATATAAAGCATTCGATCGAGTAGAAAACTACTCGATCGAGCTATATAGGCACGCTAGACTTTGCAATACCCTTCCGAAACCAGCTCACGCGTCTCCAAAATGTTAGACTCCAAGCTCCGACTCCTTATTCTCCATGAATGCATGCAATTGGGACAAATTAGGCTCGATTTAACTCCTCTTCGGTTAATTCCTGCAAATTACATAAAACGAACCAAAGTACGATATTCGAGGGCATTTGTAGCTAGATGCTACATAAATAGTACAGAAATGCGTGTAAAAATGAGGTAAAACCTTATATAAAAGACACGCATCAATTGTCTTGACGTTGGATTTGCTAGTGGGTAATAGGTTAGTGAGACGGAGGTAGCAACATTTGTGGTTGGTATTATGTAGTTTGTATTGAGAGGCTATGCTATAGTTGAGACGATATCGTGAGCCGTGTTGTGGAAGTAGGCATGGTTGGTGGAGTTAGTGCTAGGTGTTCATGTTTTATAGGTTGGGTTTGAACTTCGAGGACGAAGTTCATTTTTAAGGAGGGAAGACTGTAATACATCAGATTTATGAGCTATTGGGTACTCGATCGAGTGAGGGAAACTCGATCGAGTAGGCGGTACTCGATCGAGTACCTCAGTTACTCGATCGTGTAAGTCGGGTTTTACGAGTTTTTGGCGGGTTTTTTAGTAACGCGTGAAGAGTATATAATGAGTTTTCGCCAGTTCCTTTTCACTTTTACCTTATTCTAAACCTTTTTACAAAAGAAAAACAATACAACGTTGAATTCTCTTCTCTCATTGCTATCAAATCAAGGGGATAAGATTGTCGGATTTCGGAGTTCTTTATATCTTTGTGATCGTCGTATTGTGAGTACGTAAGATCCTTGTACTGTTTTTATGTCATTTGGTTAATGTTGTTTAAACCCTAATTGGGTGAATTGGGGGTTATTGGGATTGTTGATGATTATAGATTGTGATTGTATGATTAGTTGATTATAGGAGGTAATTTCGTAGAGGAACGCTTTTGATCCGCTGCTTATGTTGATATTGGTGATTTCATTCCAGGTAGGGTTTCCCTACTCAGTTATTGTATAAATATTATAAGATGGTTGTTGATTGATTGGCATGTTGTTGTATCGGTAATTGGTATTGGCATTGTTTTACATTAATATTGTAATTGGTTGTTGTTGTTTGTCTATGGTTCATGAGGTGCACCCTCGGCTGAGTGGAGTCACTTGCGGGAGTGGCTTCACGCCCTTGATTCGCCCCTTGTGGTTCCCGTCACAAGGGGGATGTGCACATTAAGGAATATGAGTTATTCGCTCGATGGAGATGAGCGGGGCTTAGGTGGGAGCGGATGCGGTCCCCCACTGGCGGTGTGGAATATCTTTTGCGATGGATATTCTGGCAGTGCTACACACTTTAGTGTGTAGTTAGATGATTGGTGATGTGACGTTGTTGGAGGATTGTGATTCTGTATCTGTCTATTGTATTATCTTATATTGTTTATGCAGTAACTGACCCCGTTTAAATGTTTTGAAAACTGTGGTGATCCATTCGTGGATGGTGAGCAGTTGTGTAGCAGGTATATCTTGGATGCGCGCGGGATTAGCTGGCGATAGAGTCACCACGAGTCAAAGTCGTAATCTTCCGCTGTAATGTCATAATACATTTGTTACTTTAGTGGATTTTGGTTTTGGAACAGTTGTATCTTATTTCATTTGCAGTTGGTTTTGATGTAATCACTTTAAACTTCATACTTAAATTATGTTTCTTGATGGTCTCTTTTGATTACTATGCCTCTGGTAACCGAGATGGTAGCATTCTCATGTGCTAGGTGGCCTTGGTAAGGCACCTTGGTGTATGAGGGTGTTACAACAGGTTAATATGCCAAGCAAGTAAATCATACAAGATAAATATGAAAATCCGATAAATTACATGATATAAATTACAATGGATTAACTTGAATTTACATTATAAATATGCTGAAAAAAGGATTTGAAAATAAAAGAAAATTAAAAAAAATTAAAGAAATTAAAATATGAAAATATATCGAATCAAGGGTGATAATATGAATAATAGTCGATTAGAATCCTAATTAGAAATCCTACGTCAAGACGAGAAGGAGCTCAGAGATAGAAACCAACCCAAAACAGACACAACAACAATTGCGTTCTCTGGAAGAGGCCAATCACCTATAACGACTGTTCTTCAGCTGGGTTCTGACTGTGAAAGTCAGACCCATGGGTTAGTTATTATTATTTGTTGGTTATTTTACATTGGTTATTTTACATTGATTATTGATATACGAGTCGAATAGAAGTGATATAGCATGTTTATGTACTGATGATCATCGTAAAGGGGAAAAAAGTATTAAAATGAGATATTACAACAGTTTACAAGTCATGGTTATTTACGATGTCAGATTTGATGAAGGTTGAAGCTTGAACCATAAAATGAATGAGGACAGCTTTGAAAATCAATGAAACTGGAAAACAAAACAAAGTATATACAAAAAAAGAATTCTAAAGACTCGATATGGAAGAATCGAACCAATAAAATGCGGGTTTGATTAAGATGACGAAAACCCGTAAATATTGATTATAAGAGATTTAAGTTGAAAGGGTTTTATAAAACAAATTGAAACGGAAAGGGTTTGAAGAAATGAAGAAAAATAAACGGTAAGAAGGAAAGACGAAAACAAACAGAGACTCGAGGAAGAAGAAGAAGAGCAACAATGGATAAGCAGCCCCTGGAAGAGGCGCAGCAGATGCTGCGACTATTCTAGAAGGAGCATCAGTTGATGCGATTCTTCTCGACATCGTATCGCTGCTATTTTCACCAAAACGGTTTAAAACATAACTCTTGAAAACCATTTGAGTATATCAATGATATAAATTCGTACATTAATTTAGCACAGAAAATAAACTACAAGATTAAATAGGTTTTACACCCTCAGACTTACATGTTTGACGAAACGAGATTGGCTAAGTTATCGTTTAGTGATTGCTCTACTCGATATATGTAAATACGAAACTTCCCTTGAAAAAGGATTTAAAACAATTAATTAAGTTGATTAAGCGGAGTTGGTCAAATTGGTCGGTCTATGCAACGTGACTGGTACTCAAAATGATCTGAACTTACGTGGTCGCGTAAATCAAGCATGTAGGCGTCGAAAAGCAAGAGTGTGGTCTTAGAATACCAAGGGAGGAAAGAAGGGCGGACACTAGCGTGAGAAATATGTGAGGCGGAGGCCTCTATTTATACTAATCACGAGGAGGAATTTATGAGAAGGTCGGATTAGGAAAGAAAATCCGGAAATCTTCTGGAAACTGAAGAAAAACAACCTTGGAAGGGGCGCAGCAGAACCTCCGACCTTTCCAAGAGGCGCAGCTCCTACTGCGTTTTCTCTCGGGTGGTTTCCTCCTCAACAAGAAAGATTTTCGCGGTTTAATTTAGGAATTAGGGAAGATGTAAGCTTCCTTATTCCATAGAGAAGATATTTTTTATATTTAATCATAAGCAATAAATATTTAGGAATAGAACTCTAGAACATTCCGACTCGGCTTAAGACGGTTTTAGAAAATGGAAACAATTTTTTGACCCGGACTCCAAATGTACTCTAATTACTGTCAAAACGATCGTATCAGTGCGTAGATAAAGACCATGAGGTTGACTTGAATGTTTGAGCTCTCACTTGTCAATGAACTTAGGAAATATCATCAATCTCTTCGCGTTACTAACATTCGGTCCAATCATCGCTAGGTGGTTGGCGGAAGGTGTAGAAACGAGGTACATATCCCCCACTTTGACTGAGGCTTGGACAAGGCAAAAGTCAAAGTATAGCCCTAAAGTCAGTCGAAGATTGCTACCGGAAGACAATGGCGACGCAAGGCAGCTCAATGGGTCTGAGCCAAGGACCTGTCGTCGGGAACATTTTAGAGTCTGTCGTCTATCTGGGAGGGTCGTTTAAAGTCCATTTGACTACGTGGGAAAGCTCGCCACCAATATGAAGAAACAATACCTGAGGTGTAGGCGAACTGAACTTCATAGAGACGAAACATCTGATGTCGACAACAGGACGTGTAGATACCCAGTATCCGCACCTTCCAAAAAGCACCCGATGATGATCAGACTATAACTTGTTTTTGATATACGTGCGTGGATTGGCTATACATGAGACATTTTAATGCATTACTCGGATATGAAAAATGATTTCAAAAATGGTTTTCTAACATCATTTGCATTAAAACAACACTATTTAGAGTTAAAACCTTCTTCGGACCCAAAACCGAGTCACAAACCCATAACCCAAGTCAATCCGAGTCAACCTGAGTCTCGAATGTCGAAAAAAAGGCCATGAATGTCTTTATCATGCCATTTGCATTAAAATGACTCTAACTAGAGTCAATACCGACATCAGACAAAAAACCGACTCGAAATTCAAATCCCGTCACAACACGGGTCAAACTCGACTCAAGAACACAAAATACCTACCCCAAATAACACCCAAGATCAAGCTTACACGGCTAAGCAATCACCTAAGACCACAAATCACAACCAACAAAACATTGGTTAGAACAAATGGAAAATCCAAATTTCTGAAAAGGCCAGGGCACTCTATTGCGTAGCAGGGGGCTCGCGCCTCTTTAGGCTTCCTGCTTAGCCTCTAAGCAAACTCAACAGACCTACCACCCCACATTTCTCTATAAATACTCAACCTTCACATACCATAATCTTCACGCGAACGTCCGCCCCTCACATCTACCTTAAACTTCTAGACCCGACTTCCTAAGTCATAAAATCGACACGTGTTTTCGACCCACCGATCGAAAACACAAGCCTTACACATTTCATTTGGTACCGTCGCCGTGCATTCGACCGATCCATTCGACCAACTCAACATTAATCAACATGTTTTTCAACAATATATTTTCAACTCATTTTTAAAACAAAATCCTTTTTTAAGGCACTCTTTTAAACTTCTTTGATCGCGAGTAGTCACAACGAGAAAACCGTCTCTAAAGTCGGCTACCTCGCAAACATCAATACACGTAAGTTTGAGGGTGTAAACAACGCACTTATTTCATGTCTTTGCTGTTTTTATGAGTTTATAAGCATGAACAATGCATAACACGATCTAAAAATAGGAGAAATGAGCCAAAACCAGATTTTGGCCTGAGACAGGGGCTACTTGCGTAGCAGGGGAGCTCACGCCTCAATGCCCTCTCAGGCCTTAATCCAGCCGTGTTTTTGTTCATCTTTTCGCAACATTTTCCTTTTATTTTCTTTTAGGGTTTTTACCGTTTTAATTCATTTTTATGACAAACTTTTTAACCATAAATGCAACACCCCCATTTATTCAGGAGCCTTTACCTAGACTTTCCCAAATAAATAGGACTGTTACCATCTCGGTTTCCCGAGGTAGTGAATAACAAAGACCAACTCACCAAAGTACTTTAAATTTAAACTTTAATGATTGCATATATATTACAAATTAATCAACTAAAAATTAATATTAAATAATTACAACTCGCAGCGGAAATAAATAAAGTTAATAAATAATCTATGTGGTCTAGACTTCTAGGTAGACTGGCTAAGTCCTCACGCATTCCCATAAGCTTCCAAGTCAGCTAATCTTTAGTACCTGTCAAATCTGCTCCCCATTATGGTTCACCACAAGTGTTCACGAATACACTGTCAACCACGAGGTTGAGTAGGAATAGCTGAACAACAACAATAAATGAATACAAGACAATATCAAATGCAAATGCAATGCATGCTCATGATCAATCCTCCGACGCTCCCGTTCATCCCGCCAATCCCTTGTCGGGGTAATCTCGATAACATCCCAGAGACAAGTCCTGCATAACCAACCAGGGGAAACCAATGCAAGTGCTCATGATATGAAATGCAAACAATATTATACTTACCATCCCAGACACGAGGCTGGGGAAACCAAATCAATATAATCATCTTAGTCACGAGCTGAGATAGTCAAGAATCAAATCATCTCAGTCACGAGCTGAGGTAGTCAATAATCAAATCATCTCAAAGCAACCAACCAACAACCATATATCATCCATCACAATTCCAAAAAATTCGACCAATACAAATAGATAATATTATTCAAGTAAACATTAAAGTGATTGAGTAGCTATCCTACCTTTGATAGCAAATTTCCAACTGAGTAGCTTAACAAGAACCCGAATAATTAAAGCAACCGAACCCGATTACAATTTCTTCACAATCGTCACCTAATCAAAATATTATAATTCTTCTATCAATTACTATTTATTACCTCCCATAATTATTTATAAATTATATTCATTCTTCAAATTAATTATTTATCATAATTATTAAAGGTTTACGATGCTTAAAACCCCGATTCAAATATAACCCGTGTCACCCGAAATAATAAATAAAAACCCGTCACCAAAAAAACACAAAACACCACCCTACTATACACCGGGTAAACCGAGTTCAACCACCCCCCATAAAAACCCTCCAAACCGACACCACAGGTTACCACGACCACCACCCAGCCTCGACACCACCATCCTGCAACCCACCGTCCTCCACCATTACCTAACCACGAGCTGAACTACCACCAACAACCCACAAACCCACTCCCTAACACACGACACCAACAGCACTCCCTTCAACCCGTGTCCATAAGCAGCCCGACCCCGACAACCACACCCAACCTTACCACCTCCAGCCACCACCATTGTCACCTTTGACCCACGGTGGTTCCAGTGGTGGTACCTACCCCCTGATACAGTCACAAACACGGCCACACTGCCCGTCTTAATACAGCCGCGACAAAACCCCTGCTCTCCCCTGTTGTCCGCCACCACCAACACCAACCGCCATCTGCCACCATACCAAAACCACCATGACCGACCACCTTCCCCCGTCACAACCCCTCTATACCCAGGTCAAGACGAGGTTGATTAAGGGTTCAATTACCCATTCCAATCCCCTATGACCAAACCCGCATAACCCTAAACCCGCCTCCTTTAACCGCCCCAAACACCACCTTATCACGGTCAACGACAGTCACTGATGGTCAGGTCAGAGTCACGGCAGTCTAGGGTCGCTCTAGGTTTAAATTACGAGTCCTATGGTCGCTCCTAAGGTGATGAACGGTGGTTGTATATTGATATGTTTACAAGCTTTAAAACGAAATAAATTAAGTTAAGACGATTTTACCTTTTATCGTCTAATTGCTCTTCCGTCTCCAAAAGCTCCTTCTTTTAATTTATGAATTATTCTTCAGATTTAACTTGGTATTTATAGTGTAAGATTAGAGAGTATGTGAGGTCAATTAGGAAACTATTATAATTACCTTATTCTAATTATTTTAGGAATTGCCATAATTATAGTTACCATTATATTATTATTATTATTGTTACATATATTAGTCTTACCATAAGTAGAATTTCCTCAAACTATCTTTACTAATTTATTATTGCCATAATATTATTATTATTATTGATATAATTATTATTACCTTTACATATTATTATTTCCATATTATATTATAAATTCCCGATACAAATCCCGATCACACTCATACTATGTAACACCCCGTATTTTATAATAATATTTTATTATAAAGTATTTTATTAAATTAATTATTTTGAAGTTTAATAATATATTTGGGAAATATTTATATTTATCGTCTTCGTTCTCTATTTTATTATTTCTCATTTTAATCTACTTTTGGAAAGGTTAAAATATCCGGGCACGATTTGACTATTTTAATTTAATAATTTCTTTTCTTATATAAGGCCTCCTTGCGTTTTAATTTGGCTCAATCCAATTTATAATCAGATAATCCATTGTATGAGCTAATGGACCAAAAGCCCATTAGTTAATCCCTTATAAATATAATTAACCTAGCAAGCAACTAGGTCAATCCTTCTCCTTTCTCACGTGAAACCTAACCTAGCAGGCAAGCTGCTCTCCTTTGTTTTCTCACGTAAAGTGCCGCACGGCCTCTCCTCTATTTCTCTCTTTTGTTCTTCTTTTCTCCCATTGACTCCATTGTTGAATATCTTTTCTTCCACCAAACTTATTGATAAATTATATTTTCACAATCCTTGCTCTTATCCTTACAACATATTATTCTCCAAATATGTTTATGGGGATTATTTGTATGGACTTTTAAACCTACCTTTATGGTCTCTTATTTTAATGGGTGAATAACAAGAATAGCCTTTCATGGCGTTTTCAAGGGTTTCGGTCTGTGTTTTTATTTTGTGTCGCTTTTCGGGATGTTGACACGTGTTGGATCGAGGCAAGGATTTGATGGTCGTGTCTTTCATGGAGTTTTCATTATTAATTCGCATCGTTAATTGCTAAAAAGGTAACTAGGTGTTTTCTTTTAATTGTGTTTATGCCAATTGATATAATTAATATGATTTAATGATTGTCTTGTATGATTAGTACATGTTTGATTGTTTATTATCATGATTAAATATGTTTAACATGTTCGTATATGTCTTTATGTAATAATTATATGTCGTATATTGTTTATGTGTTTATTATGGGTGTCATGAGCGCAATTAGGGTTTACGAATAAACCCTAGTGGCGGCATGGTAGGCGGCCAAGAGTTCTTTCCAAAGTTATAGCTAAAGCTAGTATAACATTGATGATGATTCAAGCGTTATAGCTTAAGTTAATACAACTTTGGGTAGCTACTCTAGTTATGATTTGGACCTACTATAACATTGAGGTGCGAGTCAAGGTTATAGTCAGTAACTAGTGTAACCCGAGATTTATGGCTCAAGGTTATGGTTAATGCTAGTATAACTTTGAGTTTCGTGTCAAGGTTATAGTTGAGGTATGTATAACTTCAAGTTATATATACTAAAGTTATAGTCGAGGTTACTATAACATTGGTTGCTTATACTTGTTTCATATGTTGTATTGTGTTCAACGTGTTATGTCCTTGTGTTGCATATATCTTTGGTTACTCTTGTTCATATGATAAGTAGGATGGTCAGTTATACTATTCTATGAGTTGAGTCGTGATGTTGTTCACGCATGTTAGTACAGTCGGTTATACTGTACATTTGTTTGTTGGCTAGTTTGAATAGATTACGGTAGTTACGGTTATGTGCTATCGGAATGAACCAAAGCCACCCGTTGATGCGGGATTTATTTGGTCTGTGTTCGGGATTGGGCGAGGCGGTGGTTATACGCTCTGTTCCCCGAGTGTCGTTCGGTTTACCGAGAGTCCGCCAGTCTTAGACATATAGGCGGTGGTTATACGCTATACATAGTACCGTGGAGGCAGTGGTTATACGCTCCACACCGATGGAGGCGGTGGTTATACGCTCCGTCGCCTAGAGGCGGTGGTTATACGCTCCGGCAAGTTAGAGGGAGTGGTTATACGCTCTAACGGGCGTTATTTGTATTCGCTATGCTTTGTTGCTAGCTTTGTGCCTTCATTCTTTGTGGATTGTGTGTCACCATGTTTGCTATGCTTCAATGCTAGCTTTGTGCCTTAGGTTGTTGTGGGTCGTTTGTAGCTACTGGTCTTGTAAGTGTTCATGGTCTAGTAGTTGCATATGGTCTAGGTTTGCATGATTGCATTCGTCTAAGGTTGATAAGACCCGGTAAGCTTTGTTGGGTTTTCATGAGTATAGATGATCTCGCATGTTTACTGGTTTTACATTTCATTTGTTAATGATTGTTGATTATATTCAATTGTTGTAAACATGACTGGGAGAGCATCTAGTTACTCCCGACTGATTGTCGACCCCCTTCTCAAAGTTGTTGATTGTTTTTGTTTTGGGTGATATCTTGCTGGGAAGTTCTGTGCGGCGAGATGAATAATAAATTAGGACTTTACTTTATGTTTTAAGAACCTCGAATAATGTATTAGTTTGTTTTGGAGTTAGTAGCGAACCGGATTTGGGCTTGGTGTTTCCGCCACCTTGACCCTTTTATCAGTATCGTACTCTCATATTCATTTTATATAAGTTTTTCCTTTGTTTTATAATCCGGGTTGTTACAGTTGGTATCAGAGCGAACACGCTCCCAACTCTCGCTTAGTTGATGACTAAAATAAATGACTTAGTAAATGAGTGAGAGTAAATGGGGTAGAAACAATTAAGGACTTGTTTGTTTATGCCTTAATGTTTCGCATCGTTATTAATTGTATTACATATTTTGTTCATGTATCTGTTTGTTTATATCCTATTGTTTATCGTTATTAATCGTATTGAATGTATAGTTTATGTATTGTGTTATTTACGACTTAATGTTTTATTTCGTCATTAGTTGTATAAAATGTGTTGTTCATGTAAGACTTTTTCGAACATGCTACGGTCAATTTTGAAAATGTCCTTTGCATGTTACGTGTCATGGATTTTCGTTTTATGTCCGTCAAAACTTTTAATCCCTGATAACCCGAGCTTTACTCTTATCGTACTTTCATCCTTTTGGATCACTTGGTGGTGTTGTCTTTGTTTGAGGTATTTTCGAGGTTGATCCCTTTGTGGTTTCTTGAGGCATCAAGTTAGGTTTGATTGGTAAGTTGGGATGTTTAAGTATGAAAGAAAAGAGTGTTTATTAATATGGGTTTGGTAAGGAAGGAGTTTACTTTGGGATTAGAGGTTTTTGAGATGAAGTTTACTTTGGGATTATAGGTTCTTGAGGTGAAGAAACTTTAGGAATAGGAATTGTTATGATGATGTTTCCTTTGGGATTATAGGCATTATGTTCTCTTATGTGCTTGAGGAAATGTTTTTTTTGATGATAGAGGATGATGATATGTGGCATGAGATACATGATTGTGGTTTCATAGTTCATAAGAAGTGAGAGGCATATTGAGTGGATTTATCTTATGGTATTTTTTGGGAATATCATGGCGTATGCTCGTAATGGATAAATTTATTCGATTTTTGTCTTGTGTTAAAGGGAAGATTTATGCGAGTTATTTATGGATCGAGAGTAGAGTGACGAAAATGAATTGAGAGTTTCTGGAGTTATGATTGAGCACGTTGGGAATTTTGGAGACTATGCTCGTCTTTATTGGAATACCATATTTGAGGAGTAACAATTGTTAATGGCAATGAGTGAGTTATAAAGGAATTTATGATTTATCCGTTGAAGAGTTATTTACTGATCGTACGTTTTAAGGGATTGTTTGAGAGAGAGATAAACATTATTTTATGGACTTGTGAGATGTTAATGTTAAAGTGTTCTAGCGTTGACTTAGTGAATGACCTTGTCGACGATGGTTATAATGAATCGTGGTGTTCGTCTTTTGAGGATATAGAGTTTGCTATGGATTGATTCATTAAGTGTGATTAGATGGAGTTTTTTAGAGTGAAGGACTTGAGAGTTGAGGGTTGTGAGAGTTTGTAATCTTGAGATTTGATAATCTGAGGATCTAGTGATTGTAAAAGGATTTGTTGGTTCTGAGGTATTATGGAGATGTGATGAAAGGATGTTACGAGACGTTGTTACCTTGAGTGATGATTGTACGAGAATTGTAAGACTCTGTTATCTGCTTTATTTATTTTATTTTAAGTTGTTGTCTTCTAGTAGATAAAATTGTTTTTGAGTCGTCTATTCTTGTAATCCTTGCACGTGTTAACCATACCTCTTCTATTTGAGCCTTCAGACCAAGGGTTTCTTCTATTTTTGTCCTCTATCTGTTTCATCTATCGTTGCTCTCTATTTGATCTTTATTTCAACTCCAGTTCCTTCCCTTTTTAACTTTTGTAATTACCCTTTTACATTGATTTCTCTCTAAGCTTTTACTTACCAAAAGAATATGTTCTTTTGCCTTGTGTTATTGCACAAAAATGTTTTGTTTTTGTTTGCAAGTTATTTGTTATTTCATGAACATGAAAGATTTTAAATTTCCTCTTTAGAGATACTTGTGATCATCTTGTAGTCGAAACTTCGATCCTTTGGCGAGCGATGTTAGATACTTCGAGTTTGATGTTTGGTTATTTGAGGTTGAGAACTTAGTGACATAGTTGTATACGATTGTGATTAATTTGGGATAAGATATAAAGTTTTGGAGAAGTTGTATTAAGTGTGTTATATTGAGCTTTGAAAGTTTGAGGATGTTATTACTCTGAGGGTGCATAGGTGTTTGTTTGTTCTATCAGAGATAAAGTGATTCATTATGTGTATGAGTGATTAATTGAAGGATATAGATTAAATGCAGGTCTTATGGTGGATTCATGATGTAACGATATATTTGTGGATAGTAGATTGTGACACAAATTGAGATTATAAGCGTTGTTGTTATATGGACACAGATGATAAGATTTGTATGGTGATATCATTTTAAGAGCGATGATGGAATTACGTTATCGGTGGATACGTGTGTTGTGGTACAATAGGTACTAGCTTAACCTATGGTGTATGATTGTTGGGCGCGTAGTAATGTCGTGATCATGAGTGTTCAAAGGAAATGATTGGGTCTTGCGAGTGTGACTAAAGATTTTGTCATGAGATTGAGGTTGGATAGGATTTTGACAGTTTAGTCGGAGTTTGAGGTTTGAGATCGATGAGTTTGGATACTAATGTATAACGAGAATTATCGAGATTTCATAATAAAGGCTTTTGAGCTTAAGAGTTGTGATTGGTAGTAAGCACTACTCGCTTTGGGGATATTAGAGTAGGAGTGATTGTAATGGCGCTCGTGAGTGAAAGAGTTTTCTCATTTGAAGGATGGTTCTTTGTTTTGAGATTATCTGTTTGGGGTTTTGGTTAATGACAGATCTTGTGGTGAATGGAAAACTAGAATTGGAGTATTTGTTAAAGCTTATGTGGATTTTGGGTAATAGTAATGAGTTCACAGCTTTGAGAGGGCATATATGTTGTGATGGTTAATGATTATTGGATGAGTGTTTGAAATATGAGGATTAGATGTTAATTTAATGATCTTTATGGACTTCGATGGTATGAGTTTGATGTAACATTTGTGGTTGTAGAGTGTGTGAAGATTATGATAACTTTGAGGATTTGGGATATCTTTTTCTTTGGTTTGAGTTTGGATATGGATCGAGTGCGCGGTTAGGATTCCGAGATGACTTTTGTTGATGATCACTTGTGATTCTTACCTTCTTTTGATCTTGTCTTTGAATTTCAAGTTTCGAGGACGAAACTTCTTTTTAGGGGGTTGGATTGTAACACCCCGTATTTTATAATAATATTTTATTATAAAGTATTTTATTAAATTAATTATTTTGAAGTTTAATAATATATTTGGGAAATATTTATATTTATCGTCTTCGTTCTCTATTTTATTATTTCTCATTTTAATCTACTTTTGGAAAGGTTAAAATATCCGGGCACGATTTGACTATTTTAATTTAATAATTTTTTTTCTTATATAAGGCCTCCTTGCGTTTTAATTTGGCTCAATCCAATTTATAATCAGATAATCCATTGTATGAGCTAATGGACCAAAAGCCCATTAGTTAATCCCTTATAAATATAATTAACCTAGCAAGCAACTAGGTCAATCCTTCTCCTTTCTCACGTGAAACCTAACCTAGCAGACAAGCTGCTCTCCTTTGTTTTCTCACGTAAAGTGCCGCACGGCCTCTCCTCTATTTCTCTCTTTTGTTCTTCTTTTCTCCCATTGACTCCATTGTTGAATATCTTTTCTTCCACCAAACTTATTGATAAATTATATTTTCACAATCCTTGCTCTTATCCTTACAACATATTATTCTCCAAATATGTTTATGGGGATTATTTGTATGGACTTTTAAACCTACCTTTATGGTCTCTTATTTTAATGGGTGAAGAACAAGAATAGCCTTTCATGGCGTTTTCAAGGGTTTCGGTCTGTGTTTTTATTTTGTGTCGCTTTTCGGGATGTTGACACGTGTTGGATCGAGGCAAGGATTTGATGGTCGTGTCTTTCATGGAGTTTTCATTATTAATTCGCATCGTTAATTGCTAAAAAGGTAACTAGGTGTTTTCTTTTAATTGTGTTTATGCCAATTGATATAATTAATATGATTTAATGATTGTCTTGTATGATTAGTACATGTTTGATTGTTTATTATCATGATTAAATATGTTTAACATGTTCGTATATGTCTTTATGTAATAATTATATGTCGTATATTGTTTATGTGTTTATTATGGGTGTCATGAGCGCAATTAGGGTTTACGAATAAACCCTAGTGGCGGCATGGTAGGCGACAAGAGTTCTTTCCAAAGTTATAGCTAAAGCTAGTATAACATTGATGATGATTCAAGCGTTATAGCTTAAGTTAATACAACTTTGGGTAGCTACTCTAGTTATGGCTGGACCTACTATAACATTGAGGTGCGAGTCAAGGTTATAGCTGTAATTAGTGTAACCCTGAGATTTATGGCTCAAGGTTATGGTTAATGCTAGTATAACTTTGAGTTTCGTGTCAAGGTTATAGTTGAGGTATGTATAACTTCAAGTTATATATACTAAAGTTATAGTCGAGGTTACTATAACATTGGTTGCTTATACTTGTTTCATATGTTGTATTGTGTTCAACGTTTTATGTCCTTGTGTTGCATATATCTTTGGTTACTCTTGTTCATATGATAAGTAGGATGGTCAGTTATACTATTCTATGAGTTGAGTCGTGATGTTGTTCACGCATGTTAGTACAGTCGGTTATACTGTACATTTGTTTGTTGGCTAGTTTGAATAGATTACGGTAGTTACGGTTATGTGCTATCGGAATGAACCAAAGCCACCCGTTGATGCGGGATTTATTTGGTCTGTGTTCGGGATTGGGCGAGAGGCGGTGGTTATACGCTCTGTTCCCGAGTGTCGTTCGGTTTCCGAGAGTCCGCCAGGTCTTAGACATAAGGCGGTGGTTATACGCTATACATAGTACCGTGGAGGCGGTGGTTATACGCTCCACACCGATGGAAGCGTGGTTATACGCTCCGTCGCTAGAGGCGTGGTTATACGCTCCGGCAAGTTAGAGGCAGTGGTTATACGCTCTAACGGGCGTTCGCTCTATTCGCTATGCTTTGTTGCTAGCTTTGTGCCTTCTGTTGCTGTGGATTGTGTGTCACCATGTTTGCTATGCTTCAATGCTAGCTTTGTGCCTTAGGTTGTTGTGGGTCGTTTGTAGCTACTGGTCTTGTAAGTGTTCATGGTCTAGTAGTTGCATATGGTCTAGGATTGCATGATTGCATTCGTCTAAGGTTGATAAGACACGGTAAGCTTTGTTGGGTTTTCATGAGTATAGATGATCTCGCATGTTTACTGGTTTTACATTTCATTTGTTAATGATTGTTGATTATATTCAATTGTTGTAAACATGACTGGGAGAGCATCTAGTTACTCCCGACTGATTGTCGACCCCCTTCTCAGGTTGTTCAGATTGTTGCTGTTTTGGGTGATATCTTGCTGGGAAGTTCTGTGCGGCGAGATGAATAATAAATTAGGACTTTACTTTATGTTTTAAGAACCTCGAATAATGTATTAGTTTGTTTTGGAGTTAGTAGCGAACCGGATTTGGGCTTGGTGTTTCCGCCACCTTGACCCTTTTATCAGTATCGTACTCTCATATTCATTTTATATAAGTTTTTCCTTTGTTTTATAATCCGGGTTGTTACATACTAGATAAACCATAAAATTCGGTCCAAATAACAATGGTACACGGCCTAATGCTAATTATTAGCTAAGCCCAATTCCCGACTTGGATACTTATTTTATTATTTAATTAACGTCTTATTGTAATTATTATTAGAAATGTCTTTAAGTAATTATTAAACTACATAAATTATTCTCATAAATTATTATCAAAATAACGGGGTATTACAGTCTTCCCCCCTTAAAATGAACTTCGTCCCGAAGTTCGCCCACAACTACCACCACAACACTTATAAACATCCACATAACTTAGCGTTATCCAACTTACGATTATCAACCACATCAATCTTATCACAAGGTATACAAATAATAACTCAAAACATTTATAGTATTACAATAAATCGTTATCACCCTTGGTTCCGTATACTGATGCGTGTCTTTTATATGATGTTTTACATCCCATTTTACACGCATTTCAGAGCTCATTCATGTAGTTTATGCTGCATTTCTCCCTATTTCCGTCTACTTCCGTAATTTGGACATTATTGCAGAAATGTGAAGAATCCAGCAGAAATCGAGCTAAATCCGTCCCCGAGTATCCTGCATTGCATATGACGTGAAGTATTCACCCGAGGAACGAGCTTGGTGCGCAATTCAAAGCCCAAAAGACAAGTCCACGAGTTCATAGAAGTTAAGTAGCAGCTCAAGCAGTCGATCGACCATCACCTTCAGTCGATCGACCAACCTTCGGGTTACAGAAGCTACTGTTCACTGCCAAGCAGTCGATCGACCCCTCACATCAGTCGATCGACCACGATGCTATTCCAGACGAGAATTAAAAGACTGAGGAAACGCAAGCCCATGATGCTAGGTTTAGGAAATAAGAAGTTACGTTAATTGCTATATAACGTAACCTAGAAACATTCAGTTATCATCTAGTTTTTAATCAAGTTTTATTCAGTAGTTTTACATCAAGTTTCACATACGGTTCTTTATAGTTAATTAGGGTTTGGGATTATTGTTGAGCATTGGATCTTTGGTTCTTATCAATCTTTCCTCTGCAAATTCGGTATTCATCTACCCCAATTTCAGTTTATTGCTTTGCTTTATCATTAGTATAGAATTGCTAGCTAGATTCCCGCAACCAATTTTATCGTTTATGTTAATTGTTTACTTTATCGTTTCAAGCATGAATTAAGTAATTCTTATCGTTAATGTTATTGTTTTTACCGTTAGCATGAGTAGCTAAATAGTTTGTGCTAGGATGTAGGCAATTTATGGCATAGGCGGCAAAGTATTGAACACGGCCTGATTCGCGTGTCAGTCGATCGACTGACATTCTCGGTCGATCGACTGACCTCGTGAGGTTACCCTTCGTTTTAATTGAATTTAATGTTGTATTTAACTAATCGAATGCATGTGACCAGTTAGATGCTTATTTTATGACTGGCCCATTAGATCGAAAGATAGGGAAAGTTATTTGACCACCAATTAAAATGACTAAACTGTGCTAAGATCGAAAGATAGGTATAGTTTAGACCGTTAGTCACTTTTCAGGATGAGAGTCAGTATTAGTGATATTAGGGACCTATAGCGAGATCGAAAGATGCTATTTGTTAAGAGTGGACCGAGAGGACCTCTTGTTTCCCGCCTCACTTGTGTTTGATTTAGACCTGTTTAGTATACTGCCGCCGAAGCTTTAATGAACCGACCATCCTAGTACCCCTTTCTTTATCTGTTTAAGCCATCTTTTTAGTTTACTGTTTTTATTTATTCTTAGCTTTAGACCAAATCAACTCAACCCCCACTATTGTTACCTTAGACTGAATTTAGACAACTAGAATTTACATCTGCCTCCTTGTGGTTCGACCGTGTTACCACTAGCCTAGGTTAGTCTTAATAGGAAATTATAAATCTTATTTTTGGTGCTCACAACGACGGGTATCAAATTTTGGCGCCGTTGCCGGGGAGGTAATAGTCCTAATTTTAGTTGTTTTAATTTTAGTCTTTCTTAGTTTAAGGGACTTCTGTTCCTTAAACTTTTCTTATATTCTTTTTGTAGTTCCTTCTTATGCGCAGCTCACAGGGTGGTGAACTAGTACCATTTGATCCTGAGATAGAGAAATCTTTGCGCGAGTTGAGACGAACACAAAGGGTACTACCGACAGAGACAGTTACTTCTCCAGAAATTCCAGTCATGGCCGAGGAAGCGAGTATAGCTAGTCATTCTGAGCCGACAGCCGAAAACTTATATAAGGGGCTCGAATTACCAGGAGATGCCAGGAAGTTCGAACCAAAGCCTTCGTACATCAACATGGTTGAGAGAAACCAGTTCGGGGGAGCTGCAAATGAAGATGCAGCCAAGCATATGGAGACCTTTATTGACATCATTGTTCCATACCCCCACCAGCCGGTGTAACCCGAGACCGGATCAAGGAGACCATGTTCATCTTCTCCTTCGTGATCTTTGCAAGGGAGTGGTATAGAGATCCGGACCGAGCCGTTCATGGGATTACTGATTGGAATTCCTTGGCATTGGCATTCTACAAGAAGTACTTTTCTGCTTCAAAGACGATTGCTATTAGAGCCCAAATCACAAGTTTCAAACAAGGGCCAGATGAGAACTTCCACGAGGCATGGGTCCGATTTAAGAAGCTGGTGCGAACCATACCGCACCATGGGTTCGAAAAGTGGAGCTTGTGCAATCATTTCTACAATGGGTTGTACGACGATCAGAGGGCCATTTTGGATGCTGCAGCCAATGGCCGATTCGCTGAGAATTTGGGAGCAACCAAGGGGTGGACGATCATTGACGATCTAGCCACCCACAAGGCTGAGTATGGTAATTCCAGAGGGAACCAGAGGAGAGCTGCTGAATCTTCCTCTGTTGGTGCGCTTGAGGCTCTCACTGCGAGATTTGACAAGTATGAACTGGGAGGAGCTTCTAAAGGTGGGATGTACCAAGTAAATGCTTTGTCAGACGGTCCTTTCGTCTGTGAAAGGTGTGGAGCTGAGGGGCACGTCTCGAAGAACTGCCCAAGTCCCTTTGAATCTTGTGCTGCCTTTCAACACTATAGGCAGACCAACACCTACTATGAGCCGAATACCCATCCAAACTTGAGTTGGAGGAGTTAAAATGTCCTGAACCCAACTCAAGCTCCGCCGCAGCAGCAACCTTATGTGCCCCCTCATCAAAAGCAACAACAATATCAGAAACCTCCCTATGTGCCGCAACAGCAACAATCGCAGAATTCTGAATTTTCCGAGCTTAAGAACTTATTGCTAAAGGAGTCCCAAGCAAGAGAGGCCGGGATAAAGCTACTAGAGAGCCAAATTGCTCAATTGGCTAGCAAAAGTAACACTCGAGCTCCCGGACACTTGCCGACCCAAACTGACCAAAAGGAGACCTTAAATGCCATCACTTTGAGGAGTGGGTCCACCCTTGAGGGACCTGCCATGGTCGAGGACGCTGTTGAAAAAGATGAGCCGGAAACAAGTCAAAAGAAAGCTTCAACGAATAAATCAAAGAAACAGGCGTCTACCAGGTATATCAGTCGATCGACTGATGTACCCGGTCGATCGACCGATACACGGGTTACAGGAGCTTCGAATCGTGCACAACGATCGATCGACCGAGGAGAGTGGTCGATCGACCAAGGTTACTGCTGATAGCGAGGAATTTCGTCCTCCGATGCCCGATAACTTGAGAGACCATTTGTTTCGGGGCACGACAGCTCCGAAGATGTTAGGGCCAGACCCGAGTGCTGATGGGTCCGTCCCGGTTCCGAAGTTTGACCCAATGACGGTCAATGGCTCGCATTTGAGACGGTCTGAGGAGGGTTCAAGCTTCAACAAGGAGAAAGCAGTGGACTATCAGCCTAAGTCCACGGATGCCGGCATGCGCAACCTAGAGGAGAGGGCTAAGGTACTTCTTACAGCCTCATATCCGAAGAGACTAGTGCCGACAAAGGAACATGTATCTTTTAGTAAGTTTGAGAAAGTCATTCGTAGCTTGAATGTTCAGGTACCCTTCCTTGAGTTAGTTAACCAAGTGCCAGCATACACTAAGTTCATGAAACAGCTATTGTCTAAGAAAAAGTCGCTTGAACATGTTCACACTGTTGCATTAACTAAAGAGTCTTGCTCTTACCTATCTCACACTGCACCCCATAAGTTAGAGGACCCGGGTAGCTTTTCTGTTCCTTGCAAAATAGGTACCTTCTCTATTGAGAAGGCATTATGTGACTTAGGAGCTAGTATAAGCGTCATGCCTTTGAGCCTTTGAGTCTAGCTAGGAAGCTTAAATTAACTAGGTTCGCAGTGACAGACATGACAGTTCAGATGGCTGACCGATCTGCGGTCCAACCCATAGGAGTCCTAGAGGACATCCCTGTCCAAATAGGGAAGTTTTTCTTTCCTGTAGACTTTGTTGTCCTTGACATGCCTGAGGATGCTCATATTCCTATTATTTTGGGTAGGCCATTTTCGCACACCTTTGGTGCGATCATAGATGTCGGTCTAGGTACCTTGACTTTCAAAGTAGGCAAGCATTCTATTGTCTTTGCCCAACCGGCTAAGAAAAAGGACCCTATGTGGCCGGTGACTTGTAACACGGTTTCTGAAAAGAAATCGTACTTTGTGCTTCCTGAATTGCCTGTCTCTATTACTACTTCTGTGTTAACCCCTCCGCCCCATATTGGGAGCAAGAAGGAGGAAGAATCTGTTGTTTTAGATAATGCAGGAGCTGGTTTGGGGAAGGAAGTGCTGCAAGTTGTGCCAGCTGTAAAGAAGCCGATCATTCAAAGAGGAGGTCTTGGTTGCCTGAGCTATGACATTGATGAGGTAGTTGATGACGAGCCAGTCAAAGCCAGAAAGTCTGATCAGGATTCTGACAAGCCCGAAGAGATCCTTGACTTGGGAGATGATGAGAATGTTGATCCGTTGAGCCATACGGACGTGGAAGCTAAGAAGGGTGCAGCTGCTCAGATAAGCACCATTGAGGATACCTCTAGTAGCCAGAAGCCGACAAAGTGGGCCATACCGTGGTCTTTCTTGATCAACTATTAGTTGATCGAGTTCGTTATAAACTTCATTTTATTTGCTTTTGTTAAGACATTTTTTTTACTGCTTTTGTGTGTGCGAAAACTTCGCATTTTATTTCGCTTGCTTAGGATTTTTAAGCTTTAGACTTTATTCTGGGTTTTGCGCAATTTTGGGCACGTATTATTGTGCATTTGCAGGTTTTTAGACCTCATTTGCTCAAGTTATTGAGCAAATACGAAGAAATAAGGAGTACAGCAGTACTCTCAGTCGATCGACTGGCCATCTTAGTCGATCGACTGAGTTGCGCTTTCCAGGAGCTTCTGTTCCTGTTCATCTGGTCGATCGACTGCCACTCTTGGTCGATCGACCAAGGACGCTGCTGTATCTGATTACGACCTCTCCCCTGCTGTGTTTGGTCGATTTGCGGACTTGAGGGAGTTTTCTACTCCACTTTATTTTCCGTCTAACTAATTATTTCTTCTATTTTCTCAATTGTGCACATATTTACCGCTTCAAAATTGTTTTCTCGGTTTTATGCGTGGTTTTTCTTGTCTTTCAGGTACTTATTGGTAGCACTGCTAGCTACTGAAACCTCCTAGCTCACGCTGGTTTGGGGAGGTTTCCTTCGCTGCGCTTAAAGTCTTGTAAGTTCCCAATTTCCACTTCACGTCATGTTTATTTATTTCAATATACGCAAATTCCCATTTCTCTTTTCTTCATTACATGATTTTGCACAATGGGGACATTGTGCGATTTGGTTTGGGGAAGGGTTTTGCGTCGCATATCATTTGCTTGCATTCACGTTTACATTTTGTTTTGCATCGTTTATTTCTTTATATATTTACAAAATACCAAAAAAATTGAAAACAAATTTCAAAAATTTCCATAAAATGCACGTTTATTTTAGCATATAGGTCGAGTCAGAACGGTAGTATTTCAATGATGATTTTGCATTTGCACCTGTTTTGCTTGAGCCTTGCCAATTAACATGTTATTAGTAGAATCACATATGCATAGTCTACGAGTTTTCGTTAATTTCCTTGCTGGACTTGAGACTTGACTTTGAAAATTGGCAAGCTACATCATATTCTGAGGATTAGAGCTTATAACTGGTGACATTCATGACCAGTTTATTTAGGAATGTGAGTAGTACTCCTTATGAGACATGTTTCCTTAATTTGCATAAATATGAACTTAATCTGGTTAATACATGTATGCATTCGGTTTGTGGTATGTTGACACATGTGGTAGAGGTTTCCCTTTTCTCGTTTTACCCATAAGCTCCACACTGCAAAAAATATCCTTTTTGTCCCGTTAACTACATCCTACATTTAGCCTGTCCCTTGTCAAGCTAGTAGTTTAGTTGTTGGGATTGTTACTACGTTTTTGGTGGCATACGCTCATGTTGAGATGATGATTGGAAAATAAAATAAAGGAAAGAAAAAGAAAAAGAAAAATAAAAGAATGTTGATTCGAGAAAGAAAGAAAAAAAGAGTTATGTACTGTAGAAGCAGTCGATCGACTGCCATTTATAGTCGATCGACTGGAGTTCGAAAGAAAGAAGAAGAGAAAATCAATTCGCATGATTCAGTCTTTATTATTTGGCGATTTTTGCTCCAATGATTCATTTATATCGTATGGGGAGTTAGTTGATTACTGGAATCTCTGGAAATTGTGAGATTTGTGCTTGCCATAGCACCGTTTCGTTTGATTATGAGCAAGAAGTTGGATGTTGCCATTTGGTCCCGTTTTGGTACTAGCTTGATCACCTGTAGCTCCACTTTTCCATAAATGTTTTGCCTCTTCTTACCCATACCTCACATATCCACATTTATACCTGGGCATGTGTCATGGTCATTTTGTTGGTTGGAATGCGTATGTACGGTTGTAGAGATCATTTTCATATTATATTGCAGGCATGTTCTTATAGGTCGTAGTTAGGTGAGAGTCACTACAAAATTAATTCTTTCTATCTTACATATATTCACCTGTACTTATTGAGTGATTTGAGCGACCCGTGAGAGTCCAATTTGATAAGTCTCTGCAGTTGACGGTTCAGCAGTTTTTTACGGCTCCATAACTCGTTTGCATGATTCACATTACTAATTGATTGTTGGTTATTGCATTAAATTGGTTAGGCTTTACATGTTGCATTTCGCTCTGAGATTGAACTCGTTCCATTAGGTCATTAGATCGAGTCTAGTTCTTGCTTGGGGACAAGCAAGGGTTTGGTTTGGGGAAGTTTGATGCGTGTCTTTTATATGATGTTTTACATCCCATTTTACACGCATTTCAGAGCTCATTCATGTAGTTTATGCTGCATTTCTCCCTATTTCCGTCTACTTCCGTATTTTGTACATTATTGCAGAAATGTGAAGAATCCAGCGGAAATCGAGCTAAATCCGTCCCCGAGTATCCTGTATTGCATATGACGTGAAGTATTCACCCGAGGAACGAGCTTGGTGCGCAATTAAAAGCCCAAAAGACAAGTCCACGAGTTCATAGAAGTTAAGTAGCAGCTCAAGCAGTCGATCGACCATCACCTTCAGTCGATCGACCAACCTTCGGGTTACAGAAGCTACTGTTCACTGCCAAGCAGTCGATCGAGCCCTCACATCAGTCGATCGACCACGATGCTATTCCAGACGAGAATTAAAAGACTGAGGAAACGCAAGCCCATAATGCTAGGTTTAGGAAATAAGAAGTTACGTTAATTGCTATATAACGTAACCTAGAAACATTCAGTTATCATCTAGTTTTTAATCAAGTTTTATTCAGTAGTTTTACATCAAGTTTCACATACGGTTCTTTATAGTTAATTAGGGTTTGGGATTATTGTTGAGCATTGGATCTTTGGTTCTTATCAATCTTTCCTCTGCAAATTCGGTATTCATCTACCCCAATTTCAGTTTATTGCTTTGCTTTATCATTAGTATAGAATTGCTAGCTAGATTCCCGCAACCAATTTTATCGTTTATGTTAATTGTTTACTTTATCGTTTCAAGCATGAATTCAGTAATTCTTATCGTTAATGTTATTGTTTTTACCGTTAGCATGAGTAGCTAAATAGTTTGTGCTAGGATGTAGGCGATTTATGGCATAGGCGGCAAAGTATTGAACACGGCCTGATTCGCGTGTCAGTCGATCGACTGACATTCTCGGTCGATCGACTGACCTCGTGAGGTTACCCTTCGTTTTAATTGAATTTAATGTTGTATTTAACTAATCGAATGCATGCGACCAGTTAGATGCTTATTTTATGACTGACCCATTAGATCGAAAGATAGGGAAAGTTATTTGACCACCAATTAAAATGACTAAACTGTGCTAAGATCGAAAGATAGGTATAGTTTAGACCGTTAGTCACTTTTCAGGATGAGAGTCAGTATTAGTGATATTAGGGACCTATAGCGAGATCGAAAGATGCTATTTGTTAAGAGTGGACCGAGAGGACCTCTTGTTTCCCGCCTCACTTGTGTTCGATTTAGACCTGTTTAGTATGCTGCCGCCGAAGCTTTAATGAACCGACCATCCTAGTACCCCTTTCTTTATCTGTTTAAGCCATCTTTTTAGTTTACTGTTTTTATTTATTCTTAGCTTTAGACCAAATCAACTCAACCCCCACTATTGTTACCTTAGACTGAATTTAGACAACTAGAATTTACATCTGCCTCCTTGTGGTTCGACCCTGTTACCACTAGCCTAGGTTAGTCTTAATAGGAAATTATAAATCTTATTTTTGGTGCTCACAACGACGGGTATCATATACCATGATGGTTTTATCCATGACTCGGTGATATTATTTGGTTAATTACATTTTAAAGGGTATTATAACAGTTTTTTCATTTATTTACCATTTTCCTCTATTATTTACACTTTCAAACATATTAGTCATAATTCATAATCATCCTTGGTTCCTTATACCATGTCGGTTTAATCCGAGTATGATGACAAACTTGACTTATTATAAAATAAATGAACTTAACATAATTAGTTCAAATCAAACATTTTCCTTTCACTTTTGTTTAATTTCGTTTTCATCTTCGTCTTGGCCATATTGTATGTCACCCTTGGTTAAAATAAATACCATGTCGATTTAATTCGAGTACGGTGATAAAATGGTTAAGCACACATATTTTACATTTTTATTTATAAAGTATGCTTTTTAAACTTGCAAATCCGACAACGAATATTACTAACATAATAGTAATTATTCCGAGTCATGCAAATTAAATCATTTAATAACAAAAACGGTTTTAAACAACCTTTTTAACAACCAGGAGACGCCCCTTGGGTCGTCGTCTTACTCGCGCCCCAAGAGGCTGTCTGTTTTCACATTTTAAAAACCTGGGCAGAGCCCTTTCTCTCGCCAATAGGCTCGCGCCCTAATGGGGCTGCCTGGCACTGCTCCTGCCTCCTTTTCAACATTTGTCTAGGACGATCCCGATTACGGTTAACCCGAATCTACATGGATCAGATTGACAAGTTTGCATTTTATACTTTATCTTTAAAACACAATTCTTTTCCAAATAAATGGATCGTGTTAAGCATCATAACCCGAATTTGGTAAATGGATGTTTAATTTCCGTTCTGCATGCAAATCAATCTAAATCCAACTCGACATCATTTTCTTGATATTTGGATAAACAAACTGACTTAGGAAATTCTCACATGTTAGGTTAAGCTTTTGGATGCGCATTCATGCATTTAAACCGTTTTATCAACTTTTGCACTTAAACAACCACGATCGATCAGTAGTGGTCGATAACGCGGGCGGGATTGGGTGTCCGATTAAAGGGCTTCCCAATACGTACCCTCACCCCTTACTCAGAACCTTTGGATAGTGGACGACCTTATCCACGGCGTACGAGAGTCATTCTAGCGATAGGATGCTAAAGGGGGACGAGTCCTTATCTTTAGTACCTATGGCAAACACCGCTTTTTGCCTTGATTGACCTAGGTATAAAGTGGATTTCGAACGGGTTCTAGGCATCCCATAATGGCGTGGTGGCGACTTCGAACATCTCTAACATCTTTTCGAGACCTTTGCCGAGACGAAACCGATCGATCTAAAACGATCTGGTTGAAATCATTTTTACGCCATCGAGCGTGGCTTTCAAAAGACCGCTATATGTCCACAGATTAGCTTGGCGTGCAGGTGGCCTTTGACTACAGAACCGTTAGGTGGACCGTGTCCACAGACCGGCATGTGGCCCATGTCCACAGATTGGCGACTCCGCTGGGGAAAACTAGGACACTTGTGTCTGTGTGATCCTTAGAGGTGAAACTCGAACGAGGTCGTGGTTGAAATGCATTAGTTGATATTACGGTCATAGCCGTTTCCTTGTCCGGGCCCACAACCTAACTGTCTTCGACCAATTGGCTCGTCTCGTCGGCGTGAGTTTTCTCATCCCCGCGTTTTGAATCCCGATTGAGTCAAGCATACCATTCACGTTACACAATTTTGTTTCGTGAAAGAGCTTTAATTTCCTTCGAGCATGAGGATATGGCACCCTCCTGACACATTTTGTTTGGATTGGTATCCCTCTCGAAAATCAGGGTTTGATCGCTTGGTGTGAAACCACCCTTATTAAGCCAAAACCCGAGTCAGCATTATGCATAATATAATGAACTGTGAGTGCTTATGTGCTATGTGATCATAAGTTCTTCCTTGTCATTTTCAAACTTTCAAAACACCTTTTTGCGCCGTTATAATGGCCATTTTAAACCTCGGTCTTTTGCCGACCGTTGCACGCCTTTTTAGACCGCCGTAATAACAATTTTCAAACCCGGTTTTTCTACAACCATTTCAAAACACACGCCTTTTTATGCCGTTGTAATGGCGATTTTCAAACCCGGTTTTTATAACCATTTGGAAGCACCTTTTTATGTCGTCGTAATGAGGATTTTCAAACCCGTTTTTTTACAACCGTTTTAAAATAAAAAATACCATTTTACGTCGTTATAATGGCCATTTCAAACCTTGGTCTTTCGCCGACCGTTGCATTCTCAAAGTGCTCTTTTACGCTGTCGTAATGACGAATTCTACCCTCGAATTTTAAAAATTCGAAATCCGTTTTCAAACAAAAATGTTTTTTAAATCGTCGTAATGACGATTTCAACCCGTGCAACTTTTCAAATTTCAAATCTCGTTTTTGAAATCAAATTTGGCTTTTTTAAGCCGTCGTAATGACGAATTCAATCCTCACAACTTCCAATTTCAAACAATTTAAACTGTTTCCAAATTTCAAATCAAAACTCAATTATTGAAAACAAATTTAACCGTTTTCAAATTTCAATTCAATTTCAAATCTTTGAAAACAAATTTAACTGTTTTCAGATTTCAAATCAAATTTCAAATCGTCTGAAAACAAACATAAACGTTTTCAAGTTTTCAACCCATTTTCAAATCTTTGAAAACAAATTTAACCGTTTTCAAATTTTGAACCCAATTTTAAATTCTTTGAAAACAAATTTAACCGTTTTCATGGCCATTGTGATGACGATTCCAAATTCTTTAATTCTCGATTTTCAAATCCGTGATTCGGAATTTCAAAAACCGTCTTCGGAAAACAAACTTAAGACAACTTTTCAATTAACCGACTTTTGGAGATCCCTACTCTTCGGAAGCCGTCCATAAAACAACAAATGAATATTTTTGAAAATTATTTTTTTTCGAAAACTTCAGCCCACCTTTCCGATTCAGCCTGGAGTCGATTAGAGTCCAGTCGATGTCAAGTTAAGTCGTCTAGATAACGCGAGTGTCTGCCGAAGTTAGTGCCTACCTTCTGGTCTAGGTCGTTGATGCGTGTCTAAAATATGATGTTTCACACTTTATTCTACACGCATTTCAGAGCTCAAATGTGCAATATATGCCATTATTTCCCTATTTTCCTCTACTTTCGTGTTTTTGTCTATTATTGCAGAAATATGAAGAATTGAGCGGAAATGAGCCGAATCCGTCCCTAAGTAATTAACATTGCATTTGACATGAAGTAAAGACTCGGGAAGCGAACTTGGTGCGCGTTTCAAGGCCTAAAGATAGCAAAAGCATGGGTGCGTACGAGTTTAACAAGCGAAGAAGTGCTTCTCGACATTGCAGGCTGCTTAAAATGGCTATCTCTAGAGTTCTAGAGCTGATAATCAAGTGATTCTGATTGGAGGTGAAAGCTTATCCTCTTAGCTTTCCAACGCCGTGTAGAACGCCTGATTTGAGCAAGTAACGAAGAAATGGCAGCTGTTTTAAGATTGGTGCGCGCTGCAGAATTCGTCAGAATGCATCTTGTACAAAGACACTCTTGGTCGATCGATCCGGTCTCTATGGTCGATCGACCACATCACGATTTCTGACGAGAGATTTAAGAGAACGAGAATTAAAGGATTTTGATCTAAGCCCATTTGTAATTAGGTTTGGAGAAGGAGTTACGTGATAGTTTCTATATAATGTAACCCTTCCTGCTGCTTAAACATCCATCATTCATTAGTTTAGTTTAGCTTTCGACAATAAAATTTACTTTTCGCATTAAGCTTTGGTTCTTTCCTCTTCAGTTCTTCGTACGGTATTCTTCTGTTTTCTTTGTTAAATTTCATTACTTTAATTCTTCCGTAGTTTAGAATTGCTAGATAGGATCCCAAAGCCTATTTATCGTTTATGTTAATTATTTATTTAATTAATTCAAGTATGAATTCGATCGCTTTATTAGTTAAGTTTATTGCTGTTATTGTCAATATCATGAGTAGCTAAATCACCATTGCTAAGATGTAGGGGATCTATGGCGTAGATGGCAATAAAACAGGTGACCCCGCATTAGGGCTTGGTCGATCGACTGGCTTAACTAGTCGATCGACTGAGCCGGTTGGTCGATCGACTGGGGTAGCTGGTCGATCGACTGACCTCGTGTTTGATTAGCATTGTTTGATTCGTTAAGTGCAATATTTAGCAATGAGACCGAGAGGAGACTTGTTAGATGCTTAGTTTTGACCGACCCATAGATCGAGAGATAGGGAAGGGCATTAATTAACGAATTAAGACGACTAAATTGCTGAGATCGAGAGATAATGTAATTTAGGCTTTAAGAATCACTTTTCAGGGCGAGAGCTAGTATTAGTGAGACTTAGGGACTGGTAGCATAGGCCGAAAGGAGCTACTAGTTAACTTGGACCGAGAGGACTTGTTTTACCCATCCTACACGACTGTATTTCGGACTTACCTAGGATTATGTGCCATCGCAGCTATAGTGAACCGACCGTCTTAGCATTCCTTTCATCGTTGTTTACATCCTTATTTACTTCTATTTATTTATTTATTTTATGTTGTTAGTTCTAGAATCAACTCAAACCAAAACCCCCACAACTGTTACCGATAGACTGAAATAAAAGCAACTATAACTCCCCCGCCTCTCTGTGGTTCGACCCTGTTACCACTAGCCTAGGTTAGTCTTAATAGGAAATTATAAATATTATTTTTGGTACTCACAACGACGGGTATCAAATTTTGGCGCCGTTGCCGGGGAGGCAGCGCTAGTTGTAGTTGTTTTTCATTTTAGTCTATTTTTTCGCCTCAAGGGAAGACTGAGTACCTTGAGGCAGTTCTTACCAGCTTCTTTAGTGTTGTTTTGTTAGGTCCTACAGGTCCTATCTGCAGCACTTCAGAAGGATCCACACATGTTCCATTCTCAAGAGCAGCAGGTTCCATTTTGTGGGAGATGCGGCGGAGCGGGACACACATCTGATGCATGCGGGCACCCTAAGGAGAAGATGTTTGCTTTTCATCAACTTCAGCTCGACAATTCGTAAAATTACGCCCTACTTCACCGCATCAACCATATGAGCCTCCAAATGAAGCCCCACCACCATCCACTCCAAAGAAGAGTTGAAAAACGAAGTTGCGAGTTGACGAGTCTAGTGCTGTTGCTTATGGTGGAGGTACGGAAAAGCAATGCGGCGAATCAGGTCTTAATCGCGAAGCTGATATCTCATATTGCAACATTGGATCAAAATGCAGCTGAGATACCAAGTCAGTTTCACTCTCTGAATCAGCGTATTGAGACCGTACATGCGATGACGCTGAGGAGCGGGTCTGCTCTCGATGAACCCGAGGAAGCTGCTGAAAAAGGGAAGAAGAAAAAGGGGGAGAAAAAGACGATCAGCACTAATCACGGTCGATCGACTGACATGCACAGTCGATCGACCAGTCCGCGACAAACAACAGCTACTGTTCCTGTAGAAGTCAGTCGATCGACTGACATGCATGGTCGATCGACTGACGACGCTGCTGTAAGTGAGTCTTTTCGTCCTCCAATGCCGACAACTTGAGGGATCACTTATTTCGGGGTACGGCAACTCCGAATTCATTGAGGCAAGACCCGAGTGCGATGGGTCGGGTCTCGGTTCCCAAGTATGACCCGATGTCGATTAATGGGTCATATCTGAGATGGTCTGAGGAAGGTTCGAGCTTCAACAAAGAGAAGGTGGTGGATTTTCAGCCTAAATCCACTAATGCCGGTATAAGAGACCTAGAGGAGAGGGCTAAGCTACTTATGACAGCCCCATATCCAGAAAGGCTAGTACCAACGAAGGATGAGGTATATTTTGAAAAATTTAAAAATGTCATTTAGGGTCTTAATGTGCAGGTACCTTTTCTTGAGTTGGTAAATCAAGTTCCCGCTTACATGAAATTCATGAAGCAGCTTTTAAATAAGAAGCGGAAACTTGATATGGTCGAGTCTGTTAATTTGACTGAAGAATCTAGCTCTTATTTGACTCACACTTTGCCCCACACAAGTTAGGCGACCGGGTAGTTTTTTGGTCCCTTGTAATATTGGTACCTTCTCAATTGAGAAGGCATTATGTGATTTAGGGGCTAGTATTAGTGTCATGCCTTTGAGTCTTGCTAGGAGATTAGGATTGACTAGATTTGCGGTCACTAATATGACAGTGCAAATGGCTGATCGTTCTGCGGTCCAGCCCGTAGGAGTCCTAGAGGATATTCCTGTGCAAATAGGAAAGTTTTTCTTCCCTGTTGACTTCGTTGTACTAGATATACCCGAGGATGCTCATATTCCTCTCATTTTGGGTAGACCCTTTTTGCACACTCGCCGGTGCGATTATTGATGTTGGCTCGGGGACACCGACCTTTAAAGTAGGGAAGCAGTCCATTAGTTTTGCCTAGACTTATAGGAAGAAAGATGCTATGTGTCCTGTGACTTGTAATGCGATTTCTACTCGTAAGTCTTATGTCATCATTACTGACACTCCTACTCCCTTGCCTGTACCTATTCCTGTTATGACACCTCCGCCCCAGATTGGGAGCAAATTGGAGGAAGATTCTTCTGTTTTGAGTATTGCAGGAAATGGTTTGGGGAAGGAGGAATCGCTAATCGCTCCAGCTGTGAAGGAGCCCATTGTTCAAAGAGGCGGTCTAGGATGTCTTAGTTATGGCACGGACGAGGAGCCAGATGAGGAGCCCAAGAAGAAGGAGCCAGTCAAAATTTCGGAGTCGGATCTCGAGTGTGAGGAGCTAGGAGATGATGGCCATGCTTGGGAAGATGCTAGAGATGATCCATTGAGTATTCCAGTCGGAGTAGAGTGGAGTCCAGCTTCTGAGATGAGCACTGCGGAAGCTACTTCATGTAGACAGAAGCCTTGGTCGGAGATTTTCCGCAGTTTCCGTTGATTCGTTTCTTAGACCTTTTTAAGACAATTTATTGCTTTTAGACTGTTTATCGTTTTTCGTGTGCGCGAGACTTCGCTCTTTAATTTGGTTTGCTTAGGATTTTTATAAACTTTAGACTATTACTTTGGGTTTGCGCAATTTTGGGCGCGTTATTATGTGCTTTTGCAGGTTGAAGACCATATTAGCTCTCTTTATTGAGCTAATTAGACGAAATCAGAAAGTTATAGCAGTTATTCCAGTCGATCGACTAGCTAGTATGGTCGATCGACTGAGCTGCGATCTCCAAGAGCTTCTGTTCCTGTTCACCTGGTCGATCGACTGGGTGATGTGGTCGATCGACCATGTTCGCTATTGTACCTATTTTTGATCATTCCCCTGCTGTGTTTGATCGTTTTGCGGAATTGAGGGAGTCTTCCCTCCACTTTATTTTCCGTCTTATTTCTGATTTCTTCTGTTTTTCATTTTTTTTGCACATAATTATACCGTTCATAATTGTTTTTTTTCGTTTTACACGCGGTATCTTTTGTTTGTCTTTTCAGGTACTAATTGGTAGCACTGCTAGCTACTGAAACCTCCTAGCTCACGCTGGTTTGGGGAGGTTTCCTTTTGCTGCGCTTAAAGTCTTGTAAGTTTCCGAGTCTTTATTTCATGTCATATTTATTTATTTCGCAAATTCCCGTTTCTCTTTTCTTTCATTACATGATTTTGCACAATGGGGACATTGTGCGATTTGGTTTGGGGAAGGGTTTTGCGTTGCATTTCATTTGCTTGCATTCACGTTTACATTTTTGTCTTGCATTGTTTCTTTCATTTCTTATATATATACAAAAATCCAAAAAAATTGAAAAATTTCAATAATTTCAAAAAATGCACGTTTATTTTAGCATATAGGTCGAGTCGGAACGGTAGTATTTCCATGATGATTTTGCATTTGCAGCTGTTTACGCCTAAGCCTTGCTAATTGACATGTTATTAGTAGAATCATATATGCATAGTCTACGAGTTTTCGTTAATTTCTTGCTAAACTTGAGACTTGACTTAGATTTTTGGCAAACTACATCATTTTCTGAGGTTTAGAGCTTATAACTGGTGACATTTATGACCAGTTTATTTAGGAATGTGAGTAGTTACTCCTTATGAGACATGTTATATCAATATGCATAAATATGAACTTAATCTGCTAAGTACCTGTATGCATTCGGTTTGTGGTTTGTTGACACATGTGGTAGAGGTTTCCCTTTTCTTATTTTGCCCATGAACCCCTCATAGCCAAATTTAGCCTCTTTTGTCCCATAAACTACAGTCTAAAATTAGCCTACCTTATCCGAGCTAGTACTTGAATTTTTGGGAATGTTTTATTGCGATTTGGTTATAAGCTCATTTTGAGATGATGTTGGGAAGATGAAAAAAAAAGGAAAGAAAAAAAAAATAGAATTGAAAAGAAAAAAAGGAGAAGAAAAATGATTCGAAAAAGAAAGAAAAGAAAAAAGAGACGAGTGTTGTAGAAGCTGGTCGATCGACTGCTCCCTATGGTCGATTGACTGCATCCCGAGAAAAATAAAGTTCGAAAAAAATCACATGTTTCAATTATTATGGTTTGGTGATTTTCACTCCCATGTTATCATCTATATTCTTTGGGGAGTCAATTTTATGGAGGTTGTGAGCTTTGTGCCCTGAATTGGCACCGTTTTGTAACATTTACATTCAATTTGAAGTTGGGATTCGCTTATAGTTTGGATTGAAGTTACTAGCTTGGCTTATTACTCCTCATATCCAAATTCATTTTAGCCCCTTCTTACCCTTTACCTCACATATCCATATATACCTCGGCATGTGTCATGGTCATTTGTTTGGTTGGAATGCATATGTACGGTTGTAGAGATTATTTTCATATTAGACTGCAGGCATGTTCTTATAGGTCGTAGTTAGGTGAGTGTCACTACAATATTGCTTCTTTCTATCTTTACATTTCTCACCTGTATTTATTGAGTGATATGAGCGACCCGTGAGAGTCCGATTTGATAAGTCTCTATGGTTGACGGTTCAGCAGTTCTTAACGACTACATAACTCGTTTGCATGATTCATATTGCTAATTGATTGTTAGTTGTTGCATTAAACTGGTTTAGGCTTTACATGTTGCATTTCGCTCTGAGATTGAACTCGTTCCATTAGGTTTTAGGATCGAGTCTAGTTCTTGCTTGGGGACAAGCAAGGTTTGGTTTGGGGAGATTTGATGCGTGTCTAAAATATGATGTTTCACACTTTATTCTACACGCATTTCAGAGCTCAAATGTGCAATATATGCCATTATTTCCCTATTTTCCTCTACTTTCGTGTTTTTGTCTATTATTGCAGAAATATGAAGAATTGAGCGGAAATGAGCCGAATCCGTCCCTAAGTAATTAACATTGTATTTGACATGAAGCAAAGACTCGGGAAGCGAACTTGGTGCGTGTTTCAAGGCCTAAAGATAGCAAAAGCATGGGTGCGTACGAGTTTAACAAGCGAAGAAGTGCTTCTCGACATTGCAGGCTGCTTAAAATGCCTATATCTCGAGTTCTGGAGTTGATAATCAAGTGATTCCAATTGGAGGTGAAAGCTTATCCTCTTAGCTTTCCAACGCCGTATAGAACGCCTGATTTGACCAAGTAACGAAGAAATGGCAGCTGTTTTAAGATTGGTGCGCGCTGCAGAATTCGTCAGAATACATACTGTACAGCACCCTTGGTCGATCGACTGGTCTCTATGGTCGATCGACCACATCACGACTCTGACGAGAGATTTAAGAGAACGAGAATTAAAGGATTTTGATCTAAGCCCATTTGTAATTAGGTTTGGAGAAGGAGTTACGTGATAGTTTCTATATAATGTAACCCTTCCCGCTTAAACATCCATCATTCATTAGTTTAGTTTAGCTTTCGACAATAAAATTTACTTTTCGCATTAAGCTTTGGTTCTTTCCTCTTCAGTTCTTCGTACGGTATTCTTCTGTTTTCTTTGTTAAATTTCATTACTTTAATTCTTCCGTAGTTTAGAATTGCTAGATAGGATCCCAAAGCCTATTTATCGTTTATGTTAATTATTTATTTAATTAATTCAAGTATGAATTCGATCGCTTTATTAGTTAAGTTTATTGCTGTTATTGTCAATATCATGAGTAGCTAAATCACCATTGCTAAGATGTAGGGGATCTATGGCGTAGATGGCAATAAAACAGGTGACCCCGCATTAGGGCTTGGTCGATCGACTGGCTTAACTAGTCGATCGACTGAGCCGGTTGGTCGATCGACTGGGGTAGCTGGTCCATCGACTGACCTCGTGTTTGATTAGCATTGTTTGATTCGTTAAGTGCAATATTTAGCAATGAGACCGAGAGGAGACTTGTTAGATGCTTAGTTTTGACCGACCCATAGATCGAGAGATAGGGAAGGGCATTAATTAACGAATTAAGACGACTAAATTGCTGAGATCGAGAGATAATGTAATTTAGGCTTTAAGAATCACTTTTCAGGGCGAGAGCTAGTATTAGTGAGACTTAGGGACTGGTAGCATAGGCCGAAAGGAGCTACTAGTTAACTTGGACCGAGAGGACTTGTTTTACCCATCCTACACGACTGTATTTCGGACTTACCTAGGATTATGTGCCATCGCAGCTATAGTGAACCGACCGTCTTAGCATTCCTTTCATCGTTGTTTACATCCTTATTTACTTCTATTTATTTATTTATTTTATGTTGTTAGTTCTAGAATCAACTCAAACCAAAACCCCCACAACTGTTACCGATAGACTGAAATAAAAGCAACTATAACTCCCCCGCCTCTCTGTGGTTCGACCCTGTTACCACTAGCCTAGGTTAGTCTTAATAGGAAATTATAAATATTATTTTTTGTACTCACAACGACGGGTATCAGTCGTGTTGCCTAACTGTCGAGACATCTTCAATGGCGTTAGCAGAGTCAAAACCTCTCGGGTATTAAACCCGTTTTTCCCCCCACATTACGGGTCAAGGTCAAGTTTGTGTACATGTCTCGTCAAACGGCATCACTCCATCGACAAATCTCCAAAACTAAGTCAGAAGTCATCTGTCTAGGCATCACTATGCCAAAGTTGACACTCAGGTCTAAGTTCAAAGGCATGCACCAAGAGTTCAAACACAAGAGGTCATTCACGATCTTTAATAAACTCATAACCTAGTCACACCGTCGCGTCTTCACGACATAACTGCCTTTTATACATGTGTGTTGCACTTGCCTTTGTTTGTGCAATACCTTGCCAAGACAAGTTATAACGCCTATCGTTATGTCAAATAGGAATCCCTTGGGTGCCATTGATCGCCAACCAGAAACTCAAGAAGCTGAGCAACCTTCATCCGCCATTACTTCTGCCGAAACCAACAACATCGTCCTTCGACTCCTAGCTACCGTGGAAAACATTAGCACTCGTCTCTCCCAAGTTGAGGACAAAATGATAACCGGGAATCTTCCCTCTTATGATATTGAGCAACGGGTTAAGATCCTTGAAAGCCGACTACTTGCCAACGACAAAACCAACCCTACTTGGAAGGCTACCAAAACCACAGAAGCCAATTCCTTAGGGGCTCCACCGACCAAAACCAGACGACCTCATAGGTCCTTCCCCGATTTGGGTATGCCTTATGCCACAGCCTTGGAAAGGCTAATCTACCAGGGAATGCTCAAAGCAATTGGTCCAACTCCAGACCCCCTACCAAACAAGCGAGGACGTAGATGGGATGGAAACCTATTTTGGCAATATCACCAAAGTTGTGGACATGACACTGGAATGTGTCTCCCTCTAAAAGGCGCCATCCTTGATATGATTGAAAAGGGAAAATTACCACAACCTCCCTCAACAAAAAACAAAAACAACCCTCTAGAAAACCCTATTAAACACAGTGAGGAGTCTTCCCTAGACTACTCTCATCTCATATTTCCTAATGATGAGAAAATTCATGCAATTGACGAAGATGGCCTACAAAGCGCTAAAATGATGCTCTACGTCTCCATCAACAACATATTCTCAAAGCTGCAAGTTGCTATCGATGACTTGAACACTCGAGTAGCTAACTTAGAGAAAAGGTTGGGTAATACCGAAAATGAACCTAACAATCAAGGACAAGACCAACCCTTGGTTCACCAACCAACAGCTGTTAAAAATGATGAATCATTTAATGGTTCACACACCCATGAACCCAACGATAAAGAACATGAAATTGCCTCACCAAAATCCCCTTCAAAATACCAAGCAACATCCCAAAAACATCCTATTGACAACAACCAAATCCTGTTTCCACTCAGGGTTGACAAAAACAAAACTCACCAAAACACCCCAGAAAGTACCAATGTGGGATCCATGGTGTGGACACGGGGGGCCAACGGGGGTGGTCGGGAATAAGCGTTTGCATTTGTGGGGTCGCCACCAATTTTTGTGGGAAATCGAAACCGTTCGAATACTCCATGTCATGTCAAGACATAAAGTAGTGACATGAACACTAAGAACTCGTTACCCTTAGCATTCTATGTCTAGAATGACTCTCGTGGATGGCAATGAACACAAATGTTCACAGAGATCTGGAGTAAGGGGTGTGGGTACGTATTAGGAAGTCCTTTTACTGAACACCTAATCCCGCCCGCCTCGATAGCAGCCTCTACTAATGATTAGGGAAATCGTTCATATTTGATATGTCGTCGATTATATACATACAATGCAACAAACAATAGATTAATCCTAGCATGTGAATTAAACTAAGTCGGTGAACAAGTAATTAGCACTTATTAATGTCGAATTGGGGTTTAGAATTAATTACATGTGAATAGAAGCGCAGAAACTATACAATAAATGATAAATAAATAGCGATAAATAAAATTACAATAATTAAAATTACAATGAATTACAATGGACTAATGATTTACGTCAAAAATATACTTAAGACGGATAATTTGAGAAAAGAAAGAAAAAAATAAATAAAGGTTAGGAAGATATGGACAGATTAAGGGTGATATTACGATTAATATTCAATTAATACGTAATTAAAGAATTAGGTCAAAGCAAGAACGGAAGTTCAGAGACAGAAATCACCCAGGAACAGCCGCAGCATTGTTGCGCCCCTTGGAAGAGGCGCAGTGGTCACTGCGTGTGTTCCTGAGGTGAGTTATGGCTATGAAGTCAGAACTGCGAGTTGTTAATGTTCGTTGGCAATTTTAATGGTAGATTATTGGTATTTGACTCGGATGAAAGTGATTTACCGTATTAATTTTACATATCAATCGTCATAAAAGCGATAAAAATGAATTAAAACTAATTTGAATGAATTAAAGGCTAATTAAAACGAATTAAAATGAGTTATGTCAATTTAGGTTAAATTTATGAAGACGAAAACGAGTTGAAAGGCGTGACAAACTGGAAATAAACAGTAAAAATATGTTCAAAGGCGAATCTCAGAAACTTGATATGAACAAATCGAGTCTCTAAAAATACGGGTTTGATTTAATGGCGAAAACCCGTAAATATTAACTATAAGGGATTTAAACCGTAAATAAAACACGATGATAATTAAGAATATGTATTAGAAGATTATATGTGAATGAAAGAAAGAAAACAAGAAATTAAGACAAAAGGGACGAATTAACAGAGGACGGAGGAAGAAGAATAAAAGCAGGGACTGCGGCAGCCTCTGGAAGAGGCGCAGTAGATGCTGCGACTCTTCGAAGAGGCGCAGCAGTTGCTGCGTTTCTTCTCGACCTCTGCCCACTGTTAATCCGTAAAAACAGTTTAATGAAAGGGTTTTAGAAATCGGTTTTAAGCATGCTTTCGACGTAAATCTTACATTAATTAGTACAATAATAAAATACAATAATAAAGATGGGATTTACACCCTCAGACTTACATGTTTGATGAAACGAGATTAACTAAGTTAACGTTTTAGTGATTGCTCGACTCGAATGTATGATGAAAGTGCCCTCGTAAGAGAATTTAGATTAGATTAATTGATGTGTAGTGGTCAAATTGGTCGGTCATGCAACGTGACTTGTACTTAGAATGATCTCAGCTTACGTGGTCGATTGATCAAGCACGTAGACGTCAAAAGCTTAGAGCACGGTCTTAGAATGCGAAGGGAGAAGAGAAGGGCGGACACTCGCGTGAAAAATATGTGAAACGAAGGTCCCTATTTATACTAAAAAATATGGAGAGTTATGGAATGACTCAAACATTGGAAAGAAATCACGAAAAAATCTGAAAATACGCAGAAAAGAGCTGGGGAAGAGGCGCAACAGCTGCTGCGATCCTTCGACGAGGCGCAGCAGGTGATGCGTCCTTTCCCCAGAGGTTTCCTCCTGCGGAATAAAGATTTCCGCGTTTCTTTTATGGAATTGCGGTGGATCTCTACTTCCTTATTCCTTAAACTAAGATTTTCGGGATATATTTTGCCAAAAGATATAAAATTAAATTATGGAATAAAAATATCCGGAATATTCTAGGACATTCCGACTCGGCATTTTAAACGATTTATTAAAAAATGAAGCGGTTTTTGACCCGGACTCCAAATGAAATCTAATGAAGACCAAGGGGTAGACACAAGTATTTGAGCTATCACTTGACGATAAACTTACGAACCGTAATAAATCGTTCCGTGTACCAAACATGCGGCCCAATCATCACCAGGTGGTTTGCGGGAGGTGCAAAAATGAGGTATCTACAGAGCCCCCACTTTGACTGAGGCTTGGACAAGGCGAAAGTAAAAGTATAGCCATCAGGTCAATCGAAGATTACAACCTGACGACTATGGCGACGCGAGGCTGCTCAAGGGGTCTGAGCCAAGGACCTGTCGTCGGGAACATTTTAGAGTTTGTCGACTATCGGGGAGGTTCGTTTAAAGTCCATTAGACTACGTAAGGAGGCTTGCCAGCAATAAGAAAAAATCATACCTGAGACCTCTTTCTTGGAATGAATAAAATTGAGGACAACAGGACGTCGGTAGGAACTGCTGGGGGGAATCTGCTTGCGTCGGTCTCAAGCGAACTCTCGTCGGGGAATATGTTGCTGATTCCGTCTGGATTGAATCATTTTTGGGAATCTGCTTGTGTCTTCTTCCAAAAAAACTCCATCTCTCGAGAAGTGCAATCGTCTATCATGGACTCTCGGTGGATAAACAGTATGGATAAAGGTGTGTCGAAACAACGCCGGAAATCCGCTCGTTGTTGCAAGCGAAGTCCTTACTGGGAGATAAAGTACTACGATGGTTCGCAGTCTGCTTGAAGATAAAATACTGCGACAGTTCGCAGTCTGCTTGACAAAATACGGGTCCGGACAAAAAATAAATGTCCAATAGACCGAATATATGATATAAGGTGTTAGAGAAGACGCGCACCAAAGATGGGCCCACAAACAATTAACTTGTAATGAACTTTTGAAAATTAAGCCGGAGGGAAGCTGGGGAAGAGACACAGCAAGAGCTGCGACTCTTGGAAGAGGCGCAGCAGGTGCTGCGTCCTTTCCCAAGCTCGTCCCTGTCTCAGTAAAAACTCGACTAAAACCGTGTTTCATTTAATAATAACAAAACACAAATTCTATTAGAACTCTCTCAAATTCCAACCATTTTTCGTCAAAACATGATCAAATCGTGCCATTAATTATGACTAATAGAGGTATGTGTCTTATTCTAGCTTTTAATTCTTGTATTTGCTTGATTTTGATCGAAAAAATTTGGGTTTTTCAACCCAATATGTCGTAAATTTGGGGCTTTTCCCCCAAATAGACTTGTCTTGTAAAATTGACATTAGAAATGGATAATTGGCAATGTTAGGAACATTACCATGTATTCTTTTTGAATTTTCATCAACTATTGAGCATTTGAGCGAAATTGAGACGGTTTCTCAACTGTTTTGAAAATTGCTTTGAAAATGCCTTTAGGATTGTCCATTTTGGATGAAATTTGGTTTTTGGAACCCTTGTGTAATGGGTAAACTTCCTATTGTTTCGGATTTTCGATTTGTGACAGCTTTTTCAGGACACTTTTCTAGGGCATGATTGCTATTATAGCGAAATGCTGCCGTAATTTCGACCCAAACCCGTGACTAGGCTTGAACTTAGACTTGACTTGACCCAATTTATCACATGAGTTGTCGGGTTTCGAAGCAAATGGCCAAAGACGGCGGGAAAAGGCCATTTTCGGGGCTTAAAGGGCTTGAAACTACCTTCACCGAGGCTTGTCGTCATTTGACACGGCCTAATTTACTTTATTTTTGCAAGTGACATTCTTTTTACGTCAGGGAGGGCTCTCATTGATGTGGACATTGACTTCGACCCTTCTCTCACTCTTGAGGAGCTGGTCGAGGAGGTTGTTGAGGAGGTCCCGAGGCGGGCCAACGTAGGACGTGGTGGTCGCCCGCTAGCGGGGGCACCTGAGTGGGCTGGGAAATGGGACGGCAGACATCTCATTTGGGCAACAGAGAGCCACCTGTCTTATAGGACGGCGAGGAGTTTGGTAAGTTTCGAACTTGTCATTTGCTTATTATCTTCCTTATTCACTTGCCATTTCATTTCGTGTTAGTCTTGCACTAAAGATAGCTTTCGACCTTGATTGATACAGGATGTCGGGAACTTGAGGTCCTTTTCCGGCTACACGACAATAATGGAGGCCTACGAGAGACTGACGGAGGAGGAGAAGGCCATCATCGATCTGGGAGCCTTCAGAGCTTTGGTGGAAGCGTGGAGGGCGATCAAGGAGAGGAAGATTCGGGCTAACCTTTGCCTGATTCGAGCTTTCCTCGATCGGTACTGGGATACGACCTCGACCTTTCACATGCCTTTTGGAGAGGTCGGGGTGACCCTGGAGGACTACGGCATGATCTCTGGTCTGACGTATGGAGAGGAGGCGTTGGTGTGGCCGTTGACGGCCATGAGAGTGGACTCGCCAAGGCAAGGAGGCTGATCGGCTGGAACCTGGCAGCGGGGGCTGCTACCGTTCCCAGGTTGGTGCCAAGTACTTACGTCAGAGACTACTTTGCGGGTAGGACCCCGGCGACGGTGATGATGGATGGGAGGAAGGTGGCTCCTCCTGCTTGTACTACGGAGCAGGGAACTCATTTGTGGCTCTGGTGGTTCTTGTCTTCGCCATACCTCGAAGACAAGAGGGAGAGGCTGTCGACGAAGCTTCTTATGTTCCTTTCTAACTTGACTGACCTCGGTCGGTGGGACTGGGTTACTCCTGGCTTTGCGGTCCTCACTCGCTACATGAGGGCCATGGTTCGTCCCGAGCTGATGGAGAAGGGGACTTCTCCTGCTACTGTCGGTCCAGGACTGTTGTTGGAGGTATGAACCTTTATTACGTATCATGAAAGATCATTATTTCTTCCATTTCTATCGAATTGTGAAATATCATTATCGATTATCTTGTTTTGCAGGCGTGGGTGTACTCTTACTTTCCAGGCTTCGTGCCCAAGAGGACGGATCCTGAGCCGAGAGCGTACCATGTCGTGAGGGACTGGGTGGTGTGCCTTAGGAAGAGCCAGCGCTCTTCTTACGACGTTTGTCGACGGGACGTGAATGCCCTGAAGTTGAGCGACGTAAGTACCTTCAATTACTTTTCTTCATTGTTATTTTTATTTAGGAGCAATCATAGGAATGACCCCCCTTTCTCGTTTACAGCCGATCATAGGATTGACCTTTCGTTTGCTTGTTTTAGTGGGTGCCCAGACCTTAGGTGGACTACCCTGATGCTCCGGCCTTCGTGGTTGAGGTCCTTCGACCCAGGAGCTTGAGTCGGTTGCTGCTGTGGATGTCCATGGGACCTGTGTGGTACCTGGGCGAGCGTTTGACTCAGTAGTGCTCTCGTGAGACTTTCGCGGTTCCCATCGATCCTCCATGGACGATGTTTAGGGAGCCTTCTGACGCCGTGAGGGAGGCTGACTTGGCGGTCGTTAGCGGTGATGCCCTTCTCCTTCCTGGCGAGGAGTACTCTCTGTTTGTTCGCCAGAGGCTGGCGTACTGGCCGATCGTGGTGGTCCAGTAATATCCAAGACGCGTGATTTTTTTTGCCATCATTGGTCCACTCATGTGAGGACCACATCTCCATCATTAACTTCTTCCATAACTTTTTGTGCTTGTGAATGATCAAGGCAACGCAAGACTACACCAAGACGTGTCCTTTTGTACAATTCTCCCTGTATGAGGAGGTATTGAGAGGCTATTAGGCATATAGCACGTTGTCCCCTCTTATCCATATCTGGCGGATATGTACCATTGAGCTTGAAGTTTAGGATGGATTGAAACCAAGGTTCCCCTGGATTTTCTTCCTCATCTGTAATTTGGTGTACATAGGTTGGTTTTGACCGTCGTACGACGCATAAAGAAATATCTACCATGTTATCTGGCATATTAATCAAGGATGCAAGTTTTACAAGAGCGTCTGCAAATTGATTCTCTTCGCGAGGTAGGTGTAAATAAGTGACCTGATCGAAGAATTGGGCAACCTGATCTATCCTAGCCTGATAGGGCGCTAGACTTTTACTTCAAATTTTCCAAGATCCAGTAATATGGTTGATGATCAAGGATGAGTCTCCGTGAACTCGAAGATTCTTGATGCCTAAACTTACTGCTGCTTGTAGTTCAATGAGACAAGCTTCATATTCTGCTGCGTTATTTGTCACCTTGAAGTCGAGTTTGACAGAGAATGGTGTATGCTCCCCTTCGGGAGAAATGAGCAACACTCCTATTCCAAATCCTCTTAAATTCGATGCTCCATCGAAATAAAGGTCCCAGGAGTCTACACTAGTTTGTAGTATGTCCTCGTCTGGAAATGACCACATGTCTATTGCTTGGGTGTCGTTGATAGGATTATCTGCGAAGAATTAGGCAACGGCGCGCCCCTTTATAACCTTCAGAGGTACATATTTGAGATCGAACTCTGAGAGCATTAAGGTCCATCTTGCCAAGCGACCATTGAGAACGGGTTTCTCGAACAGGTATTGTTAGGTTCATATACCTATTATTAGACTCTTCTAATAGTGAACTAATTAACATATTAATGTGAGTTTATTAGATCTAGTGCATGCACAACTAAACAAGTGATTAAATGAGAAAAACAATGTTCTTTACATTGTTATATGGCTCGAAATAATGGGCACAAATAAGGTCACCTTCCTTATTTGTTCTTGAGCTTAAATGTAATGGATGATCCTCCAAAATCCCAATGTAGAGATCCTCCTTTGATTGCACCCAAAATAAATCCCTTAAACTAATATATTGATTAACTAGATTAATACACTAGTATCCTTAAAATGAACCTAATAATATTCTTATTACTACACTAGTAATATAATATTGTGATTAGAATTTAGGATGAACAATCTTTTGATTTTCTAAAACAAGTTTTAGAGAGTTGTGAGAGAGATGATGAGAATGCATGCAAATGAATGTGTAGTGGTAAAATGAGAACAAAATCTCGTTATATGAGGAGGAAGGGGCCGGGTAGATGAGGCCTAAAATGGCATCTACTTTTGCTTTTATACTTCTCCAAATATGTAGGTGTGTAAACTAGTGCAGTGTAGGTTTGTTTATTTAAATTTTATCACATAAAATAATTCAACCATAATCCACTACAACCCCTTCATTTCGGTCCATATGTATAAAATGGACTACCATTTTATTTTGTCAATTTGTCACTTGTCATTTTATGCATTAATTAAACTATATACAACAAATTGTCTAGTGATACTTGATCACATAAATAAAATGGGTCATTTAATTATAATTCACAACATATTATAATTATAATTAACCATTCATTCTTATCTCAATGGTTTCATAAACAATAATCGATTTTAGTAATAAAGTATTTCAATTACTAAAACAAATCTTATTTAATCAAATTACAATAAGATATAAATATTCTCTCTCACAAATGAATTTTTCAATTTTAAGGAATTGATTAACTTGTATCGTCATACAATGAATGAACATGTCAATTAAGGGAATCGTCCTATAGGTGTGACCTTAAGGGATCAACCGATCATCACTGTCAAACGACAGTAATGTCAAACTCTGGTTAGCCAATCATTACTGATTAATGTTGATCAGTTGACTATATATATATATGAATCATCGCTTACATATTCTTAATATGAGATTTAAACATGTGATCGCACTATTGTTGAGGACACATACTCCAACAGGTACTTGACGGGATCCATTTTGGAATACACCTTGATAGAGTAGCTAAGCATGTGGTGGTGTAGCTTCTTTGTCGCCCACACAAGAGCGAGGCATGTCTTTTCGAGAGGTGTGTACTTGCACTCATACTCCAAGAACTTCTTACTAATGTAGTTGATAGCTCTTTCTTCTTTCCTAACGGTTTGTGCGAGCATAGCCCCCATGGCTGTTTCGGTTACTGTGAGATATAAACCAAGAGGTTGATCTCAAAAAGATTTATCAGCCAAAAGCCCTAGAGAGCGAAAAAAAACATGTGCGATTAACTCTTTGTGCCGCCATTAATGTGCCTTAATGGCTAGGAAATCTAGCCATCAAAGACAACGAGAATTGCATCTAAGAGGACGTAGTATACCTGCTGCGTCGAAGGAGATGAGTGATACAGTTGAGAACATAGAAAGTGTGGAAGTTGGGAACCCTAATATGCGTACTGGACCAGATGTAGATGATGAAGGGAACATGAAAAACATTCATGACATTGTAGGTATCCCAGAAATAGTAGTGGAGACTGAAGATGAAGAAGGAACAGATGAGGAAATTGAGGACAGTGAGGAAGAGGATGAGTTTGTCCCTGAAAGCCTTGAACAGGGGATTGAAAATAATGAGAATGATTCGAAAACAGAGTCAGAGGAGATGTTACAGTTGCAGAATGAGGATGTCGAGGAGGAGGTGGAATACTGGAAACAGGCGGTTATATGTTTTATCCTTGGTGCAAATCCACCTTGGGAGATTGTAGAGGGGTTCATAAGAAGGATTTGGACGAAGTTCAACATTGACAAAATTTCTTTCTTGCCAAATGGAATTTTCTTGGTTAGATTCAAAACTATGGAGATGAAGGAGAAGGTGTTAGCATCAGGACACTATTTATTTGATAACAAGCCGATGATTGTAAAAGCTTGGGAAAAGGATTTGGAAATGAAGAAAGGAGAAGTGAAGTCTGTTCCTGCATGGATAAGGATCCATAAATTGCCTCTAAAATTCTGGGGTAAAAGTTTGCCTAAGATCACAAGTATTGTAGGGAAATATGTTAAATGTGATGTGGCAACAGAAGAGAGAACTAGACTTGGGTTTGCTAGAGTTATGGTGGAGTTAATGGTGGATCAGAAACTACCTAATAAGGTTTCATTCAAAGATGAAAATGGTGGTATAGTTCAGGTGGAAGTAGAGTATGAATGGAGGCCTGTTACGTGTACAAAATGCAAAGGAATGGGTCATGACATGGAGCATTGTAGAAAAGGAGAACAGAAGATGCATCACAAGGTGCCTGTCAAGCAGGTATGGGTCCCCAAGAAGACTGTGCCTGCTGGTGAACCAGTTCAGGTGAGACAGCTAGCTCTGGAACAAACCAGGCCAGTGAGTACTGTTGGGAGACTAGATCATGGTCATCACACACCTGTCAAGAGATTGGTAAGGATGCATTCAAGAGAAGGAAGCAAAGATGGATATAGCAATGAAAACTTTGGAGCATTCTCTTACAAAGAGGTTGTTACTTCACCATCTAAGAAGAGTAGTGGAAAAATTGGTAATGCTGATATTCACTCCCAGTCTAATGGATAGAATTGGATTTTGGAATATAAGGGGTATGAATAGAGTAGGTAAACAGAGGGAGATTAATTATTTTTTGCAAGTTAATAATATAGGTCTTTTTGGTCTTTTAGAGACTAAGATAAAGAATAAAGCCTTCAGTAAGGCAGCTGGCAGTTTTAATAATTGGTGCATCACAACTAATAATGGATATCACTCTGGTGGGCGTATATGGGTGCTGTGGAACCCTACTATGTTTAGAGTTCAAATTTTGGAATATAATGCTCAATATATACATATGAAAATTGATTCATTGGTGGATAGGAGAGTATTCTGGTTAACTATGACTTATGCTTTCAATGGCATTGCTGAGAGAGCTCCTCTGTGGGACAACCTGACCAGATTGGCGTATCAGATTGCAGGACCTTGGGCAGTGGTAGGTGATTTTAACTGTGTGCTATCTCCTTCTGAGAGAGTAGGTGGGAATGCTCCATCAGGTGAGATAGTTCCATTCAGAAGATGTGTTGCTGACTGTGGACTGATGGACATTGCTGCAATAGGTGCTGTGTACACTTGGAATAATAAACAGAAACCTGAGGAAAGAATTTATAGCAGAATTGACAGGTTTATGGTTAACAAGGCATGGTGTGATAATTTTACTGATTTGTATGCACACTTTATGCCTGAGGGACTGTATGATCATACACCATGTGTTATTAAGAGTTCTAATCAAGGTCAAAGCAAGAGGTCTTTCAAATACTTCAATATGTGGGGAGGGTCAAAAAATTTCCTACCTCTTGTGAGAGCAAATTGGGATTCTGGTTTGGTGGGCACACCTATGTTCAGACTGGTTAAGAGTTTGAAGAGGATAAAGCCTGTGCTGAAACAGTTGAATGTGGAGAGTTATAGTGATATTGAGGGGGCTACCAACATTCTGCAGAAACAGGTGGAGATCATGCAGGAGGAAATATCAAGAGATCCTACCAACTTGCGACTTATAGCGAGATGAATATGAGGCCACTCTGAAATTGCAAGACTTATCAAAGGCCAAGGAGAGCTTCCTGTCTCAGAAAGCTAAGCAGCAGTGGGTTAAAGAGGGGGATTCTAATAGTGCTTACTTTCATGGTATTCTGAAAAAAAAGAAGGAATTTGAATAAGGTGGTGCTAGTTGAGGATATGAATGGAAGAGAGTGTGATAGTCCAGATCAGATTCAGGAAGCATTTCTTGAATATTATCAATCCTTGCTAGGCTCCAGTCAAACAACTAAGAAGGTGCACAAGAGTATAATAGGTCAGGGACCTATATGCACTACTGAGCATTGGAATTTGCTGCTGCAACCTGTTACAGGTTTGGAGATTAAGGAAGCTTTGTTTAGTATCCCTGATATTAAGTCACCTGGTCCTGATGGATACACGAGTAAGTTCTTCAAAGATGCTTGGGGTGAGATAGGAGGGGATGTTATTCATGCAGTGCAAGACTTTTTCCAGAGTAGGCAGCTCCTCAAGCAGATCAATGCAACAAATTTGACCCTGATTCCCAAATGTGAACGGCCAAAGAGTGTTTTGCAGTTCAGGCCAATAGCGTGCTGTAATGTAGTATACAAGGTCATATCTAAGCTCTTGTGTACTAGGTTAGCTGCTGTCCTGCCTCAAATTGTTGGTCAGAACCAAGGTGCCTTCATTCAGAATAGAAGTATTCAAGAGAACATTCTCATATGCCAAGACTTGATTAGACTTTATGAAAGGCCTCATGCTTCCCCAAGATGTATGTTTAAGATAGACCTTCAGAAAGCTTATGACACTGTGGAGTGGACTTTTGTGAGACAACTCCTTGATGCTCTTAATTTCCCTTCTGAGTTCAAGGACATGATTATCCAGTGCATCACTTCAGCATCTTACTCTCTGTCTGTCAATGGAGAGATGTTTGGATATTTTCAGGGCAAGAGGGGACTTAGACAAGGGGATCCTTTGTCCCCCTTGATTTTCACTCTGTGCATGGAGTATTTGACCCGTACTCTTCAGTATGCAGCTTCCAAGTATGAGTTTAAGTACCATCCTATGTGCAAGAATCAGAAACTGAATTGCTTGATGTTTGCGGATGATGTACTCATGTTCAGCAAAGGGGATGCTAAGTCTATGATGTTACTGTTGCAAGCTTTTTCTACATTCTCTAAAGCAACTGGACTGAAGGTGAGTGCATCAAAATCTAGTGCTTATTTCAGGAATGTACCAGAACAGCTTAAGCATGAGATTTTACAAGTCTCAGGGTTTGTTGAAGGCCAAATCCCGTTCCAATATCTTGGCATGCCCATTCAAACCACAAGGCTTAAGAAACAGGATTGTGAATGTTTAGTGGACAAAATATGCTCTAGGATTCATGGGTATGGAGCAAGAAAGTTCTCATATGCTGGTAGGTTGACCATAGTTAGCAGTGTTCTGAATTCTTTACATTCTTATTGGGCATCAATGTTTGTTCTGCCCAAGGGAGTGATAAAGAGGATTGAGGCAGTGTGTAGGAATTTCTTATGGGATAATAGTGCAGACTACAGGAGGATTCCATTGGTTGGATGGGATACTGTTTGTAGACCAAAGGATGAGGGAGGTTTGGGCATTAAGGATCAGGAAAATTGGAACAAGGCAATGGTGGGAAGGCTAGTTGATTGGATAGCTGTCAAAAGAGACTCCATATGGGTGCACTGGGTCCATAACAACTACCTCAAAGGGCAGAACTGGATGGATTATAAGCCTAGCATGAGTTCAAGCTGGGTATGGAGAAGAATCTGCAAAATCAAAGAAGAGATGGTACCAGGTTATTCAAATGGCATATGGCAAGTTCAACCTGATGGGTATACACCTGCTGGAACCTATGAGTGGTTCAAGGGGAGTAGACCAAAGGTGAACTGGTATAGGGTTATCTGGGATGGGTGGGTAATTCCCAAGCACCAATTTATGGGATGGCTAGTAGCCCATGATGCACTGAACACAACATCCAAACTGGTTGGGTTTGGTGTGGATGTTGAGGATACCTGCTGTATTTGTGCCTTATCAGAAGAGACCTCTGAACATCTTTTCTGTGAGTGTGAATACAGCAAGAGGATAGTGAGGGAGGTGAATAAGCTGACTAGATGGGATTTCCCTGAGAGTAGGGTGATGGAATGGTGTATGCAAAGGACGGGTTCTAAGCTGCAAAGGGGTATCCAGAATGCACTGTTGCTGTGTCTGATATATCAGGTCTGGCATCAAAGAAACAAGGCTAGAAATGAGAAGGTCATGCTGTGTCCAGAACGAGTAGCCAAGCAAATAGTAGAGGAGATCAGAGTACGAGTCAATGGCAGGGATAAGAAGCTGTTGAATTTAGATGACTTAGAATGGCTTAAAAATATGCATCTGTTGGAGTGATATTCTGTTGGTTGTTCTAGTATACATGCACCTGTGTAAATTTTGATTTTGATATATAATATACTCACATTTCACCAAAAAAAAAAACAAGAGGTTGATCTCATTGAGGAGGCATGAGCACTGGTGGCTTGGCTAGTATCTCCTTAATTCTGTCAAACGCCTTTTGGCAGTCATCGTCCCATATGGTATTATCTGTTTTCTTGAGCTTTTTGAAAAAGGGTTCGCAGATCATAGTAGGCTTCGATATGAATCCGCTTATATATTGCACCTTGCCTAGAAATCCTCTAACCTCCTTCTATGTTTGAGGTTGCGGCATTTCGATTAGAGCCTTGATCTTGGATGGATCAATTTCTATTCCTCTTTGACTAACGACATATCCGAGAAGTTTGCCAGATGTTACTCTTAATGCACACTTCTGAGGATTGAGCCTCGTGTTGTATTTTCACAGTCTTAGGAAGAATATGCAGAGGTTATCAATGTACCCCTTCCTATCTTTGGACTTGACAATCATATCATCGACGTATACTTCTACTTCTATATGCATCATGTCGTGTAGCAATGTGGTCGTAGTTCGTTGATATGTAGCTCCTGTATTAATGAGCCCAAATGGCATAACTGTATAGCAATATTTGCCCCATTGAGTGACGAAGGCTATCTTATGCATGTCTTTTATGGCCATTTTGATCTGATTATACCCTGCATATCCGTCCATGGAGGATAACAACGCATGATCTGTTGTATTATCTACTAGTATGTCGATGTGCGGTAGAGGGAAGTCGTCCTTTGGACTTGCTTTGTTCAAGTCTCTGAAATCAACACAAACTCGAATTTGCCCATCCTTTTTGGGTACGGGTACTATGTTAGTGTAGATACCTCATTTCTGCAGCTCCCGCAAGCCACCTGGTGATGATTGGGCCGCATGTTTGGTACACGGAACGATTTATGACAAATAGTAAGTTTATCATCAAGTGATAGCTCAAATACTTGTGTCTATCCCTTGTTCGTCATCTACGCGCCGTCACGGTCGTTTTGACAGTAATTATAGTACATTTGGAGTCCGAGACAAAAACCGTCTTCATTTTCTAATAACCGTTTAAAATGCCGAGTCAGAATATTCTGGAATGTTCTGGATATTTCTATTCCATATTTTCAATCTTTTAATCTTTTGGTAAATTATATCCCGAAATTATATTTTAAATAATAAGGAAATTAAGATCAACCGCAATTCCATAATAGAAACGCGGAAAATCTTTCTTCCGCAGGAGGAAACCCTTAGGGAAAAGACGCATCACCTGCTGCGTCTCTTCCAAGAGCCACAGTGGTTGCTGCGCCTCTTCCCCACCTCCTTTCTGCGTATTTTAAGATCATTTTGAGATTTACGTCCAAAGTTTTACCGAAACTCTAATTCCTTCGTGTGATTAGTATAAATAGGGACCTTCGTTCCTCATATTTCTCACGCGAGTGTCCGCCCTTCTCTTCTCCCTTTGCATTCTAAGACCACACTCTTGCTTTTTGGCGTCTACGTGCTTGAACTTTCGACCACGTAAGCTCGGATCCTTCTGAGTACCAGCCTCGTTTTGCATGACCGACCAATTTGACCAACTCCACATCAATCACCTTAATAAACTTTGTTTAATTTCCTCTTAGAGGGCACTTTCGTCGTACATTCGAGTCGAGCATCACTAAACGTTAACTTAGTTAATCTCGTTTTATCAAACATGTAAGTCTGAGGGTGTAAATCCCATCTTTTATTATTGTTTTTATTTTTGAAATCATTATTGTAAGGTTTACGTCGAAAATATATTCAAAACCGATTTATAAAACCTTTATTTAAACCCTTTTTACGGATTAACAGGAGACAGATGTTGAGAAGGAACGCAGCAACTGCTGCGCCTCTTCGAAGGGACGCATCACCTGCTGCGCCTCTTTCTGAGGCTGCCGCAGTTCCTGCTTTCCTTCTTCTTCCTTCGTCCTCTGTTTAATTCGTCTGTATTATTTTGCTCCGTCTTTGTTTGTTCTTATTTCATTGGCATGATAATTTTAGCATATAATTTATTGGTAATTTATCACCTTTAAATTCCAGACTTAAATTCTAAGTAATTCATATTTGCGGAATTTCGTCATAAAATCAAATTCGTGTTTTAGATATTTGATTGATCAATATCAAGTCTCTGGAATTCATTCTTTGTATATTTTTTAGTCTGTTTATCGTTGTCATTGTCAATAGTTTAGCATTAATTTGACATAATTAGTTTGTTTAAGTTGTAATTAATCTCATAATTAGTCTTGTAATTAATATCGTAATTAATTTTTTCTAATTAGTTTTGTCTCATGTTTTATCGTTTTTATGACTAATTTGCATGTAAATAATTCGTTAAACCACTTCTATCCGAGTCAAATATTATTAATCGAGCATTAAATTACCAATTAATATTAACGATATGCAATTCCGGCTTCACAGCCATAATTCACCTCAGGAACAGACGCAATGAGCACTCTTCCGGTTTGCCAGATGTTACTCTGAATGCACTCTTCCAAAGGACGCAGCTCTGCTGCGCCTGTTCCGGGTTGAGTTCTGCCTCTGAACTTCCGTTTCTGCTTTAACCTAGTTATTAGCTTACGTATTAATTTTCTATTACCCGTATTATCACCCACTAATCTGTTCGTATTTTCTACCCTAATTTATTTTCCCTTTTCTTTTCTCAAAATATCCGTTTTAAGTGTATTTTCGACGTAAATCAATCAAACAATGTAATTATTGTAATTTCAATTGTTGTATTTGTTAGAGTTTTTGTCCTCCACAATAGTGCATGATAATATTATTAAATCTCATTAAGGAATATGCATGGGATATTCATTGGCAATACTAGTCAGCTGATCAACGTATATCGGTAACGGTTGGCCAACTAGGGTTTGACGTTAGTGTCGTGAGACGGCGGTTTTCAGCTGATCCCTTTCAGTCACACCTAAAGGAACGAACCCCAACACGAAAGCTAATTAATTGTATGAGATACAGTTTAAATTTGCCCCTTGATAAATAGACTACAAAGTTAGTCGATTGATTAATTAATTTAGAGAGATATCGAGTGGTGAACTCGAGGCGCGAAAATTATTATTTAATTATGCGATAATTAAATAATAAATTTTATGAGACGGGTTTTAGTCAATTAATTGTTAATTCACTAAAATAGTACTAATAGATTAATGTGATTAATATTAGTATGTAAATAATATGTGTAGCGGTACACGTATATATACGGAGTGATTTGGACGAAATTAATTGGAAGCATTTAAATATGAAACGATGTTTAAATAAAATTTACACGTATTTGTGCGACAAATATAAGAACCAAAATGGAACCGTAAATGGGACATTGGACCGTGTAAATGGAGTGCAGTGGATGATTACAAACATAATCATTACACTTTATTCTTCCACAAGTTATCTTATGTCTTTTGCATGTGATATGTAATTGGACATAAAATAAGATAATTTCCACACTCCACTATTTTCCCTACTGCACCCGCCACTTCCTCCACATATACTCCAAATTGTTGTTCATTTTGTACACTACTTCACTAGTGCATTTTGCATGTGAACAAAGTTGGTACATCTCTCTAAAATTAATATGAACATTAGTAATTAAGAATAATTATTACTAAGATTGTTAGTAATATTTACATATTATCAAGGGTAGTCTTATTAATATCTAGTTAATATTAGTAACGTTGTTGGGTAAATTCTTGCGTGCTTAAGAAAGGAGGTGTTCTATTTTGGACACTTGAAGATGGAGGATCTTGCCATTTATTTTAAGCTCAAGAACAACCAAGATGGATGATCTTGCTTGTGCCCAAATACTACAATTTCTCAATGTAAGGAAAATCGTTTTCCTCCTCTTTTATATTAATATGCTTTTATATTGCATGCAAGTTACATAGATCACATAAACACAAATTATGAGATAATTTGATATTTAATTAGAGTGTCTAATTAGGATCTATGATCTATCAAGTGGTATCAGAGCTTAGGCTTGTAATTTGCATGTTGATTTTAAGCATATTAATAAATTATGAGATAATTTATAAAAACTCAAAAATTATGTTAGAAGAGGTTTTAGCACGAAATTTTTGGGGCATGCATACCTACTGATCTCAAAAGATTTGTGGTAAATTTTGGTGATTTATGAAATTATTTTGCTATTTTTAATGATTTTTGGTAGAAAACCGAGTCAAAATGCCGTATTTTAGTTAAAAATTGACTAAAAATAGTTAAAAGTTGATTCGGGTCATGAAATATTTATGGTATTTCATGCATGTTTTCTACAAATTGTATGCAAAATGTCGAAGGTTTGTTTAAAGTTTTGCATGTTTATTGATTTTATGAGATAAAAGTCGATAAAAGTGAAATAAATTAATCATAATTTCGAAAAATTTGTTCCTGCCCATGATAAATTTATGTACAATTTAAAATATTATTTAAAAGTTAAAAGTGAATTTTAAAATGTGATTTCACCTTGTTTTGATGTTTATTGGTTTTAGTGGTTAAAAATCGATAAATATCGATCTTTTTCTTCATAAATTTTATCCGGATTTTTGGGGCAATTTGTCTGACATTTTGGTGTTCTTGTGAGTGTTCCAGAATTCTCAAAATTTTTGTTTCAATTGTTTGGGTAATTTTTCAATTATTTTGGATTTATTACTTAAAAATTATGATTTTACCGATTATATTCGCAAAATATCACCAAATCAAACTAATTATTCATCATAAAATTAGTGAGGACTAATTTTGAGGTCCAAAACAGTTTGAACAATTAGTTTGGACTTAAATGAGATTTAAGAGTTGATTTTTGATTTTTACAAGTTAAAAATCGATTAAATCCACAAAACCGAGATGGATACCAACGATTGATAGATAGGGCGATTTTGCCATCATTTTACAGCATTTTAAGCATATTTATTTAAGTTGAATTAATGATTGTCATTTATTTAAGGTATTTATTTTATTGTACCTAGTATGACCTAGTTTATTTTAATCGTTATTACCCAAAATGAATGGGAATAGCGATTTGTTTGTAAATTAAATACGATCTCGTATCGTCGGTTTGTAATTAATTAATAGTTTTATTTATTTTACTAATTAATGTATAATAGGAATAGCTATGTAATTCAATTGTAATAGTTATTCTTACCGGCGTTTCCAAAAGACGGATTACATCGAGACGGAGTCTATTTTTTGGAAGGTGTTCCAAATCCCACAAGAAGGAGCCACTTTTGGAATGAAGAGGCAAGGGACCAAGGAGTTGGTTTCCGAAATGTAACAGACTAGTTTTTATTAACTAGGTGGCCATACTAGGATTTATTCATATGCTTACTTGTTTGCTTGTTTTTATTTTCGCGCATGCCAAAATCGTCATTCACATGCATTTTATTTTCGCGGTTGTCAATTCACGTCATTTACATTCACCGACTTAGTTCACTTATAGGGAATTTATGACTAAATTGACAAGACCTCTCACATAACTAAAATTGAGATTAGCCTTACCAATTAGTAACACCTATGAATCTCTTGTTCATTAGAGCCACGCTCGCCCAAGCGGGGTGTTCTGTTTTTACCTTGGGTAAGTAGGGTGGTAAATGGTTATCACACGCAAAAATTGGTTGGACTGAACGGGATATAAGACAGTCTTATATTCCAGGCCTAGTAGATGTATTTGAGGAAATCCGTCAACCAAGAGTTCTAGAGGTAGAATTAGTCAACCGTTGACTTACCGAATTTACACGACTATGGGATGTTTCGCCCAAGCGATGCAAATTTTTGTGTAATATTTGGGTCTTGGAATCATTTATACAATTTAGTGGGAGATCATTATATAAATGTTAAAACTTGTTGAACATGTTTTCACAAGTATTTTTTAAAACATTGAATGTTAATTTTTCCTATTTTTCGTTCTTTTTCATTAATGTATATTTTATGACATCGCGCACTTCATCCTCCTTTCATCCTATATTGATTATTATACTCGTTTCGTTCATTCATAGGAAGCGGTTTCTTTGAAAGAATTTGATAGCAATGATTGGAAATATTATTTACCAATTCACCTACATAAGCTTACAACGATTTTTGCGATTAATATACAACTTAATGTCCATACATATTAAAAAGGGGTTTCATGTTGCAAACTCATGTTACGAATTTAGAAGGAAGTCACATTTTATCAAGAGAGTCTTGATTTCGGAAGTGACACCTCCGTCATGATGATGACATATTAGTTTTAATTACTCAAGAGTAATTTAATTGTTTACAAAAAGAGTTTTCAAAAACACAAAGAATACTCCAATATGATACCGTCAAATGGCTCAATTCGAGAAAGGCCAAATCGATTGTTTATGCACTAAAGAGTTTAGGCATATGATAACAATTGAACGGTTAGGTAGTCCAATTTCGCAAGAAGTTGAGATTTTGCCACATGTTACACTCACTTTATAGTAATTCACTCTTACTAAGTGTATAAAATATCACGAATGACATGAAGAGAGGTCTTCATGAGATTCATTTTTGCTTAATTGAAGCAAAGAGGAATGTGAAAGTGAGTGGGAGTTAAGAAGTATCAACCCTAGATGTATGCGATAGAACAAAGTTGAAAGAGACATCTACTCAATGGATAGGCTAGTTCCAATATCTTGGTATGAGATACCAAGTACGGGTCATTTCTTTGTAAAGAAGTTTACATGAATTGATAAAATGTAAGACGTCTAGCATAGGACATTTTTGTATCGAAGTGGTGCTAGAGTAGCAATGATTTCGATGGGGACAAATGTACCTAAATTTAGTTTTAAAAGAATGTAATCATCTATGTTTATACATAGAAGGCATCAGTCATGTGATTTAAAACAAAAGGTTGTACCTAATCCTATGATAACTTGGTGGTTGGTTTAGACCACTCAAGTTAGAGGAATTTTACATTTTTCACGAAAACTAAATATTATACTATCTTGTAGATTTTAAAGTCTCTCATCCGGTGAACTCAATTGATCAAACCTCAAGTAAATTCGTTTAACATATAAACGATTAGCACATCGTATAACCATTTGATTGAGAATCTTATGGTATGTGTGCATGCATTATGTTTTCTTTTGCAGAAAAGAAACACAAATAGTGAGGTGATTGACCATATACATACGGATGTGTAAGGCAAATAGTAGCTTTTATATACTTTGTTACTTTTACCGTAATGTTAAGTAGATATGAATACTTCATATCTATTTAATAAGACATAAAAGGGATTTTTGAAACGTGTAATATTTTCAAAATGAAGTAGTAAAGCAAAAGCACGACAAGATCAAGATGTTGATCGGAAGTTTCAAAGTAATGACTTTGAAGATCAAATGGGTAATATCAAGTAATGACCTTGATGATCACTAAGAATATTATGAATCAGTTCACATATACCTTCTTCTAAGGACACCATAGAGTATGGTGTAGTCAAGAAGATAAACCGAACTTTATGTGATATAGTTTGAGATTTTTCGCAATTTTGTAAGCTATTTTCTCACTAAAAGTTTAAAACCCGACTATAATTGCCTAAATGACTCCATATGAGATATGGATAGCGAGAGTCCTTAAATTGTCATTTTTATACATTTGGGACCATAAATGTTATGTTTAGAACCAATTTGTGTATTTGTGAGGGTTATCCGAAATTGAACCACTTGGTTTTTACTCCTTCAACACGAGAACAAAGAGTTTGTGGCTCGTAATGCTGTCTTTCTAGAAAGATTTTCAATTTTCTGGAAGACAGAGCGGGAGAAATTTTTAACTTGCGGAAGTCCAAGACCCACAAACTGAGTACAATGCAAGAAGAAGTTCTTTATTGACACTTAGTGGTTATAAGGAGATAATTTTGCGATAATATTGCGTTACTTTTCGAAAGTGACGAATCTTCAACCCTCATCAAAGGCTTTTCTATAGTATGAACTCTATGTTATGGCGTGTCACCATGCAATTCGAATTGATTCCCTTACACAAGATGTGATAAGGAAGGAAACACGAGATGTTTCCGAGACTTGATTTAGGACGAATACTTTGGTATGTTACCTTGATCTTGTCGTAAAGGTTACATAAGATGTTTAAAATTTGGGCTTGTTATAGAGAGTTTATGACAACCCAAATGCCTTTATCAATTCGTATGGTCTTAGCAATATAGCCTGTCATGAGGATGAGTTTAGGCAAAAGGATAACGAAACTTTCTCCTTGAATGTATCTTATGAAGGGAGAAGTTTTGTTGATGTTGTCAATGCCAAGAAGCCTAGCATGCTTGAAAGATCCCTTTTGTGATCTATATACGTCAAAGAGTTGGAACTTGGGTTCAATCATGTAGTCTATCAAAACGGTATTTCTCGAGCGTCGAGATAACATGATGATACATGGAGTTTAGTGGGAGCTAAAATGACTTTCTTAGTCTAAAATATGTGCTTGACATATTAGTGACTAGAAATGTAGCTAAGGTGATATTTCTTAGTCTAAAATATGTGCTTGACATATTATTGACTAGAAATGTAGCTAAGGTGATATTTCTTAGTCTAAAATATGTGTTTGACATATTAGTGACTAGAAATATTCTCGGGTGAATACTTGAGAGTAGCATGGCGCATATTAAATATCCGGATCTAATGAGATAGATCTCTATGGATATTAGCATTATAGTCAAGAGACTTATGTGATAAGATTCTTGACTCGTTCAAGTTGTTGAACAATTAATATGATCTCTTGTGCTTCCGTTACAGGATCTATTAAATATGCTAAAAGCTTCTCTCGTCGGGACTTATCATGTTGAGAATATGAGAAGTCATTACCAATCATTTCCTAGTGAGTGTCACTAGATGATTATCAAGAGCATCGTTGAGTACTTTAGAAGCACTGAGGATTTGCTCTTGTAGTTTGGAGGAATTTATGAATTTTGTGTAAAAGGATTACACGGAAACATTCCTACGCTTATAAGATGTTATGGGCCTCGTTAAGGAATGGTTAGCATGTAAAAGTGTTATGTGCATAAAGAATAATATGTATAAGAAGTTATACATACATGTATGAGGAGTCATACATAAAAGATGTCATATGAAGGATTTGTATAAGAGTTATACGTATAAATCATGAACGAAAGCTAAGTACATTACAATATCCGATATTGTATAAGAGACAGTTGATATCCCGAGTTTAATGGAACTAGAGTAGTTCTGTTAGCCGAATATCATCTCCCGAGAGACTGTGAAAACTGTGGGAGTGTTTGACTGGCTTTAGAACCAGAGTTTAAAAACTTGTTTAGACATGTACTTAGAAAGGCTCTATGTGATGAAAAGATTGCATAGAACAAAGGAAAATAGCAATGGAAATTAGAGTGATGCAACTGTTGCTAATCCTCTAGCCAAAACCGTTGGCATAAGGTAGACATGATAGTAATGTCATCTCAATGTGATTGAGGAGTATACCTTAATTGCAGAAGATCGTTATGTAAATATTGGATGGAGTATTGATATTTACGTAAGTGATGATCGCATTCATTGTTTGAATTTCTTTAAGAACTCAATTATTCAGTTTGACTGAAAACATTGAATATCTTGTTTATCCGAATTGGTTGTGGAGACAATGTTGAGCCCCAATTCAAGTGAATAGGATGAACATTGTATTAGCCCCTAGTCACTTAATGAGGTGACGTCTCGGAGTGACTAGATTGTAAGACGATTGATGGTAGGTTCAGCACCATAAGGTCATAAGGATGACTAGTCGTTTACATAGGCAGACTGTGGGACACTTTGCCGGGCAGTGACATTAATATAGTCCCTTAGATCTATTACAGACGCCTGGTCGTGGCAGGGACTTCTATGATATTCCTATGAATCGATTCTTTAAACTGGAGACTATTATCTGAGAAAGTGCAGTTTTCGAGTGACTTTGGTTTTTGTCCTAGGTCATGCCGTGAAAGGGGGGCAAAGGACATCTACTGGGTCATGGTGATCTGTATTGTGCAATAGGATAGATAGGGCAGACGGGAATCGTCCACCCACGTTGGGTTTAAACATCTCAAGGACACTCGAGGAGTTATGACTACAAATGCGTGGCCACGCTCGGAAGTAATCTGCAGGAGATTTTTCCGGTCAGGTAGTCACACTCCCGATCGAGAAAACCACTCACGATATGTTCATGTGCAAGTGCGACCTGAAAGACACCTTGCATTGAGTGGGAGATTATTGTTAAAACGGACAAGAGAATTGGTAACACACCCTTGTAGAGTACAAGGAGGATATTGTTGAGATAAGGAGTTGTCCACAATTGTGTGTTATAATCATCGCACAACTTGTCCCGGACAAGTGGGAGATTGTTGGAGTTTTTGCCCTCCACAATAGTGCATGATAATATTATTAAATCTCATTAAGGAATATGCATGGGATATTCTTTGGCAATACTAGTCAGCTGATCAACGTATATCGGTAACGGTTGGCCAACTAGGGTTTGACGTTACTATCGTGAGACGGCGGTTTTCAGCTGATCCCTTTCAGTCACACCTAAAGGAACGAACCCCAACATGAAAGCTAATTAATTGTATGAGATACAGTTTAAATTAGTCCCTTGATAAATAGACTAAAAAGTTAGTCGATTGATTAATTAATTTAGAGAGATATCGAGTTGTGAACTCGAGGGGCGGCAATTATTATTTAATTATGCGATAATTAAGTAATAAATTTTATGAGACGGGTTTTAGTCAATTAATTGTTAATTCGCTGAAATAGTACTTATTGATTAATGTGATTAATATTAGTACGTAAATAATATGTGTAGCGGTACACGTATATTTACGGAGTGATTTGGACGAAATTAATTGGAAGCATTTAAACATGAAACGATGTGTAAATAAAATTTACACGTATTTGTGCGACAAATATAAGAACCAAAATGGACCCGTAAATGAGACATTGGACCGTGTAAATGGAGTGCATTGGATGATTACAAACATAATCATTACACTTTATTCTTCCACAAGTTATCTTATGTCTTTTGCATGTGATATGTAATTGGACATAAAATAAGACAATTTCCACACTCCACTATTTTCCCTACTCCACCCGCCACTTCCTCCACATATACTCCAAATTGTTGTTCATTTTGTACACTACTTCACTAGTGCATTTTGCGTGTGAACAAAGTTGGTACATCTCTCTAAAATTAATATGAACATTATACTAAGCTTGTTAGTAATTAAGAATAATTATTACTAAGATTGTTAGTAATATTTACATATTATCAAGGGTAGTCTTATTAATATCTAGTTAATATTAGTAAGGTTATTGGGTAAGTTCTTGGGTGCTTAAGAAAGGAGGTGTTCTATTTTGGACACTTGAAGATGGAGGATCTTGCCATTTATTTTAAGCTCAAGAACAACCAAGATGGATGATCTTGGTTGTGCCCAAATACTACAATTTCTCAATGTAAGAACAACCAAGATAGAAGTGTTGCTCATTTCTCCTAAAGGTGAGCATACACCACTCTCTGTCAAACTCGACTTTGAGGTGACGAATAACGCAACAGAATACGAGACAGGCCTCATTGGGCTACAAGCGGCAGTAGGTTTAGGCATCAACAACCTTCGAGTACATGGAGATTCATCCTTGATCATCAACCAAATTACGGGGTCTTGGAAAATTCGGAGTGAAAGCCTGGCACCCTATCAAGCCAGGATAGACCAAGTTGCCCAATTCTTCAATCAAGTAACCTACCTACACCTACCTCGAGAAGAGAATCAATTTGCAGATGCTCTTGCAAAACTTGCATCTTTGGTTAATATGCCGGATAATATGGTAGAAATGCCTTTATGCATCGAACGACGGTCAGAACCAGCTTATGTGAATCAAATTACAGATGAAGAAGAAAACCCAGAAGAACCTTGGTTCCAAGCAATTTTGAACTTCAAACTCAATGGCACCTATCCACCAGATATGGATAAGAGGGGATAACGTGTTATACGCTTACTAGTCTCCCAGTACATCCTCATGAAAGGAGAACTGTATAAAAGAACACCTCTTAGTGTAGTCTTGCGTTGCCTTGGTCGTTCACAGGCACAGAAAGTGATGGAAGAACTTCAAGATGGAGAATGTGGCCCTCACATGAGTGGACCAATGATGGCAAAGAAAATCACGCGTTTGGGATATTACTGGACCACGATGGAATCCGATTGCATCAAATATGTCAGACATTGCCACAACTGCCAAATCTTCGGAAATGTGCAACATGTCCCTCCCTCATTACTCTACACCATGATGTCTCCTTGGCCATTTTTCTGCTTGGGGAATCGATATTATCGGGAAGATAACCGCGGCCGGAACAGGAGGTCACTGTTTCATTCTGGTGGCAATCGATTATTTTACTAAATGGGTAGAAGCGGCTTCTTGCACTAGTCTCACAACCAAGAACGTGGCAAAGTTCATACAAACCAATATGATCTGTCGATACGGTTGCCCACATGAGATCGTCAGTGACAATGGGTCACATTTCCAGGCTGAGACTGAACAATTGCTAGCCAAGTACAAGATCAAACACCACCATTCCTCGCCATATAGACCACAAACTAATGGCGCGGTAGAGGCAGCAAACAAAAACGTTATCACAATCCTCGAGAAAATGATTGACAATTATCGAGATTGGCCAAGTAAGATACCATTTGCCTTATGGGGATATCGCACATCTGTTAGAACACCCACTGGGGCCACTCCTTTCTATTTGACTTACGGCAATGAAGCCTTGCAGCCAGTTGAACTAGAAATACCATCCTTGCGCATTCTACTCGAAAGTCCAATTCCAGAAGCTGATTGGAAGAGAGATAGATATGAAGAACTCATCCTCCTGGATGAACGAAGATTGCGTGTATTAAACAATGTGCAAACATATCAGGCACGTATCAAATGAGCCTTCAACAAAAGGGTTACGCCTAGGAACATCAAAGAAGGAGACTTAGTCCTCAAATCAGTTAGAGCTCTTTTACCTATCGATCCACGAGGAAAGTTCAAACCCAACTGGGCCGGACCATTCCTGGTCAAGTCCATACTCCCGATGGGTGCGGTTAGAATCACAGACCTAGATGGGAATGAATTTGCCAACCCAACTAACCTCGACCAACTGAAACGATATTATGCCTAGAATAGGAACAAAAATGCGCCTCGCGTAACATCACGAGTCGCTCATGTGGCACGGAATAAAAACGGCCCCTGGCCAGCTGAAATAAAGCTTCTGTCACTTTGCTCTTGCATTTTGACAAATAGTCATCCTCATATCATCAAATAAACTGAATTGTGCTTTAGGAGTAAGTAAAGCTCATGCTCATTTTCTAGTTCATTACAAGCTCTTGCTTAGAACAATTATTCTTTTATATTTACTTGAACTACGCGCAAGGGTTTGATTTCATTTTTAAAATGAATACGTAGGTAATCCTTTATAGGATACAACCCATTATTTTTAAATGTAAATAGAAAGACATTTGCATATCCATTTGGAATTCGACAAGAATGATAAAAGAAAATCACAACGGTTTCATAACCAATTAATCTTTTATTCATTTCCTTCCATAATAATAATAATACGCCATTTAATAAAAATAATGCTAAAAATAAATAGGCTAGGATTCTAAAAACCCCACCATTTTATTACAAATAATAATAATTATAATAATAATAAATAATATTAGGACTTAGGCAATTTTTCCATCTTCCCCTTGCCTTTGTCATTTTTATCACATTTCTTATCTCGACCACGAGCCGGGCGCTCCAGCGCTATCTCAGACCTAATCACCAACGGTCTCTCTCGCGGTCTAGTCTTGCCATTCCTATCAACCATCTTTTTGACGACAGAAGAGGTCTTCGATTTCTTCGACGGATGAACAACTCGGAATCCGGCTTCTTCCTCTCCCTCGGTCAAGTACTTCTCTTTCTCCTTCGCTACATCACGAACCTTGTAATCAGCAGGCTCGCGCTTCCTTAGTCTCTCGCGCTCGTCAGGAGTAGTAGCCTTCCTCTACTGCAAGTAGGAATTCGATACCTATAATGCGCTAACAAAAGCATTTAGGAACCACATGTTTCTCTGAGTCCATTTGAGAGCCCACTCTCTTCGACTCTCGGTAGTAAGTGCCACGGCAGTCTGAGGAACAATATCAAGCTTAGGAATCATCTGCTTCAAGCCAACTTGCCTCATCAGTCTCTCTGGGAAGATGTATATCATGAATTCCAAGCCAGGAATGTGCACCGATCGAGTAGGATCCAGGGACGATACTCCAGTAACAGACTTGAGATGCCACCATGGTACAATCCATCTGATCAGGGGACCATCCTTATTCTTCAACTTGTTCTCCCAATAGTTGCAAACCCGCATGAAGTCCACCATATAAAGCCTGGTCCTCATTGCAATCGAGTGAGCATGGTAAGCAGGAACATTAACTGGGCGCTCGATCAGCTGCAGACGCTCCATACGCCAAACCTACCAAAGCAGGTATTAGTATCCAACCGAAAAAAAAAGACAGAAAGCAAAAAAAAAAAAAAACCAAAAAAAACGAAAAGAAAAAACGAAGCGAAAAAAAGAGAAGGTTGTTTTCTTTTACCTGTAAGATGATGGGACTTCCTAAATAAGGAAGGTCGCGGTTGGCTTTCCTGTTATCCAATCCCAATAGGATCTCTCCTAAACATAGGCAAGCAGGGCTCCTGCGCAGCTCCATTTGCTCAACTAAACTCAGATAGCGAGGATCACCTCTCATCTCCTTGTCAACATGCCCTTGGAGGACATAACCATACAATAGGCAAAATCCGAACGCCCTACGCCTCGCAACATGGGAGATAGAGGGGTCTACTCAATTTATGAACCGATCGAGGAAATCAAGCATTCGGATTCCTTTTGAGGTCACAAGACGGTCAACCTCGGCTCTTGTCAATCCAAGCAAATCCCTAAACTTGTTTTTATACCCTCTAGAAGTAGAGGGTAAAGCTGGCATATGTTCTTGGTCCCATCCACCAATTGCAGCAATTTCTTTGGGAAACGGACAGATATCTCCTCCAGGGAAGGCAAACACATGGAAATTAGGGTCCCAATACTCAAGACAACTATCCAAGAATGGTTTAACAACCGTAACTAGTTTCAAGTTCAAAATCGATCCAAAGTTGTAGGCACCCATATCATGTTTCTCCACATTTGTGAATTTGTTTGTCCATTCTTTGAGACAGATTTTCTAAAACATCCATGTTGTATGATTAATTAGAGAGTTTTATGTAATAGACGGAAGTAAGACGGAAGAATTATGTGAATAAAACCTCCATCGACCTCTATATTTATACTAAAAGTTGTTTCCTAAAATCCGTCAGAACGGACAAACTGGGGAAATGGCGCAGCACGTGCTGCGCCTCTTCGAAGGGCCGCAGCTCATGTTGCGCCTCTTCCTCAGAGATATTTATGTGATTTTCCGCGTTGGATCTTTCCTAATTCCTTAAACATAATTTCCAATTCGTATAGGATATTATTTTTTGGTAATCCCGTCGAATTACCATATTTCGAGTTTTCTAATCATACGGGCACGCTTTTCGAGGCGAAATCGGCATTTTCGTCAAACAAGCACATTCATTTTCAAACAAGCACACTTACCCATTTCTTTTTCTTTTTTTTCCTTTTTGGGGAATCCTTTCACCAATTTAACTATTTTATTTTCAAACTTACCCATTTCTTTTTATTTTTTTCCTTTTTGGGAAATCATTTCACCAATTTAACCATTTATTTTCACACTTATCCATTTCCTTTTTATTTTTCTTTTTGGGGGAATCATTTCACTCCCGTTTCATATTACATTTCAAACTTATATGTTTCTATTTTCATTTTTTTAGGGGGTAGCCCTCCCTAGCATCCAGTCATTTTCGGCAAATTTTTTGCTTTTTTTTTCGAGTCTTTGTCTTGCGCTAATTTAGGCCATGTGTACAAATACGTGTTTTCTGTGCAATTTATATGTAAATTTCGGTGGCATGACGACATAAACCGTCATCTACCAAACCTGTTCAAAGCTAACCTGCAGGAACAAGCAAGACAACTCAGCAGCAAAGGCACTCAGGCCGTCATATATACAACCAAAAGGACATATGTACACCAAACTGGGGGCTCGTACCCGAAACAAAGTTCGAAAGTTCAAAATGAAAGTCCTAAAATGTACAAAAGTGTGTGCGGTACAACCAACAACAAAAACAACCAAAAACAAGAACAACTACTGCTGATCGCCGCCTAGCTCGGTAACTATCGCCTCGAGAGCAGCGATCTCGGCGTCGCGGACCTCCAACTCCCTCATTAGGCGAGCCGTCTCCTCCCGGGACTGCGCTAGCTCACGCTCCAGGTCGCGCTCCCTCTGCAAATGACAAAGGATTGGCTCATGTCAATCATTTCAAACACAAAGAAAGTTAGAAATTAAAAAATGAAGTAAACGGAAGGTTCATACCTGACGTCCTCGACCGCTAGCAAGTGCCTCGACGGCAGTAGCCCGTAGTCGGTTGGCTACCCTCCACAAAGCCACGAACCGAGATGGCGCTACATGTATTTCAATAAACAAGGATTCTCAACGATTGGACAAAATTAAACAAATGTATTCTTATGCAAAAGCTAATGTAGTCGGGGAACTCACCCTCTGAATTAGATGCTGCCACTCGTCCAGGCCAGCGTCTGTCCTCGCCTCGCCAAATTCGCGAAGCTCGGAGATCGTCGTCATCCCCACCGCATTAGTGTACTCTAGGGTCTCGGGGTACGCTGGGGGCTCGACGCCCGCCGCCTCAACCTCCTGAAAAATCCAAATGGTCTGAGTAATCGGTGATCATTCATCATGTTTTCAAGCCAATTCGAAAGGAAAAGTGAAGCATTTACCACGACCGGCCAGTACGCCAACCTCCGGTGAGTGAACGCAGAGTAGTCCTCATCAGGAAGAAGGAGAGCGTCGCCACCAACGTCTGCCAAGTCAGCCTCCCTCTCACTATCGAAAGGCTCCCTAAACATCGTCCGAGGAGGATCGATGGGAACCGTAAAAATATCCCGAGAGCACCGGCGAGTCAAACGCTCGCCCAAGTACCACATGGGACCCATCGACTTCCTCAGCAGCAACCGACTCAAGTTCCTAGGTCGAAGGACCTCAGCCACAAAAGGAGGGACGCCAGTGTAGTCCGCCCAAGGCCTGGGCACCCACTAAGATAAGCAAGCAAGAGGTCATTCTTATGATCGTTTCTAAAAGAAGTGATGAGTAAGCAAATAAATTAAAAGATACTCACACCACCCAGCTGCAGGGCGTTCACGTCCCGTAGACAGACATCGTAAGAAGAATGTTGGCTCTTCTTTCGATACATCACCGAATCCCTCACAACGGGATAAGCTCTCGCCCCCGCTCCGTCCTCTTGGGCGCGAAGCCCGGAAAGTAGGAGTACACCCATGCCTGCAAAACAAGATAATCAATGGCGATTTTTCGTGATTCGACAAGGAAGAGAAATGATCTTTCACGATACAAGATGAAGGTTCATACTTCCAACATTAGTCCAGGGCCAACAGTTGCAGGAGAAGTGCCCTTCTCCACCAGCTCGGGACGAACCATGGCCCTCATATAGCGGGTGAGGACCGCAAAGCCAGGAGTGACCCAGTCCCAACGACCTAAGTCACTCAAGACAGAAAGGAAGGGACGAAGCTTCGTCGATAGCCTCTACCCCTTGTCTCCAAGGTAGAGCGAAGACAAGAACCACCAGAGCCACAAACGAGCTCTCTGCTCCGCATTACAAGGAGGAGGAGCCGTCTCCCTCCCATCGATCATCACCATCGTCGGGATCTTCCCAGCAAAGTAATCCCTGACGTAAGTGCTCGGCACCAACCCGGGAACCGTAGCAGCGTTCGCCGTCAGGTTCCAACCGATCAAACTCCTAGTCTCAGCCGAGTCCACTCTCATGGCTGTCTCCGGCTGTCTCCGGCCACACCACAGCCTCTGTCCCACACGGCAAGCCAGAAATCATGCCGTAATCCTCCAACGTGACCCCAACCTCGCCGAAAGGCATGTGAAAAGTCGAGGTCGTGTCCCAAAACCGATCAAGGAAGGCTCGAAGCAGGCAAAGGTTAGCCCGAATCTTCCTCCCCTTGATCTCCCTCCACGCTCGTACAAAGGCCCCAAAAGCTCCCAACTCGATGATGGTCTGTTCCTCCGCTGACAGCCTCCCGTAAGCCTCCATCATCGTAGTATAGCCAGAAAAGGATCTCATGTTCCCGGCCTCTTATTTATATTCAATGCAAAGCTATCTTTAGCTTGAATGAAAGAGAAAAGGAATGGAAAATGAAAGACAAGAAAGAAGTTAAATGAAAGAATGATGAATTCAATTTACCAAGCCCTTCACCGTCCTGTAGGATAGGTGACTCTCCGCTGCCCAGATGAGATGTCGGCTATCCCATCTCTCAGCCCACTCTGGTGCTCCCCTCAGCTGATGACGACCTCGTCCGACGTTGGCCCGCCTCGGGGCCTCCTCCTCAACAGCCTCCTCCTCGACGACCTCGTCCTCAGCAGCCGTCGTCGCAGCAGCAAAAGCCTCCTCTAACGCCTCCTCAAGCGTAAGAGAAGGGTCAAGAACAGTTTCCACATCCATGGGAGCCCTCCCTGACGTAGAAGCCTCATTGCCTGCAAAATTAGAGTGAATTACGACGGGTCAAATGACGGCGAGCCTTAGTTAGGGAGTTTTCAAGCTTTCAAAGCTCCGAAATCGCTCTTTTCTCGCCATCTTTGGCCATTTCTCCCGAAACCCGACCGCTCATGTGGTAATATGGGTCAAGTTAAGACTAAATTCAAGCCTAGTCATGGGTTCGAGTCGAAATTTCGACAGCATTTCGTTATAACGGCGATTATGCCCTAGAAAAATGTCCTGAAAAAGCCGTCACAAATCAAAATTCCGAGATAGTAGGAAGTTTACCCATCGCACAAGGATTCCAATTATCAAGTTTCGTCAGAAATGGGCAATCCTAAGGCTATTTTTGAAGCAATTTGCAACACAGCTGTGAGACCGTTACAATTTCACTCAAATGCTCAATACTCGATGAAAATTCGGAATGAACACATGGTTATGATCCTTATACTACCAATTATCCATTTACAAAGTCAATTTTACAAGGCAAGATCATTTGGGGGAAAAGCCCCAAATTTTTCGACATTTAGGGTTGGAAACCCTAATTTTGCCGGTCCAAATTGCGCAAATACGGAAGTTTAATGCAAAAATAGAACGCATACCTCTATTAGTCATGGCAAATGCAAGCTTTTGATCAAATTTTGACGAGAAATGGTTGGAATTTGAGAGAGTTTTGATGATTTGTGTTTTGTTATTATGAAATAAAACTCGTCCTCTGTCGAGTTTTTACTCTAACAGAGACAAGCCCAGGAAAGGACGCAGAAGGTGCTGCGCCTCTTCCAAGTGTCGCAGCTCTTGCTGCGCCTCTTCCTTAGCTTCCCTCCAAATCAATTTTCGAAAATTCGTTAAAAGTTCGTTATTTGTGGGCCCATCTTTGGTGTGCCTCTTCCTCAACACCATATATCGTATATTTGGTCCATTTGATGTTTATTCTTCGCCCGGACCCGTATTTTCGAGCAGGCTGCGAACCGTCGCAGTACTTTATCAAGACCTCGCTTGCCACAGCAAGCGAATATTATCTGACAGGTGTTTTGACATACCTCGATTATGTTCCCCCAGCGAGAGTTCAAGACAGCCAATTGTCCCACTCAACACGTGGAGTTCAGCCTCAATCTCAAGTTTTACCGAAGTCTGTTTGAAGACCGACCCAAGCAGATTTCCCCCAGCAGTTTCTACCGACGTCCTGCTGCCCTTCGATATTACGTTTTGTTTCCCCTTGGAGTCCGACAGAGTAAGGAGTCTCAAGGAATCTCAGGTATGGTCACTTCTTATGGCCGGCGAGCCTCCTTACGTAGTCTAATGGACTTTAAACGACCCTCCTCGATAGTCGACAGACTCTAAAATGTTCCCGACGACAGGTCCTTGGTTCAGACCCCTTGAGCCGCCTCGCGTCGCCATAGTCGTCACGTTGTAATCTTCGATTGACCTGATGGCTATACTTTGACTTTCGCCTTGTCCAAGCCTCAGTCAAAGTGGGGGCTCTATAGATACCTCATTTCTGCACCTCCCGCAAGCCACCCGGTGATGATTGGGCCGCATGTTTGGTACACGGAATGATTTATGACAATTCGTAAATTTATCGTCAAGTGATAGCTCAAATACTTGTGTCTACCCCTTGGTCGTCATCTACGCGCCGTCATGGTCGTTTTGACAGTAATTAGAGTACATTTGGAGTCCGAGTCAAAAACCGTCTTCATTTTCTAATAACCGTTTAAAATGCCGAGTCAGAATATTCTTGAATGTTCCGGATATTTCTATTCGATATTTTCAATCTTTTAATCTTTTGGTAAATTATATCCCGAAATTATATTTCAAATAATAAGGAAATTAAGATCAACCGCAATTCCATAATAGAAACGCGGAAATTCTTTCTTCCGCAGGAGGAAACCCTTGGGGAAAGGACGCAGCACCTGCTGCGCCTCTTCCAAGAGCCGCAGTAGTTGCACCTGCTTCTTTCTGCGTATTTTAAGATCTTTTCGAGATTTACTTCCAAAGTTTTACCGAAACCCTAATTCCTTCGTGTGATTAGTATAAATAGGGACCTTTGTTCCTCATATTTCTCACGCGAGTGTCCGCCCTTCTCTTCTCCCTTTGCATTCTAAGACCACGCTCTTGCTTTTTGGCGTCAACGTGCTTGAACTTTCAACCACGTAAGCTCGGATCCTTCTGAGTACCAGCCTCGTTTTACATGACCAACCAATTTGACCAACTCCACATCAATCAACTTAATCAACTTTGTTTAATTTCCTCTTAGAGGGCACTTTCGTCGTACATTTGAGTTGAGCATCACTAAACGTTAACTTAGTTAATCTCGTTTTGTCAAAGATGTAAGTCTGAGGGTGTAAATCCCATCTTTTATTATTGTTTTTATTTTTGTAATCATTATTGTAAGGTTTACGTCGAAAATATATTCAAAACCGATTTATAAAACCCTTATTTAAACCCTTTTTACCGATTAACGGGAGACAGATGTCGAGAAGGAACGCAGCAACTGCTGCGCCTCTTCCTGAGGCTGCCGCAGTTCCTGTTTTCCTTCTTCTTCCTTCGTCCTCTGTTTAATTCGTCTGTATTCTTTTGCTCCGTCTTTGTTTGTTCTTATTTCATTGGCATGATAATTTTAGCATATAATTTATTAATAAATTATCACCTTCAAATTCCCGGCTTAAATTCCAAGTAATTCATATTTGCGGGTTTTCGTCATAAAATCAAATCCGGGTTTTAGAGATTCGATTCATCAATATCAAGTCACTGGAATTCATTCTTTGTATATTTTTTAGTCTGTTTATCATCGTCATCGTCAATAGTTTAGAATTAATATGACGTAATTAGTTTGTTTAAGTTGTAATTAATCTCATAATTTGTCTTGTAATTAATATCGTAATTAATTTGTTCTAATTAGTTTTGTCTCATGTTTTATCATTTTTATGACCAATTTGCATGTAAATAATCCGTTAAACCACTTCTATCCGAATCAAATATTATTAATCTAGCATTAAATTACCAATGAATATTAACGATATGCAATTCCGGCTTCACAGCCAGAATTCACCTCAAGAACAGACGCAGTGAGCACTGCGCCTCTTCCAAAGGACGCAACTCTGCTGCGCCTGTTCCGGGTTGAGTTCTGCCTCTGATCTTCCGTTTCTGCTTTGACCTAATTATTTGCTTACGTATTAATTTACTATTACCCGTATTATCACCCACTAATTTGTTCGTATTTTCTACCCTAATTTATTTTCCCTTTTCTTTTCTCAAAATATCCATTTTAAGTGTATTTTCGACGTAAATCAATCAAACCAATGTAATTATTGTAATTTCAATTGTTGTATTTTCTCGTATTCTTTATTATTTATTGCTTGTATGCCTTCACATGCAATTAACCTAAATTTCTACCTTGACATTAATGCATGTTAAACTACGTGTTCACCGACTTAGTTAATTCTCACATGTTAGGATTAAAACGTTGTTTGTTGCATTGCATGCATATAACCGGCAACATATCAAATATAGACGATTTCCCTTATCATTAGTAGAGGCCGCTATCGAGGCGGGCGGGATTAGGTGTTCGATCAAAAGAACTTCTTAATACGTACCCTCACCCCTTACTCTAGATCTCTTTGAACATCCGTGTTCATTGGCATCCACGAGAGTCATTCTAGACATATAATGCTAAGGGTAACGTGTTTTTAGTGACTATGTCATTACTTTGTGTCTTGACATGACACGAGTTATTCGAACGATTACCAATTTTCCACAATAAATTGGTGGCGACTCCTCAAATGCAAAAGCTTATTTTCCCAAGCGAACCCCGTGGGCCCGCGTCCACAGTTAGCCACCCAGTATGAATACTCGGAAACTTTGATGAACCCGGCGTTGAACTGTTTATCGACTTCTTCTTTGATTTTAAGAGCCCATTCGGTCCTCATTCGGCGAAGCTTTTGCTTTACAGGTTTGAAACCTGGTTTGATTGGAATTCGATGTTCTGCAATATCCCTGTCGATTCCTGGCATGTCTTTGTAGCACCAAGCGAAAACATCCTTGAACTCGTGTAGAAGGTCTATGAAATTGGCCTTTTCAGTTGGGTTTAAGGTCATCCCCATCCTAAGTTCTTGGGGTTCTAGTTCGGTTCCTACATTGATGGGTTCAGTGTTTTTTATAACTGGTGCTCCTTCCCCCTCTTGAAATATTTCTTTAACTATGTAGGGAGGTAATTCGACTGAGTCTGGGTCAGGATCATCCTCATTATCATCGTAAATAGAATCGCATTCAGAATAACACAAAGAGTAAGCAGAATCTGATTTATTCATATTAAATTTTGAAAAGAGTTGAAACAAAGAAGCCATCTGTTCAGTAGTTAGTGGCGGTAAAGGGATAGCTGTTGGGACATTTCCTGAGCTACTTTTACTACTTGACGCTATGCTAGGAGAAACAAGGGGATTGGGAGTGACGACAGGAGGAGACTCTCTAGCGACTTCTCTAGACTCAGACTCTGGTTCCGACTCCGACTCCGACTTTGACTCGAATTCGTTGTCTTCAGGTTCTCCTTTGAAAATCTCTCCTTCTCCAGTGGTTAGCTTGGAGAGCCTTCCTTAGTTGTTAGTCCATTTGATAGACTTCCTCCATCCTTTTTGCGGGTTTGAGTTGGCTTCGGTGATCAATGATGCAGGGTTGAAATGGTCGTCCCGAAGTAACATGGTAATGATCTCATCCGTAAGACTTTCGGCACTTTTGATCAAGGGAAGATCCCGGAGGTAGACATCTTCATCGCCATCTTCCCATATTCCATTGAACGACTCCTCGATTAGAGAGATAACGTGTGAGCAATCCTAGGTGGATTCTTCATCTTTGATCATCAGAACTCCAAGAGGATTCTGAGTATTATTAGGCTTACCTCCAGGAGGTATAGGTACACGACCATCTTCAATCATATCTTGAAGGACATGCTCCAGTTTAAAGCATTTCTATGTATCGTGTCCCTTGCCTCTATGATATTCGCAGTACGCATTCTCATCCCAGAACTTGGACTTCTTTTCTGGGTCAGGTGTAGGTCCTATGGGTTGGAGCTTACCCTGTTTCATCAACTTTTCAGCGCATTGGAGTATGTATCGCCAATGTTTGTGAACTTCCTTTGTGGGTTATTCTTCTTTGATGATTCGACAAGGTTAACCTCATGAGTCTTGCTAGTAGAGCCATAAGAACGACTCGTCGAACCTTGATATCCACGACCCACCGTTTTGGACAAGAGCCCTTTACGCATGTCATCTTCAATTCTCGTCCCTAGCATAGTCAGATCTTTGAAGGTCTTTATGTTTTGGTACCTTAAGTGGTTCTCATAAATGGGTCTCAAATTATCCACGAATTTTTCCACAAGGGTAGCTTCATCTGGACATTCAACAAGTTGTGTGCTAGTCTTACTCCACCTACTTAGGAAGTCGTTGAAGCCTTCTTTTTCATTTTGGGTAAGAACCTCTAAAGTACGCATATTGACTTGGATCTCAGCATTATCCGCGTATTGCTTAGTGAATTCAAATGCGGCATCATCCCAAGTGGCAATCTTCTTGTGTTCCAAAAAGTAGAACCACTGCTTAGGAATGGTATCGAGAGGTGAAGGAAAGATCCTTAAGAACATCTCAGGTTTGATGCCTTTGATAGACCTGTAGTCTTTGAAAGCACGAATGTGGTTCAAAGGGTTTTCATGTCCCCTTAACTTTTGGATGTCAGTCATGTTGAAGTTGGTTGGCAATTGAGCATTCACGGCATCATACTTGCGATTATTCTCCTCGTAGATGTCATCTCCCTTAAGGTACATTAGTTGCTCCTCCAAGTATTGGAGTCGCTTTTCAGCTTCAGTAGGACCTATTGGAGGGTTGGTTTCTTGTTGTCCAACAAAGGGTGGAATGTTATCATGCACGATCTCGGTAGGAATATCGTTTTCTGCAGGAGGAAGTCTAGTTTCCACAGCAATAATTCGGCATTCAATAGCATTGAGGCGATCATAAGCTTGGTCTTGGCTTGCTTGGAGACGGACGAGCGCAGTTAGGATTTGATCATTACCATTGTGGGGATGACCACTATCACTCGTGGTACTAATTTCAGGCATCTTGGAAACTGGATAAGAAATTGACGACGAATCAAAACACGATCGACCATTCTAGCACACTTACTCAAAGAAAAGACTCAACTTGTGAAGTGGTGGTGCGCCACTGTGTTAAGTGAGATTTGAAAATGACAAAGTCTTGAAATGTTTGTCCTAGGAAACTGTAGTGTAGTTGTAGGAGTGCTGACTCAAGGTGAGGTTTTGAAATGGGTTTTGAGGCCCGAATTTTGACTGGAGATTTGGACAGAGTTTCGACTCATTCTGCGCTAAATTCAGCCATTTTTGAAAATGTTTACATTTTAAAATGTTTTTTTTTTTTATTTTATTGAAATCATGGTTTTGTTTACAAAATGGTGATCACATATGATACAAGAATTCATACAGGCATTATAACGGTATGCTGAGTGCATTTAGAAGGGTTTTGGCTTAAGAGGTGGGTTGCCATACCAAGCAATCAAACCCTGGTCTGTGGAGAGGTCTGTGCCATACAAGAGTAAGGTCGGTTCCTAATCCATTTCGTCGAGTAGGGAAAGCCCTTGATACAAACATGAGTATGTACCACGGTATGGTTGACATCAATCGCTATCTATACTTAGGCCCGGATAAGAATTTGGACCGTTCAGACGGAACGATTGGTCGAATGGGTTGGGTTAGGCCTAGGAAGGCCGAATAAAAAGACCTAAGAAGGTCGAGTAATGAAAACCGACAACTGTCTCATATAAACTATTCCCTAACCTTGTTCAAGTTTCACCCTTGGCAACACGTAAGTGTATTTTTCCCCAGCAGAGTCGCCAAACTGTGGACACGGGGAGCCCACGGGGGCGCTTGGGAATAAGCGTTTGCATTTGTGGAGTCGCCACCAATTTTTGTGGGAGATCGGAACCGTTCGAATACTTCGTGTCATGTCAAGACACAAAGTAGTGACATGAAAACTAAGAACTCGTTACCCTTAGCATTCTATGTCTAGATTGACTCTCGTGGATGCCAATGAAGACGGATGTTCACAGAGATCTGGAGTAAGGGGTGAGGGTACGTATTAGGAAGTCCTTTTACTGAACACCTAATCCCGCCCGCCTCGATAGGGGCCTCTACTAATGATTAGGGAAATCGTTCATATTTGATATGTCGTCGATTATATGCATGCAATGCAACAAACAATAGATTAATCCTAGCATGTGAATTAAGCTAAGTCGGTGAACAAGTAATTAGCACTTATTAATGTCGAATTGGGGTTTAGAATTAATTACATGTGAATACAAGCACAGAAACTATACAATAAATGATAAATAAATAGCGATAAATAAAATTACAATAATTAAAATAACAATGAATTACAATGGATTAATGATTTACGTCAAAAATATACTTAAGACGGATAAATTAAGAAAAGAAAGAAAAAAATAAATAAAGGTTAGGAAGATATGGACAGATTAAGGGTGATATTACGATTAATAGTCGATTAATACGTAATTAAAGAATTAGGTCAAAGCAAGAACGGAAGTTCAGAGACAGAAATCATCCAGGAACAGGCGCAACATTGCTGCATCCCTTGGAAGAGGCGCAGTGGTCACTGCGTCTGTTCCTGAGGTGAGTTCTGGCTGTGAAGTCAGAACTGCGAGTTGTTAATGTTCGTTGGCAATTATAATGGTAGATTATTGGTATTTGACTCGGATGAAAGTGATTTATCGTATTAATTTTACATATGAATGGTCATAAAAGGGATAAAAACGAATTAAAACTAACTAGAATGAATTAAAGGCTAATTAAAACGAATTAAAACGAGTTATGCCAAACTAGGTTAAACTTATGAAAACGAAAACGAGTTGAAAGGCGTGACAAACTGGAAATAAACGGTAAAAATATGTACAAAGGCGAATCTCAGAAACTTGATATGAACAAATAGAGTCTCTAAAAATTCGGGTTTGATTTAATGGCGAAAACCCGCAAATAATAAATATAAGGGATTTAAATCGTAAATAAAACGCGATGATTATTAAGAATATGTATTAGAAGATTATATGTGAATGAAAGAAAGAAAACAAGAAATTAAGACAAAAGGGACGAATAAAGAGAGGACGGAGGAAGAAGGAGAAAAGGAGGAACAGCGGTAGCCTCTGGAAGAGGCGCAGTAGATGTTGCGACTCTTCGAAGAGGCGCAGCAGTTGCTGCATTTCTTCTCGACGTCTGCCCACTGTTAATCCGTAAAAACAGTTTAATGAAAGGGTTTTAGAAATCGGTTTTAAACATGCTTTCGACTTAAATCTTACATTAATTAGTACAATAATAAAATACAATAATAAAGATGGGATTTACACCCTCAATCTTACATGTTTGACGAAACGAGATTAACTAAGTTAACGTTTTAGTGACTGCTCGACTCGAATGTATGATAAAAGTGCCCTCGTAAGAGGATTTAGATTAGATTGATTGATGTGTAGTGGTCAAATTGGTCAGTCATGCAACGTGACTGGTACTCAGAATGATCTGAGCTGACGTGGTCGATTGATCAAGCACGTATACGTCAAAAGCTTAGACCACGGTCTTAGAATGCAAAGGAAGAAGAGAAGGGGGGCACTCGCATGAAATATATGTGGAACGAAGGTCCCTATTTATAGCAAAAAATATGGAGAGTTATGGAATGACTCGAACTTTGGAAAGAAATCACGGAAAAATCTGAAAATACGCAGAAAAGAGCTGGGGAAGAGGCGCAGCAGCTGCTGCGATCCTTCGAAGAGGCGCAGCAGGTGCTGCGTCCTTTCCCCAGAGGTTTCCTCCTACGGAAGAAAGATTTCCGCGTTTCTTTTATGGAATTGCGGTGGATCTCTACTTCCTTATTCCTTAAATTAAGATTTTCGGGATATATTTTGCTAAAAGATATAAAATTAAATTATGGAATAAAAATATCCGGAATATTTTAGGACATTCCGATTCGGCATTTTAAACGGTTTATTTGAAAATGAAGCGGTTTTTGACCCGGACTCCAAATGAACTCTAATTACTGTCAAAACGACCGTATTGGCGCGTAGATGACGACCAAGGGGTAGACATAAGTATTTGAGCTATCACTTGACGATAAACTTATGAACCGTCATATATCATTCCGTGTACCAAACATGCGGCCCAATCATCACCGGGTGGTTTGCGGGAGTTGCAGAAATGAGGTATCTACACATGGGAAAACATCAAAGGGTATTCACAGATCTGGAAATAGCATACGACACCGCTCTAGAGATACTTGCTTCAGAAGAAATGCTGCAACCCATCGGTCCGACTCCGGACCAACCTGAACACAGGAGAAACCGATTCTAGGATGGTAATTCATATTGCCAATATCATCAAGGCAAGGGCCATGGCACCGAAGCCTGCTTCAAACTCAAGAATGCCATTCAAGATATGATAGAAGCTGGCAAAATCATAGTCCCACCTCTCAGTCAAGACAATTCTCCTGAATGTCTCAAGTCAAACGACAAAGTCGAACGTTCTCAAAGGACATTCACTAACCTCAACACAACTTATGCCGCAGCACTTTAAAGGCTCATGAATGAAGGGAAGCTACAACCAATCGGGCCCACTCTAGACCCGCCTGAATGCAGGAAAACCAGTTTTTAGGATAGCAGTGGCTATTGCCAATATCATCAAGGAAAAGGTCATGACACTGAAACATGCTTCAAACTAAAACATTCTATTCAAGATATGATCGACAACCATCATCTGTTGGCTTCATCCCTAGGCCAACCAAGTGATTTTAAACAACCCTAATGGACATCTCATTCTGCAAGGAGACGAAAGCAGAATTCAAAATTCGTTATTTTCCCACAATTTGAAACGACGGAATTAAAAACCGTCATTTTTCAAGAAAATGAAATAGCGAAAATCAAATTCGTTATTTTCACAAAGACTCAAACGATGGAATTAAAAACTGTCAGTTTTGAAACGCAAAACCTAGGACAAATGAGTCCAACACACAAAATCCCGGACCAGTAAGTCCAAAACACCAAGTCCAGGACCAATGTGCAAAGCCCAAGACCAACAAGTCCAAGACACGAAACACCAAAACCTCAACCAACACTGCTTCACCCCTAAGTCCTTTTAGAGACTGTTATAGGAAGAACTATCTGGGCTTCTGAGGATTACCCTCAAGCTCGTAATATCACACCTTATCCTTTAAGGTCCAGACATGGGATTCTGATACCACATTTGTTTACCAACAATTTCGTGCTCAGGCCACATCTAGCCTGAGACCTCTTCCGCACCACATTACAAGCCGTAACCCATCGGCCTAAACACCACAAATACAAACTCCAGATTTTTATCTGTCAAACAAACCTATTATTACCAGGCTCCACATTCTATAATGTCGAAGCCATTTTCACACTGACCCAAATACAAAGTCTTCAAAAAACATTGCTCCCCGGAACGGGACATGCACATTTTATTCTTAGAGTCCACTTTTTAGTGTGCTCACGTCAGAAGAAACATTATCACAAACTATGTCTCTTCGATTCATGATCAAGAGGAAATTCTCTCCAATCAACCTTCGAGTCACCAAACGGAATTTACCGTCGTGTCCCTAAGCTCCAGATTTTTATCTGTCAAATAAACCTATCATTACCAAGCTCCACATTCCAAAAGGTCGAAGCCATTTTCACCCTTACCCAGATACAGATTCCTCGAATGATTTTCTACCGATAACGGGACATACCTAGTCTACCCTTAGGGTCCACTTTTTAGTGTGCTCACATGATAAGGAACATTTTCACAAATTACACTTCTTTGATTCATGACCAAGGAGGGATTCTCTCAAATCAATTTTTCAAGTCACCAAACGGAATTTTTCGTCGTGACCCTCACGCTTTAAGGTCCTAACAACTCGCTTAGGCACACACACTCAGAACTACGATCTGGTTTGATTTCACACAACGTGAATACGTAGGCAGTCCTACAAGGACACAACCATACACCTCAAAATCAATTATCAACACACACTCTGAACTACGATCTGGTTTGATTTCGCAAACAGGCGAATATGTAGGCAGTCCTATTACTAGGGCACAACCACACCCCCACACCCATTCAATTTTCACATCATCAATTTTCAACTCATTTCACACATTCAGAACTACGATCTGGTTTAATTTTGCAAACACGCGAATACGTAGGCAGTCCCCCAACAAGGACACAACCGCACACCCATTGCAATCTCAACCATCAACATCAATCCTCAAAAGCAGCCCACCCAGCTGCAAAAATTAATCTTATACTTCTTTACTAGGGGATTCTTCCTTAAGACTCATTCCTTGTTTTGTCTAATTCCCACCTTCTCACTCTGGGGGCTTTTCTTTCAAGACGCCACCCGTCCTTTATCCGCAAACATATTTTGAGTCTCAACTGCAGTCCAATATAAAACCTGTTGGAGTTAGTGTCCTCCACAATAGTGCGTTAACATAATAAATCTCATTAATAGAATATCATCAGATATTTAATTATTTGATCCTCGTCAGTTGATTAACGTAAATCGATAACGGTTGGCTGACTAGAGTTTGACGTTATTGTCGTGAGACGGCGGTGATCAACTGACCCCTTTCGGTCACACCTAAAGGAACGAACCCAAATTGATAACTAATTAATTGTATGAGATACAATTCATTTAGTCCCTTGATTTATAGATTAAGAGGTTAGTCGATTATTGTTAGAGAGATTTCGAGTTGCGAACTCGAGGAGCGGCAGTTATTATTTAATTATGCGATAATTAAATAATAAGTTTTGGGAAACGGGTTTTAGTTAATTAACTGTTAATTTACTAAAATTGTACTAATTGATTAATGTGATTAATATTAGTACGTAAATAATATGTGTAGTGGTACACGTATATTTACGGAGTGAATTGGACGAATTTATTATGGAAGCATTTAAACATGATACGATGTTTAAAATGAAAATTACACGGATTTGTGCGACAAATATAAAAACCAACATGGACCCGTATATGGTCATGTGGACCGTGTAAAATAAGTGTGATGGATGATTACTTACATAATCAATTTACCTTATTTTGTATACTACCATAATATAAGTCTTATACTACATTTTGCATGTGATGTAAGATAAAAATTATAAGACAAAATTGTCCACTCAAGTACTCCTCCACCCGCCACTTCCCTTCCTTCACTCCATCTATTTATTCACTTCTTCACACTACCTTCTTACATATATTTCATTATGTTTTGCATGTGAAAAAACCTCTACCATCTCTCTACAATAATTCCTCTCTAGTATACTATTATTACTAAGAATAGTTAGTAATATTACTAGTATTATTTTCAAGGGCACATATTAATAAGTTACTAGTTCTTACTTATTAATATTATTTGGGTTGTTCTTGGGTGCTACTTGGAGGAGACTTTCTAATTGAAGGTTATACAAGGAGGATCATCCACATATATTTAGCTCAAGAACAAATTAGTAAGGAGAACTAATTTGTGCCCATTTTACCTTAAAATCAATGTAAGGAAATTGTTTTTCCTTATACTTTGTTTTTATGCTTTTATATTAGCATGCATGTTACATAGATCACATTAACATCAATTTATGAGATAAATTTATTTTATTAGAGAGTCTAATATGGATCTATGATCTTTCAAGTGGTATCAGAGCATAGGCTTGTAATTTGCATGTTGATTTTAAGCATTTTTATGAATTATGAGATAATTAGTAAAAACTCAAAAATTGTGTTAGAAGAGGTTTTGGCACGAAATTTTTGGGACATGCATACCTACTGATCTCAAAAGATTTGTGGAATTTTTTGGTGATTTTTCAAGTAATTTTGCTAATTTTAATGTTTTTTGGTAGAAAACCGAGTCAAAATGTCGCATTTTAGTGAAAAATTGACTAAAATTAGTTAAATGTTGATTCGGTGCATGGCCTTTTTATGGCATTTCATGCATGTTTTCTACTGATTGTATGCAAAAGGTTGAAGGTTGGTTCGAAATTTTTGCATGTTTATTGATTTTTTGAGTAAAAAGTCGATAAAAGTCCAATTAATTAATCATAATTTCGAAATTTTTGATTCTGCCCATGATAAATTTATGTACATTTAGAAATATTATTTAAATGTCAAAAGTGATTTTGCATGTGTGTTTTCACTTTGTTTTGATGATTTATTGGTTTTAGTGGTTAAAAACCGATAAATATCGATCTTTTTCTTCACAAAATTTATCCGAAATTTTTGGGCAATTTTTATGACTTTTTGGTGTTCTTGGGAGTGTTCCAGAATACTAAAAATTTTTGTTTCAATTGTTTGGGTAATTTTTCAATTATTTTGGATTTTTACTTAAATATTATGATTTTTCCGATTTAATTAGCAAATTATCACCAAACCAAACTAATAATTTGTCATAAAATTAGTGAAGACTAATTTTGAGGTTCAAAACAGTTTGGACTATTAGTTTGGACTTAAATGAGATTTAAGAGTTAATTATTGATTTTTACATGTTAAAAATCGATTAAATCCACAAAACCGAGATGGATACCAATGAATGATAGGTAGGGCGATTTTGGCATCATATTTACAGCATTTTAAGCATATTTATTTAAGTTGAATGAATGATTGTCATTTATTTAAAGTATTTATCTTTTGTACCTAGTATGGCCTAGTTAATTTTTAATCGTTATTACCCGAAATGAATGGGAATATCGATTTGTTTGTAATTAAATACGATCTCGTATCGTCGGTTTGTAATTAATTAATAGTTTTATTCATTTTATTAATTAATGTATAATAGGAATAGCTATGTAATTCATTTGTAATAGTTATTTTACCGGCGTTTCAAAAAGACGGATTACAACGAGACGGAGTCTATTTTTGGAAGGTGTTCCAAATCCCACAAGGAAGAGCCACTTAAGGAATGAAGAGGCAAGGGACCAAGGAGTTGGTTTCCGAAATGTAATAGACTAGTTGTTTATTAACTAGGAGGCCATACTAGGATTTATTCATATGCTTACATGTTTGCTTGTTTTATTTTCGCGCATGCCAAAATCGCCATTCACATGCATTTTATTTTTCGCGGTTGTCAATTCACGTCATTTACATTCGCTGAATTAATTCACTTATAAGGAATTTATGACTAAATTGACAAGATCTCTCACATAACTAAAATTGAGATTAGCCTTACCAATTAGTAACACCTATGAATCTCTTGTTCATTAGAGCCACGCTCGCCATAGCGGGGTGTTCTCTTTTTACCTTGGGTAAGTAGGGTGGTAAGCGGTTATCACACGCCAAAATTGGTTGGACTCAACGGGATATAAGACGGTCTTGTGTTCGGGGCTAGTAGATAAATTTGAGGAAATTTGTCGACCAAGAGTTCTAGAGGTAGAATTAGTCAACGTGACTTACCGAATTTACGCAATTATGGGATGTTTCGCCCAAGCGATGCTCATTTTTGTTTAATATTTGGGTCTTGGAATCATTTATATAATTAAGTGGGAGGTCATTATATAAATGCTAAAACTTGCTAAACATGTTTTTACAAGTAATTTTAAAACAATGAATGTTAATTTCCCTTTTTTGTTGTAGCATTTTAATTCGCAATGGCAACTTCATCAACTCCATCGACTACTTCACTAGGCAAAGATTCATGGCTAAGGTCCGTAATGGACAAATGTATTTTAAAAGATGACGGTAGTAACTTTCTTGAATGGGAATCCAACATCAAAAGTGCCGCGTTGTCCGACAATGTGCTCACTTACTTAACCGATGCTCCTCCTATCGAGCCCGGTGCAAGAGCTTCATCGGCGGTGCGGACCGCCTATGATGACTATGTGAGGATGTTGAATGATATCAAGAATGTGTTGATATGGTCAATATCGCCAAAGCTCAAGCCATCATGCATTTCTTTAAATGCTTACGAGATATTCACTCGTATGATCACTATGTTTTCACAAACACCTAAAGTCCGTCAATACGATGCGGCGGCACGCTTCTTTGAAGCTAAGCTTGAGAGAGGCCAAAAGGTTGGTCCCCATGTCCTTCAAATGGTCGAATATGTTGACATCCTAGAGCGTCTAGGGTGTAAGATTCCTAAAACTCTTGTGGTGGATCGTATCCTTCACTCACTTCCCACCAAGTTTGCCCACTTTAGGGTACACTACAACATGAATGGTATGGATAAGAGTTACCATGAAATTCATGCACTCCTCACCCAAGCGGAGAGGGATATGGAGGCTAGTGGGAGTGAAAAGGGAGATGTTTTAACCATGAAGTTAAAGAACATGTCTCTTGGAGTCAAGAAAGGAAAAGGGAAACAAAAGTCCCAATTCAAGAAATCGTCAAAGAAAATTGACAAGGGAAAGGGGAAGGCCGTTGTGAATGACAATCCCAAGGCAAAAAGTGTCAAGCTCTCCGAGGCCGAATGTTTCCATTGTAATGGGAAGGGGCATTATAGGAGGAGTTGTCCCAAATACTTGGAGGATCTCAAGGAAGGGCGTGTGACGCCTATTGGTATGATTTCCTCTCTCTATGTGATAGACGTTAATTATGCTTGTACTTCCACTTGGGTACTTGATACCGGATGTGGCTCTCACCTTTGTAACCATTTGCGGGGTATAAGGGACGTGCAAGCACTAGCAAAAGGTGATGTGGATCTCCGCATGGGCAATGGAGCTAGAGTAGCCGCCGTTGCCGTAGGGACCTATGTGCTCACTTTAGCTAGTGGTTTAGAGTTGTATTTAAATAAGTGTTATTTTGTACCAACTTTAACTAAGAACATCATCTCCATTTCCGCGTTAGACGCGGAAGGCTTTTGTTTTATGATCAAGGACAAGTGTTGTACTTTTTCTTTAAATGATGTGGTTTATGGCAAGGCCATTTCAATTGGAGGCATTTATGTTTTAAATGATGTTAATGACGTTTATCATATGGAAACTAAAAAGCTCAAAAAGGGTGATCCAAACGAATCCTACCTTTGGCATTGTCGTTTAGGCCACATAAACGAAAGACGCATTAAGAGACTTGCTTCATCAAAAGTGCTCAAACCATTTGGTTTCGAATCTTATGGTACATGCGAGTCTTGCCTTTTAGGCAAGATGACTCGTGCACCTTTTTGCGGGAAAAGGGACACGAGCTAGTGAGGTTTTGGCTCTCATACACACGGATGTGTGTGGACCATTAACCATCACCGCTAGAGGAGGTTTTCACTACTTCATTACTTTTATTGATGACTTAAGTAGATATGGGTATGTCTACTTAATGAAGAACAAAAGTGAAGCCTTTGACAAGTTCAAAGAGTTTCAAAAGGAAGTAGAGAACCAATTGGATAAAAAGATAAAGACTCTACGGTCCGACCGTGGTGGTGAGTATCTAAATATTGAATTTGATTCACACCTAAAAGATTGTGGTATAGTATCACAATGGACTCCTCCTGGCACACCGCAATTAAATGGTGTGGCGAAAAGGAGAAACCGAACTTTACTTGATATGGTTCGGTCAATGATGAGTCTAACTGAGCTTCCTAGTTCATTTTGGGGTTTTGCCCTCTTGTCTGCAGTATTTTCACTAAATCGAAGCCCGACTAAAGCGGCCGATAAGACTCCATATGAGATATGGACAGGGAGAGTCCCTCATTTGTCATTCATGCGTATTTGGGGTTGCGAAGCGTACGTTAAGATCAAGTCTGACAATAAGCTTGCACCTAGGTCTGACAAATATCTTTTTGTAGGATATCCAAGGGAAACACGTGGCTATTACTTCTACAATAAACACGAGAACAAAGTGTTTGTGGCTCGTGATCTTTGTCTTCCTAGAAAAGGAATTTATTTCTAGGAGACAGAGTGGGAGAAAATTTGAGCTTGAAGAAGTTCGAGAGCCACAAACCGAGAATGAGGTAGAGGAGAATGTGGAGGAAAACATTCCCTCTTCCTCTGAAACGGTAATTATTCCTAGAAAGTCAAGTAGGATTTCTAATCCACCTGATCGATACCTTGGTAACATCGAAGAGGATGGTGTTTTGTTACTTCATGAAAGTAATGAACCCACTACCTACAAATCGGCCATGTCTAGTCCCGACTCCTCGCTTTGGCTAGAAGCCATGCGGTCCGAAATGGATTCCATGTACGAGAACCAAGTATGGGACTTGGTGGATTTACCTGAGGGAGTGCGACCTCTTCAGTGTAAATGGATATACAAAATTAAACTCGGCGTGGATAAACATGTGGATGTTTACAAAGCTAGATTGGTGGCAAAAGGTTTCACCCAAGTTCATGGTTTACACTATGACGAAACCTTCGCTCCGGTCGCTATGCTTAGGTCCATTAGGATAATCTTAGCGGTTGCCGCATTTCATGATTATGAGATTTGGCAAATGGATGTCAAAACCGCCTTTTTGAATGGGATTCTAGAAGAAGAGGTGTACATGATACAACCCGAAGGTTTTGTGGATACATCTAACCCTAAGAAGGTGTGTAAGCTCAAGAAGTCCATCTATGGTCTTAGCGGGCATCTAGGAGTTGGAACCATCGCTTTGATCATGTCATTAAACAATACGGATTCACTAGAAGTGTGGAAGAACCGTGTTTATACATGAAGTTTAGTGGGAGTAAGGTTGTATTCCTTGTCCTATATGTGGATGACATATTGCTCATTGGGAATGACATTCCATCGCTCACTTCCGTTAAGGAGTGGCTAGGGAAACACTTCCAAATGAAGGACTTGGGAGAGGCACAACGAATCTTAGGTATCCGGATCTATAGGGATAGGTCCAAGAGGATACTAGCATTGAGTCAAGAAGCTTATATTGACAAAGTTCTTGACCGGTTCAATATGAAAGACTCCAAGAGAGGATTTCTACCTATGGGCCAAGGGATTACTTTGAGCAAGTCACAGTCTCCCTCTACCCCTAAGGAAATTGAACACATGAAGACCGTCCCTTATGCTTCCGCTGTTGGGTCTATCATGTATGCTATGATTTGCACTCGTCCCGACGTTGCGTATGCCTTGAGCATGACAAGTCGGTATCAAGCCAAGCCTGGTGAGAGTCACTGGATAGCCGTAAAGAACATCCTTAAGTACTTGAGAAGAACTAAGGATTCGTTCTTAGTGTTTGGAGGAGAAACTGAGTTGTGTGTAAGAGGTTACACAGACGCAAGTTTCCAAACTGATCGGGATGACATGAAATCCCAATCCGGCTACGTGTTTATGCTAAATGGAGGAGCTGTTTGCTGGAAGAGCTTCAAGCAAAGTGTTACTGCGGATTCTACAACAGAGGCTGAGTACCTTGCGGCGTCGAGGTCGCGAAGGAAGTCTGTTTGGATTAGGCAATTCATGGAGGGGCTAGGAGTAGTCCATTCAGCCAAAGATCCTATCACTCTATATTGTGATAACGGTGGAGCTATTTTTCAAGCCAAAGAGCCTAAGTCTAGTAACAAATCTAGACACATTGAAAGGAAATACCATGTAATTAGAGATTATGTGGAAAGGAAGGAAATTGACATTTGTAAGGTTGGGACAGATGACAACATTGCTGATCCTTTAACCAAGCCTTTATCAAAGGCCAAGCATGATGGTCATGTCGTCTCTATGGGATTGAGACGAGTACCAGATTTTCTTTAGATTATGGATATGTAATAATTGGATAGTGTATCTTTTATTATATATATGATAATCACATTCATTGTTTTCGTATTCATTCTTTTATGAATTTTTATTTAGTGTGACTAAATTTTAATACCTTGTTTATCTGAATAAGTTGTGGAGACAATGTTGAACACTATTCAAGTGAATAAGATGAACATTGTATTTTGTCCCTAGTCACTTAATGAGGTGACGTCTCGGAGTGACTAGATTGTGAGTCGATTGATGGTTGTTCAACACCATAAGGTCATATATGATGACTGGTCGATTACATAGGCGGAGTGTGTGACACTTTGCCGGACAGTGACCATTTAGAGAGTCCCTAAGTTCTATTATAGACGCCTGGTCGTGGCGGGGATCTCTAAGATGTTCTAATGAGTCGATTCTTTTGATTGGAGACTATTATCCGAGCAGTGCGGATTTCCGAGTGACTTTGGTTTTTGTCCTAGGTCGTGCCGTGAAAGGAGGCCAAAAGGGCATTTACTAGGTCATGGTGAGCTGTATTGTGCAATAGGATAGATAGGGCATACAGGAATTGTCCACCCACGTTGGGTAACTATATCTCAAGGCCACTCGAGGAGTTAATGACTACAAATGCGTGGCCACGCTCGGAAGTAATCTGTGAGAGATTTTTCCGGTCAGGTAGTCACACTCCCGATCGAGAAAACCACTCGCGATGTGTTCATGTGCAAGTGCGACTGTAAGACACCTTGCATTGAGTGGGAGATTAAAACGGACAAGAGAATTGGTAGCGCACACCTTGTGTCGGACAAGTGGGAGATTGTTGGAGTTAGTGTCCTCCACAATAGTGCGTTAACATAATAAATCTCATTAATAGAATATCATCAGATATTTAATTATTTGATCCTCGTCAGTTGATTAACGTAAATCGATAACGGTTGGCTGACTAGAGTTTGACGTTATTGTCGTGAGACGGCGGTGATCAATACCCCTTTCGGTCACACCTAAAGGAACGAACCCAAATTGATAACTAATTAATTGTATGAGATACAATTCATTTAGTCCCTTGATTTATAGATTAAGAGGTTAGTCGATTATTGTTAGAGAGATTTCGAGTTGCGAACTCGAGGAGGGCAGATTATTATTTAATTATGCGATAATTAAATAATAAGTTTTGGGAAACGGGTTTTAGTTAATTAATCGTAATTTACTAAAATTGTACTAATTGATTAATGTGATTAATATTAGTACGTAAATAATATGTGTAGTGGTACACGTATATTTACGGAGTGAATTGGACGAATTTATTATGGAAGCATTTAAACATGATACGATGTTTAAAATGAAAATTACACGGATTTGTGCGACAAATATAAAAACCAACATGGACCCGTATATGGTCATGTGGACCGTGTAAAATAAGTGTGATGGATGATTACTTACATAATCAATTTACCTTATTTTGTATACTACCATAATATAAGTCTTATACTACATTTTGCATGTGATGTAAGATAAAAATTATAAGACAAAATTGTCCACTCAAGTACTCCTCCACCCGCCACTTCCCTTCCTTCACTCCATCTATTTATTCACTTCTTCACACTACCTTCTTACATATATTTCATTATGTTTTGCATGTGAAAAAACCTCTACCATCTCTCTACAATAATTCCTCTCTAGTATACTATTATTACTAAGAATAGTTAGTAATATTACTAGTATTATTTTCAAGGGCACATATTAATAAGTTACTAGTTCTTACTTATTAATATTATTTGGGTTGTTCTTGGGTGCTACTTGGAGGAGACTTTCTAATTGAAGGTTATACAAGGAGGATCATCCACATATATTTAGCTCAAGAACAAATTAGTAAGGAGAACTAATTTGTGCCCATTTTACCTTAAAATCAATGTAAGGAAATTGTTTTTCCTTATACTTTGTTTTTATGCTTTTATATTAGCATGCATGTTACATAGATCACATTAACATCAATTTATGAGATAAATTTATTTTATTAGAGAGTCTAATATGGATCTATGATCTTTCAAAACCGCCCACAACCTAGTGCTCGGTTTAGCCGATGACAAGGTCTTGGTTCCGCTCTCCGAATCATCATACCTCGAGAAGGGATCTCAAACAAGCAAACGGGGGCAAAGATGTCTGGAGAAGATAATCAATTCGTCTTCCCCAGCCGAGCGGACCTTCTACCCCAGGGATTTGATACGCGTTGTCACCCTTTCTTGGCTAAGGAGTTGCACACACATAAGCAAATTCTGTTTGAGTCACCCCTGTGTCGTGTCGATACTGAATTTGCATCACGTTCACGACATCCTGTTTGTCAGTCTATAAGTATGAGTCCATGTGAGTCAATGTCGCAACGGTCACGTGTTTCCAATCTATCAAATCACGGATCTACAATCAACAAGATTCAATATTAAGCTTCACAACTTTCAAAACTCCTATCTCCCCTCACGGGAGATATTACGTGCTAATTGCTTACATGCTTATGTGCTTATATGCTTGCATGCTACGTGCTTGTCTATGCGACTGCGTATTTGTGTGTTCAATAACCATGCAAATAATCTTGAGAAGAAAAACGCACTCCGACTGAGTACTGGGTTTTTGCCAACAAACGCCGACCCATCAAGTCCAAGGGCTTTAACCCCGTCGATTACATGGCATACACTACCTCCCAACGAGCAGCAACTCATATCCCCGGCGAGTCCTGAGAAGTTTCTAACTCCCCAGCAAGTGCCGATTTTCAAATGGAAGTCACAAAGGTCTTTCAAAGATCCTCGCAACATCGTTCATGATCCCGACGCAATGCTCTCCCTACATGATTTTCCAGAGAGCTTTGCTTAGATGATTTATCCCCACGGAGTTTATTTAGGACCCCAACAAGTTGGAGTTCATTGCTCCCTAGCCGAACCTATCAACGTCAACCTGGTTGGAAGTCATTACCAGACAATATCTTGAAATAAGCCCGATGTTTCAGGCTATTTCCCAAAGTCGATCATTCGACCATCGATGGCTGGTGAGCCTCAAAATGCACCTACAACATGGATAGCGAGCCTCAAAACGTACCGTCAATATGGCTGGCGAGCCTTCAAACGTACCTTCAACATGGCTGTCTAGCCTCAAAACGCACCTCCAACACGGCTGGCGAGCCTTTGAGCGCAAACAAGAAGAAATTCAAGGACATATCCCGAAGATGCCTCAGGTATGACTCCTTCTTATGGTTGGCGAGCCTTTATACATAGTCTAATGGACTTTAAATGACCCAAATTGGAAGTCGACAGACTCTAAAATGTTCTCGACGACATGTCCTTGACTAGAATCCCCTAGTCGCCTCAACGTCGCCCTTCCCGACGGCAGGTCCTTGGCTCAAACCCTTTTGAGTCGCTTTGACGTCGCAATGGTCTTCAGGTTTTAATCTTCGATTGACCTGGAGGCTATACTTTGACTTTCGCCCCGTCCAAGCCTTAGTTAAAGTGCGGGCTCTCTAGATACCCAGTATCTGCACCATCCAAAAACCACCCGATGATGATCAGACTATTACTTGTTTTTTATATGCGTGCGTGGATTGGCTATACATGAGACGGTTGAATGCATTACTCGGATATGAAAAATGATTTCAAAAATGGTTTTCTAACTTCATTTGCATTAAAACAACACTATTTATAGTTAAACCCGTCTTCGGACCCGAAACCGACTCAAAAACCCACAACCCGAGTCAATCTGATTCAACTAGAGTCAACCCGGGTCTCGAATGTTGAAAATGATACCATGAATATATTTATCGTGCCATTTGCATTAAAATGACCCTAACTAGTGTCAAAACCGACACCGGACGAAAAACCGACTCGAAATTAAAATCCCGACTCAACACGGGTCAAACCCGAGTCAATAACACAAAATACCTACCCCAAATAACTCCCAGGATCAACCTTATACGGCTAAGTAATCACCTAAGACCACAAATCACAACCAACAAAACATTGGTTAGAAAAAATGGAAAATCCAAATTTCTAAAAAGGACAGGGCACCCCATTGCATAGCAGAGGGGCTCGCGCCTCTTTAGGCTTCCTGCTTAGCCTCTAAGCAAACTCAACAGACCTGCCACCCCACATTTCTCTATAAATACCCAACCTTCACACACCATAATCTTCACGCGAACGTCCGCCCCTTCACATCTCCCTTAAACTTCTAGACTCGACTTCCTAAGTCACAAAATCGACACGTGTTTTCGATCTACCGATCGAAAACACAAGCCTTACACATTTTGTTTGGTACCTTCGCCATGCATTCAACCGACCCATTCGACCAACTCAATATTAATCAGCATGTTTTTCAAAAACATATTTTGAACTCATTTTCAAAACAAAATCCTTTTTTAAGGCACTCTTTTAAACTTCTTTGATCTCGAGTAGTCACAATGAGAAAACCGTCTCTAAAGTCGTCTACCTCACAAACATCAATACACGTAAGTTTGAGGGTGTAAACAACTCACTTATTCATGTCTGTGTTGTTTTTATGACTTTATAAGCATGAACAATGCATAACACGATCTAAAAATAGGAGAAATGAGCCAAAACCGGATTTTAGCTTAAGACAGGGGCTACTTACGTAGCAGGGGAGCTCGCGCCTCAATGCCCTCTCAGGCCTTAATCCGGCCGTGTTTTTGTTCATCTTTCCGCAACATTTTCCTTTTATATTCTTTTACGGGTTTTACCGTTTTAATTCATTTTTATGACAAACATTTTAACCATAAATCGTTATCACCCTTAGTTCCTTATACCATGACGGTTTTATCCATGACTCGGTGATATTATTTGGTTAATTACATTTTAAAGGGTATTATAACACTTTTTTCTTTTATTTACCATTTTCCTCATTTATTTACACTTTCAAACGTATTAGTCATAATTCATAATCATCCTTGGTTCCTTATACCATGTCGGTTTAATCCAAGTACGATGACAAACTTGACTAATTAAATAGAAATGAACTTAACATATTAGTTCATATCAAACATTTTACATTTTTATTTATAAACTATACTTTTCAAACTTGCAAATCCGACAACGAATATTACTAAGATAATAGTAATTATTCTGAGTCATGCAAATCATTTAGTCACAAAAACGGTTTTAAACAACCTTTTTAACAACCAGGAGACCCCCCTTGGGTCGTTGTATGATCCGCGCCCCAAGAGGCTGTCTGTTTTCACATTTTAAAAACCTGGGCAGAGCCCTTTCTCTCGCCAATAGGCTCGCGCCCTAATGGGGCTGCCTGCCACTGCTCCTGCCTCCTTTTCAGCATTTGTCTTGGACGATCCGATTAAGGTTAACCCGCATCTACATGGATCAGATTGACGAGTTTGCATTTTATGCTTTATCTTTTAAACACAATTCTTTTCCAAATTAATGGATCGTGTTAGGCATCATAACCCGAATTTGGTAAATGGATGTTTAATTTCCGTTTTGCATGCAAATCAATCTAAATCCAACTCGGCATCATTTTCTTGATATTTGGATAAACAAACTGACTTAAGAAATTCTCACATGTTAGGTTAAGCTTTTGGATGCGCATTCCTGCATTTAAACAGTTTTATCAACTTTTGCACTTAATTAACCACGATCGATCAGTAGAGGCCGCTAACGCGGGCAGAACGTGTCCGATTAATGGGCTTCCCAATATATACCCTCACCCCTTACTCAGAACCTTTGGATAGTGGACGACCTTATCCAGAGCGTACGAGAGTCATTCTAGCGATAGGATGCTAAAGGGGGACAATCCTTATCTTTAGTACCTACGGCAAGCACCGTTTTTTGCCTTGATTGACCTAGGTATAATGTGGATTTCGAACGGGTTCCACGCATCCCATAATTGCTTGGTGGTGACTCCGAACATCGCTAACATCGTTTCGTGACCTTTGCCGAGACGAAACCGACCGATTTAAAACGATCCGGTCGAAAGCATTTTTACGCCACCGAGCGTGGCTTTCAAAAGACCGCTGCATATCCACAGATTAGCTTGGCGTGCAGGTGGCCCGTGACTACAGAACCGGTAGGTAGACCGCGTCCACAGACCGGCATTTGGCCCATGTCCAAAGGACGTTAGAAGTAACCGTTGGGACAAAGCCAGGACTTTCAAAAAACCGTCGAGGAATAACAATCACTTTTGTAAATAACAAGTCGTTATGGGCACTGCGTGAGAACAATAAGGCAAGACTTTCTGAGCACCAGTGAATAATGATCAACTTTGTAAATAGCAGGACGTTATGGGCACTGTTGGAGAAGGAGGCAGGACTTTCTGAGAACCGCCGAATAATAATAAACTTTGTAAATAGCAGGACATCATGGACACTGCTAGAGAAGGAGGCAAGACTTTCTGAGAACCGCCGAAAAATAATCAACTTCGTAAATAGCAGGACGTTATGGGTACTACTGGAGAAGAGGGCCAGACTTTCTGAGAACCGTAAAAAAATAATCAACTTCGTAAATAGCAGGATTTTATGGGTACTGCTGGGGAAGAAGGCAAGACTTTATGAGAACCGCCGAAAAACAATCAACTTTGGTCGAGAGATATATGGGTTGTATAGCGGCAATAAACTCTCGCTGGGTAATAAAATGTTGCAACTTACTGGGGAAAATGTAGACCAACTGGGCGAAGAAATACACCTGAAGGAAATATACAGAGATAATATACTCTAAGTATTAGAGGAAATATCCAAAAGTGGGAAAATGTTGGTCTCGGACCCGCCAATAACGAACTTTTAATGACTTGAAAGCGTGAGTTGCTGTGAACCAGGCTGGGGAAGAGGGCGCAGCATATGCTGCATTTTTCCTGAGCTCGTATATTCCTGCGTAAAATAGAAACTCAGCGCGAGTTTTCCATTTCATTCAAACATATCATTTCTTCATCTTCTTTGACAAAAATGCATAAATCCAGGTATGCATCTCGTCTTTAATTTATTTTGCATTTGTAGCTTGAATTAGGCTAGAAATTTAAGGTTTTAATGCCCAAAACACTCGAAAATTTGGGGGTTTCGTCACAAATGATTTTGTCCCTTGAAATTGACATTATAAATGCATAATTGAACATGCTAGGAGCATAACCATGTATCTATTTTGAATTTTCGTTGAGTATTGACGATTTGAGACCAAAATAAGACGATCTTTGCTAAACCGCATTAAAGGCTCGAACGTGACTTTATACTAGTCGGTTTCCGATAAAATTTGATGTTTTGTAACCCTTGGGTGATGGATAGACTTGCTATCATGTCGGAATTTCAGTTTGTGATAGGTCTTCTGGGACACTTTTTGCATGGGATTTAGTTATTGTAACGAAATGCTGCCGAAATTTCAACTCAGATCCATGACTAAGTTTAATTTGGACACGTAGAAATGTGACTTATCATATTTGTCGACTTGCTAGGGAATAGCTGATGTGTCAATTTTATATATGATTTTACCCCTTATTTTGGCTCGGTTTTAATTGAATATCACACTTTTATTAGTGTATTTGTGAGCTAATTCTGTATTCTAGTGTCTTTGATTTGCTTGTGTTTAGTGTATTTTGTAGGAAATGAAGCATTTGTAGCTTTTTCCCGTCAAAAGTGCAAGCACTAAAGTTTACGAGGCTAAATATAACAAGACATTCAAATGGAAGGGCGTTTTGAGCAAAGAAATCCCGAGCATGACGAAATGAGCATGGGTTGATTCAAGTAAAGCAATGAAAAGAAGCCCAAAACAAAGTCCAAAATTCCAAGTCAAACTTGCAAACTTAGGATGCCGAATGATGCTCTAAGTCGGGCTATAAAGAAGCTTAACGGCAGAGCATAGGATACCTTGTGCTAATGAATCGAGAAATTAAGGCCATAAATCATAAATCACACGACCCCGATCGGGGTGGCCTGTCCCCGATCGGGGTTACCATGGTCTATGATTTTTACGTTTCACCCCTATTTCACTATAAATAGGACCTTAATCCGTCATTAAGGATATCTTTTTACACTCTTTTACATCCTTCCACTACGCCAAATAATCGGTGCAACAACGGTTAGATAAGGTGATATACCGTTGTAATAGAAAATACGGAACCGTTATTACATCGACCGTTGTTCTTTCGTGACCACGGTTGTTAAAAAGGCGGAGCCGTTATAAAATGTAAATAACGGGTTCAGATAACCGTAATACAATATTAAGAACGGTTCAAAAACCGTTGTCTATAATATTGAAACCGTGGTAGTATTAGTCTGAATGCTCTACGGAAACCTATGACAACGATTTTACTGAAACACAACCGTTATAAAATAGTAAATATGACAACGGTTTAAGCTTATTAAACCGTTTTAAATGTTATGAATTCGATAACGGTTTGTGATTATTAAACCGTTATATTATGGATGAATATGTCAATGGGTTTCTATTTAAATGCGACCGTTTTCAATAGATTTATTGACCACGGTTTTATTTTAAACCGTAATCGAATTTATAAATATTTTTAAAAAAATTGTTTTAGCAGGTTCCAGTAGCTGCTGAAATACTAATTTTTGCAGTAGCAGGTTCCGCTGAAATGCTACTGCAAAATAGCATTTCAGCAGCTGCGCATTGCAAAATTTCAATCCTACAATATCAGAATATTACACAGATTGATCTATTCAACCCAGCATCAAAATATTATAAACAGGATAACCAAAATTAATTACACATGGCTCTATATACATACATACATAATGAGCAGACTATTGATCATCCGCTAATGAAACAAAATAAGTGGCCCACTTATTTCTCATGTCAGCGATGTCTTCCTTCGAATTGGTTGGGTCTTTGTCTTTGATTGAAGGTGGGTACTACAAATCAAAATATACTTAATCAAAATAGACAGAATAAGTGGAATATTACACAGAATTAAACCCAAGTTACGTTTGAAATAGTTATTAAAACACACTACCGGTGACTCTATGTTGATATACTTTCGGGTGATAATCTCCCACATGGACCGACAACAGAAAAAGGCGCATTGTTTGCTGTCTGGTTATTGTAGAGGAGACTAATATATAAATCACATACAAATAAGCTAAATTAGATCAACCTCTCGCATAAACATAAATTAAATGATAGGAGTAATTATTAAGAATACACTTACTTTTATCGTGACAAAAGTTGGACTTGATGCTCCAATTGCTTGAAACACACTAATTCATAAATATATATACATGAAATTATAATTAGCATTTGGCTCAGTAATACTGATGGGACATTAAAAAGATCCTAGTCTTCAAAGGTCATACAATAACAATTTGTTAGAAATATTAATCTCATTAATTTAACATATTCATATATATGACATTTTAATTTAGTCATAAAATTAAATCTAGATCTTATGCATGCAAACATTAATAAAAGTGATGGAAAAATCTATTTCTCACCATCTAATTTTCGGCTATTTGGGCACCAACAAGATCTCCTTCTTGTTAGTTCTTGAGCTTTCCTTATTATGGATGAACAAGGATCCAAATTAGAATCCCTCCCAAAAGTGAATACCCAAAGAAATCCCTTAATAACTAATATTATTTGTACTAAAAATAATACAAGTCTCACTTAAAGATTGACACAAAATAAATTTTGTTCTCTCTTGTGTATTTCGGCCAAGAGAGGAATGATTTGGGAAATTTTATTTCTCTACGTTTTTCAAAGTGTGGAGAGTAGAATAATTTCTAACACTAGAAAATATTATAGTGAAGTAGTGAATAATTATGGATAAAAATTCCTTGGCTTTTCTATGCAAAAACCGGTTGGGGAAGGAAAGGAAGCCAATGCATGCACAAATTGCTCTTCTCAAAAGCAATAGGGTTGCATGGCTACAATTAAACTATAATAATTGTGTTTTCTCTTATTAAAATAATCAACACAATTTATCCACTAATACTCCCTCCAATATTTCGGTACATACAACATAAAATGGAAGGTCCATTTTATTTTGTCATTTGTCAATTGTGACATATGTGACATGTTACTGACATGTGAATTTGTAATGTATTTTTAACATATTAAAAATCATCATACTCATAAAATATGTCATATGCAAAATCCACTAGTAATTCGTAATCACTTGTACCAAAATGGTTTATCAAATTATAAATTACAACGTCTTCTATTTATAATAAATTATTCATTCAATTTTCAATTGTTTCGTAAACAATAATTTTATCTAAGTAATAAAACAATTCGATTACTTAGACCGTATCTCATTTAATCAAATTACAATAAGACACGTTAACTTTACTCACAAAATCACCCGTCAATTTTAAGCAATTTAATTAACTCGTATCGGCATACGATTAATTAAATAATCAATTAAGAGTATTTCCCTATAGGTATGACCTAAGGGGATCAACTGATCACCACCGTCGCACGACAGTAATGTCAAACTCTAGTCAGCCAATCATTACCGATATGTGTGGACGAGTTGACTGTAAAATATTACATCCCACATGTATTCTTAAAATGAGATTTAAACAAGTGATCATCATGATCGACAGTTGTGATCGCATTATTGTCGGAGGACACTTATTCCAACAATCTCCCACTTGTCCTCGACAAGTGTGCGTCACCAATTATCTTGTCCTATTATTATCTCCCACTCAATGCAAGGTGTCTTTCAGGTCGTACTTGCAAGTGATCATATCGAGAGTGGTTTCCTCGATCTGGAGAATAACTGATTGACCGGGGTTATCTACCATAGATACCTTCCGAGCGTGGCCACGCATTTCCAGTTCATTACTCCTCGAGTGGCCCTGAGATATTGTTTTAACCCTGACAAGGGGGTCGACAATTCCTATCGCACTATTCCCTTCGACTAGCCACAGCCATCATAACCCAAAATATGCCCATTTGACCCCATTTACGAAGGTCGTAGTAACATAAATCAAAGTTAATCTGAAACTGTGCCACCTTAGGCGAACAGTCTTTAGTCAAAAGAATCGACTCATTAGAGTACTATAGTAGCTCTCGCCACGACCAGGCTATATAAATTTGCCAGAACTCAATAAGCGGTCATTAGGCCCAACAAAGTGTTCCTAACAGTCTGCCTATGTGATCGACTAGTCATCTCACATGATTGTATGGCACTGAACTTGCCATCAATCGCATCACACTCTAGTCACTTCGAGACGTCACCTCATACAAGTGACTATGGGTGAATATTATGTTAATCCGGGTTCACTTTAACGGGGTTCAATATAGTCATACAACCCGTTTGGATGTAACAAAGTATAATAAAAGAGTTTTAAAGTAAAACTCTAACGACAAATGCGATTATCACATATGAATAGTCAATGCCTGATTATTATTTCATATTCTATAATCTAATTTGATCTTGTATGTAGTTGTTCATCTCAATCTAATTGAAATGACATGACTCATCATGTTGAGCCTAAGAATAGGCATTGTAAGTAGGTCTTAGCAACTCCCTGCTCAACCTTGCTACATACTTGTTTTCCTTTCGTAATGTATACATTTGCATTACAAAACTTTCTGAGTACGAGTCTAGATCCAATCTAGACATACGCTTTCTTGCCTTAAAATAGCTCCCACTGTTTTCACAGTGTGCGGGACTCATCCCTCTTGCACATCCCATGATTGCAAGTGTACTCAATTTCCGTTGTAAATATTTCTCATTGTTCTTTATTGCCTAGAACGATTCTAGAAAATCTATTTATTAAATAACATAGCCACAATGGTTTCTTAACCATCTTCACGTGTTTTGAATATGGTTTTGTCGGAAACCATGCGCAATCTCAATTGTCAATTGTCATTTGTGTAACACCCTTACACAAAATTGCATCAAAAACACTTTGCTTTACATCCTTAATGCTTCTGCAAGCACTTAAGGGTAATCTTTATGGCTTACTTGGTAAATATTACTTAAATTCAATTTTAAACAATTCATCATACTCAAAGTATATGAAGTGTTCTACATCATTTCCTATTTAATTGATTCGGCAGCGGAAGCAAATGGAATCAATCAAATATGTTCAATTCGATTGAACTAGTCATGAATCTTATCAACATAAGAATCCTTATTTGATATTAATATCATGTATATTTGTCTCCATAAATCCGGATATTAAAGATGTACTATATTTCTCCAAAGTTTTAAATCATTCGCAATGATCAATATGTCATCCACATATTAGACTAATTAAAATTACCGTAACTCCCACTACACTTTTTGTATAAACAAAACTTCTCGACCTATCGAGGAAAGTTTTATAACATGATCAAAACATTGATTTCAACTCTTTGATGTCCTACTTAAGACCCTCTCTTAAGTTTCACATTATCTTAGGATGGCAAGAATCTACAAAACTCAAGACATGTATTGAATACATTCCTTCTAATTGAAGAAGTGGGTTTTAGATTCACTCGCTATATATGTCTCATAATGAAACACAATCCCTAAGAAGATCCAAATAGACTTAAGCATTTCAACTAGTGCAAAACCCTTTGCAACCAATCAAGCTTTGATATCTAACAATTCACTTGGAATTTATTGTTGGAATATGTGTCCTCCGACAATAATGCGATCACGACTGTTGATCATGATGATCACATGTTTAAGTCTCATTAAAATGAATACAATTGGGAAGTAATATTGTTACTGTCAACTGGTCAACATATATCGGTAATGATTGGCTGACTAGAGTTTGACATTACTGTCGTGTGACGGTGGTGATCAGTTGACCCCCTAGGTCATACCTATAGGGCATCACTCATAATTGATTATTTAATTAATCGTATAATGTTACGAGTTAATTAAATTACTTGAAAATTGACGGACGATTTTGGAAGTAAAATTTACGTATCATATTAAAATGTGATTAAATAAGGTACGGTCTGAGTAATTGAATTGTATCATTACTCGGATGAAATAATTGTTTAATGTAACAATTAAATTGAATGAATTGTTATAAATACAATCAGTTGTAATTTATAATTGGTAAAATATTTTGGTACAAGTAATTATGATATTACTAAGTCGATTTTGTATGTGACGTATTTTTATTAATACGTTGATTTTTAATAAGTTAAAAATACATAACAAATATATGTGACATGTGACATGTAACATATAGACAATTGACAAAAATAATATGGACACCATATTATGTAAAGTGCCGAAAATAAGAGGAGGAATAGACTTAATATTGTGTTTATATTTTAATAAGAAAACATAATGATTAAAAAGTAGTCTAGCCATGCAAGCCTATGAACATTGTTAAGAGCAACAATTTCATGCATTGGCTCCCCTCATTACTCCCTCCTACCCGGTTTTACCAAGGAAAGGCAAGGGTTTTTGCCTTAGATTTTTGCTTAACACTTCACTTCTAAGTGTATAATTTTCATTCAATTATTCACTCATCCAAAAATATAGTTTTAGAGAGAATAAAATCCTCCTCTTTATCTCTCTAAAAACCGAAATATATAAGAGTTTATAAATATTTTGGTTCCAATTTTTCTACCTTGATTAATATTATAACTAGTACTTGTAATATTAATTATATTAAGAGGAGCCTTGGGTATAAAACATAGGGAGAGATCTTACACTTAGATCTTTATTCTTCCATTGGAAAAGCTCAAGAACAAGGGAGATAGGTGATCTCTCTTGTGCCCTAATAGCCGAAATCTACAATGTAAGGACATGATTTCTCCTCTATTTATTTTATTGTTTGCATGCATAAGATCCGTTTTAATTTTATGACAAATTAGTTTAGACATATATGAGTATGTTAATATGTATATGAATCTACATTTGCTTCAATCGGTATCAAGAGCCACGGTTGTTTGCATGCAAATTGGTTAAAAGTTTTTCCAAGTTATAAGAATAACAAATAAAACTTGTAAAATTTGTGTTATTATGAGATATCACTAAATTAATCCATGCATGTTAATATTTCTGGTCCTAAAATGTTTTAGGATATTTTGGTTAATTTTTCGGATTTTTATTGTTCATATTTTACTATAATGGCATTTAAATGTGATTTTTTGAGTAAAAATGTCATTTTTGGTCGAAAATTAGCTATACTTCGAATTTTAAGTTTATTTTTGGATATGTTGTTACATATATTATTTTGAGATAACCTGTAAATTTTCATAATTTTTGGACTTGTTATGCTCGAAAAATGAATTTTTCATTATTAAATACGGATTTAAGAGAAAAATAGGTTAATATGAGTTAAATTTCGAATCTGGTCATAGAAAATTAATATGTTGTCACATGCAATTTTACAAGATGTGTGTAAAATAATTGGCTATAAAGAAGTCTTTTAGCATGATTTATGAATTTTTGAAGAAAAATAGCATAAATAGTGACATTATTAGTGAAAAATTAATAAAACATAATCTATGACTTAGGAAAAACGTCTAATGTTGCATTTTATTATATTTTTCAGATCTAAAATTGAAAAGTTAATGAAAATAATTTTTCCATATTTTTATGATTATTTTAATTAAAAATCGATAAACCGCAACATTGTTTTTCCGGAAAAATTTCGAAATTTTTAACCTAAGATTTTGAACATTATGAGTGTCATGGATTTTTCCAGAATGTTCATGAGTTTAAATTTTGAATTTTGAATTTATTTGAAATTTTTTGATTTATTTGAAGTTTAATAGCTTATTTTTGTAATTTTTGGTCCATTTATGAACAATTTTGTAAATAAAGGTTAATTATGGTCAAATTATTAGTGAAGACTATATTTTGAGTCCTAAGAGGTTAGGGTAATTAACTTATGCATAAATATGAATTTATGTATTTTTGTGATTATAAAATGTTGAAATCACGCAAATCCGTAAAAACCGAATAATATACGATATTGGCTAATTAAAGGCGATTTAGCATAAAATTGAGCATGTTCATACATACTCCCTCCTATTCATTCATTTTGTCCCCCTTCTATTTTGCACAAGAATTAAGAAAATGATTTTAGACCACACAAAACACTCTATTCCACTCTACCCCACATATAATTAAATTTGGACCACACAAAAGTTACCAAAAAAGGAAAGAGGGACAAAAATCCGACTAGCTTCGATAAGGAAAGAGGGACAAAATGAATGAATAGGAGGGAGTATTATAATGCTGCATTTTCTTTATGATTGTCATATTTTTTTATTTATGTAATTTTGAATTATGTAATTTTACTTAGTATGGCCTTAGATTTTAATTGGTATTTCCCGAAATGTATGGGAATACCGATTCGGTTGTAATTTTTATTGTGATCTCGTATCACCGTTTTGTAATTTAATAGATTTATTTTATTTTAAGTTACAAATGTATAATAGGAAATTATGTAATTTATTATGTAATTTTATTCATTCCGGAGTTCCAAAAGATGGATTTCTTCAAGAATGGCGATACATAAAGACGGTGTTACCTAGAGATGCGTGCCACAACCGAAGTTCAAGGGACCAATGGAGTTGGTTTCCGAATATGTAATAGATTAATAGTTTTTTCTTTTTTAGGAAAGGCCATACTAGGATTTATTTACTTTTATGCTTGCATTTTATTTTATGTCACATGCATCGCTAAATCGCCATAACTAAACATGCATTGTTATTTTATCGAGTTTTTCGACCGTGTCAATTCGAATTATCGTAGTTCACCGCTTTAGTTCACTTAAAACGTGATAGATAATAAATTGACATGACCTCTCGCTAAAACAACTAATTGAGATATAGCCTTACCAAATAGTAGAAACCATGAAAACCTATTTCGCGAGGGAGTGCACTCGGCTACCCCGGGGTACAAACCTTGTTACGTAGGGGAAGTGGGTGATAAATGTCTAATCCACCGAATTCATGTTGATGCGGGTTTCATCGGCTACCCCGTGCCTAAGTTAATGTGGGTTTGGACAATGGACACATTTATTCGAAATTTGGATTGAACTCAACAAAAGTAATTGATAAGGGTTTCATCGGCCACCCCGTGCCCTTATTGATGTGTTTTGGGCTATAGATAAATATTAGAGTAATTTTATCGACCAAGAGTTCTAAAAGTAGAATCGATTAAAAGGTTAATCCACCGAGTTATATTGATGAGGGTTTCATCGGCTACCCCGTGCCTAAGTCGATATGAATTTGGGTCTTGGAATCATTTATTCTAGTTGGGTAGAGGTCACTAGAAAAATGCATAAAACTTGTTTAAATCATTCATTTTTACGAGTATTATTAAAACGACAATTGTTTTACTCCTTATATTTTGTTTTGTAGACCACTTCTTTTTCATAACAAATGGCAACACCAACTCCTAATGCTACACCACTCGCTACTTCATCTTGGCTCCGATCCTTTATGGATCGATGTAAACTTGAAAAGAATGGGTCAAATTTCTCCGAATGGGATGCTCAACTCAAATTAGCCGCCGAAGGTGACGACAAGCTTCGTTACCTTACCGAGGCCTCTCCACCCGAACCCTCCACTAGGTCCACCGCGGCCACAAGGGAAGCCTATGAGACTTACCAAAAGTAGTCCGCCGCAATGAAAAATGTCTTAATATTTGCGATGGAGGCGGAACTCCAAAGGAGAGCCTTTAAAATGGGCAATGCTAATGAGATTTACTCCAAACTTGTGACCATGTTTTCACAAACTCCGCGGATCGTCCAATATGAGGCGGCCGCGGCATTCTTTGATCTCGACTTCAAAGAGGGCCAAAAGGTTAGCCCTCATGTGCTCAAACTCATGGAGCTTGTCGAGACCTTGAAGATTCAAAAGGTTGAAATCCCCAAAGAACTCATCGTAGATAGGATTCTACACTCCTTGTCTAAGGTTAAGGCATATGTGCAATTCCGGGTGAATTTCAACATGCAAGACAAGGATGTGTCTCTTGAGGAGTTGCACAAGTTACTTGTGCAAGCCGAGAGGGACATGGGGTTAAATGTGAACCCTCCCAAGGATGTGCTTAACATAAGCACAAAGAGTAAGGGGAAGTTCAAGAAGAATGGGAGAAAGGGCAAGAAGCTAGCTCCCACGATCACCAAAGCTAAGTCTTGTGAAGCTAGCACATCCAAAGTCAAGAAGGGTCCTCTTGACAAATGCCATTATTGTAATGGCATGGGACATTGGAAAAGGAATTGTTCCAAATACCTTGGTGATATCAAAGCTGGAAAGATCACTCCAGTAGGGCCTCCACCAAGCAAAGACAAAGGAAAAGAAAAACAAGCATGATAAACCATGGAGAAGCTAAGGATAGCTCTTGTGGAGCTTTGTTTTTCATTGTCTTATTTTAAGTTATGTTTTGAATTTTTAGAACTTTAAGTTTCCGTGTTCGACATGGAAAGGTATTTTTGATAATGGTTTGTATTTTGGATGATGGTGACTTGGTTTGCAACCCAAGTCACCCGTTTTATCATTTATCCTTTATGTTCTAAAATTTCATCTTTAAATGCTTGCGTTTTGAAACATAAGATTATTCACTTAAAAGTGATCCAATAGACAATTATAATGACGGGTTTCATTATATGTCCACATGCTTAAGGCTTGTGTATGATCATTTATAAAGTGATTTTGAGTCTATGATCTCTCTTAAGGTATGTCAATCACCAAGTACACATATGAATTAAATAACAATTAGTCTACCTATGAGGTAGTTCTCCTTATAATTCAACATCATTAATTTGTGTCTCATATGCTATCTTTGAATGATTAGTGTATTTATTCTAAAGATAGAGTGGGAGAAAAATGAGGAACACAACACACAAGACAAGATTAAAATTGTGTACTTGTGTAAATGAAGATCTACGCAAGAGAGAATGATTTGAATGAAGGTATATCTAATTACATAGTATACCGAATAGATGAGATCTATGATCTCAAGTTAATTCTATATAACTAAAGAGACCAAATGTAGTAATCATAAGAGTATATTCTCAAGATAACTACACGAGGAGACCAAAAGAAATTTTGGATGAAAATGACTAATTTAAAGTCTTAACAAGTTTTGACTAAGTTCTATATGATGAATTTTGACCAAATAGTTTCAATCATGAGTTTTACTTAAGAGCCTAAATGAATCAAAGTAACATACTAGTTATAATCAAGATTAAGTTGCAAAGATTTGATATACCGATATCCTCAATTGCTAAAAGTTAAACCATACAAATGTCATTGCTTAACCTCCCTATGAAATGGTTAAAATTCCTTCCAAAGGGTATTTGTGAAGGACGTATTCTAGATATTGTTTATGTTTGAATAATGACATTGTTACACATCATTATGACATGAGTGTGTTGGAGATTCAAAACCTCTTTCCATAAGGTTAAGAAGAGACCACTTCAAAATAGGTATTTTGAAAAGATATGATGGGAACATATATGGTTTTATCCTAATAACTTGGCAAAGGCAATTTATATTTCAATTCTTGACATATTCCGATTGAGAAGTCAATTTCGAAATATGTAGAATTGAGTGGGAGTTAGGAAATTCTCATGTGAAGACATGGAATTTAGTGGGAGTTATCATCTTTTGAATTTTACGACTCATAACTCATTAAAGAATGACGAGCTAATGCCTTCTTTCATAAAGAAGCCTTTGAGTTTTCAATTCTGGATGAAAATGGACAATGATGAATCCAATTGCATCAGGGATGTTGGATTAGTATTAAGAGATACACATCACATCAACATACACATAGGTTATTCATATGAATGAAAATGGGATTACCATTAGCGATGATCATGGTAGTTCATTGAACACGAGAACGGTTGATCTCATGATTATTAGTGACTAATGTTTCCGCCATTAGAATAATCATGTACATGTCCAATTTTGAATCATATGCATAAGAGCATGATGATTGGTTGGTGAGCCATAATAGAAACGTCATGAATTCTCGAGTAGAATCCGATGAGCGATTTCGGTGTTTGACGGAATACTAGATTATGTGACAATAGGTTGCACATATATATGAAATCCGAACACATGTAAGGATTTATGAGAATCCTAAAACTTTCGAGCTAGAAAGAGAAACAAGAAGTTGTGGGAAGACACTTAGTTGAACAAGAAGTTGCTTGAAACTAATTTTTCCCAATAAGCTAGGACTTGTTAGAAGTGCTAGGCTAATAACCTTGTCAATTGTTGTAAGATTCTACAAAACATATACCTAGTGCATTGTGTGTGGATGGAATACTTGATCGGTACAAGATTGTATCATTCATCACAAATTCGTTCGTTATGTGATAGTCGATAAGAAAGTTCTTTCAAGTTAAAGAACCAAAACCAAGGTCGAGAACCTTGATGTGTACTTGGTAAGATTCATGCTATGAGTGAGAACATGAATGTGAAGGAAAATGCAAGTGTAAGAAGTTTGAACACGTGGACACATGGGATGTTAAACTTCTATTGCAATCAATAAGTGTTTACACTTATGATAAACATCACAAGGTTGTAATATGATATTGACTACCCGGGTGTGATGTCGACACTTGTCGTTTGAGTTATTATTAACTCACCTTGAACATTGTTATATCCAAACGGGTTGTAGAGACAATTGAACCCCGTTAAAGTGAACATGGATTAACATTGTTTTTGCCCATAGTTACTTATATGAGGTGACGTCTCGAAGTGACTAGAGTGTGAGGCGATTGATGGCAAGTTCAAGTGCCATACCGTCATGTGAGATGACTAGTCGATCACATAGGCAGACTGTTAGGAACATTTTGTCGGGCCTAATGACCGCTTATAGAGTTCTGGCAAATTTATATAGCCTGGTCGTGGCGAGAGCTACTATAGTATTCAAATGAGTCGATTCTTTTGACTAAAGACTATTCGCCTAAGATGGCACGATTTCAGATTAACTTTGATTTGTGTTACTACGACCTTCGTAAATGGGGTCAAATGGGCATATTTTGGGTTATGATGGTGTGGCTAGTGGAAGGGAATGAGTGCGATAGGAATTGTCCACCCCTAGTCAGGGTTATAACAATATCTCGGGGCCACTCGAGGAGTAATGAATTGGAAATGCGTGGCCACGCTCGGATGGCATCCAGAGTGGATAAATCCGGTCAATCGTTATTCTCCGGATCGAGGAAACCACTCTTGATATGATCACTTGCAAGTACGACCTGAAAGACACCTTGCATTGAGTGGGAGATAATAATAGGACAAGAGAATTGGTGACGCACACTTGTCGAGGACAAGTGGGAGATTGTTGGAATATGTGTCCTCCGACAATAATGCGATCACGACTGTTGATCATGATGATCACATGTTTAAGTCTCATTAAAATGAATACAATTGGGAAGTAATATTGTTATCTTGTCAACGGTCAACATATATCGGTAATGATTGGTCGACTAGAGTTTGACATTACTTGTCGTGTGTGACGGTGGTGATCAGTTGACCCCTAGGTCATACCTATAGGGCATCACTCTTAATTGATTATTTAATTAATCGTATAATGTTACGAGTTAATTAAATTACTTGAAAATTGACGGACGATTTTGGAAGTAAAATTTACGTATCATATTAAAATGTGATTAAATAAGGTACGGTCTGAGTAATTGAATTGTATCATTACTCGGATGAAATAATTGTTTAATGTAACAATTAAATTGAATGAATTGTTATAAATGCAATCAGTTGTAATTTATAATTGGTAAAATATTTTGGTACAAGTAATTATGATATTACTAAGTCGATTTTGTATGTGACGTATTTTTATTAATACGTTGATTTTTAATAAGTTAAAAATACATAACAAATATATGTGACATGTGACATGTAACATATAGACAATTGACAAAAATAATATGGACACCATATTATGTAAAGTGCCGAAAATAAGAGGAGGAATAGACTTAATATTGTGTTTATATTTTAATAAGAAAACATAATGATTAAAAAGTAGTCTAGCCATGCAAGCCTATGAACATTGTTAAGAGCAACAATTTCATGCATTGGCTCCCCTCATTACTCCCTCCTACCCGGTTTTACCAAGGAAAGGCAAGGGTTTTTGCCTTAGATTTTTGCTTAACACTTCACTTCTAAGTGTAGAATTTTCATTCAATTATTCACTCATCCAAAAATATAGTTTTAGAGAGAATAAAATCCTCCTCTTTATCTCTCTAAAAACCGAAATATATAAGAGTTTATAAATATTTTGGTTCCATTTTTTCTACCTTGATTAATATTATAACTAGTACTTGTAATATTAATTATATTAAGAGAAGCCTTGGGTATAAAACATAGGGAGAGATCTTACACTTAGATCTTTATTCTTCCATTGGAAAAGCTCAAGAACAAGGGAGATAGGTGATCTCTCTTGTGCCCTAATAGCCGAAATCTACAATGTATGGACATGATTTCTCCTCTATTTATTTTATTGTTTGCATGCATAAGATCCGTTTTAATTTTATGACAAATTAGTTTAGACATATATGAGTATGTTAATATGTATATGAATCTACATTTCCTTCATTTATTTCGGATTTTCATGGCTCTAAGCCTTGTATTGAGTTGTGACTTAAACACTCTCATGTAAGTCATATGTTCATTACTTTCCAGAAGTAATTAACTTGAATCAAACAATTTCTTTGTAAGTTGCAAGCTCTTTACTTTCTAAAAGTAACACTAATTCATCATCTTCAACAAGTGATGACTTTAACCTCCTAGGTTTTGAAGAAACAACGTCTTACACAAAACGTCTCATGTTGCCAAGAAAGACTAGTTTCTTGCGACATAACATTCTTTGTGGCTCTTTGAATAATTTCTCCCACTCTGTCTTCTAGAAATAAACTTGTATTCTAGAAAGACAGCTTCACGAGCCACAAACCTGTTGTACTCGTGATTATAGTAAGGAAAAATGAGCATTTTTTTCTTTGTGAAAACTTACAAGCATGGTACCCTACCATTTCATATATCATATGAATCGTTTTAGACTTAGTGGAAAAATAATTTAGACAAAATGATAAAATCCCCAAAAAGGATCAAGTAACTCAAAGTAACTTGATTGAAGTCCAAACCATATCGAATAGCGTTTGATTTCTTTATCCAAACACACATTATCCCATAATGCGTGCTAAGAGAGATTAATTTGTGATACTATATCACATTTCCTTTGGCTTATATCAAAGTCTTCACTTTGGTAATCCCATCACGACTAAATCGTGATTCCTGTAACTCTTTGAACATCTTCAAAGATTTCTCTATTTACCTTATTAAGTGAACACATTAGTGTCAACCTAAATCGTTGGTAAAAGAAAAATGATCAAACTATTTTGGATCAATGATTTACAACCTCGATCTCCTTTTCAACCAAAAGGCACGAGACATCTTGCTTTGAATACAAGATACGCATATACCATAAGATTAACAACCTAATGGTTTCAAGAGTACTCGATAACTCTTTGCGTTCATCATTCCAGAATTTAAGGTTTAATCTTGGGATACCAATTTGAGTCTTGCATCATCTACATGATGTATCATTCTAGTTTGGTTTAGAATATATTCACCTTGATAATGGGCTAGCCATACATCAAATCGTGGTGTATAGGGTCACAAAAGTGAAACCTCTTTTGTATCTTAACAAGTTTATATTCTTATTTAGAGTTTATGCACTTAATAGTCATAATTAAGTACAACTATAAACCCAAAACTAGATTGATTACACAATGACTCTATCTCTCGATATTATTTGATGCTAGTCGTCATATTATAATCATCTTATTTATCGAATACAATGATGAAAACCTCCACTGGTTTCTAATATTGACGAAGTAGTACTAGCAAAATTTATGTTAATCAAATAAACATTTAAAGAAGAAGGTCCCATTAGATGTCCCACAACTAACTTGTTGATTCTTCAATAATTTGGGGTAGTTTCCTTTCTAGCGTCCAACAATTAAGACAATGTAAACTTTATCGGTCGGGATTGATAGGTTTAGTATCGTTATTCTCAATAACTTTACTTTTAACATTAACTTGTATCAATTCCATTCTAATTTTACTTCTTTAAAACCTTATCCTTTTCTTAATGGTTTAAGAGAATGCTCCCACTCATTTCAATGAGTTTTTGCTAAGAGAAGCAAAATGGAAATTCATGAAGACTACTCTTCATTCGTTTGTTTAGTCTTAAAACTTTCATTGAAGTGGTTGCGGTATTTTGGTCAATTTTGATTTCAAACAAATCTAGTTACCAAAATGATGTAACGTTTCAAAGTACTTAACTTAATTAAGCATATGAGAAACAATTCATTGTAAGTAGATATGTTAGTCAAGAATCAAAACCCTTTTGATCACGAATAACTTTTATCTATACTCTTCACAAGAGATCCTTACAATGGATAATACGAGGTTTTAGAAGAAAAATTCAAGTTTTGTCTTTAGTTACGATGTTTTAATGGAGATTTGAATCAAAAATCGAAATGATATCGTATATGAATTGTGGTAAAGAAATAGAACAATATGATAACGGAATAGTGGAAAACTTAACATTTATCGTTTTATTAATACTTGTAAATAACAAGTAAAGCATTTACATAGTGACCTCTACCCAACTATGATAAATGATTCCAAGATCCAAATTCATATTAACTTGGGCATCGGTAAAGCCAAATACAACCCTCATCAATATAACTCGGTGGATTAACTCTTTAATCGATTCTACTTTTAGAACTCTTGGTCGATAAAATTACATTAATATTTATCTTTAGCCCGAAACACATCCGGCAACCGTCGAGAATACTTTCGTTGAGTTCAACCCAAATTTCGAATAAATGTGTCCATGATCCAAATTTTCATCAACTAGGGCATCGGTAAAGCCGAATACAACCCTTATCTTTATAAATTCGGTGGATAGACATTTATCACCCACTTCCCCAACGTAACAAGGTTTGTACCCCGGTAGGGCCGAGTACACTCCCTTATGAAATAGGTTTTCATGGTTTCTACTTTTTGGTAAGGCTAAGTCTCAATTGTTTATTTTAGCGAGAGGTCATGTCAATTTATTATCTATCATGTTTTAAGTGAACTAAAGCGGTGAACTACGATAATTGTAATTGACACGGTCGATAAACTCGATTTAAAATGCATGTTTAGTTATGGCGATTTAGCGATGCATGCAACATATAAATAAATGCAAAGCATAAAAATAAAATCCTAGTATGGCCTTCCTAAAATAGTAAATCTAATAAACTATTACAAAATCGGAAACCAACTCCTTTGGTCCCTTGAACTTCGGTCTTGGCATGCACTTCAAGGTAACACTTTCTTTGATGGATCGCCTTCTCGAGTGGCACCGTCTTCGAGGAACTCCGGAATAATTAAATTACAAAATGAATTACATAATTTCCTATTATACATTTGTAATTAAAATAAAAATAAATCTATTAAATTACAAAACGGTGATACGAGATCACAATAATTACAACCGAATCGATATTCCCATACATTTCGGGTAATATCAATTAAAAACTAAGGCCATACTAAGTAAAATTACATAATTCAAAAATTACATAAAATTAAAATATGACAATCATAAATAAAATGCAGCATTATAATATGTATGAGCATGCCAAATTTTATGCTAAATCGCCTTTTAAGAGCCAATATCGTATATTAATCGATTTTTACGGATTTGCGTAATTCAACCTTTTAAAATCACAATAATTACATAAATTCATATTTATGTACAAGTTAATTACCCTAACCATCTTAGAACTCAAAATTAGTCTCCACTAACATTTTGACAATAATTAACCTTGATTTCTAAATATTGTTCATAAACGGATCTAAAATACAAAAATATGCCATAAACTTCAAATTAAATCATAAAAATTTCAAATAATTTCAAAATTTGAAATTTAAACTCATGAACATTCTGGAAAAATACCATGACACTCATAATGTTCAAAAAACTTAGGTTAAAAATTCCGAAAATTTATCGAGAAAAACAATGTTGCGGTTTATCGGTTTTAACAAATATGACCATAAAAATATGAGAAAAAATATTTTTATCAACTTTTCACTTTTAGATCTAAAATATATGATAAAATGCAACATGTGACGTTTTTCCTTAGTCATAAAGTATGTATTAGCATTTTTACTAATTAAAGTCACTATTTATGTGATTTTTCATCAAAAATTCATAAATCATGCATAAAGACTTCATTATAGCCAAATATTTTACACACATCTTTTAAAATTACATGTGAGAACATACTAAATTTTCATGACCAGATTCGAAATATAACTCATATTAACCTATTTTCCTATTTAAATACGATTTTAACTTGAAAAATCCATATTTCGAGCAACACAACTCATTTTATTATGACAATTTACAGGCCATCAGTAGATAATATATGTGAAAACATATCCAAAAATCACTGAAAAATTCGAAGTTTAGCTAATTTTCGTCCAAAAATGACATTTTTATCATAAAAATCACATTTTAATGCCAATATTATTTAAAATGAACAATAAAATCCATAAATAAACCAAAATGTCCTAAAAATCACTTAGGACCAGAAACGTTTAACATGCAAGGTTATTTTTAGGTTGATCTTCGTAAAACCAAATTAATTAGTTTTGTATGTTAATCATATAACTCGGAAAAACTATAAACTGATTTCCATGCAAACAACCTAAGGCGCTCTGATACCGCTTGTTAGAAATATTAATCTCATTAATTTAACATATTCATATATGTGACATTTTAATTTAGTCATAAAATTAAATCTAGATCTTATGCATGCAAACTTTAATAAAAGAGATGGAAAAATCTATTTCTCACCATCTAATTTTCGGCTATTTGGGCAACAACAAGATCTCCTTCTTGTTAGTTCTTGAGCTTTCCTTATTATGGATGAAAAAGGATCCAAATTAGAATCCCTCCCAAAAGTGAATACCCAAAGAAATCCCTTAATAACTAATATTATTTGTACTAGAAATAATACAAGTCTCACTTAAAGATTGACACAAAATAAATTTTGTTCTCTCTTGTGTATTTCGGCCAAGAGAGGAATGATTTGGGAGATTTTATTTCTCTAAGTTTTTCAAAGTGTAGAGAGTAGAATAATTTCTAACACTAGAAAATATTATAGCGAAGTAGTGAATAATTATGGATAAAAATTCCTTGGCTTTTCTATGTAAAAACCGGTTGGAGAAGTAAAGGAAGCCAATTCATGCACAAATTGCTCTTCTCAAAAGCAATAGGGTTGCATGGCTACAATTAGACTATAATCATTGTGTTTTCTCTTATTAAAATAAACAACACAATTTATCCACTAATACTCCCTCCAATATTTCGGTACATACAACATAAAATGGAAGGTCCATTTTATTTTGTCATTTGTCAATTGTGACATATGTGACATGTTACTGACATGTGAATTTGTAATGTATTTTTAACATATTAAAAATCAACATACTCATAAAATATTTCATATGCAAAATCCACTAGTAATTCGTAATCACTTGTACCAAAAAGGTTTATCAAATTATAAATTACAACGTCTTGTATTTATAATAAATTATTCATTCAATTTTCAATTGTTTCGTAAACAATAATTTTATTTAAGTAATAAAACAATTCGATTACTTAGACCGTATCTCATTTAATCAAATTACAATAAGACACATTAACTTTACTCACAAAATCACCCGTAAATTTTAAGCAATTTAATTAACTCGTATCGGCATACGATTAATTAAATAATCAATTAAGAGTATTTCTCTATAGGTATGACCTAAGGGGATCAACTGATCACCACCGTCGCACGACAGTAATGTCAAACTCTAGTCAGCCAATCATTACCGATATGTGTGGACCAGTTGACTGTAAAATATTACATCCCACATGTATTCTTAAAATGAGATTTAAACATGTGATCATCATGATCGACAGTTGTGATCGCATTATTGTCGGAGGACACTTATTCCAACACAATTGACATTATAATGTAAGGTTGTAAACTTACTCAGTCATCATCTTTACAAATTTCTCAGTGGGACTATGTCCGCAAGACTAAATCCAGTACACTATGCCTTTTTTCACATTGATTGCCGTTAGCAGCCAATGCTTGCTATGAAATATTGAAAATTGAACTGTTAGTTCATATACATGCATGTAAGCGTGTTAATAAATAAATAGAATCGTGATTCATTATAATAAAGTACTATAGATACCGATTCTCATTGTATGGGGCAAACCATAGGCTTTTGGGAGCCATCAACCGTTCGGCAATTTTATCGATGTACTTTGTGTATTTGTATCCAAAGTACTTCTGAGAGAACAATTCAGGTGACACGAATCCGTAGTCATGAGAAACATAGTTCCCCTCAGCGATGTATGTACACAGGTACCTATTACGTCAAATGGAACGAAGAATGTTATTTTCATTGATGATTTAAATAAACATCACTGTTTGTAAAACCAAATGCCAAGTTTTAATTAAAAAACTTACTTTATCCAAATTACAATGTGCATAGCATCTAACTCATCAAGGTCGAGAAACTGACACACCGATTCCCCATCCACAAAAACAGTTGTACCTTCGCCCATAACATCCTCTCCGATCTCAATCATGAGTACTTCCCCAATAGCTAGCTTCCTTTCAGCCAGCTGGTGCAAAGCTACCAACGTTGGAGTATTCACTTTTTGCTTATAATCATCGGTGTGATATCTAGGTTTAAGAGGAACACCAACGTTGTGTGCAGCAAGAGTAGATTTAACCCCGGTCTACAATTTAGCAAAAAAAATATATATACATTACTGGAGACGTCATATATAATTTAAATAACAAAAAAAAGGAAAAACTCACAATCTATTTTTCAAATTATTACTACCTCTTGAATTTTGGGTAGAGAGGCAGTCGAATCAGTGACTTTGGGTGTTGACGTAGTAGTCCTAATTTCAGCCATAATGGCTTCGTGTAACTCCTGAAAATGTAAAAATTCAAATACTTACTATATGTTAGATAAGGTTACCCTGATAAATTTAAAGGCGTTCATTAGATAAAATGCGTTCGCTTTAGCATTACTGTCCCGGAGATGTCAACACTAATGAATGCTTCAGGCCATTGCACATTAGAACCCACGACATCTTGCAAAAGCCAAATTTCACTACGTGGTACTATTAGAATACCATACTCCTCCAGATATAACTCGGTCACTTCCACTTCTCTCCATCCCTCACGGAGGGCAATGCCTTGATTGCCTTCAACCTCAACTTCTTAAATCTGGTCGTAATAGAACACTACTCCCCTAGCAACAGCAATTCTGCCCGATGCTACTGTAGGGGCTTTGTAGTAAAGAACACAAGGCTTTTTGCAAACGACCTTCACATTTTGAATTAATTAGTATATATACATGCATTACTTTAAATAATAAATTTAATTAATTAGTATATATAGAGCAATTATAAACTAGTCGTAGTAGCTAATACCTCGTCAAATCCCGGATTTGGAGATGATAAGAACGTGTCTTCGGCTCCCACCTCCTTCTCCCCTGCCTTCATGGCTTCCTCTTCATCTACCTCATCTTGATCCTTTGCCATGTGTTTCTCACTTCGCATGCCCGCTTTTTTCTTCTTCTCCCCTGCTTCCTTTATGACTTGCCGAACCATAACCAACTCTTCTTCGGATGGCTTATCCCCCGTTTCCACCGTTCTGAGTATCAACTTGGCCATTGTTTGTAGCTGTGTAGTAGAAATGAATATGATTAAAATAAGTAGTATAATTTCAAAGATATATATATATATATATATATATATATATATATATATATATATATATATATATATATATATATATATATATATATATATATATATATATATATATATATATATATATATATATATATATATATATAAATTATGTTGAATAAAATACAGTATTTATATACCCTATCATCACCACTCATTGTCCTTCGAGTATTTTTCCCAAAATACTTAGTGATACCAACATGCGTCGATACCCCTCTCACCTGACCTGGATGCTCTACTTTGCCGATTGCCCTAGCAAGAATGTCATCGGGTCCTTCAGGCTTCCAATTTCCTTCATGTACCTCATTCTCACAGATCCTCTACATACACATAAAACCATTATGCAACTAAATTTTATTTAAACTCACAATTATATAACCGACCACCAGTGGTAAGAGTGACATATTTATTCAAACTTACAATTTTCTCTTTGATGGCCTTATCATATGGAGTTTCTACCTTTCCATTCTTAGAAGTGTGACCGGCCACCCAAGCGTCATGACGATTGACAGTTCCAAGCTTCTTCTTAATCAATCTATAACCACCTCTGGAGCCATGAAAGACGCTCTCTTTCTTTGAAATGTTCTCTTTGTTCTGCCTACTCATAGTCTTCATAAAATGAATTGTATCGAGTAACTTAAGCATATTTCATTACTTATTAAGTGATTACTAATAAAGTGATCCCAATGAGTCACAGATAAATTACCTTAAACTTGTCAGACTGCCTATAAGCAATAAAGTTATACCAATCTTGTTGGTTGACATACCGATACTTCTTCGTTGGTGGTTTCTTGTTTATATCCCCGGTCTTCTTGTTGAACAAGTGGTTTTGAGCAACCTTTAACTTCCATGCTCTGAAGGGTTCCTTTTTCTTTTTTTTAGGTAACCATCATGTTCTTGGGGGACAGTGTAAGCTGCCTGTATATATGGTGAGCATATTTGGTAAGTTTCGGCTAATAGCACATATCGAATACTAAGATAATTTCATCTCACTGCATTTATTATTGTATATACATACCTTTATTCTCCCCCATAGCTTTTCCTCCCGGTCTTTACTCAACTGATCGATACGCGATAAACCGAGAGGCACATACTGTCTTACACAACAACCAATCCAAGTCGCGAGTTTTGAAGCAAAGATACCATCTGGTAGCCCCGTTAATTTATCCCATTGAAGTTCATTAGGTATCCCTCTCTCTATTGCTTCTAGGGAAACCCTATGGGTCCTTCGCCCAGTATCCGATTCCAAATTATTCTCATCACCTGAATCATTTTCGTTTGACCTTTTCCCATCATTTCTTTTCCGCTTTCCACCCATATCTAAACCAGAAATTAACAAACTACTATCTTTAAGCATTAAGTCGACAAAGCAGGAGCACCGTCTCAAATAAATGATCACACAGTATACCTAAAAATATAGGTTTGTTTAACACACAATATACTTAAAATAATAGGTGTTGTTTAACACACAATAAACCTAAGATAATTAGGGGATAATATCACAACTAAGAAAATAAAGACATTAAGTTAATGAGACTAAGGAATAGGGTTTATTATTACTTCATCAAAGAGAATAAGCCGGCTCCGGTATGGCGATGACGGAGGGGACGGCAGAGGCAATGGGGATGGCGACGGCGACGATGACTACAAAGACGACGGCGATGGAGAATAGTAGTGGTTCTAGGGAAACTGAGTGTTCGATGGTTTTAAGTGAGGGAGGAGAAGGTTTGCATGTGTGTTGTTTGAATAATTATTTGATTGAAACTAATAAACACGGGTTAAGCGAAACCGTATTCTGTATTTTGCAATATGACCACGGCTGACTATAAACCCGTAATTGTTTTCATTATATTACATCGGTTAGTGCCTAACCGTTGTCATTTATCTTTCATTGGGTCAAGTTTTTCCCGCAAAAAAAAAGCATCTTCCATATTTGGTAATCCGTATTAAGTTAGTACAAACTTCTTTCCTCAATTAGGCAACTGGGATAGCAAGTGGGGAAAATGGAAATTCAAGACTAAATTATACACAACCCAATGTAACTTCTTTCCTCAATTAGTTTCCTAAATACAACCCAATGAGCAATTAATAAACATACATTAATTAAATGACCCAAAATACATTAAGTCATGGACAATATCTCTTCCCATTAATGATGGTGTAGGAGTCTATTTAGACTCTGGTCTTTTCCTCCAAATCCGACATCACTTTCAATGACCTAAACCACCATTGACGCCAAGCTTTTGTTGCTTCACTCACGGTAGATGCTGTTGGAGCCGTGTCCTCGAGTTAGTGCGGATAACGTTATTGCACATACACTTGTACGGACAAGTGAGAGCTTGTTGGGGCTGGTGTCCTCTACAGTTAGTGCAATAACATTTAAATCTCTAAAAGGATCAAAGGGTATACTTTTGTATTATTATCAGTTGGTCCACGTTTATCAATAACGGTTGGCTTGCTAGATAAGTTTGACGTTATTGTCATACAGATGGCGGTGATCAACTGGTCCCTAAAAGTCACACCTATAGGATACGTTTGAGAGATGTGACAGTATGAAAATACAGTCATGTTGATGCCTAATATGACTAAGCAGTTAGTCGGAGTTATTATTGACTACTAATTAGTCAAACGCGATGTTGAGATATTTATTTAATACGGATTAAATAATAATGGCTAAGGCTAATTAAGCAATTAATTCGTAAATTGAATATAAACGATTATATTTAATTAATGTATATTTAATTAATTAATTATACAATATTGTCATTATCGGACAAGTATTAATATATCGACTGAGTCATGTTACTAGTTGATATTTTAATAACCGATAACCGATGACGATTTATAATAAAATCCTGTCATATACATTTTAGCGATACGAGTCGGACCAAGAGTTAAAAAATAAGGAGGAAGTGAAAGCCCACTCCCTCCCCTTTGCTCACGGTTTGGACCGAGTGAACAAAAGGAGAGGCTCTCTCTCCTTTTGACCGAATCTTTGTCATTTGCACAAAAATTAGGGTTTCGGAAAAATTTCCTCTGAAACTCTAGATCTCACACAAAATCTCACAACAACTCTCTCAATATTGCAAGTCAATTAGAGAGTAATTTCTAGCACAAGGGGCATAGTCTCAGACGGTCTTGGGTGCAACGATTAGGAGGAAATCTACATTGATTTCTGTTCATTAGGCCGAATTGCACAGGACCCGAGGTTGATTCTTATTCCTTATCGTTTCTCTTGTATTTTTCGTTTATGACATTTTATCACATGTTAAAATTTGCGTCATAGTCCTAAATTTTAAGGGTTTTATACGGATATTACCCCACAAGTGGTATCAGAGCGAGGCCACGTAAATTTTTCATGTTGATTTTCATAAAACGATTTGAAACGATCTTGTTTTGCATAGAAAACCGTGCGGCCGAACTGTTTTGTATACACGTCTGTTTTTGTTTTTTTTTTCTCATTGAAAACTGTGACAAACGGTTCCCGTCTGATCAGACGATGTTTTGTTTTTCGATTTGTTCTTTGCATATTGTTATTTTAAACGATAATCATAGCAATATGTTAAAGTATTATCAATTGTAGATTTAATTGTATATGAATTAGATCAAAATTGCAATTGGTCTTGTTTTGTTCAATCGTTTTTACGAGGGTTTTGATGCTTGGAATTTTTTTTTCCTTTCTTGCTCTCGGTCCAGCCGAATTAAAAAAAAAAAAAAAAAATTTGTTATTTTTTGCTCTCGGCAGCAGCAACAATAAAAAAAAAAAATTGGTTTTATTTTTTTTCGGCCATAACATATGCACAATACGGATTTTGTGCATTCGCTTGATAGTGAAATGGTTCACTCACGTACCATTTAGTTATTTTAAAGCAATTTAAAGTAACGGATTATCATGAATTAAAATTAAGTTGATAGAAGCGGTTTTGTCACATAATTTTAATCGTTAAATGGTGGTTTGGATAAATTTAACATAATTACGGAATTATGTCACCGATAAATTTTATTTTAGTTGATGCATTTTTATTTATCGTTATATTTGAATGCCTTGAATGCTTTATTGCGTATTTAATTTTACAGACGGTTGTAACTTAGTGTGGCCTTAGTAGAACGTGTTACCGTAATGATGGAACACGGTCTTGGTTGTATTTTGAGATCTTGTATCTCCGTTTTGGTTTTTCCTTGTAATTACAGTTTTTTATTTAGAATGTAAATAGGTTTATATTTTGTAATTTTTAAATTGTAATTTTGAGAAGACCAAAGATGGAGATCGGATGCTCACTCCCGCTGCATGGACAAAGATGGAACATCAAGACAAGCTTCCCGGGTCCAACGGTGGATTCCAAAGTTGTATTATGTTCTTTTTACTAGGATAGGCCACACTAGGACTTTTATTTACGTTTTGCATTCTTTTACATTTTTTATTGTAACGATAGTTTGCATCATTTTCCGCCTAAAACCAAACCACCTAATATTTGCATGAAAACTGACTCATATAGAGGTTACGCGTTAGTTTTCTATGATATACAGATATCACACGTTTTTATAAGCCATCACCTAAATTAATTCATTCACGCAATGCTAGTTTTTCGTTCACTTAAAATGAATTAAAACTAAGTTGATGGGATCTTCCTCGTATAACCAAAAATTGAGAATAGTCTTTATAGATCAAACTCCAATGAATCCCTTCTTCGTCGGTAGGCATAATATGACCCCTTCTACGTCGGGTAAGTTGGAACTGATTGACCTATTTTATCTCAACACTATGGTCACTCATACGATCCTGTGATTATGGTGGACTATAGATAGGATTTACGGAAATCTATCGACCAAGAGTTCTAACGATAGAACTAGCTAAACAGTTGGCTGATCAATTTACGGAAATTGAGTCTTGGGATCATTTGTATAATTCTTGAGGTAGATCGATTATACAAGTGCAATGAGTCTACACGTTAAAATTAATTTTAAATAGACTTAAATCACCTCGATGAGTTGCTTATTTCGTTTTGTTTTTCCTTTCTTTTTCAGTGTAGATCACGATCACTTAAACTGCTAATAACAAAATGGCTGGCCGTGCTGACGACCCAATGCCAAGTGCCACATTGGACCGTGAGTCCTGGCTTCGGATCTTCATGAATCAGATGAATCGTCTACTCTGATCAAGAATGATGGATCAAACTTCACGGACCGGGAGGCGGCATTACGGAATGCCGCCGCCGACGGAAGCTCAAATATCTGACAGAGCCCATCCCGTCAAACCCAGGCCCCACGGCTGGAGCTAACGAGATCGCCAAGTATAACGATCTCGTCATGGAAGCGGGTGCTGATGCCTGTCGTTGTGTGCACCAAAAATAATATTTATAAAACCAAACTACTACTAGCAAGCGGTAGTAAGGGTTGATCCGCAAGGAGGTAGGGAGATAATAGTTGCTTTCATGTTTAATCTAAGGGTAAGAGTTGTGGGGGTTTTGATATGTATAATTTCTAAAACTAATAACATAAATTAAATAAATAAATAAAAGTAGCAAAAGATGTAAACTATGATAAAAGAAATGCTAAGACGGTCGGTTCACTACAGCTTCGATGACACATAAGTCTAGGTAAGTCTCGAAATACGGTCGCGAAGGATGGGGAAAACAAGTCTTCTCGGTCCATGTTAAATAGTAACTACCGCTCGGCCTATGCTACTAATCCCTAAGTCTCATTAATACTAACTCTCGTTCTTGATTAATGATTCCTAATGCAAACTAAATCACGTTATCTCTCGATCTTAGCAACTTAGTCATTTTAATTCGTTAATTATTGTCCATTCCTATCTCTCGATCTACGGGATGGTCAAGGTTAAGCATCTATCAAGTCTCCTCTCGGTCTCATTGAAAGATAAAGCACTTAACGAAACAAACAAAGCAAAACCAGACGCGAATTCAGTCGATCGACCAACTATCCCATTCGATCGACCAACCGGCTCAGTCGATCGACTAGTTAAGCCAGTCGATCGACCAAGCCCTAATGCGAGGTCACCTATTCTAATGCCATCTACGCCATAGATCCCCTATATCTTAGCGGGGTTGATTTAGCTACTCATACTAGAAATAATGGAAGCAACAAAATCAACAATTAAAGCTAACGAATTCATACTTGAATTAATAAAATGAACAATTAACATAAAACGATAAATTTGGCTTCGGGAGTCTAACCTAGCAATTCTATACTACGAAGGAAAGCAGTAAACTGATTAAAGGAATAGAGAATACCGTATAAAGGAATTGAAAGGAGAAGATCAAAAACCGAATGCGAAACTAGAGACTTTATTAACGGAAATAATCTAAACTAATGTATCTGTAGAACTTGATGATCAAAAACTGAATGCTTATTCTGAAAACTAAGGTTACATTATATAGAAATAATCCTGCGTAACCTTTATTCCTAAACCTAATCACTATGGGCTTTGGAATTCTCAATCTTTTATTTTGCGTCAGACCCGTGGAGTGGTCGATTGACCATAGTACCCAGTCGATCGCTCAAAGGTGCTGTACAGAATTGCATTCTGACGATTCCTGCAGCGCGCACCGATCTTAAAACAGCTGCCATTTCTTCGTTACTTGGTCAAATCAGGGGTTCTACGCGGAGTTGGAAAGCTAAGAGAATAAGCTTTCACCTCCAATTGTAATCACTCGATTATCTGCTCTAGAACTCGACATATAGCGATCTGAATCAGCCTGCAATATCGAGAAATGCTTCTTTGCTTCTTAAACTCGTACGCACCCTTGCTTTTGCTATCTTTAGCCCTTGAAACGCGCACCAAGCTCATTCCTCGAGTCAATACTCCATGTCAAATGCAATGCTAAGTACTTAGGGACGGATTCGGCTTATTTTCCAATGAAATCTTCATATTCCTACAAAATCACAAGAAAAGGAAGAAATACACGAAACAAGGGAAATAGTAGCATACACTACTCAATTGAGCTCTGAAATGCGTGTGAAATGAGGTGCAAAACATCATATAAATGACACGCATCAAACTTCCCCAAACCAAACCCTTGCTTGTCCCCAAGCAAGAACTAGACTCGATCCTAAAACCTAATGGAACGAGTTCAATCTCAGAGCGAAATACAACAAGTAAAGCCTAAACCAATTTAATGCAATAACCAACAATCAATTAGCAAGGTGAGTCATGCAAACGAGTTATGATGTCGTTAAAAATTCGCTGAACCATCAACTGTAGAGACTTATCAAATTGGACTCTCACGGGTCGCTCAAAACACTCAAATAAGCACAGGTGAATATATGTAAAAGATAGAAAGAAGTAAAATTTGTAAAGACTCTCACCTAACTACGACATATGAAAACATGCCTGCAATCTAATATGAAAGTAATCTCTACAACCGTACATACGCATTCCAACCAAACAAAAGACCATGACACATGCCGAGGTAGATATGGATATGTGAGGTAATGGGTAAGAAGAGGCAAAACATTTATGGGAATGTGGAGGTATATGTGATCAAGCTAGTACCTAAACAAAACCATATGACAACATCCAACTTCTTGCTCAAGATTAAACAATAAATCCGGTGCAGATGATTAGCACTAATCTCACAATCTCCGATATAAGTCAACTCCCCAAAGAATATAAATGATAACATGGGAGTGAAAATCACCAAATCATAATAATTGAAACATGTGATTTTTTCTTTCTTTTTCTCGGGTTGCAGTCGATCGACCATACGGAGCAGTCGATCGATCGGATTCTACAGTAAGCACACTTTTTTTCTTTTCCGAATCATTTTTTCTTCTTTTTTTTTTCTCTTTTTTTTTTCTTTCTTTCATTTTTCAATTCTTTTTCCTCCTTCATTCTTTTTCCAACATCATCTCAATGAGAGCATATAACCAAACCGCAATAAACATATTCCCAAAAACTAAGACTACTAGCTTGACAAAGGCAGGTTGAATATAGGATGTAGTTAAGGGACAAAAGGCTAAGTTTGGCTATGAGGGGTTTCATGGGCAAAATGAGAAAAGGGAACCTCTACCACATGTGTCAACAAACCACAAACCGAATGCATACAGGTATTAAGCAGATTAAGTTCGTATTTATGCATATTTATGTAACATGTCTCATAAGGAGTACTACTCACATTCCTAGATAAACTGGTCATGAATGTCACCAGTTATAAGCTCTAATCCTCAGAATATGATGTAGTTTGCCAAAATTCTAAGTCAAGTTATCAGGTTCAGCAAGATGTTAACGAAAACTCGTAGACTATGCAAATGATTCTACTAATAACATGTCAATTAGCAAGGCTTAGGCAAGCACAGATGCAAATGCAATGTCATCATTGAAATACTACCGTTCCGACTCGACCTAAATGCCAAAGTAAACGTGTATTTTTGTTTGAATTTTTGAAATTTTTCAATTTTTTTCGTATTTTGGTAAATATGTAAAGAGATAAACAATGCAAGGCAATAATGTGAACGTGAATGCAAGCAAATGAAATGCGACGCAAAAACCCTTCCCCAAACCAAATCGCACAATGTCCCCATTGTGCAAAATCATGTAATGAAGAAAAATGGAGAACGGGAATTTGCGAGAAAATAAAGAAATAAGACATGAAGTGAAAATCGGGAACTCACAAGACTTTAAGCGCAGCAAAAGGAAACCTCCCCAAACCAGCGTGAGCTAGGAGGTTTCAGTAGCCAGCAGTGCTACCAAAAAGTACCTGAAAAGACAAAAATACCACGCATAAAACCAAGAAAGTAAAATTGGGACGGTAATTATGTGCAAAATTAAGAAAATGGAAGAAATCAGATATATGACGGAAAATAAAGTGGAGTAGAAAACTCCCTTAATTCCGCAAATCGACCAAACACAGCAGGGGAGTGATCGTGAACAGGTACAGCAGCGACAGTGGTCGATCGACCTCATCACCTAGTCGATCGACCAGGGTGGATAGGAACAGTAGCTCCTGGATGCTGCGGCTCAGTCGATCGACCATGGAAGGCAGTCGATCGACTGGGAAACCTGCTGTAACTTTCTGATTTCTTCGAATTAGCTCAATAACTTGAGCTAATATGGTCCATATACCTGCAAAGCACATAATAACGTGCCCAAAAATTGCGCAAAACCCAAAGTAACAGTCTAAGGGTCTTTAAATCCTAAGCAATCCAAATTAAAGAGCGAAGTCTCGCGCACACGAAAAACGATAAATAGTCTAAAAGCAATAAAATAGATCAACGAAAACTGCGGAAAATCTCCGACCAAGGCTTCTGCCTACATGAAGTAGCTTCCGCAGTGCTCATCTCAGAAGCTGGACTCCACTCTACTCCGACTGGAATACTCAATGGATCATCTCTAGCATCTTCCCAAGCATGGCCATCATCTTCTAGCTCCTCACACTCGAGATCCGACTCCGAAATTTTGACTGGCTCCTTCTTCTTGGGCTCCTCGTCAGTTGCATAGCTCAGACATCCCAGACCGCCTCTCTGAACAATGAGCTCAACTGGAGTAACTGGCAGCTCATCCTTCCCCAAACTAGCTCCTGCAATAGATGAAACGGACAAATCGTCCTCCAATTTGCTCCCAATCTGGGGCGGAGGTGTCATGACAGGAATAGGCATAGGTACTGAAGTAGGCATATCAGAGAGCACAAAATAAGATTTCTTTTCAGAAATCATATTACAGGTCATGGGCCACATGGGGTCTGTCTTCCTAGGGGACTGGGCAAACATAATAGAGTGCTTCCCTACCTTAAATCTCAAAGTTCTTTCCCCTACATCAATTATTGCACCAGCAGTGTGCAAAAACGGTCTTCCCAAAATAATTGGGGTGTTGACATCTTGAGGAATATCCAAAACAACAAAGTCAACAGGAAAAAAGAACTTTTCAATTTGAACAGGCACATTCTCTAAGACCCCTATTGGCTGAACTGCAGAACGGTCAGCCATTTGCACAGTCATGTCAGTAATGGAAAATCTAGTCAATCCCAACTTCTTAGGCAGACTCAAAGGCATAACACTGACACTAGCCCCTAAATCACATAATGCCTTCTCGATTGAGAAGGTACCAATATTGCAGGGGACAGAGTAACTACCTGGGTCAGATAGTTTATGAGTAGCAGTGTGAGTTAAGTACGAACTAGACTCTTCAGTTAAATGCACTGACTCCACAACATTCAAAGACCTCTTCTTAGCTAACAACTGTTTCATGAACTTCGTATATGCAGGTATTTGATTAACTAGCTCTAAGAAAGGAATTTGCACGTTAAGACTACGCACGACATCTTTAAATTTATCGAATGTTACCTCATCTTTGGTCGGCACTAGTCTTTCTGGATAAGGGGCTGTCACAAGTAGCTTTGCCCTCTCCTCTAGGTCTCTTATACCGGCATCAGTGGACTTAGGCTGAAAATCCACTACTTTGTCTTTGTTGTAACTTGACCCTTCATCAGACCGTCTCAGATATGAACCATTAATTGACATCTGGTCATACTTCGGAACCGGGACTGATCCATCAGCATTTGGGTCTTGCCTCAATAATTTCGGAGTCGTCTCATCCCGAAACAAGAAATCCCTCAAGTTATCTGGCATTGGTGGACGAATTGGCTCATCATCAGCATCATCATCAGTCGATCGACCAGTGTGGTCGGTCGATCGACTGACTTCTTCTTTTCCAGAATGAACAAAAAGATCAGAAGGCGTCACTGAGGATCGCGGAGTGGTCGATCGACTAGGTGATGCGGTCGATCGACGGGAATCCGCTCGCCGTCCGTTTTTTTTTCTCGCACTTTTTCTTCTTTCCTTTTCCAGCAGCTTTCTTAGGTCCATCAAGAGCGGATCCGCTCCTCAGCGTCATTGCATGTACGGTCTCAATACGCTGATTCGGAGAGTGGAATTGACTCGGTATCTGTTTGCATTCTTGTCTAATGTAGCAATTTGAGATATCACTTCGTGATTAAGGCCTGGTTCGCCGCATTACTCTTCTCGTACCTCCACCATAAGCAACAGCACTAGACTCGTCAACTCGCAACTTCGTTTTTCAACTCTTGCTGTGACGGAGTGGATGGTAGTGAGGCTTCATAAGGAGGCTCATATGGTTGCTGCGGTGAAGTAGGAGCGTAATTATACGAATTGTCGAGGTGAAGTTGATGGAAAGCAAACATCTTCTCCTTAGGGTGCCTGCATGCCTCAGATGTGTGTCCCACTCCGCCGCATCTCTCACAAAACAGCACTTGCTGCTCCTGAGAATGGAACATGAGTGGATCCTCCTGAAGTACTGCAAATAAACAACACTAAAGAAGAAGATAAGAACTACCTCAAGGTACTCGGTCTTCCCTTGAGGCAAAACACAGACTAAAAAAAAAACAACTAAAACTAGCGCTGCCTCCCCGGCAACGGCGCCAAAATTTGATGCATGTCATTGTGTGCACCAAAAATAATATTTATAAAACCAAACTACTACTAGCAAGCGGTAGTAAGGGTCGATCCGCAGGGAGGTAGGGAGATAATAGTTGCTTTCATGTTTAATCTAAGGGTAACAGTTGTGGGGGTTTTGATATGTATAATTTCTAAAACTAATAACATAAATTAAATAAATAAATAAAAGTAGCAAAAGATGTAAACTATGATAAAAGAAATGCTAAGACGGTCGGTTCACTACAGCTTCGATGGCACATAAGTCTAGGTAAGTCTCGAAATACGGTCGCGAAGGATGGGGAAAACAAGTCTTCTCGGTCCATGTTAAATAGTAACTACCTCTCGGCCTATGCTACTAATCCCTAAGTCTCATTAATACTAACTCTCGTTCTTGATTAATGATTCCTAATGCAAACTAAATCACGTTATCTCTCGATCTTAGCAACTTAGTCGTTTTAATTCGTTAATTATAGTCCATTCCTATCTCTCGATCTACGGGATGGTCAAGGTTAAGCATCTATCAAGTCTCCTCTCGGTCTCATTGAAAGATAAAGCACTTAACGAAACAAACAAAGCAAAACCAGACGCTGAGTCGATCGATCGACCAGCTATCCCAAATCGATCGACCAACGGCTCGATCGATCGACTAGTTAAGCCAGTCGATCGACCAAGCCCTAATGCGAGGTCACCTATTCTAATGCCATCTACGCCATAGATCCCCTACATCTTAGCGGGGTTGATTTAGCTACTCATACTAGAAATAATGGAAGCAACAAAATCAACAATTAAAGCTAACGAATTCATACTTGAATTAATAAAATGAACAATTAACATAAAACGATAAATTTGGCTTCGGGAGATCTAACCTAGCAATTCTATACTACGAAGGAAAGCAGTAAACTGAATAAAGGAATAGAGAATACCGTATAAAGGAATTGAAAGGAGAAGATCAAAAACCGAATGCGAAACTAGAGACTTTATTAACGGAAATAATCTAAACTAATGTATCTGTAGAACTTGATGATCAAAAACTGAATGCTTATTCTGAAAACTAAGGTTACATTATATAGAAATAATCTTGCGTAACCTTTATTCCTAAACCTAATCACCATGGGCTTTGGAATTCTCGATCTTTTATTTTGCGTCAGACCCGTGGAGTGGTCGATCGACCATAGTACCCAGTCGATCGATCAAAGGTGCTGTACAGAATTGCATTCTGAAGATTCCTGCAGCGCGCACCGATCTTAAAACAGCTGCCATTTATTCGTTACTTGGTCAAATCAGGCGTTCTACGCGGAGTTGGAAAGCTAAGAGAATAAGCTTTCACCTCCAATTGGAATCACTCGATTATCTCCTCTAGAACTCGACATATGGCCATCTGAATCAGCCAGCAATATCGAGAAATGCTTCTTTGCTTCTTAAACTCGTACGCACCCTTGCTTTTGCTATCTTTAGGCCTTGAAACGCGCACCAAGCTCATTCCTCGAGTCAATACTCCATGTCAAATGCAATGCTAAGTACTTAGGGACGGATTCGGCTTATTTTCCACTGAAATCTTCATATTCCTACAAAATCACAAGAAAAGGAAGAAATACACGAAACAAGGGAAATAGTAGCATAAACTACTCAATTGAGCTCTGAAATGCGTGTGAAATGAGGTGCAAAACATCATATAAATGACACGCATCAGGTGCGATTAAAAACGTACTCATTTTTGCAATGGAATCCAATTTGCAGAAACGCTTCATAGCCCAATGTGCAAACAAGATTTTCACCACGCTCACTAAGGAATTCTCGAAAGCACCGAGAATCGTGACCTATGAGCATACCACACGCTTCTTTGATGCGAAACTCCAGAAGGGCCAACCGGTTAGCCCACACATTCTCAGCATGATTGAGAATGTCGAGAAACTGGAGGCGCTTGATTGTAAAATCAGCAAGAACATCGTGATTGACCGCATGCTTCATTCACTCCACGATGGTTTTGCGCTCTTTAGAGCGAATTACTATATGAATGATTTGAAGAAAAGTCCTCATGAACTACACTCCCTACTCGCATGCACCGAGAAGGATATGAAGTTTAGTGGGAGCTTGAAACAGGATGTTCTCGTTGTGTCAAACAAGGGCAAGGGTAAGGGCAAAGCTCAGGCAGACCTAGCGGTAGGCAAACCGAAGTTTAAGAAGTCGGGATCAGGTAAGAGTGGGCCTGGTGAGTCGAGCACCTCATCAGGCACGACAAAGAGCAAGACTGGTAACATGGAATGCCACCATTGCCACAATACTGGGCATTTGAGGCGTACATGTCATGTATACCATGAGGACATAAAAGCAGGTCGCGTTACTCCTGTTGGTATGTCTTCTACTACTTCTACTTTTATTCATATGATTGAGATTAACCACGCAAGTTACGGAACTTGGGTACTAGATACTGGTTGTGGTTCTCATCTGTGTAATCATGTGCAGGGGCTCCGAAACATCGAACCCCTCGTAAAGGGTGAGGTGGACCTGCGTGTTAGGAATGGAGCACGAGTGGCTGCCGTCTCAAGGGGAACATATGTGATCCAGCTTCCTAGCGGATTTGAGTTATTTTTATATAACTGCTATTATGTACCCAGTCTATCCAAAAACATTATTTCAGTTTCTGCACTTGACAAACTTGGTTTTTCATTTGTAATAGAGAATAATAGTTGCATTTTCTCATTACACGATATGATTTATGGCAAGGCAGTCTCCATGAACGGAATTTATGATTTAGATCAGACCACCGAAATATTGCACGTAATGAATAAAAGGTTAAAGGTTGGTGACAAAGATCAAACTTATCTATGGCACTGCCGTATGGGACACATTAATGAGAAACGCGTTAAATAGCTCATAAAGAATGGAGCTATCTCGGCCTTTGATTTTCAATCATTTGGCACGTGTGAATCATGTCTCATTGGTAAGATGACTCGAATTTCCTTCAAAGGTGTTGGAATGCGCGGCTGACGACCTATTAGGACTCATACATACGGATGTGTGTGGACCTATGTCAATCACCGCACGAGAAGGCTATAGGTACTTCATCACTTTCACGAACGATTTAAGCAGATATGGCTATGTCTACTTAATGAAGCACAAAAGTGAATCCTTTGAGAAATTCAAAGAATACCAGAATCGGGTACAGAACCAACTGGGTAGAAAGATTAAAACACTACGATCAGACCGTGGGGGCGAGTATCTTTCTCACGAGTTTGATAAACACCTTAAGGACTGTGGGATTGCCTTACAGTTAACTCCACCTGGAACACCTCAGTTGAATGGTGTGTCCGAACGGAGAAATCGAACACTACTTGATATGGTTCGATCCATGATGAGTCACACCGTGTTGCCTGACTCATTGTGGGGTTATGCTCTTCTGTCAGCTGCTCTAATACTTAACCGAAGTCCGTCTAAAGCTGTTGACAAGACTCTATATGAACTATGGAAGGGAACGGTCCCTAACTTGTCCTTTATACGGGTGTGGGGTTGCGAGGCTTATGCCAAGTGGAGACACGAGGATAAGCTCGGCCCGCGATCGGTCAAGACATACTTTATAGGTTATCCTAAAGGAACACTTGGTCATTACTTTTATTCGCCAACCGAACAACGTGTATTTGTTGCGGCTAGTGCGACATTCTTAGAGAAGGAATTTATCGAGAATGAGAAGAGTAATAAAACCTTCGAGCTGTCAGAGATTCTAGAACCAAATACCGAGCAACCATTGGAGGAACCAGTTTCTTCAATCGCGGCTGCGGTTAATATTCCTGAGGAACCTAGGAGGTCGGGAAGAGTCTCTATTCCTCCGGACAGATACATTGGTATGGTTGAGGAACATGACATAGATGACATTCTGCTCTTAACGAGTAGTGAACCCGCAACCTATAAAGGTGCCATGACTAGTTCTGACTCAAAGCTATGGCTTGAGGCCATGCAATCCGAGATGGACTCCATGTATGAGAACAACGTATGGGATCTTGTTGACTTACCTGCTAAGGTTCGTCCCCTTCAATGCAAATGGCTTTACAAGATAAAGCATTCTGTGGAAGGTCAACAAGATATCTATAAAGCACGACTAGTTGCTAAAGGTTTCACCCAAGTGCCAGGTTAGCACTACGATGAAATTTTTGCACCCGTAGTCATGCTGCATTCCATTCGGATTATCTTAGCGATTTCCGCTTTTCATGACTATGAAATTTGGCAGATGGATGTGAAAACCGCCTTCTTAAACCGTTTTTTGGAGGAAGAGTTGTACATGGTACAACCCGAAGGTTTCATCGATCCCGAACATCCTAAGAAAGTATGCAAGCTTAAGCGTTCCATTTATGGACTTAAGCAAGCTTCTCGGAGTTGGAATCATCGTTTCGACCAGGTGATAAAAGAAAATGGTTTTACTCGATCGGTCGAGGAACCATGTCTATACATCAAGTCGAGTGGGAGTAAGATTGTCCTCCTAATATTGTATGTCGATGACATACTCCTGATTGGAAATAACATACCTCTCTTAACCTTGGTAAAAGTATGGTTGAAGAACCATTTCCAGATGAAAGATCTGGGTGAGGCACAAAGAATTTTGGGCATCCGTATCTATCGAGATAGATCACGTCAGATATTATCTCTCAGTCAGGAGTCTTACATAGACAAGATCCTAGAGAGATTCAGCATGACTAACTCCAAAAAGGGGTTTCTTCCTATGGCTCCAGGGGTGCATTTGAGCAAGTCTCAGGCACCAGAGACACCGGAAGAGAAAGAGCGCATGACATGGATTCCTTATGCCTCGGCTATAGGATCAATCATGTATGCCATGATATGCACACGTCCGGACGTAGTATATGCATTGAGTATGACAAGTCGATTCCAACAAAGATCCGGTGAATCACATTGGATGGTGTTAAGAACATTCTTAAGTACCTACGGAGGACTAAAGATTGGGCATTGACTTATGGAGGCGAACAAAAGCTATGCGCAACCGGTTACGCAGATGCTAGCTTCCAAACGGATCGAGATGACTCGAAATCTCAGTCTGGATTCGTTTTTACTCTTAATGGCGCTGCAGTCACCGGAAGAGTTCCAAACAAAGTGTTACAAAGCAGATTCTACGATTGAGTCCGAGTACTATGCCGCGCCCGAAGTCGCAAAGGAAGCGATATGGATGCGTCAATTCTTACAAGGACTATCTGTAGTGCCTAGTTCGAATGACCCGATCACCATCTATTGCGACAATAGAGGTGCCATCTTCCAAGCTAAGGAGCCTAAGTCTAGCAACAAGTCTAGACATGTACAACGGAAAGCTCATCTAATCCGAGATTACGTGGAGCAAAAGGAGGTAGTGATAGAAAAGATTGCTACAGATGATAATATAGCAGATCCTCTCACTAAACCACTACGACAAGATAAGCATGAAGGGCATGTTAATTCCATGAGAATTAAACGTGTTCCTGAGTTGTAGTACCCTTTTATGGATTAGATTCATTCTCTTTTGTACTCTATACGACATCATCGTTTTGATATTTATATGTTTTGTTTTTCATGTGGATTTGTACGACAATTTTGAACACCACAAAGTGAACTGAACAAACATTATATTTTTGGTCCTTAATTGCCCACGTGAGCTGATAACTCTGGCAATTATTTTGTGACGTTGGTTGATGGTGGGTTCAACGAGCCATAAGTCAAAAGGTTGACTGACCAATCATAGAGGCGAGTTATACGGATATCTCGTAGGACACAATTGTGACATCGACATGGAGTCCTATATGTTTTATAACATTCGGTGCCAGGACGTGGATAGGACCTCCATGGTGATCCTAAGAGTCGATTCTTTTGACTATCGACTGTCTCTTGAGACTAAGGCAGATTTTGGGTGACTTTGGTTTCTTTCTCACGGTCATCCGTAATAAGGGGCCAAGTAGATTTTTTTCGGGTCATTTCATGTCGTGCTTAGATCGGCAGAGTCGAGTTGAAGGAAATATTCAGCCTTTATCGTGTACTCGATATTTCTCGGGGGCCACTCGAGGAGTCAGAATCGAAATGCATGGCCATGCTCGAATACGAATTCGTTTTATCAGTTGAGTTACTCTCTAGTCGGGGAAACCACTCTTGATACAGATCGATTGTAAAATACGACCTTTGCGGATCCGGATCTGCAAATTGTTTTACATTGAGTGAGAGAAATTTTAAATGAATATGAGAATCGGTTATCGCACATACACTTGTACGGACAAGTGGGAGTTTGTTGGAGCCGTGTCCTCCAGTTAGTGCGGATAACGTTATTGCACATACACTTGTACGGACAAGTGGGAGCTTGTTGGGGCTGGTGTCCTCTACAGTTAGTGCAATAACATTTAAATCTCTAAAAGGATCAAAGGGTATACTTTTGTATTATTATCAGTTGGTCCACATTTATCAATAACGGTTGGCTTGCTAGATAAGTTTGACGTTATTGTCATACAGATGGCGGTGATCAACTGGTCCCTAAAAGTCACACCTATAGGATACGTTTGAGAGATGTGACAGTATGAAAATACAGTCATGTTGATGCCTAATATGACTAAGCAGTTAGTCGGAGTTATTATTGACTAATAATTAGTCAAACGCGATGTTGAGATATTTATTTAATACGGATTAAATAATAATGGCTAAGGCGAATTAAGCAGTTAATTCGTAAATTGAATATAAACGATTATATTTAATTAATGTGTATTGAATTAATTAATTATACAATATTGTCATTGTCGGACAAGTATTAATATATCGTCTGAGTCATGTTACTAGTTGATATTTTAATAACCGATAACCGATGACGATTTATAATAAAATCCCGTCATATACATTGTAGCGATACGAGTCGGACCAAGAGTTAAAAAATAAGGAGGAAGTGAAAGCCCACTCCCTCCCCTTTGCTCACGGGTTGTTCCGAGTGAACAAAAGGAGAGGCTCTCTCTCCTTTTGACCGAATCTTTGTCATTTGCACAAAAATTAGGGTTTCGGAAAAATTTCCTCTGAAATTCTAGATCTCATACAAAACCTCACAACAACTCTCTCAATATTGCAAGTCAATTAGAGAGTAATTTCTAGCACAAGGGGCATAGTCTCAGACGGTCTTGGGTGCAACGATTAGGAGGAAATCTACATTGATTTCTGTTCATTAGGCCGAATTGCACAGGACCCGAGGTTGATTCTTATTCCTTATCGTTTCTCTTGTATTTTTCGTTTATGACATTTTATCACATGTTAAAATTTGCGTTATAGTCCTAAATTTTAAGGGTTTTATACGGATATTACCCCACAGATGCCTACCAATCGCATCTGGGTAATATATACCCCACCATCAAATCCTCAGAAGAACCAACTTCAAAAGCCGATGAATTCTCATCTGTACCTTCAAGAATTATATGTTTAGGGGGGAACTTAATGAAATGGAAAGGACATTGTTCCTTTAACCTTCTCTTAAGGCATCCATTTTCTTCTCGCTTTCAATATAGCTCGGTTGACGCCGCAACTCCCTTAATCATTTATTTTCTGCTTCTTTTGACAACATACGATCCCTCTGCATCCATGAACTCACAATATTTGTACCTTGGTTAACGACCATAATTTTGGAACAAAATTAAAATTATAGAATCACCCACCAATAATGCAGTGTTGATTCAAACCCACCAATAATCCAACATTGATTCAATAAAAAATAACTGAACCGTCACTGCATTGGTTAAATCAAGAATAATGAGAAATATTAGCCACGGCTTAAAAAATACCGTATGGTCAAACAATTAATTATTTTTTAATAGATTGAGTCATATGGTCATATCTTACATTTATTTATTTTTTTAATATATTGAGTCGTATGGTCAAACAATTAATAAACGGTGCACGTTGAAGTTAGAACGTCACGATTGACAACGGTTGTAGGTGAAACATTGTTAATGAACAAATTTACAACAGTTGTAGTTGTAGTTTAACCGTTGTTAATGAACCAATGGGCAACGGTTGCAGGTGAACCGTTGTTGATGAACCAATTGACAACGGTTGCAGGTGAACCGTTGTTGATGAGTATTACGTAGCAGCAATCTGGGTCTTGATTGCTGACTGATCTATGGAGTTTGAAAAATGGAAGCAAATCAAACAAGCATAACTCAACACTTTCAAAATGATCATTTCATTTAATTTTAAACCAAATACATTACAACATTTATCAGAAATCAAAAGATGTATAATAAGCCGGAACAACCCCGGTTAAGCGTAAAAAGCGCTTCTCAACCTGCCACCAATCACGCCACTCTAATATACCGCTAACTTCCGGGTCATTGGCTTCATATTTTGCAATAACAGATTGAATATATGCAAGGACACGACTTGCATGTGGAGATAAGGATGGAAGAGTACAACTTAACATATCTCTGGCTGCAGCCAAGTTGCGAGTAACAGGGCGACGAGGGTATGAAGATGATGATGATGATGATGCTTGGTTGACAAGCCGGACTACTTCACACCTCCTAGTCCATTAATTCCGTTGATGTTCAAGGGATGCTTTGATTAATGGGTGTTGTTCGGCGGGAAGCCCGGCGAGAACCTTCCCATCATCTTCAATCGTTTGTGTAAGCCATTCTTCGTTGTTGATAAAATTAGGGTTCATTGCCATGTTGTTTCAAATTTTTGTAATGGGGATGAAATATTGTGATTTGATTAATGAATGTTAGTAAAGGATGCTTTAACATTTATAGTCACATTTATAACGTTTTTCAAAACCGTTGGTAATTAATTTAATGTAAAAGTTGACTTATTAACAAATATTATAAACCTACGTAACTTGCAATAAATAATTAGAAAATAAAATACACTACCACACATATATTGTTTAAGAAAAAGACATACATAAGAAGAAATTAAAAGACGCGCGGTTTTAAAACCATTAATTAGAATAATAGTAATAATTAATTAACATAATCATCTTGTAATTCCCCTGCGATTGAGATAAATATTGGGAATTCAATATGTGGATTATTAAGAGGCACTTGTTCGGCCTCCCATAAACGAGGCACAGTGTCAATATAGTGTCGATATGTTCTTAATAGATTAATGTCACAATCGGTTGCAATCCATAAATATTGCGCTTGTAACACATCATCCGTATAATAATTTATCTTCCCAACATCATGATCCTCGTATCTTGCCTGGAGTTTTCTTGCTTGACGAAAAGATTCCAGCTTCTTCCCAAAACCTTCAAACTCTATCATTGCGTAACCAAGAAAACCATAAACTTTAGTCCAAGTTGGGTGGACCTTTTTAACGTTCGTATAACCACCTTGACGAAACATATCTCTCATCCAAGTAAACTTCTCGAAAACGCCTTACCATTGTCATCATATTTGATTGGAAGGTTGTGTATAATACACGTAATAGGATGGACATAGCGCGTATTTGATTGTGATTCGGCGGGTGTAGAAGACGACGACGACATGGTGATCGAAGTGTAATATTTTTAATTAAATTATAGGCTATGATTAATTGAACTTTGAATTAGTGAATATGGTTAATTGATCACATTATAAGTGATATTTATAGGAAAATATGTATGCATGTGTGGATATAATAATGGACGGATAGTAATAATGGTCAAACAAAACAATGCATGCAACGGTTCATTATTTATCATACATGCATCGGTTGAATATTAAACATTGAAAAAAGTATATAATGGTTATTTTTCACACGTAAATGATAAATGATAACGGGTACAGAGGAACCGTTATATCATAATAGAAAATGATAACGGTTACAAGAAACCCGTAGCTATAGCATAACAACGGGTACCAAAAACCGTTGCTAGTGTTAATTTAGTAACGGTTTTCGAAACGCCGTTTTCTTAAATTGGTAACGGTTGTCTAACAACCGTTGATAAGGGTGATTATATAGCGAGTTTATGGAAACCGTTAAACGTTTTTGATAACGGTTTCTTAAACAACCGTTGTCACATTATAATAAGAATGGTTTTCGACGGAAACCGTTATTCTTATTAGCGCGGTCTAGGTTTCCACCAATATTTTGAAAACGGTAATCTAAGTGTCGTTATTAAATGCATTAAACCGTTGTGATACGCTCCTTATTGATGGTCCAACTTGGCGTAGTGTTCATATACTCTAACCACACAATTCTCTTAGTGTTATTTGGGTTTCATATTGTGTTCTTATTGTTCAAGTTCCACTTTCTTTGTTACGGTATTCTCAATTCTTGTTATTTCATAGTTTTTATTATTGTTATTAGCATTCTCATATTGTTATTAGTTATTACATTTTCATTATTAGTTATTATCACTATATTTTATTCCTAGTAATTTCATTCACATTTCTCATCATAATCATTTCACTAATCATTTGCTATGATATTTGTTGTTTTATTTATGTTATTATCATTTGGTATAATTCTAATTCCATCATATTCATTTAGTCATATATCACCATTATTTCTATTTCTAATATGAGTGAGTAGTTTCATATGTCTAGGGATTAGGGAAGGCATGCATAATTAGTATTTGTAAATGTGAAATTAGGATGATGTAATATTGTTTAATAATTTCTATCACATGCTTTTTTTATTTGCTAATCTTTGATAATTGATCACTATCTTTGATTAATTTGTTAATTCACTTTTATAAGTCGAGAGGCACGAAATGAATTAGACTAAGCATGTTTTAGTAGACCGACCTAGCCATAGCAAGAGCTCGTTAGGACCCGTTATATGGTTGACAATAAGGCTGGGAGGTGGTTGTCATAAGACCTAAACAATTGACAATATTATCTATTCCGAGTTTAACATGAACATCTATATATTTGCATGTGTAACCCGACTCCCCTAGAGTCTTTTATCATATATATTTACATCATTTTATTTGCAACTTATCAAAGCAAACCAAGTAACCAATTGAATCGACCTAGATTTATTTCTACTCATAGCATTTCATAACGCAATTCCCGTCTCCTTGTGTTCGACCCCTACTTTACTACATTAATTTGTTAGCTAAGTTTAGGGTATCTTTGATTAGGTTACGACATCCTATCAAATTTTGGTGCCGTTGCCGGGGAGCATGGTTTTATTGAGTTTAGAATTGTTGATTTCTATCTTTTTTTCTTTTGTCTTAAGGAACACTTGTTCCTTAAGATCGTTACTTACAAGTTTATTGAAGATTGGTGTCTTATGCCTAGGTCCTCTTGTACCAGAGAAATGATTCCCTTTGATCCGGAGCCCGAGAGAACGTTCCATAGCCGACTCAATTATTTCAAGGAGCTTGACGCATCTTCTAGTCCCGGAGGTTTGGGTCGCACTTATACCAATTACCCAATCCGTGATGAGGAAGAAGGTTCTAGTTCATCATCTCCACCGCCACCACCATTTCCAATCAAAAAGATGGTGAAGCTTTCCGATCATTCCAAGCCCACCGCGGTCATGCTTCGAAGGGGTATCACTACTACCCAAATAGGAGCCGCAGATTTCGAGATCAAACCGTCTTTCATTACCTTGTGGAGATGAGGCAATTTGGGGGAAGTCCTTTGGAGGATCCCAATTTGCATGTTCAAAATTTTTGTGACTATTGCTCCATGATTAGGCAAATGGGAGTCACACAAGCTCAAATAAGGGAGATACTCTTCCCTTTCTCATTGAAGGACAAGGCTAAGCTCTGGATCAATAGCCTTGATAGAGAAGCCATGGGGATCACCAATTGGGAGACTTTGGCTCATGCTTTCTACCAAAAGTATTTTCCATCGGAGAAAACTCAAACTTTAAGAAGCCAAATCACGGGGTTCCGCCAACAAGCACTAGAGAGCCTTTATGAAGCGTGGAAGATATACAAGGATTTGAAAAGACAATGCCCACATCATGGGTTGGATCCTTGGTTTCTTGCTAAAACATTCTACAATGGATGTTGTGCCGAGTCCCGACGAGTTCTTGATCCTGCCAACAATGCGCGGTTTGATCAAATTGATACCGATATTTCTCATGCTACAAATTAATACATGGCGATCCATGATGTTCAATATGTCAATTCCCGGAGTGCACCAATCAAGGGTAAGGACGAATCTTCCGATACTTCCATTTTGAAGGCTCAAATTGCCTTGCTCTAACAACAATTGGCGAACCAAAATGTAAGTTCATCTGTTCAACAAGTCAATGCTATGTCATCTACTAGTCAAATACTTGTTTGTGAAGGATGTGGAGGTGCGGGATATTTCACCGCTCTATGCCAAGCTACTATTGAGGAGGTAAATGCTTTTCAAAGCTTTAGAGAAAGTTCATTTCCACCGGGAACTTTTTCCAATACTTATAATCCCAACACAAAGTTCCACCCGAATCTGTCTTAGAAAAGCAATAATATGCTAAATCCTCAACCACAAAATAACTTTGTGCCCCCAACAACCACCGAACAATATTGTGCCTCAACAACAAAATTCTTACATTCCACCATAACTAAAGTTCAATTATCCACCGAGCTATCAAAATCAAAGCCAAAACCAACAACAAATGCCACCTCGACAAAATTTCCAACCAACTCAAGGTCCATCTCCAAATTTCCAACAAAATAACCAAGGGGCAAGCAAACTTGAAGCCTTGGTGACGCAAATGCCTAAGACCCAAACCGAATTGTTGGCTCAAATAAAAAAGAGTGATCAAGCTCAGAATGCCGCCATCAAAATGCTAGAGAATCAAATGGCTCAACTAGCCTCATCTAGCTCTTAAAGGAAGACGGGTCAATTACCACCTCAAGTTGAGCAACCACATGATACTATCAATGCTATTACCTTGAGAAGTGGTGCCAAATATTATGAGCCACCCATGCCCAAAGAAAGTGAGGAGGTACTTGTTGAATTGGAGGTTTCTCCTAATGAAAAGAAAGGTGAAGCTATTCCAAAGAAAGTGGATGAACCCATTGTGGTTGAGAATGTAAAAGATGTGGAGGATGCTCTTCCAAAGAAAGATGTTGACGTTAAAATGCCGGAAAAAGTCAAAGTGCCTTTCCCTCATCGATTTGCCAAGCATGAAAAGGAAAGTCAATTCGGTAAGTTCATGGAAGTCGTGAAGAATTTGCAGGTAACCATTCCTTTTACCGAATTAATTACTCAAATTCCATCTTACACTAAGTTCATGAAAGATATTTTAACTAAGAAGCGGACTTTTGATGATGTTAAAAGTATAGCATTCACCGCTGAGTGTAGTGCTCTTTTGCAAAATAAGTCCCCTCCTAAGTTAAAATATCCCGGTACCTTTTCCATTCCATGCACTATTGGCACCTATACTATCGATAAAGCTTTATGTAATTTGGGTGCTAGTGTGAGTGTAATGCCTTATTCTATATGTGACAAGCTAAACATGGGAGTCTTAAAATGTACTAGTGTCACTTTGTAAATGGCGGATCGTAATATAAAACGCCCTTTGGGAGTTTTGGAGGATGTTCCCGTGAAAGTTGGTAAGTTTTTCATTCCGGTTGATTTCATTGTTCTTGACATGGCCGAAGATACCCAAATCCCAATCATTTTGGGAAGACTCTTTCTATATACCGCGGGTGTGGTAATTGATGTCAAGAATGGTAAGTTGACCTTGGAAGTGGGTGATGATAAGGTCACATACAACTTAAATAGTGCCATGAAGAGTCCTATGTTAGAACTGTCTTGTTATTTTATTGACATTTTGGATATTGTTGATGTTGTCATAGAAGACTCTCTACATCGATCTTTGGCTAAAGATCCTTTGGAGGCACTCTTGCAATTGGAATCATTTGCAGGTGATGATGAGATTGGAAATAAGAAGATTGATGCTTTGGAGCTTGAATTTGATGGAGAAGAGCTATCATTGGAGGAAAGCTCACAATTTGTAGGTTCGGTTTCTACTCCTCAAGACCTTGAGGTACAAAAACCCGAACTTAAGCCCCTCCCCTCTAATTTGAAATATGCTTTTCTAGATAATGAGGAAATGTGTCTGGTAAGAGTTAGTGCTCATTTGAGTGAGAGTCAATTAACTTCATTGCTTCATGTTTTAAAAACACACCAGAAAGCCATTGGATACAAACATGATGATTTGAAGGGCATAAGCCCGGAATTTTGCATGCATAGAATTTCTCTTGAGGAAGATCATAAACCATGTGTCCAAGGTCAAAGACGACTAAATCCTAAAATACAAGAGCGGTTAAAAAGGAGGTAATCAAATTGTTAGATGCGGGAATCATTTATGCTATTTCCGACTCTAAATGGGCTAGTCCGGTCAAAGTGGTTCCTAAGAAAGGAGGAACCACCGTAGTCAAAAAATGATAAAAAATGACTTATTCCCACTAGAATTGTAACGGGATGGCATATGTGTATTGACTATATGAGGTTGAATTTGGCCACCAAGAAAGACCACTACCCCTTTCCTTTTATTGACCAAATGTTGAAAAGGTTGGCATGCACAAGTACTTTTGTTACTTAGATGGTTATTCTGGGTTCTTTCAAATACCCATTCATCCGGATGACCAAGATAAGACCACCTTTACATGTCCCTATGGTACCTTTGCCTACCGTAGAATGCCCTTTGGTCTTTGTAGTGCCCCCGCCACTTTCCATCGTTGCATGATAAGCATCTTTTCCGACTTTATTGAATCTATCATGGAGGTGTTTATGGATAACTTTAGCATTTATGGTTCTTCATTTGATGCATGTTTGGCTAACTTGTCTAAAGTTTTGAAGCGTTGTGAAGAGGTTGACTTGGTATTAAATTGGGAAAAGTGCCACTTCATGGTAAATGAAGGAGTGGTACTTGGTCACATTGTCTCGGAAAGAGGAATTGAAGTGGATCGTGCTAGGGTCCAAGTTATTGAACAACTACCACCACTGGTAAATGTCAAATGTGTAAGGAGTTTCTTAGGTCATGCAGGATTCTACCACCGATTTATCAAAGACTTTTATAAGATTTACAAACCCCTTATGAAGCTTATTTTAATAGATGCTCCATTTGTGTTTACTAATGATTGTCTTGAGTCTCTTAATAGGATCAAGAAGGCTTTGATCTCCGCACCTATCATCCAATCGCCGGATTGGAACTTGCTATTCGAGCTCATGTGTGATGCAAGTGATTATGTGGTAGGTGCCGTGCTTGGACAAAGAAAGGACAAGGTTCTCCATGCTATCTACTACGCTAGCAAAACCTTGGATGCGTCTAAAATCAATTATGCCAATACAAAGAAAGAGCTACTTGATGTTCTCTATGTCTTAGAGAAATTCCGCTCTTACTTGATCGGTTCCAAAGCCATTGTTTATACCGATCATGCCGCTCTAAAACATCTCCTAGCCAAGTAAGAGGCCGAGCCAAGGTTGATAAGATGGATCTTGCTTTTGCAAGAATTTGATCTTGAGATTAAAGACAAGAAGGGGGCCTAAAATGTTGTTGCCCATCAACTATCCCAATTAAAGTATGATGATGGAGGTATTGATATACCTATTGAAGATTCTTTTGGGACGATGCTTTAATGATGTTGGAAGCCAATACTCCTTGGTATGCCTACAAAGCCAACTATCTAGTTGGAAAGGAGTTGCCACCCGGCCTTTCATATCAACAAAGGAAGAAGTTCTTACATGATACCAAGTTCTTCCTGTGGGACGATCTATTCTTGTTCAAACATTGCTCCGAAGGGCTATTCCAAAGATGTGTCCCACTATGGGATGTTAAAGGGGTTCTAGAAGGATGTCATTCTTCTCCTTATGGTGGTCATCATGGACCATCCTAAACCGTTGCAAAGGTGTTGCAATCCAGCTTCTGTTGGCCTACCATGTTCCAAGATGCCAAAAATTTCGTGATGGCATGCGATGCTTGCCAAAGGACGGGTTCTATTTCAAGAAGGCACGAGATGCCTTTAAATGGTATCTTATAAGTGGAGGTATTCGATGTGTGGGGTATTGATTATCAAGGACCATTTCCTTCATACAAAGGGAATCAGTATATTTTGGTTGTCGTTGATTATGTCTCTAAATGGGTAGAGACAATTGCTACTCCCACCAATGATGCCTAAGGCGTGATTAACTTGTTTAAGAAGATCATATATCCGAGATCTGGAGTGCTAAGAGCGGTCATTAATGATCGTAGAACTGACTTTGGTGAGAAACAACTTGATGCACTGCTAGAAAAGTATGGGGTTTCCCATAGAAGAGGCTTGGCTTACCATCCACAAACTAGTGGCCAAGTTGAGGTCTCTAACCGTGAGCTCAAGTCCATTCATCAGAAAGTTGTTGCCAGCCAAGTCGAGTAAAGATTGGAGTATGAAGCTTGATGATACCTTGTGGGCCTACCGAACCACATATAAGACTCCTATTGGTACCTCACCATATATGTTGGTCTATGGAAAGGCTTGCCATCTTCTGGTTGAGATGGAGCATAAAGCATATTGGGCAGTCAAGGAGATAAACATGGATGCAAAGCTAAGTGGAGAGAAGAGGTTGTTGCAACTTAATGCACTTGATGAATTCCGCTTGCAAGCTTATGAGAGCTTCCGTCTTTATAAGGAGAAGACGAAAAGGTGGCATGACAAGAAGATTTTAAAGAAAGAAGTTCAAATCGGTGATAAGGTGTTGCTATTATTGAGGGGGAACTTTATACTTAGCCAAAATCTTAGGAGACTTGCCATCATCAAAAGGGGGAATTTGTTGAACCATATAGTATATATGTTTATGTATTAATGATGTCAAAAGTGCTTTATATTCTATATACTCGTTGCGCATAATTGTTTTTAGTCTTTTAGATTGGACTTATTCATTACGATCATAAAGAAGAATTGTGATGGAAGTATATCGTGATCAAGCCTCAATCAAAGATCAAGATTATCTTAGAGTTATTCAAGCATTATGAGAAGACGAAGTCCGTCTAAAGATTAATCAAGCTTGGATGATGAAGTAGCCTATGCTCAAAGATCTTCCTGAAGATTAGAATAATATAGGTGATTATCTTGGAATGATAACATAAGAACGGATTTCTTATACTGGTAAAGTTATAGCTTGACAGCTATAACATTACTTGTGAAAGAGCTCAATGTTATAGCTCTTCTACTATAACATTGAGATGCTGAGTTTATACTACACGACCTAAAATATTTTCAAAATTGTTTTTGAAAAATGTTTTTGTCTCTTTTAAATGTTCTAGCAAAAGTATTTATTAGATAAGCCCAGTTTAATACGGAGTTTGTTTTTATGTTAAACGTGTAATTAGTAATCATGTTGGATCAACTTATGAGTTAAGCCATATTACCTAAGCTGTAAAATATTACTTTTGATAAGATCTTATTCTCTAGAATTATCTTATCATATCTTTTATATTTAACTTGATATGGTTATTTTTAATAAAGATATTTCCATTATGGAAATCTTATCATATCTTAAGATTTATGGAAAATATAATAGAAGGATAATTTATATTCTATGTTTTGAAATATCCTTTATTATCTCTTAGGGTTTTAAGGAAAGAAATATTAAAAGATATGATTTATTTACATATCTTTATTTAGGCCATTAAGGTTTTCGACTAAACCGTGAGGCATGCTTCATTCTTCACTATAAATACTTTACATCTTGCAACATTTGAAAGTAAGACATATAAGCATAAAATTGATTTTATTTTTAAGAGCAAAACCGTGTGTTTCAAAAGCAAGAAAACCGATTTGCTATTTTCGAAAAAGGTCATGTGTTTTTAAACTTGTATGTTCATTCGTTAGTTATCGTTATAAGATAATAGTGCTCAATAGATTTCTTACTTGTTCATTAACGTGAACCTTTGCAAGAATCATTAGTGCTTTCTTATTAGCGTAAGTTAGTCACTCGAGTATTTAACGGTACTCATTGAGTTACAACTAGAGTTAGTTATACGAGTTGGGTTAGAAAATTTGTAATCCGTAGAAAGGTACTAAATTTATTAATCGAGAATAGTGGACGTAGGTTTCGATTTCTGAAACTGAACCACTTCAAAAACCGTGTGTCTCTTTCTCTTTCGTTCCTTTGTTTATTTTGTTCTTTCTCATTCATTATTTAATTAGTTAAAGTTTAACCAATAAACTTTAAATAATTAATTATATTCATACAATCAAAAAGGTAGTAAAAGTTTTAAATCCTCAATTTACCCCCCCCCCCCCCCCCCCACCCCCCTTTGAGTATTTTGGATCGATAGACTCTTGGATTGATATCAGAGCCTCGTGCTCTTGATTGCCTAACCGCAAAGAGACTGATCTATCTTGTTCTTATTATCTTATCATTTTATATTCCGCTGCCTATCACGTGATAAATGGATTCCAAATACCTCAAGTGTCCCGTCTTTGTTGGGAAGAATTACGGGTTATGGAAAAACATGATGACTCACTATGTGAAAGGTCATGATTGGGAGTGTTGGAGGATTATCCAAAATATATGATGGCGGTTTTTTTAATTAAAAAGTATTGTCAAGTATTACGCCTTTAGCGTCGTTATTAACGTCAGTTGTTAATATAACCGCCACAATTGACTTATGGTGGCGTTTTCTATATGGAACAGCCATAAATAGCTATTACTATTACGTCGGTTCTTAATTTAAACAGCCACAATAGACCTTCTACAACACGAAAAATGCGCTCCCGCCAATTTTTTGGGCTTTTTGCGGCGTTTCTGTTAGAACCGCCACGATAAAGGCGCTACGATAGTGGTTTTTTCTACTAGTCGGACCGCACAAAATTCTAGTTGCATCCGCTGAAGGCACTACCTATGAGAAGAAGGAAGACGACTATGTCGAGGCCGACTACAAGAAAGCCGAAAAGAACTCTAAAGCAATAAGTCTATTGCAAAACGGCATGACCTCTACAGAGTTCGATCGGTTCTCTTCGTGTACAACGGCCAAGGAGATATGGGATGGCCTTGAACTAGCTTATGAAGGTACTTCCATTACTAGGAAGCACCGTACAGATCTGCTAATGCAGAAATATGAGCTATTCATTATGGAGCCTAATGAGTCGTTGGATAACATGTCTGCACGGTTTTCAAGGATAATAAACAAACTGAAAAACCTAGGAAGGAAGTTCAATACCGAGGACATTGCAAGGAAGGTTCTTAGGAGCCTGACTAAAAAGTGGCGTGCCAAAGTCACAACAATGGAGGAATCACGAGATCTTGAAAACCTATCTTACCAAGAACTCATTGGTGCTCTCATGGCCCATGAAATCACTCTTAATAAAGATGACGCTGAACTAAGCAGAGGAAAAAGTATGGCTTTGAAAAGCGAAGATGTTAACTCTGACATAGAAGATGAAACCGTCTTGTTTGCACGCCGTTTTAAAAATAGGATCTTTCGAAACAAACAAACAAATACATCTTACAACAAAAGCAAGTCGCCCAACAAGAAAGTAACGGAATCAAAGTCATCATTTGCAAATAGAGGTTGCTTCAAATGTCGAGAATCTGATCACATGATCAAGGATTGTCCAACATGGGAGAAAATCAAGGACAAAGCAAAACGCGAGAAGACAAAGAAAGAGTTCAAACAAGTAATGATGGCTTCGTATTGGGGAGATCTTGACTCAGAAGATGACGAGGGATCTGAAGATGACGAAGTAGCCAACCTTTGTCTCAGCAGCGTTAGTCTTGACCTAATCTCTAACAGCGACGATGAAAGCACTAACTCTCATTCAAACTATTGCTTTCTTGGAGAAGATGACGATGAAGACGTAAGTTATATGGAACTCAAAAAACGCGTTAAGAAATTGTCTAAAAGTGCCCTAATAGAATTTTTTGTGCAATCCCTCGATAAATGTCATGAACAGGATTTGGAATTAAAAGATCTGAAGGAACAGATTCTTGATATTACAGAGGAGAATCATACTCTAAAGGCCAAAGCTAAGAAGCTGAAATCTAAAGTTACAGCTGATAAAGCTACAACATTAGATATTGCTATGCCTGAAAAGAACGAATTAGAGTCCAAGGTTATAGCTAATGAAGCTATAACTTCAGACCTAAAGCTTAACATTAAGCACCTTCAAGCCAAAGTTATAGCTAATGAAGCTATAACTTTAGAACTTAGAAAAGCCAAAGAACTTTTAGAGACTAAGGTCACATCTGATGATGCAGTGATCTTAGACCAAAAGAAAGAGATATATTCTCTCTCTAAGCAATTAAAGTAATCTAAAACTGACATGATCAATGTTAAGAAACAACACTCGGATGTTGTATTCATTCTTAACAAAAGGTTCCAAGACTTTCGTGACAATTTCAAGAAGGATAATGATTTAGATCATACGAAATGTCAAGAAGAAATCAAAGCTCTAAAAGACTTACTTTTACATGCTAGGAAAGTCCATGATAAGTGGGAAGGTAGCACAAAAGTCCTAAACTTCCTAACCGAACAATCTGACAATAATATGAAGATGGGGTTAGGACATGAGTGCTACAGCCGTAGAGATCACTCTAAATGCAAATCAACACCTTTGGATTTTGATTTCAAAAAAAGGAAATATGCTGATCTTCCTGAATATCTGATTTGCAATTACTTTGGTCAGACGGGTCACATCCAAGACAATTGTGTCAAAAGAGCGCATGATATACGGAAAAATACCGACCATGCTTAATCGGTTGACACAACAGTCGAGGATGATGAATCCCCCATAGATGAACCTAACGAAGAAAGGAATAACAACTTTCGTTGGTTATATGACATGGCTTTTGACTACACCAAGAAGCCTAGCATTTCACAAACTCCTTGTCGACCTAATCAAAGCAAACCTATTCACAAGAAAAACAGTCATGTTAGACCTAGAGAAATTCCTAGACCTAAAGAAACCCCTAGACCAAGAAAAATCCCTAAACCTAGAACTCCTCCTAAACAAAATTACCCAAGGTTTAGAAAAGCGACCATTAGACAGGTTTGGGTATGAAAGGATTTAGTATATAGAGTAACTAATCATAAGGGACCCAACCTAGCTTGGGTACCTAAAAACTGTATCTAATCCTTTCTACAGGTAGTAGTGAAAGAAAACAATCTATGGTATCTTGATAGTGGCTGCTCAAGACACATGACTGGAGATAAGAATTTGTTTCTTTCACTCAAATCATTCAAAGGAGGAAAGGTGACGTTTGGGGACAACAAGAAGGGTAAAGTGATTGGTGTGGGAAAAATTGGAATTTCTAAGTCACATGCGATCAATGATGTCTATCTAGTAGATGGTCTAAAGCATAACTTGCTTAGCATATCTCAACTATGCGACAAAGGTAATAAAGTTGTTTTTCATACTGATGGATGTCGCATTATAATTGAAGGAACAAGCAATGTTATTCTTGAAGGCCATAAGAAAAGGAATGTGTATATTGTAGATTTAAATGATGTGCCTACTAACTCTTTTACGTGCATGAAAGTTACTCTTGATGATCCATGTTTGTGGCACAAACGGTTCGGCCACATTAGCTCACTAACCTTGAACAAACTCAAAAAGTGGGACTTGGTTGAAGGGTTACCTAAGATCAAGTTCGACCAAGAAAAAATGTGTGACGCGTGTGCTAGGTGCAAACAAGTGATTTCATCTTTCAAACCTAAAAGAGTAGTGAGCACAAATCAAGCGTTGGAATTGGTACACATGGATCTATGTGGTCCTATGAAGGTAAGGAGTTGAGGAGGATCTAGGTATGTCTTTGTCCTCATAGATGACTACTCAAGGTAAGTATGGCCTATCTTTCTTCATTCAAAAGATGAGACTTTTGATTAATTTGATTGTCTTATGAAACTTGTTCAAAATAAATATAAGACTAACCTTGTGTCTATTCGTACGGATCATGGCACTGAATTTGATAATCAAGCCTTTATAGAATATTGTAGAGTTAATGGTGTAGGACATAACTTTTCCGCACCAAGAACTCCTCAACAAAACGGTGTCGTTGAACGTATGAATAGAACATTAGAAGATATGGCTCGTACAATGCTTTTGTGTAGTGGTCTACCTCGTAACTTTTGGGCTGAAGCCATTAGTACTTCTTGTTATATCCATAATCGTGCTAGGATAAGACCTATTCGTAAGAAAACCCCCTATGAACTCCTAAGAGGTCGTAAACCTAACATCTCCCATCTTCGTTGTTTTGGGAGTATGTGTTTTGTTCACAATATGGTAAAAATAGGTTAAGCAAATTCGACCCTAGGAGTGATGAGGCGATTTTCATAGGATACTCGGATCATAGCAAGGCTTACAAAGTCTTCAACAAAAGAACACTCTGTATTGAAGAAAGTGTTCACGTTATTTTTGATGAAGATAATGTGTTTGATAAGCCCTTACAGGATGAGGAAGAAGACTTGGACGAACCTGACTTTTGTCTTTCTAGAGACGATCCCCCAGAATTAGAATTGGAGGACAATGAGAAGGAATAAGTGATGAACTTGATCATTCTTCAAAGGACAAGAAGGAGAAAACCAAAGTTATAGTTGATGATACTATAACATTGACTCAAAATAAGGATTCCCAATCCAATGTTATAGGTGATGCTACTATAACATTGAATCCAAATCAAGGTACAGAGTCCAAAGTTATAAACGGCTCTACTACAACATCTGGATTGGATTCAGGGGGAACTTCCTCCAATTCTGAGCCAAATGAAGTTGGGTCAAGATCAAATAATGATGAAGAGCCAAGTACTTCAACCAAATGGAAATACAAGAGTCACATCCAATGGACTATATTCTCAGAAATATTAAGAAGGGAGTTCAAACGAGACGAACCTTGAATAATTTCTGCTCATTCTACTCATTCCTATCCAAATCGAACCAACAAATATCAATGAAGCTCTTGCAGAATCGGATTGGATTATAGCCATGCAAGAAGAACTTCAACAGTTCAAACGGAACAAAGTTTGGCACTTAGTTCCTAGACCTAAGGATCGATCTGTTATTGGAACAAGATGGGTATTTAGGATTAAACTAGATGATGCCGGAATCATTGTTCGAAACAAAGCAAGATTGGTGGTCCAAGGTTATAATCAACAAGAAGGAATAGATTATGACGAGACCTTCGCACCTGTTGCACGTCTTGAAGCTATTAGACTCCTAATAGCATTCGCAGCACATAAAGGTATGAAGCTTTTTCAAATGGACGTCAAGACAACATTTTTAAATGGGTATCTACAGGAAGAAGTCTTCATAGAACAACCCCATGGATTTAAGGATAGCAAATTTGAAGACCATGTCTTTAAATTAAACAAAGCCCCGTATGGATTGAAGTAAGCACCTAGGGCTTGGTATGACAGATTGTCAAAATTTCTACTTGACAGTGGATTTAAGAGAGGATTTGTCGATAAAATCCTATTCCTAAAATCCGAGGGTACTGACCTTTTGGTTCAAATCTACGTCGACGATATTATTTTTGGATCTACCAACCGCGGTCTATGCAAGTTTTTTTCGGAGTTGATGACTTCCGAATTCGAGATGAGTATGATAGGAGAATTGAAATTCTTCTTAGGTCTACAAATTCAACAAACTGAGGAAGGCATTAAAATCCATCAACAAAAATATATCAAGGAATTAATTCGAAAGTTCGGTATGGAAAATTCTCATCCTATGCCTACTCCGATGGTTGCAGATAAGCAGTTAACTTTAGATGAAGATGGTAAACCTGTTGATGAAACAACTTACCGTGGGATGATAGGGTCGTTACTATATTTAACTGCAAGTCGACCAGATATCATGTTTAGCGTATGTGTTTGTGCGAGATATCAGTCATCTCCCAAAGAGTCGCAAATGACGGCCGTAAAAAGGATTTTACGATACTTAATTGGAATTGCTAAGCTATATTTATGGTATCCAATGGAGTGTAATTTCGACTTGGTCGGTTATTCTGATACCGACTACGCAAGATGTTCTCTAAACAGAAAAAGTACGTCAGGTGTTGCCACATTCGTTGGACCTTGCATTATTACGTGGGGTTCAAAGAAGCAGAATTCAGTTGCCCTTTCAACTGCTGAAGCCGAGTATATCGCTGCAGGACTGGTATGTACTCAATTATTATGGCTTACGTGTGACACCCTCATTCATTGCGGAAAAGTAAACACGTAATTCTAGAATAAAACTGCATGGATATGTTTGTAATAGGTTCATTTGGGTAAAAACCTGTAATTTTTAAAACCTGAACCTGTTGTAAAGATATCCAAATTGAAAGGTGTCAAAACATACAAGGTCTAAATAGAAGTTTTATAACGTAACCATCGCTAAAGTCGCGAATAGCAAAGTTATACAACCAAATGTAAAGAGGGAGACATATGTCCCTAAAATGTATGTGACATAAAAACTCGTATAAGAGTCTCTACAAACAAAACCAAATCTAAGTAAGTCCCTAGGTTACTTTGCTCGCTAGCTCGTCCATGAACCCCATATAAGCATCACCATACCTGTCGATCGCATCTTACACAAATACGAAAGCCACAGTCAGTGAGGAGTAACTCCGAGTTCTCCCAGCCACGAAATGTCATAATTAATATTACATGTAAACATAAGAATATGAATATGAATAACACATAGCCTTAGCATATAGATGCTAGACAATCGTGCCTATCATGTGAACAACAATATAACAACACATAGTCCTAGCATGTGAATACTAGAGCGACTCATACTACACTATCATGTGAATCACATAACATCCAGGAATCCAAACTCTATCAACCATAGCCGGCTTGCATCTCACCTTCTATGATTCATAGAATCATCAAACAAGAAAGGACAATATATCTAGAGACAGGCATAAGTTCCTAGTACAGTCAATAGTCACTCTGCAACTCGAGTCTATACCACGAGGTAAGGTAAACACCCTAGTCCTAAACCTGCACAGACCTAGCGACATGCGGAAAACTACCGCATCCAAGACCCATGATAACAACACATGAGTACCCCTAAGGAGTCCACCAAAGGGTTGGCTAGTACTTAAGCTGACTACATACATCTAAGAGTACGTCAGGAAGTCATACCCTAACTTGGATATAAACCCACCAAGCTAAGACACAAAGGCCATTAAGCGGTGAACATATACTCGTCAAAGACTATAATGGCCTATCTATGACGAAGGCCGAAATACTCACCTAGGACCTAGTCCCAGCTTGAATACTTTAGCCCACGCCACACAAGACAAGTGGGACACCCAATTAACCATAAGAGGGGCAAAGAGTCCAAACTTGCACACACAACTGATCATACACACCCTAGCATATAAAAGGCTACGCAAGGGCATATTCAGCTGACAATCCAACAATATCTCCAATATCAATAATAACCCAAATTCCAGCTAACCAACAGTACCATAATCCATGAGAACAAGCTAAAATGGCAAAGAGGCAACAAGACTCAAGTATAAGGCAACCAATTCATCCAACAACCAACATATGAAAAGGCAATCGTACTCAAAGACAAATCCTCGACCCTAGTCCCGCGACGGGTCATCGGTCAAATCGAGGCTGACCGGTTTAAACCTAGCTTGACCAAACTCATTTGGTCAAATTGGCCCAGCTCAGAGTCTTGGCCTACTTTGGCCCAAATCACAAAATTTACCACAATGTCATACTCTTGCCATTTTTAATTTCTATCATGTGAAAACTATTGACATAGAGAAAATATGCCAACTCATAAAATAACCAACTCAACGGAAATATTAGCTTAAACAATCTCCTACATGCCAAAATACAACCATACTTCAAAACATGAACCATAGGCCCAAAACATCAAACAATAGACCCAAGACCCGACCCAAAGTGACGGGTCAAAGTCCGGGCCGGACCCACCGGGCCTGCCGGGTTAGCCGCGCCCTTTTCCGGGCTGTTTTGGGCGGTTTTTCCCCCTTTTTCCTTTTTCCCACCAAAGTCCGTTTCAAGTTCAATTTAATACCGTCTCAAGCAACAATCAACAATATTCATTCCGTTTCAACACTTAAACATGTGAAAAACAACATATTTAACAAACTTTAACAACAACAATTCATGTGAAAATTAAAGTTAACATGTTATTAATCACATAAGCATCCAACACATCATAAACAACACTAATGTGACATTAAATCGTCGAGTAACTCGGAATAGTTACCTTAAGCTAGCAAAGAGACAAGTAATAACTTGAGAAAGCTTCTGAAACCCAAAATTACTCTTCATCTTCAACAACATAGGAGTCACCAAACTCGTCTTCAAAATCTTCACCTATAAGAACAACAAATACACAATTATTAAGCTTAAATTCGAAACCCTAGAAAGAAAAGACCCGAAACGAAATTTGGGAAATGAAAATAAAGCTTACTAGTAGATGAGGATTGAAGAGAGGATTCCAAATATATAAGTTTTATGCAAATTGGTGGAGAAATGAAGGAATTGTGAAGGATTTAGGGTTTGTAAGGAGGATTTTTGGTAGGTTTTTGGTGTTGGAGAGAAGGAGGAGATAGATTGAGAATGGAGGAAATGAAAGTTGAAAGAGGAGGCAAATGGGGGGGGGGGGGATAGGGCCGGTCCAAATGGGCATGGGGAGGTGGTCAATTGTTTACGTTTTGGGTTTTTTTCGACGGTAATTAGAAATATTCGTCGAACGCGATTTCCGAGAATATTAAAGTTCTTAAACACGGTTTTACTAAAAGATTAAGTACTCATATGCCCAATATCCAAACTTGTTTAGCCAACGACCGTAAGAAATGGGAAAATCCCAATATTACGACTTTTATCAGAAATCTATTTTATCTAAGTAAAAGGTTTAAATATAGTTTAAATTACATTTAAACATTTCTAAACTATCAAAAGTGATTACATTACTTCAAACTAAAATAAAATTATATTTTATCAAATTATTATTATTTCAAATAAATTAATATTAAATTAAAATGGATTAAAATATTACTTTTAAAATATAATAAAGGCCTTCAAATTTACGAGGTGTTACAATCATTCCTCCTTTTAAGAAGTTTCGTCCCCGAAACTTAGAAGAAGGAACATTGTATATATGTAGGTCTTTCTCTTTAAATCAATTAATCAACATCTTCAAAACATGAACTTATGAAAATATACGTGTCCTTTCAATGGAACGGAAATATCCTCGTCGGTCGCCTGAGAACACCAACATTCCAAATAAGAACAAAAATACATTTTTACGCCAACAACTGAGAAAACTAATTATCGGACGTCTCCAATAACGAGCCTTAACACTCATTGACGTTAAAACCAGTGGGAAAACATTAAAACATTTTCAATAACCTTTAGTTCGAAACTCTTCAATAAGGATAATGACTCCACTAATCATGACTAAACTCTAACTACGGCTCTTATACAACTGAGCAATGACTACTAACGCGGAGAATATTCCAGGGAAGGAGAGGAACACTCAAAGGATAGCTGAAACTCACAAGGATTAGCTAAAGGAACGAAAAGTACCTCACGAGAAGAGTTCGGGATATTTAGCTAACATAGAAGATTCAGGCTCCCAAGTTTCTTCTTCGACATTTCCACAACGCCAAAGGATACGAACTAGGGGCATGATGTGACCATAATTGGCGCATATTTAGCCCCCGAATTAGCCTTGTTTCCATGCTTTTTAGTGCTTATTTGGGTCATTTCTTATCTTTAGTTCTTTGTTTTGCATATTCTTTGAGATTTTGATCCCTTGGTAGGAAAGGAGTAAGAATCTTGCATTTTCATGGCAAAACAAGACTAAATTGATCGAATTCAATGACCAAGCATCAAGGAGAGACAAGATTAGAAGGCCTTTGTACATATCATAGTAGAAGAGCAATGTTGAGGAAAGATCCTTGAGTCCCCAGGGAAATCCCCAAGGAATTTATGAAGAAAAGGGAAGAAAAGAAGAAGTTACTATGCTGACTGACAATCCGCCCGTCCAGCCTCTGCACAATCCGAGCGTCCCGTGCCAGAATCCGCTCGGATTCCCCCTCAACAATCCGACCGGATTCCCCAGAATCCGCTCGGATTCCACCGCCCAAATCCGGCCGTCCCGACCTTATTCCGCCCGTATTTCTTCACAGCACGGATTGTCTTCTTCAAGCTACGAAAAGAGAAGCCCTTCTATCAGAAAATACCGGGTCCTCCTTGCTCAACTTAAAAAGTGTAATTACTAGTTTAGCCCTTAGTTAACCCTAATGCATCCTCCCTAATTTTCACTATAAATACCCCATTAGGCTAATTAGAGGAGCATGTTCTTCTTATCAATAATTAGTGTAGTTAATATCAATCAAATCTCTCTTCAATATTGTAATCAAGTATTAATCAAGTTTTAATCCAAGTTTTAGTTCTTTAATCTCTCTTTTGTTCATCCTTTATTTTGGGTAATTGAAGATTATTTGGGTTATTATTGGGAGATTGACAACCTCTCAATCTAGCATTCAAGTACTTCTATTATTATTGCTTTATTATTGAAATCATTAGTAGGTATAATCTCTTAATCTCTTTTTAATTATTGTTAATTACTTTCATTTATTCATCATGTTTCATATTGTTGGTATGATTGACAACCTTGCTAGCATGATCAACATGATAATGAGTGAGTAGTCTCTTAGCTAGGTTTAATGGGTGATTAGGGGAAACCAACATGGGGAATGATTCATGCTTAAATTAATATGCTTTCATGTTTTATTTGCTTGCTTGTTTTGATCTCAACTCATGCACATGTTATATTTGATGAAATGCTAAGCCTATGAATCCTTGCATTTACTATCATCTCCTATCTTTTCAATGAGACTTGTAAGACATAACCCAACCCGAGTCTCATTAGACCATGCATGTTGTTGAGTAGGGAAGATTAAGTCGACTTGTAGGTGTTGTACAATCTAATCGATTCGGCTCCGGGACCCAAACTTTCCTAGGATTGAAAGATATAACCCAACTCAATCCATCACAACAATAATTGCTTGCTTATAATTTGAGAACATGTTTGTATGATCATATCCCATGATTCCCCTATGATCCCATGACACCCTAGTGCCTTTAATCAATTGTTTACACCCCTTTTTATTCATCTTGCTTGTTTATTTACATTGTTATTCTAGTTTAGTAACCTTCTAAATCAACCCAATTTGTGACACCCCTTAGACACCACTAGTTACAATGGAAATCTCATTTCAACTCCCGTCCCTTGGGATCCAACCTTTACTTGCCTCTTTACTAATTGTAGAGTTGCTTGTTAAGCTATAAATTGTGTTTTGATTCGACCGTGACCAACGACCACATCTTAATTTGTGACCACCTAGCGGGATCGCATCAGGGCACCACTTTGTTTCTAAGTTGCTTGTTTGCCCTTTCGAGGATTCAGATCGGCCTTTCTTCCAAAGCCAAGTTAGGTTCCAAATCTGGGATTTCTTCTTGAATAACATGGCTCGGATCACTAATGTACTTCCTCAAGTGAGATACATGGAAGACATAATGAACCTTGCTCAAATTCGGGGGCACTCTAAACGGTAAGTAACGGGACCAATCTTCTCAAGCACACGGAAAGGTCCAATGTATTTGGGACTCAGCTTTCCTTTCACACCAAAACGTTTCACCCCTTTCATAAGTGACACCTTAAGGAATACTCGATCATCAACCTCAAAGGCAAGTGGTCGACGACGGGCATCAGCATACGGTTTCTGTCGGTCTTGAGCGACTTTCATACGCTCTCGAATGATCTGAACCAGATTGATGGTCTCAGTCACCAAATCGGGTCCCAACACGTGAGCATCTTGGACTTGATCCCAACAGACCGGACTACGGCACTTCCTACCATACAAAGCTTCATAAGGTGACATCTTGATAGAAGTATGATAGCTATTGTTGTAGGAGAATTCAACAAGAGGTAAGCACTTCTCCCAAGAAGTGTGGAAGTCTAAAGCACAAGCACGGAGGAGGTCCTCTAAAGTCTGGATAGTCCTCTCAGTCTGTCCATCTGTAGCGGCATGAAAAGCGGTACTCATCAGTAGCTTACTACCCATGGCTTCTTGCAAAGCAGTCCAGAAACGGGAATAGAATCTCGGGTCACGATCTGAAACTATATCCTTAGGCACTCCATGGTAGCGTACTATCTCCTTCACGTAGGCACCGGCTAGGACATCTAATCTCCATGTCTCCTTGATAGGTATAAACCTAGCACATTTGGTCAATCGATCTACAACCACCCAAACCGCATCTTTTCTGCTAGCAGTCTTAGGTAAAGCCATCACAAAGTCCATGGAGATGGACTCCCATTTCCAAAGGGGAACATCCAAAGGTTGTAGCAAACCCCGGGTTTCGATGCTCAATCTTCACTTTCTGACAGGTAAGACACTTGCTAACATACTCTAGGACATCAATCTTCATCCTAGGCCACCAAAACTGTAATCTCAAGTCTTTATACATCTTGTCACCACCAGGATGAATAGAGTAAGGAGAAAGGTGAGCTTCATCAAGTATCTTCTTCCTCAACTCGGCTACTCTCGGAACATACATCCTACCTTGGTAACGAAGATATCCATCACTATCCACCACACAATCCTTAGCTTGCCCAAGTTGGATTTTTGCTTGAATGGACTTGAAAGTAGCATCCTCAGGTAGGCAAGTACGGATCTCACGGTAAAAGTCGGGTTCTGCACTCACGGCACTAAGATAGTCAAAGCCCTTCCCAACAAGGCTTATCCCTAACTTTTGAAATTTCGTGGTAAGTTCATCAGGTAACACACGGATAGTGCTCAAAGAGTGACTAGTCTTCCTACTCAAAGCATCGGCCACCACATTTGCTTTCCCTTCATGATAAATCAACTCGGCATCATAATCATTCACCAACTCTAGCCATCTTCTTTGCCTCATATTCAATTCTTTCTGGGTAAAGATACACCTCAAACTCTTATGATCGGTATAAATGCGGAAATGAAATCCAATAAGGTAATGCCTCCATGTCTTCAAGGCATGTACCACGGCGGCTAATTCAAGATCATGAGTCGGATAGTTCACCTCGTGAACCCTCAGATGTCGAGAAGCATAAGCAATAACCCTTCGGTTTTGCATCAAGACACAACCTAGGCCATGCTTTGAGGCATCACAATAAACATCGTAGTCTACACCATCCTCAGGTAACGTCAACACCGGAGCGGTAGTCAACCTAGTCTTCAACTCTAAGAAGGCATTCTCACACTCATCGGTCCACACATACTTAGACTCCTTCTTCAACAATTGAGTCATCGGTCTAGCTAACTTAGAGAAATCTTTCACGAATCGACGGTAATAACCCGCCAAACCGAGAAAGCTTCGAATCTCAGTCACATTTTTCGGACTCTTCCAATCAACAACGGCCTCAATCTTAGAAGGATCTACCATAACACCATCTTTGGATATGACATGTCCAAGAAAAGTTACTTGATGCAATCAAAATTCACATTTCAAGAACTTAGCATACCAATTTTGACGATGTAGAATGTCTAAGATGATACGGAGGTGTAGGGCATGTTCTTCATCATTCTTTGAGAAAAATCAAGATATCATCAATGAACACCACCACAAACTTATCGAGGTACTCACTAAAGGTACGATTCATTTGATCCATGAAGATAGCCGGAGCATTAGTCAATCCGAAAGGCATCACTTTAAATTCGAAATGACCATATCTCGTGCTGAAAGCAGTCTTAGGAATATCGGACTCACGCACCGGAATTTGATGATAAATCGATCGGAGGTCAATCTTGGAAAAAGTAGAAGCACCACGTAATTGGTCAAAGAGCTCATCAATTCGTGGAAGAGGATACTTGTTCTTGATTGTCACACGATTGAGTTCACGATAATCAATGCAAAGTCGCATAGATCCATCCTTTTTCCTCACAAAGAGGACGGGGGAACCCCAAGGAGAAGCACTAGGCCTAATAAAGCCTTTCTCAATCAAGTCATCAAGTTGAACTCTCAACTCCTTCAATTCGGAAGGTGCCATACGATAAGGAGCTTTAGCAATAGGACCGGTTCCGGGAACTAGGTCAATAGAAAATTCAACATCTCTTTCAGGAGGAATCCCGGGTAATTCATCGGGAAATACATCCAGAAATTCACAAACAATGGGAACATCCTTCAAGGGAGGAAGAGAAGGAGAATTAGAAGTAGTCACTACACATAGGAATGCTTGATGACCCTTCTTCAAAGCATTCACCATCCTCATAGCTGAGATCAACTTCACAACTGTTTGCTTTTTAACCCCTTGATAAGATACGCGAGTACCCAAAGGGATTTTAAGAACAATCTTTTGATCTCGACATTCAAATCGAGCATGATAAGTAGATAACCAATCCATGCCGAAAATAACATCAAACTCCTCAAGTGGAAATCGAAGGAGATTAGCCGGGAAAATAGATTCCGCTATCGATATAGGGACATCCGAATAAAAATAAGAACAAGAGAAGATGTCACCGGAGGGTAAAGATATTGATGTACTATCTCCTAGTGAAGGTTCAAGAGGTAACTTGTCGGAGAATTTCATCGATATAAATGACAAAGAAGCACCGGTATCAAATAAAACCAAACAAGGGACATCAAATATTAAGAACGTACCAGTGACTATGTCTGGGTGTGCCTCAGCCTCAGCACGGCTCATCACAAAGATGCGACCTCTCGGCCTCTCAGGAACAACAGGAGTAGTAGTAGTCTTCCTCTCAGGACACTCATTAGCCTTGTGTCCAGGCTTGTTGCAGGAGAAACACACAAATTGCTTATCAAAGCAACCAATTCCGGGATGCAAAGGCTTCTTACAATGATAGCACATACGACCCTTAGGATTTTTGTCGTTGCTAGGAGATAGAACACGAGCACCTTGATTTGCTTGTGCACTCGGAACAAACCTCTTCTTGTTAGGATAAGAGGGGGAATAAGTAGGCACAAAGGGTCTAGAAGGAGCAACATAAGGCCTAGAAGTGGAGTAGAGTGGCCTCTTGCCAAGGGAAGTACGAGAAGCACGAGCCTCTTCATCAATAGCCCGAATAGAGCTCTCGGCCCATAATGCATCATCATAGATTGAGACAAAGGAAGTAGAATCCCTACGGATCAAGCTCTTAAGCTTTGGAGTAAGCTTGTCAAGGTAAAAGAAAGCCTTTTCTTCTTCATTTTTGACAAGTCTAGAAGCATAGTGAGCAAGTTCATTGAACTTGTCGGTAAAGGCTTGGACAGAAAGGCTTCCTTGCTTCAAATTCATAAACTCTTTAAGCCTTTGTTGTTTCAGCTCTTTAGGATAGAACCTAGTCTCAACTAGATCCTTAAAGTGATCCCAACCAAAACCAGGCTCAAGAGTGGAAGTAGGACTAGTCATGGTCCACCATCTATCAGCTTCTTTCACAAGGAAGTGAGAAGCCAATTTCACCTTGTCCTCTTCACGAACATCATACAAGACAAAGCGCTTCTCCAATTCCCGAAACCACTCGGTGAGTGCCACCGGGTCTACTTCACCACCATAAGTTTGAGTCTTGTTTCGAGTCAATTGACTTGCCACTCAAATGTAAGAACCGGGTCTATCACCTTCTGGAAACTGAGGAGGGGGAGGAGGAGCTGGTTGGTTTTGCTGATTCTGAAGAATCTGAGTAAGAGCTAGCAAGATTGCATTATCTACGGATCTCGGAGGAGCCATCTTGCAAAAGAGAACATTGATTAGCACCTAACAAATAGCAATCACAAAGAGACTACAACATAAGGTCCTAAATCTACCCATCCTACCCATCTCTCAAGTTTATTATTTTAAGGTCAAGTTATTTATATTGGGGGTGCACAAACGTGCGTCGGGAGCAAATATGCTCTGATACCAACTGTGACACCCTCATTCATTGCGGAAAAGTAAACACGTAATTCTAGAATAAAACTGCATGGATATGTTTGTAATAGGTTCATTTGGGTAAAAAAACCCGTAATTTTAAAACCGAACTCGTTATAAAGATATCCAAATTGAAAGGTGTCAAAACATACAAGGTCTAAATAGAAGTTTCATAACGTAACCATCGCTAAAGTCGCGAATAGCAAAGTTATACAACCAAATGTAAAGAGGGAGATGTTGGAATATGTGTCCTCCGACAATAATGCGATCACAACTGTCGATCATGATGATCACATGTTTAAGTCGCATTTTAAAGAATACAATTGGGAAGTAATATTTTACTGTCAACTGGTTCACACATATCGGTAATGATTGGTTGACTAGAGTTTGACATTACTGTCGTGCGATGGTGGTGATCAGTTGATCCCCTTAGGTCATACCTAAAGGGTAACACTCTTAATTGATTATTTAATTGATCGTATGACGATACGGGTTAATTAAATTACTTAAAATTGACGGACGATTTTGGAAGTAATATTTACGTATCTCATTATAATTTGATTAAATAAGATACGGTCTAAGTGATCGAATTGTTTTATTACTTAGATGAAATTATTGTTTAAGAAAACAATTGCATTTGAATGAATAATTTATTATAAATGCAAGATGTAGTGATTTATAATTGGTAAAATATTTTGGTACAAGTAATTATGAATTACTAAGTCAATTTTGTATATGACGTATCTTTATTAATGCATTGATTTTTAATATGTTAAAAATACATAACAATTTTACATGACATGTGACATGTGACAAATTGACAAATTGACAAAGATAAAATGGAATCCATTTTATCTTAATATGGACCGAAATTAGTGGGAGTATTAGGAAAATATTATGTTAATTAACTAAGTGGTAAACATAATCATTTTTTTTTAAAAAACAACAAACGCAGAGAGAGATGAGAGACAAAATAGAGAGAGAAAATCCTCCAATTTTCTAGGGATTCACCTGATTACGCAGCAATGGCTCGATCAAGGAAATCTAATAAAAATCTTTCATAAATTTAGGAGAAAAATCACAAAAAACTCAAAAAAATGGTTCGTCGTCGTCATTCAAAGGTAAAGGAAAAGCTGTTGCGAGGCATATCAAATTTTCATCGATGGAGTTTGAGTCTGATTTGGATTCCATCCTAGAGGAAGAAGAGGAACAGGAACTACCTATCCAGGAACCGGAGGAACCAGTTGTTTCTGCTCCAACAATCCGTCTTATGAAAGAGGATGTTGCTGGTGAGATTTCATACTGGTCTTCTTCAATCTATTGTTTTATATTAGGTGCAAACCCTCCTAGAAATGTGATCAATGGCTTTGTTAAGAGGGTATGGGCGGCTAATGGGGTTGATAGGGTTTATTTTCTCCCGAATGGGATTTTCCTGGTTAGATTCAAAACAAAAGAGCAACAGAAAGCTGTGCTACAGAATGGTCACTTGTTGTTTGATAATAAGCCCGTAATCATAAATGAATGGACTCCTGATTCAGAATTGCATAAGCATGATGTGTCGAAGATTCCATTATGGATGAAAGTATATGGGCTAGACATCAAATTCTGGAGTGAAAAGAGTTTGAGGAAAATTTGTGGGTCTGTGGGTCAATTCATTAAATGTGATGAGGCTACATGCAATAGAACTTATCTGGGCTTTGCAAGGGTAATGGTAGAAGTCACTATAGGTCAACAGTTCCCTAATGCTGTTCAATTCATTGATAAAAATGGACATAATCAGAGGGCTAGAATTGTATATGACTGGCTGCCTACTACTTGTACTAGCTGTAAGGGCATGGGGCATACTACTGAAGTATGTTGGAAAGGGACTGGTGTTCAGAAAGTGTGGAAACCAAAGGCTCCCGCACAGAAAGTTCAACAAACTAGACCTGCTCCTCCAAAACAGCAGCAGCCTTAGAAGAAGAGAATGGAGAAACCTCCACAGGCTAATCCACCAGTTACTCCTGCTCAGCAGCTCCTTCCAAGGGTTACCTCTCCAGTACCTGAGCAGGATGCATCAGTGGTGACTCAGTCAATGCCTAGGAGATTTATCTCTAAACTGCTGAAAGGTGATAATGGAAAGAAGAAGGTGTTTACTCCTGGTAGCATCTCTTTCATGGAAGCTCTAACTCTGTCTATCCAAAAATCTAAGGCTGGACTGATTGAGAGGGTTCTGTATGAGAAAGGGGAGACTTGCAGACAGACACCTGATAATGGTTAACTGTGGGTTTTGGAACATCCGTGGTATGAATAATGTTGATAAACAAAATGAAATAAAGTGGTTTTTAAACCAGAATAAAGTAGGTTTATTTAGGTTATTAGAAACTAAAATTAGGAGTAGCACGTGGCTCAAGGTGAAGAATAATATTTGTGAGCAATGGTCCATCTGTACTAACTCTAGTACGCATAAAGGAGGGAGGATATGGGTGATTTGGGACCCCAACTCTTTCTGGGTGGATGTGCAGGATATTACTTCTCAGTGTATTCATGTGAAAGTGTTTGATAAAGGAAGGAGGGTTACTTTTTGGATGACTGTGGTTTATGGGTTGAATAAAGCAGCTGAGAGAGAGAGATACTTTGGCAGAAATTGAGACTCTATTGCAGGACCTGCCAGGGGCCTTGGGTAGTGTTTGGAGATTTCAATGCAATCATGGCACCTATTGAGAGAATTGGTGGGGCTGCAGTTTCAAATGCTGATATACAGCCCATGTCACAAATGGTTAAGGCTTGTGATCTCCATGAATTGAAAAGTTGTGGTTCATACTACACTTGGAATAACAAGCATGAAGTTGATGGAAAAGTTTATAGCAAAATTGATAGGGTGTTACATAATGAGGATTGGCTAGCCCAATTTCCTTCTAGCTATGCTAATATCCTTCCTGAAGGCCTGTTTGATCATTGCCCATGCCTTCTGCACTTTGAGGAGACTAGGGAGAGGAGTAAAGCTCCTTTTAAATATTTTAACATGTGGTCAATGGCTGAAGGTTTTATGGACACTGTCATGAGGGGTTGGGAAAAGAATGTACCAGGGACACCTATGTTCAATGTGGTCTCTAAATTAAAGGGCTTGAAGAAGGAGTTGAGGCAGCTGAATAATGATCAATTTAGTGATATTGAAAATCTCACCAGAATCACTGAGTTATCGTTGCAGCACTTCCAGACCAAGCTGAGGGAGGATCCTCTTAATGAGGCTATGTGCCATGCTGAGAATGTTTGTTCAGAGGAGCTTGAGTTTTTATCAAAAGCAAAAATGAAGTTTCTGAGGCAAAAGTCCAAAGAAGCTTGGTTAAAAGAGGGAGATGACAATACTTCTTTTTTCCATGCTAGCATCAAAAGGAGAAGAGCTCATAATAAGGTGTACCAGGTGACTGATGTAAGGGGTAAGCTTTGCACCCAGGTTGATGATATCAAAGCTGCTTTTGTGGAATACTATGAATCTCTTCTAGGTTCCTCAAAACCTGTTGAACATGTCAAGGTTAATGTGATGAGGCAAGGACCTTGGTTGAATAATTCCCATGTTCTGAGTTTAATGGCTCCTGTTACTGCTGCAGAAATCAGGGAAGCTATGTTTTCTATCCCTGGTACTAAGGCACCTGGCCCTGATGGTTTCCGCAGTCAATTCTTTAAGGACAGTTGGAACATTGTGGGCCAGGAGGTGGTTGAGGCCATCCAGTCAGTGTTCAAGAGTGGGCAGCTGCTTAAGCAATGTAACAATACTGTCATAACTATGGTTCCTAAGATTGCTATGCCTGACAATGTGATGCAGTTCAGGCCTATAGCATGCTGCAACACACTCTATAAATGCTTGTCTAAAGTTATCTGCAATAGATTGAGTAATATTCTGCCTGATGTCATCAACCCATCTCAGAGTGCATTCATCAAAGGTAGAGATATTGTAGGGAACATATTAATCTGTCAGGATTTGATACGACTTTATAAAAGAAAATCATGCTCCCCCAGAATGTTGATGAAACTGGATATGCAAAAAGCATATGATTCCATAGAGTGGACTTTTGTGGAAGAAGTTTTAAGAGCTCTGAGGTTTCATGATAAGATGGTGCAAATACTTAAGCAATGTATTAGTACACCTTCTTATTCCATTGCTCTAAATGGAGAGGTATTTGGTTTTTTTAAGGGACAAAGGGGCCTTAGACAGGGGGACCCCCTCTCCCCTCTCATCTTCACCCTTTGTCTTGAATATCTCAGTAGAATACTACAAACTGTTCAGAAACATCCTAAGTTCAGATTCCACCCTTTATGCAAGAGGATTGGCCTTTCCCATCTCTGTTTTGCTGATGATCTGATCCTGTTCTGCAAAGGAGACAGAGCTTCAATTGAGCTAATGGTGAATGCTTTCAATTTTTTCTCCAAAGCTTCAGGGTTGCAGCTGAATAGAGGTAAATCCAATTTTTACTATAATGGTGTTGATGAAGGACTGGTAAAGGAAGTTGAGAGAGCTACGGGCATGTGTAGGGGTAATGTTCCTTTTAGGTATCTTGGGGTTAGTGTCTCTCCCAAGAGGCTATCTATTTTGGATTGCACTTGCCTTGTGGATAAAGTTGTTGACAGAATACGGGGTCTGGGTTCAAAGCAGCTTTCATATGCTGGGAGGGTGATACTTATACAATCTGTACTTAGTACCCTTCACAACTATTGGGCACGAATTTTTATCCTCCCAAAAACGGTGATCAAACAGATTGAAGCCATTTGCAGAGATTTTCTTTGGCAAGGCAAGGATTCTGGGAGTAGACCTGCCATGGTGGCTTGGGATAAGGTTTGCAGAGCTGATAAACAAGGAGGATTAGGCATCAAGAATCTTCAAATCTGGAACTGTGCTGCCATAGCTAAGTATGTGTGGTGGATTGAGAAGAAAGAAGATCACCTTTGGGTGAAATGGGTGCATGCAATTTATATTAAGGGTGATCTTTGGAAAAATTATTAACCACCTATAAATTCCAGCTGGGCATGGCGAAAAATTTGTCAAATTAAGACTCTGATGAAGGATTGCCTTTGGGCTCAGAATGTTCAATACTCTATTAATTATGGTTACAGATGGCTGCTACCAGATACTGAAACTGTTGAATGGCATTCATGGCATCTGAACAGATGGGTTTTACATAAGCACAGATTTATTTGTTGGTTGATTGTTCAAAATAGGCTTCTCACTCAAGACAGACTGGTGACTATGGGGATTGCTCAACAGAATGTTTGCTATCTTTGTGGAATTCTGCCTGAGGATCACAAACATCTTTTCTTTGAGTGTGTCTACAGTGCTATTTGTTGCAGGATGGTTTCTGACTGGTGTTCGTTTCAGATACCACTGGCAAATTGTATACAGTGGTGGATAGGGTTGCGGTCTAGGACCCTTACTCAGAAGAAGGCACTTGGAATCATTGTATCCTCACTGATGTATCATATCTGGATGGGCCGTAACAAGAGTAGGGTGGATTTGTTTTTGTTACGACCTGAAACACTGGTGGAGCAGGTGAAGTGTGATGTTGTTCATAGGTTAAAGAATTGTCGAATTAAGTGTCAAAATGTTCGTACCTTAGCATGGTTGAATGTAATTAGGGGTCATTAAGGAACAAAGGTCCATTGGACTTTGCCTTGAAAGAAGTTTGTATGGAGATTATGATTTTAATGATAAGACTAACATTTTCCCAAAAAAAAAAAACATAATCATTTTTACCTAAACCTAGCCATGCAAACCTAGAGCCTCTTGTGAGAGCACCTTGCTCATGCATTGGCCCTAAGAACTCCTCCCTCTACCCGGTTTTGTGAAAGAGAAAACCATGGGTTTTTCCTCTAATTTTTACCTAATACACTACTAAAAAGATTAGTGGATTATTCATTCATTCATCCACCTAAAATAAGAGTTTTAGAGAGATAAAATCCTTCCTCTTTCTCCCTTCTCTTAGCCGAAAATTAAGAGAACAAAATAATATTTTTGTCAATTTTATTCAAGTTAATATTGTTCTAGTATCAATAATATTAATTTTATTTAGAGGTTACCTTGGGTATTAATCCTTGGGAGGGATTCTACACTTGAATCCTTGTTCATCCAATATTTGGAGAGCTCAAGAATAAGTGAGTAGGAGAACTCACTTGTGCCCAATAATCCGAAATATCAATGTAAGGGTTGATGATTTCTTCCTTATTCTTATTATTGTTTGCATGCATAAGATCAACATTTAATTTTATGACCAAATTAATTTGAAACATATATGAATATGTTAAGTTATGAGATATAGATTTCCAACAAGCGGTATCATGAGCCTTAGGTTGTTTGCATGCAAATCGGTTATAGTTTTTCCGAGTTATACGATTAACATATAAAACTTATAAATTTGTGTTATTATGATATATCACGAAATAAATTATGCATGTTAAAGTTTCTTGCCCTAAAATGTATTTAGGATATTTTGGTTAATTTATGGATTTTTATTGTTCATCTTATAAAATAATGGCATTAAAAATGTGATTTTATGATAAAAATGTCATTTTCGGACTAAAATTAGCTAAACTTCGAATTTTCCAGTGGTTTTTTGATATGTTATCACATGTATTAATTTTAGATGACCTGTAAATTTTCAGAATTTTTGGAGTTTTTATGCTCGAAATATCGATTTTTCATGATAAAAATCGAATTTAAATGAAAAATAGGTTAATATGAGAAATATTTCGAATCTGGTCATATAAATTTAGTATGTTGTCACATGAAATTTTACAAGATGTGTGTAAAATAATAGGCTATAATGAAGTCTTTATGCATTATTTATGAATTTTTGATTAAAACTAGCATAAATAGTGACTTTAATTAGTGAATAATTGCTAAAACATACTTCATGACTAAGGAAAAACTTCACATGTTGCATTTTATTACCCATTTCAGATCTAAAATTGAGAAGTTGATAAATATAATTTTTCTCATATTTTTATGATAATATTTGATAAATCCTATAAACCGCAACATTGTTTTTCCCGATAAATTTCGAAATTTTTAACCTATGTTTTTGGACATTATGAGTGTCATGGTATTTTTTCCGAATGTTCATGAGTTTAAATTTCAAAATTTGAATTTATTTGAAATTTTTGTGATTTATTTGAAGTTTATAGCATTTTATTGTAATTTTTAGTCCATTAATGAACAATTTAAGAAATATAAGTTAATTATCGTCAAATAGTTAGTGGAGACTAATTTTGAGTCCTAAGTTGGTTAGGGTAATTAGCTTGTGCATAAATATGATTTTATGTAATTTATTGTGATTTTAAAAGGTTGAATCACGCAAATCCGTAAAAACCGATTAATATACGATATTGGCTCCTTAAAGGCGATTTAGCATAAAATTTGGGCATTTTCATACATATTATAATGCTGCATTTTATTTATGATTGTCATAATTTTATTTTATGTAATTTTTGAATTATGTAATTTTTACTTAGTATGGCCTTAGTTTTTAATTGGTATTTCCCGAAATGTATGGGAATATCGATTCGGTTGTAATTTATTGTGATCTCGTATCACCGTTTTGTAATTTAATAGATTTATTTTATTTTAATTACAAATGTATAATAGGAAATTATGTAATTTGTTATGTAATTTATTTATTTCGGAGTTCCTTGAAGACGGTGTCACTCAAGAAGGCGAAACATAAAGACGGTGTTACCTCGAGATGCGTGACAAAACCGAAGTTCAAGGGACCAATGGAGTTGGTTTCCGAATATGTAATAGTTAATTAGATTTTCTATTTTAGGAAGGCCATACTAAGATTTAATTTATGCTTTGCATTTTATTCATATGTTGCATGCATCGCTAAATCGCCATAACTAAAACATGCATTGTCATTTTAATCGAGTTTATCGACCGTGTCAATTAAAATTATCATAGTTCACCGCTTTAGTTCACTTAAAACGTGATAGATAATAAATTGACATGACCTCTCGCTAAAAATAATCAATTGAGACATAGCCTTACCAAAAAGTAGAAACCATGAAAACCTATTTCGTGAGGGAGTGCACTCAGCCACACCGGGGTACAAACCTTGTTACGTAGGGGAAGTGGGTGATAAATGTCTATCCACCGAATTCATGTTGATGAGGGTTTCATCGGCCACACCGTGCCCAAGTTAATGTGGGTTTGGATCATGGACACATTTATTCGAAATTTGGATTGAACTCAACAAAAGTTTTTGATAAGGGTTTTATCGGCCACACCGTGCCCTTGTCGGATGTGTTTTGGGCTAAAGATAAATGTTAATGTAATTTTATCGACCAAGAGTTCTAAAAGTAGAATCAATTAAAGAGTTAATCCACCGAGTTATGTTGATAAGGGTTTCATCGGCCACACCGTGCCCAAGTTAATATGAATTTGGGTCTTGCAATCATTTATCTAAGTTGGGTAGAGGTCACTAGATAAATGCAATAAAACTTGTTTAAATTAAAATTTTACGAGTATTATTATTTTGAAAACGACATATGTTTTATTCTTTCTATATTTTGTTTTGTAGACCGCTTTTATTTCTCATAACAAATGGCCACTCCAAACACCAACGCCACACCTCTCACTAATACTTCATGGGTCCGATCCTTTATGGATCGATGTAAACTTGAAAAGAATGAGTCAAATTTCTCCGATTGGGATGTCCAACTCAAACTAGCCGCCCAAGGTGACGACAAGCTTCGTTACCTCACCGAGGCCTCTCCACCCGAACCTAATGCTAGGTCGAGTGCCGCTACTAGGGAAGCATATGAGGCTTACCACAAGGAGTCCGCCGCAATGAAAAATGTGTTGATCTTTGCGATGGAGGCGGATCTCCAAAGGAGAGCCTTTAAGATGGGCACCGCTAATGAAATCTATTCCAAGCTTGTGACAATGTTTTCACAAACTCCGCGGATCGTCCAATATGAGGCGGCCGCGGCATTCTTTGATCTCGACTTCAAAGAGGGCCAAAAGGTTAGCCCTCACGTGCTCAAGTTAATGGAGCTCGTCGAGACCTTGAAGATTCAAAATGTTAAAATCCCCAAAGAACTCATTGTAGATAGGATTCTACACTCCTTATCCAAAGTCAAAGCGTATGTTCAATTCCGGGTGAATTTTAACATGCAAGACAAGGACGTGTCTCTTGAAGAGTTGCACAAGTTACTTGTGCAAGCCGAAAGAGACATGGGGTTAAATGTTAACCCACCTAAGGATGTGCTTAACATAAGCACCAAAAGCAAGGGGAAGTTCAAGAAGAATGTGAAGAAGGGTAAGAAGCAAGCTCCCACTTTCACCAAAGCTAAGACTTATGAAGCTAGCACTTCCAAGATCAAGAAGGGTCCTCTTGATAAATGCCATTATTGTAATGGTGTTGGACATTGGAAAAGAAATTGTTCCAAATATCTTGGTGACATTAAAGTTGGAAAGATCAATCCAGTAGGTAAATGACTATCCTTTCTTTTATGTTTCTAATTCAACTATGGTATTGTGATACAAAGTTGTGATAATGTATCCCCTTTTTATTGTAAATAGAGCCTCCACCAAGAAAGGACATGGGAAAAGAAAAACAAGCTTGAGAAACCATCAAGAAGCTAAGAGTAGCTTCCATGAAGCTTGGCTTTTTATTGTCTTATTTTAATTTATGTTTCGGATTTTTAGAACCTTTTGATTTCCGTGTTCGACATGGAAATGTTTAATCCTTTCTAAACAATTGTTGTATTTTGGATTATGGTGACTTGGTTTGCAACCCAAGTCCCCGTTTTATCGTATTTTATCCTTGTTCTAAAATTCGTCTTTATATGCTTGCTCATAGAAACATATGATCATTCACTTAAAGTGATATAATAGACAACTATAATGATGGGATTCATTGTATGTCCACAAGCTTAAAGCTTGTGTATGATCAATTATAAAGTGATATTGAGTTGATGAACTCTCTTAAAGGAATGTCAATCACCAAGTACACTTATCAAATTTAAAACAATTAGTCAACCTATGACATAGTCCTCCTTATACTTCAAAATCATTATTTGTGTCTCATAAGCTATCTTTGAATCCCTAGTGTATTTATTCTAAAGATAGAGTGGGAGAAAAATGAAGACACAAAGAACACCAAGCAAAATTTGTGTACTTGTGTAAATGAGATCTACGCAAGCAAAATTTGTGTACTTGTGTAAATGAGATCTACGCAAGAAAGAATGATTAAAGAATGATTTGTATACCTATTTATATAGTATACTCGAATAGATGAGATCTATGGTCTCAAATAGATGATATCTACATGACAAAAGAGACCAAGTGAAGTAATCAAAAGAATATCTTCTCAAGATAACTACACGAGGAGACGAAAAGAAAGTTTTGGAATAAGAATGACTAATGTAAAGTCTTAACAAGAGTTTTGACTAGTTTATGAACAACATTTGACCAATAGTTTCAATATTTGATATTTACTTAAGAGCCTAAATGAATCAAAGTTGCATCCTAGAAAATAAATGAGATTTATGACTACAAGTTGCAAAGAATGATATGCCGATATCTACAAAAGCTAAATTAATTGTTAACCAGGCCAGTGTCATTACTTAACCTCATTATGAAAATGAAATGGTTAAACTTCCTTCCGAAAAGGGTATTTTGAGAAGGACGTATAATAAATGAAATTCACATTTGAATAATGACATTGCTACGCATCATTATAAAATGAATGAGTTAGAGATTAAAAATCTCTTTCCATAAGTTTAAGATTGAAACCTTTTCTAAATAAGTATTTTGAAATGATATGTTGGGAACATATATGGTTTGAATCTTAATAACTTGGCAAAGCAAATTGTATTGTTTCGATTGAGTGGTCAACTACGAAACATGTGGAATTAAGTGGGAGATTGAAATTATCATGTGAAGACATGGAATTTAGTGGGAGCAATCATCTTGTAAAAAGTTTATAACTCATTACTCATTGAGAATGACGAGCTAATACTTTCTTTGAAGTATTTGAGTTTTCAATTCTGGATGAAAATGGACTATGATGAATCCAATCACATCATGAGATGTTGGATAGGTATTGAGATATACACATCGAATCAACGAGAAACATAGGTTATTCATGTCAATGAAAATGGAATTGCCATTAGCAGTCATGGTCATTCATTGAACCTAAGAATGGTTGATCACATGATTGTTAAGTTTCTAATGTTTCCGCCATTAGAATAGTCATGCACATGTCCAATAATGAATCATATGCATAAGAGCATGATGAATCATTGGCAAGCCATAGAAGAATCGTCATGAATTCTCGACGAGAATCCGATGAGCAATTTCAGTGTTGGACATAACACTCTGTTATGTGTCAAGAGGTTGCACATATTAAAGTTCGAACAAGCGTAAGGATTTATGAAAATCCTAAGCTTTTCAAGCTAAAAGGAGAAATAAGAAGTTTGGAAAGATACTTAGTTGAAGTAAGAAGTTACTCAGAACTAATATTTTCTAATATGCTAGGACTTATGAGAAGTGCTAGGTTAATAATCTTGACAATTGTTGCAAGACCCTACAAAACGTATACCTAGTGCATTGTGAGATGACAGAAAACTTGACCAGTGCAAGTTATATCATCCACCACAAATTCATTGGCTATGTGATAAACAACCAGAAAGTTTTTTCAAGATAAAGAACCCAAACCGAGGTTGGGAACCTATATGTGTACTTGGTGAGGTTAATGCAATGAGAGATAACATGAATGTAAAAGAAAATGCGATAAAAGAAGTTTGAACACATGGACACATGGTATGTTAAACTTCTATTGCAATCGACTAGTGTTTACACACTTACGATATGCATCACAAGGTTGTAATACGGTATTGACTACCCAATGTGATGTCGACATTTGTTGTTTGAGTTATTATTAACTCACCTTATACTTTGTTACATCCAAACGGGTTGTAGAGACAATTGGACCCCGTTAAAGTGAACACGAATTAGCATTGTATTCGCCCATAGTTACTTACATGAGGTGACGTCTCGAAGTGACTAGAGTGTGATGCGATTGATGGCGAGTTCAAGTGCTATAGAGTCATATAAGAATGACTGGTCGATCACATAGGCAGACTGTTAGGAACACTCTGTCGGGCCTTATGACCACTTATAGAGTTCTGGCAAATTTATATAGCCAGGTCGTGGCGAGAGCTACTATAGTATTCTAATGAGTCGATTCTTTTGACTAAAGACTATTCGCCTAAGATGGCACAGTTTCAGATTAACTTTGATTTGTGTTACTACGACCTTCGTAAATAGGGTCAAATGGGCATATTTTGGGTTATGATGGCTCTGGCTAGTCGAAGGGAATGAGTGCGATAAGAATTGTCCACCCCTAGTCAGGGTTATAAAAATATCTCAGGGCCACTCGAGGAGCAATGAACTGGAAATGCGTGGCCACGCTCGGAAGATATCTATGGTAGATAAATCCGGTCAATCAGTTATTCTCCAGATCGAGAAAACCACTCTCGATATGATCACTTGCAAGTACGACCTGAAAGACACCTTGCATTGAGTGGGAGATAGTAATAGGACAAGAGAATTGGTGACGCACACTTGTCGAGGACAAGTGGGAGATTGTTGGAATATGTGTCCTTCGACAATAATGCGATCACAACTGTCGATCATGATGATCACATGTTTAAGTCTCATTTTAAAGAATACAATTGGGAAGTAATATTTTACTGTCAACTGGTCCACACATATCGGTAATGATTTGCTGACTAGAGTTTGACATTACTGTCGTGCAACGGTGGTGACCAGTTGATCCCCTTAGGACATACCTAATGGGGAACACTGTAATACTCCGTATTTATGGTCTTGGGGGTACTCTATCGAGTAGGCCTTACTCTGTCGAGTAAGGGTAAGTGGCGAAGCAAAATAGTTTCTGACCTGTTGGGCACTCGATCGAGTAGCTGGGGCACTCGATCGAGTAGGGGGGTACTCGATCGAGTACCTTGGGTACTCGATCGAGTGTCCGGTTTTACGAGGGAGTTTTCTCGGGTTTTGTTAATTACGCGATTTAGGTATTTAAACATATTCGTAATTGTTTTAAATCACTTTTTACAAAACCTAAAACCTGTTTAAGAGAGAAAGCAACTAGTCTTCTTCCTAATCGCGTTCTTGACAATTCCCGGAGTTCAGACGGTCTGTTCGTAGCGTAGTTCGTGTCGTTGGATTCCTTGCGTCGAGGGTAAGCTTTTAATATAATTTCTATAATGTTTTGTTAAGATTGATGAAACCCTAATTTGGGAATTTGGGGGTTTTTATGAGTAGTATTTGAATGGTAGCATCTATGTGTTGTATGATAGGAGGAGAATTCGTAGAGGAGCCGTTTTGATACTGTTTGTAGATACCGTCTGCGTGTTGTGCTTTCCAGGTAGGATTTCCTACTCAGTATTAGTCCCATAATGGGATATTGGTGATGTGCTGTAGTTAGTTGTTTGATATGATGATTGTGATTGTGATTGTGATTGTGATTGTGATTGGTTTCTATGGCTCTCGAGATGCATTCTCGGCTGAGTGGGGTCACTTGCGGGAGTGATCTCACGCCCTAGTTTCGCCCTTCGTGGAACCCGCCACGAAAGGGGATGTGCACATTAATGGACAGGGTTATCGCTCGTACGATGAGCGGGGCTTAGGTGGGAACGGCTGCGGTCCCCCATCGGGCGTGGTGGGTCCAAAGTGGACGTACCAAGATTGAGATGATGGGAGTTGGTGGTGTGTGTGTGTGTGTGTGATTCATTTGTATGATTGCCTTATTATTGTTATCTATATTGGTTGTGTGATTAGTACTGACCCCGGTGTTGTTTTGTAAAACCTGCGGTGATCCATTCGGGGATGGTGAGCAGATATTGAGCAGGTATAGAGATGAGTACGGGGATAGCTGGGATGGCCACGACATGACGATAGAGTCTTCCGCTGTAGTTTAGCATTTATTTATATTTCAGTTGAGAACAGATAGTTTGGAATAATGTATTGTACTTTCAGTTTGGTTTCGAGGATTGTACTTATTCATTAAATTACTTATAATAAATGTTGTTTCTGTTTTGTCTATTTGATTATCATACCTCGGGCGACCGAGATGGTGATGTCTTCATACCTGAGTGGTCCTGGTAACGCACTCGGAGTATGGGGGTGTTACAAATGGTATCAGAGAGACGATCCTGAAACCTGTAACCAATGAACTTAATGAACATAGGGAGTCAATTAAAATGAACCCGGGGTAGAAGTTGTAGGAGCTAGTGCAAAGGCTTGGGAGACGTCCTAAAGTCGCGGGGGTCGCCCTACAACTTTGAACCGGTCACATGGGGGAAATGTGTGTGTTGAGTTATGTGTGTGCTTAGTAACTTGCGTAACAATGTGATGAATGTGTTGATGGTTGTATGCTCGAATTGGAAGTTGATGAGATAAAAAGAAAAGTGATGTTGTATATATAGACATTGTTGATGAAATGATAGCATGATGGAATGTTTTACAACGTGGCAATTAATAGCATGATTGTTATGATATAATGTGATTTATAAAGTTAGCATGTTAGCATATGACGTAATATGCGGGTAGCTCTTACGTATTAGTGGTACTTGATCGAGTGAGGCTGACTCGATCGGGTAGGTTTTTGGCGATTTTGAGTCCAGAATCGCGTTTTGGGGCACTCGATCGAATAACTAGGGGTACTCGATCGAGTAGGGGGTCACTCGATCGAGTAGCCCAGATACTCGATCGAGTGGGTTAGAGATCAGAAGGTCTGTTTGGTTCTGGAGTTTGGGTACTCGATCGAGTACATAGGGGCACTCGATCGAGTAGCCCGTTACTCGATCGAGTGGGTATGGATACTCGATCGAGTAGGTTCTGGGCAGCGCGTTTTCGTGTTTTGAGGTCTAGTACGTGTGTTTATGTTTACCCTTTCTTATATAGCTTCAAGATGCCGCCCAAGAGAAATGCTTTGTATGCGAGAGCTGAGCTTATGACTACGGACGACATCGTCAAGATGTTAGAGCACCAGGATGCTCTTACTGAGACCCTGAAGAGAGTGAATGAGGACAAGGATAAGAGTAAGGAGAAGGAGGTTGACCATGCTAAAGTCAGCCTCTATATTGCGAGGTTTAACCCGAAGGAGTACAAGGGAGTTGAGGAGCCTAACCTTCTTGATAGTTGGCTGAGGGAGATGGAGAACATACTAGATTTAGTTCGCTGTCCTGATGAGATGAGGGTGGATCAGGCTGCATTCTATCTGAGGGAGGCAGCTGGTAAGTGGTGGGATTCAGTGAAAGTGAGTGCCAAGGAGATATATACCAACCAGGGGTTACCTGCTATACCTTGGGAGGAGTTTCGTAGGGCTGTGAGGAAGGAGTTCGTACCAGAACATGTGAGGAGTAAGTTGAGAGAGGAGTTCGACAAGTTTAAGATGATTTGAGATGTCGTGTGGCCGAGTGCTACGGGCGGTTCAATGAGAAATCTAGATATCTTTGAGGATATGGGTTTGAGTGAGGAGAATCTGGCTTTGAGGTTTGAGAGAGGGCTAACCACGAAAATTATGGATAAGTTACCCGTGGGAGTCCTTACTGATGTAAAGGAAGCGTATGAGAGGGCTGGGAGAGCTGAGAGACTAGTGGAGATGGCTCAGGAGAGGTCAGGTGGAGAGAAGAGGAAGTCTGAGAGCGAGGGTGGTGGCCAATCTAATTTCAAGAAAGGCAACCACAATCAATCTAAGGGATTTTCTTCTGGGTCTGGGTTTAGTGCTGGAACTCCCTTTGGGCGAGGCCGTGGGAGTGTGAGCAATAGCTGGGGAGTGACCTGCTTTGGTTGTGGTGGCGTAGGCCACAAGAGACATGAGTGCACGAGTGCACCGGGAACCTTCCAGAGACCTGTGCAGAGCTTCGCGAGCAACAGACCGGCGGGATCATGGCCAAACCGGGGAGGCCAGAGCTACCAGAGTGGAGGCAACCGCAACGGCGGTAATTATTATCAGAAGACACAGACGAACAACAACAACAATCAAGGGTCGGGTGCTAAGCCGACCGCATCAACCAAGATCTTGTCCGGGAGGTGGGCGGAAGACCGATGGCAAGTTGTTCATGATGGACAAGAAGGCAAACTGAGGAGGATGCGCACGTTATCACCGGTACATTCCTTGTTAATGGTATTCCTACGTTTGTTTTGTTTGATTCGGGGCTTCTCGATCGTTTGTGTCTTCGAGTCATGTAAAACAGTTGGGTTTGAGAGTATATGAGTCTGTTAGGGAGCAAGTTTTCATACCTTCGGGTGAGTCTGTATCGTGTGGGAGGTTGTTTAGAGATGTATCTTTGATAGTTGGGCAAGTCGATTTCCCTGTAGACTTGCTAGAGTTTCCTTTTAATGGTTTTGAGATGATAGTTGGGATGGATTGGTTAGGAAAGTATAAAGCTAAGATAGACTGTCATCAAAATAAAGTGTCCCTAAGAGGACCTAAGGGTGTTAGTGTGTCTTACCGTGGGTTTCTAGTCAAACCCAAAGTTAAGTTGATTGCAGCTGTTACCTTGAAGTCGTATCTGAGGAAGGGATGTCCTCTGATTTTGTGCCATGTGAGAGATGACCGGAGAGAGAGCCCGGCAGTTGACGAGATACCAGTGGTGGGAGAGTTTGCAGATGTTTTTCCAGAGGAGATTCCGGGGTTGCCACCGAAGAGGGAGATAGATTTCACCGTTGAGTTAAAGCCAGGGACGGGGCCAATCTCTAAGGCACCGTACCGTATGGGTCCTAAGGAGATGGAGGAACTTAGGAAGCAGTTGGATGATTTGATAGAGAAGGGATACATTAGACCAAGTGTATCGCCTTGGGGAGCACCAGTTCTTTTCGTGAAGAAGAAAGATGGGAGTTTGAGGCTGTGCATAGATTACCGGGAGCTGAACCGTGTGACGATAAAGAACAAGTATCCTTTGCCAAGGATAGATGACCTGTTTGATCAGTTGAGCGGTGCAACAGTCTTTTCTAAGATTGATTTGAGGTCGGGGTACCATCAGGTGAAGATTAGAGATGTGGACATACCAAAGACAGCTTTCACATCGAGGTATGGCCATTATGAGTATGTGGTGATGCCGTTTGGGTTGTCTAATGCGCCGACAGTGTTTATGGATTTGATGAATAGAATCTTCAGACAGTTCTTGGACCAGTTCGTGGTGGTGTTTATCGATGATATCTTAGTCTACTCTAAGACTAAGGAGGAGCATGAGGAGCATCTGAGGATCGTGTTGCAGACTTTGAGGGATCATGAGTTGTATGCTAAGCTGTCCAATCGTGAGTTCTGGTTAGAGAAAGTTGCCTTTCTGGGGCATGTAATCTCTAAAGATGGGGTAGCTGTGGATCCGGCGAAGATTGAGGCAGTGACAAAGTGGGAAGCACCAAAGAATGTTGCTGAGGTGAGAAGTTTCTTGGGTCTAGCTGGATACTACAGACGGTTCGTGAAAGATTTCTCCAAGATAGCTAGACCGATGACAGCGTTGATGAGGGAAGAGAACAGGTTTCGTTGGGATGAGAGTTGTGAGACGGCGTTCCAAACATTAAAGGAGCGTTTGACCACAGCTCCTGTCCTAGCATTGCCTGAAGGGAGCGAGAATTTCGAGGTTTATACAGATGCCTCGAAGAATGGGTTGGGATGTGTGTTGATGCAGAATGGTAAAGTGATTGCCTATGCTTCTAGGCAGTTGAAGCCTTATGAGGAGAATTACCCTACTCATGATCTGGAGTTGGGTGCAGTGGTGTTTGCTCTCAAGATTTGGAGACATTACCTTTATGGAGAAATCTTTAAGGTATTTTCTGATCACAAGAGTCTCAAGTACATCTTCACGCAGAAGGAGTTGAACATGAGACAGAGGAGGTGGATGGAGGTTATTTGCGATTATGACATGGAAATCATCTACCATGAAGGAAAAGCCAATGTTGTTGCTGATGCTTTGAGTAGGAAGAGTATACATTCCTTGTGTACAGCTCTATCTTTGATGAGGCTGAGAGATGAGGTAGCGAGCTTTGGGATACATAAGATGCAGAAAGGAGATGCCATGGGTGATATGACAGTACAGCTTGAGTTTTATGATAACATTCGGGATAAGCAGGCTTTGGATCCTAAGATAGTAGAGTGGAGAGCTGGAGTAGAGAAAGGGACAGTGTCCCGCTTTTCTATTCATACAGATGGTAGTTTGAGGTTTGATGGTAGGTGGTGTGTTCCTAATGACGAGGAGTTGAAAAAGACAATCATGACAGAAGCGCATTGCACACCATATTCAGTTCATCCAGGTGGAGACAAGTTATACAAGGATTTGAAGCAAACGTTTTGGTGGCCTGGGATGAAGAAAGAGACAGCTGAGTTTGTGTCCCGTTGTTTGACATGCCAGAGAGTTAAAGGGGAACAGAGAAGACCACAAGGTAAGGTTCAGTCTTTAGAGGTGCCTGAGTGGAAGTGGGAATCCATTTCCATGGATTTCATTGTGGGTTTGCCTAAGAGTCAACAAGGTAACAATATGATTTGGGTGATAGTGGATCGTCTGACCAAGTCAGCTCACTTTGTTCCAATGAAAGATACATGGACTAAGGCACAATTGGCTATGGCCTATCGAAAGAACGTGCTGAAGTTGCATGGAGTCCCTAAGGACATAGTGTCTGACAGAGATGCGAGGTTTATATCGAGGTTTTGGAAGGAGTTGCAGGAATCGTTGGGAACAGCTCTGAAGATGAGTACAGCTTTTCATCCTGCGACAGATGGGCAGACTGAGAGAACAATCAAGACCCTTGAGGATATGTTGCAAGCTTGTGTGATGGATTTTGGTGGTAGCTGGGAGCAGAGGTTGGACTTGATAGAGTTTTCTTACAACAACAGCTATCACACCAGTATTGGTATGGCACCGTTTGAGGCTTTGTATGGGAGGAGATGTAGGAGCCCAATCTGTTCGGACGATAGCGCTGAGGCAGTGGTTTTAGGACCTGAGATGGTGCATGAGATGGTGGAACAGATTAAGATGATCAGGGAACGGATGAGAGCAGCCCAGGATCGACAGAAGAGTTATGCAGATCTACATCGTCGGGACATAGAGTTTCAGGTTGGGGACAAGGTTCTTCTGAAAGTGTCTCCTATGCGTGGGGTTATGAGATTTGGGAAGAAAGGCAAGCTAAGTCAGAAGTTTATAGGGCCTTATGAGATCTTAGAGCGAGTTGGGGAAGTTGCTTATCGTCTGGCATTACCAGCTGCATTAGAGAGAGTGCATAATATATTTCATGTATCGCAGCTGCGGAAGTATGTGAGTGACCCGTCACATGTGTTGGAGGCAGAGAGCTTAGAGCTGGATGAGTCTTTATCATATCTGGAGGTGCCTAAGCAGATCCTAGGCCGAAAGGTTAGAAAGACCAGGAGTGGTGAGACAGTTTTGCTTAAGATCCTTTGGTCTAACCACGAGACCGAGGAAGCTACATGGGAGGCAGAGGATATCATGAAAGAGCGTTACCCCTTCCTTTTTGATCAGGTATGTATGGTTACGGGGACGTAACCTTGTTTCTTTTAGGGGGGTAGGAGATGATCGCGAGCAGATTCTAAGAGTTTTATACACCTTTTTTGTATGTTGCGTCGGTAGGTTGTCGGGATGAGTTGGGTAAGTAGCGTGTTTTATGTTGAGTTTTGTTTTGGTTGTTGAGTCGGGAATGTTTTGGAGTACCTTTGTTTTAGTAGTGGTTTGAACTTCGGGGACGAAGTTCCTTTTAAGGAGGGAAGACTGTAATACTCCGTATTTATGGTCTTGGGGGTACTCTATCGAGTAGGCCTTACTCTGTCGAGTAAGGGTAAGTGGCGAAGCAAAATAGTTTCTGACCTGTTGGGCACTCGATCGAGTAGCTGGGGCACTCGATCGAGTAGGGGGGTACTCGATCGAGTACCTTGGGTACTCGATCGAGTGTCCGGTTTTTCGAGGGAGTTTTCTCGGGTTTTGTTAATTACGCGATTTAGGTATTTAAACATATTCGTAATTGTTTTAAATCACTTTTTACAAAACCTAAAACCTGTTTAAGAGAGAAAGCAACTAGTCTTCTTCCTAATCGCGTTCTTGACAATTCCCGGAGTTCAGACGGTCGGTTCGTAGCGTAGTTCGTGTCGTTGGATTCCTTGCGTCGAGGGTAAGCTTTTAATATAATTTCTATAATGTTTTGTTAAGATTGATGAAACCCTAATTTGGGAATTTGGGGGTTTTTATGAGTAGTATTTGAATGGTAGCATCTATGTGTTGTATGATAGGAGGAGAATTCGTAGAGGAGCCGCTTTGATACAGCTGTAGATACCGTCTGCGTGTTGTGCTTTCCAGGTAGGATTTCCTACTCAGTATTAGTCCCATAATGGGATATTGGTGATGTGCTGTAGTTAGTTGTTTGATATGATGATTGTGATTGGTTTCTATGGCTCTCGAGATGCGTTCTCGGCTGAGTGGGGTCACTTGCGGGAGTGATCTCACGCCCTAGTTTCGCCCTTCGTGGAACCCGCCACGAAAGGGGATGTGCACATTAATGGACAGGGTTATCGCTCGTACAATGAGCGGGGCTTAGGTGGGAACGGCTGCGGTCCCCCATCGCGTAATGGGTCCAGTGGACAGTCAGTATTGAGATGATGGGAGTTGGTGGTGTGTGTGTGTGTGTGACAGTTCAGCTGTATGATTGCCTTATTATTGTTATCTATATTGGTTGTGTGATTAGTACTGACCCCGGTGTTGTTTTGTAAAACCTGCGGTGATCCATTCGGGGATGGTGAGCAGATATTGAGCAGGTATAGAGATGAGTACGGGGATAGCTGGGATGGCCACGACATGACGATAGAGTCTTCCGCTGTAGTTTAGCATTTATTTATATTTCAGTTGAGAACAGATAGTTTGGAATAATGTATTGTACTTTCAGTTTGGTTTCGAGGATTGTACTTATTCATTAAATTACTTATAATAAATGTTGTTTCTGTTTTGTCTATTTGATTATCATACCTCGGGCGACCGAGATGGTGATGTCTTCATACCTGAGTGGTCCTGGTAAGGCACTCGGAGTATGGGGGTGTTACAAACACTCTTAATTGATTATTTAATTGATCGTATGACGATACGGGTTAATTAAATTACTTAAAATTGACGGACGATTTTGGAAGTAATATTTACGTATCTCATTATAATTTGATTAAATAAGATACGGTCTAAGTGATCGAATTGTTTTATTACTTAGATGAAATTATTGTTTAAGGAAACAATTGCATTTGAATGAATAATTTATTATAAATGCAAGATGTTGTGATTTATAATTGGTAAAATATTTTGGTACAAGTAATTATGAATTACTAAGTCAATTTTGGTATATGACGTATCTTTATTAATGCGTTGATTTTTAATATGTTAAAAATACATAACAATTTTACATGACATGTGACATGTGACAAATTGACAAATTGACAAAGATAAAATGGAATCCATTTTATGTTAATATGGACCGAAATTAGTGGGAGTATTAGGAAAATATTATGTTAATTAACTAAGTGGTAAACATAATCATTTTTACCTAAACCTAGCCATGCAAACCTAGTGCCTCTTGTGAAGAGCACCTTGCTCATGCATTGGCCCTAAGAACCCCTCCCTCTACCCGGTTTTGTGAAAGAGAAAACCATGGGTTTTTCCTCTAATTTTTACCTAATACACTACTAAAAAGATTAGTGGATTATTCATTCATTTATCCACCTAAAATAACAGTTTTAGAGAGATAAAATCCTTCCTCTTTCTCCCTTCTCTTAGCCGAAAATTAAGAGAACAAAATAATATTTTTGTCAATTTTATTCAAGTTAATATTGTTCTAGTATCAATAATATTAATTTTAATTTGAGGTTACCTTGGGTATTAATCCTTGGGAGGGATTCTACACTTGAATCCTTGTTCATCCAATATTTGGAGAGCTCAAGAACAAGTGAGTAAGAGAACTCACTTGTGCCCAATAATCCGAAATATCAATGTAAGGGTTGATGATTTCTTTCTTATTCTTATTATTGTTTGCATGCATAAGATCAACATTTAATTTTATGACCAAATTAATTTGAAACATATATGAATATGTTAAGTTATGAGATATAGATTTCAAACAGGAGACATATATCCCTAAAATGTATGTGACATAAAAACTCGTATAAGAGTCTCTACAAATAAAACCAAATCTAAGTAAGTCCCAAGGTTACTTTGCTCGCAGCTCGTCCATGAACCCCATATAAGCATCACCATACCTGTCGATCGCATTTTATACAAATACGAAAACCACAGTCAGTGGGGAGTAACTCCGAGTTCTCCCAGCCACGAAATGTCATAATTAATATAACATGTAAACATAAGAATATGAATATGAATAACACATAGCCTTAGCATATAGATGCTAGACAATCGTGCCTATCATGTGAACAACAATATAAGAACACATAGTGCTAGCATGTGAATACTAGACCGACTCATACTACACTATCATGTGAATCACATAACATCCAGGAATCCAAACTCTAGCAACCATAGTCGGCTTGCATCTCACCTTCTATGATTCATAGAATCATCAAACAAGAAAGGACAATATATCTAGAGACATGCATAAGTTCCTAGTACAGTCAATAGTCACTCTATAACTCGAGTCTATACCACGAGGTAAGGTAAACACCCTAGTCCTAAACCTGCGCAGACCTAGCGACATGCGGAAAACTACCGCATCCAAGACCCATGATAACAACACATGAGTACCCCTAAGGAGTCCACCAAAGGGTTGGCTAGTACTTAAGCTGACTACATACTTCTTAGAGTACGTCAGGAAGTCATACCCTAACTTGGATATAAACCCACCAAGCTAAGACACAAAGGCTATTAAGCGGTGAACATATACTCGTCAAAGACTATAATGGCCTATCTATGACGAAGGCCGAAATACTCACCTAGGACCTAGTCCCAGCTTGAATATCTTAACCCACGCCACACAAGACAAGTGGGACACCCAATTAACCATAAGAGGGGCAAAGAGTCCAAACTTGCACACACAAATGATCATACACACCCTAGCATATGAAAGGCTACGCAAGGGCATATTCAGCTGACAATCCAACAATATCTCCAATATCAATAATAACCCAAATTCCAGCTAACTAACAGTACCATAATCCATGAGAACAAGCTAAAATGGCAAAGAGGCAACAAGACTCAAGTATAAGGCAACCAATTCATCCAACAACCAACATATGAAAAGGCAATCGTACTCAAAGACAAATCCTCGACCCTAGTCCCGCGACGGGTCATCGGTCAAATTGAGGCTGACCGGTTTAAACCTAGCTTGACCAAACTCATTTGGTCAAATTGGCCCAGCTCAGAGTCTTCGCCTACTTTGGCCCAAATCACAAAATTAACCACAATGTCATACTCTTGCCATTTTTAATTTCTATCATGTGAAAACTATTGACATAGAGAAAATATGCCAACTTATAAAATAACCAACTCAACGGAAATATTAGCTTAAACAATCTCCTACATGCCAAAATACCAACATACTTCAAAACATGAACCATAGGCCCAAAACATCAAACAATAGACCCAAGACCCGACCCAAAGTGACGGGTCAAAGTCCGGGCCGGACCCACCGGTCCTGCCGGGTCAGCCGCGCCCTTTTCCGGGCTGTTTTGGGCGGTTTTTCCCCCTTTTTCCTTTTTCCCACCAAAATCCGTTTCAAGTTCAATTTAATACCGTCTCAAGCAACAATCCTACAATATTCATTCTGTTTCAACACTTAAACATGTGAAAAACAACATATTTAACAAACTTTAACAACAACAATTCATGTGAAAATTAAAGTTAACATGTTATTAATCAAATCACCATCCAACACATCATAAACAACATTAATGTGACATTAAATCGTCGAGTAACTCGGAATAGTTACCTTAAGCTAGCAAAGAGACAAGTAATAACTTGAGAAAGCTTCTAAAACCCAAAATTACTCTTCATCTTCAACAACATATGAGTCACCTAACTCGTCTTCAACTTCTTCACCTATAAGAACAACAAAAACACAATTATTAAGCTTAAATTCGAAACCCTAGAAAGAGAAGACCCGAAACGAAATTGGGGGAAATGAAAATAAAGTTTACTAGTAGATGAGGATTGAAGAGAGGATTCCAAATATATAAGTTTTATGCAAATTGGTGGAGAAATGAAGGAATTATGAAGGATTTAGGGTTTGTAAGGAGGATTTTTGGTAGGTTTTTGGTGTTTGAGAGAAGGGGGAGATAGATTGAGAATGGAGGAAATGAAAGTTGAAAGAGGAGGCAAATGGGGGGGATAAGGCCGGTCCAAATGGGCATGGGGAGGTGGTCAATTGTTTACGTGTTGGGTTTGCTTCGACGGTAATTAGAAATATTCGTCGAACGCGATTTACGAGAATATTAAAGTTCTTAAACACGATTTTACTAAAAGATTAAGTACTCATATGCCCAATATCCAAACTCGTTTAGCCAACGACCGTAAGAAATGGGAAAATTCCAATATTACGACTTTTATCAGAAATCTATTTTATCAAAGTAAAAGGTTTAAATATAGTTTAAATTACTTTTAAACATTTCTAAACTATCAAAAGTGATTACATTACTTCAAACTAAAATAAAATTATATTTTATCAAATTATTATTATTTCAAATAAATTAATATTCAATTAAAATGGATTAAAATATTACTTTTAAAATATAATAAAGGCCTTCAAATTTACGGGGTGTTACATTAAGCAACAATTACGTGATTATGGTGTTGACGTAGGATGCATTCCCATTTTATTTGATAATACGAATGCGATCATTTTTTCTAAAAACCCTGCACAACATTCACGTACCAAACATATTGAAATTAGACACCATTTTATTCGAGGCCATATTGAGAAATGGATTATAAAACTTGAATTTTGTAGTACTGAGAACTAATGGGCAGACATTTGGACAAAATCATTAGCTAGAGAACGTTTTGAGACTTTACGATTGGAAATTGGTTTAATTAGTGGTACCTAAGCTTCCATATGTGTTTAATCTCTTAATGACTGACTAGTAAATATTAAGATTATATGACTGTGTCCGTATATTGCGTTGCATGAATATTTACGTTTATAGAAATTTATTTATCGTATGTATTCTATTTGTATCTTAGAATTATATTGGCATACAAACTTTATCTTGTTCCAAAAATTAATATACACCATATTTATTTTACTTTCCAACTTTTATAAAAGTCTTTCCTATATAGCTATACATATCTCGTCCAACATCCTATTCCTACTCTTATATTACTTACCAAATTTAATTCATTCACTACCACCCACATACCTAAAACTAGACTCATTCTAGACCCTATAATTACCCTAGCCGTATAACTCTTACCTTATAACCCCACTTGGTCTACTTTTTCTCTTATCAAAAGATTTCACAAATCCTTCACCCATCACCATCATCATCATACTCAACCATCATCTTCACCATGAATCCATCCCATGCAAAAACACAGTCTACCACCCGAAATCCACACCACCGAAATCCAAATAATCAACCATCACAACAACCATACAATAATCCTAATTCCTCTATTTTTCCTTCACCACACCCACAACCGTCTCCTCCTCTGTTTCACGGTCGAGATGATGCGGTGTCCGAGGGAAAGAACAAGGTTATTCTAGATGAATTTAATGAGGTTGATGAACCCGAATTCGTTGTTAGGAATGGTATTTTGAGAACTCTGTTTCGAGAAGCCTCGAAAAGTGCGACAAGAGAAGGGTTGAACCGAGTTCGGTTGACAAAAGATAAAAGTGTTCTTGTGTCTCGGGTCTTGTCGTATTCAATCCATGGAGGAAGGTATTACCCTAAGTCTTGGTTGGCAACTATTCCATCTCTTAAATTTTTTGTCGACTTTCTTGATTTTCAAGATTGGGGTCATATTAGTCAATTTTCGGATCCTATATATCCGGTGGAGGTTGTTCAATTTTTCGCTACAGTCAAAGTTAGGAAAGGGTTGTTGCATGCGACCGTCAATGGTGTTGATGCGCCATCTTTTCAAGGGAAAGAACAAGGTTATTGTAGATGAAGTTAATGAGGTTGATGAACCCGAAGTCGTTGTTAGGAATGGTATTTCGAGAACTCTGTTTCGAGAAGCCTCGAAAACCGTGACAAGAGAAGGGTTGAACCGAGTTCGGTTTACAAAAGATAAAAGTGATCTTGTGTCTCGGGTCTTGCCGTATTCAATCCATGGAGGAAGGTATTACTCTAAGTCTTGGTTGACAACTATTCCATCTCTTAAATTTTTTGTCGACTTTCTTGATTTTCAAGATTGGGGTCATATTAGTCAGTTTTCGAGTCCTATATATCCGGTAGAGGTTGTTCAATTTTTCGCTACAGTCAAAGTTAGGAAAGGGTTGTTGCATGCGACCGTCAATGGTGTTGATGTGACGGTCTCTATTGATGATTTTTGCTCTGCTTTTTCGGTTCCTCATGATGGAATCGATGTTAACCCGAGTCTTGAATGGTCTAATGTTGATAATGAGAAACAATTAGCTATTAGACAGTATTTTGAGGAGGTTGGGTGGGATGGTGGAAACATTATAGTCCGTCCTCTTTCGGCAAAAATCTAATTTCTTTTAAATTTCTTGTGGAACACGATTGTGCCGAGAAGGGGATGAAGGGATAAGGTATCGAGTTATGAGGCGATTATTGTTTATTCTTGGTTGGAGGGTCAGAAGGTTAATTTGGCAAGTCTTGTGCTAAGCCGTATTGTTCAAACAAGTCTCACTGTCACAAAAGAAAAATTTTGCACTACCATTGATCTTCCATATTGGATGTGGATTTCAAGGTTGTTGGAAATCAAACAAGTTGTGGGACGGGATAGATACGGTGTGAGTGCTAAGGATTGCATGTGTGACCGGGTAATCCAGTTGATGGTTCTCGGGTTTGATGGATCCGAATTGGTGTTTTTAAAGGATGTTGAAAAGGTTGTTAGTGATGCGGTGCTAAAATGGAAAGTTTTATGGGTTCTTTAATGGAAAAAATCGAGGAGGAATCCACGACCTTAGCCACGGCTTTGTCACAGGTTGGGACCTCTCGGTCGTCGGATGGAGGTTTGGATTGTGCTCGGGTATATGCTTGGATGGACGGGATTGACAAAAGGTTATCGGGTTTTGAGAGGGAGTTGGAGGCAATTCGTGGGGAAGTGTTCCCTCATGGAGATCGTCTCTCCTTCCTCACTAGTCAAGGAGGTGCGTTAGTGATGCACGGGAAAGCTATGGCGGTCGATCAATCGCTTACTTTGGAGGCAACGAAGGCGTTGTCGTTGAAAGTTCTTAACTTTGAACGAAGTCTTCAACATCTCGCTACTCTTGTGAGGAGTTCATTTGACTGCCTTGATGCTTTGGAACATTGCACTCGTCCCGACTATGTTAACACGTGTAAGACCCGCAACATTTGACCTTGCCTTGCCTTTTGCCTAATTTAGCACTTACCATTATTAGCTTTCTTTTATTTTCATTCTCTAATGGTGTATTTTGCAAAACTCTCTAATTCGGCCCATTTTGGCATATTACTTGTGGTTATGGCCCAAGTAATTCTAAAACATGTTGTTATTCGGCCCATTGGCTTTAGACATGTTTTTCTTTTAAGGTTGTATGCTAATTACAATTCTAGATGCTTATGGTTATATGTGGTCTATTTGCTTCTTAATTATATCGTTCTTATTTCTTGTCTCATCTTATATTATTCTAGTCATTTCAAGTTTGTTCTTAACTTTTCGATGATGTCAAGAGGGGGAAAGAACGTCTATGGTAAAGGTTCTACCTAAGCTTGCTCCTTGTCAAGACCAATTGTCTCTTAAAGTCCTTAAGTTTCGATTATATGTTAATTGTCTTGATCTTGCATTGATCTTTATTATAAAGATAACGGTATTATTTTGAGGGGGAACTTTATACTTATCCACAATCTTAGGAGACTTGCTGTGACACCCCTCGTTGAGGCAACTAAATATAACTAGTAAATCGTGGCGGAAACACGAGATTTTTAGAACTTTTAAGGCTTCTAGTGAAGTCCAACGCGAGGTATCACCAACACGATAGATAAGTTTAGATAGTTAAGTTTAAGTTTACAATACAAGTCTATTTATTGGGGAAAAGATATCCCACGAATGAACATGAATCTAAAAGTAGGTGAGTCTATTAAAGTAATAGCTAAATAAGGTCCAAGGTAAGAACTCGCTAGCTCACACGGTCTTCCCAACTTAAGCTTCATCACCAACCTGTCATTCATAATAAATATGAAAGCCACAGTCAGTGGGGAGTAACTCAGGGTTCTCCCAGCCACAATATGTCAAAATACAAGTAATTAGGAATGTAATTAAACAAACAAGCATAAGAATAAATACTTACGGTAACAAGAGAATCATGATTAGTATACAAAATGCAATAAGAGTAGTTATGCATAAATGAGAGAAGAATAACTAGGTCAAACGGTCACCAATTGACTCGACTCAAATGTAAGACAAATTACAAAGTATAGACTCAAACAAGACAACCCTCTAGACTCCAACCTCTTGGTAGGACGACGATCATAATACGGTCCTAGTCTAAACCTGGCCAGACTCTCGGGATGGACGACACCCGATTCGACAAACGATACCAAATCGTATCCAAACTCGAAATATGGTACACCTAACCGTGCCCGAAAGTCGAGTAACCTCAAACGGAACCTTGTCACCTAACCGTGACCCCCGGTCCGAAGAGGCGGAAGGAAAAATAGCCCAACTCGGAAACAATGGCACCTAACCGTGACCCAATGGACGAGGGCAAATAAATAAGGAATGTCGAGTAGTCTCACAATGTAAAACGTCACACTCGGGTCACAAATACGAGTGGAAAAGATTGCACAAACATAACGTAAACAATTCATGTGAAGCATGCATAAGTATAAAGGCATGAGATACATCAGGTACTCTCTGCCGGTGTGGGCACCGGCTGCCGGCCCACCGGCAGAGGATTCATGCTATGGTGAACAATGTCAAATTAGGTGAGGGTGTATTCTCTCGTAGGGTGGGCGCCCCCACCGGCAAGGGATACAAGCTAAAGGAAACAAGGTCAAAAACATTCAATGTGTATCCTCTGCCGGGTGATCGGCTGCCGGCCCACCGGCAGGGAATACCTACTATAGTCAATTAACTTCAACATTTCACATTGTGTATTCTCTGCCGGTTGACCGGCTGCCGGCCCACCGGCAGGGGATACACCCTATTATAAAAGACACCAAAATTTCATGTACGCGCTGCCGGTTGGGTAGGTCGGCTGCCGGCCCACCGGCAGGGGATTACAAAGGCTTAATTCCTCATTTTTATATCTCAGAAATGCAATGACGCGCTGCCGGTTGGGTAGGCCGGCTGCCGGCCCACCGGCAGAGGATCACTGTACACGAAAACTAATCAAACATCCATCTAAAGTCTTCCAATTTCAACTATCTTTCATTTAATCATTTCATACTTCTTTAACATGATGAATACTCATAAAATTACCACTTTCAAGATGTAATTAACATATGAGGTTGTTTAATAATCATTAAAAATGAGGTTTAATCATGTAATTATGAGAGAATTCCTTTAAGACAATCTCATGTTTTACCATATTACAACAAGACATGAATTTACTCCTTAAACATATGAGAATCATCAAACAAGTAATCTACTCAACACCAAATCACCACAAAGCATGAAAGACAGCAAATTTAACATTCATATGAGTCTAATACTACATAATTCACACAATTTTAACATAAAAGTCGAGTAACCCATCACCGTTACCTTTTTTCACTTCAATCTTCTAAAGACTCGTCAATGATGTAGCTATCCTCCTCCGGGTTGTCCAAGTTCTCCCCTAAACACAAAAACAAAGGTATTAAGTCAAGAATCCACATCCTTGTAAGATGAGAATTTCGAAATAGAGGAAAAGATGGCAACTTTCTTACTTAGAAAGAAGGGAAATGAAAAAAGGAAGAGAATGGCGCGAAAAGGAACGAGATTGGTGAAGAATTGAGTGAGATATGTTTATTTTAGGGTTAGTAAGGGAAGGTTCAACAATGGTGATGTGGTTGTTGGGAAATTTCAGAAATTAGAAGTGAGGGAGATGAAGTTGTGAGGGTTTAGTTGAGGTTTTGTGTAGAGAAAAGAGGGGGAAAAAGGCCCATGAGTCAAGTTAAGCCCAATAACTCAAAATGAGTCGGTATCTACTAGAATTTTCGTCCCAGGTCTACTATAACTCGAGTCGGAGAATAATATTATTAAAATCTACACTATTATCACCGTTACACGGCTAAGACAATATTTTATGAAAATAAGCTTTAAATAATAATTATTTAATAAAAATTACTTAAAAGTTCATTTAAAATATAAGGAAAGCGCGGGGTGTTACAATCATCCCTCCTTTTAAAAAGTTTCGCCCTCGAAACTTGAAGCGAAAGACATTACCTTACTAAAACAAACTAGGGTACTTGTCACGCATGGAAGCCTCCGGCTCCCAAGTCTCTTTTTCTACATCACCACACTTCCACAAAACCTTCACCAAGGGCACCACTTTGCTCCTTAGCTTCTTCTCCTTCTTATTCAAGATACGAATCGGTCTCTCCTCGAAAGAAAGACTAGGCTCAAGCTCGGGAATTTCATTTTGCAACACATGACTAGGGTCGCTAATGTATTTCCTAAGTTGAGACACGTGGAAAACATCATGAACCTTACCCAAACTCGGGGGCAAATCCAATCTATAAGCCACGGCACCAATCCTTTTTATCACTTCATAAGGTCCAATGTACTTCGGACTCAACTTCCCTTTAACTCCGAACCTCTTTACTCCTTTCATCGGGGACACTTTCAAGAACACTTTATCTCCAACTTCAAACTCTAAGGGTCGACGGCGAACATCGGCATAAGATTTCTGTCGATCTTGGGCGGCTTTCATTTTTTCACGGATGAGCTTCACTTGATCAATCGTCTCGGCTAACTTGTCAGGTCCTAGATCACGAACATCACTTGCTTGATCCCAACAAATCGGACTACGGCATTTCCTTCCATAAAGGGCTTCATAAGGGGCCATCTTGATAGAAGCATGATAACTATTGTTGTAAGAAAATTCCACCAAAGGTAAGCTCTTCTCCCAACTAGAATGGAAATCAAGGGCACAAGAACGCAACAAGTCTTCTAGAGTTTGAATCGTCCTCTCGGATTGTCCATCGGTAGCGGCATGAAAAGCGGTACTCATCAACAACTTACTACCCATTGCGTCTTGCAAAGCTTTCCAAAATCTTGAACAAAAACGCAGGTCACGAGCCGACACGATCTCCTTAGGAACACCATGGTAACGAACGATCTCCTCAACATAAGCATTAGCAAGACGGTCTAAACTCCAAGTCTCTTTGATAGGGATGAACCTAGCACACTTGGTCAACCTATCCACAACAACCCATACGACATCCTTTCCACCAACGGTCTTAGGCAAAGCCATCACAAAATCCATGGAAATGGACTCCCACTTCCATAAAGGAACATCCAACGGTTGTAGCAAACCACCGGGTCTCTTATGCTCAATCTTCACTTGTTGACAAGTAAGACACCTTCCAACGTATGACACAATGTCATTCTTCATGTTAGGCCACCAAAACTGAAGCTTCAAATCTTTATACATCTTGTCTCCTCCGGGGTGAATCGAATAAGGGGATAGATGAGCTTCATCTAAGACTCTCTTCCTCAAATCAACGGCATCGGGTACGTACATGCGTCCTCGGTAACGAAGGTAACCTCTAGCATCAATCTCACAATCCTTTGCTTTCCCTTCAAGAAGCTTGGCTTGAAAACTTTTAAAGGTAGCATCGTCCACAAGGCTATCAAGGATCTCACGGTGAAGAACGGGCTCGGCAACCATAGCACCAAGATAATCAAAACCACTCTCCACAAGTTGCAAACTTAGCTCGTAACTCGGCACAAAGGGTCGGGAGCACACGAATGGCACTCAAGGAATGAGTAGACTTCCTACTAAGGGCATCGGCAACCACATTTGCCTTTCCTTCATGATACAACATCTCTACGTCATAATCATTCACCAATTCCAACCATCGTCGTTGTCTCATGTTTAAATCTTTTTGGGTGAAGATATACTTCAAACTCTTATGGTCGGTGTAGATACGGCAATGAACTCCGATGAGATAGTGTCTCCACATCTTCAAAGCATGAACAATGGCGGCTAATTCCAAATCATGAGTGGGATAGTTCACCTCATGAACTCTCAATTGTCGCGAAGCATAGGCAACAACTCTCCTATTTTGCATAAGAACACAACCCAAACCCATCTTAGAAGCATCACAAAACACATCAAAGTCAACTCCATCCTCGGGCAAGGTCAACACGGGAGCGGTAGTCAACCTCTTCTTCAACTCTTGGAATGCACCTTCACAAGCTTCGGTCCACGCAAACTTGGTCTCTTTCTTTAAAAGTTGAGTCATCCGTCTAGCAAGCTTGGAAAAATCCTTCACAAAGCGACGGTAATAACCCGCCAAACCCAAGAAACTACGGATCTCACCAACATCGGTTGGACTCTTCCACTCAATCACGGCTTCAATCTTCGAAGGGTCTACCATGACACCATCCTTAGATATAACATGGCCTAGAAAAGATACCTTAGACAACCAAAATTCACACTTGGAGAATTTGGCAAACCACTTTTGTCGACGGAGGATTTCCAAAATGATACGAAGGTGATCGGCATGCTCTTCTTTGGACTTGGAATAGATGAGGATATCGTCAATGAAGACCACAATACACTTGTCTAAGAACTCACTAAAGGTCCGGTTCATTTGGTCCATGAAGATGGAGGGGGCATTTGTTAAACCAAAGGGCATCACCTTAAACTCAAAGTGTCCATACCTTGTGCTAAAGGCGGTCTTAGGGATATCGGACTCACGAACGGGAATTTGATGATAACCGGATCTCAAATCAATCTTGGAAAAGGTAGAAGCACCCTTGAGTTGATCAAACAAATCTTCAATTCTTGGTAGAGGATACTTGTTCTTGATGGTAACACGGTTAAGCTCGCGGTAGTCAATGCAAAGTCTCATGGATCCATCTTTCTTCTTCACAAAGAGAACGGGAGCACCCCAAGGTGAGGCACTAGGTCTAATGAATCCTTTCTCAATCATCTCATCAAGTTGCTTTCTCAACTCCTTCAACTCGGTTGGCGCCATACGGTACGGGGCTTTAGCAATCGGTCTGGTTGCGGGTACAAGGTCGATAGAAAATTCTACATCACGCTCGGGAGGGATTCCGGGCAATTCTTCGGGAAAGACATCGGGAAACCCACAAACCACGGGCACTTCTTCGATCTTTGGTAAGGAAGGGGAGGTAGAAGTCACCACGCATAGAAAGATTTGGTAACCTTTCCTCTTCATGCTCATCAACTTCAAAGCGGAAATAAATTTCACACCTTCTTGGGAACGAACTCCTTTATAGGATACGCGAGTGCCTAGCGGACTCTTGAGGCAAATCTTTTGGTCTCGACACTCGAATCTTGCATCATACTTTGACAACCAATCCATACCCAAAATTACGTCGAATTCCTCAAGGGGAAAACGAAGTAGGTTAGCGGGAAACAAGGTTTCCGTAATAGAAATAGGAATGTCGGAGAAAATGAGGGGGCAAGAGAATATTTCTCCGGAAGGTAAGGATATAGAAGTTTCCTCACTAGGAATGGGCTCAAGAGCTAGTTTTTCCGAAAACTTGGAAGATATAAAAGATAAAGATGCGCCGGTATCAAATAAAATGAGGCAAGGTTGATCAAAAATTGAGAACATACCCGTAATGATATCGGGATGAGCGGCGGCTTCGGCTCGACTCATGACAAAGATAGTTCCTCTTGGCCTGGCATTTGAAGTAGGAGCATTCTTCTTCTCGGGGCAATCGGCAACACGATGTCCGAGCTTCTTACAATGGAAGCAAGTCAAGGGCTTGCCATAGCATCCAATTCCGGGGTGTGCAGCTTGCCTACAATGGTAGCACTTACGGTCCTTCTCAAGTTCATTAGTTGATGTGGGAGCTTGTCCTCTAGGTTCTTGAACTCTTGGTCCTTGTCTTCCATGGTCTTGCATCCTTGGCACAAACCTCCTCTTGTTGGCATAGTTTGGAGTAGAAGGCACAAATGGTCTCTTGCCATGAAAGTTAGAACAACCGTAAGAATGAGAAGAGGAGTGGGGCTTGGCTTCTTCTTCAATGGCCTTCAAAGAGCTTTCGGCCCAAATGGCATCATCATAGACTTCCACAAAGGTAGTTGAATTTCTTCTCACCATGCTTTCCACTTTAGGATTCAACTTGTTCTTATAGAAGTAGACACGATCCTCTTCATCTTTCACGAACTTGGAGGCATAATGAGCAAGTTCATTAAACTTGTCGGTGTAAGCTTGAATTGATAGCTTCCCTTGCTTGAAGTCCATGAACTCCTTCAATCTTTGTTGTTTGAGCTCCTTAGGGTAGAAGCGAGTCTCCACAAGTGACTTGAAGCGGTTCCAATCAAAGTTGGGGTCTTGAGTAGCGGTAGGACCGGTCAAAGTCCACCACCTATCGGCTTCCTTCACAAGAAAGTGAGAGGCTAATCTCACCTTGTCCTCCTCTCGGGCATCAAAGAGAGAGAAGTTCTTCTCCATATCACGAAACCACTCCGAGAGAGCAACGGGATCCACTTCACAACCATAGGTCCTAGCCTTGTTCCTTGCTAGTTGACTTGCAATCCAAGCATAGCTTCCTTGACGGTTAGCTTCGGGTGGAGGGGGAGCGGGTTGAGCATTTTGTTGATTAGCAAGCACTTGCGTGAGGGCTTGCATGACAGCATTCTCCACATTGGTTGGTCGTACCAACTTTTGCACAAGAGGAAACAAGTTAGAACCTATCACAAAACATACACAAAAAGGCTACCAACTTAGGTCCTTAATTCTACCCATCTCTCATTCATTATTCAAGGTCAAGTAAGAATTTTAAGTTGGGGTACACGTGTGTGCGTCGGGAGCAATATATGCTCTGATACCAACTGTGACACCCCTCGTTGAGGCAACTAAATATAACTAGTAAATCGTGGCGGAAACACGAGATTTTTAGAACTTTTAAGGCTTCTAGTGAAGTCCAACGCGAGGTATCACCAACACGATAGATAAGTTTAGATAGTTAAGTTTAAGTTTACAATACAAGTCTATTAATTGGGGAAAAGATATCCCACGAATGAACATGAATCTAAAAGTAGGTGAGTCTATTAAAGTAATAGCTAAATAAGGTCCAAGGTAAGAACTCGCTAGCTCACACGGTCTTCCCCACTTAAGCTTCATCACCAACCTGTCATTCATAATAAATATGAAAGCCACAGTCAGTGGGGAGTAACTCAGGGTTCTCCCAGCCACAATATGTCAAAATACAAGTAATTAGGAATGTAATTAAACAAACAAGCATAAGAATAAATACTTACGGTAACAAGAGAATCATGATTAGTATACAAAATGCAATAAGAGTAGTTATGCATAAATGAGAGAAGAATAACTAGGTCAAACGGTCACCAATTGACTCGACTCAAATGTAAGGCAAATTACAAAGTATAGACTCAAACAAGACAACCCTCTAGACTCCAACCTCTTGGTAGGACGACGATCATAATACGGTCCTAGTCTAAACCTGGCCAGACTCTCGGGATGGACGACACCCGATTCGACAAACGATACCAAATCGTATCCAAGACTCGAAATATGGTACACCTAACCGTGCCCGAAAGTCGAGTAACCTCAAACGGAACCTTGTCACCTAACCGTGATCCCCGGTCCGAAGAGGCGGAAGGAAAAATAGCCCAACTCGGAAACAAGGGCACCTAACCGTGACCCAATGTCCGAGGGCAAATAAATAAAGAATGTCGAGTAGTCTCACAATGTAAAACGTCACACTCAGGTCACAACTACGAGTGGAAAATATTGCACAAACATAACGTAAACAATTCATGTGAAGCATGCATAAGTATAAAGGCATGAGATACATCAGGTACTCTCTGCCGGTGTGGGCACCGGCTGCCGGCCCACCGGCAGAGGATTCATGCTATGGTGAACAATGTCAAATTAGGTGAGGGTGTATTCTCTGCCGGGTGGCCGGCTGCCGGCCCACCGGCAGGGGATACAAGTTAAAGGAAACAAGGTCAAAAACATTCAATGTGTATCCTCTGCCGGGTGACCGGCTGCCGGCCCACCGGCAGGGGATACACCCTATTATAAATAACACCAAAATTTCATGTACGCGCTGCCGATTGGGTAGGCCGGCTGCCGGCCCACCGGCAGGGGATTGCAAAGGCTTAATTCCTCATTTTTATAACTCAGAAATTCAATGACGCGCTGCCGGTTGGGTAGGCCGGCTGCCGGCCCACCGGCAGAGGATCACTGTACACGAAAACTCATCAAACATCCATCTAAAGTCTTCCAATTTCAACTATCTTTCATTTAATCATTTCATACTTCATTAACATGATGAATACTCAGAAAATTACCACTTTCAAGATGTAATTAACATATGAGGTTGTTTAATAATCATTAAAAATGAGGTTTAATCATGTAATTATGAGAGAATTCCTTTAAGACAATCTCATGTTTTACCATATTACAACAAGACATGAATTTACTCCTTAAACATATGAGAATCATCATACAAGTAATCTACTCAACACCAAATCACCACAAAGCATGAAAGACACCAAATTTAACATTCATATGAGTCTAATACTACATAATTCACACAATTTTAACATAAAAGTCGAGTATTCCATCACCGTTACCTTTTTGCACTTCAATCTTCTAAAGACTCGTCAATGATGTAGCTATCCTCCTCCGGGTTGTCCAAGTTCTCCCCTAAACACAAAAACAAAGGTATTAAGTCAAGAATCCACATCCTTGTAAGATGAGAATTTCGAAATAGAGAAAAAGATGGCAACTTTCTTACTTAGAAAGAAGGGAAATGAGAAAAGGAATAGAATGGCGCGAAAAGGAACGAGATTGGTGAAGAATTGAGTGAGATATGGTGATTTTAGGGTTAGTAAGGGAAGGTTCAACAATGGTGATGTGGTTGTTGGGAAATTTCAGAAATTAGAAGTGAGGGAGATGAAGTTGTGAGGGTTTAGTTGAGGTTTTGTGTAGAGAAAAGAGGGGGAAAAAGGCCCATGAGTCAAGTTAAGCCCAATAACTCAAAATGAGTCGGTATCTACTAGAATTTTCGTCCCAAGTCTACTATAACTCGAGTCGGAGAATAATATTATTAAAATCTACACTATTATCACCGTTACACGGCTAAGACAATATTTTATGAAAATAAGCTTTAAATAATAAATATTTAATAAAAATTACTTAAAAGTTCATTTAAAATATAAGGAAAGTGCGGGGTGTTACACTTGCCATCATCAAAAAGGGGGAATTTGTTGAACCATATAGTATATATGTTTATGTTTTGATGATGTCAAAAGTGCTTTATATTCTATATACTCGTTGCGCATAATTGTTTGTTTAGTCTTTTAGATTGGACTTATTCATTACGATCATAAAGAAGAATTGTGATGGAAGTATATCGTGATCAAGCCTCAATCAAAGATCAAGATTATCTAAGAGTTATTCAAGCATTATGAGAAGACGAAGTCCGTCTAAAGATTAATCAAGCTTGGATGATGAAGTAGCCTATGCTCAAAGATCTTCCTGAAGATTAGAATAGTATATGTGATTATCTTGGAATGATAACATAAGAACTGATTTCTTATACTGGTAAAGTTATAGCTTGACAGCTATAACATTACTTGTGAAAGAGCTCAATGTTATAGCTCTTCTACTATAACATTGAGATGCTGAGTTTATACTACACGACCTAAAATATTTTCAAAATTGTTTTTGAAAAATGATTTTGTCTTTTTTAAATGTTCTAGCAAAAGTATTTATTAGATAAGCCCGGTTTAATACGGAGTTTGTTTTTATGTTAAACGTGTAATTAGTAATCATGTTGGATCAACTTATGAGTTAAGCCATATTACTCATTAGGGTTTTAATATAGCATACTTCATAACCCTAAAAATCTAAACCTAATTTCAAGCTAGGGTTTGTCACGAAAAACGAGGCTTATGGGTTGTTGTTGTTTCGTGCAACCTAAAGTATAAAAGATTACTTTTGATAAGATCTTATTCTCTATTATTATCTTATCATATCTTTTATATTTAACTTGATATGGTTATTTGTGGTAAAGGTATTTCCATTATGGAAATCTTATCATATCTTAAGATTTATGGAAAAGATAATAGAAAGATAATTTATATTCTATCTTTTGGAACATCCTTTATTATCTCTTAGGGTTTTAAGGAAAGAAATATTAAAAGATATGATTTGTTTACATATCTTTATTTCGGCCAATAGGGTTTTCGACTAAACCGTGAGGCATGCTTCATTCTTCACTATAAATACTTTACATCTTGCAACATTTGAAAGTAAGACCTATAAGCATAAAATTGATTTTATTTTTAAGAGCAAAACCGTGTGTTTTAAAAGCAAGAAAACCGATTTGCTATTTTCGGAAAAGGTCATGTGTTTTTAAACTTGTATGTTCGTTCATTAGTTATCGTTATAAGATAATAGTGCTCAAGAGATTTCTTACTTGTTCATTAACGTGAACCTTTGCAAGAATCATTAGTGCTTTCTTGTCAGCGTAAGTTAGTCACTCGAGTATTTAACGGTACTCATTGAGTTACAACTAGAGTTAGTTGTACGAGTTGGGTTAGTTAATTTTTAATCCGTAGAAAGGTACTAAATTTATTAATCGAGAATAGTGAACGTAGGTTTCGATTTGTGAAACTGAACCAAACCGTGTGTCTCTTTCTCTTTCGTTCTTTTGTTTATTTTGTTCTTGATCATTTATTATTTAATTAGTTAAAGTTTAACCAATAAACATAAATAATTAATTATATTCATACAATCAAAAAGGTAGTAAAAGTTTTAAATCCTCAATTCAGCCCCCCGCCCCTTTTGAGTATTTTGGATCGACAGACTCTTCAAAGCTTAACCCATTGAAGCTTCTTACGTCGTGCGGGACGTTAAACCAGCGCTTCTCGGGAGGCAACCCGTGTTTTATTTTTGTTTTTATTTTTAAATTCCGAACAATTTAATGTTTTTGTAGAATTAGGAATAATTTCTAGACTAGACGGTGTTTTGTTTTGTGATTTGTAGGTGATGAAGAAGAGAAGAAGGCTCTAAGAGGAAATGCACGCTTCCCCATGCAAGAAATCCCGTTGGGGGTCGTAACTTTCAAGAACAGAGCAAGGAAAAGGAATAAGGAGCAAGAAAGTCAAACCCGTGTAGACTTGGTCAACCCGATCGGGTTGGGCTATCCCCGATCGGGTACGTAAGTTTCTAAAACTCTTGGCTTTTATTTGAAACACGGGTAAGGCAAAATTTATTCATATGTTCATAAAAAATCCCGACGGTACCTTTCTCTCCTTTACTCCCTTTTCTTCCTCATTCTTCACCTTAAATCACATTCAAACACCATTTCCATCATCAAGATTCTAGGTTTGTTCATCAACAATCATCAACAAAAATTTCATAGCTCCTAAGAAAGCTACTACATAAGGTCCTTCAAAGAGGAGGAGAGGAGAAGCGGAGGCATCCCATGCTGCGGAGGATGTCGAGATGCAAGAAAAACCAGCATGGCATGATCCAACTTTTCCCAAGTTATCTTCACTAGTAAGAGGCAATGAGATAATTGGGTTATCTTGAGAGCCAAAGGTATGAACGCCACCAAATTTATTAATCATGATTCTTTAAAGCATATTGGTATTGAAAAACATGTTAAAGCTTTGTCTAAGAATCTTGACATGAAACATGCTTAATTATACTATGAATTATAAAACCTTCCCCGAACTCACCCTTGAGTTCATTTGAATTTCACAATTCTAAAAGGAAGGATTTTATTTATGGTGTAAGTTTCCGGTTATTTAATCATGATTATAGGATGTTTCTTGGTGAATTTGCTGAAATTTTTCAATTGAAGCATGAGAAATTGCATATTGAGTCCCACGAGTCTTATAACCCAAAGATTACATGGCAAGCCATTTCTCATTACCGCTTTGTTGATTGGGGTCATGTCCCCCATCACTACATTTATTATCCCGAAATTCGTATTTGGCAAAGATTTATGGGATGGACATTTTTGGGTAGAAATGAGCCTCACTCGGTGAGGAAATTGGAGGTTGAAATTTTAGGTGCATTTTTTAATGTTAATGGTGATGAAAAATGGGGGATTAATTGATAGATCATAGATCCTAATTAGACTCTCTAATTAAAAATAAATTATCTCATAATTTTATGTTTTGGTGATCAATGTAACATGCATGCAAATATAAAAGCATATTAATTAAAGATTAAGGAAATATAATTTCCTTACATTGATTTGATGGTGAATATGGGCACAATCAAGATCTCCTACCTTGATTGTTCTTGTGCTAATGAAAGATGGAAGATCCTCCTTTACCAAATCTCCAAATTAGAAGATCTACTTCAAGAAGAACCCAAGAACAAAATACCCAATAATCTAACAAGTATAAACTAGATACTTGTTAAATTAAACCCTTGATAATATGTAAATAATACTAATACACTTAGTATTATTAATATTTATTACTTACTAGTCTTAGTAAAATGATATTATTAATTTTTAGAGTGATAAGAAATTTTGTTACACTTTCTATCACATGCAAAGGTTCAAGTGAGTAAAATGAACAAATGATAGAGTGTATATGGAGGGGGTGGCCGGTTAGGGTGAGAGGGAGTGGAGTGTTTTTGGCTCTTTTTTATGTCCAATACTTTATCACATAGAATAGAACAAAAGGAAATCTTAGGGTAAAGCATAAAGCAAAAGTGAAATGATTATGTTTATAATCATCCACTTACACTCTATTTACATGGTCCAATGTCCCATTTCCGAGTCCATTTTGGTTCTAATATTTGTCGCACAAATACGTGTAATTTTACTTTAAACATCGTTTTATGTTTAAATGCTTCCCGATTAATTTTGTCCAAAACACTCTGTAAATATACGTGTACCGCTACACATATTATTTACGTACTAATATTAATCACATTAATCAATTAGTACAATTTTAGTAAATTAACAATTAATTAACTAAAACCCGTCTCATAAAATTTATTATTCAATTATCTGCATAATTAAATAATAACTTCCACGCCTCAAGTTCGCAACTCGAAATCTCTCTAAAGAATCGACTAACCTTTTAGTCAATAAATCAAGGGGCTAAATAAATTGTATCTCATACAATTAATTAGTTGTCAATTGGGGTTTGTTACTTTAGGTGTGACCGAAAGGGGTCAGTTGATCACCGCCGTCTCACGACAGTAACGTCAAACTCTAGTCAGCCAACCGTTATCGATTTACGTTAATCAACTGACGAGGATCATAAAATAAATATCCTTATGATATTCCTTTAATGAGATTTATGATGTAAACGCACTATTGTGGAGGACACTAACTCCAACAATCTCCCACTTGTCCGACACAAGGTGTGCGGTACCAATTCTCTTGTCCGTTTTAATCTCCCACTCAATGCAAGGTGTTTTTCAGGTCGCACTTGTACATGAACATATCACGAGTGGTTTTCTCGATCGGGAGTGTGACTACAAGACCGGAATAATCTCCCACAGATTACTTCCGAGTGTGGCCACGCATTTATAGTCACAACTCCTCGAGTGGCCTTGAGATATAGAAACCCAACGTGGGTGGACAATTCATGTATGCCCTATCTATCTTCGCTCAATACAGATCATCATTACTCAGAAGATGCCCTTTGGCCTCCTTTCACGGTACGACATAGGACAAAAACCAAAGTCACTCGGAAACTGCACTAACTTGGATAATAGTCTCCAGTCAAATGAATCGACTCATAGGAACATCTTAGAGATCCCTGCCACGACCAGGCGTCTATAATAGAACTAAGGGACTCTCTAAATGGTCACTGTCCGACAAAGTGTCACACACTCTGCCTATTTAATCGACTAGTCATCAGGTATGACCTCATGGTGTTGAGCAATCATCAATCGACTTACAATCTAGTCACTCCGAGAGGTCACCTCATAAAGTGACTAGGGACAAATACAATGTTCATCTTATTCACTTGAATAGTGTTCAACATTGTCTGCACAACTTATCCAGATAAACAAGGTATTATAAATTTAGTCACACTAAATAAAAGAATTCATAAAAGAATGCTTAAACAATGAATGCGATTATCATATATATAAAAAGTGATATACTCTCTAATTATTACATATCCATAATCTAAAGAAAATATGGTACTCGTCTCAATCCCATTGCGACGACATGACCATCATGCTTAGCCTTTGATAAAGGCTTGGTTAAAGGATCAGCAATATTATCGTCTGTCCCAACCTTACAAATGTCTATTTCCTTCCTTTTCACATAATCTTTAATTACATGGTATTTCCTTTCAATGTGTCTAGATTTGTTACTAGACTTCGGCTCTTTGACTTGAAAAATAGCCCCAATTTTATCACAATATAGAGTGATCGGATCTTTGGCGGAATGGACTACTCCTAGTCCCTCCATAAATTGTCGAATCCAAACAGCTTCCTTTGCAGCCTCAGACGTTGCTAGGTACTCAGCTTCTGTTGTAGAATCCGCGGTAACGCTTTGCTTGAAGCTCTTCCAGCAAACAGCTCCTCCATTTAACATAAACACATAGCCGGATTGGGATTTCATATCATCCCGATCGGTTTGGAAACTTACGTCCGTGTAACCTCTTACACGCAACTCAGTTTCTCCTCCAAACACTAAGAACGAATCCTTAGTCCTTCTCAAGTACTTAAGGATGTTGTTTACGGCTATCCAGTTACTCTCACCAGGCTTTCCTTGATAACGACTTGTCATGCTCAAGGAATACGTGACGTCGGGACGAGTGAAAATAATAGCATACACGATAGACCCAACAGCGAAAGCATAAGGGACGGTCTTCATGTGTTCAATCTCCTTAGGGGTAGAGGGAGACTGTGACTTGCTCAAAGTAATCCCTTGGCCCATAGGTAGAAATCCTCTTTTAGAGTCTTTCATATTGAACTGGTCAAGAACTTTGTCAATATAAGCTTCTTGACTCAATGCTAGTAGCCTCTTAGACCTATCTCTATAGATCCGGATACCCAAGATTGGTTGTGCCTCTCGGAAGTCCTTCATCTGGAAGTGATTCCCTAGCCACTCCTTAACGGAAGTGAGCGATGGAATGTCGTTCCCGATGACCAATATATCATCCACATATAGGACAAGGAAAGAAACCTTACTCCCACTAAACTTCATGTACAAACACCGTTCTTCAACACTTCTAGTGAAACCGTATTGTTTAATAACATGATCAAAGCGATGATTCCAACTCCGAGATGCTTGCTTAAGACCATAGATGGACTTTTTGAGCTTACATACCTTCTTAGGGTTAGATGTATCCACAAAACCTTCAGGTTGTGTCATGTACACTTCCTCTTCCAGAATCCCATTCAAGAAGGCGGTTTTGACATCCATTTGCCAAATCTCATAATCATGAAACGCGGCAACCGCTAAGATTATCCTAATAGACCGAAGCATAGCGACAGGAGCGAAGGTTTCGTCATAGTGTAAACCATGAACTTGGGTGAAACCTTTTGCCACCAATCTATCTTTGTAAACATCTATATGTTTATCCACGCTGAGCTTAATTTTGTATATCCATTTACACTGAAGGGGTCGTACTTCCTCAGGTAAATCCACCAAGTCCCATACTTGGTTCTCGTACATGGAATCTATTTCGGACTGCATGGATTCTAGCAATGCGAGGAGTCGGGACTAGGCATGGCCGATTTGTAGGTAGTGGGTTCATTACTTTCCAAAAGTAATAAAACACCATCCTCTTCGATGTTGCCAAGGTAGCGGTCAGGTGGTATAGAAATCCGACTTGACTTTCTAGGAACAATTACCGTTTCAGAGGAGGAGGGAACGTTATCCTCCACGTTCTCCTTTACCTCATTCTCGGTTTGTGGCTCTCGAACTTCGTCAAGTTCAAATTTTCTCCCACTCTGTCTCCTAGAAATAAACTATTTTTGTAGGAAGACAGCATCACGAGCCACAAACACTTTGTTCTCGTTTTTATTGTAGAAGTAATAGCCACGTGTTTCCTTTGGATAACCTACAAAAAGACATTTGTCAGACCTGGGTGCAAATTTATTGTCAGACTTGATCTTGACATACACTTCACAACCCCAAATTTGCATGAATGACAAATGAGGGAGTTTCCCTTTCCATATCTCATATGGAGTCTTGTCGGCCACTTTAATCGGCCTTCGATTTAGTGAAAATATTGCAGAAAAGATGGCAAAACCCAAAATGAATCAGGAAGCTCGGTTAGACTCATCATAGACCGAACCATGTCTAATAAAGTTCGGTTTCTCCTTTCGGCTACACCATTTAATTGTGGTGTGCCAGGAGGAGTCCATTGTGATACTATACCATAATCTTTTAGGTGTGAATCAAATTAAGAAATTAGGTATTCACCACCACGATCGGATCGTAGGGTCTTAATTTTTTTTATCCAATTGGTTCTCTACTTCATTCTGAAACTCTTTGAACTTGTCAAAAGCTTCACTTTTGTTCTTCATCAAGTAGATATACCCATATCTACTCAAATCATCAGTAAAAGTAATGAAGTAGTGAAAACCTCCTCTAGCGGTGATTGTTAATGCTCCACACACATCCGTATGTATGAGAGCCAAAACCTCACTAGCTTGTGTCCCTTTTCACGCCAAAGGCGCACGAGTCATCATGCCTAAAAGGCAAGACTCGCATATACCATAAGATTCGAATCAAATGGTTTGAGCACTTTTGATGAAGCAAGTCTCTTAATGCGTCTTTCGTTTATGTGACCTAAACGACAATGCCAAAGGTAGTATTCATTTGGATCACCCGTTTTCAGCTTTTTAGTTTCCACATGATAAACGTCATTAACATCATTTAAAACATAAATACCTCCAATTGAAATGGCCTTGCCATAAACCAAATCATTCAACGAAAAAGTACAACAATTGTCCTTAATCATAAAACAAAAGCCTTCTGCGTCTAACGCGGAAATGGAGATGATGTTCTTGGTTAAAGTTGGTACAAAATAACACTTATTTAAAAACAACTCTAAACTATTAGCTAAAATGAGCACATAGGTCCCCACGGAAACGGCCGCTACTCTTGCTCCATTGCCCATGCGGAGATCCACATCACCTTTTTCTAGAGCTTGCACGTCCCTTAAACCCTGTAAATGATTACAAAGGTGAGAGCCACATCCGGTATCTAGTACCTAAGTGGAAGTGCAAGCATAGTTAACTTCTATCACATAGAGAGAGGAAAGAATACCAATAGGCGTCACACGCCCTTCCTTGAGGTCCTCCAAGTATTTGGGGCAACTCCTCCTATAATGCCCTTTCCCATTACAATGGAAACATTCGGCCTCAGAGAGTTTGACATTCTTTGCCTTGGGTTTGCCATTCTCAACGGCTTTCCCCTTTTCCTTGTCTTGTTTCTTTGATGATTTCTTGAATTGGGACTTCTCTTTCCCTTTCCCTTCCTTACCCCAAGGGACATGTTCTTTAACTTCATGGTTAGAAAATCCCCTTTCTCACTCCCACTAGCTTCCATATCCCTCTCCGCTTGGGTGAGGAGTGCATGAATTTCATGATAATCCTTTTCCATGTCATTCATGTTATAGTTTACCCTAAAGTAGGCAAACTTGGTAGGAGGTGAGTGGAGGATGCGACCCACCACAAGAGTTGTAGGAATTTTACACCCTAGATGCTCTAGGATGTCAACATATTCGACCATTTTGAGTACATGGGGATCAACCTTTTGGCCCCTCTCAAGCTTTGCTTCAAAGAAGTGTGTCGCCGCTTCATATTGGCGGACTTTAGGTGTTTGTGAAAACATAGTAGTCATACGAGTGAATATCTCGTACGCATTCAAAGAAATGCATGAAAGCTTGAGATTTGGGGACATCGACCGTATCAACACATTTTTTATATCATTGGACATCCTCATGTAGTCATCATAGGCGGTCCGCACCGCCAATGAAGCCCTTGCACCGGGCTCGATGGGAGGGGCATCGGTCAAGTAAGCGAGCACGTTGTCGGACAACGCGGCACTTTTGATGTTGAATTCTCATTCAAGAAAGTTACTACCGTCATCTTTTAAGGTATATTTGTCCATTACGGACCTTAGCCATGAATCTTTGCCTAGTGGAGTAGTCGATGGAGTTGATGAAGTTGTCATTGAGAATTAAAATGCTACAACAAACAAGGAAATATTAACATTCATTGTTTTTAAAAATTACTTGTGAAACATTTTTAACAAGTTTTAACAGTCATATAACAATCTCCCACTAAATTATATAAATGATTCCAAGATCTGTTTTTAAACAAAAATGAGCATCGCTTGGGCGAAACATCCCATAATCGTGTAAATTCGGTAAATCAACGTTTGACTAATTCTACCTCTAGAACTCTTGGTCGACGAATTTCCTTAAATCCATCTACTAGCCCCGGAACACAAGACCGTCTTATTTCCCGTTGAGTCCAACCAAATTTGGCGCGCGATAACCTTTTATCACCCTTTTTACCCGAGGTAAAAAGAGAACACCCTGCTTGGGCGAGCGTGGCTCTAATGAACAAGGGATTCATAGGTGTTACTAATTGGTAAGGCTAATCTCAATTTTAGTTATGTGAGAGATCTTGTCAATTTAGTCATAAATTCCCTATAAGTGAACTAAGTCGGTGAATGTAAATGACGTGAATTGATAACCGCGGAAATAAAATGCATGTGAATGGCGATTTTGGCATGCGCGAAAAAATAAAAGCAAGCAAGCAAATGAATAATCCTAGTATGGCATCCTAGTTAAAAATAACTAGACTATTACATATCGGTAACCAACTCCTTGGTCCCTTGCCTCTTCATTCCAAAAGTGGCTCCTTCTTGTGGGATTTGGAACACCTTTCCAAAAATAGACTTCGACTTGATCTAAATTCGTCTTTTGGAAACGCCGTTAAAAGTAACTATTATAATCAAATTACATAGCTATTCCTTTATAAATTAATTAATAAAATAAATAAAACTATTAATTAATTACAAACCGACGATATGAGATCGTATTTAAATTACAAACAAATCGCTTTTCCCATTCATTTCGGGTAATAACGATTAAAAATAACTAGGCCATACTAGGTACAACAAAATAAATACTTTAAATAAATGACATTCATTCATTCAACATAAATAAATATGCTTAAAAATGCTTTAAAATGATGCCAAAATCGCCCTATCTTACAATCGTTTGGATCTGGCTCGGTTTGTGGATTTAATCGATTTTTAACTTGTTAAAAATCAATAATTAACACTTAAATCTCATTTAAGTCTAAACTAATCATTCAAACTGTTTTAAACCTCAAAAATTAGTCCTCACTAATTTGATGATGAATAATTAGTTTGATTTGGTGTTATTTACTAATTTAATCGGTAAAATCATAACTTTTAAGTAATAAATCCAAAATAATTGAAAATATCACCAAAAATTGAAACAAAAAATTTTGGGTATTCTGGAACACTCTCAAGAACACCAAAAATTCAAAAAAATTGCCCAAAAATTTCGGATAAATTTTATGGAGAAATGGATCGATATTTATCGGTTTTTGACCACTAAAACCAATAAACATCAAAACAAGGTGAAATCACATTTTAAATTTCGCTTTTAACTTTTAAAATATATTATTGAATGTATATAAATTTATCAAGGGCAGAAACATTCATTTGAAATATATGATTAAAATAATTCACTTTTATCGATTTTTATCTCATAAAATCAATAAACATGCAAAACTTCAAATCAACCTTCGAAATTTTACATACAATCTGTAGAAAATATGCATGAAACAATATAAAATTTCATCACCCGAATCAACTTTTAACTATTTTTAGTTAACTTTTAACCAAAATACGACAATTTTGAATCGGTTTTCCACAAAAAACATTAAAAATAACAAAATAACTTCACAAGTCACCAAATTTTACCACAAACCTTTTGAGATCAGTAGGTATTCATGCCCAAAAGTTTTCCTGCTAAAACCTCTTTTAACACCATTTTCGATTTTTCCAAATTATCTCATAATTTGTTTAATATGCTAAAAATCAACATGTAAATTACAAGCCTATCTCTTATACCACTTGATAGATCATAGATCCTAATTATACTCTCTAATTAAAAACAAATTATCTCATAATTTTATGTTTTGGTGATCTATGTAACATGCATGCAAATATAAAAGCATATTAATTAAAGATTAAGGAAATACAATTTTCTTACATTGATTTGATTGTGAATATGGGCACAATCAAGATCTCCTACCTTGATTGTTCTTGTGCTAATGAAAGATGGAAGATCCTCCATTACCAAATCTCCAAATGTCCAAATAAAAAGATTTCCTTCAAGAAGCACCCAAGAACAAAATACCCAATAATTTAACAAGTATAAACTAGATACTTGTTAAATTAAACCCTTGATAATATGTAAATAATACTAATACACTTAGTATTATTAATATTTATTACTAACTAGTCTTAGTAAAATGATATTATTAATTTTTTGAGAGAGAATAAATTTTCTTACACTTTTATCACATGCAAAATTTCAAGTGAGTAAAATCAACAAATGATAGAGTATATATGGAGGGGGTGGCCGGTTAGGGTGAGAGGGAGTGGAGTGTTTTTGGCTCTTTTTTATGTCCAATACTTTATCAGATAGAATAGAACAAAAGGTAATCTTAGGGAAGAGCATAAAGCAAAAGTGAAATTATTATGTTTATAATCATCCACTTACACTCTATTTACATGGTCCAATGTCCCATTTTCGGGTCCATTATGGTTCTAATATTTGTCGCACAAATACGTGTCATTTTACTTTAAACATCATTTTATGTTTAAATGCTTCCCGATTAATTTTGTCCAAAACACTCCGTAAATATATGTGTATCGCTACACATATTATTTACTTACTAATATTAATCACATTAATCAATTAGTACAATTTTAGTGAATTAACAATTAATTAACTAAAACCCGTCTCATAAAATTTATTATTCAATTATCGCATAGTTAAATAATAACTGCCGTGCCTCGAGTTCGCAACTCGAAATCTCTCTAAAAGAATCGACTTACCTTTTAGTCAATAAATCAAGGGACTAAATAAATTGTATCTCATACAATTAATTAGTTGCCAATTGGGGTTTGTTCCTTTAGGTGTGACCGAAAGGGGTCAGTTGATCACCATCGTCTCACGACAATAACGTCAAACTCTAGTCAGCCAACCGTTATCGATTTATGTTAATCAACTGACGAGGATCATAAAATAAATATTCTTATGATATTCCTTTAATGAGATTTATGATGTAAACGCACTATTGTGGAGGAAACTAACTCCAACATTAATCTCCCTTACCACTTTGCAACTCACTTGACCAAACAATGTCGCAAAACCACTAGTTCTATTGTCTTGGGTGGGTTGGAACAAAAAATGCTCATAATTTAAGCTATGCCGATTCAACAATGAAACCACACACTTGGAACCTTTGCTTTCCTTAAGGGAGGCGGGTGATGGACTTGATTATACATATTTTCTATCTTTGAATTGGTTTAGAAACTCTCATCTGCATATGATTTGGAAAATTGGTAAAATTGACTCAATTAGTCTACCTGATGAGGTTTCCGAACTAAAAGCACTAGTTCACACTAAACCCCGTCGTGCCGGTGCCCCCTTTGAACCGGTTACCTATCACTTGCCTCTAACAGAAGAGACACCCTCCACTATTGAGTGACTTGAGAGAGGTCAATCCTGTCAAGCTCGCCATTCTACCTCTAGCATTGACATGATGGATATGATGAGAGACCTTAGCCTTAATGTGAATGACATTCTTGATGACCAAAGACTTGCCTTATACCCCATTTATGATCACTTTGTTAGGCGAGGGGTTATCCAACCTGAGGGCCCTCACCCATCATTCTACAACTATCCCTCGGGTGGGTTCCCTTCTTCTTCTTCTGGTTATAATGCAGGTACTTATGGTCCCGGTGCGGATTATTGTGGTTCGGATTATGGAGTGGAAGCTTTTAATGGTAGCTATGGAGGATATGGTGGTTATGGAGGCTATGGTAGCTATGGAGGAGGACTAGGTAGTGGAAGAAATATTGGTGAGTATGTGACTCCTTTCCAAAGTGGTGAACCAAGTTGTAGTGGTCACCAAGATGGTGCATCGGGATCCAGTGGAGGTCAAGCACCAAAAGGTAGGAAGGGCTTTAATTTTTGGCCCTTTTCTTGAATTGATGATGATTGGAAGAGTCCCCCGTATACATACTAGCTTGGGGGAGCCTAGCTAGTCTAGTAAGTACGCTTTCCTATGCATTTTAGTTTTATTTCCCACAACCCATTAGATATAACAACTTGTATTACTTGTTTATGTGCTTTGATCCGTTTTTATGGTTCGATTGGATGCTTTAAATGTTGGCACATTGAGGACAATGTTGTGTTTAGGGGGGGAGGGGGGGGGGGGGGGGGGAGAGGGAGATTGCATTTGCATTTTAGTGTATCTTGCATAGTAAAAAATCTGAAAATTTGAGAAAATTGTGTTGCTTTTTGCATTGCTTCTTATGCTTCATTTAGCTTACTTTTGTCATTAAAAATGTGTTTATGCCCTCTTGCTTATCCTAATAATAGCTTATTAGCTAATGATTCTTTATTATTTGATGGGATAATTGCTTCATGGGAATGTCTTTACATAGTAGGTGGATGATGAAAATTGAGCCAATTAGGCTTGATATTGACTTTGGCAAGCCAAAAAATGGTAAGGTAGAGCCTCCTTGGACCGGTACATGTTTTTCCGGTCTCACTTAGGTGAGTGTAGGTCTCCTTATGGTGTGTGTTATATCAAAAATGCACAAGTATGGTTTTTATTTCCTCTTTTATGAGCATTATTTTCATAATATGCTTACATTTCAAGCCCTTCACATTGACATTGTTGCCCATTTCTAGCCCCTTCTTACACATATTTATATTTATCTAGCTACATTCTATACTTTCCTACCTTGTTAAGCTAGTAGCTATGTCATTGGTGTTAGGGTGCTCATTTGGGATATGCTTAATTTTTAGTCTTTGTGAGTTTGGTTATGCCGGAATTGCTATTTTCCGGAATTGATTTATGAAACAAAGAAGTGAAAAAGAAAGTTGCAAAAAAAAGAGTGAAAAAAAAATGATGAAAGAAAGAAAGAAAAAATGATTTGAAAGAGAATGGAAGAATGAAAAAAAAAAGCATGATTTGAATTGAAAAAAAGAAGAAGATGGATTAAGAAACTCTCATGTTTTATTCATTGAATATTTGGAGAGTATTCTTGTGATTTGTATTGAAATATTGGGTTTACTTTTGGGATTGAGCATCCTTACATTTGGTTGTTGCTAGCTTGAGTTAGCTCCACATACCATAATTCATATGTCCCCCTTTCTTACCCATTACATATTGCCTTCTTCTTACCCATTGGCTTCTTTTATATGCTTGCATTTTGATTGTTTTTGGCTTGTGATTTGAAATGAGTACCATATTAGATTGCGGGCACACTCTCATGAGTCGAGGATAGGTGAGTGCTACTCACATAAAAATTCTTTCACATATAATGAGTATTGAGTGAATCGTGAGAGTCCAAAGTCAAAAAGAGCATGCAACGGCCAAAAAAGTTCATTTGAAGTCATTCATGCTACGCCGCCACGTAAATCTCATCCTTGTTTTTGCATTATCCTTATGCCCATGTTGTTTCGGGTTTTGAATCATGATGCTTATAGCTTGTTTTGGAAGTATGCAATTGATGGGATATGTTTGCTTGCTTGAGGGTAAGCAAGGGTTTAGCTTGGGAGAGTTTGATGTGTCCATTCTATATATGATTTTACCCCTTATTTTAGCTCGGTTTTGATTAAAGATCACACTTTTATTAGTGTATTTGTGAGCTAATTCCGTGTTCTAGTGTCTTTGCTTGTTTTTAGTGTATTTTGTAGGAAATGAAGCATTTGTAGCTTTTTCCTGCCAAAAGAGAAAGCACTAAAGTTCACTAGGCTAAATTTAACAAGACATGCAAATGGAAGGGCGTTTTGAGCAAAAAAATCCCGAGCATGAAGAAATGAGCATGGGTTGATACAAGTAAAGAAATGAAAAGAAGCCCAAAATTTTATCAACATACAATGTGTCAGGATAGTGATAGAGAGAGAAATGAGAGGATTTTTCAAAAAATAGCAATATCTGCATAAAATTCCGTAACCTAACTTTCAACAATGACGGCGCTCAAACCTTCATCATCTTCAATCATAAAAAGTCAAAAAAATTGCAATAAAAAGCGTCTTAATTCTTTGGATTTCTCAGTTCTAGGATCTTCTTCAGTAGTTAAACTTGCTTCAAATCCAGTTGAAATTGAACCGTTGGACCTTGATGACCTTATCGCTGATGAAGAAACTGTTGGAATATGTGTCCTCCGACAATGATGCGATCACAACTTTTGATCATGAGGATCACATGTTTAAGTCTCATTATAAAGAATACAATTGGGAAGTAATATTTTACTGTCAACTGGTCCACACATATCGGTAATGATTGGCTGACTAGAGTTTGACATTACTGTCGTGCGATGGTGGTGATCAGTTGATCCCCTAGGTCATACCTAAAGGGCAACACTCTTAATTGATCATTTAATTGATCGTATAACGTTACGAGTCAATTAAATTATTTAAAATTGACGGATGATTTTGGAAGTAATATTTACGTGTCTCATTGAAATTTGATTAAATGAGATACGGTCTGAGTAATCGAATTGTTTCATTACTCAGATGAAATTATTGTTTAAAGAAACAATTGAAATTGAATGAATTATTATAAATACAAATTATTGTGATTTATAATTTGTAAAATATTTTGGTACAAGTAATTATGAATTACAAAGTCGATTTTTGTATATGACGTATTTTTATTAGTACGTTGATTTTTAATATGTTAAAAATGCATAACAAATTTATGTAACATATGACATGTGACATAAAACAAATTGACATTTTGACAAAGATAATATGGAGTCCATATTATCTAAGTGTACCGAAATTAAGGGTGGATTTAGGATAATATTGTGTTTATTATTTGAGTGGTAAACATAATGATTACCCTAATTGTCTAGCCATGCACACCTAGTTGTCATTGTGAAAACCAACTCTTGCATGCATTGGCTCCCTCTAATCCCCCTTCCACCCGGTTTTTTGAGAGGAAAAACCACTTTGGTTTTTCCTCTTATTTTACCTAATATACACAAAATGTAGTGGTTGTAGAATTCATTCATTCATCAAAATATTTTAGAGAGATAAAAAAACATTTCTCCTTCCTTCCGCACCTTCTCCTAACCACTTTTAGGAGATAAAAACCAAATATTTTTGGGTCAATTTTTCTACAAAATTAATATTGTACTAGTATTCATAATATTAATTTTATTAAGAGTGTGCTTTGGGTATTAAACTTTGGGAGAGATCCTATACTTGGATCTTTGTTCATCCATTGAGGAAAGCACAAGAACAAGAGAGAAGGAGATCTCTCTTGTGCCCTAATAAACCAATATTCCAATGTAAGATAAAGATTTCTTCTTTATATTGTTTAATAGTTTGCATGCATAAGATCACCAATTAATTTTATGACAAATTAGCTTAAAACATATATGAATATGTTAGTATATAGATCTATTTTTTCCTTCAATCGGTATCAAGAGCCATGGTTGTTTGCATGCAAATCATTTAAAAGTTTTTCCGAGTTATACGATTAACATATAAAACTTGTTAAATTTGTGTTATTATGATATATCACGAAAATCATTATGCATGTTAAAATTTCTGGTCCTAAAATGTTTTTAGGATATTTTGGTTAATTTATGGATTTTTATTTTTCATATTATATAATAATGGCATTAAAAATATGATTTTATGAATAAAATGTCATTTTCGGGCTAAAATTAGCTAAGCTTCGAATTTTGCAGTGATTTTTGGATATGTTGTCACATATATTATTTTGAGATGAACTGTAAATTTTCATAATTTTTGGACTTCTTATGCTCGAAAAATGGATTTTTCATTATTAAAATCGGATTTAAGTGAAAAATAGGTTAATATGAGATAAATTTCGAATCTGGTCATAGAAATTTAGTATGTTGTCACATGCAATTTTACAAGATGTTTGTAAAATAATAGGCTATATTGAAGTCTTTATGCATGATTTATGAGTTTTTGAAGAAAAATAGCATAAATAGTGACTTAATTAGTAAAATATTAATAAAACATAGTCCATGACTAAGGAAAAACATCACATGTTGCATTTTATTATCCTTTTCAGATCTAAAATTGAAAAGTTGATGAATATAATTTTTCTTATGTTTTTATGATTATTTTGTTAAAACCGATAAACCGCAACATTGTTTTTCCGGATAAATTTCGAAATTTTTAACCTAAGTTTTTGAACATTATGAGTGTCATGGTATTTTTCTAGAATGTTCATGAGTTTAAATTTTGAATTTTGAATTTATTTGAAGTTTATAGCTTATTTTTATAATTTTAGGTCCATTAATGAACAAATTTTAGAAATATGAGTTAATTATGGTCAAATAATTAGTGAAGACTAAATTTTGAGTCCTAAGAGGTTAGGGTAATTAACTTATGCATAAATATGAATTTATGTAATTTTTGTGATTATAAAATGTTGAATCACGCAAACAAGAAAAAAACCGAGTAATATACGATATTGGCTATTTAAAGGCGATTTAGCATAAAATTGGGCATGTTCATACATATTATAATGCTGCATTTTCTTTATGATTGTCATAATTTTATTTATGTAATTTTGAATTATGTAATTTTTACTTAGTATGGCCTTAGTTTTTTAATTGGTATTACCCGAAATGTATGGGAATATCGATTCGGTTGTACTTTATTGTGATCTCGTATCACCGTTTTGTAATTTAATAGATTTATTTTATTTTAGTTACAAATGTATAATAGGAAATTATGTTATTTGTTATGTAATTTTATTTATTTCGGAGTTCCCAAAGACGGATTTCTTCAAGATGGTGATACATAAAGACTGTGTTACCTCGAGATGCGTGCCACAACCGAAGTTCAAAGGACCAATGGAGTTGGTTTCCGAATATGTAATAGTTAAATAGTTTTTCTATTTTAGGAAGGCCATACTAGGATTTATTTTATGTTTCTATTTTATTTATATGTCGCATGCATCGCTAAATCGCCATAACTAAAACATGCATTGTCATTTTATCGAGTTTATCGACCGTGTCAATTAAAATTATCGTAGTTCACCGCTTTAGTTCACTTAAAACGTTATAGATAATAAATTAACATGACCTCTCGCTAAAATAATAAATTGAGACATAGCCTTACCAAATAGTAGAAACCATGAAAACCTATTTCGTGAGGGAGTGCACTCGGCCACACCGGGGTACAAACCTTGTTACGTAGGGGAAGTGGGTGATAATTGTCTATCCACCGAATTCATGTTGATGAGGGTTTTATCGGCCACACCGTGCCCAAGTTAATGTGGGTTTGGATCATGGACACATTTATTCGAAGTTTGGATTGAACTCAACAAAAGTTTTTCGATAAGGGTTTTATTGGCCACACCGTGCCCTTGTTGAATGTGTTTTGGGCTAAAGATAAATGTTAATGTAATATTATCGACCAAGAGTTCTAAAAGTAGAATCGATTAAAGCGTTAATCCACCGAGTTATATTGATAAGGGTTTTATCGGCCACACCGTGCCCAAGTTAATATGAATTTGGGTCTTGGAATCATTTATCTAGTTGGGTAGAGGTCACTAGAAAAATGCATATAACTTGTTTAAATTATAAATTTTTACGAGTATTATTATTAAAACGACATTTGTTTTACTCCTTCTATTTTGTTTTGTAGACCACTTCTTTTCTCATAACAAATGGCAACACCAACCCCTAACGCCACGCCTCTCGCTAATTCATCATGGCTCCGATCCTTCATGGATCGATGTAAACTTGAAAAGAATGGGTCAAATTTCTCCGATTGGGATGCCCAACTCAAATTAGTCGCCCAAGGTGACGACAAGCTTCGTTACCTAACCGAGGCCTCTCCACCCGAACCTAATACTAGGTCGACCGCCGCTACTAGGGAAGCATATGAGGCTTACCATAAGGAGTCCGCCACAATGAAAAACGTGTTGATATTTGCGATGGAAGCGGATCTCCAAAGGAGAGCCTTTAAAATGGGCACCGCTAATGAGATTTACTCCAAGCTTGTGACAATGTTTTCACAAACTCCGCGGATCGTCCAATATGAGGCGGCCGCGGCATTCATTGATCTCGACTTCAAAGAGGGGCAAAAGGTTAGCCCTCATGTGCTCAAACTTATGGAGCTAGTCGAGACCTTGAAGATTCAAAAGGTTGAAATTGTTGGGAAATGTGTCCTCAACAATAGTGCGATCATATGATTTAAATATCATTATTAAATCTCATTTTAAAGAATACAATTGGGAAGTATTTTTACTGTCAACTGGTCAACATATATCGGTAATGATTGGCTGACTAGAGTTTGACATTACTGTCATGTGACGGTGGTGATCAGTTGACCCCCTAGGTCATACCTATAGGGCAATACTCTTAATTGATCATTTAATTAATCGTATAATGTTACGAGTTAATTAAATTACTTGAAAAATTGACGGACGATTTTGGAAGTAAAATTTACGTATCAAATTGAAATGTGATTAAATGAGATACGGTCTGAGTAATCGAATTGTATTATTACTCGGATGAAATTATTGTTTAAAGAAACGATTGGATTTGAATGAATCATTATAAATGCGATTTATAAATTGGTAAAATTTTGGTACAAGTACTTATGATATTACTAAGTCGATTTTTTGTATGTGACGTATTTTTGATAATACGTTGATTTTTAATATGTTAAAAATACATAACAAATTTATGTGACATGTAACATGTGACATATTGACAATTGACAAAAATAATATGGAATCCATATTATACATGTGCCGAAAATTTGGAGGAGGATTAGGATTAATATTGTGTTTACAATTAGTGGTAAACATAATGATTAAAATAGGAGAGTAGCCATGCAACCCTATTTACCTTGTGAAGGCAAACTAATGCATGCATTGGGTCTTTTTCTTCCCCTCTCCTCTCCTCTTACACGGTTCACAAAAGAAAAGAAAAAGAGTTTTGTCTTTTATTTTTGAATATACACTACATGCAAGATTGTAGATATTCATTCATTTACTTCAAAATATTTTTAGAAAGAGAAAAACCTCTAAAATCCCTCTCCTCTAACCGGTTTTAGAGAGTAAAAACCAAACAATTTTGGTTCAATTTTTCACTAAGATTAATATTATACTAGCTCAAATAATATTAATTAGATTAAGAGTTAGCTTTGGGTATTAGTCCTAAGGAGAGATCCTACACTTGGATCTTGTTCTTCCATTAAGGAAAGCTCAAGAACAAAAGAAAAGGAGATTTCTTTTGTGCCCATTTGAACCGAAATTTCAATGTAAGGATATGATTTCTTCTCTTTTATTATATTGTTTGCATGCATAAAATCCACATTTAATTTTATGACAAATTAATTTCGACATATATGAGTATGTTAGTATGTATATGAATCTACATTTCCTTCAATCGGTATCAAGAGCCACGGTTGTTTGCATGCAAATTGGTTAAAAGTTTTTCCGAGTTATAAGAATAACAAATAAAACTTGTAAAATTAGTGTTATTATGAGATATCACGAAATTAATCCATGCATGTTAATATTTCTGGTCCTAAAATGTTTTAGGATATTTTGGTTAATTTTTTGGATTTTTATTGTTCATATTTCACTATAATGACATTTAAATGGGATTTTATGAGTAAAAATGTCATTTTTGGTCTAAAATTAGCTATACTTCGAATTTTCAGTTGGTTTTTGGATATGTTGTTACATATATTATTTTGAGATAACCTGTAAATTTTCATAATTTTTGGACTTGTTATGCTCGAAATATGAATTTCTCATTATTAAATTCGGATTTAAGTGAAAAATAGGTTAATATGAGTTAAATTTCGAATCTGGTCATAGAAAATTAATATGTTGTCACATGCAATTTTACAAGATGTGTGTAAAATAATTGGCTATAAAGAAGTCTTTTTGCATGATTTATGAATTTTTCAAGAAAAATAGCATAAATAGTGACATTATTAGTGAAAAATTAATAAAACATAATCTATGACTTAGGAAAAACGTATAATGTTGCATTTTATTATTTTTTTCAGATCTAAAATTGAAAAGTTAGTGAGAATATTTTTTTCCGTGTTTTTATGATTATTTTATTAAAAATCGATAAACCGCAACATTGTTTTTCCGGAAAAATTTCGAAATTTTTAACCTAAAATTTTGAACATTATGAGTGTCATGGAATTTTTCCAGAATTTTCATGAGTTTAAATTTCAAATTTCAAATTTATTTGAAATTTTGTGATTTATTTGAAGTTTAATAGCTTATTTTTGTAATTTTGGACCATTTATGAACAATTTTATAAAATATTGGTTAATTATGGTCAAATTATTAGTGAAGACTAAATTTTGAGTCATAAGAGGTTAGGGTAATTAACGTATGCATAAATATGAGTTTATGTATTTTTGTGATTATAAAATGTTGAAATCACGCAAATCCGTAAAAACCGAGTAATATACGATATTGGCTAATTAAAGGCGATTTAGCATAAAATTGAGCATGTTCATACATATTATAATGCTGCATTTTCTTTATGATTGTCATAATTTTAATTTATGTAATTTTTGAATTATGTAATTTTACTTAGTATGGCCTTAGATTTTAATTGGTATTTCCCGAAATGTATGGGAATATCGATTCGGTTGTAATTTTTATGGTGATCTCGTATCACCGTTTTGTAATTTAATAGATTTATTTTATTTTAGTTACAAATGTATAATAGGAAATTATGTAATTGATTATGTAATTTTATTCATTCCGGAGTACCCAAAGACGGATTTCTTCAAGAATGGCGATACATAAAGACGGTGTTACCTCGAGATGCGTGCCACAACCGAAGTTCAAGGGACCAATGGAGTTGGTTTCCGAATATGTAATAGTTAAATAAGTTTTTCTATTTTAGGAAAGGCCATACTAGGATTTATTTATCTTTATGCTTGCATTTTATTTTATGTCACATGCATTGCTAAATCGCCATAACTAAAATATGCATCCTTATTTTATCGAGTTTATCGACCGTGTCAATTAAAATTATCGTAGTTCACCGCTTTAGTTCACTTAAAACGTGATAGATAATAAATTGACTTGACCTCTCGCTAAAACAATTAATTGAGACATAGCCTTACCAAATAGTAGAAACCATGAAAACCTATTTCGCGAGGGAGTGCACTCGGCTACCCCGGGGTACAAACCTTGTTACGTAGGGGAAGTGGGTGATAAATGTCTAATCCACCAAATTCATGTTGATGAGGGTTTCATCGGCTACCCCGTGCCTAAGTTAATGTGAGTTTGGACAATGGACACATTTATTCGAAATTTGGATTGAACTCAACAAAAGTAATTGATAAGGGTTTCATCGGCTACCCCGTGCCCTTGTTGATGTGTTTTGGGCTATAGATAAATATTAGAGTAATTTTATCGACCAAGAGTTCTAAAAGTAGAATCGATTAAAAGGTTAATCCACCGAGTTATATTGATGAGGGTTTCATCGGCTACCCCGTGCCTAAGTTGATATGAATTTGGGTCTTGGAATCATTTATTATAGTTGGGTAGAGGTCACTATATAAATGTTCATATCTTGCTAATTTACAAGTATGATTTAAAAAGACAAATGTTAATATTTCCTTTTCCTCCATATTTGTAGTTTTTTACAATGAATCCATCAAATGCTACCGCACCTATAACCATTGAGTCATATCACAATGTTCTTGACGACGTTTGCTCCAACAACAAATTCGATACAACTAGAGAACTTCATTTTGGGATAGGTTCGGATGGAAACCTCAACTTCATCACTTCTTCTAAACCACCCACAACTACTAGACCTCGTGTGAGTCCGTCTCAGGAAGACTACCTCATACAATCTATAGGGTCTTTGTCTCTGGAAGATAAAGATGCCAAAGCTAGTGGGAGCTCTAGCAATCAAGTTCTTGCTTCAAAGGGCAAGAGGTTCAAGAAGAAAGGAAAGAAAATCAAAAACTTCAAGCAAGTTAATGATGAGTGCCATTATTGCTATGGCATGGGACATTGGCTTAGGAATTGTCCCATGTATTTGCGAAATATAAGGGAAGGACTCATTGCTCCAAAAGGTACAATTCCTAAAGAAATTTATGTTATTGATATAAATTATACTTCCACTACGACATGGGTACTAGATACCGGTTGTGGTTCTCACCTTTGTAATCATTTACAGGGTTTAAGAGATGTGGAGAGGCTTAGCAAGGGAGATGTGGATCTACGCCTTGGAAATGGAGCTCGGGTAGCGGCCGAATCCAAGGGAACTTATGTTTTAGCTTTGCCAAATGGATTTGAGTTGTATTTGCATAATTGTTTTTATGTACCTACACTCTCTAAAAACATTATTTCAATCGCCATGCTAGACATGGACGGTTTTTGTTTTGTCATTAAGAACAATCGTTGTACTATTTCTAGGAATGATTTGGTTATTGGCCAAGCTTCTTCCATTAATGGCATTTACATTTTAGAGACCTTAAATCCAACGAATGATATTTATAACATTCAATCAAAGAAACTCAAATCAAGTGACCCAAGTGAAGCGTTCATTTGGCATTGTCGATTAGGTCACATAAACGAGAATCGCATCAAAAGATTAATTTCAACTAATGTGATTACACCATTTGATTATCAATCATTTGGTACATGCGAATATTGCCTACTTGGCAAAATGACTCGTAATCCTTTTAGTGGTAAAGGGACACGAGCTAGTGAGCTATTGGGACTCATACACACCGATGTATGCGGACCAATGAGTATCACCGCTCGTGGTAATTATGACTACTTTATAACCTTCACCGATGACTTGAGTAGATATGGGTATATCTATTTAATGAAACACAAGAGTGAAGCATTTGAGAAATTCAAGGAATTCCAAAACGAAGTAGAGAACCAATTGAACAAAAGGATTAAGGCACTACGATCCGATCGTGGTGGTGAATACCTTAGTCATGAATTTGATTCACACTTGAAAGGTTGTGGTATTATATCACAACTTCTCCCCCAGAACGCCACAACTGAATGGTGTTGCCGAAGGAGAAATCGAACCCTACTTGATATGGTTCGATCCATGATGAGTCAAACCGAGTTACCGAACTCGTTTTGGGGATTTGCAATCCAAACGCAATTCTATCTTTAAATAATAGTCCCACTAAAGCCACCGAAAAGACTCCATTTGAGACATGGAAAGGAAGAGTTCCTAATCTATCCTATATGAAAATTTGGGGATGTGATGCTTACGTCAAGGCTAAACCCGACAATAAGCTTGCCCCAAGATCCGAAAAATGCATCTTTGTAGGTTATCCTTTGACCTCTCGAGGTTACTACTTCTACAAACCTCAAGATAACAAAGTGTTTGTGTCTTCCGAGGCTGTCTTCTTAGAAAGCCAGTTTATTTCTAAGAGACAGAATGGGAGAAATTTTGAACTTGATGAAGTTCAAGAGCCACAAACCGAGGTAGAGACGCAAGAAGATGTTCCTTCGTCGTCTAACGCGGTTGTACCTCCTCCACTAAGAAGGACGGGTCGAGTAATTCGCCATCCCGATCGATATGTGGGACTTATCGAGGAAGATGGAACACTCGATGTGTTGCTTATAGAAAGTGACGAGCCCGCCACCTACAAGGCCGCAATCTCTAGTCCAAATTTGTCCTTATGGCATGAAGCCATGAAGTCCGAAATGGATTCTATGCATGAAAACCAAGTTTGGGACTTGGTAGATTTGCCTAAAGGGGCAAGACCCCTCCAATGCAAATGGATATTCAAGATCAAAAATGGCATAGAAGGACATGACGATGTCTATAAGGCTAGGCTAGTGGCAAAGGGATTTACCCAAGTCCAAGGTCTCCATTATGATGAGACCTTCGCCCCCGTAGCCATGCTAAGATCCATACGGATTTTGTTAGCGATCGCCGCATTTTATGATTATGAAATATGGCAAATGGATGTCAAAACCGCTTTTCTAAATGGGCATTTAGAAGAGGAGGTGTACATGATACAACCCGAAGGTTTTGTTGATTCTAAAAATCCTAACAAAGTGTGCAAGCTTAAGAGATCCATTTATGGTCTTAAGCAAGCATCTAAAAGTTGGAATCATCGATTCAATCAAGTTATAAAGGAAAATGGTTTCACTCGAAATATTGAGGAACCATGTTTATACATGAAATTTAGTGGGAGCAATGTTGTGTTCCTAATTTTGTATGTCGATGACATACTACTCATTGGAAATGATATTCCAATGTTGTCTTCTGTTAAGAAGTGGTTAGGTAACCACTTCCAAATTAAGGATTTAGGAGAGGCACAACGCATATTAGGTATCCGGATCTATAGAGATAGATCCAAGAGGATATTGGCACTAAGTCAAGAGTCTTATGTCGATAAGATTCTACGACGGTTCAGCATGGACAAATCCAAAAGGGGTTTGGTACCTATGGTAACCGGGACGATATTGAGCAAGACTCAATGTCCCTCCGAACCCCATGATGTTGAACGCATGAAGTTGATCCCTTATGCTTCCGCTGTTGGATCAATCATGTATGCCATGATATGCACACGCCCTGATGTCTCGTATGCCTTGAGCATGACGAGTAGATATCAAGGAAATCCAGGTGAGAGTCACTGGATTACTGTCAAGAACATCCTTAAGTACTTGAGAAGAACTAAGGATTCTATCCTTGTGTTTGGAGGAGACACTAAATTGCGTGTTAATGGATACACGGACTCAAGTTTTCAAACAGATAGAGATGACATGAAATCACAAGCTGGTTTTGTTTTCATGCTCAATGGTGGTGCCGTAAGCTGGAGAAGCTTCAAGGAAGTCAGAATCGCGGATTCGACAACGGAGGTGAGTACATAGCAAGCATCGAAGCTCGCCAAGGAAGCTATGTGGATCAAGCAATTCACGGAAGGTCTAAAAGTAGTACCTACTGCCAATGATCCCATCACTCTCTATTGTGATAATAGTGGGACGATCTTCCAAGCTAAGGAGCCAAAGTCTAGTAATAGATCTAGACATGTACTTAGAAAGTATCTTGTAATAAGAGATTTCATTGAAAGAAAGGAAATTGCGATTTGTAAGGTTGGGACGGATGACAACATAGCCGATCCGCTCACCAAGCCTTTATCGCAGGCTAAGCATGATGGGCATGTTACGTCCATGGGACTTAAACGTGTACCAAGTTTTTGTTAGATTTTGAAATGAAATAAAAGTGTTGTTTTTGTTCATGTTCATAATCACATTTGTCTTTTATCTTTAATTTATACTTTGTTACATCCAAACGGGTTGTAGAGACAATTGAACCCCGTTAAAGTGAACACGGATTAACATAGTATTTGCCCATGGTCGCTTGTATGAGGTGACGTCTCGAAGTGACTAGAGTGTGAGGCGATTGATGGCAAGTTCAAGTGCCATAGAGTCATATGAGATGACTAGTCGATCACATAGGCAGACTGTTAGGAATATTTTGTCGGGCCTTATGACCGCTTATAGAGTTCTGGCAAATTTATATAGCCTGGTCGTGGCGAGAGCTACTATAGTATTCGAATGAGTCGATTCTTTTGACTAAAGACTATTCGCCTAAGATGGCACAGTTTCAGATTAACTTTGATTTGTGTTACTACGACCTTCGTAAATGGGGTCAAATGGGCACATTTTGGGTTATGATGGCTGTGGCTAGTCGAAGGGAATGAGTGCGAAAGGAATTGTCCACCCCTAGTCAGGGTTATAACAATATCTCAGGGCCACTCGAGGAGTAATGAACTGGAAATGCGTGGCCACGCTCGGAAAGTATCTATGATAGATAAGTCCGGTCAATCAGTTATTCTCCAGATCGAGGAAACCACTCTCGATATGATCACTTGCAAGTACGACCTGAAAGACACCTTGCATTGAGTGGGAGATAGTAATAGGACAAGAGAATTGGTGACGCACACTTGTCGAGGACAAGTGGGAGATTGTTGGGAAATGTGTCCTCAACAATAGTGCGATCATATGATTTAAATATCATTATTAAATCTCATTTTAAAGAATACAATTGGGAAGTATTTTACTTGTCAATGGTCAACATATATCGGTAATGATTGGTGACTAGAGTTTGACATTACGTCGCCGTGTGACGGTGGTGATCGATTGACCCCCTAGGTCATACCTATAGGGCAATACTCTTAATTGATCATTTAATTAATCGTATAATGTTACGAGTTAATTAAATTACTTGAAAAATTGACGGACGATTTTGGAAGTAAAATTTACGTATCAAATTGAAATGTGATTAAATGAGATACGGTCTGAGTAATCGAATTGTATTATTACTCGGATGAAATTATTGTTTAAAGAAACGATTGGATTTGAATGAATCATTATAAATGCGATTTATAAATTGGTAAAATTTTGGTACAAGTAATTATGATATTACTAAGTCGATTTTTTGTATGTGACATATTTTTGATAATACGTTGATTTTTAATATGTTAAAAATACATAACAAATTTATGTGACATGTAACATGTGACATATTGACAATTGACAAAAATAATATGGAATCCATATTATACATGTGCCGAAAATTTGGAGGAGGATTAGGATTAATATTGTGTTTACAATTAGTGGTAAACATAATGATTAAAATAGGAGAGTAGCCATGCAACCCTATTTACCTTGTGAAGGCAAACTAATGCATGCATTGGGTCTTTTTCTTCCCCTCTCCTCTCCTCTTACACGGTTCACAAAAGAAAAGAAAAAGAGTTTTGTCTTTTATTTTTGAATATACACTACATGCAAGATTGTAGATATTCATTCATTTACTTCAAAATATTTTTAGAAAGAGAAAAACCTCTAAAATCCCTCTCCTCTAACCGGTTTTAGAGAGTAAAAACCAAACAATTTTGGTTCAATTTTTCACTAAGATTAATATTATACTAGCTCAAATAATATTAATTAGATTAAGAGTTAGCTTTAGGTATTATTCCTAAGGAGAGATCCTACACTTGGATATTGTTCTTCCATTAAGGAAAGCTCAAGAACAAAAGAAAAGGAGATTTCTTTTGTGCCCATTTGAACCGAAATTTCAATGTAAGGATATGATTTCTTCTCTTTTATTATATTGTTTGCATGCATAAAATCCACATTTAATTTTATGACAAATTAATTTCGACATATATGAGTATGTTAGTATGTATATGAATCTACATTTCCTTCAGAAATCCCCAAAGAACTCATTGTAGATAGGATTCTACACTCCTTATCAAAAGTCAAAGCGTATGTTCAGTTCCGGGTGAATTTTAACATGCAAGAAAAGGATGTGTCTCTTGAAGAATTGCGCAAGTTACTTGTGTAAGCCGAGAGGGACATGGGGTTAAATGTGAACCCACCAAAGGATGTGCTTAACATAAGCACTAAGAGCAAGGGGAAGTTCAAGAAGAATGGGAGGAAGGGTAAGAAACAAGCTCCCACTTTCACCAAGACTAAGACTAATGAAGCTAGCACTTCAAAAATCAAGAAGGGTCCTCTTGATAAATGCCATTATTGTAATGGTATTGGACATTGGAAAAGAAATTGTTCCAAATACCTTGTTGATATTAAGGCTGGAAAGATCACTCCAGTAGGTAAATGACTATCCTTTCTTTTATGTTTCTAATTCAACTATGGTATTGTGATACAAAGTTGTGATAATGTATCTCCCTTTTTATTGTAAATAGGGCCTCCACCAAGCAAAGACAAGGGAAAAGAAAAGCAAGCATGAAAAACCATCAAGAAGCTAGGAATAACTTTCATGGAGCTTTGCTTTTTATTGTCTTATTTTATTCATGTTTTGGATTTTAGAACCTTTAAGTTTCCGTGTTCGACATGGAAAGGTATTTTGGATAATTGGTTGTATTTTGGATAATGGTGGCTTGGTTTGCAACCCAAGTCACCCGTTTTATCATTTTATCCTTTGTTCTAAAATTCGTATTTAAATGCTTGCTCTTAGAAACATATGATTATTCACTTAAAGTGATCTAATAGACAAATATAATGACGGGATTCATTATATGTCCACATGCTTAAGGCTTGTGTATGATCATTTACAAAGTGATTTTGAGTCTATGAACTCATTTAAAGGAATGTCAATCACCAAGTACACTTACGAAATCTAAAACTATTAGTCAACCTATGAGATAGTTCTCCTTATACTTCAAATTCATTATTTGTGTCTCATATGCTATCTTTGAATCTATAGTGTATTTATTCTAAAGATAGAGTGGGAGAAAATGAGAATAAAACACACGAGGCAAGATAAATTTGTGTACTTGTGTAAATGAAATCTACGCAAGGTAGAATGATTTGAATGAAGGTATATCTATTTATATAGTATACCCAATAGATGAGATCTATGGTCTCAAGTAAGTTCTATATGACTAAAGAGACCAAGTGAAGTAATCATAAGAGTATGTTCTCAAGATAACTACACGAGGAGACCAAAAGAAAGTTTTGGAACAAGAATGACTAATGTAAAGTCTTAATTGACTAGTTTATGATAAAATTTTGACCAATAGTTTCAAACTTTACTTAAGAGCCTAAATGAATCAAAGTAACATACTAGTAATAAACTAGTTGCAAGGATTGATATACCGATATCTTCAATAGCTAAGTTTTTAACCTCGCAAAAGTCATTACTTAACCAGATTATGAAAATGAATTGGTTAAACCTCCTTCTGAAAGGGATATTTTGAAGGACGTGTATTAGATATTATTTATATTTAAACAATGACATTGCTACGTATCATTATGACATGAACGAATTAGAAATTAAAATCTCTTTCCATAAGGTTAAGATGAGACCTCTTCAAAATAGGAATTTTGAAAGGATATGATGGGAACATATATGGCTTCATCTTAATAACTTTGCAAAGCAACATACATTCCAATTTTGAAATGTTTTTGATTGAGTAATCAATTTCGAAACATGTGGAATTAAGTGGGAGTTTAGAAATTATCATGTGAAGACATGGAATTTAGTGGGAGCTATCATCCTTTGAATGTTTACAACTCATTACTCATTAGGAATGACGGGCTATTATCTTCTTTCACAAAGAAGTATTTGAGTTTTCAATTCTGGATGAATATGGACTATGATGAATCCAATTACATCAAGAAATATTGGATTAGTATTAAGAAATACACATCGTATCAACATACACATAGGTTATTCATGTAAATGAAAATGGAATTGCCATTAGTAGTCATGGTCGTTCATTGAACCTAAGAACGGTTGATCTCATGATCATAAGTAACTAATGTTTCCGCCATTAGAATAATCATGCACATGTCCAATGGTGAATCATATGCATAAGAACATGATGATTCATTGGTAAGCCATAATAGAAACGTCATGAATTCTCGAGTAGAATCCGATGAGCGATTTCGGTGTTTGATAGAATGCTCTGTTATGTGACAAGAGGTTGCACATATTAATGAAAATCCGAGCACATGTAAGGATTTATGAGAATCCTAAGCCTTTCAAGATAAAAGGAGAAATAAAAAGTTTGGAAAGATACTTAGTTGAATAAGAAGTTGCTCAAAACTAATCCTTCCTAATATGCTAGGACTTGTGAGAAGTGCTAGACTAATCATCTTGACAAATTGTTGCAAGACTCTACAAAACATATACCTAGTGCATTGTGTGTGGATGGAGCACTTGATCAGTACAAGTTATATCATTCACCACAAATTCGTTCGTTATGTGATAATCAATAAGGAAGTTCTTTCAAGATAAAGAACCGAAACCAAGGTCGGGAACCTTGATGTGTACTTGGTAAGGTTCATGCTATGAGTGATGACATGAATGTAAAGGATAATACGATTAAGAAGTTTGAACACATGGACACGTAACATGTTAAACTTCTATTGAAATCAACAAGTGTTTACACACTTACGATTTGCATCACAAGGTTGTAATCTTGTATTGACTTCCCGAGTGTGATGTCGACATTTGTCGTTTGAGTTATTATTAACTCACCTTATACTTTGTTACATCCAACGGGTTGTAGAGACAATTGAACCCCGTTTAAGTGAACACGGATTAGCATTGTATTTGCCCATAGTTACTTACATGAGGTGACGTCTCGAAGTGACTAGAGTGTGATGCGATTGATGGCAAGTTCAAGTGCCATAAAGTCATATGAGAATGACTAGTCGATCACATAGGTGGACTGTTAGGAACATTTTGTCTGGCCTTATGACCGCTTATAGAGTTCTGGCAAATTAATATAGCCTGGTCGTGGCGAGAGCTACTATAGTATTCAAATGAGTCGATTCTTTTGACTAAAGACTATTCGCCTAAGATGGCACAGTTTCAGATTAACTTTGATTTATGTTACTACGACCTTCGTAAATGGGGTCAAATGGGCATATTTTGGGTTATGATGTCTGTGGCTAGTTGAAGGGAATGAGTGCGATAGGAATTGTCCACCCCTATTCAGGGTTATAACAATATCTCAGGGCCACTCGAGGAGTAATGAACTTGAAATGCGTGGCCACGCTCGGAATGTATCCATGGTGGATAAATCCGGTCAATCAGTTATTCTCCAGATCGAGGAAACAACTCTCGATATGATCAATTGCAAGTACGACCTGGAAGACACCTTGCATTGAGTGGGAGATAGTAATAGGACAAGAGAATTGGTGACGCACACTTGTCGAGGACAAGTGGGAGATTGTTGGAATATGTGTCCTCCGACAATGATGCGATCACAACTGTTGATCATGATGATCACATGTTTAAGTCTCATTATAAAGAATACAATTGGGAAGTAATATTTTACTGTCAACTGGTCCACACATATCGGTAATGATTGGCTGACTAGAGTTTGACATTACTATCGTGCGACGGTGGTGATCAGTTGATCCTCTAGGTCATACCTAAAGGGCAACACTCTTAATTGATCATTTATTTGATCGTATAACGTTACGAGTCAATTAGATTATTTAAAATTGACGGACGATTTTGGAAGTAATATTTACGTGTCTCATTGAAATTTGATTAAATGAGATACGGTCTGAGTAATCGAATTGTTTCATTACTCAGATGAAATTATTGTTTAAAGAAACAATTGAAATTGAATGAATTATTATAAATACAAATTATTGTTATTTATAATTGGTAAAATATTTTGGTACAAGTAATTATGAATTACTAAGTCGATTTTTGTATATGACGTATTTTTATTAGTACGTTGATTTTTAATATGTTAAAAATGCATAACAAATTTATGTAACATATGACATGTGACATAAGACAAATTGACATTTTGACAAAGATAATATGGAGTCCATATTATCTAAGTGTACCGAAATTAAGGGTGGATTTAGGATAATATTGTGTTTATTATTTGAGTGGTAAACATAATGATTACCCTAATTGTCTAGCCATGCACACCTAGTTGTCATTGTGAAGACCAACTCTTGCATGCATTGGCTCCCTCTAATCCCCCTTCCACCCGGTTTTTTGAGAGGAAAAACCACTTTGGTTTTTCCTCTTATTTTACCTAATATACACAAAATGTAGTGGTTGTAGAATTCATTCATTCATCAAAATATTTTAGAGAGATAAAAAACATTTCTCCTTCCTTCCTCACCTTCTCCTAACCACTTTTAGGAGATAAAAACCAAATATTTTTGGGTCAATTTTTCTACAAAATTAATATTGTACTAGTATATTCATAATATTAATTTTATTAAGAGTGTGCTTTGGGTATTAAACTTTGGGAGAGATCCTATACTTGGATCTTTGTTCATCCATTGAGGAAAGCACAAGAACAAGAGAGAAGGAGATCTCTCTTGTGCCCTAATAAACCAATATTCCAATGTAAGATAAAGATTTCTTCTTTATATTGTTTAATAGTTTGCATGCATAAGATCACCAATTAATTTTATGACAAATTAGCTTAAAACATATATGAATATGTTAGTATATAGATCTATTTTTACCTTCAGAAACAAAGGCATGGGTTGTTCAAGGAAGGAAGAAGGGAACCCCGAAGCTGACGACCATAGTTGAGGAACCTGAAGGTATGTTATAATTCTCTGAATCTGAGGTGCAAAAGGAGTTGTATTTTTGGAAGAATTCAGTGATTTGTTTCATACTTGGTGCTAACCCTCCCTGGGACGTTGTGGAAGAGTTTATTTTCGGAATTTGGGATGAGTATGAAGTTGATAGAATTTCTTTCCTGCTTTCTGGTGTTTTTATTGTTAGATTTAAGAACTCAAAGGATCAGGAAGCTGTCTTACAACATGGTCACTTTTTATTTGAGAATAAGCCATTGATTGTTCGTCCTTGGAATTCTCAGGATCCTTTAACAAAATCTGAGGTTAAGGTAGTCCATGTATGGGTTAGATTGTTGAATCTGCCTTTAAATTTTTGGGGGCAGGGTATTCCTAAAATTTCAGGTTTAATTGGAGACTATGTTAAAAGTGATGAACCAACAGAGGCTAGAACGAGGCTTGGATATGCTAGAGTGTTGATTGATGTACCCTTTGATCAACCACCCCCGAAAGAGGTTAAGTTCCTAGATGAAGCAGGGAAAATGGTTGTTATTAATGTTGAGTTTGAATGGATTACAATCCTTTGTAAAGCTTTTGGTGGCATAGGGCACATTGATAATGCATGTAAAAAACCCAAACCCATCCATAAGCCTAAGCAAAGGGTTGTTCAGAGGTGGCAACCAAAGGTTCCAGTGGCCAAACCCATGCCTAAGGTGCCTGTGGCAAAAGTTCCTTCTCCTAAGGCTCTTGTGCATAGGGCGTCCACTAGTTCAAGGACTGTCACTCATTATGTCTCTACGCCTAGAGTTCCAGGGACCAGTACTGGGAATAGTCAGTTGGCCACACCTGCTAGAGCTATTATCAGATTAAGTAGACAAGAATTATTGGACCAGGGTAGTAATGCTTCTATGTTTGGACAGTATACTTTCATGGATGCTCTCAACAATGCTACCCCTAAAGTTGGTATTAGGACTGGTCATATACCCCCTCCAGGGAGGGGGGGGGGGGAGTCACAATGATAGGCTTTTGGAATGTGAGGGGGTTGAATAGTCCAGCAAAGCAGAAATATATTAAATGGTTCTTACATCATCATCAAGTTGGATTATTTGGCCTTCTTGAGACGAAGGTTAAGCCTTCATCTCTAAATAAAATTAGCTCTAATATTTGTACTGGATGGTGCCTTTCTACTAATTCTTCTTATCATAAAGGTGGAAGGGTATGGTTATTATGGAAGCCTAACCTTTTTAGTCTACAATTTATTGAATATAGTGCTTAGTTCATACATGTTCTTGTGCATGAGCTGGCCACTGGATCTTACTTCTATCTTACAATGGTGTATGCTTTTAATGGTGTGCATGAGAGGAAAGTTTTATGGAGTAGACTTCAGGATATGTGTGGAAAAATTCAGTGTCCCTGGCTCATTTGTGGGGACTTTAATACTGTTTTGGCTCCTTGTGAATTGTTAAGAGGGAATACCACTGAGGAAGAAATGGAGGATTTTCAAAGATGTATTGATTACTGCCATATGGTTGATATGCCAGCTACTGGATCATTGTTCACTTGGAATAACAAACAAGAAGCTGCTACCACGGTATTTAGTAGGCTTGATAGAGCTCTTGTTAATCATGAGTGGCTTGATCAGAGGAAGGAGTTTTATGCCCATTTTCATGTGGAGGGATGTTTTGATCACACTCCATGCCTCATTCAGAGAGTGTGTGATATGGGGCAGAGGAAGGGAAGCTTCAAATACTTCAATATGTGGACTGCTGCTGAACAATTTCTTCCCTGTGTTACTCAGGCTTGGGGGAGCAGAGTTGCTGGCACTCCCATGTTTAGGTTTGTGAGAAAGCTTAAACAACTTAAGCAACCTCTTAAGCAGCTGAATAGAGAGCTCTATGCTGATGTGGAGAACAATGCTATGAGAGCATGAAAGCACTTAGAATTCATTCAGTCTCAACTCAGGTCTGATCCTACTAATCCAGACTTGATTGGGACTGAAATCGCAGCTGCTAAGGATTATCAGGAGCTTCAGAAGGCCTGTGACAGCTTTCTGTTACAGAAATCTAAGGCAACTTGGATTAGTGAAGGGGACAATAACTCTAAAGTTTTTCATAGTTATATGAAGAATAGACAGGCTAGAAACAAAGTACTGAGGATTGGTACTGAGCAGGGGATGTGGCTTACTGATCCTAGGCAAATTCAACAAGCTTTCTTATCCTTTTACCAAACTCTGTTGGGGGAGACACAGATTATGAAAGCTGTTAATGCAAAAGTTGTACAAAGAGGGTCAATTTGCACTGAGGAGCACTGGGCTTGGTTAAGTATGCCTGTAACTAATGATGAAATTAAAGAGGCATTGTTCCAAATCCCTAACCATAAAGCTCCTGGCCTTGATGGGTACTCTAGTGCCTTCTTTAAAGATGCCTGGAGTGTGGTGGGAGAGGAGCTATGTGAGGTGGGGAAGGACTTTTTCATTCATGGAAGATTACTAAAGCAGATTAATCACACCCTGGTCACTCTTGTTCCAAAAGTGGACTTGCCATAGAATGTGACTCAATTTAGACCAATATCCTGTTGTAATGTGATATACAAGATAATTTCTAAGTTACTCTGTTCCAGATTGACCAAGGTTCTCCCTCATATTATCAGCTCTACTCAAGGGGGATTTATTAAAGGACGAAATATTATTGAAAACATTCTGGTTTGCCAGGATGTAATCAGACTCTACAATAGAGCTGTTGTGTTCCCTCGTTGTTTGATCAAGGTTGATCTTAAAAAGGCATATGACTCAGTGAACTGGTTATTTTTGAAGCATATGTTGGAAGCACTTTGTTTCCCTGATCATTTCAAGCACCTTATTATGGAGTGTGTCTCCACTGCTTCTTACTCTTTGGTGTTAAATGGTGAGACATTTGGACATTTCCATGGGAAGAAGGGGCTAAGGCAGGGGGACCCTTTGTCCCCTCTTTTGTTCACTATTGCTATGGAGTACCTTACTAGGGTACTTAACTTCACCACTAAAGTAATGGATTTTAGATATCATTCCCTCTGTGGGAAACTGAAGCTGCATCATCTAATATTTGCAGATGATTTACTTATGTTTTCCAGAGGGGATCAACAGTCTGTGATGCTACTCTTAAGGTCCTTTGCTTCTTTTTCTGCTGCATCAGGCCTGGAAATGAATAAGAGTAAATCAAATATTTACTTTAATGGGAATCCTAAAGGGGTGAAGGATCAAATCATTGCTAAATCTGGTTGTGTTGAAGGACAGCTTCCCTTCAAGTATCTTGGTGTTCCTATAACTGCAGGCAAGCTGGGGAAGAAGGAGTGTCAGGTGTTAGTGGAGGAAATTGTTGAGAGGATCAGAATGTTTGGAGCTAGGAAATGTTCATATGCAGGAAGATTAATATTGGTTCAGTCTGTCCTAACTTCACTTTACTCCTACTGGGCAAATATTTTCTTACTTCCTAAAGGGGTGCTGCAAAAAAATTGATAGTATTTGTCATAACTACTTGTGGGATGGGACGAGTACTTATGTTAGAGTGCCTCTGGTTGGCTAGGATCAGATCTGTACCCCAAAAGTTGAAGGTGGCTTGGGTATTAGGAACAGTTTTCATTGGAATTTAGCCACCATAGGTAAATTGGTTTGGTGGATTTATAGCAAGACTGACAGTCCTTGGGTGAAGTTGGTGCACCAGCTATACTTAAAAGGGAGTCCCTGGTCTACCTATCTTCCTAAATCCCATTTAAGTGGTAATTGGAAGGCAATTTGTAGGACTAGGGATACTCTCTCTAAGGGTTACATCAATGGAACTTCTCTTGCTGACCCTTATGGATATAATGTTCATTCTGGTTATCAATGGATTCGTCATAAAGAACCTAAAGTAGGTTGGGCTAAGCTAGTTTGGAGTAACTGGGCTATACCTAAGCACTGTTTCCTAAACTGGCTGCTCATGAGGAATGCTCTTAATACTAAAGATCGATTGTACAAGATTGGCATCGCCCGGATGAGCTCGATGTATTTGTGGTGCTTGATAAGGAAACAGTCATTCATATGTTCCAAAGCATTGTAAGTATGTTCTTTGAAGTTCGAACTCCCCCGCACACTGGCTGAATATTCCAATTCCTCGTGGGAATGGGCTCATCTGGCTAGGAAGGAGGAAGTGGTCGCCTGTTATGAAGTCTATCTGTGTAGCTGTATTCATGTGTGTCTACTATGCAGTTTGGCAACAACGAAATGCTGCAAGGATTGAAGGAGTTATTTTGAGACCTACAATTCTGTTCTCTCAATGTAAAGCTCGATGAAAATCGATTATTAGGCGATTGGGTAGGGCAAAAAGATTAGTGATAGAGAATGGATTAAACACCTCTTGATGTAATATGGTTTAACTTATGATGTAACTTCTAACATTGGTTTGTGCTTAATGAGAAGACTTACATTTCACCAAAAAAAAAGAAAAGAAACCTAAAACAAAGTCCAAAAGACCAAGTCAAACTTGCAAACTTAGGATGCCAAATGATGTTCTAACTCGGGTTATTAACAAGCTTAATGACAGAGCATAGGATACCTTGTGCTTATTAATCGAGGAATTAAGGCCATAAATCAGAAATCACACGACTCCGATCGGCCTGGCCTGTCCCCGATCGGGGTTACCATGGTCTATGATCGGGGATATCTTTTTACACTTTTTTACATCCTTCATATACTCTAAGCACACAATTCTCTTAGTTTTCATTAGTTTACATTTTGTTAAGCAATCTTTCCTTTGTTATAAACAATTTCCATAAAGCATTTGTGTAACACCTCCATTTATTTAAGAGCCTTTAGCTAGACATTTCCAAATAAATAAAGGTGTCACCATCTCAGTTGCCTGAGGTAGTAAGTATAAATGACAAACAATACAAAAGTACTTTAAGACGAAATATTATTAAAGTGCCTCAAAAGAGTTTATTACAAATATCCAACTTGATAAATAATTATTATAGAGTACTTAAACAACTCGCAGCGGAATTAAAATAAATAGTGTCTGAATATTAATAAGGCGATCTCTAGACTCGAGTGATCTCGTCCCAAAGCTCCCCTCTAAGCATCCAGCAGTTCTCACAAGCTAACCTGAAATCAATCTGCTCCCCATTATGGTTAATCACAAGTGTTCACGAATACACAGTCAACCACGAGGTTGAGTAGGATAACCAAACAACAATAACAATAATGATAATACGTTAGCCTCCAACACAATCAACGAACCAAACCAAGGGCATCGTGCTCATACACGCACGACTCACACACGACACACACACACACCGCACACCCACGGCTTGACCGTGCCACACACACGCACCATACGGTGAATTCTAATTTGACATCACACATGGTGTACTGCTCAGGTCCATGGCTCACTCCTCACGCCACCATGTATGACCGACCATCATACGTACAGGACCACGGCACTTACACATCCCAGTGCCTGACCGACCAAACAATCTCACCAACAATGTCATTCTCAATGCCAATCTCTTTCACAATCAATCAACAACAACTATCCAACCAACAAGATAATAATAATATGATCATAAGACAACAATGATATCAATATGCTTAAGACAACAATTACGACGATGTGCTCAAGACAACAATTTCAACAATAATTCATCTTCCAACAATTCTCCAATTACCAATATAGTAAAGTTGAGTAGTTAACCTACCTCTTAGCAAATCTTCTTAATTAAGCAAATAAATCAAAAAGCCTCTTTAATAAATTCACCACCTAACAATAATTGAATTATGTATAAGTATTAACTAATCATATTAATAAATTTAAGAAGTAAACTACTCGAAACAAATCTCGCAAAATGCCACAAACAACCCCCAATCACACGGCCAAACAGACGGTGGTCAACCCGTCGGTCAACAGCCACACGGCCTCGTTCCTCACGGTCAATGGTCACGGTCAACGACCTTAATACGGGTCAAGGTCAAACGTAAACAACTGATATTAGATGATTAGGTATCTTACCGAAATTAATTATCGCAAGGTGCAAAGCTCCGTCTTAAAGTTGTCTCACAAAAGCTCTCCTCACAATTGTATTTGAGTTTTTGATGAATAATAATTATAATTGTGAGGCATATGGTTGGTATTTGTATAAGTTGATAGGAGAAGTAGGAAGGTTCTAAGAAAGTCCCTTTAATAATAAAATAATGAAAATATCTTAGAGCATAGGTAATACCCAAACTAAATACCACCTTCCTTCCTCTTGGTTCCCCACTGTTGCCCTACACGGCTCACCACACGGTCCAATGTGGTCCCCACTCCGTCTTATTTGCTTATTTTATTTTACTTCTTTTCTATTACGACTACAACTTATTATTTATTATTCCACTTAATATTTATTCATCGTATTATTTATTTACGACTACCCACATAAATATAAATATAAACATAAACTATTAATTAAAATACGGAGTATTACAGTCTTCCCTCCTTAAAAAGAACTTCGTCCCGAAGTTCACGCTTCTACTACTCAACCAACCAATAAATTTATGATCGAGCACACATTTAGATAAATTACTAACAGAAATGATCACAAACTAACGCGGTGTTATATCCTACTCTCGTAAAAAACAGTTACGTCCTAGTAACTAGCATACCTTATACGAACAAAAGAGGATACTTCTCCTTCATCTCATCTTCAACCTCCCATGTAGCTTCCTCAACATTATGATTAGACCATTAAACTTTCACCAAAACGACCTCACTATTTCTAGTTTTCCGCACCTTTTTGTCTAAAATCTCCTTAGCCACCTCCTCATAAGACAAATTCTCATCCAATTCGACTGTCTCAACTTCTAACACATGAGTAGGATAACTTACATATTTCCTTAACTGTGAAACATGAAAAACGTTATGAACTCTTGCCAATGATGGTGGAAGTGCAAGACGATAAGCCACTTCACCAATTCTATCTAAAATCTCATAAGATACAATGTACTTCTGACTCGACTTCCCACTCTTACCAAACCTCATCACCCCCTTCATCGGTGATACTTTTAACAACACCTTGTCTCCTACAGCAAACTCAATCTCACTCCTCTTCAAGTCAGCATATTCTTTTATCGATCTTGTGCAGCTCTCATCTTTTCTCTAATCACATGCACTTGCTCAATCATCTGCTGAATCAATTCAGGTCCCAATGTCATAGCTTCAATGACATCGTCCCAACAAACTAGACTCCTATACTTCCTCCTATACAAAGCTTCAAACAGTGCCATACCAATACTAGCGTGACAACTATTGTTATAAGAAAATTCTATTAGATCCAACCTTTCTTCCCATGATCCTCCAAATTCCGAAACACAAGCTCTTGACATGTCTTCTAAAGTCTAAATAGTTCTTTCCGTCTGTCCATCCAGAATTTGGATAAAATGCAGTGCTCATTTTCAAAGTCTTACCCATACACTCCTGCAATTCTTGCCAAAACTTAGAGATAAACCTCGAATCACGATCAGAAACAATATCCTTAGGAATTCCGTGTAACCTCACGACATTCTTAACATATGCTCTAGCTAACTCAGCCTTACTCTAAGTATCCTTCATTGGAATAAAGTGCGATGTCTTAGTCAAACGATCTACTATTACCTAAATCATATAATTCCCTTTCTGAGTACGAGGTAAACCAACGATAAAATCCATAGAAATACTCTCCCACTTCCATTCAGGTACATCCAAAGACTGTATTTTCCCTTGTGGTCTCTTATGTTCACCTTTCACCCTTTGGCAAACCAAACATCTAGAAACAAACTCAGCAATTTCCTTTTTCATTCCTGGCCACCAAAACGTCTTCTTTAAATCCTTGTACAACTTATCTCCTCTAGGATGCACAGAATATGGTGTAGAATGTGCTTCAGCTAAAATCTTTCTTTTCAATTCCTCGTCATCAGGTACGCAACATCTTCTATCGAATCTCAGACCTCCATCTACTCCTACAACAAATCATGACGAAATGCCTTCCTTCACGGCCGCACGCCACCTCTCCAACTTCGGATCTCCTTTCTGTTTCTCTCGGATTTCCGCATACAGTTCTGGTTCAATCGTCAGATCTCCAACTGAATCCCTTTTCCTTATTACACAAATTCCCATTTTCTTTAATTCATCTTGCAACCTAACCCGCGACATAGCTAAACATAAGGCATGAACCGACTTCCTACTCAAAGCATCTTCTACTACATTAGCCTTTCCCTCATGGTAAATTATCTCCATATCATAATCCCAAATCAATTCTATCCACCTCCTTTGTCTCATATTAAGCTCCTTTTGAGTGTAAATATACTTAAGGCTCTTATGGACCGAAAATACCTTTAAAGTAGCTCCATATAAATAATGCCTCCATAACTTAAGAGCAAACACGACCGCCCCTAACTCCAGATCGTGCGTTGGGTAATTTTCTTCATATGGTCTCAGCTGTTTCGATGCATAGGCGATTACTCACCCTCTTTGAATTAGCACACATCCCAATCCATTTTTCGAAGCATCGGTATACACCTCAAAAACCTCACTCCCTTCTGGTAAAGTTAATATAGGTGCTGTGGTCAAACGCTCCTTCAAGGTTAGAAAAGCTGTTTCACAACTCTCATCCCACTTAAACCGATTCTCCTTCCTCATCAACGCAGTCAAAGGCTTAGCTAACTTAGAGAAATCCTTCACAAACCTCTTGTCATAGCCAGCCAGTCCTAGAAAACTTCGCACATCCGCCACATTCTTTGGTTTCTCCCACTTAGTTACCACTTCGGTCTTACTTGGATCAACTGACACTCCCTCCTTTGAAATTACGTGTCCCAAAAATGCTACTTTATCCAACCAAAACTCACACTTACTCAACTTAGCATATAAATCATTCTCCCTCAAGGTTAGCAAAATGATTCTTAAATGCTTCTCATGCTCCTCAATATTCTGAGAGTACACCAATATGTCACCAATAAAGACTACTACCAACTGATCAAGATAAGGACTAAACACTCTATTCATCAAATCCATAAATACTGCGGGTGCATTAGTCAAACCAAAAGGCATAACTACAAACTCGTAATGCCCATACCTCGTCCTAAAAGCAGTCTTAGGTACATATTCCTCCTTAACTCTCAACTGATGGTATCCCGACCTTAGATCAATTTTAGAGAAAACTCTTGCTCCACTCAACTGATCAAATAAATCATCAATCCTAGGCAAAGGATATCTATTCTTAATTGTTACATTGTTCAGTTCCCTGTAGTCTATGCACAATCTCATGCTCCAATCCTTCTTCTTAACAAATAAAACTGGCGCTCCCAAGGGCGACATACTTGGTCTTATATAACCCTTCTCTAGCAATTCCTCAGGTCGGATTCACTCGGAGATTTAGTTTTCGATTACTTGTCGTTAGGAGCACCTAGACCAAAACAATATTTATAACTTCACAAACAACTCTACTATTAGTAAAGAGGCAAGTAAAGGTCGGATCCCAAGGGACGGGTATTGATGTAGGACTTTCGATTGCAAGTAGCGGTGTCTAGGGGTGTCACGATTGGGGTTGAGATGAGAAGATCACTAAACTAAATAGAAATTAAAGTAAACAAGCAAGATGATTAAAATGAGATGTAAACAATTGATAAAAAGCACTAGGGTGTCATGGGGTCATAGGGGATTCATGGGATTTGATCATACAAATATATTTTCAACTAGATGTAAGCAATTATTGTTGTGATGGATCGAATTGGTTTATATCTTACAATCCTAGGAAGGTTTGGGTCCCGGAGCCGAATCGATTAGATTGTACAACACCTACAAGTCGACTTAATCCTCCCTACTCAACTATATGCATGGTCTAATGAGACTCGAGTTGGTTTATGTCTTACAAGTCTCATTGAAAAGGTAAGTGATGGGTAAAAAATGCAAGGATTCATAGGCTCGCATTTCATCAAACATAACATGTGCATAAGTTGAGATCACAACAAGCAAGCAAATAAACTATGAAAACATATTAAATTAAGCATGAATCATTCCCCATGTTGGTTTCCCTTAATTACCCATTAACCCTTGTAAATGAAACTACTCACTCATTATCAAGTTTGACATGTTAACAAGGTTGTCAATCATATTAACAAAGCAAAACATGATGAATAAATGAAGATGATTAACAATAATTAAAAAGGAATTAAGAGGATTATACCTAATAATGATTCCAAAATAAAGCAAAGAATAGTAGAAGTACTTGATGATTGATTGGAAGGATGTCAATCTCCCAATAATAACCCAAATAATCTTCAATTACCCAAAATAAAAGATGAACAAAAGAGAGATTAAGGAAATGAGATTTGTATTAAGACTTGATTAGAAGTTGATTACAGGATTAAAAAGAGATTAGAATGATATAAACTACACTAAGGATTGATAAGAAGAACATGATGGGGTATTTATAGTGGGGATTAGGTACACAAATTAGGGTTTACTAAGGGCTTAAATGACGATTAAGTCCTTGAGGAATCGCTCCTCTCAAAGGAGATGCCGGTCTCCTTTTTGCCGGTCTTTCATAAATATGCGCATCTTTCATGGAGGGAAGAAAAGGTCGTGTAGGCCTGTAAGGGAATCCGAGCGTCCAAGGTGTCGGGACGGGCAGATTTCCTGGTGGATGGACGGGCGGATTGATGGGCTGGACGAGCGGATTGTGGTGCAGTTGGACAGGCGTCTTGATGGCAAAGACGGTCGGATTCCTCACGCGTTGGACAGGCGTCTTTCCTAGTTGGACGGGCGGATTGTGTCACAGCTTTCTTTCCTTCTTTTCTTCTTCCAATAATCCTCCGGGATTTAGTCGGGTATGCAAGGATTTCTTCATCATTGCCTATCTACTATAATATGTACAAAGGCCTTCTAGTCTTGTATTCTCTTTGATGCTTCGTCATTAGATTCGATCAAATTAGCTCCATTTTGCCATGAAAATGCAAGGTTTGCACTCCTCTCCTACCAAGGGAACAAAACCTCAAAGAATATGCAAAACAAAGGACTAAAGATAGTAAATGACCCAAATATGCACTAAAAAGCATAGGAACGAGGCTAATTCGGGGACTAAATATGCTCAAATAATGGTCACATCAAATATCCTCAAACCGAACCTTTGCTCGTTCCGAGTAAAGAGGTGATAAAACTAGGACCGTTATTTAAACTAACCTAATAACATACCCGATATGAGACATTTAGCGGGTCTCACTCCGCCCCTTCAACTTACAACAAGACAACCATGAGGTAGGATGCCTTCTTGCAAGGCAAGGTGGGTCCTGCCAAAATGGCGAAACATCCAATCATTAAAGCACACAAAATCAAGTAATGGATGCATCTACAAAAGAATAGCCACTTTCCTCATCTAAGTGGCGGAAATTGTCTAAAAGGGAAGCAATTCAAGGGTACATACTCCTTCATAGATGCAATTTCTTCAAACTACTAAGCCTAGAAGGATACCAATAAATCACCTCCAAATTGTGTCAAGCTAGGGTACCTTTGTCCTCAATCGTTAAATGCTTTTGTCAAGAATAGACTCCCTATGGTGTTAGAAACACTGGAGGATTGCGGAATTCCCCCTTTTGCCTAGACAAGAAGAAGGGTCGTCCCCTCTCTACCATGCACAAAAGTGGATACGATGGATAAAGGGATCAATAGAATTTGAGTTTCATTTGGGAGTTTGCTTTGTTGTTGTTTTTCCCCCCAATTTCTTGTGGCATATAACATTTGAGAACACTTTCTTTTGCCATTTCTTTTGATTTTTGGCATTTCAATACTTGACAACTTTTCAACTTTTTGCATTTTCTTGTTGAACATTTTCAAAGTCACCCCATATGTAGTGAGGGTGCCTTATATTTGAACCATATGAGTTCTATTTTTGCTTCTCTTTTCTTTTGATGCATTTTGCAAACTTTTTCTTTTCTTTTCTTTTCATTTCTTGAACTCAAATTTGAACAGTTTCTTTTTGTGCCCATTCCCTTTGATGACAAAATTGTGGTAGAACATGGATGAATGATGGTTGCATGGTTTCAAGGGTCACCTTGGAATAAACGGTAGCCAAGGAGTTATCACACCACATGGTACTCTTGACTAGGTCTTAATCCATGGGTCAAAGGATACTAGCATGACACATCCTAGTGTGTTTTACAAGTATTCTAACAAGCAAAGTCTTAAGAAGAAAAAGCATCTACTAGGGCCTTATATACACTTGTCAAGCTTCCCATGTAACACCCGCGAATTTTCCATTTTGGCAAATATAATTTAATTAACCGTTCTATTGTCTTATTTATATTTTAATTATTTAATTTAATTAATTTCATTATTAAACATGATTTTTATAAATATTATATTTTTAAAGCTTAAGTTATACAAAATAAATATTTTGGTCGGACAATAATAATAATAATAATAATATTTCCCGTCTTGAGTTGTAGTGGGCTTGAGACGTCATTTCTAGTAGAAACCGACTCAATTTGAGTTGTTGGGCTTGTTACAACTTATGGGCCTTTTCTCCTTCTCTTTTCTTTTCATAAAACCCTCACCTAACACCTCACAACTTCATCTCCCTCATTCTAATTTCTGAAATTTCCCCCAACAACCTCTCCACCATTGTTAACCCTTTTCTCTCAACCCTAAAATCACCATAACTTGCTCAATTCTTATCCAAACTAAGTGATTTTCGCGCCTATCTCTTCCTCTCATCGCCCTCCTTCTTTCTAGGTAAGAAAAGATCCGACTTTCCTCCATTATTGGGGGCTGTCGAGCCATCCTCTCTATGGTAACCTTTTTCTAGTTTCGATTTTTAGTCTTATTTTGTGTTTTCTTATGTTTAGGAGAAAGGTTAGTTGGCCCGGAAGTGGATTCTTGCTTGTGAGACGATTACATTAGAGATTAAGAGCAAAAAGGTAACGGTGATGGGTTACTCGACTTTTATGTTAAAATTGTGTGGTTTTTGTAGTTATAATCTCACATGAATGTTAAAAGTTGTATCTTTCATGATTGGTGCTAATTTGGATGTTGAATATCATGCTTGTTTGCAATTCTCACATGTTTGGATGAAATTCTCATGCTACATCTCTTGAATCCGAAATTACCCATTCACATGCTCAAATATGTTGTTTTTCCGAGTTAGAATCATGATAGGATACGTAAACAATTGATGGGAAACGATTTTTGTTGGTTTCAAATGGTTTAGAAGTGTTTTGCATTGAATCCGCGTGTTTGTAGTCCCAGTAGGGTGGCCGTGGCCCTCTTGACCGGTGGGAGATTCTGTAAGTTTTGGACATATTTTAGTAAGCTGTAGTCCCAGCCGGGTGATCGGCGGCCGGTCTCTTGACCACTGGGAGTACACCGAGGGTTTTAGGTGATTTTGAGTTTTGGGCGTATTTCAGTAGGGTGGCCATGAGATCGGGTGAATTTGGGAGTACATGAAGGTTTTATGTGTTTTTGGAAATTTGTTGTATTCCCAGGGTGACCTACTGGGAGTGCATCAAGGTTTTATGTGTTTTTGGAAATTTGGTGTAGTCCCAGTAGGGTGACGGCGGCGGCGGTCTCTTGACCGGCCGGGAGTGCACTTTGTAAGTTTTATTTAAATTTTGATTTTGGCTTGTTGTCCCAGTAGGTGGGCAGCGTGGCCCAGTCTCTTGACCTACCGGGAGTCCCCTGTGTGTTCCTTTTCACTTGTAACCTCTAATGATCAATGGTTTATGCATGTATCTTCTTCCTTATCGGTAATTGGTTAATTTAAGACTTATTGACGTTATAATCATGCAACTATTGTTACTCGTATTTGTGACCGGAGTGTGACGGTTTACATTGTGTGACTACTCGACATTCCTCATTTATTTGCCCTCGGACATTGGGTCACGATTAGGTGCCATTGTTTCCGAGTTGGGCTATCTTCCTTCCGCCTCTTCGGACCTTGGGGTACGGCTAGGTACCATTGTTCCGATTTGGGGTTACTCGACCTTGGGGCACGGCTAGGTGTCATGGATCGAGTCTTGGATATGATTTGGGATTGTATGTCGAATCGGGTGTCGTCCATCCCGAGAGTCCGGCGATTTAGACTAGGACCGTATTATGATCGTCGTCCTACCAGGAGGTTGGAGTCTAGGGGTTGTCTTGTTTTGAGTCAATCCTTTGTAAATGTCTTGCTTGTTACGGTCATTGGTGTGTTCTTATATACGAGAGTGCACGTCTTCTATAACTATTTGTGAGAGTCTTGGTCCTATCGGATACTAGTGGTGAGATGCAAGCCCCTAGTTGCGATATGATCGCCGGGATTGATGTTCCCATCCGTTCTTATGGTGAGATGTAAGCCATAAGTATGAATGTGACATTAGTAGCCACGTCCCGTGCTATGGTTGTTAAGAGGTTTTCAAAGGAATGGCTATTGGTTTCCATCCATGTATTTTCTATTCAATTGATCCGTTGTTTACCTTCTTCATATGATTCGATGCCTAATCTCATATCCATGTTTTGGTTACCTTGAATGCATGTTTAATATAATGTACCATGCCTATCTCATTAAGAATGCAATATGCATATCTCGTTATGATTATCGTTATATTCCCTTGTCCATATCATTCAAGTATGATGCATGATCAATATGTTTAATTAAGTTCTTGCTTATGTGCATTTTGACATATTGTGGCTGGGAGAACCCTGAGTTACTCCCCACTGACTGTGGCGTTCATGTTTACATGAATGACAGGTTTTGTGATGCAGATTATGGGGAAGACGTGTGAGCTAGCGAGAACGTTGACCCTTGGACCTTAGTTATAGGTTGCTTAGACTCACCTATCGTTAGACTTGTGTTTATTCGTGGGATATCTTTTCCCCAACGCACTTGTTTTAAATTGTAAAACTTAATTACCATTCTTTTCATTTTTGTTTGATCGCTTATGGTGGATTTCGCACTTTAAGCTTTTAAAAAGGTTTTAAAAATCTCGTATTTTCCGCTTCAATTTTGATGCCCTATCGAGGGGTGTCACAGTTGGTATCAGAGCATAAGTTGCTCCCGACGCACACACGTGTACCCCGAATTTAAATTAAACTTCACCTTGAATAATGAATGAGAGATGGGTAGACTTAAGGACCTAAGTTGGTAGTCTGTAGTGTGGTTGCTCTTTGTTAGGTTCTAACATGTTTGTTGATTGTCCTTTAATAATTTTTGTGCCCTTGGATCAATGACCGTGAGCTTACCTACGTGGAGATCAAGACTTGACGCCTTTTTGTCGAGAATTGAAGAATTGTTGGACTTTTGAAGAATGCTTCTTCTTCCTTGAAGATATTCCTCATTCGTGTGTACCTTGCCTTGTTCTTTCATTTCTTGATGCTTATTTCCTCTTCTAAACTTTCTTTTCTCTTTTCCTTGGAAGCTACTCTTGTACCCTCCTAACTTGTCCTTTGTTCCTTGCTTATCCTCCCTTAACGCCCTTTTGATAGTACTCTTTCTTTTGCTTTACCTTGGAAGCTAGTTAGTACTCACCCGACCTATCTTTCGTTTTTGTTTCTCCTTCCATAACATCTCGCATATAGATCTCCTTCTCTTGAAGAGTATCTCTACCTTCTCTGAGATTCCTTCCTCCCTTAGAATGCCTTGTCATATTCCCTTGTCTTTGTGCTATATACCTATCGTAACTCTTCTCATATATCTTGAGAGTTGTCTTTGTACCTTTTCTTCTTATAATACCCCTCATGGATACCTTCATCTTTGTCTTATGGAATGTTAACCTTGGTTGAGAATTTTGGCTTTGTGGAGTTAGTTTGTGATGGATTCCTAACCCTCGCCTTGAAGTTTGTTTTGTTAGAGAGGCTTTGCCAATGTGGTAAGACATACCTTGAGGTTTCTTAGACCTAGTTGCTTGTCATGAACTGAGTGTGGTCGATTAGTTGAATTATTTGGGTCGTAAAGTGTGAGTTGCATGTGTTACTAAGGTTATAGAACTTGGCTTTGTTGTTTATGGTTGAGATTTGAAAGGCTTGGGAAGTGTAGTGAGACATGTCTTGGGATACTAGTGCCTAGTACTTGACTTAGAATGGCTGAAATTGAGTGGTGGAATTGGAGAGGTAAGATTGAATGAGTAGGTCGAGTTAGGATAGGCTTTCGTAATCACTTGGATATGAGGGTTTGATAATGTACACGGGACCATGAGAAATGCTAATTGTGGGATTATTGGTTTGTCTAAGTGAGTGATCTTGATTACTACTTGAGGTTGGTATGAGAGTGAGACTAAGCTACATTATTGGGGAGTCTTAGCGCTTGTTTTAGTAGCTAGAAATGATAATAGTATGGTTGATGCCAAATGTTAAGTTGAGGAACATAGTTTCAATTTATGGAGTTAGAATGTGGGAACATAAGGTGGTAAAGTGTTGTTACAACTAAAACCTTGTTTCTTGAGAACTCGATGGTAGGTTTTGTTCTATGATACTGGATTTGAAAGAAAATACTTTGGGATCTTTGATGACCGTAACGGATTGGTAATGTGAATTCGATAGTAGTTGGCTCATGAGAGTTCTTGAGTTGAGAGAGACTTAGCATTGAGAAGTATTTGTTACCCCTATGGTTTTATACTTTGAGGTTGTGTCAAGTACTTGAGATAAAGAGATGCTATTATACTTGAGTAGTAGATTTACCTTAGGAAATTCTATTATGTGATAGGATAGGTGAACAATGAATCTAACCAATTTATCAACCCTTAAGCGAGCATTTATTTTTACCTTGATCAGACATAGAGGTGTAATCCTTTAAGAGAGACTTTCATATAAGGAATGAGATGAATTGCCTTGACCCATGTTTTGGAAATTGGTTGTTTTGTTATGATGGTACAATACCCTAATAGGCGTGACCTTGTTAGAGAGAACATTAAGTCTTAGAAAGCGTATGGTGTAAGCCCTAAAATCCCCCTCGTGCCTTTAAGCATCTTCCTTCCCTTCATTCATACCTGGATTAGATTTATTCCTCAAGTGTAAAGGTTACTTGTCTTTTCCTTGCCTTGAATAGCTCCCTGATTCTTATACCTCTTACTATTGTTATCTAGTTACCGTCATTATTCGACTCTTTTAATCTCACACCTTGACATGTTCATGTATCCCATTGAAATTTCCTATCATTTCTTGACCTAGTTATTGCCCTTGTTTCTTTAGTGGAGTGATGGCATTGTTGGCTACGTTGTAGAGTGAGTGAGATGCCCTTGAGGATTCTTTGCAAACCTTGATTTCGTCAAAATTGGATTAGTGGCACTTGAGTTGAGTTGGGTAGGAAAAATTGTATGACAATCTATTTACTTTTGGTTGGTGGTCTTTAAGATTTGGGGAATGTGATCATTTAGGCTTGTGAATTCGGGTGTGAATAAGATTTTGGTTTGGAGTGTTAGAAGGTATAAAGACCTGGAGATTTTGACCTTTGATTTAGGATTTTACCATAGTGAGAACTCCTAGTAGTCGATAGTTGGTTATGTGTGTAACTCTTTTAGTAGTTTTGATATTTCATGGAAATCGTTTATAGATGATTTATATTTGAGAGTTTTGGAATCACAATTGTGATGGAGTGACTTGACCCACGGGGTAGCATAGGAGTAAATTGTGAGTATTTTGAGGAAATTTTTGGGAGTTATGTGGTTATGAGTTTAGTGGTTAGGAAGTTTTCGGAACAGTTTCAGGGTGACTTTGTTGTTCGAGATTTAAGTATCTAGTGTTTCCTTGTTGCCTAACTTCCCGTCCTCTTTGACCATAAGTGTTTCCGTTCATACCTCTCTTCCTCGTTCATGCTTGCTCCTCCTTTAGAATTTGATGTTAACCTATGAAATTCAATCTTTGATAGCCTGGTAGATTCGATTTCAACTCTTCTCCTAGGAAGTTCATCATATCTCTTTGTTGGTTAAGTTTGAACCCTCTTAGCGTATCTTGTTTTCATGATATCTAAGTTACTTTTCAATTCATAAAATTTCTAAACATTTCAAGCTACCATTTTTGGTTCGTCGTTAAAAGTTTATGTTACTTTTACTAAACCCTACCTATTTTAAGAGTTCAAAAATGAAAATTTGATTTAGTTATCCTTTTGTCCTACGAGTATAACTTCATTTTATTGATTTTTAATTGCTAAACCCGAGCTACTTTTAACTGTGCTCAATTTCTAACTAGCTTTGACCTACTTATGATTTCGTTGTCAAGAGTATAATATTATATTTTCAGGAATTTGACTTCCTTTTGAATTTAGAAATGAAACCTTTATTTCTATTTTGACCCTTGCAAAAGAAAATTTGAGTGAATTGCCTTTTCTTTTGATTTTGACGTTGATCGGATGTTAGAACACGTTATTTGAAACGTTTAATAACTTGTTCTGCGCTCGTCGGCGAATGATTTTTGCTTTAAATTTGTCTTAGACTTGGAAAGTTAGCGTTCTTGTGTGCACGACAAGAGCAATTTCGTTCCATGAATGAGACTTATACTTTTGAAAATTCTTTGTTAATGTTTTTGAAAGTATTTTGATTTTCGATTTATACAAATGATTTGCTTTTGACCATATCTTCGATTTGGAATGTGATGTTCTTGAATGCGCAACGAGAGCATTTTCGTTCCTTTGATGAGAATTTGGTTATGTCGGAAAATTTTATTTGGGATCTTTGAAAGGATTTCGATTCTTACGATAAGTAACCTTTTGATGTTTTGTTTACCGATTTCAAAATTTCGGTTTTATTTTTATATCACTTTCCCTTTCTATTTTCAAGTTTCGAGGACGAAACTTTTTAAAAGTTGGGGTGATTGTAACACCCGCGAATTTTCCATTTTGGCAAATATAATTTAATTAACCGTTCTATTGTCTTATTTATATTTTAATTATTTAATTTAATTAATTTCATTATTAAACATGATTTTTATAAATATTATATTTTTAAAGCTTAAGTTATACAAAATAAATATTTTGGTCGGACAATAATAATAATAATAATAATATTTCCCGTCTTGAGTTGTAGTGGGCTTGAGACGTCATTTCTAGTAGAAACCGACTCAATTTGAGTTGTTGGGCTTGTTACAACTTATGGGCCTTTTCTCCTTCTCTTTTCTTTTCATAAAACCCTCACCTAACACCTCACAACTTCATCTCCCTCATTCTAATTTCTGAAATTTCCCCCAACAACCTCTCCACCATTGTTAACCCTTTTCTCTCAACCCTAAAATCACCATAACTTGCTCAATTCTTATCCAAACTAAGTGATTTTCGCGCCTATCTCTTCCTCTCATCGCCCTCCTTCTTTCTAGGTAAGAAAAGATCCGACTTTCCTCCATTATTGGGGCTGTCGAGCCATCCTCTCTATGGTACCCTTTTTCTAGTTTCGATTTTTAGTCTTATTTTGTGTTTTCTTATGTTTAGGAGAAAGGTTAGTTGGCCCGGAAGTGGATTCTTGCTTGTGAGACGATTACATTAGAGATTAAGAGCAAAAAGGTAACGGTGATGGGTTACTCGACTTTTATGTTAAAATTGTGTGGTTTTTGTAGTTATAATCTCACATGAATGTTAAAAGTTGTATCTTTCATGATTGGTGCTAATTTGGATGTTGAATATCATGCTTGTTTGCAATTCTCACATGTTTGGATGAAATTCTCATGCTACATCTCTTGAATCCGAAATTACCCATTCACATGCTCAAATATGTTGTTTTTCCGAGTTAGAATCATGATAGGATACGTAAACAATTGATGGGAAACGATTTTTGTTGGTTTCAAATGGTTTAGAAGTGTTTTGCATTGAATCCGCGTGTTTGTAGTCCCAGCCGGGTGACCGGCGGCCGGTCTACTGACCGGCTGGGAGATTCCTGTAAGTTTTGGACATATTTTAGTAAGCCTGTAGTCCCAGTAGGTGTGGGCGTGGCGGTCTCTTCTCGACCGGTGGGAGTACACCGAGGGTTTTAGGTGATTTTGAGTTTTGGCGTATTTCAGTAGGGTGGACCTGGCAATGGGTGACCGGGTGGGAGTACATGAAGGTTTTATGTGTTTTTGGAAATTTGGTGTATTCAGTAGGGTGTGGCAGCCAGGGGTGGACCGGCGAAAAGGGTGACCTACTGGGAGTGCATCAAGGTTTTATGTGTTTTTGGAAATTTGGTCGTAGTCCCAGTAAGGTGTGACCGTGCCGGTCTCTTGACCGGCCGGGAGTGCTGCTTGTAAGTTTTATTTAAATTTTGATTTTGGCTTGTTGTCCCCGGTGGTGGGGTGGGCCGTGGGTCTCTTTGGCTATTTGGGAGTCCCTGTGTGTTCCTTTTCACTTGTAACCTCTAATGATCAATGGTTTATGCATGTATCTTCTTCCTTATCGGTAATTGGTTAATTTAAGACTTATTGACGTTATAATCATGCAACTATTGTTACTCGTATTTGTGACCGGAGTGTGACGGTTTACATTGTGTGACTACTCGACATTCCTCATTTATTTGCCCTCGGACATTGGGTCACGATTAGGTGCCATTGTTTCCGAGTTGGGCTATCTTCCTTCCGCCTCTTCGGACCTTGGGGTACGGCTAGGTACCATTGTTCCGATTTGGGGTTACTCGACCTTGGGGCACGGCTAGGTGTCATGGATCGAGTCTTGGATACGATTTGGGATTGTATGTCGAATCGGGTGTCGTCCATCCCGAGAGTCTGGCCAGATTTAGACTAGGACCGTATTATGATCGTCGTCCTACCAGGAGGTTGGAGTCTAGGGGTTGTCTTGTTTTGAGTCAATCCTTTGTAAATGTCTTGCTTGTTACGGTCATTGGTGTGTTCTTATATACGAGAGTGCACGTCTTCTATAACTATTTGTGAGAGTCTTGGTCCTATCGGATACTAGTGGTGAGATGCAAGCCCCTAGTTGCGATATGATCGCCGGGATTGATGTTCCCATCCGTTCTTATGGTGAGATGTAAGCCATAAGTATGAATGTGACATTAGTAGCCACGTCCCGTGCTATGGTTGTTAAGAGGTTTTCAAAGGAATGGCTATTGGTTTCCATCCATGTATTTTCTATTCAATTGATCCGTTGTTTACCTTCTTCATATGATTCGATGCCTAATCTCATATCCATGTTTTGGTTACCTTGAATGCATGTTTAATATAATGTACCATGCCTATCTCATTAAGAATGCAATATGCCTATCTCGTTATGATTATCGTTATATTCCCTTGTCCATATCATTCAAGTATGATGCATGATCAATATGTTTAATTAAGTTCTTGCTTATGTGCATTTTGACATATTGTGGCTGGGAGAACCCTGAGTTACTCCCCACTGACTGTGGCGTTCATGTTTACATGAATGACAGGTTTTGTGATGCAGATTATGGGGAAGACGTGTGAGCTAGCGAGAACGTTGACCCTTGGACCTTAGTTATAGGTTGCTTAGACTCACCTATCGTTAGACTTGTGTTTATTCGTGGGATATCTTTTCCCCAACGCACTTGTTTTAAATTGTAAAACTTAATTACCATTCTTTTCATTTTTGTTGATCGCTTATGGTGGATTTCGCACTTTAAGCTTTTAAAAAGGTTTTAAAAATCTCGTATTTTCCGCTTCAATTTTGATGCCCTATCGAGGGGTGTCACATCCCAAGTAGATGGTTTCACAAAATTTTTCCTAAATGCAACTATATGCCATGATGCAACTAACATTTATACATCCTAATGCATATGATTCTACCAACTAGTATGTCAAATAAACTAATTGCAATCCTAAATTCACATTGTTTATTCCGCATCAATCAAAATAAAGCCACATAGTCATTAACATAAAGAGGAAAAAGGAGATTGGAAAGATCATACCATGCGGTCTTCAATATCCTCATGTCTCGAATGTGGCGTAGTCGATCAATGTGAACAAGGATGAACAAACACAATATATACAAAACAATATATACAAGACTACACTACAAAGGAAATGAACATGTTTTTGATTTTTCAATTTTTCAATTTATATGTTTTTTTCGAAATTTTTAATTCTTTTTTTTTGGATTTTTGAATAAAAGTCAAGTTAGAATTTCCCATCCCCACACTAGTATGGGCATTGTCCTCAATGGCCAATACGATAGGAAATTATGCAAGCATGATGCTTGATTTCTATACTAAATACAAACTATACTAAGCTACACTACATGATGCATGGGTTTTTGTTATGGCGGAGAGCGTAATTTAGATTACCTCCCGATGCGTATGCATGGACTTCCCCAAACCAAAATAGACATTATTTCTAACGTCTTGAATTTTGGGGTAGTTCATGCACACGGAATGCAATGCATGAAACTACAAATTGTCATTTTGGATTTTACATGTGGGAACAATAAAAAGAACACCTTAATGGAGCCAAGGTGTTAGTCCTCCATGTTGCTAGGACTCCTCAAAATGAAAACAAATATGGTACAAGTTATCAAAACATCAAATTCTTTTCATGAAAATTGAAAATAAAGAGAGGGGATAAGGAAACTTCACTTAAGCTTTTGATGGGTGCCTCATACCCGCTCCATCTAGCTATGAAGAGACCTCTAGAGATCGCCATCATCCCCCTCTAGGTCACTATCCCAAACTTCCTTGGATGCATCACTTGCATTAAAGTCCATGAACTCATCTTCCCCGCTATTGAGCTCCACCGTATCCCCACCATAAGATCTATCACTCCCTTCTCCTTCTTGCCCATTTGCTCCTTCATTTGCTTTTTCCGAGTTTGGGAAGAGAATGTCCATTTGGGCCCAAGAGGGGAACATTACCTCCTCACTAACCTTCCCTTGTTGAACCAAATTGTGGAATTGAGGGTAAAGAGCATAATAGCTATCCACGGCGGCTTTATATTGACGCAAATGCATGGCTTGGAGAATCCCCGTCACAAAGTCATCTCGGGGGAGAATAAAGGGGTTAGGGTGGTTGTATGGTTGGTATTGAAAAGGGTAGGGAGGTGTCTTGATTTTCTCATTATGTGGCTCTTGTTGTTGTTGGGGATTTGGTGGTGGTGCTTGACTTGCTTGGGTTGGGTTTGCGGGGATGAGGTATGACGGGATCGGTGATAGAGGACCCCTCCTTGGTGAGATTCTTGGTAGACCGGTCATTGGTAAGTAGATTGGCTCACTCCCCTTTGTTATCCATTTGATTCTCTTATCAACCCCCTCGAGGGTTATCCAATGATGTTGCACAAGAAGGAGTTCTTCATTTATCCTTGTATTCCCGAAAAGAGGAGTGTACTCATTGTTCTTATTGAATTTTGGATTGAAATGTTTTGCAATCCTTGTAATGAGCCCTCCATTGACGATATGTTTCATTCCATCGTCATATCCGTTTCTAAACTTAGCCCGCTTCTCAAGTAGTACGAGAGGCGCATTAAAATGGTATCCACCCGTTCCTTGGATATTGAGATACGACTCTATGAACACAAGATCGAGTTCGTTCACAATTGCCGGGTCCCGGCGTGCAAGGATGGTGCCGGAAAGGAACCGGTAGGTGAGTCTCAAGATAGGGTTTTGAATGTGGAAAGCTAGACACTCCTTAATGTACATGAAATCTCGGCCGGTCATGGCTCTCCATAGGGGTGCAACACTATATTTCTTCGGTTTTGATGTCCGGGTAGGCGAGACATCAAGGCCAAGCACATTATCAAATTCCACTAGAGTCATCATACTCGAAACACTTTCCAACCTAAATTCTATACAAATCGTTTTGTTCAAGGTTGTGATTTTCAAGAAGCTTAAAAATTCAAGAACAAGGGATCGGTAGGTTTGCTCGTGCATGTGGAATAGGGTAGAGAGACCAAACAATTCAAAAAGGGCTTCCATTTGATGGTAAATCCCAAGCTTCCTTAAAGTTCTATGGCATAAAAACTTTGTAGGGAGAATGTTCTTACCAAGAAGTCGGTGAAAAACGAGCCTTTGCACATCATTTACGAATTCAACATTAGAGAAGTCATCAAGCTTGGTAAGATCCACAATTTCTTCATGTTCCCTCCTTAGAGTGTTGATGTGAGAAGTATAAGAACTTCCTCTCACTCTTAGTCTTCTTCTATCCCTAAATAGAGATCCTCTTAGTCCCATTCTTTGATTGTAGAGTTGGAATTTTTGATTTGTTGAAGTATGGAGATGCTCTTTGTGGATTGAATCTTGCTTTTGAAACCCTAGAAGTTGGGGGTTTTTGTTTTTGGGGAATGAAAGAGTGTTTGGGATATGTTTTGGAGTCATAGGAGAGTGGGTTTTTATAATACAAGTGGAAGGAAGGATGATATGTCACAAATTGTGTGGTGGGGGAGAAATAAAATCGAGAAAATTGGGAATAAAGGCCGCAGGGAGACGAGCGGATTCGGGCTTGGGACGCTTGGATTCCCTCTATTTGGGACGAGCGGATTCCTGGGAAGACGCTCGGATTCTCTAACAGCGGATTTTTCCAAAATTTGAAGCAGCCAAGACGAGCGGATTCTTGGTTAGGACAGGCGTCTTTGCTGAAGTTGGACGAGCGTCTTGTCTGAGGGATGCTAGGATTTCCTTACAGGAAAGTATCCTAAAGTCATGTAGCAAAAAGACGAGCGGAATTTCGGAGAGACGGGCGTCTGAAAGAAGACGAGCGGATTGCCTCCCGAGACGCTCGGATTCTGGATCAGGATAAAATATCTGCATGTCAGCTACTCTGGACGAGCGGATTCTCCTCGTTTTTCCTTTACTCCGATATAAAGCTTCCCCACACTTGAAAACTATTTCCTTCCTTCATCAAAAATAATTAGTGACCTTCCCTCACTTACTCTCATGGAAAGAATTATGTTTATGATAAAAGGAATGCAACAAAGTTAAAAATACAAGTTAGAAGGGTTAGTATATTTACAAGTGGTGGTTTAGGGAGGACTCCACCATGAAAGAAATGTAGATTCATATACATACTAACATACTCATATATGTTATAAATTAATTTGTCATAAATTAAAACGGATTTTATGCATGCAAACAATATAATAAAAGAGAAGAAATCATGTTCTTACAATGGTAGATTTCGGTTATGTTGGGCACAAGAGAGATCACCTTTCTCTCTTGTTCTTGAGCTTATCCTTATGGAAGAACAAAGATCTAAGTATAAGATCTCTCCCAAAGCTATATACCCAAGGCTTTCACTTAATCTAATTAATATTATAAGTACTAGTATAATATTAATGTAGTGAAAATTGAACCAAAAATATTTTGGTTTTAAGCTCCTAAAACCGTGTAGAGGAGAAGGAATTTTGGGAGTATTTTATCTCTCTAATTTTAGCATTGAAAGTAGAGAGTAAATTATCTTTCTAACACTAGAAAATATGAATGTGAATGTGAATGAATAATTTTAGAGGAGAAAAACTCCCTAAATCCTTTGGTAAAACCGGTGGGGAGAGGGCTTTTTGGGGAGCCAATGCATGCCCATATTTGTCTTCACAAGGTGAGTAGGCTTGCATGGCTACTTTTAGCTTTTCATCATTATGTTTTCTATTTAAAATATAAACACAATTTAACCCTAAAACTCCTCTAATATTTCGGCACTTATAGCTAATATGGAGTCCATATTATTTTTGTCAATTGTCAATATGTCACATGTCACATGTCACATAAATTTGTTATGTATTTTTAACACATTAAAAATCAACGTATTAATAAAAAATACGTCACATACAAAAATCGACTTAGTAATTTCATAATTACTTGTGCCAAAATATTTTACCGTTTATAAATCGCATTTATAATAATTCATTCAAATCTAATTGTTTCTTTAAACAATAATTTCATCCGAGTAATGACACAATTCAATTACTCAGACCGTATCTCATTTAATCACATTTCAATTTGATACGTAAATATTACTTCCAAAATCGTCCGTCAATTTTCAAGTAATTTAATTAACTCGTAACATTATACGATTAATTAAATAATCAACTAAGAGTATTGCCCTTTAGGTATGACCTAGGGGGTCAACTGATCACCACCGTCACACGACAGTAATGTCAAACTCTAGTCAGCCAATCATTACCGATATATGTTGACCAGTTGACAGTAACAAAATTACTTCCCAATTGTATTCTTTAAAATGAGATTTAATAATGATATTTAAATCATGTGATCGCACTATTGTTGAGGACACATTTCCCAACAATCTCCCACTTGTCCTCGACAAGTGTGCGTCACCAATTTTCTTGTCCTATTACTATCTCCCACTCAATGCAAGGTGTCTTTCAGGTCGTACTTGCAAGTGATCATATCAAGAATGGTTTCCTCGATCCGGAGAATAAGCGATTGACCGGATTTATCCACACTGGATACCTTCCGAGCATGGCCACGCATTTCAGTTCATTACTCCTCGAGTGGCCCCGAGATATTGTTATAACCCCGACAAGGGGATGGACAATTCCTATCGCACTCATTCCCTTCGACTAGCCACACCATCATAACCCAAAATATGCCCATTTGACCCCATTTACGAAGGTCGTAGTAACACAAATCAAAGTTAATCAAACTGTGCCATCTTAGGTGAATAGTCTTTAGTCAAAAAAATCGACTCATTAGAATACTATAGCAGCTCTCGCCACGACCAGGCTATATAAATTTGCCAGAACTCTATAAGCGGTCATTAGGCCCGACAAGGTGTTCCTAACATCTGCCTATGTGATCGACTAGTCATCTCACATGACTGTATGGCACTTGAACTTGCCATCAATCGCATCACACTCTAGTCACTTCGAGACGTCACCTCATACAAGTGACTATGGGCGAATACAATGTTAATCCGTGTTCACTTTAACGGGGTTCAATTGTCTCCACAACCCGTTTGGATGTAACAAAGTATAATAAAAGAGTTTTAAAATATAAAACTCGAACGACAAATGTGATTATCACATATGAATAGTCAATGCTTGATTACTATTTCATATTCTATAATCTAATTTGATCTTGTACGTAGTTGTTCATTTCAATTCAATTGAAATGACATGACTCATCATGTTTAGCCTTTGAGAAGGCTTTGGTTAGTAGGTTTTATCAACTTCTTGTACCTTACTCAACCTCACTACATACTCGTTTTCCTTTGTAATGTATACATTTGCATTACAAAACTTTCTGAGTACGTGTCGAGATCCAATCAAGACATAGGCCCTCTAGCCTTAGAATAACTCCCACTGTTTTCACGGTGTGCGGGACTCATCATTCTTGCACATCTCATGATTGCAAGTGCACTCAATTTCCGTTATAAATATCTCTCATTGTTCTTTATTGCCTAGAACGATTCTAGAAAATCTACTTCTTAATAAACATTTCCACAATGGTATCTTAACCATCCTAATGTGTTTTGATTATGGTTTTGTCGGAAACCATGCGCAATCTCAATTGTCAATTGTCACTTGTGTAACACCCTTACACAATATTGCATCATAAACACTTTGCATCATAGCCTTAATGCTTCTGCAAGCACTTAAGGGTAATCTTTACATGCCAGGTAAAGATTACTTAAATTCGATTTTGAAAATAATTCATCATACTCCAAGTATATGAAGTGCTTTACATCATTTCCTATTTAATTGATTCGGCAGCGGAAGCAAATGGAATCAATCAAATATGTTCAATTTTAATTGAACTAGTCATGAATCTTATCAACATAAGACTTCTTACTGACGCTAATATCATGTGGATTTATCTTCATAAATCCGGATATTCAAGATGTATTAAAATACTCCAAAAGTCTTAAATCATTCTCAATGATCAATATGTCATCCACATATCGGACTAATTAAAAATTCCGTAACTCCCACTAAACTTCATGTATAAACACAACTTCTCGACTTATCGAGAAATGTTTTATCACATGATCAAAATGTTGATTCCAACTCATTGATGTCCTACTTAAGACCCTCTCTTAAGTTTCACATTATCTTAGGATTGCAAGAATCTACAAAACTCATGACATGTATTGAATACATTCCTTCTTTTGAAGAAGTGGGTTTTAGATTCACTTGCTACGTATTTCATAACCTCATAATGAAACACAATCCCTAAGAAGACCCAAATAGACTTAAGCATTTCAATTAGTGCAAAACCCTTTGTCACTAATCAACCAATCTTGCTTTGAAATATCTCTTTATTAGTGCAAAACCCTTTGTCACTAATCAAGCCTTTTATTTCGGATTCTCATGACTCTAAGCCTTGTATTGAGTTGTGACTTAAACACTCTTATGTAAGTCATATGTTCATTACTTTCTAGAAGTAATCAACTTGAATCAAACAATTTCTTTTGTAAGTTATAAGCTCTTTACTTTCTTAAAAGTAGCATGAATTCATCATTTTTAACAAGTGACGAATTTAACCTCCTAGGTTTTGAAGAAACAACGTCTTACACAAAACGTCTCATGTAGCCAAGAAAGACCAGTTTCTTGCGACATAATATTCTTTGTGGCATTCTTTGTGACTCTTGAAAAATTTCTCCCACTCTGTCTTCTAGAAATAAACTTGTATTTTAGAAAGACAGCTTCATGACCCGCAAACCCGTCATGCTCGTGATAATTGAAAAGGGGAAAAATGAGCATTTGTTTCTTGTGAAAACTTACAACCATGGTACCCTTACCATTTCATATCTCATATGATTCGATTTAGTGGAAAAATAATTTAGACAAAAATGATAAAATCCCCAAAAGGATCAAGTAACTCAAAGTAACTTGATTGAAGTTCAAACCATATCGAATAGCGTTTGATTTCTTATCCAATCACACATTATTCCATGATGCGTGCTAAGAGAGATTAACTTGTAATACTATATCACATTTCCTTTGGCTTATATCAAAGTCTTCACTTTGATAATCCCATCACGACTAAATCGTGATTCCTTGAACTCTTTGAAATTCTTCAAAGATTTCTCTATTTACCTTATTAAGTGAACATATTAGCGTCAACTTAAATCGTTGGTAAAAGAAAATGATCAACCTATTTTGGATTGATGATTTACAAACTCGATCTCCTTTTCAACCAAAAGGCACGAGACATCTTGCTTTGAATACAAGATACGCATATACCATTAACAATCTAATGGTTTCAAGAGTACTCGATAACTCTTTGCGTTCATCATTCCAAAATTTAAGGTTTAATCTTGGGTTACCAATTTGAATCTTACATCATCTACATGATATATCATTCTAGTTTGTTTTAGAATATAATCACCTTGATAATGGGCTAGCCATACATCAAATCGTGGTGTATAGGGTCACAAAAGTGAAAACCTCTTTTGTATCTTAACAAGTTTACATTCTTATTTAGAGTTTATGCACTTAATAGTCACAATTAAGTACAACTTTAAATCCAAAAACTAGATTGAGTACACAATTACTCTATCTCTCAACATTATTGTTGCTAGTCGTCATATTCTAATCATCTTATGTGTCGAATACAATGATGAAAACCTCCACTGGTTTCTAATATTGACGAAGTGGCACTAGCAAAATTTATGTTTAATCAAATAAACACTTTTAAAGAAGAAGGTCCCATTAGATGTCCCACAACTAACTTGCGTATTCTTCAATAATTTGGGGTAGTTTCCTTTCTCGTGTCCAACATTTAAGACAATGGAAACTTTATCGGTTGGGATTGATAGGTTTAGTATCGTCATTCTCAACAACTTTACCTTTAACATTACCTTGTATCAATTCCATTATAATCTTTACTTCTTGAACCTCGTCCTCATCTTAACGGTTTAAGAGAATGCTCCCACTTATTTCAATGAGTCTTTGCTTTGAGAAGCAAAATTGAATTTATGAAGATTACTCTTCATTTGTTCGTTTTAGTCTTAAAAACTTTCATTGAAGTGGTTGCGTTATTTTGGTCAATTACGAATTCTTGACAAAACTAATTACCAAAACAATTTATCATTTCAAGGTACTTAATTCAATTAAGTATATGAAACATAACAATCCATTGTAAGTAGATGTGTTAGTCAAGAATCAAAAACCTGTTTGATAATGAATAACCTTTATCTATACTCTTTACAAGAGATCCTTAGCAATGGTTCATTTGAGGTTTTAGAAGCAAACTCATATTTGTCTTTAGTTACGATATTTTAATGGAGATTTGAATCAAAAACGAAATGATATCGTATATGAATTGTGGTTAAGAAATAGAACAATATAATAACGGAATAGTGAAAACAAAACATTTATCGTTATATTAATACTTGTAAATAACAAGTAAAGCATTTACATAGTGACCTCTACCCAACTATGATAAATGATTCCAAGACCCAAATTCATATCAACTTAGGCACAGGGTAGCCGATTCAACCTTTATCAATATAACTCGGTGGATTAACCTTTTAATCGATTCTACTTTTAGAACTCTTGGTCGATAAAATTACTCTAATGTTTATCTATAGCCCAAAACACATCAACAAGGGCACGGGGTAGCCGATACATCCCTTATCAATAACTTTTGTTGAGTTCAATCCAAATTTCGAATAAATGTGTCCATTATCCAAACCCACATCAACTTGGGCACGGGGTAGCCGATACATCCCTTATCAACATGAATTCGGTGGATTAACATTCATCACCCACTTCCCCTACGTAACAAGGTTTGTACCCCGGGGTAGCCGAGCGCACTCCCTCGCGAAATAGGTTTTCATGGTTTCTACTATTTGGTAAGGCTATGTCTCAATTAATTGTTTTAGCGAGAGGTCATGCCAATTTATTATCTATCACGTTTTAAGTGAACTAAAGCGGTGAACTACGATAATTATAATTGACACGGTCGATAAACTCGATAAAATAACAATGCATGTTTTAGTTATGGCGATTTAGCGATGCATGTGACATAAAATAAAATGCAAGCATAAAAGTAAATAAATCCTAGTATGGCCTTCCCTAAAATAGAAAAACTATTAATCTATTACATATTCGGAAACCAACTCCATTGGTCCCTTGAACTTCGGTTGTGGCACGCATCTCGAGGTAACACCGTCTTTATGTAACGCCATTCTTGAAGTAATCCGTCTTTTGGAACTCCGGAATGAATAAAATTACATAATAAATTACATAATTTCCTATTATACATTTGTAACTAAAATAAAATAAATCTATTAAATTACAAAACGGTGATACGAGATCACAAAAAAATTACAACCGAATCGATATTCCCATACATTTCGGGAAATACCAATTAAAAACTAAGGCCATACTAAGTAAAATTACATAATTCAAAATTACATAAATTAAAATTATGACAATCATAAAGAAAATGCAGCATTATAATATGTATGAACATGCTCAATTTTATGCTAAATCGCCTTTAATTAGCCAATATCGTACATTACTCGGTTTTTACGGATTTGCGTGATTTCGACATTTTATAATCACAAAAATACATAAACTCATATTTATGCATAAGTTAATTACCCTAACCTCTTAGGACTCAAAATATAGTCTTCACTAATAATTTGACCATAATTAACTTTTATTTACAAAATTGTTCATAAAAGGGCCAAAAAAAACAAAATTAAGCTATTAAACTTCAAATAAATCCAAAAATTCCAAATAAATTCAAAATTTGAAATTTAAATTCATGAACATTCTGGAAAAATTCCATGACACTCATAATGTTCAAAATCTTAGGTTAAAAATTTGAAAATTTTAGGAAAAACAATGTTGCGGTTTATCGATATTTAATAAAATAATCATAAAAACATGGAAAAATTATTTTCATTAACTTTTCAATTTTAGATCTGAAAAATATAATAAAATGCAACATTAGACGTTTTTCCTAAGTCATAGATTATATTTTATTAATTTTCATTAATAATGTCACTATTTATGCCATTTTTCTTCAAAAATTCATAAATCATGCTAAAAGACTTCTTTATAGCCAATTATTTTACACACATCTTGTAAAATTGCATGTGACAACATATAAATTTTCTATGACCAGATTCGAAATTTAACTCTTATTAACCTATTTTTCTCTTAAATCCGAATTTAATAATGAAAAATTCATTTTTCGAGCATAACAAGTGCAAAAATTATGAAAATTTACAGGTTATCTCAAAATAATATATGTAACAACATATCCAAAAACCAACTTAAAATTCGAAGTATAGCTAATTTTCGACCAAAAATGACATTTTTACTCATAAAATCACATTTAAATGTCATTATTGTAAATTATGAACAATAAAAATCCGAAAAATTAACCAAAAAATCCTAAAACACTTTAGGACCAGAAATATTAATATGCATGTAATTATTTCGTGATATATCATAATAACACAAATTTTACAAGTTTTATTTTGTTATTCATATAACTCGGAAAAACGTTTAACCAATTTGCATGCAAACAACCGTGGCTCTGATACCGATTGAAAGAAATGTAGATTCATATACATACTAACATACTCATATATGTTATAAATTAATTTGTCATAAATTAAAACGGATTTTATGCATGCAAACAATATAATAAAAGAGAAGAAATCATGTTCTTACAATGGTAGATTTCGGTTATGTTGGGCACAAGAGAGATCACCTTTCTCTCTTGTTCTTGAGCTTATCCTTATGGAAGAACAAAGATCTAAGTATAAGATCTCTCCCAAAGCTATATACCCAAGGCTTTCACTTAATCTAATTAATATTATAAGTACTAGTATAATATTAATGTAGTGAAAATTGAACCAAAAATATTTTGGTTTTAAGCTCCTAAAACCGTGTAGAGGAGAAGGAATTTTGGGAGTATTTTATCTCTCTAATTTTAGCATTGAAAGTAGAGAGTAAATTATCTTTCTAACACTAGAAAATGTGAATGTGAATGTGAATGAATAATTTTAGAGGAGAAAAACTCCCTAAATCCTTTGGTAAAACCGGTGGGGAGAGGGCTTTTTGGGGAGCCAATGCATGCCCATATTTGTCTTCACAAGGTGAGTAGGCTTGCATGGCTACTTTTAGCTTTTCATCATTATGTTTTCTATTTAAAATATAAACACAATTTAACCCTAAAACTCCTCTAATATTTCGGCACTTATAGCTAATATGGAGTCCATATTATTTTTGTCAATTGTCAATATGTCACATGTCACATGTCACATAAATTTGTTATGTATTTTTAACACATTAAAAATCAACGTATTAATAAAAAATACGTCACATACAAAAATCGACTTAGTAATTTCATAATTACTTGTGCCAAAATATTTTACCGTTTATAAATCGCATTTATAATAATTCATTCAAATCTAATTGTTTCTTTAAACAATAATTTCATCCGAGTAATGACACAATTCAATTACTCAGACCGTATCTCATTTAATCACATTTCAATTTGATACGTAAATATTACTTCCAAAATCGTCCGTCAATTTTCAAGTAATTTAATTAACTCGTAACATTATACGATTAATTAAATAATCAACTAAGAGTATTACCCTTTAGGTATGAGCTAGGGGGTCAACTGATCACCACCGTCACACGACAGTAATGTCAAACTCTAGTCAGCCAATCATTACCGATATATGTTGACCAGTTGACAGTAACAAAATTACTTCCCAATTGTATTCTTTAAAATGAGATTTAATAATGATATTTAAATCATGTGATCGCACTATTGTTGAGGACACATTTCCCAACACACCAAACTCTCCCTTTGATGATTTCTTCAAGGATGAGGAGGCCCGAGGTAGGTGACCTCGACCTCTCCAATAAATTCTCCCTCATAATATGGCTTCAATCTTTGGCCATTGACCTTGAATGTGCTTCCATCTTCCGCTTTGATTTCAAAGTCTCCATACTTTCCAACCTCGGTGATCACATAGGGACCCATCTATCTAGAGTTCAACTTCCCGGGAAAGAGTCGATATCGGGAATTGAATAGAAGGACTTTATCTCCTTTGTGCAAGGCTTTTTGCTTGATCCTCTTGTCATGAAGCAACTTTGTCCTTTCCTTGTAGATCTTGGCATTCTCATAAGATTGTAGTCGAAATTTTTCCAACTCTTGAATTTGTATCATCCTCCTTTGACCACATAATTTGAGATCAAGGTTAAGAACTCTGATTGCCCAAAAAGCTTTGTACTCTAATTCGATTGGCAAGTGGCATGCTTTTCCATAAACAACCTTGTAAGGAGACGCTCCTATGGGAGTCTTATAAGCCGTCCTATAAGCCCAAAGAGCGTCATCAAGCTTTGTACTCCAATCCTTTCGGGTCTTGTTCACAACTTTCTCAAGAATTTGCTTGATCTCTCTATTTGAAACTTCAACTTGACCGCTTGTTTGAGGATGGTATCCTAAACCTGTTCTATGTTGAACACCGTATTTGGTCAAAAGTGATGCGAGCTTCTTCTTGTGAAAATGCGTTCCTCCATCACTTATGATTGCTCTAGGGACTCCGAACCTTGAGAAGATTATTTTCATGAAGAGCTTGGTGACCGTCTTTGCATCATCGTTTGGGGTGGCAATTTCCTCCACCCATTTTGAGACGTAGTCTACGGCCACAAGGATATATTTGTTCCCATTGGATGTCACAAACGGCCCTTGGTAGTCGATCCCCCAAACGTCGAAGACCTCCACCTCTAGTATGCCCCTTTGTGGCATTTCATTCCTCCAAGAGATATTCCCCGTCCTTTGACAAGCATCACAATGAATGATGAACTCCCTTGTATCTTGGAACATCGTAGGCCAATAGAAGCCTGATTGAAGAATTTTTGCAATGGTTCTCCTTGCTCCATGGTGTCCCCGTAAGGTGATGAGTGGCATCCTTCCAAGATTCCTTGAACTTCCCATTGAGGGATGCACCTCCGGTAGAGCCCATCACTACACTCCTTGTAAAGATTTGGGTCATCCCAAAAGTACCTTTTTACTTCGAATAAGAACCTCTTCCTTTGGTTGTAGTTCAAATTTGGCGGGAGTACTCTTCCAACAATATAGTTGGCATAATCGGCAAACCATGGGGTGATGTGCCTTTCGAGTTGTGTTTGAATGGCCATCAAGATATCGTCGGGAAATGAGTCATTGATCGGTGTTTCTCCTTGTTCATCGTGAAACCGGATCCCTGACAAGTGATCCGCCACTACATTTTCGGCTCCTTTCTTGTCTCTTATTTCCAAGTCGAATTCTTAAAGAAGCAAAATCCATCTCAACAACCTTGGTTTTGCCTCTTTCTTTATTAAGAGATGTCGAAGAGCACGGTGATCCGAAAAGACAATCACCTTGGATCCAAGTAAGTAGGAACGGAATTTGTCCAAAGCATAGACAATGGCAAGAAGCTCTTTCTCGGTGGTATCATAGTTCACTTGGGAGGGATCAAGAGTCTTACTTATATAGTAGATAGCATGTAGAGCTATCCCTACCCGTTGGCCAAGAACCGCTCCAACGGCGTAGTTACTAGCATCACACATAATCTCGAATGGTAATTCCTAATTTGGAGGTTGAATGATCAGTGCCGAGATTAGTGCTTCCTTGATTCTATTAAAGGCTTCAACACACTCATCAGTGAAGTGGAATTGGGCATCTTTAAATAAGATTTGAGTGAGGGGTTTTGCTATTTTCGAGAAATCTTTTATGAAACGGCGATAGAAACCCGCGTGACCGAGAAAACTTCTCACCCCTCTAACATTCACGGGAGGTGGGAGTTTCTTTATCACCTTAACCTTAGCTTTATCGACTTCGATGCCCTTTTCCGAGATTAAATGACCCAAAACAATTCCTTCATTGACCATGAAGTGACACTTTTCCCAATTTAAAACAAGACTAACATCTTCACACTTTTGCAATACAAGAGAGAGATTATGCAAACATGAGTCAAAGTCTTTTCCGTAATTGCTAAAATCATCCATAAAAACTTCCATTATGGTCTCTAGGTAATCGGAGAAGACACTCATCATGCATCTTTGAAAAGTGGCGGGGGCATTACACAAGCCAAAAGGCATTCTCCTATATGCAAAAGTACCATAAGGGCATGTGAAGGTGGTCTTGTGTTGGTCATCCGGGTGTATAGGGATTTGAAAGAATCCCGAATACCCGTCAAGGTAGCAAAAGAACTTGTTGGAGGCTAACCTCTCAAGCATTTGGTCAATGAATGGTAGGGGGAAATTGTTGGGAAATGTGTCCTCAACAATAGTGCGATCATATGATTTAAATATCATTATTAAATATCATTTTAAAGAATACAATTGGGAAGTATTTATACTGTCAACTGGTCAACATATATCGGTAATGATTGGCTGACTTGAGTTTGACATTACTGTCGTGTGACGGTGGTGATCAGTTGACCCCCTAGGTCATACCTATAGGGCAACACTCTTAATTGATCATTTAATTAATCGTATAATGTTACGAATTAATTAAATTACTTGAAAAATTGACGGACGATTTTGGAAGTAAAATTTACGTATCAAATTGAAATGTGATACGGTCTGAGTAATCGAATTGTATCATTACTCGGATGAAATTATTGTTTAAAGAAACAATTGAATTTGAATGAATTATTATAAATATGATTTATAAATTGGTAAAATATTTTGGCACAAGTAATTATGAATTATTAAGTCGATTTTTGTATATGACGTATTTTTATATAATACGTTGATTTTTAATATGTTAAAAATACATAACAAATTTATGTTACATATGACATGTGACATATTTACATTTGACAAAAATAAAATGGATTTCATGTCATCCATTTGGGCCGAAATATTGGGTGGAATTAACATATATAATATGTTGGTTAAAGTTAATGGAAAGCATAATGATGATTACCCTAATACTAGCCATGCACCCTACACATTCTTGTGTAAAGAACAAATTGTGCATGCATTGGCCTTTTATCCTCCACCCTACCCGGTTTTCCCTTGAAAAGAACAAGGGTTCTTTTGCTTATTTTATTATCATTCACCATATGAATGGGTGTGTGATATTTATTTATTCATTCACTTCAAAAAAATTAATTTTAGTGAGACAAAAATAATTCTCTTCCTCTCCTCTTCTCCTACCCGGTTTTAGGAGCCAAAACCAAACATTTTTGGTTCAAGTTTTCTTAAAAATTAATATTGTACTAGTTCATATAATATTAATTTTATTAAGAGTTAGCTTTGGGTATAATTCCAATGGAGAGATCCTACACTTGGATCTTGTTTCTTCCATTAAAGGAAAGCTCAAGAACAAAAGAAAAGGATATTTCTTTTGTGCCTATAAAACCGAAATACCCATTGTAAGAATAATGTTTCTTTCTCATTTCTTTAATTAGTTTGCATGCATAAGTTCCACCTTTAATTTTATGACAAATTAATTTATAACATATATGAGTATGTTAGTATGTATATAGATCTACATTTCCATCAATTGGTATCAGAGCCATGGTTGTTTGCATGCAAATCGGTTAAAAGTTTTTCCGAGTTATAAGAATAACATATAAAACTTGTAAAATTTGTGTTATTATGATATATCACGAAATTAATTCATGCATGTTAATATTTCTGGTCCTAAAATGTTTTAGGATTTTTTGGTTAATTTTACGGATTTTTATTGTTCATATTATTCAATAATGGCATTTAAATATGATTTTATGAGTAAAAATGTCATTTTCGGTCTAAAATTAGCTATACTTCGAATATGCAGTTGATTTTTGGATATGTTGTCACATATATTATTTTTAGATAACCTGTAAATTTTCATAATTTTTGGACTTGTTATGCTCGAAAAATGGATTTTTCATTATTAAATTCGGATTTAAGTGAAAAATAGGTTAATATGAGTTAAATTTCGAATCTGGTCATAGAAATTTAATATGTTGTCACATGAAATTTTACAAGATGTGTGTAAAATAATTGGCTGTAAAGAAGTCTCTTTGCATGATTTATGGATTTTTGAAGAAAAATAGCATAAATAGTGACATTATTAGTGAAAAAATAATAAAACATAATCTATGACTTAGGAAAAACGTCTAATGTTGCTTTTTATTATCTTTTTCAGATCTAAAATTGAAAAGTTAATGAATATAATTTTTCCATGTTTTTATGATTATTTTAGTTAAAACCGATAAACCGCAACATTGTTTTTCCGGAAAAATTTCGAAATTTTTAACCTAAGATTTTGAACCTTATGAGTGTCATGGTATTTTTCCAGAATGTTCATGAGTTTAAATTTCAAATTTTGAATTTATTTGAAATTTTGTGATTTATTTGAAGTTTAATAGCTTATTTTTGTAATTTTGGACCATTAAGGAACAATTTTGTAAATATGAGTTAATTATGGTCAAATTATTAGTGAAGACTATATTTTGAGTCCTAAGAGGTTAGGGTAATTAACTTATGCATAAATATGAATTTATGTAATTTTTGTGATTGTAAAATGTTGAAATCACGCAAATCCGTAAAAACCGAGTAATATACGATATTGGCTAATTAAAGGCGATTTAGCATAAAATTGAGCATGTCCATACATATTATAATGCTGCATTTTCTTTATGATTGTCATAATTTTAATTTATGTAATTTTTGAATTATGTAATTTTACTTAGTATGGCCTTAGATTTAATTGGTATTTCCCGAAATGTATGGGAATATCGATTCGGTTGTAATTTTATTGTGATCTCGTATCACCGTTTTGTAATTTAATAGATTCATTTTATTTTACTTACAAATGTATAATACGAAATTATGTAATTTATTATGTAATTTTATTCATTCCGGAGTTCCCAAAGACGGATTTCTTCAAGAATGGCGATACATAAAGACGGTGCTACCTCGAGATGCGTGCCACAACCGAAGTTCAAGGGACCAATGGAGTTGGTTTCCGAATATGTAATAGTTAAATTGTTTTTCTATTTTAGGAAAGGCCATACTAGGATTTATTTATCTTTATGCTTGCATTTTATTTTATGTCGCATGCATCGCTAAATCGCCATAACTAAATCATGCATCCTTATTTTATCGAGCTTATCGACCGTGTCAATTAAAATTATCGTAGTTCACCGCTTTAGTTCACTTAAAACGTGATAGATAATAAATTGACATGACCTCTCGCTAAAACAAAACAATTGAGACATAGCCTTACCAAATAGTAGAAACCATGAAAACCTATTTCGCGAGGGAGTGCACTAGGCCCTACCGGGGTACAAACCTTGTTACGTAGGGGAAGTGGGTGATGAGTATTAATCCACCGAGTTCATGTTAATGAGGGTTTCATCGGCCATACCGTGCCCAAGTTGATGTGGATTTGGATCATGGACACATTTATTCGAAATTTGGATTGAGCTCAACAGAAGTATTCGCGACCGTAGTTGCATGTGTTCCGGGCTATAGATAAATATTAGAGTAATTTTATCGACCAAGAGTTCTAAAAGTAGAATCGATTAAAACGTTAATCCACCGAGTTATATTGATAAGGGTTTCATCGGCCATACCGTGCCCAAGTTAATATGAATTTGGGTCTTGGAATCATTTATTATAGTTGGGTAGAGGTCACTATATAAATGTTCATATCTTGTTAATATTTTACAAGTATGATTTAAAAAGACAAATGTTAATATTTCCTTTTCCTCCATATTTGTAGTTCATTACAATGAATCCCTCAAACGCTACCGCACCGATAACCATTGAATCTTATCACAATGTTTTTGACGACGTTTGCTCCAACTATGATTTCGACACCACTAGAGAACTTCATTTCGGGATAGGTTCGGATGGAAATCTTAATTTCATCACTTCTTCTAAACCACCTACTACTACTAGACCTCGTGTGAGTCCGTCTCAGGAATACTACCTCATACAATCTATAGGGTCTTTGTCTCTGGAAGATAAAGATGCCAAAGCTAGTGGGAGCTCTAGCAATCAAGTTCTTGCTTCAAAGGGCAAGAGGTTCAAGAAGAAGGGAAAGAAAATCAAAAACTTCAAGCAAGTTAATGATGAGTGCCATTATTGCTATGGCATGGGACATTGGCTTAGGAATTGTCCCGTATATTTGCGAAATATAAGGGAAGGAATCATCACTCCGAAAGGTAAAATTCCTAAAGAAATTTATGTTATTGATATAAATTATAATTCCACTACGACATGGGTACTAGATACCGGTTGTGGTTCTCACCTTTGTAATCATTTACAGGGTTTAAGAGATGTGGAGAGGCTTAGCAAGGGAGATGTGGATCTACGCCTTGGAAATGGAGCTCGAGTAGCGGCCGAATCCAAAGGAACTTATGTTCTAGCTTTGCCAAATGGATTTGAGTTGTATTTACATAATTGTTTTTATGTGCCTACGCTCTCTAAAAACATTATTTCAATCGTCATGCTAGACATGGACGGTTTTTGTTTTGTCATTAAGAACAATCGTTGTACTATCTCTAGGAATGATTTGGTTATTGGCCAAGCTTCTTCCATTAATGGAATTTACATTTTAGAGACCTCAAATCCGACAAATGATATTTATAACATTCAATCAAAGAAACTCAAAACAAGTGACCCAAGTGAAGCGTTCATTTGGCATTGTCGATTAGGTCACATAAACGAGAAACGCATCAAAAGATTAATTTCAACTAATGTGATTACACCATTTGATTATCAATCATTTGGTACATGCGAATATTGCCTACTTGGCAAAATTACTCGTAATCCTTTTAGTGGTAAAGGGACACGAGCTAGTGAGCTATTGGGACTCATACACACCGATGTATGTGGACCAATGAGTATCACCGCTCGTGGTAATTATGACTACTTTATAACCTTCACCGATGATTTGAGTAGACATGGGTATGTCTATTTAATGAAACATAAGAGTGAAGCGTTTTAGAAATTCAAGGAATTTCAAAACAAAGTAGAGAACCAATTGAACAAAAAAGGTAAAAGCACTACGTTCCGATCGTGGTGGGGAATACCTTAGTCTTGAATTCGATTCACACTTGAAAGGTTGCGGTATTATATCACAACTTTCTCCATCCGGAACACCACAACTCAATGGTGTTGCCGAAAGGAGGAATCGAACCCTACTTGATATGGTTCGATCCATGATGAGTCAAACCGAGTTACTGAACTCGTTTTGGGGATTTGCGATTCAAACCGCAATTAGATCTTTGAACAATAGTCCCACTAAATCCACCGAAAAGACTCCATATGAGATGTGGACGGGAAAGGTTCCCAATATATCCTATATGAGGATTTGGGGATGTGATGCTTACGTCAAGACTAAACCCGACAATAAGCTTGCCCCAAGATCCGAAAAATGCACCTTTGTAGGTTACCCCTCGCATTGTCGAGGATACTACTTCTACAAACCTCAAGAAAACAAAGTGTTTGTGTCTAGCGAGGCTGTCTTCTTAGAAAGTCAATTCATTTCTAAGAGACAGAGTGGGAAAAATTTTGAACTTGACGAAGTTCAAGAGCCACAAACCGAGGAAGAGACGCAAGAAGATGTTCCTTCGTCGTCTAACGCGGTTGTACCTCCTCCACTAAGAAGGACGGTCCGAGTAATTCACCATCCCGATCGATATGTGGGACTTATCGAGGAAGATGGAACACTCGATGTGTTGCTTATAGAAAGTGACGAGCCCGCCACCTACAAGACCGCAATCTCTAGTCCTAATTCCTCCTTACGGCTTGAAGCCATGAAGTCCGAAATGGATTCTATGCATGAAAACCAAGTTTGGGACTTGGTAGATTTGCCTAAAGGGGCAAGACCCCTTCATTGCAAATGGATATTCAAAATCAAGAATGGCATATAAGGACATGACGATGTCTACAAAGCTAGGCTAGTGGCAAAAGGATTTACCCAAGTCCAAGGTCTCCATTATGATGAGCCCTTCGCCCCCATAGCCATGCTAAGATCCATACGGATTTTGTTAGCGATTGCCGCATTTCATGACTATGAAATATGGCAAATGGATGTCAAAACCGCTTTTCTAAATGGGCATTTAGAAGAGGAGGTGTACATGATACAACCCGAAGGTTTTGTTGATTCTAAAAATCCTAACAAAGTGTGCAAGCTTAAGAGATCCATTTATGGTCTTAAGCAAGCATCTAGAAGTTGGAATCATCTATTCAATCATGTTATAAAGGAAAATGGTTTCACTCGAAGTGTTGAGGAACCATGTTTATACATGAAATTCAGTGGGAGCAATGTTGTGTTCCTAATCTTTTATGTCGATGACATACTACTCATTGGAAATTATATTCCAATGTTGTCTTCTGTTAAGAAGTGGTTAGGTAACCACTTCCAAATGAAGGATTTAGGAGAGGCACAACGCATATTAGGTATCCGGATCTATAGAGATAGATCCAAGAGGATATTGGCACTAAGTCAAGAGTCTTATGTTGATAAGATTCTTCGACGGTTCAGCATGGACAAATCCAAAAGGGGTTTGGTACCTATGGTAACCGGGACGATATTGAGCAAGACTCAATCTCCCTCCAAACCCCATGATGTTGAACGCATGAAGGAGATCCCTTACGCTTCCGCTGTCGGATCAATCATGTATGCCATGATATGCACACGTCCTGATGTCTCGTATGCCTTGAGCATGACGAGTAGATATCAAGGAAATCCAGGTGAGAGTCACTGGATTGCAGTCAAGAACATCCTTAAGTACTTAAAAAGAACTAAGGATTCTATCCTAGTGTTTGGAGGAGACACTGAGTTGCGTGTTAATAGATACACGGACTCAAGTTTTCAAACAGATAGAGATGACTTGAAATCACAAGCTGGTTTCGTTTTTATGCTCAATGGTGGTGCCGTAAGCTGGAGAAGCTTCAAGGAAGTCAGAATCCGGATTCTACAACGGAGGTGAGTACATCGCAAAGATCGAAGCTGCTAAGGAATTTGTTTGGATCGGCAATTCACGGAAGGTCTAAAAGTAGTACCTACCGCCAATGATCCCATCACTCTCTATTGTGATAATAGTGGGACGATCTTCCAAGCTAAGGAGGCGAAGTCTAGTAATAGATCTAGACATGTACTTAGAAAATATCATGTGATAAGAGATTTCATTGAAAGAAAGGAAATTGCGATTTGTAAGGTTGGGACGGATGACAACATAGCCGATCCGCTCACCAAGCCTTTATCGCAGGCTAAGCATGATGGACATGTTACGTCCATGGGACTTAAACGTGTTCCAAGTTTTTGTTAGATTTTGAAATGAAATAAAAGTGTTGTTTTTGTTCATGTTCACAATCACATTTGTCTTTTATCTTTAATTTATACATTGTTACATCCAAACGGGTTGTAGTGACAATTGAACCCCGTTAAAGTGAACACGGATTAACATAGTATTTGCCCATAGTCACTTGTATGAGGTGACGTCTCGAAGTGACTAGAGTGTGAGGCGATTGATGGCAAGTTCAAGTGCCATAGAGTCATGTGAGATGACTAGTCGATCACATAGGCATTTGTTAGGAACATTTTGTCGGGCCTTATGACCGCTTATAGAGTTCTGGCAAATTTATATAGCCTGGTCGTGGCGAGAGCTACTATAGTATTCAAATGAGTCGATTCTTTTGACTAAAGACTATTCGCCTAAGATAGCACAGTTTCAGATTAACTTTGATTTGTGTTACTACGACCTTCGTAAATGGGGTCAAATGGGCATATTTTGGGTTATGATGGCTGTGGCTAGTCAAAGGGAATGAGTGCGATAGGAATTGTCCACCCCTAGTCAGGGTTATAACAATATCTCAGGGCCACTCGAGGAGTAATGAACTGGAAATACGTGGCCACGCTCGGAAGGTATCTATGATAGATAAGTCCGGTCAATCAGTTATTCTCTAGATCGAGGAAACCACTCTCGATATGATCACTTGCAAGTACGACCTGAAAGACACCTTGCATTGAGTGGGAGATAGTAATAGGACAAGAGAATTGGTGACGCACACTTGTCAAGGACAAGTGGGAGATTGTTGGGAAATGTGTCCTCAACAATAGTGCGATCATATGATTTAAATATCATTATTAAATCTCAATTTAAAGAATACAATTGGGAAGTATTTATACTGTCAACTGGTCAACATATATCGGTAATGATTGGCTGACTAGAGTTTGACATTACTGTCGTGTGACGGTGGTGATCAGTTGACCCCCTAGGTAATACCTATAGGGCAACACTCTTAATTGATCATTTAATTAATCGTATAATGTTACGAATTAATTAAATTACTTGAAAAATTGACGGACGATTTTGGAAGTAAAATTTACGTATCAAATTGAAATGTGATACGGTCTGAGTAATCGAATTGTATCATTACTCGGATGAAATTATTGTTTAAAGAAACAATTGAATTTGAATGAATTATTATAAATATGATTTATAAATTGGTAAAATATTTTGGCACAAGTAATTATGAATTACTAAGTCGATTATTGTATATGACGTATTTTTATATAATACGTTGATTTTTAATATGTTAAAAATACATAACAAATTTATGTTACATATGACATGTGACATATTTACATTTGACAAAAATAAAATGGATTTCATGTCATCCATTTGGGCCGAAATATTGGGTGGAATTAACATATATAATATGTTGGTTAAAGTTAATGGAAAGCATAATGATGATTAACCTAATACTAGCCATGCACCCTACACATTCTTGTAAAGAACAAATTGTGCATGCATTGGCCTTTTATCCTCCACCCTACCCGGTTTTCCCTTGAAAAGAACAAGGGTTCTTTTGCTTATTTTATTATCATTCACCATATGAATGGGTGTGTGATATTTATTTATTCATTCACTTCAAAAAAATTAATTTTAGTGAGACAAAAATAATTCTCTTCCTCTCCTCTTCTCCTACCCGGTTTTAGGAGCCAAAACCAAACATTTTTGGTTCAATTTTTCTTAAAAATTAATATTGTACTAGTTCATATAATATTAATTTTATTAAGAGTTAGCTTTGGGTATAATTCCTAAGGAGAGATCCTACACTTGGATCTTGTTTCTTCCATTAAAGGAAAGCTCAAGAACAAAAGAAAAGGAGATTTCTTTTGTGCCCATAAAACCGAAATACCCATTGTAAGAATAATGTTTCTTTCTCATTTCTTTAATTAGTTTGCATGCATAAGTTCCACCTTTAATTTTATGACAAATTAATTTATAACATATATGAGTATGTTAGTATGTATATAGATCTACATTTCCATCAGAAATGATCCTTCCTTGTTGCGGAATTCAATTTTCGATAGTCAATACACATACGCCAACCGGTGATCTTCCTTGTGGGTATTAGTTCATTCTTGTCATTCGTCACCACCGTGGTACCTCCTTTCTTAGGTACCACTTGAACGGGCTAACCCATAAAGAGTCTGATATGGGATATATGATTTCCGCATCAAGTAATTTCATAACTTCTCCTTGGACAACTTCTTGCATGTGGGGGTTTAATCTCCTTTGAGATTGAATGGTAGGTCTATGGTCCTCCTCTAGATGAATTCTATGCATACAAAAGTTGGGACTTATCCCCTTAAGGTCATCTAGACTATAACCTATTGACTTTTCATGTTGTTTCAACACATCAAGCAATTTTCCCAATTGGTTTTCATCAAGTTTGTCATTAAAAATCACGGGTTTGGTCTTAGATTCATCAAGGAAAGCATATTTCAAATTTGGGGGAAGGGGTTTTAAAGTTGGAATTTGTACCTCACTTTCCTCCTTTGAAGGTTGATTGAGAACTTGCTCCATTTCCATTAGACACTCCATTCTCATGGCATGTTCAACTTGTTCTTCAAGCTCATCACTCTCGTCATACTCGAATTCCATGACAAATTCTTCTTGCTCTTCGGCTTGTAAGATGTCGTCTAGGATTGATTGCTCATGTTCTATAGGTTGATATGCTTCCACAAGTATGTTATGTACTAATTCGGATTGCTCATGAGAAAGTTCTTTGTTAGCTAGAGCGGCATCAAAAAGATCTACCTCTAACTCCCAATGCATATTTTTGGCCTCGCTTCCAAGGCTTCCAATGCTTGCATGGGGTCTTTGAAGAAAGGTATACTTAAGTGGTCCTCAACAAAACAATCTATAATATCCATCTTGAAAAATATCGAACAACTTGAAAGCAATTAAAACAAACCTTGAGGGGTTTTACTTCCCCAAGGCAAAGAAAGACACAACTAATAATAATCTAAGAATATCAAATCAAGTTAACACCGTCCCCAGCAACGGCGCCATTTTTGGTCGGACTCACTCGGAGATTTAGTTTTCGGTTACTTGTCGTTAGGAGCACCTAGACCAAAACAATATTTATTAACTTCACAAACAACTCTACTATTAGTAAAGAGGCAAGTAAAGGTCGGATCCCAAGGGACGGGTATTGATGTAGGATTTTCGATTGCAAGTAGCGGTGTCTAGGGGTGTCACGATTGGGGTTGAGATGAGAAGATCACTAAACTAAATAGCAATAAAATTAAACAAGCAAGATGATTAAAATGAGATGTAAACAATTGATAAAAAGCACTAGGGTGTCATGGGGTCATAGGGGATTCATGGGAATTGATCATACAAACATATTCTCAAATTATAAGCAAGCAATTATTGTTGTGATGGATCGAGTTGGTTTATATCTTACAATCCTAGGAAGGTTTGCGTCCCGGAGCCGAATCGATTAGATTGTACAACACCTACAAGTCGACTTAATCCTCCCTACTCAACTATATGCATGGTCTAATGAGACCCGAGTTGGTTTATGTCTTACAAGTCTCATTGAAAAGGTAAGTGATGGGTAAAAAATGCAAGGATTCATAGGCTCGCATTTCATCAAACATAACATGTGCATAAGTTGAGATCATAACAAGCAAGCAAATAAACTATGAAAACATATTAAATTAAGCATGAATCATTCCCCATGTTGGTTTCCCCTAATTACCCATTAACCCTAGTTAAGGAAACTACTCACTCATTCTCAAGTTTGAAATGTTAACAAGGTTGTCAATCACATTAACAAAGCAAAATATGATGAATAAATGAAGATGATTAACAATAATTAAAAAGGGATTAAGAGGATTATACCTACTAATGATTCCAAAATACAGCAAAGAATAGTAGAAGTACTTGATGATTGATTGGAAGGTTGTATAATAACCCAAATAATCTTCAATTACCCAAAATAAAAGATGAACAAAAGAGAGATTAAAGAAATGAGATTTGTATTAAGACTTGATTAGAAGTTAATTACAAGATTAAGAAGAGATTAGAATGATATAAACTAGACTAAGGATTGATAAGAAGAACATGATTATCTAATTAGACTAATGGGGTATTTATAGTGGGGATTAGGTACACAAATTAGGGTTTACTAAGGGCTTAAATTATAACAACCCGACCCACCACGATCGTAACACAACCCCTAAGATGGGATACGTACCTTTGGGCCCATTACTTGTCCTCACTTAAGCCCAAAATCACAAGGCCTTGTTACTAAGTGGTGGTGAAATTCCTTATAAACATATCACAACCTCCTCAATTCCCCGATGTGGGACAACCTTACTCTCAAATACTGTGGTGTTACAATCTCCCCCACTTAAAGAACACAACGTCCTCGTTGTGCCTCCAACTTGACAGCAACCAAGCCCAGAATCCTCCCCCGGTAGGTGTGTGACCCGGGTACTCCCGACCCCAGGTTCACCACACGGTCGCAGGGTCGCTCTAATACCATTTATAACAACCCGACCCACCACGATCGTAACACAACCCAATAAGATGGGATACGTACCTTTGGGCCCATTACTTGTCCTCACTTAAGCCCAAAAGCACAAGGCCTTGTTAATAAGTGGTGCTGAAATTCCTTATAAACATATCACAACCTCCTCGATTCCCCGATGTGGGACAACCTTACTCTCAAATACTGTGGTGTTACATAAATGACGATTAAGTCCTTGAGGAATCGCTCCTCTCAAAGGAGATGCCGGTCTCCTTTTAGCCGGTCTTTCATAAATATGCGCATCTTTCATGGAGGGAAGAAAAGGTCGTGTGGGCCTGTAAGGGAATCCGAGTGTCCAAGGTGTCGGGACGGGCGGATTTCCTGGTGGATGGACGGGGGGATTGATGGGCTGGACGAGCGGATTGTGATGCAGTTGGACGGGCATCTTGATGGCAAAGATGCTCGGATTCCTCACGTGTTGGACGGGCGCCTTTCCTAGTTGGACGGGCGGATTATGTCACAGCTTTCTTTCCTTCTTTTCTTCTTCCAATAATCCTCCGGGATTTAGTCGAGGATGCAAGGATTTCTTCATCATTGCCCATCTACTATAATATGTACAAAGGCCTTCTAGTCTTGTATTCTCTTTGATGCTTGGTCATTATATTCGATCAATTTAGCTCCATTTTGCCATGAAAATGCAAGGTTTGCACTCCTTCCCTACCAAGGGAACAAAACCTCAAAGAATATGCAAAACAAAGGACTAAAGATAGTAAATGACCCAAATATTCACTAAAAAGCATAGGAACGAGGCTAATTCGGGGACTAAATATGCTCAAATAATGGTCACATCATCCTCCAACTGCTTCTTCAACTCCTCCAATTCCTTAGGCCCCATACTATAAGGTGCCTTAGAAATAGATCCAGTCCCTGGTTTAAGCTCAATATTAATGTCCACATCTCTCTTTGGAGGTAAACCCGGAATTTCTTCTGGAAACACAACCCGAAACTCACTTACTACGGGAATTTTGTCCGCGCCTTTTACCACCTCACGCCTGTCCCACACGTGGCACAAAATCAACTCTCCTCTCTTCCTTAAACAAGACTTCAAGGTAACTATTGATATAAGTCTCACTTTTGGGTTCACCACAAATCCCTTATAAGACACTCTTACTCACTTTGGTTCTTCCAAAGATACTTGCTTTTGATAACAATCTATGAAAGCTCTATTTCTACTCAACCAATCCATTCCCAAAATAATCTCAAATCCTCCTAACGGAAATTCTATTAAATCCATAGGAAATAAAACTTCGCCTATAAGGATATTCACATTCCTAAACATTTTGGTGCATATTACCGATTCCCCAGAAGGTATTGTTACTTTATGTTTAATTACTACTGGGTCACCCAATCCCATCACTTTAGCATGGCCACTAGATATAAATGAATGAGTTGCTCCCGAATCAAACAAAACATAAGATGGCTTAGAGTTGGTTAGAAAAGTACCAGAAATCACATGAGCATCTCCCTCAGCTGCCTCTTTTCCTATCATGAACAACTTGCAACTGTTCTTCACACCACCCTACACCGTAGATGTCGACGGCACTCCATGCTTCCCGGTGCCATTCTGGTTCTCTCAATTTCCGTTGCCTTGGCTATTGTTTACGCGATTCCGAAAGTTGTTGCTATTGTTATAGCTCCTTTGATTGTTCCAAGATCCGTTAAAACGATTGCTTCCATAGCTAGGTGATGGTGTTTTAAATCCATTAAAAGTTCCACTACTAAATCCTCCATTCATATTATTCATGCTATTCCTTCTCGCGGTAATCCTACACTCCACAATTTTGTGACCAAACTTTCCGCATCCGTAGCACTGTGGTCTCTTCGTACCACTCGCTCCACTTGTCGTCCTTCCACGGCCGAAACCACCTCCACTCGCGGCTTCACCAAAGAGAAAACGAACGGTGTTGATTGTAATTCTGCTTCTTATTTCCTCCAGTCCCTTCACTTATAGCCTCAACCTTCCTCTTTTCACCCTTGTCTTTCTTTTCCTCCTTCACCATGTCGGCAATTCTCTTGGCATGTCCCGCTCTTTGGTATACTTTCTCTACGGTACTTGGCTCTCCACCGCCAACCTCTTCTTGATACGCGTAGTTAATGTTGGAGCTTGTGTCCTCCACAAATTAGTGTGATAACATTTGTAAATCTCTTATAGGTTCACAAGGGTATACTTCGTATTTTATCAGTTGATTAACGATTACCTAATAACGGTTGGCTTGCTAGAAAGTTTGACGTGATTATCATCGATGGCGGTGATCAATGGTCCCTAAAAGTCACACCTAAAGGATGTGTTTGAGAGATGTGGTTATGGAAATGTAATCACATTGATGCCTTATATAACTAAACAGTTAGTTAATGTGTTGATGAGACGATTATTTAATGCCGATTAAATAATATTAGCTAAGACGAATTAACTGTCAATTCGTAAAATTGAATATAATATGTTATATTTAATTAATGTATATAATGTTAGCTTGTACGAATTAATATGTTAATTCGTAATTAAATGTAATCGGTTATATTTAATCAGCGAATGATAATTATACGATATTGTCATAATAAATTATTATTGACCCATATTAATAAATCTACCGCAAGCTGTTGTGTGTAAACTTGTTAATACGGAATAATATAAATGACAATTTATGTTTAATACATTTTATACATTTTGCATACTACCAAAATAAGTAGATTTAATCTCATTATTTTTGGGTAGGTAGAAAAACCGAAATAAAGAAAAAATAATCTCTTCTAATTTCGGTATTTGGGCCGAAAATTTGGAGAGAAAAGATCTCCCTCATTCACTCTTATTTCGGTTACAATAAGAGGTGAGGATAGATCATTTTTCTAACCTAACCTAATTCTTGCCTCTCATCTCAACACAAAAAAAACCGAAAACCCTAATTAATTTTACATAAAATTTGGGGATCGATTCTAGCAACAAGCAAAGGGCATATCTCATATCATCTTGGGTGCAACTGATAGGTGAATATCATTGCGATATTGTTCTTAGGCCGATTATGCTAGGACCGAAGGTTGTTTCTTCATTCTCTACTTTTGTTTATGCAATTTATTTTATGACATGCTTTCATCATGATAAAGTCGTTATAATCCTTAATAATAAGGGAAGTATACAGATTTATTTCCCACAAGTGGTATAGAGCCAAGGCCACGATTTTATTTTGATGATTTTCATAATTTAATTTAGCAAAAGATGAAAGGAATTTCGAAAAAAAAAGGGTTTCGGCTATAAAAAAAAATTTGCCGAGAAGTTTTTTTTTCTTTTGTTTTGATGATTTATTTCCATTTAGATTTATTCATATTATTGTTTTAATAGGTTAAGATAATAATATAATGAATTTGTAGATGTTAGGTTTAATAAGGATTAAATCATAATGTAAATGGAAATCGTCTAGTTGTTGATGATAAATTATTTTTTGCTATATTGTTTTTGGCATAAATGGTTCTAAATTGTTGTTTAGAATCATGTTTCATAAATTTACATGTTTATATTATAAGATGAATATGCCAATCTTGTTAATAGCAACAATAAACGATTTTGTTCATCAATATTATGTTTTTGCAATTAGGGCATAATGCCGAATTGAAATGAATTTTTAGGGCTGTCTCGTTTTTTCCAGCCGAAGAATTTTTTTTTTATTTGTATTTTTCATTCGGATTTTGCTGAAAAACCGAGAAAATTTTTGGGGGCTGATTCGGTTTTTGCAGAATTACCGAAAGAAAGAAAAAGGTTTTTTTTTATTTCTGTTTTTTTTTTCAACCGAAGCGGGAAAAAAAAAAATTTCTTGTTTTTTTCGTTTTGCCGAGACCAAAAGAAAAAAAAAGGATTTTGCTTGGTTAGTTTTGGCCTAGAAAGATTATACATTATATTTACAATGTATGATAAATTATTGTGAAGCGGTTCATAATTTATAGATACCTAATTATTTTAAAGATGTTTAAAATAATGTTGGATTAAATTCATATTACAAGATTAATGTGAATTAAGATTAAAATTAATGTGATTAATTGAGGAATTGTCACTTAATTTGATCATTTAAATAGGTGGTTTGGGTAAAATTAATCTACATAATTAAAGAATTATGTCTTGTATGTTTAATTTTTTTTTAGTTGATGCATTTTATTTAGTTGAATGAATCGTTGAATGGTTTTATTACATATTTTTGCAATCGGTTGTAATTTGTAATACCTAGTGTGGCCTTAGTCAAATTATGTTTTCGTAATGATGGAAACATAATTTTTAATGTAATTTGAGATCTCGTATCTCCGTTTGGTTTTCTTTATTTATTACGGTTTTGAAATTAGAATGTAAATAGGTTTATTATGTAATTTTAAATTGTAATTTTTGAGAAGACCAAAGATGGAGATTAGAGCTCACTCCCGCTACATGGATCAAGATGGAACATCAAGACAAGCTTCTCCGGTCCAAGGATGGATTCCAAAGTTGTATTTATGTTCATCTTGATAGGATAGGCCACACTAGGACTTTATTTTTGTTTTACGTTTTACCGTTCTTATTGCTTTTCATTCACATGCTAGTTAGTGCATCATTTTCCGCCTAAAACCAAACCACCTACTAAAATGCATGAAAATTGACACATATAGGTTATATGCTAGTTTTCATAGACATACAGATGTCACTCAGTTTAAGCCATCACCTTAGTTTATTCATTCACGCATGCTAGATATTAGTTCACTTAAAATGAATTAAAATGAAGATGATGGGATCTTCCTCTAAAACGGAAATTGAGACTAGTCTTTATAAGAGCAAACAACTATGAATCCCTTCTTCGTCGGTAGGCATAATATGACCCCTTCTACGTTGGGTAAGTAGTTTGTGTTGACTTAGTTTATCTCAACATTATAGTCCGAAGAGTTTCTCGTGATTATGATGGACTAAAGATAGAATTTACAGAAATTTATCGACCAAGAATTCTAACAGTAGAATTAGCCAAAAGGTTGGCTTATCAATTTACAGATAATTGAGTCTTGTGATCATTTATATAATTCTTGAGGAAGGTCAATTGTATAAATGCATGAGTCTTCACGTTATAACAGTATTGCAATTAGACTTAAAATCAAATCGATGCATGTGCTTTTTATTTATTCTTCTTTTCGCAGTGTAGAACACGTTTATATTACTGTTACAACAAATGGCTGGAAATAACGAAATCCCAATGCCGAGTGCCACACTTGGACGCGAGCCCTGGCTTAAATTTTTTATGGACAACATGAATCAGTTCACACGTATGAAAAAATGACGGGTCCAACTTTGCGGACTGGGAGGCCGCAATACGGAATGCTGCCATTGCTGACGGTAAGCTCAAGTACTTAACTGAGCCAATACCGCCAAACCCAGGCCCAAATGCAAGAGTCAACGATACAATTGCTTATAGTGACTTCGTTATGGAAGCGGGTGCGATAAAGAACGTACTCATCTTTGCAATGGAAACAAATTTGCAGAGACGCTTCATTGCCCAAGGTGCAAACAAGATTTTCACCACGCTCACTAATGAGTTCTCAAAAGCACCGAGAATCATTACTTATTAGCATACCTGTCGCTTCTTTGATGCGAAACTCCAGAAGGGCCAACCGGTTAGCCCACACATTCTTCACATGATTGAGAATGTCGAGAAGCTAGAGGCACTTAATTGCAAAATCAGTGAGAGCATAGTCATTGACCGTATGCTTCATTCACTTCATGATGGTTTTGCCCTTTTCAGGGCAAATTACTATATGAATGACATGAAGAAAAGTCCTCATGAGCTCCACTCTCTTCTCGTGCAGACCGAGAAGGATAGGAAATTGAGTGGGAGCATGAAGCAAGATGTTCTCATGATTTCCAATAAAAGTAAGGGTAAGGGCAAGGCTCATAGCGACCTAGCTGTAGGTAAGCCAAAGTTTAAAAAGCCAGGAAATGGTAAGAGTGGGCCTGGTGAGACTAGTGGCTCACAAGGCAAGGCAAAGAGCAAGGGCAGTGACATTGAGTGCCACCATTGTCACAAGACTGGACATTGGAGGAGGAACTATCCCGTGTACCGTGAGGACATCAAAGCAGGCCGCGTCGTTCCTGTTGGTATGTCATCTTATATTCATATGATTGAGATTAACCATGCAAGTTTCGGAACTTGGGTACTTGATACTGGTTGTGGTTCTCATCTGTGTAATCATTTGCAGGGCCTAAAGAACATCATACCTCTCGAAAAAGGTGATGTGGACCTGCGAGTCGGGAATGGAGCACGAGTTGCTGCAGTCTCGAAGGGAACATACGTAATCCAACTCCCTAGTGGTTTTGAGTTATTTTTATATAACTGTTACTATGTACCCAGTTTGTCTAAGAACATTATTTCTGTTTCCGTACTTGCTAAAGACGGTTTTGCATTTTCAATAAAGGATAATAGCTGTATTTTCTCTTTCAATGAAATGATTTATGGCAAAGCAGTTTCCATGAATGGAATTTACATCTTAGATCAAACCACGGAAGTATTACACGTGAATAATAAGAAATTAAAGGTTGGTGACAAAGATCAAACCTATCTATGGCATTGTCGAATGGGACACATAAATGAGAAACGCGTGAAGAAACTCGTCGATAATGGGACTATTCCCGCATTCGATTTTTCTACATATGGCACGTGTGAATCATGTCTCATTGTCAAAATGACTCGAATTTCCTTCAAAGGTGTTGGAATGCGCGCTAGTGACCTATTAGGACTCATACATACTGATGTTTGTGGACCTATGTCAATTACCGCTAGAGATGGCTATAGATATTTTATCACGTTCACGGACGATTTGAGTAGATACGGATATGTCTACTTAATGAAGCATAAACGTGAGTCCTTTGATAAATTCAAGGAATACCAGAACAGGGTTGAGAACCAACTGGGTAGAAAGGTTAAAGCACTCCGTTAAGATCGGGGTGGCGAATATCTTTCAAATGAGTTTGATCAACACCTTAAAGACTGTGGAATCGTTTTGCAGTTAACTCCACCTGGAACACCTCAATTAGATGGTGTGTCTGAACGGAGAAATCGAACCTTACTTGATATGGTTCGATCCATGATGAGTCACACGGTAGTGCCTGATTCATTATGGGGTTTTGCTCTTTTGTCAGCTGCTCTTATACTTAACCGAAGTCCGACTAAAGCTGTCGACAAGACTCTATATGAAATGTGGAAGGGAACGGTCCCTAACTTGTCCTTTATTCGGGTTTGGGGCTGCGAGGCTTATGTCAAGTGGAGAAACGAGGATAAGCTCGGCCCGCGATCGGTCAAGACATACCTTATGTGTTTATGCCCTCTTGTTTATCCTAATAATAGCTTATTAGCTAATGATTCTTTATTATTTGATGGGATAATTGCTTCATGGGAATGTCTTTACATAGTAGGTGGATGATGAAAATTGAGCCAATTAGGCTTGATATTGACTTTGGCAAGCCAAAAAATGGTAAGGTAGAGCCTCCTTGGACCGGTACATGTTTTCCCGGTCTCACTTAGGTGAGTGTAGGTCTCCTTATGGTGTGTGTTATATCAAAAATGCACAAGTATGGTTTTTATTTCCTCTTTTATGAGCATTATTTTCATAATATGCTTACATTTCAAGCCCTTCACATTGACATTGTTGCCCATTTCTAGCCCCTTATTACACATATTTATATTTATCTAGCTACATTCTATACTTTCCTACCTTGTTAAGCTAGTAGCTATGTCATTGGTGTTAGGGTGCTCATTTGGGATATGCTTAATTTTTAGTCTTTGTGAGTTTGGTTATGCCGGAATTGCTATTTTCCGGAATTGATTTATGAAACAAAGAAGTGAAAAAGAAAGTTGCAAAAAAAAGAGTGAAAAAAAAATGATGAAAGAAAGAAAGAAAAAATGATTTGAAAGAGAATGGAAGAATGAAAAAAAAAAAGCATGATTTGAATTGAAAAATAGAAGAAGATGGATTAAGAAACTCTCATGTTTTATTCATTGAATATTTGGAGAGTATTCTTGTGATTTGTATTGAAATATTGGGTTTACTTTTGGGATTGAGCATCCTTACATTTGGTTGTTGCTAGCTTGAGTTAGCTCCACATACCATAATTCATATGTCCCCCTTTCTTACCCATTACATATTGCCTTCTTCTTACCCATTGGCTTCTTTTATATGCTTGCATTTTGATTGTTTTTGGCTTGTGATTTGAAATGAGTACCATATTAGATTGCGGGCACACTCTCATGAGTCGAGGATAGGTGAGTGCTACTCACATAAAAATTCTTTCACATATAATGAGTATTGAGTGAATCGTGAGAGTACAAAGTCAAAAAGAGCATGCAACGGCCAAAAAAGTTCATTTGAAGTCATTCATGCTACGCCGCCACGTAAATCTCATCCTTGTTTTTGCATTATCCTTATGCCCATGTTGTTTCGGGTTTTGAATCATGATGCTTATAGCTTGTTTTGGAAGTATGCAATTGATGGGATATGTTTGCTTGCTTGAGGGTAAGCAAGGGTTTAGCTTGGGAGAGTTTGATGTGCCATTCTATATATGATTTTACCCCTTATTTTAGCTCGGTTTTGATTAAAGATCACACTTTTATTAGTGTATTTGTGAGCTAATTCCGTGTTCTAGTGTCTTTGCTTGTTTTTAGTGTATTTTGTAGGAAATGAAGCATTTGTAGCTTTTTCCTGCCAAAAGAGAAAGCACTAAAGTTCACTAGGCTAAATTTAACAAGACATGCAAATGGAAGGGCGTTTTGAGCAAAGAAATCCCGAGCATGAAGAAATGAGCATGGGTTGATACAAGTAAAGAAATGAAAAGAAGCCCAAAATTTTATCAACATACAATGTGTCAGGATAGTGATAGAGAGAGAAATGAGAGGATTTTTCCAAAAATAGCAATATCTGCATAAAATTCCGTAACCTTACTTTCAACAATGACGGCGCTCAAACCTTCATCATCTTCAATCATAAAAAATCAAAAAAATTGCAATAAAAAGCGTCTTAATTCTTTGGATTTCTCAGTTCTAGGATCTTCTTCAGTAGTTAAACTTGCTTCAAATCCAGTTGAAATTGAACCGTTGGACCTTGATGACCTTATCGCTGATGAAGAAACTGTTGGAATATGTGTCCTCCAACAATGATGCGATCACAACTGTTGATCGTGAGGATCACATGTTTAAGTCTCATTATAAAGAATACAATTGGGAAGTAATATTTTACTGTCAACTGGTCCACACATATCGGTAATGATTGGCTGACTAGAGTTTGACATTACTGTCGTGCGACGGTGGTGATCAGTTGATCCCCTAGGTCATACCTAAAGGGCAACACTCTTAATTGATCATTTAATTGATCGTATAACGTTACGAGTCAATTAAATTATTTAAAATTGACGGACGATTTTGGAAGTAATATTTACGTGTCTCATTGAAATTTGATTAAATGAGATACGGTCTGAGTAATCGAATTGTTTCATTACTCAGATGAAATTATTGTTTAAAGAAACAATTGAAATTGAATGAATTATTATAAATACAAATTATTGTGATTTATAATTGGTAAAATATTTTGGTACAAGTAATTATGAATTACTAAGTCGATTTTTGTATATGACGTATTTTTATTAGTACGTTGATTTTTAATATGTTAAAAATGCATAACAAATTTATGTAACATATGACATGTGACATAAGACAAATTGACATTTTGACAAAGATAATATGGAGTCCATATTATCTAAGTGTACCGAAATTAAGGGTGGATTTAGGATAATATTGTGTTTATTATTTGAGTGGTAAACATAATGATTACCCTAATTGTCTAGCCATGCACACCTAGTTGTCATTGTGAAAACCAACTCTTGCATGCATTGGCTCCCTCTAATCCCCCTTCCACCCGGTTTTTTGAGAGGAAAAACCACTTTGGTTTTTCCTCTTATTTTACCTAATATACACAAAATGTAGTGGTTGTAGAATTCATTCATTCATCAAAATATTTTAGAGAGATAAAAAACATTTCTCCTTCCTTCCTCACCTTCTCCTAACCACTTTTAGGAGAAAAAAACCAAATATTTTTGGGTCAATTTTTCTACAAAATTAATATTGTACTAGTATTCATAATATTAATTTTATTAAGAGTGTGCTTTGGGTATTAAACTTTGGGAGAGATCCTATACTTGGATCTTTGTTCATCCATTGAGGAAAGCACAAGAACAAGAGAGAAGGAGATCTCTCTTGTGCCCTAATAAACCAATATTCCAATGTAAGATAAAGATTTCTTCTTTATATTGTTTAATAGTTTGCATGCATAAGATCACCAATTAATTTTATGACAAATTAGCTTAAAACATATATGAATATGTTAGTATATAGATCTATTTTTTCTTCAATCGGTATCAAGAGCCATGGTTGTTTGCATGCAAATCGGTTAAAAGTTTTTCCGAGTTATACGATTAACATATAAAACTTGTTAAATTTGTGTTATTATGATATATCACGAAAATCATTATGCATGTTAAAATTTCTGGTCCTAAAATGTTTTTAGGATATTTTGGTTAATTTATGGATTTTTATTTTTCATATTATATAATAATGGCATTAAAAATATGATTTTATGAATAAAATGTCATTTTCGGGCTAAAATTAGCTAAGCTTCGAATTTTGCAGTGATTTTTGGATATGTTGTCACATATATTATTTTGAGATGAACTGTAAATTTTCATAATTTTTGGACTTCTTATGCTCGAAAAATGGATTTTTCATTATTAAAATCGGATTTAAGTGAAAAAAAGGTTAATATGAGATAAATTTCGAATCTGGTCATAGAAATTTAGTATGTTGTCACATGCAATTTTACAAGATGTTTGTAAAATAATAGGCTATATTGAAGTCTTTATGCATGATTTATGATTTTTTGAAGAAAAATAGCATAAATAGTGACTTAATTAGTAAAATATTAATAAAACATACTCCATGACTAAGGAAAAACATCACATGTTGCATTTTATTATCTTTTTCAGATCTAAAATTGAAAAGTTGATGAATATAATTTTTCTTATGTTTTTATGATTATTTTGTTAAAACCGATAAACCGCAACATTGTTTTTCCGGATAAATTTCGAAATTTTTAACCTAAGTTTTTGAACATTATGAGTGTCATGGTATTTTTCTAGAATGTTCATGAGTTTAAATTTTGAATTTTGAATTTATTTGAAATTTTGTGATTTATTTGAAGTTTATAGCTTATTTTTATAATTTTAGGTCCATTAATGAACAAATTTTAGAAATATGAGTTAATTATGGTCAAATAATTAGTGAAGACTAAATTTTGAGTCCTAAGAGGTTAGGTTAATTAACTTATGCATAAATATGAATTTATGTAATTTTTGTGATTATAAAATGTTGAATCACGCAAATCCGTAAAAACCGAGTAATATACGATATTGGCTATTTAAAGGCGATTTAGCATAAAATTGGGCATGTTCATACATATTATAATGCTGCATTTTCTTTATGATTGTCATAATTTTATTTATGTAATTTTGAATTATGTAATTTTTACTTAGTATGGCCTTAGTTTTTTAATTGGTATTACCCGAAATGTATGGGAATATCGATTCGGTTGTACTTTATTGTGATCTCGTATCACCGATTTGTAATTTAATAGATTTATTTTATTTTAGTTACAAATGTATAATAGGAAATTATGTAATTTGTTATGTAATTTTATTTATTTCGGAGTTCCCAAAGACGGATTTCTTCAAGATGGTGATACATAAAGACTGTGTTACCTCGAGATGCGTGCCACAACCGAAGTTCAAGGGACCAATGGAGTTGGTTTCCGAATATGTAATAGTTAAATAGTTTTTCTATTTTAGGAAGGCCATACTAGGATTTATTTTATGTTTCTATTTTATTTATATGTCGCATGCATCGCTAAATCTCCATAACTAAAACATGCATTGTCATTTTATCGAGTTTATCGACCGTGTCAATTAAAATTATCGTAGTTCACCGCTTTAGTTCACTTAAAACGTTATAGATAATAAATTGACATGACCTCTCGCTAAAATAATAAATTGAGACATAGCCTTACCAAATAGTAGAAACCATGAAAACCTATTTCGTGAGGGAGTGCACTCGGCCACACCGGGGTACAAACCTTGTTACGTAGGGGAAGTGGGTGATAATTGTCTATCCACCGAATTCATGTTGATGAGGGTTTTATCGGCCACACCGTGCCCAAGTTAATGTGGGTTTGGATCATGGACACATTTATTCGAAGTTTGGATTGAACTCAACAAAAGTTTTTCGATAAGGGTTTTATTGGCCACACCGTGCCCTTGTTGAATGTGTTTTGGGCTAAAGATAAATGTTAATGTAATATTATCGACCAAGAGTTCTAAAAGTAGAATCGATTAAAGCGTTAATCCACCGAGTTATATTGATAAGGGTTTTATCGGCCACACCGTGCCCAAGTTAATATGAATTTGGGTCTTGGAATCATTTATCTAGTTGGGTAGAGGTCACTAGAAAAATGCATATAACTTGTTTAAATTATAAATTTTTACGAGTATTATTATTAAAACGACATTTGTTTTACTCCTTCTATTTTGTTTTGTAGACCACTTCTTTTCTCATAACAAATGGCAACACCAACCCCTAACGCCACGCCTCTCGCTAATTCATCATGGCTCCGATCCTTCATGGATCGATGTAAACTTGAAAAGAATGGGTCAAATTTCTCCGATTGGGATGCCCAACTCAAATTAGTCGCCCAAGGTGACGACAAGCTTCGTTACCTAACCGAGGCCTCTCCACCCGAACCTAATACTAGGTCGACCGCCGCTACTAGGGAAGCATATGAGGCTTACCATAAGGAGTCCGCCGCAATGAAAAACGTGTTGATATTTGCGATGGAAGCGGATCTCCAAAGGAAAGCCTTTAAAATGGGCACCGCTAATGAGATTTACTCCAAGCTTGTGACAATGTTTTCACAAACTCCGCGGATCGTCCAATATGAGGCGGCCGCGGCATTCTTTGATCTCGACTTCAAAGAGGGCCAAAAGGTTAGCCCTCATGTGCTCAAACTTATGGAGCTAGTCGAGACCTTGAAGATTCAAAAGGTTGAAATTGTTGGGAAATGTGTCCTCAACAATAGTGCGATCATATGATTTAAATATCATTATTAAATATCATTTTAAAGAATACAATTGGGAAGTATTTTTACTGTCAACTGGTCAACATATATCGGTAATGATTGGCTGACTAGAGTTTGACATTATTGTCGTGTGACGGTGGTGATCGATTGACCCCTAGGTCATACCTATAGGGCAATACTCTTAATTGATCATTTAATTAATCGTATAATGTTACGAGTTAATTAAATTACTTGAAAAATTGACGGACGATTTTGGAAGTAAAATTTACGTATCAAATTGAAATGTGATTAAATGAGATACGGTCTGAGTAATCGAATTGTATTATTACTCGGATGAAATTATTGTTTAAAGAAACGATTGGATTTGAATGAATCATTATAAATGCGATTTATAAATTGGTAAAATTTTGGTACAAGTAATTATGATATTACTAAGTCGATTTTTTGTATGTGACGTATTTTTGATAATACGTTGATTTTTAATATGTTAAAAATACATAACAAATTTATGTGACATGTAACATGTGACATATTGACAATTGACAAAAATAATATGGAATCCATATTATACATGTGCCGAAAATTTGGAGGAGGATTAGGATTAATATTGTGTTTACAATTAGTGGTAAACATAATGATTAAAATAGGAGAGTAGCCATGCAACCCTATTTACCTTGTGAAGGCAAACTAATGCATGCATTGGGTCTTTTTCTTCCCCTCTCCTCTCCTCTTACACGGTTCACAAAAGAAAAGAAAAAGAGTTTTGTCTTTTATTTTTGAATATACACTACATGCAAGATTGTAGATATTCATTCATTTACTTCAAAATATTTTTAGAAAGAGAAAAACCTCTAAAATCCCTCTCCTCTAACCGGTTTTAGAGAGTAAAAACCAAACAATTTTGGTTCAATTTTTCACTAAGATTAATATTATACTAGCTCAAATAATATTAATTAGATTAAGAGTTAGCTTTGGGTATTAGTCCTAAGGAGAGATCCTACACTTGGATCTTGTTCTTCCATTAAGGAAAGCTCAAGAACAAAAGAAAAGGAGATTTCTTTTGTGCCCATTTGAACCGAAATTTCAATGTAAGGATATGATTTCTTCTCTTTTATTATATTGTTTGCATGCATAAAATCCACATTTAATTTTATGACAAATTAATTTCGACATATATGAGTATGTTAGTATGTATATGAATCTACATTTCCTTCAATCGGTATCAAGAGCCACGGTTGTTTGCATGCAAATTGGTTAAAAGTTTTTCCGAGTTATAAGAATAACAAATAAAACTTGTAAAATTAGTGTTATTATGAGATATCACGAAATTAATCCATGCATGTTAATATTTCTGGTCCTAAAATGTTTTAGGATATTTTGGTTAATTTTTCGGATTTTTATTGTTCATATTTCACTATAATGACATTTAAATGGGATTTTATGAGTAAAAATGTCATTTTTGGTCTAAAATTAGCTATACTTCGAATTTTCAGTTGGTTTTTGGATATGTTGTTACATATATTATTTTGAGATAACCTGTAACTTTTCATAATTTTTGGACTTGTTATGCTCGAAATATGAATTTCTCATTATTAAATTCGGATTTAAGTGAAAAATAGGTTAATATGAGCTAAATTTCGAATCTGGTCATAGAAAATTAATATGTTGTCACATGCAATTTTACAAGATGTGTGTAAAATAATTGGCTATAAAGAAGTCTTTTTGCATGATTTATGAATTTTTCAAGAAAAATAGCATAAATAGTGACATTATTAGTGGAAAATTAATAAAACATAATCTATGACTTAGGAAAAACGTATAATGTTGCATTTTATTATTTTTTTCAGATCTAAAATTGAAAAGTTAGTGAGAATAATTTTTTCCGTGTTTTTATGATTATTTTATTAAAAATCGATAAACCGCAACATTGTTTTTCCGGAAAAATTTCGAAATTTTTAACCTAAAATTTTGAACATTATGAGTGTCATGGAATTTTTCCAGAATGTTCATGAGTTTAAATTTCAAATTTCAAATTTATTTGAAATTTTGTGATTTATTTGAAGTTTAATAGCTTATTTTTGTAATTTTGGACCATTTATGAACAATTTTATAAAATATTGGTTAATTATGGTCAAATTATTAGTGAAGACTAAATTTTGAGTCCTAAGAGGTTAGGGTAATTAACGTATGCATAAATATGAGTTTATGTATTTTTGTGATTATAAAATGTTGAAATCACGCAAATCCGTAAAAACCGAGTAATATACGATATTGGCTAATTAAAGGCGATTTAGCATAAAATTGAGCATGTTCATACATATTATAATGCTGCATTTTCTTTATGATTGTCATAATTTTAATTTATGTAATTTTTGAATTATGTAATTTTACTTAGTATGGCCTTAGATTTTAATTGGTATTTCCCGAAATGTATGGGAATATCGATTCGGTTGTAATTTTTATGGTGATCTCGTATCACCGTTTTGTAATTTAATAGATTTATTTTATTTTAGTTACAAATGTATAATAGGAAATTATGTAATTTATTATGTAATTTTATTCATTCGGAGTTCCCAAAGACGGATTTCTTCAAGAATGGCGATACATAAAGACGGTGTTACCTCGAGATGCGTGCCACAACCGAAGTTCAAGGGACCAATGGAGTTGGTTTCCGAATATGTAATAGTTAAATAAGTTTTTCTATTTTAGGAAAGGCCATACTAGGATTTATTTATCTTTATGCTTGCATGTTATTTTATGTCACATGCATTGCTAAATCGCCATAACTAAAATATGCATCCTTATTTTATCGAGTTTATCGACCGTGTCAATTAAAATTATCGTAGTTCACCGCTTTAGTTCACTTAAAACGTGATAGATAATAAATTGACTTGACCTCTCGCTAAAACAATTAATTGAGACATAGCCTTACCAAATAGTAGAAACCATGAAAACCTATTTCGCGAGGGAGTGCACTCGGCTACCCCGGGGTACAAACCTTGTTACGTAGGGGAAGTGGGTGATAAATGTCTAATCCACCAAATTCATGTTGATGAGGGTTTCATCGGCTACCCCGTGCCTAAGTTAATGTGAGTTTGGACAATGGACACATTTATTCGAAATTTGGATTGAACTCAACAAAAGTAATTGATAAGGGTTTCATCGGCTACCCCGTGCCCTTGTTGATGTGTTTTGGGCTATAGATAAATATTAGAGTAATTTTATCGACCAAGAGTTCTAAAAGTAGAATCGATTAAAAGGTTAATCCACCGAGTTATATTGATGAGGGTTTCATCGGCTACCCCGTGCCTAAGTTGATATGAATTTGGGTCTTGGAATCATTTATTATAGTTGGGTAGAGGTCACTATATAAATGTTCATATCTTGTTAATTTACAAGTATGATTTAAAAAGACAAATGTTAATATTTCCTTTTCCTCCATATTTGTAGTTTTTTACAATGAATCCATCAAATGCTACCGCACCTATAACCATTGAGTCATATCACAATGTTCTTGACGACGTTTGCTCCAACAACAAATTCGATACAACTAGAGAACTTCATTTTGGGATAGGTTCGGATGGAAACCTCAACTTCATCACTTCTTCTAAACCACCCACTACTACTAGACCTCGTGTGAGTCCGTCTCAGGAAGACTACCTCATACAATCTATAGGGTCTTTGTCTCTGGAAGATAAAGATGCCAAAGCTAGTGGGAGCTCTAGCAATCAAGTTCTTGCTTCAAAGGGCAAGAGGTTCAAGAAGAAAGGAAAGAAAATCAAAAACTTCAAGCAAGTTAATGATGAGTGCCATTATTGCTATGGCATGGGACATTGGCTTAGGAATTGTCCCATGTATTTGCGAAATATAAGGGAAGGACTCATTGCTCCAAAAGGTACAATTCCTAAAGAAATTTATGTTATTGATATAAATTATACTTCCACTAAGACATGGGTACTAGATACCGGTTGTGGTTCTCACCTTTGTAATCATTTACAGGGTTTAAGAGATGTGGAGAGGCTTAGCAAGGGAGATGTGGATCTACGCCTTGGAAATGGAGCTCGGGTAGCGGCCGAATCCAAGGGAACTTATGTTTTAGCTTTGCCAAATGGATTTGAGTTGTATTTGCATAATTGTTTTTATGTACCTACACTCTCTAAAAACATTATTTCAATCGCCATGCTAGACATGGACGGTTTTTGTTTTGTCATTAAGAACAATCGTTGTACTATTTCTAGGAATGATTTGGTTATTGGCCAAGCTTCTTCCATTAATGGCATTTACATTTTAGAGACCTCAAATCCAACGAATGATATTTATAACATTCAATCAAAGAAACTCAAATCAAGTGACCCAAGTGAAGCGTTCATTTGGCATCGTCGATTAGGTCACATAAACGAGAATCGCATCAAAAGATTAATTTCAACTAATGTGATTACACCATTTGATTATCAATCATTTGGTACATGCGAATATTGCCTACTTGGCAAAATGACTCGTAATCCTTTTAGTGGAAAAGGGACACGAGCTAGTGAGCTATTGGGACACATACACACCGATGTATGCGGACCAATGAGTATCACCGCTCGTAGTAATTATGACTACTTTATAACCTTCACCGATGACTTGAGTAGATATGGGTATATCTATTTAATGAAACACAAGAGTGAAGCATTTGAGAAATTCAAGGAATTCCAAAACGAAGTAGAGAACCAATTGAACAAAAGGATTAAGGCACTACGATCCGATCGTGGTGGTGAATACCTTAGTCATGAATTTGATTCACACTTGAAAGGTTGTGGTATTATATCACAACTTTCTCCACCCGGAACGCCACAACTGAATGGTGTTGCCGAAAGGAGAAATCGAACCCTACTTGATATGGTTCGATCCATGATGAGTCAAACCGAGTTACCGAACTCGTTTTGGGGATTTGCAATCCAAACTGCAATTCTATCTTTAAATAATAGTCCCACTAAAGCCACCGAAAAGACTCCATTTGAGACATGGAAAGGAAGAGTTCCTAATCTATCCTATATGAAAATTTGGGGATGTGATGCTTACGTCAAGGCTAAACCCGACAATAAGCTTGCCCCAAGATCCGAAAAATGCATCTTTGTAGGTTATCCTTTGACCTCTCGAGGTTACTACTTCTACAAACCTCAAGATAACAAAGTGTTTGTGTCTTCCGAGGCTGTCTTCTTAGAAAGCCAGTTTATTTCTAAGAGACAGAATGGGAGAAATTTTGAACTTGATGAAGTTCAAGAGCCACAAACCGAGGTAGAGACGCAAGAAGATGTTCCTTCGTCGTCTAACGCGGTTGTACCTCCTCCACTAAGAAGGACGGGTCGAGTAATTCGCCATCCCGATCGATATGTGGGACTTATCGAGGAAGATGGAACACTCGATGTGTTGCTTATAGAAAGTGACGAGCCCGCCACCTACAAGGCCGCAATCTCTAGTCCAAATTCGTCCTTATGGCATGAAGCCATGAAGTCCGAAATGGATTCTATGCATGAAAACCAAGTTTGGGACTTGGTAGATTTGCCTAAAGGGGCAAGACCCCTCCAATGCAAATGGATATTCAAGATCAAAAATGGCATAGAAGGACATGACGATGTCTACAAGGCTAGGCTAGTGGCAAAGGGATTTACCCAAGTCCAAGGTCTCCATTATGATGAGACCTTCGCCCCCGTAGCCATGCTAAGATCCATACGGATTTTGTTAGCGATTGCCGCATTTCATGATTATGAAATATGGCAAATGGATGTCAAAACCGCTTTTCTAAATGGGCATTTAGAAGAGGAGGTGTACATGATACAACCCGAAGGTTTTGTTGATTCTAAAAATCCTAACAAAGTGTGCAAGCTTAAGAGATCCATTTATGGTCTTAAGCAAGCATCTAGAAGTTGGAATCATCGATTCAATCAAGTTATAAAGGAAAATGGTTTCACTCGAAATATTGAGGAACCATGTTTATACATGAAATTCAGTGGGAGCAATGTTGTGTTCCTAATTTTGTATGTCGATGACATACTACTCATTGGAAATGATATTCCAATGTTGTCTTCTGTTAAGAAGTGGTTAGGTAACCACTTCCAAATGAAGGATTTAGGAGAGGCACAACGCATATTAGGTATCCGGATCTATAGAGATAGATCCAAGAGGATATTGGCACTAAGTCAAGAGTCTTATGTCGATAATATTCTACGACGGTTCAGCATGGACAAATCCAAAAGGGGTTTGGTACCTATGGTAACCGGGACGATATTGAGCAAGACTCAATGTCCCTCCGAACCCCATGATGTTGAACGCATGAAGTTGATCCCTTATGCTTCCGCTGTTGGATCAATCATGTATGCCATGATATGCAGACGTCCTGATGTCTCGTATGCCTTGAGCATGACGAGTAGATATCAAGGAAATCCAGGTGAGAGTCACTGGATTACTGTCAAGAACATCCTTAAGTACTTGAGAAGAACTAAGGATTCTATCCTTGTGTTTGGAGGAGACACTAAATTGCGTGTTAATGGATACACGGACTCAAGTTTTCAAACAGATAGAGATGACATGAAATCACAAGCTGGTTTTGTTTTCATGCTCAATGGTGGTGCCGTAAGCTGGAGAAGCTTCAAGGAAGTCAGAATCGCGGATTCGACAATGGAGGCTGAGTACATAGCAGCATCAGAAGCTGCCGAGGAAGCTATGTGGATCAAGCAATTCACGGAAGGTCTAAAAGTAGTACCTACTGCCAATGATCCCATCACTCTCTATTGTGATAATAGTGGGACGATCTTCCAAGCTAAGGAGCCAAAGTCTAGTAATAGATCTAGACATGTACTTAGAAAGTATCATGTAATAAGAGATTTCATTGAAAGAAAGGAAATTGCGATTTGTAAGGTTGGGACGGATGACAACATAGTCGATCCGCTCACCAAGCCTTTATCGCAGGCTAAGCATGATGGGCATGTTACGTCCATGGGACTTAAACGTGTACCAAGTTTTTGTTAGATTTTGAAATGAAATAAAAGTGTTGTTTTTGTTCATGTTCATAATCACATTTGTCTTTTATCTTTAATTTATACTTTGTTACATCCAAACGGGTTGTAGAGACAATTGAACCCCGTTAAAGTGAACACGGATTAACATAGTATTTGCCCATGATCGCTTGTATGAGGTGACGTCTCGAAGTGACTAGAGTGTGAGGCGATTGATGGCAAGTTCAAGTGCCATAGAGTCATATGAGATGACTAGTCGATCACATAGCAATCTGTTAGGAACATTTTGTCGGGCCTTATGACCGCTTATAGAGTTCTGGCAAATTTATATAGCCTGGTCGTGGCGAGAGCTACTATAGTATTCGAATGAGTCGATTCTTTTGACTAAAGACTATTCGCCTAAGATGGCACAGTTTCAGATTAACTTTGATTTGTGTTACTACGACCTTCGTAAATGGGGTCAAATGGGCACATTTTGGGTTATGATGGCTGTGGCTAGTCGAAGGGAATGAGTGCGATAGGAATTGTCCACCCCTAGTCAGGGTTATAACAATATCTCAGGGCCACTCGAGGAGTAATAAACTGGAAATGCGTGGCCACGCTCGGAAAGTATCTATGATAGATAAGTCCGGTCAATCGTTATTATTCCGGATCGAGGAAACCACTCTCGATATGATCACTTGCAAGTACGACTGAAAGAGACCTTGCATTGAGTGGGAGATAGTAATAGGACAAGAGAATTGGTGACGCACACTTGTCGAGGACAAGTGGGAGATTGTTGGGAAATGTGTCCTCAACAATAGTGCGATCATATGATTTAAATATCATTATTAAATCTCATTTTAAAGAATACAATTGGGAAGTATTTTTACTGTCAACTGGTCAACATATATCGGTAATGATTGGCTGACTAGAGTTTGACATTATTGTCGTGTGACGGTGGTGATCGATTGACCCCTAGGTCATACCTATAGGGCAATACTCTTAATTGATCATTTAATTAATCGTATAATGTTACGAGTTAATTAAATTACTTGAAAAATTGACGGACGATTTTGGAAGTAAAATTTACGTATCAAATTGAAATGTGATTAAATGAGATACGGTCTGAGTAATCGAATTGTATTATTACTCGGATGAAATTATTGTTGAAAGAAACGATTGGATTTGAATGAATCATTATAAATGCGATTTATAAATTGGTAAAATTTTGGTACAAGTAATTATGATATTACTAAGTCGATTTTTTGTATGTGACATATTTTTGATAATACGTTGATTTTTAATATGTTAAAAATACATAACAAATTTATGTGACATGTAACATGTGACATATTGACAATTGACAAAAATAATATGGAATCCATATTATACATGTGCCGAAAATTTGGAGGAGGATTAGGATTAATATTGTGTTTACAATTAGTGGTAAACATAATGATTAAAATAGGAGAGTAGCCATGCAACCCTATTTACCTTGTGAAGGCAAACTAATGCATGCATTGGGTCTTTTTTTTCCCCTCTCCTCTCCTCTTACACGGTTCACAAAAGAAAAGAAAAAGAGTTTTGTCTTTTATTTTTGAATATACACTACATGCAAGATTGTAGATATTCATTCATTTACTTCAAAATATTTTTAGAAAGAGAAAAACCTCTAAAATCCCTCTCCTCTAACCGGTTTTAGAGAGTAAAAACCAAACAATTTTGGTTCAATTTTTCACTAAGATTAATATTATACTAGCTCAAATAATATTAATTAGATTAAGAGTTAGCTTTAGGTATTATTCCTAAGGAGAGATCCTACACTTGGATATTGTTCTTCCATTAAGGAAAGCTCAAGAACAAAAGAAAAGGAGATTTCTTTTGTGCCCATTTGAACCGAAATTTCAATGTAAGGATATGATTTCTTCTCTTTTATTATATTGTTTGCATGCATAAAATCAACATTTAATTTTATGACAAATTAATTTCGACATATATGAGTATGTTAGTATGTATATGAATCTACATTTCCTTCAGAAATCCGCAAAGAACTCATTGTAGATAGGATTCTACACTCCTTATCCAAAGTCAAAGCGTATGTTCAGTTCCGGGTGAATTTTAACATGCAAGAAAAGGATGTGTCTCTTGAAGAATTGCGCAAGTTACTTGTGCAAGCCGAGAGGGACATGGGGTTAAATGTGAACCCACCAAAGGATGTGCTTAACATAAGCACTAAGAGCAAGGGGAAGTTCAAGAAGAATGGGAGGAAGGGTAAGAAACAAGCTCCCACTTTCACCAAGACTAAGACTAATGAAGCTAGCACTTCAAAAATCAAGAAGGGTCCTCTTGATAAATGCCATTATTGTAATGGTATTGGACATTGGAAAAGAAATTGTTCCAAATACCTTGGTGATATTAAGGCTGGAAAGATCACTCCAGTAGGTAAATGACTATCCTTTCTTTTATGTTTCTAATTCAACTATGGTATTGTGATACAAAGTTGTGATAATGTATCTCCCTTTTTATTGTAAATAGGGCCTCCACCAAGCAAAGACAAGGGAAAAGAAAAGCAAGCATGAGAAACCATCAAGAAGCTAGGAATAACTTTCATGGAGCTTTGCTTTTTATTGTCTTATTTTATTCATGTTTTGGATTTTAGAACCTTTAAGTTTCCGTGTTCGACATGGAAAGGTATTTTGGATAATTGGTTGTATTTTGATAATGGTGGCTTGGTTTGCAACCCAAGTCACCGTTTTATCATTTTATCCTTTGTTCTAAAATTCGTATTTAAATGCTTGCTCTTAGAAACATATGATTATTCACTTAAAGTGATCTAATAGACAAATATAATGACGGGATTCATTATATGTCCACATGCTTAAGGCTTGTGTATGATCATTTACAAAGTGATTTTGAGTCTATGAACTCTTTTAAAGGAATGTCAATCACCAAGTACACTTACGAAATCTAAAACTATTAGTCAACCTATGAGATAGTTCTCCTTATACTTCAAATTCATTATTTGTGTCTCATATGCTATCTTTGAATCTATAGTGTATTTATTCTAAAGATAGAGTGGGAGAAAATGAGAAAAAAACACACGAGGCAAGATAAATTTGTGTACTTGTGTAAATGAGATCTACGCAAGGTAGAATGATTTGAATGAAGGTATATCTATTTATATAGTATACCCAATAGATGAGATCTATGGTCTCAAGTAAGTTCTATATGACTAAAGAGACCAAGTGAAGTAATCATAAGAGTATGTTCTCAAGATAACTACACGAGGAGACCAAAAGAAAGTTTTGGAACAAGAATGACTAATGTAAAGTCTTAATTGACTAGTTTATGATAAAATTTTGACCAATAGTTTCAAACTTTACTTAAGAGCCTAAATGAATCAAAGTAACATACTAGTAATAAACGAGTTGCAAGGATTGATATACCGATATCTTCAATAGCTAAGTTTTTAACCTCGCAAAAGTCATTACTTAACCAGATTATGAAAATGAATTGGTTAAACCTCCTTCTGAAAGGGATATTTTGAAGGACGAGTATTAGATATTATTTATATTTAAACAATGACATTGCTACGTATCATTATGACATGAACGAATTACAGATTAAAATCTCTTTCCATAAGGTTAAGATGAGACCTCTTCAAAATAGGAATTTTGAAAGGATATGATGGGAACATATATGGCTTCATCTTAATAACTTTGCAAAGCAACATACATTCCAATTTTGAAATGTTTTTGACTGAGTAATCAATTTCGAAACATGTGGAATTAAGTGGGAGTTTAGAAATTATCATGTGAAGACATGGAATTTAGTGGGAGCTATCATCCTTTGAATGTTTACAACTCATTACTCATTAGGAATGACGGGCTATTATCTTCTTTCACAAAGAAGTATTTGAGTTTTCAATTCTGGATGAATATGGACTATGATGAATCCAATTACATCAAGAAATATTGGATTAGTATTAAGAAATACACATCGTATCAACATACACATAGGTTATTCATGTAAATGAAAATGGAATTGCCATTAGTAGTCATGGTCGTTCATTGAACCTAAGAACGGTTGATCTCATGATCATTAGTAACTAATGTTTCCGCCATTAGAATAATCATGCACATGTCCAATGGTGAATCATATGCATAAGAACATGATGATTCATTGGTAAGCCATAATAGATACGTCATGAATTCTCGAGTAGAATCCGATGAGCGATTTCGGTGTTTGATAGAATGCTCTGTTATGTGACAAGAGGTTGCACATATTAATGAAAATCCGAGCACATGTAAGGATTTATGAGAATCCTAAGCCTTTCAAGCTAAAAGGAGAAATAAAAAGTTTGGAAAGATACTTAGTTGAATAAGAAGTTGCTCAAAACTAATCCTTCCTAATATGCTAGGACTTGTGAGAAGTGCTAGACTAATCATCTTGACAAATTGTTGCAAGACTCTACAAAACATATACCTAGTGCATTGTGTGTGGATGGAGCACTTGATCAGTACAAGTTATATCATTTACCACAAATTCGTTCGTTATGTGATAATCAATAAGGAAGTTCTTTCTAGATAAAGAACCGAAACCAAGGTCGGGAACCTTGATGTGTACTTGGTAAGGTTCATGCTATGAGTGATAACATGAATGTAAAGTATAATACGATTAAGAAGTTTGAACACATGGACACGTAACATGTTAAACTTCTATTGAAATCAACAAGTGTTTACACACTTACGATTTGCATCACAAGGTTGTAATTCTGTATTGACTTCCCGAGTGTGATGTCGACATTTGTCGTTTGAGTTATTATTAACTCACCTTATACTTTGTTACATCCAACGGGTTGTAGAGACAATTGAACCCCGTTTAAGTGAACACGGATTAGCATTGTATTTGCCCATAGTTACTTACATGAGGTGATGTCTCGAAGTGACTAGAGTATGATGCGATTGATGGCAAGTTCAAGTGCCATAAAGTCATATGAGAATGACTAGTCGATCACATAGGCGGACTGTTAGGAACATTTTGTCGGGCCTTATGACCGCTTATAGAGTTCTGGCAAATTAATATAGCCTGGTCGTGGCGAGAGCTACTATAGTATTCAAATGAGTCGATTCTTTTGACTAAAGACTATTCGCCTAAGATGGCATAGTTTCAGATTAACTTTGATTTATGTTACTACGACCTTCGTAAATGGGGTCAAATGGGCATATTTTGGGTTATGATGGCTGTGGCTAGTTGAAGGGAATGAGTGCGATAGGAATTGTCCACCCCTAGTCAGGGTTATAACAATATCTCAGGGCCACTCGAGGAGTAATGAACTTGAAATGCGTGGCCACGCTCGGAATGTATCCATGGTGGATAAATCCGGTCAATCAGTTATTCTCCAGATCGAGGAAACCACTCTCGATATGATCACTTACAAGTACGACCTGAAAGACACCTTGCATTGAGTGGGAGATAGTAATAGGACAAGAGAATTGGTGACGCACACTTGTCGAGGACAAGTGGGAGATTGTTGGAATATGTGTCCTCCGACAATGATGCGATCACAACTGTTGATCATGATGATCACATGTTTAAGTCTCATTATAAAGAATACAATTGGGAAGTAATATTTTTTCGTCAATGGTCCACACATATCGGTAATGATTGGTGACTAGAGTTTGACATTCGTCGTGCGACGATGGTGATCGATTGATCCCCTAGGTCATACCTAAAGGGCAACACTCTTAATTGATCATTTAATTGATCGTATAACGTTACGAGTCAATTAGATTATTTAAAATTGACGGACGATTTTGGAAGTAATATTTACGTGTCTCATTGAAATTTGATTAAATGAGATACGGTCTGAGTAATCGAATTGTTTCATTACTCAGATGAAATTATTGTTTAAAGAAACAATTGAAATTGAATGAATTATTATAAATACAAATTATTGTTATTTATAATTGGTAAAATATTTTGGTACAAGTAATTATGAATTACTAAGTCGATTTTTGTATATGACGTATTTTTATTAGTACGTTGATTTTTAATATGTTAAAAATGCATAACAAATTTATGTAACATATGACATGTGACATAAGACAAATTGACATTTTGACAAAGATAATATGGAGTCCATATTATCTAAGTGTACCGAAATTAAGGGTGGATTTAGGATAATATTGTGTTTATTATTTGAGTGGTAAACATAATGATTACCCTAATTGTCTAGCCATGCACACCTAGTTGTCATTGTGAAGACCAACTCTTGCATGCATTGGCTCCCTCTAATCCCCCTTCCACCCGGTTTTTTGAGAGGAAAAATCACTTTGGTTTTTCCTTTTATTTTACCTAATATACACAAAATGTAGTGGTTGTAGAATTCATTCATTCATCAAAATATTTTAGAGAGATAAAAAAACATTTCTCCTTCCTTTCTCACCTTCTCCTAACCGGTTTTAGGAGATAAAAACCAAATATTTTTGGGTCAATTTTTCTACAAAATTAATATTGTACTAGTATTCATAATATTAATTTTATTAAGAGTGTGCTTTGGGTATTAAACTTTGGGAGAGATCCTATACTTGAATCTTTGTTCATCCATTGAGGAAAGCACAAGAACAAGAGAGAAGGAGATCTCTCTTGTGCCCTAATAAACCAATATTCCAATGTAAGATAAAGATTTCTTCTTTATATTGTTTAATAGTTTGCATGCATAAGATCACCAATTAATTTTATGACAAATTAGCTTAAAACATATATGAATATGTTAGTATATAGATCTATTTTTACCTTCAGAAACAGAGGCATGGGTTGTTCAAGGAAGGAAGAAGGGAACCCCGAAGCTGACGACCATAGTTGAGGAACCTGAAGGTATGTTATAATTCTCTGAATCTGAGGTGCAAAAGGAGTTGTATTTTTGGAAGAATTCAGTGATTTGTTTCATACTTGGTGCTAACCCTCCCTGGGACGTTGTGGAAGAGTTTATTTTCGGAATTTAGGATGAGTATGAAGTTGATAGAATTTCCTTCCTGCTTTCTGGTGTTTTTATTGTTAGATTTAAGAACTCAAAGGATCAGGAAGCTGTCTTACAACATGGTCACTTTTTATTTGAGAATAAGCCATTGATTGTTCGTCCTTGGAATTCTCAGGATCCTTTAACAAAATCTGAGGTTAAGGTAGTCCATGTATGGGTTAGATTGTTGAATCTGCCTTTAAATTTTTGGGGGCAGGGTATTCCTAAAATTTCAGGTTTAATTGGAGACTATGTTAAAAGTGATGAACCAACAGAGGCTAGAACGAGGCTTGGATATGCTAGAGTGTTGATTGATGTACCCTTTGATCAACCACCCCCGAAAGAGGTTAAGTTCCTAGATGAAGCAGGGAAAATGGTTGTTATTAATGTTGAGTTTGAATGGATTCCAATCCTTTGTAAAGCTTGTGGTGGCATAGGGCACATTGATAATGCATGTAAAAAACCCAAACCCATCCATAAGCCTAAGCAAAGGGTTGTTCAGAGGTGGCAACCAAAGGTTCCAGTGGCCAAACCCATGCCTAAGGTGCATGTGGCAAAAGTTCCTTCTCCTAAGGCTCCTGTGCATAGGGCGTCCACTAGTCCAAGGACTGTCACTCATTATGTCTCTACGCCTAGAGTTCCAGGGACCAGTACTGGGAATAGTCAGTTCGCCACACCTGCTAGAGCTATTATCAGATTAAGTAGACAAGAATTATTGGACCAGGGTAGTAATGCTTCTATGTTTGGACAGTATACTTTCATGGATGCTCTCAACAATGCTACCCCTAAAGTTGGTATTAGGACTGGTCATATACCCCCTCCCGGGGGGGGGGGGGGGTCACAATGATAGGCTTTTGGAATGTGAGGGGGTTGAATAGTCCAGCAAAGCAGAAATATATTAAATGGTTCTTACATCATCATCAAGTTGGATTATTTGGCCTTCTTGAGACGAAGGTTAAGCCTTCATCTCTAAATAAAATTAGCTCTAATATTTTTGTCTTTGGATGGTGCCTTTCTACTAATTCTTCTTATCATAAAGGTGGAAGGGTATGGTTATTATGGAAGCCTAACCTTTTTAGTCTACAATTTATTGAATATAGTGCTTAGTTCATACATGTTCTTGTGCATGAGCTGGCCACTGGATCTTACTTCTATCTTACAATGGTGTATGCTTTTAATGGTGTGCATGAGAGGAAAGTTTTATGGAGTAGACTTCAGGATATGTGTGGAAAAATTCAGTGTCCCTGGCTCATTTGTGGGGACTTTAATACTGTTTTGGCTCCTTGTGAATTGTTAAGAGGGAATACCACTGTGGAAGAAATGGAGGATTTTCAAAGATGTATTGATTACTGCCATATGGTTGATATGCCAGCTACTGGATCATTGTTCACTTGGAATAACAAACAAGAAGCTGCTACCACGGTATTTAGTAGGCTTGATAGAGCTCTTGTTAATCATGAGTGGCTTGATCAGAGGAAGGAGTTTTATGCCCATTTTCATGTGGAGGGATGTTTTGATCACACTCCATGCCTCATTCAGAGAGTGTGTGATATGGGGCAGAGGAAGGGAAGCTTCAAATACTTCAATATGTGGACTACTGCTGAACAATTTCTTCCCTGTGTTACTCAGGCTTGGGGGAGCAGAGTTGCTGGCACTCCCATGTTTAGGTTTGTGAGAAAGCTTAAACAACTTAAGCAACCTCTTAAGCAGCTGAATAGAGAGCTCTATGCTGATGTGGAGAACAATGCTATGAGAGCATGAAAGCACTTAGAATTCATTCAGTCTCAACTCAGGTCTGATCCTACTAATCCAGACTTGATTGGGACTGAAATCGCAGCTGCTAAGGATTATCAGGAGCTTCAGATAGCCTGTGACAGCTTTCTGTTACAGAAATCTAAGGCAACTTGGATTAGTGAAGGGGACAATAACTCTAAAGTTTTTCATAGTTATATGAATAATAGACAGGCTAGAAACAAAGTACTGAGGATTGGTACTGAGCAGGGGATGTGGCTTACTGATCCTGGGCAAATTCAACAAGCATTCTTATCCTTTTACCAAACTCTGTTGGGGGAGACACAGACTATGAAAGCTGTTAATGCAAAAGTTGTACAAAGAGGGTCAATTTGCACTGAGGAGCACTAGGCTTGGTTAAGTATGCATGTAACTAATGATGAAATTAAAGAGGCATTGTTCCAAATCCCTAACCATAAAGCTCCTGGCCTTGATGGGTACTCTAGTGCCTTCTTTAAAGATGCCTGGAGTGTGGTGGGAGAGGAGCTATGTGAGGTGGTGAAGGACTTTTTCATTCATGGAAGATTACTAAAGCAGATTAATCACACCCTGGTCACTCTTGTTCCAAAAGTGGACTTGCCATAGAATGTGACTCAATTTAGACCAATATCCTGTTGTAATGTGATATACAAGATAATTTCTAAGTTTCTATGTTCCAGATTGACCAAGGTTCTCCCTCATATTATCAGCTCTACTCAAGGGGGATTTATTAAAGGACGAAATATTATTGAAAACATTCTGGTTTGCCAGGATGTAATCAGACTCTACAATAGAGCTGTTGTGTTCCCTCGTTGTTTGATCAAGGTTGATCTTAAAAAGGCATATGACTCAGTGAACTGGTTATTTTTGAAGCAGATGTTGGAAGCACTTTGTTTCCCTGATCATTTCAAGCACCTTATTATGGAGTGTGTCTCCACTGCTTCTTACTCTTTGGTGTTAAATGGTGAGACATTTGGACATTTCCATGGGAAGAAGGGGCTAAGGCAGGGGGACCCTTTGTCCCCTCTTTTGTTCACTATTGCTATGGAGTACCTTACTAGGGTACTTAACTTCACCACTAAAGTAATGGATTTTAGATATCATTCCCTCGTGGGAAATCGAAGCTGCATCATCTAATATTTGCAGATGATTTACTTATGTTTTCCAGAGGGGATCAACAGTCTGTGATGCTACTCTTAAGGTCCTTTGCTTCTTTTTCTGCTGCATCAGGCCTGGAAATAAATAAGAGTAAATCAAATATTTACTTTAATGGGAATCCTAAAGGGGTGAAGGATCAAATCATTGCTAAATCTGGTTGTGTTGAAGGACAGCTTCCCTTCAAGTATCTTGGTGTTCCTATAACTGCAGGCAAGCTGGGGAAGAAGGAGTGTCAGGTGTTAGTGGAGGAAATTGTTGAGAGGATCAGAATGTTTGGAGCTAGGAAATGTTCATATGCCGGAAGATTAATATTGGTTCAGTCTGTCCTAACTTCACTTTACTCCTACTGGGCAAATATTTTCTTACTTCCTAAAGGGGTGCTGCAAAAAAATTGATAGTATTTGTCATAACTACTTGTGGGATGGGACGAGTACTTATGTTAGAGTGCCTCTGGTTGGCTGGGATCAGATCTGTACCCCAAAAGTTGAAGGTGGCTTGGGTATTAGGAACAGTTTTCATTGGAATTTAGCCACCATAGGTAAATTGGTTTGGTGGATTTATAGCAAGCCTGACAGTCCTTGGGTGAAGTTGGTGCACCAGCTATACTTAAAAGGGAGTCCCTGGTCTACCTATCTTCCTAAATCCCATTTAAGTGGTAATGGGAAGGCAATTTGTAGGACTAGGGATACTCTCTCTAATGGTTACATCAATGGAATTTGTCTTGCTGACCCTCATGGATATAATGTTCATTCTGGTTATCAATGGATTCGTCATAAAGAACCTAAAGTAGGTTGGGCTAAGCTAGTTTGGAGTAACTGGGCTATACCTAAGCACTGTTTCCTAAACTGGCTGCTCATGAGGAATGCTCTTAATACTAAAGATCGATTGTACAAGATTGGCATCTGCCCAGATGAGCTCTGATGTATTTGTGGTGCTGATAAGGAAACAGTCATTCATCTGTTCCAGCATTGTAAGTATGTTGCTGAAGTTCTGAACTCCCTCTGCCACTGGCTGAATATTCCAATTCCTCGTGGGAATGGGCTCATCTGGCTAGGAAGGAGGAAGTGGTCGCCTGTTATGAAGTCTATCTGTGTAGCTGTATTCATGTGTGTCTACTATGCAGTTTGGCAACAACGAAATGCTGCAAGGATTGAAGGAGTTATTTTGAGACCTACAATTCTGTTCTCTCAATGTAAAGCTCTGATGAAAACCAGATTATTAGGGCAGTTGGGTAGGGCAAAAAAGATTAGTGATAGAGAATGGATTAAACACCTCTTGATGTAATATGGTTTAACTTATGATGTAACTTCTAACATTGGTTTGTGCTTAATGAGAAGACTTACATTTCACCAAAAAAAAAAGAAAAGAAACCTAAAACAAAGTCCAAAAGACCAAGTCAAACTTGCAAACTTAGGATGCCAAATGATGTTCTAACTCGGGTTATTAACAAGCTTAATGACAGAGCATAGGATACCTTGTGCTTATTAATCGAGGAATTAAGGCCATAAATCAGAAATCACACGACTCCGATCGGCCTGGCCTGTCCCCGATCGGGGTTACCATGGTCTATGATCGGGGATATCTTTTTACACTTTTTTACATCCTTCATATACTCTAAGCACACAATTCTCTTAGTTTTCATTAGTTTACATTGTGTTAAGCAATCTTTCCTTTGTTATAAACAATTTCCATAAAGCATTTGTGTAACACCTCCATTTATTTAAGAGCCTTTAGCTAGACATTTCCAAATAAATAAAGGTGTCACCATCTCAGTTGCCTGAGGTAGTAAGTATAAATGACAAACAATACAAAAGTACTTTAAGACGAAATATTATTAAAGTGCCTCAAAAGAGTTTATTACAAATATCCAACTTGATAAATAATTATTATAGAGTACTTAAACAACTCGCAGCGGAATTAAAATAAATAGTGTCTGAATATTAATAAGGCGATCTCTAGACTCGAGTGATCTCGTCCCAAAGCTCCCCTCTAAGCATCCAGCAGTTCTCACAAGCTAACCTGAAATCAATCTGCTCCCCATTATGGTTAATCACAGGTGTTCACGAATACACAGTCAACCACGAGGTTGAGTAGGATAACCAAACAACAATAACAATAATGATAATACGTTAGCCTCCAACACAATCAACGAACCAAACCAAGGGCATCGTGCTCATACACGCACGACTCACACACGACACACACACACACGGCACACCCACGGCTTGACCGTGCCACACACACGCACCATACGGTGAATTCCAATTTGACATCACACATGGTGTACTGCTCAGGTCCATAGCCCACTCCTAACGCCACCATGCATGACCGACCATCATACGTACAGGACCACGACACTTACACATCCCAGTGCCTGACCGACCAAACAATCTCACCAACAATGTCATTCTCAATGCCAATCTCTTTCACAATCAATCAACAACAACTATCCAACCAACAAGATAATAATAATATGATCATAAGACAACAATGATATCAATATGCTTAAGACAACAATTACGACGATGTGCTCAAGACAACAATTTCAACAATAATTCATCTTCCAACAATTCTCCAATTACCAATATAGTAAAGTTGAGTAGTTAACCTACCTCTTAGCAAATCTTCTTAATTAAGCAAATAAATCAAAAAGCCTCTTTAATAAATTCACCACCTAACAATAATTGAATTATGTATAAGTATTAACTAATCATATTAATAAATTTAAGAAGTAAACTACTCGAAACAAATCTCGCAAAATGCCACAAACAACCCCCAATCATACGGCCAAACAGACGGTGGTCAACCCGTCGGTCAACAGCCACACGGCCTCGTTCCTCACGGTCAATGGTCACGGTCAACGACCTTAATACGGGTCAAGGTCAAACGTAAACAACTGATATTAGATGATTAGGTATCTTACCGAAATTAATTATCGCAAGGTGCAAAGCTCCGTCTTAAAGTTGTCTCACAAAAGCTCTCCTCACAATTGTATTTGAGTTTTTGATGAATAATAATTATAATTGTGAGGCATATGGTTGGTATTTGTATAAGTTGATAGGAGAAGTAGGAAGGTTCTAAGAAAGTCCCTTTAATAATAAAATAATGAAAATATCTTAGAGCATAGGTAATACCCAAACTAAATACCACCTTCCTTCCTCTTGGTTCCCCACTGTAGCCCTACACGGCTCACCACACGGTCCAATGTGGTCCCCACTCCATCTTATTTGCTTATTTTATTTTACTTCTTTTCTATTACGACTACAACTTATTATTTATTATTCCACTTAATATTTATTCATCTTATTATTTATTTACGACTACCCACATAAATATAAATATAAACATAAACTATTAATTAAAATACGGAGTATTACAGTCTTCCCTCCTTAAAAAGAACTTCGTCCCGAAGTTCACGCTTCCTACTACTCAACCAACCAATAAATTTATGATCGAGCACACATTTAGATAAATTACTAACAGAAATGATCACAAACTAACGCGGTGTTATATCCTACTCTCGTAAAAAACAATTACGTCCTAGTAACTAGCAGACCTTATACGAACAAAAGAGGATACTTCTCCTTCATCTCATCTTCAACCTCCCATGTAGCTTCCTCAACATTATGATTAGACCATTAAACTTTCACCAAAACGACCTCACTATTTCTAGTTTTCCGCACCTTTTTGTCTAAAATCTCCTTAGCCACCTCCTCATAAGACAAATTCTCATCCAATTCGACTGTCTCAAGTTCTAACACATGAGTAGGATAACTTACATATTTCCTTAACTGTGAAACACGAAAAACGTTATGAACTCTTGCCAATGATGGTGGAAGTGCAAGACGATAAGCCACTTCACCAATTCTATTTAAAATCTCATAAGATACAATGTACTTCTGACTCGACTTCCCACTCTTACCAAACCTCATCACCCCCTTCATCGGTGATACTTTTAACAACACCTTGTCTCCTACAGCAAACTCAATCTCACTCCTCTTCAAGTCAGCATAATCTTTTGTCGATCTTGTGCAGCTCTCATCTTTTCTCTAATCACATGCACTTGCTCAATCATCTGCTGAATCAATTCAGGTCCCAATGTCATAGCTTCAATGACATCGTCCCAACAAACTGGACTCCTATACTTCCTCCCATACAAAGCTTCAAACAGTGCCATACCAATACTAGCGTGACAACTATTGTTATAAGAAAATTCTATTAGATCCAACCTTTCTTCCCATGATCCTCCAAATTCCGAAACACAAGCTCTTGACATGTCTTCTAAAGTCTAAATAGTTCTTTCCATCTGTCCATCTGTAGCTGGATAAAATGCAGTGCTCATTTTCAAAGTCTTACCCATACACTCCTGCAATTCTTGCCAAAACTTAGAGATAAACCTCGAATCACGATCAGAAACAATATCCTTAGGAATTCCGTGTAACCTCACGACATTCTTAACATATGCTCTAGCTAACTCAGCCTTACTCTAAGTATCCTTCATTGGAATAAAGTGCGATTTCTTAGTCAAACGATCTACTATTACCTAAATCATATAATTCCTTTTCTGAGTACGAGGTAAACCAACGATAAAATCCATAGAAATACTCTCCCACTTCCATTCAGGTACATCCAAAGACTGTATTTTCCCTTGTGGTCTCTTATGTTCACCTTTCACCCTTTGGCAAACCAAACATCTGGAAACAAACTCAGCAATTTCCTTTTTCATTCCTGGCCACCAAAACGTCTTCTTTAAATCCTTGTACAACTTATCTCCTCTAGGATGCACAGAATATGGTGTAGAATGTGCTTCAGCTAAAATCTTTCTTTTCAATTCCTCGTCATCAGGTACGCAACATCTTCTATCGAATCTCAGACCTCCATCTACTCCTACAACAAATCATGACGAAATGCCTTCCTTCACGGCCGCACGCCACCTCTCCAACTTCGGATCTCCTTTCTGTTTCTCTCGGATTTCCGCATACAGTTCTGGTTCAATCGTCAGATCTCCAACTGAATCCCTTTTCCTTATTATACAAATTCCCATTTTCTTTAATTCATCTTGCAACCTAACCCGCGACATAGCTAAACATAAGGCATGAACCGACTTCCTACTCAAAGCATCTTCTACTACATTAGCCTTTCCCTCATGGTAAATTATCTCCATATCATAATCCCCAATCAATTCTATCCACCTCCTTTGTCTCATATTAAGCTCCTTTTGAGTGTAAATATACTTAAGGCTTTTATGGACCGAAAATACCTTTAAAGTAGCTCCATATAAATAATGCCTCCATAACTTAAGAGCAAACACGACCGCCCCTAACTCCAGATCGTGCGTTGGGTAATTTTCTTCATATGGTCTCAGCTGTCTCGATGCATACGCGATTACTCACCCTCTTTGAATTAGCACACATCCCAATCCATTTTTCGAAGCATCGGTATACACCTCAAAAACCTCACTCCCTTCTGGTAAAGTTAATATAGGTGCTGTGGTCAAACGCTCCTTCAAGGTTAGAAAAGCTGTTTCACAACTCTCATCCCACTTAAACCGATTCTCCTTCCTCATCAACGCAGTCAAAGGCTTAGCTAACTTAGAGAAATCCTTCACAAACCTCTTGTCATAGCCAGCCAGTCCTAGAAAACTTCGCACATCCGCCACATTCTTTGGTTTCTCCCACTTAGTTACCACTTCGGTCTTACTTGGATCAACTGACACTCCCTCCTTTGAAATTACGTGTCCCAAAAATGCTACTTTATCCAACCAAAACTCACACTTACTCAACTTAGCATATAAATCATTCTCCCTCAAGGTTAGCAAAACGATTCTTAAATGCTTCTCATGCTCCTCAATATTCTGAGAGTACACCAATATGTCATCAATAAAGACTACTACAAACTGATCAAGATAAGGACTAAACACTCTATTCATCAAATCCATAAATACTGCGGGTGCATTAGTCAAACCAAAAGGCATAACTACAAACTCGTAATGCCCATACCTCGTCCTAAAAGCAGTCTTAGGTACATATTCCTCCTTAACTCTCAACTGATGGTATCCCGACCTTAGATCAAATTTAGAGAAAACTCTTGCTCCACTCAACTGATCAAATAAATCATCAATCCTAGGCAAAGGATATCTATTCTTAATTGTTACATTGTTCAGTTCCCTGTAGTCTATGCACAATCTCATGCTCCCATCCTTCTTCTTAACAAATAAAACTGGTGCTCCCAAGGGCGACATACTTGGTCTTATATAACCCTTCTCTAGCAATTCCTCTGGTCGGATTCACTCGGAGATTTAGTTTTCGATTACTTGTCGTTAGGAGCACCTAGACCAAAACAATATTTATAACTTCACAAACAACTCTACTATTAGTAAAGAGGCAAGTAAAGGTCGGATCCCAAGGGACGGGTATTGATGTAGGACTTTCGATTGCAAGTAGCGGTGTCTAGGGGTGTCACGATTGGGGTTGAGATGAGAAGATCACTAAACTAAATAGAAATTAAAGTAAACAAGCAAGATGATTAAAATGAGATGTAAACAATTAATAAAAAGCACTAGGGTGTCATGGGGTCATAGGGGATTCATGGGATTTGATCATACAAATATATTTTCAACTAGATGTAAGCAATTATTGTTGTGATGGATCGAATTGGTTTATATCTTACAATCCTAGGAAGGTTTGGGTCCCGGAGCCGAATCGATTAGATTGTACAACACCTACAAGTCGACTTAATCCTCCCTACTCAACTATATGCATGGTCTAATGAGACTCGAGTTGGTTTATGTCTTACAAGTCTCATTGAAAAGGTAAGTGATGGGTAAAAAATGCAAGGATTCATAGGCTCGCATTTCATCAAACATAACATGTGCATAAGTTGAGATCACAACAAGCAAGCAAATAAACTATGAAAACATATTAAATTAAGCATGAATCATTCCCCATGTTGGTTTCCCCTAATTACCCATTAACCCTTGTAAATGAAACTACTCACTCATTATCAAGTTTGACATGTTAACAAGGTTGTCAATCACATTAACAAAGCAAAACATGATGAATAAATGAAGATGATTAACAATAATTAAAAAGGAATTAAGAGGATTATACCTAATAATGATTCCAAAATAAAGCAAAGAATAGTAGAAGTACTTGATGATTGATTGGAAGGTTGTCAATCTCCCAATAATAACCCAAATAATCTTCAATTACCCAAAATAAAAGATGAACAAAAGAGAGATTAAGGAAATGAGATTTGTATTAAGACTTGATTAGAAGTTGATTACCAGATTAAAAAGAGATTAGAATGATATAAACTACACTAAGGATTGATAAGAAGAACATGATGGGGTATTTATAGTGGGGATTAGGTACACAAATTAGGGTTTACTAAGGGCTTAAATGACGATTAAGTCCTTGAGGAATCGCTCCTCTCAAAGGAGATGCCGGTCTCCTTTTTGCCGGTCTTTCATAAATATGCGCATCTTTCATGGAGGGAAGAAAAGGTCGTGTAGGCCTGTAAGGGAATCCGAGCGTCCAAGGTGTCGGGACGGGCAGATTTCCTGGTGGATGGACGGGCGGATTGATGGGCTGGACGAGCGGATTGTGGTGCAGTTGGACGGGTGTCTTGATGGCAAAGACGGTCGGATTCCTCACGCGTTGGACAGGCGTCTTTCCTAGTTGGACGGGCGGATTGTGTCACAGCTTTCTTTCCTTCTTTTCTTCTTCCAATAATCCTCCGGGATTTAGTCGGGTATGCAAGGATTTCTTCATCATTGCCTATCTACTATAATATGTACAAAGGCCTTCTAGTCTTGTATTCTCTTTGATGCTTCGTCATTAGATTCGATCAAATTAGCTCCATTTTGCCATGAAAATGCAAGGTTTGCACTCCTCTCCTACCAAGGGAAGAAAACCTCAAAGAATATGCAAAACAAAGGACTAAAGATAGTAAATGACCCAAATATGCACTAAAAAGCATAGGAACGAGGCTAATTCGGGGACTAAATATGCTCAAATAATGGTCACATCAAATATCCCCAAACCGAACCTTTGCTCGTTCCGAGTAAAGAGGTGACAAATCTAGGACCGTTATTTAAACTAACCTAATAACATACCCGATATGAGACATTTAGCGAGTCTCACTCCGCCCCTTCAACTTACAACAAGACAACCATGAGGTAGGATGCCTTCTTGCAAGGCAAGGTGGGTCCTGCCAAAATGGCGAAACACCCAATCATTAAAGCACACAAAATCAAGTAATGGATGCATCTACAAAAGAATAGCCACTTTCCTCATCTAAGTGGCAGAAATTATCTAAAAGGGAAGCAATTCAAGGGTACATACTCCTTCATAGATGCAATTTCTTCAAACTACTAAGCCTAGAAGGATACCAATAAATCACCTTCAAATTGTGTCAAGCTAGGGTACCTTTGTCCTCAATCGTTAAATGCTTTTGTCAAGAATAGACTCCCTATGGTGTTAGAAACACTGGAGGATTGCGGAATTCCCCCTTTTGCCTAGACAAGAAGAAGGGTCGTCCCCTCTCTACCATGCACAAAAGTGGATACGATGGATAAAGGGATCAATAGAATTTGAGTTTCATTTGGGAGTTTGCTTTGTTGTTGTTTTTCCCCCCAATTTCTTGTGGCATATAACATTTGAGAACACTTTCTTTTGCCATTTCTTTTGATTTTTGGCATTTCAATACTTGACAACTTTTCAACTTTTTGCATTTTCTTGTTGAACATTTTCAAAGTCACCCCATATGTAGTGAGGGTGCCTTATATTTGAACCATATGAGTTCTATTTTTGCTTCTCTTTTCTTTTGATGCATTTTGCAAACTTTTTCTTTTCTTTTCTTTTCATTTCTTGAACTCAAATTTGAACAGTTTCTTTTTGTGCCCATTCCCTTTGATGACAAAATTGTGGTAGAACATGGATGAATGATGGTTGCATGGTTTCAAGGGTCACCTTGGAATAAACGGTAGCCAAGGAGTTATCACACCACAAGGTACTCTTGACTAGGTCTTAATCCATGGGTCAAAGGATACTAGCATGACACATCCTAGTGTGTTTTACAAGTATTCTAACAAGCAAAGTCTTAAGAAGAAAAAGCATCTACTAGGGCCTTATATACACTTGTCAAGCTTCCCAAGTAGATGGTTTCACAAAATTTTTCCTAAATGCAACTATATGCCATGATGCAACTAACATTTATACATCCTAATGCATATGATTCTACCAACTAGTATGTCAAATAAAATAATTGCAATCCTAAATTCACATTGTTTATTCCGCATCAATCAAAATAAAGCCACATAGTCATTAACATAAAGAGGAAAAAGGAGATTGGAAAGATCATACCATGCGGTCTTCAATATCCTCATGTCTCGAATGTGGCGTAGTGATCAATGTGAACAAGGATGAACAAACACAATATATACAAAACAATATATACAAGACTACACTACAAAGGAAATGAACATGTTTTTGATTTTTCAATTTTTCAATTTATATGGTTTTTTCGAAATTTTTAATTTTTTTTTTTGGATTTTTGAATAAAAGTCAAGTTAGAATTTCCCATCCCCACACTAGTATGGGCATTGTCCTCAATGGCCAATACGATAGGAAATTATGCAAGCATGATGCTTGATTTCTATACTAAATGCAAACTATACTAAGCTACACTACATGATGCATGGGTTTTTGTTATGGCGGAGAGCGTAATTTAGATTACCTCCCGATGCGTATGCATGGACTTCCCCAAACCAAAATAGACATTATTTCTAACGTCTTGAATTTTGGGGTAGTTCATGCACACGGAATGCAATGCATGAAACTACAAATTGTCATTTTGGATTTTACATGTGGGAACAATAAAAAGAACACCTTAATGGAGCCAAGGTGTTAGTCCTCCATGTTGGTAGGACTCCTCAAAATGAAAACAAATATGGTACAATTTATCAAAACATCAAATTCTTTTCATGAAAATTGAAAATAAAGAGAGGGGATAAGGAAACTTCACTTAAGCTTTTGATGGGTGCCTCATACCCGCTCCATCTAGCTATGAAGAGACCTCTAGAGATCGCCATCATCCCCCTCTAGGTCACTATCCCAAACTTCCTTGGATGCATCACTTGCATTAAAGTCCATGAACTCATCTTCCCCGCTATTGAGCTCCACCGTATCCCCACCATAAGATCTATCACTCCCTTCTCCTTCTTGCCCATTTGCTCCTTCGATTGCTTTTTCCGAGTTTGGGAAGAGAATGTCCATTTGGGCCCAAGAGGGGAACATTCCCTCCTCACTAACCTTCCCTTGTTGAACCAAATTGTGGAATTGAGGGTAAAGAGCATAATAGCTTTCCACGGCGGCTTTATATTGACGCAAATGCATGGCTTGGAGAATCCCCGTCACAAAGTCATATCGGGGGAGATTAAAGGGGTTAGGGTGGTTGTATGGTTGGTATTGAAAAGGGTAGGGAGGTGTCTTGATTTTCTCATTATGTGGCTCTTGTTGTTGTTGGGGATTTGGTGGTGGTGCTTGACTTGCTTGGGTTGGGTTTGCGGGGATGAGGTATGACGGGATCGGTGATAGAGGACCCCTCCTTGGTGAGATTCTTGGTAGACCGGTCATTGGTAAGTAGATTGGCTCACTCCCCTTTGTTATCCATTTGATTCTCTTATCAACCCCCTCGAGGGTTATCCAATGATGTTGCACAAGAAGGAGTTCTTCATTTATCCTTGTATTCCCGAAAAGAGGAGTATACTCATTGTTCTCATTGAATTTTGGATTGAAATGTTTTGCAATCCTTGTAATGAGCCCTCCATTGACGATATGTTTCATTCCATCGTCATATCCGTTTCTAAACTTAGCCCACTTCGCAAGTAGTACGAGAGGCGCATTAAAATGGTATCCACCCGTTCCTTGGATATTGAGATACGACTCTATGAACACAAGATCGAGTTCGTTCACAATTGCCGGGTCCCGGCGTGCAAGGATGGTGCCGGAAAGGAACCGGTAGGTGAGTCTCAAGATAGGGTTTTGAATGTGGAAAGCTAGACACTCCTTAATGTACATGAAATCTCGGCCGGTCATGGCTCTCCATAGGGGTGCAACACTATATTTCTTCGGTTTTGATGTCCGGGTAGGCGAGACATCAAGGCCAAGCACATTATCAAATTCCACTAGAGTCATCATACTCGAAACACTTTCCAAGCTAAATTCTATACAAATCGTTTTGTTCAAGGTTGTGATTTTCAAGAAGCTTAAAAATTCAAGAACAAGGGATCGGTAGGTTTGCTCGTGCATGTGGAATAGGGTAGAGAGACCAAACAATTCAAAAAGGGCTTCCATTTGATGGTAAATCCCAAGCTTCCTTAAAGTTCTATGGCATAAAAACTTTGTAGGAGAATGTTCTTACCAAGAAGTCAGTGAAAAACGAGTCTTTGCACATCATTTACGAATTCAACATTAGAGAAGTCATCAAGCTTGGTAAGATCCACAATTTCTTCATGTTCCCTCCTTAGAGTGTTGATGTGAGAAGTATAAGAACTTCCTCTCACTCTTAGTCTTCTTCTATCCCTAAATAGAGATCCTCTTAGTCCCATTCTTTGATTGTAGAGTTGGAATTTTTGATTTGTTGAAGTATGGAGATGCTCTTTGTGGATTGAATCTTGCTTTTGAAACCCTAGAAGTTGGGGGTTTTTGTTTTTGGGGAATGAAAGAGTGTTTGGGATATGTTTTGGAGTCATAGGAGAGTGGGTTTTATAATACAAGTGGAAGGAAGGATGATATGTCACAAATTGTGTGGTAGGGGAGAAATAAAATCGAGAAAATTGGGAATAAAGGCCGCAGGGAGACGAGCGGATTCGGGCTTGGGACGCTTGGATTCCCTCTATTTAGGACGAGCGGATTCCTGGGAAGACGCTCGGATTCTCTAACAGCGGATTTTTCCAAAATTTGAAGCAGCCAAGACGAGCGGATTCTTGGTTAGGACAGGCGTCTTTGCTGAAGTTGGACGAGCGTCTTGTCTGAGGGACGCTAGGATTTCCTTACAGGAAAGTATCCTAAAGTCATGTAGCAAAAAGACGAGCGGAATTTCGGAGAGACGGGCGTCTGAAAGAAGACGAGCGGATTGCCTCCCGAGACGCTCGGATTCTGGATCAGGATAAAATATCTGCATGTCAGCTACTCTGGACGAGCGGATTCTCCTCGTTTTTCCTTTACTCCGATATAAAGCTTCCCCACACTTGAAAACTATTTCCTTCCTTCATCAAAAATAATTAGTGACCTTCCCTCACTTACTCTCATGGAAAGAATTATGTTTATGATAAAAGGAATGCAACAAAGTTAAAAATACAAGTTAGAAGGGTTAGTATATTTACAAGTGGTGGTTTAGGGAGGACTCCACCAAACTCTCCCTTTGATGATTTCTTCAAGGATGAGGAGGCCCGAGGTAGGTGACCTCGACCTCTCCAATAAATTCTCCCTCATAATAAGGCTTCAATCTTTGGCCATTGACCTTGAATGTGCTTCCATCTTCCGCTTTGATTTCAAAGTCTCCATACTTTCCAACCTCGGTGATCACATAGGGACCCATCTATCTAGAGTTCAACTTCCCGGGAAAGAGTCGATATCGGGAATTGAATAGAAGGACTTTATCTCCTTTGTGCAAGGCTTTTTGCTTGATCCTCTTGTCATGAAGCAACTTTGTCCTTTCCTTGTAGATCTTGGCATTCTCATAAGATTGTTGTCGAAATTCTTCCAACTCTTGAATTTGTATCATCCTCCTTTGACCACATAATTTGAGATCAAGGTTAAGAACTCTGATTGCCCAAAAAGCTTTGTACTCTAATTCGATTGGCAAGTGGCATGCTTTTCCATAAACAACCTTGTAAGGAGACGCTCCTATGGGAGTCTTATAAGCCGTCCTATAAGCCCAAAGAGCGTCATCAAGCTTTGTACTCCAATCGTTTCGGGTCTTGTTCACAACTTTCTCAAGAATTTGCTTGATCTCTCTATTTGAAACTTCAACTTGACCGCTTGTTTGAGGATGGTATCCTAAACCTGTTCTATGTTGAACACCGTATTTGGTCAAAAGTGATGCGAGCTTCTTCTTGTGAAAATGCGTTCCTCCATCACTTATGATTGCTCTAGGGACTCCGAACCTTGGGAAGATTATTTTCATGAAGAGCTTGGTGACCGTCTTTGCATCATCGTTTGGGGTGGCAATTTCCTCCACCCATTTTGAGACGTAGTCTACGGCCACAAGGATATATTTGTTCCCATTGGATGTCACAAACGGCCCTTGGTAGTCGATCCCCCAAACGTCGAAGACCTCCACCTCTAGTATGCCCCTTTGTGGCATTTCATTCCTCCAAGAGATATTCCCGTCCTTTGACAAAGCATCACAATGAATGATGAACTCCCTTGTATCTTGGAACATCGTAGGCCAATAGAAGCCTGATTGAAGAATTTTTGCAATGGTTCTCCTTGCTCCATGGTGTCCCCGTAAGGTGATGAGTGGCATCCTTCCAAGATTCCTTGAACTTCCCATTGAGGGATGCACCTCCGGTAGAGCCCATCACTACACTCCTTGTAAAGATTTGGGTCATCCCAAAAGTACCTTTTACTTGAATAAGAACCTCTTCCTTTGGTTGTAGTTCAAATTTGGCGGGAGTACTCTTCCAACAATATAGTTGGCATAATCGGCAAACCATGGGGTGATGTGCCTTTCGAGTTGTGTTTGAATGGCCATCAAGATATCGTCGGGAAATGAGTCATTGATCGGTGTTTCTCCTTGTTCATCGTGAAACCGGATCCCTGACAAGTGATCCGCCACTACATTTTCGGCTCCTTTCTTGTCTCTTATTTCCAAGTCGAATTCTTAAAGAAGCAAAATCCATCTCAACAACCTTGGTTTTGCCTCATTCTTTATTAAGAGATGTCGAAGAGCACGGTGATCCGAAAAGACAATCACCTTGGATCCAAGTAAGTAGGAACGGAATTTGTCCAAAGCATAGACAATGGCAAGAAGCTCTTTCTCGGTGGTATCATAGTTCACTTGGGAGGGATCAAGAGTCTTACTTATATAGTAGATAGCATGTAGAGCTATCCCTACCCGTTGGCCAAGAACCGCTCCAACGGCGTAGTTACTAGCATCACACATAATCTCGAATGGTAATTCCTAATTTGGAGGTTGAATGATCAGTGCCGAGATTAGTGCTTCCTTGATTCTATTAAAGGCTTCAACACACTCATCAGTGAAGTGGAATTGGGCATCTTTAAATAAGATTTGAGTGAGGGGTTTTGCTATTTTCGAGAAATCTTTTATGAAACGGCGATAGAAACCCGCGTGACCGAGAAAACTTCTCACCCCTCTAACATTCACGGGAGGTGGGAGTTTCTTTATCACCTTAACCTTAGCTTTATCGACTTCGATGCCCTTTTCCGAGATTAAATGACCGAAAACAATTCCTTCATTGACCATGAAGTGACACTTTTCCCAATTTAAAACAAGACTAACATCTTCACACTTTTGCAATACAAGAGAGAGATTATGCAAACATGAGTCAAAGTCTTTTCCGTAATTGCTAAAATCATCCATAAAAATTTCCATTATGGTCTCTAGGTGATGCGACCATAATTGGCGCATATTTAGCCCCCGAATTACCATTGTTTCCATGCTTTTTAGTGCCTATTTGGGTCATCTCTTATCTTTAGTTCTTTGTTTTGCATATTCTTTGAGATTTTGATCCCTTGGTAGGAAAGGAGTAAGAATCTTGCATTTTCATGGCAAAACGAGGCTAAATTGATCGTATTCAATGACCAAGCATCAAGGAGAGACAAGACTAGAAGGCCTTTGTACATAGCATAGTAGAAGAGCATTGTTGAGAAAGGATCCTTGAGTCCCCAAGCCAATCCCCAAGGAATTCATGAAGAAAAGGGAAGAAAAGAAGAAGAATTGACGCTGCCAGACAATCCGAACGGATTGTATACAATCCGCCCGTCCGTCCAGCCCAATCCGAGCGTCCCTCAAAGGAATCCGCTCGGATTCCCCTCGCCAATCCGAGCGTCTTGCCCAAGAATCCGCTCGGATTCCTCAGCCCAGATCCGGCCGTCCCGACTCCCATCCGCACGGATTTCAGTACAACACGTTTTCATTCTTCAAGCTACGATTAGAGAAGCCCTTCTCTCAGAAAATACCGGAGTCTCCTTGCTCAACTTAAAAAGTGTAATTACTAGTTTAGCCCTTAGTTAACCCTAATGCATCCTCCCTAATTTTCACTATAAATACCCCATTAGTCTAATTAGAGGAGCATGTTCTTATTATCAATAATTAGAGTAGTTAATATCAATCAAATCTCTCTTCAATATTGTAATCAAGTATTAATGAAGTTTTAATCCAAGTTTTAGTTCTTTAATCTCTCTCTTGTTCTTACTTTATTTTGGGTAATTGAAGATTATTTGGGTTATTATTGGGAGATTGACAACCTCTCAATCTAGGATTCAAGTACTTCTATTATTCTTGCTTTATTATTGGAATCATTAGTAGGTATAATCTCTTAATCCCTTTTTAATTATTGCTAATTACTTTCATTTATTCATCATGTTTCATTATGTTAGTATGATTGACAACCTTTCTAGCATGATCAATATGATAATGAGTGAGTAGTCTCTTAGCTAGGGTTTAATGGGTGATTAGGGGAAACCAACATGGGGAATGATTCATACTTAAATTAATATGCTTTCATATCTTATTTGCTTGCTTGTTTTGATCTTAATACATGCACATGTTATATTTGATGAAATGCTAAGCCTATGAATCCTTGCATTTATTATCATCTTCTATCCTTTCAACTTGACTTGTAAGACATAACCCAACTCGAGTCTTGTTAGACCATGCATGTGTTAAGTAGGAAAGATTAAGTCGACTTGTAGGTGTTGTACAATCTAATCGATTCGGCTCCGGGAACCAAACTTTCCTAGGATTGTAAGATATAACCCAACTCAATCCATCACAACAATAATTGCTTGCTTATAACTTGAGAACATGTTTGTATGATCATATCCCATGATTCCCCTATGAACCCATGACACCCTAGTGCCTTTAATCAATTGTTTACACCCCTTATTTTATTCATCTTGCTAGTTTATTTTCATTGTTATTTTAGTTTAGTAACCTTCTACATCAACCCAATTTGTGACACCCCCTAGACACTACTAGTTACAATAGAATTCTCATTTCAATACCCGTCCCTTGGGATCCGACCTTTACTTACCTCTTTACTAATTTTAGAGTTGTTTGTGAAGTATAAATTGTGTTTTGTATCGACCATTGACCAACGACCACATATGCTTAATTGTGAACACCAAATGGACTCGATCAAAAATGGCGCCGTTGCCGGGGACGGTGTTTAATTGATTTAAGATTTCTTTTATTGTTATTAGTTGTGTCTTTTTCACCTTGGGGAAGTAAAACTCCTCAAGGTTCGTTCTAATTGTTTTCGAGTTGTTTGATATTTTGCATGTCTAGAAGGTTACAAAGAGATTTGTTACCTTTTGACCGTGAAATCGAAAGAACCTTGACGAATAATAGGAGACTTGTTAGGAGGAATTTGGGAGGTGTTGGTGAAGTTGTTCAACCCACTAGTGAGTTTGTCAATCCTTTCGCAATAGAAGGAGAAGAAAACCCATTAAACAATACCGCACAAAATCCGCCTACAATGCCTAAATTCTCGTCACACTCTATACCCACCGAGGAGGATCTACCAAATGGTACTCCTACACCACAACATCTCACCGGTAATTTTATTGTCAAGTCCGCCTTCATCCAACTAGTTGAGAGGAGCCAATTCGGGGGAATGCCTAGTGAGGACCCTCATTCTCATATGGAAACCTTTTGCGATTATTGTGAAGCTATCTCTCAAACGGGCGTGACTCAAGACCAAATAAGATGGGTCTTATTTCCTTTTTCGTTAATCGGCACCGCAAAGCAATGGTTGAAGGGTCTTGATAAGGCCACCCTTGGAATAGATTCTTGGAAGAAGTTAGCTCTAGCTTTCTACAAAAAATTCTACCCACCGGAAAAGACTAACATGCTAAGAGCTCAAATTACGGGTTTTAAGCAAAGGGATGAAGAATCTTTGTATGAAGCTTGGGAGCGGTTCAAAGGTATTTGTCGCTCATGTCCTCACCATGGACTTAGCGAATGGTTTTTAGTGCAACAATTTTGGAATGGTTTATATGAAGATTCAAGGAACATTCTCAATATGGGATCAAATGGAATGTTCACCGAAGTTGATGACAATCAAACGCAAGATTGAGGAAATGGCGGTCCATAATTCACAATATAGTAGGCCTCGCAAGGCTACTAGAGGAGGAAAGTATGAAGTGGATTCCGTTACTCAATTGGGTGCTCAACTTAGTGCTCACATTGACACAATCAACTTGAAGTTTGAACAAGCTATGGCTAGACTTGAGGAAAACTCAAAATCATCAAAGCATCATGTCAATGCCATGACGGCATCCTCATCAATCCCAAGTGGGATATGTGAGAATTGTGGAACCTTGGGTCATGACTCAAGTGAATGTAGGGGAACAACCGAACAAGTTAATGCTTTCCAAGCTTACAAAAGTGGTACCCCTTATTCAAATTTTTACAATGAAAACACCAAGTTCCATCCAAATCTCTCATACAAAAGCCAAAATGTTCAAAACCCTCAAACAACATACACTCCACCACCCATGAGAAATCAAAATCAAAGACCCTTTTACAATCAAAACCAAGGCTACCAAAATCAAAATCCATACAATCACCACAATGACTAAGGTTTTGATGTCCAAAAAGCGGTCCTCCAAATGCAAAAGAATCAACAAGAATTTTTTACTCAAATGCAAAAAGATAGCCAAGCAAAGGATATCACCATCAACAACATTCTAGCTCACACCAAGATGTTGGAAACACAATTGACCCAACTAGCATCTTCAAGCTCACAAAGACAAAAGGGGCAATTACCACCTCAAAGTAATCCCCCTAGACATGAAACGGTTAGTGCCATTCACTTGAGAAGTGGTACAAGATATGAAGCACCGAAGGAGCAAGTTGAGAATGAAGTTGTGAAAGCTAGTGAGAATGAAGTTGTTGTGCAAAGTCCCAAAGAAGGGGAATCATCAAAAGAAGAAAGTTCAAAGAAAATTGAAGACAAAGCCAAAGAAAAGGAGCCCATTGTGATTAGACTTCCTTTTCCAAGTCGTCAAGCCAAGCCCAAATTTGATGATCAACTTGGAAAGTTCATGGAGATTGTGAAGAACTTAGAAGTCTCAATTCCTTTCACGGAATTAATCAATCACGTTCCGGCCTATGCAAAGTACATGAAAGATATCCTCACAAAGAAGAAGTCGATCCGGAAACTTGAGACTATCGCCTTCACTAAGGTGAGTAGTGCAATACTTCAAGGGAGTTCACCTCCAAAGTTAAAGGATCCGGGAAGCTTCTCAATACCGTGTACCATTGGCGACACAACGATCAACAAAGCCTTATGTGATCTAGGGGCTAGTGTGAGTGTCATGCCGTACTCGGTAAGTAAAAGGTTGGGAATGGGAGAGCTTAAATGCACCAATATCACTCTTCAAATGGCCGATAGATCGACAAAGACACCATTAGGGATATGGGAGGATGTCCCCGTGCGAATTGGGAAGTTTTTCGTCCCGGTAGACTTTGTCATTGTTGATATGGAGGAAGATTCCAACATTCCAATCATCTTAGGAAGACCTTTCCTACACACCGCGGGTGCGGTGATTGATGTGAAACATGGAGAGCTCACTCTAGAAGTGGGAGATGAAAGCATAACTTTTAGTCTTGACAAGACCATGAGAGCTCCTCGTTTGCATGAGCCATGTTTCATGATTGACCATTATAGCCGAAAAAGATGAAAGGAAGAAATCGGAACTCCAATGGAGGAAGAAAGTTGAAGATGCTCCATTCAAAGAGCAAGTGAATTGTGACAAGGAGAGCTTGCAAAGCTCATCAAAATCAACCAAGGAAGAAGAGGATGGCCTCATTGGCCAAGAGAAGAAATTGGGAGAGTTATCTCCATCTAAGCAAGAGATTTTCAATGATCAACTCAATGAAGTTTGTGGTCTTTGGGACGACGAATTTGAAGGGATCTTTAATCCCTACATTGGGCATGCCATCGATCATGATCAACAACAAGGGCCACGGTCTATTGAGGACCTCTACCATAACAATGAACAAGCTTTTGATTACTTCTTCAAGGTGTTGAGCAACATCAACAACACCTTGAACATGCCCCCTTGAGATCTCATCAAGAATGAGAGTTTGGTGGAGTCCTCCCTAAACCACCACTTGTAAATATTTCTAACTCCCTAACTTACTTTTCAATTTTTGTATTGCATTTTTGTCATTTTTGGATTTTATTCACTTTGATCAAAATAATTGTCATGAAAAGAGAGAAGTGAGGGAGGGATTAACAATTTTAATTGATGTGTAGTGCTTTACCTTAGTGTGGGGATGGCAATTGCCTAGGCTATTCATGCCTTAGTAGTGCCCCCACAATGAAGAACACAAGATTTGAAAGAAAGAAAGAAAGAACGATAAGGGAATACGTTTGTGCACGGATGGAACTGAATCCGTGTACACAAGGACCAATCCGAGCGGATTCCTGAGAATCCGCCCGTCTGAAGAAGATCCGAGCGTCCTGCTGAGAAGACGCCCGTCTTGGCTGTGCTGAAATTGCAAAATTCTTGACTGTCAAAGAATCCGAGCGGATTTCTGGAAAGACGCCCGTCTCACAGAATCCGTCCGTCTTGTGAACAAGACGCCCGTCTTTGCATATGAGAAAAACAAAGAAAAATCTCTGGACTAGAATCCGTCTGTCCTGCACGAAATCCGTCCGTCCCATCACAGAAGAATCCGAGCGGATTCCCCAGAATCCGCCCGTCTCTAGGCGGGATTTTGAAAATTTTGAAGCTGTAGAATCCGCACGGATTGCGCCCAATCCGCACGGATTGTCCCTGCGTCTTGAAAAATCTCGACTTCTTTATAACCCATCCCACCTTCATTCATTCATTCATTCATTCATTCATAAACACTACCCACAACATCAAAACCCTCATCCTCTCCATCTCAAAAACAAAAACCCTCAACAAAATCCACCAAAATCAAATCAAACCATCCTTCAAACAACAAATCAATCACCCCATCTTCAACAACAATCAAAACCAAGCACAAAATCTTCACCTTTGAGTCGATTTTTGTTCTCATAAAGGCAAAGCCTTTCACCTTCAAGATCGATTTGAGCATTCTACAAATTGAAGACTTTTGACACTTTACTTGGTTAGTTCATCAAATGGCAAGAACAAAGGGGGCAACAAAGGCACCAAAAGCAAAGGCTCTCTCTCAAAGGCAAAAAGCTCTACAAGCAAAGAAAGCTTTGGCAATGGTGGTATCAACACCAAACTTGGAAGTGCAACCACAACAACAACAAATTTCTATGGAAGCATCACCTTCTACTCCGGTAATCGATCAACTCTTGCATTATCCAGAGGTAACTTTCATTTCCGATACCCATAGAAATACTTTTGTCAAGTTTGCTATGAAACAAATTCAATCCACCAAATTCATATGTAAAGATGCTTTGGAGAAATTGGGTGTTCTTGAACAAACAAAAGCCTTTTTCAATGCCATGGGTTTGAAGAAATTGTTTGAAATGAAGGAAGTAACATACCCCTCCCTTGTCTTGGAATTCTTAAGTTCTTTAAAAGTGACGAAAGTTGAGAATAGGGAAAATATTGAGTTTCGTCTAGCTAACACTAGTAGACGCATTACCTTTCCGGAATTGGGTGAAATTTTGGGTCTTAGCGATGAACATAAATATTATAAGCAATATGGGAAGTATGACCCCGAGCCTCTTTGGGAGGCAATCTCCGGGAAGAAATTTGAAGATTTTCATGCTTGTCGTTCTCTTTTGGTCCATCATCCGGGCATAAGAGTATGGCACAAAGTTGTGGGAAATACCATAATTGCTAGGAAAGACACCAATCATTTCACAGGACTCGATTTTATTCTCCTTGAATCAACTTTGAATATTGGAAGAATTCACACCAAGCCTTACAATTCTTTGAGGCTATTGGTTGATAGATGGCTTCATGTTGATAGTGGGAAGAAGGGTACAACCGTTATTGTTAATGGCGGCCTAGTCACGGTCCTAGCCAAGCACTTTGATCCTAATTTCAATAAGGATAACAAGTACAAGGCAAAGGAAGGTGGCCATCTTATTGATATGTCCATCATGATTAACAAGTTCAAGTGGGTTGCTCACAATCCCCTTGACACCAAGTTTGGGTGGCTTACTAGTGAGGCTCGATCATTCACTTTACCCGCAAAGATTTGTCGTCTTAGTGTCCACCGGACCAACTATTTACTTCCCCTATCCGAAGAATCCGAGTACATCATTCAACAACAAAAGGGTGATCATGAAACTCCCTCCTCTTCCATTGTTATACCGCCTTACCCCTTTGTGTATGAAGAGTTCAAACCGCAAGGAGTTGAAATTAGGAAAGACTATGTCACTCTTCTTATGCAAGCCATGCACAAGCAAGCTTATGAAGATCGGAAGAATGCTTATTTGGCTCAATATCCTCCCCTCTTACATCTAGCTAGGCAAGGACTCCTTGATCCATCTTGTCCTTTGCCTAGTTGGGCGGATAGAGAAGCCTTATTTCCGGGTGCATCTAGGGACGTGGTGGAAGACAATGAGGTTGTTGGAAATGGTGAAGAAATTGATGATAATATTGAGGAAGAAGCAAGTGGAGATGAAGAAAGAGATGGTGAAGATGATGATGAAGAAAGTGCCAAGGAAAGTGGCAATGTGACCGCTTCTCATGAGGGAAGTGGTGATGATGATAGCATGATGGAAGACTAGCCTTGGAGACTCCTACACTCCCATGGTTTGTCTATATCTCTTTGTATTCTATTTCATTTTGATCATTGTTGGTTTAGTCCTAGCAACATCAAAGGACTCACACCTCGGTACCATTGAGGTGCTCTTTATTGTTCCCATTTTTGAAAATCCAAAATGACAATCTAGTTTCATGCATAGCATAGTGTGTGCATGAACTATACCCATGCTTTGACATTAGCAATAGTGTCTTATTTGGTTTGGGGAAGTTAATGCATACACAACGGGAGGTAATCTAAATTATGCTCTCCGTCATAACAAAAACCATGCATCATGTAGTATAGCTTAGTGTAGAATTGCATTTAGTATAGAAATCATGCATCATTTTTGCATAATTTCCATCATTTTGGCCATTGAGGACAATGCCCATATTAGTGTGGGGATGGGAATTCTAACACTTAACTTTTATTCAAAAAACCCATAAAAATTGAAAAATTTCAAAAATCATAAAAATTGAAAAACCAAAAACAAGTTCATTTCCTTTGTATATATTGTCTTGTATATCCTTGTTCACTTTGATTGACTACGCCACATCCGAGACATGAGGATATTGAAGACCGCATGGTATGATCTTTCCAATCTCCTTTTTCCTCTTTATGTTAATGACTATGTGGCTTTATTTTGATTGATGCGGTAGAAACAATGTGAACTTAGGACTTGCATTTAGATTGTTTGTCATATTAGTTGGTAGAATCATATGCATTAGAGATGTATATATGTTAGTTGCATCATGGCATGTAGTTTGCATGTTAGAAAATTTTGCGAAACCGTCTACTTGGGAAGCTTGACAAGTGTATATAGGCCCTAGTAGATGCTTTTTATTCTTAAGACTTTGCTTGTTAGAATACTTGTAAAACACCCTAGGATGTGTCATGCTAGTATCCTTTGACCCATGGTTTAAGGCCGAGTCAAGAGTACCTTGTGGTGTGATAACTCCTTGGCTACCGTTTATTCCAAGGTGACCCTTGAAACCATGCATACTTCCATCATTCATCCATGTTCTACCACACATTTTTGTCATCAAAGGGAATGGGCACAAAAAGAAATCAATTTGAGTTCAATGAAATGAAAAGTGAAAGAAAGTTTGCAAAAATGCATCAAATGAAAAGAGGAGCAAAAATAGAACTCCTAAAGCTTCAAATACAAGGCACCCTCGTTACTAATTGGGGTGACTTTGAAAATGTTCAAAAGAAATGCAAAAAAGTTGTCAAGTATTGAAATGCCAAAAATCAAAAATAAATGGCAAAGAAAGTGTTCTCAAATGTCAAATGCCAAATGAAATTGGGGGGAAAATCAAAAATGAAAGCAAACTCCCAAAATGAAACTCAAATACTATCGATCCCTTTATCCATCGTATCCATTTTTGTGCATGGTAGAGAGGGGACGACCCTTCTTCTTGTCTAGGCAAGAGGGGGAATTCCGCGATCCTCCAGTGTTTCTAACACCATAGGGAGTCTACTCTTGACAAAAGCATTTAACGATTGAGGACAAAGGTACCCTAGCTTGACACCTTTTGGAGGTGATTTATTGGTATCCTTCTAGGCTTAGTAGTTTGAACAAATTGCATCTATGAAGGATTGTGTACCCTTGAATTGCTTCCCTTGTAGATAATTTCCGCCACTTAGATGAGGAAAGTGGCTATTCTTTTTGTAGATGCATCCATTATATGATTTTTGTGTGCTTAATGTTTGGATGTGTCGCCATTTTGGCAAGACCCACCTTGCCTTGCAAGAAGGCATCCTACCTCATGGTTGTCTTGTTGTGAGTTGAAGGGGCGGAGTGAGACCCGCTAATTGTCTCATATCGGCTATCATTATTAGGTTAGGTTAGTATTGGTCCTAGTCTTTGTCACCTCTTTACTCGGGACGAGCAAAGGTTCGGTTTGGGGATATTTGATGCGACCATAATTGGCGCATATTTAGCCCCCGAATTACCATTGTTTCCATGCTTTTTAGTGCCTATTTGGGTCATCTCTTATCTTTAGTTCTTTGTTTTCCATATTCTTTGAGATTTTGATCCCTTGGTAGGAAAGGAGTAAGAATCTTGCATTTTCATGGCAAAACGAGGCTAAATTGATCGTATTCAATGACCAAGCATCAAGGAGAGACAAGACTAGAAGGCCTTTGTACATAGCATAGTAGAAGAGCATTGTTGAGAAAGGATCCTTGAGTCCCCAAGCCAATCCCCAAGGAATTCATGAAGAAAAGGGAAGAAAAGAAGAAGAATTGACGCTGCCAGACAATCCGAACGTATTGTATACAATCCGCCCGTCCGTCCAGCCCAATCCGAGCGTCCCTCAAAGGAATCCGCTCGGATTCCCCCTCGCCAATCCGAGCGTCTTGCCCAAGGATCCGCTCGGATTCCTCAGCCCAGATCCGGCCGTCCCGACTCCCATCCGCACGGATTTCAGTACAGCACGTTTTCATTCTTCAAGCTACGATTAGAGAATCCCTTCTCTCGTAAAAATACCGGAGTCTCCTTGCTCAACTTAAAAAGTGTAATTACTAGTTTAGCCCTTAGTTAACCCTAATGCATCCTCCCTAATTTTCACTATAAATACCCCATTAGTCTAATTAGAGGAGCATGTTCTTATTATCAATAATTAGAGTAGTTAATATCAATCAAATCTCTCTTCAATATTGTAATCAAGTATTAATCAAGTTTTAATCCAAGTTTTAGTTCTTTAATCTCTCTCTTGTTCTTACTTTATTTTGGGTAATTGAAGATTATTTGGGTTATTATTGGGAGATTGACAACCTCTCAATCTAGGATTCAAGTACTTCTATTATTCTTGCTTTATTATTGGAATCATTAGTAGGTATAATCTCTTAATCCCTTTTTAATTATTGCTAATTACTTTCATTTATTCATCATGTTTCATTATGTTAGTATGATTGACAACCTTTCTAGCATGATCAATATGATAATGAGTGAGTAGTCTCTTAGCTAGGGTTTAATGGGTGATTAGGGGAAACCAACATGGGGAATGATTCATGCTTAAATTAATATGCTTTCATATCTTATTTGCTTGCTTGTTTTGATCTTAATACATGCACATGTTATATTTGATGAAATGCTAAGCCTATGAATCCTTGCATTTACTATCATCTTCTATCCTTTCAACTTGACTTGTAAGACATAACCCAACTCGAGTCTTGTTAGACCATGCATGTGTTAAGTAGGAAAGATTAAGTCGACTTGTAGGTGTTGTACAATCTAATCGATTCGGCTCCGGGAACCAAACTTTCCTAGGATTGTAAGATATAACCCAACTCAATCCATCACAACAATAATTGCTTGCTTATAACTTGAGAACATGTTTGTATGATCATATCCCATGATTCCCCTATGAACCCATGACACCCTAGTGCCTTTAATCAATTGTTTACACCCCTTATTTTATTCATCTTGCTAGTTTATTTTCATTGTTATTTTAGTTTAGTAACCTTCTACATCAACCCAATTTGTGACACCCCCTAGACACTACTAGTTAGAATAGAATTCTCATTTCAATACCCGTCCCTTGGGATCCGACCTTTACTTACCTCTTTACTAATTGTAGAGTTGTTTGTGAAGTATAAATTGTGTTTTGTATCGACCATTGACCAACGACCACATATGCTTAATTGTGAACACCAAATGGACTCGATCACTAGGTAATCGGAGTAGACACTCATCATGCATCTTTGAAAAGTGGCGGGGGCATTACACAAGCCAAAAGGCATTCTCCTATATGCAAAAGTACCATAAGGGCATGTGAAGGTGGTCTTGTGTTGGTCATCCGGGTGTATAGGGATTTGAAAGAATCCCGAATACCCGTCAAGGTAGCAAAAGAACTTTTTGGAGGCTAACCTCTCAAGCATTTGGTCAATGAATGGTAGGGGGAAATTGTTGGGAAATGTGTCCTCAACAATAGTGCGATCATATGATTTAAATATCATTATTAAATATCATTTTAAAGAATACAATTGGGAAGTATTTATACTGTCAACTGGTCAACATATATCGGTAATGATTGGCTGACTTGAGTTTGACATTACTGTCGTGTGACGGTGGTGATCAGTTGACCCCCTAGGTCATACCTATAGGGCAACACTCTTAATTGATCATTTAATTAATCGTATAATGTTACGAATTAATTAAATTACTTGAAAAATTGACGGACGATTTTGGAAGTAAAATTTACGTATCAAATTGAAATGTGATACGGTCTGAGTAGTCGAATTGTATCATTACTCGGATGAAATTATTGTTTAAAGAAACAATTGAATTTGAATGAATTATTATAAATATGATTTATAAATTGGTAAAATATTTTGGCACAAGTAATTATGAATTACTAAGTCGATTTTTGTATATGACGTATTTTTATATAATACGTTGATTTTTAATATGTTAAAAATACATAACAAATTTATGTTACATATGACATGTGACATATTTACATTTGACAAAAATAAAATGGATTTCATGTCATCCATTTGGGCCGAAATATTGGGTGGAATTAACATATATAATATGTTGGTTAAAGTTAATGGAAAGCATAATGATGATTACCCTAATACTAGCCATGCACCCTACACATTCTTGTGTAAAGAACAAATTGTGCATGCATTGGCCTTTTATCCTCCACCCTACCCGGTTTTCCCTTGAAAAGAACAAGGGTTCTTTTGCTTATTTTATTATCATTCACCATATGAATGGGTGTGTGATATTTATTTATTCATTCACTTCAAAAAAATTAATTTTAGTGAGACAAAAATAATTCCCTTCCTCTCCTCTTCTCCTACCCGGTTTTAGGAGCCAAAACCAAACATTTTTGGTTCAATTTTTCTTAAAAATTAATATTGTACTAGTTCATATAATATTAATTTTATTAAGAGTTAGCTTTGGGTATAATTCCAAAGGAGAGATCCTACACTTGGATCTTGTTTCTTCCATTAAAGGAAAGCTCAAGAACAAAAGAAAAGGAGATTTCTTTTGTGCCCATAAAACCGAAATACCCATTGTAAGAATAATGTTTCTTTCTCATTTCTTTAATTAGTTTGCATGCATAAGTTCCACCTTTAATTTTATGACAAATTAATTTATAACATATATGAGTATGTTAGTATGTATATAGATCTACATTTCCATCAATTGGTATCAGAGCCATGGTTGTTTGCATGCAAATCGGTTAAAAGTTTTTCCGAGTTATAAGAATAACATATAAAACTTGTAAAATTTGTGTTATTATGATATATCACGAAATTAATTTATGCATGTTAATATTTCTGGTCCTAAAATGTTTTAGGATTTTTTGGTTAATTTTACGGATTTTTATTGTTCATATTATTCAATAATGGCATTTAAATATGATTTTATGAGTAAAAATGTCATTTTCGGTCTAAAATTAGCTATACTTCGAATATTCAGTTGATTTTTGGATATGTTGTCACATATATTATTTTGAGATAACCTGTAAATTTTCATAATTTTTGGACTTGTTATGCTCGAAAAATGGATTTTTCATTATTAAATTCGGATTTAAGTGAAAAATAGGTTAATATGAGTTAAATTTCGAATCTGGTCATAGAAATTTAATATGTTGTCACATGCAATTTTACAAGATGTGTGTAAAATAATTGGCTGTAAAGAAGTCTCTTTGCATGATTTATGGATTTTTGAAGAAAAATAGCATAAATAGTGACATTATTAGTGAAAAATTAATAAAACATAATCTATGACTTAGGAAAAACGTCTAATGTTGCTTTTTATTATCTTTTTCAGATCTAAAATTGAAAAGTTAATGAATATAATTTTTCCATGTTTTTATGATTATTTTAGTTAAAACCGATAAACCGCAACATTGTTTTTTCCGGAAAAATTTCGAAATTTTTAACCTAAGATTTTGAACCTTATGAGTGTCATGGTATTTTTCCAGAATGTTCATGAGTTTAAATTTCAAATTTTGAATTTATTTGAAATTTTGTGATTTATTTGAAGTTTAATAGCTTATTTTTGTAATTTTGGACCATTAATGAACAATTTTGTAAATATGAGTTAATTATGGTCAAATTATTAGTGAAGACTATATTTTGAGTCCTAAGAGGTTAGGGTAATTAACTTATGCATAAATATGAATTTATGTAATTTTTGTGATTGTAAAATGTTGAAATCACGCAAACCGAAAAAAACCGAGTAATATACGATATTGGCTAATTAAAGGCGATTTAGCATAAAATTGAGCATGTTCATACATATTATAATGCTGCATTTTCTTTATGATTGTCATAATTTTAATTTATGTAATTTTTGAATTATGTAATTTTACTTAGTATGGCCTTAGATTTAATTGGTATTTCCCGAAATGTATAGGAATATCGATTCGGTTGTAATTTTATTGTGATCTCGTATCACCGTTTTGTAATTTAATAGATTCATTTTATTTTACTTACAAATGTATAATAGGAAATTATGTAATTTATTATGTAATTTTATTCATTCCGGAGTTCCCAAAGACGGATTTCTTCAAGAATGGCGATACATAAAGACGGTGTTACCTCGAGATGCGTGCCACAACCGAAGTTCAAGGGACCAATGGAGTTGGTTTCCGAATATGTAATAGTTAAATTGTTTTTCTATTTTAGGAAAGGCCATACTAGGATTTATTTATCTTTATGCTTGCATTTTATTTTATGTCGCATGCATCGCTAAATCGCCATAACTAAATCATGCATCCTTATTTTATCGAGCTTATCGACCGTGTCAATTAAAATTATCGTAGTTCACCGCTTTAGTTCACTTAAAACGTGATAGATAATAAATTGACATGACCTCTCGCTAAAACAAAACATTTGAGACATAGCCTTACCAAATAGTAGAAACCATGAAAACCTATTTCGCGAGGGAGTGCACTAGGCCCTACCGGGGTACAAACCTTGTTACGTAGGGGAAGTGGGTGATGAGTATTAATCCACCGAGTTCATGTTAATGAGGGTTTCATCGGCCATACCTTGCCCAAGTTGATGTGGATTTGGATCATGGACACATTTATTCGAAATTTGGATTGAGCTCAACAGAAGTATTCGCGACCGTAGTTGCATGAGTTCCGGGCTATAGATAAATATTAGAGTAATTTTATCGACCGAGAGTTCTAAAAGTAGAATCGATTAAAACGTTAATCCACCGAGTTATATTGATAAGGGTTTCATCGGCCATACCGTGCCCAAGTTAATATGAATTTGGGTCTTGGAATCATTTATTATAGTTGGGTAGAGGTCACTATATAAATGTTCATATCTTGTTAATATTTTACAAGTATGATTTAAAAAGACAAATGTTAATATTTCCTTTTCCTCCATATTTGTAGTTCATTACAATGAATCCCTCAAACGCTACCACACCGATAACCATTGAATCTTATCACAATGTTTTTGACGACGTTTGCTCCAACTATGATTTCGACACCACTAGAGAACTTCATTTCGGGATAGGTTCGGATGGAAATCTTAATTTCATCACTTCTTCTAAACCACCTACTACTACTAGACCTCGTGTGAGTCCGTCTCAGGAATACTACCTCATACAATCTATAGGGTCTTTGTCTCTGGAAGATAAAGATGCCAAAGCTAGTGGGAGCTCTAGCAATCACGTTCTTGCTTCTAAGGGCAAGAGGTTCAAGAAGAAGGGAAAGAAAATCAAAAACTTCAAGCAAGTTAATGATGAGTGCCATTATTGCTATGGCATGGGACATTGGCTTAGGAATTGTCCCGTATATTTGCGAAATATAAGGGAAGGAATCATCACTCCGAAAGGTAAAATTCCTAAAGAAATTTATGTTATTGATATAAATTATAATTCCACTACGACATGGATACTAGATACCGGTTGTGGTTCTCACCTTTGTAATCATTTACAGGGTTTAAGAGATGTGGAGAGGCTTAGCAAGGGAGATGTGGATCTACGCCTTGGAAATGGAGCTCGAGTAGCGGCCGAATCCAAAGGAACTTATCTTCTAGCTTTGCCAAATGGATTTGAGTTGTATTTACATAATTGTTTTTATGTGCCTACGCTCTCTAAAAACATTATTTCAATCGCCATGCTAGACATGGACGGTTTTTGTTTTGTCATTAAGAACAATCGTTGTACTATTTCTAGGAATGATTTGCTTATTGGCCAAGCTTCTTCCATTAATGGAATTTACATTTTAGAGACCTCAAATCCGACAAATGATATTTATAACATTCAATCAAAGAAACTCAAAACAAGTGACCCAAGTGAAGCGTTCATTTGGCATTGTCGATTAGGTCACATAAACGAGAATCGCATCAAAAGATTAATTTCAACTAATGTGATTACACCATTTGATTATCAATCATTTGGTACATGCGAATATTGCCTACTTGGCAAAATTACTCGTAATCCTTTTAGTGGTAAAGGGACACGAGCTAGTGAGCTATTGGGACTCATACACACCGATGTATGTGGACCAATGAGTATCACCGCTCGTGGTAATTATGACTACTTTATAACCTTCACCGATGATTTGAGTAGACATGGGTATGTCTATTTAATGAAACATAAGAGTGAAGCGTTTGAGAAATTCAAGGAATTTCAAAACAAAGTAGAGAACCAATTGAACAAAAAAGGTAAAAGCACTACGTTCCGATCGTGGTGGGGAATACCTTAGTCTTGAATTCGATTCACACTTGAAAGGTTGTGGTATTATATCACAACTTTCTCCATCCGGAACACCACAACTCAATGGTGTTGACGAAAGGAGGAATCGAACCCTACTTGATATGGTTCGATCCATGATGAGTCAAACCGAGTTACCGAACTCGTTTTGGGGATTTGCGATTCAAACCGCAATTAGATCTTTGAACAATAGTCCCACTAAATCCACCGAAAAGACTCCATATGAGATGTGGACGGGAAAGGTTCCCAATATATCCTATATGAGGATTTGGGGATGTGATGCTTACGTCAAGACTAAACCCGACAATAAGCTTGCCCCAAGATCCGAAAAATGCACCTTTGTAGGTTACCCCTCGCATTGTCGAGGATACTACTTCTACAAACCTCAAGAAAACAAAGTGTTTGTGTCTAGCGAGGCTGTCTTCTTAGAAAGTCAATTCATTTCTAAGAGACAGAGTGGGAGAAATTTTGAACTTGACGAAGTTCAAGAGCCACAAACCGAGGAAGAGACGCAAGAAGATGTTCCTTCGTCGTCTAACGCGGTTGTACCTCCTCCACTAAGAAGGACGGTCCGAGTAATTCGCCATCCCGATCGATATGTGGGACTTATCGAGGAAGATGGAACACTCGATGTGTTGCTTATAGAAAGTGACGAGCCCTCCACCTACAAGACCGCAATCTCTAGTCCTAATTCCTCCTTACGGCTTGAAGCCATGAAGTCCGAAATGGATTCTATGCATGAAAACCAAGTTTGGGACTTGGTAGATTTGCCTAAAGGGGCAAGACCCCTTCATTGCAAATGGATATTCAAAATCAAGAATGGCATATAAGGACATGACGATGTCTACAAAGCTAGGCTAGTGGCAAAAGGATTTACCCAAGTCCAAGGTCTCCATTATGATGAGCCCTTCGCCCCCATAGCCATGCTAAGATCCATACGGATTTTGTTAGCGATTGCCGCATTTCATGACTATGAAATATGGCAAATGGATGTCAAAACCGCTTTTCTAAATGGGCATTTAGAAGAGGAGGTGTACATGATACAACCCGAAGGTTTTGTTGATTCTAAAAATCCTAACAAAGTGTGCAAGCTTAAGAGATCCATTTATGGTCTTAAGCAAGCATCTAGAAGTTGGAATCATCGATTCAATCATGTTATAAAGGAAAATGGTTTCACTCGAAGTGTTGAGGAACCATGTTTATACATGAAATTCAGTGGGAGCAATGTTGTGTTCCTAATCTTGTATGTCGATGACATACTACTCATTGGAAATTATATTCCAATGTTGTCTTCTGTTAAGAAGTGGTTAGGTAACCACTTCCAAATGAAGTATTTAGGAGAGGCACAACGCATATTAGGTATCCGGATCTATAGAGATAGATCCAAGAGGATATTGGCACTAAGTCAAGAGTCTTATGTTGATAAGATTCTTCGACGGTTCAGCATGGAAAAATCCAAAAGGGGTTTGGTACCTATGGTAACCGGGACGATATTGAGCAAGACTCAATCTCCCTCCAAACCCCATGATGTTGAACGCATGAAGGAGATCCCTTACGCTTCCGCTGTCGGATCAATCATGTATGCCATGATATGCACACGTCCTGATGTCTCGTATGCCTTGAGCATGACGAGTAGATATCAAGGAAATCCAGGTGAGAGTCACTGAATTGCAGTCAAGAACATCCTTAAGTATGATGGACATGTTACGTCCATGGGACTTAAACGTGTTCCAAGTTTTTGTTAGATTTTGAAATGAAATAAAAGTGTTGTTTTTGTTCATGTTCACAATCACATTTGTCTTTTATCTTTAATTTATACATTGTTACATCCAAACGGGTTGTAGTGACAATTGAACCCCGTTAAAGTGAACACGGATTAACATAGTATTTGCCCATAGTCACTTGTATGAGGTGACGTCTCGAAGTGACTAGAGTGTGAGGCGATTGATGGCAAGTTCAAGAGCCATAGAGTCATGTGAGATGACTAGTCGATCACATAGGCAGACTGTTAGGAACATTTTGTCGGGCCTTATGACCGCTTATAGAGTTCTGGCAAATTTATATAGCCTGGTCGTGGCGAGAGCTACTATAGTATTCAAATGAGTCGATTCTTTTGACTAAAGACTATTCGCCTAAGATAGCACAGTTTCAGATTAACTTTGATTTGTGTTACTACGACCTTCGTAAATGGGGTCAAATAGGCATATTTTGGGTTATGATGGCTGTGGCTAGTCAAAGGGAATGAGTGCGATAGGAATTGTCCACCCCTAGTCAGGGTTATAACAATATCTCAGGGCCACTCGAGGAGTAATGAACTGGAAATACGTGGCCACGCTCGGAAGGTATCTATGATAGATAAGTCCGGTCAATCAGTTATTCTCTAGATCGAGGAAACCACTCTCGATATGATCACTTGCAAGTACGACCTGAAAGACACCTTGCATTGAGTGGGAGATAGTAATAGGACAAGAGAATTGGTGACGCACACTTGTCAAGGACAAGTGGGAGATTTTTGGGAAATGTGTCCTCAACAATAGTGCGATCATATGATTTAAATATCATTATTAAATATCATTTTAAAGAATACAATTGGGAAGTATTTATACTGTCAACTGGTCAACATATATCGGTAATGATTGGCTGACTAGAGTTTGACATTACTGTCGTGTGACGGTGGTGATCAGTTGACCCCCTAGGTCATACCTATAGGGCAACACTCTTAATTGATCATTTAATTAATCGTATAATGTTACGAATTAATTAAATTACTTGAAAATTGACGGACGATTTTGGAAGTAAAATTTACGTATCAAATTGAAATGTGATACGGTCTGAGTAATCGAATTGTATCATTACTCGGATGAAATTATTGTTTAAAGAAACAATTGAATTTGAATGAATTATTATAAATATGATTTATAAATTTGTAAAATATTTTGGCACAAGTAATTATGAATTACTAAGTCGATTATTGTATATGACGTATTTTTATATAATACGTTGATTTTTAATATGTTAAAAATACATAACAAATTTATGTTACATATGACATGTGACATATTTACATTTGACAAAAATAAAATGGATTTCATGTCATCCATTTGGGCCGAAATATTGGGTGGAATTAACATATATAATATGTTGGTTAAAGTTAATGGAAAGCATAATGATGATTAACCTAATACTAGCCATGCACCCTACACATTCTTGTAAAGAACAAATTGTGCATGCATTGGCCTTTTATCCTCCACCCTACCCGGTTTTCCCTTGAAAAGAACAAGGGTTCTTTTGCTTATTTTATTATCATTCACCATATGAATGGGTGTGTGATATTTATTTATTCATTCACTTCAAAAAAATTAATTTTAGTGAGACAAAAATAATTCTCTTCCTCTCCTCTTCTCCTACCCGGTTTTAGGAGCCAAAACCAAACATTTTTGGTTCAATTTTTCTTAAAAATAAATATTGTACTAGTTCATATAATATTAATTTTATTAAGAGTTAGCTTTGGGTATAATTCCTAAGGAGAGATCCTACACTTGGATCTTGTTTCTTCCATTAAAGGAAAGCTCAAGAACAAAAGAAAAGGAGATTTCTTTTGTGCCCATAAAACCGAAATACCCATTGTAAGAATAATGTTTCTTTCTCATTTCTTTAATTAGTTTGCATGCATAAGTTCCACCTTTAATTTTATGACAAATTAATTTATAAGATATATGAGTATGTTAGTATGTATATAGATCTACATTTCCATCAGAAATGATCCTTCCTTGTTGCGGAATTCAATTTTCGATAGTCAATACACATACGCCAACCGGTAATCTTCCTTGTGGGTATTAGTTCATTCTTGTCATTCGTCACCACCGTGGTACCTCCTTTCTTAGGTACCACTTGAACGGGGCTAACCCATAAAGAGTCTGATATGGGATATATGATTTCCGCATCAAGTAATTTCATAACTTCTCCTTTGACAACTTCTTGCATGTGGGGGTTTAATCTCCTTTGAGATTGAATGGTAGGTCTATGGTCCTCCTCTAGATGAATTCTATGCATACAAAAGTTGGGACTTATCCCCTTAAGGTCATCTAGACTATAACCTATGGCCTTTTCATGTTGTTTCAACACATCAAGCAATTTTCCCAATTGGTTTTCATCAAGTTTGTCATTAACAATCACGGGTTTGGTCTTAGATTCATCAAGGAAAGCATATTTCAAATTTGGGGGAAGGGGTTTTAAAGTTGGAATTTGTACCTCACTTTCCTCCTTTGAAGGTTGATTGAGAACTTGCTCCATTTCCATTAGACACTCCATTCTCATGGCATGTTCAACTTGTTCTTCAAGCTCATCACTCTCGTCATACTCGAATTCCATGACAAATTCTTCTTGCTCTTCGGCTTGTAAGATGTCTTCTAGGATTGATTGCTCATGTTCTATAGGTTGATATGCTTCCACAAGGATGTTATGTACTAATTCGGATTGCTCATGAGAAAGTTCTTTGTTAGCTAGAGCGGCATCAAAAAGATCTACCTCTAACTCCCAATGCATATTTTTGGCCTCGCTTCCAAGGCTTCCAATGCTTGCATGGGGTCTTTGAAGAAAGGTATACTTAAGTGGTCCTCAACAAAACAATCTATAATATCCATCTTGCAAAATATCGAACAACTTGAAAACAATTAAAACAAACCTTGAGGGGTTTTACTTCCCCAAGGCAAAGAAAGACACAACTAATAATAATCTAAGAATATCAAATCAAGTTAACACCGTCCCCAGCAACGGCGCCATTTTTGGTCGGACTCACTCGGAGATTTAGTTTTTGGTTACTTGTCGTTAGGAGCACCTAGACCAAAACAATATTTATTAACTTCACAAACAACTCTACTATTAGTAAAGAGGCAAGTAAAGGTCGGATCCCAAGGGACGGGTATTGATGTAGGATTTTCGATTGCAAGTAGCGGTGTCTAGGGGTGTCACGATTGGGGTTGAGATGAGAAGATCACTAAACTAAATAGCAATAAAATTAAACAAGCAAGATGATTAAAATGAGATGTAAACAATTGATAAAAAGCACTAGGGTGTCATGGGGTCATAGGGGATTCATGGGAATTGATCATACAAACATATTCTCAAATTATAAGCAAGCAATTATTGTTGTGATGGATCGAGTTGGTTTATATCTTACAATCCTAGGAAGGTTTGCGTCCCGGAGCCGAATCGATTAGATTGTACAACACCTACAAGTCGACTTAATCCTCCCTACTCAACTATATGCATGGTCTAATAAGACCCGAGTTGGTTTATGTCTTACAAGTCTCATTGAAAAGGTAAGTGATGGGTAAAAAATGCAAGGATTCATAGGCTCGCATTTCATCAAACATAACATGTGCATAAGTTGAGATCATAACAAGCAAGCAAATAAACTATGAAAACATATTAAATTAAGCATGAATCATTCCCCATGTTGGTTTCCCCTAATTACCCATTAACCCTAGTTAAGGAAACTACTCACTCATTATCAAGTTTGAAATGTTAACAAGGTTGTCAATCACATTAACAAAGCAAAATATGATGAATAAATGAAGATGATTAACAATAATTAAAAAGGGATTAAGAGGATTATACCTACTAATGATTCCAAAATACAGCAAAGAATAGTAGAAGTACTTGATGATTGATTGGAAGGTTGTATAATAACCCAAATAATCTTCAATTACCCAAAATAAAAGATGAACAAAAGAGAGATTAAAGAAATGAGATTTGTATTAAGACTTGATTAGAAGTTAATTACAAGATTAAGAAGAGATTAGAATGATATAAACTACACTAAGGATTGATAAGAAGAACATGATTATCTAATTAGACTAATGGGGTATTTATAGTGGGGATTAGGTACACAAATTAGGGTTTACTAAGGGCTTAAATTATAACAACCCGACCCACCACGATCGTAACACAACCCCTAAGATGGGATACGTACCTTTTGGCCCATTACTTGTCCTCACTTAAGCCCAAAAGCACAAGGCCTTGTTACTAAGTGGTGGTGAAATTCCTTATAAACATATCACAACCTCCTCAATTCCCCGATGTGGGACAACCTTACTCTCAAATACTGTGGTGTTACAATCTCCCCCACTTAAAGAACACAACGTCCTCGTTGTGCCTCCAACTTGACAGCAACCAAGCCCAGAATCCTCCCCCGGTAGGTGTGTGACCCGGGTACTCCCGTCCCCAGGTTCACCACACGGTCGCAGGGTCGCTCTGATACCATTTATAACAACCCGACCCACCACGATCGTAACACAACCCAATAAGATGGGATACGTACCTTTGGGCCCATTACTTGTCCTCACTTAAGCCCAAAAGCACAAGGCCTTGTTACTAAGTGGTGCTGAAATTCCTTATAAACATATCACAACCTCCTCGATTCCCCGATGTGGGACAACCTTACTCTCAAATACTGTGGTGTTACATAAATGACGATTAAGTCCTTGAGGAATCGCTCCTCTCAAAGGAGATGCCGGTCTCCTTTTTGCCGGTCTTTCATAAATATGCGCATCTTTCATGGAGGGAAGAAAAGGTCGTGTGGGCCTGTAAGGGAATCCGAGCGTCCAAGGTGTCGGGACGGGCGTATTTCCTGGTGGATGGACGGGCGGATTGATGGGCTGGACGAGCGGATTGTGATGCAGTTGGACGGGCGTCTTGATGGGAAAGACGCTCGGATTCCTCACGTGTTGGACGGGCGTCTTTCCTAGTTGGACGGGCGGATTATGTCACAGCTTTCTTTCCTTCTTTTCTTCTTCCAATAATCCTCCGGGATTTGGTCGAGGATGCAAGGATTTCTTCATCATTGCCCATCTACTATAATATGTACAAAGGCCTTCTAGTCTTGTATTCTCTTTGATGCTTGGTCATTAGATTCGATCAATTTAGCTCCATTTTGCCATGAAAATGCAAGGTTTGCACTCCTTCCCTACCAAGGGAACAAAACCTCAAAGAATATGCAAAACAAAGGACTAAAGATAGTAAATGACCCAAATATTCACTAAAAAGTATAGGAACGAGGCTAATTCGGGGACTAAATATGCTCAAATAATGGTCACATCATCCTCCAACTGCTTCTTCAACTCCTCCAATTCCTTAGGCCCCATACTATAAGGTGCCTTAGAAATAGATCCAGTCCCTGGTTTAAGCTCAATATTAATGTCTACATCTCTCTTTGGAGGTAAACCCGGAATTTCTTCTGGAAACACAACCCGAAACTCACTTACTACGGGAATTTTGTCCGCGCCTTTTACCACCTCACGCCTGTCCCACACGTGGCACAAAATCAACTCTCCTCTCTTCCTTAAACAAGACTTCAAGGTAACTATTGATATAAGTATCACTTTTGGGTTCACCACAAATCCCTTATAAGACACTCTTACACACTTTGGTCCTTCCAAAGATACTTGCTTTTGATAACAATCTATGAAAGCTCTATTTCTACTCAACCAATCCATTCCCAAAATAATCTCAAATCCTCCTAACGGAAATTCTATTAAATCCATAGGAAATAAAACTTCGCCTATAAGGATATTCACATTCCTAAACATTTTGGTGCATATTATCGATTCCCCAGAAGGTATTGTTACTTTATGTTTAATTACTACTGGGTCACCCAATCCCATCACTTTAGCATGGCCACTAGATATAAATGAATGAGTTGCTCCCGAATCAAACAAAACATAAGATGGCTTAGAGTTGGTTAGAAAAGTACCAGAAATCACATGAGCATCTCCCTCAGCTGCCTCTTTTCCTATCATGAACAACTTGCCACTGTTCTTCACACCACCCTACACCGTAGATGTCGACGGCACTCCATGCTTCCCGGTGCCATTCTGGTTCTCTCAATTTCCGTTGCCTTGGCTATTGTTTACGCGATTCCGAAAGTTGTTGCTATTGCTATAGCTCCTCTGATTGTTCCAAGATCCGTTAAAACGATTGCTTCCATAGCTAGGTGATGGTGTTTTAAATCCATTAAAAGTTCCACTACTAAATCCTCCATTCATATTATTCATGCTATTCCTTCTCGCGGTAATCCTACACTCCACAATTTTGTGACCAAACTTTCCGCATCCGTAGCACTGTGGTCTCTTCGTACCACTCGCTCCACTTGTCGTCCTTCCACGGCCGAAACCACCTCCACTCGCGGCTTCACCAGCAGAAAACGAACGGTGTTGATTGTAATTCTGCTTCTTATTTCCTCCAGTCCCTTCACTTGTAGCCTCAACCTTCCTCTTTTCACCCTTGTCTTTCTTTTCCTCCTTCACCATGTCGGCAATTCTCTTGGCATGTCCCGCTCTTTGGTATACTTTCTCTACGGTACTTGGCTCTCCAGCTGCCAACCTCTTCTTGATACGCGTAGTTAATGTTGGAGCTTGTGTCCTCCACAAATTAGTGTGATAACATTTGTAAATCTCTTATAGGTTCACAAGGGTATACTTCGTATTTTATCAGTTGATTAACGATTACCTAATAACGGTTGGCTTGCTAGAAAGTTTGATGTGATTATCATACTGATGGCGGTGATCAACTGGTCCCTAAAAGTCACACCTAAAGGATGTGTTTGAGAGATGTGGTTATGGAAATGTAATCACATTGATGCCTTATATAACTAAACAGTTAGTTAATGTGTTGATGAGACGATTATTTAATGCCGATTAAATAATATTAGCTAAGACGAATTAACTGTCAATTCGTAAAATTGAATATAATATGTTATATTTAATTAATGTATATAATGTTAGCTTGTACGAATTAATATGTTAATTCGTAATTAAATGTAATCGGTTATATTTAATCAGCGAATGATAATTATACGATATTGTCATAATAAATTATTATTGACCCATATTAATAAATCTACCGCAAGCTGTTGTGTGTAAACTTGTTAATACGGAATAATATAAATGACAATTTATGTTTAATACATTTTATACATTTTGCATACTACCAAAATAAGTAGATTTAATCTCATTATTTTTGGGTAGGTAGAAAAACCGAAATAAAGAAAAAATAATCTCTTCTAATTTCGGTATTTGGGCCGAAAATTTGGAGAGAAAAGATCTCCCTCATTCACTCTTATTTCGGTTACAATAAGAGGTGAGGATAGATCATTTTTCTAACCTAACCTAATTCTTGCCTCTCATCTCAACACAAAAAAAACCGAAAACCCTAATTAATTTTACATAAAATTTGGGGATCGATTCTAGCAACAAGCAAAGGGCATATCTCATATCATCTTGGGTGCAACTGATAGGTGAATATCATTGCGATATTGTTCTTAGGCCGATTATGCTAGGACCGAAGGTTGTTTCTTCATTCTCTACTTTTGTTTATGCAATTTATTTTATGACATGCTTTCATCATGATAAAGTCGTTATAATCCTTAATAATAAGGGAAGTATACAGATTTATTTCCCACAAGTGGTATAGAGCCAAGGCCACGATTTTATTTTGATGATTTTCATAATTTAATTTAGCAAAAGATGAAAGGAATTTCGAAAAAAAAAGGGTTTCGGCTATAAAAAAAAATTTGCCGAGAAGTTTTTTTTTTGCCGTATGTTTTTTTTTTTTCTTTTGTTTTGATGATTTATTTCCATTTAGATTTATTCATATTATTGTTTTAATAGGTTAAGATAATAATATAATGAATTTGTAGATTTTAGGTTTAATAAGGATTAAATCATAATGTAAATGGAAATCGTCTAGTTGTTGATGATAAATTATTTTTTGCTATATTGTTTTTGGCATAAATGGTTCTAAATTGTTGTTTAGAATCATGTTTCTTAAATTTACATGTTTATATTATAAGATGAATATGCCAATCTTGTTAATAGCAACAATAAACGATTTTGTTCATCAATATTATGTTTTTGCAATTAGGGCATAATGCCGAATTGAAATGAATTTTTAGGGCTGTCTCGTTTTTTCCAGCCGAAGAAAATTTTTTTTATTTGTATTTTTCATTCGGATTTTGCTGAAAAACCGAGAAAATTTTTGGGGGCTGATTCGGTTTTTGCAGAATTACCGAAAGAAAGAAAAAGGTTTTTTTTTATTTCTGTTTTTTTTTTCAACCGAAATCTGGAAAAAAAAAAATCTCTTGTTTTTTTCGTTTTGCCGAGACCAAAAGAAAAAAAAAGGATTTTGCTTGGTTAGTTTTGGCCTAGAAAGATTATACATTATATTTACAATGTATGATAAATTATTGTGAAGCGGTTCATAATTTATAGATACCTAATTATTTTAAAGATGTTTAAAATAATGTTGGATTAAATTCATATTACAAGATTAATGTGAATTAAGATTTAAATTAATGTGATTAATTGAGGAATTATCACTTAATTTGATCATTTAAATAGGTGGTTTGGGTAAAATTAATCTACATAATTAAAGAATTATGTCTTGTATGTTTAATTTTTTTTTAGTTGATGCATTTTATTTAGTTGAATGAATCGTTGAATGGTTTTATTACGTATTTTTGCAATCGGTTGTAATTTGTAATACCTAGTGTGGCCTTAGTCAAATTATGTTTTCGTAATGATGGAAACATAATTTTTAATGTAATTTGAGATCTCGTATCTCCGTTTGGTTTTCTTTATTTATTACGGTTTTGAAATTAGAATGTAAATAGGTTTATTATGTAATTTTAAATTGTAATTTTTGAGAAGACCAAAGATGGAGATTGGAGCTCACTCCCGCTACATGGATCAAGATGGAACATCAAGACAAGCTTCTCGGGTCCAAGGATTGATTCCAAAGTTGTATTTATGTTCATCTTGATAGGATAGGCCACACTAGGACTTTATTTTTGTTTTACGTTTTACCGTTCTTATTGCTTTTCATTCACATGCTAGTTAGTGCATCATTTTCCGCCTAAAACCAAACCACCTACTAAAATGCATGAAAATTGACACATATAGGTTATATGCTAGTTTTCATAGACATACAGATGTCACTCAGTTTAAGCCATCACCTTAGTTTATTCATTCACGCATGCTAGATATTAGTTCACTTAAAATGAATTAAAATGAAGATGATGGGATCTTCCTCTAAAACGGAAATTGAGACTAGTCTTTATAAGAGCAAACAACTATGAATCCCTTCTTCGTCGGTAGGCATAATATGACCCCTTCTACGTTGGGTAAGTAGTTTGTGTTGACTTAGTTTATCTCAACATTATAGTCCGAAGAGTTTCTCGTGATTATGATGGACTAAAGATAGAATTTACAGAAATTTATCGACCAAGAATTCTAACAGTAGAATTAGCCAAAAGGTTGGCTTATCAATTTACAGATAATTGAGTCTTGTGATCATTTATATAATTCTTGAGGAAGGTCAATTGTATAAATGCATGAGTCTTCACGTTATAACAGTATTGCAATTAGACTTAAAATCAAATCGATGCATGTGCTTTTTATTTATTCTTCTTTTCGCAGTGTAGAACACGTTTATATTACTGTTACAACAAATGGCTGGAAATAACGAAATCCCAATGCCGAGTGCCGAGTGCCACACTTGGACGCGAGTCCTGGCTTAAAATTTTTATGGACAACATGAATCAGTTCACACGTATGAAAAATGACGGGTCCAACTTTGCGGACTGGGAGGCCGCAATACGGAATGCTGCCATTGCTGACGGTAAGCTCAAGTACTTAACTGAGCCAATACCGCCAAACCCAGGCCCAAATGCAAGAGTCAACGATACAGTTGCTTATAGTGACTTCGTTATGGAAGCGGGTGCGATAAAGAACGTACTCATCTTTGCAATGGAAACAAATTTGCAGAGACGCTTCATTGCCCAAGGTGCAAACAAGATTTTCACCACGCTCACTAATGAGTTCTCAAAAGCACCGAGAATCATTACTTATTAGCATACCTGTCGCTTCTTTGATGCGAAACTCCAGAAGGGCCAACCGGTTAGCCCACACATTCTTCACATGATTGAGAATGTCGAGAAGCTAGAGGCACTTATTTGCAAAATCAGGGAGAGCATAGTCATTGACCGTATGCTTCATTCACTTCATGATGGTTTTGCCCTTTTCAGGGCAAATTACTATATGAATGACATGAAGAAAAGTCCTCATGAGCTCCACTCTCTTCTCGTGCAGACCGAGAAGGATAGGAAATTGAGTGGGAGCATGAAGCAAGATGTTCTCATGATTTCTAATAAAAGTAAGGGTAAGGGCAAGGCTCATAGCGACCTAGCTGTAGGTAAGCCAAAGTTTAAAAAGCCAGGAAACGGTAAGAGTGGGCCTGGTGAGACTAGTGGCTCACAAGGCAAGGCAAAGAGCAAGGGCAGTGACATTGAGTGCCACCATTGTCACAAGACTGGACATTGGAGGAGGAACTATCCCGTGTACCGTGAGGACATCAAAGCAGGCCGCGTCGTTCCTGTTGGTATGTCATCTTATATTCATATGATTGAAATTAACCATGCAAGTTTCGGAACTTGGGTACTTGATACTGGTTGTGGTTCTCATCTGTGTAATCATTTGCAGAGCCTAAAGAACATCATACCTCTCGAAAAAGGTGATGTGGACCTGCGAGTCGGGAATGGAGCACGAGTTGCTGCTATCTCGAAGGGAACATACGTAATCCAACTCCCTAGTGGTTTTGAGTTATTTTTATATAACTGTTACTATGTACCCAGTTTGTCTAAGAACATTATTTCTGTTTCCGTACTTGCTAAAGACGGTTTTGCATTTTCAATAAAGGATAATAGCTGTATTTTCTCTTTCAATGAAATGATTTATGGCAAAGCAGTTTCCATGAATGGAATTTACATCTTAGATCAAACCACGGAAGTATTACACGTGAATAATAAGAAATTAAAGGTTGGTGACAAAGATCAAACCTATCTATGGCATTGTCGAATGGGACACATAAATGAGAAACGCGTGAAGAAACTCGTCGATAATGGGACTATTCCCGCATTCGATTTTTCTACATATGGCACGTGTGAATCATGTCTTATTGTCAAAATGACTCGAATTTCCTTCAAAGGTGTTGGAATGCGCGCTAGTGACCTATTAGGACTCATACATACTGATGTTTGTGGACCTATGTCAATTACCGCTAGAGATGGCTATAAATATTTTATCACGTTCACGGACGATTTGAGTAGATACGGATATGTCTACTTAATGAAGCATAAACGTGAGTCCTTTGATAAATTCAAGGAATACCAGAACAGGGTTGAGAACCAACTGGGTAGAAAGGTTAAAGCACTCCGTTAAGATCGGGGTGGCGAATATCTTTCAAATGAGTTTGATCAACACCTTAAAGACTGTGGAATCGTTTTGCAGTTAACTCCACCTGGAACACCTCAATTAGATGGTGTGTCTGAACGGAGAAATCGAACCTTACTTGATATGGTTCGATCCATGATGAGTCACACGGTAGTGCCTGATTCATTATAGGGTTTTGCTCTTTTGTCAGCTGCTCTTATACTTAACCGAAGTCCGACTAAAGCTGTCGACAAGACTCTATATGAAATGTGGAAGGGAACGGTCCCTAACTTGTCCTTTATTCGGGTTTGGGGCTGCAAGGCTTATGTCAAGTGGAGAAACGAGGATAAGCTCGGCCCGCGATCGGTCAAGACATACCTTATAGGTTATCTAAAAGGAACGTTTGGTCATTACTTCTATTCGCCTACCGAACATCGAGTTTTTGTTGCGGCTAGTGCGACGTTCTTAGAGAAAGAATTTCTCGAGAACAAGACAAGTAATAGAACCTTCGAGCTGTTGAAGATTCCAGAACCAACAACCGAGGAACAGATGGAGAAAGTTGTTCCTCCAACTGATGATACGGTTAATATTCCTGAGGAACCTAGGAGGTCGGGTAGAGTCTCTAATCCTCCGGACAGATACATTGGTATGGTCGAGGAGAATGACGTTTTGCTCCTAGAGAGTAATGAAACCGCTACCTATAAAGGTGCTATGGCCTGTTCCGACTCAAAGCTATGGCTCGAAGCCATGCAATCCGAGATGGACTCCATGTATGAGAATGACGTATGAGATCTTGTTGATTTACCTAATTAGGTAAAACCTCTACAGTGCAAATGGCTTTACAAAATAAAGCATTCTGTAGTCGCGCAACCAGATACCTATAAGGCACGACTAGTGGCAAAAGGTTTCACTCAAGTGCACGGATTGCATTATGATGAGATTTTTACACCCGTAGTCATGCTACGTTCCATTCGGATAATCTTAGCGATTGCCGCTTTTCATGACTATGAAATTTGGCAAATGGATGTGAAAACCGCCTTCTTAAACGGTTATTTGAAGGAAGAGTTGTACATGGTGCAACCCGAAGGTTTCTTAGATCCTGAACATCCTAAGAAAGTATGCAAGCTTAAGCGTTCCATTTATAGACTTAAGCAAGCTTCTCGGAGTTGGAATCATCGTTTCGACCAGGTGATAAAAGAGTATGGCTTCACTCGATCGGTCGAGGAACCATGCTTATATATCAAGTCGAGTGGGAGCAAGATTGTATTCTTGATATTGTATATCGATGACATACTCTTGATTGGGAATGACATTCCTCTCCTATCTTGATTCTGAGAATGGTTGAAGAACCATTTCCAGATGAAAGATCTGGGTGAGGCACAACGCATTTTGGGAATCCGTATCTACCGAGATAGATCACGACGGACGTTATCACTGAGTCAGGAGTCTTATTTGGATAAGATTCTTGAGAGGTTCAGCATCACCAACTCCAAGAAGGAGTACCTTCCAATGACATATGGGATGCAGTTGAGCAAGTCTCAGTCACCCACGACGCCTAAAGGAATTGAGCGCATGGGTCGTGTTCCTTATGCATCTGCAATAGGATCAATCATGTATGCCATGATATGCACACGTCCAGACGTGGCATATGCATTGAGTATGACGAGTCGGTACCAAAAGACTCCAGGTGAAACACACTGGATAGCTGTTAAAAACATCCTCAAGTACCTGCGGAGGACTAAGGATTGGGTATTGACTTATGGAGGAGATACTAAGCTATGCGCAATCGGTTACGCAGATGCTAGCTTCCAAACGGATCGAGATGACTCAAAATCTCAGTCCGGGTTCGTCTTTACTCTTAATGGTGTTGCGGTTAGCTGGAAGAGTTCCAAACAGAGTGTTGTAGCAGATTCTACTACTGAATCCGAGTACTATGCCGCTTCGGAGGCAGCAAAGGAAGCAATATGGATGCGTCAATTCTTACAAGGACTTACGATAGTTCCTAGTTCGAATTACCCGATCACCATCTATTGTGACAATAGAGGTGCCATCTTCCAAGCTAAGGAGCCAATGTCTAGCAACAAATCTAGACATGTACATCGGAAAGCTCACCTGATCCGTGATTACAGGGAGCAAGAGTAGATAGTGATTGACAAGATTGCGACGGATGATAACATCGCGGATCCTCTCACTAAACCGTTGAATTATGATAAGCATGTAGGGCACGTTATTTCCATGGGAATTAAACGTGTTCCTGAGTTGTAGAAGTTGATTATGGATTCGATACATTATCTTTTTCATATACTATTTATAACTTCATCGCTTTAATATAATATTTTGTTTTTCATGTGGATTGTACTGACAACATTGAACACCACAAAGTGAACTGAATTACATTATATTTGTTTTGGTCCGTAATTGCCTACATGAGCTGATAACTCTGGCTATTATATTGTGCAGTTGATTGATGGTGAATCAACGAGCCATAAGTCAAACGGTTGACTGATCGATCACAAATGCGAGATTATAACGATACCTCGTAGGACAAATTTTTGTGACAACGTAATGGAGTCCTAAATGTTTAAAAACATTCGGTGCCAGGTCGTGGATAGGACATCCATTATGTTCCTAGAGTCGATTCTTTTGACTATCGACTGTCTCTTGAGATTAAGGCAGTTTTTGGGTGACTTTGGTTTCTTTCTCACGGTCTGCCGTAACCAGAGGCTAAGTAGATTTTTTCTCGGTCATTTCATACTGTGCTTACATCTGCAGGATTCGAGTTGAGGAAAATATCCAACCCTTATCAGGTATAGTTATTTCTCAGGGCCACTCGAGGAGTTGTAACTGAAATGCATGGCTATGCTCGAATGATGATTCGTTTATCAGTTAAGTTACTCTCTAGTCGGGGGAACCACTCTTGATGATGATCACTTGTAAAATACGACCTTTGTGAATACGGATTTTGCAAATTGTTTTACATTGAGTGGGAGAAATTTTAGGATATGAGAATCGGTTATCGTACATACACTTGTGAGGACAAGTGGGAGTTTGTTGGAGCTTGTGTTCTCCACAAATTAGTGTGATAACATTTGTAAATCTCTTATAGGTTCACAAGGGTATACTTCGTATTTTATCAGTTGATTAACGATTACCTAATAACGGTTGGCTTGCTAGAAAGTTTGACGTTATTATCATACTGATGGCGGTGATCAACTGGTCCCTAAAAGTCACACCTAAAGGATGTGTTTGAGAGATGTGGTTATGGAAATGTAATCACATTGATGCCTTATATAACTAAACAGTTAGTTAATGTGTTGATGAGACGATTATTTAATGCCGATTAAATAATATTAGCTAAGACGAATTAACTGTCAATTCGTAAAATTGAATATAATATGTTATATTTAATTAATGTATATAATGTTAGCTTGTACGAATTAATATGTTAATTCGTAATTAAATGTAATCGGTTATATTTAATCAGCGAATGATAATTATACGATATTGTCATAATAAATTATTATTGACCCATATTAATAAATCTACCAAAGTATTTGTGTGTAAACTTGTTAATACGGAATATTATAAATGACAATTTATGTTTAATACATTTTATACATTTTGCATACTACCAAAATAAGTAGATTTAATCTCATTATTTTTGGGTAGGTAGAAAAACCGAAATAAAGAGAAAATAATCTCTTCTAATTTCGGTATTTGGGCCGATAATTTGGAGAGAAAAGATCTGCCTCATTCACTCTTATTTCGGTTAAAATAAGAGGTGAGGATAGATCATTTTTCTAACCTAACCTAATTCTTGCCTCTCATCTCAACTCAAAAAAACCGAAAACCCTAATTAATTTTACAGAAAATTTGGGGATCGATTCTAGCAACAAGCAAAGGGCCTATCTCATATCATCTTGGGTGCAACTGATAGGTGAATATCATTGCGAAATTGTTCTTAGGCCGATTTTGCTAGGACCGAAGGTTGTTTCTTCATTCTCTACTTTTGTTTATGCAATTTATTTTATGACATGCTTTCATCATGATAAAGTCGTTATAATCCTTAATAATAAGGAAAGTATACAGATTTATTTCCCACAGTTAAACCCTTCTCAAACCTTAAACCAACACCTCCTCTCCATAATTCAAATCCGACACATACTCAGCTAACTCCATGAATCTAATATGATAATCTTCTATGGTCATCTCCTCTGTCATTTTGAATGAATCAAACTCCGACCTCATCTTACTCCTAACATGTTCAGGTACAAACGTGCCCCTCAAAGTATCCTTAAATCCTTTCCATGAGACAAATGGTTCATCACTCTCCTTTCATGCCTCCCTAATCACTGCCTTGTTGCGGTTCCACCACAACCCAGCCTTTCCTTTCAAGTAGTGTGCAGGTTGATCTACTTGCAATTCCTCAGGACAGTTTAAGACTTCGAAAAGATTGTCAAACTCCCTACCCTAATCTCCCAGGAGCGACGGTTCACCAAGTCCATCATACTTCATTGGGTTATGACGAGCAATAGCCGCACTCATCTTAGAAGGATCCTTTGTCGCAGTCTTTGATTGTAGAGCAGCAGTGAGCGCATCATTGGTTGTAATGAGCCTATCGATCTCTTCCTAAGTCATAGCTGTGGATGTAGCTTTCTTGGGTGCCATTTTGGTTCTAATAAGATAAAATAAGAAACATAAGTTTCCGTTCTAAGAAGTTTTGTGTATTAGGTAGAAGATAAAATTTCCTGCATACAAAAGAATATGTGATTGATCGAGCTTGCCTTGCTCAACCAACCACGGCATACACGACATCACGGCCTCACGGCATCACGACCCCCTTTTCTTTCTATTCGTAATTAATTATTTTTTATATATGTTTAGTCTTTAATTCATACAATCTCATAGTTCTATGCCTACAGGCTCAGGGCAACACATTCCGCATATCTCTAAACATAAAATTTACTAAACATGTAAATCACATATACACAATAAATTCATGTGAAGATGCAACAATCCATTATTTATATTTCTCCATCTCAAGCCATTTATGATATTTCAAGAAAATTTTCATGCGTATTCATGCCATGAATTAGAACAAGCTCAAAATAATTTTGAATCACCACACTGCCATTACATAGGTCACATGCCTATTACCCATACATAGGCCACACGCCTATTACCTCCATCTGTCTCAAAATTTCTTACCTTTCGTTCTCATCCTGCAAATAAAATTAGTACTTCTCGCAACTTCAAGATACAATTAGACCCTTAAGGTAAAGCATCCACGCTAACCACCCTTCTCTCTCTTTATCCTTCCTCGAGGTGACCGGCTCAAAACTGAAAAGAGCCAGATCAAGGACGTCTCCCTAACCTAGAAAATGGGCTCCTAAACAGTTTCTACCCCGGGTTCATTTTATTAGACTCGTCCTAAGTTCATTAAATTCATTTGTTTCAGGCCTTAGGATCGTTCGCTCTGATACCACTTTGTAACACCCCCATTTATTTAAGAGCCTTTAGCTAGACATTCCCAAATAAATAAAGGTGTCACCATCTTAGTTGCCTGAGGTAGTAAGTATAAAAGACAACAATACAAAAGTACTTTAAGACGATATATTATTAAAGTGCCTCAAAATAGTTTATTACAAATATCCAACTTAATAAATAATTATTATAGGGTACTTAAACAACTCGCAGCGGAATTAAAATAAATAGTGTCTGAATATTAATAAGGCGATCTCTAGACTCGAGTGATCTCGTCCCAAAGTTCCCCTCTAAGCATCCAGCCCTTGTCACAAGCTAACCTGAAATCAATCTGCTCCCCATTATGGTTCATCACAGGTGTTCACGAATACACAGTCAACCACGAGGTTGAGTAGGTTAACCAAACAACAATAACAATAATGATAATCCATTAGCCTGCAACACAATCAACGAACCAAACCAAGGTCATCGTTCTCATACACGCACGGGTCACACACGGCACATACACGGCACACACACAGCTTGACCGTGCCACACACACACACGCACCATACGGTGAATTCCAATCCGACACCACACACGGTGTACTGCTCAGGTCCATGGCCCACTCCTAACGCCACCATGCCTGTCCGACCATCATACGTACACGACCACGGCACTTACATATCCCCGTGCCTGACCGACCAAACAATCTCAACAACAATGCCAATCTCAATGCCAATCTCTTTCACAATCAATCAACAACAGATATCCAACCAACAAGATAATAATTAATATGATCATAAGACAACAATGATATCAATAAGCTCCAAACAACAATTACGACGTTGTGCTCAAGACAACAATTTCAAAAATAATTCATCTTCCAACAATTCTCCAATTACCAATATAGTAAAATTGAGTAGTTAACCTACATCTTAGCAAATCTTCTCAATTAAGCAAATAAATCAAAAAGCCTCTTCAATAAATTCACCACCTAACAATAATTGAATTATGTATAATTATTAACTAAACTTATTAATAAATTTAAGATGTAAACTACCCGAAACAAATCTCGCAAAACGCCACAAACAACCCCCAATCACACGGCCAAAACGACGGTGGTCAACTCGCCGGTCAACAGCCACACGGCCTCGGTCCTCACGGTCAACGGTCAACGGTCACGGTCACGGTCAATGGCCTTAATACGGGTCATGGTCAAACGTAAACAATTGATAATAGATGATTAGGTATCTTACCGAAATTAATTATCGCAAGGTGAAAAGCTCCGTTTTAAAGTTGTCTCACAAAAGCTCTCCTCACAATTGTATTTGAGTTTTTGAAAAAGAAAAATTATAATTGTGAGGCATATGGTTGGTATTTATATAAGTTGATAGGAGAAGTAGGAAGGTTCTAGGAAAGTCCATTAAATAATAAAATAATGAAAATATCTTAGAGCATAGGTAACACCCAAACCAAATACCACCTTCCTTCCTCTTGGTCCCCCACTGTGGCCCTACACGGCTCACCACACGGTCCAATGTAGACCCCACTGCATCTTATTTGCTTATTTTATTTTACTTCTTTTCTATTACGACTACAACTTATTATTTATTATTCCACTTAATATTTATTCATCTTATTATTTATTTACGACTACCCATATAAATATAAATATTAACATAAACTATTAATTAAAATACGGAGTATTACAATTTGTCCTTTATAATACAAGCTCTCATTCAAGTTATTTGGGTTTCATATTATGTTCTTATTGTTCAAGTTCCACTTTCCTTGTTACGGTAATCTCAATTCTTGTTATTTGATAGTTTTTATTATTATTATTAGCATTCTCATATTGTTATTAGCTATTACATTTTCATTATTAGTTATTATCACTATAGTTTATTCCTAGTAATTTCATTCACATTTATCATCAAAGTCATTTCACTAATTATTTGTTATCATATTAGTTGTTTTATTTCTGTTATTATCATTTGGTATAATTCTAAATCCATCGTATTCATTTAGTCATATTTCTTTTATTATCATGTTTACCACTTCATATATCACCATTAGTTCTATTTCTAATATGAGTGAGTAGTTTCACATGTCTAGGGATTATGGAAGGCATGCATAATTAGTATTTATAACTGTTAAATTAGGATGATGTAATATTGTTTAATAGTTTCTATCACATGCTTGTTTTATTTGCTAATCTTTGATAATTGTGAAAGACCATAACCCCAATTAGACCTCTCTAATTAGGTTATCAAAATTTCTTTATTTTAGAAATCTTTGGATCTATGCATTATGCATGTAATATATGAGCATTAAAAAAAATAAAAGAAGAGGAAAACAATTTTCCTTACATTGAGTATGGTAATAATGGGCACAACAAGATCACCATCTTGGTTGTTCTTGAGCTATTTATCAATGGCAAGATCCTCCATAAACCCATTCTCCAAAATAGGAGATCTCCTCTCTTAAGCACCCAAGAACTAAACCCAATGTCTTAAATATATATTAACTAGATATATTATCTAGGACACCCTTGCTAATATGTAAATATTACTAACAAACTTAGTAAATATTTAAGATTTATTACTAGCAATTAGTAATTTGATTTTATTTGGATTTAGAGAGATGTACTCTAGAATTTTCCACATGCAAAAGTTGAGTGAAAAATGATCAACACAAGTGTTGTGTCCTACATGCTTTGGACGGTTCATGTGGGTCTTATGGGGAGTTTTTTTCCTTTCCTTTTTATGACCCAGTGAAAGTGTGTCTTGAATAGAATAAAAGTTAATTGGGAAGAACAAAGTTTAGTGGAAGAAAAAGCATGCATGAAAATAAATCATGATCCTTTCACTCACAAATATGAACCGTGTAATGTGCCCTCACATGGGTCCATTTCGATTTTACAATTTGTCTCACAAATCGATATAAATCTTCCGTCTTTTGCATCTTTAATGTTAACAACGTTTCCCAATTATTTCCGTCTTAAACACTCCGTAAATATGTATGTACAGCTACACATATATTTACGTACTAATACTAATCACATTAGTCAATTAGTAATAATTTAACAATTAACTGCTTAATCATTAATTCCCGTCTCAAATAATTTATTATTCAATTATCGCATAATTAAAAAAGAATTTCCGCCCTTCGAGTTCACAACTCGATATCTCTCTAAATTACTTAATCGACTAACTCTTAGTCAGTTTATCAAGGGACTAATTAAACTATATCTCATACAATTAATTAGATTTCGTGTTGGGGCTCCTTCCTTTAGGCGTGACTGAAAGGGATCAGCTGACCACCGCCGTCTCACGACAGTAACGTCAAACCCTAGTTGGCCAACCGTTACCGATATACGTTGATAAGCTGACTAGTATTGCCAATGAATATCCCATGCATATTCCTTAATGAGATTTAATGTGATCACGCACTATTGTGGAGGACAACTACTCCAACAATCTCTCACTTGTCCGAGACAATTTGTGCGATGATTATAACACACAATTGTGGATAACTCTTTATCTCAACAATATACTGCTTGTACCATACAAAGGTGTATTACCGATTCTCTTGTCCGTTTTAATAACAATCTCCCACTTAATGCAAGGTGTCTTTCAGGTCGCACTTGCACATGAACATATCGTGAGTGGTTTTCTCGATCGGGAGTGTGACCGCGAGACCGGAAAAATCTACCATAGATTACTTCCGAGCGCGACCATGCATTTCCCAGGCACAACTCCTTGAGTGGCCTTGAGATGTATAAACCTAACTTGGCCGGGTGAACAATTCATGTATGCCCTATCTATCCTTTTGCACAATAAAGATCACCATGACCCAGTAGATGCCCTTTGACCACCTTTCACGGTACGACCTAGGACAAAAACCAAAGTCACTCAGAAACTGCACTGGCTCAGATAATAATCTCCAGTTCGAAGAATCGACTCATAGGAATATCATAGAAGTCCCTGCCACGACCAGGCGTCTGCAATAGATCTAAGGGACTCTATAAATGTCACTGCCCGCCAAAGTGTCCAACAGTCTATCTATGTAAACGATTAGTCATCCCTATGACCTTATGGTGCTGAACCTACCATCAATCGACTTACAATCTAGTCACTCCGAGACGTCATCTCATTAAGTGACTAGGGGCTAATACAATATTCATCCTATTCACTTGAATTGGGGTTCAACATTGTCTCCACAACCAATTCGGATAAACAAAGTATTCAATGTTTTCAGTCAAAACTGCATAATTGAGTTCTTGAAGAGACTCAAACAATGAATGCAATCATCACTTATGTAAATATTAATAATCTATCCAATATTTACATAACGATCTTTAGCAATTAAGGTATACTCCTCAATCACATTGAGATTAAATAACCATTATGTCTACCTTATGCTAACGGCTTTGGTTAGAGGATTAGCAACAGTTGCATCACTCTACTTTCCATTGCTATTTTCCTTTGTTCCATGTAATCTTCTCATCACATACAACCTTTCTGAGTACATGTCTAAACAAGTTTTTAGACTCTGGTTCTAAAGCCAGTCAAACACTCCCACTGTTTTCACAGTCTCTCGGGAGACGATGTTCGGCTAACAGAACTACTCTAGTTCCATTAAACTCTGGATATCAACTGTCTATTTTACAACATCAGATGTTGTAATGTACTTGTAGATACCCAGTATCTATTAAGACTTCAACAAACACCCCATGATTATCGGACTACAACATGCTTATGAATCGCAGCGTTTGATCGACAGTTTGTGTACAACTATACGTCGGAAAACTTAAAACGATTTCGAAAATAAAACATTTCAAAACTTTTCAAAAGTACCTAGAGTGTTTAATGCATGACGACAGGGTCACAATGACACTAACTAGAGTCAAAATCGACACCGGACCAAAAACCGACTCAAAAATCAAATCCTGACTCCAACAACGAGTCAAACCGAGTCAAACACAAAAAACGAAACCTTTCAAATGCTTCCATGTTAAGATTTCCTGGAATCATACATGGTCAAGTACAAATTAAGTTCTTCCAAATCCTAGGATAGAACAAATCATGATTGCACTTATGTGATAGCGACAAGACACCTCGAAGACGTGCGATATGGCTCGCGCCTCTTTGAGCAGCCCATGCGGCCACGTCGCTCAAAACACACACAACCACCCATTTTCCTATAAATACCCCTCAAATGCCACCATTTGAGAGTTACGCGAGTTTCCGCCCCCTCATTTCTCCCTTAAAATTCTAGACTCGACTTCTCAAGTCACAATCCGACACGTGTTTACGACGTACCCATCGTAAACACAAGCCTTGCACATTGTTTGGTACCGTCATCGTGCATTAAATCACTTGACCGACCATCTCGACCACTACACCATCACTAAACTTAACAAAACACTCTTTTACTTACTAAAACGGTTTTTAAACCGAGTTTTCCGGCCAAACAAGTTGATACACTTTCGTCGGTTTCTCGCCACAAGCCTAGTATGTAAGTATGAGGGTGTAAAAATCTTCTTTTATCATGTTTTCATATGTTTCATGACTATAACATGCTAAATCATGAATAACATGGTCCAAAACATGGGAAGAATGAGCCAAAACCGGATTTTTGGTTGACGTAGAGGCTACTTATGTAGCACATAGGCTCGCGCCTAAAGCACCCTGCTCAACCTAAATCCAAACCGTGTTTGGTCTCTTCATCTCCTTCATTTTTATTTCATATTTGTAAGCGGCTTTTACCATTTCAAGTATTTTCAAACCATTTTTTATGACATGTTTTTAACCATAAAACATTTTTCACCCTTGGTTCCTAATACCATGACGGTTTAATCCGTGTTTAGGTGATAATATTTGGTTAAATACATTATAAAAGGTATTTTAAAGCCTTTTATTTCATTTTTTACATTTTGAAGGGTATTTTAAAGCCTTTCTCATTTCTTCACATTTTCAAAACAAATGTATTAGTAACCAACACAAAGTCATCCTTGGTTCCACATACCATGTCGGATTTTAACCCGAGTACGATGATGAACGTTGACTAATTAAAAATAAATGAACTTAAAACAATTAGTTCATAATTATCTTCAAAACTATTCATGTCAATCTTGCAAAACCGAACCCGACATTGAATATTGTCAAAACAATGGCGATTATTCAAGTCTCGTTCTTCAAATCAACACGAAAGCGGCCTAAACGGTCTTTTGAATCCAAGACGGGTTCAAACACCCAATTTTCAATACGTTTTAAAAACTCTTTCAATGGTCAGAAGACGTTTTCCATCGTCTGTTGACCCGCGCCTAAACAGGCCACTCACTTTTCTATTTTCAAACCAGGACATACCCATTTGCATCGCCAACCGGCTCGCGCCTCTTTTGCTGGTCTGATGCAGACCAAGGGAGACCCTTTTGCATCGCCAACAGGCTTGCGCCTCTTATGGCTGCCTGATGCATGGTCTGTTCCCCTTCCAGCATTTGTCCAGGACGATCCCGACTTCGGTTAACCCGAATACAGGACGGATCAGACGACGAATCTGCCCATTCAACATCATATTTGCAAAACGTCTTAGTAAGACAAATGGATCACGTTATGTACCATAAACCTAATTCGGTAAATGGATGTTTAATTTCCGTCTTGCATGCAAATCAACGTTAAATCCAACTCGATATCTTATACTTGATACTTGGATTAAACAAACCGACGTAGAAAGCTCACATGTTAGGTTACAACTAGTGGACGCGCATTTATGCATTTACACGTTTTATCAACTTTTGCATTTAACCAACAAAGATCGATCAGTAGAGGCCGCTACCGCGAGCGGGATTGGGTGTCTGATTAACGGGCTTCTCAATACGTACCTTCACCTCTTACTCAGAAACTTTGGATAGTGGACGACCTTATCCAGGGCGTACGAGAGTCATTCTCGAGATATGATGCTAAAGAGGGACGATTCCTTATCTTTAGTACCTATGTCAAACACTGCTTTGTGCTTCATTTGACTGAGGTATAAAGTGGATTCGAACGGGTTCCAAGCATCCCACAAATGCTTGGTGGCGACTCCGAACATCTCTTGCATCGTTTCGAGACCCTTGCCAAGACGAAACCGACCGATCTAAAACGATCCGATCGAAAGCATTCGTACGCCGCCGAGCGTGGCTTTCAAAAAAGACCGCTGCCTTTGTCCACAGATCGGCTGGGCATACGCAGGTGGGCCATGTCCACAGATTGGCGACTCCGCTAAGGGAAACTAGGACACTTGTGTCTTTGTGATCCCTAGATGGTGAGACTCGAACGAGGTCTTGGTTGAAATGCATTAATTGATATTACGGTCATAGTCGGGTTCGTTGTCCGGGCCTATAACCTAACCCTTTTCGACCAATTGGCTCGTCTCGTCGGCGTGAGTTTTCTCATCCCTGCGTTTTGAATCCCGATTGAGTCAAGCATACCGTTGACAATACACATTTCTGTTTCGTCAAGGAGCTTTCATCACCTTCGAGCACGAGGCTAGGGCACCCTCCTTACACATTTTGTTTGGATTAGTATACCTCTCGAAAATTGGGGTTTGATTGCTTGGTGTGTATCCCACCCTTTAAGCCAAAACCCGTGTCAGCATTATGCATAATATAATGAAACCGCGAGTGCTTATGTGTTATGTGATCATAAGTCCTTCCGTGTCATTTTCAAACTTTAAAAATACCTTTTCTGCGCCGTTATAATGGCCATTTCAAACCTCGGTCTTTCGCCGACCGTTGCATTTCAAACAACACGCCTTTCTAGGCCGTCGTAATGACGATTTTCAAACTCGGTTTTTTACAACCATTTCAACACGCCTTTCTAGGCCGTGGCAATGACGATTTTCAAACCCGGTTTTCTACAACCATTTCAACACGCCTTTCTAGGCCGTCGTAATGACGATTTTCAAAACCCTGTTTTCTATAACCATTTCAACACGCCTTTTTAGGCCGTCGTAATGATGATTTTCAAACTCGGTTTCCTACAACCATTTCAAAACACCTTTTTACGCCGTTATAATCGCCGCGTCCAGACACGGATTTTAACCCGTCTTACGCCGACAATGGCGTTTTCAAAACCCGATAAAGGCACACACCCCTTTCTCGAGACATTTTCAAGATCCCGAGGACCGTACACCATCTCCGAGACCTTTTCAAACCTTTCAAAACTCGATTTTCAAAACATACAATTTTGAGTTTCAAAAACCGTCTCTGGAAACAGTACATTGTTTTCCAAGCCGACTCAAACTCAAACCGTCTTTTGAAAACAAACTTAAGATAACCCTTCAACTGACCGACTTGCGGAGATCCCTATTCGTCGGAAGCCGTCCATAAAGCGACAAACGAATCTTTTTGAAAATCTCTATTTTCGAAAACTTCAGTCCACCATTCCAATTCCTCCTCGTGTCTATCGAGTCAGAGCAAACGTACTTATGGGTCTTTACTTATGATTCGTCTTACCACGAGACTCGTCCAACGGCGTCGCGCCACTACGTTGGACGCGAGTCAAAAATTTCAGTCAACACCGTCACGTCATAAAACGAGTCAGCACCGAGGTACCACACACAGGTCATCCTCGTCTTGTTGAGTCTGATCTTTGTTCTGTCCTTTGTGTTGTCTGCGTTCAGTCTTTGGACCGTGTCGGATTGAGATGTAATGTGAGCCGTTTTTTTGCCTCAGAACCATGGCCCCGTCTTCAAATTCGTCCATCAACAACAATGACAACAGAGATGTTACCACTGCCCAGCTAGCCAGCGGACTCACTGCTCTTAAGGTCACCCTAGACCGGGTTGAGACCCGTATCGACACCCTGGAAAACAAGGAAACCGGAGAACACAACACTCTGCCCTTAACTGAAACCGAGAAAAGGTTCAAACTCTTGGAAGAACAACTTCTAGCCTAGGGTAACAACATCCACCTCGAGAACAACCGAAGATTTGAACCCGTTAGGGATCAACTACCCAACAACTTCACCTTGACTGATGTGCCCAAATTCAAGGGAGCGGAGGACCCACTCAATCACATCTGAGCCTTCAAGGACTACATGGCCATAAAAGGAGTCAAACAGGAACTCTTCACCCGGATTTTTCCATCATCCCTGGAACCGATCCCTCGCCCATGGTACTACTCCCTTGACCCGAAGAACCTCACTACCTGGGATGAGGTTGCAGTTGAATTTGCTAAGCAGTATGCCGACAATGTCGAGATTCAGGCCAACACCCGTACTCTTGAGGTCCTAACTCAAAATGATAAAGAGGGATTCACAGAATTCATAAACCCATTGGAGAAGAGTAAGCACTCAGTTGGCCAGCAAGCCAAGCGAGTCAACTTTGGTAGAGAAATTTGTCAACAATCTCCGCCCGGTATATGCCAACTTACTGAGATACCAAAACATCAAGACATTCCAGGATCTACAAATCCTTGGAACCCGCATCGAAGAAGACCTCTGAAAGGGTGTCCTAGCCAAAACCACCGTAGAGGCTACCAGGGATCCACATCAACCGGATCTCACCCTTATGGTCAAAAAAACAAAATTGACGAGGTCAACCTCCTCGAGCCAACCGCAAAAAGAGGTGAGCGCCCTCAAAGAGTGTTCACCAACCTAGGGTCAACTTATGCAAGCGCCCTAAAAAGGCTTATGGACCAAGGGAAATTACAACCAATTGGACCCACTCCAGATCCGTCTCATGCTATGAAGTCCCGTTTCTGGAACCCTAATGCCTACAGCCAATACCACCAAGGGAAAGGTCATGACACGGAAACCTATTTTAAGCTCAAACACGTCATTCAGGCCATGATCGAAAAAGTGGAATTACCTTTGCCTCCACAAACTAAACCAAACAATAAGACAAACCCTTTGGGAATCCATGCTATCTCCGATGACGAGCGAACTTTGGACTGCTAACACCTCATCTTACCAATTGATGATGAGGTGAATGCCCGGGAGAAGGATGCCTCGGACGGGGTATTCGTGTTTAGTGCCGCAACCATGCTTGCCATGTTCCAACAAGTTGAGGAGGCTATAGCCAGTATATTGAAAGGATTAGTCGGCTTGATGACGCTTACCATCGATTAATTTTCAATCCTCTGAACACCCAAAACTACCCTCATCAGGAAGGATTGCTCCCGCGACCATTCTGGCACGCACCCCACAACAATCAACCCCACAAAAATTACCCTCACAATAATTACCCTCATAAAAATTGCCCACCAAGGAATACCTCTCCGAGGTACCCTCGAGATCTCGAAATCAATGGTATCTGGCGAGATGACGCTGAGGATGTCTATGTGGTCCCGGGAAAAGGGAAACAGGCAAAAGAGATCGGTCATCTTACCCGGTCCGGACGCCCCTATCAAAATCCAAACAATTCAACAATCATTCCAACAACGAATGACAAAGTTGTCCCGGATGTGGACACTCAACCAAAGGCTCCCGAGAATTCGATCCTCAAGCAGCTGCAAAAAGCAAAAGCCGAAATTTCAATTTGGCAATTGATCGCCACATCCTTCGAGCATCGGCAAGCTCTGCTGCAAGCCTTGGGAAAAATGACTGTTCCCTCTACCTCCTCCCCTGAACAAGTGGTAGAACACATGACAAGGGATGTCCCCGACCTGAACAACCCTGTCATCTTCTTTGATGAGGATATCCCTCTATTCGGACCCAACCATAACCTGGCCCTATACATCACCGTCCAGTGCCTCAAGAAGAATGTTCATATGGTTCTAGTGGATGACGGATCCGCGGTTAATGTCATTCCCCTGAAAACAGCTCATAAACTTGGTATCAAAGAAGCTGATTTGGTCCCAACAAATCAAGGAGTACGCGCTTATGACGGCACTCGTCGTAAGGTTGCGGGGCTTATCACCCTAACCGTTACAACCGGACCTTTGGAAAGCCAAACCAGTTTTCAGGTGGTCGACATCGACGCCTCCTTTAACACGATTATGGGACGCCGCTGGATTCATGCCGTCAAGGTAGTTACCTCAACCCTGCACCGGAAAATCAGGGTCCCTTTCAACGGGAAGATAATCACAATACTTGATTCCCCGATCAAAGCCGTCATGAAGAAGGGAATAGCCTCCCAAGTCATTGAGGAGGACGACAGTGAAATATGGGGATTTCAAGCCGTGAATGCCCTAACCGACGAATCAACACCTTTTGATTGTGACCCGTTTACCAACCTCACCGTCAACTGCATTCTGATGCGTCAGGGATATTTCCCGGGTTTACCCCTCAACCTGCTAAAGAGCACCTTGCCTCCCTTGAAATAGGCCAAGGTCCCCAACATCCCCTTCGGGCTAGGCTATGAGCCTACCGATGAAGACATCCAGGAGATGAACCTCCTAATACGGAAGCGCAAGAAGCACGGAGTCATTCTCTGTCCCTATCATTTAACCCTTATTGGGTACTTCATCCCCGAGGGAGAGACTGAACTCAACCACGGCTTTCCTGAGCCGATCTATGATTCTGTGGCCATGGTCCAACACTCGTGTGTAGAAGTCTTTCAAGACTGCTACTTCATCCCCGACAACACAAAAGTTGCATCAACCAAGTCTGAGTCGACCCCATGCCTCGACGGACAAGCTGTCACTATCCTCTTCAGAGAAGACAACATCAAGCACCTCAACTACGAGGACATCATCAACATTGCTCTAAAGGACAACCAGTTTGACGCCACTGCCTTAATCTCTGATTTTGACCCAGAGAAAGCTACACAGGGTTGGAGGAAAACTGTCACGTGGACCAATCGTCAAGGCCGCATTCTCAAGATTACAACTGGAGAAGGCGTTATGTTCAAAGAGGGAAGTGAAGAAGAATCTGAGTCTGAGTCGGAGTCAGAGTCTGCCTTAGCTCCTAGCACATCTGATGTCCCAGTCAGAGTCCCCTTCCCACTATTTTATCACAAACTTGTGGCTGCTTCAGAGGCTGAGTCAACTAGAGTCATCCCCACTCCCACGGAAGGTGACAACATGGAGCTTGTTCCAGGGGCCACCTCCCCTGTTGTGTTGCCTCTGACTGCCCACGAGATGTCCGTCCTATCCGAGCTTTTCGCTCAAGTAAACTTAATGAACGCTAAGTTTTCTTATGACTCGTCTCAATTTAGCTGCAATGCAATTCTGAATGACTATGAGGAATTCGACTTGAGTGACTACCCACCTCACCTAGCCAAAGAACTTGACAAACGGGAAACCAGGACCCCCATCATTGAGGAGACCGAACCTATTAACGTAGGGACCGACAACACACCTCAAGAACTTAGGATAAGGACAACCCTGGACCCCTCGTAAAGACAACAGTTCATTGACCTCCTAGACGAATACAAAGACGTACTCTCCTGGTCCTATTGAGACATGCCTGGGATCGATAGGGAGATTGCAGAACACATGATACCCATTAAGCCCGGAGCTAAGCCCGTAAAGCAAAAGTTGCGCCGAATGCGCCCTGAATGGGCCTTGAAAATCAAAGAAGAGGTGGATAAATAGTTCAAGGCTGGGTTCATCAAAGTGTTTGAGTACTCTGACTGGGTGGCCAACATTGTGCCTGTACCCAAGAAAGATGGGAGAATCCGGGTTTGCGTCGACTTCAGGGATCTGTATAAAGCATGTCCAAAGGACGACTTCCCTTTGCCACATGTTGCCATCCTGGTGGACAATACCGCCGAGCAGAGCCCTCCTATCATTCATGGACGGGTATGTTGGGTACAACCAGATAAAAATGGCTGAGGAAGACATGCACAAGACTGCATTCACTACACAGTGGGGTACATATTGCTACACTGTCATGTCCTTCGGCCTCACCAACGCCGGAGCAACCTATCAAAGAACCGCTACCACTCTCCTACATGATATGATGCACAAGAAGGTAGAGGTATATGTCAATGACATGATCGTCAAATCAAAATAACGGGACGGCCACATCAATGCCCTTCGAAAATTCTTCGCTCGTCTACAGAAATACAACATGAGACTGAATCCTCAGAAGTGTGCATTCGGGGTCACCTCCGGAGAACTCTTAGGACACGTCGTCAGCAAAAGAGGCATTGAGATTGATCCAACGAAAATCAAAGCCCTTCAACAAATGCCTCGGCCTAAGAACGAGAAGGAGATTCGGGGATTTCTCGGTCAGGTTCAATACATCAGCCGCTTCATAGCCAAGCTCACTATGATTTGTGAACCAATCTTCAAGAAGAATCGCGCATCCGATCACAACGATTGGGACGACGACTGTCAAAAGACCTTCGACAGGATAAAGGAAATCCTATCTAAGCCTCCTATCCTCATGCCACCTCAACAAGAAATTCCCTTATCCCTGTACCTGACTGTCACCGACACAGCCATGGGAGCAATGCTAGCACAAACAGTCAACGGCGAAGAACGAGCCATATACTACATCAGCAAAAAGTTCATCGAGTATGAGACAAGGAACACCCAACTGGAAAAGACATACCTTGCCCTAGTATGGTCAACAAAGAAGTTGCGGCACTACATGCTCAGCTAAAAGGTTCACATCTACTCCAAGATGGACCCGGTCAAATATATCTTCAAGAAACCCGTATTAAACGGAAGGCTGTCTAGATGGACACTCATGTTATCCGAATTTGATCTCACGTTCGTACCCCTCAAGGTTATCAAGGGAAGGGCAGTCGCCGATTTCCTAGAAGAAAATCCCGTCAACGGGGATCCAACGACCGACACATGGTCACTTCCTGACGAAGACATCCTTTGTGCCGACACCGACGCATGGGACCTATACTTCGATGGTGCATCTAATCTGAGAGGCTTCGGGGTAGGAATCCTTCTAATATCACCAGAGGGAGAAAACGTTCCGATCTCGGTCAAACTAGACTTCGCCGTCACCAACAATGCCGCCGAATATGAAGCATGCCTCATCGGCCTACGAGCAGCCATAACACTTGGCATCAAGAGACTGAGGGTCCACAGCGATTCCTCACTCGTATTCAACCAGGTGTCCGGATCATGAAAAATCCAGAGTGACACCTTAGCTCCCTACCGAGCGAAAATCAATCAAGAGGCCGAGTTCTTCTACCAAGTCGACTACTTCCACTTTCCACGAGAGGAAAATCAATTTACTGATGCCCTGGCAAAACTTGCCGCGCTCGTCAACATACCTGACGACATGACATCGATGCCCCTATGTGTCGAGAGAAGGAGCGAGCCAACTCACGTCTGTACCATCAACAAAGACGATGAAAACCAGGATGAACCTTGGTACCAAGCCATCCTCAACTACAAAACCAAAAACGAATTCCCTCCCAAATCTGATACAAGAGGACAAAGAGCCATCTGTTTACTTACATCACAATTCGTGATAAACCAAGAACAATTATACAAAAGAACACCCCAAGGGATTCTCCTCTTTTGCATTGACCATCACAAAGCCAAAAAAGTCATGGGAGAGGTCAACGACGGAGAATGTGGCCCTCACATGAGCGTAATGATGCTGACCCGAAAACTCATGCGGTTACGCTACTATTGGACCACCATGGAAGCCGATTGCCGCAACTACGTCAAACATTGCCACAATTGCCAAATCTTCGCCAACATACAACACATACCACCATCCCTTTTATACACCATGACATCGCCCTGGCCTTTCTCGACCAGGGGCATCGACATCATCGGGAAAGTCAACCCGATAGGCACCAAAGGACATTGCTTTGTCCTCGTCGTCATCGACTATTTCACCAAATGGGTAGAAGCACAGTCCTATGCAGTCTTGACCGCCAAACAAGTGGCCAAGTTCATCCAGGACAACATCATCTGCAGACTGCAGATATGGGGTACCCCATGAAATCATCAGCGATCAAGGCTCTCACTTCCGAGCGAAAACACAAGCCTTGCTGGACAAATACAAGATCAAATGACATCGATCATCCCCCTAGCGTCCCCAAACCAACGGAGCGGTGGAGGCAGCAAACAAAACTCTTGTCACCATTATCAAGAAAGTGCAAGATAATTACCGCGATTGGCCGAGCAAACTCCCATTCGCTCTCTCGGGATACCGAACCTCCATTCGAACACCGACAGGAGCCACACCCTTCTACCTAGCATATGGTATGGAGGCAGTTCAGCCGGTATACTATGAGATCCCATCTCTACACATCCTACTGGAAAGTAAAGTTCCTGAGGCGAAATGGACCCATCGAAGGTTCGAACAACTCACACTTCTAGACGAATGGCGGCTCAACGCCTTGCATAACGTCCAGCTATACCAAAGATGTATACAACGGGCATTCAACAAAAAGGTTAAACCCAGGAACATCAAGGAAGGTGACTTGGTCCTCAAGTCGGTTCGAGCGCCATTACCCGTCGATCCGAGGGGGATATTCAAACCCAAATGGGCCGGGCCATACCTGGTAAAGAAAATCCTTTCGAGGAGTGCAGTGAGACTGAGTGACCTACACGGGGAGGATTTCACAAACCCGACCAACCTAGACCAACTCAAGAAATACTACCCTTGAACCGTAGCAACCAACAACCTCACCCTAGTTTTACAACTAGCAACCACCTTAACCCTTTCAAGTCAAGTTCCTCAACTCGTTATGATTTGAAATTGCATGTTTTATCGTGTCTAAGTTGCGGCACCTTGTCCGTTTCAAATGCCCTTTAATCTATCAAAGGCAACATCCATTTGCACTCAAACAAAACCCCTGAACTACGAGCATGGTTTGATTTCACCTTTTCATGTGGATACGTAGGCAGTCCTTTCTTATACAAGAGGGATACAACCACAAAACCCAAATAAATTCACAAAACATTTCGAACTACGATCATGGTTTGATTTCACCTTTCAGGTGGATATGTAGGCAGTCCTTTCTTATACAAGAGGGATACAACCACATACCCAAATAAATTCACAAAACATTTCGAACTACGATCATGGTTTGATTTCACCTTTTCAGGTGGATACGTAGGCAGTCCTTTCTTACACAAGAAGGATACAACCATCCCCATAATAAAAAAAAAAAACATTCCCCTATGTTTACCCACATACAAAACATCACCCACATCAACTTTCAAAAAAAAGGAAAGGGAAGAACATTCCCTTTCCCACAAAAAAAAAAAGCCTTTCTCCTTTTCCACAAAATTTCATTCCCCAAGTGCAATGTTTAGGATAATTCAAGTCGAATTGCCTTTAAAAAATGGATGGAATAAACAATCGTTCACAACTCTTTCAACACAAGCAATCCTCTTATTTGATTAATAATGAGAAGGATTACAAATTCAACAACAAATAAAGCTCGGCAAGTCTACAACTTATCAAAGCTAAGGTGTCGACTAAGGCACCTCACATAGTAAAACTAGCATAAAACACCCAATACATAGCTAGTACAACATAATAAAAAGTCACAACACTAATACAACATAATAATAAAGTGGGTAATGGACGTCTTCATTCTTCCATTCTACCTTTGCCTTTTCCCTCGGGGTACATCTTCCGCTTATTCTTCTTACTGGCCCGCCTAGCATGAACTTCCTCATTGGAACGGATCCTCAATGGGTCTACAACGGCGACGGCCTCCGGCCTCTTGCATAACCCTATACTCGGTCCAAAACGAGCCCATACACGGCCCACTACGTCTTTGGGACCCGAGCTTCTCCTCTTTGGCGGCCTCATCACATCCGGGCTAGATCTGTCAACAAAGTCCTCAAAGAACGCACGATTGGCCTTGCCAACCTCTCTATTCTTCAAATCAACAACCTCATCCTTACGAGATTTGGACCTCTCCTCTAAGGTTTGAGCTCTTGACCACTTGACATAAGCGGGAGTCACCCATGTCGTGGCAACGGGGCTTGGTACCTCCCAAAGCGGCCGAGTGGCCCACCACCTTTCGAAGACCTCCACAAGCTCGGAGTTTCAAAAAACACTCTCTTGGACAAGAGTATCTTGAGCGGGCACCTTTTGTTGATGCCCCATTTGCCTCATGAGCCTTTCGGGATAAATGAAGGAAGCAACCTTCAAACCCACCACCATCAAAGAGCAAGAACTAGAAATCGGAGCGAGCAACCCCGTGAAGGACCTCAAGTGCCACCATGGCACCACCCACCGGATATGAGGACCACCCTCCTCCACCAATCTTGAGGTCCAATAGGCCTCGGTGGATGCAAAACTATCCGAGTACAACTTCTTCCTCATAGTAAGGTGACGGAAGGAATAAGAAGTGAATCTCATGCATTGGACCTCCTCCCTCCCCCCAACCGGTTTTATGCATAGAAAAGACAAGGGCTTTTCTTTTATTATTCATATCTTTACTACCTAAGTTTTCTAGTGTAAGAAAATCATTTTTATTCTCTACTTTTGTGAAGAATTTTAGAGAAATAAAACCTCACAAAAGTACTCCCTCTTGGACCGAAATATTCAAGAGCAAATACAAATTATTTTTGTGTCCAAATTTTAAGTAAGATTAGTATTATTACTAGCTCATAATAATATTAGTTATTAAGGGTGTTCCTTGTGTTGGGAAATGTGTCCTCAACAATAGTGCGATCACATGATTTAATACCATAATTAAATCTCATATAAAGAATACGTAAGGGATGATTCAATTATATAGTCAACTGATCAACATTAATCGGTAACGATTGGCTTGCTAGAGTTTGACGTTACTGTCATGGGACGGTGGTGGTCAGTTGATCCCTTAAGGTCACAGCTAAAGGATGATGCCCTTATCTATAAAGTTAATTAATTGTATGTCGATACAAGTTGATTAATTCCTTAAAAATGAACAATTTATTTTTAATGAGAGGAAATATGTATCTTATGTTAATGTGATTAAATAAGATCATATTTAGTGAATTAATATGTTAATTCACTAAATTATGTTGAGGTTTTATAAAAGTTTCGAGGTAGAGGTAATTGGTTATTTACATTTACAAGAGGTTGTAAATTTAACTAACTAGCTATTATGGGACCCATTATATGTTGATATAATGATAAAATATTACTCAATAAGTTGAGTGAATATATGTTTATTAATTTATCACATAATTGTTGTATGATCAAATTAATATTTAATTATGTAAGATAATTAAATATAAGACTTATAAGCATTTGTGGGACAAATATTATAAGACAAAAATTGACCCATATACTCTCATATGTACCGTCCAAATAGGTGTTGATGCTTGTTTTTTGAGTTTTGTCATTTTGTTGTTGGAAAGATGCTCCAACAACTTATGACATGCTTTAATCATAGCCTAAAGACCTACTAAAAAGCATATTGATAAGACAAATTGTCAAGAACCAAAAATATGCTCCATAAAGGAGGCTTGGACGGTACAAAGAGAAATGAGGAGAATTTTTGTGGTTATTTATTTTTATCATTCTACCACTCACTCATCCTCATATGAAAAACCTCTATTATTCATAGTTTTCTTTCTATCAAAACATGAGAAGTTTTGATCCAAATTGTTCAATGAGATTACTAATATTATTAGTGTAATATATGAGTATTAGTAATCAATTTTAAGGTAAACTACTAAACAAATATCTAGCAAATATTATTTAGTGGGGATAAGGGATAATCTTGGGTGCAATCAAGAGGAGTGACTTCTATACTTGAGGTCTATGGAGGATCATCCTAATACTCATCATAGCTCAAGAACAAGTGAAGGTAGGAGACCTTACTTGTGCCCAAAAAATCGAAATTAACAATGTAAGGGACATTGTTTTCTTATAAATCTTTCATTTTGTTATGCATGCACTAGATCTAAAGAACATATAATTAAAAAGTTAATTTGTTCACTTTTAGAGGAGTCTAATAATAGGTATATGAACCTAACAAGTGGTATCAGAGCATAAGATGTTGCATGCATAATCGGTTATTGTTTTTCCGAGTTAAAAGGTTAACATATAAAACTAAAAATTTGTGATTTATAAGTATAAGCCACGAAATCACCATGCATGTTATATATTCTGGTCCTAAAATGTTTTTAGGTCATTTTTATGATTTATGGAAATTTATTGCTCATTTTAATGATTTTTAGTGATTTTATTACATTTTTATGACTAAAATGGGAATTAAAATGCTAAAAATAGTTAAACTAAGTTTCTGACCTTGGAAAATTTATATGACCTCACATGCATATTTTACAAGTTTTATGTAAAAAGTCGAGTTAATTTGATTAATTTTGCATGATTTATGATTTTTATGAGATAAAAATGGATTAAAAGAGGTAAAATGGTTAAAAATAGTTAAATTTCGAATTAAGCCATGATATTTTAATATGATGTCACATGCATAATTTACAGAGATTATGTAAATTTGTACATTTAATGATCTTACTTTGCATGATTTATGGATTTTTAGTTTAAAAATGGAATAAATAGTGACTATTTTGGCAAAATTAGCAAAATCGTATTGCATGACTTGAGAAAATTATTTTAAGTTGCATTAATATCCCACTAATCAGATCTAAAGTTGTAAAAATTATTGGTTTAATTTTCCTATACTTTATACATTTTATGAGATAAAACCGATAAAAATGCAACTATATTTTCTCAAAATTAGTTCAAAAATTTTAACCATGGTTTTTGAAATTATGAGGGTCATGAAATTATTCCAGAATGTTCAAAAATTTAAAATTCAAATTTTGAAACTTTTATGAATTAATTTGGATTTATTTCATAAATATTGTGTTTTTAAGGTAAAAAATGAGCATAAAATTAAATCAAGTTGAATTATTGTCAAAAATTTAGTGATGACTGATTTGTGACTCCTAAAATGTGTTAGGATAATTAACTTGAGCTTAGATGTGATTTAAGTGTTAATTAGTGATTTTGAAAGGTTATTATCACACATTTCCATGAAACCGGGTTATATGTACGACATAAGTTAAATAGGGCGATTTTGTAACACTACGGTTTTCCCTTGGTGACTACTCGACCGAGTAGAGCCTACTCGGCCGAGTAGTGTTGAGGTTGTGTGTGTTTTGGTTCTGCCGAGGAACACTCGGCCGAGTATAGTGAACACTCGACCGAGTATGGGACACTCGGCCGAGTATACACTTACTCGACCGAGTGTCCGGTTTGGCGGAGTGTTATTTTGACGGTTTGATTGGGAAACGTTTAGGGTTATTTTTATATCTCGCGTCAGTTTCTAAAACATTATTTCAAACATCATCATTTTGACGATTACCCTAATCATTCCCTAATCACTTCCTAATCCTTCCCTAGCATCGTAGTGTGTACAATCTTCGTAGTTTTGCGTATAATTCCTCATCCTTCTGTTGGTAAGTCCTTTTCTATGTTGTTTGTATTCTTTGGGATTACTGTATTCATACTTGGAGTTGGGAATATGGGGAAATTGTGCAATATGTAATTGTGTATGCGATTATTGTATAGGAGAAGACTTCATAGAGGAGCCTTTCTGATTGTTCGGTTTCCGTACTGCTGTTGATTGCTAAGGTAGGGTTTCCCTACTCAGTTTACTGTCAATTGATTTGAGATTGCGATTATTGTAATTGTTGTTATCTGCTGATCATCGGAGTATGGAGATTGTTGTGACGATGTTGGTATGAGCGGATTGAGATGGCTGTGAGGTCATGTGATTGTGATTGTGGTGGAGTCACTTGCGGGAGTGGCTTCACACCCTAGTTCGCCCTCCGTGGAACCCGCCACGGGAGGGGATGTGCACATTAAGGGACAGGGATTGTTAGTCGCTCGTTGATGAGCTGGACTAGGTGGGGATGGGCTGCGGTCACCCACTGGCGGCGAGGATTACCTGTTGCGATGGGTAATGGCGGGGCTACACACTTCGGTGTGTAGTCGATTCTTGTGTGTGAGATCGATGATCGGTTTGGTGGTAATGTTTGTTGTCTTATATTGATTGAGTAAATCGACCCCGTGTTGTTGTTTTGTAAACCTGCGGTGATCCATTCGGGGATGGTGAGCGATTGTGACAGTGATACATTTATTGAGCTTGGGGCAGTCATGGGAGAGTCACCACGCTGGATTAGATGAAACCATCACGAGCCTTAGTTATTGTTTTGGTAGTTGTTGCCATTTGCATAATTCGTTTATTAGATTTTGGAGACTATGTAACTTTTATAATTACCGTACTTATATAAATGTTGTTTGGAAATTGTAACTTTGATATACTAACCTCGGGAAACCGAGATGGTAACAGCCTTTCATGCTAGGGTAGTCCTTGGTAAGGTACCTTGGTATGAGGGGGTGTTACAAAGTGGTATCGTCAGCCGACGATTCCGGCACCTAAAACAAATGAACCAAATGAACTTAAGGAGTCTAAATAAAATGAACCCGGGGAGAGTTGTTTGGAGCTACCGCAAAGACTTGGGAGACGTCCCGGAGTCGCACTAAGGCCCTTACAATCTCAAGCCGGTCACATGGGGGAAAATTTTGTATGTTGAGTCATGTGTGTGTAATACTTGTAACTTGAGCCTTGTATTGTTGTTGGATGAAATGAAAGGATATGACCATGGTGGTATATGATAAAGGAAGTGCGTAGTTGTGTGTGACAGAACCTGGAGCATGTTATGTGGTTACTGCTTGGCTTTTGAAACGGGGTGTGGAGTGTCATATATAGATGGAAAATCTTGTTTAATTGTGTTAACGAAAGGTTAAATAATTGGAGTATATGTAATGTGAGATAGGATGTATTTATATGATCATGATGATGTTAATGTTTGGTTGTTAGTAGTAGCATGTGATTAAGGTCATGTGTCTATGCATATGAATGTCGTGTTTAATTTCCATGTGGATATGATAAAAGTTCACCCATGTACTGGTTTTTAGACGTATTGGATCGTTATTGTTTGTTTTATGCATGTTTAAGTTGTTTTGTCAAGAAATTTTGATTTGTATACACACCGATTTTGGAAGGGTTGTCTTAAAACTGTCATAAGTCGAGTTCTGGAAATGATATTGCTGTGATTCCACGTTGAGGTGATAGCTTGTCCTCTTACGATTCTAACGATAGGTCACACGCCCAGAATGACCAAGTAACAAGTGAGATATGACTGTTTTACGAAAACTGGACGGTGCTGAGAACTGCGCCTATACTCGACCGAGTAGTCCCTACTCGGCCGAGTGTCTTTTATACTCGACCGAGTATTCTATATTCGGCCGAGTAATCTCTCTGTGATAATACTTTTTAGCGTCTGGAGTTGTGAACTCGGCCGAGTAGTCTTATACTCGACCGAGTAAGGTCTACTCGGCCGAGTATTCCCAATACTCGACCGAGTAATCCTTCTGCGGCAATTGAGTTGCTTCTGGAGTCGAAAACTCGACCCAATAATATAGTTACTCGACCGAGTACCTTGTACTCGACCGAGTACCTCGTTGGGCGGCCACTTTGAGTCGGTGGCTATGTTCTTACTTTTGTTTTGAGTCGGTGGCTATGTTTTTACTTTTGTTTTGAGCCGGTGGCTATGCTTTTCATTGTTTTGAGTCGTAGGGTATATACACATGTATGTTTTGAGTCTTAACGCATTCTTTTATATGTGAGACGGTCTTGATACGTAAGTTACCGGAAGGTATGACATGGAGAATGATGGCTTATGAGGGACATGTGTTGGGTAAGGAAGACATGTGTTAATGTGGTTGTGAAAGATAGTGGAAAAAGAAAAGGGAAGAAGGATGAGCTAATCGAGGTAAAGAGCATGTTTTGTGAGATACGATGAATGATATAGTCGTGTATTGAGTAGTATAAAAGTAAGTGTGACATTTCGGGATGTGTAAGGACTTATAGAGGGAGACGGTTAGCATTGTGTTGTTTAAGGATATATGTAATGAAAGGTTGCTTTAGAGGGATGGAGAAGAGGGGTATATAGTGAACTTGGATAGAGTTATGTCGCGACGTGGATTTGTAGATAGTGACCAAGTTTGGGAATTTGGAATATCAAGAGGTGAGCTTAGTATGTAATTCCTTGGGAAATTAACGGTATAAGGTAAATTTTTGGTTTCCTAGAGATACGAAAGGGAGATACGACTAATGGAAGAGTAACCATTAGTGTGTAGACTTGATGTGACAAGGGTGAGTGAGAAGCAAGATGTGAGAGGATAAATGATAAGAAGAATGTTAAGATATTGATGTGAATTAATGGAATTAGAGTTGTGGAGCTATGGGAGAATAAACAATTACTAAAGAGTTAGGTACAAGGAGAAAGGAGATGAATTATTAATTGGTATTACTGAGTAAAAAGGGGGAAAGAGGGATGGAAGTAAGTTGAGTGAACGTTGACCGGGGTTAAGGAGCATGAAGGTAGGAAATTATGGAAATGTACGATAGCCTTACTAGAGGGTGTGAGTTAATGGTTATATAAGAGAACATGACGACATGTTAGCCGTGAGTTTTGAGGTATTAAGGGAATAAGAAGCTTGTAAAGTGTTTGCACGATCTGAGAATTTGGTGGAGAGTTAGGTAACGATATGATAAAGGATAGAATTGGGAATAATGTGGAGGTAGATTTTGTTGATGGATTGGATGTTCGTTATTTGTGATGATAACCAAAGAGAGGAAGCGGATTGTCATATTAAGAAGTGATAGTAAGAGAGTAATTGCATGGGAGGTGGTGGTGTCATAATGTTGTCTAGTGGTTAAGGATGAGGGTAAATAGAGAAGTTAGTCATTCTAAAAAGGTTGTTTTGTGGAGGCTTGGTTGGTATGTGTGGTTTTGAGGGATTTGTAAAATATGGATATATGAGGTATTATTTGGTAATTGGGTGCGATGATATGACTACGTTCGTCGGGTGGTGATAATTGAGTGTATGAGAGGGTATGTTATGAAAGGCACCGAGTTAAGTCCAGGATAAGAGGTATTCATTGTCAAGTGGTAACTTACGTGATCAGGATTGACTAGTTGGATGTGATTACGGGTCTCTGATATGTGTAAATATTTGTGTGAGGTTCTGACCTCACAAGAAGTGGTATGGTGTGATAATTATAAAGTTGTTATATGAATGTTTTGTAAATTATGTTGGGTACGGTATACTAATGGAATGAGGTTCAAAAGGTAATAATTTGATTGATCTGGCATGGATAGTTAAAATTTTATGTGTATTGATGATACATGTTTATTTCGTGAAATGGTAAGGATGATGTTCATGATATTCTTGTCGGTTTATTCCGTATAATATGTTGTGTTATAATTTAGTAAAACGGTTTTGAATGAGTTTTCTTGCTCGAAATGTCATACTGAGTCAGTGTTTATGGGAATTATATGTGATTGAAATGTTTATCGATGTGGTTGTCGTGCCCCGAGTGGTGATACGGGCATGGTACTTCACATTGTGATGCGGGCATTTTCGCGCTGCGGTGCGGCTGTTGGTAGCGGTGTCGCGATGCCGTCACCGGTTGTGGTGGAGTATACGGGGTGGTTACGATTCGAGTTTGAAAGTCTGGACCGATTATACATGATTGTTGTTTTGTTGTTGTTGTTTCTTGTGAGTTTCGATTAGACATGTAGACTGTTGTTTTGTTTGTTGATGTTTCTTACCAATTTTAGTTTGGGAATGAGGGTAGAGCATGATATGAAAGAGAGTTGTATATGTTTTCGTTGTTGTCATGGTATAGTGATATCCTGTTGATGGGACACAGTTGTGAGAAGTTGTTACAATAATTTTGATCTTGTTTCAGGATGAGACATCGGTAGTCATAGTCATGGCAAGTGATTCGCGGAATATGTGTTATAATGATCTGAAAGCGGCAGGCGGTTCATAATATTTTGTTGAGATAGTGAGTGCAGGATATTGAGAATCGGTGTCATGTTAAGTTATGTATGAGTTTGCGGTAATGAAAGAAAAGAACTTGAGGATCTAGTATGAGTGTACGTAACAAGTGTGGAATGTGAGTTATGCTTTTGGTGATATGAGTTTTATATAGTTTATATAGAGAGGTGTGTCATGTTGCGGTAATGTGGAAGATTTGAAGTTTTGGGTTAAGTTAAAGATTTTGAAATTGAAGGATGAGAGTTGTTTAAATAAGAGAGCCTAAGGTATATGCATGGCGACTGTTCAGATTATAAGTGGTTATCTTTGACATGTGGTGGTGATGAAGATAATGATAGGTATAGCTAAGGATTTAGTATTAGTGAGTTACGAGGACGTAACATTTATCTTAAGAGGAGTAGGATGCGATAAAAAAAAAAAAGATTTTGATGGTTGTGCATATGGTAGTATAATTGGAAGTAGAGTGTTGGTGTAGCATAAAGGTCGGATATTTGTTTTGATTAAAGGTCATGACCGTGCTTGTAGTAGTTCGATGTTTAGCAATGAGAGAATATTTCAACAGTGTTGACAGTTGAACGATAATGGTTATGAGTCTAATAGTTTTGACAGTTGGAAGATGATGTTTATGTGTTTGAGTAAACTTCGAGGACGAAGTTCATTTTAAGGATGATAGAATGTAACATTCCGTTTTGATGATTGATCTTCTTTTGTGGATTGAGTGCTATTGAGTGTTATGGAAGTAATACAAGGTTGACAACATTATATTGTGGTTATTGGGTAATGTTATGGAGTCAGGATTGAGAGCCTATGCTATAGTTAAGACGATATCGTGAGCCATGTTGTGGAAGGAAGAGTGGTTTGTGGAGTTGGTGTTAAGTGTCCATGTTTTATAGGTTGGGTTGGAACTTCGCGGTCGTGTTTCGTTTTGTTTGTTGTTTTGCTTTGTCTCGGGATAATGATTTTTGTGGTGACTTGTATAGCTCCTTGGTGTTGTTATATGTGGTTGGTCTAGTCTTGTGGCGTAGTGTTGTGCTTTGTTTTATAGTAGAGTGTGAACTTCGGGACGAAGTTCTTTTTAAGGGGGGAAGATTGTAACACTACGGTTTTCCCTTGGTGACTACTCGACCGAGTAGAGCCTACTCGGCCGAGTAGTGTTGAGGTTGTGTGTGTTTTGGTTCTGCCGAGGAACACTCGGCCGAGTATAGTGAACACTCGACCGAGTATGGGACACTCGGCCGAGTATACACTTACTCGACCGAGTGTCCGGTTTGGCAGAGTGTTATTTTGACGGTTGATTGGGAAACGTTTAGGGTTATTTTTATATCTCGCGTCAGTTTCTAAAACATTATTTCAAACATCATCATTTTGACGATTACCCTAATCATTCCCTAATCACTTCCTAATCCTTCCCTAGCATCGTGGTGTGTACAATCTTCGTAGTTTTGCGTATAATTCCTCATCCTTCTGTTGGTAAGTCCTTTTCTATGTTGTTTGTATTCTTTGGGATTACTGTATTCATACTTGGAGTTGGGAATATGGGGAAATTGTGCAATATGTAATTGTGTATGCGATTATTGTATAGGAGAAGACTTCATAGAGGAGCCTTTCTGATTGTTCGGTTTTTAAAATCTTTGTTGATTGCTAAGGTAGGGTTTCCCTACTCAGTTTACTGTCAATTGATTTGAGATTGTGATTATTGTAATTGTTGTTATCTGCTGATCATCGGAGTATGGAGATTGTTGTGACGATGTTGGTATGAGCGGATTGAGATGGCTGTGAGGTCATGTGATTGTGATTGTGGTGGAGTCACTTGCGGGAGTGGCTTCACACCCTAGTTCGCCCTCCGTGGAACCCGCCACGGGAGGGGATGTGCACATTAAGGGACGGGGATTGTTAGTCGCTCGTTGATGAGCTGGACTAGGTGGGGATTGGCGGTCACCCATCGGCGGCGAGGATTACTGTTGCGATGGGTAATGGCGGGGCTACACACTTCGGTGTGTGTGTAGTCGATTCTTGTGTGTGAGATCGATGATCATTTGGTGGTAATGTTTGTTGTCTTATATTGATTGAGTAGTCGACCCCGTGTTGTTGTTTTGTAAAACTGCGGTGATCCATTCGGGGATGGTGAGCGATTGTGACAGTGATACATTTATTGAGCTTGGGGCGATCATGGGAGAGTCACCACGCTGGATTAGATGAAACCATCACGAGCCTTAGTTATTGTTTTGGTAGTTGTTGCCATTTGCATAATTCGTTTATTAGATTTTGGAGACTATGTAACTTTTATAATTACCGTACTTATATAAATGTTGTTTGGAAATTGTAACTTTGATATACTAACCTCGGGAAACCGAGATGGTAACAGCCTTTCATGCTAGGGTAGTCCTTGGTAAGGTACCTTGGTATGAGGGGGTGTTACAGATTTGGCACATGATTTTGTATGATAGGTACATATTATAATGCTGCATATTTCAATTGTTGAATGTCTTTTATTTATATAATTTTGAATTATGTAATTTTATCTTAGTATGGCCTTAGTTTTAATTAATATTACCCGTAATGAAAGGGAATATTGATTCGGTTGTAATTTAATGTGATCTCGTATCACTTTTATTTTTATTTTTATTAGTTTTTCCATTTTAAAAATGTATAATAGGAATAGTTTTCTATTTTTATTATTATTTGTAATTATGGAGCATCTTCAAAGACGGTGCCATTCGGAAAGGTGATCCGGCGAAGACGGTGTCTTGGGAGGCGTGCCACTTGAAGATTCAAGGGACCAAAGGAGTTGGTTTCCGAATATGTAATAGATTATTTGATTTCTATTTTAGGAAGGCCATACTAGGAATTTTATTTATTGCTTTGCATTTCTTTTAATATGTTGCATGCATTGCCAAATCGCCAGAACAACACATGCATATCATATCGAGTCATCGACCGTGTCAATTATAATTATCGTAGTTCACCGCTTTAGTTCACTTAAAACGTGATAGATAATATATTGACAAGACCTCTCACATATAATAATTGAGATAAAGCCTTACCAAATAGTAGAAACCTATGAAGTACCAATTTCATAAGGGAGTTAATCCGGCTTCACCGTAATACAAACCTTGTTACGTTGGCGAAGTGGGGTAATAAAATTTTATTACAACGAAATTTAGATTGAGCTCAACGGAAGTATTGTTGACCGTAGTCGCATGTGTTCCGGGCTAAAGATGAGAATTAGAGTAATTTTTATCGACCGAGAGTTCTAAAAGTAGAATCGATTAAAGAGTTAATCCACCGAGTTATATTAATAAGGGATGAATCGGCTCACCGTGCCCGAGTTGATATGAATTTGGATCTCGGAATCATTTATGTAGTTGGGTGGAGGTCACTACATATATGCAATACTTGTTTACAAATATACGAGTATTATTAAAACGATAGATGTTAATTATTTCCTTTATTTCCATTTTTGTAGTTAATTATATGCAATGAATTCATCTAATACTCCTACACCAATCACCGTTGAAACATGGCTCCAATCATTCCATGAAAAATGCTCCGAGTATGACAAATGAAACGGTTAGAGAATTACGCATTGGCATTAGTGAGGATGGAAATCTTTGTCTTTTTACTACTTCTTCACCTCCCACTCACATACTCATGCCTACCTCTCAGGTAAAAGGATCATATGAGGGGAATCTCACAGATTCCAAGATATCCTTGTTTCATGAAACAAGGAGAAATATCAAATTAAGTGGGAGTTCTAGCAAGAGTGTCCTTGCAAATGAAAGGAGTATTGGTATTAATAAAGGGAAGGCAAAAATGGGCGAAAAACCCAAACCTGATTATAAATTGGAAATGGATAGTGGGACTACCAAGACCAAGACCAAGAAGGGTGCCAAATCCTATGAGGAATGTCATTATTGTAATGTCATGGGCCAATAGAAGCATAAATTTTCCCAAGTATTTGGATGATATCAATGTTGGGCTTGTTACTCCAAGTGGGACATGAAAATGTGGAAAAGCTAAACAAGAGTGATATGAATTTCCGACAATGAAATGGAGCTCGGGTAGCCGCCACTTCAAAAGAAATTTATGTACTTGTTTTTGCTAATAGCTTTGAGTTATAATTTACATAATTGTTATTATGTATCCACTTAGTCTAAATCATTATTTCCATTTCTATGTGAGACATGAAAGGATCTATATTTTGTCATCAAAGACAATTGTTGTATTTTATTGAAAATAGACGTGGATGTGAGCCATGTCACTTATCTTTATGATGAACAAGTTTTAGACAGTTCCAACTCAAGTAAAGATATCTACATAATACGCACCAAAAGACTCATAACTGGTAATCCAAATGATTTGTACATTTGATTTTTCAATTAGGTTACGTAAATGAGAAACGCATTAAACGCTAGTGTCGACTAGTATTATTGGACCATTTGATTTTCAATCATATGGAATATGTGAATCTTGTCTCCTTTGCAATATAATTTGTACTTCCTTTAGTGGTAAAGGGACACAAGCATGTGATTTGTTGAGACTAATACATGCCGATGTATGTGTTCTAATGAGCATCACCGCAAGGGGAATTTATGACTACTTCGTCACTTTTACCAATGATTCAAGTAGATAAGGGTATATTTACTTAATCTAATAAAAGGTGAAGCATTTGAGAGATTTGAGAAATTTCTAAAATGACGTAGAGAACCAATTGAATAAAGTTCTAAGCATTACGACCCAATCGTAGTGGCAAAGATCTAAGTAATAAATTTGATTTATTAAAGATGGATTATGACCTAGCGTCACTACCCATAAGATCAAACTAATATGAGTCGGTTTGAGTTGATGAACTCAATTTTGGGAATTTGCAATCCAAAACGGACAAGTAATTCTAAACGGATGGTCAACCATGAGATACCTAGAATAGAGAGTCTATTAAACCAAATGACATGGATCAGACTGTCATATTATTAAGCTGCCATGTTAGGATGGCCTTTTGAAGGCTAATACATAGTGTAGGTAAACTCCCTATACTCCGTTAAATATATATGTTTGTGACTCACAAAGCTATCTCTCATGAATATTGATATATTTCTGAGAGATAGAGTGGGAGTAGATTGAATCGTCACAAACATCTCTTATAGTTGAAATGTAACTTTGTGAAAGTAATTGAATTATAGAGTGGGAGTTAGTAATGAACTATTATCTATGAAGATAGTATGAGAGCATAGTTCAGTGGGAGTCTATCGCACATGTCTTATTGTTTAAAAATATTACTTTGTGAAAGTGATAGTATCATGACCTTGTAACATACGAGTCGAAGCATTACAATCCGAAAATTGTTACTCAAGAGTAGATTTACTTTAAGGCGCAGGTCTCCTGAAAAGTAAATAGAGCTTCAGAGTACTCAAATGCATAAGATTTACATGAAGATGTTGATCAAGATAAATTGTGTTAGGAATTGCACATTTCATTACATGAAGAATGGCAAATAAAATTTCGCTTTTCTAAATTGGGAATTTAGAGAAGGAAGTGTTTGAAACAAAAAATCTTAGATGAAGATCTAAGAATCCTAACATATAATGCGTAGATTTCTTAAAAGATCCCAGAGTGGTCTTAAGCAAGCATTAAAGGATTATACTTTTCGTTCATGTGATTATAGTGAATTGTTTCATTCACATGATTGAAGAATCATGATATACATGAAGTTAAGTGGGAGCTAGAATTGTTTCTCCATGTCTTTTATGTTGATAACATATTACTTATTGAGAATAATAAACCAAAGCTCTCTTCTGGTAAGAGTAATTTGGAGACATGGAAAGGGATGCAAAGTATTCTAGATTTTGAATCTATGTGAGAGAATATTGGCATAGAGTTGAGAGTCTTATGAGGATAAGATATTTCGTATCTGTTTAACATCAACAAGGATGAATGGCTTATTCATGATGATGAAAGTGGAATTACTATGATGGAATCATAGTCGTTCACTGAACCCATTAAGTTGCTGATTACATAAAATCGATTACTAATGTTTCCGCCATTAGAACGATTATGTATGCCAACAGACGCACCTGCTGTGATGAACCATTTGTTAGGTACATTATGAATCAATAATAAGTTAATTCATTAGATGGGCTTGTGAAAGCCTTAATGTACAATTGATGACTTGTACACATGTTTGGATGATAAACTAAGTTTGTGTTGAAGGGTTGCACAAACTTTAGTTTCCAAGCTTAAAAGGATTTGATGAAATCCTAAGCTAATGTTATTGACTAAGGAGTAAGAAGCTAAGAAAAGTGTTTTAGTTTCATGCATTGCAAATTCTACAAAAGGATTCTAAGTAAATAGTGATTAAATGGTCAACGTAGGGATTAAGGGTGAATCCCTCTACAAATGACTTTATCACAAGTTATGCGATAACAGTGGGATCATCTTTCAAGTTAAAGAGCCCAAGTCTAGTTAGATGTCTAGACATACACTTGGATAAAATTCATGTCATTAGAGATGACATTGAATTGAAGGAAATAACAATTAATAAAATTGGAATATATGGATATCAGGTATATCCACTTGCCAAACTTGTATTGAATTTTAACTAGTGTTTTAATACACTAAAGATTATAAAATATGAAGTAGTAATAGTGTATTGACTATTCATATGTGATAATCACATTTATCGTTTCAGTTTTATTAAACTCACCCTCTACTTTGTCGTATCCGAATGGGTTGTAGAGACAAATTGAACCCCATTAAAGTGAAATGGATTGACATGGTATTGGCCCCTAGTTACTTATATGAGGTGACGTCTCCAAGTGACTAGAGTGTGATGCGATTGATGGCAAGTTCAAGTGCCATAGAGTCATATGGGATGACTAGTCGATCACATAGGCAGACTGTATGGGAGAATCTGTCGGGCAGTGACCGCTTATAGAGTTCTGGTAATTCATAAAGCCTGGTCGTCGCAAGAGCTACTGTAGTATTCTTATGAGTCAATTCTTTTGACTATAGACTATTCGCCCAAGTTGGCACAACTTCTGATTAGCTTTGATTTATACTCTACGATTTCGTAAATGAGATCAAACTGGGTATATTTTGGGTTATGATGGACTGTGGCTGAATGAAGGGAATAGGGCGATAGGAATTATCCACCCCTTGTCAGGGTTGTTTGAAATCTCAAGGCCACTCGAGGAGTAGTTAACTGGAAATGCGTGGCCACGCTCGGAAGGTATCTCTGATAGATAATTCCGGTCAGACAGTTAATCTCCAGATCGAGAAAACCACTCAAGATATGACCAAATGTAAGTACGACCTGCAAGACACCTTTCATTGAGTGGGAGATTGTAATAGGACAAGAGAATTGGTGACGCACAGTTGTCGAGGACAAGTGGGAGATTGTTGGGAAATGTGTCCTCAACAATAGTGCGATCACATGATTTAATATCATAATTAAATCTCATATAAAGAATACGTAAGGGATGATTCAATTATATAGTCAACTGATCAACATTAATCGGTAACGATTGGCTTGCTAGAGTTTGACGTTACTGTCGTGGGACGGTGGTGGTCAGTTGATCCCTTAAGGTCACAGCTAAAGGATGATGCCCTTATCTATAAAGTTAATTAATTGTATGTCGATACAAGTTGATTAATTCCTTAAAAATGAACAATTTATTTTTAATGAGAGGAAATATGTATCTTATGTTAATGGGATTAAATAAGATCATATTTAGTGGATTAATATGTTAATTCTCTAAATTATGTTGAGGTTTTATAAAAGTTTCGAGGTAGAGGTAATTGGTTATTTACATTTACAAGAGGTTGTAAATTTAACTAACTAGCTATTATGGGACCCATTATATGTTGATATAATGATAAAATATTACTCAATAAGTCGAGTGAATATATGTTTATTAATTTGTCTCATAATTGTTGTATGATCAAATTAATATTTAATTATGTAAGATAATTAAATATAAGACTTATAAGCATTTGTGGGACAAATATTATAAGACAAAAATGGACCCATATACTCTCATATGTACCGTCCAAATAGGTGTTGATGCTTGTTTTTTGAGTTTTGTCATTTTGTTGTTGGAAAGATGCTCCAACAACTTATGACATGCTTTAATCATAGCCTAAAGACCTACTAAAAAGCATATTGATAAGACAACTTGTCAAGAACCAAAAATATGCTCCATAAAGGAGGCTTGGACGGTACAAAGAGAAATGAGGAGAATTTTTGTGGCTATTTATTTTTATCATTCTACCACTCACTCATCCTCATATGAAAAACCTCTATTATTCATAGTTTTCTTTCTATCAAAACATGAGAAGTTTTGATCCAAATTGTTCAATGAGATTACTAATATTATTAGTGTAATATATGAGTATTAGTAATCAATTTTAAGGTAAACTACTAAACAAATATCTAGCAAATATTATTTAGTGGGGATAAGGGATAATCTTGGGTGCAATCAAGAGGAGTGACTTCTATACTTGAGGTCTATGGAGGATCATCCTAATACTCATCATAGCTCAAGAACAAGTGAAGGTAGGAGACCTTACTTGTGCCCAAAAAACCGAAATTAACAATGTAAGGGACATTGTTTTCTTATAAATCTTTCATTTTGTTATGCATGCACTAGTTCTAAAGAACATATAATTAAAAAGTTAATTTGTTCACTTTTAGAGGAGTCTAATAATAGGTATATGAACCTAACACCTTGGGTATAAACTTTTGGGAGAGGTTCTAATTTGAACCTTTGTTCATCCATTGTTGGAAAGCTCAAGAACTAACAAGTAGGAGATCTTGTTGGTGCCCAAAATCCGAAACACAAATGTAAGAAGTGACCATTTCTGCTCTACTTTGTTTTACGTTTACATGTATAATATCTTGTACTTATTTTATGACCAAATAAATTAATTCATATATGAATATGTAAACCTTTGAGATTAATGAATCCTCACAAATGGTATCATGAGCCTTAGGTTGTTTGCATGCAAATCGGTTTATTGTTTTTCCGAATTAATCATATTAACAAATAAAACTTGTAACTTTGTGTTTATTATGATATATCACGAAATCACTTTGCATGTTAAAGTTTCTGGTCCTAAAATGTATTTGCGATATTTTGGTTCATTTATGGATTTTATTGTTCATTTTATATATTATTGGCATTAAAATATGATTTTTATGAGAAAAATGTCATTTTTGGACGAAAAATAGCTAAACTTCGAATTTTCCAGTGGTTTTTGGATATGTTTTCACATGTAATACATACTGATGGCCTGTAAAGTTTCATCTTAAAATAAGTTGTTTTGCTCGAAATATGAATTTTATAAGTTAAAGTCGTATTTAAATGGGTAAATAGGTTAATATGAGTTATATTTCGAATTTAATCATGATTTTTTAGTATGTTGTCTCATACAATTTTACAAGATGTGTGTAAAATGTTTGGCTATAGTGAAGTCTTTTTGCATGATTTATGAATTTTTGATGAAAAAATAACATAAATAGTGACTATAATTAGTTATAATGCTTAAACATACTTCATGAATAAAGAAAAACGTCACATGTTGCATTTTATCATATATTTCAGATCTAAAAGTGAAAAGTTGATGAAAATAAATTTTCTCATATTTTGATGGTCATATTTGTTAAAACCGATAAACCGCAACATTGTTTTTCTCGATAATTTTTCGAAATTTTTAACCTATGTTTTGAACATTATGAGTGTCATGGTATTTTTCCAGAATGTTCATGAGTTTAAATTACAAATTTTGAAATTATTTGAAATTATTTTGATTTAATTTGAAGTTTATGTTATAAAATTGTAATTTTAAGTCCATTATGAAAAATGTTGTCAAATCAAGTTGAATTATTGTCAAAGTGTTAGTGAAGACTAAATTTTGAGTCCTAAGTGAATTAAGATAATTAACTTGAACATAAATATGAGTTTATGTAACATATTGTGATTTAATAAGTTAAATCTCGCAAATCCGTGAAAACCGATTGATATACGATATTGGCTCTTATAAGGCGATTTAGCATAAAATTGAGCATGTTCATACATATTATAATGCTGCATTTTATTTATGATTGTCATATTTTTTATTTTATATAATTTTTGAATTATGTAATTTTACTTAGTATGGCCTTAGTTTTTTAATTGGTATTAACCGAAATGTATGGGAATATCGATTCGGTTGTAATTATTGTGATCTCGTATCACCGTTTTATAATTTAATAGATTTAATTTTTTATTACAAATGGATAATAGGAAATTATGTAATTTTTATTTATTATTTGTAATTTTCCCGGAGTTTCCATGAAGACGGCGTTACCTCGAGATGCGTGCCAAGACCGAAGATCAAGGGACCATGGGAGTTGGTTTCCGAATTTGTAATAGTTTATTAGATTTACTATTTTAGGAAGGCCATACTAGGATTTTATTTTTATGTTTTGCATTTTATTTATATGTTGCATGCATCGCTAAATCGCCATAACTAAACATGCATTTTAAATCGATTTTATCGACCGTGTCAATTACAATTATCGTAGTTCACCGTTTAGTTCACTTAAAACGTGATAGATAATAAATTGACATGACCTCTCACTAAATAAAAAATTGAGACTTAGCCTTACCAAAAATTAGAAACCATGAAAACCTATTTCGTGAGGGAGTGCGCTCGGCCAAACCGGGGTACAAACCTTGTTACGTAGAGGAAGTGGGTGATAAATGTCTATCCACCGAATTCATGTTGATGAGGGTTGTATCGCCAAAGCGTGCCCAAGTTAATGTGAATTTGGATCATGGACACATTTATTCGAAATTTGGGTTGTACTCAACAAAAGTATTCTCGACCATAGCCGGATGTGTTTTGGGCTAAAGATAAATATTAATGTAATTTTATCGACCAAGAGTTCTAAAAGTAGAATCGATTAAAGAGTTAATCCAACGAGTTATATTGATCAGGGTTGTATCGCCAAAGCGTGCCCAAGTTAATATGAATTTGGATCTTGGAATCATTTATCATAGTTGGGTAGAGGTCACTATGTAAATGCTTTACTTGTTAAATTATTTACAAGTATTATTATAACGTTAAATGTTTTGTTTTTCATTATTTCGTTATCATATTGTTCTATTTCTTTACCTCAATTTATACGATATCATTTCGATTTTAGTTCAAATCTCCATTAAAACATCGTAACTAAAGACAAATATGAATTTTCTTCTAAAATCTCGTGTTATCCATTGGAAGGATCTCTTATGAAGAGTATAGATGAAAGTTATTCATGATCAAAAGGGTTTTTGATTCTTGACTAACATATTTACTTACAATGGATATTTTTCATATGCTTAATCGAATTAAGTACTTTGAAACGTTAAATCATTTGGTAATTAGATTTTTTAGAAGTCGTAATTGACCAAAAGAAAGCAACCACTTCAATGAAAGTTTTAAGACTAAACGAGCGAATGAAGAGTAGTCTTCATGAAATTCAATTTTGCTTCTCTAAGCAAAGACGAGGTTCTAAGAAGTAAAATTAGAATTGATACAAGGTAATGGTAAAAGTAAAGTTAAAGAGAATAATGATACTAAACCTATCAATCCCGACCGATAAAGTTTCCATTGTCTTAATTGTTGGACGCTAGAAAGGAAACTACCCCAAATTATTGAAGAATCAGCAAGTTAGTTGTGGGACATCTAATGGGACCTTCTTCTTTAAATGTTTATTTGATTAACATAAATTGTTCTAGTACTACTTCGTCAATATTAGAAACCGGTGGTGGTTTTCATCATTGTATTTGATACATAGGATGATTAGAATATGACGACTAGCAACAATGATGTCGAGAAATAGAGTCATTATGTACTCAATCTAGTTTTGGGTTTATAGTTGTACCTTAATTATAACTATTAAGTAAATAAACTCTAAATAAGAATATAATCTTGTACAGTTTCAAAAGGGGGTTTCACTTTTGTGACCCTATACACCACGATTTGATATATGGCTTGCCCATTATCAAGGTGATTATATTCTAAACCAAACTAGAATGATATATCATATAAATGATGCAAGACGCAAATTGGTAACCCAAGATTAAACCTTAAATTCTGGAATGATGAACGCAAAGATTATCGAGTACTCTTGGAACCATTAGATTGTTAATCTTATGGTATATGCGTATCTTGTATTCAAAGCAAGATATCTCGTGCCTTTTTGGTTGAAAAGGAGATCGAGAATGTAAATCATTGATACAGAATAGGTTGATCATTTTCTTTTACCAACGATTTAAGTTGACACTAATATATTCACTTAATAAGGTAAATAGAGAAATCTTTGAAGAAGTTCAATAAGTTCAAAGAATCACAATTTAGGCGTGATGGGATTATCAAAGTGAAGACTTTGATATAAGCCAAAGGAAATGTGATATAGTATCACAAATTAATCTCTCTTAGCACGCATTATGGGATAATGTGTGCTTGGATAAAAAAATCAAACGCTATTCGATATGGTTTGGACTTTAATCAAGTTACTTTGAGCTACTTGATCTTTTTGGGAATTTTATCATTTTGTCTAAATTATTTTTCCACTAAATCTAAAACGAATCATATGAGATATGAAATGGTAGGGTACCATGTTTGTAAGTTTACACAAGAAACAAATGCTCATTTTTCCTTACAATAATCACGAGTACAACCGGATTGTGGCTCGTAAAGCTGTCTTTCTAGAATACAAGTTTATTTCTAGAAGACAGAATGGGAGAAAATATTCAAGAGCCACAAAAGAATTGTGTCAAAAATTGTGTCAAAAATTGTATGTCGCAAGAAACTGGTCTTTCTTGGCTACATGACGTTGGTTCTTCGAAACTTAGGAGGTTGAACTCATCACTTGTTGAAGATGATGAATTCGTGTTACTTTTAGAAAGTAAAGAGCTTGCAACTTACAAAGAAATTGTTTGATTCAAGTTACTTCTGGAAAGTAATGAACATATGACTTACATGAGAGTGTTTAAGTCACAACTCAATACAAGGCTACAGAGCCATGAAAATCCGAAATAAATTCCGAGTGGAATTGCTGGATATCAAAGAGAGATATCAAAGCTTGATTAGTTGCAAAGTGTTTTGCACTATTCGATCGGATCTTCTTAGGGATTGTGTTTCATTATGTTGATATACATATAACGAGTGAATCTAAAATCCACTTCTTCAATTAGAAGGAATGTATTCAATACATGTCATGAGTTTTGTAGATTCTTGCAATCCTAAAATATTGTGCAACATAAGAGATTGTCTTAAGTAGGACATCAATGAGTTGGAGTCAACATTTTGATCATGTTATAAAACTTTTCTCGATAGGTTGAGAAGTTGTGTTTATACATGAAGTTTAGTGGGAGTTACGGAAATTTTAATTAGTCTAATATGTGGATGACATATTGATCATTGGGAATGATTTAAGACTTGGAGAAATATAATACATCTTTAATATCCAGATTTATGTAGGTAAATCCACATGATATTAGCGTCAAATAAGAAGTCTTATGTTGATTGTTGGGGTTGGTGTCCTTAACAGTTAGTGCAAGGACTTATAAATCTCTAAAAGGATCAAAGGGCATACTTTTGGTATTATTATCAGTTGATCCACGTTTATCAATAACGGTTGGCTTGCTAGATAAGTTTGACGTTATTGTCATACAGATGGCGGTGATCAACTGGTCCCTAAAAGTCACACCTATAGGATACGTTTGAGAGATGTGACGGTATGAAAATACTGTCATGTAGATGCCAAAATTGACTAACCAGTTAGTCCGAGTTATTTGACTAATAATAAGTCAAAATGTGATGTTGAGATATGTTATTTAATACGGATTAAATAATAATGGCTAAGGCGAATTAAGCTGTTAATTCGTAAATTGAATATAAGCGTTTTATATTTAATTAAATGTATATTGAATATAATTATACAATATCGTCTTTGTCGGACATGTATTAATGTTTCAACTAATCCGTATTATTAGTTGATGCTTTAATAACCGATAACCGATGACGATTTATAACAAAACCGCGTCATATACATTTTAGCGATTTACGAACCGGACCATGAGCTAATTCTAAAAGGAAGTGGAAGCCCACTTCCCAAGGCCCCTCTCGGTTTGGCCGAGATTAGGAGAACAAAAGGAGAGCTCCTCCTCTTGCTTAACCTAATCATCATTAGTGAAAAATAATTAGGGTTTCAGTGCAACTTTCTCTGAAATTCCTAGATCTCACATCGACAAAACTCACAAGAGCTTTCTCAATATTGTAAGTCAATTAGAAAGCATTTCTAGCACAAGGGCATAGTCTCAGACGGTCTTGGGTGCAACAATTAGGAGGAAATCTCTGTTGATTTCTGTTCTTTACGCCGCACTACAAAGGAACCGAGGTTGATTCTTAATCTTTATCGTTTTCTATTGTATTTCGTTTATGACTATATTTCACATGCTAAATTTACGTTATAATCCTTAATTTAGAGGGTCTTATACGGATATTACCCCACAAGTGGTATCAGAGCGAGGACACGTAAATTTTCATTGTGATTTTTCATCAAACGATCTTGAAACGATTTTATTGTCTTGAAATTCGTGCGGCAGCAGCGTTTTTATCCTCTCGGCAGGAATTTTTTTTGGCTGTTGCAAAATTTTTTGAAACCGTGACATGTTTTACACGGTTAATTCATCTTGTTTTTCAATTTGTTTTTATGCATATTGTTGTTTTATACGGAGATTATAACAATATGTCAAGTTTTGTCAAATTGTAAAATTGTTTTGATGCGGTTTTGATCAAAATTGCAGTAGGTTTTGCTTTGTCAAACTGTTTGACGAGGGTTTTGCATTTCCAGAAATTTTTGTACTCGAACGAGCAAGTTTTTAAATCGATCGAGTGGTTTTTCTGTCTTGTTTTACTCGATCGAGTCCTTGCTGCACTCGATCGACCACTTTTAAAACCCTGACTGGTCGATCGAGACCTCCTCGTACTCGATCGAACAGTGTTGCTAATAAAAGTACTCGATCGACCTCCAGTTTTGTCGATCGAGCACTTTCTGTTTGGCAATCCTCTCGATCGACTAGCAGTTTAGTCGATCGAGCTCTTTTATTCCTCGGTCGAGCACTTATGTCCCTGGATCGAGTGATTTTTGGTTTGGCAGCTTTGAAAATTTATTCTTTTGTTTTAAATTTTCTTTTGGCCTTAATATGTACTTTATACGGATATTGTACACTCGCTATGATTGTGAAACGGTTCACACACGTACCATTAAGTTATTTTAAAGCGTATTTAAAGTAACGGATTGTGATAGATTAAAATTAAATTGATAGAAGCGGTTTTATCACATGAATTTTAATCGTTAAAAGGTGGTTTGGATAAATTTAACATAATTACGGAATTATGTCACGAATAAATTTGTTTTAGTTGATGCATTTTCTTTTATCGTTGATTTGAATGCTGTGAATGTTTTATATTACGTATTTATTTATTTTACAAACGGTTGTAACTTAGTGTGGCCTTAGTAGAACGTGTTACCGTAATGATGGAACACGGTCTTGGTTGTATTTTGAGATCTCGTATCTCCGTTTTGGATTTTTCACTTGTAATTACAGGTTTTAATTAGAATGTAAATAGATTTATATTTTGTAATTTTAATTGTAATTTTTGAGAAGACCAAAGATGGAGATCGGATGCTCACTCCCGCTACATGGATCAAGATGGAACATCAAGACAAGCTTCTCGGGTCCAACGGTGGATTCCAAAGTTGTTTTATGTTCTTTTTATTAGGATAGGCCACACTAGGAATTTTTTATTTACGTATTGCATTCTTTTATTTATTTTTCGCAACGATAATATGCATCATATTCCGCCTAAAAACCAAACCACCTAATTATTGCATGAAAACTGACACATATAGAGGTCACGAGTTAGTTTTCTTTGACATTCTTATGTCACATGATTTTAAGCCATCATCCAAATTAATTCATTCACGCAGACGCTAGTTATTCGTTCACTTAAAATGAATTATAATTTTGTTGATGGGATCTTCCTCGTATAAACCAAAATTGAGAACGGTCTTTATAGGTCAAACTCCAATGAGTCCCTTCTTCGTCGGTAGGCATAATATGACCCCTTCTACGTCGGGTAAGTTGGAACCGATTGACCTATTTTATCTCAACACTATGGTCACTCGTATGATCCTGTGATTATGGTGGACTATAGATAGGATTTACAGAAATCTATCGACTAAGAGTTCTTACGAAAGAATTAGCTAAACAGTTGGCTTATCAATTTACAGAAATTGAGTCTTGGGATCACTTGTATCATTCTTGAGCGAGATCAATTATGCAAGTGCGAGAGTCTACATGTTAAAATGAATTTTAAAATAGACTTAAATCACCTCGATGAGTTGCTTATTTCGTTCTTGTTTTTCTTTCTTTTTCAGTGTAGATCACGAACTTTTAAACTGCTAATAACAAATGGCTGGTTCTACTGAAAACCCAATGCCAAGTGCCACATTGGACCGTGAGTCATGGCTTCGGATCTTCATGAATCAGATGAATCAGTCTACTCGATCGAAGAATGATGGATCAAACTTCGCGGATCGGGAGGCGGCATTACGGAATGCTGCCGCTGGCCGACGGGAAGCTCAAATATCTATTAGAGCCCATCCCGGCAAACCCAGGTCCCACGGCTAGAGTTGCTGAAATCACCAAGTTTAATGATTTCCGTATGGAAGCGGGTGCGATTAAAAACGTACTCATTTTTGCAATGGAACCCAATTTGCGGAAACGCTTCATAGCCCATGGTGCGAACAAGATTTTCACCACGCTCACCAAGGAATTCTCGAAAGCACCGAGAATCGTGACCTATGAGCATACCACTCGCTTCTTTGTTGCGAGACTCGGAAGGGCCAACCAGTTAGCCCACACATTCTCAAAGCATGATTGAGAATGTCGAGAAGTCTGGAGACCTTTGATTGTAAGATCGGCGAGAACATTATGATCGACCGCATGCTTCACTCACTCCACGATGGCTTTTCGCAATTTAGAGTGAATTACTATATGAATGATTTGAAGAAAAGTCCCCATGAATCGCACACCCTTCTCGTACGGCACCGAGAAGGACATGAAGTTCAGTGGGAGCTTGAAACAGGATGTTCTCGTTGTGACAAACAAAGGGAAAGGTAAGGGCAAAGCTCGAGTGCAAACCTAGCGAAGAGGTAAACCGAAGTTCAAGAAGTCGGGTTTAGGTAAGAGTGGGCCTGGTGAGTCGAGCACCTTATCAGGCGCGACAAAGAGCAAGAATGAAAACATAGAATGCCATCATTGCCACAAGACTGGGCATTGGAGGCGTACATGTCCTGTTTATCATGAGGACTTAAAGGCAGGTCGTGTTAAACCTGTTGGTATGTCTTCTTCTTCTTCTACTTTTATTCATATGATTGAGATTAACCACGCAAGTTACGGAACTTGGGTACTTGATACCGGTTGTGGTTCTCATCTGTGTAATCATGTGCGGGGGCTTGAAACATCGAACCCCTCGTAAAGGGTGAGGTGGACTGCGTGTCGGGAATGGAGCACGAGTGGCTGCCGTCTCAAGGGGAACATATGTGATCCAACTTCCTAGCGGATTTGAGTTATTTTTATATAATCGCTATTATGTACCAGTCTTTCGAAAAACATTATTTCAGTTTCTGCACTTGATAAACTTGGTTTTTCATTTGTAATAGAGAATAATACTTGCATTTTCTCATTACACGATATGATTTACGGCAAGGCAGTCTCCATGAACGGAATTTATGTTTTAGATCAGACCAACGAAATATTACACGTAATGAATAAAAAGTTAAAGGTTGGTGACAAAGATCAAACGTATCTATGGCACTGCCGTATGGGACACATTAATGAGAAACGCGTAAAACAGCTCATCAAGAATGGAGCTATCTCGGCCTTTGATTTTCAATCATTTGGCACGTGTGAATCATGTCTCATCGGTAAGATGACTCGTATTTCCTTCAAAGGTGTTGGAATGCGCGCTGCTGACCTATTAGGACTCATACACACGGATGTATGTGGTCCTATGTCAATCACCGCACGAGAAGGCTATAGGTATTTCATCACTTTCACGGACGATTTAAGTAGATATGGCTATGTCTACTTAATGAAGCACAAAAGTGAATCCTTTGAGAAATTCAAGGAATACCAAAATAGGGTACAGAACCTATTGGGTAGAAAGATTAAAACACTGCGTTCGGATCGTGGTGGCGAGTATCTTTCTCACGAGTTTGATCAACACCTTAAAGACTGTGGGATTGCCCTACAGTTAACTCCACCTGGAACACCTCAGTTGAATGGTGTGTCCGAACGGAGAAATCGAACACTACTTGATATGGTTCGATCCATGATGAGTCACACCGTGTTGCCTGACTCATTGTGGGGTTATGCTCTTCTTCTGTCACTGCTCTAATACTTAACCGAAGTCCGTCTAAAAGTCTGTTGACAAGACTCCATATGAACTATGGAAGGGAACGGTCCCCAACTTGTCCTTTATACGGGTTTGGGGCTGCGAGGCTTATGTCAAGTGGAGACACGAGGATAAGCTCGGCCCGCGATCGGTCAAGACATACTTTATAGGTTATCCTAAAGGAACACTTGGTCATTACTTTTATTCGCCAACCGAACAACGTGTTTTTGTTGCGGCTAGTGCGACATTCTTAGAGAAGGAATTTCTCGAGAATGCAAAGAGTGATAGAACCATCGACCTGTCGGAGATTCCAGAACCAAATACCGAGCAATCATTGGAGGAACCAATTCCTTCAATCCCGGCTGCGGTGAATATTCCTGAGGAACCTAGGAGGTCGGGAAGAGTCTCTATTCCTCCAGACAGATACATTGGTATGGTCGAGGAACATGACATAGATGACGTTCTACTCTTAACGAGTAGTGAACCCGCAACCTATAAAGGTGCCATGACTAGTTCCGACTCAAAGCTATGGCTTGAGGCCATGCAATCCGAGATGGACTCCATGTATGAGAACAACGTGTGGGATCTTGTTGACTTACCTGCTAAGGTTCGTCCCCTTCAATGCAAATGGCTTTACAAGATAAAGCATTCTGTGGAAGGTCAACAAGATATCTACAAAGCACGACTAGTTGCTAAAGGTTTCACCCAAGTGCCAGGTTTGCACTACGATGAAATTTTTGCACCCGTAGTCATGCTACGTTCCATTCGGATTATCTTAGCGATTGCCGCTTTTCATGACTATGAAATTTGGCAAATGGACGTGAAAACCGCCTTCTTAAACGGCTTTTTGGAGGAAGAGTTGTACATGGTACAACCCGAAGGTTTCATCGATCCAGAACATCCTAAGAAAGTATGCAAACTTAAGCGTTCCATTTATGGACTTAAGCAAGCATCAAGGAGTTGGAATCATCGCTTCGACCAAGTGATTAAAGAAAATGGATTTACTCGATCGGTCGAGGAACCATGTCTATATATCAAGTCGAGTGGGAGCAAGATTGTCTTCCTAATATTGTATGTTGACGACATACTCCTGATTGGGAATGACATACCTCTCTTAACTTCGGTGAAAGTATGGTTGAAAAACCATTTCTAGATGAAAGATCTGGGAGAGGCAGAAAGAATTCTAGGCATCCATATCTATCGAGATAGATCACGACGGATGTTATCTCTCAGTCAGGAGTCTTACATAGACAAAGTCCTAGAGAGATTCAGCATGACTAACTCCAAGAAGGGTTTTCTTCCTATGGCTCCAGGGGTGCATTTGAGCAAGTCTCAGGCACCAGAGACACCGGAAGAGAAAGAGCGCATGACACGGATTCCTTATGCCTCGGCTATAGGATCAATCATGTATGCCATGATTTGCACACGTCCGGACGTGGCATATGCATTGAGTATGACAAGTCGATTCCAACAGCAACCAGGTGAATCACATTGGTTGGCTGTCAAGAACATTCTTAAGTACCTACGGAGGACTAAAGATTGGGCATTGACTTATGGAGGCCTTCAAAAGCTATGTGCAACCGGTTACGCAGATGCTAGCTTCCAAACGGATCGAGATGACTCGAAATCTCAGTCTGGATTCGTTTTTACTTTTAATGGCGCTGCCTGATCATTTGGAAGAGTTCGAAACAAACCGTTCAAAGCAGATTCTACGACTGAGTCCGAGTACTATGCCGCGTCTGAAGCTACAAAGGAAGCGATATGGATGCGTCAATTCTTACATGGGCTATCTGTAGTGCCTAGTTCGAATGACCCGGTCACCATCTATTGCGACAATAGTGGTGCCATCTTCCAAGCTAAGGAGCCAAAGTCTAGCAACAAGTCTAGACATGTACAACGGAAAGCTCATCTAATCCGAGATTACGTGGAGCAAAAGGAAGTAGTGATAGAAAAGATTGCTGCAGATGATAATATAGCAGATCCTCTCACTAAACCATTACGACAAGATAAGCATGAAGGGCATGTTAATTCCATGGGAATTAAACGTGTTCCTGAGTTGTAGTACTCTTTTATGGATTAGATTCATTCCCTTATGTACTCTATACGACATCATCGTTTTGATATTTATATATTTTGTTTTTCATGTGGAATTGTACGACAATTTTGAACGCCACAAAGTGAATCGAACAAACATTATATTTTTAGTCCTTAATTGCCCACATGAGTGATAACTCGGCATTTATTTTGTGACGTTGGTTGATGGTGGGTTCAACGAGCCATAAGTCAACCGGGTTGACCGACCAATCACGAGGCGATTTATACGGATATTTCGTAGGACACAATTGTGACATCGACGTCGAGTCCTAAATGTTTTATAACATTCGGTGCCGGTCGTGGATAGGACCTCCATGGTGATCCTAAGAGTCGATTCTTTTGACTATCGACTGTCTCTTGAGACTAAGGCAGATTTTGGGTGACTTTGGTTTCTTTCTCACGGTCATCCGTAACAGGGGGCCAAGTAGATTTTTTCTGGGTCATTTCATGCTGTGCTTAGATCGGAAGGAGTCGAGTTGAAGGAAATATTCAGCCTTTATCAGGTACTCGATATTTCTCAGGGCCACTCGAGAAGTCAGAATCGAAATGCATGGCCATGCTCGGATACGGATTCGTTTTATCGGTTAAGTTACTCTCTAGTCTGGGAAACCACTCAAGATACTGGATCGATTGTAAAATACGACCTTTGCGGATCCGGATCTGCAAATTGTTTTACATTGAGTGGGAGAAATTTTTAAATGAATATGAGAATCGGTTAATCGCACATACACTTGTACGGACAAGTGGGAGTTTGTTGGAGCTTGTGTCCTCCAGTTAGTGCGGATAACGTCATTGCACATACACTTGTACGGACAAGTGGGAGCTTGTTGGGGTTGGTGTCCTTAACAGTTAGTGCAAGGACTTATAAATCTCTAAAAGGATCAAAGGGCATACTTTTGGTATTATTATCAGTTGATCCACGTTTATCAATAACGGTTGGCTTGCTAGATAAGTTTGACGTTATTGTCATACAGATGGCGGTGATCAACTGGTCCCTAAAAGTCACACCTATAGGATACGTTTGAGAGATGTGACGGTATGAAAATACTGTCATGTAGATACCAAAATTGACTAACCAGTTAGTCCGAGTTATTTGACTAATAATAAGTCAAAATGTGATGTTGAGATATGTTATTTAATACGGATTAAATAATAATGGCTAAGGCGAATTAAGCAGTTAATTCGTAAATTGAATATAAGCGTTTTATATTTAATTAAATGTATATTGAATATAATTATACAATATCGTCTTTGTCGGACATGTATTAATGTTTCAACTAATCCGTATTATTAGTTGATGTTTTAATAACCGATAACCGATGACGATTTATAACAAAACCGCGTCATATACATTTTAGCGATTTACGAACCGGACCATGAGCTAATTCTAAAAGGAAGTGGAAGCCCACTTCCCAAGGCCCCACTCGGTTTGGCCGAGATTAGGAGAACAAAAGGAGAGCTCCTCCTCTTGCTTAACCTAATCATCATTAGTGAAAAATAATTAGGGTTTCAGTGCAACTTTCTCTGAAATTCCTAGATCTCACATCGACAAAACTCACAAGAGCTTTCTCAATATTGCAAGTCAATTAGAAAGCATTTCTAGCACAAGGGCATAGTCTCAGACGGTCTTGGGTGCAACAATTAGGAGGAAATCTCTGTTGATTTCTGTTCTTTACGTCGCACTACAAAGGACCCGAGGTTGATTCTTAATCTTTATCGTTTTCTATTGTATTTCGTTTATGACTATATTTCACATGCTAAATTTACGTTATAATCCTAAATTTTAGAGGGTCTTATACGGATATTACCCCACATTGATAAGATTCATGACTAGTTCAATCAAGTTGAACATATTTGATTGATTCCTTTTGCTTCCGCTGCCGGATCAATTAAATGAGTAATGATGTATAACACTTCATATACTTTGAGTATGATGAATTGGAATTGTTTCAAATCGAATTTAGGTAATAGTTACCTAATAGCCATATAGATTATCCTTAAGTGCTTTAGGAAACATTAAGGAAGTAAAGTTAAGTGTTTTTGATGTAATTCACAAATTTGTGTAAGGGCTTACACTAATGACTGTTGAGATTGTATAAGGTTTCGGACAAAAACCGTATTCAAAACACCTAAAAATGGTTAAGGAACCATTGTGGCTATGTTATTTAAGAAATAGATTTGCTAGAATCGTTCTAGGCAATAAAGAACAATGAGAGATATTTACAACGGAAATTGAGTACACTTGCAATCATGAGATGTGCAAGAAGGATGAGTCCCGCACACTGTGAAAATAGTGGGAGCTATTCTAAGGCTAGAGGGCCTATGTCTAGATTGGATCTAGACACGTACTCAGAAAGTTTTGTAATGCAAATGTATACATTACAAAGGAAAACGAGTATGTAGTAAGGTTAAGTAAGGTACAAGAAGTTGATAAAACCTACTAAAGCCTTCTCATAGGCTTAACATGATGAGTAATGTCATTTCAATTGGATTGAGATGAACAACTACATACATGATCAAATTGGATTATAAGAATATGAAGTAGTAATCAGGTATTGACTATTCATATGTGATAATCACATTTGTCGTTCGAGTTTTTATCTAAAAACTCCTTTATACTTTGTTACATCCAAACGGGTGTGGAGACAATATTGAACCCCGTTAAAGTGAACCCGGATTAACATGGTATTTGCCCATAATCACTTGTATGAGGTGACGTCTCGAAGTGACTAGAGTGTGATGCGATTGATGGCAAGTTCAAGTGACATAGAGTCATGTGAGATGACTAGTCGATCACATAGGCAGACTGTTAGGAACACTCAGGCGCAAAGTGACCGCTTATAGAGTTCTGGCAAATTTATAAAGCCTGGTCGTGGCGAGAGCTACTATAGTATTCTAGTGAGTCGATTCTTTTGACTAAAGACTGTTCGCCTAAGGTGGCACGGTTTCAGGTTAACTTTGATTTATGTTACTACGACCTTCGTAAATGGGGTCAAATGGGCATATTTTGGGTTATGATGGCTGTGGCTAGTCGAAGGGAATAGTGCGATAGGAATTGTCCACCCCTTGTTAGGGTTAAAACAATATCTCATGGCCACTCGAGGAGTAATGAACTGGAAATGCGTGGCCATGCTCGGAAGGTATCTGTGTTAGATGATTCCGGTCAATCAGTTATTCTCCAGATTGAGGAAACCACTCTCGATATGATCACTTGCAAGTACGACTCGAAAGACACCTTGCATAGAGTGGGAGATAGTAATAGGACAAGAGAATTGGTGACGCACACTTGTCGAGGACAAGTGGGAGATTGTTGGATTAAGTGTCCTCCGACAATAATGCGATCACAACTGTCGATCATAATGATCACATGTTTAAATCTCATTTTAAGAATACATGTGGGAAGTAATATTTTTACAGTCAACTGGTCCACACATATCGGTAATGATTGGTTGACTAGAGTTTGACATTACTGTCGTGCGACGCTGGTGATCAGTTGGTCCCCTTAGGTCATACCTATAGGGAAATACTCTTAATTGATTATTTAATTAATCGTATGCCGATACGAGTTAATTAAATTGCTTAAAATTGACGGATGATTTAGTGAGTAAAGTTAACGTGTCTTATTGTAATTTGATTAAATGAGATACGGTCTAAGTAATCGAATTGTTTTATTACTTAGATTAAATTATTGTTTACGAAACAATTGAAACAGAATGAATAATTTATTATAAATACAAGTTGTTGTAGTTTATAATTATATGACCCATTTTTGGTACAAGTAATCAAGAATTACTAATTGAATTTTGTATGTGACATATTTCATTAATATGTTGATTTTTAATATGTTAAAAATACACTATAGTGTTACATGTCATGTAACATGTCACACATGACAAAATTGACAAATGACAAAATAAAATGGACCTTCCATTTTATGGTTGTGCCGAAAATTGGAGGGAGTATTAGAGTTTATATTGTGTTGTTTATTTTAATGGGAAACACAATGATCATACTTTATATATAGCCATGCCTACCTATTTTTCCTTGGGTAGAATGTGAAGCTCATGCATTGGCCCTTTTCCCTCCCCCCAACCGGTTTTATGCATAGAAAAGACAAGGGCTTTTCTTTTATTATTCATATATTTACTACCTAAGTTTTCTAGTGTAAGAAAATCATTTTTATTCTCTACTTTTGTGAAGAATTTTAGAGAAATAAAACCTCACAAAAATACTCCCTCTTGGACCGAAATATTCAAGAGCAAATACAAATTATTTTTGTGTCCAAATTTTAAGTAAGATTAATATTATTACTAGCTCATAATAATATTAGTTATTAAGGGTGTTCCTTGGGTATAAGCTTTTGGGAGAGGTTCTAATTTGAACCTTTGTTCATCCATTGTTGGAAAGCTCAAGAACTAACAAGTAGGAGATCTTGTTGGTGTCCAAAATCCGAAACACAAATGTAAGAAGTGACGATTTCTTCACTACTTTGTTTTATGTTTGCATGCATAAGATCTTCTATTTATTTTATGACCAAATAAATTAATTCATATATGAATATGTAAACCTTTGAGATTAATGAATCTTAAAAAGAAGAAGAATCGGCCGGTGGCTCTACATACCTTAGCCTCTCCAATAGCCATACTTCGAGGATCCTTGAATATCCAAATGAAGGAGCTTCTCCACAAGAGCCCTTCTTGTCCAAAGCTTGGATGATCTCGCCAAGCACCAACCATGATGGATCCCTACCATACTCCATTTGCTCGACCACGTGCACAAGGGTCATGCTACCATAGCATTTTGGCCCCTCCTTCATAAAAGCATCAACAAAGAGGTATGCATGGACTAGGCAAAAGGCAAGAGCCCTCCTCCTAGCCACCTCCGAGACATTGACATCCAACCGGTTTGAGAAAATGTTGATAAGAGAACATATCCACACCATGAAGAGCAAGGAGAAAGTTGACTTGACTTGTTGACAAGCCCAACATCGAACGGAACTTCTCCTTATAACACAACCGAGTCGGGGAAAGCACCGGAACGCAACCCGGCCACCCACCAATGGCACCTACTTCTTCGGCAAGAGGACAAATATCGCCTTTCGGGAAAACAAAAACATGGTGTTTCGAATCCCAAAACCGAGAGCATGCTTCAAGAAATGAGGATTGCATCTTGACTTGACGAAGCACCAACAATTGACCAACTCCCATGACAATGAGTTGATACTTTTCGGGAGGTGACAAATCCCGACACCAATGCCGCAACCTATTTTCAAAAGCATCCATAAATATTTTTGTGGAAGAAGAAGAAAGGTTTTTTTTGAGATGTTTTCGTATTTCGGATGATGAAACAATGAAGCACAAACGTCCCTATTTATACAAAATAATCAGCGCCTTTTTTCCGAAAAAAGGGGAAGCTGGTTTCTATCGCCAGGTGGCTCGCGCCTCTTTGGGCTGTTCCACAGGATTCCCACCTTGAATTGTCCCTTTCAAGTTGTGTTTCTTCTTGACACCTCAAACCTCCCGCCGCAGGGCTCGCGCCTCTTCGGGCCTATCCGGGATGTTTTGTGTTTTCTCACACTCACATTTCCTTGTTTTCGCGTTATACGAAATCCGACACGGTTTCCATGACGTAGGTTTAAACATATGGGTTTTTCTCTTATTTTTTAAGGGGGAAGGGCTAGTTGCCCCGATCCGCGACGGATCGTTTCCATGTCTGTCTAAATGCCGAAATTTTTTTGCTTTTTTGCATTTTTTCCATAAAAATCGAAAATTGATAAACACGACGTCAGTTTTCTTCAAAATTTCAAGCTCTCGCAAATCCGTGCCTTGATCTCACAAAAATCAAAAATCAAATACACTCGCAAAAATCTACATTAAAATTCACCTCTGGTGGTTTGAGTTTTATTTTTTTGTTCGAGTTACAAATCAATTTCAAACAAATTTCGATGCAATTTAATTCAAGACACGAGTTAATTGCTCAAGTTTCAAATCAATTTCTTTTTGAGAAGTACAAACGTGATGACTTGTCGCGGAATTTTCAAAATATCATTTCAAATTTCAATTTTAACTTCGAGTCATCGTGGTTAATTTTGTTTTCAATCAAATGCTTTTTACGTGTTTACGTTTATGCGTATTTGCTACATGTTACATGTTTTCTACACTAACGATGCAGGAACTAGTACGAAGCAAAGGGGAACTAACAGCCGACAGCGCTTCTCCGAAACACAACACAAAAAAGCCAAAAATCACAAATAAACCATAATCCAAAAAACACGTATATACATACCGCCTCACGCAAAATTTAAATATGTACAAGCGAGAGTCCATGACACGAACAAACAACTACAGCTACTCAAACACCTCCCGGTGGACCAGTCTCGGTCTCACGAGGAGTCGCGGGCAAGGCAGACACCACCGTCTGCTCAGGTTCCCTCTCCGGAGAACTTTCCAGCTTCTCGTGCTCCATCACGACGCGAAGCTTCTCCGCCGCAGCCAACTGAGCTATGAGGGAAGCAATCTCCGCATCTCGACTTCGCAACCCGTCCTCAAGACGCCTCAACTCCTGGTCTCGTCTGATGATCCCCAACCCCTGGGCCTCAATCGTCGACTTGGCTGTGCCCAACTCAGCCCGCACCCGAGCGAGCTCCGTCGGATCCACAGTACCCTGCAAAACACAATACAGATCATTGAGATCTAAAAACGTGAAATGCAACACAAAATACACAAAAACAACCTACAAAAAGTACCTGAGCGAGCCGAGACTCCCTCGCAGCCAGGTCACCAACAAGTGCCCTCCACCGGTTAGCCATCCGCCATAAAGCCTGATGACTAGCGGTCAACACCTACAACCGAGAAGGTCCTTCAATACAATGCAAGGCAAAACATAAATGAGGTGGAGCTTTCAGATCAGGAACTCACCCTCAGAACAGTCAATCTCCGCTCCATGCCAGCACCGGTCACCTCAGCGACCACAGGCTCTGGCAGGTGCAGCTGTAGCTCCTCACCACCCGGCCCCTGAAAGGTGGTCTTTGTCTGGAAAACTGGGGACTGGGTCCTCATCAGCGTATCGACCCCCTACAATTTGGGTCCACATCAAAGGTAACAAACCCTCCTACTCAAAAGAGGCAATGAAAACAAAAGAACAAGAGAAAACATACCTCAATCGGGTACCAGACAAGCCTCAACAACCGAAAGGTGTCATAGTCAGCCTCCCGCAACAACAGCTCCTCACCTCCCTGATCGTGAAGGTGCACCTCAACCTCGTCGGGGGTCGAATCTTGGAACAACACCCTTGGCGGATCGACCGGTACCACGAAGGTCTCAGTAAGGCACTAACGAACTAAACGCTCACCCAGGTACCAAACCGGATCGATCGCCATCTCGAGGTACAAACGCTGGGAGCTACGAGGTCGCAAACGCTCCCTGACAGCGGCCAGCACGTTTGTGTAGTGCTCCCAAGGCCACCCGACAAACTGCGTTCGAACAGGGGCTAATCAGCTAACTGGGGGCTTTCTAAGCTACCTAGTCATCCTATCTCTATCTGTTTCTACAAAACAAAAGGGGGTAAGAAACGAAAACTTACGTCGGCAACTCAAAGGGAATTGTCCTTTAGGTGTGACCTTAAGGGATCAACTGATCACCACCGTCAAACGACAGTAATGTCAAACTCTAGTTAGCCAATCATTACCGATTAATGCTGATCAGTTGACTATATAATGAATCATCCCTTACGTATTCTTAATATGATATATAAACATGTGATTGCAATATTGTTGAGGACACATACTCTAACAATCTCCCACTTGTCCGAGACAAGTGTGCGTCACCAATTCTCTTGTCCTATTACAATCTCCCACTCAATGCAAGGTGTCTCGCAGGTCGTACTTGCACTTGATCATATCTTGAGTGGTTTTGTCGATCAGGAGTGTAACTGTCTGACCGGAATTATCTACCATAGATACTCTCCGAGCGCGGCCACGCATTTCCAGTTCACTACTCCTGGAGTGGCCTTGAGATTTTAAACAACCCTGACACGGGGATGGACAATTCCTATCGCACTATTCCCTTTGCTTAGCCACAGTTCATCATAACCCAAAATATACTCATTTGACCTCAGTTACGATAGTCGTAGAGCATAAATCAAAGCCAATGAGAAATTTGTGCCAACTTGGGCGAATAGTCTCTAGTCAAAAGAATTGACTCATAAGAATACTATAGCAGCTCTGGCCATGACCAGGCTTTATGAATTACTAGAACTCTATAAGCGGTCACTGCCCGACAGAGTGACTCATGCAGTCTGTCTATGTAATCGACTAGTCATCCCATATGACTCTATGGCACTTGAACTTGCCATCAATCGCATCACACTCTAGTCACTTCGAGACGTCACCTCATATAAGTAACTAGGGGCGAATACCATGTCAATCCAGTTCACTTTAATGGGGTTCAATTTGTCTCTACAACCCATTTGGATTTAACAAAGTAATGGGTGAGTTTAATAAAACTCAAACGATAAATGCGATTATCATATATGAATAGTCAATACTCTATTACTACTTCATATCTTATAATCTATAGTGTACCGTTTACACTTGTTGAAATGCAATAAAAGCTTGGCAAGTGGATATACCATATATCCATATATTCGAACTTTATCAATTGCTATTTCCTTCTTTTCAATGTTATATCCAATAACATGAATTTATCTAAGTATATGTCTAGTCTTCTTACCAGACTTGGGCTCTTTAACTTGAAAGATGCTTCCACTGTTATCGCATAATTTGTGATAAAGTCAATTGTAGAGAGATTCACTCTTAATCCTTATGTTGACCATTTTATCACAATTTACTTAGATTCCTTTTTGTAGAATTTGCAATGGTCGAAACTAAAACACTTCTCTAGTTTCTTACTCCTTAGTCAATAAAATTAGGCCAGGATTTCGACAAATCCTTTTCAGTTTGGAAACTAATGTTTGTGCAACTCCTCAACACATAACTTAGTATATCATTCAAACATATGAACGAATCCTTAATTCTTCTCAAGAATCTCAAAGGATGATCTTTAAGGCTTTCACAAGACCATCTTATGAATTAACTTGTTATTGACTTATTATGCTCTTAGCATATGTTACATCATGTCATGTGCGTCTGTTAGTATACATGATCGTTCTACTGGCGTAAACATTAGCAAATGATTTCATGTGATCAACAACTTAATAGGTTCAGTGAATGTCCATGACTCCATCATAGTAATTCCACTTTCATCGCCATGAATAACCTATTCAACCTTGTTGATTTTAAACAGATTTGAAAGATCATATCATCATAAGACACTTAACTCTATGCCAATATTCTCTCATATAGATTCAGAAATCTTAGAATATATCGCACCTTTTCCTAGTCTCCCAATCACTCATTCACAGAAGAGAGCATTGGTACATTATTCTCAAGAAGTAATATGTTATCAACATATAAGACATGGAAAAATAATTCTTGCTCCCACTTAACTTCATGTATAATCATGATTCTTCAATCATGTGAATGATTCCATTCTCTATTATCACATAAATGAAAAGTATAATCCTTTAATGCTTGCTTAAGACCATTCTAGGATCACTTAAGAAAGCTACGCATAACATGTTAGGATTCTTAGATCTTCATCTAAGGTTTTGTGTTTGATACCCGTCGTTGTGAGTACCAAAGATAAAATTTATAATCTCCTATTAAGACTAACCTAGGCTAGTGGTAACAGGGTCGAACCACAAGGAGGCAGTTGTAAACTTTAGTTGATTTATGTTCAGTCTGAGGTAACTATTATGGGGGTTGATTTGAATTGGTCTATAGCTAATAACAATAAAAAGAAAATAAACTAAAAATACGATTTAAACAGATAAAAGAAGGGTACTAGGATGGTCGGGTCATTATAGCTTCGGCGGCAGCAAACTAAGTCGGTCTGAATCAAACACAGGTAAGGCGGGAAATAAGAGGTCCTCTCGGTCCACTCCTAACAAATAGCATCTCTCGATCTCGCTATAGGTCCCTAATGTCACTAATACTAACTTTCGTCCTGAAAAGTGACTAATGGTCTAAACTATACCTATCTTTCGATCTTAGCACAGTTTAGTCGATTTAATTGACGGTCAAATAACCTTCCCTGTCTTTCGATCTAATGGGTCGGTCACAAAATAGGTATCTAACTGGTCGCATGCATTCGATTTGTTAAATACGAGATTAAAACCAATTAAAACGAAGGATAACCTTACAAGGTCAGTCGATCGACCAACAATGTCAGTCGATCGACTGACACGCGGGTTCAGTCCGTGTTCAATCTAGTGCCGCCTATGCCTCAAATCGCCTACATCCTAGCACTATAGATTTAGCTACTCATGCTAAGGGCAGAAACAACAACATAAACGATAAAACTAGCTACTGAATTCATGCTCAAAACGGGAAGGAAACAATTAACATGCAATAATCAAGACGGTTTCGGGAATCTACTAGCAATTCTAATCTATTAGCAAAATAAATAAACTGAAAGTAAACAGGAGAAATACCGAATTGCAGGGGAAAGATTGATTATTAAGAACCGAAATTTCGATGCTCACAATAATCCCAAACCCTAATTATTCGATAAAGAACTTGAATGAAAACTTAATGTAAAACTTGATATGTAATTCGATAAAAAACTAGATCCCATTCGGATGTTTCTAGGTTACGTTATATAGCAAACTAACGTAACAATTATTTCCTAAACCTAAACTTCACGGGCTTCAAGTTTCTCAATCTTTTAATTCTCGTCTGAAGAAGCGATGTGGTCGATCGACTAAGCAGGGAGGTCGATCGACTGGATCTCAGCAACAATAGCTTCTGGATCCCGATAGTTGGTCGATCGACTGATGGGACTAGTCGATCGACTGCTTGAGCTGCTAATTGACTTCTTTAAACTCGTGGACTCGTCCTTTGGGCCTTGGATTGCGCACCAAGCTCGTTCCTTAAGCAGTTCCTTTACGTCATTTGCAATGCAGATTACTCGGGGACGGATTTGGCTTGATTTCCCGTTGAATTCTTCACATTTCTGCAATAAAGTACAAAGTACGGAAGTAGACGGAAATAGGGAGAAACGTAGCATAAACTAAACAAATGAGCTCTGAAATGCGTGTAAAAAGAGATGTAAAACATCATATAAATGACACGCATCAAATCTCCCCAAACCAAACCTTGCTTGTCCCCAAGCAAGAATTAGACTCGATCTAATGACCTAATGGAACGAGTTCAATCTCAGAGCGAATTGACAACTGTTAAGCCTAAACCAATTTAATGCACAACCAACAATCAATTAGTAATGTGAATCATGCAAACGAATTATAAAGTCGTTAAAAGGCTGCTGAACCGTTGACTATAGAGACTTATCAAACTGGACTCTCACGGGTCACTCAAATCACTCAATAAGCGCAGGTGATATTAATGTAAGATAGAAAGAAGTAAATTTTGTACAGACTCTCACCTAACTGCGACCTATGAAAACATGCCAGCAATAAATTATGAAGATGACCTCTACGACCGTACATATGCATTCCAACCAAACAGATGACCATTGACACATGCCGAGGTATAATTATGGAAATGTGAGGTATGGGTAAGAAGAGGCAAAACATTTTATGGTGCAGTGGAGGTATAGGTGATCAAGCTAGTACCAAAACGGAACCAAAGGACAACATCCAACTTCTTTCTCATAAACAGCTGAAACGGTGCTATAGCAAGCACAAATCTCACAAGCTCCAAAATAGAAGTAATCAACTAACTCCCCATAAGATATAAATGAAATATGGGAGCAAAAATCGCCAAAAGATAAGGTATAAGGTATGCGAATTGATTTTCTCTTTCACGACGAACTTGATCGATCGACCTAAAGGAGCGGTCGATCGATCGCTTCGAATAAAAAGATCTGAAACTTTTCTTTTCTTCTTTTTCTTTTTTCTCGAATTTCAACTTTTTTTTTTATTCCTTTTTTTTTCTTTCTTTCTTTCCATTTCATTTCATTTTATTTTCCCAACTTCATCTCAAAAGAGCAAATACCACCAAAAATGAGTAACAACCCCAAGAACGCAGACTACTAGCTTGACAAAGGACAGGCTAAATATAGGATGTAGTAATTGGGGCAAAAAGGATATTTTTGGCAGTGTGAAGCTTATGGGTAAAATGAGAAAAAAGGAAACCTCTACCACATGTGTCAGCAAACCACAGACCGAATGCATTACAGGTATTAAGTAGATCAAATTCATAATTATGCAAATTAAGGAAACATGTCTCATAAGGAGTACTACTCACATTCCTAGATGAACTGGTCATGAGTGTCACCAGTTATAGGCTCTAAATCTCAGAAATATGATGTAGGTTGCCAATTATTAAAGTCAAGTCTCAAGTTCAGCAAATAATTTAACGAAAACTCGTAGATATGCATATACGATTCTACTAATAACATGTTAATCAAGCAAGGCTTAGGCAAAACAGGTGCAAATGCAAAATCATCCTTGAAATACTACCGTTCCGACTCGACTTATATGCTAAAATAAACGTGCGTTTTATGGAAATTTTTGAAATTTTTCAAATTTTTTTTGAATTTTTCTGTATATATAGGAAATAAACGAGCAATGCAAAACTGAAATGTAAACGTGAATGCAAGCAAATGAAATGCGACGCAAAACCCTTCCCCAAACCAAATCGCACAATGTCCCCATTGTGCAAAATCATGTAATGAAGAAAAATGGAAAACGGGAATTTGCGAGAATATAAAATAAAACATAATGACATAAAGTAAAGACTTGGGAACTCACAAGACTTTAAGCGCAGCATATAGGAAACCTCCCCAAACCAGCGTGAGCTAGGAGGTTTCGAGTGAGCAGCTTGATGCTACCAATAAGGGTGCCTGAAAGACAGAAAGTACCACGCATAAGACCGAAGAAAGCAATTTTGAAACGTAAAAATTGTGCACAAATGAGACAATAGAAGAAATAGATAATTTAACGGAAAATAAAGTGGAGTAGAAGACTCCCTTAGGTCCGCATATCGACCAAACACAGCAGGGGAGAGGTCGTAAATGAATATAGCAGCAGCAGTGGTCGATCGACCACTAAGGTCAGTCGATCGACTGAAGACACTGCTGCAGTGTCTTATTTCTTCGTAATTGCTCAATGATTTGAGCTAAGAAGCTCTAAATACCTGCAAAAGCACAATAATACGCGCCAAAACTTGCGCAAAACCCAGAACGAAGTCTAAAGTGCATAAAAATCCTAAGTAAAAAAGAATAAAAGCGAAGTTCTCGCGCACACAAAAGCAATAAAATGTCTTAACAAAATTAAAATGAAGAGAAGTTCGCAACGAGCTTGATCAACTAATAGTTGATCAAGAAGGACCACGGTATGGCCCACTTCGTCGGTTTCTGGCTACTAGAGGTAGCCTCATAGGTGCTCATGTTGTCAGTTGCACCCTTCTCAGCTTCGACAGTCGGAGAATTCAGCTGATCAGCGTCGTCATCTCCCCAATCAAGGACTTCCTTGGAATCGTCAGAATCCAAATCAGCCCATCTCACCTTGGCTGGCTCATCTTCTACTTCCTCATCGGTCCCATAGCTCAGGCATCCAAGACCTCCTCTTTGAATGATAGGCTTTGTCGCAGCTGGAGCATCCAACGACTTTTCCTTCCCCAAACCAGCTCCTGCATTATCTAAAACAACAAATTCTTCCTCCTTCTTGCTCCCAATCCGGGGCGGAGGGGTTAACACAGCAGTAGTAATAGGGATAGGCGATTCAGGAAGCACAAAGTACGATCTCTTTTCAGAGACCGTATTACAAGTAACAGGCCACATGGGATCCTTTTTCTTAGCCGGCTGGGCAAAAACAATAGAGTGCTTTCCCACTTTGAAAGTCAAGGTACCTAGACCGACATCGATGACTGCACCAGCAGTGTGCAGAAACGGCCTACCTAAGATGATCGGAATATGGTCATCCTCAGGCATATCAAGGACAACAAAGTCGACAGGGAAGAAAAACTTCCCTATCTGGACGGGTATGTCCTCTAGGACTCCTATGGGCTCGACCGCAGAACGGTCAGCCATCTGGACTGTCATTTCAGTAATAGCAAACCTGGTCAGTTTAAGCTTCCTAGCTAGACTCAGGGGCATGACACTTATGCTAGCTCCTAAATCACATAAAGCCTTTTCGATAGAAAAGGTACCTATGCTACAAGGGACTGAAAAACTGCCCGGGTCTTCTAACTTATGGGGCGCAGTGTGAGACAAGTAGGAGCAACACTCTTTAGTTAACGCAACAGTGTGAACATGTTCAAGCGATTTCTTCTTTGACAATAACTGTTTCATAAACTTAGTGTATGCTGGCACTTGGTTAACTAACTCAAGGAAGGGGACTTGAACATTTAAGCTACGAATAACTTTCTCAAATTTACTAAAAGATACCTGTTCCTTGGTTGGCACGAGTCTCTCCGGATATGGGGCTGTAAGGAGCACCTTAGCCCTCTCCTCTAATTCGCGCGCGCCGGCGTCCTTGGACTTTGGCTGGAAGTCCGTCACCTTTTCTTTGTTGAAGCTAGACCCCTCCTCAGACCGTCTCAAATGAGACCCATTAACCGTCATTAGATCGAACTTTGGAGCGGGATCGACCCATCAAGACACTCGGTCCGCTTTCAAAATTTTCGGGACCGTGGTTCCCCGAAACAAGTGGTCTCGTAGATTATTCGGCATTAAAGGACGAAATTCTTCAACATCAGCAGTGATATTGGTCGATCGACCACCCTCCTCAGTCGATCGACTGGGTTGCACAGTTCCAGAAGCTCCTGTAACCCGCAATTCAGTCGATCGACTAGGTACTTCAGTCGATCGACTGAAATACCTGGCAGACACTTTTTTTTTTGATTTATTCGTTCTGACTTTGTTTGGACTCGGATCCGCCTCATTCTTTTCAATGACTTTCTCGACCATGGCGGGACCCTCAAGTATGGACCCGCTCCTCAAGGTGATGGCATGTAGGGTCTCCTTTTGTTCGGGTTGAGTGGGTAAGTGTCCGGGAGCTCGAGTGTTACTTTTGCTAGCCAACTGAGCTATTTGGCTCTCTAGTAACTTCATCCCGGCCTCTCTTGCTTGGGACTCCTTCAAACAACAGATTCTTGACTCGGAAAATTCAGAATTTTGTGTTTGTTTCTTTGCTGCGGCACATAAGGAGGCTTTTGATATTCTTTGTTGCTTTTGATGCGGAGGCACATATGGTTCTTCTTTGTGGCGGAGGTTGAGTTGGATTCAAAACATTCGACTTCTCCAACTCAAGTTTGGATCTTTGCGGCTCGTAGTAGGTGTTGTTCTCCCCTGTAGTGTTGAAAGGCAAAGACAAGATTCAAAGGGACTAGGCAGTTCTTCGAGACATGGCCCTCAACTCCACATCTTTCACAAAGGAAGGGACCGTCCGACACAAAGATTGACTTGGTATATCCCACCCTTAGAGGCTCCTCCTAGCTCAAACTTGTCAAATCTCGCGGTGAGAGCCTCAAGTGCAAAGAACAGAGGAAGATTCAGCAGCTCTCCTCCGGTTCCCTCTCGAATTCCCATACTCGGCCTTGTGGGTAGCTAGATAATCAATGATCTTCCACCCCTTGGTTGCTCCCAAATTTTCAGCGAATCTTCCATTGGTCGCAGATCCAAAATGGCCCTCGATCGTCGTACAACCCATTGTAGAAATGATTGCACAAACTCCACTTTTCGAACCCATGGTGCGGTATGGTTCGCACTAACTTCTTGAATCGGACCCATGCCTCGTGGAAATTCTCATCTGGCCCTTGTTTAAAGCCCGTGATTTGAGCTCTAATAGCGATCGTCCTCGAAGCATAAAAGTACTTCTTGTAGAACGCCAAGGCCAATGTATTCCAATCGGTGATCTCCGAGCGGTCCGATCCAAATCTCTATACCATTCCCTTGCAAAGCATCGCGAAGGAGAAGATGAACATGGTCTCTTTGATTTGATCTGGGTCACGCTAACCGGTGGGGGAATGGAGCAAAGCGAGAGTCAATAAAGGTCTCCATATGCCTTGCTGCATCTTCATTTGCAGCTCCCCCAAACTGATTTCTCTCGACCATAGTGATGTAAGCAGGCTTTGGTTCGAATTTCCTGGCATCTCCCGGTAACTCGAACCCCTTGTATAAATTGTCGGCTGTCGGCTCAGAAAAACTAGCTATACTTGCTTCCACGGCCATGACTGAAATTTCTGGAGAAGTAACTGTCTCGGCTGAAGATGTAGAAACGGGTGAGGATGGTGGATTTCCCTCGAACAGCTCGTTCTCGTAAAAGCTAGAATGAGAAATTGGCTCTTCTAGCTGTTGTTCTTGAAATAATCTCCTCTTAACGTGCAAAGATCTTTCAATCTCTGGATCAAATGGCAGTAATGGACCACCCTGTGACCTGCGCATAAGAGGAAACTACAACAAAATATAAGAACAGTTTAAGGAACGGATGTTCCTTAAACTAAGAAAGACTAAAAATTAAAACAACTAAAATTAGGACTATTGCCTCCCCGGCAACGGCGCCAAAATTTGATACCCGTCGTTGTGAGTACCAAAGATAAAATTTATAATCTCCTATTAAGACTAACCTAGGCTAGTGGTAACAGGGTCGAACCACAAGGAGGCAGTTGTAAACTTTAGTTGATTTATGTTCAGTCTGAGGTAACTATTATGGGGGTTGATTTGAATTGGTCTATAGCTAATAACAATAAAAAGAAAATAAACTAAAAATACTATTTAAACAGATAAAAGAAGGGTACTAGGATGGTCGGGTCATTATAGCTTCGGCGGCGACAAAGAAACTAAGTCGGTCTCGAATCAAACACGGGTAAGGCGGGAAATAAGAGGTCCTCTCGGTCCACTCCTAACAAATAGCATCTCTCGATCTCGCTATAGGTCCCTAATGTCACTAATACTAACTTTCGTCCTGAAAAGTGACTAATGGTCTAAACTATACCTATCTTTCGATCTTAGCACAGTTTAGTCGATTTAATTGACGGTCAAATAACCTTCCCTGTCTTTCGATCTAATGGGTCGGTCACAAAATAGGTATCTAACTGGTCGCATGCATTCGATTTGTTAAATACGAGATTAAAACCAATTAAAACGAAGGATAACCTTACAAGGTCAGTCGATCGACCAACAATGTCAGTCGATCGACTGACACGCGGGTTCAGTCTGTGTTCAATCTAGTGCCGCCTATGCCACAAATCGCCTACATCCTAGCACTATAGATTTAGCTACTCATGCTAAGGGCAGAAACAACAACATAAACGATAAAACTAGCTACTGAATTCATGCTCAAAACGGGAAGGAAACAATTAACATGCAATAATCAAGACGGTTTCGGGAATCTACTAGCAATTCTAATCTATTAGCAAAATAAATAAACTGAAAGTAAACAGGAGAAATACCGAATTGCAGGGGAAAGATTGATTATTAAGAACCGAAATTTCGATGCTCACAATAATCCCAAACCCTAATTATTCGAAAAAGAACTTGAATGAAAACTTAATGTAAAACTTGATATGTAATTCGATAAAAAACTAGATCCCATTCTGATGTTTCTAGGTTACGTTATATAGCAAACTAACGTAACAATTATTTCCTAAACCTAAACTTCACGGGCTTCAAGTTTCTCAATCTTTTAATTCTCGTCTGAAGCAGCGATGTGGTCGATCGACTAAGCAGGGAGGTCGATCGACTAGATCTCAACAAATGAGCTCACGGATCCCGATAGTTTGGTCGATCGATCGATGGGACTAGTCGATCGATCGCTTGAGCGCTAATTGACTTCTTTAAACTCGTGGACTCGTCCTTTGGGCCTTGGATTGCGCACCAAGCTCGTTCCTTAAGCAGTTCCTTTACGTCATTTGCAATGCAGATTACTCGGGGACGGATTTGGCTTGATTTCCCGTTGAATTCTTCACATTTCTGCAATAAAGTACAAAGTACGAAAGTAGACGGAAATAGGGAGAAACGTAGCATAAACTAAACAAATGAGCTCTGAAATGCGTGTAAAAAGAGATGTAAAACATCATATAAATGACACGCATCAGTGTTCCAAACACATCCTTCTCTAAATTCGAATTTTATTTATCATTTGTCATTCTTCATAAAAAAATAAAATGCGGCAATTCCTAACATTATTTATCTTGATCAACATCTTTTTGTCAATCTATGCATTTGAGCACTCTAAAGCTCTATTCACTGTTGGAATATGTGTCCTCCGACAATAATGCGATCACGACTGTTGATCACGATGATCACATGTTTAAGTCTCATTATAAAGAATACAATTGGGAAGTAATATTTTACTGTCAACTGGTCAACATATATCGGTAATGATTGGCTGACTAGAGTTTGACATTACTGTCGTGTGACGGTGGTGATCAGTTGACCCCCTAGGTCATACCTATAGGGTAACACTCTTAATTATTATTTAATTAATCGTATAATGTTACGAGTTAATTAAATTACTTGAAAATTGACGGACGATTTTGGAAGTAAAATTTACGTATCATATTGAAATGTGATTAAATAAGATACGGTCTGAGTAATTGAATTGTATCATTACTCGGATGAAATTATTGTTTACAGAAACAATTAAATTTGAATGAATTATTATAAATACGATTTATAATTGGTAAAATATTTTGGCACAAGTAATTATGAAATTACTAAGACAATTTTTGTATGTGACGTATTTTTATTAATACGTTGTTTTTAATATGTTAAAAATACATAACAAATTTATGTGACATGTGACATATTGACAATTGACAAAAATAATATGGAATCCATATTAACTAAAGTGCCGAAAATGGAGGAGTATTAGGCTTAATATTGTGTTTATATTATAAGTGGTAAACATAATGATTAAAAGCAAGAGTAGCCATGCAACCCTATTAAACCTTGTGAAGACAAATGTGGGCATGCATTGGCTCCCCAAAACACCTCCTCCCACCCGGTTTTCCAAGAGAGAAAGGCAAAGGTTTTGTCTTATATTTTTCCATATACACTACTTTGATTTAGTTAGTGTATTATTCATTCAACCATTATCCAAAATTAAGATTTCTAGAGAGATAAAAAACTCTCTTATTCTTCTCCATAATACCGAAATTATTAATTGTTCATAATAATTTTGGGTCAATTTTCTACTAGATTAATATTATACTAGTACTTATAATATTAATTTGAATTAAGAGAAAGCCTTGGGTATTAAGCTTAGGGAGAGATCCTATACTTGGATCTTGGTTCTTCCATAAGGGAAATCTCAAGAACAAGAGAGAAAGGTGATCTCTCTTGTGCCCATTAAACCGAAATCACCAATGTAAGGACATGATTTCTCCTCTATTTTATCATTTGTTTGGATGCATAAGTTCCATATTTAATTTATGACAAATTAATTTATACATATATGAGTATATAAGTATGCATATAGATCTACATATCCTTCAATCGGTATCAAGAGCCACGGTTGTTTGCATGCAAATCGGTTAAAAGTTTTTCCGAGTTATAAGAATAACACATAAAACTTGTAAAATTTGTGTTATTATGAGATATCACGAAATTAATCCATGCATGTTAAAATTTATGGTCCTAAAATGTTTTAGGATATTTTGGTTAATTTTACGGATTTTTATTGTTCATATTATACAATAATGGCATTTAAATATGATTTTATGAGCAAAAATGTCATTTTCGGTCTAAAATTAGCTATACTTCGAATTTTTCATTGATTTTTGGATATGTTGTCACATATATTATTTTGAGATAACTTGTAAATTTTCATAATTTTCGGACTTGTTATGCTCGAAAAAATGGATTTTTCATTATTAAATTCGGTTTTAAGTGAAAAATAGGTTAATATGAGTTAAATTTCGAATCTGGTCATAGAAAATTAATATGTTGTCACATGCAATTTCACAAGATGTGTGTAAAATAATGGGCTATAAAGAAGTCTTTTTGCATGATTTATGGATTTTTGAAGAAAAATAGCATAAATAGTGACATTATTAGTGTAAAATTAATAAAACATAATCTATGACTTAGGAAAAACGTCTAATGTTGCATTTTATTATATTTTTCAGATCTAAAATTGAAAAGTTTATGAATATAATTTTTACATGTTTTTATTATTATTTTATTAGAAATCGATAAACCGCAACATTGTTTTCCGGAAAAATTTCGAAATTTTTAACCTAAGTTTTTGAACATTATGAGTGTCATGGTATTTTTTTCCAGAATGTTCATGAGTTTAAATTTCAAATTTCAAATTTATTTGAAATTTTGTGATTTATTTGAAGTTTATAGCTTATTTTGTAATTTTTGGTCCATTTATGAACAATTTTATAAAATATGGGTTAATTATGGTCAAATTATTAGTGAAGACTAAATTTTGAGTCCTAAGAGGTTAGGGTAATTAACTTATGCATAAATATGAGTTTATGTATTTTTGTGATTATAAAAATGTTGAAATCACGCAAATCCGTAAAAACCGAGTAATATACGATATTGGCTAATTAAAGGCGATTTAGCATAAAATTGGGCATGTTCATACATATTATAATGCTTCATTTTTCTTTATGATTGTCGTAATTTTAATTTATGTAATTTTGAATTATGTAATTTTACTTAGTATGGCCTTAGATTTTAATTGGTATTTCCCGAAATGTATGGGAATATCGATTCGGTTGTAATTTTATTGTGATCTCGTATCACCGTTTTGTAATTTAATAGATTTATTTTTTATTTTAGTTACAAATGTATAATAGGAAATTATGTAATTTATTATGTAATTTTATTCATTCCGGAGTTCCCAAAGACGGACTTCTTCAAGAATGGCGATACATAAAGACGATATTACCTCGAGATGCGTGCCACAACCGAAGTTCAAGGGACCAATGGAGTTGGTTTCCGAATATGTAATAGTTAAATAGTTTTTCTTTTTTTAGGAAAGGCCATACTAGGATTTATTTATCTTTATGCTTGCATTTTATTTTATGTCACATGCATCGCTAAATCGCCATAACTAAAACATGCATCCTTATTTTATCGAGTTTATCAACCGTGTCAATTAGAATTATCGTAGTTCACCGCTTTAGTTCACTTAAAACGTGATAGATAATAAATTGACATGACCTCTCGCTAAAACAAACAATTGAGACATAGCCTTACCAAATAGTAGAAACCATGAAAACCTATTTCGCGATGGAGTGCACTCGGCCCTACCGGGGTACAAACCTTGTTACGTAGGGGAAGTGGGTGATGAGTGTTAATCCACCGAGTTCATGTTAATGAGGGTTTCATCGGCCATACCGTGCCCAAGTTAATGTGGATTTGGATCATGGACACATTTATTCGAAATTTGGATTGAGCTCAACGGAAGTATTCGCCACCGTAGTTGCATGTGTTCCAGGCTATAGATAATTATTAGAGTAATTTTATCGACCAAGAGTTCTAAAAGTAGAATCGATTAAAACGTTAATCCACCGAGTTATATTGATAAAGGTTTCATCGGCCATACCGTGCCTAAGTCGATATGAATTTGGGTCTTGGAATCATTTATCTAGTTGGGTAGAGGTCACTAGAAAAATGCATAAAACTTGTTTAAATCATACATTTATACGAGTATTATTATTAAAATGACATTTGTTTTACTCCTTATATATTTTGTTTTGTAGACCAATTCTTTTTCATAACAAATGGCAACACCAACACCAACTCCTAACGCCACACCTCTCGCTAGTTCGTCATGGCTCCGATCCTTTATGGATCGATGTAAACTTGAAAAGAATGGGTCAAATTTCTCCGATTGGGATGCCCAACTCAAATTAGCCGCCGAAGGTGACAACAAAGCCGTTACCTTACCGAGGCCTCTCCACCCGAACCCTCCACTAGGTCCACCGCGGCCACTAGGGAAGCATATGAGGCTTACCAAAAGGAGTCCGCCGCAATGAAAAATGTCTTGATATTTGCGATGGAGGCGGACCTCCAAAGGAGAGCCTTTAAAATGGGCAATGCTAATGAGATTTACTCCAAACTTGTGACCATGTTTTCACAAACTCCGCGGATCGTCCAATATGAGGCGGCCGCGGCATTCTTTGATCTCGACTTCAAAGAGGGCCAAAAGGTTAGCCCTCATGTGCTCAAACTATTGGAGCTTGTCGAGACCTTGAAAATTCAAAAGGTTGAAATCCCCAAAGAACTCATCGTAGATAGGATTCTACACTCTTTGTCCAAAGTCAAGGCATATATGTGCAATCCGGGTGAATTTCAACATGCAAGACAAGGATGTGTCTCTTGAGGAGTTGCACAAGTTACTTGTGCAAGCCGAGAGGGACATGGGGTTAAATGTGAACCCTCCCAAAGATGTGCTTAACATAAGCACTAAGAGTAAGGGGAAGTTCAAGAAGAATGGGAGAAAGGGCAAGAAGCTAGCTCCCACATTCACCAAAGCTAAGCCTAATGAAGCTAGCACCTCAAAAGTCAAGAAGGGTCCTCTTGATAAATGCCATTATTGTAATGGCATGGGACATTGGAAAAGAAATTGTTTCAAATACCTTGGTGATATCAAAGCTGGAAAGATCACTCCAGTAGGTAAATGACTATCCTTCTTTTATGTTTCTAATTCAACTATGGTATTATGATGCAAAGTTGTGATAATGTATCTCCCTTTTTATTGTAAATAGGGCCTCCACCAAGCAAAGACAAGGGAAAGGAAAAGCAAGCATGAGAAACCATTAAGAAGCTAGGGATAGCTTTTATGGAGCTTTGCTTTTCATTGTCTTACTTTAATTTATGTTTTGAATCTTTAGAACTTTAAGTTTCCGTGTTCGACATGGAAAGGTATTTTGGATAATGGTTTGTATTTTGGATGATGGTGACTTGGTTTGCAACCCAAGTCACCCGTTTTATCATTTATCCTTTTATGTTCTAAAATTCATCTTTAAATGCTTGCTCTTAGAAACATAAGATCTTTCGCTTAAAGTGATCTAATAGACAAATATAATGACGGGTTTCATTATATGTCCACATGCTTAAGGCTTGAGTATGATCATTTATAAAGTGATTTTGAGTCTATGAACTCTCTTAAAGGAATGTCAATCACCAAGAACACATATGAAATCAATAACTATTAGTCTATCTATGAGATAGTTCTCCTTATACTTCAACATCATTAATTTGTGTCTCATATGCTATCTTTGAATCTATAGTGTATTTATTCTAAAGATAGAGTGGGAGAAAAAAAAAATGAGGACACAACACACAAGGCAAGATGAAATTGTGTACTTGTGTAAATGAAGATCTACGCAAGAGAGAATGATTTGAATGAAGGTATATCTATTTACATAATATACCGAATAGATGAGATCTATGGTCTCAAGTTAGTTCTATATGACTAACGAGACCAAGTGCAGTAATCATAAGAGTATATTCTCAAGATAACTACACGAGGAGACCAAAAGAAAGTTTTGGAAGAAAAATGACTAATGTAAAGTCTTAACAAGTTTTGACTAAGTTTATGAAAATTTTGACCAATAGTTTTAACCTTGAGATTTACTTAAGAGCCTAAATGAATCATAGTAACATACTAGTTATGATCGAGTTGCAAAGATTGATATACCGATATCTTCAATGGCCAAAGTTTTAACCACGCAAATGTCATTGCTTAACCTCACTACGAAATGGTTAAACCTCCTTCCAAAAGGGTATTTGCGAAGGACGTATTCTAGATATTGTTTATATTTGAATAATGACATTACTACACATCATTATGACATGAGGGTGTTGGAGATTTAAAAATCTCTTTCCGTAAGGTTCAAGATGAGACCACTTCAAAATAGGAATTTTGAAAGGATATGATGGGAACATATATGGTTTTATCCTAATAACTTGGCAATGCAATTTATATTTCAATTCTTGATAAATTTCGATTGAGAAGTCACTTTCGAAATGTGTAGAATTGAGTGGGAGTTAGGAAATTCTCATGTGAAGACATGGAATTTAGTGGGAGCTATCATCCTTGAATGTTTACAACTCATCACTCATTAAAGAATGACGAGCTAATACCTTCTTTCATAAAGAAGCTTTTGAGTTTTCTATTCTGGATGAAAATGGACTATGATGAATCCAATTACATCAAGGGATGTTGGATTAGTATTAATAGATACACATCGTATCAACATTCACAAAGGTTATTCATGTAGATGAAAATGGAATTACCATTAGCAGTCATGGTCGTTCATTGAACCTATGAACGGTTGATCTCATGATTTTTGTAACTAATGTTTCCGCCATTAGAATTATCATGTACATGTCCAATTATGAATCATATGCATAAGAGCATGATGATGGATGGTAAGCCATAATAGAAACGTCATGAATTCTCAAGTAGAATCCGATGAGCGATTTCAGTGTTTGACGGAATATTCCATTGTGTGTCATGAGGTTGCAGATATTATAGAAAATCCGAGCACATATAAGGATTTATGAGAATCCCAATTCTTTCAAACCTAGAAAGAGAAATGAGAAGTTTTGGAAAGATGCTTGGTTGAATAAGAGGTCATTCAAAAATGATCTTTCCTAGTTAAGCTAGGACTTGTGAGAAGTGCTAAGCTAATAATCTTGTCAATTGTTACAAGATTCTACAAAACATATACCTAGTGCATTGTGTGTGGATGGAATACTTGATCAGTACAAGTTATATCTTTCATCACAAATTCGTTCGTTATGTGATAGTCGATAAGAAAGTTCTTTCAAGTTAAAGAACCGAAACCAAGGTCGGGAACCTTGATGTGTACTTGGTAAGATTCATGCTATGAGAAAGAACATGAATGTATACGAAAATGCAAGTATAAGAAGTTTGAACACATGGACACATGGCATGTTAAACTTCTATTGCAATCAATAAGTGTTTACACTTACGATATACATCACAAGGTTGTAATATGATATTGACTACCCGAGTGTGATGTCGACATTTGTCGTTTGAGTTATTATTAACTCACCTTGTTCATTGTTATATCCAAACGGGTTGTAGAGACAATTGAACCCCGTTAAAGTGAACATGGATTAAAATTGTTTTTGCCCATAGTTGCTTATATGAGGTGACGTCTCGAAGTGACTAGAGTGTGATGCGATTGATGGCAAGTTCAAGTGCCACAGAGTCATGTGAGATGACTAGTCGATCACATAGGCAGACTGTTAGGAACATTTTGTCGGGCCTAATGACCGCTTATAAAGTTCTGGCAAATTTATATAGCCTGGTCGTGGCGAGAGCTACTATAGTATTCAAATGAGTCGATTCTTTTGACTAAAGACTATTCTCCTAAGATGGCACAGTTTCAGATTAACTTTGATTTGTGTTACTACGACCTTCGTAAATGGGGTCAAATGGGCATATTTTGGGTTAAGATGGCTGTGGCTAGTCGAAGGGAATGAGTGCGATAGGAATTGTCCATCCCTAGTCAGGGTTATAACAATATCTCAGGGCCACTCGAGGAGTAATGAACTTGAAATGCGTGGCCACGCTCGGAAGGAATCCAGAGTGGATAAATCCGGTCAATCAGTTATTCTCCAGATCGAGGAAACCACTCTCGATATGATCACTTGCAAGTACGACCTGAAAGACACCTTGCATTGAGTGGGAGATAGTAATAGGACAAGAGAATTGGTGACGCACACTTGTCGAGGACAAGTGGGAGATTGTTGGAATATGTGTCCTCCGACAATAATGCGATCACGACTGTTGATCATGATGATCACATGTTTAAGTCTCATTATAAAGAATACAATTGGGAAGTAATATTTTACTGTCAACTGGTCAACATATATTGGTAATGATTGGCTGACTAGAGTTTGACATTACTGTCGTGTGACGGTGGTGATCAGTTGACCCCTAGGTCATACCTATAGGGTAACACTCTTAATTGATTATTTAATTAATCGTATAATGTTACGAGTTAATTAAATTACTTAAAAATTGACGGACGATTTTGGAAGTAAAATTTACGTATCATATTGAAATGTGATTAAATAAGATACGGTCTAAGTAATTGAATTGTATCATTACTCGGATGAAATTATTGTTTACAGAAACAATTAAATTTGAATGAATTATTATAAATACGATTTATAATTGGTAAAATATTTTGGCACAAGTAATTATGAAATTACTAAGTCAACTTTTGTATGTGACGTATTTTTATTAATACGTTGTTTTTAATATGTTAAAAATACATAACAAATTTATGTGACATGTGACATATTGACAATTGACAAAAATAATATGGAATCCATATTAACTAAAGTGCCGAAAATGGAGGAGTATTAGGCTTAATATTGTGTTTATATTATAAGTGGTAAACATAATGATTAAAAGCAAGAGTAGCCATGCAACCCTATTAAACCTTGTGAAGACAAATGTGGGCATGCATTGGCTCCCCAAAACACCTCCTCCCACCCGGTTTTCCAAGAGAGAAAGGCAAAGGTTTTGTCTTATATTTTTCCATATACACTACTTTGATTTAGTTAGTGTATTATTCATTCAACCATTATCCAAAATTAAGATTTCTAGAGAGATAAAAAGCTCTCTTATTCTTCTCCATAATACCGAAATTATTAAGTGTTCATAATAATTTTGGGTCAATTTTCTACTAGATTAATATTATACTAGTACTTATAATATTAATTTGAATTTAGAGAAAGCCTTGGGTATTAAGCTTAGGGAGAGATCCTATACTTGGTTCTTGGTTCTTCCATAAGGGAAAGCTCAAGAACAAGAGAGAAAGGTGATCTCTCTTGTGCCCATTAAACCGAAATCACCAATGTAAGGACATGATTTCTCCTCTATTTTATCATTTGTTTGCATGCATAAGTTCCATATTTAATTTATGACAAATTAATTTATACATATATGAGTATGTAAGTATGTATATAGATCTACATATCCTTCATTCACTTTAAGGAGACCCTCGCCTTTAAGTAAATCTACTCTTTGAGTAACAATCTTTGGATTGTAATGCTATGGCTCATATGTAACAAAGTCGATTTAGGACAATACCATTACTTTCACAAAGCAACATTTTAACAGTAAGACATGTGTGCTAAACTCCTAATGAACTATACTCCTACTCTATCTTTATAGATTATAGTTTCATTACTTTCACAAAGTAACACATTAACTATAAGACATGTTTGTGACGATCCAATCTACTCCCACTCTATCTCTCAGAAATACATCTATCTTCTTGAGAGATAGTTTTATGAGTCACAAACATACATGTGGTGGAGTATTAGAAGTTTCTCTAGACTGACGCATTAGCTCAAAAAAGACCAGCCCTATCATGGCAGTTTGATTCATGTAATATGCGAGTCTGATCCATGTTATTTTTTAAATAAACTCTCTATTTTAGGTATCTCCTGGGTGGCATTCCAAAATAACGTGTTCATTTTGGATTGCTAATTCTCAAAAGTGAGTTTGACAACTCAACGACTTATGTCCATTTAATGAACAAACTAGAAGTCTTAAGCCCTCCCATAACTCGTATGGAGTCTTATAAATGGTGTAGCCAATTGGTAAAATTAAATTATCCTCTATAGAGTTCAATAGCTCATCATAACTTTATAATTGATCTTACATAACTAAGTTGTTACTATTAGTAACAATAGCATAAGGAGAATCAAATTCATAGCTTATGGACTTATAATGATCTAATCATTATAATTGTCTATTTGATCTATTTAAGTCGATAATCTTATGTTTCACGATGCAAGTAGTGTATGATGAAAATCTTAGAACAAACGGTACGAAAAAGCAAGTGACTTGCCTTGCAAACCAAGTCACCAATATCCAAAATACAACCATTGTTTAAAGGATACAAACAAATTTCCAAGTCGCACGAGGAAATCAAAATAGTTCTAAAATCTCAAAATACAACATCAAAATGAAGACAAAGCAATATAAAGCCAAGCTTCCAAACATCTAGCTCCATGGTCGGCCACATCTAGCTTCCCTCAAGATCTTCTAGGCTTGCTTTTCTTTGCCCATGTCCTTGCTAGGATGCCCTAATTACAATAAAAAGGGTAATCATCACAACTTGTATCAACATACCAAAGTGAGATTGAAACATAAAAGAAAGGGATAGTTATATACCTACTGGAATGACCCTTCCAGCTTTGATATCGCCAATGTATTTTGAACAATTTCTTTTCCAATGCCCAACACCACTACAATAATGGCACTTGTCCCCGGAGGGGACACTGTACCTGGGCTTGGAGGAACTAGCTTCACAAGTCTTTGCTTTGTTCTTATTGGGAGTTTTATTCTTTCCCTTTTTGCCACTTTTCTTGAAATTCCCTTTGCTCTTATGATTAACATTGAGCACATCCTTAGTGGTGCTAACACTTAGCCCCATGTCCCTTTCGGCTTGCACAAGCATTTTGTGCAACTCATCATGGGAGACTTTCTTGTTTTGCATATTAAAATTCACCCTGAATTGAACATATGCCTTAACTTTGTTTAAGGAGTGAAGAATTCGATCAATGACGAGTTCCTCGAGAATCTCTACCTTATGCATTTTTAGAGTCTCAACATGCTCCATCAACTTGAGCACATGAGGGCTAACTTTTTGGCCCTCCTTAATGTTGAGATCAAAGAATGCGGATGCCGCTTGATATTGAATGATCCTCGAAGCTCGTGAAAACATGGTCACAAGTTTCGTATAGATCTCATGAGCGGTGCTAATCTTTATAGCACTTCTTTGGAGTTCAGCCTCCATTGCAAAGATCAAGACATTTTTGATCGCGGTCGACTCCTTTTGGTAAATCTCATAGGCTTGCCTAGTGGCAGTCGTAGACCTAGCATTAGGTTCGGCGGGAGCGGCCTCGGTAAGGTAACAAAGCTTGTCGTCACCCTCCGCGGCCAAGCGAAGTTGCGCGTCCCAATCGGCGAAATTGGACCCATTCTTTTCTAACTTACAACGATCCATGAAGGATCGGAGCCATGAAACATTGGTGAGCGTGTTGGAGCTAGTGGTCGCGGATGAAACTGGAGTTGCCATTGCAATTGTGAAAACGATTTTGACTACAAAAAATAGTAAGTGAAGGAATTAATAAACATCTATCATTTTAATAATAATACTTGTAAACATTTTAAACAAGTTTTAAGTATTTATATAGTGACCTCTACCCAACTATTATAAATGATCCCGAGATCCAAATTCATATTAATTCGGGCACGGTGAGCCGATTCATCCCTTATTAATATAACTCGGTGGATTAACCTCTTAATCAATTATACTTCTAGAACTCTCGGTCGATAAAAATTACTTTAATATTTATCTTTAGCCCGGAACACATGCGACTACGGTCACGAATACTTCCGTTGAACTCAATCCAAATTTCGATGTAATAACATTTTATTACCCACTTAGCCAACGTAACAAGTTTAGTACCCCGGTGAGCCGAGCCTACTTCCTCATGAAATTGGGACTCATGGTTTCTACTATTTGGTAAGGCTAATTCTCAATTATTATTTAGTGAGAGGTCTTGTCAATTTATTATCTATCACGTTTTAAGTGAACTACGATAATTATAATTGACACGGTCGATAACTCGATATGATATGGATGTGTTGTTATGGCGATTTGGCAATGCATGCAACATATTAAAATAAATGCTAAGCAATAATAATAAATTCCTAGTATGGCCTTCCTAAAATATAAAATTAAATAATCTATTACATATTCGGAAACCAACTCCTTTGGTCCCTTGAATCTTCAAGTGGCACGCCTCCCAAGAACACCGTCTTCATCGGAACACCTTTTCGAATGGCACCGTCTTGAAGAAACTTCATGATTACAAATAATAATAAAAATACAAAGCTATTCCTATTATACATTAGTAATATGAAAAACTAGTAAAAATAAAAGTGATACGAGATCACATTAAATTACAACCGAATCAATATTCCCTTTTATTACGGGTAATATTGATTAAAACGAAGGCCATACTAAGATAAAATTACATAATTCAAAGTTATATAAATAAAAAAACATTCAACAATTGAAATAATCAGCATTATAATATGTATCTATCATGCCAAATTATGTGCCAAATCGCCCTATTTAACTTATATCGTATATATAACCCGGTTTTATGGAAATGCATGATAATAACTTCTTAAAATCACAAATTAATACTTAAAACCAATTTAAGCTCAAATTAATTATCCTAACACTCTTAGGACTCAAAAATTAGTCATCACTCAATTTTTGACAATAATCCAACTTGATTTAATTTTATGCTCATTTTTTACCTTAAAATCATAACATTTATGAAATAAATCCAAGTTAAATTACAATAATTTCAAAATTTGAATTTTAAATTTTTGAACATTCTGGAATAATTCCATGACACTCATAATGTCCAAAATCATGGTTAAAATTTTCGAATTTATTTCGGAAAAATATAGTTGTAATTTATGGGTTTTATCTTATAAAACATCTAAAGTATCCAAAAATTAATCCAATCAATTTTACAACTTTAGATCTGATAAGTGGGATATTTATGCAATCTAAAATAATTTTCTCATGCCATGTAATTCGTTTTAGCTATTTATGCTAAAATAGTCACTATTTATGCCATTTTTACACTAAAATTCATAAATCATGGTAAATGAGATCATTTCTTCTCAAAATTTACATACACTGTGTAAATTATGCATGTGACAACATATTAATGTTTCATGGCGTGGTTCGAAATTTAACTATTTTTAACCATTTTACCTCTTTTAATCCATTTTTCTATCATAAAAATCATAAATCATGCAATATTAATCAAATTAATACGAGATTTTACACATAACTTGTAAAATATGCATGTGAGGTCATATAAAATTTTTAAGGTCAGAAACTAAATTTAGCCATTTTTAGTCATTTAACTTCCATTTATTCCATTTTTATCACATAAAAATCATAAATCATGAAATATTAATCACATTAATAAAAAATTTTACATGCAATACATAAAATATTCATATGAAGTCATACTAAAAGATCACGGTCAGTAGTGATATTTAACTATTTTTAGTGAATAAAATTCCATTTACTCATAAAAATGCAATAAAATCACTAAAAATCATTTAAATGAGCAAGGGCAAGGTGCCGAAAATTGGCATCTTACTTTTCCTTTTGGTCTAATCCATGATATAGGTATGTAAGGCTAGATGTAGGTTGGCATCATTATGCTATTTTATCAAATAAAATAAAACAACCATAATCCATCACTACTCCCTCCATTCGGTCCATATCACATAAAATGGACTACCATTTTATTTTGTCAATTTGTCATTCAACACACAATATGTCACATGTAGTATGTTACATGTTATTAATTAATTTAATGCATATTTATCACATAAATATTATTTTATGAATTAATTAAATTATATACAACAAATTGACTAGTGATACTTGATCGCATAAATAAAATGGGTCATATAATTATAATTCTCAACATCTTGTAATTATAATTAACCATTCATTCTTATCTCTATTGTTTTACAGACAATAAACAATTTCTAGTAACAAAGCATTTTAATTACTAAAATAAATCTTGTTTAATCCCATTACAATAAGATATAAATATTCTCTCTCACAATTGAATTGTTCAATTTTAAGGAATTGATTAACTTGTATCATCATACAATTAATCAATTTGTCTATTAAGGGAATTGTGCTTTAGGTGTGACCTTAAGGGATCAACTGATCACCACCGTCAAACGACAGTAATGTCAAACTCTAGTTAGCCAATCATTACCGATTAATGCTGATCAGTTGACTATATAATGAATCATCCCTTACGTATTCTTAATATGAGATTTAAACATGCGATCGCACTATTGTTGAGGACACATATTCCAACAATGGGGAGTGTTTTTTCTTTCCTTTTTATGACCCAATGAAAGTGTGTCTTGAATAGAATAAAAGTTAATTGGGAAGAACAAAGTTTAGTGGAAGAAAAAGCATGCATGAAAATAACTCATGATCCTTTCACTCCCAACTTTGAAACGTGTAATGTGCCCTCACATGGGTCCATTTCGATTTTACAATTTGTCTCACAAATCGATATAAATCTTTCGTCTTTAGCATCTTTAATGTTAAAAACGTTTCCCAATTATTTCCGTCTTTAGCACTCCGTAAATATGTCTGTACAGCTACACATATATTTACGTACTAATACTAATCACATTAGTCAATTAGTACCAATTTAACAATTAACTGCTTAATCATTAATTCCCGTCTCAAATAATTTATTACTCAATTATCGCATAATTAAATAATAATTTCCACGCCTCGAGTTCACAACTCGATATCTCTCTAAATTAAATAATCGACTAACTCTTAGTCAGTTTATCAAGGGACTAATTAAACTGTATCTCATACAATTAATTAGCTTTCGTGTTGGGGCTCGTTCCTTTAGGTGTGACCGAAAGGGATCAGCTGAACACCGCCGTCTCACGACAGTAACGTCAAACCCTAGTTGGCCCACCGTTACCGATATACGTTGATCAGCTGACTAGTATTGCTAATGAATATCCCATGCATATTCCTTAATGAGATTTAATGTGATCACGCACTATTGTGGAGGACAACTACTCCAACAAATCGATCACTATCTTTGATTAATTTGTTAATTAACTTTTATAAGTCGAGAGGCACGAAAATTTATTAGACTAAGCATGTTTTAGTAGACCGACCTAGTCATAGCGAGAGCTCGCTAGGACCCGTTCTATGGTTGACAATAAGGACGAGAGGTGGTTGTCATAAGACCTAAAACATTGAAAATATTATCTATTCCGAGTTTACCATGAACATCTATATATTTACATGTGTCACACGACTCCCCTAGACTCTTTTATCATATATATTTTACAACATTTTATTTGCAAGTTATCAAACCAAACCAAATAACCAATTGAATCGACCTAGATAGATTTCTACTCATAGCATTTCATAACGCAAATCTCGTCTCCTTGTGTTCGACCCCTACTTTACTACATTAATTTGTTAGCCATGTTTAGGGTATCTTTGATTAGGTTGCGACATCTTATCAATAGCAGAAGGATAGTTTGAAAAACGTCCTAAAACGGCCAATAAATGCCTTTACTTGATCTTTTTTGCAGAGGATATACCTTCTACTTCGGAGCGAGACCCTATGCAGGTGGACTTCAACCCTCTCTCGGCTCTCGTAGTTCACACAGGAGTTGTAGAGGAGATGGAGGAGGAGGAGGAAGAGGCGCCCAGAAGGGCCACTGTGAGGAGGGGGGGCATCAGCTTGTGCCTGTGCCTGACTGGGCGCAGAAATGGGATGGTCGTCATCTCATTTAGGCAGGGGAGAGTCACTTATCGTACCGTACGACAAGGGGTATGGTAAACTTTCAAGATGACCTTGTACCGAGTCATTTCTTTTCACTTCATCTACTTTACTTAGGTTAGAAGCTTAACAAATCTTTCAAAATGCAGGAGGCTGGCAACATGAGTTCGGTTTCTGGATATATGACCATGATGGAGGCTTTCGAGAGGTTGTCGGAGGAGAAGAAGGCAATCATCGAGCGTGGGGCCTTTGGAGATTTGGTGATGGGCTGGCGTGAGATCATGAGGAAGAAGATTCAGTCCAACATGTGCCTGATTCGAGCTTTCTTGGACCGCTTATGGGACACGACCACTACTTTCTATATGCCTTTTGTAGAGGTCGGGGTAACCTTGGAGGACTACGGCATGATCTTCGGCTTGCCTTGTGGAGAGGACTCGGTAGTGTGGCCTGCGATGGCCATGAGAGTGGACTCGGCTGAGGCCAGGGGCTTGATCAGCTGGAACCTTGCTATGGCCACGGCTAGGGTACCCGGCCTAGTTCCGAGTACTTACATCAATGATTACTTTGATGGTAAGGTTCCGGCGAGGGTGCAGATAACTGCGGGTGGTGGCACGGTGCCTCCTTCACCGTGCACGACTGAGCAGCGGGCGCGGTTATGGTTCTGGTGGTTTCTGTCTTCGATTTACTTTGGAGACAAGGGGGGAGGTTGTCGGCAAAGCTTCTTCATTTTCTTGCTGACTTGAGTAGCCTAGGCCATCTTGAGTGGGTTACTCCTAACTTTGTGGTCCTCATTCGGTATATGAGGGCCATGGTTCATTCTGAGTTGTGGAGAAGGGGACTTCTCCTGCTACTATCGGTCCAGGTCTCATTTTGGAGGTAAAAACCTTCCTATAAATTTCTTTATTTTTATGAAATTAGAAATGGATAAAAATGACAGATCATTTATACATGAAGGATCATATGGAATGAATAAAATGAAAGATCATTGTGAAATAAAATGAATTTTTGAAAATAAAATATGAAGTGAATGAAATGTATGATCATTTTAAATAAATAAAATGAAAGATCATTTGAAATAAAATGAAATATCATTTGAAATGAAATGAAGGTTCATTTTAAATAAAATAACTTCTTCTTTTCTAGGCATGTGTGTACTCATACTTCCCCGGATTTGCTCCTACGAGGGTCGCGGACGTGGCAAGAGAGTACCCCGTGGTGAGAGACTAGATCATGTGCTAGCAGAAGAGCCAGCGGCCTTCTTATGACACCTGCAGGAGGGGTGTCAATGTCGTTCAGCTAGATAGTGTAAGTACTCTGCCTTAAATTCACTTTTATTTGTTTTTCCTGATTAATAACGATCGTATGAATGACCCCTGGTATCCATTTCAGTGGGTGCCAAGACCCTAGGAGGACTACTCTGGTGCTCCAGCCTTTGTGGCCGATGTTTTCTGTAATATCTGTCCTTTTAGAGACCTGTTGACCATCATTGACTGACCTTAGACACCTATCTAGACCTTCGGAAACCTTACGAGTTACCCTTGTGACGTAGTAACCCTTTTAGTTCTGGTAACGCGATCTAGCGGACGCTACTCGATCGAGTAGCTTAGTCACTCGATCAAGTAGAGGCCACTCGATCGAGTAAGTTGGATATTCGATCGAGTAACGGGAGTTCAGCGGGGGAATATAAATCGTGATATCGTGAAACCCAAATAATTTCTTTTCCTTTTCTCCTAAACCTAGATGCCGTTATGTCACTTCTCCTTCACCTTGATTCACCTTTTTGTAGCATTAGAGAGTTGAGACACCATGGGGATGTTAAGCATGAGTCGGGTAGCGGTCTTGTTGTCGGAGTGCTATGTATAGGTATGTTGTCATCATCATCATCATCATCATCGTCTTCCTTGGTTTCATTCGTGATTGCGGTAGTATTAATAGATGGTCATGCTGTTTGTTATAGGTGGTTATGGTGGTTGCTTGTCGTCTTATTGTCGTTTGCAGAATCGCTGTGGTTGCTAGAGGTAGGTTATCCTACTCAGTACTGTTGGTTGTCTAGTGTGTCGAGTGTAGTCCTTGATTGTGTTTGATGTTCTGATTGGTTGAGTAGTTGGTTGTGTTTGGTTGGTGTTGTTTGTCTGTGGTTCTCGAACCGTGTCCTCGGCTGAGTGGAGTCACTTGCGGAAGTGGCTTCACGCCCTTGATTTATCCTCTGTGGAATCCGCCACAGGAGGGGATGTGCACATTAAGGAACATGGGTTATCGCTCGGGATTGATGAGCGGGGATTTGGTGGTTACGGCTGCGGTCCCTTATTGGCGGCGTGGATTACTGGTTGCGATTGGTAATCTGGCACGACTGGTTCTTCGGGCAGTCAGAGGAGTGTGGGTGATTGGAGATGGTGTTATGTGTATGTTTGTTGTGTCTGTTTTGTGTGTTCCTTCAGTTACTTACCTTGTGTGGTGTTGTTGTGTTTTCTTCTTGTGTTGTGTCTGCCGTGATCCACTATGGTGAGCAGTCGGTCTTAGCAGGTTGATATCTGGATCATAGCTGGGTGCTTGGAGGGACGAGTCTACCACGAGTCATGACAGAGATAGTCTCACATAGTTGATAGATGTTATGAGTTTTACCTTTTTATTTTGTTTAATCACTTGTAATCTATTTTAATAGTTCTTTTATCGACATTTGATTATTACTATTTCTCGGGCAACCGAGATGGTAACGCCCTTATCTGCCGGGGGAGGTCTTGTTAAGGCTCCTTGGTAGATGGGGGTGTTACAAATGTTGGAGTGTCCCCGACAATAATGCGATCACAATTGTCGATCATGATGATCACATGTTTAAATCTCATTTTAAGAAAACGTAAGGGATGATTCATTTTATAGTCAACTGATCAATATTAATCGGTAACGATTGACTTGCTAGAGTTTGACGTTACTGTCGTGGGACGGTGGTGGTCAGTTGATCCCTTAAGGTCACACCTAAAGGATGATGCCCTAATCTGTAAAGTTGATTAATTGTATGATGATGCAAGTTAATCAAGTCCTTAAAATTGAACAATTCAATTTGTGAGAGTGAATATTGATATCTTATTGTAATGGGATTAAATAAGATTTATTTTAGTAATTGAAATACTTTATTACTAAAATTGTTTATTGTTTGAGAAACAATAGAGATAAGAATGAATGGTTGATTATAATTACAAGATGTTGTGAATTATAATTAAATGACCCATTTAATTTATGTGATCAAGTATCAGTAGTCAATTTGTTGAATATAATTTATTTAATTTATAAAAATGATATTTATGTGATAAATATGCATTAAATTAATTAACATGTAACATACTACATGTGACATATTGTGTGACAATTGACAAAATAAAATAGTAGTCCATTTTATGGAGGATGGACCGAAAAAGGAGAGAGTATTAGTGTGTTTTGGGTGTTTTATTTTAATTGATAAAGTAGCATGATAATGCCTACCTACAACTAGCCTTACACCTACTCTTACACATTTGTCTTGTGAAGACAAAAAGTAATAAGAAAAGATGCCATCCCTTGGCATATTCCCCCCTACCACCGGTTTTCATATAGAAAAAGAGGTGGATTTTCCTCTTTCATTGTATCATTCATTTTTATATACACATGCAACATTTTCACATGTATTCCTCTCTCTACTCTTTCATTTTTCTCTAAAACCTTGAGAAAAGATGATTCAAATTATTCATAAACATTACTAATATTATTAATGTAATATATGAGTATTAGTAATCAATTTTAAGGTAAATTACTAAACATATATCTAGCACATATTATTTAGTGGGGATAAGGGATAATCTTGGGTGCAATCAAGAGGAGTGGCTTCTATACTTGAAGTCTTTGGAGGATCATCCTAACATATTGAAAGCTCAAGAACAAGTGAGGTAGGAGACCTCACTTGTGCCCATAAACCGAAATATTCAATGTAAGGAACCGGTTTTCCTCTACACTTATTTATATGTTTTCCATGCATAAGATCCTTAAATTTTTATGACTAAAACATTAAACTAAAATATGTGATATTTAAAATATGATTTCCAACAAGTGGTATCAGAGCATTATGGTTGTTGCATGCAAGATCGGGATCGTTTTTCGGAGATAATACGATTAACGAATAAAACATGAAATTTGTGTTTTATGTTGATAAATCACGAAATAATTTTGCATGTTCAAGGTTTCTGGTCCTAAATGGATTTTAGGTCATATAGGATAATTTATGGATTTTAGTGTTCATTTTATATATTATTGGCATTAAAATGTGATTTTTATGATAAAAATGTCATTTTTTGGACGAAAAAAAGCTAAACTTTGAATTTTTCAGTGGTTTTTGGATATGTTTTCACATATGTTATCTACTGATGGCCTGTAAATTTTCATGTTAAAATAAGTTGTTTTTCTCGAAATATGAATTTTATAAATTAAAATCGCATTTAAATGCGTAAATAGGTTAATATGAGTTATATTTCGAATCTGGTCATGAAAATTTAGTATGTTGTCACATGCAATTTTACAAGATGTGTGTAAAATATTTGGCTATAGTGAAGTCTTTTTGCATGCTTTATGAATTTTTGATGAAAAATCACATAAATAGTGACTAAAATTAGTAATAATGCTAAAACATACTTGATGACTAAAGGAAATACGTCACATGTTGAATTTTATCATATATTTCAGATCTAAAAGTGAAAAGTTGATGAAAATAATTTTCCTAATATTTTTATGGTCATATTTGTTAAAACCGGTAAACCGCAACATTGTTTTTCTCGATAATTTTTCGAAATTTTTAACCTAAGTTTTGAACATTATGAGTGTCATGGTATTTTTCAAGAATGTTCATGAGTTTAAATTTCAAAATTTGAAATTATTTGAAATTTTTATGATTTAATTTGAAGTTTATAGCATAAATTTTGTATTTTTGGTCCATAATGAACAATATTAAGAAATCAAGTTGAATTATTGTTAAAATGTTAGTGGAGACTAAGTTTTGAGTCCTAAGAATGTTAGGGTAATTAACTTGTACATAAATATGAATTTATGTAATTATTGTGATTTTAACAAGTTATAATCACGCAAATCCATAAAAACCGATAAAATATACTCCTTCCCATTCAAAATAAACCTCCCTATTTCCTTTTCCGTCTATTCACAATAAACTCCCTATTTCCTTTTTTGGTAAGTGTTTGTGTGGTCCAAATTTAATTGTATGGTGGGGTAGTGTATTTGTGTGGTTCAAATTTAATTATATGGTGGGGTAGTGTGTTTCCTTAATATTTGTGCCAAAATGAAATGGGAGGTTTATTGTGAATGGGAGGGAGTACGATATTGGCTCTTTAAAGGCGATTTAGTATTAAGCATGTTCATACATATTATAATGCTGCATTTTATTTATGATTGTCATATTTTAATTTTTAATGTAATTTTTGAAATTATGTAATTTTACTTAGTATGGCTTTTGTTTTTAATTGGTATTACCCGAAATGTATGGGAATATCGATTCGGTTGTAATTATTGTGATCTCGTATCACTGTTTTGTAATTTAATAGATTTATTTTTATTTTTAATTACAAATGTATAATAGGAAATTATGTAATTCATTTTGTAATTTAATTATTCCGGACTTCCTTGAAGACGGTGCTATTCGAGAAGACGGTCCATCAAGAATGTGTTGCCTCGAGATGCGTGCCATGACCGAAGTTCAAGGGACCAAAGGAGTTGGTTTCCGAATTTGTAATAGTTTATTAGATTTATTATTTTAGGAAAGCCATACTAGGATTTTATTTTTTATGCTTTGCCTTTTATTTATATGTTGCATGCATCGCTAAATCGCCATAACTAAACATCCATTTTACTCGAGTTTATCGACCGTGTCAATTACAATTATCGTAGTTCACCGCTTTAGTTCACTTAAAACGTGATAGATAATAAATTGACATGACCTCTCGCTAAAATAAACAATTGAGACTTAGCCTTACCAAAAAGTAGAAACCATGAAAACCTATTTCGTGAGGGAGTGCGCTCGGCCACACCGGGGTACAAACCTTGCTACGTAGGGAAAGTGGGTGATAAATGTCTATCCACCGAATTTATATTGATAAGGGATGAATCGGCTACACCGTGCCCAAGTTAATATGAATTTGGATCATGGACACATTTATTCGAAATTTGGGTTGAACTCAACAAAAGTATTCTCGACCATAGCCGGATGTGTTTTAGGCTAAAGATAAATATTAATGTAATTTTATCGACCAAGAGTTCTAAAAGTAGAATCCATTAAAGAGTTAATCCACCGAGTTATATTGATAAGGGATGAATCGGCTACACCGTGCCCAAGTTAATATGAATTTGGATCTTGGAATCATTTATCAAGTTGGGTAGAGGTCACTAGATAAATTCAATAAAACTTGTTAAATTATTTACAAGTATTATTATAACGATAAATGTTTTGTTTTCATTATTTCGTTAATCATATTGTTCCAATTCTTTACCTCAAATTATATACGATATCATTTCGATTTTAGTTCAAATCTCCATTAAAACATCGTAACTAAAGTCAAAATTTGAATTTTCTTCTAAAAACCTCGTATTATCCATTGTAAGGATCTCTTGTGAAGAGTATAGATAAAAGTTATTCGTGATCAAAAGGGTTTTTGATTCTTGACTAACATGTCTACTTACAATGAATTGTTTCTCATATGCTTAATTGAGTTAAGTACTTTGAAACGTTACATCATTTTGGTAACTAGATTTGTAGGAAATCAAAATTGACCAAAATACCGCAACCACTTCAATGAAAGTTTTAAGACTAAACAAATGAATTGAAGAGTAGTCTTCATGAAATTCAATTTTGCTTCTCTAAGCAAAGACTCATTGAAATGAGTGGGAGCATTCTCTTAACCGTTAAGATAAGGACGAGGTTCAAAGAAGTAAAATTAGAATGGAATTGATACAAGGTAATGTTAAAAGTAAAGTTATTGAGAATAACGATACTAAACCTATCAATCACGACCAATAAAGTTTCCATTGTCGTAATTGTTGGACGCTAGAAAGGAAACTACCCCAAATTATTGAAGAATCAGCAAGTTAGTTGTTGGACATCTAATGGGATCTTCTTCTTTTAATGTTTATTTGATTAACATAAATTTTGCTAGTACTACTTCGTCAATATTAGAAACCGATGGTGGTTTTCATCATTGTATTCGATATATAAGATTATTATAATATGACGACTAGCATCAAATAATGTCGAGAGATAGAGTCATTGTGTAATCAATCTAGTTTTGGGTTTATAGTTGTACCTTAATTATGACTATTAAGTGCATAAACTCTGAATAAGAATATAATCTTTTTAAGATACAAAAGAGATTTCACTTTTGTGACCCTATACACCACGATTTGATGTATGGCTAGCCCATTATCAAGGTGAATATATTCTAAACCAAACTAGAATGATACATCATGTAGATGATACAAGACTCAAATTGGTAACCCAAGATTAAACCTTAAATTTTGGAATGATGAACGCAAAGAGTTATCGAGTACTCTTGGAACCATTTGATTGTTAATCTTATGGTATATGCGTATCTTATATTCAAAGCAAGATGTCTCGTGCCTTTTGGTTGAAAAGGAGATCGAGGTTGTAAATCATTGATCCAAAATAAGTTAATCACTTTCTTTTACCAACGATTAAGTTGACGCTAATGTGTTCACTTAATAAGGTAAATAGAGAAATCTTTGAAGAAGTTCAAAGAGTTCAAAGAATCACGATTTAGTCGTGATGGGATTATCAAAGTGAAGACTTTGATATAAGCCAAAGGAAATGTGATATAGTATCACAAATTAACCTCTCTTAGCACGCATTATGGGATAATATGTGGTTGGATAAAGAAATCAAACGCTATTCGATATGGTTTGGACTTCAATCAAATTACTTTGAGTTACTTGATCCTTTTGGGGATTTTATCATTTTGTCTAAATTATTTTTCCACTAAATCTAAAACGAATCATATGAGATATGAAATGGTAGGGTACCATGTTTGTAAGTTTTCAAAAGAAACAAATGCTCATTTTTCCTTACTATGATCACGAGTACAACGGGTTTGTGGCTCGTGAAGCTGTCTTTCTAGAATAGAAGTTTATTTATAGAAGACAGAGTGGGAGAAATTATTCAAGAGCCACAAAGAGTGTTATGTCGCAATAAACTGGTTTTTCTTGGCTACATGAGACGTTTTGTGTAAGACGTTGTTTCTTCAAAACCTAGGAGGTTAAAGTCATCACTTGTTGAAGATGATGAATTAGTGTTACTCTTAGAAAGTAAAGAGCTTGCAACTTACAAAGAAATTGTTTGATTCAAGTTGATTACTTCTGGAAAGTAATGAAAATATGACTTACATGAGAGTGTTTAAGTCACAACTCAATACAAGGCTTAGAGCCATGAAAATCCGAAATAAATTCCAAGTGAATTGTTAGATATAAAAGCTTGATTAGTTGCAAAGGGTTTTGCACTAGTTGAATTGCTTAAGTCTATTTGGATCTTCTTAGGGATTGTGTTTCATTATGAGATATACATAGCGAGTGAATCAAAAACCCACTTCTTCAATTGGAAGGAATGTATTTGATATGACCATAATTAGAGCATATTTAGTCCCCGAATTAGCCTTGTTCCCATGCTTTTTAGTGCATATTTGGGTCATTTATTGTCTTTAGTTCTTTGTTTTGCATATTATTTGAGGTTTTGTTTCCTTGGTAGGAAAGGAGTGCAAACCTTGCATTTTCATGGCAAAATAGAGCTAAATTGATTGAATTCAATGACCAAGCATCAAAGAGAAGACAAGACTAGAAGGCCTTTGTACATACTATAGTAGATGGGCAATGATGAGAAAAGATCCTTGCATCCCCGAGGAAATCCTCAAGGATTTTATAAAGAAAAAGGAAGAAAAGAAGAAAGAAAGTAGCTGTAAGACAATCTGAGCGGATTGTCCACAAGACGCCCGTCCAGCAAGGGCAACTTGAGCGTCTTCCCCCAGTGGACGCCCGTCCAAAACACCCCCAATTCGCCCGTCTTCCCCAGCTGGACGCCCGTCCAGAATCACCACAATCCGCCCGTCCCGTGCCCTGGACGCTCGGATTGTATGTCAGCCATTTCGTCTTCTTCAAGTTTCAAGGAAGGATGAGCATATTTTTCTAAGACCGGCAAAAAGGAGACCGGAGTCTCCCTTGAGACTGGCGATTCCTCAAGGACTTAATCGTCATTTAAGCCCTTAGTAAACCCTAATTTATGTAACTAATCCCCACTATAAATACCCCATTAGGCTAATTAGAAGAGCATGTTCTTCTTAGCAATCTTTAGGGTAGTTAGTATCAATCAAATCTCTCTTTAATCTTGTAATCAACATTTAATCAAGTTTTAATACAAGTTTCATTTCCTTAATCTCTCTCTTGTTCATCCTTTGTTTTGGGTAATTGAAGATTATTTGGGTTATTATTGGGAGATTGACAACCTTCCAATCAATCATCAAGTACTTCTATTATTCTTTGCTTTATTATTGGAATCATTAGTAGGTATAATTCTCTTAATCCCTTTTTAATTATTATTAATTATCTTCATTTATTCATCATGTTTTACTTTGTTGGTGTGATTGACAACCTTGCTAGCATATTCAACATGATAATGAGTGAGTAGTTCCTTAGCTAGGGTTAATGGATAATTAGGTAAAACCAACATGGGGGATGATTCATGCTTAAATTAATATGTTTTCATAGTTTATTTGCTTGCTTGTTGTGATCTCAACTTATGCACATGTTATGTTTGATGAAATGCGAGCCTATGAATCCTTGCATTTTTTTTTACCCATCACCTATCTTTTTAATGAGACTTGTAAGACATAAAACAACTCGAGTCTCATTAGACCATGCATATAGTCGAGTAGGGAAGATTAAGTCGACTTGTAGGTGTTGTACAATCTAATCGATTCGGCTCCGGGACCCAAACTTTCCTAGGATTGTAAGATATAAACCAACTCGATCCATCACAACAATAATTGCTTGCTTATAATTTGAGAATATGTTTGTATGATCAATTCCCATGAATCCCCTATGACCACATGACACCCTAGTGCCTTTTATCAATTGTTTACACCCCTTTTTAATCATCTTGCTTGTTTACTTTTATTACTATTTAGTTTAGTGATCTTCTACTCCAAACCCCAAATTGTGACACCCTTAGACACCACTAGTTGCAATTGAAAATCTCATCTCAATTCCCGTCCCTTGGGATCCGACCTTTACTTGCCTCTTTAATAATTGTTGAGTTGTTGGTAGAGTTATAAATTGTGTTTTGGTCTAGATGCTCCTAACGACAAGTACCGAAAACTAAACCTCCATCGTGAGTCCGACCAAAAATGGCGCCGTTGCCGGGGACGGTGTTAATTTGATTTAGATTTTCTTATATTATTATTAGTTGTGTCTTTCTTTGTCTTGGGGAAGTAAAACTCCTCAAGGTTTGTTCTAACTATTTTCAAGTTGTTCGATATTTTGCAAGATGGACCTTATAGATTGTTTTGTAGAGGACCACTTAAGTATACCTTTTTTCAAAGACCCCATGCAAGCATTGGAAGCCTTGGAAGCAAGTGAGGCTAAAAATATGTATTGGGAATTGGAGGTAGATGTTTTCGAGGTCGCTCTAGCTAACAAAGAACTTACTCATGCACAATCCGAATTAGTACATAACATCCTTTTGGAAGCATGTCAACCTATAGAAGATGAGCAATCCATCCTAGAAGATATCTTACAAGCTCAAGAGCAAGAGGCATTCGTCATGGAATTCGAGTGTGATGAGATTGGTGAGAACGAAGAACAAGTTGAATATGCAATGAGAATGGAATGTCTAATGGAAATGGAGCAAATTCTCAATGAACCTTCAAAGGAGGAAAGTGAGGTAAAAACCCCTAATTTAAAACCCCTTCCCCCAAATTTGAAACATGCTTACCTTGATGAATCAAAGACCAGACCCGTAATTGTTAATGATAGACTTGATGAAAGCCAATTGGGAAAATTACTTGATGTGTTGAAACAACATGAAAAGGCTATAGGTTATAGTCTAGATGACCTTAAGAGGATAAGTCCCAACTTTTGTATGCATATAATTCATCTAGAAGAGGACCATAGACCTACCATTCAACCTCAAAGGAGATAAACCCCCACATGCAAGAAATTGTCAAGGGAGAGGTTATGAAATTACTTGATGTGGGAATCATATATCCCATGTCGGATTCTTTGTGGGTTAGCCCCGTTCAAGTGGTACCTAAGAAAGGAGGTACCATGGTGGTGACAAACGAAAAGAATGAGTAAATACCCACAAGGAAGATCACCGGTTGGTGTATGTGCATTGACTATCGAAAATTGAATTCCGGAACAAGAAAGGATCATTTCCCCCTACCATTCATTGACCAATTCTTGAGAGGTTAGCCTCCAACAAATTCTTTTGTTACCTTGACGGGTATTCGGGATTCTTTCAAATCCCTATACACCCGGATGACCAACATAAGACCACCTTCACATGCCCTTATGGTACTTTTGCATATAGGAGGATGCCTTTTGGCTTATGTAATGCCCCCGCCACTTTCCAAAGATGCATGATGAGTGTCTTCTCCGACTACCTAGAGACCATAATGGAAGTTTTTATGAATGATTTTAGCGTTTATGGAAAGGACTTTGACTCATGTTTGCATAATCTTTCTCTTGTATTGCAAAAATGTGAAGATGTTAGTCTTGTTTTAAATTGGGAAAAGTGTCACTTCATGGTCAATGAAGGAATTTTTTTGGGTCATTTAATCTCGGAAAAGGGCATCGAGGTCGATAAAGCTAAGGTTGAGGTGATAGAGAAACTCCCACCTCCCGTAAATGTTAGAGGGGTGAGAAGTTTTCTCGGTCAAGCAGGTTTCTATCGCCGTTTCATAAAAGATTTTTCAAAAATAGCGAAACCCCTCACTCAACTCTTGCTTAAAGATGCCCAATTCCATTCCACTGATGAGTGTGTTGAAGCCTTTAATATAATCAAGGAAGCACTAATCTCGGCACCGATCATTCAACCTCCAAATTGGGAACTACCGATCATGCATGATGAGTGTCTTCGCCGTTGGAGTAGTTCTTGGCCAACGGGTTGGAAGAGCTCTTCATGCCATCTATTATATAAGCAAGACTCTTGATCCCTCCCAAGTGAACTATGATACCACCTAGAAAGAGCTTCTTGCCATTGTTTATGCTTTGGACAAATTTCGTTCCTACTTACTTGGATCCAAAGTGATTGTCTTTTCGGATCACCATGCTCTCCGACATCTCTTGATAAAGAAAGAGGCCAAACCAAGGTTGTTAAGATGGATTTTTCTTCTTCAAGAATTTGACTTGGAGATAAGAGACAAGAAAGGAGCCGAAAATGTAGTGGCGGATCACTTGTCAAGGATCCGGTTTCATGATGAAGAAGGAGAAACACCGATCAATGACTCATTTCCCGACGATATCTTGATGGCCATTCAAACACAACTTGAAAGGCACATCACCCCATGGTTTGCCGATTATGCCAACTATATCGTTGGAAGAGTATTTTTGGGATGACCCAAACCTCTACAAAGAGTGTAGTGATGGGCTCTACCGGAGGTGCATCCCTCAATGGGAAGTCCAAGGAATCTTGGAAGGATGTCACTCATCACCCTACGGTGGGCACCATGGAGCAAGGAGAACCATTGCAAAAATTCTTCAATCGGGCTTCTATTGGCCTACAATGTTTCAAGATACAAGGGAGTTCATCATTCATTGTGATGCTTGCCAAAGAACGGGGAATATCTCTTGGAGGAATGAAATGCCACAAAGGGGCATACTAGAGGTAGAGATCTTCGATGTTTGGGGAATCGACTACCAAGGTCCGTTTGTGACATCCAATGGGAATAAGTACATCCTTGTGGCCTTAGATTACGTCTCAAAGTGGGTGGAGGCAATTGCCACTCCAAACGATGATGCAAAAACGGTCACCAAGCTCTTCAAGAAAATAATCTTCCCAAGATTTGGAGTTCCTAGAGCAATCATAAGTGATGGAGGAACGCATTTCCATGAAAAGAAAATCGCATCTCTTTTGACCAAGTATGGTGTTCAACATAGAATCGGCTTGGGATACCATCCTCAAACAAGCGGTCAAGTTGGAGTTCGAATAGAGAGATCAAGCAAATTCTTGAGAAAGTGGTGAATAAGACCCGAAAAGATTGGAGCACAAAGCTTGATGACGCTCTTTGGGCTTATAGGACGGCCTATAAGACTCCCATAGGAGCCTCCCCTTACAAGCTTGTCTATGGAAAAGCATGCCACTTGCCAATCGAATTGGAGTACAAAGCTTTTTGGGCAATCCGAGCCCTTAACCTTGATCTCAAATTAAGTGGTCAAAAGAGGATGATTCAAATTCAAGAGTTGGAAGAATTCTGACTGCAATCTTATGAGAATGCCAAGATTTACAAGGAAAGGACAAGATTGCTTCATGATAAGAGGATTAAGCAAAAAGCCTTGCACAAAAGGGATAAAGTCCTTCTATTCAATTCCCGCTATCGACTCTTTCCGGGAAAATTGAACTCTAGATGGATGGGTCCCTATGTAATCACCGAGGTTGGAAAATATGGGGATTTTAAAAACAAGGCGGAAGATGGAAGCAAATTCAAGGTCAATGGTCAAAGATTGAAGCCATACTACGAGGGAGCATTTATTGGAGAGGTTGAGGTCACCTACCTCGGGCCCCCTCATCCTTGAAGGAATCATCAAAGGGAGAGTTTGGTGGAGTCCTCCCTAAACCACCACTTGTAAATATACTAACCCTCTAACTTGTATTTATAATTTTGTTGCATTCCTTTTAACATAAACATAAATTCTTTCCATGAGAGTAAGTGAGGGAGGGTCACTAATGAATTTTGAATGAAGGAAGGAACCAATTTTCAAGTGTGGGGAAACTTTTATCGGAGTCAAGGAAATCAAAGGGAATCCGCAGCAAGGAACCCGAGCGTCCAGAGAGAGAATCCGCTCGGTTTGTACAAAGACGTCCATATTTTTGAGAATCCGCTCGTCCTGCTCCAGAAAAGACGCTCGTCTTGTGCTCGATCCGCTCGTCTTGGTTGCGTCAAATTTTTGCAAAAATTCGCTGTAACAGAATCCGAGCGTCTTCCCTGGAATCCGCTCGTCCCAGAATGACAGAATCCGAGCGTCTTGTGCCCGAATGCGCTCGTCTTCCTGCGGTCTGCACTCCCGATTTCCCAATTTTAAATTCACCCCACCAGACAATTTGTGACACATCACCCTTCCTTCCACTTGTATTATAAAAACCCACCTCCTTATGACTCCAAAGCATATCCCAAACACCTTTTTATTCTACAAAATCAAAAAGCCCCAAATTTCTAGGGTTTCAAAGGCAACATTCAATCCACAAAGAGCATCTTCATACTTTAACAAATCAAAAATTCCAACCCAACAATCAAAGAATGGCACCAAATGTTGGAATATGTGTCCTCCGACAATAATGCGATCACAACTGTCGATCATGATGATCACATGTTTAAGTCTCATTTTAAGAATACATGTGGGAAGTAATATTTTACTGTCAACTGGTCCACACATATCGGTAATGATTGGCTGACTAGAGTTTGACATTACTGTCGTGCGATGGTGGTGATCAGTTGATCCCCTTAGGTCATACCTAAAGGGTAACACTCTTAATTGAATGTTTAATTGATCGTATGACGATAAGAGTTAATTAAATTACTTAAAATAGACAGACGATTTTGGAAGTAATATTTACGTGTCTCATTGTAATTTGATTAAATAAGATACGGTCTAAGTAATCGAATTGTTTTATTACTTAGATGAAATTATTGTTTACGGAAACAATTGAAACGGAATGAATAATTTATTATAAATACAAGATGTTGTGATTTATAAATTACTATGTGAATTACTATGTTAATTTTTACTATGTTAATTTTTACTATGTAAATTACTATGTGAATTACCTTTTTGGTACAAGTAATTGTGAATTACTATGTTAATTTTTATAAGTGACATATTTTATTAATATGTTGATTTTTAATGGTTAAAAATACATTTTATAAATAAGATGTCATGAAATGTGTCACATGTGACATATTGACAACATCTCAAATAAAATGGACTCATCCATTTTATGTACGTGTACCGAAATGGAGGGAGTATTTAGGATAAAATTGTGTTGATTATTTATAAGTGGAAAACATAATGATAATGCCTACATATAGCCTTGCATACATAGCTTTCTCTTGGGAAGAAAAGGTGAGCATGCATTGGGTTATCTCCTCTCCCCATTTTCGGTTTTCTCATAAGAAAAGAGCAAAATATTTTTGCTTATTTTTCACTCACACATTACATGCAAAAGCTAGTGTGTATTATTCATTCTCACATCATCTAAAATATAGAGTTTTAGAGAGAAAAATTACTCCATCTTCTCCCTTTTCTTAACCGAAAATAAGAGACAAAATTCCATATTTTGGGTCAATTTTATTTAGATTAATATTGTTCTAGTATTGATAATATTAATCTTTTAAGGGGTTACTTTGGGTATAATTCCTTGGGAGAGATTCTACTCTTGAATCTTTATTCATCCATTTTAGGAGAGCTCAAGAACAAGTGAGTAGGAGAACTCATTTGTGCCCAGTAATCCGAAATTATCATTGTAAGGGTTGATGATTTCTTCTCTTTTTAATTTAAGTTTGCATGCATAAGATTTGTAATTTATTTTATGACTAAATAAATTTGAACATATTTGAATATGTTGAGTATAATGAGATTATGTTTTCTAACAAGCGGTATCATGAGCCTTAGGTTGTTTGCATGCAAATCGGTTATAGTTTTTCCGAGTTATACGATTAACATATAAAACTTATAAATTCGTGTTTATTATGATATATCACGAAATCAATCATGTATGTTAAAGTTTCTGGTCCTAAAATGTATCTAGAATATTTTGGTCAATTTATGAATTTTTAATTGTTCATTTTATATAATAATGGCATTAAAATGTGATTTTATGATAAAAATGTCATTTTTGGACTAAAATTAGCTAAACTTCGTTTTTTCCAGTGGTTTTTGGATATGTTTTCACATATATTATATTTTGATGACCTGTAATTTTTCATAATTTTATGAGGTCTTATGCTCGAAATATGGATTTTTAAATATAAAAATTGAATTTAAATGAAAAATAGGTTAATATGAGTAATATTTCGAATCTGGTCATAGAAATTTAGTATGTTGTCAAATGCAATTTTACAAGATGTGTGTAAAATAATTGACTATAATGAAGTCTTTATGCATGATTTATGATTTTTTGATGAAAAATAACATAAATAGTGACTTTAATTAGTGAAAAATTGCTAAAACATACTTTATGACTAAAGAAAAACGTCACATATTGCATTTTATCACCTACTAAAAGTGAAAAGTTAATAAAAATAATTTTTCTCATATTTTATGGTTATAATTGATAAATCCGATAAACCGCAACATAGTTTTTCCTTGATAATTTTCGAAATTTTTTAACCTAAGTTTTTGAACATTATGAGTGTCATGGTATTTTTTCAGAATGTTCATGAGTTTAAAATTTCAAATTTTGAATTTATTTGAAATTTTTATGATTTATTTGAAGTTTAAGGCTTTATATTGTAATTTTAAGTCCTTTTATGAACAATTTTTAGAAATATAAGTTAATTATTGTCAAATAGTTAGTGGAGACTAATTTTGAGTCCTAAGTTGGTTAGGGTAATTAACTTGTACATAAATAAGAATTTCTGTAATTATAGTGATTATTAAGGATTAAATCACGCAAATCCGTAAAAACCGATTAATATACGATATTGGCTCCTTCAAGGCGATTTAGCATAAAATTGGGCATGTTCATACATTTTATAATGCAGCATTTTATTTGTGATTGTCAGAATTTTATTTTATGTAATTTTTGAATTATGTAATTTTACTTAGTATGGCCTTAGTTTTTAATTGGTATTACCCAAAATATATGGGAATATCGATTCGGTTGTAATTTATTGTGATCTCGTATCACCGTTTTGTAATTTAATAGATTTATTTTATTTTAATTACAAATGTATAATAGGAAATTATGTAATTTGTTATGTAATTTAATTTATTCCGGAGATCCTTGAAGACGGTGCCACTTAAGAAGGCGATCCATTAAAGATGGTGTTACCTCGAGATGCGTGCCAAAACCGAAGTTCAAGGGACCAATGGAGTTGGTTTCCGAATTTGTAATAGTTTATTAGATTTACTATTTTAGGAAGGCCATACTAGGATTTAATTTATGCATTGCATTTTATTTATATGTTGCATGCATCGCTAAATCACCATATCTAAAACATGCATTATCATTTAATCGAGTTTATCGACCGTGTCAATTACAATTATCGTAGTTCACCGCTTTAGTTCACTTAAAACGTGATAGATAATAAATTGACATGACCTCTCGCTAAAACAAACAATTGAGACTTAGCCTTAGCAAAAAGTAGAAACCCTGAAAACCTATTTCGTGAGGGAGTGCACTCGGCCACACCGGGGTACAAACCTTGTTACGTAGGGGAAGTGGGTGATAAATGTCTATCCACCGAATTCATGTTGATGAGGGTTTCATCGGCTACACCGTGCCCAAGTTAATGTGGGTTTGGATCATGGACACATTTATTCGACATTTGGATTGAGCTCAACAAAAGTATTGATAAGGGATTTATCGGCCACACCGTGCCCTTGTCGGATGTGTTTTGGGCTAAAGATAAATGTTAATGTAATTTTATCGACCAAGAGTTCTAAAAGTAGAATCGATTAAAGAGTTAATCCACCGAGTTATATTGATAAGGGATTCATCGGCCACACCGTGCCCAAGTTAATATGAATTTGGATCTTGAAATCATTTATCATAGTTGGGTAGAGGTCACTATGTAAATGCTATACTTGTTTACAAGTATTATTATAACGATGAATGTGTTGTTTTCATTATTCCGTTATCGTATTGTTCTATTTCTTTACCTCAAATTATACGATATCATTTTGATTTTTAGTCCAAATCTCCATTAAAACATCGTAACTAAAGACAAAATTTGATTTTTTCTTCTAAAAACCTCGGCTTATCCATTGTAAGGATCTCTTGTGAAGAGTATAGATGAAAGTTATTCGTGATCAAAAGGGCTTTTGATTTTCGACTAACATATCTACTTACAATGAATAGTTTCGCATGTGCTTAATTGAGTTAAGTATTTTGAAACGTTAAATCATTTTGGTGACTATATTTGTTGGAAATTGTAATAGACCAAAATACCGCAACCACTTCAATGAAAGTTTTAAGACTAAACAAACGAATGAAGAGTAGTCTTCATGAATATAATTTTGCTTCTCAAAGCAAAGACTCATTGAAATGAGTGGGAGCATTCTCTTAAACCGTTAAGAAAAGGATAAGGTTTTAAAGAAGTAAAATTAGAATGGAATTGATACAAGGTAATGTTAAAAGTAACGTTATTGAGAATAACAATACTAAACCTATCAATCCCGGTCGATAAAGTTTCCATTGTCTTAATTGTTGGACGCTAGAAAGGAAACTACCCCAAATTATTGAAGGATCAACAAGTTAGTTGTGGGACATCTAATGGGACCTTCTTCTTTAAATGTTTATTTGATTGACATAAATTTTGCTAGTACTACTTCATCAATATTAGAAACCGATGGTGGTTTTCATCATTGTACTTGATACATAGGATGATTAGAATATGACGACTAGCAACAATGATGTTGAGAGATAGAGTCATTGTGTAATCAATCTAGTTTTGGGTTTAGAGTTGTACTTAATTGTGACTGTTAAGTGCATAAACTCTAAATAAGAATATAAACTTGTTAAGATACAAAAGAGGTTTCACTTTTGTGACCCTATACACCATGATTTGATGTATGGCTAGCCCATTATCAAGGTGATTATATTCTAAACCAAATTAGAATGATACATCATGAAGATGATACAAGACTGAAATTGGTATCACAAGATTAAACCGTAAATTCTGGAATGATGAACGCAAAGAGTTATCGAGTACTCTTGAAACCATTAGATTGTTAATCTTATGGTATATGCGTATCTTGTATTCAAAGCAAGATGTCTCGTGCCTTTTGGTTGAAAAGGAGATCGAGGTTGTAAATCATTGATCCAAAATAGGTTGATCATTTTATTTTACCAACGATTTAAGTTGACACTAATGTGTTCACTTAATAAGGTAAATAGAGAAATCTTTGAAGAAGTTCAGAGAGTTCAAAGAATCACGATTTAGTCGTGATGTGATTATCAAAGTGAAGACTTTGATATAAGCCAAAGAAATGTGATATAAGTATCACAAATTAATCTCTCCTAGCACACATTATGGGATAATGTGGGGTTGGATAAAGAAATCAAACGCTATTTGATATGGTTTGGACTTCAATCAAGTTACTTTGAGTTACTTGATCCTTTTGGGGAGTTTATCATTTTGTCTAAATTATTTTTCCACTAAATCTAAAACGAATTATATGAGATATGAAATGGTAGGGTACCATGTATGTAAGTTTTCAAAAGAAACAAATGCTCATTTTTCCTTACTATAATCACGAGTACAACGGGATTGTGGCTCGTGAAGCTGTCTTTCTAGAATACAAGTTTATTTCTAGAAGACAGAGTGGGAGAAATTATTCAAGAGCCACAAAGAATGTTATGTCGCAAGAAACTGGTCTTTCTTGGCTACATGAGACGTTTTGTGTAAGACGTTGTTTCTTCAAAACCTAGGAGGTTAAAGTCATCACTTGTTAAAGACGATGAATTAGTGTTACTTTTAGAAAGTAAAGAGCTTGCAACTTACAAAGAAATTGTTTGATTCAAGTTGATTACTTCTGGAAAGTAATGAACATATGACTTACATGAGAGTGTTTAAGTCACAACTCAATACAAGGCTTAGAGCCATGAAAATCCGAAATTAATTCCAAGTGAATTATTAGATATCAAAGCTTGATTGATAGCAAAGGGTTTTTGCACTAGTTGAAATGCTTAAGTCTATTTGGATCTTCTTAGGGATTGTGTTTCATTATGATGATATACATATAGCAAGTGAATCTAAAACCCACTTCTTCAATTAGAAGGAATGTATTCAATACATGTCTTGAGTTTTGGAGATTCTTGCAATCCTAAGATAATGTGAAACTTAAGAGAGGGTCTTGAGTAGGACATTAATGAGTTGGAATCAATGTATTGATCATATTATAAAACTTTTCTCAATAGGTTGAGAAGTTGTGTTTATACATGGAGTTTAGTGGGAGTTACAGAAATTTTAATTAGTCTTATATGTGGATGACATATTGATCATTGGGAATGATTTAAGACTTGGAGAAATATAGTACATCTTTAATATCCAGATTTATGGAGATAAATCCACATGATATTAGCGTCAAATAAGAAGTCTTATGTTGATAAGATTCATGACTAGTTCAATCAAGTTGAACATATTTGATTGATTCCATTTGCTTGCGCTGCCGAATCAATTAAATAGGAAATGATGTATAACACTTCATATACTTTGAGTATGATGAATTCTTTCGAATCGAATTTAAGTAATAATTACCAAGTAAGCCATAAAGATTACCCGTAAGTGCTTGCAGAAGCAATAAGGATGTAATGCAAAGTGTTTTTTGAAGCAATTTTGTGTAAGGGTGTTACACAAATGACAATTGACAATTGAGATTGCGCATGGTTTCCGACAAAACCATAATCAAAACACATTAGGATGGTTAAGATACCATATTGGCCATGTTATTTAAGAAATGGATTTGTTAGAATCGTTCTAAGCAATAAAGAACAATGAGGATGCTCACAACGGAAATTGAGTACACTTGCAATCATGAGATGTGCGAGAGGGATGGGTCCCGCACACTGTGAAAATAGTGGGAGCTATTCTAAGGCCCTTATGTCTTGATTGGATCTCGACACGTACTCAGAAAGTTTCGTAATGCAAATGTATACATTACAAAGGAAAACGAGTATGTAGTAAGGTTGAGTAAGGTATAAGAAGTTGATAAAACCTACTAACCAAAGCCTTCTCATAGGCTTAACATGATTAGTCATGTCATTTCAATTGAATTGAGATGAACAACTACATTCAAGATCAAACTGGATTATAGAATATGAAGTAGTAATCAAGTATTGACTACTCATATGATAATCACATTTATCGTTCGAGTTTTTTAAATCTGAAAAACTCCTTTATACTTTGTTACATCCAAACGGGTTGTAGAGACAATATTGAACCCCGTTAAAGTAAACCCGGATTAACATGGTATTCGCCCATAGTCACTTATATAAGGTGACGTCTCAAAGTGACTAGAGTGTGATGCGATTGATGGCAAGTTCAAGTGTCATAGGGTCATGTGAGATGACTAGTCGATCACATAGGCAGACTGTTAGGAACATTTTGTCGGGCCTTATGACCGCTTATAGAGTTCTGGCAAATTTATATAGCCTGGTCGTGGCGAGAGCTACTATAGTATTCTAATGAGTCGATTCTTTTGACTAAAGTCTGTTCGCCTAAGGTGGCACAGTTTCAGATTAACTTTGATTTGTGTTACTACAACCTTCGTAAATGGCGTCAAATGGGCATATTTTGGGTTATGATGGCTGTGGCTAGTCGAAGGGAATAAGTGCGATATGAATTGTCCACCCCCTTGTCAGGGTTAAAACAATATCTCAGGGCCACTCGAGGACTAATGAACTGGAAATGCGCGGCCACGCTCGGAAGGTATCTATGGTAGATAAATCCGGTCAATCAGTTATTCTCCAGATCGAGGAAACCACTCTCGATATGATCACTTGCAAGTACGACCTGAAAGACGCCTTACATTGAGTGGGAGATAGTAATAGGACAAGAGAATTGGTGACGCACACTTGTCGAGGACAAGTGGGAGATTGTTGGAATATGTGTCCTCCGACAATAATGCGATCACAACTGTCGATCATGATGATCACATGTTTAAGTCTCATTTTAAGAATACATGTGGGAAGTAATATTTTACTGTCAACTGGTCCACACATATCGATAATGATTGGCTGACTAGAGTTTGACATTACTGTCGTGCGACGGTGGTGATCAGTTGATCCCCTTAGGTCATACCTAAAGGGTAACACTCTTAATTGAATGTTTAGTTGATCGTATGACGATACGAGTTAATTAAATTACTTAAAATTGACGGACGATTTTGGAAGTAATATTTACGTGTCTCATTGTAATTTGATTAAATAATATACGGTCTAAGTAATCGAATTGTTTTATTACTTAGATGAAATTATTGTTTACGGAAACAATTGAAACGGAATGAATAATTTATTATAAATACAAGATGTTGTGATTTATAAATTGGTAAACCTTTTTGGTACAAGTAATTGTAAATTATTATGTTAATTTTTATAAGTGACATATTTTATTAATATGTTGATTTTTAATGGTTAAAAATACATTTTATAAATAAGATGTCATGAAATGTGTCACATGTGACATATTGACAAAATCTCAAATAAAATGGACTCATCCATTTTATGTATGTGTACCGAAATGGAGGGAGTATTTAGGATAAAATTGTGTTGATTATTTATAAGTGGAAAACATAATGATAATGCCTACATATAGCCTTGCATACATAGGTTTCTCTTGGGAAGAAAAGGTGAGCATGCATTGGGTTATCTCCTTTCCCCATTTTTGGTTTTCCCATAAGAAAAGAGCAAAATATTTTTGCTTATTTTTCACTCACACATTACATGCAAAAGCTAGTGTGTATTATTCATTCTCACATCATCTAAAATATAGAGTTTTAGAGAGAAAAATTACTCCATGTTCTCCCTTCTCTTAACCGAAAATAAGAGACAAAATTCCATATTTTGGGTCAATTTTATTTAGATTAATATTGTTCTAGTATTGATAATATTAATATTTTAAGGGGTTACTTTGGGTATAATTCCTTGGGAGAGATTCTACTCTTGAATCTTTATTCATCCATTTTAGGAGAGCTCAAGAACAAGTGAGTAGGAGAACTCATTTGTGCCCAATAATCCGAAATTATCATTGTAAGGGTTGATGATTTCTTCTCTTTTTAATTTAAGTTTGCATGAATAAGATTTGTAATTTATTTTATGACTAAATAAATTTGAACATATTTGAATATGTTGAGTATAATGAGATTATGATTTCTAACACCAAAGGGATCCTCCTTTAGGGATAGAAGAAGACCAGGAGTAAGAGGAAGCTCTTCTACCTCCCATATCAACACCTTAAGGAGGGAGCATGAAGAAATTGTGGATCTTACAAGGCTTGATGATTTCTCAAATGTTGAATTCGTCAATGATGTGCAAAGGCTCATTTTTTCACAGGCTTCTTCGTAAGAACATTCTCCCTACTATGTTTTTATGTCATAGAACTTTAAGGAAACTTGGGATTTATTATCATCAAATGGAAGCTCTTTTTGAGTTGTTTGGTCTCTCTACCCTTTTCCACATGCACGAGCAAACTTACCGATCCCTTGTGCTTGAATTTTTAAGCTTCTTGAAAATCACAACCTTGAATAGAACGATATGCATAGAATTTAGGTTGGAGAGTGTTTCAAGAATGATGACTCTAGTGGAATTTGCTAATATGCTTGGTCTCGATGTCTCGCCTACCCGGACATCAAAACCGAAGAGATATAATGTTGCACCCCTATGGGGGGCCATGACCGGCCGATATTTCATGTACATCAAGGAGTGTCTAGCTTTCCACATTCAAAATCCTATTTTGAGACTTACTTACCGGTTCCTTTCCGGCACTCTACTTGCTCGCCGAGACTCGGCAATAGTGAACGAACTTGACCTTGTGTTCATGGAGTCCTATCTCGATATCCAAAGAAGGGGTGGGTACCACTTTAATGCGCCTCTTGTGCTACTAGAAAAGTGGGAAAAGTTTAGGAACGGTGATGATGATGGGATGAAACACATTGTTAATGGAGGGCTCATTACAAATATTCCAAAGCATTTCAATCCAAAATTTAATGAGAATAATGAGTACACTCCTCTTACCGGGAACACAAGGATAAATGAAGACCTTCTTCATGTACATCATCATTGGATAACCCTTGAGGGAGTTGATAAAAGGGTCAAGTGGATAACAAAAGGAAGTGATCCAATCTACCTACCAATGACCGGACTACCAAGAATCTCACCAAGAAGGGGACCTTTATCACCAATCCCATCCTACCTCATCCCTCCAAACCCAACCCAAGCAAGGCAAGCACCACCACCTCCAAATCCCCAACAACAACAACAAGAGAAACAACCACAAGATGAGAAAATCAAAGTGCCTCCCTACCCTTTCCCATATCAACCGTACAACCACCCCAACCCCTTTATCCTTCCCCGTGATGACTTTGTAATGGGAATTCTTCAAGATTTGAACTTCCGACAATATGAAGCTACCGTGGACAATTATTATGCACTTTACCCTCAATACCACGATATGATTCAAAGGGGGAAGATTAGTGAGGAGGGAGCATTTCCCTCTTGGGCACAAATGGATTTACTCTTCCCCAATTCGGAGAGGGCAAATGAAGGGGCAAACGGGCGACCAGAGGAAGGGAGCGACAAATCTTGCGGTGGGGACACGGTGGAGCTTGGTAGCAAAGAGGATGAGTTCATGGACCCGAATACAAGTGAGGCATCCAAGGAAATATGGGATAGTGATCTAGAGGGAGATGACGGCGATCTCTAGAGGATCTCTTCATAGCTAGATGGAGCGGGCGTGAGGCACCCATCTCAAGCTTAAGTGAAGTTTCCTCATCTCTTCTCTTTATTTTCAATTTTCATGAAAGAAGTTTATATTTTGTTAACTTGTACAATTTTTGACATTGTCTTTGGTTGGAGAGTCCTAGCAACATGAGGACTAACACCTCGGCCCCATTGAGGTGTTCTTATTTTATTGTTCCCATTTGAAAAATCCAAAATGACAATATATAGTTTCATGCATTGCATCTTGTGTGCATGAAATACCCCAATTTTAAGACATTAGAAATAATGTCTATCTCGGTTTGGGGAAGTACATGCATACGCAACGGGAGGTAATCTAAATTACGCTCTCCGTCATAAACAAAAACCCATGCATCATGTAGTGTAGATTAGTGTAGCTTGCATTTAGTATAGAATTCATGCATCATGTTTGCATGATTTCCCATCATTTTGGCCATTGAGGACAATGCCCATATTAGTGTGGGGATGGGAAATTCTAACTTAACTTTTATTCAAAAACCCAAAAAAAATCAAAAAATTCGAGAAAATCAAAAAAATTGAAAATTTGGAAAATCCAAAAACAAGTTCATTTCCTTTGTAGTGTAGACTTGTATATATTATTGTATATATTATGTTTGTTTTATCCTTGTTCACATTGATCGACTACGCCACATCCGAGACATGAGGATATTGAAGACCGCATGGTATGATCTTTCCAATCTCCTTTTTCCTCTTTATGTTAATGACTATGTGGCTTTATTTTGATTGATGTGGTATAACAATGTGAATTTAGGACTTGCATTTAGATTATATGGCATATTAGTTGGTAGAATCATTTGCATTAGGATGTATATATGTTAGTTGCATCATGGCATGTAGTTGCATGTTAGAAAATTTTGCGAAACCATCTACTTGGGAAGCTTGACAAGTGTATATAGGCCCTAGTAGATGCTTTTTCTTCTTAAGACTTTGCTTGTTAGAATACCTGTAAAACACCCTAGGATGTGTCATGCTAGTATCCTTTGACCCATGGATTAAGGCCTAGTCAAGAGTACCTTGTGGTGTGATAACTCCTTGGCTACCGTTTATTCCAAGGTGACCCTTGAAACCATGCATGCATCCATCATCCATGTTCTACCACATTTTTGTCATCAAAGGGAATGGGCACAAAAAAAAATTGATTTGAGTTCAATGAAATGAAAAATAAAAGAAAGTTTGCAAAATGCATCAAATGAAAAGAGGAGCAAAAATAGACTCCTAAAGCTTCAAATATAAGGCACCCTCACTACATATAGGGTGACTTTGAAAATGTTCAAAAAAAGAAATGCAAAAAGTTATAAAGTTGTCAAGTGTTGAAAAGCCAAAATCAAAGAAATGGCAAAAGAAAGTGTTCTCAAATGTTATATGCCACAAGAAATTGGGGGGAAAACAAAAACAAAAGCAAACTCCCAAATGAAACTCAATTATCTATCGATCCCTTTATCCATCGTATCCATTTTTGTGCATGGTAGAGAGGGGACGACCCTTCTTCTTGTCTAGGCAAGAGGGGGAATTCCGCAATCCTCCAGTGTTTCTAACACCATAGGGAGTCTACTCTTGACAAAAGCATTTAACGATTGAGGACAAAAGTATCCTAGCTTGACACAATTTGGAGGTGATTTATTGGTATCCTTCTAGGCTTAGTAGTTTGAAGAAATTGCATCTATGAAGGAGTGTATACCCTTGAATTGCTTTCCTTGTAGATAATTTCCGCCACTTAGATGAGGAAAGTGGCTATTGTTTTGTAGATGCATCCATTACTTGATTTTGTGTGCTTAATGTTTGGATGTGTCGCCATTTTGGCAAGACCCACCTTGCCTTGCAAGAATGCATCCTACCTCATGGTTGTCTTGTTGTGAGACCCGCTAATTGTCTCATATCGGCTATGCTATTAGGTTAGTTTAAATAACGGTCCTAGTCTTTGTCACCTCTTTACTCGGGACGAGCAAAGGTTCGGTTTGGGGATATTTGATGTGACCATAATTAGAGCATATTTAGTCCCCGAATTAGCCTTGTTCCCATGCTTTTTAGTGCTTATTTGGGTCATTTATTGTCTTTAGTTCTTTGTTTTACATATTCTTTGAGGTTTTGTTTCCTTGGTAGGAAAGGAGTGCAAACCTTGCATTTTCATGGCAAAATAGAGCTAAATTGATTGAATTCAATGACCAAGCATCAAAGAGAAGACAAGACTAGAAGGCCTTTGTACATACTATAGTAGATGAGCAATGATGAGAAAAGATCCTTGCATCTCCGAGGAAATCCTCAAGGATTTTATAAAGAAAAAGGAAGAAAAGAAGAAAGAAAGTAGCTGTAAGACAATCTGAGCGGATTGTCCACAAGACGCTCGTCCAGCAAGGGCAACTTGAGCGTCTTCCCCCAGTGGACGCCCGTCCAAAACACCCCCAATCCGCCCGTCTTCCCCAGCTGGACGCCCATCCAGAATCACCACAATCCGCCCGTCCCGTGCCCTGGACGCTCGGATTGTATGTCAGCCATTTCGTCTTCTACAAGTTTCAAGGAAGGATGCGCATATTTTTCTAAGACCGGCAAAAAGGAGACCGGAGTCTCCCTTGAGACCGGCGATTCCTCAAGGACTTAATCGTCATTTAAGCCCTTAGTAAACCCTAATTTATGTAACTAATCCCCACTATAAATACCCCATTAGGCTAATTAGAAGAGCATGTTCTTCTTAGCAATCTTTAGGGTAGTTAGTATCAATCAAATCTCTCTATAATCTTGTAATCAACATTTAATCAAGTTTTAATACAAGTTTCATTTCCTTAATCTCTCTCTTGTTCATCTTTTGTTTTGGGTAATTGAAGATTATTTGGGTTATTATTGGGAGATTGACAACCTTCCAATCAATCATCAAGTACTTCTATTATTCTTTGCTTTATTATTGGAATCATTAGTAGGTATAATTCTCTTAATCCCTTTTTAATTATTGTTAATTATCTTCATTTATTCATCATGTTTTACTTTGTTGGCGTGATTGACAACCTTGCTAGCATATTCAACATGATAATGAGTGAGTAGTTCCTTAGCTAGGGTTAATGGGTAATTAGGGGAAACCAACATGGGGGATGATTCATGCTTAAATTAATATGTTTTCATAGTTTATTTGCTTGCTTGTTGTGATCTCAACTTATGCACATGTTATGTTTGATGAAATACGAGCTTATGAATCCTTGCATTTTTTACCCATCACCTATCTTTTCAATGAGACTTGTAAGACATAAACCACCTCGAGTCTCATTAGACCATGCATATAGTTGAGTAGGGAAGATTAAGTCGACTTGTAGGTGTTGTACAATCTAATCGATTCGGCTCCGGGACCCAAACTTTCCTAGGATTGTAAGATATAAACCAACTCGATCCATCAGAACAATAATTGCTTGCTTATAATTTGAGAATATGTTTGTATGATCAATTCCCATGAATCCCCTATGACCCCATGACACCCTAGTGCCTTTTATCAATTGTTTACACCCCTTTTTAATCATCTTGCTTGTTTACTTTTATTACTATTTAGTTTAGTGATCTTCTACTCCAAACCCCAAATTCTGACAGCCTTAGACACCACTAGTTGCAATTGAAAATCTCATCTCAATTCCCGTCCCTTGGGATCCGACCTTTACTTGCCTCTTTACTAATTGTAGAGTTGTTGGTAGAGTTATAAATTGTGTTTTGGTCTAGGTACTCCTAACGACAAGTACCGAAAACTAAACCTCCATCGTGAGTCCGACCAGTATTCAATACATGTCTTAGGTTTTGTAGATTCTTGCCATCCTAGAATAATGTGAAATTTAAGAGAGGGTCTTAAGTAGGACATCAATGAGTTGGAATCAATGTTTTGATCATGTTATAAAACTTTTCTCGATAGGTCGAGAAGTTGTGTTTATACATAAAGTTTAGTGGGAGTTACGGTAATATGTGGATGACATATTGATCATTGGAAATGATTTAAGACTTGGAGATATATAATACATCTTTAATATCCAGATTTATGGATGTAACACCCCCACACTCCAAGTGCCTTACCAGGACCACTCAGGTATAAGGATGCCACCATCTCGGTTACCCGAGGCATGATATTCATAAGACAATAACGAAACAACTTTAAAAGTAAATAAAGTTTAAAGTGATTACATAGCAATACCAAACTGATAAAAAGAAATACAAGATCCTCGACGGTCTCATTGCTAAAACTATCAAAGCTATAAAACATCGTCGACACGGCGGAAGACTTCTAAGCGCCACGTGATGACTCATCCCGGCTATGCCATACGCATCACATCATACCTGCTCAATAACTGCTCACCACCCCCGAATGGATCACCACAGTTTTTAAAACATTTAAACGGGGTCAGTACTAATCACACAACTCAATATATATATCAACAATAAGATAAACAGACAGCTTAACCGTCACACACACAACCACACCAATTCCAACAATCTCAATCACCGACCGTCCCTTTGGACCAGACCACGCCGATGGGGGACCGCAGCCGTACCCACCAAATCCCCACTCCTCATAATGAGCGATAACCCTGTCCATTAATGTGCACATCCCTTCTGTGGCGGGTTCCACAGAAGGCGAAACTAGGGCGTGAAGCCAATCTCGCAAGTGACCTCACTCAGCAGAGGACACGCCTCGAGAACCAGAGACCACAATCACAATCACAATCACAATCACAATCACAACCGTCACAATACAATTACTATATCAAACAATCAATCTCAACACATCAACAATCATCCCATTATGGGACTAATACTGAGTAGGAAATCCTACCTGGAACAAAGAACACAATCGACGGTCTCAACAATTTGTATAAAAAAGCCTCTTCTACAAATCCTTCTCCTATCATACATACACATAATCACTACCAATCATTATCTACAACAAAACCCCCAATCCCAAAATTAGGGTTTAACGAAACTTGACGAAATACTATAAAATTGGTATGTAGATCTTACCCTCGAGGGAAGGATCACAAAGGTATAAAGAATGATGGAATCCGACCTCTCAAGCTCCGGGATTTGTCAACAACACGGATGAATGCGAAGAACGTAACTTGAATCTCCCTTTTAATGTTATTAGGTTTGTAAAGGTGTATTATGAAAGTGACGGAAAGATTTATATATTAATCCGTGTTATTAACAAAACCCGTCGAATTATCACCTGCTAACCGAGCTACTCGATCGAGTAGCTAAGGTACTCGATCGAGTGCCCCCTTACTCGATCGAGTATCCTAGTTACTCGATCGAGTACCCAACAGGTCAGAAACTATTTTAAAACGCAACTCACCCTTACTCGACAGAGTAAGGCCTACTCGATAGAGTACCCAAAGACTCTTAAATACGGAGTATTACAGTCTTCCCTCCTTAAAAAGAACTTCGTCCCCGAAGTTCAACCCATACATAAAAACAAACATACTAACTCGGTCAAGACGCAACAAAGCTACTAAGAACTCAAAACAAAACCCCAACTTACAGAACATGAAACCATGAACTCTTAACACCAACTCTACCAACTATTCCTACCTCCACACCTCGCTCACGATGTCGTATCAACTACATCATAAACTCTCCCGACACTAACTCCATACATAACCAACTACATAAACATCAAACGGAATGTTACATTCTACCACCCTTAAAAGGAACTTTGTCCTCGAAGTTTACTCACACTCATAACCTCATCATCCAACTGTCAACACTATCGAAGTATTCTCGCATTCCTAACATCGAACTACTACAAGCACGTCCATGACCTTTTAACACTATCAACCACAACATATACAAATCCATATCTTATGCTACACCGACACTCTACTTCCAAATATACTACCATATGTACAACCATCAAAATCTCTTTTATCGCATCCTACTCCTCTTAAGATAAATGTTACGTCCTCGTAACTCACTAATTCTAAATCCTAGATATATCTTTTCATTATCCTCATCACCACCGCATGTCAAAGATAACCACCTAGAATCTAAACACTCGCCATGCACATATCCAAGGCTCTCTTACTTAAACAACTCTCATACTTCACTTCACTCGTCACACCACATAATCTATACCACAAAATCCTTAACTTAATCCAAAATTTCACTTGTTCCCTATTACCGCAACATGACACACCTCTCTATATAAACTACATAAAACTCTTATCGTCAAAAGCATAACTCACGATCCACACTTGTTACGTACACTCACACTAGATCCTCAAGTTTATTTCTTTATTACCGCAAAACTCATACAAAACTTAACATGACACTAATTCCCAACACCCTACACTCACTGTCCCAAAATCTGATTATGAACCACCTGCAGCGTCCAGATCAATACAACACATGTTCCACCAATCACTTACCATGACTATGTCTAAAGCCTCATCTTAAAACAAAATCAAAAAATCAGTAACAACCGACGATGCGTCCCATCATCGAGAATGTCACTATACCATGACAACAACGAAAACATATACAACTCTCTTCATATCATACTCTACTCTCATACCAAAACCGAAATCGGTAAGAAACATCAATAAACAAGACAATGTCTATCTCGCACCAATCGAAACTCGCAGGGAGCAACATCAAACAAAACAACAATCTATGTATAACTGGTATGTACTTTCGAAACTCGAATCATAAACATTCTGCCTACTCCACCACATCCGGTGACGGCATCACAACACCGCCACCAACAGCCACACCGTAGTGCGAAAATACCCGCATCACAACACTAAATATCGTGCCCGGATCACCACCCGAGGCACCACAACCACATCGATAGTCATCACAACTTACACAATCCCATAAGTACTGGCTTAACATAACTTCTCGAACAAGAAAAACTTACTCAAATCCACTTTACTAAATCACAAGCAACATATTATATGAATTAAACAGATAATAACCTCGTGAATATCATCCTCTTACCATATCACTGTTTGACATGTATCATGAATACATACAAGTATAGCCAGTCATGCCAGATCACTCAAATTATTACCTTTTTGAATATCATTCAATTAGATTAGCGTACTCAACATGCATTACAGAACATTCAAATAACAACTTTATGATAATCACACCATACCACGTCTTTTGAGGTCAAAACCTCACACAAACATTTATATATCACGGACCGTAATCACATCCAACCGGTCAATCCCGATCACGTAAGTTACCACTCAACAAAGGTTACCTGTCGCCCGAGCTTAACTCTTTGCCCCTCATCACATTCTTCCATTCGCATCACCCGCACCTTCTGCCATACATAACCATACAGCTAACACTCATTATGAGAAACCACCTCCTAAGACTATGTCTTATACTTCCTGACAACCATACTTTTATCAATTCAGTCTTTACAAAATCAGCCTCTTTAGAATTGTCACTTTTCTAATATACCCTCACCCTTAACCACTAGTCAAAGACCATAACACTACCACTGTCCGGACATCAAACCTCTTCACTCATCTCTAAACATCATGATTTCTTTTCTATCTTTGGTTAACATCCCAAACAACGAACATCGAATCCATGAACAAAATTACCTCAACATTCTTCCCAATATTTTCCTTAATTGAATCATCATCCATTTCTCCACCAAAATCTCATGTCATGCAGATATTCTACTAACTTCTTACTTTCCTTAATTTCTCGAAACTCATTATTAATCATGTTGTCCTGAAGCTCCCATATAACCATTAACTAACATCCTCATGATAATATCACACATTTCGATGATTCCTTACCTTTATATCACATAACTCCGGTGAAAATTTTCCTTAGCTTACTTTTTACTCTCCTCATGCTTTTCTTTTTACACTCGACTAAAGCAATTGACCATTCAACTCCGTATTACTTCTTCCTAACTTTTTAGTGCTCCGATCACCTTCTCAGTGCTCCAAAATTCCAATCCCATTATTTCTTATCGATATTATCTCACTCTTCCTTACCATGTGTCCCCTCTCATCACTCCACTCACTCACACTTGTCGTTAATTTGTCCATAAAAATCAACATTTAAAGTTCAAACAATTACATCTCTAGAAATTTTTACCGTTAATTGCCCAAGGAAATCACACATTAGTTTCGTCTCTCGATAACACAAATTTCCAAACTCAGTCACTATCTGCAAATCCACGTCGCGACATGTCTCCATTAAGTTCACTATAAACCACTCTTCTCAATTCCTCTAAAACAACCTTTCATTACATATATTCTTACTCAACACTATTTCTAACCATCTCCTTCCATAATTCGTTATACATCTCAGGTTGCTACTATCCACATCCTTTCTTTCAATTTTTTTTTCATTCTCACGTTCCTTAAGCTTACATCACTCTTTGCCCACATTCACTTACTCTTACATTACTCAACACACAATCATATCACTCATCCCGTCTCACAAAACATGCTCTATGCCTCAATTAAGCCATACCAATCTCCCTTTTCTTTTTCCACTATCTATCACAACACATAGAACTCATGTCCTCCCACCGAACTCCTACCCACCACAGGTGCCACTCACTACACCATAAGATTGGGTAACTTACGCATCAGGATCAACATACATGTAAAACAATGCTTAAAGAAGTAAAATAACATCTTTGAATTAAACATAATATGCAACGAAGTCAAAAGATAAGCATATGACCCAAAACAGGGGTCACTAGATCGAGTACAGGCCACTCGATCGAGTAAGGGACTTACTCGATCGAGTAGGTGAAGATCAGAAGCACGTAAAACAAATCACCAGGGCTACTCGATCGAGTAACTAACGTACTCGATCGAGTTCCCCATTACTCGATCGAGTACCAAGGCTACTCGATCGAGTACCCCAATTCTCAAGACTTTGTCCAGTTTTTAAAGCCAGTCATAACTCACTCATTACTTGGTCGTTTTGGGCGTGTGACCTATCGTTAGAATCGTAAAAGGACAAGCTATCACCTTCAATTAGAATCACATCAAAATAATTTATGCATCTCAAGTTATAACAGTTTAAAGACAACCTCTTTATAAACGAAAAACACAACTATTGATTTTTACTTCTCAATCGACTTAAACAACAACAAGGTAGACAAAACGACTCAATACTCATAAAACCAGTATTGCTAATCTCATGTTACCATCATCAAAAATCAAACAACAACATCCATCATGCACATATATTATTTAACTCATTAGTCAAGTACTAACCGCATACTTTAAATTTTATAACTTTTCGTAACACAAAACATTCTCATACATTACAAATCCTATTTCCATGTTACTAATACAACAACATTAAAAATACACTTCGTCACCTAAACATATTCATAATCACAAAATTCATATTCTCATGCAATTGCTACTCCATCTTTTCCAATCAATTCATCCATTTCCAACACATTACTCATCATTCTCATACACTTTTCTAACAATTCTAACCAACTATCATGCAACATGCTTTCAATCAACAACATACGAAATCACATCATCACCATCTTTTCTACACATTCCCCACTCTCAACATACATACATCCACTGATTCATGCCACACATCACTACATAGGTACACAATACACAAGTTAAATACATAGCGATCCCGACTCATATCCCATAGTGACCAGTTCAAAATTGTAAGGCGAGTTCGCGACTTTAGGACGTCTCCCAAGTCTTTGCATTAGCTCCTACAACCTTTACCCCGGGTTCATTTTAATTGACTCCCTACATTCATTGGATTCATTGGTTACAGGTTTCAGGATCGTCGCTCTGATACCATTTGTAAAACCCCCACACTCCAAGTGCCTTACCAGGACCACTCAGGTATAAGGATGCCACCATCTCGGTTACCCGAGGCATGATATTCATAAGACAATAACGAAACAACTTTAAAAGTAAATAAAGTTTAAAGTGATTACATAGCAATACCAAACTGATAAAAAGAAATACAAGATCCTCAGACGGTCTACTGCTAAAACTATCAAAGCTATAAAACATCGTCTGACACAGCGGAAGACTTCTAACTGCCACGTGATGACTCATCCCAGTTATCCCATACGCATCACATCATACCGCTCAATAATCGCTCACCACCCCGAATGGATCACCACAGTTTTTAAAACATTTAAACGGGGTCAGTACTAATCACACAACTCAATATATATATCAACAATAAGATAAACAGACAGCTTAACCGTCACACACACAACCACACCAATTCCAACAATCTCAATCACCGACAGTCCACTGGACCAGCCCTGCCAGTGGGGGACCGCAGCCGTACTCACCAAATCCCCGCTCCTCATAATGAGCGATAACCCTGTCCATTAATGTGCACATCCCTTCTGTGGCGGGTTCCACAGAAGGCGAAACTAGGGCGTGAAGCCACTCCCGCAAGTGACCTCACTCAGCCGAGGACACGCCTCGAGAACCAGAGACCACAATCACAATCACAATCACAATCACAACCGTCACAATACAATTACTATATCAAACAATCAATCTCAACACATCAACAATCATCCCATTATGGGACTAATACTGAGTACGAAATCCTACCTGGAACAGCAACACAATCAGACGGTCTTAATAGCTGTATAAAAAAAGCCTCTTCTACAAATCCTTCTCCTATCATACATACACATAATCACTACCAATCATTATCTACAACAAAACCCCCAATCCCAAAATTAGAGTTTAACGAAACTTGACGAAATACTATAAAATTGGTATGTAGATCTTACCCTCGACGCAAGGATCACAAAGGTATAAAGAACGATGTAATCCGACCTCTCAAGCTCCGGGATTTGTCAACAACACGGATGAATGCGAAGAACGTAACTTGAATCTCCCTTTTAATGTTATTAGGTTTGTAAAAGTGTATTATGAAAGTGACGGAAAGATTTATATATTAATCCGTGTTATTAACAAAACCCGTCGAATTATCACCCGCTAACCGAGCTACTCGATCGAGTAGCTAAGGTACTCGATCGAGTGCCCCCTTACTCGATCGAGTATCCTAGTTACTCGATCGAGTACCCAACAGGTCAGAAACTATTTTAAAACGCAACTCACCCTTACTCGACAGAGTAAGGCCTACTCGATAGAGTACCCAAAGACTCTTAAATACGGAGTATTACAATGGATATAAATCCATATGATATTAGCGTCGAATAAGAAGTCTTATGTTGATAAGATTCATGATTAGTTCAATCGAGTTGAACATTTTTGATTGATTCCATTTGCTTCCGCTGTCGGATCAATTAAATGAGTAATGATGTATAACGCTTCATATACTTTGAGTATGATGAATTGTTTCAAATCGAATTTAAGTAATAGTTACCTAGTAGCCATATAGATTATCCTTAAGTGCTTGAGGAAGCATTAAAGATGCAAAGGTAAGTGTTTTTGCAATTCACAAATTTGTGCAAGGGCTTACACGAATGACTGTTAAGATTGTATAAGGTTTCGGACAAAAACCGTATTCGAAACACCTAAAGATGGTTAAGGAACCATTGTGGCTATGTTATTTAAGAAGTGGATTTGCTAGAATTGTTCTAGGCAATAAAGAACATTGAGAGATGCTTACAACGGAAATTGAGTACACTTGCAATCATGAGATGTGCAAGAGGATGGATCCCGCACACTGTGAAAATAGTGGGAGCTATTCTAAGGCTAGAGAGCTTATGTCTAGATTGGATCTAGACACGTACTCAGAAAGTTTTGTAATACAAATGTATACATTACAAAGGAAAACGAGTATGTAGTAAGGTTGAGTAAGGTACAAGAAGTTGATAAAACCTACTAACCAAAGCCTTCTCATAGGCTTAACATGATGAGTCATGTCATATGTTAAAAAAATATGAAGTAGTAATCAGGTATTGACTATTCATATGAGATAATCACATTTGTCGTTCGAGTTTTTAAATCTAAAAACTCCTTTTATACTTTCTTACATCCAAACGGGTTGTAGAGACAATATTGAACCTCGTTAAAGTGAACTCGGATTAACATGGTATTTGCCCATAGTCACTTGTATGAGGTGACGTCTCGAAGTGACTAGAGTGTGATGCGATTGATGGCAAGTTCAAGTGCCATAGAGTCATATGAGATGACTAGTCGATCACATAGGCATACTGTTAGGAACACTTTGTCGGGCAGTGACCGCTTATAGAGTTCTGGCAAATTTATAAAGCCTGGTCGTGGCGAGAGCTACTATAGTATTCTAATGAGTCGATTCTTTTGACTAAAGACTGTTCGCCTAAGGTGGCATGGTTTCAGATTAACTTTGATTTATGTTACTACGACCTTCGTAAATGGGGTCAAATGGGAATATTTTGGGTTATGATGGTTGTGGCTAGTCGAAGGAAATAAGTGCGATAGGAATTGTCCACCCCTTGTCAGGGTTAAAACAATATCTCAGGGCCACTCGAGGAGTAATGAACTGGAAATGTGTGGCCACGCTCGGAAGGTATCTATGGTAGATAATTCCGGTCAATCAGTTATTCTCCAGATCGAGGAAACCACTCTCGATATGATCACTTGCAAGTACGACCTGAAAGACACCTTGCATTGAGTGGGAGATAGTAATAGCACAAGAGAATTGGTGACGCACACTTGTTGAGGACAAGTGGGAGATTGTTAGAGTGTCCCCGACAATAATGCGATCACAATTGTCGATCATGATGATCACATGTTTAAATCTCATTTTAAGAATACGTAAGGGATGATTCATATTATAGTCAGCTGATCAACATTAATCGGTAACGATTGGCGTGCTAGAGTTTGACGTTACTGTCATGAGACGGTGGTGGTCAGTTGATCCCTTAAGGTCACACCTAAAGGATGATGCCCTAATCTGTAAAGTTGATTAATTGTATGATGATGCAAGTTAATCAATTCCTTAAAATTGAACAATTCAATTTTTGAGAGTGAATATTGATATCTTATTGTAATGGGATTAAATAAGATTTATTTTAGTAATTGAAATACTTTATTACTAAAATTGTTTATTGTTTGAGAAACAATAGAGATAAGAATGAATGGTTGATTACAATTACAAGATGTTGTGAATTATAATTAAATGACCCATTTTATTTATGTGATCAAGTATCACTAGTCAATTTGTTGAATATAATTTAATTAATTTATAAAAATGATATTTATGTTATAAATATGCATTAAATTAATTAACAACATGTAACATACTACATGTGACATATTGTGTGACAATTGACAAATTGACAAAATAAAATAGTAGTCCATATTATGGAGGATGGACCGAAAAAGGAGGGAGTATTAGTGTGTTTTGGTTGTTTTATTTTAATTGATAAAGTAGCATGATGATGCCTACCTACAACTAGCCTTACACCTACTCTTACACATTTGTCTTGTGACAAAAAGTAATAAGAAAAGATCTCATCCCTTGGCATATTCCCCCTACCACCGGTTTTCATAAAGAAAAAGAGGTGGATTTTCCTCTTTCATTGTATCATTCATTTTTATATACACATGCAACATTTTCACATGTATTCCTCTCTCTACTCTTTCATTTTTCTCTAAAACCTTGAGAAAAGATGATTCAAATTGTTCATAAATATTACTAATATTATTAATGTAATATATGAGTATTAGTAATCAATTTTAAGGTAAACTACTAAACAAATATCTAGCACATATTATTTAGTGGGGATAAGGGATAATCTTGGGTGCAATCAAGAGGAGTGGCTTTTATACTTGAAGTCTTTGGAGGATCATCCTAACATATTGAAAGCTCAAGAACAAGTGAGGTAGGAGACCTCACTTGTGCCCATAAACCGAAATATTCAATGTAAGGAACCGGTTTTCCTCTACACTTATTTATATGTTTTGCATGCAAAAGATCCTTAAGTTTTTATGACTAAAACTTTAAACTAAAATATGTCATATTTAAAATATGGTTTCCAACAACAAAGTGGTATCAGAGCGACGATTTTGGAACCTGTAACTAATGAGCCTAATGAACGTAGTGAGTCTAAAAAAATGAACCTGGTGTATGTATGTTGGGAGCCCCGGCAGTTGCTTGATTTAGGGTTAGAAGGCGCCCTTATTTCAAAATCCTAGCCCCAATATGCTTAAGCTAGCCACTTCGTATGGGAAATTGAGTCGGGAATTGTATATGTATAGTTGTGTGTGGTTTGTAAAATAGATATGGTGTGTTTGAGTCTGTGGTAATGTCTGGTGCGTGCAAGAGGTAGTCATGGATCGTATAAGTGTGTGAATCGCCGGGATTGTGTATGGATGTGATAGAGAATGGTGAACGTGATAAGCGTTGCATACGAGTATCTGGTAATGTGACGGTAATAATGGGTTGTGGATTCTCATGTGTTTTAGTTAGTATTAATTGACATGTAATGCTGTGGAATTTAATGGATGAATGTGGTTGCGTGCTCTGGTGAATAGGCATAGTTATGTGAGATATCTGGCGATTTTCGGACTGTTGTAATATGTTAAAGCTTTGAGCAAACATGAGTGGTAAGTGATAACTATATTGCTAAATGGAATGTTCATTATAGTGCAATCACATGTTGAACGATTGAATTTGTATATGCGTAAGTGAACGTAGAATAGTGTGTTGATTGTATATATGTTCATGTGAGTGGAAGCTAGACGTAATTGAATTGCTTTATACAGTGTTCGATATAGTATGGAGTAATATGTGCAATGTTCGGATGAGTAATTGAGTTGCATATGAGTTAGTATTAATGGATCTTAATTGGGTGAAATAATCAGTGACGAGTTCCAAATACACCTTGGACTCGGAACGAGTTGTTGTTTTGCATGAACCAATAACCGAACTGGTAAATTTTGACCTCGTTCGTAGCCTTATTCGACCGAGTACGAGTGCCTACACGACCGAGTAGGCCTTACTCGATCTAGTTGCGGGGTTATTAGATCGAGATCGTTTGGACTGTCAGCGAAAACTCGATCGAGTAGCTCCAACTCGATCGAGTAGAGGCCACTCGATCTAGTAGAGGCCACTCGATCGAGTACCCGAGTTACTCGATCGAGTAAGTGCTACAGTACCCGTATTATATCGGGATTCCTATGCTTTCCCTAATTCATTCTTCTTCTTATTTCATCTCACTTCAAACCCTAATTCTCTAAAATCCTCTTTTCTCTCAAAAATCTTGGTGAAGTTTGTGCTTAATTCCCTTGTAATCTTCTTGTTAAATCATTCAATCCCTTTGCAAATCATTCAAGGTAAGAATAGTACTCTTTCTCTTTGTTTTAATAAACTAGAAACATATAAAAGTGTTAGTTTTTATAAAAACAATTCAATTTATACTCATGGATTTTTGTTTATAGTTGTTGTATTTTGGTAAAATTGCTTTAGTCTGTTGATTATTGATGCTAGAAGTTGCAAAATCAAACCAATTTGGGAGTATTTATGGACCGAAATTTCTAGGCTTTGGGTTACAAATTGAATTTTTCTTTGTCTTTTGGGGATGTAAGAGGGAAAATAGAGTATAGTGTTGTTGATCATATTTGGTGTTGATTTTGACTAATTTCACCTAAAATTTCGTCTTAAAACTCCATCTTAAAAGTGCCCCAAACTGAAATTCGCCCCAAATCTTTATGATAAGTACCTTTTTGTGGAGCTTTTTTGAGGGATTAATGCCCCAATTTTTCTGGTTAGTGTTAAAATTTTGTATTTTGATAGCCTTGAGACCGTCTTTTATGAATTATGGGAGTAACATGTTTTGGAAATTGTTGGTTGTTTTGTGAAAACTACTTAAAAATTGTTGTTTCTCTACCCATGAGTATACTTTGAAAAGTTCATTTTGTTTAACAGATGCCAAGAGCTGCTGGTGTGACTCGTCAGAGTAAGAGGGGAAGGGCTTCCGAGCCCGAGGTTGGAGAGGGGAGTCAGGGACCTACCGTCCCACCGGTCCCCGAGTATCCTAGCATTGTCTTTTCTAACTTTTAGCAAAGGGATGCCTTTGTTGAGTTGCAAAAGCGCCGGATGAAACCTACTCGATGTATAGACACCACCATCCTTGAGGACCTGAAAATAGAGACGGACGTGAGGCATATCTTTGAAACCTTGGGTTTGACGGGTTTGTATCGTTTTAGGAAACACTCCTACACTTTCTTGACTTTGGAGTTTATGAGCTCTATTTCTTATGATGTGGTGGCTAAGACCGTAGAGTTTCGCCTTATGAACAACAATTTTCTTTTGTCTATGGACCAGTTTGCTTCTCACGTTGGCCTTGCTCGACCTGAGAAGGGATTCCTTAGGGACATCCCGACTGAGTGTGGGGCTAGTAGTTATATGCCCTGTTTCACTGGTAAGGCTGCTCCTACTTCGAGTAACATGTTGATAAATGACGTTCAACATGTCACTTTGAAGATCTTCCTTCGTGCTTTGACCTGTCTGTTGTACGACCAGAGGGATGTAAGTAAGTTGAACTCACATGAGGTGATGTTGCTGGTTACCTATCTCAACCCCACCCGGATGAAATGTAAAATGACGGTATCGTCTCGAAAAGTGAACACGCGTTGGAATAGTTTCCGCAGCGAAACAAGAGTAGAAATTTTGTAGGGAAACAAAATTTCCGAATTCAACAATTAAATTCCTATACGAATAGGAAATATTAAATCAAACGGGAATAGGAAAGATCCTCCGCATAAATTAGCAGAAAAAAGAGCTGAGGAAGGGGCGCAACAAGAGTTGCGATACTTCTAAGAGGCGCAACTGTTGCTGCGTATTCTTTAGAGCCGGTCTCTTCATGAGCAGAATTAGGAAAGGCCGAATAGTATAAATAGAGGCCTCGGGTTAGCTTCTATTCTCACAATTCTCCCTACTATTAATCTGTAGCTTATAGAATACATAATACCTCTCTCTAAAAATATAATTTTTGCAAAAAATGGATGCCTTTGAATCCCGACTCAAAGAATGGACGAACGAGTTTTCGAACGCAGAGAAACATGACATGGGTATTTTTGGATCGATCATTAGTTTTAAGCAAGTAAAGTGGTAAGATCGTTTCTTGATTCTTGTCTTGAATATTAGGACCCCAATTTTCAAGTATTTGCCTTTCCCGGAGGCAATTCTGTCCTTTTCCCGAGGAATTTGCAGCGATTGGAAGGTGGGATGTAGAAAATCTTCCGGCCTTACCATCTAACTCCCAAGGATATAAAATTAAATTTAGGGACCTTTTAGGACTGACCAAGGCTGAGGTGGATCGACTTGTGACCTCTAAGGGTGTAAGAATGTTTGACTTTGTAAACCGTTTCATAGACAGGGAAGACCCTACGTTTTCCTATGTGGCGAGGCGTAGAGCCTTTTGATTTTGCCTTTTTCACTACTTTGTCTTAAAAGGACGTGTTGACACGGAAATGAGAGGCGGTCGCGATTCTTGGGCAGTATAGAGCAAATGGAACTGCGCAAGAGCCCAGCTTGCCTGGTATTAGGAAAGACCATCTTAGGGTTGGATAACCGAAAGGCGAACCGTGAGCTTCCCTATCTAGGGAGTCCTATCATTTTAGCCGTGAGCTTCTCTTTTTTCTTTTTTCTTTTTGTTTCGTGTTTTCTCTTTCTTTTTTTCGTTCGTTTTCATTTTTTTTTTCGTCGTGGATCATGCTCGTCCCATTTTGCAGATTTGACTGATGGAGAGAGTGCGATTGATCGAGCCCCATGTTGACGCGCTTGGATATCGATCACGATCGATCGTGATGAGGACTAGGCTATACAGGTGGATTTTTCTTGAGTGTGCAACTATTGGGAGAACAAGCTAAAGAGCGAAGGCGGTCCCTTGATTAGGCGGTTCGTCCCTTGGTGGCATCTTCGAGCATTGACGGGTGTATCGTAACTTGACCCTACTCAATCTATTCGTGTCCCCGGCTTGGAATTCATGGTCAGCATATTCCCGGAGAGGTTGATGAGGCAAGTGGGCATGAAGCAGAAAATTATGAAGCTTGACACCGTACCGCAGACCGCACTAGCGCATACCTCCCAGTCTTGTTGCGAATGGGCGCTTTGTTAGGCCCAAAGAAACATATGGTTTATACTTGTCCCAGTTGGTTTGTTGTGGGTATCGGATTCTTACTTGTAGTGCACGAAGGTTGGCACCTCAGAAGAGCGCGAAAAGCTAAGGAAGCATGAGCCGATTGACTATAAGATCCGCGAGGTAGCAAAAGAGAATAAAAAATACTTAACTGAAGAGGAACAAGAGGCTGTATTCCGAGTCGTCTGCCCGAAGAAGAAGCCAAAGAATGCTCCCGTCGAGAAGATGGTTGTGGATCGGGATGGAAAGGCTAGGCCTCGAGAAAGACCGTTGGTGATTAGGTCAGAGATAACGCAAGAGCGCCCCCCTCGAGGCCGAGATAAGAAATAAGACAAATATGACCAAATGTCCTTCTATTTACATTTTTGGATTAGAAATAAATCGGGTTGTATCCTGCGAAGGATTGCGTACGTATTCATTGAAAATGAAATCAAACCAAGAACGTAGTTCGAAAATAGAAAATGTAAATGAATAAATGTTTGAAGCAAGAGCTTGTAATGAACGTAGGGAATAAGCATGGTGCTTTACTTACTCTTAAATGCAATTAAGTTATTCAATGATACCGAGGATAAAGCAAAAATGCCAAAACGCAAGAGCGAGGTGACACACATTTCGAGGCCGACTGGGGCCATGTATAACGTTTCGCAGGAGCGGCACGAGGAGAACCCGTGGCGCATTATAAGGTCTATTCTAAGGGTAATATCGCTTAAGTTGGTCTCGATTAGTTGGATTTGAAAACTCATTCCCGTCTAGGTCTGTAATTCTAACCGCACCCCTTTAAAGTATATACTTTACTAGGTAAGGCCTGGCTCAATTAAGCTTGAACTTTCCCCTTGGGTCGAGTGGCAGAAGAGCTCGGACAGATTTAAGCACTAGGTCTTCTTCTTTAATGTTTCGAGGTTTGACTTTCTTGTTGAAGGCTCTTCTAATTCGTGCTTGATATGTCTGGACATTATGCAAGGCGCGTAATCTTCGTTCGTCCAAGATGACGAGTTCTTGTGGTCGTAGCCACCTGCAAGCCAAGCCAATCTGTGGACATGCAGCGGTCTTTTTGAAAGCCACGCTCGGCAGCGTAAAAATGCTTTCGACCGGATCGTTTTAGATCGGTCGGTTTCGTCTCGGCAAGGGTCTCGAAACGATGCAAGAGATGTTTAGAGTCGCCACCAAGCATTTGTGGGATGCTTGGAACCCGTTCGAATACACTTTATACCTCGGTCAAACGAAGCACAAAGCAGGGTTTGACATAGGTACTAAAGATAAGGAATCGTCGCTCTTTAGCATCCTATCTCTAGAATGACTCTCGTACGCCCTGGATAAGGTCGTCCACTATCCAAAGTTTCTGAGTAGGAGGTGAAGGTACGTATTGGGAAGCCCTTTAATCGGACACCCAATCCCGCCCGCGGTAGCGGCCTCTACTGATCGATCTCGTTGGTTAAATGCAAAAATTGATAAAACGGTTTTAATGCATGAATGCGCATCCAAAAGTTTAACCTAACATGTGAGCTTTCTATGTCGGTTTGTTTAATCCAAGTATCACGTATAAGATGCTGAGTTGGATTTAATCTTGATTTGCATGCAAGACGGAAATTAAACATCCATTTACCGAATTAGGTTTATGGTGCATAACGTGATCCATTTGTCTTAGTAAGGCATTTTGCAAATATGATGTTGAATGGGCAGATTCGTCATCTGATCCGTCCTGTATTCGGGTTAACCGAAGTCGACATCGTCCTGGATAAATGCTGGAAGGGGAATAGACCCTACATCAGACACCTAGAAGAGGCGCGAGCCTGTTGGCGATGCAAGGGGGTCTCCCCTGGTTTGAAAATAGAAGAATGAGAGGCCTGTTTAGGCGCGGGTCAGTAAACGATGGAAGACGCATTCTGACCATTGAAAGGGTTTGTAAAACGTATTGAGAAATAGGTATTTAGACCCGTCTTGGTTTGAAAACACCGTTTAGGCCACTTTTGTGTTGATTTGAAGAACGAGACTTGAATAATCGTCATTGTTTTGCCAATATTCGATGTCAGGTTCGGTTTTGCAAGCTTGACATGAATAGTTTTGAAAATAATTATGAACTAATTGTTTTAAGTTCATTTGTTTGTAATTAGTCAATATTCATCATTGTACTCGGGTTAAAATCCGACATGGTATGTAGAACTAAGGATGACTTTGTGTTGATGACTAATACATTTGTTTTGAAAATGTAAAGAAATGAGAAAGACTTTAAAATACCCTTCAAAATGTAAAGAAATGAAATAAAATGTTTTAAAATACCTTTTATAATGTAATTAACCAAATATTATCACCGAAACACGGATTAAACCGTCATGGTATTAGGAACCAAGGGTGAAAAATGTTTTATGGTTAAAAACTTGTCATAAAAAAAGAAAGATTTGAAAATACTTGAAATAGTAAAAACCGATTACAAATATAAAATAAAAATAAAGGAGATGAAGAGACCAAACACGGTTTGGATTTAAGGTTGGGCAGGCTGCTGTAGGCGCGAGCCTGTTTGCTACGTAAGTAGCCTCTGCCTCAACCAAAAATCTTGTTTTGGTTCATTCTTCCCATGTTTTGGACCATGTTATGCATGATTTAGCATGTTATAGTCATGAAACAAATGAAAACATGATAAAGAAGATTTTTACACCCTCATACTTACATGCTAGGCTTGTGGCGAGAAATCTACGTAAGTGTATCAACTTGTTTGGTCGGAAAACTCGGTTTAAAACCGTTTTAGTAAGTAAAAGAGTGTTTTGTTAAGTTTAGTGTTGGTGTAGTGGTCGAGATGGTTGGTCAAGTGATTTAATGCACAATGACGGTACCAAACAATGTGTAAGGCTTGTGTTTACGATCGGTAGGTCGTAAACACGTGTCGGATTGTGACTTGAGAAGTCGAGTCTAGAATTTTATGGGAGAAATGAGGGGGCGGACACTTGCGAAACTCTCAAATGGTGGCATTTGCGGGGTATTTATTGGAAAATGGGTGGTTGTGTGAGTTTCGAGCGACGTGGCCGCATGGGCTGCTCAAAGAGGCGCAAGCCACGTCGCACGTCTTCGAGTTAACTTGTCACTATCACACGAGGAAGTCATGATTTGTTCTATCCTAGGATTTGGAAGAACTTGATTTGTACTTGACCATGTATGATTCCGGGAAATCTTAACATGGAAGCATTTGAATGGTTTGTTTTTTGTGTTTGACTCGGTTTGACTCGTTGTTGGAGTCGGGATTTGAATTTTGAGTCGGTTTTTGGTCCGGTGTCGGTTTTGACTCTAATAAGTGTCATTGCGACCCCGTCGTCATGCATTAAACACTCCAGGTACTTTTGAAAAGTTTTGAAATGTTTTATTTTCGAAATTGTTTTAAGTTTTTCGACGTAAAGTTGAACACAAACTGTCGATCAAACGCTGCGATTCCAAAGCATGTTGTAGTCCGATAATCATCGGGTGTTTGTTGGAGACTCAACGAATACTGGGTATCTACAGAGCCCCCACTTTGACTGAGGCTTGGACAGGGCGACAGTTAAAGTAGAGCCCCCAGGTCAATCGAAGATCACAACCTCGAGACCCAAGCTAAGTCGGGGCGGCTCGAAAGGATTCGAGCAAAGGACCTGTCGTCGGGAAGGGCGACGCCAAGGCGACTCGAGGGTACGAGTTAAGGACCTGTCGTCGGGAACAGTTTAGAGTCTGTCGAGTGTCCGTGCGGGTCGTTTAAAGTCCGTTAAACTACGTACAAAGGCTCGCTAGCCATAAGAAGGAGTCATACCTGAGGCGTCTTTGGGATATGTCCTTGAGTCGTATCTTGTTTGCGGACAAAGGCTCGCCAGCTGTGATAAGGAGTCGTACCCGAGGCATCTTCAAGATATGTCCTTGAGTTGTATCTCGTTTGCGGACAAAGGCTCGCCAGCCGTGATAAGGAGTCGTACCCAAAGCATCTTCGGGATATGTCCTTGAGTTGTATCTTGTTTGCGGACAAAGGCTCGCCAGCTGTGATAAGGAGTCGTACCCGAGGCATCTTCGGGATATGTCCTTGAGTTGTATCTCATTTGCGGACAAAGCTCACCAGCCGCGGTGCTTATATGAAGGGGCTCGCTAGCCGCGGCACGTATATGAAGGGGCTCGCCAGCCGCAGTGCGTATATGAAAGGGGCTCGCCCACCGCGGTGCGTATATGAAGGGGCTCGCCAGCCACGGTGCATTATAAGGCTCGCCAGCCACGGTGCGTATATGAAGGGGCTCGCCAGCCATGTGCGGTGTAAGGCTCGCCAGCCATGTGCGTTTGTAAGGCCCGCCAGCCTTGTGCGTTTCTAAGGCCCGCCAGCCATGTGCGTTTGTAAGGCCCGCCAGCCATGTGCTTTTGTAAACCCCGCCAGCCATGTGCGTTTATAAGGCCCGCCAGCCATGATGAAGGGTCGATTGATCGACCGTGGAAATAGCCGCGTATGATGGGCTTGTTTCGGGAAGTTTGTTTGAATTACCGGGCTTCGTGAGGAAGCCTTCGATAACCAGTCGGGGAATCTCGGTGTTTGTTTGTGGTGCCGGAAGGGGATAGGTTCGTGAGCCTATCTCCCAGGGTCGGCAGCGATGTTTGAATCTCGAGGAGAGATTGTCGTTCCCTAAAATATGAGGAAACAATGAATTTTGAATTTCACTATTATCATTTTGAAATGACGGTTTTAATTGCTGTCGTTTGAAATTTGAAGAAATAGTGAATTTTGAATTTCACTATTATTTTTTTGAAATGAGGGTTTTAGTTGTCGTCGTTTGAAATTTGAAGAAATAGTGAATTTTGAATTTCACTATTATTTTTTTTAAAAATGACGGTTTCAATTGCCGTCGTTTGAAATTTGAAGAAATAATGAATTTTGAATTTCACTATTATTTTTTTGAAATGACGGTTTTAGTTGTCGTCGTTTGAAATTTGAAGAAATAGTGAATTTTGAATTTCACTATTATTTTTTTTTGAAATGACGGTTTCAATTGCCGTCGTTTGAAATTTGAAGAAATAATGAATTTTGAATTTCACTATTATTATTTTCGAAATGACGGTTTTAATTGCCGTCGCTTGAAATTTGAAGAAATAGTGAATTTTGAATTTCACTATTATTTTTTTGAAATGACGGTTTTAATTGCCGTCGCACTATTATTTTTTTGAAATGACGGTTTTAATTGCCGTCTTTTGAAATTTGAAGAAATAGTGAATTTTGAATTTCACTATTATTTTTTTGAAATGACGGTTTTAATTGCTGTCGTTTGAAATTTGAAGAAACAATGAATTTTGAATTTCACTATTATTTTTTGAAATGACGGTTTTAATTGCCGTCGTTTGAAATTTGAAGAAATAGTGAATTTTGAATTTCACTATTATTTTTTTTGAAATGACGGTTTTAATTGCTGTCGTTTGAAATTTGAAGAAATAGTGAATTTTGAATTTCACTATTTTTTTCTTGAAATGACGGTTTTAATTGCCGTCGTTTGAAATTTGAAGAAATAGTGAATTTTGAATTTCACTATTATTTTTTTGAAATGACGGTTTTAATTGCCATCGTTGAAATTTGAAGAAATAGTGAATTTTGAATTTCACTATTATTTTTTTGAAATGAGCGGTTTTAATTGCCGTCGCACTATTATTTTTTTGAAATGACGGTTTTAATTGCCGTCGTTTGAAATTTGAAGAAATAGTGAATTTTGAATTTCACTATTATTTTTTTGAAATGAGCGGTTTTAATTCTTTGTCGTTTGAAATTTGAAGAAACAATGAATTTTGAATTTCACTATTATTTTTTGAAATGACGGTTTTAATTGCCGTCGTTTGAAATTTGAAGAAATAGTGAATTTTGAATTTCACTATTATTTTTTTTGAAATGACGGTTTTAATTGCTGTCGTTTGAAATTTGAAGAAATAGTGAATTTTGAATTTCACTATTTTTTTCTTGAAATGACGGTTTTAATTGCCGTCGTTTGAAATTTGAAGAAATAGTGAATTTTGAATTTCACTATTATTTTTTTGAAATGACGGTTTTAATTGCCGTCGTTTGAAATTTGAAGAAATAGTGAATTTTGAAGTTCACTATTATTTTTTTGAAATGACGGTTTTAATTGCCGTCGCACTATTATTTTTTTGAAATGACGGTTTTAATTGCCGTCGTTTGAAATTTGAAGAAATAGTGAATTTTGAATTTCACTATTATTTTTTTGAAATGACGGTTTTAATTGCTGTCGTTTGAAATTTGAAGAAACAATGAATTTTGAATTTCACTATTATTTTTTGAAATGACGGTTTTAATTGCCGTCGTTTGAAATTTGAAGAAATAGTGAATTTTGAATTTCACTATTATTTTTTTTGAAATGACGGTTTTAATTGCTGTCGTTTGAAATTTGAAGAAATAGTGAATTTTGAATTTCACTATTTTTTTCTTGAAATGACGGTTTTAATTGCCGTCGTTTGAAATTTGAAGAAATAGTGAATTTTGAATTTCACTATTATTATTTTCGAAATGACGGTTTTAATTGCCGTCGTTTGAAATTTGAAGAAATAGTGAATTTTGAATTTCATTATTATTTTTTTGAAATGACGGTTTTAATTGCCGTCGCACTATTATTTTTTTGAAATGACAGTTTTAATTGCCGTCGTTTGAAATTTGAAGAAATAGTGAATTTTGAATTTCACTATTATTTTTTTTGAAATGACGGTTTTAATTGCTGTCGTTTGAAATTTGAAGAAATAGTGAATTTTGAATTTCACTATTTTTTCAAATGACGGTTTTAATTGCCGTCGTTTGAAATTTGAAGAAATAGTGAATTTTGAATTTCACTATTATTTTTTTGAAATGACGGTTTTAATTGCTGTCGTTTGAAATTTGAAGAAATAGTGAATTTTGAATTTCACTATTATTTTTTTGAAATGACGGTTTTAATTGCCGTCGCACTATTATTTTTTTGAAATGACGGTTTTAATTGCCGTCGTTTGAAATTTGAAGAAATAGTGAATTTTGAATTTCACTATTATTTTTTTGAAATGACGGTTTTAATTGCTGTCGTTTGAAATTTGAAGAAACAATGAATTTTGAATTTCACTATTATTTTTTGAAATGACGGTTTTAATTGCCGTCGTTTGAAATTTGAAGAAATAGTGAATTTTGAATTTCACTATTATTTTTTTTGAAATGACGGTTTTAATTGCTGTCGTTTGAAATTGGAAGAAATAGTGAATTTTGAATTTCACTATTTTTTTCTTGAAATGACGGTTTTAATTGCCGTCGTTTGAAATTTGAAGAAATAGTGAATTTTGAATTTCACTATTATTATTTTCGAAATGACGGTTTTAATTGCCGTCGTTTGAAATTTGAAGAAATAGTGAATTTTGAATTTCACTATTATTTTTTTGAAATGACGGTTTTAATTGCCGTCGCACTATTATTTTTTTGAAATGACGGTTTTAATTGCCGTCGTTTGAAATTTGAAGAAATAGTGAATTTTGAATTTCACTATTATTTTTTTTAAATGACGGTTTTAATTGCTGTCGTTTGAAATTTGAAGAAACAATGAATTTTGAATTTCACTATTATTTTTTGAAATGACGGTTTTAATTGCCGTCGTTTGAAATTTGAAGAAATAGTGAATTTTGAATTTCACTATTATTTTTTTTGAAATGACGGTTTTAATTCTTTGTCGTTTGAAATTTGAAGAAATAGTGAATTTTGAATTTCACTATTTTTTCTTGAAATGCGGTTTTAATTGCCGTCGTTTGAAATTTGAAGAAATAGTGAATTTTGAATTTCACTATTATTTTTTGAAATGACGGTTTTAATTCTTTGTCGTTTGAAATTTGAAGAAATAGTGAATTTTGAAGTTCACTATTATTTTTTTGAAATGACGGTTTTAATTGCCGTCGCACTATTATTTTTTTGAAATGACGGTTTTAATTGCCGTCGTTTGAAATTTGAAGAAATAGTGAATTTTGAATTTCACTATTATTTTTTTGAAATGACGGTTTTAATTGCTGTCGTTTGAAATTTGAAGAAACTATGAATTTTGAATTTCACTATTATTTTTTGAAATGACGGTTTTAATTGCCGTCGTTTGAAATTTGAAGAAATAGTGAATTTTGAATTTCACTATTATTTTTTTTGAAATGACGGTTTTAATTGCTGTCGTTTGAAATTTGAAGAAATAGTGAATTTTGAATTTCACTATTTTTTTCTTGAAATGACGGTTTTAATTGCCGTCGTTTGAAATTTGAAGAAATAGTGAATTTTGAATTTCACTATTATTATTTTCGAAATGACGGTTTTAATTGCCGTCGTTTGAAATTTGAAGAAATAGTGAATTTTGAATTTCACTATTATTTTTTTGAAATGACGGTTTTAATTGCCGTCGCACTATTATTTTTTTGAAATGACGGTTTTAATTGCCGTCGTTTGAAATTTGAAGAAATAGTGAATTTTGAATTTCACTATTATTTTTTTTGAAATGACGGTTTTAATTGCTGTCGTTTGAAATTTGAAGAAATAGTGAATTTTGAATTTCACTATTTTTTTCTTGAAATGACGGTTTTAATTGCCGTCGTTTGAAATTTGAAGAAATAGTGAATTTTGAATTTCACTATTATTTTTTTGAAATGACGTTTTTAATTGCTGTCGTTTGAAATTTGAAGAAATAGTGAATTTTGAATTTCACTATTATTTTTTTGAAATGACGGTTTTAACTGCCATCGTTTGAAATTTGAAGAAATAGTGAATTTTGAATTTCACTATTATTTTTTGAAATGACGGTTTTAATTGACGTCGTTTGAAATTTGATAGTTTGTGTGGGAAATTGGGCCAAAGCCCAAAATTTCGCTGAATGAGTTAGGGAGCGCCTCATTGAGACGTGAGCAGAGCTGCGAAGGAAGGGAGCTTCCCTATTTTTCTGTAAAAAGACGCGAGAATGGGAAGCTCCCCATTCATCACTCCGTCTTCCTCACAAACACGCGACAAACCAGAAAAATCGCCATTGTTGGGTCTCTCGTTTGCTTGAGTTCGCGCCATTGTCATCATGTCATCTCAAGGTATGTAAATCCTCTTGAATCCATTTGTATTTGTTCGCCTTTTGTTGATTGATTTTGGGCGAAATTTTATACCCTCAAAATTGGTTTGGGCGTTTTCGATTGAGCCACTTTCGAGTGAAATTGATGATTGCATTAGGTTAGAAACCTGTATAGCAGTATAGGGGTACTTTTAGTTTGCAATTTGGTCCCCGTTCCCGCTCCCTATGCTCGAAAAACGTGAATGAGGCGAGGAAGCCGTCTCATTTCACAATGTCAAGTTTGTTTGCTTGAGTTGTGTGCCCCACTAGGTTGTATTGTAGTCGGGGTAGACCGTGTTTGCCACTTTGAACCTTTGTCGGGGTATCGTGGGCAAAATTGGAATTTTTGCCTTTTGCGTGATCATATGTCTGACAAAATAAGCATCTGTTTGAGCTCAAATTGAGTCAGTTTGCTTTGAAATGGACCTGATTGGTAGTTTAGGTCGCTTTGAGACGCGATAAAATCACGTTGCTTTGTCGTGGTCGTATTTTAAAATTTTGACCTGTTTGTGCTCGAATTGAGGCAAAACTGCCTTTTTTGAGCTGTGGGAAATACCCCGTTGTGTTGGGAACACTTTTCGGTTATTGGCGGCCCTTGTGTGGGTCTCGAGGTGCCGTTTTTGTTGTTGTTGTTGTTTTTTGACTCGTCTTTTGCTTGAAAAGAAGGGCGAGTCGTTTTTTGTGCGGTTTTTGTGGATTGTTTTGTTTGGTTGGGTTCGGGCGGGATTGCCCTTGTTTTGTTTTGCAGGTTTTTTTCGGATTTGTCCGTTTTGTGCCGTCGTAATGCCGAAATTTCGGCTGACGTTCTTTGATTGCAGGGGAGCGTTCGGGACCTGCTGGGTCCATTGCTGAGACTTTGGAGGATCTGTTTGGGACTGGGCCGGTTAGTACTCCGACTAGTGCAACTGAGGGGATGGTAGAGGACGCTTCCGAGGAGGAGGGGCCCACCGAGGAGGTTGTTATGGCTAAGGGAGCCGTTGAGGTTCGTGAGGGGCCCGTTGTTGGGGCTGTTGGTGCTGAGGGAGCCACTGGGGCTCGGGAGGAGCTTGTTGTCGAGGCTGCTCGTGTTGAGAGAGCTAAGACAAGGTCTGAGGCTGGTACCTCCGGGAGGAGGGTTGTTAGGAGGAGGAGTCCTCGGCCGACCAGACGGGAGTTGCAGAACGTCGTTAGGGTCGTTGAGAGGCCTTCTTCTCGCCGTGTGGTGTCTCCTGGGCAGAAGAGACTGAGAGTGGAGACAGTTGAGGATGACGCTCACGTCGCGGGTTGGGAGGCTAGACGGGTTACATCTCCGCGGGGGCTGAACCTGCGGGCGGCGCCTGCCTGGGACGAGGGTTTTGACAGTATCTAGTTGTTGCTTCGGCTAGACAGGCACATCTCTTACCGTGCGCACGAGGGCATGGTAAACTGTGCCATTTGGTTGAATCTTTGTCATTTTTGACATTTCGGACCTGAATAGGTGTTCTAACGTTGTTTTTTTTTTTTTTCAGGAGATTGGAACCATGAGGACTTTCTCAGGCTTCTCCCCTTGTCTGGGTTTCTACGACGTTCTCTGACCCGGTACGAGGGCGTTGATAGAGAGGTCGGCTTTGGGGCCGCTGGTGGCTGCTTGGCGGGATATTCACAAGGCTTCGATTAGGTCGAACCTGTGTCTTATCCGGGCCATGTTGGACCGTTACTGGGACACGACGTCGTTGTTCAGCATGGAGTTTGGGGAGGTCGGTGTTTGTATGATAGATGTATGTACTAGATCCTGTTTGTATGGTTAGTCGTTTGTATCAAATGTGTGTCGATGTATTTTGCGTGAGGCGGTTTGTATATATGTGTTTTTGGATTGTGGTTTATTTGTGATTTTTGGCTTTTTTTATGTTGTGTTTCGAAGAAGCGATGTCGGCTGTTAATTCCCCTTTGCTTCGCACTAGTTCCGGCATCGTTAGTGTAGAAAACAGGCAACAGGTAGCATATACGCATAAACGTAAAAACGTAAAAAGCATTTGTTTCAAAACAAAATTAACCACGATGACTCAAAGTTAAAATTGAAATTTGAAATGATATTTTGAAAATTCCGCGACAAGTCGTCACGTTTGGACTTCTCAAAAAGAATTGATTTGAAAACTGAGCAAATAACTGGTGTCTTGAATTAAATTGCATCGAAATTTGTTGAAATTGATATGTAACTCGAAAAAATCAAAATTCCGCGAGTGTATTTGGCTTGATTTTTTTGTGAGATCAAGACTCGGATTCCCATGAGATGAGTCATAAGCAAACTTAGCGTTCATTAAGTTGACTCGAGCGAAAAGCTCAGATAGGACAGACATGTCATGGGCAGTCAGAGGTGACACAGCAGAGGAGGTGGCCCCTGGTACAAGCTCCAGGTTGTCACCTTCCATGGGAGTGGGGACGACCCTAGTTGACTCGGCCTCTGAAGCAGCCACAAGTTTGTGATAAAACAGTGGGATGGGGACCCTGACTGGGGCATCAGGGGTGCTAGGAGCTAAGACAGACTCAGACTCCGACTCAGACTCAAATTCCTCTTCACTTCCCTCTTTGGGGCCTTCTCCAGTTGTAATCTTGAGAATGCGGCCTTGACAATCGGTCCACTTGACAGTTTTCCTCCAGCCCTGGAGAGTCTTCCCTGGGTCAATATCAGAGATTAAGGTTGTAACACCCCGTATTTTATTACCCCGTATTTTATTAAGTTGGATAAAATTCGGGGTGTTACAAAGGCGGTGGGGTCAAACTGGTTGTCCTTTAGGGCAATGTTGATGATGTCCTCATAGCCGAGGTGCTTGATGTTATCTTCTCCGAAGAGGAGAGTGATAGCTTGTCCTTCGAGGCATGGGGTCGACTCAGACTTGGTTGATGCAGCTTCGGTGTTGTCGGGGATGAAGTAGCAGTCTTGGAAGACTTCTACACCCGGGTGCCTAACCTTAGTCACAGAGTCATAGATCGGCTCAAGAAAGCCGTGGTAGAGTTCGGACTCTCCCTCTGGGACGATGTATCCATTAAGGGTCAAATGATAGGGACTGAGGATAACTCCGTGCTTCGTGCGCTTCCGTATTAGGAGGTCCATCTCTTGGATGTCTTCATCGGTAGGCTCGTAGCCTAGCCCAAAGGGGATGTTGCGGACCTTAGCCTGTTTCAATTGAGGTAAGGTGTTCTTCAGTGGATTGAGGGGTAAACCTGATACGGTTGTTTCTGTACCAAAAATACATACCTAAATATACTAACAGAAGCTAGTGATAAGTAGGGTCGATCTCCACAGGGAGGCAAGGTATCTATCTGAAAGTCCGTCTATCTAAGTCACAAATGGGGGTTTTGTAATTGATTTTCTAAACTACTAAAGGTTTAAGGGAAAGAAAAATAGGAAAAGAGAAATAAGGCAGAAAAATAGTAGACAAGTGATCAGATAAAAGAGGTATGTCAGGATTTTGGTTCACCATGGTAGTCTATCGACTCAGCTGCAAATGGCCTAGACAATCTATTGTGAGAAGGATACAGGAAAGGTCCTTCCGGTCCACTTTCTATCCTAGATTTCCGCTAACATAACTTCCGTCCTCATTAGGATAGTCTACTGTTCATAGCAGGTTTGTTCATTCCAATCTTCCGATCCAGGAACGAAATTAACCAGATTAATGTAATTTAGAAGCATGCATTCAACTAAATTGGTGTACAGTTATATTGCTATGGGGACAGATTCTCACAAGTAAACCATCTAGTCTATTCGCTACATCGTCGCAATCCTACCATTGATTCCCTAGACCTAACATAAGAGAAATTAGCTACTCATATTACTAATATTGTCAATATTAATAACAGTGAATGAACTAATTGAAAGCATGATGAAATAACAATAAAATTGCATAAATGAAATTAGGGCAGAAATTAGTGATAAGAGAAACAAGGGATTATTGCAATTAATAACAAGATTAAGATTAATAAAGAAAAGAGGAATTACAATCACAAGAATTCCGGTGTAAAGAACAACCCAACTCCGAGCAAAGAAATCCAAGAGCAAAATTACAGTAGAAAGTTTAAGGGAAAGATTAAGAGAGTAAAGTGTATTAAGAGATGTCCTAAAAGGTAAAAGAAGAAGTGTCCATTAACCTAGTTACGACTCCCTTATATAGGGAAGTGAAAATTAACAAAACTAAACCTATCACGGGATAAAAATCTCGAGTATAATAGCTAAATACTCGATCGAGGACTTTTATATCACTCGATCGAGCAAATCCAAGCTAAACCTCTTGATCGAGTACTTTAGGTACTCGATCGAACACTTAGAATCACCTGAAAATATGTTGCAGAACTCGAGATATGACTCTTCAAAGTAGGCACTAGTAATTTAAAGTTCTTCCTTTGCTCGCCTAGCTAACTTGCTTCTTTGCGCAGCTCAAAATAGTAGTCTTAAGGCTTCGACTCAACTAATATCCTAAATGCATGCATAAGGACAGGTATTAAGCTTGATTATGCTCCTATTTGGTTCATTCCTGCAAATAAGACAAGAGAAACCAAAGTAAACAATTCGGGGGACATTTGTAGCTAAACACTACACAAAATGCATAGAAATGCGTGCAAATAAAGTACGAAATACCTATATAAAATGCACGCATCAAATCTCCCCAAACCAAACATTTGCTTGTCCTTAAGCAAATTAAATGCAAACTAATGGAACGGAAATGAAAACTCAGAGCTAGCTATAACCTGTCTACTTGAACCAAATTAATGCAATCAAAAATTAACAATCATAGCTACAGTAGTCAATACGCAAACGAGTTATAAGATGTCCATAAACAAGGCTGACCTATCAACCTTGCAAGACCAACAAAATCGGACTCTCACGTGGTCACTCTTCTTTCATGAAGCAAAGGGTGAATAATTATGTGTAAGAGGGAAAGAGAATACAGTCACTCATCTAAACTGCGACCTACATAACATGCATGCAACAAAAATGATAGACGATTCAAGTACTACGCATACACTCCAACCAACAATGTCCGTCACAGCCGAGGGCTTACAAATAGTATGGGAAAGTGAGGTTTAGGTGAGAAAAGGCAAAATAATTTATGGAAATCTGAAGGTAAAGCGTCAAGCTAGTTCCTAAACAAGGCCATATAAGACCATCCGAATCTCAACTGACTGTAAAATAAAGTACAAGTGCCCTTCATTGGCACTCAACTCACTGTCCAAATACACTATCTCCTCAAAAAAAATGTATAAATAAGAACAAGGAGTAGACCGTCACAAGATAAAAGTAAACATAGACGGTCTCTTAATCAAACCAGCTCAATATTTTCAACTTTTCTTACTCTGCTTGTCACTGCATTACGTATGATTTCATTTTTTTCAATTTTGTTTTGCTTTTTTTTTTTTCTTCACACGTTTTCTCTTTTCTTCTTTTTCATGTCTTTTTTTTTCATTTTTTTTTCATTTTTCATCCTTCCTCCTTTTTCACCAAGTCCAAACAAAAAAAACGAGCCAAACTCGCAACATGGATCAAAATACCACAACAGTCACACTAAACTAGCTTGACAAGGCAGGCTATTTATGGATGTAGGTAATGGGTCAAAAAGGCTAAATTTGGCTTAAGTGGAGCTAGATGGGTGAAAAATGTAAGAAAAGGAAATTTGCAAGCACCTCCTTGCATGTGACACCGACCACAAACCCGAATGTATGCATTTGACAAGAAATCGAATGTCATAAATGTGGAAAATTGATAAACATGCTATGCAAGGAGTACTACTCACAATCCTACATGAAACTGGTCATAAACGACACCAGTTTATTAAGCTCTAGATCCTTAGAATTTATAAAGTAGGTTGCCAATTTATCAGGTCAAGTCTACACAGTCAGCTAAATTTGAACAAAAACGCGTAGATATGCGCAAGACTCAACGAATAACTATCAATTAGATCCAAGGCTTAAGTAAAAATGACAAGTTAAAGTGCAATATCATCAGGGAAATCTACCGTTCCGACTCAACCTATATGCAAAATGAAACTTGAATATTTTTTTGATTTTAATAAAAAATTTTAATTTTTATGAGATTTTTGATTTTATTAAAAATAAACAACAATGCATACAGAAATTAAACGTGATAACAGAAATGCAATAAAAACGTAAATGCAGACACAGATATGGATGCATAACCTCCCCAAACTAAACCGTACCATTCTCTCATTGTACCCAAAAATAGGGAAAGGAAATACAAACTAAAAAGGAGAGAGTGGAGATGTGGAAAACTCACAAGAATACGCGAAGTAAGGACCTCCCCAAACCAGCCAGCAACATGGGAGGTCACAAACAACTTCACAGTGGCGTCACAGGAAGTGAATCAAAGCAGAAGTACTAGATCGAAAGGACACAATGATCGATTGAGTGAAATGGGCGTCTAAGCAGTTCGATCGACGAAACAGGGCTCTCGATCGAAAGACCTTCTTTTGCAGGCACTCGATCGAGGAGAAGATATGTTCGATCGAGTGAAATCAGCAACAAAAAGGGTACGATCGAGTATAAAAAACACTCGATCGAGCCATCCACGTTAGATTCCTGCAAAGATGCAATAAACAGCCCGCGAAACTAACAAAACAAGCTAAATGTTCCAGTCTATGGTTTAAAAACCAATTATTACACACGCAACAAAAACTTAAAAGCAAATCAACTAAAAATTTAAACTCCGGGTTGCCTCCCGGACAACGCTAGTTTCAGACAAGTCCCAGCTCAACCATCTTTTCTTCATCCAACCATTTCAATTAAGCCCAGTCAAAACAGCTCAAAGCACGCAGCAGCCGATCAAATAATTGTGCATGTGCTACACAAAACTGTAAGTAGCACCATAAAATAGCAATAACATAGGAAATTAAAATGAAATAGCATTTAAGTCTAACAAATTTCCTATGACAGCTCCTAAAAACATCCAAAAAATTATTCCCCCCTCCAGCTAAGGGCGGAATATAGAAGCTCAAATTAACCGCGAGTGGAAAATAGGAGAGCGCATGAGCATTTGACTCAAAAATAACGCGAGTATAATCCAGAGGCACTGACGGGTTAGTATTGTGAGGTGGAGGAATCTGGTCTGATAAAGGAGAAGGTGGGTATTCATCCCAAATGCAAGGGACGGTAAAGTCAATTGGGTCAATTGGTTCCTCAATAATAGGTTCATCCATAGTATCGTCATAACTATCCCATTTAACCTCAAGACTGTCAAAACTTTTCTCCTCACTCTCCTTATAGCTAGACTCGTCAATAGGGAAGTTCTCAAAGACACATTCCCAGTCGTCCTCACTGTCTGTGCAAGAATCATAGAGGGGTTCTAAATTATCCTTATAAAAGGGATTATCAACCACGCTAATGGTCTCCTCTATTTCTCCGTCAGTATTTCCTAAAACGGTTTCTAAGGTCTCACCCACCCCCTCATCTGAGTCAACATGAAGAGAGAAATTGGGTTTAAGAGTTTCAGTAGCAAACCATTCAAAAAATTCTAATACCTCTTTTACGGGGATTCCTTCGAAATCCCACTTACCATTGCCTCGAGGTATGCTCGTGTAGGGGCATTAATTCCCCGGATGATAGATTGGCACATTTGGAGTCCTGAAAGCATTCATCGTCTTGGTTCGAGCCACTCCTCCCACCTGCCTATATAAGAACCAAAACTTTCGTTCTCTCTCTGCGGAAAGTCAAGAACGAGAGACATGAGAATGGTCTCAAGGAACCGAGGTTCCTTGAGACAAGAAATAGACTAAATAAAAACAGATAAAACTACGCTGCCTCCCCGGCAACGGCGCCAAAATTTGATACGGTCGTTTCTGTACCAAAAATAAATACCTAAATATACTAACAGAAGCTAGTGATAAGTAGGGTCGATCTCCACAGGGAGGCAAGGTATCTATCTGAAAGTCCGTCTATCTAAGTCACAAATGGGGGTTTTGTAATTGATTTTCTAAACTACTAAAGATTTAAGGGAAAGAGAAATAGGGAAAGAGCAATAAGGCAGAAAAATAGTAGACAAGTGATCAGATAAAAGAGCTATGTTAAGATTTCGGTTCACCATGGTAGTCTATCGACTCAGCTGCAAATAGCCTAGACAATCTACTGTGAGAAGGATACAGGAAAGGTCCTTCCGATCCACTTTCTATCCTAGATTTCCGCTAACTTAACTTCCGTCCTCATTAGGGTAGTCTACTGTTCATAGCAGGTCTGTTCATTCCAATCTTCCGATCCAGGAACGAAATTAACCAGATTAATGTAATTTAGAAGCATGCATTCAACTAAATTGGTGTACAGTTATATTGCTATGGGGACAGATTCTCACATGTAAACCATCTAGTCTATTCGCTACATCGCCGCAATCCTACCATGGATTCCCTAGTCCTAACATAAGAGAAATTAGCTACTCATATTACTAATGTTCTCAATATTAATAACAGTGAATGAACTAATTGAAAGCATGATGAAATAACAATAAAATTGCATAAATGAAATTAGGGCAGAAATTAATGATAAGAGAAACAAGGGATTAAAGCAATTAATAACAAGATTAAGATTAATAAAGAGAAGAGGGATTACAATCACAAGAATTCCGGCGTAAAGAAAAACCCAAATCCGAGCAAAGAAATCCAAGAGCAAAGTTACAGTAGAATGTTTAAGGGAAAGATTAAGAGAGTAAAGTGTATTAAGAGAAGTCTTAAAAGGTAAAAGAAGAAGTGTCCATTAACCTAGTTACGACTCCCTTATATAGGGAAGTGAAAATTAACAAAACTAAACCTATCACGAGATAAAAATCCCGAGTATAATAGCTAAATACTCGATCGAGGACTTTTATATCACTCGATCGAGCAATTCTAAGCTAAAACCTCTCGATCGAGTACTTTAGGTACTCGATCGAACACTTATTAAATAGGCACTACTCGATCGAGTAGGAAAAGGAGTCGATCGAACACAATTGTACTCGATCGAGTACTTTTCAGCGCACAATTCCTACTTCGCGCACTGAAGTTCAAACGGCTGCCATTTCTTCGTCACTTGGTCAAACAGGGAGTTTACGGTGGCGTTGGAAAGCTAAGAGGACTGGATTTCATATCCAATTAGAATCACCTGAAAATATGTTGTAGAACTCGAGATATGACTCTTCAAAGTAGGCACTAGTAATTTAAAGTTCTTCTTTTGCTCGCCTAGCTAACTTACTTCTTTGCGCATCTCAAAATAGTAGTCTTAAGGCTTCGACTCAACTAATCTCCTAAATGCATGCATAAGGACAGGTATTAAGCTTGATTATGCTCCTATTTGGTTCATTCCTGCAAATAAGACAAGAGAAACCAAAGTAGACAAGTCGGGGGACATTTGTAGCTAAACACTACACAAAATGCATAGAAATGCGTGCAAATGAAGTACGAAATACCTATATAAAATGCACGCCTCAAAACCCGGGAAATAACCCTGGCGCATTAGAATGCGGTTGACTGTGAGGTTGGCAAACGGGTCACAATGAAAGGGTGTTGAGTCATCGGTTAGGGCATTCACGGCTTGGAATCCCCACATTGCACTGTCGTCCTCCTCAATGGCGTGGGAGGCTATTCCCTTTTTCATGACGGTTTTGATCGGGGAAGCGGGAATTGTGATAGTCTTCCCGTTGAAAGGGACCCTGATTTTCTGATAAAGGGTTGAGGTAACTGCTTTGACGGCGTGAATCCAGGGGCGTCCCAGATGCATGTTGAAGGAGGCGTCGATATCGGCTACCTGAAAACTGGTTTGCCTTTCCAGAGGTCCGGTTGCAACGGTTAGGGGGATAAGCCTCGCAACCTTATGACGAGTGTCATCATAAGTGCGTACTCCTTTATTGGTTGGGACCAAATCAGTTTTCTTGATACCCAGTTTGTGAGCTGTTTTGAGGGGAATGACATTAACCGCAGATCCGTCATCCACAAGAACCGTAGGCACATTCTTTTTTAGGCACTGCACGGTGATGTATAGGGCCAGGATATGGTTGGCTCTGAAGGGAGGGATATCCTCATCAGAGAAGATGACCGGGTTGTTCAGGTCGGGGACATCCCTTGTCATGTGTGCCACCACTTCTTCAGGGGAGAAGGTAGAGGGCACAGTCAGTTTTCCCAAGGCTTGCAGTAGAGCTTGCCGATGCTCGAAAGATGTAGCGATCAGTTGCCAAATTAAGATTTCGGCTTTTGCTTTTTGAAGCTGTTTGACGATCGAATTCTCGGGAACCTTTGGTTGAGTGTCCACATCTGGGACAACTTGGTCATTCGTTGCTGGAACGGCTGTTGAATTGTTCGGATTTTGATAGGGACGTCCAGACCGGGTAAGATGACCGATCTCTTTTGCCTGTTTCTCTTTTCCCGGGATCACATAAACGTCCTAAGCGTCATCTCTCCAGATACCATTGACTTCGGGATCTCGAGGGTACCTTGGGAGGGTATTTCTTGGTGGGCAGTTTTTGTGAGAGAAGTTTTTGTGAGGGTAATTTTTATGAGGGTGATTATTGTGAGGGTGATTATTGTGGGGTGCGTGCCAGAATGGTTGCGGGAGCAATCCTTCCTAGTGAGGGTAGTTTTGGGTACTTGGGGGACCCACCCTTGGGCGCGGTGTTGGAGGATTGAAAATCAATCGTCGGTAGGCATCGTCAAGTCGAGTAATCCATTCGGAGAGACTGGCTATAGCCTCCTCAACCTGTTGGAACATGGCAAGCATGGTTGCGGTGCTGAATACGAATACCCCGTCCGAGGCATCCTTCTCCAAGGCATTCACCTCATGATCAATTGGTAAGATGACGTGTGAGCAATCCAAGGTTGGCTCGTCATAGGAGATAACATGGATTCCCAAAGGGTTTGTCTTGTTATTTGGTTTAGGTGGTGGAGGTAAAGGTAATTCCCCTTTCTCGATCATGTCCTGAATGATGTGTTTGAGCTTAAAACATGTTTCCGTGTCATGACCTTTCCCTTGGTGGTACTGGCAGTAGGCATTAGGGTTCCAGAAACGGGATTTATTAGCATTAGACGGATCCGGAGTGGGTCCGATCGGTCGTAATTTCCCTTGGTCCATAAGCCCGTTTAGGGTGCTTGCATAAGTTGACCCTAGGTTGGTGAACACTCTTTGAGGGCCCTCAGCTCTTTTTGCGGTTGGCTCGAGGAGGTTGACCTCGTCAATTTTGTTCGTTTGGCCATAGGGGCGAGATCCGGTTGATGTAGATCCCCGGTAGCCTCTGCCATTGGTTTTGGCTAGGACACCCTTTCGGAGGTCGTCTTCAATGCGGGTTCCAAGGATTTGTAGATCCTGGAATGTCTTGATGTTTTGGTATCTCAGTAAGTTGGCATATACCGGGCGGAGGTTGTTGACAAATTTCTACACCAAAGTTGACTCGCTTGGCTTGCTAACAACCTGAGTGCTTACTCTCCTCCAACGGGTTAGGAATTCCGTGAATCCCTCCTTATCATTTTGAGTCAGGAACTCAAGAGTGCGGGTGTTGGCTTGAATCTCGACATTATCGGCATATTGCTTAGCAAATTCAACTGCAACCTCATCCCATGTATTGAGGTTCTTTGGGTCAAGGGAGTAGTACCATTGGCGAGGGATCGATTCCAGGGATGATGGAAAAATCCAGGTGAAGATTTCTTGTTTGACCCCTTTTATGGCCATGTAGTCGTTGAAGGCTCGAATGTGATTGAGTGGGTCCTCCACTCCCTTGAATTTGGGCACATCGGTCAAGGTAAAGTTGTCAGGTAGTTGATCCCCAACGGGTTCGAATCTCCGATTGTTCTCAAGGTGGATGTTGTTACCCCGGGCTAGGAGTTGTTCTTCCAAGAGTTTGAGCCTATTCTCAGTTTCAGTCAAAGGCGGAGTGTTGTGTTCTCGAGTTTCCTTTTTTTCCAGGGTGTCGATACGGGTCTCGACACGGTCCAGGGTGACTTTAAGAGCAGTGAGTAGGCTGGCTAGCTGAGCAGTTGTAACATCTTTGTTGTCATTGTTGTTGATGGACGAAGTTGAAGACGGGGCCATGGTTCTGAGGCAGAAAAACGGCTCACATTACAATTCAATCCGACATGGTTCAAAGACTAAACGCAGACAACACAAAGGACAAAACAAAGATCAGACTTAACAAGACGAGGATGACCGTGTGTGGTACCTCGGTGTTGACTCGTTTTATGACGTGACGGTGTCAACTGAACTTTGACTTGCGTCCAATGTAGTGGCGTGACGCCGTTGGACGAGTCTCGTGGTGAGACGACTCATAAGTAAAGACCCATAAGTATGTTTGCTTCGACTCGATAGACACGTGGCGGAATTGAATGGTGGACCGAAGAATAGGGATCTCCGCAAGTCGGTCGGTTGAAAGGTTGTCTTAAGTTTGTTTGCAAAAGATGGTTTGAGTTTGAGTCGGCTCAGAAAACAATGTATTGTTTCCAGAGGCAGTTTTTGAAATTCAAAATTATATGTTTTGGAGATAGAGTTTTGAAATGTTTGAAAAGGTGTCGGGGATGGTGTATGGTCCTCGGGGTCTCGAAAATGTCTCGAGAAAAGGGTGTGTGCTTTTCTCGAGTTTTGAAAAGCCATTGTCGGCGCGAGATCGGTTAAAGTCCGTGTCTTGACGCGGCGATTATAACGGCGTAAAAAGGTGTTTTGAAATGGTTGTAGAAAACCGAGTTTGAAAATCGTCATTACGACGGCCTAGAAAGGCGTGTTGATATGGTTATAGAAAACCGGGTTTGAAAATCGTCATTACGACGGCCTAGAAAAGCATGTTGAAATGGTTATAGAAAACCGTGTTTAAAAATCGTTATTACGACGGCCTAAAAAGGCGTGTTGAAATGGTTATAGAAAACCGGGTTTGAAAATCGACATTACGACGGCCTAGAAAGGCGTGTTGAAATGGTTATAGAAAACCGGGTTTGAAAATTGTCATTACGACGGCCTAGAAAGCCGTGTTAAAATGGTCATAGAAAACTGGGTTTGAAAATAGTCATTACGACGGCCTAAAAAGGCGTGTTGAATTGGTTATAGAAAACCGGGTTTGAAAATCGTCATTACGACGGCCTAAAAAGGCGTGTTGTTTGAAATGCAACGGTCTGCGACAGACCGAGGTTTGAAATGGCCATTATAACGGCGCAAAAAGGTGTTTTTGAAAATGACACGGAAGGACTTATGATCACATAACACATAAGCACTCGCAGTTTCATTATATTATGCATAATGCTGACACGGGTTTTGGCTTAAAAGGTGGGTTACACACCAAGCAATCAAACCCCGATTTTCGAGAGGAATACCAATCCAAACAAAATGTGTAAGGAGGGTGCCCTAGCCTCGTGCTCGAAGGTGATGAAAGCTCTTTGACGAAACAGAAATATGTATCGTCAACGGTATGCTTGACTCAATCAAGATTCAAAACGCGGGGATGAGAAAACTCACGCTGACGGGACGAGCCAATTGGTTGAAAAGGGTTAAGTTATGGGCCCGGACAAGGAACCCGACCGTGACCGTAATATCAATTAATGCATTTCAACCAAGACCTCGTTCGAGTCTCACCATCTAGGGATCACAAAGACACAAGTGTCCTAATTTTCCCAAGCGGAGTCGCCAATCTGTGGACGTAGCCACCTGCACGGCAAACCAATCTGTGGACATGCAGCGGTCTTTTTGAAAGCCACGCTCGGCGGCGTAAGAATGCTTTCGACCGGATCGTTTTAGATCGGTCGGTTTCGTCTCGGCAAGGGTCTCGAAATGATGAAAGATATGTTCGGAGTCGCCACCAAGCATTTGTGGGATGCTTGGAACCCGTTCGAATCCACTTTATACCTCGGTCAAACGAAGCACAAAGCAGGGTTTGACATAGGTACTAAAGATAAGGAATCATCCCTCTTTAGCATCCTATCTCTAGAATAACTCTCGTACGCCTTGGATAAGGTCGTCCACTATCCATAGTTTCTGAGTGAGAGGTGAAGGTACGTATTGGGAAGCCCTTTAATCAGACACCCAATCCCGCCCGCGGTAGCGGCCTCTACTGATCGTTCTTGGTTGGTTAAATGCAAAAATTGATAAAACGGTTTAAATGCATGAATGTGCATCCAAAAGTTTAACCTAACATGTGAGCTTTTTATGTCGGTTTGTTTAATCCAAGTATCAAGTATAAGATGTCGAGTTGGATTTAATGTTGATTTGCATGCTAGACGGAAATTAAACATCCATTTACCGAATTAGGTTTATGGTGCATAACGTGATCCATTTGTCTTAGTAAGGCGTTTTGCAAATATGATGTTGAATGGGCAGATTCGTCATCTGATCCGTCCTGTATTCGGGTTAACCGAAGTCGGGATCGTCCTGGACAAATGCTGGAAGGGGAACAGACCCTGCATCAGACTGCGAAAAGAGGCGCGAGCCTGCGGGCGATGCAAGGGGGTCTCCCCTGGTTTGAAAATAGAAAAATGAGAGGCCTCTTTAGGCGCGGGTTAGTAAATGATGGAAGACGCATTCTGACCATTGAAAGGGTTTGTAAAACGTATTGAGAAATGGGTATTTAGGCCCGTCTTTATTTGAAAAGACCGTTTAGGCCACTTTTGTGTTGATTTGAAGAACGAGACTTGAATAATCGTCATTGTTTTGACAATATTTGATGTCGGGTTCGGTTTTGCATACTTGACTTGAATAGTTTTGAAAATAATTATGAACTAATTGTTTTAATTTCATTTATTTGTAATTAGTCAATATTCATCATCGTACTCGGGTTAAAATCAGACATGGTATGTAGAACCAAGGATGACTTTGTGTTGATGACTAATACATTTGTTTTGAAAATGGAAAGAAATGAGAAAGGCTTTAAAATACACTTCAAAATGTAAAGAAATGAAATAAAAGGTTGTAAAATACCTTTTATAATGTAATTAACCAAATATTATCACCGAAACAAGGATTAAACCGTCATGGTATTAGGAACAAAGGGTGAAAAATGTTTTATGGTTAAAAACTTGTCATAAAAAAATGAAAGATTTGAAAATACTTGAAATGGTAAAAACCGATTACAAATATGAAATAAAAATAAAGGAGATGAAGAGACCAAACACGGTTTGGATTAAAGGTTGGGCAGGCTGCTTTAGGCGCGAGCCTGTTTGCTACGTAAGTAGCCTCTGCCTCAACCAAAAAGCCGGTTTTGGCTCATTCTTCCCATCTTTTGAACCATGTTATGCACGATTTAGCATGTTATATTCATGAAACAAATGAAAACATGATAAAAGAAGATTTTTACACTCTCATACTTACATGCTAGGCTTGTGGCGAGAAATCGACGTAAGTGTATCAACTTGTTTGGTCGGAACACTCGGTTTAAAACCGTTTTAGTAAGTAAAAGAGTGTTTTGTTAAGTTTAGTGATGGTGTAGTGGTCGAGATGGTCGGTCAAGTGATTTAATGCACGATGAAGGTACCAAACAATGTGTAAGGCTTGTGTTTACGATCGGTAGGTCGTAAACACGTGTCGGATTGTGACTTGAGAAGTCGAGTCTAGAATTTTAAGGGAGAAATGAGGGGGCGGACACTCGCGTAACTCTCAAATGGTGGCATTTGAGGGGTATTTATAGGAAAATTGGTGGTTGTGTATGTTTTGAGCGACGTGGCCGCATGGGCTGCTCAAAGAGGCGCGAGCCACGTCGCACGTCTTCGAGGTGTCTTGTCACTATCACACGAGGAAGTCATGAGTTGTTCTATCCTAGGATTTGGAAGAACTTGATTTGTACTTGACCATGTATGATTCCGGGAAATCTTAACATGGAAGCATTTGAATGGTTTGCTTTTTGTGTTTGACTCGGTTTGACTCATTGTTGGAGTCGGGATTTGAATTTTGAGTCGATGTTTGGTCCGGTGTCGGTTTTGACTCTAATTAGTGTCATTGCGACCCCGTCGTCATGCATTAAACACTCTAGGTACTTTTGTAAAGTTTTGAAATGTTTTATTTTCGAAATCGTTTTAAGTTTTCCGACGTAAAGTTGTACACAAACTGTCGATCAAACGCTGTGATTCCTAAGCATGTTGTAGTCCGATAATCATCGGGTGTTTGTTGGAGACTCAACAGATAGTGGGTATCTACAATCTTCATACCTATCCCTATTCTATTCTGCTTCAGGGATTTGTCTTTGGAGTAGAATTCGTAGAGACGGGATTTCCAGCTCTATTGGTTGTACGGCTTCCATACCATATGTTAAATAGAAAGGAGAGGCCCTACTGGGGCTCCTGACTGAGGTTCGATATCCCCATAATGCGAAGGGTATCTTGCTAGGCCAGTTACGATAGTTGTCGATCATTTTCTTGAGGATCATGACAACATTTTTATTTGCTGCTTCCACCGCACCATTAGTCTAAGGTCGATAGGGTGAAGAGTGATGATGCTTAATTTTATACTTGGCCATTAACTGTTCAGTTTCAGCTTGAAAATGGAACCCGTTGTCACTGATTATCTCATGTGGACACCCATATGGATAGATGATATTGGCTTGTATGAACTTAGCCACATGTTTGGACGTTAGAGCGCTATAGAACACTGCTTCTACCCATTTTGTGAAGTAATCGATGGCCACCAAAATGTAACAATGACCTCCCAGACCAGCTCGAGTGATTTTACTGATAATGTCGACTCCCCAAGTAGAAAATGACCAAGGAGATGTCATCGTGTATAGTAGAGATGGTGGGACATGTTGCACATTCCCTAAGATCGGGCAACTGTGGCAATGTCTTATGTATTTGATGCAATCTATTTCCATTGTCGTCCAGTAGTAGCCTAGACTCATGATTTTCTTTGCCATCATGGGTCCACTCATATGAGGACCGTATTCTCCATCATGGACTTCTTTCATAACTTTCTTTGCTTTTGAATGATCAAGACAAAGCAAAAAGACGCCTTGTGGCGTTGTGAGATCCCTGAAAAAATCTCCTTTTTCGAAATAAGTAATTAATATGGAGTCGCCAGTAGGTTTTATAAAAAAACATACAAAAACAATTTTAACGGAAAAGGCCCCTTTTGATCCCTGGAATGGGGACTGATCCGTCACTCCGGTCTAAACCAAAGATTGCGGATTCGGGGGTAAAGGTATGGTCAGGGAAGGTGTTAGGCACCCGGACCGCCCATCAAACTGACGGCCTCTACTATTTATTTATAATATTATATATTTGACAAAATTTATCAAAAGAATAGGAAAAACGATACAAATTATACACAAAGAGAAAAAACTATGTTAGTCAATATAATAAATAGAGAAAATAAATAAAAGACAATAAAAGAATTAGATAAAAAGAAAGAGTAAAGAAAAACTTATTTGAATCTGGTACCCTCAGGCCTATGTGGATGTTGACTATTAATGAATTTCGACTTTGTCGTAAATTAACGGCTCTTATGCGCTTATATGGAACTGGGACAATTTATTTGTGGAGTTTGATTTGAAACTGGGATTATATATTTGAGACGGAGGATGAGACTAGAGAATTATGGTATTGAATTTGAACTCGTATATTTTCGTGTGGCTTCTTGTATGTTGTCCTCATGGAATTATTTCTGTCCGGCCTCTCTTTTTGCTGATTGTTAGCTTCTTTTATAGTTTAATTCCCATATGATAATTTGATCTCTTATACACTTTGAATCATAGTCAAAGAGAACTCCTTTCTGTTTTGATAAGCAAATACGCGTATAATCTCTTGGCTCTTTTTTTTTCATATTGTATTTGACATATACTAGTATTTATTGTTGACTTACGGGCATAATCTCCAACTCATGGTAGGTTGAAAATATTTCAAAGACCGGGACTCCTATTTCTCTTACTCTGATAGGAAATATCAAAATATATTAACATTACCGGATTCCAAATGGGCTTAGAAGCATGAATATTTCTTCTCCATTTTATATTGGTGTTGGGCCAATAATACGTCACTTGGTTTATTTTCCGCAAGTATAATTCATTCCCGGATTTTGTCAATGGTTAATATTATGAAATGGATTAAGGTGGAGCAAATGGGAGTATAGGATTTCTAGCAATTTTGAGTCACTTTGAGTAATTTATGGGAAATAAGCGTAAAGAGCCGTAAATTATAACATTGTCAATTTTCATTTAGTCATTTAATTTGAGCCTCATCATCGGGTACCCGTAAGGCTAGGTAGACATTTTGAGGTGTCTACATGCGTTCTCTTCACTACGCCAAATAAGACATCTAATAACGGTCAAATAATGCAGTTATCGTTATTAAATAGAAACACGGAACCGTTATTGCAACGACTGTTGTTAAATATATACCACGGTTGTATGACCGTTATATAACATCAATAACGGATCTATAATACCGTTATCACTACTCAAGAACCATTATAAAACTGTTGTTAATTATGTTTATGGCAACGGGTATACTTTTAAGAAACCGTTATTAGATATTAATAACTGTTTCAAACCCGCTGTCCTAGTTTACTATTGACAACGGTTTAGTGGTTCCAAAATCGTTGTTAAATAATATCTATGGTAACGGTTTATTTCGTTATCTTATTTAATTAAATGTCAATATTTAACAACGGTTTTATTGCGTGATAAACCGTTGTTATATTTAGCAATTGATGAATGTTTGACAACGGTTATTCTTAAATAAACCGTTGTTAAAATTTTGAAGTCGACAACGGTTATCGTTCGTTGTCTTATATTTTTGGCGGTTTGAATGGGGAGGGAAAAGATGTCAACGGTTTTTTTATCTAAATAAAACCGTTGTCAAATAATTGTTTGCAACGGGTTATTTTTAACCGTTTTCGTTATTATTTTTTTTTTTTTAAATTTAGCTTGTTCTAGCAGCTGCTGGAATGCTATTTTTCAGCTGCTGCTGAAAATAGCATTCCAGCAGCTGTACACTGCAAAAATTCAATCCTACATCAAAATATTACACCCCGTGATCAATTAAACCCAGTTTCAAAACAGTACAAACAGGATGATAAAAAGCCAAAACACAACTTCCTCAAAAAAACAAAAGAAGCCAATACACAATGGCTCTATATATATATACACACACACACACGTACATAAAGCATGAGCAAACTATTGAGACTCCGTTGATGAAACAACATAACTGGCCCACATATTTCTCATCCGATTGATGTCCTCTGGCGAATATTCTGGGGCTTTGTTGAGTATTAGTGGAAAATACAATTCAAAAAATATATAATCAAAATAGATATACTACATGGAAGTATACAGAATTGAACTCAATTTACATCTGAAATAGTTTTTAAATCACACTAACCCGTATCGGAATGGAAGAAAATTTTCCGTCGATAACCTTCCACATGGAGTGACAAACGTAAAAGGCGCATTGTTTGTCGTCTGGTGTTCTAGGAGACTATTATATTAATCACACACAAATCAGCTGAATTAGATAATCAACCTCTCGCATAAACATTAATTAAATGGTACGAGTAATTATTAAGAATACACTTACTATTGGCATGATAAAATTAAGATCAGTGTTGCTTTCATATTTCCCAAATGGACATAATCTTTTTTTTGCTTCAAAAACACTAATTCATAAATATACACACATTCCATTATTATTTGCATATATATGGCTCATGTCATACAATAACAAATGACATTATTGAAGGTTGTAAACTTACTCAGTTATCATCCTTACACAACTGTCAGAGGTTTGCCTTCGCGAGAGTCAATCCAGTACACTATTTTTGTGTCCACTTGGATTGCCAGTAGCACCCAATTCTTCCTATTCATTTTGAGACATTGAACTGTTAGTTCATTTACACACATTTACGCATGTTAATAATAAATTTATAGAAGCATGATTGATTACAATAATCATGTACTATACATACATATTCTCAATGTAGGGGGCAAGCCATAGTTTTTTGGACGACATCAACCGACGAGCGATACTATTGATTTGTTCTTCGTATGAAATTCTGTTAACATAGAACGCCTTAGGACTCAAGAATCCGTAGGCGTGACTAGGGACCTTCCACTCAGCGAACTGATTATTGAGGTACCTATTACGCCACATGGAACGAAGATTGTTATTGTAATTGATAATTTTAACAAACATCATTATTCGTAAATGAAAATGACTTAATAGTTATATTAATAAAATTTACTTCATCCAAATCAAAATGTGAACAACATCTAATTTGTCAAGGTCGACAAATTCCATCGATTAACCGGGTCCAAGATGGCTATATCAGCTGCGCCCATAACTTCCTTTTCAATGCTAATCATGACTACATCACCTGTAGGTGACCACTTTACAGCCAGGTTGTGTAAAGCCTTCAGCGAAGGAGTTTTCATCTTTTTCTTATATTCACACGATTCATAATAAGAATCATAAGCAGGCTTGCCTGCAACAACTTTCGTTAACGTAGTAGTAATTGCGTTAGCTGCCATCATGGCTTTGCTTAAGTTCTGCAAATGTAAATATTAAATTAGTTACGATATGTTAATATTTGTACCCTAATATATTTAAAAAACAAGTGACCCCCTCAGTAGAGATTAACGTCTGCATATAGGTACCTCGGAGATGACAACATTTATGAGTTTGTCAGGCCATTGCACATAAGAGTTTAGGGCTTCTTTCAAATAAGTGACCCCCTCAGTAGGAAATGGTACTTGTACTTCCCCATACTCGTCTTTATATAATTGGGACGCTTCCAAATTGCTACAATTGTGACGAAGGGTAATACCATGAACCTTAACTTGCTGAAGCCGGTCGTAATTGAACACGTATCCCCTTACAACAACAACTTTCTGTTTCCCCTGTAAATAGGACAGACGACAACCCACCTTGCAATCGCCCTTCACGTCAGCTTTAATTAATTAGTACACATACATTCACTACCTTTAATAAATTTTCTAAGTAAAAAATGTGTATGATATGAATAATTATAAACTAGCAGCTATTACCTTTTTCGGTGTTGAGAAGAACATCTGATCATCAACTACCTCCACTTCATCCTGTGTCACGGCCTTCCTGACATCCTCTTCCTCTTGAACTGCCTGATATCGATCCTCGGCTCCCACTTCAGTCTCCTTTCCCATTTCCTTCTCCCTTGTCATGTCATCCTCGGCTTTCTTCTGTACATTAACACCTGTCCATATAACACAAACTGATTTTCCAAATCATATTACACACTGTATATAAGACAAATATTATTACCTCTTTTTCCTCCTCCTCCTCCTCCTCATTCTCCTTCTTCTCCTCCTCCTCCTCCTCCTCCTCCTTCTCCTCCTCCCTCTACTCCTCATCCTCCTCCTCCTCCTGCTCCTCCTTCTCCTCTTCACCTGCTTCCTTTATGACCTCTTGAACCATATCCCTCTCTTTTTCTGATGGATTTTCCCCAGTTTCCAACATTCTCATCATCAACCTGGCTATTTTATGTAGTTGTGTAGTAGAAATTAATGTCAGCATATATAGTTGTAAATTAATTACGTTGGTTCAAATACAGTATTTATAGATTACCTTCTTAGAAGCATCACCACGTCGAGTAGTTTTCCCAAAATACTTAGTGATACCAACATGCGTTCCTACCCCTCTCACACGACCTGGATGCTCTGCTTTACCGATTGCCCTAGCAAGAATGTCATCACGTCCTTCAGGCTTCCATTTTCCTTCCTCTACCTCCTTCTCACAGATCTTCTACATACACATAAAACCATTAAGCAACACACAATTATATAACTCCGACTACCAGTGGTAGGAGTGACATATTTATTCAAACTTACAATTTTCTCTTTGATGTCCTTATCATATTCAGTTTCCGTCTTTCCATTTTTAGGAGTGTGACCTTCCACCGAACCGCCGTGATGACTGAATTTTCCAAGCTTTGCCTACAATTCATTCATCACATTGATATCCTCTCAAAATATGTATGATTACGATGAACATATATAACATCCGACTATAACACCTAATAGTCTAATACTATAAGAATTTTGTAGTACTTACAAGTTTCTTCTTAATCAATCTATAACCACCTCGAGAGCCGTAAAAGACGGTCTTTTTCTTTGAAATGTTCACCTTGTTCCTCTCACTCATAGCCTTCATCAAATAAATTGTATCAAGAAACGTAAGCATGACCAAACACTAAACTAATTATACTTCTTTAGTTATTATTATTATTAAGTTACCTTAAACTTGCAGACTGCCTATAAGTGATATAGCTATCCAAATGGTCCTGACTGACATACGGATACTTTTTTTTTGGTGGGTTCTTGTTCATCTCCCCGGTTTCCTTGTTGAACAAGTGGTTCTCAGCCAACTTTAACTTCCAAGATCTGAGGGCTTCCCCTGTCTTTTATTTTAGGTACGTATCATACATTTCGGGGACAACGTAAGCTAACTACATATATGATGAGCATAGTTGGTACAAGTGTTTCGGCTAATACACATATCAAGTAGTAACTTAATTTCAGCTAAAACATTTATTATTGTATATACATACCTTTATTCTGTTTATTAGCATGGTGTTCCGTATTTGACTCAGTTCACGGATACGCGGCGTACCGAGATACACATATTGTCTTACACAACAACCAATCCAACTCGCAAAATACCCGGCATAGTCACCATATGGCAGCCCCGTATCTTTATCCCATTGTAAAGGATTAGGTATCTTTGAATTTATTGCTTGTAGGGAAACCCTGTGGCGCATTCGACCCGCAGTGTGTTGCAAATTATTCTCCTCACCTGAGTCGTCGCCTGACGCATTTTCATCGTTTCTTTTGCGCTTTTGGACCATATCTAAAGCAGAAATTAATAAAAGAATAATAACAATGCATACTTATAATAACAAATAAATCTCTAGAGAGGAGGGTTTATTACTTCTTTAAAGAGGAAAATCCAGATTGATCTGGTGGCGGCAATGGCGACGATGACGATGACTGCGACGGTGATGGGGTAGGCTGGTGGTAGAGGGGAAGCTCAATGTTTGAGAATATTATGTGGGGGAGGGGAAGCTCAGAGTATATATGTGTAAATAATACAACACTTCTTGCAAGACCTTGTTTATTGGAATGTAATAAACACGGTGTAAGAAAAACCGTTATATTTTGTTTCCAAACAGACTACGGTTTTGTGTGAAACCGTAATTGATTAGTACTATCTACAACGGGTTAGAAATAACTGTTGTCTGAAATATTTTCATTTTGTTTGATTTTCCCACAATGAAATAAAGCAACATTTTTATAAACATAACAACGGCCTCAACCGTTATAACTGTACACGTCCAGAACAACGGTTTGGGTATATCCGTTTTAATTTATATTTCATTTTGTTTGATTTTACCGCCAAGAAATAAAGCATCATTTTCATATATACAAAACATCATTTTGTTTGATACAATTTTTCCTTAACCCGCCCGCTGTAATAGCAGAAAAAGTTTACAACAGCAGTTTGATATATATAACAGCAAGACAATAATTACACATGACGTAAGATAACTCTATTGGATTGCTGATATTTTCACGGCTGCCGGGAACGTTTTTTGGATTTGCTAGTCTCTTCATTAACCCAAATACCTTCATCATGATCTATTGGAGTAAGTGTCCCCGACAATAATGCGATCACAATTGTCGATCATGATGATCACATGTTTAAATCTCATATTTAAGAATGCATGAGGGATAGTAATTTTTTACAGTCAACTGGTCCACACATATCGGTAATGATTGGCTGACTAGAGTTTGACATTACTGTCGTGCGACGGTGGTGATCAGTTGATACCCAGAGGTCATACCTATAGGGAAATACTCTTAATTGATCATTTAATTAATCGTATGCCGATACGAGTTAATTAAATTGCTTAAAATTGAAGGATTATTTTGTGACTAATATTAACGTATCTCATTGTATTTCGATTAAATAAGATACGGTCTAAGTAATCAAATTGTTTTATTACTTAGATTGAATTATTGTTACGAAACAATTGAAACAGAATGAATAATTTATTATAAATACAAGTTGTTGTAATTTATAATTTCATAAACCATATTGGTACAAGTAATCAAGAATTACTAGTTAAATTTTGTATGTGACATATTTTATTAATATGTTGATTTTTAATATGTTAAAAATACACTATTGTGTAACATGTCATGTAACATGTGACACATGACAAAATAAAATGGACTACCCATTTTATCCTAGTGTACCGAAATCATAGAGGGGTTTAGGGTTAATATTGTGTTTTATTTTTAAATAGAAACATAATGATTAAAGCCTAATATCTAGACTTGCATGCCTAGTCTCATCTTGAGAAGAACAAGACCATGCATTGGCTCCCCTTATAGACCCCCCCCCCCCCCCACCGGTTTTTCTATGAAGATGAACCAAATGGATTCCTCTATTATTCATTGACTACTCTACTATTTTTCTAGTGTAAGAAAAATCCTCTCTTCTCTACCTTTTGTGAAAAAACCTCACAAAATACTCTTCTATTGACCGAAATACAAGAGAACAAACACCATTTTTGTGTCAAATTTTAAGCTTGTTTTAATTAATACTAGTCTCATATTAATTAAAATTGTGAAGGGTATTCCTTGGGTATAACTCCTTAGGAGAGATTCTAAACTTTAATCTTATTCTTCCATTTTGGAAAGCTCAAGATCTAGTAAGAAGGAGAACTTACTAGTGCCCATTTATCCGAAATAATCAATGTAAGAATTGATTTTTCTTCTTATACTTTGTATTAGTTTTGCATGCATAAGATCCATTTTAATTTTATGACTAAATTAAACTATCATACTATGAATATGTAAAAATATGAGATTAATGAATCCCAACAAGTGGTATCAGAGCATCACGGTTGTTGCATGCAAAATCGGTTTTGTTTTTCCGAGTTAATTAGTTAACATATAAAACTTGTTATTTAGGATTTATGAAGATAAATCACGAAATAATTTTGCATATTAAAAGTTTCTGGTCCTAAATGGATTTTAGGTCATAAGGGACGATTTATGGATTTTATTCTTCATTTTTATATATTATTGGCATTAAAATGTGATTTTTATGAGAAAAATGTCATTTTTGGACGAAAAATAACTAAACTTCGATTTTTGCAGTGGTTTTTAGATATGTTTTTACATATATTATCTACTGATGGCATGTTAAATCTCGTGATAAACTAAGTTATTTTGCATGAAATATGGATTTTATAAGCTTAAATCGAATTTAAAGGGTTTATTAGGTTAATATGAGTTATATTTCGAATATGGTCATGGAAGTTTTATATGTTGTCACACACATTTTTACTCAGTGTGAATAAAAATCTTAGATGAATTGAACGTTTTATGCATGATTTATGAATTTTTGAGTAAACATTCGATAAATAGTGACTTAAATTAGCCAATAATGTTAAAACATATTTCATGACTAAAGAAAAATATCATATGTTGCATTTTATCCCACATTTCAGATCTAAAAGTGAAAAGTTGGTTAAAATTAATTTGCTCATATTTTTATTGTCATAATTGATGAAACCGATAAATCGCAACGACGTTTTTCCTTGAGAAATTTTCGAAATTTTTAACCTAAGTTTTGAACATTATGAGTGTCATGGTATTTTTTTCCAGAATGTTCATGAGTTTGAATTTCAAATTTTGAAATTATTTAGAATTTTTTTAATTTAATTTGAAGTTTATAGTATAATATTGTATTGTTTTGGTCCATAATGAACAATATTAAGAAATCAAGTTGAATTTTTTTCAAAATGTTAGTGAAGACTAAGTTTTGAGTCCTATAGATGGTTAGGGTAATTAACTTGAACATAAATATGAATTTATGTAACTTGTTGTGATCTTAACAAGTTTATAATCACGTAAATCCATAAAAACCGATAAAATATACGATATTGGCTCTCAAAAGGCGATTTAGCATAAAATTAAGCATGTTCATACATATTATAATGCTGCATTTTATTTATGATTGTCATATTTTAATTTTATATAATTTTTGAATTATGTAATTTTACTTAGTATGGCCTTAGTTTTAAATTGATATTACCCGAAATGCATGGGAATATCGATTTGGTTGTAATTATTGTGATCTCTTATCACCGTTTTGTAATTTAATAGTTTTATTTTTATTACAAATGTATAATAGGAAATTATGTAATTTTTTATTTATTATTTGTAATTTCCCGGAGTTTCCATGAAGACAGTGTTACCTCGAGATGCGTGCCAAGACCGAAGTTCAAGGGACCAAAGGAGTTGGTTTCCGAATTTGTAATAGTTTATTAGATTTACTATTTTAGGAAGGCCACACTAAGACTTTATTTTTTTGCTTTGCATTTTATTTATATGTTTGCGCATCGCTAAATCGCCATAACTAAACATGCATTTTTTTTAATCGAGTTTATCGACCGTATCAATTACAATTATCATAGTTCACCGCTTTAGTTCACTTAAAACGTGATAGATAATAAATTGACATGAGCTCTCGCTAAATAAACAATTGAGACTTAGCCTTACCAAAAATTAGAAACCATGAAAACCTATTTCGTGAGGGAGTACGCTCGGCCAAACCGGGGTACAAACCTTGTTACGTAGGGGAAGTGGGTGATAAATGTCTATCCACCGAATTCATGTTGATGAGGGATGTATCGCCAAAGCGTGCCCAAGTTAATGTGAATTTGGATCATGGACACATTTATTCGAAATTTGGGTTGTACTCAACAAAAGTATTCTCGACCATAGCCGGATGTGTTTTGGGCTAAAGATAAAAATTAATGTAATTTTATCGACCAAGAGTTCTAAAAGTAGAATCGATTAATGGGTTAATCCACTGAGTTATATTGATAAGGGATGTATCGCCAAAGCGTGCCCAAGTTGATATGAATTTGGGTCTTGGAATCATTTATCATAGTAGGGTAGAGGTCACTATGTAAATGCTTTACTTGTTAAATTATTTACAAGTATTATTATAACGATAAAGGTTTTAGTTTTCAGTATTCCGTTATCATATTGTTCTATTTCTTTACCTCAATTTATACGATATCATTTCGATTTTAGTTCAAATCTCCATTAAAACATCGTAACTAAAGACAAAGTATGAATTTTTCTTCTAAAACCTCGTGTTATCCATTACAAGGATCTCTTGTGAAGAGTATAGATAAAAGTTATTCGTGAGCAATAGGGTTTTTGATTCTTAACTAAAATATCTACTTACAATGGATTATTTTTTATGTGCTTAATCGAATTAAGTACTTTGAAACGTTAAATCATTTGGTAATTAGATTTGTTAGAAGTCGTAATTGACCAAAATAAAGCAACCACTTCAATGAAAGTTTTAAGACTAAACGATTGAATTGAAGAGTAGTCTTCATAAGATTCAACTTTGCTTCTCTAAGCAAAGATTCATTAAAATGAGTGGGAGCATTCTCTTAACCGTTAAGAAAAGGACGCAGTTCAAAGAAGTAAAATTAGAATGGAATTGATACAAGGTAATGGTAAAAGTTAAGTTATTGAGAATAACGATACTAAACCTATCAATCCCGACCGATAAAGTTTCCATTTTGGATGTGTTGGACACCATAGAGGAAACTACCCCAAATTATTGAAAGAATAAGCAAATTAGTTGTGGCACATCTAATGAGACCTTCTTCTCTAAATGTTTATTTGATTGACATAAGTTTTGCTAGTACTACTTCAACATCATTAGAAACCGATGGTGATTTTCATCATTGTATTTGATACATAGGATGATTAGAATATGACGACTAGCAATAAATGATGTCGAGAGATAAAGTCATTATGTACTCAATCTAGTTTTGGATTTATAGTTGTACCTTAATTATGACTATTAAGTGCATAAACTCTAAATAAGAATATAATCTTGTTATGATTCCAAAGGGGTTTCACTTTTGTGACCCTTTACACCACGATTTGATGTATGGCTAGCCCATTATCAAGGTAATTATATTCTAAACCAAACTAGAACGATATATCATGTAGATGATGCAAGACTCAAATTGGTAACCCAAGATTAAACCTTAAATTCTGGAATGATGAACGCAAAGAGTTATCGAGTACTATTGAAACTAATAGATTGTTAATCTTATGGTATATGCGTATCTTGTATTCAAAGCAAGATGTCTCCTGCCTTTTGGTTGAAAAGGAGATCGAGGTTGTAAAATCATTGATCCAGAATAGGTTGATCATTTTCTTTTACCAACGATTTAAGTTGACACTAATGTGTTCACTTAATAAGGTAAATAGAGAAATCTTTGAAGAAGTTCAAAGAGTTCCAGGAATCACGATTTAGTCGTGATGGGATTATCAAAGTGAAGACTTTGATATAAGCCAAAGGAAATGTGATATAGTATCACAAGTTAATCTCTCCTAGCACGCATTATGGAATAATGTGTGGTTGGATAAAGAAATCAAACCCTATTCGATATGGTCTGGACTTTAATCAAGTTACTTTGAGTTACTTGATCCTTTTGAAGATTTTATCATATTGTCTAAATTATTTTTTCCACTAAATCTAAAACGATTCATATGAGATATGAAATGGTAAGGTACCATGCTTGTAAGTTTTCACAAGAAACAAATGCTCATTTTTCCTTACAATAATCATGAGTACAACGGGTTTGTGGTTCATGAAGCTATCTTTCTAGAATACAAGTTTATTTCTAGAAGACAGAGTGGGAGAAAATATTCAAGAGCCACAAATGAATTGTATGTTGCAAGAAACTGGTCTTTCTTAGCTGCATGAGACGTTCGCCGCAAAAAGAATTGTATGTCGCAAGAAACTGGTCTTTCTTGGCTACATGAGAAGTTCTGTGTAAAACATTGTTTCTTCGAAACCTAGGAGGTTAAACTCGTCACTTGTTGAAGATGATGAATTAGTGTTACTTTTAAAAGGTAAATAGCTTGCAACTTACAAATAAATTGGTTGATTCAAGTTACTTCTGGAAAGTAATGAACATATGACTTACATGAGAGTGTTTAAGTCACAACTCAATACAAGGCTTAGAGCCATGAAAATCCGAATTAAATTCCAAGTGGGATTGTTGGATATCAAAGAGATATATCAAAGCTTGATGATATATATATATATATATATATATATATATATATATATATATAGCGAGTGAATCTAAAACCCACTTCTTCAATTAGAAGGATGTATTCAATACATGTTATGAGTTTTATAGATTCTTACAATCCTAAGACAATGTGCAACTTAAGAGATCGTATTAAGTAGGACATCAATGAGTTGGAGTCAATGTTTTTATCATGTTGTAAAACTTTTCTCGATGGGTCGAGAAGTTGTGTTTATACATGAAGTTTAGTGGGAGTTACGGAAATTTTAATTAGTCTTATATGTGGATGACATATTGATCATTGGGAATGATTTAAGACTTTTGGAGTAATATAATACATCTTTAATATCCATATTTATGGAGATAAATCCACATGATATTAGCGCCAAATAAGAAGTCTTATGTTGATAATGATTCATGATTAGTTCAATCGAGTTGAACATATTTGATTGATTCCATTTGCTTCCTCTGCTGGATCAATTAAATGAGTAATGATGTATAACACTTCATATACTTTGAGTATGATGAATTGGAATTGTTTCAAATCGAATTTAAGTAATAGTTACCTAGTAGCCATATAGATTATCCTTAAGTGCTTGAGGAAGCGTTAAGGATGTAAAGTTAACTGTTCTTGATGCAATTCACAAATTTGTGTAAGGGCTTACACTAATGACTGTTGAGATTGTATAAGGTTTCGGACAAAAACCATATTCAAAACACCTAAAGATGGTTAAGGAACCATTATGGCTATGTTATTTAAGAAATGGATTTGTTAGAATCGTTCTAGGCAATAAAGAACAATGAGAGATGCTTATAATGGAAATTGAGTACACTTGCAATCATGAGATGTACGAGAGGGATGGGTCCCGCACACTGTGAAAACAGTGGGAGCTGTTCTATGACTAGAGAGCTTATGTCTAAATTGGATCTAGACATGTACTCAGAAAGTTTTGTAATGCAAATATATACATTACAAAGGAAAACGAGTATGTAGTAAGGTTGAGTAAGGTACAAGAAGTTGATAAAACCTACTAACCAAAGCTTTCTCATAGGCTTAACATGATGAGTCATGTCATATGTCATTTCAATTGCATTGAGATGAACAACTACATATAAGATGAAAATGGATTATAAAAAAAAAATATATGAAGTAGTAATCAGGTATTGACTATTCATATGTGATAATCACATTTGTCGTTCGAGTTTTTAAATCTAAAAACTCCTTTTATACTTTGTTACATCCAAACGGGTTGTAGAGACAATATTGAACCCTGTTAAAGTGAAGTCGGATTAACATGGTATTTGCCCTTAGTCACTTGTATGTGGTGACGTCTCGAAGTGACTAGAGTGTGATGCGATTGATGGCAAGTTCAAGTGCCATAGAGTCATGTGAGATGACTAGTCGATCACATAGGCAGACTGTTTGGATCACTTTGTCTGGCCTAATGACCGCTTATAGAGTTCTGGAAAATTTTTATAGCCTGGTCGTGGCAAGAGCTACTATAAAATTCTAATGAGTCGATTCTTTTGACTAAAGACTGTTCGCCCAAGGTGGCACAATTTCAGAGTAACTTTGATTTATGATCCTACGACCTTCGTAAATGGGGTTAAAGGGCTTATTTTGGGTTATGATGAGCTGTGGCTAGTCGAAGGAAACAGTGCGATAGGAATTGTCCACCCCTTTGTCAGAGTTAAAACAATATCTCAGGGCCACTCGAGGAGTAATGAACTGGAAATGCGTGGCCACGCTCGGAAAGTATCTATGGTAGATAATTCCGGTCAATCAGTTATTCTCCAGATCGAGGAAACCACTCTCGATATGATCACTTGCAAGTACGACCCGAAAGACACCTTGCATTGAGTGAGAGATAGTAATAGGACAAGAGAATTGGTGACGCACACTTGTCGAGGACAAGTGGGAGATTGTTGGAGTAAGTGTCCCCGACAATAATGCGATCACAATTGTCGATCATGATGATCACATGTTTAAATCTCATATTTAAGAATGCATGAGGGATAGTAATTTTTTACAGTCAACTGGTCCACACATATCGATAATGATTGGCTGACTAGAGTTTGACATTACTGTCGTGCGACGGTGGTGATCAGTTGATACCCTGAGGTCATACCTATAGGGAAATACTCTTAATTGATCATTTAATTAATCGTATGCCGATACGAGTTAATTAAATTGCTTAAAATTGATGGATGATTTTGTGAGTAATATTAACGTATCTCATTGTAATTCGATTAAATAAGATACCTTCTAAGTAATCAAATTGTTTTATTACTTAGATTGAATTATTGTTACGAAACAATTGAAACAGAATGAATAATTTATTATAAATACAAGTTGTTGTAATTTATAATTTGATAAACCATTTTGGTACAAGTAATCAAGAATTACTAGTTAAATTTTGTATGTGACATATTTAATTAATATATTGATTTTTAATATGTTAAAAATACACTATAGTGTAACATGTCATGTAACATGTGACACATGACAAAATTGACAAATAACAAAATAAAATGGACTACCCATTTTATCCTAGTGTACCGAAATCATGGAGGGGTTTAGGGTTAATATTGTGTTTTATTTTTAAATAGAAACATAATGATTAAAGCCTAATATCTAGTCTTGCATGCCTAGTCTCATCTTGAGAAGAAGAAGACCATGCATTGGCTCCCCTTATAGACCCCCCCCCCCCCCCACCGGTTTTTCTATGAGGATGAACCAAATGGATTCCTCTATTATTCATTGACTACTCAACTATTTTTCTAGTGTAAGAAAAATCCTCTCTTCTCTACCTTTTGTGAAAAAACCTTGGAGAAAAAAAACCTCACAAAATACTCTTCTCTTGACCGAAATACAAGAGAACAAACACCATTTTTGTGTCAAATTTTAAGCTTGTTTTAATTAATACTAGTCTCATATTAATTAAAATTATTAAGGGTATTCCTTGGGTATAACTCCTTAGGAGAGATTCTAAACTTGAATCTTATTCTTCCATTTTGGAAAGCTCAAGATCTAGTAAGAAGGAGAACTTACTAGTGCCCATTTATCCGAAATAATGAATGTAAGAATTGATTTTTCTTCTTATACTTTGTAATAGTTTTGCATGCATAAGATCCATTTTAATTTTATGACTAAATTAAACTATCATACTATGAATATGTAAAAATATGAGATTAATGAATCCCAACATGATCATCCCGTGTATATATATTTGGAATGTTAACATTTTCAACATCATTACCAAATTGCGATATAACACTGTGATCAAGTCCTTCAAATTCGACGTCTTATCATTTGGAATTCGGCGACGACAAGATAGAACAACTGACCACTTCTTATCCATACGATCGGTAACATAAAAAACTTGTTTTGCTTGTGACGCTAATATAAAAGGATCGTCCTTGTTTCCAACCTTGTCAAAATTTACTAATGTGAATCCTAAATCATCCTTTCTAACACCATTGTTGTTGTCAAACCACTTGCACCGAAATAGAGGTATCTCAAAATCCATGTAGTCTAAAATCAATATCTCTTCAATAACTTCATAATATTGCATTGTACCCAAAATAGGATTTTTATCCTTTGAACTAGCAAAGTATATAGCCTGAGAATCTACGCAAACTCCACTGTTTTGCATTGTGCTCGCCTCATCTTGAATGCGGGTGTAGAAAGTGTACCCATTGATCGCATACCCACTATAAAAAGTTGCACAAGCATCAGGACCGAAAGCGAGATGTCGTAGGCTGGTTGAGCTATCATCAATTGGGTTGTCATCATCGTAAATAATATCCTTAAACCAGTTACTAAATTTCTTGTAATGCTCATTTGCATACCACCTTTCGTTCTTATGAGGGTGTTTTCCCTTAAGGTAACTCTGGTGTTCTGCTATGTAAGACTGGACATGATCATCGTTAAATAGAACGTATGTATGAGCTCTATGTCGCATGTCAGATGACATATCCTTGGAAACACGACCCCTTACACCTTTTCCATTCATCCAGTCACTATGGCGATTCGTAGGAGCTCCAATTAACTCATCCAAGGAGAGGTACGCGTAACAATACGAAAGAGCTTCATCGATAATTGCTCGCTCAACAATACACCCATATGGACGATACCTATTAGATGTGTAATCCTTGTAAACTTTCATCAATCGTTCGAATGGGTACTGATATCTCAAATAAACTGGCCCGAGATTCAAAACCTCCTGGACTAGGTGGACAGTCAAATGAACCATGATAGTGAAAAATGAGGGAGGAAAATACATTTCAAACTAACAAAGACTCGTGACGAGGATCTCCTGCAAAGTTTCCACTTCATCGGGATCAATGACTTTACTGTAGATTGATTTGAAGAAATAGCAAAATCTAATTATAGCATGTCGAACCTTTGGAGGTAGAATGGAACGAACTGCCACATCGAGTAGTTGTTACATTAATGTATGACAGTCATGTGACTTTAAACCAGTAAGTTTTAGGCCCTGCAACGAAACAAGGCTTCTAATATTAGATGAATAGCCCTCTGGCACCTTAATACCATGCAAGCATTCGCAAAACTATTTTTTCTCCTTTTTTGAAAGAGTATGAGCTGCAGGCGGCAAAAAAGTCCTATTTCCTTTTAATTAAGCTGCCAGCTCGGGCCTAATACCCATCTCAACCATATCATCCCTAGCTGCCTTGTTGTCTTTTATCCTACCCGGGACATTTAGCAGAGTATTGATTATATTATCACAAACGTTCTTTTCAATGTGTATAAAATCTAGGCAATGTCTAACCGAGAGGTCACGCCAGTACGAAAGTTTGGTAAAAAATATGGTTTTTTTTATAACCACGAATAGACAACTTAGGTCCCTTCCTCCCATACGTTATCTCAATATCTTTCTCTTTATCATACACTTCATGACGATTCAAAATCTGAGGACTCCCACGTTGCTCAGGACACCCATTAAACGCCTTGTGAAGCTTATGATAATGATGATCAGGGCATAACCATCGACGATTTCCCCTGTAAACATGTTTGCGAGAATGCTTCAAATATTATGATTCAACATCCCCCCCCCCCCCCCACACACACACACAATGGGCAAGCCACTTTCCCATGTATAGTATGTCCAGAAAGATCGCCGTACGCCGAAAAGTCAGTTATTGTACACAATAACATAGCTCTCAGATTGAAACTTTCCTTATTATAACCATCAAACACCGATATCCCTCTTTCCCACTGAATCTTCAGATCATCTAGAAGTGGTTCCAAATACACATCTATGTCATTTCCAGCTTGTCGAGGGCCAGATATCAACAAAGACAACATCAGATACATCTGTTTCATGCAAACCCATGGGGGCAAATTATAGATGGCCAACACAACTGGCCAAGTACTGTGTTGGGTACTCATGTTTCCATGAAGGTTCATTCCATCTGTGGAGAGCGCTAGACACAAGTTCCTTGCTTCTTTGGCGAAGTCAGGATATTTAGCGTTAAACACTTTCCACTGTTGACCATCCGCTGGGTGTCTTAACTTTCCATCTTCAATCCTTCCACTACTATGCCAAGTCAACATTCTTGCATCTTCTTCATTCAAATAAATCCTTATGAATCTTGGTATTATTGTTCGGTTTATATACCTCTTATTAGACTTCTCTAGAGTGAACTAATTAACATTTTAATTATTTGTTCTTTAGATCTAGTGCATGCATAACAAAATAAGAGACTTATGAGGAAAAACAATGTCCCTTACATTGTTGGTTGGGTCGAAAAATATGGGCACAAGTAAAGTCACCTTCCTTCACTTGTTCTTGAGCTTAAGGTGTTGGATGATCCTCCAAAAATCCCAATGTAGAGATTCTCCTCTTGATTGTACCCAAGATTAGCCCTTATCTCTACTAAATAATATTTGCTAGATATTTGTTTAGTAGTGTACCTTAAAATTGATTACTAATACTCATATATTACACTAATAATATTAGTAATTTGATTGAACAATTTGGATCATGATTTCTTTAATTTTGGAGAAAGATGAAAGAGTAGAGGGAAAAATGCATGTGAATGTATTGAACATGCATGAAGAGAATGAAATAAAAACAAAAGTCCCCTATGAATAAGAAGGGTGTACCGGTTATGGGGAGGGAGGAGGACCAATATATGGTCTTTCACTTTTTCCCTTTTGTTCTTATCTAAACATTAGGTGTAAGACTAGGTTAGTGTACTCATCACATATGTTATACACTATGAACAAATGCAAACAAACAAAAGCCATTTGATACTACCCAAAACCGATTTCTCCTCATAAAATGGACTACCATTTTATTTTGTCAATTTGTCATTTGTCACACAATATGTCACATGTAGTATGTTACATGTTATTAATTAATTTAATGCATATTTATCACATAAATATCATTTTATAAATTAATTAAGTTACATTCAACAAATTGACTAGTAATACTTGATCACATAAATAAAATGGGTCATTTAATTATAATTCACAACATCTTGTAATTATAATAAACCATTCATTCTTTTCTCAATTGTTTCACAAACAATAAACAATTTTAGTAATAAAGTATTTCAATTACTAAAATAAATCTTATTTCATCCCATTACAATAAGATATCAATATTCTCTCTCACAAATAAATTGTTCAATTTTAAGGAATTGATTAGCTTATATCGTCATACAATTAATCAACTTTACAGATAAGGGCATCATCCTTTAGGTGTGACCTTAAGGGATCAACTGATCACCACCGTCCTACGACAGTAACGTCAAACTCTAGCAAGCCAATCGTTACCGATTAATGTTGATCAGTTGACTATATAAATGAATCATCCCTTAGGTATTCTTATTATGAGATTTAATTATGATATTAAATCATGTGATAGCACTATTGCTAAGAACACATTTTCCAACAATCTCCCACTTGTCCGAGACAAGTGTGCGTCACCAATTATCTTGTCCTATTACAATATCCCACTCAATGCAAGGTGTCTTGCAGGTCGTACTTGCAATTGATCATATCTTGAGCAGTTTCCTCGATCTGGAGTGTAACTGTCTTACCGGAATTATCTACCGTAGATACCTTCCGAGCGTGGCCACGCATTTCCAGTTTACTACTCCTCGAGTGGCCTTGAGATTTCAAACAACCCTGACAAGGGGTGGACAATTCCTATCGCACTATTCCCTTTGTTCAGCCACAGTTCATCATAACCCAAAATATACCCATTTGACCTCATTTACGACAGTCATACAGCATAAATCAAAGCTAATCTGAAATTTGTGCCAACTTGGGCGAATAGTCTCTAGTAAAAAGAATTGACTCATAGGAATACTGTAGTAGCTCTTGCCACGACCAGGCTTTATGAATTACTAGAACTCTATAAGCGGTCACTGCCCGACAGCGTGTCCCATACAGTCTGCATATGTGATCGACTAGTCATCCCATATGACTCTATGGCACTTGAACTTGCCATCAATCGCATCACACTCTAGTCACTTCGAGACGTCACCTCATACAAGTAACTCGGAGTGAATACCATGTCAATCCAGTTCACTTTAATGGGGTTCAATTTGTCTCTACAACCCATTTGGATACGACAAGGTAACAGGTGAGTTTAATGAAACTCAAACGATAAATGCGATGATAATATATGAATAGTCAATACACTATTACTACTTCATATCTCATCATCTATAGTGTACAATTAATACTAGTTAAAATGCAATAAAAGCTTGGCAAGTGGATATACCCTATATCCATATATTCCAACTTTTTCAATTATTATTTCCTTCTATTCAATGTTATTTCTAATAACTTGAATTTATCTCTAAGTATTTGTCTAGTCTTCTTGCTAGACTTGGGCTCTTTAACTTGAAAGATGCTCCCACTGTTATCGCATAACTTGTGATAAAGTCATTTGTGGAGGGATTCACCCTTAATCCTTACGTTGACCATTTTATCCCAATTTACTTAGATTCCTTTTTTAGAATTTGCAATGCTTGAAACTAAAACACTTTTCTAGTCTCTTACTCCTAAGTCAATAAGACATCCTAGGATTTCAACAAATCCTTTTCGGTTGGGAAACTAAAGTTTGTGCAACCCTTCAACAGATAACTTAGTTTATCATCCTACCATATGAACGGATCCTTAATTCTTCCCAAGAATCTCAAGGATGTTCTTTAAGGCTCTCACAAGCCATATCATGGGAATTATCTTGTTATTGACTTATTACGCTCTTAGCATATATTACATCATGGCATGTGCGTCTGTTGGCATACATGATCATTCTAATGGCAGAAACATTATCAATCGATTTCATGTAATCAACAACTTAATAGGTTCAGTGAACGACTATGACTTCATCATAGTAATTCCACTTCCATCAACATGAATAGCCCATTCAACCTCGTTGATGTACAACAGATACGAAAGATCTTATCCTCATAAGACTCTCAATTCTATGCCAATATTCTCTCACATAGATTCAAAATCTAGAATACTTTGCATCCCTTTCCAAGACTCCAATCACTCTTTCACAGAAGAGAGCATTGGTACATTATTCACAATAAGTAATATGTTATCAACATATAAGACATGGAAAAAACAATTCTAGCTCCCACTTAACTTCATGTATAATCATGATTCTTCAATCATGTGAATGAAACTATTCACTATTATCACATGAACGAAAAGTATAATCCTTTAATGCTTGCTTAAGACCATTCTAGAATCACTTAAGAAAGCTACGCATAATATGTTAGGATTCTGAGATCTTTATCTAAGGTTGTGTTCCAAACACACCCTTTTTTAAATTCCCATTTTAGAAAAGCGAATTTTTATTTTCCATTCTTCATTAAAATGAAATGCGGGGATTCCTAACATAATTTATCATGATCAACATCTTTATGTCAATCTTATGCATTTGAGTACTCTAAAGCTCTATTCACCTTTAAGGAGACCCTCGCCTTAAAGTAAACCGCCACTATATGGTTATCTCTATGCCGGCCACATCGTCACCTACAACAATAATCAACAACTACACATCATAATCTGATTTCTATCCAAAAACCCCAAATCACCCAAATTAGGGTTTAAGCAAACTTAGCAAATCAATAAAAGAACAACATAGAGATCTTACCCAAAATCTGAGGATTGCGAGGATGTAAAAATTCCCAAAAGCTATATATGAACCCTAGCGTTAGATTTGATTGTAAAAGATGGAGAGGAGTGAACGTCGTTTGAATTTTATGAAAGTCCTTTTGAGAATAAAAGAAAAAATGAGAAGAACTGATGAAAAAACTAATAAATACCCCCTCCACTTTTACGATCAAACCGCGTCAAAAACTCGTAAATAAACCGACACTCGATCGAGTAACTCACGTACTCGATCGAGTACACCCTACGCGATCGAGTTGCCTCCACTGGATTGAGTACACTCAGATCTGAACGTACTCTAGAACCCACATACAACTTACTAGATGGAGTACCCCCTACGTGATAGAGTACCCTAAGACCAGAATACCCGAGGTATTATAATAAAAGAGTCGGATTGGACCCTGACTAATCAAGGTGTTTGCGCATACGATGGGACGCGGCGTAAAGTAATAGGCCTTATCAATCTCTCTATAGCCATTGGGCCAGTTGAAAGCAAGGTCAATTTCTAGATCTTAGACATCGAGCCATCCTTAATCATACTTTTAGGCAGGCAATGGATTCACGCTTCCAAAGCTGTGACATTCACGCTCCACCAGATGATCAAGATCCCTTTATATGGCGAGTAGTGATGATGACTTCGTCACCCATTAAGGCCGTAATCGAGAAAATGTCCAATAATCAAGTTGTGTCGGATCCAGTGCACGAGCTAGAAGGAATCCAGATGATCAATCTAATAGAAAGTAAATTGGCTCCTCTATAATTCAACCCATACTTTAACCTAGTGGTCAACCACATTCTCAAATCCTAGGGATACTTCCCGGGAATGCCACTAAACCCAATCAGGAATAGTACTTTCCCATCTTTCAAGGAGGGTCACTCTCAGAAGATACCATTAGGATTGGGATACAAGCCTACAAAAGCAGAGGTTTTCAAACTGTCGCTCAAGTTCATGTTCGCTAACATCAAGGAGTCAAAATGCGGCCATATTACCCTACATTGAATGGGTACTTCGTCAAAAAAGGAGACCATGAATCTTTTTATGGGTTTCCTGAACCTTGGATGTCCAAAGGCAACAAGCTAGCCGGAATCAAAGTGTTCCATGATTGCTACTTCATTCCTCAAGAAACGGTCCCTACCGTAAGAGCTCGTCAGACACCTTGTCTCGACGAACAAGCCATTAGCCTTTTGTTCGGAGAGGATCGATTCGTCAGGACAGCCCAAGATGAAATTATTACCATGATACTACGAGATGACCATTTCAACCCTGCAACACTCATTACAGATGCAGATCCAACCACTCAGCTGAAAGGATGGATAAAATCGATAAAATGGACCAATAATCAAGGAAGGCTCTTCAAACTCACAACTAGAGAAGGAGAGATGTTCAAAGTAGAACCAGAAGACGACGAGTTCGAGTCTTAGTGGGAGTGGGATTCAGAACCTGAGTCTATGTTTCGAGAAGTCGCTAAAGAGTCTCTTCCTGTTGTCACTCCCCATCCCATCATTTCTCTTAACATAGCGTCATCTAGTAATAGTAACCTGGGAAATGTACTAGAAACTGTCCCTCTGCCACCATTGACTACTGCGCAGATGACCTCTTTGTTTCAGCTATTTTCAAACATTAATATAAATAAATCTGATTATGGAGAATGCAAGTAAAAGGCTGTGCGTAACAATTAGGGTTTGCCTCAACCATGAAGAATTTGCCTCAACCACCAAAAATTAGGGTTTAAACCCTTTCCATTCCCATCATAACAAACCGGGAGATTATGGAAAATGCAAGTAAAAGGGTGTGCGTAACGATTACGTGATTGTAGCTCCGATACACCAGCCATATTTTTTTTAGAGAGAAATTAAAAGAGAAATTAAAGAGTAAATGATTGATAATTTAGATTTTAACATTATGAAGAAATATTTATAGAATTATTTTGGTCAAATTGAAAACGGTTGGTCAAACTGAATATTTATTAAAGTTCTGAAAAAGTTTTGAATGCAGTGGTCAAACTGAGAAATCTAATCAAATAGTGACAACGCTTGAATTGAAAAACCGTTCTTTCATAATAGCAAATGATAACGGTTATAAGAAACCCGTATCTATAACATAACAACGGGTAACACAAACCGTTACTTGTGCTAATTTAGTAACGGTTTTCGAAATGCCGTTTTCTTTAACTAGTAACGGTTGTCTAACAACCGTTGATAAGAGAAATTTTATAAAGCGCTTTTGGAAACCGTTAAACGTTTTCGATAATGGTTTGTTAAACAAGCGTTGTCACATTATAATAAGAACGGTTTTCGATGAAAGCCGTTATTCTTATTAGCGTGGTCTAGGTTATTGATTACGAGAATTGGCGTAGTGCTTGTACAACTTCCCTTCATTTAGGAAATACTGAGATGCTAGTAAACGTATGGCTCGCTGTCCCCTCTTATTCATATCTGGTGGGTATTCTACGTTAAACTTGTAATTCAAAATGGCTTGGTACCAAGGCTCCTCTTGATTTTCGTTTTCATCGGTAAGAAAGTGGATATAAGCTGGTTCGGACCGTCGCACGATGCATAGTGGCATTTCTACCATGTTGTCGGGTATGTTGATCAAGGATTCAAGTCTCGCAAGAGCGTCTGCAAACTGATTTTCTTCTCGAGGCAGATGCAAATAGACGACTTGGTCGAAGAATTGAGCGACTTGATCTATCCTGGCTTGATATGGCGCAAGGCTTTCACTTCGGATTTTTCAAGATCCGGTAATTTGGTTAATGATTAAAGATGAGTCGTCATGAACTCGGAGTCTCTTAATGCCTAAGCTGACCACTGTTTGTAAACCAATGAGGCAGGCCTCATATTCTGCCGCGTTTATTAGTTACTTAGTTGTCGAGTTTGACAGAAATTGATGTATGGTCGCCATCAGGAGAAATGAGTAACACTCATATACCGTATCCTCTGAGATTGGAAGCCCCATCGAAATAGAGATCCCATGATTCTGTATTTGTGTGTAGATTGTCTTCATCTGGAAATGACCATGTATCTATTACTTGGGTTATCATGGATTGGGTTGTCTGCGAAGAATTCGGCTACTGCTCGTCCTTTAATGACCTTCAAAGGTACATATTTGAGATAGAACTCCGAGAGAATCAAAGTCCATCTTGCTAAACGTCCATTTAGGATGGGTTTTCCGAAAATGTACTTTATAGGGCCCATCTTTGAGTACACCCTGACGGACTAGCTAAGCATATAATAACGTAGCTTCTTGGTTGCCCACACAAAAGCGAGGCATGTCTTTTCAAGAGGTGTATATTTATTCTCATATTCCAAGAACTTTTTTCTAAGGTAGTAGATAGCTCTTTCTTCTTTCCCGACGGTCTGCACGAGGATAGGCCACACGGCTGTTTCTGTGATTGTAAGGTACAGAGATAAAGGTTGGTCTTTCTGTCATGGCATGGTGACAAGTGTCTTAGCCAAGATCTCCTTGATTTTGTCAAATGAGTTTTGACAATCATCGTCCCACATAGTGTGGTCCGTGTTCTTGGGCTTCTTAAATATGGGTTCGCAGATCATAGTGAGCCTTGAAATGAGGCGACTTATATATTGCACCTTGCCCAGGAAACCTCAAAATTTCTTTTCTGTCTGCGGTTGTGGCATCTAGATTAGAGCATTGATCTTGGATGGATCAATCTTTATCCCTCTTTGACTGACTACATCTCCCAACAGTTTGCCGGACGTACCCCGAATGCGCACTTCTGAGGATTAAATCTCATGTTGTACTTGCGTAATCTGAGAAAGAACTTACGAAGGTTGGCGATGTGACCTTGCAATAGGGTAGTTGTGGTGCGTTGATATGTTGCTCCAGTATTGATTCATCTGAATGGCATAACGGTGGAGCAATAGGTACCCCATTGAGTGACGAACGCCATTTTATGCATATCTTCTTCAGCCATCTTGATCTGATTGTATCTTGCATACCCATCCATGAAAGAAAGGAGCGCGTGATATGCTGTATTATCTACTAGTATGTCGATGTATGTTAGTGGAAGTCGTCTTTCCGACTGGCCTTATTCAAATCTCTGAAATCAACACAAATCCGGATTCGACCATCCTTTTTGGGTACGGGGACTATGTTAGCCACCTAGTCTGAGTAATCGGAAACTTTGATGAATCTGGCTTTGAATTGCTTGTCTACTTCTTCCTTAATTGTAAGAGCCTATTCTGTTCTCATTCGGCAAAGCTTATGCTTTACAGGCTTGAAACCTGGCTTGATTGCGATTCGATGCTCTGCAATATGTCTATCTATTCCTGGCATATCCTTGTAAGACCAAGAGAAGACGTCTTTGAACTCGTGGAGAATGTCGATGAAGCGAGCCCTTTCAATTGGGTCTAGGGTTGTCCATATCCTAAGTTCTTAGGGTTCTAAATTCGTCCCTACGTTAATAAGTTCAATGTTCTCTATAACCGGTGCCTCTTCCCCCTCTTCTAATATTTCTTTGATTATATAGGGAGGTAACTCGATTGAGTCTGGGTCATGATCATCCTCAGTACCATCATAAGCAGAATCAGATTTATTTATATTAATGTTTGAAAATAGCTGAAACAAAGAGGTCATCTGCGCAGTAGTCAATGGCGGCAGAGGGACAGTTTCTAGTACATTTCCCAGGTTACTGTTACTAGATGATGCTATGTTAGGAGAAATGATGGGATGGGGAGTGACAACAGGAAGAGACTCTTTAGCGACTTCTCGAAACATAGACTCAGGTTCTGAATCCCACTCCCACTAAGACTCGAACTTGTCGTCTTCTGGTTCTACTTTGAACATCTCTCCTTCTCCAGTTGTGAGTTTGAAGAGCCTTCCTTGATTATTGGTCCATTTGATCGATTTTATCCATCCTTTCTGCTGACTGGTTGGATCTGCATCTGTAATGAGTGTTGCAGGGTTGAAATGGTCATCTCGTAGTATCATGGTAATAATGTCATCTTGGGCTATCCTGACGAATCGATCCTCTCCGAACAAAAGGCTAATGTCCTGTTCCTTGAGACAAGGTGTCTGACGAGCTCTTACGGTAGGGACCGTTTCTTGAGGAATGAAGTAGCAATCATGGAACACTTCGTTTCCGGCTAGCTTGTTGCCTTTGGACATCCAAGGTTCAGGAAACCCATAAAGAGATTCATGGTCTCCTTTTTTGATGAAGTACCCATTCAATGTAGGGTGATATGGCCGCATTTTGACTCCTTGATGTTAGCGAACATGAACTTGAGCGACATTTCGAAAACCTCTGCTTTTGTAGGCTTGTATCCCAATCCTAATGGTATCTTCTGGGAGTGACTCTCCTTGAAAGATGGGAAAGTACTATTCCTGATTGGGTTTAGTGGCATTCCCGGGAAGTATCCCTAGGATTTCAGAATGTGGTTGACCACTAGGTTAAAATATGGGTTGAATTATAGAGGAGCCAATTTACTTTCTATTAGATTGATCATCTGGAATCCTCCTAGCTCGTGCACTGGATCCGACGCAACTTGATTATTGGACATTTTCTCGATTACGGCCTTAATGGGTGACGAAGTCATCATCACTACTCGCCATCTAAAGGGATCTTGATCTTCTGGTGGAGCATGGATCTCACAGCTTTGGAACCGTGAATTCATTGCCTGCCTAAAAGTATGATTAAGGATGGCTCGATGTCTAAGATCTGGAAATTGACCTTGCTTTCAACTGGTCCAGTGGCTATAGAAAGATTGATAAGGCCTATTACTTTACGCCGCGTCCCATCGTATGCGCAAACACCTTGATTAGTCAGGGTCCAATCCGACTCTTTTATTAGAATACCTCGGGTATTCTGGTCTTAGGGTACTCTATCAAGTAGGGGGTACTCCATCTAGTAAGTTGTATGTGGGTTCTAGAGTACGTTCAAATCTGAGTGTACTCAATCCAGTGGAGCCTACTCGATCGAGTAGGGTGTACTCGATCGAGTACGTGAGTTACTCGATCGAGTGTCGGTTTATTTAAGAGTTTTTGACGAGGTTTGATCGTAAAAGTGGAGGGGGTATTTATTAGTTTTTTCATCAGTTCTTCTCATTTTTTCTTTTATTCTCAAAAGGACTTTCATAAAATTCAAACGACGTTCACTCCTCTCCATCTTTTACAATCAAATCTAACGCTAGGGTTCATATATAGCTTTTGGGAATTTTTACATCCTTGCAATCCTCGGATTTTGGGTAAGATCTCTATGTTGTTCTTTTATTGTTTTGCTAAGTTTGTTTAAACCCTAATTTGGGTGATTTGGGGTTTTTGGATAGAAATCAGATTATGATGTGTAGTTGTTGATTATTGTTGTAGGTGACGATGTGGCCACATATAGGGTTATCTCTATGCCGGCCACATATAGGGTAAGATCTCTATGTTGTTCTTTTATTGATTTACTAGTAGAATTATACCCTACGGTGACGGTTGTAATAACCCTATAGTGGCGGTTTCCTAGCGACGTGATTGCTGGGGTCATATTTTTTCCGTGTCGGTTGTAAAACCGCCACCATAGATAAGCTACGATGGCGGTTGCAATTCCAGAACCGCCACTATAGGGTTACCTATGGTGTCAGTTTTAATTCCAAAACCGCCATTATACGCTTATCTATGGTGTCGGTTTTAAAGTAAGAATCGACATATTAAGAGTAAGCTATGGTGTCGGTTCCAATTTAAGAACCGCCATCATATTTATTTTTTTTTTAAAAAAATAGCGAGCGAAATTGTATTTTGACAGCACCTTAGAAATTTGACAATATCCGAATATAAATATTATAGCAACAATACCTCCATTATATTGCAATCAACTACCCAACATAAGGTTACATATAATGTTATAGAAACAACCTTACATCTCATCTAAGAGAACAATAGTATCAATGTTTACCAATATATATATCCTCGTCAACAACCTCAAGCTATGTAAGCAACAATTCAGATCCAATAATCTAATCTACGTTGCATGTTCTCTAAACATTTTGTAGCCCACACCGCTTTAACTTCATTCATATCCTCAAGTGACTTGGTTGTCGAATCTTTAATAATCTACATTTAACAAAATCGATTAAAAGAAAATATTGTCAAAAAGAAAATAAATAAACTATTACAAGAATATCAAGAATAGAATCAAACTGTACAAGATAATGCTTTGTACCTTTCGCCATTCTCAGCCCACCAGTCTACAACTCATCTTCAGTTTATTGCATCGTAGTGCGCTGAAATTTGGGACTGATGGTGAAAATTAATAAAACGGTCACAGGTTTGCTTCAAGATGATTATTAGATAAATACTAGGAGATATTGTAACATAAATGGAAGTGGAGACTAGAAAATTACAACAATCTTGTAGCCGCATCTGAACTCTATTGCAATTCGTAAAATATGATTCTGTTCCTATGTTGTTTTAATAATCTCCTTCTCATCTTGTAAAATACTGGCTCACTATCAACTACACGACATGGTTATCATCATATCCATACATTAATAATTGATGTAAGAAGACGTATATAAACTACTCCTAAATAGATAACTGGAGCAAATAAAGCAGTAACTCGATAAACCATAGCAACTAGATTCCTAGAAAGTGTGTCCTTGTATGTTGGATACAACATCCCTACCCCAGTAAATGTAGATAAGTGGTTGTTGCCTAGTTGACCCAATATATAGACCTCCAATGGCACCCTAGAGCTAAGATTTTTTTGTATTGGTAGTTTCAGACTTTCAGGACGCAATTTTCGGTTCATTCAGTTGTGAAATGCTGATGCCTCTAAAAAAACGACAAAATTTTCCTTTGAAATCTAACATATAACTTGTCCAATAAAAATAAAATCTACTTTGCTGCTAAAAACACCAAAATATTGTTTCGAAATTAAACATAACAAAATCGCATCGAGATTGTTTCAACCAATTAGTACTACCCACAATAAAAGAGACAGCAAAAGCTAGGGGATTTGGATTTATATTAATCAGATTTCATAACCAAATATTCGAGTCTTTGCCTCTGTGTATAAATTTCTGATGCTGGATTAAATATCATAAGTTTTAATTTACAAAGAAGAATTATAGGAGCGTGTGAAAATATGATGTACCTGATTCGATGCCTTTGCATCTGCTGTATTAGTGATACTAATCCACCGAGAATGACCAAAAATCACAACCTCTCCATGGATACTGAAATTGAATAAATAAATCTCGCACAATTAATCGACGACCCAGTCACTCATTAAATTCAAACTAAGAAAACATTACGAAAAGAAGAAGATACCCAGAATGAAGGGACATAAACAGAGGCAATCTAGCAAGAGCTTGACATGATTTGGTATTTGCAGGATGCACAAAATATGCATCTCTACAAATTGCAACTGGCATATTCGCCAATGACTAAAGCAGATACTGGTACAATATCACAATTAATTAAGATTGAAAAAATCTCAAGAAGTTAAGAAACCGGTTTTAGATACAACCGGGTATTTAGCTTATTTTAAGAAACAAGATTTACAAAATCACCGGTTTCTTATGTTGAGAGACCGGTTTCAGAATTTAACAGGTTTCTTATTAGTGATCTCTTTGCTATTTTTTGTAGTAGTGACATGCCATTACCTTTCTTTTACGAAGTGTGACCATTATTATGAACACCAAAATAAAAAGGATTGGGCTTCTGCTGTTGTGAATATGTGCCAGACTGAGAACCAGTTCCAAAGGCATTGAATTTCTGTTGTTGCTTATGCAAGCATAAACTAACAAGTAGATGAACATTAGAGAAGGATACTTCTCTATAACAAACGCTTTTCTGAAGTGATATAAGCAATTGATCAATCTAACCATGACCATTAATGAATAAAATAATCTGAAAAACACAGTCAAAACATGAACATATGTCCACATAATGTCAAAACAAATCACTGATTATGAACTTAAACAAATTTTATTAAAACCCCCCAATTTAATCACAAACCCTAATTTGAAAATATCAAGATCTAACTCTAAATTTGTTTCTAAAGACTACCCACTTAAATTTTCATAAGCCATAAAGTACAAGGTTTAAAACTGAATTACTTATAACTAGACAATAATCAAGCTTTAAAAGGAAAAAAGGAAAACCAAAAGCAAGCAATTTCGGGATTGAAATAGATGGGTGGGGACACTTCCTGATTATAGAAAAGATGTACGCTCGTGCATTAGTCGGCGAGCTCAGTGGTGGGAGGGTATGGCAAGCGCTTGTGGTGGGCGGCGTAGGTGTGAAGGTTGAGGGTATTGAAAGTGAAGGAGAGAGTTTCATGTGCGTCGTTTAGAAGCCGTGTAACACAATAAGAATTGTTTTGATATGTCGATTAAAATATGTCGATTGTAATTAAAACCGCCACAAAATTTCTATAGTGGCGGTTTTTTATGAAGAAGCGTTGCTATTTATCATTGTCTTTAGTGTCAATATTAATGTCGGTTGTATAAATAACCGCCACAAATGACCTATGGTGGCGGTTCTGACTTAGAAACGCCACGAATAATTATTTTTTTCGTGACGGTTCTTTATTAAAACCGTCACAATAGACTTCCTATAGCTTAAAAAATTCGTTCCCGCCAATTTATTTTGCCTTTTATGTCGTTTTCTATTAGAACCGCCATGATAGTAGCGACACGATAGGGGTTTTTTCTACTAGTCTTGTACAATTGTATGTTTGGCTGCAGTTATAGCGGATTGCGAAAAGATAGGGTTTCCCTACTCAGTTGACTGTGTAACTAAGTATAAAATGGCGGTGTGATTATTTTACTAGCATGATTACTATTATCGCTACTTTGGATTTGGCATGTTTATATTGGTATTGTGGTTTGGTTGTAATTATATGTGGTTTGCGAGGTGCGCCATCGGCTGAGTGGAGTAATTTTCGAGAATGACTTCACGCCCTTGATTCGCCCCTTGTGGTTCTCGTCACAAGGGGTATGTGCACATTAATGGACATGGATTATTCGCTCTATGGTTTTGAGCGGGGCTTAGGTGGTATGGCTGCGGTCCCCATGGCGGAGTGGAATATCTCTTGCGATGGGTATTCTGGCGGAGTGGAATATCTGTGGTGATTGGTGATGAACTGGTGTTGGAGGAATGTGTTTATGTAATTGTATGTTATTGGTTGTGTGGAGATGGCCCACCTGCGTATGCCCAGCCGATCTGTGGACAATGGCAGCGGTCTTTTTGAAAGCCACGCTCGGCAGCGTAAGGGTGCTTTCGACCGGATCGTTTTAGATCGGTCGGTTTCGTCTCGGTAAGGGTCTCGAAACGATTAGAGATGTTCGGAGTCGCCACCAAGCATTTGTGGGATGCCTAGAACCTGTTCGAATTCCACTTTATACCTCGGTCAAATCGAAGCACAAAGCAGCGTTTTGACCTAGGTACTAAAGATAAGGAAATCGTCCCTCTTTAGCATCCTATCTCTAGAATGACTCTCGTACGCCCTGGATAAGGTCGTCCACTATCCAAAGATTCTGAGTAAGAGGTGAAGGTACGTATTGGGAAGCCCTTTAATCAGACAACCAATCCCGCCCGCGTTTAGCGGCCTCTCCTGATCGATCCTTGTTGGTTGAATGCAAAAGTTGATAAAACGGTTTAAATGCATGAATGCGCATCCAATGTTTAAAACCTAACATGTGAGCTTTCTAAGTCGGTCGATTTAATCCAAGTATCAAGTATAAGATGTCGAGTTGGATTAATGATTGATTTGCATGCAAGACGGAAATTAAACATCCATTTACCGTATTACGTTTAGGGTGAATAACATGATCCATTTGTCTTAGTAAGGCATTTTGCAAATATGATTTGAGTAGTCATCTTATCCGTCCTATATCCTGGTTAACCGGAGTCGGGATTGTCCTAGACTAATGCTGGAAGGGAACAGGCCCTGTACCAGACGGCTATAAGAGGCGCGAGCCAGCCGGCGGTGAAAGGGGCCTCCCTCTGGTTTTGAAAATGAGAAAGAAAAGGCCTGCTTGAGGCGCGGGTTAGCCAACGGCTGTATGCCGTGTTCTGACTGTTTAGAAAACGTTGTGAAACGTGTTGAAAATGGGTATTTGAACCCGGTTTGATTTTGAAATGGTCGTTTAGACCGCATTTGTAGATTTGAAGGACTAGACTCGAATAATCATCATTATTTGATAATATTCGGTGCCGGGTCCGATTTGATAAGCTTGACATGAATAGTTTTGAAAATGATTATGGACTAATTGTTTTAAGTCCATTTTGAATGTAATTAGTCGGTACTCATCATCGTACCCGGGTTAAAATCCGGCATGGTATATAGAACCAAGGATGATTTCGTGTTGGTGACTAATATGTTTGTTTGAAAATGTAAAGAAATGAAATAAAAGGCTTTAAAATACCTGTTAAATGTCATTAACCAAATGTTATCACCTAAACACGGATTTAACCGTCATGGTATGAAGAACCAAGGGTGAAAAATGCTTTATGGTTAAAACATGTGAAATGAAACAAAAAGGTTTCGAAAATACTTGAAATGGTAAAAACCGATTACAAATATAAAAATGGATTAAGGGAAATGACGAGAACAAACACGGTTGATCTCTGGTCTGAGTACCCCATTTAGGCGCGAGCCAGTAGGCGACCTAAGGGGCTTCTGCGTCAGACCAAAAATCAGTTTTGGCTCGTTTATTCCATGTGTTTGGTTCATGTTATGCATGTTTTAGCATGTTAAAGTTATGAAACGAATGAAAACATAATAAAAGAGGATTTTTACACCCTCATACTTACATGTTTGGTTATGGCGAGTGACCGACGTAAGTGTAACAACTTATTTGATCAGAAAAAACTCGGTTTAAAACCGTTTTGGTAAGTAAAAGAGTTTTTTAAGAGTTTAGTGATGGTGTAGTGGTCAAAGTGGTCGGACAAGTGGTTTAATGCACGATGACGGTACCAAACAATGTGTAAGGCTTGTGTTTACGATCGGTAGGTCGTAAAGACGCGTCGGATTGTGACTATAGAAGTCGAGTCGAGAATTTTAAGGGAGAAAAGAAGGGGCGGACACTCGCGTACATCTCAAATGGGTGGCATTTGAGGGGTATGTATAGGAGAATGTGTGGTTGTGTGAGTTTTGACCGACGTGGCCACCTGGGCTGCTCAAAGAGGCGTGAGCCACGTCGCGGCACTTCGAGTCGTGTTGTCACTATCACAACAAACGCAATCATGATTTGTTCTATCCTAGGTTTTGTAGTCACATGTTTGGTACTTGACCAACATGAATCCGGGAAAACTTAGCATAGAAGGTTTGAGATATTTTTGGTTTTTGTGTTTGACTCGGTTTGACTCGTTGTTGGAGTCGGGTTTTGAATTTTTGAGTTGGTTTTTGGTCCGGTGTCGGTTTTGACTCTAGTTAGTGTCATTGCGACCCCGTCGTCGTGCATTAAACACTCCAGGTATTTTTGAAATGTTTTGAAATGTTTTGTTTTCGAAATCGTTTTAAGTTTTCCGACGTAAAGTTGTACACAAACTGTCGATCAAACGCTGCGATCCCAAAACATGTTGTAGTCCGATAATCATCGGGTGTTTGTTGGAGTCTCGGCAGATACCGGGTATCTCTGAGCCCCCACTTTGACTGAGGCTTGGACGGGCGAAAGTCAAAGTAGAGTCCCAGTCAATCGAAGATTACAACACGAAGACCAAGCGACGTCGAGGCGGCTCGAAAGGATTCGGGCCAAGGACCTGCCGTCGGGAACAGTTTAGAGTCTGTCGACTGTCCGTGCGGGTCGTTTAAAGTCCGTTAGACTACGTGCAAAGGCTCGCCAGCCATAAGAAGGAGTCATACCTGAGGAATATTCGGATATGTCCTTGCATGGTTACGGATAAATGCTCGCCAGCTGTGGTGCGTACGTGAGGAGGGCTCGCCAGCCGCGGTGGGTTGTAAGGCTCGCCAGTCGCGGCAAGGAAATGTACCCGAGGCATCTTCGGGATGTATCCTTGAAAAGCTTGCGGACAAATGCTCGCCAGCTGTGGTGCGTTGTAAGGCTCGCCAGCTGCGGCAAGGAAATGTACCCGAGGCATCTTCGGGATGTATCCTTGAAAAGGTTGCGGACAAAGGCTCGCCAGCCATGGTTCGGTCGGTTAATGGACCATGGGAGTAGCCGTGTCAGATGGGCTTGCTTTGAAAGTAGCGAACTCATGATGCCGCTGTGGAAATAGTGAGTATGGATCCCCACCATCACCGTTTTTTGGAAAGAGGGGTTCCGCGAGGAAGCCCCCTGCTGGTGTTTGAAGGAATAGTGAATTTGGAATCTTCACCATTCGGTTTGAATTTGCAGCGACGGTTTTGATCGCCGTTTGTTCTTAATTTTGAAGGAAATAATGAATTTGGAATCTTCACTATCGATTGAAGTGACGGTTTATGTGCCGCCGTTGACTTTTGAAATAAATTGTGAATTTGGAATCTTCATTATTAATTGAAGTGACGGTTTATGTGCCGCCGTTGACATTTTGAAAGAAATAGTGAATTTGGAATTTTCACTATTAATTGAAATGACGGTTTATGTGCCGCCGTTTGAAATAGCGGTTTTTGAATTTTCGCCATTATTTTGGAAAATTTGAAGGAAAATGGTGAATTTTGATTTCGCAATTGTTTTTGAAATTGGCGGTTTTGATCGTCGTTTGCTTGAAAATAGCGAGTTTTAAATTTTCACTATTTGTTTTTATTTGTTTTCGAGGAAATGACAATATTTAATATTGTCAACGAAAATTTTAAAGTCTGTTGTGGGAAATTGGGCCAAAGCCCAAATTTCGCTGGAAAAGAAAAGGGGAGGCCTGGTTTAGGCGCGAGCCACTTGGCGATGCAAGCCGGCTTCCCTATTTTTTGTTAGAAAGATGCGAGGATGAGTTGCGGATGAATATTCATCCTCAACCTCGAAATCTCGAAAAATCGCCATTAAAGGACCTTCAAGCTTGCTTTCATCCGTGCCATTGTCAACAAATGTCATCTCAAGGTAAGTATTTCCTCTTGAACCCTTTCAAATTTGTTGATTGTTAGCTAGATTGAATTAGGGCGGATTTTGCCCTAAAAATCGAATTGGCCGTTTTTGATTGAGCCAATTTCGAGTGAAATTGATGTTTGCATTAGGTTAGAAACCTGTTTAGGAGTATAGGGGTGCTTTTAGTTTGCATTTTGGTCCCCGTTCCCGCTCCCTATGCTCGAAAAACGTGAATGAGACGAGAAACCGTCTCATTTCACAATGCCAAGTTTATTTGCTTGGGTAGTGGGTCCCACTAGGTTGCATTGTAGTTTGGGAAACCCGTGTTTGCCATTTAAGGACCTTTATTAGATGTTTGTGGGCAAAATTGAATTTTTGCCTTTTGCGACGGTCTTACGTCTGACAAAATAAGCGCTTGTTTGGGCTTGAATTGAGTCAGTCTGCCTTGAAATGGACCTTATTGGTATTTTAGGTCACCTTGAGGCGTGATAAAATCTCGTTTGCCGTTTTGCGGTCGTTTTTGAATTTTGACCGGTTTGGGCTCAAATTAGCGTATGAATTGCCCTTTTGAACCGTAGAAAAATCCCATTGTGTCGGGAATGTATTTTGGGTTGTTGGCAGACCTTGTATGGGTCTTGAAATGCTGTTTTTGTGGTTTTGACTCGTCTTTTGCTTGAAAAGAGGGGCGAGTCGTTTTTGTTTGGTTTGTTGTGAATGGTTTGGGGCGGGATTGCCCCTTGTTTTGTTTTGCAGGTTGTTTTTGTTTTTATCCATTTCATGCCGTCATATTGCCGAAATTTCGGCTGACGTTTTTTGTTGTTTTTGATTGCAGGATATCGTTTGAGACCGATGGGGTCCGTTGTTAAGGCTTTGGAGGAGGAAGTCGATCCCGGAAGGGATGTGGCGGCCGAGGAGGCTGCCGTATTCGAGGCGGTGGTGGAGGATGCTTCCGTAGAGGAAGATAGGCGGCTGATATGGCCGGTTTGTCCTTTTCGTTGTGGCTCATGGGCAGGATGGCTGATGATTGGGGGTCAGCACCGAAGTGGTGCATCGCATCATGGTTCTTGGCCTCCTCATCAACCAAAATCTGCCAGGCATTGTGTTCTTTTTTGTCATGGATCAGGAACCAGGTGTTACCGTCATGGTAACCACCTCTGCTTTCGCTGTTGCTCCTGTGTTTCCCCTGTTACTCCCTTTCCTTTCTGTTTGAGACGATAGAGGTGCTTAGTTCGGTAGGTGGCGGATAGCCCCCAGTTCGTTGTCCTAGGCCAGTGTATGTATGATAGACGTTTGTTTTAGGCCAGTGTATATATGATAGACGTTTGTTGATGTATTTTGCGTAAGGCGGTTTGTATATATGTGTGTTTTTGGATTGTGGTTTGTTTTGTGATTTTGGCTTTTTGTGTTGTGTTTCGGAGGAGCGATATTCGGCTGTTGATTCTGTTTTTGTTTTGTACCAGCTCCTGCATCGTTAGCGTAGAAAACAGGCAACAGATAGCAGGTAGGCATAAACGTAAACACGTAGAAGCATTTGACCACGTAAAGCATTTGAAATCAAAATTAACCAAGATGACTTGAAGTTAAAATTGAAATTTTGAAAATTCCGTGACAAATCGTCGCGTTTGGAATTCAAAAGGAATTGATTGAAAATTTGAGCAATTAACTCGTGTCGTGAATTAAATTGCATCAAAAATTTTGAAAATTGACTCGAAAAATCAAACTCAAACCGTCAGGAAAGAATTTTGGAAATGATTTTTTTGCGAGTGCATTTGGCTTTTGAGGTCAAGACTCGAATTTGTGAGTGCTTGAATTTTGGAGGAAAATTGATGTCGTGTTATCAATTTTCGATTTTGATTTTTTTTTTTGCGAAAAAGCGAAAAAAATTTCGGAATTTCGACTAACATGGAAACGATCCGTCGCGGATCGGGGCGACTAGCCCTTCCCCCTTTTAAAAAAAGAAAGAAAAATCCATATGTTTAAAGCTGCGTCATGGAAACCGTGTCGGATTTCGTAAAACGCGAAAACAAGGAAATGTGAGTGTGAAGAAACACAAAATTTCCCGGATCATCCTGAAGAGGCGCGAGGTTCCTGGCGGGAGGTTTGAGGTGTCAGGAGAAAACACATGTTGAAAGAGACAAGTCAACAGCGGGAATCCTGGAGGAAGCCTCAAAGAGGCGCGAGCTGCTCGGCGATGGAAGCCGACTCTCCTCTTTTTCTGAAAAACGCGATGATCATTTTGTATAAATAGGGACGTTTGTGCTTCATTGTTTCAGCATCCGAAACACAAAAACATCTCCACAAAACCTCTTCTTCTTCCACAAAAATATTTCATGGATGCTTTCGAGAACACATTGCGACAATGGTGCCGGGATTTGTCGCCTCCCGAGAAGTATCAACTCGATTGCATGGGAGTTGGTCAATTGTTGGTGCTTCGTCAAGTCAAGGTGCAACCTTCGTTTCTTGAAGCGTGCTCTCGGTTTTGGGATTCGAAACATCACGTTTTCGTTTTCCCGAAGGGCGAGATTTGTCCTCTTGCCGAAGAAGTTGGAGTCATTGGTGGGTGGCCGGGTTGTGCTCCGGTGCTTCCTCCGACTCGGTTGTGCTACAAGGAGAAATTCCGTTCCATGTTGGGCTTATCAACAAGCCAAGTCAACTTTCTTCTTGCTCCACATGGTGTGGATATGTTGGCTCTTATCAACATCTTCTCAAATCGGTTAGATGCTAATGTCTCTGAGGTGGCTAGGAGAAGGGCTCTTGCATTTTGCCTTGTCCATGTGTACCTCTTTGTTGATGTCTTGAATAAGGAGGGGCCGAAATGCCATGGTATCATGACCCTTATCCATGTGATTGAGCAAATGGAGCATGGTAGAGATCCACCATGGTTGGTGCTTGGAGAGATTATCCAAGCTTTGGACAAGGAAGGCTCTTGTGGAGAAGCTCCCTCTTTTGGATCGCCAAGGATCCTTCAAGTGTGGCTATCGGAGAGGCTAAGGTGTGTAGAGCCTCCGGTTAATCCTTCTTCTTACTCCTTCCGTCACCTCACCATGAGGAAGAAGTTGTACCCGGATAGTTTTGCTTCCACCGAGGCCTATTGGGCCGCAAGACAGGCGGAGGAGGGTGGTCCTCATATCCGTTGGGTGGTGCCGTGGTGGCACTTAAGGTCCTTCACGGGGTTGCCCGCTTCGGGTTCTAGTCCTCGTTATTTTATGGTGGTGGGCTTGAAAGTTGTTTCCTTCATTTATCCCGAAAGGTTCATGAGGCAAATGGGGCGTTAACAAAAGGTGCCCGCTCAAGATACTCTTGTCCAAGAGAATGTTTTCCGGAACTCCGAGCTTGTGGAATTCTTCGAAAGGTGGTGGGCCACTCGGCCACTTTGGGAGGTGCCAAACCCCGTTGCCACGACATGGGTGACTCCCGCTTATGTCAAATGGTCACGTGCTACGTCCTTGGAAGAGAGATCCAAATTCCGTAAGGACGAGGTTGTTGACTTGAAGTATCGAGAGGTTGGCAAGGCCAACCGTGCCTTCTTTGAAGAGTATGTTGATGGAGCTACTCCCGATGTGATGAGACCACCGAAGAGGAGGAGTTCCGGCTCCAAGAGTATGGTGGGCCGTGCATTGGCTTGTCTTGGGTAAAATATGGGGTCTTGTGCTAGACCGGAGGCCGTCGCCGTCTTAGATCCGTTTAGGATCCGTTCCGAGGAAGAAGTCCATGCTAGGCGGGCCAACATGAAGAACAAGGGGAAGATGTACCCCGAGGGAAAAGGCAAGGGTAGAATGGAAGAGTGAAGACCTCCATTACCCACTTTATTATTATGTTATATTATTGTTGTGAGTTTGTATTATGTTGTACTAGCTAGTTGTTGTGTGTTTTGTGCTAGTTTTACTATGTGAGGTGTGTTAGTTGACACCTTAGCTTTGACAAGTTGTAGACTTGTCGAGCTTTGTTTGTTGTTGAAATTGTAATCCCTCCCATTATTAATTAAATAAGAGTATTGCTCGTGTCGAAAATTGTGAACACTTGTTTCTTCCATCCATTTTGCGAAGGCAATTCGATTTGAATCGTCCTAAACAATTGCACTTGGGAAAGTGGTATTTTGTGGAAAGGGAGAAAGGCTCATTTTTGTGTTTTTGTGGGAAAGGGAATGGTTTTCCCTTTCTCTTTTTTTTTAATGGGGATGTTTTTTTGATTGTGGGAATGGTTGTATCCTTCTCGTGTAAGAAAGGACTGCCTACGTATCCACCTGAAGAGGTGAAATCAAACCATGATCGTAGTTCGAAATGTTTTGGGAATTTGAATTGGGTTTTGTGGTTGTATCCCTCAAGCATAAGAGGGACTGCCTACGTATTCACCTGAAGAGGTGAAATCAAACTATGCTCGTAGTTCAGGGTTTGTTTTTGTAGTGCAAATGGACGTCGCCTTTGACGGATCAAAGGACATTTGAAACGGGCAAGGTGCCACAGCTTAGACTCGATAAAACATGCAATTTCAAATCAGAACATATTGAGGAATTTGACTTGAAAAGGGTTGATGTCGGTGCTAGTCGCAAGACTAGGCTAGGTTGTTGGTTGATAGGGTTCAAGGGTAGTATTTCTTGAGTTGGTCTAGGTTGGTCGGGTTTGTAAAGTCCTCCCCATCTAGGTCACTCAGTCTCACTGCACCCCGCGAAAGTATTTTCTTGACCAGGTATGGCCCAGCCCAGTTGGGTTTGAATTTTCCCCTCGGATCGACGGGTAATAGTGCTCGGACTGACTTGAGGATCAAGTCGCCCTCCTGGATGTTTCGGGGTTTGACCTTCTTGTTGAATGCCCGTTGTATACGTCGTTGGTATAGCTGGACGTTGTGCAAGGCGTTGAGTCGCCGCTCGTCTAGAAGAGTGAGTTGTTCGTACCTTCGACGGGTCCATTCCGCCTCAGGGACTTGACTCTCCAGTAGGATGCATAGAGATGGGACATCTAACTCTACCGGTTGAACCGCCTCCATACCGTATGCTAGGTAGAAGGGTGTTGCGCCTGTCGGTGTTCGAATGGAGGTTCAGTATCCCCAGAGTGCGAATGGGAGTTTGCTCGGCCAATCGCGGTAGTTGTCTTGCATTTTCTTGATAATGGTAACAAGAGTCTTGTTCGCTGCCTCCACCGCTCCGTTTGTTTGGGGACGGTAGGGGGATGATCGATGTCGTTTGATCTTGTATTTGTCCAGCAAAGCCTGAGTTTCCGCCCGGAAGTGAGAGCCGTGATCGCTGATGATTTCATGGGGTACCCCATATCGGCAGATGTTGTTGTTTTGAATGAACTTGGCCACTTGTTTGGCGGTCAAGACTACATATGACTGCGCTTCCACCCATTTGGTGAAGTAGTCGATGGCGACGAGGACGAAGCAATGCCCCTTGGTGCCTATCGGGTTGACTTTCCCGATGATTTCGATGCCCCAGGTTGAGAAAGGCCAGGGTGATATCATGGTGTACAGGAACAATGTTGGCCACCCAATCCGAGTATTCAGACACTTTGATGAACCCAGCCTTGAACTGTTTGTCCACTTCTTCCTTGATTTTTAGGGCCCACTCAGGACGCATCCGGCGTAGCTTCATTTCTGAGGTTTAGCCCGGGTTTAATGGGTATCCGGTGCTCTGCAATTTGTCTGTCAATCCCAGGCATATCTCTGTAAGACCAGGCGAACACGTCCTTGTATTCGTGGAGGAGGTCAATGAACCGTTGTCTTTCCGAGGTGTCCAGGGTTGTCCCTATCCTAAGTTCTTGAGGTGTATTGTCGGTTCCTACGTTAATAGGCTCGGTTTCCTCAATGATGGGGGTTCTGGTTTCCCGCTTGTCAAGTTCTTTAGCTAAGTGAGGTGGGTAGTCACTCAAGTCAAATTCCTCATAATTATTCAGAATTGCATTGCAGTTAAAATGAGACGAGTCATAAGAAAACTTAGCGTTCATTATGTTGACACGAGCGAAAAGCTCGGAAAGGACAGACATCTTGTGGTCAGTCAGAGACGACACGACAGAAGGAGTGGCCCCTGGAACAGGCTCCAGGTTGTCACCTTTCATTGGAGTGGGGGTGACCTTAGTAGACTCAGCCTCTGAATCAGCCACGACTTTGTGATAAAACAGTGGGAATGGGACCTTGACTGGGACTTCCGGAGTGTTAGGAGCTATAACAGACTCTGACTCCGACTCAGACTCAGACTCGGATCCTTCAGCACTTTCCTCCTTGAACATAGGGCCTTCTCCAGTTGTTATCTAGAGAATGCGGCCTTGGCGATCGGTCCATTTGATGGTCTTCCTCCAGCCCTGGTTGGCTTTCTCCGGGTCAGTATCGGAGATCAAGGCGGTTGGATCAAACTGATTGTCTTTCAGGGCGATGTTGATGATGTCCTCATAGTCGAGGCGTTTGATGTTATCTTCCCCAAAGAGTAGTGTGACAGCTTGTCCGTCGAGGCATGGTGACGGTTTGGACTCGGTTGATGCAGCTTCGATGTTGTCGGGAATAAAGTAGAAGTCCTGGAAGACTTCCACTCCCGGGTATCTAGCCTTCGCCACAGAGTCATAGATAGGCTCCGGAAAGCCGTGGTAGAGTTCGGACTCTCCCTCGGAGACACAGTATCCGTTGAGAGTCAGGTGGTAGGGATGGAGGATGACTCCGTGCTTCTTGCGTTTTCAGATTAGGAGGTTCATCTCCTGGATATCTTTGTCAGTGGGTTCGTATCCCAGTCCAAAGGGAATGTTGGGGACCTTAGCCTATTTTAAGGGAGGCAATGGGTCCTTCAGCGGATTGAGCGGCAAACCCGGGAAATAACCCTGGCGCATCATGATACGATTAATCGTGAGGCTGGCGAACGGGTCGCATTTAGTGGTTGTTAGTTCATCGGTTATGGTGTTCACGGCCTGGAAACCCCACATTTCATTGTCGTCCTCCTCAATGGCTTGGGAGGCTACCCCTCTTCTCATGACTGCTTTGATTGGGGAAGCGGGGATCGTGATTGTTTTCCCGTTGAAGGGGACCCTGATCTTTTGGTAGAGCGTTGAGGTGACCGCCTTGACGGCGTGAATCCAGGGACGTCCCAGGAGCATGTTGAAGGATGCGTCGATGTCGACCACTTGGAAACTGGTTTGTCTTTCTAGTGGCCCGGTTGCGACGGCTAGAGTGATAAGCCCATCGACCTTACGACGAGTGCCGTCGTAGGCGCGTACTCCTTGATTCGTTGGGATTAAATCAGATTCCTTAATACCCAGCCTGTGGGCAGTTTTGAGAGGAATGACATTCACGGCGGATCCGTCATCCACGAGGACCATTGGTATGTTCTTTTGGAGGCATTGCACAGTGATGTACAGGGCCAGGTTATGGTTGGCTCCGAACAGGGGGATATCCTCGTCGGAGAAGACGACCGGGTTGCTCAGATCAGGGGCGTCTCTTATCATGTGTGCCACTATTTCTTCTGGGGAAGAGGTGGAGGGCACGGTTAATTTTCCCAAGGCCTGCAGCAATGCCTGTCGATGCTCAAAGGACGTTGCGATCAGTTGCCAAATTGAGATCTCGGCCTTTGCTTTCGGGAGCTGTTTCAGGATTGAGTTCTCGGGAGCGTTTGGTTGAGTGTCCACCTCTGGGACGATTTGGTCATTCGTCGTTGGAACAACCGCTGGGTTGCTCGGATTCTGATAGGGACGTCCGGACCGGGTGAGATGTCCGATTTCCTTCGTCCGCTTCTTCTTTCCTGGGACGACATAGACATCCTCAACATCATCCCGCAATATGGCGTTAATTTCAGGGTCTCGAGGATACCTCGGAAGGGTATTCCTTGGTGGGTAGTTCTTGTGGGGGATATTTTTGTGAGGGCGATTTTTGTGGGGTTAATTATTTTGAGGGTAGTTATTTTGAGGGTAATTCTCATGAAGGTGGTTATTTTGAAGGTGATTTTCGTGGGGCCTATGCCAGAATGGTTGCGGGAGCAATCCATCCTGGGGTGGGTAGTTTTGAATGCTTGGGGAATTCTCCCTCGGACGCGGTACCGGGGGATTGAAGATGAGTCGACGGTAGGCGTCGTCGAGTCGGGTGATTCTCTCAGAAAGGCTGGCAATGGCCTCCTCAACTTGCTGAAACATAGTGAGTATAGTGGCAGCCACTGAATACGAACACTCCATCTGAAGGGTCCTTTTCCAGAACGTTCACCTCATCGTCAACTGGCAAGATTAGATGAGAGCAGTCTAGGGTCGGCTCATCGTCAGAGATGGCGTGAATTCCCAGAGGGTTCGTCTTGTTGTTTGGCTTAGTTGGTGGGGGTATAGGCAAATCTCCCTTCTCATTCATGTCTTGAATGAGGTGGTTGAGTTTGAAGCAATTTTCGATATCATACCCTTTCCCTCGATGATACTGGCAGTAGGCGTTGGGGTTCCAAAATCGGGATTTCTTGGCGTCGTCCGGGTCTGGGGTGGGCCCGATTGGTTGTAGCTTCCCTTGGTCCATGAGCCTTTTCAAGGCACTTGCATAAGTTCACCCTATGTTGGTGAACACTCTCTGGGGGCGTTCAATTTTTTTGGCAGATGGTTCGACGAGGTTGACCTCATCAATCTTGTTTGTCTGACCGTAAGGGCGATATCCGGTTGAGGTGGATCCTTGATAACCCCAGCCTGTGGTCTTTGCTAAGACACCCTTTCGGAGGTCGTCCTCAATACGTGTCCCCAGAATCTGCAGATTTTGAAAAGTTTTGATATTCTGATACCTCAGCAGGTTGGCATAAACCGGGCGGAGGTTGTTGACAAAATGTTCCACCAGAGTTGATTCACTCGGCTTACTAACCAACTGAGTACTCACCCTCCTCCAACGGGTTAGGAACTCAGTGAACCCCTCCTTGTCGTTTTGGGTTAACACCTCGAGAGTGCGGGTGTTGGCCTGGATCTCGACGTTGTCGGCATACTGTTTGGCAAACTCAACTGCGATTTCATCCTAGGTGGTAAGGTTTTTCGGGTCCAAGAAGTAGTACCATTGGCGAGGGATTGGCTCCAAAGAGGATGGGAAGATCCTGGTAAAAAGTTCCTGTTTGACACCCTTAATGGCCATGTAGTCTTTGAAAGCACGGATGTGGTTGAGTGGGTCCTCCACTCCCTTGAACTTAGGCACATCAGTCAGGGTGAAGTTTTCGGGTAACTGGTCCCCAACAGGTTCGAACCTTCGGTTATTTTCAAGGTGGATGTTGTTACCCCGGGCTAGGAGTTGTTCTTCCAAGAGTTTCAGCCTCTTCTCAGTCTAAGTCAGAGGTGGGGTATTATGTTCCCCAATTTCCTTGTTCTCCAGGGCGTCGATACGGGTCTCGACGCGATCCAGGGTGACCTTATGAGCGGTAAGCAGGCTGTCTAGCTGATCAGTTGTGACATCTCTGTTGTTATCATTGTTGTTGTGGTTGACAGACGAAGTTGAAGACGGGGCCATGGCTCTGAGGCAGAAAAAACGGCTCACATTAAAACTCAGTCCGACACGGTTCCAAGACTGAACGCAGATAACACAGAGAACGAGACCAAGATCTACTCAACAAGACGGGGTGACCGTGTGTGGTCCCTCGGTGCTGACTCGATTTATGACGTGACGGTGTTTGACCGAACCTTTGACACGAGTCCAAACATGACGGCGTGACTTCATTGGACGGGTCTCGTGGCGAGACGACTCATAACTAAAGACCCATAAGTACGTTTGCTTTGACTCGATAGACGCGAGGCGGAATTGGAATGGTGGACTGAAGTTTTCGAAAATAGAAATTTTCAAAAGATTCATTTGTCGCTTTAATGGGCGGCTTCCGAAGATAGAAATCCCCGCAAGTCGATCAGTTGAAAAGGGTGGTCTTATGTTTATTTGCAAAAGACGGTTTGAGTTTGGGTCGGCTCGGAAAACAGTGTGTTGCTTCCCAAGACGGTTTTGAAATTCAATATTGTATGTTTTGAAAATCGAGTTTGAAATGTTTGAAGAGGTCTCGGGGACGGTGTATGGTCCTCGGGATCCCGAAAGTGTCTCGAGAAAAAGGGCGTGTGCTTTTCTCGGATTTTGAAAGAGCCATTGTCGGCGCGAAACGGGTTAAAATCCGTGTCTAGACGCGGCGATTATAACGGCGTAAAAAGGTGATTTGAAATGGTTATACAAAACCGGGTTTGAAAATTGTCATTACGACGGCCTAGAAATGCGTGTTGAAATGGTTATACAAAACCGAGTTTGAAAATCGTCATTACGACGGCCTAGAAAGGCGTGTTGAAATGGTTATACAAAACCGAGTTTGAAAATCGTCATTACGACGGCCTAAAAAGGCGTGTTGAAATGGTTATACAAAACCGAGTTTGAAAATCGTCATTACGACGGCCTAAAAAGGCGTGTTGAAATGGTTATACAAAACCGAGTTTGGAAATCGTCATTACGACGGCCTAGAATGGCGTGTTGAAATGGTTATACAAAACCGAGTTTGAAAATCGTCATTACGACGGCCTAGAAAGGCGTGTTGAAATGGTTATACAAAACCAAGTTTGAAAATCGTCATTACGACGGCCTAGAAAGGCGTGTTGAAATGGTTATATAAAACCGAGTTTGAAAATCGTCATTACGACGGCCTAGAAAGGCGTGTATCGGTCGGCGAAAGACCGAGGTTTGAAATGGCCATTATAACGGCGCAAAAAGGTGTTTTGAAAGTTTGTAAAATGACACGGAAAGACTTATGATCAAGTAGCACATAAGCACTCACAGTTTCATTATATTATGCATCATGCTGACACGGGTTTTGGCTTAAAAGGGTGGGTTACACACCAAGCAATCAAACCCCGATTTGCGAGAGGGATACCAATCCAAACAAAATGTGTAAGGAGGGTGCCCTAGCCTCGTGCTCGAAAGTGATGAAAGCTCTTTGACGAAACAAAAATGTGTAACGTCAATGGTATGCTTGACTCAATCGGTATTTGAAACGCGGGGATGAGATAACTCACGCCGACGAAGCGAGCCAATTGGTCGATAAGGGTTAGGTTGTGGGCCCGGACAAGGAACCCGACCGTGACCGTAATATCAATTAATGCATTTCAACCAAGACCTCGTTCGAGTCTCACCATCTAGGGATCACAAAGACGTAAGTGTCCTAGTTTTCCCCAGCGGAGTCGCCAATCTGTGGACATGGCCCAATTGTGTATGCCCAGTCGATCTGTGGACAATGACAGCGGTCTTTTTGAAAGCCATGCTCGGCGGCGTAAGGGTGCTATCGACCGGATCGTTTTAGCTCGGTCGGTTTCGTCTCGGTAAGGGTCTCGAAACGATTAGAGATGTTCGGAGTCGCCACCAAGCATTTGTGGGATGCCTAGAACCCGTTCGAATTCCACTTTATACCTCGGTCAAATCGAAGCACAAAGCAGCGTTTTGACATAGGTACTAAAGATAAGGAAATCGTCCCTCTTTAGCATCCTATCTCTAGAATGACTCTCGTACGCCCTGGATAAGGTCGTCCACTATCCAAAGTTTCTGAGTAAGAGGTGAAGGTACGTATTGGGAAGCTCTTTAATCAGACACCCAATCCCGCCCGCGTTTAGCGGCCTCTACTGATCGATCTTGGTTGGTTGAATGCAAAAGTTGATAAAACGGTTTAAATGCATGAATGCGCATCCAATGTTTTAAACCTAACATGTGAGCTTTCTAAGTCAATCGATTTAATCCAAGTATCAAGTATAAGATATCGAGTTGGATTAATGATTGATTTGCATGCAAGACGGAAATTAAACATCCATTTACCGTATTAGGTTTAGGGTGCATAACATGATCCATTTGTCTTAGTAAGGCATTTTGCAAATATGATTTGAGTAGTCATCTGATCCGTCCTATATCCGGGTTAACCGGAGTTGGAATCGTCCTAGACTAATGCTGGAAGGGAACAGGCCCTGTACCAGACGGCTATAAGAGGCGCGAGCCAGCCGGCGGTGTAAGGGGCCTCCCTCTGGTTTTGAAAATGAGAAAGAAAAGGCCTGCTTGAGGCGCGGGTTAGCCAACGGCTGTATGCCGTGTTCTGACTGTTTAGAAAACGTTATGAAACGTGTTGAAAATGGGTATTTGAACCTGGTTTGATTTTGAAAGGATCGTTTAGACCGCATTTGTTGATTTGAAGGACTAGACTCGAATAATCATCATTATTTGATAATATTCGGTGCCGGGTCCGATTTGATAAGCTTGACATGAATAGTTTTGAAAATGATTATGGACTAATTGTTTTAAGTCCATTTTGAATGTAATTAGTCGGTACTCATCATCGTACCCGGGTTAAAATCCGGTATGGAATATAGAACCAAGGATGATTTCGTGTTGGTGACTAATATGTTTGTTTGAAAATTTAAAGAAATGAAATAAAAGGCTTTAAAATACCTCTTAAATGTCATTAACCAAATGTTATCACCGAAACACGGATTTAACCGTCATGGTATGAAGAACCAAGGGTGAAAAATGCTTTATGGTTAAAACATGTGAAATAAAACAAAAAGGTTTCGAAAATACTTGAAATGGTAAAAACCGATTACAAATATGAAAATGGATTAAGGGAAATGACGAGAACAAACACGGTTGATCTCTGGTCTGAGTACCCCATTTAGGCGCGAGCCAGTAGGCGACCTAACGGGCTTCTGCCTCAGACCAAAAAACAGTTTTGGCTCGTTTATTCCATGTTTTGGTTCATGTTATGCATGTTTTAGCATGTTAAAGTCATGAAACGAATGAAAACATAATAAAAGAGGATTTTTACACCCTCATACTTACATGTTTGGTTATGGCGAGTGACCGACGTAAGTGTAACAACTTATTTGATCGGAAAAAACTCGGTTTAAAACCGTTTTGGTAAGTAAAAGAGTTTTTTAAGAGTTTAGTGATGGTGTAGTGGTCAAAGTGGTCGGACAAGTGGTTTAATGCACGATGACGGTACCAAACAATGTGTAAGGCTTGTGTTTACGATCGGTAGGTCGTAAACACACCTTGGATTGTGACTTTAGAAGTCGAGTCGAGAATTTTAAGGGAGAAAAGAGGGGGCGGACACTCGCGTAAATCTCAAATGGGTGGCATTTGAGGGGTATTTATAGGAGAATGAGTGGTTGTGTGAGTTTTGAGCGACGTGGCCACCTGGGTAGCTCAAAGAGGCGTGAGCCACGTCGCGGCACTTCGAGTCGTGTTGTCACTATCACAACAAACGCAATCATGATTTGTTCTATCCTAGGTTTTATAGTCACATGTTTGGTACTTGACCAACATGAATCCGGGAAAACTTAGCATAGAAGGTTTGAGATATTTTTGGTTTTTGTGTTTTACTCAGTTTGACTCGTTGTTGGAGTCGGGATTTGAATTTTTGAGTTGGTTTTTGGTCCGGTGTCGGTTTTGACTCTAGTTAGTGTCATTGCGACCCCGTCGTCATGCATTAAACACTCCAGGTATTTTTGAAATGTTTTGAAATGTTTTGTTTTCGAAATCGTTTTAAGTTTTCCGACGTAAAGTTGTACACAAACTGTCGATCAAACGCTGCGATCCCAAAACATGTTGTAGTCCGATAATCATCGGGTGTTTGTTGGAGTCTCAGCAGATACCGGGTATCTACAGGTTTCTTATCTTGATTATTCAGTAACTGACGCCGGTTAAATGTTTTGAAAATTGTGGTGATCCATTCGGGGATGGTGAGCAGTTGTTGACCAGGTAATCATATGGATCGCTCGCGGGATCTGGCTGGGATGGAATCATCACTAGTCTTGAGTTTAGTCTTCCGCTGTAGTTCTATGACAGTTTCTTTTCTTGTTGATTTGGTTTGAGACAGTTTGTATCGTACGTTAAGTTTTGGTATTTAGGTTATACACAGTTTAAACAATTGAACTTTAAAGTATGTTTCTTTATGGTCACTTTTGATATATTGTACCTCGGGCAACCGAGATGTTAGCATCTCCATATGATAAGGTGGTCTAGGTAAGGCACCTTGGTGTTTGGGGGTGTTACAAAGTGGTATCAGAGCGACGATTTTGGAACCTGTAACCAATGAACCCAATCAACCTAGAGAGTCTAATTAAAATGAACCCGGGAAGGATTTGTTAGGAGCTAATGCAAAGGCTTGGGAGACGTCCTAAAGTCGTGAACTTGCCCTTGCAACTTTGAACCGGTCACTATGGATGTGTCGTGGGATCGCTAATTGTTTATTGTCTTTAAAGTATATGTGTTGGATGAATTATGTGGTTGAATTAGATGGAATGATAGAAGTATGTGAAGTATGTGTTAGAAATTATTAATCTCATTAATTTACGTATTCATATATGAAGTGATTTATTTAGTCATGAAATAAATTCTAGATCTTATGCATGCAAACATAAATAGAAATAGAGAAGAAATCGTCTTTCTTACTATGTGATTTCGGTTTTATGGGCACCAACAAGATCTCCTTCTTGTTAGTTCTTGAGCTTTCCAACAATGGATGAACAAGATTCAAGTTTAGAATCTCTCCCAAAAGCATATACCCAAAGAAACCTCTTAAAGACTAAAAATAATATGATATAGTATTAGGATTAGTCTTACTTCAAATTTTGACACAAAATGTTAATTTGTTGTCCTCTATTTTCGGTTAAGAGAAGAAGAGATTAGTGAGTTTTATTTCTCTAGGATTTTCACAAATAGTAGAGAGTTTTTGTCTATATCTTTCTTACTCTCGAAATTATAGATTTTTGAATGAATAATATTTAAAGAGAAAACTCCTTCTCTTTTTCTTTTGTTTTGGCCGAAAAAGGCCTTGGGTAGGTTGCCCAATAATTTTTATTTTTGCTCTTCACAAGAGACTAGGCATGCAACCCTAGTTTTAGGTTAGTTCTTCTCAAGATGTATAGCCTTGAATGCCTACAACCTAGGGTTATGATTGTGTCTCCATATAAATATAAACAACACAATATAAACTATACACTCCCACCCTTATTTTCGGTACATGCATAAAATGGAGAATCCATTTTATTTTGTCATTTGTCAAATTGTGACATATGTGACATGTTACTTGACATGTGAATTTGTAATGTATTTTTAACATATTAAAAATCAACATACTCATAAAATATGTCATTTACAAAATTGACTAGTAATTCGTAATTACTTGTACCAAAACGGTTTATCAAATTATAAATTACAACGTCTTGTATTTATAATAAATTATTCATTCAATTTCAATTCCAAATTGTTACGTAAACAATAATTTTATCTAAGTAATAAAACAATTCAATTACTTAGACCGTATCTAATATAATCGAATTACAATAAGACACGTTAATTTTACTCACAAAATCATCCGTCAATTTTAAGCAATTTAATTAACTCGTATCGGCATACGATTAATTAAATAATCAATTAAGAGTATTTCCCTATAGGTATGACTTAAGGGGATCAACTGATCACCACCGTCGCACGACAGTAATGTCAAACTCTAGTCAGCCAATCATTACCGATATGTGTGGACCAGTTGACTGTAAAATATTACATCCCATATGTATTCTCAAAATGAGATTTAAACATGTGATCATCATGATCAACAGTTGTGATCGCATTATTGTCGGAGGACACATATTCCAACAATCTCCCACTTGTCCTCGACAAGTGTGCGCCACCAATTCTCTTGTCCTATTACTATCTCCCACTCAATGCAAGGTGTCTTTCAGGTCGTACTTGTAAGTGATCATATCGAGAGTGGTTTCCTCGATCTGGAGAATAACTGATTGACCTGATTTATCTACCATAGATACCTTCCGAGCGTGGCCACGTATTTCCAGTTCTTTACTCCTCGAGTGGCCCTGAGATATTGTTATAACCCTGACAAGGGGTGGACAATTCCTATCGCACTTATTCCCTTCGACTAGCCACATCTATCATAACCCAAAATATGCCCATTTGACCCCATTTACGAAGGTCGTAGTAACATAAATCAAAGTTAATCTGTAACTGTACTACCTTAGGCAAATAGTCTTTAGTCAAAAGAATTGACTCATTAGAATACTACAGTAGCTCTCGCCACGACCAGGCTATATAAATTTCCTAGAACTCTATAAGCGGTCATTAGCCCGACAAAGTGTTCCTAACAGTCTGCCAATGTGATCGACTAGTCATCTCACATGACTGTATGGCATTGATCTTGCCATCAATCGCATCGCACTCTAGTCACTTCTAGACGTCACCTCATACAAGTGACTGTGGGCGAATACTATGTTTATCCGGGTTCACTTTAACGGGGTTCAATATCGTCATACAACCCGTTTGGATATAACAAAGTATAATAAAAGAGTTTTAAAGTGAAACTCAAACGACAAATGCGATTATCACATATGAATAGTCAATGCCTGATTATTATTTCATATTCTATAATCTAATTTGATCTTGTATGTAGTTGTTCATCTCAATCCAATTGAAATGACATGACTCATCATGTTAAGCCTATGAATAGGCATTGTAAGTAGGTCTTAGCAACTCCCTGCTCAACCTTGCTACATACTTGTTTTCCTTTCGTAATGTATACATTTGCATTCCAAAACTTTCTGAGTACGTGTCTAGATCCAATCTAGACATAGGCTTTCTTGCCTTAAAATAGCTCCCATTGTTTTCACAGTGTGCGGGACTCATCTCTCTTGCACATCCCATGATTGCAAGTGTACTCGATTTCCGTTGTAAATATCTCTCATCGTTCTTTATTGCCTAGAACGATTCTAGCAAATCCATTTCTTAAATGACATAGCCACAATTGTTCCTTAACCATCTTCACGTGTTTTGAATATGGTTTTGTCTGAAACCTTCCGCAATCTCAATTTTCATTTGTGTAACACCCTTACACAAATTAGTTGATTGCATCAAAAACACTTAATATTCCATCCTTAATGCTTCTTCAAGCACGTAAGATTAATCTATATGGCTACTAGGTAACTATTACCTGAATTCGATTTTGAAACGATTCATCATACACAAAGTATATGAAGTGTTATACATCATTATTCATTTAATTGATCCGGCAGTGGAAGGAAATGGAATCAATCAAATATGTTCAACTCGATTGAACTAATCATCATGAATCTTATCAACATAAGATTTCTTATTTGACGCTAATATCATGTGGATTTATCTCCATAAATCTGGATATTAAAGATTTATTATATATCTCCAAGTCTTAAATCATTCCCAATGATCAATATGTCATCCACATATTAGACTAATTAAAATCACCGTAACTTCCACTAAACTTCATGTATAAACACAACTTCTCGATTTATCGAGAAAAGTTTTATAGCATGATCAAAACATTGATTCCAACTCATTGATGTCCTACTTAAGACCCTCTCTTAAGTTTCACATTATCTTAGGATTACAAGAATCTACAAAACTCAAGACATGTATTGAATACATTCCTTCTAATTGAAGAAGTGGGTTTTAGATTCACTCGCTATATGTATATCATCATAATGAAATACAATCCCTAAGAAGATCCGAATAGTGCAAAACACTTTGCAACTAATCAAGCTATGATATCTCTCTTTGATATCCAACAATTCCACTCGGAATTTATTTCGGATTTTCATGGCTCTAAGCCTTGTATTGAGTTGTGACTTAAACACTCTCATGTAAGTCATATGTTCATTAATTTCCAGAAGTAATCAACTTGAATCAAACAATTACTTTGTAAGTTGCAAACTCTTTAATTTCTAAAAGTAACACTAATTCATCATCTTCAACAAGTGATGACTTTAACCTCCTAGGTTTTGAAGAAACAACGTCTTACACAAAACGTCTCATGTAGCCAAGAAAGACCAGTTTCTCGTGACATAACATCCTTTGTGGCTCTTTGTATAATTTCTCCCACTCTGTTGGAATATGTGTCCTCCGACAATGATGCGATCTCAACTGTTTATCATGATGATCACAAGTTTAAGTCTCATTATAAAGAATACAATTGGGAAGTAATATTTTACTGTCAACTGGTCCACACATATCGGTAATGATTGGCTGACTATAGTTTGACATTACTGTCGTGCGACGGTGGTGATCAGTTGATCCCCTAGGTCATACCTAAAGGGCAACACTCTTAATTGATCATTTAATTGATCGTATAACGTTACGAGTCAATTAAATTATTTAAAATTGACGGACGATTTTGGAAGTAATATTTACGTGTCTCATTGAAATTTGATTAAATGAGATACGGTATGAGTAATCGAATTGTGTCATTACTCAGATGAAATTATTTTTTAAAGAAACAACTGAAATTGAATGAATTATTATAAATACAAATTATTGTGATTTATAATTGGTAAAATATTTTGGTACAAGTAATTATGAATTACTAAGTCGATTTTTGTATATGACGTATTTTTATTAGTACGTTGATTTTTAATATGTTAAAAATGCATAACAAATTTATGTAACATATGACATGTGACATAAGACAAATTGACATTTTGACAAAGATAATATGGAGTCCATATTATCTAAGTGTACCGAAATTAAGGGTGGATTTAGGATAATATTGTGTTTATTATTTGAGTGGTAAACATAATGATTACCCTAATTGTCTAGCCATGCACACCTAGTTGTCATTGTGAAGACCAACTCTTGCATGCATTGCCTCCCTCTAATCCCCCTTCCACCCGGTTTTTTGAGAGGAAAAACCACTTTGGTTTTTCCTCTTATTTTACCTAATATACACAAAATGTAGTGGTTGTAGAATTCATTCATTCATCAAAATATTTTAGAGAGATAAAAAAACATTTCTCCTTCCTTCCTCACCTTCTCCTAACTGGTTTTAGGAGATAAAAACCAAATATTTTTGGGTCAATTTTTCTACAAAATTAATATTGTACTAGTATTCATAATATTAATTTTATTAAGAGTGTGCTTTGGGTATTAAACTTTGGGAGAGATCCTATACTTGGATCTTTGTTCATCCATTGAGGAAAGCACAAGAACAAGAGAGAAGGAGATCTCTCTTGTGCCCTAATAAACCAATATTCCAATGTAAGATAAAGATTTCTTCTTTATATTGTTTAATAGTTTGCATGCATAAGATCACCAATTAATTTTATGACAAATTAGCTTAAAACATTTATGAATATGTTAGTATATAGATCTATTTTTTCCTTCAATCGGTATCAAGTGCCATGGTTGTTTGCATGCAAATCGGTTAAAAGTTTTTCCGAGTTATACGATTAACATATAAAACTTGTTAAATTTGTGTTATTATGATATATCACGAAAATCATTATGCATGTTAAAATTTCTGGTCCTAAAATATTTTTAGGATATTTTGGTTAATTTATGGATTTTTATTGTTCATATTATATAATAATGGCATTAAAAATATGATTTTATGAATAAAATGTCATTTTCGGACTAAAATTAGCTAAACTTCGAATTTTCCAGTGATTTTTGGATATGTTGTCACATATATTATTTTGAGATGACCTGTTAATTTTCCTAATTGTTGGACTTCTTATGCTCGAAAAATGGATTTTTCATTATTAAAATCGAATTTAAGTGAAAAATAGGTTAATATGAGATATTTCGAATCTGGTCATAGAAATTTAGTATGTTGTCACATGCAATTTTACAAGATGTTTGTAAAATAATAGGCTATATTGAAGTTTTTATGCATGATTTATGATTTTTTGAAGAAAAATAGCATAAATAGTGACTTAATTAGTAAAATATTAATAAAGCATACTCCATGACTAAGGAAAAAGATCACATGTTGCATTTTATTATATTTTTAAGATCTAAAATTGAAAAGTTGATGAATATAATTTTTCTTATGTTTTTATGATTATTTTGTTAAAACCGATAAACCGCAACATTGTTTTTCCGGATAAATTTCGAAATTTTAAACCTAAGTTTTTGAACATTATGAGTGTCATGGTATTTTTCCAGAATATTCATGAGTTTAAATTTCAAATTTTGAATTTATTTGAAATTTTGTGATTTATTTGAAGTTTATAGCTTATTTTTATAATTTTAGGTCCAATAATGAACAAATTTTAGAAATATGAGTTAATTATGGTCATAATTATATTATAATGCTGCAATTTCTTTATGATTGTCATAATTTTATTTATGTAATTTTGAATTATGTAATTTTTACTTAGTATGGCCTTAGTTTTTTAATTGATATTACCCGAAATGTATGGGAATATCGATTCGGTTGTAATTTATTGTGATCTCGTATCACCGTTTTGTAATTTAATAGATTTATTTTATTTTAGTTACAAATGTATAATAGGAAATTATGTAATTTGTTATGTAATTTTATTTATTTCGGAGTTCTCAAAGACGGATTTCTTCAAGATGGCGATACATAAAGACGGTGTTACCTCGAGATGCGTGCCACAACCGAAGTTCAAGGGACCAATGGAGTTGGTTTCCGAATATGTAATAGTTAAATAGTTTTTCTATTTTAGGAAGGCCATACTAGGATTTATTTTATGTTTGCATTTTATTTATATGTCGCATGCATCGCTAAATCGCCATAACTAAAACATGCATTGTCATTTTATCGAGTTTATCGACCGTGTCAATTAAAATTATCGTAGTTCACCGCTTTAGTTCACTTAAAACGTGATAGATAATAAATTGACATGACCTCTCGCTAAAATAATCAATTGAGACATAGCCTTACCAAATAGTAGAAACCATGAAAACCTATTTCGTGAGGGAGTGCACTCGGCCACACCGGGGTACAAACCTTGTTACGTAGGGGAAGTGGGTGATAAATGTCTATCCACTGAATTCATGTTGATGAGGGTTTTATCGGCCACACCGTGCCCAAGTTAATGTGGGTTTGGATCATGGACACATTTATTCGAAGTTTGGATTGAACTCAACAAAAGTTTTTCGATAAGGGTTTTATCAGCCACACCGTGCCCTTGTTGAATGTGTTTTGGGCTAAAGATAAATGTTAATGTAATATTATCGACCAAGATTTCTAAAAGTAGAATCGATTAAAGCGTTAATCCACCGAGTTATATTGATAATGGTTTTATCGGCCACACCGTGCCCAAGTTAATATGAATTTGGGTCTTGGAATCATTTATCTAGTTGGGTAGAGGTCACTAGAAAAATGCATATAACTTGTTTAAATTATAAATTTTTACGAGTATTATTATTAAAACGACATTTGTTTTACTCCTTCTATTTTGTTTTGTAGACCACTTCTTTTCTCATAACAAATGGCAACACCAACCCCTAACGCCACGCCTCTCGCTAATTCATCATGGCTCCGATCCTTCATGGATCGATGTAAACTTGAAAAGAATGGGTCAAATTTCTCCGATTGGGATGCCTAACTCAAATTAGCCGCCCAAGGTGACGACAAGCTTCGTTACCTAACCGAGGCCTCTCCACCCGAACCTAATACTAGGTCGACCGCCGCTACTAGGGAAGCATATGAGGCTTACCATAAGGAGTCCGCCGCAATGAAAAACGTGTTGATATTTGCGATGGAAGCGGATCTCCAAAGGAGAGCCTTTAAAATGGGCACCGCTAATGAGATTTACTCCAAGCTTGTGACAATGTTTTCACAAACTCCGCGGATCGTCCAATATGAGGCGGCCGCGGCATTCTTTGATCTCGACTTCAAAGAGGGCCATAAGGTTAGCCCTCATGTGCTCAAACTTATGGAGCTAGTCGAGACCTTGAAGATTCAAAAGGTTGAAATCCCCAAAGAACTCATTGTAGATAGGATTCTACACTCTTATCCAAAGTCAAAGCGTATGTTCAATTCCGGGTGAATTTAACATGCAAGACAAGGATGTGTCTCGTGAAGAATTGCACAAGTTTCTTGTGCAAGCCGAGAGGGACATGGGGATAAATGTGAACCCACCAAAGGATGTGCTTAACATAAGCACTAAGAGCAAGGGGAAGTTCAAGAAGAATGGGAGGAAGGGTAAGAAACAAGCTCCCACTTTCACCAAGACTAAGACTAATGAAGCTAGCACTTCAAAAATCAAGAAGGGTCCTCTTGATAAATGCCATTATTGTAATGGTGTTGGACATTGGAAAAGAAATTGTTCCAAATACCTTGGTGATATTAAGGCTGGAAAGATCACTCCAGTAGGTAAATGACTATCCTTTCTTTTATGTTTCTAATTCAACTATGGTATTGTGATACAAAGTTGTGATAATGTATCTCCCTTTTTATTGTAAATAGGGCCTCCACCAAGCAAAGACAAGGGAAAAGAAAAGCAAGCATGAGAAACCATCAAGAAGCTAGGAATAGCTTTCATGGAGCTTTGCTTTTTATTGTCTTATTTTATTCATATTTTGTATTTTAGAACCTTTAAGTTTCCGTGTTCGACATGGAAAGGTATTTTGGATAATTGGTTGTATTTTGGATAATGGTGGCTTGGTTTGCAACCCAAGTCACCCGTTTTATCATTTTATCCTTTGTTCTAAAATTCGTATTTAAATGCTTGCTCTTAGAAACATATGATTATTCACTTAAAGTGATCTAATAGACAAATATAATGACGGGATTCATTATATGTCCACATGCTTAAGGGTTGTGTATGATCATTTACAAAGTGATTTTGAGTATATGAACTCTTTTAAAGGAATGTCAATCACCAAGTACACTTACGAAATCTAAAACTATTAGTCAACCTATGAGATAGTTCTCCTTATACTTCAAATTCATTATTTGTGTCTCATATGCTATCTTTGAATCTATAGTGTATTTATTCTAAAGATAGAGTGGTAGAAAATGAGAACAAAACACACGAGGCAAGATAAATTTGTGTACTTGTGTAAATGAGATCTACGCAAGGTAGAATGATTTGAATGAAGGTATATCTATTTATATAGTATACCCAATAAATGAGATCTATGGTCTCAAGTAAGTTCTATATGACTAAAGAGACCAAGTGAAGTAATCATAAGAGTATGTTCTCAAGATAACTACACGAGGAGACCAAAAGAAAGTTTTGGAACAAGAATGACTAATGTAAAGTCTTAATTGACTAGTTTATGATAAAATTTTGACCAATAGTTTCAAACTTTACTTAAGAGCCTAAATGATTCAAAGTAACATACTAGTAATAAACGAGTTGCAAGGATTGATATACCGATATCTTCAATAGCTAAGTTTTTAACCTCGCAAAAGTCATTACTTAACCACATTATGAAAATGAATTGGTTAAACCTCCTTCTGAAAGGGATATTTTGAAGGACGTGTATTAGATATTATTTATATTTAAACAATGACATTGCTACGTATCATTATGATATGAACGAATTAGAGATTAAAATCTCTTTCCATAAGGTTAAGATGAGACCTCTTCAAAATAGGAATTTTGAAAGGATATGATGGGAACATATATGGCTTCATCTTAATAACTTTGCAAAGCAACATACATTCCAATTTTGAAATGTTTTCGATTGAGTAATCAATTTCGAAACATGTGGAATTAAGTGGGAGTTTAGAAATTATCATGTGAAGACATGTAATTTAGTGGGAGCTATCATCCTTTGAATGTTTACAACTCATTACTCATTAGGAATGACGAGCTAATATCTTCTTTCACAAAGAAGTATTTGAGTTTTCAATTCTGGATGAATATGGACTATGATGAATCCAATTACATCAAGAAATATTGGATTAGTATTAAGAAATACACATCGTATCAACATACACATAGGTTATTCATGTAAATGAAAATGGAATTGCCATTAGTAGTCATGGTCGTTCATTGAACCTAAGAACGGTTGATCTCATGATCATTAGTAACTAATGTTTCCGCCATTAGAATAATCATGCACATGTCCAATGGTGAATCATATGCATAAGAACATGATGATTCATTGGTAAGCCATAATAGAAACGTCATGAATTCTCGAGTAGAATCCGATGAGCGATTTCGGTGTTTGATAGAATGCTCTGTTATGTGACAAGAGGTTGCACATATTAATGAAAATCCGAGCACATGTAAGGATTTATGAGAATCCTAAGCCTTTCAAGCTAAAAGGAGAAATAAGAAGTTTGGAAAGATACTTAGTTGAATAAGAAGTTGCTCAAAACTAATCCTTCCTAATATGCTAGGACTTGTGAGAAGTGCTAGACTAATCATCTTGACAAATTGTTGCAAGACTCTACAAAACATATACCTAGTGCATTGTGTGTGGATGGAGCACTTGATCAGTACAAGTTATATCATTCACCACAAATTCGTTCGTTATGTGATAATCAATAAGGAAGTTCTTTCAAGATAAAGAACCGAAACCAAGGTCGGGAACCTTGATGTGTACTTGGTAAGGTTCATGCTATGAGTGATAACATGAATGTAAAGGATAATACGATTAAGAAGTTTGAACACATGGACACGTAACATGTTAAACTTCTATTGAAATCAACAAGTGTTTACACACTTACGATTTGCATCACAAGGTTGTAATCTTGTATTGACTACCCGAGTGTGATGTCGACATTTGTCGTTTGAGTTATTATTAACTCACCTTATACTTTGTTACATCCAACGGGTTGTAGAGACAATTGAACCCCGTTTAGGTGAACACGGATTAGCATTGTATTTGCCCATAGTTACTTACATGAGGTGACGTCTCGAAGTGACTAGAGTGTGATGCGATTGATGGCAAGTTCAAGTGCCATAAAGTCATATGAGAATGACTAGTCGATCACATAGGCGGACTGTTAGGAACATTTTGTCGGGCCTTATGACCGCTTATAGAGTTCTGGCAAATTTATATAGCCTGGTCGTGGCGAGAGCTACTATAGTATTCAAATGAGTCGATTCTTTTGACGAAAGACTATTCACCTAAGATGGCACAGTTTCAGATTAACTTTGATTTATGTTACTACGACCTTCGTAAATGGGGTCAAATGGGCATATTTTGGGTTATGATGGCTGTGGCTAGTTGAAGGGAATGAGTGCGATAGGAATTGTCCACCCCTAGTCAGGGTTATAACAATATCTCAGTGCCACTCGAGGAGTAATGAACTGGAAATGCGTGGCCACGCTCGGAATGTATCCATGGTGGATAAATCCGGTCAATCAGTTATTCTCCAGATCGAGGAAACCACTCTCGATATGATCACTTGCAAGTACGACCTGAAAGACACCTTGCATTGAGTGGGAGATAGTCATAGGACAAGAGAATTGGTGACGCACACTTGTCGAGGACAAGTGGGAGATTGTTGGAATATGTGTCCTCCGACAATGATGCGATCACAACTGTTGATCATGATGATCACAAGTTTAAGTCTCATTATAAAGAATACAATTGGGAAGTAATATTTTACTGTCAACTGGTCCACACATATCGGTAATGATTGGCTGACTATAGTTTGACATTACTATCGTGCGACGGTGGTGATCAGTTGATCCCATAGGTCATACCTAAAGGGCAACACTCTTAATTGATCATTTAATTGATCGTATAACGTTACGAGTCAATTAAATTATTTAAAATTGACGGACGATTTTGGAAGTAATATTTACGTGTCTCATTGAAATTTGATTAAATGAGATACGGTCTGAGTAATCGAATTGTTTCATTACTCAGATGAAATTATTGTTTAAAGAAACAATTGAAATTGAATGAATTATTATAAATACAAATTATTGTGATTTATAATTGGTAAAATATTTTGGTACAAGTAATTATGAATTACTTAGTCGATTTTTGTATATGACTTATTTTTATTAGTACGTTGATTTTTAATATGTTAAAAATGCATAACAAATTTATGTAACATATGACATGTGACGTAAGACAAATTGACATTTTGACAAAGATAATATGGAGTCCATATTATCTAAGTGTACCGAAATTAAGGGTGAATTTTGGATAATATTGTGTTTATTATTTGAGTGGTAAGCATAATGATTACCCTAATTGTCTAGCCATGCACACCTAGTTGTCATTGTGAAGACCAACTCTTGCATGCATTGGCTCCCTCTAATCCCCCTTCCACCCGGTTTTTTGAGAGGAAAAACCACTTTGGTTTTTCCTTTTATTTTACCTAATATACACAAAATGTAGTGTTTGTAGAATTCATTCATTCATCAAAATATTTTAGAGAGATAAAAAAACATTTCTCCTTCCTTCCTCACCTTCTCCTAACCGGTTTTAGGAGATAAAAACCAAATATTTTTGGGTCAATTTTTCTACAAAATTAATATTGTACTAGTATTCATAATATTAATTTTATTAAGAGTGTGCTTTGGGAATTAAACTTTGGGAGAGATTCTATACTTGGATCTTTGTTCATCCATTGAGGAAAGCACAAGAACAAGAGAGAAGGAGATCTCTCTTGTGCCCTAATAAACCAATATTCCAATGTAAGATAAAGATTTCTTCTTTATATTGTTTAATAGTTTGCATGCATAAGATCACCAATTAATTTTATGACAAATTAGCTTAAAACATATATGAATATGTTAGTATATAGATCTATTTTTTCCTTCAGAAACAGAGGCATGGGTTGTTCAAGGAAGGAAGAAGGGAACCCCAAAGCTGACGACCATAGTTGAGGAACCTGAAGGTATGTTATAATTCTCTGAATCTGAGGTGCAAAAGGAGTTGGATTTTTGGAAGAATTCAGTGATTTGTTTCATACTTGGTGCTAACCCTCCCTGGGACGTTGTGGAAGAGTTTATTTTCGGAATTTGGGATGAGTATGAAGTTGATAGAATTTCCTTCCTGCTTTTTGGTGTTTTTATTGTTAGATTTAAGAACTCAAAGGATCAGGAAGTTGTCTTACAACATGGTCACTTTTTATTTGAGAATAAGCCATTGATTGTTCGCCCTTGGAATTCTCAGGATCCTTTAACAAAACCTGAGGTTAAGGTAGTCCATGTATGGGTTAGATTGTTGAATCTGCCTTTAAAGTTTTGGGGGCAGGGTATTCCTAAAATTTCAGGTTTAATTGGAGACTATATTAAAAGTGATGAACCAACAGCGGCTAGAACGAGGCTTGGATATGCTAGAGTGTTGATTGATGCACCCTTTGATCAACCACCCCCGAAAGAGGTTAAGTTCCTAGATGAAGCAGGGAAAATGGTTGTTATTAATGTTGAGTTTGAATGGATTCCAATCCTTTGTAAAGCTTGTGGTGGCATAGGGCACATTGATAATGCCTGTAAAAAACCCAAACCCATCCATAAGCCTAACCAAAGGGTTGTTCAGAGGTGGCAACCAAAGGTTCCAGTGGCCAAACCCATGCCTAAGGTGCCTGTGGCAAAAGTTTCTTCTCCTAAGGCTCCTGTGCATAGGGCATCCACTAGTCCAAGGACTGTCACTCATTATGTCTCTACGCCTAGAGTTCCAGGGACCAGTACTGGGAATAATCAGTTGGCCATACCTGCTAGAGCTATTATCAGATTAAGTAGACAAGAATTATTGGACCAGGGTAGTAATGCTTCTATGTTTGGACAGTATACTTTCATGGATGCTCTCAACAATGCTACCCCTAAAGTTGGTATTAGGACTGGTCATATACCCCCTGCAGAGGGGGGGGGGGGGGGGGTCACAATGATAGGCTTTTGGAATGTGAGGGGGTTGAATAGTCCAGCAAAGCAGAAATATATTAAATGGTTCTTACATCATCATCAAGTTGGATTATTTGGCCTCCTTGAGACGAAGGTTAAGCCTTCATCTCTAAATAAAATTAGCTCTAATATTTGTACTGGATGGTGCCTTTCTACTAATTCTTCTTATCATAAAGGTGGAAGGGTATGGTTATTATGGAAGCCTAACCTTTTTAGTCTACAATTTATTGAATATAGTGCTCAGTTCATACATGTTCTTGTGCATGAGCTGGCCACTGGATCTTACATCTATCTTACAATGGTGTATGCTTTTAATGGTGTGCATGAGAGGAAAGTTTTATGGAGTAGACTTCAGGATATGTGTGGAATAATTCAGTGTCCCTGGCTCATTTGTGGGGACTTTAATACTGTTTTGGCTCCTTGTGAATTGTTAAGTGGGAATACCACTGAGGAAGAAATGGAGGATTTTCAAAGATGTATTGATTACTGCCATATGGTTGATATGCCAGCTACTGGATCATTGTTCACTTGGAATAACAAACAAGAAGCTGCTACCATGGTATTTAGTAGGCTTGATAGAGCTCTTGTTAATCACGAGTGGCTTGATCAGAGGAAGGAGTTTTATGCCCATTTTCATGTGGAGGGATGTTTTGATCACACTCCATGCCTCATTCAGAGAGTGTGTGATATGGGGCAGAGGAAGGGAAGCTCCAAATACTTCAATATGTGGACTGCTGCTGAACAATTTCTACCCTTTGTTACTCAGGCTTGGGGGAGCAGAGTTGCTGGCACTCCCATGTTTAGGTTTGTGAGAAAGCTTAAACAACTTAAGCAACCTCTTAAGCAGCTGAATAGAGAGCTCTATGCTGATGTGGAGAACAATGCTATGAGAGCATGAAAGCACTTAGAATTCATTCAGTCTCAACTCAGGTCTGATCCTACTAATGCAGACTTGATTGGGACTGAAATCGCAGCTGCTAAGGATTATCAGGAGCTTCAGAAGGCCTGTGACAGCTTTCTGTTACAGAAATCTAAGGCAACTTGGATTAGTGAAGGGGACAATAACTCTAAAGTTATTCATAGTTATATGAAGAATAGACAGGCTAGAAACAAAGTACTGAGGATTGGTACTGAGCAGGGGATGTGGCTTACTGATCCTGGGCAAATTCAATAAGCTTTCTTATCCTTTTACCAAACTCTGTTGGGGGAGACACAGACTATGAAAGCTGTTAATGCAAAAGTTGTACAAAGAGGGTCAGTTTGCACTGAGGAGCACTGGGCTTTGTTAAGTATGCCTGTAACTAATGATGAAATTAAAGAGGCATTGTTCCAAATCCCTAACCATAAAGCTCCTGGCCCTGATGGGTACTCTAGTGCCTTCTTTAAAGATGCCTGGAGTGTGGTGGGAGAGGAGCTATGTGAGGTGGTGAAGGACTTTTTCATTCATGGAAGATTACTAAAGCAGATTAATCACACCCTGGTCACTCTTGTTCCAAAAGTGGACTTGCCATAGAATGTGACTCAATTTAGACCAATATCCTGTTGTAATGTGATATACAAGATATTTTCTAAGTTACTCTGTTCCAGATTGACCAAGGTTCTCCCTCATATTATCAGCTCTACTCAAGGGGGATTTATTAAAGGACGAAATATTATTGAAAACATTCTGGTTTGCCAGGATGTAATCAGACTCTACAATAGAGTTGTTGTGTTCCCTCGTTGTTTGATCAAGGTTGATCTCAAAAAGGCATATGACTCAGTGAACTGGTTATTTTTGAAGCAGATGTTGGATGCACTTTGTTGCCCTGATCATTTCAAGCACCTTTTTATGGAGTGTGTCTTCACTACTTCTTACTCTTTGGTGTTAAATGGTGAGACATTTGGATATTTCCATGGGAAGAAGGGGCTAAGGCAGGGGGACCCTTTGTCCCCTCTTTTGTTCACTATTGCTATGGAGTACCTTACTAGGGTACTTAACTTCACCACTAAAGTAATGGATTTTAGATATCATTCCCTCTGTGGGAAACTGAAGCTGCATCATCTAATATTTGCAGATGATTTACTTATGTTTTCCAGAGGGGATCAACAGTCTGTGATGCTACTCTTAAGGTCCTTTGCTTCTTTTTCTGCTGCATCAGGCCTGGAAATGAATAAGAGTAAATCAAATATTTACTTTAATGGGATTCCTAAAGGGGTGAATGATCAAATCATTGCTAAATCTGGTTGTGTTGAAGGACAGCTTCCCTTCAAGTATTTTGGTGTTCCTATAACTGCAGGCAAGCTGGGGAAGAAGGAGTGTCGGTGTTAGTGGAGAAAATTGTTGAGAGTATCGAATGTTTGGAGCTAGGAAAATTTCATATGCGGGAAGATTAATATTGGTTCAGTTTGTCCTAACTTCACTTTACTCCTAATGGGCTAATATTTTCTTACTTCCTAAAGGGGTGCTGCAAAAAAATTGATAGTATTTGTCGTAACTACTTGTGGGATGGGACGAGTACTTATGTTAGAGTGCCTCTGGTTGGCTGGGAGCAGATCTGTACCCCAAAAGTTGAAGGTGGCTTGGGTATTAGGAACAGTTTTCATTGGAATTTAGCCACCATAGGTAAATTGGTTTGGTGGATTTATAGCAAGCCTGACAGTCTTTGGGTGAAGTTGGTGCACCAGCTATACTTAAAAGGGAGTCCCTGATCTACCTATCTTCCTAAATCCCATTTGAGTGGTAATTGGAAGGCAATTTGTAGGACTAGGGATACTCTCTCTAATGGTTACATCAATGGAATTTGGCTTGCTGACCCTCATGGATATAATGTTCATTCTGGTTATCAATGGATTCGTCATAAAGAACCTAAAGTAGGTTAGGCTAAGCTAGTTATGAGTAACTGGGCTATACCTAAGCACTGTTTCCTAAACTGGCTGCTCATGAGGAATGCTTTTAATACTAAAGATCGACTGTACAAGATTGGCATCTGCCCAGATGAGCTCTGATGTATTTGTGGTGCTGATAAGGAAACAGTCATTCATCTGTTCCAGCATTGTAGGTATGTTGCTGAAGTTATGAACTCCCTCTGCCACTGGCTGAATATTCCGATGCCTCGTGGGAATGGGCTCATCTGGCTAGGAAGGAGGAAGTGGTCGCCTGTTATGAAGTCTGTTTGTGTAGCTGTATTCATGTGTGTCTACTATGTAGTTTGGCAACAACGAAATGCTGCAAGGATTGAAGGAGTTATTTTGAGACCTACAATTCTGTTCTCTCAATGTAAAGCTCTGATGAAAATCAGATTATTAGGGCAGTTGAGTAGGGCAAAAAACATTAGTGATAGAGAATGGATTAAACACCTCTTGATGTAATATGGTTTAACTTATGATGTAACTTCTAACATTGGTTTGTGCTTAATGAGAAGACTTACATTTCACAAAAAAAAGGAAAGAAACCCAAAACAAAGTCCAAAAGACCAAGTCAAACTTGCAAACTTAGGATGCCAAATGATGTTCTAACTCGGGTTATTAACAAGTTTAATGACAGAGCATAGGATGCCTTGTGTTTATTAATCGAGGAATTAAGGCCATAAATCAGAAATCACACGACTCTGATCGGCCTGGCCTGTCCCCGATCGGGGTTACCATGGTCTATGATCGGGGATATCTTTTTACACTTTTTTACATCCTTCATATACTCTAAGCACACAATTCTCTTAGTTTTCATTAGTTTACATTTTGTTAAGCAATCTTTCCTCTGTTATAAACAATTTCCATAAAGCATTTGTTTAACACCTCCATTTATTTAAGAGCCTTTAGCTAGACATTTCCAAATAAATAAAGGTGTCACCATCTCAGTTGCCTGAGGTAGTAAGTATAAATGACAAACAATACAAAAGTACTTTAAGACGAAATATTATTAAAGTGCCTCAAAAGAGTTTATTACAAATATCCAACTTGATAAATAATTATTATAGAGTACTTAAACAACTCGCAGCGGAATTAAAATAAATAGTATCTGAATATTAATAAGGCGATCTCTAGACTCGAGTGATCTCGTCCCAAAGCTCCCCTCTAAGCATCCAGCACTTCTCACAAGCTAACCTGAAATCAATCTGCTCCCCATTATGGTTAATCACAGGTGTTCACGAATACACAGTCAACCACGAGGTTGAGTAGGATAACCAAACAACAATAACAATAATGATAATACGTTAGCCTCCAACACAATCAACGAACCAAACCAAGGGCATCGTGCTCATACACGCACGACTCACACACGACACACACACACGGCACACACACGGCTTGAACGTGCCACACACACGCACCATACGGTGAATTCCAATTTGACATCACACATGGTGTACTGCTCAGGTCCATGGCCCACTCCTAACGCCACCATGCATGACCGACCATCATACGTACAGGACCACGGCACTTACACATCCCCGTGCCTGACCGACCAAACAATCTCACCAACAATGTCAATCTCAATGCCAATCTCTTTCACAATCAATCAACAACAACTATCCAACCAACAAGATAATAATAATATGATCATAAGACAACAATGATATCAATATGCTTAAGACAACAATTACGACGATGTGCTCAAGACAACAATTTCAACAATAATTCATCTTCCAACAATTCTCCAATTACCAATATCGTAAAGTTGAGTAGTTAACCTACCTCTTAGCAAATCTTCTTAATTAAGCAAATAAATCAAAAAGCCTCTTTAATAAATTCACCACCTAACAATAATTGAATTATGTATAAGTATTAACTAATCTTATTAATAAATTTAAGAAGTAAACTACCCGAAACAAATCTCGCAAAACGCCACAAACAACCCCCAATCACATGGCCAAACAGACGGTGGTCAACCCGCCGGTCAACAGCCACACGGCCTCGGTCCTCACGGTCAATGGTCACGGTCAACGGCCTTAATACGGGTTAAGGTCAAACGTAAACAATTGATATTAGATGATTAGGTATCTTACCGAAATTAATTATCGCAAGGTGCAAAGCTCCGTCTTAAAGTTGTCTCACAAAAGCTCTCCTCACAATTGTATTTGAGTTTTTGATGAATAATAATTATAATTGTGAGGCATATGGTTGGTATTTGTATAAGTTGATAGGAGAAGTAGGAAGGTTCTAAGAAAGTCCCTTTAATAATAAAATAATGAAAATATCTTAGAGCATAGGTAATACCCAAACTAAATACCACCTTCCTTCCTCTTGGTCCCCCACTGTGGCCCTACACGGCTCACCACACGGTCCAATGTGGTCCCCACTCCGTCTTATTTGCTTATTTTATTTTACTTCTTTTCTATTACGACTACAACTTATTATTTATTATTCCACTTAATATTTATTCATCTTATTATTTATTTACGACTACCCACATAAATATAAATATAAACATAAACTATTAATTAAAATACGGAGTATTACAGTCTTCCCTCCTTAAAAAGAACTTCGTCCCGAAGTTCACCGCTTCCTACTACTCAGCCAACCAATAAATTTATGATCGAGCACACATTTAGATAAATTACTAACAGAAATGATCACAAACTAACGCGGTGTTATATCCTACCCTCGTAAAAAACAGTTACGTCCTAGTAACTAGCATACCTTATACGAACAAAAGAGGATACTTCTCCTTCATCTCATCTTCAACCTCCCATGTAGCTTCCTCAACATTATGATTAGACCATTAAACTTTCACCAAAACGACCTCACTATTTCTAGTTTTCCGAACCTTTTTGTCTAAAATCTCCTTAGCCACCTCCTCATAAGACAAATTCTCATCTAATTCGGCTGTCTCAACTTCTAACACATGAGTAGGATAACTTACATACTTCCTTAACTGTGAAACATGAAAAACGTTATGAACTCTTGCCAATGATGGTGGAAGTGCAAGACGATAAGCCACTTCACCAATTCTATCTAAAATCTCATAAGATACAATGTACTTCTGACTCGACTTCCCACTCTTACCAAACCTCATCACCCCCTTCATCGGTGATACTTTTAACAACACCATGTCTCCTATAGCAAACTCAATCTCACTCCTCTTTAAGTCAGCATAACTCTTTTGTCGATCTTGTGCAGCTCTCATCTTTTCTCTAATCACATGCACTTGCTCAATCATCTGTTGAATCAATTCAGGTCCCAATGTCATAGCTTCAGTGACATCGTCCCAACAAACTGGACTCCTATACTGCCTCCCATACAAAGCTTCAAACAGTGCCATACCAATACTAGCGTGACAACTATTGTTATAAGAAAATTCTATTAGATCCAACCTTTCTTCCCATGATCCTCCAAATTCCAAAACACAAGCTCTTGACATGTCTTCTAAAGTCTAAATAGTTCTTTCCGTCTGTCCATCTGTAGCTGGATGAAATGCAGTGCTCATTTTCAAAGTCTTACCCATACACTCCTGCAATTCTTGCCAAAACTTAGAGATAAACCTCGAATCACGATCAGAAACAATATCCTTAGGAATTCTGAGTAACCTCACGACATTCTTAACATATGCTCTAGCTAACTCAACCTTACTCTAAGTATCCTTCATTGGAATAAAGTGCGATGTCTTAGTCAAACGATCTACTATTACCTAAATCATATTATTCCCTTTCTGAGTACGAGGTAAACCAACGATAAAATCCATAGAAATACTCTCCCACTTCCATTCAGGTACATCCAAAGACTGTATTTTCCCTTGTGGTCTCTTATGTTCACCTTTCACCCTTTGTCAAACCAAACATCTAGAAACAAACTCAGCAATTTCCTTTTTCATTCCTGGCCACCAAAACGTCTTCTTTAAATCCTTGTACAACTTATCTCCTCCAGGATGCACAAAATATGGTGTAGAATGTGCTTCAGCTAAAATCTTTCTTTTCAATTCCTCGTCATCAGGTACGCACCATCTTCTATCGAATCTCAGACCTCCATCTACCCCTACAACAAATCATGATGAAATGCCTTCCTCCACGGCCGCACGCCACCTCTCCAACTTCGGATCTCCTTTCTATTTCTCTCGGATTTCCGCATATAGTTCTGGTTCAATCGTCAGATCTCCAACTGAATCCCTTTTCCTTATTACACAAATTTCCATTTCCTTTAATTCATCTTGCAACCTAACCCGCGACATAGCTAAACATAAGGCATGAACCGACTTCCTACTCAAAGCATCTTCTACTACATTAGCCTTTCCCTCATGGTAAATTATCTCCATATCATAATCCCCAATCAATTCTATCCACCTCCTTTGTCTCATATTAAGCTCCTTTTGAGTGTAAATATACTTAAGGCTCTTATGGACAGAAAATACCTTTAAAGTAGCTCCATATAAATAATGCCTCCATAACTTAAGAGCAAACACGACCGCCCCTAACTCCAGATCGTGCGTTGGGTAATTTTCTTCATATGGTCTCAGCTGTCTCGATGCATAGGCGATTACTCTCCCTCTTTGAATTAGCACACATCCCGATCCATTTTTCGAAGCATCGGTATACACCTCAAAAACCTCACTCCCTTCTGGTAAAGTTAATATAGGTGCTGTGGTCAAACGCTCCTTTAAGGTTAGAAAAGCTGTTTCACAACTCTCATCCCACTTAAACCGATTCTCCTTCCTCATCAACGCAGTCAAAGGCTTAGCTAACTTAGAAAAATCCTTCACAAACCTCTTGTAACAGCCAGCCAATCCTAGAAAACTTCGCACATCCGCCACATTCTTTGGTTTCTCCCACTTAGTTACCACTTCGGTCTTACTTGGATCAACTGACACTCCCTCCTTTGAAATTACGTGTCCCAAAAATGCTACTTTATCCAACCAAAACTCACACTTACTCAACTTAGCATATAAATCATTCTCCCTCAAGGTTAGCAAAACGATTCTTAAATGCTTCTCATGCTCCTCAATATTCTGAGAGTACACCAATATGTCATCAATAAAGACTACTACAAACTGATCAAGATAAGGACTAAACACTCTATTCATCAAATCCATAAATACTGCGGGTGCATTAGTCAAACCAAAAGGCATAACTACAAACTCGTAATGCCCACACCTCGTCCTAAAAGCAGTCTTAGGTACATATTCCTCCTTAACTCTCAACTGATGGTATCCCGACATTAGATCAATTTTAGAGAAAACTCTTGCTCCACTCAACTGATCAAATAAATCATCAATCCTAGGCAAAGGATATCTATTCTTAATTGTTACATTGTTCAGTTCCCTGTAGTCTATGCACAATCTCATGCTCCCATCCTTCTTCTTAACAAATAAAACTGGCGCTCCCCAGGGCTACATACTTGGTCTTATATAACCCTTCTCTAACAATTCCTCTGGTCGGATTCACTCGGAGATTTAGTTTTCGGTTACTTGTCGTTAGGAGCACCTAGACCAAAACAATATTTATAACTTCACAAACAACTCTACTATTAGTAAAGAGGCAAGTAAAGGTCGGATCCGAAGGGACGGGTATTGATGTAGGATTTTCGATTGCAAGTAGCGGTGTCCAGGGGTGTCACGATTGGGGTTGAGATGAGAAGATCACTAAACTAAATAGCAATTAAAGTAAACAAGCAAGATGATTAAAATGAGATGTAAACAATTGATAAAAAGCACGAGGGTGTCATGGGGTCATAAGGGATTCATGTGATTTGATCATACAAATATATTTTCAACTAGATGTAAGCAATTATTGTTGTGATGGATCGAGTTGGTTTATATCTTACAATACTAGGAAGGTTTGGGTCGCGGAGCGGAATCGATTAGATTGTACAACACCTACAAGTCGACTTAATCCTCCCTACTCAACTATATGCATGGTCTAATGAGACTCGAGTTGGTTTATGTCTTACAAGTCTCATTGAAAAGGTAAGTGATGGGTAAAAAATGCAAGGATTCATAGGCTCGCATTTCATCAAACATAACATGTACATAAGTTGAGATCACAACAAGCAAGCAAATAAACTATGAAAACATATTAAATTAAGCATGAATCATTCCCCATGTTGGTTTCCCCTAATTACCCATCAACCCTTGTAAATGAAACTACTCACTCATTATCAAGTTTGACATGTTAACAAGGTTGTCAATCACATTAACAAAGCAAAACTTGATGAATAAATGAAGATGATTAACAATAATTAAAAAGGGATTAAGAGGATTATACCTAATAATGATTCCAAAATAAAGCAAAGAATAGTAGAAGTACTTGATGATTGATTGGAAGGTTGTCAATCTCCCAATAATAACCCAAATAATCTTCAATTACCCAAAATAAAAGATGTACAAAAGAGAGATTAAGGAAATGAGATTTGTATTAAGACTTGATTAGAAGTTGATTACAAGATTAAAAAGAGATTAGAATGATATAAACTACACTAAGGATTGATAAGAAGAACATGATGGGGTATTTATGGTGGGGATTAGGTACACAAATTTTGGTTTACTAAGGGCTTAAATGACGATTAAGTCCTTTAGGAATCGCTCCTCTCAAAGGAGATGCCAGTCTCCTTTTTGCCGGTCTTTCATAAATATGCGCATCTTTCATGGAGGGAAGAAAAGGTCGTGTACGCCTGTAAGGGAATCCGAGCGTCCAAGGTGTCGGGACGGGCAGATTTCCTGGTGGATGGACGGGCGGATTGATGGGTTGGACGAGCGGATTGTGGTGCAGTTGGACGGGCGTCTTGATGGCAATGACGCTCGGATTTCTCACGCGTTGGACGGGCGTCTTTCCTAGTTGGACGGGCGGATTGTGTCACAACTTTCTTTCCTTCTTTTCTTCTTCCAATAATCCTCCGGGATTTAGTCGGGTATGCAAGGATTTCTTCATCATTGCCCATCTACTATAATATGTACAAAGGCCTTCTAGTCTTGTATTCTCTTTGATGCTTGGTCATTAGATTCGATCAAATTAGCTCCATTTTGCCATGAAAATGCAAGGTTTGCACTCCTCTCTTACCAAGGGAACAAAACCTCAAAGAATATGCAAAACAAAGGACTAAAGATAGTAAATGACCCAAATATGCACTAAAAAGAATAGGAACGAGGCTAATTCTGGGACTAAATATGCTCAAATAATGGTCACATCAAATATCCCCAAACCGAACCTTTGCTCGTCCCGAGTAAAGAGGTGACAAAACTAGGACCGTTATTTAATCTAACCTAATAACATAGCCGATATGAGACAATTAGCGGGTCTCACTCCGCCCCTTCAACTTACAACAAGACAACCATGAGGTAGGATGCCTTCTTGCAAGGCAAGGTGGGTCTTGCCAAAATGGCGAAACATCCAATCATTAAAGCACACAAAATCAAGTAATTGATGCATCTACAAAAGAATAGCCACTTTCCTCATCTAAGTGGCGGAAATTATCTAAAAGGGAAGCAATTCAAGGGTACATACTCCTTCATAGATGCAATTTCTTCAAACTACTAAGCCTAGAAGGATACCAATAAATCACCTCCAAATTGTGTCAAGCTAGGGTACCTTTGTCCTCAATCGTTAAATGCTTTTGTCAAGAATAGACTCCCTATGGTGTTAGAAACACTGGAGGATCGCGGAATTCCCCCTCTTGCCTAGACAAGAAGAAGGGTCGTCCCCTCTCTACCATGCACAAAAGTGGATACGATGGATAAAGGGATCTATAGAATTTGAGTTTCATTTGGGAGTTTGCTTTGTTGTTGTTTTTCCCCCTAATTTCTCGTGGCATATAACATTTGAGAACACTTTCTTTTGCCATTTCTTTTGATTTTTGGCATTTCAATACTTGACAACTTTTCAACTTTTTGCATTTTCTTGTTGAACATTTTCAAAGTCACCCCATATGTAGTGAGGGTGCCTTATATTTGAAGCATATGAGTTCTATTTTTGCTCCTCTTTTCTTTTGATGCATTTTGCAAACTTTTTCTTTTCTTTTCTTTTCATTTCTTGAACTCAAATTTGAACAGTTTCTTTTTGTGCCCATTCCCTTTGATGACAAAATTGTGGTAGAACATGGATGAATGATGGTTTCATGGTTTCAAGGGTCACCTTGCAATAAACGGTAGCCAAGGAGTTATCACACCACAAGGTACTCTTGACTAGGTCTTAATCCATGGGTCAAAGGATACTAGCATGACACATCCTAGTGTGTTTTACAAGCATTCTAACAAGCAAAGTCTTAAGAAGAAAAAGCATCTACTAGGGCCTTATATACACTTGTCAAGCTTCCCAAGTAGATGGTTTCACAAAAATTTTCCTAAATGCAACTATATGCCATGATGCAACTAACATTTATACATCCTAAGGCATATGATTCTACCAACTAGTATGTCAAATAAACTAATTGCAATCCTAAATTCACATTGTTTATTCCGCATCAATCAAAATAAAGCCACATAGTCATTAACATAAAGAGGAAAAAGGAGATTGGAAAGATCATACCATGCGGTCTTCAATATCCTCATGTCTCGGATGTGGCGTAGTCGATCAATGTGAACAAGGATGATCAAACACAATATATACAAAACAATATATACAAGACTACACTACAAAGGAAATGAACGTGTTTTTGATTTTTCAATTTTTCAATTTATATGGTTTTTTCGAAATTTTTAATTTTTTTTTTTTTTGATTTTTGAATAAAAGTCAAGTTAGAATTTCCCATCCCCACACTAGTATGGGCATTGTCCTCAATGGCCAATACGATAGAAAATTATGCAAGCATGATGCATGATTTCTAGACTAAATGCAAACTATACTAAGCTACACTACATGATGTAGGGTTTTTGTTATGGCGGAGAGCGTAATTTAGAGTACCTCCCGATGCGTATGCATGGACTTCCCCAAACCAAAATAGACATTATTTCTAACGTCTTGAATTTCGGGGTAGTTCATGCACACGGAATGCAATGCATGAAATTACAAATTGTCATTTTGGATTTTACATGTGGGAACAATAAAAAGAACACCTTAATGGAGCCAAGGTGTTAGTCCTCCATGTTGCTAGGACTCCTCAAAATGAAAACAAATATGGTACAAGTTATCAAAACATCAAATTCTTTTCATGAAAATTGAAAATAAAGAGAGGGGATAAGGAAACTTCACTTAAGCTTTTGATGGGTGCCTCATACCCGCTCCATCTAGCTATGAAGAGACCTCTAGAGATCGCCATCATCCCCCTCTAGGTCACTATCCCAAACTTCCTTGGATGCATCACTTGCATTAAAGTCCATGAACTCATCTTCCCCGCTATTGAGCTCCACCGTATCCCCACCATAAGATCTATCACTCCCTTCTCCTTCTTGCCCATTTGATCCTTCATTTGCTTTTTCCGAGTTTGGGAAGAGAATGTCCATTTGGGCCCAAGAGGGGAACATTCCCTCATCACTAACCTTCCCTTGTTGAACCAAATTGTGGAATTGAGGGTAAAGAGCATAATAGCTATCCACGGTGGCTTTATATTGACGCAAATGCATGGCTTGGAGAATCCCCGTCACAAAGTCATCTCGGGGGAGAATAAAGGGGTTAGGGTGGTTGTATGGTTGGTATTGAAAAGGGTAGGGAGGTGTCTTGATTTTCTCATTCTATGGCTCTTGTTGTTGTTGGGGATTTGGTGGTGGTGGTGCTTGACTTGCTTGGGTTGGGTTTGCGGGGATAAGGTATGACGGGATCGGTGATAGAGGACCCCTCCTTGGTGAGATTCTTGGTAGACTGGTCATTGGTAAGTAGATTGGGTCACTCCCCTTTGTTATCCATTTGATTCTCTTATCAACCCCCTCGAGGGTTATCCAATGATGTTGCACAAGAAGGAGTTCTTCATTTATCCTTGTATTCCCGGAAAGAGGAGTGTACTCATTGTTCTCATTGAATTTTGGATTGAAATGTTTTGCAATCCTTGTAATGAGCCCTCCATTGACGATATGTTTCGTTCCATCGTCATCTCCGTTTCTAAACTTAGCCCACTTCTTAAGTAGTACGAGAGGCGCATTAAAATGGTATCCACCTGTTCCTTGGATATTGAGATACGACTCTATGAACACAAGATCGAGTTCGTTCACAATTGCCGGGTCCCGGCGTGCAAGGATGGTGCCGGAAAGGAACCGGTAGGTGAGTCTAAAGATAGGGTTTTGAATGTGGAAAGCTAGACACTCCTTAATGTACATGAAATCTCGGCCGGTCATGGCTCTCCATAGGGGTGCAACACTATATTTCTTCGGTTTTGATGTCCGGGTAGGCGAGACATCAAGGCCAAGCACATTATCAAATTCCACTAGAGTCATCATACTCGAAACACTTTCCAACCTAAATTCTATACAAATCGTTTTGTTCAAGGTTGTGATTTTCAAGAAGCTTAAAAATTCAAGAATAAGGGATCGGTAGGTTTGCTCGTGCATGTGGAATAGGGTAGAGAGACCAAACAATTCAAAAAGGGCTTCCATCTGATGGTAAATCCCAAAGTTCCTTAAAGTTCTATGGCATAAAAACTTTGTAGGGAGAATGTTCTTACCAAGAAGTCGGTGAAAAACGAGCCTTTGCACATCATTTACGAATTCAACATTAGAGAAGTCATGAAGCTTGGTAAGATCCACAATTTCTTCATGTTCCCTCCTTAGAGTGTTGATGTGAGAAGTATAAGAACTTCCTCTCACTCTTGGTCTTCTTCTATCCCTAAATAGAGATCCTGTTGGTCCCATTCTTTGATTGTAGAGTTAGAATTTTTGATTTGTTGAAGTATGGAGATGCTCTTTGTGAATTGAATATTGCTTTTGAAACCCTAGAAGTTGGGGGTTTTTGTTTTTGGGGAATGAAAGAGTGTTTGGGATATGTTTTGGAGTCATAGGAGAGTGGGTTTTTATAATACAAGTGGAAGGAAGGATGATGTGTCGCAAATTGTGTGGTGGGGGAGAAATAAAATCGAGAAAATCGAGAATAAAGGTCGTAGGGAGACGAGCGGATTCGGGCTTGGGACGCTTGGATTCCCTCTATTTGGGACGAGCGGATTCCTGGGAAGACGCTCGGATTCTCTAACACCGGATTTTTCCAAAATTTAAAGCAGCCAAGACGAGCGGATTCTTGGTTAGGACGGGCGTCTTTGCTGAAGTCGGACGAGCGTCTTGTCTGAGGGACGCTAGGATTTCCTTACAGGATAGTATCCTAAAGTCATGTAGCAAAAAGACGAGCGGAATTTCGGAGAGACGGGCGTCTGAAAGAAGACGAGCGGATTGCCTCCCGAGACGCTCGGATTCGGGATCAGGATAAAATATCTGCATGTCAGCTACTCTGGACGAGCGAATTCTCCTCGTTTTTACTTTTCTCCGATAGAAAGCTTCCCCACACTTGAAAACTATTTCCTTCCTTCATCAAAAATAATTAGTGACCTTCCCTCACTTACTCTCATGGAAAGAATTATGTTTATGATAAAAGGAATGCAACAAAGTTAAAAAATACAAGTTAGAAGGGTTAGTATATTTACAAGTGGTGGTTTAGGGAGGACTCCACCAAACTCTCCCTTTGATGATTTCTTCAAGGATGAGGAGGCCCGAGGTAGGTGACCTCGACCTCTCCAATAAATGCTTCCTCATAATATGGCTTCAATCTTTGGCCATTGACCTTGAATGTGCTTCCATCTTCCGCTTTGATTTCAAAGTCTCCATACTTTCCAACCTCGGTGATCACATAGGGACCCATCTATCTAGAGTTCAACTTCCCGGGAAAGAGTCGATATCGGGAATTGAATAGAAGGACTTTATCTCCTTTGTGAAAGGCTTTTTGCTTGATCCTCTTGTCATGAAGCAACTTTGTCCTTTCCTTGTAGATCTTGGCATTCTCATAAGATTGTAGTCGAAATTCTTCCAACTCTTGAATTTGTATCATCCTCCTTTGACCACTTAATTTGAGATCAAGGTTAAGAGCTCTGATTGCCCAAAAAGCTTTGTACTCTAATTCGATTGGCATGTGGCATGCTTTTCGATAAACAACCTTGTAAGGAGAGGCTCCTATGGAAGTCTTATAAGCCGTCCTATAAGCCCAAAGAGCGTCATCAAGCTTTGTACTCCAATCCTTTCGGGTCTTGTTGACAACTTTCTCAAGAATTTGCTTGATCTCTCTATTTGAAACTTCAACTTGACCGCTTGTTTGACGATGGTATCCTAAACCGGTTCTATGTTGAACACCGTATTTGGTCAAAAGTGATGCGAGCTTCTTCTCGTGAAAATGCGTTCCTCCATCACTTATGATTGCTCTAGGGACTCCGAACCTTGGGAAGATTATTTTCATGAAGAGCTTGGTGACCGTCTTTGCATCATCGTTTGGGGTGGCAATTGCCTCCACCCATTTTGAGACGTAGTCTATGCCCACAAGGATATATTGTTCCCATTGGATGTCACAAAGGGCCTTGGTAGTCGATCCCCCAAACGTCGAAGATCTCCACCTCTAGTATGCCCCTTTGTGGCATTTCATTCCTCCAATAGATATTCCCCGTCCTTTGACAAGCATCACAATGAATGATGAACTCCCTTGTATCTTGGAACATCGTAGGCCAATAGAAGCCTGATTGAAGAATTTTTGCAATGGTTCTCCTTGCTCCATGGTGTCCCCGTATGGTGATGAGTGGCATCCTTCCAAGATTCCTTGAACTTCCCATTGAGGGATGCACCTCCGGTAGAGCCCATCACTACACTCCTTGTAAAGATTTGGGTCATCCCAAAAGTACCTTTTTACTTCGAATAAGAACCTCTTCCTTTGGTTGTAGTTCAAATTTGGCGGGAGTACTCTTCCAACAATATAGTTGGCATAATCGGCAAACCATGGGGTGATGTGCCTTTCGAGTTGTGTTTGAATGGCCATCAAGATATCGTCGGGAAATGAGTCATTGATCGGTGTTTCTCCTTGTTCATCGTGAAACCGGATCCCTGACAAGTGATCCGCCACTACATTTTCGGCTCCTTTCTTGTCTCTTATTTCCAAGTCGAATTCTTGAAGAAGCAAAATCCATCTCAACAACCTTGGTTTTGCCTCTTTCTTTATTAAGAGATGTCGAAGAGCACGGTGATCCGAAAAGACAATCTCCTTGGATCCAAGTAAGTAGGAACGGAATTTGTCCAAAGCATAGATAATGGCAAGAAGCTCTTTCTCGGTGGTATCATAGTTCACTTGGGAGGGATCAAGAGTCTTGCTTATATAGTAGATAGCATGTAGAGCTATCCCTACCGGTTGGCCAAGAACCGCTCCAACGGCGTAGTTACTAGCATCACACATAATCTCGAATGGTAATTCCTAATTTGGAGGTTGAATGATCAGTGCCGAGATTAGTGCTTCCTTGATTCTATTAAAGGCTTCAACACACTCATCAGTGAAGTGGAATTGGGCATCTTTAAGTAAGATTTGAGTGAGGGGTTTCGCTATTTTTGAGAAATCTTTTATGAAACGGTGATAGAAACCCGCGTGACCGAGAAAACTTCTCACCCCTCTAACATTCACGAGAGGTGGGAGTTTCTCTATCACCTCAACCTTAGCTTTATCGACTTCGATGCCCTTTTCCGAGATTAAATGACCCAAAACAATTCCTTCATTGACCATGAAGTGACACTTTTCCCAATTTAAAACAAGACTAACATCTTCACACTTTTGCAATACAAGAGAGAGATTATGCAAACATGAGTCAAAGCCTTTTCCGTAATTTCTAAAATCATCCATAAAAACTTCCATTATGGTCTCTAGGTAATCGGAGAAGACACTCATCATGCATCTTTGAAAAGTGGCGGGGGCATTACACAAGCCAAAAGGCATTCTCCTATATGCAAAAGTACCATAAGGGCATGTGAAGGTGGTCTTGTGTTGGTCATCCGGGTGTATAGGGATTTGAAAGAATCCCGAATATCCGTCAAGGTAGCAAAAGAACTTGTTGGAGGCTAACCTCTCAAGCATTTGGTCAATGAATGGTAGGGGGAAATGATCCTTCCTTGTTGCGGAATTCAATTTTCGATAGTCAATACACATACGCCAACCGGTGATCTTCCTTGTGGGTATTAGTTCATTCTTGTCATTCGTCACCACCGTGGTACCTCCTTTCTTAGGTACCACTTGAACGGGGCTAACCCACAAAGAGTCTGATATGGGATATATGATTCCCGCATCAAGTAATTTCATAACTTCTCCTTTGACAACTTCTTGCATGTGGGGGTTTAATCTCCTTTGAGATTGAATGGTAGGTCTATGGTCCTCCTCTAGATGAATTCTATGCATACAAAAGTTGGGACTTATCCCCTTAAGGTCATCTAGACTATAACCTATAGCCTTTTCATGTTGTTTCAACACATCAAGCAATTTTCCCAATTGGTTTTCATTAAGTTTGTCATTAACAATCACGGGTTTGGTCTTAGATTCATCAAGGAAAGCATATTTCAAATTTGGGGGAAGGGGTTTTAAAGTTGGAATTTGTACCTCACTTTCCTCCTTTGAAGGTTCATTGAGAACTTGCTCCATTTCCATTAGACACTCCATTCTCATAGCATGTTCAACTTGTTCTTCAAGCTCATCACTCTCGTCATACTCGAATTCCATGACAAATTCTTCTTGCTCTTCGGCTTGTAAGATGTCTTCTAGGATTGATTGCTCATGTTCTATAGGTTGATATGCTTCCACAAGGATGTTATGTACTAATTCGGATTGCTCATGAGTAAGTTCTTTGTTAGCTAGAGCGGCCTCAAAAAAATCTACCTCTAACTCCCAATGCATATTTTTGGCCTCACTTGCTTCCAAGGCTTCCAATGCTTGCATGGGGTCTTTGATGAAAGGTATACTTAAGTGGTCCTCAACAAAACAATCTATAATATCCATCTTGCAAAATATCGAACAACTTGAAAACAATTAAAACAAACCATGAGGAGTTTTACTTCCCCAAGGCAAAGAAAGACACAACTAATAACAATCTAAGAAAATCAAATCAAGTTAACACCGTCCCCAGCAACGGCGCCATTTTTGGTCGGACTCACTCGGAGATTTAGTTTTCGGTTACTTGTCGTTAGGAGCACCTAGACCAAAACAATATTTATAACTTCACAAACAACTCTACTATTAGTAAAGAGGCAAGTAAAGGTCGGATCCCAAGGGACGGGTATTGATGTAGGATTTTCGATTGCAAGTAGCGGTGTCTAGGGGTGTCACGATTGGGGTTGAGATGAGAAGATCACTAAACTAAATAGCAATAAAATTAAACAAGCAAGATGATTAAAATGAGATGTAAACAATTGATAAAAAGCACTAGGGTGTCATGGGGTCATAGGGGATTCATGGGAATTGATCATACAAACATATTCTCAAATTATAAGCAAGCAATTATTGTTGTGATGGATCGAGTTGGTTTATATCTTACAATCCTAGGAAGGTTTGCGTCCCGGAGCCGAATCGATTAGATTGTACAACACCTACAAGTCGACTTAATCCTCCCTACTCAACTATATGCATGGTCTAATGAGACTCGAGTTGGTTTATGTCTTACAAGTCTCATTGAAAAGGTAAGTGATGGGTAAAAAATGCAAGGATTCATAGGCTCGCATTTCATCAAACATAACATGTGCATAAGTTGAGGTCATAACAAGCAAGCAAATAAACTATGAAAACATATTAAATTAAGCATGAATCATTCCCCATGTTGGTTTCCCCTAATTACCCATTAACCCTAGTTAAGGAAACTACTCACTCATTATCAAGTTTGACATGTTAACAAGGTTGTCAATCACATTAACAAAGCAAAATATGATGAATAAATGAAGATGATTAACAATAATTAAAAAGGGATTAAGAGGATTATACCTACTAATGATTCCAAAATACAGCAAAGAATAGTAGAAGTACTTGATGATTGATTGGAAGGTTGTCAATCTCCCAATAATAACCCAAATAATCTTCAATTACCCAAAATAAATGATGAACAAAAGAGAGATTAAGGAAATGAGATTTGTATTAAGACTTGATTAGAATTTGATTACAAGATTAAGAAGAGATTAGAATGATATAAACTACACTAAGGATTGATAAGAAGAACATGATTATCTAATTAGACTAATGGGGTATTTATAGTGGGGATTAGGTACACAAATTAGGGTTTACTAAGGGCTTAAATTATAACAACCCGACCCACCACGATCGTAACACAACCCAATAAGATGGGATACGTACCTTTGGGCCCATTACTTGTCCTCACTTAAGCCCAAAAGCACAAGGCCTTGTTACTAAGTGGTGGTGAAATTCCTTATAAACATATCACAACCTCCTCAATTCCCCGATGTGGGATAACCTTACTCTCAAATACTGTGGTGTTACAATCTCCCCCACTTAAAGAACACAACGTCCTCGTTGTGCCTTCAACTTGACCGCAGCCAAGCCCAGAATCCTCCCCCGCTAGGTGTGTGACCCGGGTACTCCCGACCACGGGTTCACCATACGGTCGCAGGGTCGCTCTGATACCATTTATAACAACCCGACCCACCACGATCGTAACACAACCCAATAAGATGGGATACGTACCTTTGGGCCCATTACTTGTCCTCACTTAAGCCCAAAAGCACAAGGCCTTGTTACTAGGTGGTGGTGAAATTCCTTATAAACATATCACAACCTCCTCAATTCCCCGATGTGGGACAACCTTACTCTCAAATACTGTGGTGTTACATAAATGACGATTAAGTCCTTGAGGAATCGCTCCTCTCAAAGGAGATACCGGTCCCCTTTTTGCCGGTCTTTCATAAATATGCGCATCTTTCATGGAGGGAAGAAAAGGTCGTGTGGGCCTGTAAGGGAATCCGAGCGTCCAAGGTGTCGGGACGGGCGAATTTCCTGGTGGATGGATGGGCGGATTGATGGGCTGGACGAGCGGATTGTGGTGCAGTTGGACGGGCGTCTTGATGGCAAAGACGCTCGGATTCCTCACGTGTTGGACGGGCGTCTTTTCTAGTTGGACGGGCGGATTATGTCACAGCTTTCTTTCCTTCTTTTCTTCTTCCAATAATCCTCCGGGATTTAGTCGGGGATGCAAGGATTTCTTCATTATTGCCCATCTACTATAATATGTACAAAGGCCTTCTAGTCTTGTATTGTCTTTGATGCTTGGTCATTAGATTCGATCAATTTAGCTCCATTTTGCCATGAAAATGCAAGGTTTGCACTCCTCTCCTACCAAGGGAACAAAACCTCAAAGAATATGCAAAACAAAGGACTAAAGATAGTAAATGACCCAAATATGCACTAAAAAGCATAGGAACGAGGCTAATTCGGGGACTAAATATGCTCAAATAATGGTCACATCATCCTCCAACTGCTTCTTCAACTCCTCCAATTCCTTAAGCCCCATACTGTAAGGTGCCTTAGAAATAGATCCAGTCCCTGGTTTAAGCTCAATATTAAAGTCCACATCTCTCTTTGGAGGTAAACCCGAAATTTCTTCTGGAAACACATCCCGAAACTCACTTACTACGGAAATTTTGTCCGCGCCTTTTACCACCTCACGCCTGTCCCACACGTGGCACAAAATCAACTCTCCTCTCTTCATTAAATAAGACTTCAAGGTAACTATTGATATAAGTCTCACTTTTGGGTTCATCACAAATCCCTTATAATACACTCTTACTCACTTTGGTCCTTCCAAAGATACTTTCTTTTGATAACAATCTATGAAAGCTCTATTTCTACTCAACCAATCCATTCCCAAAATAATCTCAAATCCTCCTAACGGAAATTCTATTAAATCCATAGGAAATAAAACTTCGCCTATAAGGATATTCACATTCCTAAACATTTTGGTGCATATTATCGATTCCCCAGAAGGTATTGTTACTTTATGTTTAATTACTACTGGGTCACCCAATCCCATCACTTTAGCATGGCCACTAGATATAAATGAATGAGTTGCTCCCGAATCAAACAAAACATAAGATGGCTTAGAGTTAGTTAGAAAAGTACCAGAAATCACATGAGCATCTCCCTAAGCTGCCTCTTTTCCTATCATGAACAACTTGCCACTGTTCTTCACACCACCCTACACCGTAGATGTCGACGGCACTCCTTGCTTCCCGGTGTCATTCTGGTTCTCTCAATTTCCGTTCCCTTGGCTATTGTTTACGCGATTCCGAATTTTGTTGCTATTGTTATAGCTCCTCTGATTGTTCCAAGATCCGTTAAAACGATTGCTTCCATAGCTAGGTGATGGTGTTTTAAATCCATTAAAAGTTCCACTACTAAATCCTCCATTTATATTATTCATGCTATTCCTTCTCGCGGTAATCCTACACTCCACAATTTTGTGACCAAACTTTCCGCATCCGTAGCACTGTGGTCTCTTCGTACCACTCGCTCCACTTGTCGTCCTTCCACGGCCGAAACCACCTCAACTCGCGGCTTCACCAGCAGAAAACGAACGGTGTTTATTTTAATTCTGCTTCTTATTTCCTCCAGTCCCTTCACTTGTAGCCTCAACCTTCCTCTTTTCACCCTTGTCTTTCTTTTCCTCCTTCACCATGTCGGCAATTCTCTCGGCATGTCCCGCTCTTTGGTATACTTTCTCTACGGTACTTGGCTCTCCAGCTGCCAACCTCTTCTTGATACGCGTAGTTAATGTTGGAGCTTGTGTCCTCCACAAATTAGTGTGATAACATTTGTAAATCTCTTATAGGTTCACAAGGGTATACTTCGTATTTTATCAGTTGATTAACGATTACCTAATAACGGTTGGCTTGCTAGAAAGTTTGACGTTATTATCATACTGATGGCGGTGATCAACTGGTCCCTAAAAGTCACACCTAAAGGATGTGTTTGAGAGATGTGGTTATGGAAATGTAATCACATTGATTCCTTATATAACTAAACAGTTAGCTAATGTGTTGATGAGACGATTATTTAATGCCGATTAAATAATATTAGCTAAGATTTAATTAATTCAATTCGTAAACTTGAATATAATATGTTATATTTAATTAATGTATATAATGTTAGCTTGTACGAATTAATATGTTAATTCGTAATTAAATGTAATCGGTTATATTTAATCAGCGAATGATAATTATACGATATTGTCATAATAAATTATTATTGACCCATATTAATAAATCTACCGCAAGCTGTTGTGTGTAAACTTGTTAATACGGAATAATATAAATGACAATTTATGTTTAATACATTTTATACATTTTGCATACTACCAAAATAAGTAGATTTAATCTCATTATTTTTGGGTAGGTAGAAAAACCGAAATAAAGAGAAAATAATCTCTTCTAATTTCGGTATTTGGGCCGAAAATTTGGAGAGAAAAGATCTCCCTCTTTCACTCTTATTTCGGTTACAATAAGAGGTGAGGATAGATCATTTTTCTAACCTAACCTAATTCTTGCCTCTCATCTCAACACAAAAAAAAACCGAAAACCCTAATTAATTTTACATAAAATTTGGGGATCGATTCTAGCAACAAGCAAAGGGCATATCTCATATCATCTTGGGTGCAACTGATAGGTGAATATCATTGCGATATTGTTCTTAGGCCGATTTTGCTAGGACCGAAGGTTGTTTCTTCATTCTCTACTTTTGTTTATGCAATTTATTTTATGACATGCTTTCATCATGATAAAGTCGTTATAATCCTTAATAATAAGGGAAGTATACAGATTTATTTCCCACAAGTGGTATCAGAGCCAAGGCCACGATTTTATTTTGATGATTTTCATAATTTAATTTAGCAAAAGATGAAAGGAATTTCGAAAAAAAAAAAGGGTTTCGGCTATAAAAAAAAATTTGCCGATAAGTTTTTTTTTGCCGTCTGTTTTTTTTTCTTTTGTTTTGATGATTTATTTCCATTTAGATTTATTCATATTATTGTTTTAATAGGTTAAGATAATAATATAATGAATTTGTAGATGTTAGGTTTAATGAGGATTAAATCATAATGTAAATGGAAATCGTCTAGTTGTTGATGATAAATTATTTTTTGCTATATTGTTTTTGGCATAAATGGTTCTAAATTGTTGTTTAGAATCATGTTTCATAAATTTACATGTTTATATTATAAGATGAATATGCCAATCTTGTTAATAGCAACAATAAACGATTTTGTTCATCAATATTATGTTTTTGCAATGAGGGCATAATGCCGAATTGAAATGAATTTTTAGGGCTGTCTCGTTTTTTCCAGCCGAAGATTCGGATTTTGCTGAAAAACCGAGAAAATTTTTGGGGGCTGATTCGGTTTTTGCAGAATTACCGAAAAAAAGAAAAAGGTTTTTTTGATTTCTGTTTTTTTTTCAACCGAGCTGGAAAAATAAAAAAAAAATAAAAATTCTTGTTTTTTTTCGTTTTGCCTAGAGCAAAAGTAAAAAAAAGGATTTTGCTTGGTTTGTTTTGGCCTAGAAAGATTATACATTATATTTACAATGTATGATAAATTATTGTGAAGCGGTTCATAATTTATAGATACCTAATTATTTTAAAGATGTTTAAAATAATGTTGGATTAAATTCATATTACAAGATTAATGTGAATTAAGATTAAAATTAATGTGATTAATTGAGGAATTGTCACTTAATTTGATCATTTAAATAGGTTGTTTGGGTAAAATTAATCTACATAATTAAAGAATTATGTCTTGTATGTTTAATTTTTTTTAGTTGATGCATTTTATTTAGTTGAATGAATCGTTGAATGGTTTTATTACGTATTTTTGCAATCGGTTGTAATTTGTAATACCTAGTGTGGCCTTAGTCAAATTATGTTTTCGTAATGATGGAAATATAATTTTTAATGTAATTTGAGATCTCGTATCTCCGTTTGGTTTTCTTTATTTATTACGGTTTTGAAATTAGAATGTAAATAGGTTTATTATGTAATTTTAAATTGTAATTTTGAGAAGACCAAAGATGGAGATGGAGCTCACTCGCTTACATGGATCAAGATGGAACATCAAGACAAGCTTCTCGGGTCCAAGGATGGATTCCAAAGTTGTATTTATGTTCATCTTGATAGGATAGGCCACACTAGGACTTTATTTTTGTTTTACGTTTTACCGTTCTTATTGCTTTTCATTCACATGCTAGTTAGTGCATCATTTTCCGCCTAAAACCAAACCACCTACTAAAATGCATGAAAATTGACACATATAGGTTATATGTTAGTTTTCATAGACATACAGATGTCACTCAGTTTAAGCCATCGCCTTAGTTTATTCATTCACGCATGCTAGATATTAGTTCACTTAAAATGAATTAAAATGAAGATGATGGGATCTTCCTCTAAAACGGAAATTGAGACTAGTCTTTATAAGGGCAAACAACTATGAATCCCTTCTTCGTCGGTAGGCATAATATGACCCCTTCTACGTTGGGTAAGTAGTTTGTGTTGACTTAGTTTATCTCAACATTATAGTCCGAAGAGTTTCTCGTGATTATGATGGACTAAAGATAGAATTTACAGAAATTTATCGACCAAGAATTCTAACAGTAGAATTAGCCAAAAGGTTGGCTTATCAATTTACAGATAATTGAGTCTTGTGATCATTTATATAATTCTTGAGGAAGGTCAATTGTATAAATGCATGAGTCTTCACGTTATAACAGTATTGCAATTAGACTTAAAATCAAATCGATGCATATGCTTATTATTTATTCTTCTTTTCGCAGTGTAGAACACGTTTATATTACTGTTACAACAAATGGCTGGAAATAACGAAATCCCAATGCCGAGTGCCACACTTGGACGCGAGTCCTGGCTTAAAATTTTTATGGACAACATTAATCAGTTCACACGTATGAAAAATGACGGGTCCAACTTTGCGGACTGGGAGGCAGCAATACGGAATGCAGCCATTGCTGACGGTAAGCTCAAGTACTTAACTGAGCCAATACCGCCAAACCCAGGCCCAAATGCAAGAGTCAACGATACAGTTGCTTATAGTGATTTCGTTATGGAAGCGGGTGCGATAAAGAACGTACTCATCTTTGCAATGGAAACCAATTTTCAGAGACGCTTCATTGCCCAAGGTGCAAACAAGATTTTCACCACGCTCACTAATGAGTTCTCAAAAGCACCGAGAATCGTTACTTATGAGCATACCTGTCGCTTCTTTGATGCAAAACTCCAGAAGGGCCAACCGGTTAGCCCACACATTCTTCACATGATTGAGAATGTCGAGAAGCTGGAGGCACTTAATTGCAAAATCTGTGAGAGCATAGTCATTGACCGTATGCTTCATTCACTTCATGATGGTTTTGCCCTTTTCAGGGCAAATTACTATATGAATGACATGAAGAAAAGTCCTCATGAGCTCCACTATCTTCTCGTGTAGACCGAGAAGGATAGGAAATTGAGTGGGAGCATGAAGCAAGATGTTCTCATTATTTCCAATAAAAGTATGGGTAAGGGCAACGCTCATGGCGACCTAGCTGTAGGTAAGCCAAAGTTTAAAAAGCCAGGAAACGGTAAGAGTGGGCCTGGTGAGATTAGTGGCTCACAAGGCAAGGCAAATAGCTAGGGCAGTGACATTGAGTGCCACCATTGTCACAAGACTGGACATTTGAGGAGGAACTGTCCCGTGTACCGTGAGGACATCAAAGCAGGCCGCGTCGTTCCTGTTGGTATGTCATCTTATATTCATATGATTGAGATTAACCATGCAAGTTTCGGAACTTGGGTACTTGATACTGGTTGTGGTTCTCATCTGTGTAATCATTTGCAGGGCCTAAAGAACATCATACCTCTCGAAAAAGGTGATGTGGACCTGCGAGTCGGGAATGGAGCACGAGTTGCTGCAATCTCGAAGGGAACATACGTAATCCAACTCCCTAGTGGTTTTGAGTTATTTTATATAACTGTTACTATGTACCAAGTTTGTCTAAGAACATTATTTCTGTTTCCGTACTTGCTAAAGACGGTTTTGCATTTTCAATAAAGGATAATAGCTGTATTTTCTCTTTCAATGAAATGATTTATGGCAAAGCAGTTTCCATGAATGGAATTTATATCTTAGATCAAACCACGGAAGTATTACACGTGAATAATAAGAAATTAAAGGTTGGTGACAAAGATCAAACCTATCTATGGCATTGTCGAATGGGACACATAAATGAGAAACGCGTGAAGAAACTCGTCGATAATGGGACTATTCCCGCATTCGATTTTTCTATATATGGCACGTGTGAATCATGTCTCATTGTCAAAATGACTCGAATTTCCTTCAAAGGTGTTGGAATGCGCGCTAGTGACCTATTAGGACTCATACATACTGATGTTTGTGGACCTATGTCAATTACCGCTAGAGATGGCTATAGATATTTTATCACTTTCACGGACGATTTGAGTAGATACGGATATGTATACTTAATGAAGCATAAAAGTGAGTCCTTTGATAAATTCAAGGAATACCAGAACAGGGTTGAGAACCAACTGGGTAGAAAGGTTAAAGCACTCCGTTCAGATCGGGGTGGCGAATATCTTTCAAATGAGTTTGATCAACACCTTAAAGACTGTGGAACCGTTTTGCAGTTAACTCCACCTGGAACACCTCAATTAAATGGTGTGTCCGAACGGAGAAATCGAACCTTACTTGATATGGTTCGATCCATGATGAGTCACACGGTAGTGCCTGATTCATTATGGGGCTTCGCTCTTTTGTCAGCTGCTCTTATACTTAACCGAAGTCCGACTAAAGCTGTCGACAAGACTCCATATGAAATGTGGAAGGGAACGGTCCCTAACTTGTCCTTTATTCGGGTTTGGGGCTGCGAGGCTTATGTCAAGTGGAGAAACGAGGATAAGCTCGGCCCGCGATCGGTCAAGACATATTTTATAGGTTATCCAAAAGGAACGTTTGGTCATTACTTCTATTCGCCTACCGAACATCGAGTTTTTGTTGCGGCTAGTGCGACGTTCTTAGAGAAAGAATTTCTCGAGAACAAGACAAGTAATAGAACCTTCGAGCTGTTGGAGATTCCAGAACCAACAACCGAGGAACAGATGGAGAAAGTTGTTCCTCCAACTGATGATACGGTTAATATTCCTGAGGAACCTAGGAGGTCGGGTAGATTCTCTAATCCTCCGGACAGATACATTGGTATGGTCGAGGATAATGACGTTTTGCTCCTAGAGAGTAATGAACCCGCTACCTATAAAGGTGCTATGGCCTGTTCCGACTCAAAGCTATGGCTCGAAGCCATGCAATCCGAGATGGACTCCATGTATGAGAATGACGTATGGGATCTTGTTGATTTACCTAATAAGGTAAAACCTCTACAGTGCAAATGGCTTTACAAAATAAAGCATTATGTAGACGCGCAACCAGATACCTATAAGGCACGACTAGTGGCAAAAGGTTTCACTCAAGTGCACGGATTGCATTATGATGAGATTTTTACACCCGTAGTCATGCTATGTTCCATTCGGATAATCTTAGCGATTGCCACTTTTCATGACTATGAAATTTGGCAAATGGATGTGAAAACCGCCTTCTTAAACTGTTATTTGGAGGAAGAGTTGTACACGGTGCAACCCGAAGGTTTCATAGATCCTGAACATCCTAAGAAAGTATGCAAGCTTAAGCGTTCCATTTATGGACTTAAGCAAGCTTCTCGGAGTTGGAATCATCGTTTCGACCAGGTGATAAAAGAGTATGGCTTCACTCGATCGGTCGAGGAACCATGCTTATATATCAAGTCGAGTGGGAGCAAGATTGTATTCTTGATGTTGTATGTCGATGACATACTCTTGATTGGGAATGACATTCCTCTTCCATCTTCGGTTACAGGATGGTTGAACAACCATTTCCAGATGAAAGATCTGGGTGAGGCACAACGCATTTTGGGAATCCGTATCTACCGAGATAGATCACGACGGACGTTATCACTGAGTCAGGAGTCTTATTTGGATAAGATTCTTGAGAGGTTCAACATGACCAACTCCAAGAAGGAGTACCTTCCAATGTCATCTGGGATGCAGTTGAGCAAGTCTCATTCACCCACGATGCCTGAAGGAATTGAGCGCATGAGTCGTGTTCCTTATGCATCTGCAATAGGATCAATCAAGTATGCCATGATATGCACACGTCCAGACGTGGCATATGCATTAAGTATGACGAGTCGGTACCAAAAGACTCCAGGTGAAACACACTGAATAGCTGTTAAAAACATCCTCAAGTACCTACGGAGGACTAAGGATTGGGTATTGACTTATGGAGGAGATACTAAGCTATGCGCCATCGGTTACGCAGATGCTAGCTTCCAAACGGATCGAGATGACTCAAAATCTCAGTCCGGGTTCGTCTTTACTCTTAATGGTGCTGCGGTCAGCTGGAAGAGTTCCAAACAGAGTGTTGTAGCAGATTCTACTACTGAATCCGAGTACTATGCCGCTTCGGAGGCAGCAAAGGAAGCGATATGGATGCGTCAATTCTTACAAGGACTTACGATAGTTCCTAGTTCGAATTACCCGATCACCATCTATTGTGACAATAGAGGTGCCATCTTCCAAGCTAAGGAGCCAAAGTCTAGCAACAAATCTAGACATGTACATCGCAAAGCTCACCTGATCCGTGATTAGAGGGAGCAAGAGGAGATAGTGATTGACAAGATTGCGACGGATGATAACATCGCCGATCCTCTCACTAAACCGTTGAATTATGATAAGCATGTAGGGCACGTTATTTCCATGGGAATTAAACGTGTTCCTGAGTTGTAGTAGTTGATTATGGATTCGATACATTATCTTTTTCATATACTATTTATAACTTCATCGCTTTAATATAATATTTTGTTTTTCATGTGGATTGTACTGACAACATTGAACTCCACAAAGTGAACTGAATTACATTATATTTGTTTTGGTCCGTAATTGCCTACATGAGCTGATAACTCTGGCTATTATATTGTGCAATCGATTGATGGTGGGTTCAACGAGCCATAAGTCAAACGGTTGACTGATCGATCACAAATGCGAGATTATAACGATACCTCAAAGGACAAATTTTTGTGACAACGTAATGGAGTCCTAAATTTTTAAAAGTATTAGGTGCCAGGTCGTGGATAGGACATCCATTGTGTTCCTAGAGTCGATTCTTTTGACTATCGACTGTCTCTTGAGATTAAGGCAGTTTTTGGGTGACTTTGGTTTCTTTCTCACGGATGCCGAATCGGAGGCTAAGTAGATTTTTTCTGGGTCATTTCATAATGTGCTTACATCTGCAGGATTCGAGTTGAGGAAAATATCCAACCCTTATCAGGTATAGTTATTTCTCAGGTCCACTCGAGGAGTTGTAACTGAAATGCATGGCCATGCTCGAATGATGATTCGTTTATCAGTTAAGTTACTCTCTATTCGGGGAAACCACTCTTGATGATGATCACTTGTAAAATACGACCTTTGTGAATACGGATTTTGCAAATTGTTTTACATTGAGTGGGAGAAATTTTAGGATATGAGAATCGGTTATCGCACATACACTTGTGAGGACGAGTGGGAGTTTGTTGGAGCTTGTGTCCTCCACAAATTAGAGTGATAACATTTGAAAATCTCTTATAGGTTCACAAGGGTATACTTCGTATTTTATCAGTTGATTAACGATTACCTAATAACGGTTGGCTTGCTAGAAAGTTTGACGTTATTATCATACTGATGGCGGTGATCAACTGGTCCCTAAAAGTCACACCTAAAGGATGTGTTTGAGAGATGTGGTTATGGAAATGTAATCACATTGATGCCTTATATAACTAAAAAGTTAGTTAATGTGTTGATGAGACGATTATTTAATGCCGATTAAATAATATTAGCTAAGACGAATTAACTGTCAATTCGTAAAATTGAATATAATATGTTATATTTAATTAATGTATATAATGTTAGCTTGTACGAATTAATATGTTAATTCGTAATTAAATGTAATCGGTTATATTTAATCAGCGAATGATAATTATACGATATTGTCATAATAAATTATTATTGACCCATATTAATAAATCTACCGCAAGCTGTTGTGTGTAAACTTGTTAATACGGAATAATATAAATGACAATTTATGTTTAATACATTTTATACATTTTGCATACTAACAAAATAAGTGGATTTAATCTCATTATTTTTGGGTAGGTAGAAAAACCAAAATAAAGAGAAAATAATCTCTTCTAATTTCGGTATTTGGGCCGAAAATTTGGATAGAAAAGATCTCCCTCATTCACTCTTATTTCGGTTAAAATAAGAGGTGAGGATAGATCATTTTTCTAACCTAACCTAATTCTTGCCTCTCATCTCAACACAAAAAAACCGAAAACCCTAATTAATTTTACTGAAAATTTGGGGATCGATTCTAGCAACAAGCAAAGGGCATATCTCATATCATCTTGGGTGCAACTGATAGGTGAATATCATTGCGATATTGTTCTTAGGTCGATTTTGCTAGGACCGAAGGTTGTTTCTTCATTCTCTACTTTTGTTTATGCAATTTATTTTATGACATGCTTTCATCATGATAAAGTCGTTATAATCCTTAATAATAAGGGAAGTATACAGATTTATTTCCCACAGTTAAACCCTTCACAAACCTTAAACCAACACCTCCTCTCCATAATTCAAATCCGACACATACTCAGCTAACTCCATGAATCTATTATGATAATCTTCTATGGTCATCTCCTCTGTCATTTTGAATGAATCAAACTCCGACCTCATCTTACTCCTAACATGTTCAGGTACAAACGTGCCCCTCAAAGTATCCTTAAATCCTTTCCATGAGACAAATGGTTCATCACTCTCCTTTCATGCCTCCCTAATCACTGCCTTGTTGCGGTTCCACCACAACCCAGCCTTTCCTTTCAAGTAGTGTGCAGGTTGATCTACTTGCAATTCCTCAGGACAGTTTAAGACTTCGAAAAGATTGTCAAACTCCCTACCCTAATCTCCCAGGAGCGACGGTTCACCAAGTCCATCATACTTCATTGGGTTATGACGAGCAATAGCCGCACTCATCTTAGAAGGATCCTTTGTCGCAGTCTTTGATTGTAGAGCAGCAGTGAGTGCATCATTGGTTGTAATGAGCCTATCGATCTCTTCCTAAGTCATAGCTGTGGATATAGCTTTCTTGGGTGCCATTTTGGTTCTAATAAGATAAAATAAGAAACATAAGTTTCTGTTCTAAGAAGTTTTGTGTATTAGGTAGAAGATAAAATTTCCTGCATACAAAAGAATATGTGATTGATCGAGCTGGCCTTGCTCAACCAACCACGACATACACGACATCAGGGCCTCACGGCATCACGACCCCCTTTTCTTTCTTTTCGTAATTAATTATTTTGTATACATGTTTAGTCTTTAATTCATACAATCTCATAGTTCTATGCCTACAGGCTCAGGGCAACACATTCCGCATATCTCTAGACATAAAATTTACTAAACATGTAATTCAGATATACACAATAAATTCATGTGAGGATGCAACAATCCATTATTTATATTTCTCCATCTCAAGCCATTTATGATATTTCAAGAAAATTTTCATGCATATTCATGCCATGAATTAGAACAAGCTCAAAATAATTTTGAATCACCACACTGCCATTACATAGGTCACATGCCTATTACCCACACATAGGCCACACGCCTATTACCTCCATCTGTCTCAAAATTTCTTACCTTTCGTTCTCATCCTGCTAATAAAATTAGTACTTCTCGCAACTTTAAGTAACAATTAGACCCTTAAGGTAAAGCATCCACACTAACCACCCTTCTCTCTCTTTATCCTTCCTCGAGGTGACCGGCTCAAAACTGAAAAGAGCCAGATCAAGGACGTCTCCCTAACCTAGAAAATGGGCTCCTAAACAGTTTTTACCCCGGGTTCATTTTATTAGACTCGTCCTAAGTTCATTAAATTCATTTGTTTCAGGCCTTAGGATCGTTCGCTCTGATACCACTTTGTAACACCCCCATTTATTTAAGAGCCTTTAGCTAGACATTCCCAAATAAATAAAGGTGTCACCATCTTAGTTGCCTGAGGTAGTAAGTATAAAAGACAACAATACAAAAGTACTTTAAGACGATATATTATTAAAGTGCCTCAAAATAGTTTATTACAAATATGCAACCTAATAAATAATTATTATAGGGTATTTAAACAACTCGCAGCGGAATTAAAATAAATAGTGTCTGAATATTAATAAGGCGATCTCTAGACTCGAGTGATCTCGTCCCAAAGTTCCCCTCTAAGCATCCAGCCCTTGTCACAAGCTAACCTGAAATCAATCTGCTCCCCATTATGGTTCATCACAGGTGTTCACGAATACACAGTCAACCACGAGGTTGAGTAGGTTAACCAAACAACAATAACAATAATGATAATCCATTAGCCTGCAACACAATCAACGAACCAAACCAAGGTCATCGTTCTCATACACGCACGGGTCACACACGGCACATACACGGCACACACACGGCTTGACCGTGCCACACACACACGCACCATACGGTGAATTCCAATCCGACACCACACACGGTTTACTGCTCAGGTCCATGGCCCACTCCTAACGCCACCATGCCTGTCCGACCATCATACGTACACGACCACGGCACTTACATATCCCCGTGCCTGACCGACCAAACAATCTCAACAACAATGCCAATCTCAATGCCAATCTCTTTCACAATCAATCAACAACAGATATCCAACCAACAAGATAATAATTAATATGATCATAAGACAACAATGATATCAATAAGCTCAAGACAACAATTACGACGATGTGCTCAAGACAACAATTTCATAAATAATTCATCTTCCAACAATTCTCCAATTACCAATATAGTAAAGTTGAGTAGTTAACCTACCTCTTAGCAAATCTTCTCAATTAAGCAAATAAATCAAAAAGCCTCTTCAATAAATTCACCACCTAACAATAATTGAATTATGTATAATTATTAACTAAATTTATTAATAAATTTAAGAAGTAAACTACCCGAAACAAATCTCGCAAAACGACACAAACAACCCCCAATCACACGGCCAAACCGACGGTGGTCAACTCGCTGGTCAACAGCCACACGGCCTCGGTCCTCATGGTCAACGGTCACGGTCAACGGCCTTAATACGGGTCATGGTCAAACGTAAACAATTGATATTAGATGATTAGGTATCTTACCGAAATTAATTATCGCAAGGTGCAAAGCTCCGTTTTAAAGTTGTCTCACAAAAGCTCTCCTCACAATTGTATTTGAGTTTTTGAAGAAGAATAATTATAATTGTGAGGCATATGGTTGGTATTTATATAATTTGATAGGAGAAGTAGGAAGGTTCTAGGAAAGTCCATTTAATAATAAAATAATGAAAATATCTTAGAGCATAGGTAACACCCAAACCAAATACCACCTTCCTTCCTCTTGGTCCCCCACTGTGGCCCTACACGGCTCACTACACGGTCCAATGTAGACCCCACTGCATCTTATTTGCTTATTTTATTTTACTTCTTTTCTATTACGACTACAACTTATTATTTATTATTCCACTTAATATTTATTCATCTTATTATTTATTTACGTCTACCCACATAAATATAAATATTAACATAAACTATTATTTAAAATACGGAGTATTACAATTTGTCCTTTATAATACAAGCTCTCATTCAAGTTATTTGGGTTTCATATTATGTTCTTATTGTTCAAGTTCCACTTTCCTTGTTACGGTAATCTCAATTCTTGTTATTTGATAGTTTTTATTATTATTATTAGCATTCTCATATAGTTATTAGCTATTACATTTTCATTATTAGTTATTATCACTATAGTTTATTCCTAGTAATTTCATTCACATTTATCATCAAAGTCATTTCACTAATTATTTGTTATCATATTAGTTATTTTATTTCTGTTATTATCATTTGGTATAATTCTAAATCCATCGTATTCATTTAGTCTTATTTCTTTTATTATCATGTTTACCACTTCATATATCACCATTAGTTCTATTTCTAATATGAGTGAGTAGTTTCACATGTCTAGGAATTATGGAAGGCATGCATAATTAGTATTTATAACTGTTAAATTAGGATGATGTAATATTGTTTAATAGTTTCTATCACATGCTTGTTTTATTTGCTAATCTTTGATAATTGTGAAAGACCATAACCCCAATTAGACCTCTCTAATTAGGTTATCAAAATTTCTTTATTTAGAAATCTTTGGATCTATGCATTATGCATGTAATATATGAGCATTAAAAAAAATAAAAGAAGAGGAAAACAATTTTCCTTACATTGATTATGGTAATAATGGGCACAACAAGATCACCATCTTGGTTGTTCTTGAGCTATTTATCAATGGCAAGATCCTCCATAAACCCATTCTCCAAAATAGGAGATCTCCTATCTTAAGCACCCAAGAACTAAACCCAAAATCTTAAATATATATTAACTAGATAAATTATCTAGGACACCCTTGCTAATATGTAAATATTACTAACAAACTTAGTAAATATTTAAGATTTATTACTAGCAATTAGTAATTTGATTTTACTTGGATTTAGAGAGATGTACTCTAGAATTTTCCACATGCAAAAGTTGAGTGAAAAATGATCAACACAAGTGTTGTGTCCTACATGCTTTGGACGGTTCATGTGGGTCTTATGGGGAGTGTTTTTCCTTTCCTTTTTATGACCCAGTGAAAGTGTGTCTTGAATAGAATAAAAGTTAATTGGGAAGAACAAAGTTTAGTGGAAGAAAAAGCATGCATGAAAATAAATCATGATCCTTTCACTCACAAATATGAACCGTGTAATGTGCCCTCACATGGGTCCATTTCGATTTTACAATTTGTCTGACAAATCGATATAAATCTTCCGTCTTTTGCATCTTTAATGTTAACAACGTTTCCCAATTATTTCCGTCTTAAACACTCCGTAAATATGTATGTACACCTACACATATATTTACGTACTAATACTAATCACATTAGTCAATTAGTACTAATTTAACAATTAACTGCTTAATCATTAATTCCCGTCTCAAATAATTTATTATTCAATTATCGCATAATTAAATAATAATTTCCGCGCCTCGAGTTCACAACTCGATATCTCTCTAAATTACTTAATCGACTAACTCTTAGTCAGTTTATCAAGGGACTAATTAAACTATATCTCATACAATTAATTAGATTTCATGTTGGGGGTCCTTCCTTTAGGTGTGACTGAAAGGGATCAGCTGAACACCGCCGTCTCACGACAGTAACGTCAAACCCTAGTTGGCCAACCGTTACCGATATAAGTTGATAAGCTGACTAGTATTGCCAATGAATATCCCATGCATATTCCTTAATGAGATTTAATGTGATCACGCACTATTGTGGAGGACAACTACTCCAACAATCTCTCACTTGTCCGAGACAAGTTGTGCGATGATTATAACACACAATTGTGGATAACTCTTTATCTCAACAATATACTGCTTGTACCATACAAAGGTGTATTACCGATTCTCTTGTCCGTTTTAATAACAATCTCCCACTCAATGCAAGGTGTCTTTCAGGTCGCACTTGCACATGAACATATCGTGAGTGGTTTTCTCGATCGGGAGTGTGACCGCGAGACCGGAAAAATCTACCATAGATTACTTCCGAGCGTGACCACGCATTTCCCAGTCACAACTCCTCGAGTGGCCTTGAGATGTATAAACCCAACTTGGTCGGGTGAACAATTCCTGTCTGCCCTATCTATCCTTTTGCACAATACAGATCACCATGACCCAGTAGATGCCCTTTGACCTCCTTTCACGGTACGACCTAGGACAAAAACCAAAGTCACTCGGAAACTGCACTGGCTCAGATAATAGTCTCCAGTTCGAAGAATCGACTCATAGGAATATCATAGAAGTCCCTGCCACGACCAGGCATCTGCAATAGATCTAAGGGACTCTATAAATGTCACTGCCCGCCAAAGTGTCCAACAGTCTGTCTATGTAAACGATTAGTCATCCCTATGACCTTATGGTGCAGAACCTACCATCAATCGACTTACAATCTAGTCACTCCGAGACGTCACCTCATTAAGTGACTAGGGGCTAATACAATGTTCATCCTATTCACTTGAATTGGGGTTCAACATTGTCTCCACAACCAATTCGGATAAACAAAGTATTCAATGTTTTCAGTCAAAACTGAATAATTGAGTTCTTGAAGAGACTCAAACAATGAATGCAATCATCACTTATGTAAATATTAATAATCTATCCAATATTTACATAACGATCTTTAGCAATTAAGGTATACTCCTCAATCACATTGAGATTAAATAACCATTATGTCTACCTTATGCTAACGGCTTTGGTTAGAGGATTAGCAACAGTTGCATCACTCTACTTTCTATTGCTATTTTCCTTTGTTCCATGTAATCTTCTCATCACATAGAACCTTTCTGAGTACATGTCTAAACAAGTTTTTAGACTCTGGTTCTAGAGCCAGTCAAACACTCCCACTGTTTTCACAGTCTCTCGGGAGACGATGTTCGGCTAACAGAACTACTCTAGTTCCATTAAACTCTGGATATCAACGGTCTCTTTTACAACATCAGATGTTGTAATGTACTTGTAGATACCCAGTATCTGTTAAGACTTCAACAAACACCCGATGATTATCGGACTACAACATGCTTATGAATCGCAGCGTTTGATCGACAGTTTGTGTACAACTATACATCGGAAAACTTAAAACGATTTCGAAAATAAAACATTTCAAAACTTTTCAAATGTACCTGGAGTGTTTAATGCATGACGACAGGGTCACAATGACACTAACTAGAGTCAAAATCGACACCGGACCAAAAACCGACTCAAAAATCAAATCCTGACTCCAACAACGAGTCAAACCGAGTCAAACACAAAAAAAGAAACCTTTCAAATGCTTCCATGTTAAGATTTCCTGGAATCATACGTGCGACATGGCTCGCGCCTCTTTGAGCAGCCCATGCGGCCACGTCGCTCAAAACACACACAACCACCCATTTTCCTATAAATACCCCTCAAATGCCACCATTTGAGAGTTACGCGAGTGTCCGCCCCCTCATTTCTCCCTTAAATTCTAGACTCGACTTCTCAAGTCACAATCCGACACGCGTTTACGACGTACCCATCGTAAACACAAGCCTTGCACATTGTTTGGTACCGTCATCGTGCATTAAATCACTTGACCGACCATCTCGACCACTACACCATCACTAAACTTAACAAAACACTCTTTTACTTACTAAAACGGTTTTTAAACCGAGTTTTCCGGCCAAACAAGTTGATACACTTTCGTCGGTTTCTCGCCACAAGCCTAGTATGTAAGTATGAGGGTGTAAAAATCTTCTTTTATCATGTTTTCATATGTTTCATGACTATAACATGCTAAATCATGAATAACATGGTCCAAAACATGGGAAGAATGAGCCAAAACCGGATTTTTGGTTGATGTAGAGGCTACTTATGCAGCACATAGACTCGCGCCTAAAGCACCCTGCTCAACCTAAATCCAAACCGTGTTTGGTCTCTTCATCTCCTTCATTTATTTCATATTTGTAAGCGGCTTTTACCATTTCAAGTATTTTCAAACCATTTTTTTATGACATGTTTTTAACCATAAAACATTTTTCACCCTTGGTTCCTAATACCATGACGGTTTAATCCGTGTTTAGGTGATAATATTTGGTTAAATACATTATAAAAGGTATTTTAAAGCCTTTTATTTCATTTCTTTACATTTTGAAGGGTATTTTAAAGCCTTTCTCATTTCTTTACATTTTCAAAACAAATGTATTAGTCACCAACACAAAGTCTTCCTTGGTTCCACATACCATGTCGGATTTTAACCCGAGTACGATGATGAACGTTGACTAAATACAAATAAATAAACTTAAAACAATTAGTTCATAATTATCTTCAAAACTATTCATGTCAATCTTGCAAAACCGAACCCGACATTGAATATTGTTAAAACAATGGCGATTATTCAAGTCTCGTTCTTCAAATCGACACGAAAGCGGCCGAAACGGTCTTTTCAAACCAAGACGGGTTCAAACACCAAATTTTCAATACGTTTTAAAAACTCTTTCAATGGTCAGAAGACGTTTTCCATTGTCTGTTGACCCGCACCTAAACAGGCCACTCACTTTTCTATTTTCAAACCAGGACATACCCATTTGCATCGCCAACCGACTCGCGCCTCTTTTGCTGGTCTGATGCAGACCAGGAGAGACCCCTTTGCATCGCCAATAGGCTTGCGCCTCTTCTGGCTGCCTGATGCAGGGTTTGTTCCCCTTCCAGCATTTGTCCAGGACGATCCCGACTTCGGTTAACCCGAATACAGGATGGATCAGACGATGAATCTGCCCATTCAACATCATATTTGCAAAACGCCTTAGTAAGACAAATGGATCACGTTATGTACCATAAACCTAATTCGGGAAATGGATGTTTAATTTCCGTCTTGCATGCAAATAAACGTTAAATCCAACTCGACATCTTACACTTGATACTTGGATTAAACAAACCGACGTAGAAAGCTCACGTGTTAGGTTACAACTAGTGGACGCGCATTCATGCATTTACACGTTTTATCAACTTTTGCATTTAACCAACAAAGATCGATCAGTAGAGGCCGCTACCGCGGGCGGGATTGGGTGTCTGATTAACGGGCTTCTCAATACGTACCTTCACCTCTTACTCAGAAACTTTGGATAGTGGACGACCTTATCCAGGGCGTACGAGAGTCATTCTAGAGATAGGATGCTAAAGAGGGACGATTCCTTATCTTTAGTACCTATGTCAAACACTGCTTTGTGCTTCATTTGACTGAGGTATAAAGTGGATTCGAACGGGTTCCAAGCATCCCACAAATGCTTGGTGGCGACTCCGAACATCTCTTGCATCGTTTCAAGACCCTTGCCGAGACGAAACCGACCGATCTAAAACGATCCGGTCGAAAGCATTCGTACGCCGCCGAGCGTGGCTTTCAAAAAACACCGCTGCCTTTGTCCACAGATCGGCTGGGCATACGTAGGTGGGCCATGTCCACAGATTGGCGACTCCGCTAAGGGAAACTAGGACACTTGTGTCTTTGTGATCCCTAGATGGTGAGACTCGAACGAGGTCCTTGTTGAAATGCATTAATTGATATTACGGTCATAGTCGGGTTCCTTGTCCGGGCCTATAACCTAACCCTTTTCGACCAATTAGCTCGTCTCGTCGGCGTGAGTTTTCTCATCCCCGCGTTTCGAATCCCGATTGAGTCAAGCATATCGTTGACAATACACATTTCTGTTTCGTCAAGGAGCTTTCATCACCTTCGAGCACGAGGCTAGGGCACCCTCCTTACGCATTTTGTTTGGATTAGTATACCTCTCAAAAATTGGGGTTTGATTGCTTGGTGTGTATCCCACCCTTTAAGCCAAAACCCGTGTCAGCATTATGCATAATATAATGAAACCGCGAGTGCTTATGTGTTATGTGATCATAAGTCCTTCCGTGTCATTTTCAAACTTTAAAAACACCTTTTCTGCGCCGTTATAATGGCCATTTCAAACCTCGGTCTTTCGCCGACCGTTGCATTTCAAACAACACGCCTTTCTAGGCCGTCGTAATGACGATTTTCAAACTCGGTTTTCTACAACCATTTCAACACGCCTTTCTAGGCCGTCGCAATGACGATTTTCAAACCCGGTTTTCTACAACCATTTTAACACGCCTTTCTAGGCCGTCGAATGACGATTTTCAAAACCCTGTTTTCTACAACCATTTCAACACACCTTTTTAGGCCGTCGTAATGATGATTTTCAAACTCGGTTTCCTACAACCATTTCAAAACACCTTTTTACGCCGTTATAATCGTCGTGTCAAGACACGGATTTTAACCCGTCTTACGCCGACAATGGCGTTTTCAAAACCCGATAAAGGCACACACCCCTTTCTCGAGACATTTTCAAGATCCCGAGGACCATACACCATCTCCGAGACCTTTTCAAACCTTTCAAAACTCGATTTTTAAAACATACAATTTTGAGTTTCAAAAACCGTCTCTGGAAACAGTACCTTGTTTTCCGAGCCGACTCAAACTCAAACCGTCTTTTGAAAACAAACTTAAGATAACCCTTCAACTGACCGACTTGCGGAGATCCCTATTCTTCGGAAGCCGTCCATAAAGCGACAAATAAATCTTTTTGAAAATCTCTATTTTCGAAAACTTCAGTCCACCATTCCAATTCCTCCTCGTGTCTATCGAGTCAGAGCAAACGTACTTATGGGTCTTTACTTATGAGTCGTCTTACCACGAGACTCGTCCAACAGCGCCGCGCCACTACGTTGGACGCGTCAAAAAGTTCAGTCAACACCGTCACGTCATAAAACGAGTCAGCACCGAGGTACCACACACGGTCATCCTCGTCTTGTTGAGTCTGATCTTTGTTCTGTCCTTTGTGTTGTCTGCGTTCAGTCTTTGGACCGTGTCGGATTGAGATGTAATGTGAGCCGTATTTTTGCCTCAGAACCATGGCCTCGTCTTCATATTCGTCCATCAACAACAATGACAACAGAGATGTTACAACTGCCCAGCTAGCCAGCCGACTCAGTGCTCTTAAGGTTACCCTAGACCGGGTCGAGACCCGTATCGACACCCTGGAAAACAAGGAAACCGGAGAACACAACACTCTGCCCTTAACTGAAACCGAGAAAAGGCTCAAACTCTTGGAAGAACAACTTTTAGCCCAGGGTAACAACTTCCACCTCGAGAACAACCGAAGATTTGAACCCGTTAGGGATCAACTACCCAACAACTTCACCTTGACTGATGTGCCCAAATTCAAGGGAGTGGAGGACCCACTCAATCACATCTGAGCCTTCAAGGACTACATGGCCATAAAAGGAGTCAAACAGGAACTCTTCACCCGGATATTTCCATCATCCCTAGAACCGATCCCTCGCCCATGGTACTACTCCCTTGACCCGAAGAACCTCACTTCCTGGGATGAGGTTGAAGTTGAATTTGCTAAGCAGTATGCCGACAATGTCGAGATTCAGGCCAACACTCGTACTCTTGAGGTCCTAACTCAAAATGATAAAGAGGGATTCACAGAATTCATAAACCCGTTGGAGAAGAGTAAGCACTCAGTTGGCCAGCAAGCCAAGCGAGTCAACTTTGGTAGAGAAATTTGTCAACAATCTCCGCCCGGTATATGCCAACTTACTGAGATACCAAAACATCAAGACATTCCAGGATCTACAAATCCTTGGAACCCGCATCGAAGAAGACCTCCGAAAGGGTTTCCTAGCCAAAACCACTGGTAGAGGCTACCAGGGATCCACATCAACCGGATCTCACCCTTATGGTCAAACAAACAAAATTGACGAGGTCAACCTTCTCGAGCCAACCGCGAAAAGAGCTGAGCGCCCTCAAAGAGTGTTCACCAACCTAGGGTTAACTTATGCAAGCGCCCTAAAAAGGCTTATGGACCAAGGGAAATTACAACAAATTGGACCCACTCCGGATCCGTCTCATGCTAAGAAGTCCCGTTTCTGGAACCCTAATGCCTACAGCCAATACCACCAAGGGAAAGGTCATGACACGGAAACCTGTTTTAAGCTCAAACACGTCATTCAGGACATGATCGAAAAAGTGGAATTACCTTTGCCTCCACAAACTAAACCAAACAATAAGACAAACCCTTTGGGAATCCATACTATCTCCGATGACGAGCCAACTTTGGACTGCTAACACCTCATCTTACCAATTGATGATGAGGTGAATGTCCGGGAGAAGGATGCCTCGGACGGGGTATTCGTGTTTAGTGCCGCAACCATGCTTGCCATGTTCCAACAAGTTGAGGAGGCTATAGCCAGTATATCTGAAAGGATTAGTCGGCTTGATGACGCTTACCATCGATTAATTTTCAATCCTCCGAACACCCAAAACTACCCTCATCAGGAAGGATTGCTCCCGCGACCATTCAGGCATGCACCCCACAACAATCAACCCCACAACAATCAACCCCACAAAAATTACCCTCACAATAATTACCCTCACAAAAATTGCCCACCAAGGAATACCCCTCCGAGGTACCCTCGAGATCTCGAAATCAATGGTATCTGGCGAGATGATGCTGAGGATGTCTATGTGGTTTCGGGAAAAGGGAAACAGGCAAAAGAGATCGGTCATCTTACCCGGTCCGGACGCCCCTATCAAAATCCAAACAATTCAACAATTATTCCAACAACGAATGACAAAGTTGTCCCGGACGTGGACACTCAACCAAAGGCTCCCGAGAATTCGATCCTCAAGCAGCTGCAAAAAGCAAAAGCCGAAATTTCAATTTGGCAATTGATCGCCACATCCTTCGAGCATCGGCAAGCTCTGCTGCAAGCCTTGGGAAAACTGACTGTTCCCTCTACCTCCTCCCCTGAACAAGTGGTAGAACACATGACAAGGGATGTCCCCGACCTGAACAACCCTGTCATCTTCTTTGATGAGGATATCCCTCCATTCGGAGCCAACCATAACCTGGCCCTATAAATCACCGTCCAGTGCCTCAAGAAGAATGTTCATATGGTTCTAGTGGATGACGGATCCGCGGTTAATGTCATTCCCCTGAAAACAGCTCATAAACTGGGTATCAAAGAAGCTGATTTGGTCCCAACAAATCAAGGAGTACGCGCTTATGACGGCACTCGTCGTAAGGTTGCGGGGTTTATCACCCTAACCGTTACAACCGGACCTTTGGAAAGCCAAACCAGTTTTCAGGTGGTCGACATCGACGCCTCCTTTAACATGCTTATGGGATGCCCTTGGATTCACGCCGTCAAGGTAGTTACCTCAACCCTGCACCAGAAAATCAGGGTCCCTTTCAACGGGAAGATAATCACAATACCCGATTCCCCGATCAAAGTCGTCATGAAGAAGGGAATAGCCTCCCAAGCCATTGAGGAGGACGACAGTGAAATATGGGGATTTCAAGTCGTGAATGCCCTAACCGATGAATCAACACCTTTTGATTGTGACCCGTTTACCAACCTCACAGTCAACTGCATTCTGATGCGTCAGGGATATTTCCCGGGTTTACCCCTCAACCTGCTGAAGAGCACCTTGCCTCCCTTGAAATAGGCCAATGTCCCCAACATCCCCTTCGGGCTAGGCTATGAGCCTACCGATGATGACATCCAGGAGATGAACCTCCTAATACGGAAGCGCAAGAAGCACGGAGTCATTCTCTGTCCCTATCATTTAACCCTTATTGGGTACTTCATCCCCGAGGGAGAGACTGAACTCAACCACGGCTTTCCTGAGCCGATCTATGATTTTGTGGCCATGGTCCAACACTCGAGTGTAGAAGTCTTTCAAGACTGCTACTTCATCCCCGACAACACCAATGCTGCACCAACCAAGTCTGAGTCGACCCCATTCCTCGACGGACAAGCTGTCACTATCCTCTTCGGAGAAGACAACATCAAGCACCTCGACTACGAGGACATCATCAACATTGCTCTAAAGGACAACTAGTTTGACACCGCCGCCTTAATCTCTGATTCTGACCCAGAGAAAGCTACATAGGGTTGGAGGAAAACTGTCACGTGGACCAATCGTCAAGGCCGCATTCTCAAGATTACAACTGGAGAAGGCGTTATATATGTTCAAAGAGGGAAGTGAAGAAGAATCTGAGTTAGAGTCAGAGTCAGAGTCAGAGTCTGCCTTAGCTCCTAGCACTTCTGATGTCCCAGTCAGAGTCCCCTTCCCACTGTTTTATCACAAACTTGTGGCTGCTTCAGAGGCTGAGTCAACTAGAGTCATCCCCACTCCCACGGAAGGTGACAACCTGGAGCTTGTTCTAGGGGCCACCTCCCCTGCTGTGTTGCCTCTGACTGCCCACGAGATGTCCGTCCTATCCGTGCTTTTCGCTCAAGTAAACTTAATGAACGCTAAGTTTTCTTATGACTCGTCTCAATTTAACTGCAATGCAATTCTGAATGACTATGAGGAATTCGACTTGAGTGACTACCCACCTCACCTAGCCAAATAACTTGACAAACGGGAAACCAGGACCCCCATCATTGAGGAGACCGAACCTATTAACGTAGGGACCGACAACACAACTCAAGAACTTAGGATAAGGACAACCCTGGACCCCTCTTAAAGACAACAGTTCATTGACCTCCTAGACGAATACAAAGACGTACTCTCCTGGTCTTATTGAGACATGCCTGGGATTGACAGGGAGATTGCAGAACACATGACACCCATTAAGCCCGGAGCTAAGCCCGTAAAGCAAAAGTTGCGCCGAATGCGCCCTGAATGGGCCTTGAAAATCAAAGAAGAGGTGGATAAATAGTTCAAGGCTGGGTTCATCAAAGTGTCTGAGTACTCTGACTGGGTGGCCAACATTGTGCCTGTACCCAAGAAAGATGGGAGAATCCGGGTTTGCGTCGACTTCAGGGATCTGTACAAAGCATGTCCAAAGGACGACTTCCCTTTGCCACATGTTGACATCCTGGTGGACAGTACCGCCGAGCACGCCCTCCTATCATTCATGGACGGGTATGTTGGGTACAACCAGATAAAAATGGCTGAGGAAGACATGCACAAGACTGCATTCACTACACAGTGGGGTACATATTGCTACACTGTCATGCCCTTCGGCCTTACCAACGCCGGAGCAACCTATCAAAGAACCGCTACCACTCTACTAAATGATATGATGCACAAGGAGGTAGAGGTATATGTCAATGACATGAACGTCAAATCAAAAGAACGGGACGACCACATCAACGCCCTTCGAAAATTCTTCGCTCATTTGCGGAAATACAACAAGAGACTGAATCCTCAGAAGTGTGCATTCGGGGTCACCTCCGAAAAACTCTTGGGACACGTCGTCAGCAAAAGAGGCATTGAGATTGATCCAACCAAAATCAAAGCCCTTCAACAAATGCCTCGGCCTAAGAACGAGAAGGAGATTCGGGGATTTCTCGGTCAGGTTCAATACATCAGCCGCTTCATAGCTGATACTGTCGTTTCGTACCAAAAATAAAATACCTAGATACTACTAACAGAAGTCAGCGGTAAGTAGGGTCGATCTCCACAGGGAGGCGGTTTACTATCTACTTGTCTATTCTATCTGTCTAATGTCACTAATGGGGGTTTGAAATGTTTTGATTAAACTAAGAGGCTAAGGCGAGAGGAATAAAGATGCGAGGAATTAACAGTAAGAGGAGGGAAATATGCTAGGAGTCGGTCTACCGTGGCAGCTAACTATCGGGTCAACTTAGTCAATTAGACTATTGATAAGAAGAGCTATGGTCGTCACCTTTCGGTCCTTAAACCGCCCTAGGGTCTCCTAACTTAGCTTTCGCCCTAATTAGGTATCACCTATTGTAATTAAGCAAGCCTTCCCTTCCAAGCTTTCGATCCAGGTTGGGGTTAACTAGATAAATGGTCTCCTGCATGCATTCATTCAACCTAATAACAATTATATTGCCTAATACAATTCTATTCGCAAGACTAATCTAATCAAGTTGGTCCTATCATATCGCTACCACGGCTTCCCTAATCCTAACATACTAAGGGGAATTAGCTAGACATGGTGAAATAGAGAACAAGAAATAAAGAAGAAATAAACATTAAATAAAAGTAAAGAGAAGGAATCAATTACTGAAATATTGATCCGGAAAATAATGAAGAACAGAAGTAACAGTAACAATGTATGTGAAATGATAAGAGAGGAGAAGCCCAAGAGGGGAAGAGAAGAGAACCTACAATGACATACTGACTTCCTATTTATAAGAAAAATAGGATTTATTAACCTAATTGACGGAATTAAACCTGAAAAGCCCAGCTCGTAGACAAATCCACTCGATCGAGTGGAATAAAACCACTCGATCGAGCAAACTCAGCCAAAAACTGCTCGAACGACCAAGAATAGTGCTCGATCGTGTAAATGCTATTATTGAACTGGTCGATCGACCAGATAAACTACTCGATCGACTATTTATTGGACCTAAAACAACTCGATCAGCTAGAAAACTACTCGATCGAGTGCATACTAACTTCAGCAACTCATTAATCACGTTAGTTTGACTTTGACTTGTCCTTTCAAAAACACTCGATAGCAGTCGAACAGTGTTCGATCGAGTGAACTGGGCGTCTAAAACTGCTCGATCGAGAAGAATAGCAGTCGATCGAGTAGTTCTCTTCTTTGCAGGTGCTCGATCGAGTAAAATAATCACTCGATCGAGTGCATTTAGCAGCAAAAGTGCTCGATCGAGTACAAAAAGTACTCGATCGAGTGAACCTCAGTAATTCCTGCAAAACGCAATTAAAAACAGCCCGCAAACTAACTAAACAAGCATACTGAGATAGTCTATGGTATGAAAACCATTTATTACAATTGAAATAAAATAAAAAACGCAAAATAAAATCGCCGGGTTGCCTCCCGGGTAGCGGTAGCTTCAGTCAGGTCCCAACTCGACCTTCTTTTCTTCAAGCCTCTGTAATTATTTATAATCAAAGCAGCTTAAAGCGCGCAGCATTAGATCGTACATCTGCGCATGTGCTACACAAAAATGTAAGTAGCACCATAGTGGAATACAGAAATAGGAAATAAATTTAAACAACCGTTTAAGTCTAACAAATTTCCTATGTGAGCTCCTAAATTTATCCACAAAATAAAGGAGCGCGGGAGCAATAGACGATATATTAGGGTCCCGATTCAGATTAGCAATTTTGAGATGACATATACGGTGAAAATTCGTTAATTTATATGTCCACATGGAAGGGGGTATAGCATTAAAAGAAATAGCGCGAGTCAAACGAGACAATATACTATTAAAACAAACAATAATAAAATTATCGTTGACTACCTCAGGTTGGTTGCTCTCAACAATGGAATCACTGACAAAAGAATGTAACACCTCATCCGTGCTAGGAGCAAATACCGACTCAGCTGTCCTTTCGTTGCCCTCAGTGGAATTCGTCCCGTAAATCTCAGCCTCAAGTGCATCTAACTCGGCTTTGAATAAGGGGGATTCACCGTAACCGTTATCATCGTCAAAATCGTCATCTAAATCAAATCCACATGACGAATCATAGCTCCCAATGGCCAACTCACTCGATCGAGTAGAATTATTACTCGATTGAGCACTTTCCTCTTGATTTTTACTCGATCGACTGATTTGAACTACTCGATCGACTGATTCTTCTGAAATTTCACTCGATCGACTAATATAAGTCACTCGATCGAGTGATATTTCCTGGACAGGGCTGAAATCTTCGCGTAAGGCATTGAAATATGATAGAAACTCGTCATCCGAGTCATAGAGGTCATCCTCAGCATTGGCCAACACGGTTTCCTCAGGGGAAAATCCGCTCTTAGCAAGGTATACCTCTTCTTCTTGCATCTCAGCTACTAACTGAGCAATGTCAGTTTCGAGCTTATCAAGTCGCGAAAAAGTGCATTTATCATAATCTTGCCTCACTTACATTTGAGATGCAAGTGTCTCCAATAGGGATTTCAGCTCCGCAATTTCTTCTTCTTGTATATCAGGAGGATCTTGTTGCGGTGGCCATTGATAGGGTGGATGTGGCGGCACAACTACAGCTGCTTTACTAGCTCGACTACGCTGTTAGAACGCGTAAACTTCGTCATTCTCTGCCAGACAAAAAACTGTGATGCGGTCGTTTCTACACCAAAAATAAAATACCTAAGTACAACTAACAGAAGTCAGCGGTAAGTAGGGTCAATCTCCACAGGGAGGCGGTGTACTATCTATTTGTCCGTTTATCTGTCTAAATGTCACAATTGGGGGTTTGATTGATTTAACTAAACTAGAGATTAAGGCGAGGGAAGTGAATAAATAGTAAGAGAAAGAAGTATGCTAAGAGTCGGTCCACCGTGGCAGCTATCAGATCTATTAAATCAGGATTATTAAGGCGATTAGACTATTGATAGGAAGAGCTATGGTCGTCACCTTTCGGTCCTTAAACCGCCCTAGAGTGTAAACAGCTTAACTTTCGCCCTCACTGCAATACCCTATTGTAACTAAGCAAGTCTTCCCTTCCAATCTTTCGATCTAGGTCGGGGTTAACTAGAATTATGGTCTCCTGCATGCATTCATTCGACCGGATAACAATTAAATTGCCTAATACAATTCCTACCGCAGGGCTAATCTATTTAATACAGTTAAAGCATCGCTACCACGGCTTCCCTAATCCTAACATACTAAGGGAACTAGCTACTCATGGGAATGGGGGAAACAAGAATGAAATAAATAATAACAATAAACATTAAAAGGGAAGAAGAAAAGGGAAGAAGAATTACTAGATTAAGGGGTCCGGAAGAAATAAAAAGTAACAGTGTTTAAGGAAGGGGAAAGGAGTAACGTGATCCTTCCCGGATTGTTGGATGATTGCAAATGACAACCCTTACTCCTATTTATAAGAAATTAGGAGTAGGATTAAACCTAATGACGGAAAATAACTAAAAAGCCCAGCCCGTCATCAATATCCACTCGATCGACCACTTAAATCACTCGATCGAGTGAACTTGACTTTCGAAAATTTCGATCGACCAAGAAGGGTGCTCGATCGAGTAAGGCTATACAGGAACTGGTCGATCGAGTAGGAACACAACTCGATCGACTGATTATTCAACCTAAAACCACTCGATCGACCAAGAATGTCTTCGATCGAGTGATAATTGACTTCAGCAGCTTGTATTTCTCGTTAATTTGCCTTTGACTTATCCTTTTAGTGCCCGAAACACCTTCACGCATCCCAAGACAACAATATTTCCCGCTTCAAATCTACTCTTCCTCCAAATGCATGCAAAATGGACGGTAAATGACTTGATTTCGCTACTTTCTGGTTCATTCCTGCAATTAAGACAAAATAACCCAAAGTAGCACATACGGGGCATTTCGTAGCATAAAACCACGATAAAAGCGTAGAAATACGTGCATAAAATAGGCTAAAAAGACTATATAAAATGCACGTATCAAATCTCCCCAAACCAAACCTTTACTCGTCCCCGAGTAAACTCAAAACTATACGCTAATGGAACGGAAAAATAACTCAGAGCTAGCTACAAATGCCCACTTAAGCCAATTTAATGCAAGCAAACTAAAACTTATAGCTAAACAGTCAAATGCAAACGAGTTATAAGATGTTTATAAATAAAGCTGAACCGTCGCCCTTGCAAGACCTTAAATAATGGACTCTCACGGGTCACTCTTTCTCTCATGAAGCAAAGGGTAAGCATATATGTATAAGAGAGAAAGAAAAATAGTCGCTCACCTAAACTACGACCCACATAAACATGCATGCAAATAATATGATAGACAATTCTAACTACCGAACACACATTCCAACCAAACAAGGTCCTGTCACAGCCGAGGGCTTACAAAAATATGGTAAAGTGAGGCAATGGGTAAGAAAAGGCAAAACATTTATGGGAATGTGGAGGTATAGGTGATCAAGCTAGTACCTAAACAAAACCATATATCAACATCCGATTCTTAAGCAATTATGAATCTAAGCACATGCCCTTCAATTGGCACAAAATCTCACCAAACCAAACTGAACATACTCCTCAAATGATATAAGATAGAACATAGGAGCAGAAACCGTCTCATCAACATCTTTTTCTTTTCTTTTTCTATTTATTTTTCGGTTTCTTCATTCTTCACATCATTTTTTTCTTCTTTTTTTTTTCTTTTCATTTCATTTTTTCACTTTCATTCTTTTTCACGTCTTTTTTCCTCATCCTCCCTTTCTTCATAGATACCAACTCCGAATCAACAGAATATGCGCCAACATTTGATGCAATGAAATATATACCGCAAAACAACAATCTAAACTAGCTTGACAAGGCAGGCTAAATTTGGATGTAGCTAAGGGTCAACTGGCAAATTTGGCTAATGTGGAGTTAAATGGGTAAAAATGAAAGAAAGGGAATTTGTAAGCACCTCCCTGCATGTGACACCAACCACTAACCCGAATGTATGACAGCAAAAAGCAATTGAATTTCATATACGTGCAAATTAATGAACATGTTATGCAAGGAGTAACTACTCACAATCCTACATGAAACTGGTCATAAATGACACCAGTTTATAAGGCTCTAATTCTTAGAATTTATAAGTAGGTTGCCAAAATTTCAGGTCAAGTCTATATGTTCAGCTAAATTAAACATTAACTCGTAAATTATGCAAAAGACAAAGCTAAAAGATAACAGTTTAATGCAAGGCTTAAGCAAAAAGACAAATGCAGTGCAAATTCATCATTGAAATCTACCGTTCCGACTCAACCTATATGCTAAAATAAACGTGAATTTTTTCAAATTTTCAACAATTTTCTGATTTTTATTGAATTTTTTGAATTTTAACAAAAATAAACAACAATGCAAACACAAGATAAACGTGATAACTGAAATGCAGATAAAACAATATGCAGACACAGATATGGATGCATAACCTCCCCAAACCAAACCGTACAATGCCCCCATTGTACCAAAACATGGAAAGGAAAATGCAAACTAAAGGAGGAAGAGAGTAAATGCGGAAAAACTCACAAGATGCACGAATAAAGGGACCTCCCCAAACCGACCATGAAATGGGAGGTTGCTAAGGTCCGGAAAACCGTCTCAGGAAGCTAATCCAAGTCAAATACACTCGATATGCGTCCAACATTGGTCGATCGAGTAACATGGCCATCTTAACTGCTCGATCGACTGGAATCTGGGTCGATCGAGTGGCTTCTCATTCTGCAGGTGGTCGATCGAGAGTAGTCTTTGCTCGATCGAAGGGAATTGCGACAAGCGTGCTCGATCGAGTAGAAAAGCTACTCGATCGAGTGATTCTCAGCTAGTACCTGCAAAACGCAATGAAAAACAGCCCGCAAACTAACAAGACAAGCATACTGAGATAGTCTATGGTATAAAAACCATTTATTACAAGCGAAAGTAAATATAAATGCAATAAATAAATCGGGTTGCCTCCGGGTAGCGCTAGTTTGATCAGGTCCCAGCTCGACCTTCTTTTCTTCGAGCCACTCAAACTAATCACAATCAAAACAGCTCAAAGCGCGCAGCAACCTGTCAAATAGCTGCGCATGTGCTACACAACAGCATAAGTAGCACCAAAGTGGAATAATAGAATAGGAAATTAAAATATAAGACCGTTTAAGTCGAACAAATTTCCTATGAGCGCTCCTAAACTTATCCACAAAATAAAGGAGCGCGGGAGCAATTGTCAATATATGGGGGTCCCGATTCAGATTAGCAGACTTGAAATGATAAGGACGGTGAAAATTCGTTAAATTATGCGTCCACATATGAGGGGGTATAGCTTCGAAAAAGGAAGCATGAATAAGACGAGGTAATTTACAAATAATAATGAAATTACCGTTTACTACCTCAGGTTGATCACTCTTAATGACGGAATCATAGATAAAAGAATTCATTACCTCTTCCGTGCTAGGAGTAATTACCGTCTCAGCTGCTTCTTCATCAACCTCCTTAGTGGAATCCATCCCGTAGATCGCAGCTTCGAGTGTAGACTCGGCTGTGAATAAGGGAGGTTCACCGTAACCTTCATCATCGTCAGAGTCGTCATCCATATCAAACCAAAATGACGAACCAAAGCTCCCAATGGCCATTTCAGTCGATCGAGCAGAATAAGCACTCGATCGACCACTTTCCTCCCGCATCTCACTCGATCGAGGAACAACATCACTCGATCGAGAACTATCCTTTTGCATGTCACTCGATCGAGAAGAGATACCACTCGATCGAGGACTGTCTTCTAGAAAATCACTCGATCGACTAAAATAAGTCACTCGATCGAGTGATTCCTCCCTATCACGCTGAAATCCTCGTGTGGGGCAATGAAATGTGATAGAAACTCGTCGTCCGAGTCATAAAAGTCATCCTCCGCATTGGGCAACACGGTTTTTTCATGGGAAAAACCGTTCTCAGCAAGGTATACCTCTTCTGGTTGCCAATTATCCGACTCAGCTGTTAACTGAGCAATTTTAGACTTCAGCTCAATGATTTGAGCATCCGCACGTCTATCACTTTCTTGCCTCATTCGATCATAATTCTGTATTGGAGATACAAGTATCTCCATTAAAGACCTCACGTTTGTACAAGTGGTTGTAGTTTATAATTATATGACCCATTTTTGGTACAAGTAATCAAGAATTACTAATTGAATTTTGTATGTGACATATTTTATTAATATGTTGATTTTTAATATGTTAAAAATACACTATAGTGTTACATGTCATGTAACATGTCACACATGACAAAATTGACAAATGACAAAATAAAATGGACCTTCCATTTTATGGATGTGCCGAAAATTGGAGTATTAGAGTTTATCTTGTGTTGTTTATTTTAATGGGAAACACAATGATCATACTCTATATATAGCCATGCATACCTATTTTTCCTTGGGTAGAATGTGAAGCTCATGCATTGGCCCTTTTCCCTCCCCCCAACCGGTTTTATGCATAGAAAAGACAAGGGCTTTTCTTTTATTATTCATATATTTACTACCTAAGTTTTCTAGTGTAAGAAAATCATTTTTATTCTCTACTTTTGTGAAGAATTTTAGAGAAATAAAACCTCACAAAAATACTCCCTCTTGGACCGAAATATTCAAGAGCAAATACAAATTATTTTTGTGTCCAAATTTTAAGTAAGATTAATATTATTACTAGCTCATAATAATATTAGTTATTAAGGGTGTTCCTTGGGTATAAGCTTTTGAGAGAGGTTCTAATTTGAACCTTTTTTTCATCCATTGTTGGAAAGCTCAAGAACTAACAAGTAGGAGATCTTATTGGTGTCCAAAATCCGAAACACAAATGTAAGAAGTGACGATTTCTTCACTACTTTGTTTTATGTTTGCATGCATAAGATCTTCTATTTATTTTATGACCAAATAAATTAATTCATATATGAATATGTAAACCTTTGAGATTAATGAATCCTAACAAGAAGAAGAATCGGCCGGTGGCTCTACATACCTTAGCCTCTCCAATAGCCATACTTCGAGGATCCTTGAATATCCAAATGAAGGAGCTTATCCACAAGAGCCCTTCTTGTCCAAAGCTTGGATGATCTCGCCAAGCACCAACCATGATGGATCCCTACCATACTCCATTTGCTCGACCACGTGCACAAGGGTCATGCTACCATAGCATTTTGGCCCCTCCTTCATAAAAGCATCAACAAAGAGGTATGCATGGACTAGGCAAAAGGCAAGAGCCCTCCTCCTAGCCACCTCCGAGACATTGACATCCAACCGGTATGAGAAAATGTTGATAAGAGACAACATATCCACACCATGAAGAGCAAGGAGAAAGTTGACTTGACTTGTTGACAAGCCCAACATCGAACGGAACTTCTCCTTATAACACAACCGAGTCGGGGAAAGCACCGGAACGCAACCCGGCCACCCACCAATGGCACCTACTTCTTCGGCAAGAGGACAAATATCGCCTTTCGGGAAAACAAAAACATGGTGTTTCGAATCCCAAAACTGAGAGCATGCTTCAAGAAATGAGGATTGCATCTTGACTTGACGAAGCACCAACAATTGACCAACTCCCATGACAATGAGTTGATACTTTTCGGGAGGTGACAAATCCCGACACCAATGCCGTAACCTATTTTCAAAAGCATCCATAAATATTTTTGTGGAAGAAGAAGAAAGGTTTTTTTTGAGATTTTTTCGTATTTCGGATGATGAAATAATGAAGCACAAACGTCCCTATTTATACAAAATAATCAGCGCCTTTTTTCCGAAAAAAGGGGAAGCTGGTTTCTATCGCCAGGTGGCTCGCGCCTCTTTGGGCTGTTCCTCAGGATTCCCACCTTGAATTGTCCCTTTCAAGTTGTGTTTCTTCTTGACACCTCAAACCTCCCGCCGAAGGGCTCGCGCCTCTTCGGGCCTATCCAGGATGTTTTGTGTTTTCTCACACTCACATTTCCTTGTTTTCGCGTTATACGAAATCCGACACGGTTTCCATGACGCAGCTTTAAACATATAGGTTTTTCACTGATTTTTTAAGGGGGAAGGGCTAGTTGCCCCGATCCGCGACGGATCGTTTCCAAGTCTGTCGAAATGCCGAAATTTTTTTGCTTTTTCGCATTTTTTCCATAAAAATCGAAAATTGATAAACACGACGTCAGTTTTTTTCAAAATTTCAAGCTCTCGCAAATCCGAGCCTTGATCTCACAAAAATCAAAAATCAAATACACTCGCAAAAATCTACTTTAAAATTCACCTCTGGCAGTTTGAGTTTTATTTTTTTTGTTCGAGTTACAAATCAATTTCAAACAAATTTCGATGCAATTTAATTCAAGACACGAGTTAATTGCTCAAGTTTCAAATCAATTTCTTTTTGAGAAGTACAAACGTGATGACTTGTCGCGGAATTTTCAAAATATCATTTCGTTTATGCGTATGTGCTACCTGTTGCCTGTTTTCTACACTAACGATGCAGGAACTAGTACGAAGCAAAGGGGAACTAACAGCCGACAGCGCTTCTCCGAAACACAACACAAAAAAGCAAAAAATCACAAATAAACCACAATCCAAAAAACACATATATACAGACCGCCTCACGCAAAATTTAAATATGAACAAGAGAGAGTCCATGACACGAACAAACAACTACAGCTACTCAAACACCTCCCGGTGGACCAGTCTCGGTCTAACGAGGAGTCGCGGGCAAGGCAGACACCACCATCTGCTCAGGCTCCCTCTCCGGAGAACTTTCCAGCGTCTCGTGCTCCATCACGACGCGAAGCTCCTCCGCCGCAGCCAACTGAGCTATGAGGGAAGCAATCTCCGCATCTCGACTTCGCAACCCGTCCTCAAGACGCCTCAACTCCTGGTCTCGTCTGATGATCCCCAACCCCTGGGCCTCAATCGTCGACTTGGCTGTGTCCAACTCAGCCCGCACCCGAGCGAGCTCCGTCGGATCCGCAGTACCCTGCAAAACACAATACAGAACATTGAGATCTAAAAACGTGAAATACAACACAAAATACACAAGAACAACCTACAAAAAGTACTTGAGCGAGCCGAGACTCCCTCGCAGGCAGGTCACCAGCAAGTGCCCTCCACCGGTTAACCATCCGCCATAAAGCCTGATGACTAGTGGTCAACACCTACAACCGAGAAGGTCCTTCAATACAATGCAAGGCAAAACATAAATGTGGTGGAGCTTTCAAATCAGGAACTCACCCTCAGAACAGTCAATCTCCGCTCCATGCCAGCACCGGTCACCTCAGCGACCGCAAGCTCTGGCAGGTGCAGCTGTAGCTCCTCACCACCCGGCCCCTGAAAGGTGGTCTTTGTCTGGAAAACTGGGGGCTGGGTCCTCATCAGCGTATCGACCCCCTAAAATTTGGGTCTACATAAAAGGTAACAAACCCTCCTACTCAAAAGAGGCAATGAAAACAAAAGAACAAGAGAAAACATACCTCAATCGGGTACCAGGCAAGCCTCAACAACCGAAAGGTGTCATAGTCAGCCTCCCGCAACAACAGCTCCTCACCTCCCTGACCGTGAAGGTGCACCTCAACCTCGTCGGGGGTCGAATCTTGGAATAATACCCTTGGCGGATCGACCGGTACCACGAAGGTCTCAGTAAGGCACTAACGAACTAAACGCTCACCCAGGTACCAAACCGGATCGATCGCCATCTCGAGGTACAAACGCTGGGAGCTACGAGGCCGCAAACGCTCCCTGACAGCGGCCGGCACGTTTGTGTAGTGCTCCCAAGGCCACCCGACAAACCGCGTTCGAACAGGGGCTAATCAGCTAACTGGGGGCTTTCTAAGCTACCTAGTCATCGTATCTCTATCTGTTTCTACAAAACAAAAGGGGGTAAGAAACGAAAACTTACGTCGGCAACTCGAAGGGAATTATCCTTTAGGTGTGACCTTAAGGGATCAACTGATCACCACCGTCAAACGACAGTAATGTCAAACTCTAGTTAGCCAATCATTACCGATTAATGCTGATCAGTTGACTATATAATGAATCATCCCTTACGTATTCTTAATATGATATTTAAATATGTGATTGCAATATTGTTGAGGACACATATTCCAACAATCTCCCACTTGTCCGAGACAAGTGTGCGTCACCAATTCTCTTGTCCTATTACAATCTCCCACTCAATGCAAGGTGTCTCGCAGGTCGTAGTTGCACTTGATCATATCTTGAGTGGTTTTGTCGATCTGGAGTTAAACTGTCTGACCGGAATTATCTACCATAGATACTCTCCGAGCGCGGCCACGCATTTCCAGTTCACTACTCCTGGAGTGGCCTTGAGATTTTAAACAACCCTGACACGGGGATGGACAATTCCTATCGCACTATTCCCTTTGCTTAGCCACAATTCATCATAACCCAAAATATACTCATTTGACCTCAGTTACGACAGTCGTAGAGCATAAATCAAAGCCAATGAGAAATTTGTGCCAACTTGGGCGAATAGTCTCTAGTCAAAAGAATTGACTCATAAGAATATTATAGCAGCTCTGGCCATGACCAGGCTTTATGAATTACGAGAACTCTATAAGCGGTCGCTGCCCGACAGAGTGACTCATACAGTCTGTCTATGTAATCGACTAGTCATCCCATATGACTCTATGGCACTTGAACTTGCCATCAATCGCATCACACTCTAGTCACTTTGAGACGTCACCTCATATATGTAACTAGGGGCGAATACCATGTCAATCCAGTTCACTTTAATGGGGTTCAATTTGTCTCTACAACCCATTTGGATTTAACAAAGTAATGGGTGAGTTTAATAAAACTCAAACGATAAATGCGATTATCATATATGAATAGTCAATACTCTATTACTACTTCATATCTTATAATCTATAGTGTACCTTTTACACTTGTTGAAATGCAATAAAAGCTTGGCAAGTGGATATACCATATATCCATATATTCGAACTTTATCAATTGCTATTTCCTTCTTTTCAATGTTATATCCAATAACATGAATTTATCTAAGTATATGTCTAGTCTTCTTACCAGACTTGGGCTCTTTAACTTGAAAGATGCTTCCACTGTTATCGCATTACTTGTGATAAAGTCAATTGTAGAGAGATTCACTCTTAATCCTTATGTTGACCATTTTATCACAATGTACTTAGATTCCTTTTTGTAGAATTTGCAATGGTCGAAACTAAAACACTTCTCTAGTTTCTTACTCCTTAGTCAATAAAATTAGGCCAGGATTTCGACAAATCCTTTTCAGTTTGGAAACTAATGTTTGTGCAACTCCTCAACACATAACTTAGTATATCATTCAAACATTTGAACGAATCCTTAATTCTTCTCAAGAATCTCAAAGGATGATCTTTAAGGCTTTCACAAGACCATCTTATGAATTAACTTGTTATTGACTTATTATGCTCTTAGCATATGTTACATCATGGCATGTGCGTCTGTTAGTATACATGATCGTTCTAATGGCGAAAACATTAGCAAATGATTTCATGTGATCAACAACTTAATAGGTTCAGTGAATGCCCATGACTCCATCATAGTAATTCCACTTTCATCGCCATGAATAACCTATTCAACCTTGTTGATTTTAAACAGATTTGAAAGATCTTATCATCATAAGACACTTAACTCTATGCCAATATTCTCTTATATAGATTCAGAAATCTTAGAATATATCGCACCTTTTCCTAGTCTCCCAATCACTCATTCACAGAAGAGAGCATTGGTACATTATTCTCAAGAAGTAATATGTTATCAACATATAAGACATGGAAAAATAATTCTTGCTCCCACTTAACTTCATGTATAATCATGATTCTTCAATCATGTGAATGATTCCATTCTCTATTATCACATAAACGAAAAGTATAATCCTTTAATGCTTGCTTAAGACCATTCTAGGATCACTTAAGAAAGCTAAGCATAACATGTTAGGATTCTTAGATCTTCATCTAAGGTTTTGTGTTCCAAACACATCCTTCTCTAAATTCGAATTTTATTTATCATTTCTCATTCTTCATTAAAAATAAAATGCGGCAATTCCTAACATTATTTATCTTGATCAACATCTTTTTGTCAATCTATGCATTTGAGCACTCTAAAGCTCTATTCACTTTAAGGAGACCCTCGCCTTTAAGTAAATCTACTCTTTGAGTAACAATCTTTGGATTGTAATTCTATGGCTCATATGTAACAAAGTCGATTTAGGACACTACCATTACTTTCACAAAGCAACATTTTAACAGTAAGACATGTGTGCTAAACTCCTAATGAACTATACTCCTACTCTATCTTTATAGATTATAGTTTCAGTACTTTCACAAAGTAACACATTAACTATAAGACATGTTTGTGACGATCCAATCTACTCCCACTCTATCTCTCAGAAATACATCTATCTTCTTGAGAGATAGTTTTATGAGTCACAAACATACATGTGGTGGAGTATTAGATGTTTCTCTAGACTGACGCATTAGCTCATAAAAGACTAGCCCTATCATGGCAGTTTGATTCATGTAATATGCGAGTCTGATCCATGTTATTTTTTAAATAGACTCTCTATTTTAGGTATCTCCTGGGTGGCCTTCCAAAATAACGTGTTCATTTTGGATTGCTAATTCTCAAAAGTGAGTTTGACAACTCAAATCGACTTATGTCCATTTAATGAACAAACTAGAAGTCTTAAGCCCTCCCATAACTCGTATGGAGTCTTATAAATGGTGTAGCCAATTGGTAAAATTAAATTATCCTATATAGAGTTCAATAGCTCATCATAACTTTATAATTGATCTTACATAACTAAGTTGTTACTATTAGTAACAATAGCATAAGGAGAATCAAATTCATAGCTTATGGACTTATAATGATCTAATCATTATAATTGTCTATTTGATCTATTTAAGTCGATAATCTTATGTTTCACGATGCAAGTAGTGTATGATGAAAATCTTAGAACAAACGGTACGAAAAAGCAAGTGACTTGGCTTGCAAACCAAGTCACCAATATCCAAAATACAACCATTGTTTAAAGGATACAAACAAATTTCCAAGTCGCACGAGGAAATCTAAATAGTTCTAAAATCTCAAAATACAACATCAAAATGAAGACAAAGCAATATAAAGCCAAGCTTCCAAAGATCTAGCTCCATGGTCGGCCACATCTAGCTTCCCTCAAGATCTTCTAGGCTTGCTTTTCTTTGCCCATGTCCTTGCTAGGATGCCCTAATTACAATAAAAAGGGTAATCATCACAACTTGTATCAACATACCAAAGTTGAGATTGAAACATAAAAGAAAGGGATACTTATATACCTACTGGAATGACCCTTCCAACTTCTTTGGAGTTCGGCCTCCATTGCAAAGATCAACACATTTTTGATCGCGGCCGACTCCTTTTGGTAAATCTCATAGGCTTGCCTAGCGACAGTGGTAGACCTAGCATTAGGTTCGGCGGGAGCGGCCTCGGTAAGGTAACGAAGCTTGTCGTCACCCTCCGCGGCCAAGCGAAGTTGCGCGTCCCAATCGGCGAAATTGGACCCATTCTTTTCTAACTTACAACGATCCATGAAGGATCGGAGCCATGAAACATTGGTGAGCGTGTTGGAGCTAGTGGTCGCGGATGAAACTGGAGTTGCCATTGCAATTGTGAAAACGATTTTGACTACAAAAAATAGTAAGTGAAGGAATTAATAAACATCTATCATTTTAATAATAGTACTTGTAAACATTTTAAACAAGTTTTAAGTATTTATATAGTGACCTCTACCCAACTATTATAAATGATCCCGAGATCCAAATTCATATTAATTCGGGCACGGTGAGCGGATTCATCCCTTATTAATATAACTCGGTGGATTGACCTCTTAATCAATTATACTTCTAGAACTCTCGGTCGATAAAAATTACTTTAATATTTATCTTTAGCCCGGAACACATGCGACTACGGTCACGAATACTTCCGTTGAACTCAATCCAAATTTCGATGTAATAACATTTTATTACCCACTTACCCAACGTAACAAGTTTAGTACCCCGGTGAGCCGAGCCTACTTCCTCATGAAATTGGGACTCATGGTTTCTACTATTTGGTAAGGCTAATTCTCAATTATTATTTAGTGAGAGGTCTTGTCAATTTATTATCTATCACGTTTTAAGTGAACTACGATAATTATAATTGACACGGTCGATAACTCGATATGATATGGATGTGTTGTTATGGCGATTTGGCAATGCATGCAACATATTAAAATAAATGCTAAGCAATAATAATAAATTCCTAGTATGGCCTTCCTAAAATATAAAATTAAATAATCTATTACATATTCGGAAACCAACTCCTTTGGTCCCTTGAATCTTCAAGTGGCACGCCTCCCAAGAACACCGTCTTCATCGGAACACCTTTTCGAATGGCACCGTCTTGAAGAATCTCCATGATTACAAATAATAATAAAAATACAAAGCTATTCCTATTATACATTTGTAATATGAAAAACTAGTAAAAATAAAAGTGATACGAAATCACATTAAATTACAACCGAATCAGTATTCCCTTTTATTACGGGTAATATTGATTAAAACGAAGGCTATACTAAGATAAAATTACATAATTCAAAGTTATATAAATAAAAAAACATTCAACAATTGAAATAATCAGCATTATAATATGTATCTATCATGCCAAATTATGTGCCAAATCGCCCTATTTAACTTATATCGTATATATAACCCGGTTTTATGGAAATGCGTGATAATAACTTCTTAAAATCACAAATTACTACTTAAAACCAATTTAAGCTCAAGTTAATTATCCTAACACTCTTAGGACTCAAAAATTAGTCATCACTCAATTTTTGACAATAATCCAACTTGATTTAATTTTATACTCATTTTTGACCTTAAAATCATAACATTTATGAAATAAATCAAAGTTAAATTACAATAATTTCAAAATTTGAATTTTAAATTTTTGAACATTCAGAAATAATTCCATGACACTCATAATGTCAAAAATCATGGTTAAAATTTTCGAATTTATTTCGGAAAAATATAGTTGCAATTTATGGGTTTTATCTCATAAAACATCTAAAGTATCCAAAAATTAATCCAATCAATTTTAAAACTTTAGATCTGATAAGTGGGATATTTATGCAATCTAAAATAATTTTCTCATGCCATGTAATTCGTTTTAGCTATTTATGCTAAAATAGTCACTATTTATGCCATTTTTACACTAAAATTCATAAATCATGGTAAATGAGATCATTTCTTCTCAAAATGTACATACACTGTGTAAATTATGCATGTGACAACATATTAATGTTTCATGGCCTGGTTCGAAATTTAACTATTTTTAACCATTTTACCTCTTTTAATCCATTTTTCTATCATAAAAATCATAAATCATGCAATATTAATCAAATTAATACGAGATTTTACACACAACTTGTAAAATATGCATGTGAGGTCATATAAAATTTTCAAGGTCAGAAACTAAATTTAGCCATTTTTAGTCATTTAACTTCCATTTATTCCATTTTTATCACATAAAAATCATAAATCATGAAATATTAATCACATTAATAAAACATTTTACATGCAATACATAAAATATTCATATGAAGTCATACTAAAATATCACGGCCAATAGTGATATTTAACTATTTTTAGTGATTAAAATTCCATTTTACTCATAAAAATGCAATAAAATCACTAAAAATCATTTAAATGAGCAAGGGCAAGGTGCCGAAAATTGGCATCTTACTTTTCCTTTTGGTCTAATCCATGATATAGGTATGTAAGGCTAGATGTAGGTAGGCATCATTATGCTATTTTATCAAATAAAATAAAACAACCATAATCCATCACTACTCCCTCCATTCGGTCCGTATCACATAAAATGGACTACCATTTTATTTTGTCAATTTGTCATTCGTCACACAATATGTCACATGTAGTATGTTACATGTTATTAATTAATTTAATGCATATTTATCACATAAATATTATTTTATGAATTAATTAAATTATATACAAGAAATTGACTAGTGATACTTGATCACATAAATAAAATGGGTCATATAATTATAATTCTCAACATCTTGTAATTATAATTAACCATTCATTCTTATCTCTACTGTTTCACAAACAATAAACAATTTTTAGTAACAAAGCATTTTAATTACTAAAATAAATCTTGTTTAATCCCATTACAATAAGATATAAATATTCTCTCTCACAATTGAATTGTTCAATTTTAAGGAATTGATTAACTTGTATCGTCATACAATTAATCAATTTGTCTATTAAGGGAATTGTCCTTTAGCTGTGACCTTAAGGGATCAACTGATCACCACCGTCAAACGACAGTAATGTCAAACTCTAGTTAGCCAATCATTACTGATTAATGCTGATCAGTTGACTATATAATGAATCATTCCTTACGTATTCTTAATATGAGATTTAAACATGCGATCGCACTATTGTTGAGGACACATATTCCAACAATGGGGAGTGTTTTTTCTTTCCTTTTTATGACCCAATGAAAGTGTGTCTTGAATAGAATTAAAGTTAATTGGGAAGAACAAAGTTCAGTGGAAGAAAAAGCATGCATGAAAATAAATCATGATCCTTTCACTCCCAACTTTGAACCGTGTAATGTGCCCTCACATGGATCCATTTCGATTTTACAATTTGTCTCACAAATCGATATAAATCTTTCGTCTTTAGCATCTTTAATGTTAAAAACGTTTCCCAATTATTTCCGTCTTAAGCACTCCGTAAATATGTCTGTACAGCTACACATATATTTACGTACTAATACTAATCACATTAGTCAATTAGTACCAATTTAACAATTAACTGCTTAATCATTAATTCCCGTCTCAAATAATTTATTATTCAATTATCGCATAATTAAATAATAATTTCCACGCCTCGAGTTCACAACTCGATATCTCTCTAAATTAATTAATCGACTAACTCTTAGTCATTTTATCAAGGGACTAATTAAACTGTATCTCATACAATTAATTAGCTTTCGTGTTGGGGCTCGTTCCTTTAGGTGTGACCGAAAGGGATCAGCTGAACACCGCCGTCTCACAACAGTAACGTCAAACCCTAGTTGGCCAACCGTTACCGATATACGTTGATCAGCTGACTAGTATTGCTAATGAATATCCCATGCATATTCCTTAATGAGATTTAATGTGATCACGCACTATTGTGGAGGACAACTACTCCAACAAATCGATCACTATCTTTGATTAATTTGTTAATTAACTTTTATAAGTCGAGAGGCACGAAAATTTATTAGACTAAGCATGTTTTAGTAGACCGACCTAGCCATAGCGAGAGCTCGCTAGGACCCGTTCTATGGTTGACAATAAGGACGAGAGGTGGTTGTCATAAGACCTAAAAAATTGACAATATTATCTATTCCGAGTTTACCATGAACATCTATATATTTACATGTGTCACCCGACTCCCCTAGACTCTTTTATCATATATATTTTACAACATTTTATTTGCAAGTTATCAAACCAAACCAAATAACCAATTGAATCGACCTAGATAGATTTCTACTCATAGCATTTCATAACGCAAATCTCGTCTCCTTGTGTTCGACCCCTACTTTACTACATTAATTTGTTAGCCAAGTTTAGGGTATCTTTGATTAGGTTGCGACATCTTATCAATAGCAGAAGGATAGTTTGAAAAACGTCCTAAAACGGCCAATAAATGCCTTTACTTGATCTTTTTGCAGAGGATAGCGAGACCCCATGCAGGTGGACTTCGACCCTCTCTCGGCTCTAGTAGTTCACACAGGAGTTGTAGAGGAGATGGAGGAGGAGGAGGAAAAGGCGCCCAGGAGGGCTACTGTGAGGAGGAGGGGGCATCAGCTTGTGCATGTGCCTGAGTGGGCGCAGAAATGGGATGGTCGTCATCTCATTTAGGCAGGGGAGAGTCACTTGTCATACCGTACGGCAAGGGGTAAGGTAAACTTTCAAGCTGGCCTTGTACTGAGTCATTTATTTTCACTTCATCTACTTTACTTAGGTTAGAAGCTTAATAAATCTTTCAAAATGCAGGAGGCTGGCAACATGAGTTCGGTTTCCGGATATATGACCATGATGGAGGCTTTCGAGTGGTTGTCGGAGGAGAAGAAGGCAATCATCGAGCGTGGGGCCTTTGGAGATTTGGTGATGGGCTGGCGTGAGATCATGAGGAAGAAGATTCAGGCCAACATGTGCCTGATTCGAGCTTTCTTGGACCGCTTATGGGACACTACCACTACTTTTCATATGCCTTTTGTAGAGGTCGGGGTAACCTTGGAGGACTACGGCATGATCTTCGGTTTGCCTTATGGAGAGGACTCGGTAGTGTGGCCTGCGATGGCCATAAGAGTGGACTCGGCTGAGGCCAGGGGCTTGATCAGCTGGAACCTTGCTATGGCCACGGCTAGGGTACCCGGCCTAGTTCCGAGTACTTACGTCAAAGATTACTTTGATGGTAAGGTTCCGGCGAGGGTGCAGATAACTGCGGGTGGTGGCACGGTGTCTCCTTCACCGTGCACGACTGAGCAGCGGGCGCGGTTATGGTTCTGGTGGTTTCTGTCTTCGATTTACTTCGGAGACAAGGGGGGGAGGTTGTCGGCAAAGCTTCTTCATTTTCTTGCTGACTTGAGTAGCCTAAGCCATCTTGAGTGGGTTACTCCTAACTTTGTGGTCCTCATTCGGTATATGAGGGCGATGGTTCATTCTGAGTTGTGGAGAAGGGGACTTCTCCTTCTACTATCGGTCCAGGTCTCATTTTGGAGGTAAAAACCTTCCTATAAATTTCTTTATTTTTATGAAATTAGAAATGGATAAAAATGACAGATCATTTATACATGAAGGATCATATGGAATGAATAAAATGAAAGATCATTGTGAAATAAAATGAATTTTTGAAAATAAAATATGAAGTGAATGAAATGTATGATCATTTTGAATAAATAAAATGAAAGATCATTTGAAATAAAATGAAATATCATTTGAAATGAAATGAAGGTTCATTTTAAATAAAATAACTTCTTCTTTTCTAGGCATGTGTGTACTCATACTTCCCCGGATTTGCTCCTACGAGGGTCGCGGACGTGGCAAGAGAGTACCCCGTGGTGAGAGACTAGATCATGTGCCAGCAGAAGAGCCAGCGGCCTTCTTATGACACCTGCGGGAGGGGTGTCAATGTCGTTCAGCTAGATAGTGTAAGTACTCTGCCTTACATTCACTTTTATTTGTTTTTCCTGATTAATAACGATCGTATGAATGACCCCTGGTATCCATTTCAGTGGGTGCCAAGACCCTAGGAGGACTACTCTGGTGCTCCAGCCTTTGTGGCCGATGTTTTCTGTAATATCTGTCCTTTTAGAGACCCGTTGACCATCATTGACTGACCTTAGACACCTATCTAGACCTTTGGAAACCTTACGAGTTACCCTTGTGACGTAGTAACCCTTTTAGTTATGGTAACTCGATCTAGCGGAGGCTACTCGATCGAGTAGCTTAGTCACTCGATCAAGTAGAGGCCACTCGATCGAGTAAGTTGGATATTCGATCGAGTAACGGGAGTTCAGCGGGGGAATATATATCGTGATATCGTGAAACCTAAATAATTTCTTTTCCTTTTCTCCTAAACCTAGATGCCGTTATGTCACTTCTCCTTCACCTTGATTCACCGTTTTGGAGCATTTGAGAGTGGAGACACCATGGGGATGTTAAGCATGAGTCGGGTAGCGGTCTTGTCGTCGAAGTGCTATGTATAGGTATGTTGTCATCATCATCATCATCGTCTTCCTTGGTTTCGTTCGTGATTGCGGTAGTAATAGATGGTCATGCTGTTTGTTATAGGTGGTTATGGTGGTTGCTTGTCGTCTTATGGTCGTTTGCAGAATCGCTGTGGTTGCTAGAGGTAGGTTCTCCTACTCAGTACTGTTGGTTGTCTAGTGTGTCGAGTGTAGTCCTTGATTGTGTTTGATGTTCTGATTGGTTGAGTAGATGGTTGTGTTTGGTTGTTGTTGATTGTCTGTGGTTCGCGAGCCGTGTCCTCGGCTGAGTGGAGTCACTTGCGGAAGTGGCTTCACGCCCTTGATTTACCCTCTGTGGAATCCGCCACAGGAGGGGATGTGCACATTAAGGAACATGGGTTATCGCTCGGGATTGATGAACGGGGATTTGGTGGTTACGGTTGCGGTCCCTCATTGGCGGCGTGGATTACTGGTTGCGATTGGTAATCTGGCACGACTGGATCTTCGGGCAGTCAGAGGAGTGTGGGTGATTGGAGATGGTGTTATGTGTATGTTTGTTGTGTCTGTTTTGTGTGTTCCTTCAGTTACTTACCTTGTGTGGTGTTGTTGTGTTTTCTTCTTGTGTTGTGTCTGCCGTGATCCACTATGGTGAGCAGTCGGTCTTAGCAGGTTGATATCTGGATCATAGCTGGGTGCTTGGAGGGACGAGTCATGACAGAGATAGTCTCACATAGTTGATAGATGTTATGAGTTTTACCTTTTTATTTTGTTTAATCACTTGTAATCTATTTTAATAGTTCTTTTATCGACATTTGATTATTACTATTTCTCGGGCAACCGAGATGGTAACTCCCTTATCTGCTGGGGGAGGTCTTGTTAAGGCTCCTTGGTAGATGGGGGTGTTACAAATGTTGGAGTGTCCCCGACAATAATGCGATCACAATTGTCGATCATGATGATCACATGTTTAAATCTCATTTTAAGAAAACGTAAGGGATGATTCATTTTATAGTCAACTGATCAACATTAATCGGTAACGATTGGCTTGCTAGAGTTTGACGTTACTGTCGTGGGACGGTGGTGGTCAGTTGATCCCTTAAGGTCACACCTAAAGGATGATGCCCTAATCTGTAAAGTTGATTAATTGTATGATGATGCAAGTTAATCAATTCCTGAAAATTGAACAATTCAATTTGTGAGAGTGAATATTGATATCTTATTGTAATGGGATTAAATAAGATTTATTTTAGTAATTGAAATATTTTATTACTAAAATTTTTTATTGTTTGAGAAACAATAGAGATAAGAATGAATGGTTGATTATAATTACAAGATGTTGTTAATTATAATTAAATGACCCATTTTATTTATGTGATCAAGTATCAGTAGTCAATTTGTTGAATAAAATTTAATTAATTTATAAAAATGATATTTATGTGATAAATATGCATTAAATTAATTAACAACATGTAACATACTACATGTGACATATTGTGTGACAATTGACAAATTGACAAAATAAAATAGTAGTCCATTTTATGGAGGATGGACCGAAAAAGGAGAGAGTATTAGTGTGTTTTGGGTGTTTTATTTTAATTGATAAAGTAGCATGATAATGCCTACCTACAACTAGCCTTACACATACTCTTACACATTTGTCTTGTGAAGACAAAAAGTAATAAGAAAAGATGCCATCCCTTGGCATATTCCCCCCTACCACTGGTTTTCATATAGAAAAAGAGGTGGATTTTCCTCTTTCATTGTATCATTCATTTTTATATACACATGCAACATTTTCACATGTATTCCTCTCTCTACTCTTTCATTTTTCTCTAAAACCTTGAGAAAAGATTATTCAAATTATTCATAAACATTACTAATATTATTAATGTAATATATGAGTATTAGTAATCAATTTTAAGGTAAACTACTAAACAAATATCTAGCACATATTATTTAGTGGGGATAAGGGATAATCTTGGGTGCAATCAAGAGGAGTGACTTCTATACTTGAAGTCTTTTGAGGATCATCCTAACATATTGAAAGCTCAAGAACAAGTGAGGTAGGAGATCTCACTTGTGCCCATAAACCGAAATATTCAATGTAAGGAACCGGTTTTCCTCTACAGTTATTTATATGTTTTGCATGCATAAGATCCTTAAGTTTTTATGACTAAAACTTTAAACTAAAATATGTGATATTTAAAATATGATTTCCAACAAGTGGTATCAGAGCATTATGGTTGTTGCATGCAAGATCGGGATCGTTTTTCGGAGATAATACGATTAACGAATAAAACTTGAAATTTGTGTTTTATGTTGATAATCACGAAATAATTTTGCATGTTAAAGGTTTCTGGTCCTAAATGGATTTTAGGTCATATAGGATAATTTATGGATTTTATTGTTCATTTTATATATTATTGACATTAAAATGTGATTTTTATGATAAAAATGTCATTTTTTGGACGAAAATAAGCTAAACTTTGAATTTTTCAGTGGTTTTTGGATATGTTTTCACATATGTTATCTACTGATGGTCTGTAAATTTTCATGTTAAAATAAGTTGTTTTGCTCGAAATATGAATTTTATAAATTAAAATCGCATTTAAATGGGTAAATAGGTTAATATGAGTTATATTTCGAATCTGGTCATGAAAATTTAGTATGTTGTCACATACAATTTTACAAGATGTGTGTAAAATATTTGGCTATAGTGAAGTCTTTTTGCATGATTTATGAATTTTTGATGAAAAATCACATAAATAGTGACTAAAATTAGTAATAATGCTAAAACATACTTCATGACTAAAGGAAAAACGTCACATGTTGAATTTTATCATATATTTCAGATCTAAAAGTGAAAAGTTGATGAAAATAATTTTCCTCATATTTTTATGGTCATATTTGTTAAAACCGATAAACTGCAACATTGTTTTTCTCGATAATTTTTTGAAATTTTTAACCTAAGTTTTGAATATTATGAGTGTCATGGTATTTTTCCAGAATGTTCATGAGTTTAAATTTTAAAATTTGAAATTATTTGAAATTTTTATGATTTAATTAGATGTTTATAGCATAAATTTTGTATTTTTGGTCCATGATGAACAATATTAAGAAATTAAGTTGAATTATTGTCAAAATGTTAGTGGAGACTAAGTTTTGAGTCCTAAGATGGTTAGGGTAATTAACTTGTACATAAATATGAATTTATGTAATTATTGTGATTTTAACAAGTTATAATCCCGCAAATCCATAAAAACCGATAAAATATACGATATTGGCTCTTTAAAGGCGATTTAGCATTAAGCATGTTCATACATATTATAATGCTGCATTTTATTTATGATTGTCATATTTTAATTTTTTATGTAATTTTTGAAATTATGTAATTTTACTTAGTATGGCTTTTGTTTTTAATTGGTATTACCCGAAATGTATGGGAATATCGATTCGGTTGTAATTATTGTGATCTCGTATCACCGTTTTGTAATTTAATAGATTTATTTTTATTTTTAATTACAAATGTATAATAGGAAATTATATAATTCATTTTGTAATTTAATTATTCCGGACTTCCTTGAAGACGGTGCCATTCGAGAAGACGGTCCATCAAGAATGTGTTGCCTCGAGATGCGTGCCATGACCGAAGTTCAAGGGACAAAAGGAGTTGGTTTCCGAATTTGTAATAGTTTATTAGATTTATTATTTTAGGAAGGCCATACTAGGATTTTGTTTTTTATGCTTTGCCTTTTATTTATATGTTGCATGCATCGCTAAATCGCCATAACTAAACATGCATTTTAATCGAGTTTATCGACCGTGTCAATTACAATTATCGTAGTTCACCGCTTTAGTTCACTTAAAACGTGATAGATAATAAATTGACATGACCTCTCGCTAAAATAAACAATTGAGACTTAGCCTTACCAAAAAGTAGAAACCATGAAAACCTATTTCGCGAGGGAGTCCGCTCGGCCACACCGGGGTACAAACCTTGTTACGTAGGGGAAGTGGGTGATAAATGTCTATCCACCGAATTTATATTGATAAGGGATGAATCGGCTACACCGTGCCCAAGTTAATATGAATTTGGATCATGGACACATTTATTCGAAATTTGGGTTGAACTCAACAAAAGTATTCTCGACCATAGCCGGATGTGTTTTGGGCTAAAGATAAATATTAATGTAATTTTATCGACCAGGAGTTCTAAAAGTAGAATCGATTAAAGAGTTAATCCACCGAGTTATATTGATAAGGGATGAATCGGCTACACCGTGCCCAAGTTAATATGAATTTGGATCTTGGAATCATTTATCAAGCTGGGTAGAGGTCACTAGATAAATGCAATAAAACTTGTTAAATTATTTACAAGTATTATTATAACGATAAATGTTTTGTTTTCATTATTTCGTTAATCATATTGTTCAAATTCTTTACCTCAAATTATATACGATATCATTTCGATTTTAGTTCAAATCTCCATTAAAACATCGTAACTAAAGTCAAAATTTGAATTTTCTTCTAAAAACCTCATATTATCCATTGTAAGGATCTCTTGTGAAGAGTATAGATAAAAGTTATTCGTGATCAAAAGGGTTTTTGATTCTTGACTAACATGTCTACTTACAATGAATTGTTTCTCATATGCTTAATTGAGTTAAGTACTTTGAAACGTTACATCATTTTGGTAACTAGATTTGTAGGAAATCAAAATTGAGCAAAATACCGCAACCACTTCAATGAAAGTTTTAAGACTAAACAAATGAATTGAAGAGTAGTCTTCATGAAATTCAATTTTGCTTCTCTAAGCAAAGACTCATTGAAATGAGTGGGAGCATTCTCTTAACCGTTAAGATAATGACGAGGTTCAAAGAAGTAAAATTAGAATGGAATTGATACAAGGTAATGTTAAAAGTAAAGTTATTGAGAATAACGATACTAAACCTATCAATCACGACCAATAAAGTTTCCATTGTCTTAATTGTTGGACGCTAGAAAGGAAACTAAACCAAATTATTGAAGAATCAGCAAGTTAGTTGTGGGACATCTAATGGGACCTTCTTCTTTAAATGTTTATTTGATTAACATAAATTTTGCTAGTACTACTTCGTCAATATTAGAAACCGATGGTGGTTTTCATCATTGTATTCGATACATAAGATGATTATAATATGACGACTAGCATCAAATAATGTCGAGAGATAGAGTCATTGTGTAATCAATCTAGTTTTGGGTTTATAGTTGTACCTTAATTATGACTATTAAGTGCATAAACTCTGAATAAGAATATAATCTTGTTAAGATACAAAAGAGGTTTCACTTTTGTGACCCTATACACCACGATTTGATGTATGGCTAGCCCATTATCAAGGTGAATATATTCTAAACCAAACTAGAATGATACATCATGTAGATGATACAAGACTCAAATTGGTAACCCAAAATTAAACCTTAAATTCTGGAATGATGAACGCAAAGAGTTATCGAGTACTCTTGGAACCATTAGATTGTTAATCTTATGGTATATGCGTATCTTATATTCAAAGAAAGATGTCTCGTGCCTTTTGGTTGAAAAGGAGATCAAGGTTGTAAATCATTGATCCAAAATAAGTTAATCACTTTCTTTTACCAACGATTTAAGTTGACGCTAATGTGTTCACTTAATAAGGTAAATAGAGAAATCTTTGAAGAAGTTCAAAGATTTCAAAGAATCACGATTTAGTCGTGATGGGATTATCAAAGTGAAGACTTTGATATAAGTCAAAGGAAATGTGATATAGTATCACAAATTAATCTCTCTTAGCACGCATTATGGGATAATATGTGGCTGGATAAAGAAATCAAACGCTATTCGATATGGTTTGGACTTCAATCAAGTTACTTTGAGTTACTTGATCCTTTTGGGGATTTTATCATTTTGTCTAAATTATTTTTCCACTAAATCTAAAATGAATCATATGAGATATGAAATGGTAGTGTACCATGTTTGTAAGTTTTCAAAAGAAACAAATGGTCATTTTTCCTTACTATGATCACGAGTACAACGGGTTTGTGGCTCGTGAAGCTGTCTTTCTATAATAGAAGTTTATTTATAGAAGACAGAGTGGGAGAAATTATTCAAGAGCCACAAAGAGTGTTATGTCGCAAGAAACTGGTCTTTCTTGGCTACATGAGACGTTTTGTGTAAGACGTTGTTTATTCAAAACCTAGGAGGTTAAAGTCATCACTTGTTGAAGATGATGAATTAGTGTTACTCTTAGAAAGTAAAGAGCTTGCAACTTACAAAGAAATTGTTTGATTCAAGTTCATTACTTCTGGAAAGTAATGAACATATGACTTACATGAGAGTGTTTAAGTCACAACTCAATACAAAGCTTAGAGCCATGAAAATCCGAAATAAATTCCACGTGAATTGTTAGATATCAAAGCTTGATTAGTTGCAAAGGGTTTTGCACTAGTTGAAATGCTTAAGTCTATTTGGATCTTCTTAGGGATTGTGTTTCATTATGAGATATACATAGCGAGTGAATCTAAAACCCACTTCTTCAATTGGAAGGAATGTATTTGATGTGACCATAATTAGAGCATATTTAGTCCTCGAATTAGCCTTGTTTCCATGCTTTTTAGTGCATATTTGGGTCATTTATTATCTTTAGTTCTTTGTTTTGCATATTCTTTGAGGTTTTGTTTCCTTGGTAGGAAAGGAGTGCAAACCTTGCATTTTCATGGCAAAATAGAGCTAAATTGATTGAATTCAATGACCAAGCATCAAAGAGAAGACAAGACTAGAATGCCTTTGTACATACTATAGTAGATGGGCAATAATGAGAAAAGATCCTTGCATCCCCGAGGAAATCCTCAAGGATTTTATAAAGAAAAAGGAAGAAAAGAAGAAAGAAAGTAGTTGTAAGACAATCTGAGCGGATTATCCACAAGACGCCCGTCCAGCAAGGGCAACTTGAGCGTCTTCCCCCAGTGGACGCCCGTCCAAAACACCCCCAATCCGCCCGTCTTCCCCAACTGGACGCCCGTCCAGAATCACCACAATCCGCCCGTCCCGTGCCCTGGACGCTCGGATTGTATGTCAGCCATTTCGTCTTCTACAAGTTTCAAGGAAGGATGCGCATATTTTTCTAAGACCGGCAAAAAGGAGACCGGAGTCTCCCTTGAGACTGTCGATTCCTCGAGGACTTAATCGTCATTTAAGCCCTTAGTAAACCCTAATTTATGTAACTAATCCCCACTATAAATACCCCATTAGGCTAATTAGAAGAGCATGTTCTTCTTAGCAATCTTTAGGGTAGTTAGTATCAATCAAATCTCTCTTTACTCTTGTAATCAACATTTAATCAAGTTTTAATACAAGTTTCATTTCCAAAATCTCTCTCTTGTTCATCTTTTGTTTTGGGTAATTGAAGATTATTTGGGTTATTATTGAGAGATTGACAACCTTCCAATCAATCATCAAGTACTTCTATTATTCTTTTCTTTATTATTGGAATCATTAGTAGGTATAATTCTCTTAATCCCTTTTTAATTATTATTAATTATCTTCATTTATTCATCATGTTTTACTTTGTTGGTGTGATTGACAACCTTGCTAGCATATTCAACATGATAATGAGTGAGTTGTTCCTTAGCTAGGGTTAATGGATAATTAGGGGAAACCAACATGGGGGATGATTCATGCTTAAATTAATATGTTTTCATAGTTTATTTGCTTGCTTGTTGTGATCTCAACTTATGCACATGTTATGTTTGATGAAATGTGAGCCTATGAATCCTTGCATTTTTTTACCCATCACCTATCTTTTCAATGAGACTTGTAAGACATAAACGAACTCGAGTCTCATTAGACCATGCATATAGTTGAGTAGGGAAGATTAAGTCGACTTGTAGGTGTTGCACAATCTAATCGATTCGTCTCCGGGACCCAAACTTTCCTAGGATTGTAAGATATAAACCAACTCGATCCATCACAACAATAATTGCTTGCTTATAATTTGAGAATAAGTTTGTATGATCATTTCCCATGAATCCCCTATGACCACATGACACCCTAGTGCCTTTTATCAATTGTTTACACCCCTTTTTAATCATCTTGCTTGTTTACTTTTATTGCTATTTAGTTTAGTGATCTTCTACTCCAAACCCCAAATTTTGACACTCTTAGACACCACTAGTTGCAATTGAAAATCTCATCTCAATTCCCGTCCCTTGGGATCCGACCTTTACTTGCCTCTTTACTAATTGTAGAGTTGTTGGTAGAGTTATAAATTGTGTTTTGGTCTAGGTGCTCCTAACGACAAGTACCGAAAACTAAACCTCCATCGTGAGTCCGACCAAAAATGGCGCCGTTGCCGGGGACGGTGTTAATTTGATTTAGATTTTCTTATATTGTTATTAGTTGTGTCTTTCTTTGTCTTGGGGAAGTAAAACTCCTCAAGGTTTGTTCTAACTATTTTCATGTTGTTCGATATTTTGCAAGATGGACCTTATAGATTGTTTTGTAGAGGACCACTTAAGTATACCTTTCTTCAAAGACCCCATGCAAGCATTGGAAGCCTTGGAAGCAAGTGAGGCTAAAAATATGTATTGGGAATTGGAGGTAGATCTTTTCGAGGTCGCTCTAGCTAACAAAGAACTTACTCATGCACAATCCAAATTAGTACATAACATCCTTGTGGAAGCATGTCAACCTATAGAAGATGAGCAATCCATCCTAGAAGACATCTTACAAGCTCAAGAGCAAGAGGAATTCGTCATGGAATTCGAGTGTGATGAGATTGGTGAGAACGAAGAACAAGTTGAATATGCAATGAGAATGGAATGTCTAATGGAAATGGAGCAAATTCTCAATTAACCTTCAAAGGAGGAAAGTGAGGTACAAACCCCTAGTTTAAAACCCCTTCCCCCAAATTTGAAATATGCTTACCTTGATGAATCAAAGACCAAACCCATAATTGTTAATGATAGACTTGATGAAAGCCAATTGGGAAAATTACTTGATGTGTTGAAACAACATGAAAAGGCTATAGGTTATAGTCTAGATGACCTTAAGGGGATAAGTCCCAACTTTTGTATGCATAGAATTCATCTAGAAGAGGACCATAGACCTACCATTCAACCTCAAAGGAGATAAACCCCCACATGCAAGAAGTTGTCAAGGGAGAGGTTATGAAGTTACTTGATGCGGGAATCATATATCCCATATTGGATTCTTTGTGGGTTAGCCCCGTTCAAGTGGTACCTAAGAAAGGAGGTACCACGGTGGTGACAAACGAAAAGAATGAGTTAATACCCACAAGGAAGATCACCGGTTGGCGTATGTGCATTGACTATCGAAAATTGAATTCCGGAACAAGAAAGGATCATTTCCCCCTACCATTCATTGACCAAATGCTTGAGAGGTTAGCCTCCAACAAATTCTTTTGTTACCTTGACGGGTATTCGGGATTCTTTCAAATCCCTATACACCCGGATGACCAACATAAGACCACCTTCACATGCCCTTATGGTACTTCTGCATATAGGAGGATGCCTTTTGGCTTCTGTAATGCCCCCGCCACTTTCCAAAGATGCATGATGAGTGTCTTCTCCGACTACCTAGAGACCATAATGGAAGTTTTTATGAATGATTTTAGCGTTTATGGAAAGGACTTTGACTCATGTTTGCATAATCTTTCTCTTGTATTGCAAAAATGTGAAATGTTAGTCTTGATTTAAATTGGGAAAAGTTGTTGGAATATGTGTCCTCCGACAATAATGTGATCACGACTATTGATCATGACGATCACATGTTTAAGTCTCATTATAAAGAATACAATTGGGAAGTAATATTTTACTGTCAACTGGTCAACATATATCGGTAATGATTGGCTGACTAGAGTTTGACATTACTGTCGTGTGACGGTGGTGATCAGTTGACCCCCTAGGTCATACCTATAGGGTAACACTCTTAATTGATTATTTAATTAATCGTATAATGTTACGAGTTAATTAAATTACTTGAAAATTGACGGACGATTTTGGAAGTAAAATTTACGTATCATATTGAAATGTGATTAAATAAGATACGGTCTGAGTAATTGAATTGTATCATTACTCGGATGAAATTATTGTTTACAGAAACAATTAAATTTGAATGAATTATTATAAATACGATTTATAATTGGTAAAATATTTTGGCACAAGTAATTATGAAATTACTAAGTCAATTTTTGTATGTGACGTATTTTTATTAATACGTTGTTTTTAATATGTTAAAAATACATAACAAATTTATGTGACATGTGACATGTGACATATTGACAATTGACAAAAATAATATGGAATCCATATTAACTAAAGTGCCGAAAATGGAGGAGTATTAGGCTTAATATTGTGTTTATATTATAAGTGGTAAACATAATGATTAAAAGCAAGAGTAGCCATGCAACCCTATTAAACCTTGTGAAGACAAATGTGGGCATGCATTGGCTCCCCAAAACACCTCCTCCCACCCGGTTTTCCAAGAGAGAAAGGCAAAGGTTTTGTCTTATATTTTTCCATATACACTACTTTGATTTAGTTAGTGTATTATTCATTCAACCATTATCCAAAATTAAGATTTCTAGAGAGATAAAAAGCTCTCTTATTCTTCTCCATAATACCGAAATTATTAAGTGTTCATAATAATTTTGGGTCAATTTTCTACTAGATTAATATTATACTAGTACTTATAATATTAATTTGAATTAAGAGAAAGCCTTGGGTATTAAGCTTAGGGAGAGATCCTATACTTGGAGCTTGGTTCTTCCATAAGGGAAAGCTCAAGAACAAGAGAGAAAGGTGATCTCTCTTGTGCCCATTAAACCGAAATCACCAATGTAAGGACATGATTTCTCCTCTATTTTATCATTTGTTTGCATGCATAAGTTCCATATTTAATTTATGACAAATTAATTTATACATATATGAGTATGTAAGTATGTATATAGATCTACATATCCTTCAATTGGTATCAGAGCCACGGTTGTTTGCATGCAAATCGGTTAAAAGTTTTTCCGAGTTATAAGAATAACATATAAAACTTGTAAAATTTGTGTTATTATGAGATATCACGAAATTAATCCATGCATGTTAAAATTTCTGGTCCTAAAATGTTTTAGGATATTTTGGTTAATTTTACGGATTTTTATTGTTCATATTATACAATAATGGCATTTAAATATGATTTTATTAGCAAAAATGTCATTTTCGGTCTAAAATTACCTATACTTCGAATTTTTCATTGATTTTTGGATATGTTGTCACATATATTATTTTGAGATAACCTGTAAATTTTCATAATTTTCGGACTTGTTATGCTCGAAAAATGGATTTTTCATTATTAAATTCAGTTTTAAGTGAAAAATAGGTTAATATGAGTTAAATTTCGAATCTGGTCATAGGAAATTAATATGTTGTCACATGCAATTTTACAAGGTGTGTGTAAAATAATTGGCTATAAAGAAGTCTTTTTGCATGATTTATGGATTTTTGAAGAAAAATAGCATAAATAGTGACATTATTAGTGTAAAATTAATAAAACATAATCTATGACTTAGGAAAAACGTCTAATGTTGCATTTTATTATATTTTTCAGATCTAAAATTGAAAAGTTTATGAATATAATTTTTACATGTTTTTATGATTATTTTATTAGAAATCGATAAACCGCAACATTGTTTTCCGGAAAAATTTCGAAATTTTTAACCTAAGTTTTTGAACATTATGAGTGTCATGGTATTTTTTTCCAGAAAGTTCATGAGTTTAAATTTCAAATTTCAAATTTATTTGAAATTTTGTGATTTATTTGAAGTTTATAGCTTATTTTGTAATTTTTGGTCCATTTATGAACAATTTTATAAAATATGGGTTAATTATGGTCAAATTATTAGTAAAAACTAAATTTTGAGTCCTAAGAGGTTAGGGTAATTAACTTATGCATAAATATGAGTTTATGTATTTTTGTGATTATAAAAATGTTGAAATCACGCAAATCCGTAAAAACCGAGTAATATACGATATTGGCTAATTAAAGGCGATTTAGCATAAAATTGGGCATGTTCATACATATTATAATGCTGCATTTTTCTTTATGATTGTCGTAATTTTAATTTATGTAATTTTGAATTATGTAATTTTACTTAGTATGGCCTTAGATTTTAATTGGTATTTCCCGAAATGTATGGGAATATCGATTCGGTTGTAATTTTATTGTGATCTCGTATCACCGTTTTGTAATTTAATAGATTTATTTTTTATTTTAGTTACAAATGTATAATAGGAAATTATGTAATTTATTATGTAATTTTATTCATTCCGGAGTTCCCAAAGACGGACTTCTTCAAGAATGGCGATACATAAAGACGGTGTTACCTCGAGATGCGTGCCACAACCGAAGTTCAAGGGACCAATGGAGTTGGTTTCCGAATATGTAATAGTTAAATAGTTTTTCTTTTTTTAGGAAAGGCCATACTAGGATTTATTTATCTTTATGCTTGCATTTTATTTTATGTCACATGCATCGCTAAATCGCCATAACTAAAACATGCATCCTTATTTTATCGAGTTTATCGACCGTGTCAATTAGAATTATCGTAGTTCACCGCTTTAGTTCACTTAAAACGTGATAGATAATAAATTGACATGACCTCTCGCTAAAACAAACAATTGAGACATAGCCTTACCAAATAGTAGAAACCATGAAAACCTATTTCGCGAGGGAGTGCACTCGGCCCTACCGGGGTACAAACCTTGTTACCTAGGGGAAGTGGGTGATGAGTGTTAATCCACCGAGTTCATGTTAATGAGGGTTTCATCGGCCATACCGTGCCCAAGTTAATGTGGATTTGGATCATGGACACATTTATTCGAAATTTGGATTGAGCTCAACGGAAGTATTCGCGACCGTAGTTGCATGTGTTCCGGGCTATAGATAATTATTAGAGTAATTTTATCGACCAAGAGTTCTAAAAGTAGAATCGATTAAAACGTTAATCCACCGAGTTATATTGATAAAGGTTTCATCGGCCATACCGTGCCTAAGTCGATATGAATTTGGGTCTTGGAATCATTTATCTAGTTGGGTAGAGGTCACTAGAAAAATGCATAAAACTTGTTTAAATCATACATTTTTACGAGTATTATTATTAAAATGACATTTGTTTTACTCCTTATATATTTTGTTTTGTAGACCACTTCTTTTTCATAACAAATGGCAACACCAACACCAACTCCTAACGCCACACCTCTCGCTAGTTCGTCATGGCTCCGATCCTTTATGGATCGATGTAAACTTGAAAAGAATGGGTCAAATTTCTCCGATTGGGATGCCCAACTCAAATTAGCCGCCGAAGGTGACGAAAAGCTTCGTTACCTTACCGAGGCCTCTCCCCCGAACCCTCCACTAGGTCCACCGTGGCCACTAGGGAAGCATATGAGGCTTACCAAAAGGAGTCCGCCGCAATGAAAAATGTCTTGATATTTGCGATGGAGGCGGACCTCCAAAGGAGAGCCTTTAAATGGGCAATGCTAATGAGATTTACTCCAAACTTGTGACCATGTTTTCACGAACTCCGCGGATCGTCCAATATGAGGCGGCCGCGGCATTCTTTGATCTCGACTTCAAAGAGGGCCAAAAGGTTAGCCCTCATGTGCTCAAACTATTGGAGCTTGTCGAGACCTTGAAAATTCAAAAGGTTGAAATCCCCAAAGAACTCATCGTAGATAGGATTCTACACTCCTTGTCCAAAGTCAAGGCATATGTGCAATTCCGGGTGAATTTCAACATGCAAGACAAGGATGTGTCTCTTGAGGAGTTGCACAAGTTACTTGTGCAAGCCGAGAGGGACATGGGGTTAAATGTGAACCCTCCCAAAGATGTGCTTAACATAAGCACTAATAGTAAGGGGAAGTTCAAGAAGAATGGGAGAAAGGGCAAGAAGCTAGCTCCCACATTCACCAAAGCTAAGCCTAATGAAGCTAGCACCTCAAAAGTCAAGAAGGGTCCTCTTGATAAATGCCATTATTGTAATGGCATGGGACATTGGAAAAGAAATTGTTCCAAATACCTTGGTGATATCAAAGCTGGAAAGATCACTCCAGTAGGTAAATGACTATCCTTCTTTTATGTTTCTAATTCAACTATGGTATTATGATGCAAATTTGTGATAATGTATCTCCCTTTTTATTGTAAATAGGGCCTCCACCAAGCAAAGACAAGGGAAAGGAAAAGCAAGCATGAGAAACCATCAAGAAGCTAGGGATAGCTTTTATGGAGCTTTGCTTTTCATTGTCTTACTTTAATTTATGTTTTGAATCTTTAGAACTTTAAGTTTCCGTGTTCGACATGGAAAGGTATTTTGGATAATGGTTTGTATTTTGGATGATGGTGACTTGGTTTGCAACCCAAGTCACCCGTTTTATCATTTATCCTTTTATGTTCTAAAATTCATCTTTAAATGCTTGCTCTTAGAAACATAAGATCTTTCGCTTAAAGTGATCTAATAGACAAATATAATGACGGGTTTCATTATATGTCCACATGCTTAAGGCTTGTGTATGATCATTTATAAAGTGATTTTGAGTCTATGAACTCTCTTAAAGGAATGTCAATCACCAAGAACACATATGAAATCAATAACTATTAGTCTATCTATGAGATAGTTCTCCTTATACATCAACATCATTAATTTGTGTCTCATATGCTATCTTTGAATCTATAGTGTATTTATTCTAAAGATAGAGTGGGAGAAAAAAAAAATGAGGACATAACACACAAGGCAAGATGAAATTGTGTACTTGTGTAAATGAAGATCTACGCAAGAGAGAATGATTTGAATGAAGGTATATCTATTTACTTAATATACCGAATAGATGAGATCTATGGTCTCAAGTTAGTTCTATATGACTAACGAGACCAAGTGCAGTAATCATAAGAGTATATTCTCAAGATAACTACACGAGGAGACCAAAAGAAAGTTTTGGAAGAAAAATGACTAATGTAAAGTCTTAACAAGTTTTGACTAAGTTTATGAAAATTTTGACCAATAGTTTCAACCTTGAGATTTACTTAAGAGCCTAAATGAATCATAGTAACATGCTAGTTATGATCGAGTTTCAAAGATTGATATACCGATATCTTCAATGGCCAAAGTTTTAACCACGCAAATGGCATTGCTTAACCTCACTATGAAATGGTTAAACCTCCTTCCAAAAGGGTATTTGCGAAGGACGTATTCTAGATATTGTTTATATTTGAATAATGACATTACTACACATCATTATGACATGAGTGTGTTGGAGATTTAAAAATCTCTTTCCGTAAGGTTCAAGATGAGACCACTTCAAAATAGGAATTTTGAAAGGATATGATGGGAACATATATGGTTTTATCCTAATAACTTGGCAATGTAATTTTATTTCAATTCTTGATAAATTTCGATTGAGAAGTCACTTTCGAAATGTGTAGAATTGAGTGGGAGTTAAGAAATTCTCATGTGAAGACATGGAATTTAGTGGGAGCTATCATCCTTGAATGTTTACAACTCATCACTCACTAAAGAATGACGAGCTAATACCTTCTTTCATAAAGAAGCTTTTGAGTTTTCAATTCTGGATGAAAATGGACTATGATGAAACCAATTACATCAAGGGATGTTGGATTAGTATTAAGAGATACACATCGTATCAACATTCACAAAGGTTATTCATGTAGATGAAAATGGAATTACCATTAGCAGTCATGGTCGTTCATTGAACCTATGAACGGTTGATCTCATGATTTTTGTAACTAATGTTTCCGCCATTAGAATTATCATGTGCATGTCCAATTATGAATCATATGCATAAGAGCATGATGATGGATGGTAAGCCATAATAGAAACGTCATGAATTCTCAAGTAGAATCCGATGAGCGATTTCAGTGTTTGACGGAATATTCCATTGTGTGTCAAGAGGTTGCACATATTATAGAAAATCTGAGCACATATAAGGATTTATGAGAATCCCAATTCTTTCAAACCTAGAAAGAGAAATGAGAAGTTTTGGAAAGATGCTTGGTTGAATACGACGTCATTCAAAAATGATCTTTCCTAGTTAAGCTAGGACTTGTGAGAAGTGCTAAGCTAATAATCTTGTCAATTGTTACAAGATTCTACAAAACATATACCTAGTGCATTGTGTGTGGATGGAATACTTGATCAGTACAAGTTATATCATTCATCACAAATTCGTTCGTTATGTGATAGTCGATAAGAAAGTTCTTTCAAGTTAAAGAACCGAAACCAAGGTCGGGAACCTTGATGTGTACTTGGTAAGATTCATGCTATGAGAAACAACATGAATGTATAGGAAAATGCAAGTATAAGAAGTTTGAACACATGGACACATGGCATGTTAAACTTCTATTGCAATCAATAAGTGTTTACACTTATGATATACATCACAAGGTTGTAATATGATATTGACTACCCGAGTGTGATGTCGACATTTGTCGTTTGAGTTATTATTAACTCACCTTGTACATTGTTATATCCAAACGGGTTGTAGAGACAATTGAACCCCGTTAAAGTGAACATGGATTAACATTATTTTTGCCCGTAGTTGCTTATATGAGGTGACGTCTCGAAGTGACTAGAGTGTGATGCGATTGATGGCAAGTTCAAGTGCCATAGAGTCATGTGAGATGACTAGTCGATCACATAGGCAGACTGTTAGGAACATTTTGTCGGGCCTAATGACCGCTTATAGTGTTCTGGCAAATTTATATAGCCTGGTCGTGGCGAGAGCTACTATAGTATTCAAATGAGTCGATTCTTTTGACTAAAGACTATTCTCCTAAGATGGCACAGTTTCAGATTAACTTTGATTTGTGTTACTACGACCTTCGTAAATGGGGTCAAATGGGCATATTTTGGGTTATGATGGCTGTGGCTAGTCGAAGGGAATGAGTGCGATAGGAATTGTCCATCCCTAGTCAGGGTTATAACAATATCTCAGGGCCACTCGAGGAGTAATGAACTGGAAATGCGTGGCCACGCTCGGAAGGAATCCGAGTGGATAAATCCGGTCAATCGTTATTCTCCGGATCGAGGAAACCACTCTCGATATGATCACTTGCAAGTACGACCGAAAGACACCTTGCATTGAGTGGGAGATAGTAATAGGACAAGAGAATTGGTGACGCACACTTGTCGAGGACAAGTGGGAGATTGTTGGAATATGTGTCCTCCGACAATAATGTGATCACGACTGTTGATCATGATGATCACATGTTTAAGTCTCATTATAAAGAATACAATTGGGAAGTAATATTTTACTGTCAACTGGTCAACATATATCGGTAATGATTGGCTGACTAGAGTTTGACATTACTGTCGTGTGACGGTGGTGATCGATTGACCCCTAGGTCATACCTATAGGGTAACACTCTTAATTGATTATTTAATTAATCGTATAATGTTACGAGTTAATTAAATTACTTGAAAATTGACGGACGATTTTGGAAGTAAAATTTACGTATCATATTGAAATGTGATTAAATAAGATACGGTCTGAGTAATTGAATTGTATCATTACTTAGATGAAATTATTGTTTACAGAAACAATTAAATTTGAATGAATTATTATAAATACGATTTATAATTGGTAAAATATTTTGGCACAAGTAATTATGAAATTACTAAGTCAATTTTTGTATGTGACGTATTTTTATTAATACGTTGTTTTTAATATGTTAAAAATACATAACAAATTTATGTGACATGTGACATGTGGTATATTGACAATTGACAAAAATAATATGGAATCCATATTAACTAAAGTGCCGAAAATAGAGGAGTATTAGGCTTAATATTGTGTTTATATTATAAGTGGTAAACATAATGATTAAAAGCAAGAGTAGCCATGCAACCCTATTAAACCTTGTGAAGACAAATGTGGGCATGCATTGGCTCCCCAAAACACCTCCTCCCACCCGGTTTTCCAAGAGAGAAAGGCAAAGGTTTTGTCTTATATTTTTCCATATACACTACTTTGATTTAGTTAGTGTATTATTCATTCAACCATTATCCAAAATTAAGATTTCTAGAGAGATAAAAAGCTCTCTTATTCTTCTCCATAATACCGAAATTATTAAGTGTTCATAATAATTTTGGGTCAATTTTCTACTAGATTAATATTATACTAGTACTTATAATATTAATTTGAATTAAGAGAAAGCCTTGGGTATTAAGCTTAGGGAGAGATCCTATACTTGGATCTTGGTTCTTCCATAAGGGAAAGCTCAAGAACAAGAGAGAAAGGTGATCTCTCTTGTGCCCATTAAACCGAAATCACCAATGTAAGGACATGATTTCTCCTCTATTTTATCATTTGTTTGCATGCATAAGTTCCATATTTAATTTATGAGAAATTAATTTATACATATATGAGTATGTAAGTATGTATATAGATCTACATATCCTTCAAAAGTGTCACTTCATGGTCAATGGAGGAATTTTTTTGGGTCATTTAATCTCGGAAAAGGGCATCGAGGTCGATAAAGCTAAGGTTGAGATGATAGAGAAACTCCCACCTCCCGTAAATGTTAGAGGGGTGAGAAGTTTTCTCGGTCACGCGGGTTTCTATCGCTGTTTCATAAAAGATTTTTCAAAAATAGCGAAACCCCTCACTCAACTCTTGCTTAAAGATGCCCAATTCCATTTCAATGATGAGTGTGTTGAAGCCTTTATTAGAATCAAGGAAGCACTAATCTCGGCACCGATCATTCAACCTCCAAATTGGGAACTACCGTTCGAGATTATGTGTGATGCTAGTAACTACGCCGTTGGAGCAGTTCTTGGCCAACGGGTAGGAAGAGCTCTTCATGCCATCTATTATATAAGCAAGACTCTTGATCCCTCCCAAGTGAACTATGATACCACCGAGAAAGAGCTTCTTGCCATTGTCTATGCTTTGGACAAATTTCGTTCCTACTTACTTGGATCCAAAGTGATTGTCTTTTCGGATCACCGTGCTCTCCGACATCTCTTGATAAAGAAAGAGGCCAAACCAAGGTTGTTAAGATGGATTTTTCTTCTTCAAGAATTTGACTTGGAGATAAGAGACAAGAAAGGAGCCGAAAATATAGTGGCGGATCACTTGTCAAGGATCCGGTTTCATGATGAACAAGGAGAAACACCGATCAATGACTCATTTCCCGACGATATCTTGATGGCCATTCAAACACAACTTGAAAGGCACATCACCCCATGGTTTGCCGATTATGGCAACTATATCGTTGGAAGAGTACTTTTGGGATTACCCAAACCTCTACAAAGAGTGTAGTGATGGGCTCTACCGGAGGTGCATCCCTCAATGGGAAGTCCAAGGAATCTTGGAAGGATGTCACTCATCACCCTACGGTGGGCACCATGGAGCAAGGAGAACCATTGCAAAAATTCTTCAATCGGGCTTCTATTGGCCTACAATGTTTCAAGATACAAGGGAGTTCATCATTCATTGTGATGCTTGTCAAAGAACGGGGAATATCTTTTGGAGGAATGAAATGCCACAAACGGGCATACTAGAGGTAGAGATCTTCGATGTTTTGGGAATCGACTACCAAGGTCCGTTTGTGACATCCAATGGGAATAAGTACATCCTTGTGGCCGTAGATTACGTCTCAAAGTGGGTGGAGGCAATTGCCACTCCAAACGATGATGCAAAAACGGTCACCAAGCTCTTCAAGAAAATAATCTTCCCAAGATTTGGAGTTCCTAGAGCAATCATAAGTGATGGAGGAACGCATTTCCATGAAAAGAAACTCGCATCTCTTTTGACCAAGTATGGTGTTCAACATAGAACCGGCTTAGGATACCATCCTCAAACAAGCGGTCAAGTTGAAGTTTCGAATAGAGAGATCAAGCAAATTCTTGAGAAAGTGGTGAATAAGACCCGAAAAGATTGGAGCACAAAGCTTGATGACGCTCTTTGGGCTTATAGGACGGCCTATAAGACTCCCATAGGAGCCTCCCCTTACAAGCTTGTCTATGGAAAAGCATGCCACTTGCCAATCGAATTGGAGTACAAAGCTTTTTGGGCAATCTGAGCCCTTAACCTTGATCTCAAATTAAGTGGTCAAAAGAGGATGATTCAAATTCAAGAGTTGGAAGAATTCTGACTGCAATCTTATGAGAATGCCAAGATTTACAAGGAAAGGACAAGATTGCTTCATGATAAGAGGATTAAGCAAAAAGCCTTGCACAAAAGGGATAAAGTCCTTCTATTCAATTCCCACTATCGACTCTTTCCGGGAAAATTGAACTCTAGATGGATGGGTCCCTATGTAATCACCGAGGTTGGAAAATATGGGGATTTTAAAATCAAGGCGGAAGATGGAAGAAAATTCAAGGTCAATGGTCAAAGATTGAAGCCATACTACGAGGGAGCATTTATTGGAGAGGTCGAGGTCACCTACCTCGGGCCCCCTCATCCTTGAAGGAATCATCAAAGGGAGAGTTTGGTGGAGTCCTCCCTAAACCACCACTTGTAAATATACTAACCCCCTAACTTGTATTTATAATTTTGTTGCATTCCTTTTAACATAAACATAAATTCTTTCCATGAGAGTAAGTGAGGGAGGGTCACTAATGAATTTTGAATGAAGAAAGGAACCAATTTTCAAGTGTGGGGAAACTTTTATCGGAGTCAAGGAAATCAAAGGGAATCCGCAGCAAGGAACCCGAGCGTCCAGAGAGAGAATCCGCTCGGTTTGTACAAAGACGTCCATATTTTTGAGAATCCGTTCGTCCTGCTCCAGAAAAGACGCTCGTCTTGTGCTCGATCTGCTCGTCTTAGCCGCGTCAAATTTTTTCAAAAATTCGCTGTAAGAGAATCCGAGCGTCTTCTCTGGAATCCGCTCGTCCCAGAATGACAGAATCCGAGCGTCTTGTGCCCGAATCCGCTCGTCTTCCTGCGGTCTGCACTCCCGATTTCCCAATTTTAAATTCACCCCACCAGACAATTTGTGACACATCACCCTTCCTTCCACTTGTATTATAAAAACCCACCTCCTTATGACTCCAAAGCATATCCCAGACACCTTTTTATTCTACAAAATCAAAAAGCCCCAAATTTCTGGGGTTTCAAAGGCAACATTCAATCCACAAAGAGCATCTTCATACTTTAACAAATCAAAAATTCCAACCCAACAATCAAAGAATGGCACCAAATGTTGGAATATGTGTCCTCCGACAATAATGCGATCACAACTGTCGATCATGATGATCACATGTTTAAGTCTCATTTTAAGAATACATGTGGGAAGTAATATTTTACTGTCAACTGGTCCACACATATCGGTAATGATTGGCTGACTAGAGTTTGACATTACTGTCGTGCGATGGTGGTGATCAGTTGATCCCCTTAGGTCATACCTAAAGGGTAACACTCTTAATTGAATGTTTAATTGATCGTATGACGATACGAGTTAATTAAATTACTTAAAATTGACGGACGATTTTGGAAGTAATATTTACGTGTCTCATTGTAATTTGATTAAATAAGATACGGTCTAAGTAATCGAATTGTTTTATTACTTAGATGAAATTATTGTTCACGGAAACAATTGAAACGGAATGAATAATTTATTATAAATACAAGATGTTGTGATTTATAAATTGGTAAACCTTTTTGGTACAAGTAATTGTGAATTACTATGTTAATTTTTATAAGTGATATATTTTATTAATATGTTGATTTTTAATGGTTAAAAATACATTTTATAAATAAGATGTCATGAAATGTGTCACATGTGACATATTGACAAAATCTCAAATAAAATGGACTCATCCATTTTATGTATGTGTACCGAAATGGAGGGAGTATTTAGGATAAAATTGTGTTGATTATTTATAAGTGGAAAACATAATGATAATGCCTACATATAGCCTTGCATATATAGCTTTCTCTTGGGAAGAAAAGGTGAGCATGCATTGGGTTATCTCCTCTCCCCATTTTCGGTTTTCGCATAAGAAAAGAGCAAAATATTTTTGCTTATTTTTCACTCACACATTACATGCAAAAGCTAGTGTGTATTATTCATTCTCACATCATCTAAAATATAGAGTTTTAGAGAGAAAAATTACTCCATCTTCTCCCTTTTCTTAACCGAAAATAAGAGACAAAATTCCATATTTTGGGTCAATTTTATTTAGATTAATATTGTTCTAGTATTGATAATATTAATCTTTTAAGGGGTTACTTTGGGTATAATTCCTTGGGAGAGATTCTACTCTTGAATCTTTATTCATCCATTTTAGGAGAGCTCAAGAACAAGTGAGTAGGAGAACTCATTTGTGCCCAATAATCCGAAATTATCATTGTAAGGGTTGATGATTTCTTCTCTTTTTAATTTAAGTTTGCATGCATAAGATTTGTAATTTATTTTATGACTAAATAAATTTGAACATATTTGAATATGTTGAGTATAATGAGATTATGATTTCTAACAAGCGGTATCATGAGCCTTAGGTTGTTTGCATGCAAATCGGTTATAGTTTTTCCGAGTTATACGATTAACATATAAAACTTATAAATTCGTGTTTATTATGATATATCACGAAATCAATCATGCATGTTAAAGTTTCTGGTCCTAAAATGTATTTAGGATATTTTGGTCAATTTATGGATTTTTAATTGTTCATTTTATATAATAATGGCATTAAAATGTGATTTTATGATAAAAATGTCATTTTTGGACTAAAATTAGCTAAACTTCGTTTTTTCCAGTGGTTTTTGGATATGTTTTCAAATATATTATATTTTGATGACCTGTAATTTTTCATAATTTTATGAGGTCTTATGCTCGAAATATGGATTTTTCAATATAAAAATCGAATTTAAATGAAAAATAGGTTAATATGAGTAATATTTCGAATCTGGTAATAGAAATTTAGTATGTTGTCACATGCAATTTTACAAGATGTGTGTAAAATAATTGGCTATAATTTAGTATTTATGCATGATTTATGATTTTTTGATGAAAAATAACATAAATTGTGACTTTAATTAGTGAAAAATTGCTAAAACATACTTCATGACTAAGGAAAAACGTCACATGTTGCATTTTATCACCTACTAAAAGTGAAAAGTTAATAAAAAGTAATTTTTCTCATATTTTATGGTTATAATTGATAAATCCGATAAACCGCAACATAGTTTTTCCATGATAATTTTTGAAATTTTTTAACCTAAGTTTTTGAACATTATGAGTGTCATGGTATTTTTTCAGAATGTTCATGAGTTTAAAATTTCAAATTTTGAAGTTATTTGAAATTTTTATGATTTATTTGAAGTTTAAGGCTTTATATTGTAATTTTAAGTCCTTTTATGAACAATTTTTAGAAATATAAGTTAATTATTGTCAAATAGTTAGTGGAGACTAATTTTGAGTCCTAAGTTGGTTAGGATAATTAACTTGTACATAAATATGAATTTATGTAATTATAGTGATTATTAAAGGTTAAATCACGCAAATCCGTAAAAACCGATTAGTATACGATTTTGGCTCCTTAAAGGCGATTTAGCATAAAATTGGGCATGTTCATACATTTTATAATGCAGCATTTTATTTGTGATTGTCATACTTTTATTTTATGTAATTTTTGAATTATGTAATTTTACTTAGTATGGCCTTAGTTTTTAATTGGTATTACCCGAAATGTATGGGAATATCGATTCGGTTGTAATTTATTGTGATCTCGTATCACCGTTTTGTAATATAATAGATTTATTTTATTTTAATTACAAATGTATAATAGGAAATTATGTAATTTGTTATGTAATTTAATTTATTCCGGAGATCCTTGAAGACGGTGCCACTTAAGAAGGCGATTCGTTAAAGACGGTGTTACCTCGAGATGCGTGCCAAAACCGAAGTTCAAGGGACCAATGGAGTTGGTTTCCGAATTTGTAATAGTTTATTAGATTTACTATTTTAGGAAGGCCATACTAGGATTTAATTTATGCTTTGCATTTTATTTATATGTTGCATGAATCGCTAAATCACCATATCTAAAACATGCATTATCATTTAATCGAGTTTATCGACCGTGTCAATTACAATTATCGTAGTTCACCGCTTTAGTTCACTTAAAACGTGATAGATAATAAATTGACATGACCTCTCGCTAAAACAAACAATTGAGACTTAGCCTTACCAAAAAGTAGAAACCATGAAAATCTATTTCGTGAGGGAGTGCACTCGGCCACACCGGGGTACAAACCTTGTTACGTAGGGGAAGTTGGTGATAAATGTCTATCCACCGAATTCATGTTGATGCGGGTTTCATCAGCTACATCGTGCCCAAGTTAATGTGGGTTTGGATCATGGACACATTTATTCGACATTTGGATTGAGCTTAACAAAAGTATTGATAAGGGATTTATCGGCCACACCGTGCCCTTGTCGGATGTGTTTTGGGCTAAAGATAAATGTTAATGTAATTTTATCGACCAAGAGTTCTAAATGTAGAATCGATTAAAGAGTTAATCCACCGAGTTATATTGATATGGGATTCATCGGCCACTCCGTGCCCAAGTTAATATGAATTTGGATCTTGGAATCATTTATCATAGTTGGGTAGAGGTCACTATGTACGTAAATGCTATACTTGTTTACAAGTATTATTATAACGATGAATGTGTTGTTTTCATTATTCCGTTATCGTATTGTTCTATTTCTTTACCTCAAATTATACGATATCATTTCGATTTTTAGTCCAAATCTCCATTAAAACATCGTAACTAAAGACAAAATTTGATTTTTTCTTCTAAAAACCTCGGCTTATCCATTGTAAGGATCTCTTGTGAAGAGTATAGATGAAAGTTATTCGTGATCAAAAGGGCTTTTGATTTTCGACTAACATATCTACTTACAATGAATAGTTTCGCATGTGCTTAATTGAGTTAAGTATTTTGAAACGTTAAATCATTTTGGTGACTAGATTTGTTGGAAATTGTAATAGACCAAAATACCGCAACCACTTCAATGAAAGTTTTAAGACTAAACAAACGAATGAAGAGTAGTCTTCATGAATATAATTTTGCTTCTCAAAGCAAAGACTCATTGAAATGAGTGGGAGCATTCGCTTAAGCCGTTAAGAAAAGGATAAGGTTTTAAAGAAGTAAAATTAGAATGGAATTGATACAAGGTAATGTTAAAAGTAACGTTATTGAGAATAACAATACTAAACCTATCAATCCCGGCCGATAAAGTTTCCATTGTCTTAATTGTTGGACGCTAGAAAGGAAACTACACCAAATTATTGAAGGATCAACAAGTTAGTTGTGGGAAATCTAATGGGACCTTATTCTTTAAATGTTTATTTGATTGACATAAATTTTGCTAGTACTACTTCATCAATATTAGAAACCGATGGTGGTTTTCATCATTGTACTTGATACATAGGATGATTAGAATATGACGACTAGCAACAATGATGTTGAGAGATAGAGTCATTGTGTAATCAATCTAGTTTTGGGTTTAGAGTTGTACTTAATTGTGACTGTTAAGTGCATAAACTCTAAATAAGAATATAAACTTGTTAAGATACAAAAGAGGTTTCACTTTTGTGACCCTATACACCATGATTTGATGTATGGCTAGCCCATTATCAAGGTGATTATATTCTAAACCAAATTAGAATGATACATCATGAAGATGATGCAAGACTCAAATTGGTATCACAAGATTAAACCTTAAATTCTGGAATGATGAACGCAAAGAGTTATCGAGTACTCTTGAAACCATTAGATTGTTAATCTTATGGTATATGCGTATCTTATATTCAAAGCAAGATGTCTCGTGCCTTTTGGTTGAAAAGGAGATCGAGGTTGTAAATCATTGATCCAAAATAGGTTGATCATTTTATTTTACCAACTATTTAAGTTGACACTAATGTGTTCACTTAATAAGGTAAATAGAGAAATCTTTGAAAAAGTTCAGAGAGTTCAAAGAATCACGATTTAGTCGTGTTGTGATTATCAAAGTGAAGACTTTGATATAAGCCAAAGAAATGTGATATAGTATCACAAATTAATCTCTCCTAGCACACATTATGGGATAATGTGGGGTTGGATAAAGAAATCAAACGCTATTTGATATGGTTTGGACTTCAATCAAGTTACTTTGAGTTACTTGATCCTTTTGGGGAGTTTATCATTTTGTCTAAATTATTTTTCCACTAAATCTAAAACGAATCATATGAGATATGAAATGGTAGGGTACCATGTATGTAAGTTTTCAAAAGAAACAAATGCTCATTTTTCCTTACTATAATCACGAGTACAACGGGATTGTGGCTCGTGAAGCTGTCTTTCTAGAATACAAGTTTATTTCTAGAAGACAGAGTGGGAGACATTATTCAAGAGCCACAAAGAATGTTATGTCGCAAGAAACTGGTCTTTCTTGGCTACATGAGACGTTTTGTGTAAGACGTTGTTTCTTCAAAACCTATGAGGTTAAAGTCATCACTTGTTGAAGACGATGAATTAGTGTTACTTTTAGAAAGTAAAGAGCTTGCAACTTACAAAGAAATTGTTTGATTCAAGTTGATTACTTCTGAAAAGTAATGAACATATGACTTACATGAGAGTGTTTAAGTCACAACTCAATACAAGGCTTAGAGCCATGAAAATCCGAAATTAATTCCAAGTGAATTATTAGATATCAAAGCTTGATTGATAGCAAAGGGTTTTTGCACTAGTTGAAATGCTTAAGTCTATTTGGATCTTCTTAGGTATTGTGTTTCATTATGATGATATACATATAGCAAGTGAATCTAAAACCCACTTCTTCAATTAGAAGGAATGTATTCAATACATGTCTTGAGTTTTGGAGATTCTTGCAATCCTAAGATAATGTGAAACTTAAGAGAGGGTCTTGAGTAGGACATTAATGAGTTGGAATCAATGTATTGATCATATTATAAAACTTTTCTCAATAGGTTGAGAAGTTGTGTTTATACATGGAGTTTAGTGGGAGTTACGGAAATTTTAATTAGTCTTATATGTGGATGACATATTGATCATTGGGAATGATTTAAGACTTGGAGAAATATAGTACATCTTTAATATCCAGATTTATGGAGATAAATCCACATGATATTAGCGTCAAATAAGAAGTCTTATGTTGATAAGATTCATGACTAGTTCAATCAAGTTCAACATATTTGATTGATTCCATTTGCTTCCGTTGCCGAATCAATTAAATAGGAAATGATGTATAACACTTCATATACTTTGAGTATGATGAATTCTTTCAAATCGAATTTAAGTAATAATTACCAAGTAAGCCATAAAGATTACCCGTAAGTGCTTGCAGAAGCAATAAGGATGTAATGCAAAGTGTTTTTTAAAGCAATTTTGTGTAAGGGTGTTACACAAATGACAATTGACAATTGAGATTGCGCATGGTTTCCGACAAAACCATAATCAAAACACATTAGGATGGTTAAGATACCATAGTGACCATGTTATTTAAGAAATGGATTTGTTAGAATCGTTCTATGCAATAAAGAACAATGAGGATGCTCACAACGGAAATTGAGTACACTTGCAATCATGAGATGTGCGAGAGGGATGGGTCCCGCACACTGTGAAAATAGTGGGAGCTATTCTAAGGCTAGAGGGCCTATGTCTTTATTGGATCTCGACACGTACTCAGAAAGTTTTGTAATGCAAATGTATACATTACAAAGGAAAACGAGTATGTAGTAAGGTTGAGTAAGGTACAAGAAGTTGATAAAACCTACTAACCAAAGCCTTCTCATAGGCTTAACATGATGAGTCATGTCATTTCAATAGAATTAAGATGAACAACTACATTCAAGATCAAACTAGATTATAGAATATGAAGTAGTAATCAAGTATTGACTACTCATATGATAATCACATTTATCGTTCGAGTTTTTTAAATCTGAAAAACTCCTTTATACTTTGTTACATCCAAAAGGGTTGTAGAGACAATATTGAACCCCGTTAAAGTGAACCCGGATTAACATGGTATTCGCCCATAGTCACTTATATGAGTGATGTGACCACAATTGGCGCATATTTAGCCCCCGAATTAGCCTTGTTTCCATGCTTTTTAGTGCTTATTTGGGTCATTTCTTATCTTTAGTTCTTTGTTTTGCATATTCTTTGAGATTTTGATCCCTTGGTAGGAAAGGAGTAAGAATCTTGCATTTTCATGGCAAAACGAGACTAAATTGATCGAATTCAATGACCAAGCATCAAGGAGAGACAAGATTAGAAGGCCTTTGTACATATCATAGTAGAAGAGCAATGTTGAGGAAAGATCCTTGAGTCCCTAAGGAAATCCCCAAGGAATTTATGAAGAAAAGGGAAGAAAAGAAGAAGTTACTATGCTGACTGACAATCCGAGCGGATTGTCAACACTCCGCCCGTCCAGCCCCTGCACAATCCGAGCGTCCCCAGCCCGAATCCGCTCGGATTCCCCCTCAACAATCCGTCCGGATTCCTCAGAATCCGCTCGGATTCCATCGCCCAAATCCGGCCGTCCCGACCTTATTCCGCCCGGATTTCTTTACAGCACGGATTGTCTTCTTCAAGCTACGAAAAGAGAAGCCCTTCTCTCAGAAAATACCGGGTCCTCCTTGCTCAACTTAAAAAGTGTAATTACTAGTTTAGCCCTTAGTTAACCCTAATGCATCCTCCCTAATTTTCACTATAAATACCCCATTAGGCTAATTAGAGGAGCATGTTCTTCTTATCAATAATTAGTGTAGTTAATATCAATCAAATCTCTCTTTAATATTGTAATCAAGTATTAATCAAGTTTTAATCCAAGTTTTAGTTCTTTAATCTCTCTTTTGTTCATCCTTTATTTTGGGTAATTGAAGATTATTTGGGTTATTATTGGGAGATTGACAACCTCTCAATCTAGCATTCAAGTACTTCTATTATTCTTGCTTTATTATTGGAATCATTAGTAGGTATAATCTCTTAATCCCTTTTTAATTATTGTTAATTACATTCATTTATTCATCATGTTTCATATTGTTAGTATGATTGACAACCTTGCTAGCATGATCAACATGATAATGAGTGAGTAGTCTCTTAGCTAGGGTTAATGGGTGATTAGGGGAAACCAACATGGGGAATTATTCATGCTTAAATTAATATGCATTCATGTTTTATTTGCTTGCTTGTTTTGATCTCAACTCATGCACATGTTATATTTGATGAAATGCTAAGCCTATGAATCCTTGCATTTACTATCATCTCCTATCTTTTCAATGAGACTTGTAAGACATAACCCAACTCGAGTCTCATTAGACCATGCATGTTGTTGAGTAGGGAAGATTAAGTCGACTTGTAGGTGTTGTACAATCTAATCGATTCGGCTCCGGGACCCAAACTTTCCTAGGATTGTAAGATATAACCCAACTCAATCCATCACAACAATAATTGCTTGCTTATAATTTGAGAACATGTTTGTATGATCATATCCCATGATTCCCCTATGATTCCATGACACCCTAGTGCCTTTAATCAATTGTTTACACCCCTTTTTATTCATCTTGCTTGTTTATCTTCATTGTTATTCTAGTTTAGTAACCTTCTACATCAACCCAATTTGTGACACCCCTTAGACACCGCTAGTTA